>NC_136070.1:505415524-510215524 GCF_964261635.1 Lissotriton helveticus | reverse complement strand
TTCTACTAGGATTGAAAAGTGTCTAATTCCTGCAGGAGGAAGAGTCGAGGCCAAACTAGAAAGACCACCCGATAAACTGACCTCTCCCTTTACCGAGTGTACTAGTTTTCCGACCTTTCTTGGTGATGGCCAAATCAGAAGTCTTGGTTTTAAACTTGTTAGGTCGTGTAGGGCATTCTTTTACGAAATGTCCTGTCTTACCGCAATATAAACACTGGTTTAAACGTCGCCTTTTGTCCTTTTCCTCCTTAGATAAAGGACCACGGATTGAACCAATTTGCATGGGTTCGACAGAGTCAGACTTTGGACCTGATTCACGATTCAGGGTCGACTTTTCTTTAAAGAACACTACTTTATGCTCTGTCTTCCCTCTTTCTCCTTTTCTCTCTGAAATTCGATGATTAAGTTTTACCACTAAATCAATAAACTCACTTATGTCTTCTGGGGGTTCAAGAATCTGAGTTATCATGTCCTTTAATTCCTCCCTTAGACCTCTGTAAAAGATGGACACTCTTTTGTCGTATGGCCAGTCAGCCTCTAACACCAGACGGTTAAAGGTGGATATGTAATGTATCAGATCCGAAGATCCTTGCTTTAAACTTAAAAGCTCATTATCTGCAGACTGAACGAAAAGATGTTTTGCAAACATCTTCTTTAAAGCTTTCTCGAAATCCTTGAAATTGTACAAAATCCGATCATCTCTTTCTACTAAAGGAACTGACCAAAGGGCTGCATCTCCCCCCATGTAGGATAACATAAATGCTACTCTGGAAGAATCGTCTGGGAAGGCTGTAGTCTTAGCGATAAAATGCAGGTGACATTGCTGTAAAAATACAGAAAACTTATTACAGTCCCCATAAAATCTTTCTGGTGGGGCTAAGGGGGTGGGAACGGAGTTACCACTTGAATCTGAGTTTTGGTATCCGCACTGGAGAAGGAACCCTGGGAAGGGGTTGGTTGTTGTTGAATAGAGTTCTGAAGAGAGGATAGATCCGTACGTAAGGCTACGTTATCCTGCCTAATAGCTTCTAAAACTGCTGCCAAATCCTGCATGCTAACGTGATCCATTGCGTCCGGGCGAAATTATCTTCGTGGGCTTTGCCTTCTGTCAAAGCTAACCACGTCGTCCCTTACCTTGTCTTGACTGATGTTCTCCTGGAAGACGTGGATGATTTCGCAGGGACGCAAGGGGCCAACTTCCCTAATCACTAACTAAAACTTACTGACTTAAATATGCACAGCAAGGTTTAAACTAGAATTCAGGGAGGAGGGCCGGTACTGGGCGTTGAGGAGATGACTGTGGATCTTGCTGTCGACCTGCGAGGCAACAAGCACCAAGACTTTAGTATTCTGTCTTTAAGAGTCAAAGTTCCTAAACTATTCCTAGACCCTCCACTACAATCTCTATTTTTAAATAGAGCCCCCAAAATCAAGTGATGCTTTTCTGAGGTCCCCCTACCTGCAATCAGCAAGTTGTCGGCCTTCGCCCAGTATGTCTTGTAAGGAAGTAGGGTAGTTGTGATGAAGTCGTCAGACGTCCTTTAGGATAGTTCTTTTTACAGGTGTGATGTCAAGTTGTTCATCTGGAAGTTCACAGAAGAAAGAAAGGATTAATTCACTATTCTTTAAGAGGCCCTTTGCATTCTTTCTATCTCTTCCTAGACTTACTTGGCATTAACCTTTTGCTTCTTGGTCTCGGGTTTCTAGATCTGTTATAGTGCCAGAAAAGAAGCATAAAACAAAGCACACCAAATCCTATGTGTCTTTCTTCAAACACACTATTTAAAATAAAATCTAAAAGTTCTAGGTAAATCTCTTCACAACTCAACACTCGTAAATGATTGGCAAATAGCTCTCAAATATACATAGGCAAATAATGTCAATCAGTTCTCAAATATACATAGGCCAATAATGTCAATTAGTTCTCAAATATACATAGGCAAAATGTCCAAAGTCTCTTTCTTTGCGAAGGCTTTCACAAAGTATTGTTCCAAAAATTCTGAAGTCCTTTCTTGCGAAGGGCGCCTTAAATCAAGAAAATGTACTTAGCTTTTGAACTCTGTTGTTGAGGTTTCAAGTTCCAGGAAATAAGAAGCACCGCCGTGGAGTCCTGCCAGGATTGAATTCTCCTTCAGGTGAGCACCTCCATCAGACGCGACCTTCTCCGAGGGAAATCCGAGGCAAAGCGCCTTCCAGAAGGCTGGGTGTGGTTTAAATACCGGACCACACCCAGCCGCTCCCAGTCACGCTCTGTGAACGTGCGCGGGGACGCTGAATGCAGTCCCAGCTTTAGCGCGCACCGAATGGTAGCGTGTAGGGATGCGAGGAGAGATCAGTGAGACCTTCGCGGGGGCATTGTCTCTCAAGAAGCCATACGCGAAGGTCACAATTCCAAATACAAGCGCTCTTAACCTCATTAACCACACAAGGCAAGCAAAAAAGGCAAAAGTAAAGGCAAGGTGGTAAACATGCATTTGCAGAAGAAGTATATGTAAACACCAAAACACACTGACTAGAAGCGTGCGCGGAGCACGGGACAGGGGTGGGTTTTCACAAGGGGAAATTAGCACATGTCTTAGGATATGTGTACTAGGGGTGAGTGGAACCATGACAATAGCTTGGACCAGGGAGTGGTCCGCAAGGAAGGATTTAAGGGCATTGACCTGTTTATCCAGATTGTTCTCCCAGTGGAGATTGAAGTCACCCAGGAAAATGTCATTAGAGTGAGGGTGAAAGATATGTTTTGCCCAGGAGGATGGTAGAATATATGTAATTTGAGGGGGAGGTTACTAGGTGAGTTTACAGAGATCCCCAGGTATTCACAGAAGTCCAGGGGTTCCGCGTGAAATTTTGAGACGGTGAGGTCAGAGCGATGTATGCAGGCTAAGCCACCGCCTATTTTGTGAGGTCTGTCTAGTCTAATGATGTTGAAGTCTGGGGGGACCAGAAGGTCAAGGCAGGAGAGGATGATTCCTTGAGCCATGTTTCCGTGAGGATGATTATGTCCATATTCATGCTAAGGATGAGGTCAGCAATGTCAGAGGCGTGTTTAGGGGCTGAACGGCAATTTAGTAGAAGGCAGGAGATCTGGTTTGGGGGATTCTTTGGACTAGGCTCCTGGTTATCTTGGATTGGGGTTATAGAGTGAAGATTATTCAGATTTATTTCTCTATGGATAGGATGTGATGTTCTGCAAGGGTTGATGGAGACTAGGTGGATAGGGAATTATTCTTTATCTATGATATGGTTGGGTGGAGGTTCGTACAGACCTAACAGAGATTGCAGTTCCTGGTTCGTAATGGAGTTACTAGGGTTGCTAGTGAAAGTGTTATTGAAGTAGTACAGACAAACCATTTCAAATGTCATAAGAGTCATTTTCCATTCATATCAAGTGCAATCATTGGTTTCTTTGATGTTGTACAGCCAACACATGTTTCATGGCTTGAAGTGAAATGCCGCTTCTTCAGGGCGTAATTAAATCTTCTCACAAGCTACATTATACCATAGGAATATCTCTCTAAAAAGTGCAAATGTTTTCTTTTAGTTCCACCATCACATTAATCCTTTCAAGCACCGATTATAAGAAGACTCTGTATACTACTTTTAAGGGAATCCAATGCTTTTTCAAAGCTTTATTCACCAATTATCTTAAACATCCAAATTCACCAATTCATGATCCTGAATTTCAGTTTCAGGGTAAATGCCTTGCATCTCTTCATTAACCCCTTCCACGCTCATGACGAGCTGGGCTCGTCATGAAGTAGCCTCCTCGCACGCTCATGACGAGCCCAGCTCGTCATGATGTGTGGGATTTACGATTTCTCAGCACAGCAGGGAAATATGCCGAGCATCCAAGAGGTTAACTCATAATTCATTCTGTTGAACTTCCTGTTCTCTACCACATGTTCATCGTCTCACCAGCTGCTTGTGAGTAGTGAAACTAAAAGAGAACATTTGCAGTTTTTTAAGGATATTCCTATGGTAGAGTGAGGAGATTTGAATAAGCCCTAAGTCATGCTGTAAAAATCGTGTTAGCTGTACAACATCAAAGAAACCAAATATTGCACTTGATGTGAATGTATTGAAATTTGAAATTGTTTGACTGTACTACATCTTCAACAATAACACTAGCAGGCAGTGAACTTTAGAAGTAATGTTATGTACTACTTGTAATTGTTCTTTAATTCAAACAGTGCTATTATATTTCCCTTTTTTGGACTCTCCACCAACTTATAACATTTATTGTTACAGTGGTTTCATATAAATGTGGCACTAGGGATGTTTGCCAGGGTTTTCTCAAACCAGATAAGTTGATCCAGCAGGGCTGTTTTCCCCCCAAATGCCCTGGTTTGGACTGTTTTGTACCCTTTTGGAAAGTGCTGCGAGATGTGCGATCAGAGCCTGTATTATAAACTTCCTAAATATTTAATCTCTGAGCACTGACACATTTTAACTCATTAGTAAATTAGCCTTAGACTGCAAGAAAGGGATAATTAACAAACATTAAATGTCCAGTCCAGTGTCAACTTTTTGTAAATGACTAATAGCACTAGTCGCATGTTTAGCGAGGTAAGGAAAGAGATGCCTTGAGTTTAACCAGTGAAAACAGAGTAATGACTAATTCATTAGGAATACCACCTCTACTCCCAATGCCTGCAACTTTAGTTTCTGCACGCTGGATTGGCACAGAGAATTGCATCCCCATGCAGTCAAAAACATGTTGCTTGCAAAATATTTGATATTTATAAGTGGGAGGGCTGGAGCAACAGGATGAAAAAGACACCAGAAGTAAGGCAGTAACAAAGTAATGTTGGATTATGAGAGAGACAACTGGGGAGAAAGATAGATGGAGCAATAGCGAAAATGCAAACAGGTTTAAAAAGAGATAGTGGGTGGGCAGGGAGAGATGAAGGGAAAGATTGAATGAGGGAGAAGGCATGCACCAACCATGTGGGTTGGAGGGAGCAAACAGAGGTCGAAGTTGAAGGTATCTATTAGGAGTGACACTACTTTACTTTCATTTTTACAAAAAAGGCAGTGCCCATACTTCCTGTTAATAACAACTCTTCCTGAACAGTTAATACTGACTTTGAAGTGCTGAAAGGGAAGGAGCGGGTCACCGGTATTTGAAGTGAGAAGAGGGAAAGACAGGTAAAGATGAAACAAGCTCTTTCTCCAAGGTGGCTGCCACCTGAAATGTTTTTAAATGTGTGGAATTAGTTTATGAGCAAATCGATAAGCTGTTTGGAAGCCTCTAACACTTTTAATAGCTAAAGTAATTTAAAGCATGACAAGGTGACCAAGATAAGGCCTCTGATTCATGGTCTGTCAGAATCTAGGTGCTTTTTTCCTCCCTAGATAAATAACAATAACCTTGGTTAACTTATTGATCAGGTGCTATAAATAGCGACTATTATGAGTCCCTGGGAAATAACATGCAGATGTTAGTGCTTATCACACCGAACTCTGCATGCTATGGTAAACCCTGTACATTTTTCCTAGGTTAATTTCCAGCAGGGTAGACCAGCTTAAATTTAATGAAGGGTGAGATGATTAACGCACCCCTTAATTTTCAGATGAGGTAAATACCACCCAACTCATAAATCTGACCCCTGCACAAACAGTGGTGTACATAGGGGTCGTAAACCACCGACTCGCTTGTGCCAGAACTTTATTCTATTTTTGAGGGTAATGTAAGGTTGTTAACAGCTGCGTCCCGCCTGCTTTCTTCTAATGGGAACTTGTAAAAGAGGTTTTCACTTGCCGCAGTGTGATTGTACATTACTAAAATTATATTTTGAAAGCACTTATTCTGCATCTTATTTATTATAACTTCATCTCCTACCCTTCCTTTAAAGAAACATTTTATTTTTAACTAAACACATAATATCAGCTGCCAAGGAACTACATTATTTGAGCAAGAATCATTAAAACACAACATGGTAATGCACTTTTAAAATACATGTGTTTTCTATTCTCTCTAAAATAAATAATTAACCAAGGCTTTGTTTCGGCATTTCCAGCAACTAAATAGTTAAGGTACTGAGTTTACATGCTGTGATAATCATGCCAAGCATTATCTGTTTCACACAAGACTTTCCTTTGCTTATCTCGAAGGTCAATTGGGGCTTTCATAGTAAGAGCTAATTTCTAAGCTATTTCTGTGCTTCTACATTTTAATTCAGTACAACTATGTTCTATTACTGCACACATTTAACATTTTTGCAAATTAAAATCACATTCTATAGTGAGAACAAAATCTAAACTAGCCACATTGAAATCAAGCTATGAATTAATTGTGCAATGTTTTACATGGGCTGCTAAGCGGAAAGCGTCTGATTAAAACCTGTGAATATCAAAGCCTCGTGTTCACTTTCCAGCACCAAATGTCTACGTGTCACATTTTAAATGTAGTTTCATTTCTGAAGTTCAAGCCAGGTTTTAATGCTTGCATTCTATAAGAAATGTTTACGTTCTTTCAGTCCTCCCTCTGATAATTCAAATCATCACACCTCTGAGGATTTGTAAATCATCACACCAAGTTCATCTCACATGTGAAATCATTTAAAGAGCACCCCTATCATTAGTTGGATCAATATATATTTTTCTCTGCCTAAAATATTGCTTCTCATCCGTGGTGTGTGTAGATGTAGTCAATTCATTAGCAGACCTAATTTCTATCCGGTATATAAAAGAACCCTAATAAAAGTAGTATGATCAGTATCAGTGTTAGTACCAAAATTGAGCACATGAAAATTTTAACTCCATTTCTAAGGCAGGACAAGTTGTGTTGGCAATCAGATCACATATAGCCTAGCTCAAAAGTTCAGGGCAGAGTTCTTTGAATAGCTTCTTAGAACGGTAACTTTTTAGCAGTTCAGGTTTCTAAATAGACAATCCTTAAACCTACTCCATGTTTCTCAAAAAATGTTAACCCCAACTCTTTTTGTAGCTTTTTCACAGACCTAGGTTAGTCTTCGGTAAAATAAGTAACTCAAATAATAAAGGTCTAACAGGATAGTTCCTTTTTTTCCCAATTATTATTTTCGTTTCAGCTTTTGATAGTTCTTAGTCATTGTTTCTGCTTTTCTCAGTTCTTTTTTTCTCAGGCTTGTAATCAGGGTGGCTCATACAGTCCAAATCCTGCATCACACAGTTCATCCAATGTGACGTTCACTGCTTTGTCCATGCAATAAGACCATTCAGGTGCTGAATAACTCAGACAGAGCACCATCGATCTTTTGGACTTTTTTAACCCAAGCCTTCCACCTTCGTCTTCACTTTGTTCTGATTCAGACGTTTCAGCTATGGGTGCAATTTTGTTTTTCAGGGGACAACTGCAGACTTTTTGGATACCCCTTTAGCCAGCTTTATTCCACCTCCTCTCGTGGGCCCACAGCACTAGTTCTTTCATGAGAGGCTGGACCTGGCTCATTCATCACTTCGATACCAGCTTCATTTGAGCCAGTTTCCACATCTTGCTTTTCCAGTTCCACCTCGGTTTACTTTAGTGCTGCTTCAGACTCAGTGTGTTCCCTTCCAGCTTGACTGACCCTCTCCCGTGGCCTTTCGACCACTGCAGGCATCTCTTCTGCAAGAGAAGCTGTTTCATTAAGGGGACATGGGACCCTACAATCATGGAAGGCATTCACCCAGTTCGGAAGGCTACTACACTTCACAGCAGTTGTTGTGGTCAGGATCACTTGGAACGGGCCTTTCCATTCTTGATTTATTCAGTATTCAGAAAGCGGTTCTCGATCACAACATCATCTCTCAGATCGAGGTTGTCACACCATTCACTATGCAGATCTTGTGTAGCGACTGCAGCTTGGTGAGAAGCTGTATGCACCATATCAGCCAATCTTTCACAGCAATAGCTTTTCTTCTCATCTGTGATTTTCACAAGTGCTTTTACAAGTACAAAATCAAGCCACCATAGTGATGTTAAGACACAGACTTTTGGAAAGTAAAATTCTATGTAGTATTTGTGTTGCTCGATTATGCTTGAAACCTCAGGTTGATAACTAGACAGACCCCCCAGGATATTGCAGCATGGAATAGGAATTTTAGCGGCACAAATATGGAAATTTAGCAGCACAAATATGGAAATTTAGCGGCATTTTTGCGACACTTTATTTTACTTATAATCATTCATTTTCAGCCTGAAATCAATGGGAACTGTTTTAGCAGAGTATTCCACTTTGAAATAGGCATGTTTAAAGTGTCTGCAGCTCTACAGAAGCACAGCTCCAGTCCTAACTTCGTAGGAGGGAGCTGTATTTCTAAATGTAATTTTTTAAGTAGACCTCTCTGAGTGGAGTCTAGTTTCCATGTGTTCATCCAAAGCAATTTAGGACCCTCACCTAGCCTCAGAGGATTCTCCGAACCCAATCAGGAATCTTCTGATCCATGGCTCACATTCCTTCCTATGACTCCGTCCCAGTGTTCATCTGATTGTATTTCTTGCCTCTATGTAAAGCGCCCTAAAGCTTCATAGTTAACAAGCCCTATATGTTTAAAACTAAACAATAAACAGAAGAAACATTCCCATGGGTAAATACAAGCATGAACCACAATGCAGTATTGTCATATGATGGTGTGCATGTTTGAGTTACACAGTATTGTTTTATGTCGGTGTGCATGTTTGAGTTATGCGGTATTGTCTCATATGATGGTGTGAATGGCTGAGCTAATCAATATTGTTATATGATGGTGTGTGTGTTTGAGTTACGCAGTATTGACATATGACGGTGTGTGTGTTTGTGCAAAACCTCAAATCTGAGCATGTATGGCACTGTTTTGAACCTGAGCTGTAGTTTCTTTAATGTGGGCAGTCAATAAACATTTCTGGAAGATTTTTTTACAAGTGAGGATCATTTGGGTACTAATTGAGTGCAAAACTGCAAATCCGTATGTTTTGCACTAAATCAACTTCAAATTACATTTTCAGGTTGAATTTTTACTCGGAACGTTTGGGTAATTTTTTGAGTGTGTGATGCAGTTACACAATTTCTGCCATTTTGCAAGATTAATACGCAAGTTACGCCCCCCCTCCCTCCCCCCAAGGTGCCTGCACATAGTACAGGAAACAGAAGCGCTATCTTTACTTCATTATTTTATATGTCTCAGAGCCTTCCAGCACCGTCATTCTGTTGATAGGCAGTCAGGGTATCCTACTGAGTGCTCAGAAGGGTTTGTCTCGGCCTGAAAACTACGTCAGGTAGTTTCATGTGGAACCACAAACTGAATAGACTGACCTGCAAAACAGAGCCTTAAAAACATCTCCTGATAGTATATTGTTAGATTTCCAGTAAGCATGCCGCCGCGCCACTTGTCTGTTCACTGACTTTGTCTTGTCAGGGTGTTATTCTGGTCGGATGCAGGTCCAATGATTCACTGAAGGCTGTTCTTTATCAGCCTTGTGTATTGCTGGCGTGTAATTGTGTTCTGACGCTGCGTCCAGACAAAGGTCACCCGGAAGAGTTGATCTCTCTGTTTACATCAGCTCACAGGCAATTTGTGACCTGCACAACTCAGGGTAGGAGCTTCATTAGAGAGCTGAAAGCAAGAGAACGACACACTCTGCCGCCCTCCTCCTCCAGGTACTTGTCTTTCTTTAACTTACTTATCTACTATTGGAAACGTACTGAAAATGAAACCAAGCGGTTGTGTCTCTTATATTACAAAACGAAGAAGCTGCGTATTGAGCCAAAGTGCGCTGAGCACCCACCGGGCAGGATGTTCAATTCACTTATTCAACGTTTTTGGCTCAATAGAATCCAAATAATGGGCACGTGCACACATTCACTACCGGCACAGTACTAAGCACATCTCCCAGAATCACATTTTCGAAATTTTGCGGGCAGTTTTGTAAAAATCACGGCATTTTTACAAAACTGCTGATTTTGCGATGTTTTTGGGGGGTCTGACTACAGTTTAATCCTTGTTCAGTCTGTAGACCTGCACACATCATCTTCTGGCCCTCTTTGATAGAGTGGGCCATTTGATTTGATTTCAGAAAACTGGCAGTCTATACCTTGGGATTGATTTGTTTTCAATAACACATTTGCTACTATGTGGTTGCCATTTCTTCTGCTTGTGTAGGAATCGGGTATTTCAATGCTGTTCCTTTGCATTCTATTGAAGGGACCTTCTAATCTAACTATGTGACTCAATGTAACATATGTTCTTTTCCCTGCATTTATTTGTTGACATGTCACATTTCGATAACACCCTTCTTCTGCAAGCTTCCTAAACTTTTGGTGGTATCTATTCTTTCTAAAGAGATGTTTCATTGAATCCTTCTCCAAAAATGTAATTTCCATCCATGTATCGTGTAATTGGATATGAAAAACTGTCTGGCAACACTGGTCTCCCACCAGCTGACATTTGGATGTCGTTAGCTTATTTCTCAAAACCTGTTCTGATCCACCCTTGTTGTTCTGCCTTGAAAACATTTTCTTGTACGCTATTGACATCAACATTGAATAGACAGTGTCCTTCTCAGATTCACATGTGAAATTTCCCATAAATGTATAGGCTACGAGGACACAACATGTTCAAATGAATTGCCATCTCCCTTTCCCATGACAATAGTGAATCCCATTTGAGCAGTTAGTCTGCATGCTCTGGTAAAGGCAATCATTTTTGTATTTTGTGCTGAGGTAACTTCTTAAAATCATGAAGCTTTGGCAACATAATTTATAATTCATTGTTAGCTCTTAAACATAGGTCATCTACAAAATGGACATGAACGGGCTCAATCAGGGGTTCATCGTTAGGGTCTAACCTTGGCTTCATGCATTGATCCATGACACCTAGACATTCAGGTTCAGCTTTATCACAAACATTCTCCTTTACTGGCAGCAAACTCCATACATTTGAATTCACACATGTTTTGATCACAAGATTTTTCAGTAGCAACTCCACAAAGAAAGGGACCATTTTAATTGCTGGACATTCAATCATTATATTCTTACTCTTTTTGTGACTGACATCAACCAAAGCTACCAATTTAAGGAAGCTGGGCATTTCTGTGATGATTGGGTCAAGGGTTGTTGGGAAACATGTCAGACTTTTGAACATCTTCATTTTTTGGAAGAGCACTGATAGAGTGCCGCCCTCCCTCTCACTGCAAAACTTTGTATATTATTTTAAATAAACCCTTATCACTAGTGCCTGGGCACAACACACTTTCTCTTTCGACTCTATGTATGCTTTTGTACAATTGTTGTCTCACGGAAGTGGATCAGACCCATCTTTGTGTGTCAGCATCAGTAAAGGGTTAGCCACTAGGGAAATGTTTGGTGTTGGCTGTCTACTGTAGCCAACCAATCCCAGAAGCATCCTGACTTCTCTCTGAGTTCGAGGTGGACTCATTTGGTGAATTGCGTCCACTCTCTCTGGTGCCACCTTTCTAGTTCAATTATGTGTTCCATATATTGATCTTCTTTTTGGCAGTACTCCCAACTATCCTCATGCAATGGCACTGCGATATAAACCTTTCAAAAATTAATAAGAGTAAGCCATTCTTTAGTACATGCAATTTGAAAACATATGTTGGCTCGATTCAATACCATAGTCAATATTGAACAACTATGCTGCTAATCTCCTGCACTATTCGTTTTTTTCTCATTGGGTTTCTGTAAATCTGTGATCAGAGAGTTACATGAACTTCCAGTCAATTCCTCCAAAAGTCGCTCACTCAGGTTAGCTTCAATTCCGGGTGAAATTCCTGCAACTTTCTCTTGTGTCGAATTGTGTGATGGTGTTGCTGAATACATGGCATCTGGTTTTAATTTGACTAAGACTTGTTCGTCACTTTTTATTAATGTAACATATTTCAATGTCATCTCCAATACTGCCGGGTTCTTTATTCCTTTCAAATCAGAGGGTAATTTTTCATTTCAGCTGGCATTTCTGAAACCAATCCTACAGATGTCTCTTGTTGGGCCATTTTAAACTGTACATCCTCTTCAGGAGTCTGATTTTCAACATCATCCGGTGTACAGTAAATTGTGCAGTTTAACTTGCACCAAAAATGTTTTCCTAGCAGGCCTACAGTGCTTCTGGTAATGATCCAGTGGCGTACCAACAACAGATACTCCACACCCATATACTCACCTGGGCCCATAAACACACACACAATTGAGTAAACGGCTGGAGCCAAAGTTTATATATTTCCACAGTTTTCAAGATTAATTAATTACCATTCCTAACTAACCTTTCACTGATCAAAAATGTGTTTCCTCTGGTCGATGGACCATCTGTTGAACTAGTTGATGGTGAAAATAACAAAAGCTAACTTGTTCTCCTTTTTAATGTAAATAACCACAGACTCAGGAAAGTTTTAAATCTTTATCTAAAGTTCAAACGCATGTGAATCATCTCAAATACACAGTGCAGTCACCATCATTCTTAGGAGAGAAAATTCAATTAAATCATCAAACATATACTTTGGACTTATGCAATGATCACTGGTCAGAAAGGGAGAGGACAGAGAGAAAAGAACATCTGCAAACAGCGCAAAAATATATTTAACAAGAATGGTGTGAAGAACAAACCCCTGGCCAAAGGGCTGGTAAGGGTCCCCTGGGGCAGATGAGGTGACAAAGACTTCAGGACAGGAATCAGGACAGGATAGATGACCTCTCTAGAATACCGATGATTGCGTTGCTCCCTCTCTCTGACACTCTCTTCCTCCTCAAGATTCTTCCGCGATCTTACCTAACTGAATTAAATTAGGATAGAAGGTTTTGCATTCAATTCTTCATCAGCATCTCACAGCATCTCTTCCAGCATCATCATCTCCCGCTCACAGCATCTGGACTCCCGAATCTAACTAACTAACTAAGGCTATCTCAATTATACCTTTCGTTCTTCATGTACCACCCACTAAAGTTTCAATATCGTACAAATACTAAATCTGATTGGTCAGGCAAGGGGGAAGATCATCACACCATGCGAACATGTCATTTAATTCAGTAATCCCATTGTTCGCAAACCATCCCCTTAATTTTTATTCACAATTTTTATTTCCCACCCGCATTCATGCCTCATTTGCAACAAAATTATATACAATTGAATACGAGTCCTCATTTGTTGAACTTTTCACCGTCTGTTCTCAGGCTGGGACACTTTGTAACCTCGACTTGCATTCAATGTCTGTGTCATCATTCCGGGTTAACTTTCAGTGCCCATGCGTCATTGTCACACTCAGCTTACTTCAGTATACATGAGAGGCCCAAATACGCACTCGTGATAAAGTCAGAAAGACAGATGTTACTTTAAAAAAAAAATTGGTTTCACTGTATACAACCCACTTCTACTCTATCCCAGTTTATTTATTAGATGTTTCCCAGCGTTAGCTTTAGTAAAAACTACTCAACTTAATTCAAGCATGCAGATGTCATGCACGCGGGTCTTCATGACTCCATTTTAGTACCTTCTGCTCACGTGCAAGCATTTCCCTCTAAGCATTAACTTGTCATATGGCGTCGATGCAGTTGAAGCATGCACAGTAAAGATTTCCCCGTTTAACGCAGTTTAGTCCTTCGTTCATTTTAGTGTAGTTAGCAAACACATAAGCAAGGTTCACTAACCCGCGTATTGATGTGGTGCGCATTAGTTTTACACAAGACAATTTTAATAACTTGTTAGTGAGTTAAAGGAGCGAATCGCTTCCCAGCAAGTCTCTTTTCTACTAGTCCTACTACTAGTCCTTGCTCCATCAATCCCCTCTCTGATGGCATTTTGAGCCATTACAAAATTACCCAACCCAACCAGATGTCAACTTTAGCACATCTCAGTTTCTTTTCCTTCTTTTTCTTTCTTAATTCTATCTTTGTTTTCTAAATCTTTCATCTTTTTATATATCCTTTCTTTCGTTTCCTCCATTTGAATTTCTTCATATTTTCTTTTCTTTCCCTTTCCATTCACTTCATATCTTCCATTTCCTTTGTTTCTGCAACATTTGCACCAAATCATTTTTGTTAGAACTACTATTGTTATATCTACTATTAGAAGAATTAGTTGACCTAAAATACGTTCCCCTAAATCAGAAAACCAAGTCCCTATTGAAGAGATACTCTTTGGTAATCTTTCCCACACACTATCAACCTCCAGTGGTTTCAATTATTCTTGAAGTTTTGTAATATTTTTAGTATACCCTCTAATTTTCTTACTTTTGTCAGGAATGTATGTGCAACAATGTTGAACTTTCAGCATTCTACAGACTCCGCCCTCTTTTGCCAAAAATACCAAGAGCAAGTCGATTTTGCAAAACCATAGACCTAATTGCAATAATTTCCGTATTTATCATCAAGAAACCCCCAGCAGTATCTGTCGGGAGATGATCAACTACAGTCTATGTGAATTCAGAATGACTCCCACTGAAGGTATCAATGCACCAAATATATCACTTACTATTTCTGAAAACTAGCTCTCTTTCTTCATGTTAGTTCATTAGTGTTTTCATTGCTTCCAGTGATTTTTTTTACATGATACATTTTCGGGAATACTATCCCAAAGTGGCAGCTTCCATACCACCGTGCAGGCAACTTATAGTAAGCATTGTTCCCACACACGTAGTAAACCCCAGGAAATACTGGATCATTTCCCCCTTTTAGTCCCCAGCCTCCCAAAATGAGGACGTTTTGTTCACATTCACTGGAAGCAATAAATGCATTATTATAATCTGTCTTTAACCTATGGAGGCATGTTTTGCCTTTCTTCTCAAAGTCCAGGGACATCGCAGCATGAACCTTGCCAGTTGCATAAATTCCCTCTTTCCCAGCCCATGAAGGTTCATGGGTTTTCTGTTCAGCAGCTTTCTTTTGGAAATCCTGTCTCCTTCCCTCAACTAAATTCAAAAACCCATTTTCTTCTTCACGTAATATACATGTTAGATTACTCTTGTGTGCCTTGCTATTATTTATTGATTTATTGTTAAGAAAAATTCACCCATAAACTATGCATCTTGACTACTAAGTACTGGATTCATATTCTTTCGAATAGGAAGCTCTGAAAATACTACATCTAAATTTGAATAATAATACTGAAGTTTTCCTGTTGCATAAAACAGACTTGCTAGAACACTACATGATATACCATATGTCAAAGGTAAATGGTGATATGTGACTCCCTCTGATACTGACGCTGGTAATTTCATACAGACATAACAATCACTAATCTCCATTGTCTCTACATATTGAAATAACTTTGTGAAGACATTTAAAGACATGTCATTATCTGGTACTGTGTGATGAAAATCTGTCTCGTCTGCTGCTTCTAATTCTACTCTATCTCCTTTCATTGCAGGTTTCTTCTCATTAGTAACTTATCATTCTTTCTACTTCTTATCATCAAATAAGGCACTGCCACTGTTAGAAATACCCATACAGCGATCACTAACAGAATGCTACATATGCAAGCTCTACAACATCTTTGTGTGAAACTTCGATTCGGTCGCCCAGTGACTCTATTTTTCGCCATTTTTCTCTGAGAAGATAATTTCTCTTCTTTCTTTCTGTACTTGGAAATGTAAGCTCTTGCTTTAAGGTGGTCTCAATTCATTAATCTGTGTAGCATCTACTTCTTCTGATTCCTCACTAAAATCTAAAATCTCAAATCCTTCTAATATTGCATAGGTCCACTCTGGGGGCCTTGTATTTGTTGTTCAAAATTCTCAGTCTTGGGCTCCTTCATGGATTTCTCACAGTTGACTGTTTAGACTGAGTTTCACTTGTAACCTCATTCACTTGCTCTGGTCTTTTATTTGTTTTTCTCAGATAGTATCTCAGTCTTCACTCCACCTGGCCAGTTATCTTCTTTTCTGACCCTGTTAACTTGCAATGCACTTCCACCCTTTTCATCTTTTTTTAGAGCTCTTTTATTTTCAGTACGTCTAGGCACAATCAGTTCTTGTTCTGAGTCACTCTCTACCTGTTCCTGTTCAGGTCCTAATATTGTCACTTCCTCCACCTGAACTTGTTCTTCTTCCTCTATCTGATCCTATTTGGGTCTTATTTAAAACTGATCTTCTTCTGCCCAAACTTGTTCTTCTTCTCCTAACTGTTCCTGTTCTTCTCCTAACTGTTCCTTACTACAATTTGCTCTACTGCTGCCTGAACGTGTTCTTCTTTTCCTGTCTATCCCTGCTCAGGTCTTTAAATAGGTCTGTTTGCCTTTGCCTAAGTATCTTCTTCTTTCCCTGTCTGGTCCTGCTCTGGCTCTCGAGTAGCTTTGTTCACTTCTTCCTAAGCGTATTCTTCTATACCTATCTGATCCTCACTACTTTCCTGTCTCTCTAATCTGGATCTTCTTTTTGTCTGAATAACAACTTCAGATATGTCAATCACTTATATCCAACCCTCCTGACTTGTGCTCGGTTGTTCCTTGTGTATCACTTCAAAATCTATCACTCTAGATTCTTCGACTTCACAACCTTCAACTGTTTCAACTGATTTATTCAGTTGCTGTTCTTATGCAGTAGGACCTGGAACTCTTTTGGTAGGACTCGCATCTATCCAATTCGGTAAACCTGCACACTTCACTGCTGCGGTAGTGACCAGTGTGACTTGACGTGGTTTATCCCACCTGGGTGCTAGGCACGACTTTCTGATGTATTTCTTCACTACCACCCAGTCTCCAGGTTTCAAATCATGCACCTGTGTTAGCTGCCTGGCAACTGCCTCGTCTCCAACCTGGTGAGGGACAGAACGCACTAGGTCAGCCAATCCTTTGCAATAGTCTAATACCAAGTCATCAGTTATATTCATCAATTTATGACCAGGAATAAATGCTTGTCTCATTGCCCTTCCCATGAGTATTTCATGGGGACTCAATCCTGTTTTTCGGTCAGGAATACTTTAGAGTCCCATCAACACAAGGGGCAATGCATCTGGCCATTTCAGTGATGTGGATGTACACACCTACCCTAACCTTGACTTGATTGTGCTGTTCAGTTGCTCAACTATTCCAGAAGCCTCTGGACGGTATGCACAGTGCAGTTTCTGTTCAATTTTGAATGCTTCACAGATTAATCAAATGATTTCATTATTAAAATGAGGTCCTCTGTCTGATTCCAAAGTGACTGGGAACCCGAACCAAGGAATTAATTCCCTCAACAGTAATTTAGCAACTGTAAGACTGTCATTTCTTCCAGTGGGATATGCCTCCACCCATCGTGAAAACAAACACACTATGACAAGGATGTACTTCATTCCATTGCTTGGAAGCAATTCTATGAAGTCAAGCTGCAGTTTCGTGAATGGTCCTGCTGCCGTTCCAGTTTTTCCCCAACTGACCACTGTCTTCCTGCCTGGATTCTGCTGCCGACAGATCAAACATCTTTAGCATAGGCTCTCTGCGACTACTCTGAACTTCGGATTGTACCAATTCTGTCTGAATAGTCTAATTACGGCGTCCCTACCTATATGTGTGTCCCCGCGATACATTCTTGCCATTGAGAGAGTAAGCAGTCTGGCATGACTGGTCTGCCATCAGTATATACCCATACATCATCTTCTGCCCTTCTTTCACAACCTGTCTTTATCCATATTTCCTTTTCACTTGCCTCAACTTCATCCTGCAACTGTCTCACTTTATCCCATGTTTCTAGAGCTAAGAAAAACATAAATTGGCATCTGATTTCACTTGTTTCAACTTTCTTGTTAAGTGCATGTTATTTCTTGCACAATATTGAGCAATTTGGTAGGCATATCAGTTACCTGTCGCTACATAGTAATTTCCTGACTGGTGAGCAGCACACTTGACCACTGCTATTTCCTTTGGCCATTGCATTGCTTCCAACAATTCTTTTATATTTTTGCCATTTCGTATAGGAGATCCTGAAGAAGTCAGAAATCCGCTTTGCATCCAGAGCTGGCCAAAATTGTGCACAACCCCGAAACCATATTGACTATCCGTAAATATGGTTATTCACCAATTTTTCCCAATTTTGCATGTCTTTGTTAAGGCCAGCAATTCGGCTACTTGTGCAGATTTGACACCCAGTAAACAGGATGCTTCAATGACCCCCAAAATTTTACAAACGGCATAAGCTGCACTGAGTCCTCCTTTCTCTGTTCTCATGCAGGAACCATCTACAAATGATAAAGGTGTAACCCCGACTGGGGCCACACACCGAAACGTGTGTCACCGGTTTCTCATCTGGGGATATCTTGACTGATCTCTTCTCCACCTCCCCGATGATTTGTATCCATCTATAACATCTAGATCAGCCCATGGCTGTTATGTACCTTTGGATATGTTGTTTGAATGTGGTATGAATTGTATGTAATTCTGGTATGTATGATGGTATGGGAGTTATATATGAAACTGGTATGTGGGACTGTATTGATGAATTATCTTGTCTTTTAAAACAAAATCATTATTTGGTTTGATATTTATGCATTGAAGAAAATGTATTTCATGTAATAAAATCTTTATATATTTGTTATCATGTTTTGATATTACCATTTGAATTGTTTCTGGTCTGTTTCTTTTTTTTTTTGCATTCATCTAATGACCTCTTAGTTAGGCTTATAACTGAATTTGACTGGCAGGTTTTTTCTCTATTTTGTATTTTGAGTGATCTGAGAAGGTCCGGGGCAGCGTAGCCAAAGTCCTGGACCAGCCAGCAATGCCCGGCGAAACTAACCAGTAGTCAATTCTAGTCCAGGTGTCATGAAACCCGGAGTAGCGCCATGGAACCCGGAGTAGTGCGTGTATGCAGGCGAGGCCAAGCAGTGTGTGCGCTCTATGTCCACCAGCGAGAATTGCCGGCAGATATCCTGTAATGCAAGGGGAGAGCGGCGTTTAGTGTCTGGTGAGGTGGAGGTGCTGTCCCTGGTGTGATTTAATAATATATTAAACCCCCCCCATTATGAGCAGACAGGGAGGCAGTGCCAATAAATGCACTTGAAGTGAGTGGAAAAACTCCGGGGAGTCAACGTTAGGGCCATAGATACCCACTATAGCAGCAAAGTGGCCCATCAGTGTACCTGTAACAATCACCAACCGGCCTTCACCACTATCTATCACTCTGCTCAGGGTGAAGGGGACCCTTTTGTGGATACGTATGGCCACCCCTCTACCATATCTGCTATGACTGGGAACATATCTATGAGCTCCCCAGCACACCACCAGTGTTGGAGTGTCAGATTTGGACAAATGGGTCTCCTTCAAGCAGGCAATATCAATGTTGTGTCGTAGTACGTAATTGAGCCCCTGTCTCCTCTTACGGGTGTTGTTCAATCCCCTGACATTCAATGACATAAGTGCCAGCCCGGAAGGACCAGGCAAGTTACCTAATTGTGCCATTCCAGGATTAAAACACGGATCATGTGATTGTACAAGCTAAGCAAACACCAAAAAACAATGACCAGTGTACCAATCCTGAGGAAACAATAAACAAACTGCATGTGTCCCCCCCACTGCCCACCACCCAGCCTCACCCTTTCCCTAGTGAGGCAAAACCGTGACCCCCAGAACAGCTGACGGTGCCAACTGAATGTACCTATGAACATGAAAACAGCACATAGACACCATAATCTCAGCATATACAAAAAACAGAACAAGGTATTCACCATGAGGTGCAGCAACGCCATGTCAGCCGAACAACCAACTGTATGTCACTAGTAAATGGTTAAAAACCAAAAAAGTGGAATATACATTACAGAAAACTCAGATCTCAAAGAAGGATAATCCAGTCCCAGTGTTAGAGAAGATTTCCATACTGGCTTCAGAGCCGCTTCAGTGAGGGGATACGACTCGCTCAGGTGCACCGCTCCATTCTTATCTTTCTTGAAGTTACGGCAAAACTCCTGCGCTTCATTCGGGGTGTCACATATGCGTGATCTGCCGCCCACATCCACCTTAAGTCTAGCCGGATACAGCATTCCGTACCGCAACCCCAAATTCCGTAGCGCAGCCTTTACTCCGTTGAATTTCCGGCGCGCATCTTGGACCATGATCATAAAGTCCGGGAAAAACAATAGTTTATTTCCCTGCCACTGGATTTTACCACTGGCGAAAGGAAGGAAAAAATCCCTTGGATAACAATATGACCATACACGCTTGACTTGGGGTAACTCACCATTCGCATAATACAATCCACTCATTCAATCTACCAGCTAATTGCCGGATTAAGCCACATCCATAAAGGAAAAATACTAGACCACTACATTAAAAAACATATGACATCATTTTATTTTGCCTAATACAAATATTTCTCAAGTTAAAAAACACATACATCGAAATCCTATCCGTTGTTGTACAATGTTAAAAGTTACACAACATAAAAGTCTATAAAACAATACGCATGAAAACATAAACGGAGTGAAAGAGCAAAAGTTAGACCAGACAGTTTTATCTTAACTATCTACACATCCATTTTGATGTTTACACAAGAACATGGGCTAGAGCATTCAAAAATATTTAAAAAAAATTATTTTCAATTTATCAATACTTTTATATTCTTCATTATGCTTTTAATTTATAAGAAACATTTCATCACAGATACAGTTTATAAGTATGTACATAATTCATACAAAAGAAGAAAAATCTAATGCAATAATACAGGAATACAAGAAATAACACAAAATACTTTAAGTAAATAGGCCCCTAGGATCATACACTCAATCATCATGCCAATTAGTCGGTCTCAAACATGAGACCCCTCATGTTTGAGACCGACTAATTGGCGTGACGACTCTGCCAATTATATTTCAGTTTTCTCTTTTCCAGATGTGGTTTTGAATGAAGTATGGGTATGATTGTGGTAGTCTTTGTGTAATTGAGTGTATGATCCTAGGGGCCTATTTACTTAAGGCAGGCCACGTTCGCAGGGCTGACAGCACCTCACAGATGTCCCCTACGCCGCTCAGACCGCAGTCCTAAGTCTGCCGGGGCGGCGGAGGGGGGCAGCCGCACCGCGAGCGGGGAGCCAGCGCCAGCACAGGGACCCAACCAGGGGCTAAGCTCACCTATACTCCAGTGTTCCAGAGCGCGTAGACCAGCCTCAGGCCCATGACTCGGAGCTCACAAGCGCAGCTGCTGGAAATGGCGGGACGGGACCCCGTAGCGGGCCGTGGCAGATGTCGCTGCAATCCTCCTCTCCCCATGGGTACAATGGTGAGTTTTCCACGTTAACTGGCGATGCGGATCATGAAGAATCGGGCTCCGGGCTAGTCCGGCCGACAGAGCTTCAGTCCCAGGTGGCCTTCTAAGTCGCCTGCGCGGCCACGCCCCATACTAACTAGGGTTCACAAAGTTTGGCATAGGAGCTGGTGGCACCTGAGACTGTGGAGTAACTACCTGCTTTGGCTGATTTATAACCACTTAATTCTGCATCTGTGGATTTAAATTTTGATTTGGCCCATTATTATTTTTCTGAACACTCTTACACTCGTTCTTCCAATGTCCAAGCTTTCCGCACGTATGACAAGGAAACTTCTTCTTCACTTCCTCTCTATTTATTCGTCCACTTAATCTACCACCATTCACCGCTTAATCATTCTGACTTTGCTCTTTCACCTGATTATCAGTCTGGGTATTTAATTTATTTTCCTGCTGTTCTGTCAATTTTACCTGTGACCACATCATTTTCTCTTTTAGCTTTCTACGCCTTGCCTCAATATCGTCTTCGCAATACTTGGCATATTTCAAATTTTCATCTATTGTCTTACTCTGCCAGTACAACATGTGCTGTTGAATTGTCTGACTAATCTCCGGTTTCAAACTATACACAAACCTATATACAAACTGTCACATATCCTTATCACCAATATTCTTAAATCCACTATACTGCTTAAACACCTGTAGCAACCGCTCATAATATGCATGCACAGATTAATTTGGCTCTTGAGTTGTTCTATCTATCTTTACCCAATCTGTTTCTTTAGGGGGGATTTTCCCTTTCAGGAAAGTAATTACTTGGCGATATTTCTTCATCACCTCCTCTGAGGGTGCTCCTGTTTTCGAGTCTCTAGCATGCTCCTCGCTTGGCCAATCAACTGTGATCTTACACTCTGTCCATAAGTCAGCAGGCACTACAATATCAAACAAACCATCCAGATCCTTCAACAGAACCTTCAAACTTTCACAAATCTTTCAACCTGTTTGTACCATTCTACTGATTTCTCTTTCAACCAAGGGAAATCATTTGTAAATGACAAAATATCATGTCTGCTCCATGGAACATGAACATATCCACCATCAACAACCTCTCTCATTGGACACAATCTCTCTGCTTTTTCTGATTCTTTGAGCAGACTGCCGATGAGGCTCCCTTTGCTTGTGCTTCCTCCTTTTTCTTTGTCCACCTAATCCTCCACTTATCAATGTCTCCCCACTTCTGCAACATGTTCATTAACTCTTTTATCTGTAATCTTTTATGAAACACATTAATATTCTCCGAATCCTTGTCAGTAAACTCCACTCAATACAGTTTCTGTAATAATTTTGATCTCCTGATATCAACTCTAATCTCTGAAGCAAGCTCTGTCAATCTCGCATGGAACAATCTTGCATTCCTGGTTATACCTCTACATATAAACAACAACTCTTTATCATTGTAAAGGTTTTACCTTTCTATTCCCACGTTTCCAGCTATCATCTCTTCCAATTCCACTTTCAATCTGTAAATATCTAAGATCTTTGGTGTTGAGCTTTGTTTTTCTATTCCCTGTGCCCTCCTTCTGGGGTGACCACTGTTGAGCTTCTAGTTCCTAAAGGTACCATAGACCCTTTTTCTTTTGAATTTCCAGATGCGGCTCTTTTTGGGGTTTCAATTATGTGTTCTCTTATTGGAAGGTCCATTAATGAAATAACAGAATCACACTCACTAGTCTGATCATCAGATATTATTATTTCTTTTCTGGGATTACTCAAAGGAATCATTACCTCTTGAGGTTTTGGCCAACTCATTTTATCTCTGTATATCGGGATAAAAGGACCCATAGTCACTTGTACTGTGAAAGCTTCAGTATTTAAATTCAATTGACTTATTTTCTGTACTATTTCTTCCCTAGCTTTACTTAAACTTCTCTTTCTTTTTCTTGGGGCTCCCTATTAACTTATGTATCATGTAAAATTTGGTGAATTAAGGGTGTTCCGATTACCGGTGAACTTGGAGTGACTCTACTGGGTCCTTCTTGGTACGGTGGAGGGTTTTTAGTTAAGATATCCTCCAACAATTCATCATCTGATTCACCATATCCTGACACACGCATGTGTTTTATTTTCTCCTTACACTTGCTCCCTGACTGTTCCTTAGACATTAACACTGGATACAAACCTTCTGGTACCATAGCACTTCTCCATTGTTTCATCTGACCTTTGCATGACTCATGCAAATACCTGGGGAAATTCCTCAAAGTCTTTCTGCCTCTACATTTTTCTCATTCAAATGACTCAGTCTGCCATTCTTCCAAAGCTTCATACTGAGTTAACCTAGGTCTTGGTTCCAAATCATTCATTCTCGTTCTTAAATTCTGAAGAATTCTCCCATTAAACATACCATAATCTGGGAAGGCTAGAACTCCATCACCTTTTGTATATTCTATCCAATTCTCCAACCACACACAAGTATTATATCCTCTTTCCATCATCATAAAGGAAGCAGGCGTTTTTGGCAGCGGAATAGGAATTCCCTCTCTAGTCAATACAGACTTATCTTTCTTAAAGAAATTCTTAATTTTCTTTATTAACAACATTTTTCTCTTTTCGCCGTACATTCTAGATGCATAGATATCTGAAAGAATACTCTGCAAACCCTTGAAGTCTTCTATCAGTGCAACTCACACCAGCAGTCAAATCAGAATCCAACATACAATTCTTTTTTCCGCCAATCCTAGCGTGGCTTCTATCTATTAACCAATCAGACTCAGGCTCACTCTTCTGGTCCGACCAATGCCAGCGTGACCTTTAGTGACATCCGTATTACTCCTCACTACTGACCCATACTTTACAATCTAGTTCGTCTCACGCCCATTGTTTCAACCAATCCCAGCGTGGCTCTCTGTGACGTCAGCACAAGATCGGCGACTGACCCTCCCTTCACAAGGTAATACGTATTTCTTTACTTTTAAATAAAATCCGTTAGTAACAACATAAAAACATTCGCTACTCTGCCTGTTTCACTAAGCAAAGGATAGATTTTCAACTTATTCTGGAGTCTCAGAATTGCTCCTCTTCTATTGCGAGTAAAAACCTCTTTTTACCTTTCATTCAAGCTCGGGAGAGCCTGTTACTCCTTCAGTGTTACCCCTACTGGGAAATAAGACCAAAGTTTCTCCAGCAAACCCTCTGCTATCACTCACACTCTACTTTTATACGAAATAGTCCCTAGTTTAATACCGCCAGCCCTACGTAGCTTCTCAGTATTATTCCAACAGATGAGTAGCCTCACTACAGTGTGGCTTCTGTCACCACCTGCTATTCATTTCCCCAGGTTTTCCGGAAACATAAAACAAGATGCTAACCCTTTTTGTTAAACATAAATCAGTAATCACTAATCAAAAATCAATATTTATCACCAAACTAGTCCATAATTACCATAGGTCTGCTACCAGAAAACTGATCCAGCGGCGTACCAACAACATATACTCCACTTCCATATACTCACCTGGGCCCATAAACACACAAACAATTGAGTAAACCGCTGGAGTCAAAGTTTATACATTTTCACAGTTTTCAAGATTAGTTAATTACCATTCCTAACTAAACTAACCTTTCACTTATCAAAAAGTTCTTTCCTCAGGTCGATGGACCATTAGTTGAACTAGTTGATGGTGAAAATGACATAAGCTAACTTGTTCTCCTTTTTAATGTAAAAAACACAGACTTTAAAGTTTTAAATCTTTATCTAAATTTCAAACGCATGTGAACCATCTCAAATATACAGTGTACTCAACAAAATTCAATTAAATCATCAAACATATACTTTGGTCTCATGCAATGATCAATGCTCAGAAAAGGAGAGGACAGAGAGAAAGGATTATCTGCAAATAGTGCAAAAATATATTTACCAAGAATGGTGTGAAGACCAACCCCCTGGCCAAAGGGCTGGTAAGGGTCCCCCGGGACAGATGAGGCGACAAAGACTTCAGGACAGGATAGATGACCTCTCTAGAATACCAACAATTGCGTCACACCCTTCTCTGACACTCTCTTCCTCCTCAAGATTCTTCCGCGATCTTCTTATCTAACCCAATTAAATTAGGATAGAAGGTTCTGCATTCGATTCTTTATCAGCATCTCACAGCATCGCTCCCAGCATCAGCATCTCCCGCTCACAGCATCTGGACTCCCGAATCTAACTAACTAACTAAGGCTATCTCAATTATACCTTTCGTTCTTCATGTACCACCCACTACATTTTCAATATCGTAAAAATACTAAATCTGATTGGTCAGGTAAGGGGGAAGATCATCACACCATGCTTACATGTCATTTAATTCAGTAATCCCATTGTTCGCAAACCCATCCCCTTAATTTGTATTCACAATTTTTATTTCCCACTCGCATTCCTGTCTTATTTGCATCAAAATTATATACAAGTGAATACGAGTCCTCATTTGTTGAACTTATACTGTCCGTTCTCAGGTTGAGTCACTTTGCGACCTTGGCTTTCATTCAATGCCCGTGTCATCACTCCGGGTTAACTTTCAGTGCCCATGCGCCATCGTCACATGACTCGGCTTACTTCAGTTATACATGAGGCCCAAATACGCACTAGAGATGAAGTCAGAAAGACAGATGTTACTTTAAAAAATAAATGGTTTCATGTATACCACCCACTTCTACTCTATCCCAGTGTATTTAATAAACTTTTCCCCACGTTAGCTTTAGTAAAAACCACTTCACTTAATTCAAGCAAGCAGATGCCATGCATGAGAGTCTTCATGACACGATTTTAGTACCGTCTGCTCATGCACAAGAATTTTACCCAAGCATTAACTCGTCATACTGCATAGATGCAGTTGACGCATCTTCAGTAAAGATTTCCCAGTCTAAAGCAGTTTAGTCCTTCGTTCATGTTAGCCTAGTTAGCAAACACATAAGCAAGCTTCACTAACCCGCGTATTGATGTGGTGCGCATTAGTTTTACACAAGACAATTTTTATAACTTATTAGTGAGTTAAAGGAGCGGATCGCTTCCGAGCAAGTCTCTTTTCTACGAGTCCTGGCTCCATCAGTAACATTAGAAAGGTTGGGGTTAAACCTATCACTTTCAAATACAGCACATTGTTGAAATGGGTTCTGATTTTGGTTCTGAAAAGAATTCAAATTTGCTTGAACAACTGATTCAAATTAATTTTAGGTTTCCCCATATTTGGCGGCACCATATGGGCTTGGAGAGCTTGTGTCATTGGCACCTGTTTCTGAATTAACATTTGCTGAACTGGCACATTTTGCATCTGTATTTCTCCCTGTATTTGCCCATTTCCATTTACTGCTTCAGGTTTTAGTCTACACTTCCTCTTCCAATGATCAAATCTGTTACAAAGATGGCAAAAGGTCATTTTCTTCAGCATTGTGACATCCATACCTACATTTTGACCAACGAAAACCCCTCTACCTCTGTCCTGTGAAACACCAAATCCTCCTTGAGCACCTTTTACTCCTGCTTGTGGAACCACACTTTGTATCTCATCTTCATTCCCTGCAAACTGCCTATTCTGAAATCCTCCCTGAACAACCTCCCTCTGAACCATCATATGTTTCTCCTTAAATTATTTCCACTTCATTTCTTGTCCATCACTACAGTACCCTTAATCTTTTGCAATCCCATCTACCAACTTTCTCTGCCAACTAACCACACTTTTTGCTGAATGGGCACACTGACCTGAAATTATAGATCCAATAACAAATAGACACAAAGAATCTCCCGCTGTGTTGTTAAAACTCCTGAAACACTCTTTCACAAAATTATAAACCTATTATTTTAGTTATTGTGGCTTCTTTTAATCTGTACCCAATTAAGAACTTTTAGTGGCACTCGGCTCTTCAGAAAAGTAATCACTGCTTCATTTTCCTCCATAACTACAGAAGATGGTACATTAATGCAATAATGTCTTGTCTCCTCACTTGGCCACTTCACAACAACTTTACATTCCGATCACAAATTAATTGGCTGTGCACTGTCAAAAAATATTTTGAAATAAATCCATCAACTTGTGGGTACCACAGTACAGGTTTGTCTCTCAATTTTGAAAATATGTTCACAAATGTTGCAAGATCACCTTCATCCCATTGTACATGAACATGCACTTCTCCCACTATTTCTCTCAATGGATAAGCTGAAGCTTCTCCCTCATCATGGTTATTTTCCTCTACTAGGTATGGTGGTTTCATTTTCTTCTGATGTTTCCTTGCTAGGTCTGGTGGTTTCATTTTTATTCTAATTTCTCAAAACCCATTTTCAAATGTATTTCACTAATTCTGTAATGTGTAAATGCACTCCTGACAAACGTATTGTCTCAATTGCTTCACCTTCCATGTGATACATCAATTTCATATTTTAGGGTCAAATCAGTCAGTCTGTCATGTGTACTTCGTGCACATTTTGTAATTTCCTTATTCAGGGAAATTAAGTATTTTCCCTAATATTGGTTTAAAATCTCAAGATCTAAACTTTCCCTGATAATTTCTTCAAGTTCAATTTCTTTCATTTGAAACATTAAGTGCTCTCTCTTTTTCGGGTGTTAGGTCAATTTGTATCACCATGTGCTCTATCTTTTTAATCCCTGCAGCTTCCTCCAACCATGGTTGAAAATCCCATCTTCAAATAGATTTGTTTCTCCCTTAGCTATTGGTGTTGTAAAGACAATCCCTTCTCTATCTTTCAAAGCTTGAATTATTTCGGGAATTTGCTGTTCTATAAACGGTGAATTCTGAGATGTGGAGGTAAACCCTGATGTAATTACTCCTTCTACAGTTATTTGAGCTTCTTGTGTTGGGACCATATTCATTTGGACAGTCACAATCTGTCTAGGCCCTGTTTTTGCAGCTACAGTTTGTAGTATTTGTACCTAGTCAGTCACAATTGGAGCAGTAACACCTGGAGGTATCACTGTCAGTATCGAGTCAACAGGTGGTGGGGCAATCTGAAATGTTTTTAAAGTTTTCTCAATCTGTATTTCTCTTAGTTCAAAAGAAGCAATAGCCACTGTAGTACTTGCTGGTACAATATGATTAGAATTTGTAGTGGGGACCACATAATATGGCCGACACTCAGTTAACAATGCATCCAATATTTCATCCTCTAAATCACTTTCGGTTTGAGGCTTTTTGTCATCCCTAATTTCCTTCTTCTCTATCTGATCTTTCACCCTTTTGTCCTCTTTCCTTGTAGTTGTGTCTTCTGTCCGTTCCCACATGCTTAAGGCTTCAAATTGTGGTGCTCTAGATGGTGACTTTATGTCAAATACATTTCTCTTAATCAGTCAATTTTCAGTTCAAAAGCACCATAATTTGGCAAACACAAAGGAACCTCTTTCTCAGTAACCTAGCACCATTGGCAAATCCACAGACATGAAAATAGTCCCAAATTTGTTAACATAAAATGTGCAGGCGTTCCCTCAGATGGTGCCTCGTCACAGACCCAAATATAATTTGTCAACTAACCTCTACAAAATTTCTTAAAACCTTTAACCCATTTAATTTGACATTAATTCAATGCAATGTTTTGATTCAATTCCGTAAATGTCAAATATTTCCCCCCAATCCCCTTACAGTTTAAATTCTTGAAGACTTTCAACCAATCTCAATACGGTAATCACACAGGACGCCCCTTTGCTGGGGGAGCTGAGCGCTATAAAAATATCATTAACATAACATAACATAACAACGTACCTCTCACAGCGTGGCTCACTCTCACCCACTCTCACGCCTCACAGCAGCTAACCCTCCTTCACAATTTCTCCATACAGATTCACTCAAACAATCATCTTACATCTATAATTGTCTTCATTTCTAAAAGATCGATAGAATTCAATCACTCAACAATGCACATTCGCTGTCAAACCTTGACCAGCGTGGAATCGCCTGAATCAATACAGTTTACCCTTTGTAGACACGGTCTGTTACACGCCTCGCATTAGTCTCGTTCACACAAAGTTCCCTGTCATAGGTGGAGCTGTTGACGAGGCCTCACAACTAATCCTCAATTCTCTGGTCAGACAATCACAATGTCTGTGTATTCTACACCTTTCAATATATTCTGGGATCTTAGGCCACATCGGGACCTGCAACCCAAATCTCAATCCTTGGATCACGCCCGGCCCAAAACCACATTCACTCGACTTTCACTCCAACTCCGCAATACATCAGAGAATCAGATCATCACCGCAATCTAGCACACTCCATGCAATTACCTCAATTACCGCAAACTGAATTACCGCATACTACAATCTAACCTAACGCAATTACCAGAAATGCAATGACCTCAATCAAAAATTACCGCAACATATTGCTCCCTATTAATGCTCACACTTCTTCAGCAACCGCCCTCTCGAACCCCCTTCTAATACCGCTTTGCCTGTCTTCAAGTTCTGGTCATTGGAACCAGGAATCAGGACTGCTTGGGACTTGGGTATTTATTAACCCTGGGCGTAGTAGGCGTAGTGGGGCTACGCGAAGCTACGCGAAGTGGACCAGAAACTACGTCCACCTACGCACTTCGCGTAGCCCCACTACGCGCCACCCGCCTCCCTCCCGCCCTCGCTAAATACCACCCGCCTCCCTCCCACCCTCCCTAAATACTGAAATAATTATTTTAAAAACAATAAAACACCACTTACCTTGTCGGCTGCGTCTCCGGGGCTCCCTCTGGTAACCGCGCCGCCATCATGGATAGTAATGCGCATGCGCGGCCGCCCGCTGGGGCTGGGGTAAAACAGGACCTTCTCATGTGGGAGGAGTTCCTCAAAAATTTCAACGGCATCCTGATATGGAGAGAGGGTTGGGTGACAGCCAAACAAATAGCCTTGTTCACGGACGCCGCAGGGAGCTTGGGGTTCGGCGCAATCCTGGGGAAACGGTGGTGCGCGAGCCGGTGGCCGGAAAGATGGCACAGGCGGGGCACCACCAATAATATCACATTCCTAGAGCTGTTCCCAATAATAGTAGCATTAACAGTGTGGAAACAGGAGCTGAGAGACATGAAGCTGACCCTCTGGTCTGACAACAAGGGGGTGGTGCAGGCCATCAACAAAGGCGCAGCAAGGTGCCCTGACATGTTGAGGTTAATGCGTCAGTTGATTAAATTGCAGCTGGAGGGAAATCTGGAGCTGAAAGCTCGCCATGTGCCAGGGGCAGAGAACACAGCAGCGGACGCCCTGTCACGATCCCAGATGAAGCAATTCAGAGAACTAGTGCCAGGGGCAGACAGGGAGATGACCCCCTTTTCCAGCATACCTGTGGGACCTGGGGGGATAGACTTATCTAGACTGGTAAATCAATCACTTACCCCCGAGGCAACCAGAAGATACAAGAAATATGCCACTACTGTAATGAGAATTGGGGGCATGCAGTCACTGGGCGATAAGGCTGGGACGCAAACAGCAGTGGAGAAATTCATCCAGTGGGCATTTGATAACAAGAAAACTAGGTTGTGGGCACAGGCCCATCTGGCGGCCATGGCACACTTCGTCAAAATCTTCACGGGGAGGATCCCACTGCATCCCTGTATATTAAGACAGCGTTAAAGGGGTGGAGATGAGCTGAGGGGGTAAGGGCGGACACCAGGCGCCCCCTTCATTTCAAAAAGCTGGGACAGTTATTAGAGGCCCTGGTGAGGGTGACAAAAGACAATTTTGAGCTTCAACTCTGCAGGGCAGCATTTACAACAGCATTCTTTGGCACTTTCCGCATCAGCGAGTTGGTGGCACCCAGCAGGCAGGGCTCAGCACAACGGTGCCTACAGGCTACAGACGTCAGGCCCCTAGGAAAGGCAGTAGAAATGATACTAAGAAGGTCAAAAATTGACAAGACAGGTAAGGGGGCGACCATTCGACTTCAGTGCGTCCAGGAGTCCAGCTTGTGCGCAGTGTGCTGTCTGGTTAAATATATGGTGGCACGCCCGGCAGGCGAAGGACCGCTCTTCAAATACCAGGATGGGAGCAATTTGAGCAAGTTCCAATTCACGGCAGTGAAGCGCCAGGGTCTAGCGAAAGCCGGGCTCCATTCAGAGTTCTTTGCCCCCCACTCTTTCAGAATCGGCGCAGCCACCTTGGCATCACAGCATGGCATGCCAGAGGAAGGAATTCGAGCTGTTGGCAGATGGCGCTCCCAGGCTTACAAGATGTACATACGCCCACAACTATTGTAAAACAAAAACGGGCAATTGGGGTCAGTCACTTTGGGATGCCGCACGGCAGGGTGACAGAAATCCCCTCCCCACATCCCAGGCTACAGACAAGTGAACCGGTGCGCAGCAGGCCACCTTATGTTAGTCTTCTTCTTTTGCAGGGAGACGCCTGCAGCTGGTATGGGTAGTGGGTCACTCCTTTGTGTCCAGGATGGAAAGCTGGTGGCGGCAAGCGGGGCACAAAGTGGAGAACAGACCCAAAGCGACATGCATCCGCTGGGTGGGGCAGCCAGGGATGAATTGGAATCAACTACCCGCGGTACTGGACAACTTATTGGGGGATTCAGCATGGCATCCGGATGTGCTGCTCATACACCTCGGTGGCAACGACCTGACCCAAATGGGACGCAAAGCATTGGGGCAGGCCATCCAGATGGACCTCACCAGGGCGGCCACGTGGTTCGGTGGCACGAAAATCATATGGTCCGAGATGGTTAGCAGAAAGCATTGGAGAGGCGCGGAATCCAACAAGGCGGTGGACAACGGCAGGAGAAAGCTGAACATTGCAATGCACAAATTCTGCAAGACCAACGGTCTAGACTCCATCAGACACGGTCTGATTCATCGAGGACGACCAGAATTGTATGGACCGGACGGGGTCCATCTCTCCGCCAGCGGAATGAGAGTCTTATGGGACAACCTGTGGGGAGCGATGGCCCTCGCAGGTTGCAGATAAAAAAAGAAAAAAAAAAGAAAAAACAATCCGTATTTAGGAAAGGGGGAGCCGCAGGAAGACGTGCGCCTCCATGCGGCGTGGCGGAAATTGGTGCAAGGATTGGCTAAGGAGACACACCGACGGGCGGTGGGGCCACTCACTTTTGGATGCCGCATGGCAGGGTGAGGTGGCCGCGCCAAGGAGGGGACTAGCAAAAGGAGACGGCGCTCGCGGCCCAGACCCCGCCGGACGGCAGGGCACAAAATGTAGCTAGCTGGGGGCCTAACTCCAGGGACAGAAGCTACCCTCCACGACACGCAGAGGGCGTGGGCGATCAACCAAATGGTGGTCCCAGAAATAACCAACAAAGAGGACTACCATGAACTAACAAAAGGAACTGGTTTTGGGGTGCCATTTACGAACTGATAGATATCACTAGAGCATCGGCCCAAAAGCGGGCCAGGACAGCCTATGATATGACATGTATGATTTATGACCAACCTACGGCAGTTTGCAAATGACAAATGTTTAACCAGTATGTGTACAATCTTAATAAAACTGCAGCCAACAACGACCACAACAGACGCACGTATTGTTGGCAAAACTTTGTTGGGATGGTAGACGGGCGGGGTGGAGGGGCATACGTTTTCACGGAATGGGGCAGTGCGAGGGTTATGTTTTCAACCTTTTACGCCCTCAGTACTATGTGTGTGAACCTGCTCGGGTTCACCGTTGTGGAGCTGGCATCCCATGACACCTTGGGCCTGGAGTGATTTGCAGTGACACCATTACTAAGCAGTTTACAGTTGGTTCTGGTCTGCTTTATCTGTCAGGGGAGGGGAGACACCAAAGGTGTGCTGTGGCTCCCAGCCCCCGAGAGACTGGGCGGGGCAGCTGCCTCTTATCTCTCCATCAGCCTGTCTTTTCACAGGGCACACTGTCTCTGATAACATCCCGATCTCGGACCCTTTAAAGACGGTCATGTGGTTCGGCTGGACAAAGGGACCTGAATGTAAACGAGTACACAGGCGAAGGAAAATTAGCAAATCTAAACAAAACTACATCTGACCTGTTAAGATTTTAGTAAAAAGAGAAAACAAGACTGTTAGGTTGGCGTTGTGATGCCTATTTGGGATGGGAGTTTTGCAACGCATCCCGAAGTCATTGCTTACATGCACAGTGATGTTAGGTATCACTTTTATGGATACTTATAGGCTGGTGTGTACTATAGAACTAACTGTATTAATGCTGCCCTGCTTTTGTTACGTTGATGTCAGGTGGCAACCTGCTGTCTGTCCTAAGGGACCCTCCTCAAAACCGGCCAAAACAATCAGTATACATGATGTATCCTTGTTGAGTAATCTGAAGGAGGGCAATGTCATCAAACAAAAAAATTACCATCTAAGTTTTACCCTAGTGGGACAAAAAAATGGATATTAGAGATGCAGTTTATACATTAATTTGGGCTTGACGTAAATAGTGACTGCTCTGTACATCATGTTTTACCACATTTTATCGTATGCAGTCTCTTTCTGTTTCTTTGAAAATGTTTTTCTTTGTGTTCTAGCGGTGAAATCGGGCACAATTCACTCGACTTTAAAACGTGTGCCTTTTTCGACGATGTAGCAATGAAGTGTGTGACCCATATTCTTGAATCTTTGCAGCCAGGGGTGCGGCTTCAGTGGTGCAGCAGGTGCAGTGGCACCAGGGTCTGGTGGACTGAGCAGCCAATTGCACCTAGATTGTGTAACTGTATTGTACTTCAGTATCCTGCATGAAGGAGGCTATTTCCTTGCTTGCACTTGGCAAACACGGTGCTCTTGCTGCGAGGTCTCGCCTTTGGTACCTTATAAGTGTATGCCATATTTAGTTTTGCATTAGGTAATTTTCAAAGCTCGATGTTTTTTAAATAATGCTTTTTAATGTTTGTCCCCATTGTCGACATTGTTTTCGAAATTGCCCATGTGTGTTCCGGTATACACTGGCTGTAGGACCGACATTACGCCATTGGGTTGAGGGTGCACAACAGCTTAGCGTAATATATATCAAAGATTTTTTTTGTAGTTTGTGAAGATGGCAATTTATAGTGCGCTGCGGCTGAGGTATTGTGGCTTCCCAAAGAAAAGGGACACGCATTTACTGGGGGTTGGAGAGCGGGAGATGCAGTTGGCTGGAGTGCGAGTGATATAGAATGAGAAGTAGGGCTGAAATAGTGGAGGATGAGAGAATTAGAAGGTGCACCGTGTTTGTGAGTAAATGAGAGGAGAAAGGGAGATGCGACCAGGGGCAGCAATGAGATAAAGTGTATGAAACGCTGAGGAGGTGGGCTTTTAATGTGAAGAATTGACGTGGGGAAGGCTAGACAGGGAACGATGCAGATGTTAACAAGCATTGGCCGCGCTCCCGGGCCGCAACAAAATAATTTTTAAAAAGCGCGAGTTGTGCGCGCGCACGACGAAAAAGGTGCTGTGCACTTCGCGCACGTCCTTGTGCGGGCGATAGTAAGCTGATCGCCGGGAATGTAGCACTTTCCCAAGCAGCTACTAAATGTCTTGGCCAGACCAGCGCATGCGCTGGATCAGGCCAAGACCTAAAAAAGGAGGCACCCAAATTATGTCAGTCAGAACTCATGAAGAGTTCAAGAATAGAAGCAAGAGTGAGATTAGCATGAAGCAAAATCATTAATAATTGCAGAATCTCACATAATGAGAAATAAATCATAGAGCAAATAAGCCTTGGCAAAGCCAGTTAGTCAAAACATAAAGCTTGGGGAATTTAATAAAAGTCTGAATGGAACAAAACCAGCATCTAATCTGCCTTCGTCTGCCTCTGTTCTGCTCTCCATCAAGGTGTCCTCTTCTTCCCTGAATCTGCAAATCACATCTGCTCTGCTCCCTTCAGTTCTGCATCGAAGTCTGAAACTCCTCTGCAGCCTTCCATCTCTAAATCTGTCTCTCACTAAGGTCTCTGCAAGGGTTCTGAAACTCCTAAACTAGGAACGCGTTTACATAAAAAATAATGTTACCAGCATGTGGCGTGATTTTTGTTCTGCATCTAACTGGAATACAGCATTGTTCAAAAGGACCCCTCTGCTGTCTGCGCACATCATTCATCAGGCAGGCGAAAACCTTCCCAGGACATATTCTGCATATTATAACTTCATCTTCTAACCTTCCTTTAAAGAAACATTTTATTTTTAACTAAACACATAACATCAGCTACAAAAGAACTACATTATTTGTGCAAGAATCATTAAAGCATAACATGGTAATGTACTTTTAAAATACATGTGTTTTCTATTCTCTCTAAAGCAAGAATTAACTGGCGCTTTGTTTAAAAATTTCCAGCAACAAAATAGTTAAGGTTCTGAGTTTACATGCCGTGGTAATTATGCCATTCATTCTCTGTTACACACAGAGACATTCTTTTGCTTATCTGGAAGGCCAACTGGAGCTTTCAGAGTAAGAGCTAAATCATGTGCTGTTACTGTGTTTCTACGTTTTAAAATGTCCTGTTAAGTGCAACTACATTCTTTTACTGCACACATTTAACATTTTTGCTAATTAAAAAAATGACATTCTATAGTGAGAACAAAATCTAAACTAGCCATATTAAAATCCAACTATTAATGAATTGTGCAATGTTTTACATGGGCTGCTAAGTGGAAAGCCTCTGACTTAAGATTGTGAATATCAAAGCCTCATGTTTTCACTTTGCAGCCCAAAATGTCTGTGTGTCACTTTTTAAATGCAGTTTCATTCCTGAAGCTCAAGGCAGATTTGAATGCTTGCATTCTATAGGAAATGTTTACGCTCTTTCAAATGCAATCTCATAATATGGGGGTAGTGGTTTCAATTACAGTTGTCCCTTTTATGGAAGGATAGTCCAATCCAGGCTTTGCAAAATGGCGATGTTTCCACCCGAAACAAAGTATAGGTGCCAATTGGAGCCTCAACAGCAGGTATTTATCAGGACTCTGTGACGGAATAGTGAGGAACAATGTATTTGGTAAAGGGGTACAATTTGCAACATTTGATTAAAATTGGTAAAAAATTGTGAGTTATAGTGCCAACTATTTCCAAAAGAAAAACAGATTCACACCTGGAATATTCAGTCCCCTTGGAGGTGTTTGCTAGATTATTTGGAAGACAATGCCCAACTGGCTCCTTGCCTGGAAGGGGATCTTGGACCCTAAAAAATGCAAAGCATAGTTGGATACACAAGTTGCATAATTTTTTTTATGACATTATGAAAGTACACAGACAGCTGAACAGAGCAGCCAAAGCACAGATGGAGGTTACAACCGGGTTGGCCATCATAGGGCCACATTCAATGTTGGTCACATTTACATCGTGAAGTAAAGAGGGAAAGAATGGGAAAACCTCATCTAGCGTCTCTCTTTCCCCCAGTCTCATTGTGTTGGGTTGGGTGTGTCTTCTTCTTCCCCACCTCTAACCCATAGTATTTCAGCCAGGGGGTCCAGATCTTTCAGAATATTTGGGGGCACCCTCTAACCATATACGTCAGCCTTTCTGCTACCATGTATAGATCCATGGCCGCCTTCCATTTGGTGAGTGTGGGAGGGACTGGGGCTCCTCAATACTGGGCTATGTCCCTTTGGCCAACACCAAACCTAATTTACAAAGTAAATGTTTTCTGCATGGTAAGTCTATTTCAGTGGGGATGCCTAAGAAAAGATATTTGGCCTCTAGTTTAAATTGCATCCCAAGTATTCCATTCATTTCCCCCACTACCTGGGTCCAGTATGATTTAATATGGCTACGTTCCTAGGATGTATGAATGTATGTTCCATGTGATGTCTTACAACGTTAGCAATTTGGTGTTTCTGCTCTTCCCATATTGTGTAGGCGTACCCTGTCAAAATGCACTCTGTGGAGAATCTTAAACTGCATTAAGTGCAGCTGCAGCTTAATGGCTATCTATCGGGTGCATCAGTGCTGCTTCCCAGTCAATATCTTCTAGCGGTCCAGTGGTGTTTTCCCATTTGGCCCTAAGGGGTCCCAACTTATCGTGGATGTTGTTAATCAAAGTTTTGTATGTCCATGAAATAGCCTTGTTGCGAATTTCTTCCTGCAATAGTCTGCCTTCTAGGGGCGCGAATTCGGAGATGTCTGTGGTGTATATCAACTCTGTTCTCCATGCATGTTTCAGCCTAAGATGGGAGTATCTTTGGGTGCGGTTTAGTTGATATGTGTTATGTAATATGGCAAAGTAGGCCAGGGTGTCCCCTTCTAGAATATCACCCAGTTTGGAAATGCTAATTAAGACCCACTGTCTGAAGCCTTGGAGTTTACTGATCTCCGGCAGTCTTGATACCTCCCAGAGAGGAGCCTCTTTCGTGAGCCTTCTGTCCCATTTCATTTGCCTCTCAGCTGCTCTCCAGGCTTCTATCATCCTCTGGGTGGCTGGCAACAATCCACCGGTCCCCTTACCCCAGTATAGGGAGTGCAGATGTGGGCAGTGTCTAAATTGGAGACGTTCCAGGGCGTATGTGGGGTGGTCTCCTGCGGTGTGTCCCCATTTGTTATCTACAACCAGGTGGCCACCATGTAGTATGATATTATGTCAGGTAGTGCAATTCCCCCATTATACTGATTACGCTGGAGTGTCTGTAGTGCTATTCTCGCGTGGGCCCCATTCCACAGGAGTGTACGTAGTTCGTTGTTTATTGTGGCGAAGATCACCTTGGGTATCTTGGTATATGTATTTTGGAATATGTAGAGCAGTTTCGGAAGTGTAATCATTTTTTACATGGCAGCTCTGCCCATTATAGTTAACAGGAGTCGCCTCAATCTTCCTACATCCTCGCTGAATTCCACTAGGACCTGTCTAATATTCTGGTTTAGATTTACCACATCATTGGTGGTGATATAAAGACCCAGAGAGCGGAAGCCTTCTTGAGTTGCTTGGAAACACCCATGGAGTTCTCGAATGTCCCTGGGTCCCCCACCAAATAGTGACTAGACTTGTCCCAGTTAATGTTGTATCCTGCGTGCCAAACATATTCTTCGAAGATTTGTAGGACTCCTGGAAGCGTCTTAACAGGGTTAGTGACATATAACAGGATGTCATCTGCATTGAGTGATAGTCGCTCGTCATCAAGGACCTCCCAGTCATCCTTAAGACCACTCATTTCCGGGTGTGCTCTAACTACGCAGGCCAGTGGCTTCAATACTACAGCAAACCACAAGGGGGATAAAGGACAACCCTGCCTAGTACCCCTTCACACGGAAACTCATCAAAGCCCCATTTTACTCGAACTCGGGCCTCAGGGTTGGTGAATAATATCTCTACCCTGGCTATAAAGAGTGGGCCAAATCTGAACCTTGACAGAGTTCATCATAGGAATGGCCAATGGACTCTATAAAATGCGATCTTAGGGGTCTATTACAATGTCGGGCGAATTGCTACCGCCCGCATGGCGGCGGCGATCCGCCTGACATTGTGTCCCGCCCGCCTCCCATTTACCCCCGTCATATTATGATGGCGGAGGGTACCGTGGCGGACGGGAAGACAGTCTGCCACTTTTCGGCCAGGTCGATGAGTCGACCGGGCAGAAAAGGGTTGAATATGGTGGCAGTGTCTGCTAGAACTGCCACCCATATTACAACGGCTGCGAGAAGCAGCCTTTCTGTGGCGGCGTTGCCGCCATGGAAAGGCATGCAGTTTATGCAGTTGGGGCCCATTGCGGGCCCCCAGGATGTTGGGGTGGTGGGGGGACACATGGGGGGTAACCCCCCTGCATTTGCATGCATGAAATTGCAGGCACCACACGGTGCCTGCCACGTTGTTCATGCAAATGCACAGATGCATTGTTTGCATTGCGGCGGGTGCTGCTGACAGCACTGCCCGCCGCAATGCAAAAAATGCGGGATGCTCCCACCAGTGTGGCAGGCGCATCCTAATTGTACAAGCGGGACCGCCGCACACATATCGGGCAGTCCCATCTCCCGGTGCCCGCCATCGTAATAGACCCCTTGGTGTCTAGGGAAAGGAATACATGTTTTTCACCATGTCTAGCCAATTAGTTAGTTGGCGAAGGTTAAGACGTGTCGCCCCTTTTGGCATAAAGCAGGATTGGTCCCAGTGTATGAGGGATGTGATCACCGGCAGGAGGCGTTTAGCCAAAATAGTGGCCAAGATCTTTATCTCTACGTTAAGCAATGATATGGATAGCACAGTCCGTTGAGGGTTTTCCTGGTTTATGGATCACTACCACTGTAGCATTACGAAGATCATATGGGAGTGTCTTCTCTTTTTGTGCCGTTAAGAACATGCTCAGGAGGTTCGGGCTCAGAGTCTTCCCAGGTTTATGCCTACTAATAGCATACATTACTTCCTCTAGGGTCAACTCTCTCTAATATCTCTCGAGTTTCCCTGGAGAGAGTGGGGGAAACTTTTGCTTCCAGGTAACTGTAAATTTGAGTATTACCCGCTAGCGGCCTAGCTCTGTGTAGTTCTGTGTAGTAGCGGGCGAAGGCGCCGCTTATGTTTTGAGAGGTAGTGTGGATCTCGTCCTTTTCGTGTATAGAGGTTACCCATTTCGCCTCTTTCTCTCTTCTACTCAGCCAGGCCAATAGTTTTCCCGCTCTATCACCCGTCTCATATAGGCGGTGTTGTGTGGCCTGGAGTTTGGACTTTATTTCCTGGTTCACCAGTGTCCTATACTCCCCATGTGTTACCTCTATCTGGTGGAGCGTACATTGATCTGTTCTGGGGCTCATGTGTCTCTATAGTTCTAGCAGCCTGTGTTCTAGGGTCTCAATCTCACGAGTCTCCTCTAATTTTTTTTGGGCTATTATGTTTTTTGCCCTATCCCGTAACACAATCTTGTACGCTTCTCATAAGTTAACTACTGAGGAAATTGAGCCCTCGTTTTCGTGAAAGTACAGCTCTGTGTCTGTCCGGATCTCGTTGGATATCTCCCTATCTTTTAGAGCCCAAGAATTTAGCCTCCACTCCTGCCTGTACCTGTGTGTTCCCCCTCCCACTGTAAGCCAGAGATGTGAATGTGTGGATATGCCCCTTGCCAAGTATTCCACCTTTGCCACTGTCTCCACCTCTCCTGCTGTGGAAAAGAGGTAGTCCAACCTCAAAGACCCTATGGGTGCCTGAAAAATATGATTAAGTGTGATCAGTTGGGTAGTCCCGGCGCCAAAGGGCGGTCAGACCTAGTCTTTCCTGAAATTGAGCCAAGTAGGTAGGGCCACGTATCCTGAGGCTCGCTTGTATGCGATCTATATGCGGGTTTATGACGTCGTTTAAATCGCCACCTATACTGTGTGTGGGAGGTCCCGACTCTATAAGTATCTGAGCTACCTTATCCAGTGTCTGCTGTTGTAATTGTGGGGGTGCATAAACACTTACCATTGTAAGCTCTTTCCAGCCCCATATCCCCTGCACCGGAATAAATGTGCTGTTTGGATTTGTCCATGTTTTAGTGGCGCAAAAACGGGTGACTTTTTAATTAGTATGGTGACTCCCCTTGATCCAGAGGAAAATCACATGTGCGCAAGTGTGGTGTGTGCTCCCCTCCCCAGACACAAGCACTCTTTTTGAGCACTTTTTTCTCTTTCATCTTTCTATCTAGAGCGACCACATGTAAATAATGTAATTACACTGTCAAGCTGCATATATAAAAAACCCTTATGCATTTACTTCTGTGTGTGTGATAAGTATTGATTTTGTTATAGATTCTTTTTCCTGTTGATGCAAGTAACTGGTTACTCCCTAACTCAGGATTGAGGAGGTTGGTGGAGACAAATGAAATTTGGACAAGCTAATTAGTTTTGTCTTGTCTTTTCTGTTTGTCTCTCCCATTGCACCGCTGGATTTTGTCCAGGCAGTGTTTACCTGTGCCTTGTAGCAACCTCTTTTCCCAGTCTTCTCTCATTTGGCAAAGCCAAGAGTGGTGACCAACCATCTTAAATTATAGAAAACATTATTTTCTATACTTTTTAGATGGCTGCCATATTGTGGAATGCAAGGTGACAACACAACATGACAGCCACCTCGAAAGTATAAAAAACAATGTTTTCATATCAATGTGGCTGCCATGTCATGACATCACAATGTGCCGCAAGAGTGGCAACCATTATGAAAGTTTGAACACATTTCTAAATGTCCTCTTAAAAATGGCCCCTAAGTGGCATTTGTCAGATTTCATTCCTATACTTTCAAGATCATTACCAGTTTACGCATCACATTGCCTCCCTCAACTTGGTGTGTGTCTTAACCTTATAGAAAATAATGTTTTCTAATTTCAGTTTTCTATACTGTACTATGGCCAGTCCCCACTACTGGTGTTACCAATGCCACCACATATTAAAAGCATCCGGCATTGCCAAAACCACCATTGGTGACTGCAGAGCATTAGCACAGCAAAACTGTTTGGATTAGCCAATGCTAGTTTGCTTTCTTACTTGTTGCTCTGAGCTTCTGTCCTTTCTGCATAATTGGTTGTGTAGCTTTGACCAGTACCTGCTTATGCCACAAAACGTGACAACCACCACAGGCCAACAGGATGCAAAGCATAAATGTAGTGCTGAATAGAAGACTGGGTGTAAAGAGAATTATCCGTGACCGAAGCATTATTTATTTATTTATTTATGTATTTATTTATTCATTTATAAGTTTTATATAGCGCTAGCTAGACCCGGGCGTAACAGAGCGCTATACAGAGTCAAGAGCCAGGTTATAATCCAGTCACTTCGTAAATGACGCACAACAAAATAGGATAAAGTACAAACAAACAGTAAATACACAAGGAAATATTTGGCAAAGCGGGTGGAATACGATATGTATACGGACAGCAGCTAGGCCCTGAGGGCGGTAACTGTTAGCATTACCATCACTATGTTCATGAATACCAGACAAATGAACAAAAATCATAAACTACTAAAATGCAAACACACAAATGGAAGTTTAATGCAGATACAGATAAGCCAAAACAATATCATGCTTATTAAGGCACAGAAGTAGACAGTAGAGCTCAAGCAACTGCTGCTGGGTCTGGTGACTCAGCAAGATAAGGCATCCACTGGAGGGATCTGTGTTTGACCTCTTGGTCATAGGATCAAACCCTGTTTTTTCCTCTCAGCCTTTCAACCTTCTTAGAGTGGCAACATGAATACTATTGAGTTGGCTAAATCTTAACATGTTATTTAATGCCAGATGCCCCAAGGGGTACATTTCTGCTTTACAAAAATACTCATTAGGTGGTCAAGTTACAAACAAGAGCAATGGAAATAGTCCCCGCAATCATTCCCTAAGTACTTCACTTGAATACTTACACTTGGGAAAACACAAAAACTCACCCAGATGCTAGGGTTCAAAGTCAAATTAGGAAAGTTTGTCATTTAGCAGGCGCCAATATCCTGAGGCCAGACGCGAGTCTCTTTTTCCTCCTATTTTTGTCAATGGTCAGGCCTGCACGTGGTGCTTTTCAGAACTCCAGAGGCTGCAGCAGCCCTTCTCCAACAAAGAACAGACTGACCACGGGCCTATTGTCACTAAAGGACAATTACCTAGCCTGTGCAGGCACAGCATGTGTTGTACCTCCTCCCATTTCAGTGTCAGGGTATGACAGTGAGGCCTTGCTGCGGATTTAAACTTCAGTGCAGCTGAGGTCACACTTGCCACACAAAGGAAGCAGTGGTGGCTATTGAGAGAGATGTGGCTCTGTATAGACAGTGGATGGCCACACCCCCTTTTTCCTTCCTCGTTTGGCTTACTCGTCACAGTCTTAACAGCTGAGCACTTTGTGCCTCATCCACAGAATTAATCCATACAAGTAAAAACTGAATATTCACCATCCAAGGTGGCATCCACAGGAAATCAATGCCACAAAGCCTATATAGGTGAGGCTGAAATGTCGAATCTTCCTGTATTTTCCTCTGTGTTTTCAATGATAACCGAGAATCAGGGTAAATGTTTCCCTTTATGATTTATTGAATTCCTGTTTATTGATTTTGGTTATGTAACGCACTGGCCTACCTTAGCAGCAGATGCTTATTTCAGCTCTGTAACATGCGCTCGAAAATTTGTATTTATTTATTTATTTTTATTTATTTAACTTGTAACGTGCAACAGCTACCCGCAGTGGGTTTCCCGGCGCTCGGGATAGACTCAAGAAGAAAAGAACATATCAGGTAATACCAGCAAACTCAGGACAGCAGGGCTAACTAAAGGCAAAGATCACTCAAAGAAATATTACAGGGCATGTCACCTCCCCCGCGGACTGATTAACCCCTTAAGTGCTGCCGTCGGCCAACGGTCGTCACGGGCACTACCTCCCCAGTGCTGCGTGCGACCGCTGGACGTCCAGTTCAGCACCGGATAATGGACAGCGCAGCACTGGGGAGGTTTGTTTACTAGCTCCCAAGTGGTTAAGAGGTAGCCAATGCCGAGTTGTCGCTAATACACAGTCTCCGCAGCCTGCTGTGATTCTTTGTGAAGTTGCTTCTCCTTCAGATCAGGTGGCTAAGAAGGTGGATACTGAGTGGAAAGGGCGTATTCATCATTAAATGTTTCAATTAGGGCAGGGGTCCATGCCACATGCCCTGTTGAATCTGTGCTTCATGTTTTCTATGCTTTGTCAGAGAAGCTGCAGCAGGAAGATGATGTGAAAGCAAGACTATCGATCATGCAACAAGTTTATTTTCTCTCTGACGTAAACTTTGATTCATCATCGGCAGCAGCTTCTAGTTCTATCATATCGGATAGGCACCAGTTTCTGTTGTATGATATTAAAACATGTGTTTACAACACACGCTGTTAAAACACATTCTTTACAATAAAAAGCTTTTAACACACGTCTGTGCCATGAATATACCATTACCACATATGTAATTTGCCTCTACCCACCCCTAAACCCTAAAAATACCCATACCGCCCTATACCCCTACCCACCCCATAGCCCTATAAACACCTCTGCCAACCTATACCCTAGTTTTCTCCAAACCCTAAAAATACACTTACCAACCTATACCCTTACCCAACCCCAAAGCCTAGAAATACCCTGCTCACGGTGCAACCATGAGCAATTTATTTATTTAAAGGTTTTATATAGCGCTGGCTGGACCCAAGAGTATCAGAGCGCTTTACAAGGTTTGGTAATGCAGAATTGCAATATAACTTTTGTACATTGAGGTAATAAACAAGGCAATTTGAACATTTGAAACAGTATTCTTTTTAAATTAGGTAAATTAACTAGGAAAACATAAGTCAAACTACAGAGCGAAGATAGTAGAACTGGTAGAAAGCAAAATTAGTTAGTGAATGAAGAGGAGGAGGGCGTGAAAGTGAAGAGCGACTTTGGAGGGTGAGCGGTAAGGGGAAAGCAGTTGGAAGTAGGTGGGTACTACCCGAAAAATAAAAGGGGGGGGAGGTGGCCGTAAATAACAGATTTGAAAGGAGGGGGGAAGAGGGTGACACAATAAGTAGAGGGGGCCTATACAGTCAGGGCAGGGGTAAAAATGAGTGTCAGTGACAAGGTATTAAGGACCCAAGTATTTGTTGAGAAGGTGAAGCTTGAGGTCTTTTTTGAAGCTGAGGTAGGAGGGGTTGCAACGTAGATCTTTAGGGAGGGCAATCCAGATGGAGGGCGCGTTTCCAGAGAAAGAGCGTGACTGTGTTGATTTCTTTTTTAATAAGGGAGGGACTGTTACGAGAGCGTTAGTGCTCCTCATAGTTCTAGTACAGTCCTCTTTGTGGAGTTTATGAGGTAAGATGGGGCACTTTGATGGAGGGCTTTGTGCGTGATGCAAGCAGTCTTGTAAGTGGATCTGCCTTCAATAGGAAGCCATTTAAAGTCTTGAGGACGGGGGAGATGTGACCAAACCGCTCACAGTCGGAAATAAGCCTGGCAGCAATGTTAAGTATGGATTTGATAGGGGCTAGCTGGACTTTAGGAGTTCCAGAGAGAATGGCATTACCATAGTCGAGTCTAGGCAGGACCAATGATTGCATCACTGATTTAAATTCATCAGCAGGAATAAAGGGTTTAATTTTCTTGAGATGATGGAGTGTGAAGAGAGCACCTTTTGCCGAATTTTCTATGTGGGGAGTAAGGCTGAGGCTCTGGTCAACGCTGATGCCGAGGGATTTGACTGAGTTAGAGATGGAAAGAGAGCAGTAGAGAGCTTTGATGTCAGAGATCCTGTGTTGAATAGGGAGTGAGTTGGTTTTCGGAGAGAATAGAATGATTTCCTTTTTTTTAGCGTTGAGTCTGAGGTGGTTATGATGGAACCAAAATTAAATCTTAGTCAAGGCATCGTTGAGGTGTAAAACGTCAGCATGGGATTTGATCTTACAGAAAAGTTGGGTGTCATCAGCATAGAGGTGGCAACTGATTTTCGCTTGCTTAAGAATGAGGGTGAGGGGTTCCATGAAGAGGTTCAATAGAGTGGGAGAGATAATAGAGCCCTGGGGGACGCCCAAGGAGACCGACAAAGTTTCAGAAAGGCAATCGCTGACTTTAATTTGTTGGGTTCTATATTGGAAAAAGGAGGTGAACCATTTGAGAATAGCACCATTGAAGCCAAAACGGTCTTTGAGAATATTGAGTAAGGCAGTGTGGTTAACAGTATCAAAAGCAGCAGAGAGGTCAAGTAGAATGAGAAGGGAGGATTCGCCCTTGTCTGGGGAGTGGTGGATGTCATCATTAATGTTGAGCATGGCAGTTTCAGTGCTGCAGCCCTCTCGAAAACCTGATTGTAATGCGTCCAAGAGGTTGAGTGAGTGGATGTGTGAGCAGGGCACATTTTTCCAGGGCCTTAGATAGGAAAGGAAGGTTAGAAATAGGGCGCAGATTATTTAAGTCATTGGGGGTAGCGTTTTTGATGGTGGGGTAGTTTGTCCTAGTTGGAGGGAAGCAGGGACACTACCAGTGTCTAGGGAGGAGTTGATGGTAGTGGTCCAATATGGGGCGAGGATGTGTTTTAGGTCTTGGACAAGATAGGCAGGGAGGGGATCTCTGGTTTGCGAGGATGGTTTAAGCGAATGTCTGACAAAATATCGAAGGTCAAAAAAATCGACTTACAAAAATATTGCAACAAAAATATCAATGTCAAGAACATCGACATCCTATCTACAACAAGGTAAGTACAAAAATATTGAAAAAAAAATATTGATGTTGTTTTAACAAATATCGTTTTATTTTTAGTCAATAAAAATATGTAAAATAAACTAAATAATACTTATACATATAATAAACATAGTTATAAATATATTATAATATTTAAAATTAATAACAAATATATATAATGTATTAAAACATTAAGGAAACATATAGATATAATATATAATATATACACTTAATTAATAATACGTTTTAATAATTATTTTAATAACATAAATTATTTAAAATATTATAGATTACAAATACATCAATACACACAAAACAATAACATAAATACAAATTAAATAATGATGTAACAGAAAATTAAAAAATTAATATTTTTAAAATGAATTATATACTACATTAGCTAAATAATAAAAAAAAACATTAAATAGCAGAAGCAATAAAACTACTATTGCAACTCCCAAAAAAACAAAAGTCAGGAAAATGTTGGATAGCGTAGGGCTTACAATTACTATTCCAAATCCAGATTGTGGAACAGTAGGGAAAGTGTTGGATAGTGTAGGGGTAAAAATTCCTATTCCCACTCCAGAAAGTGCAAAAGTAGGCAAATTGTTGGATAGCGTAGGGGTAAAAACTACTATTCCCACTCCAGAGAGTGCAACAATAGGGAAAGTGTTGGATAGCGTAGGGGTAAAAATTACTATTCCAACTCCACAAAGTGCAACTTTAGGAAAAGGGTTGGATAGCGTAGCGGTAAATATTACTATTCCCACTCCAGAGAGTGCAACAGTAGGGAAAGTGTTGGATAGGGTAGGGGTAAAAATTACCATTCCAACTCCAGAGAGTGCAACAGTAGGGAAAGTGTTGGATAGCGGAGGGGTAAAAATTACTATTCCAACTCCAGAGAATGCAACAGTAGGGAAAGTGTTGGATAGCGTAGTGGTAAAAATTACTATTCCAACTCCAGAGAGTGCAACAGTAGGGAAAGTGTTGGATAGCGTAGGGGTAAAAATTACTATTCCAACTCCAGAGAGTGCAACAGTAGGGAAAGTGTTGGATAGTGTAGGGGTAAAAATTACTATTCCAACTCCTGAGAGTGGAACAGTAAGGAAAGTGTTGGATAGCGTAGAAGTTAAAAACAACATACTTATAAATAAATAAAATATTGTAAAATTAATAATGAATTAATTATTGAATAACTCTAAACTATTTGCAAATACCCCAAAATAATTACAAACCTCATTACCAAAGAATAATTGATTAACAATATATTAATAATAAATACCAATAAATAATATTTAATTAATATTAGTTAACAATTAATAAATATTGAGAAAAAATTTAATAAAAAAATATTAATTGTTAAAAAGTAATTACCAATTAACAAATATTGAACAATTAAATAATGTTATATACCAAAAAATAATAATTATTAAACATTAATTACCAATTAAAAATTCCTTATTAAGATATTCAGTAAAAATATCAAGACATATGTCATAATTATTAATTCCCAATAATTGATTAAACAACAATACATTAATTTTCATAACCCAAAAATTATAATTTTAAATAATTACCAATTAATAAGTGATGTGTAATAAATTAATTATCAATACCCAACAATTAATTTAATAATTACTTAATTAAATTTCAATTACTTCAAACACCATTTCCCTATAAACACACAACACACTCCAATAATAAAATAATCCACTTAACATAATTATCAATTAATCAATTAATAAAAAATAATGACCAATTAATAAAAAATAATCACCAATCAATAATTAATTAACAATAATACAATTATCAATACCAATTATTAAAAATACATTATTACTTAATTACATTTAACTTACTTCCCACCCTATTCCCCTATAAACCCAGAACACGCTACAGAACTTAAACACAAAAATTAATAAAAAATTATGTATAATTCCTAAAAATAAATTATTAATTTAGTATAATTAAATAACTTTCCACCCTATTCCCCTATAAACCCACAACCCACCACGGTACTAAAACACAAAATTAACTTAAAAAACCATTATTAACATATAAAAATTGTACATATTAAATAATTAATAAAATACATAACAATAATACAAATATCAATATTAGTAACATTGATATAGTTGATATCGATATTACTAACTTCGATAATAAAAACATCAATATTACTTACCTTTGGGTCGATTTTCTGTCCATCGATATTCTTTACATCGATATTCTGTTTTATCGAAATTAAAACTTCGATAGTATTGTGGGTCGATATTTTAATTTCAATATTTTGGCTACTTACCGGTTTAAGCTTGGTGATGATGTTTAGGACTTCCCGTTCTGAAACTGGACAAAAGGTATTCCAGCATGCATTACTTTTTAGCTGGTGGAGGGATGGTGTAGTGGGGTTCAGAAGGGGTGACAATGGGGGGGGGGGTAGTTGGGAAGAGTCCGGGGGAGGGGTAGGGGTAGATGTAGACTCAGAGGGAATGTTAAGGAGGGGTGGTAGGCTGTGCGGGAGGGGAGTTAAAACAAAGGATTGATCAATCTTAGTGATTATATCCGAGAAGAAGCTAGCAATTTCTTCACATCTCTTGATCATAGCCATTAGTTTGGGGGGGGGCTGAAGCAGTTTGGTTTTTGACAATGCTAAACTATTCCCTAGGTCGGTTTCTTACCTGGTCAAGTTGTGAACGGAAGAAGGAGGCCTTTTCATAAATATGTGTTTTTTGTAGTTGGTGCTTGCGGCTCTGAGGAGGACATGATTTGAGGGGGAAGGGTGTTGCCTCCATGTGCATTCAGTCTGCCTAAGAGCACGTCTCTCATTGTTGAGGTCGGTGTTGAAGCAGGATTTAGAGGGTTTACGTTTTTGCAGTTTTAATTTGGCTGGGGCAATTTGGTCAAGGACTTCAATAATGGATTTGTTGTAGTGTTCCGTAAGGTCATTAGCACTTTGAGAGAGAGGAGTAAGCCTTAGATGTGCTTTAATCTTAGTCTCCAGTTCGCCCGGCGGAATAAGGTGAAGATTTCTGGTCAATTTCTTTTGTTTGATGGTATTTGTGGATGGGGGCACAAAGCTGTTGATCTTGATCGTGAAGAGGATGAGGTGGTGGTCTGACCAGTCAACGGGGATGATGTGGGAAAGAGAAGCCAGTTCCTTGCTGGTGATGATAGCGTCAAGAGTGGCACCTTTGGAGTCTGTTGGAGAATGGCAGAGTTGTTTCGAGTCACTGATTTCAAGTAAGTCATTGATGAGACTAACCGAGGGATCGCCATTTTTGTTCCAGTGGAGGTTAAAGTCTCTGAGGAAGAGGTTTCTAGAATTGGAAATCAATGATTGGGTAAGAAGATCGGACAATTCCTCCACAAAGGAAAGAGGGTCACCAGGGGGATGATAGATGTTATGTAGACGAATAGGGGGGGCCCTGAACTGTAAGGTCAGCACCAAGGTATCCAAAAGTAGTATGGTCAGAGTGCTGGACAGGTAAGAGTTGAGGTTCTTCTTAATCGATTATGGCAAGGCCCCCTCCAATTTTATCAAGCCTGTCTTTTCTGAGGATGGAGAGAGCAGGTCAATGATCGATGACAAGTGGGCATTGAGCCAGGTTTCCATAAGAAAGGCAATGTCAATGGCTTCACTAAGGATAGTTTCCGTGATTTCTGCTGCATGACAGGCTGCCGAACTGCAGTTAACCAGCATGCAGTTGAGGGGTTTAGGGTTGTTTTTTGTAGGGGAACAGGAATGGATAGTGGTGAGTTGTTGTGGGGGTCTGGGCGAGACTGGGGAGGAAGGAATCCTACTTGTCCACAGGATCACAGGGATAGATAAATGAGATGAAAGGGTGTTCGTAGTCAAGGTGATGAGGGGGTGGGATTTATTGAGGTCAAGGAGATCGGAGGAGGAAAGATGGCTCGGGAAGAAGGGTGGACTGGGGTAAAAACAATTACTGCAAGGCGTTCTAGGTGGAGAATTGCCATAGGGGAAATATTCCCTTGGTGATGGAGTGCAATGTTAGTTTGTACGGAATCCAAGGGATGGTTATGATTGGAGAGGTTCCTTGAGGAGAGGGAGTTGACGTCATTTCTGAGAGAAGAATGTTCTAATACGAGGGTTGAGAGGTGGAGTTCTATATTGAGGAGTGACTGGGTAAGAAGTGAGATAGGGAAGGGGGCTAGGAGGTTGGGGGAGAGGGGTAGGTTCCATGTTGTTTGGAGATGGAGGTCTAGGGTGTGAACAGGGTGGGAAGCCAGGTGGGGAAAGTGAAGGGTGTTTAGGTTGCAGTATAGAGGTGGAATTAAAGGGTGTGAGAGGGCGTTCCCAGGGGTCAACTGTGTGTCATGAGAAGAAAAGGGGGCATGGGGGTGATGAGGGCTGTTAATTAGATAATAGGGGGAAGGTTACTAGGCGAGAAGGAGATTGGAGTTATTAGTGAGGCCGTCAGGGGATCGGAGGGAGAGTTTGGGTGGCTGAGAGAATTGTAGGAAGGTTACTTGGAGAGAAGGAGATTGGAGTTATTAGTGGGGCTGGCGTGGGATGGGGTACATGAGGAGGAGGAAGGGTTTGGGTAGCTGAGGGAGTTGGAGGAAAGTCAGGAGGAGGGGAGATGCTAATGAGGCAGGGGGAAATACATCAGGGAATCGGGGATTTCATTCATGATTAATGAGTCAGGGAAAGGATGGGTTGGGGTTGAGGTGGGAGGGGACGAAAAGGCATTCTGCGATTGGGAGGCTGAGGGGTTAGAGGTAAGTGTAGGTAGTAGGTAATGGGATAAGGAGCTGAAGTGGTGTTAAAAAATGGTGAGGTATTTTTCGGAGGCTTGTATAAGGATATTTCCTGAGTTGAAAATAGAGATGTCGATTTCGCCAGGAAAAGTGGGAGAAGGAGTGGTGGATAGTTTCAAACCATAGGGGAATTTGCAGGAATTCGTGATAAGAAGGTGGTGGAGAAAGATACTTTTCCATTTAGAGGGGCGTTTGGAGTAGAAGATGTAGTTAGTTTTTATGATGGAGGTTAGGCTAAGGTAGTTGTCAACAAATAAGGTTTCTTGGCGGCATATTAGAAGTTTGTGTTTAAAGTTTTTCTTGAGATTTTTGGAAAGGTTTGGGGGGTAAAGGATGGACCAAGAGTTTGGGCCATGCCTAGTGATGGGTGAGTCCAGTGTCATGAGAGTATGGTTGAGGAGAGGCATGATGGTTCAACTGGAGTGGTCAGGCGTGTTCAGCACAGAATCAAAGCTCCGTTTTTCTGAAAAGAGGGAGTATTAAGCAAAAATCGTATGATTCTGCAGAGAGGAAAATGCAGTAGAACATTCTTACAGGCAGTGAAGCTCTTGGTGTACAATAGAGCAAGCCTACTTGGTAGTGTCAGTTCTTATTGACGCCACCTGCTGGAGCTCCAGGCTAAACAAACAGGAGTCAGGGTAACCTGACTAGGGTGTAGGAGGGGAGTGGTGGCCGAGAAGAAGGGAAGATGGCTGCCCCGCTGGGGGGTGGTTATTGCGGGGCGGACTGTACATAAAGGATTAGTAGGCTACATGGACATAGTGTGGCTGGATGCATAATACAGGAACAAAGTGTGAATGGATGCATACAAAATATCCAGTAGTAAGGGGGGGCTCACCTTAGGCTTAGTTGAACCAGACAGGCCTTACCTAGTGAAGGCCCTTGCGACCCCCAACTCTAAACATTGATTAACGACAGGCTAGTGGTTCCTCAGATTGAGCGGCCGATGATTGATCAGCCTCTAAGCCGGCAGCAGCCCCCAAAGGCAGGCTAAGCACTCACTCCAAAATGGTGAACAAAAATGGTTGTCTGGTTGGAGTACCAGCGATTTTGGTCCAGCATACTCATTTCAGAACTGCCCATGCAACAGTGGCAGGGTGGCTGATTTGTAGGGGTCAGTTTCGTCGTCAGCGGCCGGCTGCCTCTCTCACTGCAGGCGGACTCAAGCGTCACAGCAGGTGGACGGGTGGTCCGTCCGAAAGGCCGATCAAAAAAATCTGCCACTCCTCAAGGTGGGACCGAGTGTCCCCGCCGACTGCTACAAGCAGCTGCCGGGACACAGGAACCTCAACCCAGGGCTAAGTAAACAAAGCTCCCCAGCAGATTTCCAAGCCTTTGGGGGCTCCGAGGCTGCGTGGCCACTCGATTGAGAATAGCAGCACGGCAGAGTTGTAGACCAGTCTGGCAAACACGGTGAACAAGGCATCAGCAGGGCCAACCTGCGATCCCTTGTTAAGCAAACAAGCTGCCCAGTAGAATACAGAGCCCTTGAGATCACAGGTTGCACAGCCGCTTGATTGAGAATAGCAGCGCAGCAGCTCTGGGGACCTGTCGGGTGAGCACAGTGAAAATGGCATCAGCAGGGTCCATCTGCGATCCAGTCACTGCCCTTAAGCAAGGCCTTTGTGGCTAAAATGCGTCGGTGTGACTCACAGATGGGGCTCTGATGGTGGATTGAAAAAAAAAAACACTGACTTCTGTATCCTGAGTGCGGCATCATTTTATTTCAAAAATTCACGTGGGCCACGGATTCGGCCTCACACATTCACCCGCTATCAAGTGCTCTGGCTGGGATCAAATTGTGTGAAAAAGAACATAAATCTATATATATATAGTCTGTCTTTAATGGCTATGGGAGCAGCGGACCACTTGACCGGGAGCTTTGAATTTCAAATGGCACATTTGTAATGGTGTGAGCAAGCCTGCAGAGCAAGGTGAAACGCATTACCCTGAAGAATTGAATAAATAAGATATTTTATTCTACAAGTTTGAACCCCTCTGTTGGTGTCCATTTTCTGAGGAGAGGCTGGGGTTGGTGTTCGTATATATATATATATATATATATATATATATATATATATATATATATATATTCACTGAAAAAACCATAGGTTATAGACCATATATAGTTAGGAATTAGCATTTACAAAACCTTGAAAATTCACTGAAAAAACCATAGGTTATAGACCATATATAGTTAGGAATTAGCATTTACAAAACCTTATTTTACTCACACAAAACCATTGAAATTCGCATATATAGTTAGTTGTACTAACTATATATCGCGCACCCGCAATCCACTGCTGATCATGTCACATATTACATCATTCATGACATGGTCAGTGACATCACTGATGACATCACTGATGACATCTCAAATGACATCACTGATGACATCTCAAATGACATCATTGATGACATCACTGATAACATTACTGAGCACATCACTGATGACATTATTCATGTGATAATACGATGAACCTCTTCAGACTCTAATATAACCTTAGATACACTCAGTGTAAAAAGAGACTCACAGACTGTCACTCATCCATGGAGTTACTCACACACCTACTCAGTCATGCAAAGAATCAATCACACCTCCATTTTCTCAACTATACAGTTATACACACCTTACTTATTCAAACAGATACTAACACATATTTACTCTCTTATACAATCCCTGATACAATCTCAGAATGATCCATACAGCCACTCACACATTCACTGGCTCTTATGCACAGTTATTTATATGTGTAAACTCTCACATGTACTGTGTTTTACATATGTACTTACTTTGACATGTAGCACTGAGATATCCATTCACTCACCAATACACTCATGCACACAGTCAACCGCCCATACAGCTGTTTCCACATGCACTTTTGAACCCATACATCTAGTGAATCAACTGCTCACACATCTATGCACAGAGTCATACACCTCCCAGCCACCCACACACACACTCAGTCTCCCATACAAATACTTGGGCAACCAATCAATAACCCATATAGTTACTCATATAGCTACTGATCAACACATGCAGCAGTTTACAGAACAACAGACATAATGATGGACAAATTAAGACAGGTTAGTCACTAACCCATGCACTCAGTGAGACACATTTAATCACTCACTCATACAGCCAGTCGTGCACCTACTAAATCCTTCATCCAGACACTTATACATCCACTCATTCTTCAATATGTAAGACATATTTTAACTTTACAGAAATACACAGTCACTGGATGTTGTCATCAGTGATGTCATCAGTGATGTCATTTGAGATGTCATCAGTGATGTCATCAGTGATGTCATTTGAGATGTCATCAGTGATGTCATCCGTGATGTCACTGACCATGTCATGAATGATGTAATATGTGACATGATCAGCAGTGGATTGCGGGTGCGCGATATATAGTTAGTACAACTAACTATATATGCGAATTTCAATGGTTTTGTGTGAGTAAAATAAGGTTTTGTAAATGCTAATTCCTAACTATATATGGTCTATAACCTATGGTTTTTTCAGTGAATTTTCAAGGTTTTGTAAATGCTAATTCCTAACTATATATGGTCTATAACCTATGGTTTTTTCTGTGAATTCCATAGGTTTTTTAATAGCAAATATCTATATGTATGAAAGTAATCATTTTTATTAGAAATTTTAAAATGTGTAAATATATTTTTTTTATTATTTGCCCCGGTACGCGCCCCGGGGCGCTCCCGGGGCACGTACCGGTGAACGTACGGGTGAGCGCCCCGGGGCGCGTACCGGGGAGCGTCCCGTGAACGCTTTTCCCGCGAACGAAAACAACATCATGACGTTTCGCGTAGTCGCGTGATGCGCCGCGTAAACGTGACGCATCGCGTAACCGCGTGATGCGTTTCTTCGGCGCGCTCCGTAAACGTACCCGGAAGCGCTCCGTGGCGCGACCCGGAGCGCGCAACGTAAGCACTCCTGTGCGCGTAGCGTAAGCGCGTCGGGACATGTGACCTGAAAATAACACTTTTCATTGGTTCTCAACTTTTTTTTTCTACAAATGATGAAAGCCCCCTCCTTTTTTCCTCATTCTTACTTTTTTCTTTGAGAAAGCAAGAGCTATTTGTGAGACATGGCTTCAGTAGTAGCTGCAGCTGGTGCACCCCCACCACCACCACCACCACCACCCAGAAAGGAAGGTCCACCACCCCAGATCCTTCCAGGAGTTGAAGAAGAGGAGGAAGAAGATGATGAGGACCAACAAACCAGAACATACTTGCCTGAAGAACCAAGACAAAGCCATGTCAAAGTTCATTATATATGGCAGTATTTTTCCATCCCTGCTGGGCAAAAAAAAGTGAATGCCCCGAAGGTGACATGCTTAATTTGCAACGAGGTCATGTCCAGGGGCAACCCAAATAAAAAATATTCATTTGGGAACTACACAATGATCCGCCACATGCAGAGGTGGCACCCTAACAATCTGGCACAAGCTGAGGTACGGGATCTGGCTCAGAAAAAAAGAGACCATCAGGCCAGCACCTCCTCAGGTGAATCTTCATTTGCAGCACCAGAAGGGCGTGAAACAGTACCAAATATACAAAAAAAAATTGGTGTAATAAAAATGGTCTGCATTTTTTGCGGAAAGACCCTCTGCTACGGGGAACTAAGCATTCACCTTATTAATGATTCCATCGACAACCACAACTGCAGCAAGAGAAGAAAGCAGTAGTTTTTTATTTATTTTTTTGCTCCTCTCGAGCCACTGTTAATTCCCAGTTTTTTGTTTCTTGTTTTTTGTTGAGCCCTTTATAATGGCTGTTTTTCGTTGTTTCCCCCCCAAAAAAAAAAAAAAACATACAATTGTTCAAAAAATACAAAAAAAACAAAAAAAATTCCGGAAAATTAAAAAAAATATAAAACAACAAAAACATTTAAAAAAAGTTCTTTTCAGAACTACCTCCCATTTAAAAAAAATTACTAACATTTTTAGCACTCTTGACTTCATTTTTCTCATTGGTGCGCTTCCCGGTACGCGCACCGGTACGCGCACCGGCAGCGAACCAAATTTTTTTTTTTAAAAAAAAGAAGAGTTAGTATAAGGGAAGGAAACAGAGAGTAATGTTAAAAGAAAGACAGCTAGAGGGAGTAACAGAGAGATACTGTTTAATAGATCTATTTACCGAAGAAAAGATGGAAGAGGGTATAATTGTGAAAAACAAAATAGATAAGGAAGTGAAAGAAAAATAGGAGAGTAGAAGAATAATAAACAAGAGTTTCTTAGAGAATGTGAGTGAATGTTCAAAATAAGAAGAAAAATAGTAAAGGATGTGGAATGAGAGGTGGGGATAGAACCGGACTAAAAGAACAATCCTGAGGGAAAGTGTTAAGAAAACAGTGAGCAAAAGTAAATAGGAATAAAACAAGATGTATGATAGTGACTAAGGTTAAAACATGTGGAATAACAGAGAGAAAAAACAGAAAGCAGAAAAGAAGAAGTGACATGAAAGGAATGATTGAAACAGCAAAAAAATGTAAATAACATAGGGGCATATTATCAACACAGGCGATAAAATTTTCGCTGCTTTTATCGGCAGAAAACTGCCGCTAAAGCCGCTTTTGCGGCAGGAAACTGCCGCTAAAGCCGCTTTTGCGGCAGTTTTCTGCCAATAAAAGCAGCGATAATTTTATTGCCTGTGTTGATAATATGCCCCTTAGTGTGCTTGAACTACAGGGAGAAAGCATAATGAACAAGTAGTGAAAGAGTGATCAGTCAGAGACAGTGAGAGTAATAGAACAGGAGTGAGGAACTATGAGAACAGAGGGACTGAGAAAAGGAGTGGAAGGAGTAGAGTAAGTAAGTAATAGAGAAAGGAATGAGGGAAGTAGCAAAGGCAGGAAACTGAGGGTTAAAGAAATGAAGCAGTGGAACTAATAGAAGTTAAATGTGATAGAAATGTAACGAAAAGAGTACAAAACATTTACCTTATAATTGTCGTTAACTTAGTCACTTGTTATTTTTATACTTTCAATCTGTGAAAGAAAGAACAAAAATTTGAAAAATATTAAAACGTATTTAAAAATTAGAAAAGACAAGGGAAAAGATTGACAATCATCCAATTTTACAAAGAAATAAAGTTAGAGATAAACATGCAGAAAAAAAGAGAAAGAAACTGTGATAGACAGTCAGACACAAAAAGAAATTGAAATAGAGTAAATTACTAAGAGAAAAAAAAGAAGATATTTTCAGTGACAGAAAAGAAGGATAGAAGAGAAAACTAAATTGAAGTTGTGTAAGCTACTAAAAGAAAGTGAGTAAGGTAAACTATATAAGGAAAGGGTGAATAAGGAAAAGAGAGTGAGGGAGAGAGGAGACAGAGGAAGTGAAGGAAAGAGTGTCAGATATAGACTGAGTGAGGCATCTACACAATGTGATTCATAATGTTAGGAAACACAGGTAATGTAATTGAAAAACGTTAAATTTTCTTTGCTCATTCCACAATCACATCACCTGTGTTTCCTTTGCTTAGGTATCTCATTGTGCAGATGTAGTCTAGCATATGAAAGACTACGCAGAAGGTGAGCACTGTATGCAACAACTTTGACACTTACAGAAGCCTCTGCTTCTCCATGCCCCCTACACAGTCCTAAATATATAAATTTTAAACTGACGGTATCTTGTTGCAGATGAAGTGAGGCCTATCTTGCAACATGGTGCATCTTTTGCACTGCTGCTGTGTCACAAAAGTGACGCAACGGCGGCGCAAAAGAGGCGCCCGGCCATCATAAAACTGCCCCTAACATTTTAAATGATTGTTTCAGGATGCCGATAAGGTGTGGCCTATCCAGAGATTTGTTTGAGGTGAGGCCTACTCAGAGTTACAGATTAAATTTAGGCTTGTTGAAGAGTACAGAGGAGATAATACATGTGCAGGCCTACCAACGAAGTGAGTCATGTCCACTGAACTCTTGAACAAAGGCCAGACCTCCTCTGTCTCCCTGGACAGGCCTAAACCTCATCTGCACAATGTGATTCGTAATGTTAGGAAACACAGGTGATATAATTGAAAAACGTGCAAATATTTTTGCTCATTTAACAATCACATCACCTGTATTTCCTCATCTTAGGTATCTCATTGTACAGATGTAGTCTAGCATATCCAAGAGTACGCAGAAGGTGAGGACTGTATGCAACAGAGCAATGTACATTACTCACCTCCCTTGACACTTACAGAAGCCTCAGTTTCTCCATGCCTCCTACACAGTTCTAAATGTATATCATAAATACAAAAAGTACAGAATTAATTATACATGTTAAATGGTTTATTTTTGCTGTTCTCAGAATATATCAAATTTCACTAAAAACAGTGACTTGAAGGTATTCATCATATAACAGCGGGGAAAAAAAAACACAATCAAAATGATTGTGTTTAAAAAACCCATATAACATAACCAATCAGAAATCAGAACTCCTCAAAAGTAACTTACTTTCCATGACGTCGAAGGATGTCCTATGAACAGCTTACACTCTGTTGTGCTGTTATTAATTTCAGCCCGCCACTTTCTGAAAGAAAAACTCCATCGTTTTGACAAATATGTTACATACAATAAATGACTTCTCGCTCTCTACCGCACTTCTCCTCAAGGCCAAATCGTGTAAGAGCCATTTATAACTCTTGGAATTCTTCTAAGCAAATCCCGTCATTTTCTTTTTCCGCAACTTTCAGAAAGAAAACGTTCAAGATCACTTTCACAATCCTGTACTAGTAATATCTCACCCTTCTTGCTCACTCATGTTCCACATTTCCTATGACACTGATACTGCTTACTATGAAGCAGACTTACACTACCTCTATGACTACTACAATTATTTAATTCTCTACATCACTTTTAATCACAAAGCAATTTAAAACAGTACATAAAATTATATCAACTCCTAGAATCATTATAGCCAGTTACCTACCCTAAATTCTTTCTTCTGAAAACAGAAAGTAAGAATATTTTTAAGTCAAAAGGCAACATTGTTTCATAGACAAATGTGAATCATTTCCGAAACATCAGCTTTTTTTACATTTTCAATAAGCTGTGTAATAAGCGGATGTTGTTAAAGGACCATCATGTCATATAATAGCTGCAGTTAGAAATGTTCTTCCTAAAATCAACAACTGTGTAGCTCAACATTTGTAATTAAAGTTGAAAACTTACTTTCATCAGGTTTATATAGTTGGAATTTTAAAATGACATTATAACCAAAAGTTTGGTCAAAAAATGTGTACACCATTGCAGACTTACATTACCTCTACTCCATGTTTTGATTGGCTGCTTGAATTAGCTTATTAAAAGAAACAGTTTTTCTGAACTCATTCAAAGTGCAGTTATTTTTCCATGACGTCAAGTGTTATGGTAAGAACACCGTTTGCTTTGGGGAATACTCTGTTGTCCTTTAACTAATCCGTGCCCACCACTTTCTGTAAGAAAACCTTCTTTTTTTTCAGGAACTACTTAAAACTCAAAAATAACTTTTTACTCTGTACTACACTTATCCTCAAGGCCAAATAGTGTAGGAGCCATTAGAACCTCTTGAAATTCCTCAGAGCAAATCCCGAGATTCTTTCCCTAAAATGTTGGTTGTAAAAACACCAGGTAAGAATTTTTAAGGTCAAAAGGCAATTTTTTTTTTAAAGTTAAAACAGAATCATTGCAGAATGACCAGCCGTTTCTAGACTTCAAATAAGCTGTGTAATGTCCTGATGTTGTTGAAGGACCGTCATGATATATAATTGCTGCAGTTACAAAAGTCCTTCCTGATATTGACAACTGCGAAGCCACACAATTTTTAATTAAAGTTGTCAATTTTGTTCCATCAGGCCTACATCGTTGGAACATTAAAATGACATACTGGCCATAGGTTCGTATAAATAATGTTGACAACATTGCAGACTTACATTGGCTACACTCCATGCTGTGATCAGCTGCTTTTACTAGCTTATTAAAGGACACTGATTTACTGTCTGGCAAAGTTAAATATATACATCTTTCTGAGTCTACACTAGTAGTACTTGATAACCTACAGTTCTCGCAGTCATGCTGCCATTGATAAGAAAGGCCAAACAGATGATCTACATGTACACCTTCATCTGGCAATACATCAAGCATATACATTAAAAACTCCTGACAATCTTGCTGAATATTTTGAGAGAATTGCGTTTGACCTGAACATTTGTCTAACAGATTTCGAATTTCAGACACACTTTCTATTTTTATTCTATCAGTGCTACATTTCTCTAACACAGAATTCAACAAACTGCAAAATCTTTGATCTGAATTGACCACAATCTCTTATTTTAAAGTTTCTAGAGAAAAGACAACATTAACCACTACATTAGCATAGCAGTTGACACCAGAACTATTTTCAAATTGAAAACCAACAACATCTTCAACAGAATCCATTTTTTTTCTGCTTATAATTTTGGGTTCATCGACTTTTCGTCTTTTTGCTACAACCTCCCTACTATTGGTCACATTTCTTCGTTTCCGGCCTACCACACGTTTCTCAAACAAAGGATATTGAGGCAAATGTGGCGCATACTCTCTTCTTAACCTATTGTATTCCTTAATACAATCTAGATCCGCACAAATGTTTGTGACATCACACTCAATCAAGTACAATCCTGATAAAGTTCTGACTCGTGACAATGCCACATATGCCATACCTTCCTTGAACACAGAACTGCCAATATTCACCAATGCACTGTCTACACTTAAACCTTGCGATTTATGGATTGTCACCGCATATGCTAAGCAAACAGGAAACTGCTTACGGCGAACATATAAGTCTTTTACAAGCAAAAACCTAGCAGAGCAACGACCAATTAGCTGTACTTCCTCAATGCCATCAAATTTAATTTTTATAAATTCAATTCCATCTCTATTTCTGTATTTCTCAAAATCAACAACATTACCCATTGATCCATTTACCAGACCTCTTTCAAAATGTAAATTCCTTCTTAAAATTATACGGCAATTTAAGCACACATTCAGAGTCTTTTCAAAACCAGCAGTTTTAGATATAGTCTTCTCTAATGAATCCAATTTTGATTTCAAATTCTCAGACAAAATAATTGTTGCTCCCATATGCTCCATTCTGTCAATAGCTTCCAGTTTCACAATCTCTTGGTTTTCTAAATTCAACATTTTATTGTTGAAGATGGCACATTCTGCAAGAGTTGGCATCAAACATATTCCAGATTTCTTCTCAGTAATTTTCCGAAAAATATTCTCAGGCACAACGTCTTCTTCTGGATACAAATTTGACAGTAATCGTGCATGTAAAGCTTCTTTCCCATGCTCTGTCGCTTTTCCAATTCTAACATCTTGTAGAATATTCTTATAATCTTCATCCTTCGCTTGACGCATATTTTCACGCAGTTCAGCATAATTGAAGTTTAACCATATATTGACGTTTCCAATGCTCCCTAGGCACTTCCTGGTATCTTCATGCGTGAGCATTTTGAACACAGGTTGTCCTTTCACTGGTGTCAGCTGCAGAAGATCACCGAAAACAATGATGTGTTTGCCACCAAATAACACACCATACTCTGTTTTGAGAACTTCTTGCATTCTCAAATGCACAAAGGCAAGCATGACATTGGAAACCATGCTTACTTCGTCAATGATAAGAAGTTTCATTTTCCTCAAGACTCTTGAAACTTCACAACAAGCATCTCCAGATAACTTGTGGTATTGTAATTTGTTATCATGCTCCACTGGCAGCATCAGTAGACGATGCAAAGTAATACCTTTAATGTTATGTGCTGCCAGTCCAGTTGGAGCGGTGACAACACAAGACAGCGATGACTCAGTCCTTTTCTGCAAATAATATGAAATTGCTTTATTGAGGAAACTTTTTCCAGTTCCCGCTTCTCCACTCACGTACAGTCGGACAGGCTTCAACGACGTACATGAGCACTCTTTCTTCTCATGACTTAATCCATGATCAATTTGGTGTGTAACTTCGTCATATATTTTCCTCTGCTCAACGTTGAGTTGTCTTTCCAAGTCTTCTAAGTTAACCGCATCCTCCTGAGCATGTTCCATGGCTCTTTCCACTTCAATCATGGCAGTGGCAGCTTCATTTTCGATAACTGGTCCTCCTAGTGGATCCTGACTCAATGAAACAGAACTCTGACTGTCCTGAGAACTGTCTCTAGCAATCTCGGCTGCAATCGTTGCTTCCTGCTCGATTTCCGCATTCAACATTTCTAGATATTTGGGAAAAACAGGACATTCTATGGTCTCCTTGGCGGCATTGAAAGAGTCTTCGTAACAGAGGAAATCTCCAAGCAGTTCCTCTTCTGCACGCCAAGGCTTGAAAAATTGCAAAAGTGCTAAATAGAAAAACTCTTTTTTTTCAGGAGATTCGCCACTCAATTTTCGATGGTTTACCAAGTGGCATTTTCTTTGCTTGCCCAGACATCCCTCACTTCCAATTACAGCATACACTCCTTTATCAATATCTTCTTTGATGTTCCTCTTGAATATGTAATTTTGTAGAACCTCATACAGACAAACATTCTGGAGGTGACTGCTTCTATTTGGATAATATGTATCCAACATGTTGGTCTTCAAAATATCTGTACTGTTTGGCTCCTTTTTCGCCAAATACTCAATTTCTCGCACAGGTTTCAGAACTCGATTACGCGTTGCAGCAAGACCAAGACTCGCCCAAATGATACTCCTAGATTTGGCATAGAGACTTGCTGAAGACAATCGGTCAGAACATTCGTAAGCTCCGATTTCTCGATGCGACAACATCTTCAGACTGAAACTGTACAACTTGTTACTGAGGCTCTTTTCATGGGAAATGTCCTCCCACATATCCTTCAATTATGTCTTTTCTTTTTTGGTGATGTAAGATGTCACATACCGAGCCACAGCCATACAGTTATCAGCCACAAACTGTATATCCATGTTAGCATTCCACATGGACAAAATCACTGGGTTGTAGTCGTTGATGTACTTGGACTCTTCGTTCCTTTTCAAATTGTATGTATTTTTGGGTGATTTCCTTGTCACATTATGTCGCAGCGAAGACATCAAACTGTTCACTCTTCCTTTAGAAATCACCGGTCGTGGAACGGCGAAACGACATTTTGTGTAGAACTTGTCCTTGTTTCTGAATTTACGACGACAGTACTTTCCACAACGATGGCTTTGGAAGCGTAAAACTTGTTCTCTTAGGCTTTTGTCTTCCTTTGTGTTTGGAACAGCACATGTAGAATACTGTTCTATGAAACTCATCACTAAGTCATCCGGATCTGTTCCAAATTTGGGTGCATCTTTAATCCATAGCAGCATATGTATATGAGGAGCACCTCTTGCTTGGTACTCCTTTCTCCAGAAGAAATCCAACACCTCTCCAAGAGGTGGATTCTTCTTGTTCATGATGAAAGACATCATAGCTTCAAATCTATGATTGAAGTATCTGCATACAGTCACTGGATCCAAAGAGCACAGTTCTCCAGGTGTCTTGAATTCGATATTTTCAATGTTTCCATTTGCCTCTCGTAGCCATACTCAGCACAGCTGAGAGTGAGGAACCATGTGGGAGTTCCTAAGTTCCTCAGCATACATTTTAAATCACCATGACGACGGTACCAGTACTCATTAGTACCACGCTGACACGCCATGAGATTAATCAGGTGAGATTCCAAAATACTGTCTTGCACATCGACTTTATCCATAAAGTCCCTTGCCGAGATATTTTGCATCTGTACACCACTTTTCAAAATGTGGTTCACTGCATATGACAGTCCAGACAGATCACTTTCAAACAGTAGATGAAACAAATAGGGAATGCATTGACGAAACCTAGGATCTTCTGCATACAATCGTAAAGTCCGGTATTCAGAAGCAGGAATTTGATGAGGTCGCTCATCATATCTTCCTCCTTGACCTGTTGGAAATAGCTGTGGGAAACACAGAGCTTCCAAACTTTCCTCCCAAACACTAATGGTACTCCCTTTGGCTTGTTTCATTTGAAACAACTCAATAGCATTCCCCATGACTTCCTTGGAATGCAAAGAATGAACACTCTAATGTTCATATATATCTTCATTTTTAGAGGCTTCTACTTTCTCAATTTGTCCAGCACACAAATCGCTGTCCTCTTCTTCACTTACTTCCTCTTCTGCAACATATACATTCTTGTAGTACTTATTGCTTTTCTTCAAATACAATGTTGCCTTTTTGACTTTCCTAACATCCACTAAATCTTGCCAGATTTTCTTACTCTTTGTCGGAACCCCATTAACTAGGATAACCAGAGGTTCCTCTTCCACTTTCTCTACTCCAATTGTATTAATGTTTTTCTTGAAATCTAGAGGCAAATAAACAACTCTTCCCTTTAATCCTCTCTGTAAATCTGATGGAGGCAATTTCCCTGTCTTTGGCTCCATTCGTACAATAGCCTGAAAGGGATGGACACTTTGAATCAAAATAGATTCATAAGTATTTAAATCCTTCAATTCAGAAGGAATCTCAACCAATTCCAGATTATTATGAACCGCTCTAGCAGGCATCTGGTTTTGATTTAATTTGTTACAACAATAAGTACACACACGTTGATCTGATCCCAAATCAAAACAATTTTCTACCATCAAGTATGTTGCGAAATCCTTCCATTCACTATTATTTTCCCTTTCACTTTTTGCATATAAATCCACTAACTTAGTCTGATTCTTATAATAAGTGCGTCGACAACACACATAAGTGAAATTAGGCCTCTCACTTGATTTCACCTGAAACGTGGCAATTTCCTTCTGAAAATTATCTGTACTGGAAACCTGTACATTCTCTTCCACATTACCTTCTTCTTCTGGGTCAATTTCAACATTCTTCTCTTTACTTGCAAAGTAACAAAACTCAATTTCTTCACAAATATTCTTCACATCTACTTCAGAACCATGCAAAAGAGCAGTGCATAATTGTTTAAGCATAATTGCTGGACTCTTAGCATAATACAACATTCTAACTAATTTCCTCACTTCATTATGATGCACTGCTAGCATCCTGAAATGATGAAAAACACTCTGGCATACTCTCCTGGAAAGACAAGCCAGTGAATGACCATGCAAACCTGTCACTTCTTTCACTCTGCAAGGATCTAATTCTTGCAACAACTTCATTTTCTGTTTTAAAGTTTTCTTATTAAATGTCCGTACAAAATCACAAAGCAAATTGATGGAATCCTGTCGCACACTGCAAATACTACTACACTTCCAGGTGTACACTGGTCCCTTAGAACGTCTACCTAAAACCTCATTACCTAACACCTCTTCTGCCTCTGTTGACACAAGTTTTTCTTTTTCAACCGGACAACCATCTTTCACCTCATATGCTCGACCACTGGTGTCAACTGCATGCACCAAATCATTATCCTGGAAATAACTCTGCTCATTAAAAAATGCCTCACAACTTGAACTATGCATCCATTCTCCTGAAAAAACTTCACAAAAATTACTACGATTAACTGTTCTCTTCCATCTACTATTTGTTTTGAAATCATAAATTACCTTGTTTAGTTTCCTAATTCTATTGATTATCAAAATAAATAACTTTCGCTTAATTTCGAATGCCTGATCAATAATTTTCTCAATGTTTCTCTTTCTCTTATAAAAAGCCACTTTCTGTTGACGTTTCTTAACGTTTTTAACAAATTGGCAATTATCCTGTTGCGAAACATTCGTCTACGAATGTCCCTAAACTGATTTTTCCTTCTACTACCATGCACAGAGTTATCTCCTGCTCTAACAGTAACATTTTTGATTGGCCTTTCCTTTCCGTTTAAATTGGCTCTCTTTTTCTGGACTAAAACATGTTCTGTACTGATATTTTTTTTTCTGCAAATGTTTCTTATGAATGATTTTGTTGTCTTACCCGGAGGTTTCTTGGTGACTTGACGAGTTTTTATTGTAGAGGACTGCTGCAAGCATGTAGTAAGCTGCTGTCTTTGACGTTTTGTAGCCTTTCGGCTTCTTTGCTTCGATGGCATACTGTAGTTTTGAAATGATCTGCAGTTGAATCTGTGGTAAAATATAATACAAATTTGTATTAACCACTATTACCAAACAGTAAATCAATAACAGTCGTCAAAAAATTAACACACTACTTGTCAATTCTACATACAATAATTTTTAGTGCATTGGCAAATTTAGTACTCACAAATAGTAGCAAAGAAATAGAATGCTTCTACATTTGACCTTTGCTCTTTTATATGTGAATCTGAACTAATTTTATCAGCATATTTCACTATTTTATTAAAGACACTTCACACAAGCTGTTTTTGAAGTTGTGTTTAATTTTAAATGAAACGGTTAACATGGTTGCTTTTCATTTCCAGTAACTTTTAAAAATAACTGTTTATAGTTCCAAAGGCTCGAGCAGGTCAGCTTCCCACCCTATGTCATACAATTCTGACAAATCGGCATCCTCATCATGTTCTTCATCATCCTCAGGATTTAAATCATCCAAGGGATCTACTTCCACTGATGTTTCAATGACAATTTCAATGATAATATCGAGATCAACAGTTTGCTCATTATCACTCATGCTTGATGTTGTCGTTATCTTTAAAAAAAGAGAACAACAATGAGATGTTGCAGAGTAAGAGACAAATCTCAGAGACTATAATAGTAAAATTGTTTAACAAGAGTAACATTTTGCAGATATTATTTAGCCATGTCCAGCGATGCTGAGGAGGTGAGGCCTATGTCCAAGTTTTCAGTGAACAGGACTCATCTCTTCTTAACCTTGGATAAGCCTCACCAACTCTGTGTCCCCTGCTCATACTTAAATGTAAAGGGGCAGATTTATGTTAACTGGCGCATCCACAGGGATGCAACAGTTAACGTGCGCTGCTGCTCTGCCACCCATGATGTGCCGTATTTACAATGTGGAGCACCATTGAACAAAAATAGCACAGATGCGTCACGCATCTGTGCCGCAAAAGCGGCACATTGCAGGAATCACGTCATAAGCGCGACATGTCTACTACAATGCACAGGGGCAAGCCACACATTGCATGGTGCGTCACTCCTTATGGCTGTTTCAAACAGGCGTAAGGATTTGATTCAGCAATGCCATAAAGTTGACTCAGTGAAATGTTCTAAATTTCACCGTGTTAGTTTTACAGGGCTTTCATGCAAATGAATGCCCACCCTGCAACAAAACGCCCACATGAAACCTGACGCAGTTTTCATGTGGCACAGGACTTTACACCGTGACACATCTGCCTAGATGCGTCAAGTTGTAAATATGTCTCAACATAACGCATCTTTTGCGCCGCCGCTGCGTCACAAAAATGACGCAACAGCGGCGCAAAAGAGGCACACAGCCATCATAAATCGGCCCCTAACATTTTAAATGATTGGTTCAGGATGCCGATAAGGTGTGGCGTATCCAGGGGTTTGTTTGACGTGAGGCCTACTCAGGGTTACAGATGAAATTTATGTTTGTTGAAGAGTACAGACGAGATAATACATGTGCATGCCTACCAATGAAGTGAGTCATGTCTACTGCATTCTTTAACAAAAGCCAGACCTCCTCTGTCTCCCTGGACAGGCCTAAACCTGATCTCCACAATGTGATTCATAATGTTAGGAAACAAAGGATGATGTAATTGAAAAACGTGCAATTTTTTTTGCTCATTTCACAATCACATCACTTGTGTTTCCTTTGCTTAGGTATCTCATTGTGCAGATGTAGTCTAGCATATCAAAGAGTACGCAGAAGGTGAGCACTGTATGCAACAATTTGGACACTTACAGAAGATTCAGCTTCTCCATGCCACCTACACAGTCCTAAATGTATACAGTTTAAAGTGACGGTATCTTGTTGCAGATGAAGTGAGGCCTATCTTGCAACATGGTGCATCTTTTGCACCACTGCTGCGTCACAAAAGTGACGCAACAGCGGCGCAAAAGAGGCGCACGGCCATCATAAATTTGCCCCTAACATTTTAAATGATTGATTCAGGATGACGATAAGGTGTGGCCTATCCAGAGGTTTGTTTGAGGTGAGGCCTACTCAGGGTTGCAGATGAAATTTAGGCTTGTTGAAGAGTACAGAGGACATAATACATGTGCAGGCCTACCAATGAAGTGAGTCATGTCCACTGCACTCTTGAACAAAGGCCAGACCTCCTCTGTCTCCCTGCACAGACCTAAACCTCATCTGCACAATGTGATTCGTAATGTTAGAAAACACAGGTGATGTAATTGAAAAACGTGCAAATATTTATGCTCAATTCACAATCACATCACCTGTGTTTCCTCAGCTTAGGTATCTCATTGTGCAGATGTAGTCTAGCATATCCAAGAGTACGCAAAAGATGAGGACTGTATGCAACAGAGCAATGTACATTACTCACAATAAAGCATTTTTTTTTTTTAAACGATTTTCTGGTCATAATTTGAAAACACAACACAGCTCCTATGTAGAAGCACACCCTGTCAGTACTTAAATTTGCCAAGCACACATGGGGGCGTATTTACAAGGACCTTGCACCACGGGGAAATGACTTAAATTAAAATGGGGAAAATAACGTCAAAGTGACTCAAAGGCCTTGTAAATATGCCCCAAGCAGCCTATGAAACTCTAGCAGTACATTTCAAGAAACCTAATTGACTTCAAGAAACGTTTTTAAACACATGAAGTAAACTATTTATTCACCCACATTCATGGGGAAGTGACTTAAAATGCCCTAACACACATGAAAGAGTATTTTTAAGGCCCTTGCACCATTTTTGCGTCACTTTTAACATGGCTATGTAACTCAAAGAAACAAAGTCTAAATTTGCCAAGCACACATGGGGCGTATTTACAAGGACTTTGCACCACGGGGAAATGTCTTAAATTAAAATGTGGAAAATAACATCAAAGTGACTCAAAGGCCGTGTAAATATGCGTCAAGCAGCCTATGAAACTCTAGCAGTACATATCAAGAAACCTAATTGATTACAAAAAACGTTTTTAAACACATCAAAAAAACAAATTATTTTCCCACATTCATGAGGAAGTGACTTAAAATGCCCTAACACACATGAAAGCGTATTTTTAAGGCCCTTCCACCACTTTTGCGTCACTTTTAACATGGCTATGTAACTCAAAGAAACAAAGTCTAAATTTGCCAAGCACACATGGCGGCGTATTTAGAAAGACTTTGCAGCACGAGGAAATGTCTTAAATTAAAATGGGGAAAATAACATCAAAGTGACTCAAAGGCCTTGTAAATATGCCTCAAGCAGCCTATGAAACTCTAGCAGTACATATCAAGAAACCTAATTGATTTCAAAAAACGTTTTTAAACACTTCAAGTAAATCACTTATTTACCCACATTCATGTGGAATTGACTTAAAATGCCCTAACACACATGAAAGCGTATTTTTAAGGCCCTTGCACCATTTTTGCGTCAGTTTTAACATGGCTATGTAACTCAAAGAAACAAAGTCTAAATTTGCCAAGCACACATGGGGGCGTATTTACAAGGACTTTGCACCACGGGGAAATGTCTTAAATTAAAATGTGGAAAATAACATCAAAGTGACTCAAAGGCCTTGTAAATATGCGTCAAGCAGCCTATGAAACTCTAGCAGTACATATCAAGAAACCTAATTGATTTCAAAAAACGTTTTTAAACACATCAAAAAAACAAATTATTTTGCCACATTCATGAGGAAGTGACTTAAAATGCCCTAACACACATGAAAGCGTATTTTTAAGGCCCTTCCACCACTTTTGCGTCACTTTTAACATGCCTATGTAACTCAAAGAAACAAAGTCTAAATTTGCCAAGCACACATGGCGGCGTATTTACAAAGACTTTGCAGCACGGGGAAATGTCTTAAATTAAAATGGGGAAAATAACATCAAAGTGACTCAAAGGCCTTGTAAATATGCCTCAAGCAGCCTATGAAACTCTAGCAGTACATATCAAGAAACCTAATTGATTTCAAAAAACGTTTTTAAACACTTCAAGTAAATCACTTATTTACCCACATTCATGGGAAAGTGACTTAAAATGCCCTAACACACATGAAAGCGTATTTTTAAAGCCCTTCCACCACTTTTGCGTCACTTTTAACATGGCTATGTAACTCAAAGAAACTAAATCTATTTGTAAAACACTTGACACAAAGCAACATTTTAAATACACAACTTTCTTCATAAATTTATCCCTAAAGCATAATATTCTCTATCTAAATTAAATGAATCTTTTCTCACCTTACCAAATACTTTCTGAGTTTCAAAACAGTCTCAGACACACACCAATTTTTTTTAGCAGAGCAAAGGGTATGCACTCCAGAGGCTGCAACCATCAATGGCACAGAAATGCTGTAATTCATAACACATATCTCTCATGTCACCCAATCAAAACTCTTCCCTCAATTTTTTCAAATCAACACCCTTCCCCCCTCTGCCCTTTCTGCCTTTTTTCCATAGCAACCACCTCCTGAAAGACCTGTCATGTTTACAAGTTCACACAACAATGTTTCAATTGAACTCTAAACTCTCAGTACACCTGCGTATCCAGTGCAATCTTTCATAAAATGATTTTTTCTTGACCATTCAAATTACATCTTTCAAAGAACTCATCCATGCACCCTAACGTTCTGTTTTCAGCAATCAAAATCCACCAATCACTGCTACTGAATCATTAGCACAGAAACTCCACACTTTTTTTCATTACATACTCCTACTATTTCAACTGCCATTTCATTCCCACACTTCATCTGACTGCAGCAGAACCTCCTCTCACCATGTTTTCTGTCTGGATTGTTGGACATAGTTACATCCACTGGGCTCAAAGGTATGCTGATAACAGAAATTTACACAACCTCAATTTACAAAATGTGGAAATCAACTGGATTGGTCACAGAGGATTAAGATGTCACCAATTGATACCATTGGTGAAAACCTTTTTGCATTTGCCAAACCCTGACCTGTTAATTGTGCACTGTGGAGGAAATGACTTGGTTACTTTGACTGGGGTAGGTCGGGAAATGCTTTTAAAGGACACCTTTGAGCAATTGATGGCACTTTTTCCTCAAACTGCCTTGGTATATTCAAATATATGCCAAAGACAGGAATGGAAGTGGTCCAACCAATTTTGTCCACAAATTGAGAAATAAAGGAAGCATATAAATAAGTCTGTTTCAGCTTACATGAGACACCATGAAATGGGCTCCATCTACAACAATAAATTGCGTTACTACATGCAAGATATCTACAGAGGAGATGGAGTTCACTTCTCAGATGAGGGGAACAGAGTTTTCATCCTGAATTTAAGACTATGTATTGGTACCTACTTATAAGTACCTAAATCTACCACATACCCAAAAGCTCTTCTCAGAGCTACCCTAACCTAAATCTACCACATACCCAAAAGCTCTTCTCAGAGCTACCCTAACTATGATCACTCTAAACAAATTTTAAATGTAACTTTTTTTTTACTAATTTTCCCGATTTACGCTTTCCGGAGCGCTACCCGGTACGCGCACCGGACGCTAACCGCGCAAAAATTTGAAAAAAAAATGGTTTTTTTTCGCACATATGGGCCTCCTCAGCCACCCTCAGAAAACCTAGGGGGTCAGGATACGTCTACCGTGCCCCCTTCTACCCATTCTGAACATTATTTGCCCTCCATCTTGTATCTCAATTCTACCGAAACACAAAATGGAGGACTCCGGTAACGCTGCCGGTTCGCATACCGGGGCGCGCACCGGGAAGCGCTCGCTTAAAAAAGGTGGGAAAGTAATTCACAGAAAAACCACTGGAGACACTTTCACCAAATATAGATTAGCTCATACTACATACCAATCCCTACCATTTTCACAAATTTGATTGGAATTCCATTTAGCCATTTAGCCTGTAGACCTCTCTAAATACCCTGAGGTAAATTACTTCACAAAACACATCTGAAGTGTTGGAATTGACAACCAATTAAAATGTTACTTTCATTTTCTACTTTTTTTACCTGACATTTGATTGGTTATGTACCTGAATATATATAAAGAAAGAGAGAGAAACACAGCCATTTTGACTACTACTTCCTGAAGTACATTGCAAGAGCATTTTCACTGACAACTTAAACTTGTTTTTAAAAGGTAAGATGTTATTTTGAAAACTGAAGTATATTGTGCACTTTAAGTTAATATGGAAAACTTTTTCTGATAGTTATATACTATCCCTCTGTAATAGTTATAGATTTAGATAGACTTCTCTGTTATAGTTATGGATGGATTTAGGCTTGTCTTGTATAATTATGAATTTACTAAGGTTTCATCACATACACATTTTTATATTTCTACTACCAGTCTGATACCATACACTGCCCAAAGATAAATTCACTGTTAAATTAATCCCAACAGTGCCCTATCTCTACTGATATATATATTTTTTTAATGCAAATTTCAGGCAAAATGGAAGGAGAACAAAAAGTGTCATTTGAAATTGTCCTTGAAGAGACCAATCAAGAAAACATTGAACCAAATGACATTGAATTCATGGATGAATCACAGGAGAAGTGTGGCTCAGGGGTTAGAGGCAGCAGACCCGGAAGCTGAGATCGGTCCTGGACCAGGGTTCAATTCCCTGCCTCGGCGGGTCTTGGGCTAAAAATTCCACGGACTCGATAATTCTCGCTCCGGTGCCTCCTCGACTCACGGGTTTCACACTCTGCGACTCTGGGCAATAGCTTGCTTAATCTCCACAACGGCCCCTCGCGGCGGGATGCCTGACTTTCACCTTGTTGATACCCTGCTATCTCACAGGGGAATACCAGGAAGGGTTCCCTAAGCAAGCGCCGGGAAACCCACTGCGGGTAGCTGTGCGCTATATAAGCTCAACTACATTTACATTTACATGAACTACTACAATGTGTACAATCTGTAGATTTCCTCCTTCAAAATGAGGACATTTCAGACACTCAAATGTTGCAAGTTATGTTCACTGAAAATGACGACATTTCGGACAGTCAAATGTTAGACGTTCTATTAAATTTTGAAAAACAATCACAAAAAAAACCAAAAAAAAAACGAACAATCAATAAACATACAATATTTGAAAAGTCTATCATTCTTTTTTCCTCATAGTACGCTCCCCGGACCGCTTCCCGGTGCGCGTACCGGGCGCTCCCCACGCATAAAAAACGTTTTTGTTTTTTTTTGCCCCGCGGGGCCCTTTTAAAGCCTCCACATCAAACCTAGGGGGTCAGGGAGGATCTACTATGCCCCCTTATGGTCATTTCCCCCTTTGTTTTGGCCTCCTCTTGTCTCTCGATCCTACCGAGAGACAAGATGGCGGCCGCTCCGGACAAAATAGAATGTTGACAGACACCGGAGAGCCAATCAGCTTCGCTTCACGAAGTTCCGTTACACGTCAGGTACGCGAACCGGGGCGCGTACCGGGGCGCGCTTACAGATATATATTTTTTTTTTAACGTTAATTTCTCAAAATCCACTGGAGCACATATATTGAGACCTAGCAAAGGCACATCGGGCAAACAATATATACAATTTTGCCAAGTTTCATGTAAATCCATTCAGCCGTTCAAGCTAAAAGTGAGTCCAACCGCCCTATGGAAAATTGCATGGTAAAAACGCGTTTTGGGACCCCCTTTTTTCTCGGCCCCCCCTTGACGAAACCCCCCCCAAATTTCAGGGGCTGCTCAGAAACAAAATGTTCCATTTTCCTGAAAATTTCAGCCAATTCCGTCCTCAAACGCCAAAGTTATTCAAAATAGAATTTTCAAAAATCCCATAGAGAAAAAATCCTAACTATATATACCTACTGGCGACCGCCAGTAGGTAATATATATATATATATATGTATATATATATTCACAGAGAGACCATATATAGTTAGGAATTAGCATTTAAGAAACCTTTTTTTACTCACACAAAACCATTGAAATTCCATATATAGTTAGTTGTACTAACTATATATCGCGCACCCGCAATCCACTGCTGATCATGTCACATATTACATCATTCATGACATGGTCAGTGACATCACTGATGACATCACTGATAACATCTCAAATGACATCACTGATGACATCACTGATGACATCTCAAATGACATCACTGATGACATCACTGATGACATTACTGAGCACATCACTGATGACATTATTCATGTGATAATACGATGAACCTCTTCAAACTCTAATATAACCTTAGATAAACTCAGTGTAAACAGACACTCACAGACTGTCACTCATCCATGGAGTTTCTCACACACCTACTCAGTCATGCAAAGAATCAATCACACCTCCATTTTCTTAACTATACAGTTATACACACCTTACTTATTCAAACATATACTAACACATATTTACTCTCTTATACAATCACTGATACAAGTTCACAATGATCCATACAGCCACTCACACATTCACTAGCTCTTATGCACAGTTATTTATATATGTCAACTCTCACATGTACTGTGTTTTACATATGGACTGACTTTGACATGTAGCACTGAGATATCCATTCACTCACCAATACACTCATGCACACAGTCAACCGCCCATACAGCTGTTTCCACATGCACTTTTGAACCCATACATCTAGTGAATCAACTGCTCACACATCTATGCACAGAGTCATACACCTCCCAGCCACCCACACACACACTCAGTCTCCAATACAAATACTTGGGCAACCAATCAATAACCCATATAGTTACTCATATAGCTACTGATCAACACATGCAGCAGTTTACAGAACAACAGACATAATGATGCACAAATTAAGACACTTTAGTCACTAACCCATGCACTCAGTGAGACACATTTAATCACTCACTCATACAGTCAGTCATGCACCTACTAAATCCTTCATCCAGACACTTATACATCCACTCATTCTTCAATATGTAAGACATATTTTAACTTTACAGAAATACACAGTCACTGGATGTTGTCATCAGTGATGTCATCAGTGATGCCATTTGAGATGTCATCAGTGATGTCATCAGTGATGTCACTGACCATGTCATGAATGATGTAATATGTGACATGATCAGCAGTGGATTGCGGGTGCGCGATATATAGTTAGTACAACTAACTATATATGGAATTTCAATGGTTTTGTGTGAGTAAAAAAAGGTTTCTTAAATGCTAATTCCTAACTATATATGGTCTCTAACCTATGGTTTTTTCTGTGAATTTTCAAGGTTTTGTAAATGCTAATTCCTAACTATATATGGTCTATAACCTATGGTTTTTTCAGTGAATTTCAATGGTTTTTTAATAGCAAATATCAAAAGGTTTAAAATGTATTCTTCTTTAAATCAAAAAATATATTTTATATGTTTTTAATACAATTTTTTTATGTATATATATATTTTTTTATTTTTATTTTGTTTCGCTACCGGTCCGCGCACCGGGTAGCTTCCAGTTAGCTCAATTTGGTGCCGCGACCCGGTCTGCGAACCGGTAAACATTCCGTTTGCGCAACTGCCGCGTTAGAAAACAACATCGTGACGCGTCGCGTAAGCGTGACGTATCGCGTTGTCGCGTGATACGTCATATGACGCGCCGCGTTAGCGTTCCCGGAAGTGAACCGGTACGCGAAGCGAGGCGCGAAGCGCAGCTTCCCGGAAGCGATCCGGGATGCGGCGCGAAGCGCGTAACGTAAGCATAACAGGTCATGTGACTTGTTAATAACACTTTTCATTGGTTCATTTCACTTTTGGTTTCCTAATGATGTAAGGCTAGGTCATGTGACCTAAAAATAACACTTTTCATTGGTTTAGAACTATTGTTTTTCCCAAATGATGAAAACCCCTCCTTGTTTCCTCACTCTGACTTTCATCTTTGTGAGAGAAAGACCTTTTTTCTTCACTTAGCAATGGCAAGTGTTGTAGCATCAGCTGATGCATCCCCACCACCACCACCACCTCCTAGGAAGAGAGGACCACCTGCTGAAGTTATCATTCAGCAAGAGGAGGAAGAAGAGGAAGAAGAGGAAGAGCAGCAACAGAGGGAGTTTTTGCCTGAGGAGCCCAGGAGGTCTCATGTCAAAGAAAATTATATTTGGCAATTTTTTAAATATCCCCGGGGCCAAAAAAAAGTGAATGCCCGGTATGTAACTTGCCTTATCTGTAAGAAAGTCTTGTCCAGAGGGACAGATAAAAAATATAGTTATGGCAATTATACAATGCATCGCCATATGGAGAGGTGGCACCCTATCAACTACAGTGCTGCGCAGTTACGTGACCAGCAAGATAATCCCCCTTCTGTGGCCAGAAGATCAGTTGTAGAGGAAGTGACGGGACCAGAGGTGAGGGAGACGGTCCCAAATATACAGATGAGGTTCGGGGAAGTCAAACAAGTGTGCGTGCGTTGCGGTCAGTTGATTTGCCTAGAGAAAGTAGCATCAATTTAATCAACAGAGCTATCGACAATCATGATTGTCCAAAACGCCCCAGAAAATAAATTAGCTTTTTTTTCTTGTTGCTCCTGTTGAGCCCTTTACAATGAATCGTTTTCGTTCCCCCCCCAAAAAAACCCCAAAAAATATAAAACCGTTCAAAAAATACAAAAAAAGTAAAAAAATGTTCAGAAAAATAATAAAAAAATATAAAACAACAAAAATAATAAAAAAAAAGTTCTTTTCAGAACTACCTCCCCTTTATAAAAAAATTGCTAGAATGTTTAGCACTCTGGCAACCTCTATTTCTTTTGGTTCGCTTCCCGGTTCGCTCGCCGGTACGCGAACCAGGAGCGAACCAAAAAAAAAAAAAAGAAGAGTAAGTATAAGGGAAGGAAACAGAGAGTAATGTTAAAAGAAAGACAGCTATAGGGACTAAACCAAAGATACTGTTTAATAGATCTATTTACCGAAGAAAAGATGGAAGAGGGTATAATTGTGAAAAACAAAATAGATAAGGAAATGAAAGAAAAAAAGGAGAGTAGAAGAATAACAAACAAGAGTTTCTTAGAGAATGTGACTGAATGATCAAATTAAGATTAAAACATTGGAATAACAGAGAGAAAAAACAGAATGCAGAAAAGAATAAGTAACAGAAAAGGAATGATTGAAACAGCAAAGAAATGTAAATAACATAGGGGCATATTATCAACATAGGCGATAAAAGTTTCGCTGCTTTTATCGGCAGAAATCTGCTGCTAAAGCCGCTTTTGCGGAAGAAAACTGCCGCTAAAGCCGCTTTTGCGGCAGTTTTCTGCCGATAAAAGCAGCAATAATTTTATTGCCTGTGTTGATAATATGCCCCTTAGTGTGCTTGAACTACAGAGAGAAATCATAATGAACAAGTAGTTAAAGAGTGATCAGTCAGAGACAGTGAGAGTAATAGAGACGGAGTGAGTGAATAGGAGTGAGGAACTATGAGAACAGAGAGAGTGAGAAAAGAGTGGAAGGAGTAGAGTAAGTAAGTAATAGAGAAAGGAATGAGGGAAGAAGCAAAGGCAGGAAAGTGAGGGTTAGAGAAATGAAGCAGTGGAATTAATAGAAGTTAAATGTGATAGAAATGTAACGAAAAGAGTACAAAACATTTACCTTATAATTGTCGTTAACTTAGTCACTTGTTATTTTTATACTTTCAATCTGTGAAAGAGAGAACAAAGATTTGAAAAATATTAAAACATGTATTTAAAAATTAGAAAAGACAAGGGAAAAGATTGAAGGACAAACAGTTTTTCAACAACTTTGACACTTACAGAAGCCTCTGCTTCTCCATGCCCCCTACACAGTCCTAAAAATATAAATTTTAAACTAACAGTATCTTGATGCAGATGAAGTGAGGCCTATCTTGCAACATGGTGCATCTTTTGCACTGCTGCTGTCTCACAAAAGTGACGCAACGGCAGCGCAAAAGAGGTGCACAGCCATCATAAAACTGTCCCTAACATTTTAAATGATTGTTTCAGGATGCCAATAAGGTGTGTCCTATCCAGAGGTTTGTTTGAGGTGAGGCCTACTCAGGGTTGCATATGAAATTTAGAGTTGTTGAAGAGTACAGAGGAGATAATACATGTCCATGCCTACCAATGAAGTGAGTCATGTCCACTTCACTCTTGAACAAAGGCCAGACCTCCTCTGTTTCCCTGGTCAGGCCTAAACTTGATCTGCACAATGTGATTCGTAATATTAGGAAACACAGGTGATGTAATTGAAAAACGTGCAATTTCTTTTGCTCATTTCACAATCACATCACTTGTGTTTCCTTTGCTTAGGTATCTCATTGTGCAGATGTAGTCCAGCATATGAAAGAGTACGCAGAAGTGCAGCACTGCATGCAACAACTTTGACACTTACTGAAGCCTCAGCTTCTGCATGCCCCCTACACAGTCCTAATTATATACATTTTAAACTGACGGTATCTTGCTGGAGATGAACTGAGGCCTATCTTGCAACATGGTGCATCTTTTACACTGCTGCTGCGTCACAAAAGTGACGGAACAGCGGCGCAAAAGAGGCGCACGGCCATCATAAATCTGCCCTTAACATTTTAAATGATTGTTTCTGGATGCTGATAAGGTGTGGCCTATCCACAGATTTGTTTCAGGTGAGTCCTACTCAGGGTTGCAGATGAAATTTAGGCTTGTTGAAGAGTACAGAGGAGATAATACATGTGCAGGCCTACCAACGAAGTGAGTCATGTCCACTGCACTCTTGAACAAATGTCAGACCTCCTCTGTCTCCTGGAACAGGCCTAAACCTCATCTACACAATGTGATGTGTAATGTTAGGAAACACAGGTAATGTAATTGAAAAACGTGCAATTTTTGTTTTGCTCATTCCACAATCACATCACCTGTGTTTCCTTTGCTTAGGTATCTCATTGTGCAGATGTAGTCTATCATATGAAAGACTACGTAGAATGTGAGCACTGTATGCAACAACTTTGACACTTACAGAAGCCTCAGCTTCTCCATGCCTACTACACAGTTCAAAATGTATATCATAAATACAAAAAGTACAGAATTAATTATACATGTTAAATGGTTTATTTTTGCTGTTCTCAGAATTTATCAAATTTCACTAAAAACAGTGACTTGAAGGTATTCATCATATAACAGCGGGGGGAAAAAAACACAATCAAAATGATTGTGTTTAAAAAACCCATATAACATAACCAATCAGAAATCAGAACTCCTGAAAAGTAACTTACTTTCCATGACGTCGAAGGATATCCTATGAACAGCTTACACTCTGTTGTGCTGTTATTATCTTCAGCCCGCCACTTTCTGAAAGAAAAGCTCCATCGTTTTGACAAATATGTTACATACAATAAATGACTTCTCGCTCTCTACCGCACTTTTCCACAAGGCCAAATCGTGTAAGAGCCATTTATAACTCTTGGAATTCTTCTAAGCAAATCCCGTCATTTTGTATTTCCGCAACTTTCAGAAAGAAAACGTTCAAGATCACTTTCACAATCCTGTACTAGTAATATCTCACCCTTCTTGCTCACTCATGTTCCACATTTCCTATGACACTGATACTGCTTACTATGAAGCAGACTTACACTACCTCTATGACTACTACAATTATTTAATTCTCTACATCACTTTTAATCACAAAGCAATTTAAAACAGTAGATACAATTATATCAACCCCGAGAATCATTATAGGCCAGTTACCTACCCTAAATTCTCTTTTCTGAAAACAGAAAGTAAGAATATTTTTAAGTAAAAAGGCAACATTGTATCGTAGTCAAATGGGAATCATTTCCGAAACAGCAGCTTTTTTTACATTTTCAATAAGCTGTGTAATAGGAGACTTCCTAGTCTCCTTCCGACTACCAGGAACATTTAGGAAACCACAAAAACCGCCCACCTACATCAAGGACAGGACCTGGTCCAGACTCCCTACCGAAGAATGGGCCAGGATCCTAAAAACGACCACCCCGGTATACGCCGTAGACCCGGCTGTTGCAGACAAAAAATTTAGAGAATGGATCACCACCTCCCTGAACACAGTGCTCCCACTTAGAACTAGGGAGGACAAAAACGGTAAACCCGGCTCTGCCCCGTGGTACACCTCGGACCTCCGACTACTTCGCAAAAATTGCAAAAAGGCCGAACGGCTTTGGAGAAAAGACTGGCAGCACACCAGCAAGGAAGCATACCATAACACAGTCAAACTCTATAAAGAGGCCATCAGGCACGCCAAAGCCTCCCATTACGACACGCGGATAAAAGAGTCCTCCAATTCCGCCAGGGAATCCTTCTTAATTGTAAAAGAGCTGCTCAAAGTACCTGACACCCCTCCCTCCATCACCCCCCGGGTTGACCGAAGTAATGAACTAGCCTCTTATTTCAATGACAAAATCTCCCGCATCCTGGCTTCCCTCCCACCGCCGGGCCCCCCTAGCCACCTGGCCAGCCAGGCATCCCTCTGCCACACCGAAAGCAATTCATGCCCCATATTTGCGACATTCCGGCCAGTAACCCGCATAGAGGTAGAGCGAACTCTGACTAAAATGAAAAGCGGATCTCCTCTGGACCCAGCACCCATCAGATTCCTCAAAACCGTGGCCCCTGTCATCATTCCCACGGTCATGGAGCTTATCAACAGCTCGCTCGCCCAGGGATCTGTCCCTGACAGCTGGAAAAGTGCGGTGGTAAAGGCACTTTTAAAAAAAAAACAGCTTGATCCAGCGGACATGTCAAACTATCGTCCAATATCACTACTCCCCGGAATCAGCAAGGTAGCCGAGAAATTGGTCAACGAACAATTATCTCAGTACTTTGAGACCAACAACATACTACGGCGATCCCAGACTGGATTCCGCCCGGGTCATGGCACAGACACCGCCCTTCTTGCCGTTATCGAGGAGGCAAGGCGCATCCTGGATTCAGGAGGGTCAGTGGCAGTGATCCTCCTGGATCTCAGCGCAGCCTTCGACACAGTCAACCACCGTGTCCTCCTCCATCGACTTGCAGCAGCAGGGCTCACCGGGACGGCACTCAGCTGGATTGAATCCTTCCTCACTGGGCGCACGTTCCAGGTATGGGACGACAATCACCATTCATCCACCCTTCCCCTCACAAGCGGGGTCCCTCAGGGTTCTTCCCTGAGCCCGACGCTTTTTAATGCATATATGGCCCCCCTTGAGGACGTGGTGACACCATTTGACATAAAAATGGTAAGCTACGCTGATGACACTCAACTGGTCGTCTCCTTATGCCAACTAGTCGACCACCCAGAGAACCTGACCAACTGCCTCACAGACATCCACAGTTGGATGAGTGACTCATCCTTAAAACTAAATGGGTCAAAGACGGAAGTGATGCTCCTGGGGAAACAATGGACGACCATCCCTCCAGCACTCTGGCCCGATGTATTCGGAGAAATCCCCCCCCCGAAGCGTGAAATCAAGACTCTCGGCGTATGGCTCGAACCAGAGCTTTCTATGAAGACGCAAGCAGCCAAAACCTCGGGTACCTGTTTCGGGCTCATGCGCACGACCCGCAAAATTCTCCCCTTACTACCACCTGCTTCCAGGAAATTGCTTATCCAGGGGCTAGTATTGTCTCGCCTGGACTATAGCAACATGGTCTACCTGGGAGCCCCTGAGGCCACCTTGACGAGACTGCAGCGTACACAGAACGCTGCAGCACGTCTGCTCACCAACCTTCCCCCTAGAGTGTCCACCAGACCTGCCCTCAGGGATCTGCACTGGCTCCCTGTGCGCCAAAGGGTGCATTTCAAAGCCATGTGCACGACACACAAGCTGATCAACGGATCCGGTCCCGCGATACTCAGCAGCATGATCACTCACTTCAAAGCACCCAGATCCCTACGATCCGAGAATGAGCACCTGGCTAACATCCCCAGATTCAAAAAGACACGCACAGGAGGACGACGCTTTTCTGTCCAAGCAGCCACTGGATGGAACGCCCTTCCACGTTCCCTCAGACTTGAACCCAACTACCTGGTATTCCGAAAAAAATTGAAAACACACCTATTTCCCAATTAAACGTCCTTCCTCCCTCCTTCTCCCTCAACTGGATTACAACTCCTATAGCGCGGGGATGCCCTTGGGTCACCAGGCGCTTTACAAATCGCTATTAAATTAAAAAAATTAAATTAAAGCGGATCTTGTCAAAGGACCATCATGGCATATAATAGCTGCAGTTACAAATGTTCTTCCTAAAATCAACGACTGTGTAGCCACAACATTTGTTATTAAAGTTGAAGACTTACTTTCATCAGGTTTATATAGTTGGAATTTTAAAATGACATTATAACCAAAAGTTTGGTCAAATAATCTAGACAGCATTGCAGACTTACATTACCTCTACTCCATGTTTTGATTGGCTGCTTGAATTAGCTTATAAAAAGAAACAGTTTTTCTGAACTCATTCAAAGTGCAGTTATTTTTCCATGACGTTAAGTGTTATGGTAAGAACACCGTTTGCTTTGGGAAATACTCTGTTGTCCTTTAACTAATCCGTGCCCACCACTTTCTGTAAGAAAACCTTCTTTTTTTCCAGGAACTATTTAAAACTCAAAAATAACTTTTGACTCTGTACTACACTTATCCTCAAGGCCAAATAGTGTAGGAGCCATTAGAACCTCTTGAAATTCCTCAGAGCAAATCACGAGATTCCTTCTCTAAAATTTTGGTTTTAAAAACACCAGGTACGAATTTTTAAGGTCAAAAGGCAATTTTTTTTTTTAAAGTTAAAACAGAATCATTGCAGAATGACCAGCCGTTTCTAGACTTTAAATAAGCTGTGTAATGTCCTGATGTTGTTGAAGGACCGTCATGATATATAATTGCTGCAGTTACAAAAGTCCTTCCTGATATTGACAACTGCGAAGCCACAAAATTTTTAATTAAAGTTGTCAATTTTGGTCCATCAGGCCTACATCGTTGGAACATTAAAATGACATACTGGCCATATGTTCGTATAAATAATGTTGACAACATTTCAGACTTACATTGGCTACACTCCATGTTGTGATCAGCTGCTTTTACTAGCTTATTAAAGGACACTGATTTGCTGTCTGGCAAAGTTAAATATATAAATATTTCTGAGTCTACACTAGTAGTACTTGATACCCTACAGTTCTCGCAGTCATGCTGCCATTGATAAGAAAGCCCAAACAGGTGATCTACATCTACACCTTCATCATGCAATACATCAAGCATATACATTAAAAACTCCTGACAATCTTGCTGAATATTTTGAGAGAATTGTGTTTGACCTGAACATCTGTCTAACAGATTTCGAATTTCAGACACACTTTCTATTTTTGTTCTATCAGTGCTACATTTCTCTAACACAGAATTCAACAAACTGCAAAATCTTTGATCCGAATTGACCACAATCTCTTCTTTTACATTTTCTAGAGAAAACAAAACATTAACCACTACATTAGCATAGCAGTTGACACCAGAACTGTTTTCAAATTGAAAACCAACAACATCTTCAACAAAATCCTTTTTCTTTCTGCTTATAATTTCTGGTTCATCGACTTTTCGTCTTTTTGCTACAACCTCCCTACTATTGGTCACATTTCTTCGTTTCCGGCCTACCACACGTTTCTCAAACAAAGGATATTGAGGCAAATGTGGCGCATACTCTCTTCTTAACCTATTGTATTCCTTAACACAATCTAGATCCGCACAAATGTTTGTGACATCACACTCAATCAAGTACAATCCCGATAAAGTTCTAACTCGTGACAATGCCACATATGCCATTACCTCCTTGAACACAGAACTGCCAATATTCACCAATGCACTGTCTACACTTAAACCTTGCGATTTATGGATTGTCACCGCATATGCCAAGCAAACAGGAAACTGCTTACGGCGAACATATAAGTCTTTTACAAGCAAAAACCTAGTAGAGCAACGACCAATTAGCTGTACTTCCTCAATGCCATCAAATTTAATTTTTAAAAATTCAATTCCATCTCTATTTCTGTATTTCACAAAATCAACAACATTACCCATTGATCCATTTACCAGACCTCTTTCAACATGTAAATTCCTTCTTAAAATTATACGGCAATTTAAGCACACATTCAGAGTCTTTTCAAAACCTGCAGTTTTAGATATAGTCTTCTCTAATGAATCCAATTTTGATTTTAAATTCTCAGACAAAATAATTGTTGATCCCATATGCTCTACTCTGTCAATAGCTTCCAGTTTCACAATCTCTTGGTTTTCTAAATACAAAATTTTGTTGTTGAAGATGGCACATTCTGCAAGAGTTGGCATCAAACATATTCCAGATTTCTTCTCAGTAATTTTCTGAAAAATATTCTCAGGCACAACGTCTTGTTCTGGATACAAATTTGACAGTAATCGTGCATGTAAAGCTTCTTTCCCATGCTCGGTCACTTTTCCGATTCTAACATCTTGTAGAATATTCTTGTAATCTTCATCCTTCGCCTGACGCATATTTTCACGCAGTTCAGCATAATTGAAGTTTAACCATATATTAACGTTGCCAATGCTCCCTAGGCACTTCCTGGTATCTTCATGAGTGAGCATTTTGAACACAGGTTGTCCTTTCACTGGTGTCAGCTGCAGAAGATCACCGAAAACAATGATGTGTTTGCCACCAAATAACACATCATACTCTGTTTTGAGAACTTCTTGCATTCTCAAATGCACAAAGGCAAGCATGACATTGGAAACCATGCTTACTTCGTCAATGATAAGAAGTTTCATTTTCTTCAAGACTCTTGAAACTTCACAACAAGCATCTCCAGATAACTTGTGGTTTTGCAATTTGTTATCATGCTCCACTGGCAGCATCAGTAGACGATGCAAAGTAATACCTTTAATGTTATGTGCTGCCAGTCCAGTTGGAGCGGTGACAACACAAGACAGCGATGACTCAGTCCTTTTCTGCAAATAACATGAAATTGCTTTAATGAGGAAACTTTTTCCAGTTCCCGCTTCTCCACTCACGTACAGTCGGACAGGCTTCAACGACGTACATGAGCACTCTTTCTTCTCATGACTTAATCCATGATCAATTTGGTTGGTAACTTCGTCATATATTTTCCTCTGCTCAACGTTGAGTTGTCTGTCCAAGTCTTCTAAGTTAACCGCATCCTCCTGAGCATGTTCCATGTCTCTTTCCACTTCAATCATGGCAGTGGCAGCTTCATTTTCGATAACTGGTCCTCCTAGTGGATCCTGACTCAATGAAACAGAACTCTGACTGTCCTGAGAACTGTCTCTAGCAATCTCGGCTGCAATCGTTGCTTCCTGCTCGATTTCCGCATTCAACATTTCTAGATATTTGGGAAAAACAGGACATTCTATGGTCTCCTTGGCGGCATTGAAAGAGTCTTCGTAACAGAGGAAATCTCCAAGCAGTTCCTCTTCTGCACGCCAAGGCTTGAAAAATTGCAAAAGTGCTAAATAGAAAAACTCTTTTTTTTCAGGAGATTCGCCACTCAATTTTCGATGGTTTACCAAGTGGCATTTTCTTTGCTTGACCAGACATCCCTCACTTCCAATTACAGCATACACTCCTTTATCAATATCTTCTTTGATGTTCCTCTTGAATATGTAATTTTGTAGAACCTCATACAGACAAACATTCTCGAGGTGACTGCTTCTATTTGGATAATATGTATCCAACATGTTGGTCTTCAAAATATCGGTACTGTTTGGCTCCTTTTCCGCCAAATACTCAATCTCCCGCACAGGTTTCAGAACTCGATTACGCGTTGCAGCAAGACCAAGACTCGCCCAAACGATACTCCTGGATTTGGCATAGAGACTTGCTGAAGACAACCGGTCAGAACATTCGTAAGCTCCGATTTCTCGATGTGATAACATCTTCAGACTGAAACTGTACAACTTCTTACTGAGGCTCTTTTCATGGGAAATGTCCTCCCACATATCCTTCAATTCTGTCTTTTCTTTTTTGGTGATGTAAGATGTCACATACCGAGCCACAGCCATACAGTTATCAGCCACAAACTGTATATCCATGTTAGCATTCCACATGGACAAAATCACTGGGTTGTAGTCGTTGATGTACTTGGACTCTTCGTTCCTTTTCAAATTGTATGTGTTTTTAGGTGATTTCTTCATCACATTATGTCGCAGTGAAGACATCAAACTGTTCACTCTTCCTTTAGAAATCACCGGTCGTGGATAGGCGAAACGACATTTGGTGTAGAACTTGTCCTTGTTTCTGAATTTACGACGACAGTACTTTCCACAACGATGGCTTTGGAAGCGTAAAACTTGTTCTCTTAGGCTTTTGTCTTCCTTTGCGTTTGGAACAGCACATGTAGAATACTGTTCTATGAAACTCATCACTAAGTCTTCTGGATGTGTTCCAAATTTAGGTGCATCCTTGATCCACAGCAGCATATGTATATGAGGAGCACCTCTTGCTTGGTACTCCTTTCTCCAGAAGAAATCCAACACCTCTCCAAGAGGTGGATTTTTCTTGTTCATGATGAAAGACATCATAGCTTCAAATCTATGATTGAAGTACCTGCATACATTCACTGGATCCAAAGAGCACAGTTCTCCGGGTGTCTTGAATTCGATATTTTCAATGTTTCCATTTGCCTCTCGTAAAAATTCAAGTAAGTCTTCCCAGCCATACTCGGCACAGCTGAGAGTGAGGAACCATGTGGGAGTTCCTAAGTTCCTCAGCATACATTTTAAATCACCATGACGACGGTACCAGTACTCATTAGTACCACGCTGACACGCCATGAGATTAATCAGGTGAGAATCCAAAATACTGTCTTGCACATTGACTTTATCCATAAAGTCACTTGCCGAGATGTTTTGCATCTGTATACCACTTTTCAAGATGTGGTTCACTGCATATGACAGTCCAGACAGATCGCTTTCAAACAGGAGATGAAACAAATACGGAATGCATTGTCGAAACCTAGGATCTTCTGCATACAATCGTAAAGTCCGGTATTCAGAAGCAGGAATTTGATGAGGTCGCTCATCATATCTTCCTCCTTGACCTGTTGGAAATAGCTGTGGGAAACACCGAGCTTCCAAACTTTTCTCCCAAACACAAATGGGACTCCCTTTGGCTTGTTTCATTTGAAACAACTCAATAGCATTCCCCATGACTTCCTTGGAATGCAAAGGATGAACACTATAATGTTCATATATTTCTTCACTTTTAGAGGGTTCTACTTTCTCAATTTGACCAGCACACAAATCGCTATCCTCTTCTTCACTTACTTCCTCTTCTGCAACATATACATTCTTATAGTACTTATTGCTTTTTTTCAAAAACAATGTTGCCTTTTTGACTTTCCTAACATCCACTAAATCTTGCCATATTTTCTTACTCTTTGTCGGAACCCCATTAACTAAGATAACCAGAGGTTCCTCTTCCACTTTTTCTACTCCAATTGTATTAATGTTTTTCTTCAAATCTAGAGGCAAATAAACAACTCTTCCCTTTAATCCTCTCTGTAAATCTGATGGAGGCAATTTCCCTGTCTTTGGCTCCATTCTTACAATAGCCTGAAAGGGATGGATACTTTGAATCAAAATAGATTCATAAGTATTTAAATCCTTCAATTCAGAAGGAATCTCAACCAATTCCAGATTATTATGAACCGCTCTAGCAGGCATCCGGTTTTGATTTAATTTGTTACAACAATAAGTACACACACGTTGATCCAATCCCAAATCAAAACAATTTTCTACCATCAAGTATGTTGCGAAATCCTTCCATTCACTATTATTTTCCCTTTCACTTTTCGCATATAAATCCACTAACTTAGTCTGATTCTTATAATAAGTGCGTCGACAACACACACAAGTGAAATTAGGCCTCTCACTTGATTTCACCTGAAACGTGGCAATTTCCTTCTGAAAATTATCTGTACTGGAAACCTGTACACTATCTTCCACATTACCCTCTTCTTCTGGGTCAATTTCAACATTCTCCTCTTTACTTCCAAAGTAACAAAACTCAATTTCTTCACAAATATTCTTCACATCTATTTCAGAACCATGCAGAAGAGCAGTGCATAATTGTTTAAGCATAATTGCTGGACTCTTAGCACAATACAACATTCTAACTAATTTCCTCACTTTATTATGATGCACTGCTAGCATCCTGAAATGATGAAAAACACTCTGGCATACTCTCCTGGAAAGACAAGCCAGTGAATGACCATGCAAACCTGTCACTTCTCTCACTCTGCAAGGATCTATTTCTTGCAACAACTTCATTTTCTGTTTTAAAGTTTTCTTATTAAATGTCCGTACAAAATCACAAAGCAAATTGATGGAATCCTGTCGCACACTGCAAATACTACTACACTTCCAGGTGTACACAGGTCCCTTAGGACGTCTTCCTAAAACCTCATTACCTAACACCTCTTCTGCCTCTGTTGTCACAAGTTTTTCTTTTTCAACTGGACAACCATCTTTCACCTCATAAGCTCGACCACTGGTGTCAACTGCATGCACCAAATCATTATCCTGGAAATAACTCTCCTCATTAAAAAATGCCTCACAACTTGAACTATGCATCCATTCTCCTGAAAAAACTTCACAAAAATTACTACGATTAACTGTTCTCTCCCATCTACTATTTCTTTTGAAATCATAAATTGCCTTGTTTAGCTTCCTAATTCTATTGATTATCAAAATAAATAACTTTCGCTTAATTTCAAATGCCTGATCAATAACTTCCTCAATTTTTTTTTTCTCTTCTAAAAAACCACTTTCTGTTGACCTTTCTTAATATTTTTTAACAAATTGCCAATTATCCTGTTGCGGAACATTCGTCTACGAATGTCCCTAAACTGATTTTTCCTTCTACTACCATGCACAGAGTTATCTCCTGCTCTAGCAGTAAAATGTTTGATTGGCCTTCCCTTTCCGTTTAAATTGCTTCTCTTTTTCTGGACTAAAACATTTTCTGTAGTACTACTTTTTTTTCTACAAATGTTTCTTATGAATGATTTTGTTGTCTTACCCGGAGCTTTCTTGGTGACTTGACGAGTTTTTATTGTAGAGGACTGCTGCAAGAATTTATTAAGCTGCTGTCTTTGACGTTTTGTAGCCTTTCGGTTTCGTTCTTTAGATGGCATTATCTCCTTTTGAAATGATCTGCAGTTGAATCTGTGGTAAAATATAATTAAAAATGTTATTAACCACTATTAGCAAACAGTAAATCAATAACAGTCGTCAAAAATTTAACACACTACTTGTCATTTTTACATAGAATAATTTTTAGTGCATTGGCAAATTTAGTATTCACAAATAGTAGCAAAGAAATGGAATGCTTCTACATTTGACCTGTGCTGTTTTATATGTAAAGTAAAGTAAAGTCCACATTTGTAAAGCGCACAATCACCCGTAAGGGTCTCTAGGCGCTGGGGGGCCGTCGGGAAGATTAAGCGAGCTATTGCCCAGAGTCACATGGTGCTGGGCTAACCTGCCGCCGGAGCCGGGGATCGAACCGTGGTCCCCAGATTCCAGCGTCAGTCGCCCTGGCCGCGGCGCCACACCTCTTCTGAATGAATCTGAACTAATTTTATGAGCATATTTGACTATTTTATTAAAGACACTACACACAACCTGTTTTTGAAGTTTTGTTTCATTTGAAATGAAACGGTTTACATTTTTACTTTTCATTTCCAGTAACTTTTAAAAATAAATGTTTATAGTTCCATAGGCTCAAGCAGGTCAGCTTCCCACCCTATGTCATACAATTCTGACAAATCGGCATCCTCATCATGTTCTTCATCATCCTCAGGATTTAAATCATCCAAGGGATCTACTTCCACTGACGTTTCAATGACAAGTTCAATGATAAGATCGAGATCAACTGATTGCTCATTATCACTCATGGTTGATGTTGTCGTTATCTTTAAAGAAAGAGAACAACAATGAGATGTTGCAGAGTAAGAGACAAATCTCAGAGACTATAATATTAAAATTGTTTAACAAGAGTAACATTTTGCAGCAATTATTTAGCCATGTCCAGCGATGCTGAGGAGGTGAGGCCTATGTCCAAGTTTTCAGTGAACAGGACTCATCTGTTCTTAACCTTGGATAAGCCTCACCGACTCTGTGTACCCTGCTCATACTTAAATGTAAAGGGGCAGATTTATGTTAACTGGCGCATCCCCAGGGATGCACCAGTTAACGTGCACCGCTGCTCTGCCACCCATGGTGTGCCGCATTTACAATGTGGAGCACCATTGAGCAAAAACAGCACAGATGCGTCACGCATCTGTGCCGCAAAAGCAGCACATTGCAGGAATCACGTCGTAAACGCGACATGTCTACTGCAATGCACAGGAGCAAGCCACACATTGCATGGTGCATCACTCCTTATGCCTGTTTCAAACAGGCGTAAGGATTTGATTCAGCAATGCTATAAAGCTGACTCTGTGAAATCTTCTAAATTTCACTGTGTTAGTTTTACAGGGCTTTCATGCAAATGAATGCCCACCCTGCAAAAAATACGCCTATATGAAACCTGACGCAGGTTTCATGTGGCACAGGACTTTACAGCATGACACATCTGCCTAGATGCATCAAGTTGTAAATATGTCGCAACATAGCGCATCTTTTGCGCCGCCGCTACGTCACAAAAGTGACGCACAGCGGCGCAAAAGAGGCACACGGCTATCATAAATCTGTCCCTAACATTTTAAATGATTGATTCAGGATGACGATAAGGTGTGGCCTATCCAGAGGTTTGTTTGAGGTGAGGCCTACTCAGGGTTGCAGATGAAATTTAGGCTTGTTGAAGAATACAGAGGAGATAATACATGTGCAGGCCTACCAATGAAGTGAGTCATGTCCACTGCACTCTTGAACAAAGGTCAGACCTCTTCTGTGTCCGTGAACAGGCCTAAACCTCATCTGCACAATGTGATTCGTAAAGTTAGGAAACACAGGTGATGTAATTGAAAAATGTGAAATTTCTTTTCCTCATTTCACAATCACTTTGCTTAGGTATCTCATTGTGCAGATGGAGTCTAGCATATCAAAGAGTACACAGAAGTTGAGCACTGTATACAACAATTTTGACATTTACAGAAGATTCAGCTTCTCCATGCCCCCTACACATTCCTAAATGTTTACAGTTTAAACGGATGGTATGTTGTTGGAGATGAAGTGAGGCCTGTCTTGCAACATGGTGCATCTTTTGCATCACTGCTGCATTGGTTTCATGTGGCACAGGACTTTACAGCATGACACATCTGCCTAGATGCATCAAGTTGTAAATATGTCGCAACATAGCAAATCTTTTGCACCGCCGCTGCGTCACAAAAGTGACGCACAGCGGCGCAAAAGAGGCACACACCTATCATAAATCTATCCCTAACATTTTAAATGATTGATTCAGGATGACGATAAGGTGTGGCCTATCCAGAGGTTTGTTTGAGGTGAGGCCTACTCAGGGTTCCAGATGAAATTTAGGCTTGTTGAAGAGTACAGAGGAGATAATACATGTGCAGGCCTACCAATGAAGTGAGTCATGTCCAATTCACTCTTGAACAAAGGCCAGACCTCTTCTGTGTCCGTGGACAGGCCTAAACCTCATCTGCACAATGTCATTCGTAAAGTTAGGAAACACAGGTGATGTAATTGAAAAATGTGGAATTTCTTTTCCTCATTTCACAATCACATCACCTGTGTTTCCTTTGCTTAGGTATCTCATAGTGCAGATGGAGTATAGCATATCAAAGAGTACACAGAAGTTGAGCACTGTATACAACAATTTTGACATTTACAGAAGATTCAGCTTCTTATCTTGTTGGAGATGAAGTGAGGCCTGTCTTGCAACATGGTGCATCTTTTGCATCACTGCTGCATCGGTTTCATATGGCACGGGACTTTACAGCATGACACATCTGCCTAGATGCATCAAGTTGTAAATATGTCGCCACATAGCAAATCTTTTGCACCGCCGCTGCGTCACAAAAGTGACGCACAGTGGCGCAAAAGAGGCACACACCTATCATAAATCTGTCCCTAACATTTTAAATGATTGATTCAGGATGACGATAAGGTGTGGCCTATCCAGAGGTTTGTTTGAGGTGAGGCCTACTCAGGGTTGCAGATGAAATTTACGCTTCTTGAAGAGTACAGAGGAGATAATACATATGCATGTCTACCAATGAAGTGAGTCATGTCCACTTCACTCTTGAACAAAGGCCAGACCTCTTCTGTGTCTGTGGACAGGCCTAAACCTCATCTGCACAATGTCATTCGTAAAGTTAGGAAACACAGGTGATGTAATTGAAAAATGTGGAATTTCTTTTCCTCATTTCACAATCACATCACCTGTGTTTCCTTTGCTTAGGTATCTCATTGTGCAGATGGAGTCTAGCATATCAAAGACTACGCAGAAGGTGAGCACTGTATGGAACATGGCTATGTAACTCAAATAATCAAAATCTAAATTTGCCAAGCACACATGGGGGTGTATTTACAAGGACCTTCCACCACGGGGAAATGTCTTTAATTAAAATGGGAAAAATAACATCAAAGGGACTCAAATGCCTTTTAAATATACCCCAAGCAACCTATGAAACTCTAGCACTACATATCAAGAAACCTAATTGATTTCAAAAATCGTTTTTAAACACATCATCTAAATCAATTATATACCTACATTCAAGGGGAAATGACTTATAATGCCCTAAGACACATGAAAGCGTTTTTTTAAGGCCCTTGCACCATTTTTGGGTCACTTTTAACATGGCTATGTAACTCAAAGAATCAAAATCTAAATTTGCCAAGCACAGATGGGGGCGTATTTACAAGGACCTTGCACCACGGGGAAAGGTCTTAAATTAAAATGGGAAAAATAACATCAGAGAGACTCAAAGGCCTTATAAATATGCCCCAAGCAACCTATGAAACTCTAGCAGTACATATCCAGAAATCTAATTGATTTCAAAAAACGTTTTTAAACACATCATATAAATCAATTATATACCTACATTCATCAGGAAGTGACTTAAAATGCCCTAAGACACATGAAATCTAGCCCTTGCATCATTTTTGCGTTACTTTTAACATGGCTATGTAACTCAAAAAATCAAAATCTAAATTTGCCAAGCACACATGGGGGTGTATTTACAAGGACCTTGCACCACAAGGAAATGTCTTAAAATAAAATGGGAAAAATTACATCAAAGGTACTCAAAAGCCTTTTAAATATACCCCAAGCAACCTATGAAACTCTAGCACTACATATCAAGAAAACTAATTGATTTCAAAAAACGTTTTTAAACACATCATGTAAATCAATTATATACATACATTCAAGGGGAAATGACTTAAAATGCCCTAAGACACATTAAAGCGTTTTTTTAAGGCCCTTGCACCATTTTTGGGTCATTTTTAACATGGCTATGTAACTCAAATAATCAAAATCTAAATTTGCCAAGCACAGATGGGGGTGTATTTACAAGGACCTTGCACCACAGGGAAAGGTCTTAAATTAAAAGGGGAAAAATAACATCAGAGAGACTCAAAGGCCTTATAAATATGCCCCAAGCAACCTATGAAACTCTAGCAGTACATATCCAGAAATCTAATTGATTTCAAAAAACGTTTTTAAACACATCATATAAATCAATTATATACCTACATTCAAGGGGAAATGACTTAAAATGCCCTAAGACACATGAAAGCGTTTTTTTAAGGCCCTTGCACCATTTTTGGGTCACTTTTAACATGGCTATGTAACTCAAAGAATCAAAATCTAAATTTGCCAAGCACACATGGGGGCGTATTTACAAGGACCTTGCACCACAAGGAAATGTCTTAAAATAAAATGGGAAAAATTACATCAAAGGAACTCAAAAGCCTTGTAAATATGACCCAAGCAACCTATGAAACTCTAGCAGTACATATCAAGAAACCTAATTGATTTCAAAAAACGTTTTTAAACACATCTTGTAAAGCAATTATATTCCTACATTCATGGGGAAGTGAGTTAAAATGCCCTAAGACACATGAAAGCATTTTTGTAAGACCCTTGCACTATTTTTGCGTCACTTTTAACATGGCTATGTAACTCAAAGAAACAAAATCTATTTGTAAAACACTTGACACAAAGCAACATTTTAAATACACAACTTTCTTCATAATTTTCTCCCTAAAGCATACTATTCTCTATCTAAATTAAATGAATCTTTTCTCACCTTAGCAAATACTTTATGAGTTTCAAAACAGTCTCAGACACACACCAATTTGTCTTTAGCAGAGCAAAAGGTATGCACTCCAGAGTCTGCAAGCAACAATGCCACAGAAATGCTGTAATTCATCACACATATCTCTCATGTCACCCAATCAAAACTCTTCCCTCACTTTTTTCAAATCAACACCCTTCCCCCCTCTGCCCTTTCTGCCTTTTTTTCCATAGCAACCACCTCCTGAAAGACCTCTGATGTTTGCAAGTTCACACAACAATGTTTCAATTGAACTCTGAACTCTCAGTACACCTGCATATCCAGTGCAATCTTTCATAAAATGATTTTTTCTTGACCATTCAAATTACATCTTTCAAAGAACTCATCCATGCACCCTAACTTTCTGTTTTCAGCAATCAAAATCCACCAATCACTGCTACTGCTTCATTAACACAGAAACTCCACAGTTTTTTTTCATTTTAAACTCTTATTTTTTCAACTGCCATTTCATTGCCACACTTCATCTGACTGCAGCAGAACCTTCTCTCACCATGTTTTCTGTCTGGATTGTTGGACATAGTTACATCTATTGGGCTCAAAGGTATGCTGATAACAGAAATTTACCTAACCTCAATTTACAAAATGTGGAAATTAAGTGGATTGGCCACAGAGGATTAAAATGTCACCAATTGATACCATTGGTGAAAACCTTTTTGCATTTGCCAAAACCTGACCTGTTAATTGTGCACTGTGGAGGAAATGACTTGGGCACTTTGACTGGGGTAGGTCTGGAAATGCTTTTAAAAGACACCTTTGACCAATTGATGGCACTTTTTCCTCAAACTGCCTTGGTATATTCAAATATATGCCAAAGACAGAAATGGAGGTGGTCGAACCAATTTTGTCCACAAATTGAGAAATCGAGGAAGCATGTAAATAAGTCTGTTTCAGCTTACATGAGAGACCATGGAATGGGCTCCATGTACAACAATAACTTGCGTTACTACATGCAAGATATCTACAGAGGAGATGGAGTTCACTTCTCAGATGAGGGGAACAGAATTTTCATTCTGAATGTAAGACTGTGCATTGGTACCTACTTATAAGTACCTAAATCTACCATAAACCCAAAAGCTCTTCTCAGAGCTACCCTAACTATGATCACCATAAACAAATTTTAAATGTAAATTTTTTTTTACTAATTTTCACAATTTACGCTTTCTGGAGTGCTACCCGGTACGCGCACCGGACGCTAACCGCGTGAATTTTTTTTAAAAAATGTATTTTTTTCGCACATATGGACCTCCTCAGCCACCCTCAGAAAACCTAGGGGGTCAGGATACGTCTACCGTGCCCCCTTCTACCCATTCTGAACATTATTTGCCCTCCATCTTGTATCTCAATTCTACCGAAACACAAAATGGAGGACTCCCGTAACGCTGCCGGTTCGCGTACCGGGGCGCTCACCGGGAAGCGCTCGATTAAAAATGGTGGGAAAGTAATTTACAGAAAAAACACTGGAGACAATTTCACCAAATATAGATTAGCTCATACTACATACCAATCCCTACCATTTTCACAAATTTGATTGGAATTCCATTTAGCCATTTAGCCTGTAGACCTCTCTAAATACCCTGAGGTAAATTACTTCACAAAACACATCTGAAGTGTTGGAATTGACAACCAATTAAAATGTTACTTTCATTTTCTACTTTTTTTACCTGACATTTGATTGGTTATGTACCTGAATATATATAAAAAAAGAGAGAGAAACACAGCCATTTTGACTACTACTTCCTGAACTACATTGCAAGATCATTTTCACTCACAACTTAAACTTGTTTTTAAAAGGTAAGATATTATTTTATAAATTTGAAAACATTTTCAGATAGTTATATACTATCCCTCTGTAAGAGTTACACATTGAGAAAGGCTTGTTTATTATAATTATGGATTGATTTAGGTTTCTGTGGTATAATTATGAATTTACTTAGGCTTTTTCACAGGCACTTTTTAATAGTACTACTTCACGCCTCAAAAGTACCTGTCTGAACTTAAACCCAACAGTGCCCTATCTCTACTGATATATTTATTTTTTTATTCAAATTTCAGCACAAAAATGCAGGGAGAACAGAACGTTTCCTTTGAAATTGTCCTAGACATGAACAATGAGGAAATCATTGAACCCATTGACTTGGAATTCATGGATGAATCACGAGACCATGAACTTCTACAATGTGTAGAATCTGTGGATTTCTTACTTCAATATGAGGACGGCCAAATGTGGGAAGTTATGTTCAGTCAAAAAGAAGACATATCGGACAGTCAAATGTTAGACGTTCTATTAAATTTTGAAAAAGAATCAGAAAAATAAAATGATATTTAATATTAAAAAATTGTTTGAGTCTTTAATCATTTTTATATGTAATTCATAAACTAGTACCAAATTGATTATAATGTAAAGTCAGACTTATGGTATACTGTGCACAATCCCAAAAATAAATTTATATTTAATAATCATAAATACTGCTACTTAAATAAAAAAAACAAAAAAAAACAACAAAAAGAACAATCAATAAACATACAATATTTCAAAATATCATAGTCTATCATTCTTTTTTCCTTATAGTACGCTCCCCAGACCGCTTCCCGGTGCGCGTACCGGGCACTCCCCACGCAAAAAAAACATTTTTTTTTTTTTTTGCCCCGCGGGGCCCTTTTAAAGCCTCCACATCAAACCTAGGGGGTCAGGGAGGATCTACTATGCCCCCTTATGGTCATTTCCCCCTTTGTTTTGGCCTCCTCTTGTCTCTCGATCCTACCGAGAGACAAGATGGCGGCCGCTCTGGACTGTTTAGAATGTTGACAGACACCGGAGAGCCAATCAGCTTCGCTTCGCGAAGTTCCGTTACGCGTCAGGTACGCGAACCGGGGCGCTGCCCGGAGCGTGCTTACAGATATATATATTTTTTTGAACGTTAATTTCTCAAAATCCACTGGAGCACATATATTCAGACCTAGCAAAGGCACATCGGACTAACAGTCCCTACAATTTTGCCAAGTTTCGTGCAAATCCATTCAGCCGTTCAGGCTAAAAGTGAGGCCAACCGCCCTATGGAAATTAACATGGGAAAAACGCGTTTTGGGACCCCCCTTTTTTCTCGGCCCCCCCCTTGACGAACCCCCCCCAAATTTTCAGGGGCTGCTCAGAAACAAAATGTTCAATTTTCCTGAAAATTTCAGCCAATTCCGTCCACAAACGCCAAAGTTATTAGACATAGAATTTTCAAAAATCCCATAGAGAAAAAATCCTAACTATATATACCTACTGGCGACCGCCAGTAGGTATATATATATATATATATATATATATATATATATATATATCTCTCCCAAAAGACACACATATCTCTCTGCAATGTGAGACAGGCCACACCAACTGTGCTTGTTTCATTCCTTCATTCGAGGCAGGATATGCATAACGTGTTTCAACTCAAACAAGTCTTACTCATATGCAGACATTTAAATGGTGCTATCAAGTTAGATTTAAAGCGGCAGTTAGTGTTACATTTCAACAGATTTTCTTTACTTAGAGATGCAAAGTACACTTTTTCCGTTATTCAATAAAGGTTAAGTGCCTGAAAAAATTAAATATTTCTACAATCACTGGCATTCATCTCTGCAAAATTTGTTTTTCTTATCTTTTGTGTGGTCACTCCTCCTACAATGTCCATAATGCACTACTTCTGCCACTTTTCACCAACTCGGTAATTCAATCTAGATTTTGGCAGAGCTCAAACTTGCTTTTCATGTGCACCCCATGTATATATAGCGCCTTTAAATGAACAGTTCCATGTTATGGTCATACAACAATGGCACATTATATATATATATATATATATATATATATTCACAGAAAAAACCATAGGTTATAGACCATATATAGTTAGGAATTAGCATTTACAAAACCTTGAAAATTCACTGAAAAAACCATAGGTTATAGACCATATATAGTTAGGAATTAGCATTTAGAAAACCTTATTTTACTCACACAAAACCATTGAAATTCCATATATAGTTAGTTGCACTAACTATATATCGCGCACCCGCAATCCACTGCTGATGATGTCACATATTACATCATTCATGACATGGTCAGTGACATCACTGATGACATCACTGATGACATCTCAAATGACATCACTGATGACATCACTGATAACAACATCCAGTGATTTTTTGTTTCTATAAAGTTTAAATATGTCTTACATATTGAAGAATGAGTGGATGTGTAAGTGTCTGGACGAAGGATTTAGTAGGTGCATGACTGACTGTATGAGTGAGTGATTAAATGTGTCTCACTGACTGCATGGGTTAGTGACTAAACTGTCTTAATTTGTGCATCATTATGTCTGTTGTTCTGTAAACTGCTGCATGTGTTGATCAGTAGCTATATGAGTAACTATATGGGTTATTGATTGATTGCCCAAGTATTTGTATGGGAGACTGAGTGTGTGTGTGGCTAGCTGGGAGGTGTGTGACTCTGTGCAGATCAATCTGTACTTGTATCAATGATTGTATAAGAAGGTAAGTATGTGTTAGTATATGTTTGAAAATGTAAGGTGCTCTATGTTTAACTGTATAGACAAGAAAATGGAAGTGTCATTGATTCTTTACAGGACTGACTAGGTGTGTGAGTAACTCCATGGATGAGTGGCAGACTGTGAGTGTCTGTATAGGTGTATGAGTGCATATGATAGTGTTGTAAAGATGAGTGATTGTATGTATGAATGATTGTATGGGTGAATGAGTGAAGGTGTGTGTAGACGTAGCAATCAGTGAGTGCGTATGTAGTAACTAGTATTGGTGTGTCAATGGTTTCAAAAATTATACTCTCTTTTTAACACTGGGTGAAACAGAGGTTATATTAAAATGTGAGGAGATGCATTGTATTGTCACATGAATGATATCATCAGTGATGTGGTCATTGATGTCAAATGAGATGTCATCAGTGATGTCATCAGTGATGTCATTTGAGATGTCATCAGTGATGTCATCAGTGATGTCACTGACCATGTCATGAATGATGTAATATGTGACATCATCAGCAGTGGATTGCGGGTGCGCGATATATAGTTAGTGCAACTAACTATATATGGAATTTCAATGGTTTTGTGTGAGTAAAATAAGGTTTTCTAAATGCTAATTCCTAACTATATATGGTCTATAACCTATGGTTTTTTCAGTGAATTTTCAAGGTTTTGTAAATGCTAATTCCTAACTATATATGGTCTATAACCTATGGTTTTTTCTGTGAATTTCATTGGTTTTTTAACAGCTAATATCTGTAGCTGTAAAATGTATTCTTCTTTAAATCCAAAAATATATTTTATATGTTTATGAATAATTTTTTTTTTAAATATTTTTTTTTCTTCGTTCCCGCTTCGCGAATCGGGAAGCTTCCCGTTAGCTGACCTTGATGCCGCGAAATAGACCGCGAGCCGGTAAACGTTTCTTTACCGCAAGTGCCGCGTTAGAAAACAACATCGTGACGCCTCCCGTCCGCATGACGTTTCACGTTGTCGTGTGATACGTCATATGACGTGCTACGTTAGCGAACTGGTACGCGAAGCGAGTCGCAAAGCGCAGGTTTCTGGAAGCAAACCGGGAGGCCCTGCAAAGCGCTTAACGTAAACACAGCAAGTCATGTGACTTGGTAATAACACTTTTCATTGGTTCATTTCACTTTTGGTTTCCTAATGATGTAAGACTAGGTCATATAATCTAAAATGAACACTTTTGATTGGTTGAGAACTCTTTTTTTTCCCAAATGATGAAAATCCCTCCTTCTTTCCTCACTCTGACTTTCATCATTGTGAGAGAAAGACCCTTTGTGATCACTGAGCAATGGCTTCTTTAGTAGCTTCAGCTGGTGCTTCCCCACCACCTCCACCACATCCAAGGAAGAGTGGACCACCTGCTCAAGTTATAATTCAACAAGAAGAAGAAGAAGAGGAACAGGACGACGAGCACGAAGAGAGGCAGTTTTTGCCTGAGCAGCCCAGGACGTCTCACCGGAAAGAAAACTTCATTTGGCAATTTTTTAAAATTCCCAAAGGTCAGAAAAAAGTAAATGCAAGATACGTAACTTGCCTTATATGTCAAGATAGACTGTCCAGAGGAACCGAGAAAAAATACAGTTTCGGAAACTACACAATGCATCGCCATATGACTAGGTGGCATCCTAACAACTACAGTGCTGCACAGTTTCGGAACGACCTAGATAATCTCCCTATTATGGCCAGAAGATCTGTTGTACCGGAAGTAACGGGACCAGAGGGCAGGGAGATGGTGCCAAATATACAAATGAAATTTGGTGAAGTAAAACACATCTGCGTATTTTGCGATGGATTCATTTCCTACGGAGAAAAAAGCATCACTCTGATCAACAGAGCTATTGACTATCATATGCAAGTTTGTACGAAACGCCCAAAATAATAAATACTTCTTTTTTTGTTTTGTTGCTCCTGTTGAGCCCTTTACAATGAATCGTTTTCATTGCCCCCTCCAAGAAAAACCAAAAAAAATATAAAACTGTTCAGAAAAATTCAAAAAAAGTAAAAAAATGTTCCGAAAAATAATAAAAAAAATATAAAACAACAAAAACAATAAAACAAAAAGTTCTTTTCAGAACTACCTCCCCGTTATTAAAAAATTGGTACAATATTTGGAACTGTGCCAACCTCTATTTCTCTTAGTTCGCTTCCCAGTTCGCTCGCCGGTACGCGAACCAGAAGCGAACCAAAAACAGTAAGTATAAGGGAAGGAAACAGACACTTATGTTAAAAGAAAGACAGCTATAGGGGAGTAAACTAGAGATACTATTACCCGTAATCCACTGCTGATGATGTCACATATTACATCATTCATGACATGCTCAGTGACATCATCAGCAGAGGATTGCGGGTTTTTTGGCAACGTGCCTTATCCACGGTTTAATAACGCTGCCTTTTGCTTTATATAAGTTTTCAAATTGTATGAAATATATACCAATAGGTCGTTATGAACCTTTAGGTAGTGCTTTTCTTCATGAGGTCTGGTCGCTTCCATACACATACAGATGTTTCAAAGATGATCAAGAAGTTTATCTGAATGGAGAGGAATGCACTGAGACGCCAGATCATTCACTAATGTGTAGGCACATACAGTTACACGGTTCATGCAACAAACACCGACCAAATATGGCTTGCGTGTTGCAAGGCACGCCAGTTCCTGCTATCATCCCCACGTTCAAGTTGTTGGAAAATGGTAGTTATTTGATGCTCAATAATGAAGATTGTTCTGAGTTAATTAAAAGTATTCCTTTTATCGTAACAGTAAGTGAACGGGTTATTTGCTGCAGAAATGTTCTATTTCCTCCCACACATGAACATAGGGAGTTTTCAATCTGGCCACAAATACCAACCTTGGGACAGATTTCAATGGCATGGCAAGAATAAGAGCTCTTTTGTCTCAGAGAGAGGTGGCCTTGAGTTCGGCCCGTGAAACTTTCGTGCTTCACATAGCGAACACCCGTACAGAGGTGCAGACCCTTTTCAATTCAGATTTGCCTTTCAATTTCAGCAAGATGGTTCCGACTATCTTTAACGCATCCTCCACAAAGACCCTGGCGCACTTTTTTAAAGTTGTTACCAGTGGTCTCGTGACTTCATTTGAGAAAATCTTTGGAGTCATCCCTGCTTCCTTTCATTCTATTTTCTCCACTCTGGTTCGTGGATTGGCATTTTTACTTGCATTACCAGCGGACGCTCTTGTGCTTTTTTACATTTTTAAATATGGATGTCCCTCCTATGCAACCTCCCACCCTGCAGCTGCTGACACTGTTCCGCAATCGCATGCTAGAATATTATGGCACAATGCCGTTGGCGATATTAAGCACGGCATATGGATTATCTTTTCGATTCTCCTACTTCACCTGTGTCCAGCCTGTATTTCACTGCCTGACCTGTGATTTCGATTGGGCCATTGATTTGTGTCTCTGCGGACCGGTTTCTCCTGACGTCGACTTTAATCAGCTGATGACTCCTATCATTACTCACGAGTTGGTTTGTCCTGGCGAAAGGATTATGGCTGTGGCATTGATGCATGGACTACTTGGTCCCTGGAATTTACTGGCGGCAGCACAGTCTTTCTTGGAACAGAGCTTTCTTGAAAACCCACCGAGCTGTCCTCTGATGGTGATAGAGGATCCGGTGCTGGGAGAGCACGTATGTTCTTTTCCGCTTTTAAATTGGATGGCTGAACTGTTTTCGGATGAAGACGGTGACTTCCTATTGGAGGCTGTTGCAGCTTATTTTGCATACACAGTTATGTCATAGACCTTTTTCATGTTTGATATGCTGAGTACTAGCATTTCATTGACAATTCATTGACTTATTTGTCAAGTTTTTATTATTTACCTTGCCTATTGGCTTAAGACTCGATAAAGTACTTGGCTGTTTTATTTTTCTTTAGCATTAAATTTTCCTAGTTTTTAATGCTTTACCTTGCGGACCGTCCACATATAAACTTGCAATCTGCTCTCATGAGATGGCACTTCTATTATCTTATTCAGTTCGTTTCCGGATCATGGGGAGGTGTCATCTAGGTCCTGGATATCTTTACACCGTGTTAAGTTAGCATGGGCTCATTACCGGTTTAAACGCCATTTTTCCTTTTTTGCAACTTCTGCACACGACACTTAGTTGTTGCTTTAGCTTTCCACCTAGTAGTTCATCGTGGTTTACATGAGAATAATATGTTATTGCTCTACTATCTGCTTTGCTTGTTAAACTATATCTGTACAGCGAGTGCTAAAGTTTCAAGAACAACACGATACAGAATTGTTATGAGGTCTGATCTCCACGACTTCATACTCATAACATAAGTGCAACTTCTGCCAATTCTGGGCATGAGGCGGGTTTTATATTGCTTTGCCGAACACACATACACAACAGTTGATGCGGTTCACATGAAGAGAGAGCTGGTGTATGCTGATGTGATTCCTTCAAATCTAAGACACTAAAGTATGGGCACGCCCTAAACCAACACAAAGAGACCTTCTTAGCAAATAATATAATATGTGTATTAGGGAGGGTGAGATATAAGCAGCCGCGGGCCGTGGAGGGAGTTACGGTGAGGCAGGGAGGCGGGGAGGGGGAGAAGCAGGGTGGAGCCCTCTCTACCTTGCCCCTCCCCCTCCCCGCCTCCCTGCCCCACCGTAACTCCCTCCACGGCCCGCGGCTGCTTATAAGTGTTGCTAACTCTTATTCATTTACAGCATGTTAACATACTGTCACCATTCGCTTTTTATGTACTAGTAACTATGCTGGTAATTTTGCTACTGATAATATGTGTACTTGTATTCTCCACCCTGCTTCTCCCCCTCCCCGCCTCCCTGCCTCACCGTAACTCCCTCCACGGCCCGCGGCTGCTTATAAGTGTTGCTAACTCTTATTCATTTACAGCATGTTAACATACTATCACCATTCGCTTTTTATGTACTAGTAACTATGCTGGTAATTTTGCTACTGATAATATGTGTACTTGTATTATCTAAGATACTACGCCTGAGAAGACGGCATTAGTAAATAAACATTTCAAATACACATGTGTTCTTCTTAACTCCATGTTCTGGTTTCTAAGAAATATATAACGACCGACTGTTCATGAGTTCCACGTATCCTGAGGTACTATAAGTTCATATTCTGGATTGTCTAAACATTGAGAGTTTGTTATATCCAATGTGACACTGTACCTAGCTTGCTAAGGAGTTTTTGATTACTAACGTGAGTTTTGGGACACCCTAATTCGCCGAGGTTCCAATCCTCTGTCCACAGTTCTGTGTGAGAACAGAAACCCTGCGACAGGGGCACCCCCGACCCTTGCTGGAGCTTCATCACACTTGCGATACAACTCCAGCAATGCGCCACCTTTACGGCACAGATACATCACGCATCTGTGCTGTTTTTGACCCATGATGCGCCGCATTGTAAATGCAGCACACCATAGGTGACGGAACAGCGGCACAGAATGACTAACACATCCCTGGTGATGCGCCAGTCATCATAAATGTATCCCTATGCTTCTTATCTTCTTAGAGATGAACCGCCATATGTATCATCAAAGTTTTTTGCATTTCCTAAATAGCGAACTTTAAGGAATAAATAGCGATTCTTTACCATTCCTAGTTTGCGATTAGCTATTTGCTAATTACAAATTACCCATTCATTTCCTTCATTTCCATAGGGCGGTTGGACTCACTTTTAGCTCGAACGGCTGAATGGATTTCCACGAAACTTGGCAAAATTGTAGGGACTGGTAGCCCGATGTGCCTTTGCTATGTCTCAAGATATATGCTCCAGTGGTTTTTACGAAAATTAACTTTGAAAAATATATATTGGGCTACATTGGCCTATATATATGTTGGAGCCCAAATGTAGCCCAATATAGCCCAATGAAGCCCAATGTAGCCCAATGTAGCCCAAAGATGGCCGCCAGACACACAAAAAAACAAATGTAGCCCAAATATCAGCCAGATGTAGCCCAACTATAGCCCAGTGACAGAATGACCACTCAGCTTCGCAAACCTCCGTTACGCGAAGCGGAGCGCTGTTACAGATATATATCTTTTTTTGAACGTTAATTTCTCAAAATCCACTGGAGCACATATATTGAGACCTAGCAAAGGCACATCGGGCTACCAGTCCCTAATATTTTGCCAAGTTTCGTGCAAATCCATTCAGCCGTTCGATTATTATTATTATTTTTTTTTTTTGCCCCGCGGGGCCCTTTTAAAACCTCCACATCAAACCTAGGGGGTCAGCGAGGATCTACTATGCCCCCTTATAGTTATTTCCCCCTTTGTTTTGACCTCCTCTTGTCTCTCGATCCTACCGAGAGACAAGATGGCGGCCGCTACGGACTTTTTGGAATGTTGACAGACGCCGGAGAACCAATCAGCTTCGCATCACAAAGCTCCGTTGCGCGTAAAGTACGCGTCCTGGGACGCTGCCAGGTCCGCTGTTACAGATATATATCTTTTTTAAACGTTAATTTCTCAAAATCCACTGGAGCACATATATTGAGACCTACAAAAGGCACATCGGGCTACCAGTCCCTACAATTTTGCCAAGTTTCGTGCAAATCCATTCAGCCGTTCGGGCTAAAAGTGAGGCCAACCGCCCTATGGAAAACTCAATGTTAAAAACACGTTTTGGGACCCCCCTTTTTTCTCGGCCCCCCCTTGACGAAACCCCCCCAAATTTTCAGGGGCTGCTCGGAAACAAAATGTTCCATTTTCCTGAAAATTTCAGCCAATTCCGTCCACAAACGCCAAAGTTATTAGACATAGAATTTTCAAAAATCCCATAGAGAAAAAATCCTAACTATATATACCTACTGGCGACCGCCAGTAGGTATAGTAGCAACCTATGAAACTCTAGCAGTACATATCCAGAAATCTAATTGATTTCAAAAAACGTTTTTAAACACATCATATAAATCAATTATATACCTACATTCAAGGGGAAATGACTTAAAATGCCCTAAGACACATGAAAGCGTTTTTTTAAGGCCCTTGCACCATTTTTGGGTCACTTTTAACATGGCTATGTAACTCAAAGAATCAAAATCTAAATTTGCCAAGCACACATGGGGGCGTATTTACAAGGACCTTGCACCACAAGGAAATGTCTTAAAATAAAATGGGAAAAATTACATCAAAGGAACTCAAAAGCCTTGTAAATATGACCCAAGCAACCTATGAAACTCTAGCAGTACATATCAAGAAACCTAATTGATTTCAAAAAACGTTTTTAAACACATCTTGTAAAGCAATTATATTCCTACATTCATGGGGAAGTGAGTTAAAATGCCATAAGACACATGAAAGCATTTTTGTAAGACCCTTGCACTATTTTTGCGTCACTTTTAACATGGCTATGTAACTCAAAGAAACAAAATCTATTTGTAAAACACTTGACACAAAGCAACATTTTAAATACACAACTTTCTTCATAATTTTCTCCCTAAAGCATACTATTCTCTATCTAAATTAAATGAATCTTTTCTCACCTTAGCAAATACTTTATGAGTTTCAAAACAGTCTCAGACACACACCAATTTGTCTTTAGCAGAGCAAAAGGTATGCACTCCAGAGTCTGCAAGCAACAATGCCACAGAAATGCTGTAATTCATCACACATATCTCTCATGTCACCCAATCAAAACTCTTCCCTCACTTTTTTCAAATCAACACCCTTCCCCCCTCTGCCCTTTCTGCCTTTTTTTCCATAGCAACCACCTCCTGAAAGACCTCTGATGTTTGCAAGTTCACACAACAATGTTTCAATTGAACTCTGAACTCTCAGTACACCTGCATATCCAGTGCAATCTTTCATAAAATGATTTTTTCTTGACCATTCAAATTACATCTTTCAAAGAACTCATCCATGCACCCTAACTTTCTGTTTTCAGCAATCAAAATCCACCAATCACTGCTACTGCTTCATTAACACAGAAACTCCACAGTTTTTTTTCATTTTAAACTCTTATTTTTTCAACTGCCATTTCATTGCCACACTTCATCTGACTGCAGCAGAACCTTCTCTCACCATGTTTTCTGTCTGGATTGTTGGACATAGTTACATCTATTGGGCTCAAAGGTATGCTGATAACAGAAATTTACCTAACCTCAATTTACAAAATGTGGAAATTAAGTGGATTGGCCACAGAGGATTAAAATGTCACCAATTGATACCATTGGTGAAAACCTTTTTGCATTTGCCAAAACCTGACCTGTTAATTGTGCACTGTGGAGGAAATGACTTGGGCACTTTGACTGGGGTAGGTCTGGAAATGCTTTTAAAAGACACCTTTGACCAATTGATGGCACTTTTTCCTCAAACTGCCTTGGTATATTCAAATATATGCCAAAGACAGAAATGGAGGTGGTCGAACCAATTTTGTCCACAAATTGAGAAATCGAGGAAGCATGTAAATAAGTCTGTTTCAGCTTACATGAGAGACCATGGAATGGGCTCCATGTACAACAATAACTTGCGTTACTACATGCAAGATATCTACAGAGGAGATGGAGTTCACTTCTCAGATGAGGGGAACAGAATTTTCATTCTGAATGTAAGACTGTGCATTGGTACCTACTTATAAGTACCTAAATCTACCATAAACCCAAAAGCTCTTCTCAGAGCTACCCTAACTATGATCACCATAAACAAATTTTAAATGTAAATTTTTTTTTACTAATTTTCACAATTTACGCTTTCTGGAGCGCTACCCGGTACGCGCACCGGACGCTAACCGCGTGAATTTTTTTAAAAAAATGTATTTTTTTCGCACATATGGACCTCCTCAGCCACCCTCAGAAAACCTAGGGGGTCAGGATACGTCTACCGTGCCCCCTTCTACCCATTCTGAACATTATTTGCCCTCCATCTTGTATCTCAATTCTACCAAAACACAAAATGGAGGACTCCCGTAACGCTGCCGGTTCGCGTACCGGGGCGCTCACCGGGAAGCGCTCGATTAAAAAAGGTGGGAAAGTAATTTACAGAAAAACCACTGGAGACAATTTCACCAAATATAGATTAGCTCATACTACATACCAATCCCTACCATTTTCACAAATTTGATTGGAATTCCATTTAGCCATTTAGCCTGTAGACCTCTCTAAATACCCTGAGGTAAATTACTTCACAAAACACATCTGAAGTGTTGGAATTGACAACCAATTAAAATGTTACTTTCATTTTCTACTTTTTTTACCTGACATTTGATTGGTTATGTACCTGAATATATATAAAAAAAGAGAGAGAAACACAGCCATTTTGACTACTACTTCCTGAACTACATTGCAAGATCATTTTCACTCACAACTTAAACTTGTTTTTAAAAGGTAAGATATTATTTTATAAATTTGAAAACATTTTCAGATAGTTATATACTATCCCTCTGTAAGAGTTACACATTGAGAAAGGCTTGTTTATTATAATTATGGATTGATTTAGGTTTCTGTGGTATAATTATGAATTTACTTAGGCTTTTTCACAGGCACTTTTTAATAGTACTACTTCACGCCTCAAAAGTACCTGTCTGAACTTAAACCCAACAGTGCCCTATCTCTACTGATATATTTATTTTTTTATTCAAATTTCAGCACAGAAATGCAAGGAGAACAGAACGTTTCCTTTGAAATTGTCCTAGACATGAACAATGAGGAAATCATTGAACCCATTGACTTTGAATTCATGGATGAATCACGAGACCATGAACTTCTACAATGTGTAGAATCTGTGGATTTCTTACTTCAATATGAGGACGGCCAAATGTGGGAAGTTATGTTCAGTCAAAAAGAAGACATATCGGACAGTCAAATGTTAGACGTTCTATTAAATTTTGAAAAAGAATCAGAAAAATAAAATGATATTTAATATTAAAAAATTGTTTGAGTCTTTAATCATTTTTATATGTAATTCATAAACTAGTACCAAATTGATTATAATGTAAAGTCAGACTTATGGTATACTGTGCACAATCCCAAAAATAAATTTATATTTAATAATCATAAATACTGCTACTTAAATAAAAAAAACAAAAAAAAACAACAAAAAGAACAATCAATAAACATACAATATTTCAAAATATCATAGTCTATCATTCTTTTTTCCTTATAGTACGCTCCCCAGACCGCTTCCCGGTGCGCGTACCGGGCACTCCCCACGCAAAAAAAACAATTTTTTTTTTTTTTTGCCCCGCGGGGCCCTTTTAAAGCCTCCACATCAAACCTAGGGGGTCAGGGAGGATCTACTATGCCCCCTTATGGTCATTTCCCCCTTTGTTTTGGCCTCCTCTTGTCTCTCGATCCTACCGAGAGACAAGATGGCGGCCGCTCTGGACTGTTTAGAATGTTGACAGACACCGGAGAGCCAATCAGCTTCGCTTCGCGAAGTTCCGTTACGCGTCAGGTACGCGAACCGGGGCGCTGCCCGGAGCGTGCTTACAGATATATATATTTTTTTGAACGTTAATTTCTCAAAATCCACTGGAGCACATATATTCAGACCTAGCAAAGGCACATCGGACTAACAGTCCCTACAATTTTGCCAAGTTTCGTGCAAATCCATTCAGCCGTTCAGGCTAAAAGTGAGGCCAACCGCCCTATGGAAATTAACATGGGAAAAACGCGTTTTGGGACCCCCCTTTTTTCTCGGCCCCCCCCTTGACAAACCCCCCCCAAATTTTCAGGGGCTGCTCAGAAACAAAATGTTCAATTTTCCTGAAAATTTCAGCCAATTCCGTCCACAAACGCCAAAGTTATTAGACATAGAATTTTCAAAAATCCCATAGAGAAAAAATCCTAACTATATATACCTACTGGCGACCGCCAGTAGGTAATATATATATATATATATATATATATATATATATCTCCCAAAAGACACACATATCTCTCTGCAATGTGAGACAGGCCACACCAACTGTGCTTGTTTCATTCCTTCATTCGAGGCAGGATATGCATAACGTGTTTCAACTCAAACAAGTCTTACTCATATGCAGACATTTAAATGGTGCTATCAAGTTAGATTTAAAGCGGCAGTTAGTGTTACATTTCAACAGATTTTCTTTACTTAGAGATGCAAAGTACACTTTTTCCGTTATTCAATAAAGGTTAAGTGCCTGAAAAAATTAAATATTTCTACAATCACTGGCATTCATCTCTGCAAAATTTGTTTTTCTTATCTTTTGTGTGGTCACTCCTCCTACAATGTCCATAATGCACTACTTCTGCCACTTTTCACCAACTCGGTAATTCAATCTAGATTTTGGCAGAGCTCAAACTTGCTTTTCATGTGCACCCCATGTATATATAGCGCCTTTAAATGAACAGTTCCATGTTATGGTCATACAACAATGGCACATTATATATATATATATATATATATATATATATATATATATATATATTCACAGAAAAAACCATAGGTTATAGACCATATATAGTTAGGAATTAGCATTTACAAAACCTTGAAAATTCACTGAAAAAACCATAGGTTATAGACCATATATAGTTAGGAATTAGCATTTAGAAAACCTTATTTTACTCACACAAAACCATTGAAATTCCATATATAGTTAGTTGCACTAACTATATATCGCGCACCCGCAATCCACTGCTGATGATGTCACATATTACATCATTCATGACATGGTCAGTGACATCACTGATGACATCACTGATGACATCTCAAATGACATCACTGATGACATCACTGATAACAACATCCAGTGATTTTTTGTTTCTATAAAGTTTAAATATGTCTTACATATTGAAGAATGAGTGGATGTGTAAGTGTCTGGACGAAGGATTTAGTAGGTGCATGACTGACTGTATGAGTGAGTGATTAAATGTGTCTCACTGACTGCATGGGTTAGTGACTAAACTGTCTTAATTTGTGCATCATTATGTCTGTTGTTCTGTAAACTGCTGCATGTGTTGATCAGTAGCAATATGAGTAACTATATGGGTTATTGATTGATTGCCCAAGTATTTGTATGGGAGACTGAGTGTGTGTGTGGCTAGCTGGGAGGTGTGTGACTCTGTGCAGATCAATCTGTACTTGTATCAATGATTGTATAAGAAGGTAAGTATGTGTTAGTATATGTTTGAAAATGTAAGGTGCTCTATGTTTAACTGTATAGACAAGAAAATGGAAGTGTCATTGTATTCTTTACAGGACTGACTAGGTGTGTGAGTAACTCCATGGATGAGTGGCAGACTGTGAGTGTCTGTATAGGTGTATGAGTGCATATGATAGTGTTGTAAAGATGAGTGATTGTATGTATGAATGATTGTATGGGTGAATGAGTGAAGGTGTGTGTAGACGTAGCAATCAGTGAGTGCGTATGTAGTAACTAGTATTGGTGTGTCAATGGTTTCAAAAATTATACTCTCTTTTTAACACTGGGTGAAACAGAGGTTATATTAAAATGTGAGGAGATGCATTGTATTGTCACATGAATGATATCATCAGTGATGTGGTCATTGATGTCAAATGAGATGTCATCAGTGATGTCATCAGTGATGTCATTTGAGATGTCATCAGTGATGTCATCAGTGATGTCACTGACCATGTCATGAATGATGTAATATGTGACATCATCAGCAGTGGATTGCGGGTGCGCGATATATAGTTAGTGCAACTAACTATATATGGAATTTCAATGGTTTTGTGTGAGTAAAATAAGGTTTTCTAAATGCTAATTCCTAACTATATATGGTCTATAACCTATGGTTTTTTCAGTGAATTTTCAAGGTTTTGTAAATGCTAATTCCTAACTATATATGGTCTATAACCTATGGTTTTTTCAGTGAATTTTCAAGGTTTTGTAAATGCTAATTCCTAACTATATATGGTCTATAACCTATGGTTTTTTCAGTGAATATATATATACATACACATATATATATATATACCAGCAGCAACTAGCGAACACACCGCCTGAACGCGGAATCACGGGCGCAGACCAACTCTGTACTTCAGCATTATACTCAAACTTGCTTTTTCTGTGCACCCCATGTATATATAGCATCTTTAAAGGAACAGTCCCATGTTCTGGTCATATAACAATGGCACATTATTATATACATATATACATACATACATACAGCGGTGGGGTGAAGGGAGACAGAGAGCTGCCACACCATCTATATTGACAGCATATTCCAGGCAAGCTGTGTTGGGGTGAAGGGAGCAGACACCGCCAACTGTGGCAAGTTCTTACGATTGGTGTCTGCTCCGCGCGGATCCAGTTCCTTGGTTTCGTGCTTTCCCAACAGCTACAACATCATCGGTGTCCCGACCTATCAAAGAGGGGCATGCTCATTAAAAACCGGGCAGGAACAGCACTTGCAAAATCCTGGCGGCATCTGAGGAAGTTTTGAAAAAAACGAAACGCGTCATGCCTGTTTGTCAATAAGAGCAAGTGAGCAGCTTACCTGGGGCCCTGTGTCTACTCTGTCCTCTTTATCGAAAGGGATTGTGGTGAAGATGTTTTGAGGTGTAGCCATGAACAACTCTTAGAGTACCCACCCCGAAGTCTTCGGCGGTATTTGGTGGCAACTTTGGACTTTACTTTATGGTAAAAATGCCGTGAGCGCCGCACACCCGGAACTTGCCTGGCCTCGAAAGATGGACTGCGACTTCGCATGGACGCACTAGTTACCTAACCGGTGCGCACGCCGCTCATGACCGGGATTCCAGCGGTGGGGTGAAGGGACACAGAGAGCTGCCACACCATCTATATTGACAGCATATTCCAGGCAAGCTGTGTTGGGGTGAAGGGAGCAGACAACGCCCACTGTGGCAAGTACTTACGATTGGTGTCTGCTCCGTGCGGATCCAGTTCCTTGGTTTCGTGCTTTCCCAACAGCTACAACATCATCGGTGTCCGGACCTATCAAAGAAGGGCATGCTGATTAAAAACCTGGCGGGAACAGCACTTGCAAAATCCTGGCGGCATCTGAGGAAGTTTTGAAAAAAACTAAACGTGTCATGCCTGTTTGTCAATAAAAGCAAGTGAGCAGCTTACCTGGGGTCCTGTGTGTACTCTGTCCTCTTAATTGAAGCGGATTGTGGTGAAGATATATATATTTGTAAATATTGTGTACATATTGTTAGATATTTGCTCTTTCTTATAGAATGGGGCTGCGTGATTTACTGCTTGGTGTTGACCAGTCCAAACATTGCTTGATTGTTTTGTATTATAATTTTGGGCTATTTGCCATTCAAAGATGGCGCCCACATATTCAGTTCATTGTTCATTGTTTGTTTCAATGGTTTGTGCTTTATCACGCTTCCGCCTTGCCGCCGCCAGCTGACAGTGACGAAGGCAAGAGCTGAAACGCGTCTGTTATTTGATTTCCCTGCGCAATAAACTTACAATTACGAAGTTAACCTGCTGCGAGTGCTTTTTCTGGAGGGTTTGGAACCACGGAGCTCGAGACATATGAAACGGCACGCCGCCGTTTGAATTTGCACCCACTCGGCTGAGTGCGGTCTCCATGAGGCGAGTTCGGAGCAGCGAAAACTAGAAAAGGAGAACGCACCGCCAGGAGAAGTCGACATCACCCGGACTGGTCCTGAGGGTCACGGACTGCTGCAGCGGTTTCACCCGGACGGGCTGTGTGAGGTAGGAGACACCCGACTTTCTCCAAGATTATTTGGCACGTTTGAAGCAGGCCGCGCAATAAATTTAAAAGGGGACTTTACAACTTGATAAATGTTCAGCGACACAGCGCGCCGGGAGGCGGCAAGTGGCATTTTTCGAGGGCGTCCGGGGCCGCAGGCACGAGACACCTCACAGGGAACAGACACAGCCCATTCTGTACTCAAGAATAAATATCAACTTTTGGAGAGACTATACGAGCGAGAAACGCGTAAGTGGTGGGAGGCCACTTCACTGCAATACTACGTGGAGGTCAAGAGGGTCCCACGCGGTCTTCGCATCTACACAATTCCGGCATATGAGAATCCGGACCCTGAATTGCTAGGTCAATGGGCCGACTATATAGCGCATTCATGCGAGGGGATGCTGTTATTGCTCATTAAGTTTGCCTGGAAAGACAGGGAGCGAGCACTGCAGGATATCGATGCACTGGAGAAAGAGATTGTGGAACTGACGGACCAAGAGCAACTAGACAAGGAAAAGGAGCTAATGAAAAAAAGACTTACAAGCTATGAGAAAAAGATACAGCTGAGAAAACAACAAAAGTTTGAACGCGATGCTCGCGACTATGAGCAAGGAAGGATATTAACATTTGCACGAAAATACGACGCGCCCCGCCGAGATCTGAGGGCGAGACAACAGAAACCACCTGTATCCAGAGATACCTCCGAATCCGAAGCCACTAGCGCGGAGCAATCTGAGGAAGAGAGAACAGGTGCAGAGCAAGGAACCAGAGCAAGACGCGAGCCGCCTTCTTTTCGCGAGGAATGCGATTTAATCCGCCAGACCTGGCTGAGGGATGGAAAAAAGCGTCCCCCGGACCAATCCTCATTTGTAAGCGGAGACGCATCACAAGGCGCGGAGGGAGGAGACAGAGGGCGAGGCACCAGAAGGTTGAGGAGTCGGCAGACCAAGGCCAAGAAGAACTAAACGAAAATTTGAATATAATCAATTTATCATCACGAGTTCTGACAGAAAATGAAGAAAGTGTCCTGAAATTAGGACTTACATTCTGCCCAACAGGCCGTTATGAATATGCACAGACTCGGATAGACCTGTTCCTGTTTGTTCGGAAATTAAAACTTTGGAAGTATTTCAAACAAAAGGCATTGAGAGACAACGTGACCCCGTCAAGGGTGGAAGGTACGACTGAACCCATTTCAACAGAGATGAATATTAACGATCTCGAGAGTATGGCTGTACTGGAGGATCTACTAGAAGAAAGTAGCTCCCAGGCTGTCCCGCCTATGGATGTGATTGAAAGAGGTACTTTCTTAGGTATAAGCCAAGTAGGGGAACAGAGCACCTTCAGGCCGACCTCTCGCTTCCTCCCTCAGACACCAACTGATGCTATGGACATTTTCTCTGAAGCCGTCATCCAAGACCTGCGAAACTTGTCAAGACTCGAGGAAGACCAAAAAGGGAAAATAAGGTGGAACCTCTCATTTCAACAGAGAGAGGCCATCACTAACCTTGAACAGGACGACTCAATAGTAATCAAGCCGTCGGACAAGGGCGGCAACGTTGTTATTCAGAGTCGAGCGAATTACTGCAAGGAAGCGCTTCGTCAGCTACAGGACAAAAATAAATATATGCCAGCGACTGAGAGGGAATACTTGGATAGTATCCAAAGCTATCATTCACTTATAGACAAATGGCATGGAAAAGGCATACTGGGAAGGGAAGAGTACATCTTTCTACAAAACAAGCAGCCCAGGCTTCCAAGCTTCTATCACCTCCCAAAAATACACAAAGACTCCACAGCACCACCAGGGAGACCGATTGTGTCATCCATAGGAGGATTGACCGAAAGGATGTGGAGATTTATTGACTCTTTTTTGGCTCCATGGGTAGCTCAGTTGAGCTCATACACTAAGGACACGAAGGACTTCCTAAGACAAATACAGGATGTGGAGTGGGAAGAGGATTTTATAATGATAACAATGGACATTTCAAGTCTCTATACGAGCATCAGTCACCAAGATGGTATTGCAGCCACAAAGACTTTTTTGAATTTACGCCCGGCACGTCACCTGGAGCACAGCAAAATGCTTTTGGAATTTTTGTCCTTTTGCCTAATGAATAACATTTTTGTCTTTCAGAACCAACGATACAGACAAATCAAGGGGACTGCCATGGGTACCTGCTTCGCCCCCAGCTACGCGAATTTATTCGTGGGCTGGTGGGAGAAGCAGGTAGCCTGGGCTGATGACAACACGGATTTTGTTGAGAAAGTAATATGCTGGAGAAGGTACATTGACGACCTTTTCCTTATTTGGAGTCTTCTGCTTTGGAATATATACATATACTCAACCAGAACAATCTGAATCTGCAATTTACACATCTTATCAGTAAATCTGAAGTGAATTTCTTAGACCTTAGGGTTTTCGTTCAAGCTGGCACTATTCAAACTGCTCTCTTCAGAAAAGAGACGGCGGGTAACTCTGTACTCCACGGGCGGAGCAGTCACCCGGCCTCCCTTATCAAGAGTATCCCCTACGGGGAACTGTTGAGGATCAAGCGCAACAGTTCACTGGATAGGGACTTCACGGAAGCCGCAGGCAGAAGCATATTACGCTTCAAAGCACGCGGCTACTCCGGCAAAACACTTCAATTAGCTGAGCACAAGGTGAAAACCGTTGACAGGCAAACTCTGCTGACTGACAAAAAGAGAGCAACCCCCAAAGGTGGGAGTGGTATCATTAGACTGATAACGAACTATTCGGTGGCAGCGAATAGAGTTCGAGCCATCATGTCCAAAAACTGGGGCATCTTGAGATCCGACCCCGTAATAGGGAAGGACCTACAAACACACCCCATGATCACCTTCAGAAAGATAAGATCACTCAAAGACAGGTTGGTCACAAGTCACCTTGGGAAAGAGAAGCCTAAGGGAGATTTACGTGCCATGCATGGGTCATACCCTTGCGGGAAATGCAAGGCATGTAACAACAGTCAGAGAGTACTGTCATATGATGTTCCACACAGAAAGAGCAAGGTTAGAATCAGTAAGTTTATTACCTGCTCGACTACATTTGTAGTTTACTGTTTAACATGCCCCTGCGGACTTAGATACGTGGGCAGCACGACCAAAGCAGTGAAATTACGTGTTTTGGAATATCAAAGGGCCATTGCCAACAGAGATGAGAGTTATCCGATGGCCCGGCATTTTGCCTTGTGTCATAATAGTGATAGGACCCTCCTAAGTTTTTTCAGCCTAGACTGTGTCCCACAAAACATAAGGGGTGGGGATGTGAAGATGAAATTAAGGCGTTTAGAGTCCAGATACATCGTGGACCTACAGACTAAATCACCTGGAGGACTTAATGCAGGAGAGGAACTCCTATCACACCTTTGAGTTACAGTAATTGATAATTAGGGGCTGAAATAGAAAGTGTCTTTCCTGAGAATAATTTTGTTTAGTTTTTGAAATTAACTTGGAATTTCTGTTGGTGGAGGGGCAATTTAATATAGTAGTAGAACAGGACATTAGTTATTTGAGTAAGAGTACACTTAAGGATGCATGTCATCAATGGTACACAGCATTTCTGTTAATCAAATGTCTTTTTAGGCTATATGGTAATATTTAGCTTACAGATGTCCCTTCCCCTTCGAGAACTTGTTATGATTTATTGCGATGCAGGTCAGGTCGACCGATACAGATTAGGTTATTCATATACAAGATGAATTAGCCCATCCAGGGCTCAAATTTGTAAATATTGTGTACATATTGTTAGATATTTGCTCTTTCTTATAGAATGGGGCTGCGTGATTTACTGCTTGGTGTTGACCAGTCCAAACATTGCTTGATTGTTTTGTATTATAATTTTGGGCTATTTGCCATTCAAAGATGGCGCCCACATATTCAGTTCATTGTCCATTGTTTGTTTCAATGGTTTGTGCTTTATCACGCTTCCGCCTTGCCGCCGCCAGCTGACACTGACGAAGGCAAGACCTGAAACGCGTCTGTTATTTGATTTCCCTGCGCAATAAACTTACAATTACGAAGTTAACCTGCTGCGAGTGCTTTTTCTGGAGGGTTTGGAACCACGGAGCTCGAGATATATATATATATATATATAATACACTGACGAAGGTGTACCGCTGAAACGCGTTTGTGGTTATCTTGTGCCAAATAAATGCGGACGAGGAATTACCCCCCCGTGAGTGCTGGTATTTTCTTTGGTCCATCACTGTTGTGTTTGCAATTACCGCTCTAAGTGTACTGGGGATGCTCAGACGTGAGTCCCAGGCACTCCACACCACTGGAATCAAGCTAGCCGGGCTGATGAGAGGTGTTACCTCGAAACCGAGCCGGTCCTCGGATGCTTGTTTCCGTTCTGGGAAGGACATGGCTTTTTTAGTTCGGACTGGACTGTTCCCATGGGGCACAGGGTCAGCGCTGATTTGCATATCGCCATTGTCTAACCCAGGGTGGTGTGGAGTGGAAAAACGATGGATTTGGGCCCAGATCTTTGGACTGGGGTGAATGTGTGACATTGATCCACATTCTGTCCATCACTGTTGTGTTTGCAATTACCGCTCTAAGTGTACTGGGGATGCTCAGACGTGAGTCCCAGGCACTCCACACCACTGGAATCAAGCTAGCCGGGCTGATGAGAGGTGTTACCTCGAAACCGGGCCGGTCCTCGGATGCTTGTTTCCGTTCTGGGAAGGACATGGCTTTTGTAGTTCGGACTGGACTGTTCCCATGGGGCACAGGGTCAGCGCTGATTTGCATATCGCCATTGTCTAACCCAGGGTGGTGTGGAGTGGAAAAACGATGGATTTGGGCCCAGATCTTTGGACTGGGGTGAATGTGTGACATTGATCCACATTCTGTCCATCACTGTTGTGTTTGGTATTTTCTTTGGAGCGCAACTGTACACGCGATCTTGCCATCGCGTTTCCAACACCCGCTAACAAGTGCGATCGCAGATCGGCAGGGACTCGGAGCGTGGGCACATATATATATATATATATATATATATATATATCCAAAACAAACAGGAAGCCCAAGTGAAGCAGATCCACACGAAGTTGAATAGGCACGTTTTCTTTATTTGCATCCATTTCACAGCTCGATCCCCAAAATGCTCCGAGCACAACCTTCTATCATAAGAGCCTGACGCGTTTCAGGAATTGTCCTTTCATCAGAGGCAAGGTTCGAAAGTTCTGAGAAACAGTCTCTGGTCGTACACCTCTTCAAATACAAATCACCTGCCAAGTGGGCGTGGCCTATCTTGCACTGCATTCTGTGCCTTGTAGTGTACTAACCCTCTTCCCACAGTGGGGCTGCTTCTCTAACTTCTCAATAACCACTATTGTTCCCCCAGTGGGGTGAAGGGCAGCGCTGGGAGCCTTCGGAGAGCGCTTTGTAGCTGCAAAATCGTGCCAAAGCAGCGCCCCCTGCAAGACGCCAGTCTATACTTCGTTCCGTGGCAAACTCCTGGAGTGAAGCCTGCCTTGGACCCTGGTCACAGGTGGGGTCCGCCTCTCGACCGAGCAGCAGCCGAAAATTATCCAAAACAAACAGGAAGCCCAAGTGAAGCAGATCCACACGAAGTTGAATAGGCACGTTTTCTTTATTTGCATCCATTTCACAGCTCGATCCCCAAAATGCTCAGAGCACAACCTTCTATCATAAGAGCCTGACGCGTTTCAGGAATTGTCCTTTCATCAGAGGCAAGGTTCGAAAGTTCTGAGAAACAGTCTCTGGTCGTACACCTCTTCAAATACAAATCACCTGCCAAGTGGGCGTGGCCTATCTTGCACTGCATTCTGTGCCTTGTAGTGTACTAACCCTCTTCCCACAGTGGGGCTGCTTCTCTGACTTCACAATAACCACTATTGTTCCCCCAGTGGGGTGAAGGGCAGCGCTGGGAGCCTTCGGAGAGCGCTTTGTAGCTGCAAAATCGTGCCAAAGCAGCGCCCCCTGCAAGGCGCCAGTCTATACTTCGTTCCGTGGCAAACTCCTGGAGTGAAGCCTGCCTTGGACCCTGGTCACAGGTGGGGTCCGCCTCTCGACCGAGCAGCAGCCGAAAATTATCCAAAACAAACAGGAAGCCCAAGTGAAGCAGATCCACACGAAGTTGAATAGGCACGTTTTCTTTATTTGCATCCATTTCACAGCTCGATCCCCAAAATGCTCCGAGCACAACCTTCTATCATAAGAGCCTGACGCGTTTCAGGAATTGTCCTTTCATCAGAGGCAAGGTTCGAAAGTTCTGAGAAACAGTCTCTGGTCGTACACCTCTTCAAATACAAATCACCTGCCAAGTGGGCGTGGCCTATCTTGCACTGCATTCTGTGCCTTGTAGTGTACTAACCCTCTTCCTACAGTGGGGCTGCTTCTCTGACTTCTCAATAACCACTATTGTTCCCCCAGTGGGGTGAAGGGCAGCGCTGGGAGCCTTCGGAGAGCGCTTTGTAGCTGCAAAATCGTGTCAAAGCGGCGCCCCCTGCAAGGCGCCAGTCTATACTTCGTTCCGTGGCAAACTCCTGGAGTGAAGCCTGCCTTGGACCCTGGTCACAGGTAAGGTCCGCCTCTCGACCGAGCAGCAGCCGAAAATGATCCAAAACAAACAGGAAGCCCAAGTGAAGCAGATCCACACGAAGTTGAATAGGCACGTTTTCTTTATTTGCATCCATTTCACAGCTCGATCCCCAAAATGCTCCGAGCACAACCTTCTATCATAAGAGCCTGACGCGTTTCAGGAATTGTCCTTTCATCAGAGGCAAGGTTCGAAAGTTCTGAGAAACAGTCTCTGGTCGTACACCTCTTCAAATACAAATCACCTGCCAAGTGGGCGTGGCCTATCTTGCACTGCATTCTGTGCCTTGTAGTGTACTAACCCTCTTCCCACAGTGGGGCTGCTTCTCTGACTTCTCAATAACCACTATTGTTCCCCCAGTGGGGTGAAGGGCAGCGCTGAGAGCCTTCGGAGAGCGCTTTGTAGCTGCAAAATCGTGCCAAAGCAGCGCCCCCTGCAAGGCGCCAGTCTATACTTCGTTCCATGGCAAACTCCTGGAGTGAAGCCTGCCTTGGACCCTGGTCACAGGTGGGGTCCGCCTCTCGACCGAGCAGCAGCCGAAAATTATCCAAAACAAACAGGAAGTCCAAGTGAAGCAGATCCACACGAAGTTGAATAGGCACGTTTTCTTTATTTGCATCCATTTCACAGCTCGATCCCCAAAATGCTCCGAGCACAACCTTCTATCATAAGAGCCTGACGCGTTTCAGGAATTGTCCTTTCATCAGAGGCAAGATTTGAAAGTTCTGAGAAACAGTCTCTGGTCGTACACCTCTCCAAATACAAATCACCTGCCAAGTGGGCGTGGCCTATCTTGCACTGCATCATCAGTGATGTCATTTGAGATGTCATCAGTGATGTCACTGACCATGTCATGAATGATCTAATATGTGACATCATCAGCAGTGGATTGCGGGTGCGCGAAATATAGTTAGTGCAACTAACTATATTGGAGCAATTTCAATGGTTTTGTATGAGTAAAATGTCCAGCTAACTTTAACACCACTAAAACTTATAGTTTTTTGAGTGAATTTCAAAGGTTTTGTAAAAGCTAATTCCTAACTATATAACTCCTGAAACCTATGCTTTTTTCAGTGAATTTCAAAGGTTTTTTAAATGCTAATTCCTAACTATATAAGGCCTGAAACCTATGTTTTTTTCAGTGAATTTGCAAGGTTTTTTAAATGCTAATTCCTAACTATATAAGGCCTGAAACCTATGGTTTTTTCAGTGAATTTGCAAGGTTTTTTTAAATGCTAATTCCTAACTATATAAGGCCTGAAACCTATGGTTTTTTCAGTGAATTTCAAAGGTTTTTTAAATGCTAATTCCTAACTATATCAGGCCTGAAACCTATGTTTTTTTCATTGAATTCACAAGGTTTTTAAATTCTAATTCTATTAGCGGATAACGTTTTTATATATTCAAACGTTTTTTTAATGCTAATTCCTAACTATATAAGGCCTGAAACCTATGGTTCTTTCAGTGAATTTCAAAGGTTTTTTAAATGCTAATTTCTAACTATAAAAGGCCTTAAACCTATAGTTTTTTCAGTGAATTTGCAAGGTTTTTTAAATGCTAATTCTATTAGCGGATAACGTTTAAATATATTAATATCCTAGTGGGACCACCTGAGCAGCCCTAGGGGGTCAGGGTGTTTCTACCCTGCCCCCTTTTTTTTATTCTACACATTTGTTTTTCTGCTTTCTTGTGCCTCAGTCTACTAAGACCCAAGATGGATGCCAACACTTCCTGGTTAGAAGTGTTGACAGCCAATGAGCATACAGCTTTCTCGGGAAGGCATGCTGATTGACTGTCACTGTCTGTCAACACTAGCACAAGATGGATGCCAACACCTCCTGGTTCGAAGTGTTGACAGCCAATGACCATGCAGCTTTCTCGGGAAGGCATGCTGATTGGCTGCCACTGTCTGTCAACACTCAAAACCAGGAAGTGTTGGCAGCCATCTTGTGCCTTGTTAGAACCAAGGCACAAGAAAGCAGTGAAACAAAGGTGTGAAACTCGCAAAGGGGCCAGAGTAGAAGCACCCTGACCCCCTAGGCCTGCTCAGGGGGACCCCCAAGACGCGTACCCTGCTACTTTAAAAAGAAAAAAAGTCTACCGAGGCACAAGATGGCTGCCAACAGTTTCTGTTTTGGAGTGTTGACAGACATTGGCAGCCAATCAGAATGCAGCTCGCACACTAGAGGTACGCGTACGGTACGCGTATGTGCGCGTACCGTAAGCGCACGGGTAAGCTGCTATAGATATATACATTTTTTTGAACCCAAATTACTCAAAATCCTCTGGCGCACATATCTTGAGACATAGCAAAGGCACATCGGGCTACCAGTCCCTACAATTTTGCCAAGTTTGGTGAAAATCCATTCAGCCGTTCGAGCTAAAAGTGAGTTTGACCGCCCTATGGAAATTAACATGGGGAAAACACGTTTTGGGACCCCCCTTTTATCTCGGCCCCCGCTTGACAAATCCCCCCAAACTTTCAGGGAAGGACCGGAGCGCCGCGAGGCAAAGTTAAGGAAAAATTCAGGAAGATTCCTCAACCGGCGCCAAAGTTATTCCCAATAGAATGTTGCGATTTCCCTATGGAAAACAATCCTAACTATATATACCTACTGGCGACCGCTGAAAAAAACCCAATGTTTACAGGGATTTTATAGCTAGGAAATAGAATTGTAAAAAAGCTCAGAAATTCTGTGAAAAAAACAAAGGTTACAGGGACATTATAGTTAGGCCTTTATTAATAAATACACACACACCTACCTTAACTATATTACCTTCGTGATAAAGGGATGAGTTGCAAAGGCATATTCATGGCAAAGGCATGCGTATTGAAGGCTTTGCTTTGTAAAAGGCATTGCATAAAAAAAATGTGTAGTAAAGGCACTGTGTCGTAAAGACATCATTGTAAAGTCTGTTGTCCCCACATCTGGATGCATTGAAACAGATTGGACAATTCTGAGAAAGCTATCTTGAGTCACCTGCTGTTTAATGAATATAAGCTCTTTAGTCCTTAGCTTTAGGAGCTTTTTTTGAGGAATCCATTCTCTCTACTTCCCCTGCTCTTACGCCCTCCTTATTTTTAATATCTACCCTTGCCTGCTTGTTCCCTTATGTATATGTCCGTTTTGTTTGTCTCGACCTTACTTGTCACTATGTTGCCAGGCTCTAATAACTGTGTAACCTTTTGTAACGATGTAACCTGCAATTTATGGTCTGACACCGACAGCGGAGACCTAGCACTTTGATCGATGCCCGGTGGAGCTAACTTGATAGCTACAGAGGAGATGGGCTATGGACTTCCCACTCAACCATCACCTACCCAGCCAGACATTGGGCAGACTTTTTCCTTCGTCTCCCCGTTGTATCTTGCTCCTCGTTTCCCTTTTACCCTTACCCCCATACCTTTCCTCACGCCATTAATCTCGTCTTATATGCTATTTAAATGTTTCGAGCAACCAATGTAACCTGTAACTGATGTAACCTAGAGACCTAGCTATCTGACTGATGCCCGATGGAGCTACCTTGAGAGCTAAAGGGGAGACTGGCTGTTGATTCCCTCCTCAGCCATCACCTACCCAGTCGGTCATTGCGCAGATTTCCCCTTCGTCTCTCCTACCGTCTACCTCTCCTCTTCCTTCTCACTCCTCCTCTCCCCCTATCCGCTCTATTTGTCTCCCCTTCTCGTTCTTTAATGTGTCGCATATATTTATATCTATACCCCCTTTCCCTTCTAAACTCCATTTATTTTGTCTTCTACTTTCTTGAAAAAAAAAAAGAATTCAAGTAGCTGATGTACCGTGTAACTGATGTAATTTTGTAATTTCTGTGGAACCTTATGTAAAGCGCTCCGATACCTCCGGGTCTAGCTAGCGCTATATAAAACTCTCAAAATAAAAAAAATAAAAAATCATGAATCATAAACTTAAACCCTGATTAAACCTCCAACTAGGGTTGGAGGGTTTGGATAGCCTTCTTCCTCCAAAGGACTAAAGCAGCCCTTTTGTGGGAGGGAATGTGTCTGTAGCATTCCTTCCAAAGACAAGCCCTGGTGGCAACCGTCAATTCCTTCAGGCCCTCATACTATTCCGAAGGCATGACCATTTTAAGGTAGGAGGACTGATCAAACAATATTTCTTTGTTTTGGAAAAGAATGTCTCTGATGCCCCTGCCCTCCGAGTGGTGAGAGAAAGCTACAGAATTTATTTTTCTTCCCTTCCACTAGATGTTTTCATATCTACTCCCACGCCTTGCATTGGTCCAAAATGTCAAGGTCCTAACAAAAGGGATTCACAACCTATTACAGAAGCGTCAATCAATCAGTATTTGTGTGGCATGGCTTATCACCTCAGAGGTTATCCAGGCACTGTGGTCTTAGCGAGCCTTAGTCAAAGAGCTAGGTTTTAAGTCCCTTCATGAAGTTGGCGAGTGAAGGGGAGGTTCTAAGATGGAGTGGAATGTTGATCCAGGACCTGGCGGCAAGGTAGGATAAGGAATGACTAGTGTAGTTCCTATATTCCCAATAGGCTCTGCGCATTGGAATAATATATCCTGTAGTTTAAACGTAGGACTGAGGTCAATTAGGTCTCTACCGAATATATTAAACTTGATTGTGAGTGCCAGCTAGCTCAGAGGTCAATAGAAACTTTCTCGAACTCACGAGAAGGGATTAGTTTCTGACAACCGCATAAACATGACAACTTTGTTTCCCAAGAATAAGAAATCAATCTCTAGAGTCGCGGAAACAATAGATAGCTATTTTACTCAGTCACCCATGCATGCTTAGTTTCACCAGAGGTGCTGAGAAATAGAGAGACGGGCATTTAGAATAAAAAGTATTTATTGAACAGTTTTCTTTCTCAAGCATAAGAAATGTACTGTTACAATCATAATACTGGTTATAAAGTACAATGCGTACAGCACGAAGAGTATTATAAAATAATACTGTAAAAGCATGATATGGTTTCTAAGCCATAAAGTACCTAAAAAACATACAATACATACAGTGATAAATAATGACTAAAAGTACTCAACTGGTGCTTCTAAAATACACCTACCCCGGTGTACCTAACCTAAGTCTAGTACAAGGGAAAAGTAAGTGAGGTGTAGTTTAAGTTTAGTATTCTTTGCCAAGGATCTATTCCAAGAATTCTCTAAGGGTCTAATCAGCTTCGTACCTTGGTTTTAGAATGAAGGAGGTCTTGTATCTCTCTCTCAGGACTCGATTTCCCAGCAACCCGCAAGGGTAGCCTGGAAACACTAGAGCTGGATTTCTTGGCAGGAGAAAAGACTGCGTCTCTCAGTGTGTCAGCTGGAGGGTCGGCTTCCTTCGGCACTTGCTGCTGCACGGCGCGTCGGGCAAGTAGATAGTCGAACTGCTGCAAACCACAGTGTGTTTGTCTGGGCAAATGTAGGCATATTTATACCTTGAAGGTGCCGAGTTTGACTCCATGATTTCCTAGATTAATTAGTATTCAGGCAAGGGGAAGTCCCTAGCTGCTGAAGGCGGGTTTTTCTAAGAAATCGTTGTTGATTCTCGGTACTTAGTAGAAGTAGCCATGCCATATTTGGGCTGCATAGGCTCAGTCTAAATATGGTAATGATTTCTATGCCTATATAAGGATCGGGTAATTTATACCTATATATGGGCATGAATCGGGAAAATTACACTAGGGTCCTAGATTCCTACACATGACCTTCGCTGTGGCTCTGCCGTATATGTGGGAGACATGTGCGAGAGAGGTGGATCAGAGTTGTCAGGTCGGTTAGTGGAAGGTCAGGCAATGTTTGATTTAGGTGGGTCTGGAGATGTGGGGGGCTTTGTAGGCATGCGTCAGCAACATAAACTGGCGTCTTTTCTGGACACTAAGCCAGTGAAGACTTCTGAGGTGAGGAGGGATGCAAGTTTGTTTTGGAGGTTTAGGATTAGACTGACGGTAGTGTTCTGTATGGTCTTGAGTCATTTGAGGAGGTGGGTAGTCGTTCCGCCCTACCGTACATTTCCGTAATCTAGTCTGCTGGTGACAAGGGCTTGAGTCACTGTTTTCCTGGTGCTCACAGGGATCAATCTGAAGATCTCACGAAGCATGCAGAGGGTGTAGAAGCAGGCAGAGGCTACTACATTGACCTGGTGCTTCATGGAGAGATCGCTGTCCAGAGTAATGCTGAGCTTGTGGATGTGGGTGGTGGGGCAGGTGAGGGTCCGAGTGCAGTTGGCCATCATATGTCATCCCATGGGGAGGTGTTCCTTCCCAAAATGAGCAATTCTGTCTTGTCCGTGTTCAGCTTCAAGCAGTTGGATCTCATCCAGTCAGCGAGGCTGGCCATGCGTGAGGAAAAGTGTTTTTCTGATCTGCATCATTTGTACCGGGACTCCATTGTTTTTTCATTGCCATCTAGTGTCAAACACTTCCACACGACCCACCTAGTCGTTTCTGCTGATGCCTGAGGAAAATCTAAACTGACACGACAAAGACCATCTTGCAGCCTGCATTTCTGCCCAGGAACTGTCACACACCCAACCATCCCTGTTCTTTGCAGTTCAACAGAAAGCCATGAGACACTCACACCCTGTGTAAATGATTAATTTTCCATCTCCTGCTCCCAGCCTGGTAAACATCCTTGACACAGTGATCAGGTTATCTGGACAATGGTCTGACTGCTGGGCCCTTTGTCAGGTTGATTAAACAATGACCTGAAAGGCCGGCTTTGATCAGGGTGAGTAAACAAAGACCTGAAAGACTGGACTCTGATAAAGTTGAGTGAACAATGATTTGTGTACCAAGCCTTGACCAGGTCACCATCTACAAACGTCGTCCAGATCTAGTTATCAACTACAAACACTGCCCTGATTGAACAATGAACTAACATCCAAAGGACTGAAATGAAAATGTATAAAAGGCTTGTAAGCTGCAGAGTGAAGCAGCAGCTTCCTCTGTCTTGTCTCCGACTAGCTTGGGACTCTGTTCCATAGCCCGGGCTATTGAAATAAATCTGGGTTCCTCCTGCAGAAGAAGGCTCCTGTGTCTCCTTTTACTAAGTATGGAAGGTATGGAAGAATTGGGCGGTTCCCCCGCTGCTGAGACCCAGTAAGTGGGTTATCCCGGTTCTTCATGAGTTCTGGAAGTTGGATCTGGTGGTGGCGTCTTCCATGAGAGAGAAGATTACTTGGGTGTCGTCAGTGTAAAAGATGATGTTGAGTCCATGGGAGCGAACAAGGTCACTTAACGGAGTCTTGTACATGCTAAAGAAGGTGGGGCTGTTGAGTTTGGAGGCGAAGGGTGATAGGTGGATTCTCTGTGTGTCCTATGAGGAAGGAGGTGAACCCCTTGAGGGCATTTGTTCTAATGCAGATGTGGTAGAGTTTGGTGATGAGGGTGTGATGGGGTATGATGTCAAAGGCAGCTGAGAGGTTGAGGAAGAACAGGGCTGCTGTCTCGCCACAGTTGAGGACAGATCTGATGTTGTCAGTGGCGGCTATGAGGGCGGTCTCATTGTTGTGCCTGGAGCAGAAGCCGGACTGGGAGGCGTTCAGTAGGTTTTTTTCCTTTCAGGTGATTTGTGAGATGGTGGTTGATGGTTTTCTCCAGGACCTTGACAGAAGAGGGGGGATCAGCGAGATGAGCTCATTAGGTTTGGTGGGGGGCTTCTTCCGGAGGGGTTTAACCTCTGCATATTTCCATGCATCAGGAATGGTGGTGGTGGTGATGGAAGTGTTGAGAATGTTGGAGGGTGCGCTGCTGATCTCCTCCTGTCCCAAGTTGAATGGGTGATGGGGGTAGGGGTCTGTCTATGCTCCAGAGTCGATGGGGTCATGCTGGCTGTGGTGTTTGGCATACTGAGCGATGTCCTGTCAGTGAGCAGGTGGCTGTGGGAGTTATCAGTGTGTGTCAGGAGAAGGTTGAAGTTGGTTGGCTGTGTGTCGAAGTTGCTTCGATGTCTGCTATCTTGTTGTTGAAGTAGTCCTCAAAGGAGTCTCAGAGGGCTTGGAAAGTGCAGATTGTGGTCTCAGTGGCAGACAGACATGTATATATCTGGGGTGGATCCGCGGATCTGGAGGCAAAAACAAGACTCTGGTTGGTTTGCCGTAACCTAAATGGAATACTGTGGCTGCCATTTTGTTTCTGGACTCACTCACATAGGGGTCAGCATAGAGGTATACTGACCCCATAGGACACATTGAGGGGTCTCTGAGGGCACCTTATGGAAATAAAATTGTCTAAATATTTTTTTGCCCGATCCATAGATCCACTTTGGGGCTCAGCATGGCCCCCAGTGTAACTCCATGTAGGAACCGCAGATCCTAAGCCTAATGGGAACAAAAACCCACTCACATACCAAACCCCTACTATGCACAGCCAAAGGCCATGAACGCTGGAGGTTTGATTAACATATGGTAATTAAATATTCCTTTTCGTTGAAAAAAACCCATGGAAATTCACTGAAAAAAACAAAGTTTATAGGGACGTCATAGTCAGGTCCACATTTTGCACACACAAAATCATAGAAAGTCCACAATTATATAGTTGTACTTATCTGTGCACTTAAATATAATACTTATCTGAGTAAACTATAACTCTTGTGATAAAGTGACTTCAGGCCACAAGTGATAGTTTCTTAACATAATTATAATTATAAGTGCTCAGTTAAGTGGACCTTTTTGTGATTTGATGTAAATCTGTTCAGTAGTTTTTGAGATACTAAAGGAAAAAGAAATATAGATATCCAGTGACACAAATCCTTCTCAGATCCAACAGTCCCATGCAGAGATCTGATTGGCTGCCAACACTTCAACCAGGATGCGTTGGCAGCCATTTTGAGACTCTGACTCAGCCAAATACCATAAATAAAGTTAAAAAAAAGAAAAGGGGGCAGGGTAAGAGTACCCTGCCTCCAAGGCCTGTTGCTGGGATCCCAAAACATTTCTTTCTAATTTTACTGTGAAATCGCATGTGGACCCATGAATTTTCAGCAGAAAAGAAAGAAAACCTGTGTGGTCTCCTGGGCTTGTTTCTAGTTGAGCCCCCAGGTTTATCGGCCACATCTTTTCATCCTTTGGTATGTTGTGTCATTCACATGTTGCTTCAACACACTACAGCATTCAGCATGGGGCAATGGTTCAGGCTACTTCAGCCATTGGCTAACTTCACTTTGATTTACCGTATTTTGCTCTTTCACAATGATTACATCTGCCCACAAGGTAGTTAGCCCCCTGCAGTGTTAGTGCTGTTTTTATTACTTTAGTTTTGCTTTTGTGTTAAAGCCTGAGGTAAAAGCAGGATCTTTCTACCAGCTATGAGCATAGGCCCCATTCCATATTCCATCAATTCCTGTTTCCTGCCAATGCTGTTATAAATTCCTTTTGAGGTGTCCTTTGTTTATCTGATTGCTGGTATTTCATACTAGAACAGATGGCGTTCAATCGTATTAAGTTATTCTCTTTTTATCATGCATTCAGTACACAAACTGAAAGCTTCAATATTATATGTGTGAATTCATAAGCAGATAATTGTTCAGAGCACATTTATTCTGGACTCACCAATGGTTCTTTAATAGAATTTGCCCAGAAAGAAACTCAGCCTTAATTATGTTTCATTTTTGTCATTTATAACACTTTTTAAAATGTTTTTCCTACTTTATTTACTCCCTTCTTTTTTCTTTATTTGTTTCTTTGTTTCTCTCTTGCCATCTTTTTTCTGTCTTTCTTTCTTTCATCTTTGTTTTCCTTTTCTTTCGTCTTTGTTTTCTTTCTTTCCTTCTTTCTTCTTTCCTGCTTTCTTTCTTTTTTCCATCTTTCTATCATTTCTTCTTTCATTATTTCCTTTTGTTCTTTTCTTTTTCCTTCCTTCTTTCATTTCTCCCCTCCCTTACTTGCTGTCTTTCCTTTCATCTTTCTTTCCTTTCTTCTCTCTTTCCATCATTCTGTCCTTCTGTTTCATTCTTTCTTGTTTTCGTAACTTTTTTCTGCTTTCTTTCTTTCATCATTCTTTCTGCTTTGTTTTCGTTCTTTCCTTCATTTCTTTCCCTCTTTTGGCCTTTTTGTCCTCTTTATCTTCATTCATTGATTCCTTCTTTCTTGCTTATGTTCATTCTTTCTTTATACCTTCTTTCTATACTTTACTTTGTGTCTTCCCTTTCTTTCTTTTTCTTTCTTTCTTTCCTTATTTCTTTCTTTCCAACTTTTCCCTTTTTTCTTTCTTCCTTCCTTACTTTTTCATTCTTTCTTATATCCTTTTTTTTTAATTTTATTTTCTTTTTCCTTCCTTTATATTTCTTACCTTTCGTCTTTTTTTCACTGCTTCCTTCTTTCCAATGTTCTATCCTTCTATTCTTCATTTTTTCTTTCTTCCTTTGTTTGTTTCTCTCTTTCCTCCCTTCTTTCTTGACTTTATTTCTTTTATTCTTTCTTTCCTTTTTCTTCTTTATTTTGTTTCTTTGCTTCTTTCTTTGGTGCCTTCTTTCTATACTATATTTTTCTTCCCTTTCTTTCTTTATTTCCTTCCTTAACTTTTCCTTCTTTCTTCCTTACTTTTTCATTCTTTCTTATATTCTTTCTTTTCTTTTTTCTTTCTTACCTTTCTTCTCTTTTTCCTTGCTTCCTTCTTTCCAATGTTCTATCCTTCTTTTCTTAATTTTTTCTTCCTTTGTTTCTTTCTTCTTTTCTTTCTCTCTTTCCTCCCTTCTTTCTTGACTTTATTTCTTTTATTCTTTCGTTCCTTTTTTTCTTTCCTTTGTTTCTTTGCTTGTTTCTTTTGTACCTTCTTTCTATTCTATATTTTTCTTCCCTTTCTTTCTTTATTTACTTCCTTAACTTTTTCTTCTTCTGCTTTCTTTCCTTTCTTTCTTATGACTTTCTTTCCTTTCTCTTTTATACATAGTCTCTTTCCTTCTTTCCTTCTTTCTTTCCTACTTTCTTTCTTTCTCTCTTTCCAACTTTCTTTCTTTCTTTTGCCTTCTTTCCTTTCTCTGTTCTTTCCTTTTTCTTTTTTCTTTCATTTTTCTCTTTTCTTTCCTTCTTACCCTCTTTCTTTCTTGCTTTCTTCCTTCTTTTCTGCTTTCTTTCTTTCTTTCTTTCCTTCCTTCTTACTTTCCGTCTTTCTTTCTCTCTCAAAGGCAAGAGAATGGCCACCAATGGCAGAACGATTGTCTATTTTAGGTCTGTGTTAGCCTAGATCTTTTGATTTTACTAAAATTATGTGTATGAACAAAAAACATTTTTGCCTTTAGTCAAAATATTTTTTTGATTGACAATAGTCAATATTTTTTTTTGTTTGACAAACACCCAGCAACTTCTTGAACAATAAAGTTTTGCAAAAACCATGGACAAACAAAAACAACACAAGAATTGCCAAATGGCTGGTGGGCAATGCCAGACATTTAGGCGTTACCAATGCCTATTTTTCTTGCCAGTGCTAAGCTCTGGTAGACCCTGGCCCACTTAGAGCACTGTGGCAAACAATAATTTCATGAAAATCATAAGAGTAAAAAAAGAAATATTGGGCAAGTAAATTAAACCCAATACTCAGGATTTATGTGAGATTAGTCTTGCATAAAAAAGTTATTTGAGCCTAATCTACACCATGAATACCTTCATATGTGTACGGACCATAAACATGTTGTGCATAAGTACCATAGAGTCATCAAATGTGTGTACGAACTAGAGTCACTGTTGAACAAATACCATTGAGATTTTAGTATGAGAGTACAAAAGAGACAGTCTAGCATACATGCACTAAAGAAACTTTAATGGCTGGGTATGGAGGTTTATAAAGGTAAACTGCTACTGTTATGTTTATTTCAACCCCAGCATTTTGATTTTATGTCACTTGTTCAATTCATTTCCTAATTCCTTTGCCCTGTAGGTGCTGGTAATGCATTCAGAGTGAACAGGATGGACACAGTGCACGGGAACGGCAACAAGAAGAAAAGGCCTGGTAAGCAAGCAAACAATATAGACAAGATGATTCCGTTAGCCACTCACCATGCTAGGGGGTTACTTACTTCACCTGCTTGCCTCAGCCAGTATATAGTGAACCTTCAGAATATTAAATGGATAGGCAGCATACATGCATAATGATTACATACACATTGAGATTAATGGGAGCTAAGATAACTCTGTCTCTCTATCCTAACAGAGATATACGTTTTAAGGCTTTTTCTTGAGAACCTGATGATGTCTGGGTAATAGGTTAGTATTTTCTGTCCAAGAGCCTGCATGAGATTCCTTATGCCTCGATTTCCTGGGCACTAATACTTCATTCCTGCAACCTTAATTAAAACTGTTGGATTTGGAAAGATCACATTAAACTAAACTTCGAGGAAGAGGTATTTTTTGTATTTCTTTTGGGATGTCCTTGATAAACCTCAATGTTGTGTATAGCTACAGAAATTACTGAGCCTACAAAAGTAAATGTTAAGGCAATGCTTGTAACCTCATGTCTACCACTCTCCTGTGTATGTATTAAAGCAAACGGATCCATGTTACAATAAGTAGTATGCATTTTGAGACATGTCCTTTTTAGAAAGGGTACAATGGTGTTGTTAGGATCTTTAGAGGAAAGATGGACTTTAAGAAATGACCAAGCTGAATATAATGCCCTCTAGGGCAAAGTGAAGGGTTCTAAGTCTGCTGAGGCTTCTCAGGAATTGACATACTGCCATAGGAGTAACCACTATTGCCTGTATTCATGGGCTCAAACCAAAGGTAAAGCAAATAATGTGGCGTGAAGGCAAATTAGCATTTTGGCAATAAGGCAATTAACAACCAACCTTCTAGTCTCAAACACCACAGGCACATACACCTACTGACAGCCCACACCTACTTCATATGCCTTCTACAATTAATTTGTATGGACAAGGTGCTAATAACATAAAAAGGTAGACTTTGATTTCAGAGATTGTCATGTCGAATATTATGTTTTTTTTCCTTTCTACTCTAATAACATTATAACTGTTAAGTAAACATATGCAAAACTTAAAACTGGCAGGTGTCCATTCACAAACAACCCCTCTGTTTTTCGAAGAAAGTTTTAGTAAACTTTTTTTTAAATTAAGGAAACTGGCAAAAAACAACCAATTTCGCACAAGCTTTTCAAAACAACTGTTTTGATTAGTAAGATATTTTTTTCAACTGTAACTGTCTTAATAACCAGATAGGCATACAACTCTGGGGCCTGTTCTCCCTGTATGTTAATAAAATGAGAAAAAGTTTCTGGGTGTCAACATTGAATTTAAGTTTTACATTTCAATTGCTAGTAACTTATTTTGTACTCAGAAAGTATCAATTGGCTAAATATTGCTACTTCTCATTTAAATATTTTAAATCAGGCGTTATTCCCATTTGCCACCATTGTAAATTTCAAATTATTAATTGAAAAATAACAATTTATTCTGTAATTTATTTTTTTTAGATTGAAAAGAAAGTGATATTTTTTTTAAGTAGAGGTCATCTACCTAATTGTCAATTGAACAAGCGCTATCTCTCGTGAGGGAAGCGTCCCCAAGTTGCCCTCGAAAATAAGATTTCGTAAATTTTCATGAAACTTGTTTATGCAGTTTTCAAAATATCTTTTTCCCACACGGGCGCGGGATTCTACACCTTGTAATACCAGTCATTACCGTATTCTACACTCCATGACGCGGTGATTCCGAAAACCACAGCAAAAAAGACCCTGATGAAGGGTTTAGCCCAAAATGCATTGGGCAGAAATTACAACAGAATCATCAAAGTGATGTATACTATGAACATAATAGTACCATGATGAAATAAATTAAAAGAATTTCTTAAAACTGCATAAACAAGTCTCATGAAAATTTACGAAATCTTATTTTGGAGTGTAACTTGGGGACGCTTCCCTTACGAGAGATAGCGCTTGTTCAATTGATTTATTCACCCTCATAATCAGGAGGGTTCATCAATTAGCACCCACGAACTTTAACTTTGATTATCCAGTATAAACCAGGTGTGCGACTGTCCTTCTTCCAATTGGCTTTCACCTACCTAATTATCCCAGAGTTCATATGCTTCAAAGACATACACAAGGAGAAGTTTAAAAGTCCTCATCCAAAACAATTTTAAGAGAAAATGCCTAAAATGGTTCATTTTAAAGGGGATAATAGTTTGCTGAAATGATGATTGGTTTCAGAAGTCACTTGAAAGGTTTATTTGGGGATCATCTGAAACAAAAGTAAAAAAATATATTTATACTTTTAAAGCACATTTTTTCCCCAACATATTTGCAATAATAATTTCTTTAATTTCCTCAATATACTGCACTCTCTATTAAGATGTACCCCTAGACTCCACAGATTCACCCAGATCCCTTTGTGTAAGGGACCAAAAAGACTTATGTAAGGCGAGTCCTTTTATGCAAGATACCCTTCTTGACAACTGCTTTTGCAATCACAAATCGCCAGGCTCCATGTGTAGGACATTCCGATTTAAAGGTATGGATAAGAGAGTTGCACCTATTCTTGGACTGGGATCGTTTTTTTTAAAATATATATATTTTTATTAACCATGCTCAGAAGACCATACAGTACAAAGTACCACAAACAGTCCACATTTGGAGATATTGCAAAAAACAGCAGGAAGATAATCATGAGGGAACAACAATGGCAATCAGCAATTTCCATCCTCCTCACCCCTCCAAGTTTGTCCCAGATTTTCTGTACTTCCCCCAGACCGCCCATACTTTCATCCATTTTTTAGCACACCCCCTACTTTTGACTAGGATCCCTTTTGATGTTTTTGCCTTCGTCATAGCAAAATATCTTCAATAAGTTGCTCAAAAGTTTGAGCGCAGAATCCGAGGTTTGTAGGCATATGAGCAGTAATGGGCCACAGTTGGAAGAAGCTCGATATTGCATCCCACCCATAAACCCACATATGATTCTTCGCCATCTGCAATTCTGCTCAAAGAACAACCTTCTAGTAAACATGTGTAGCCTGAACCATTATACTCAATATTGTCTATTGGCACAGTTAGAGCTGTCATCCTTATGGCAGTCCTCCTCCAGACCTTTTGCCTGCTTACCTCTTCTTTTTGCTGTATCTTTTTGTTGGCTTTAGGTCTCTGAGCCCTTTACACTGTTGACCAATGCTAAAGGGCTTGTGTTTCTCCCCTAAACATGGTAACATCTGTGTATAACAATTGGCATATTTAATTTACTTGTAAATCCCTTGCAAAGTGGTATACAATATACCCAGGGCCTGTGAATTTAATACTATTAGTGGGCCTGCAGCACTCACTGTGCCAACCACAGAAGTAGCCTTTCAAACCTGCCTTAGGCCTGCCACTGCAGGGCCTGTGTGTGGTTACTGTCACTTCGACTTGGCATTAAAAACCCATTGCCAACCCTTAAAACTCCCCTTTTATTGCAAATAAGTCACCCCTAAGGTTGGCCCTAGGTAGCCCGTAAGGCAGGGAGCTGTGTAAGTAAAAGGTAGGATACTTACTTTTAAGTTTTGCATGTCCTGGTTTTGACAAGCACCCAAATGTGTTTTTCAGTACTGTGAGGCCTACTCCTCTCATAGGTTAACATTGGGACTTCCTTCTTTTAAGCTGTAATTCCTGATTTGAATGGAGTAGCTGTATAATGTTTTATATATTTGAATGGTAATGATAAATCCTCTTTACCAGTAAAGTTGAATTTAACATTAATATTTTAGAAATGTCACTTTTAGAAAGTGGCAAACATAACAAGACTAGGGACGGAGTGCTGAAACTTTTCAACCACTCACCCCCAGTCAATATGACTGGGGAAGTATGTTTCATTTGTTCCGCATTCTGTCCATCGTTTGTATGTCTTTTTCTTTCTCACCCTAAGTGACCGGGTATGCTCAGACGTGTGTCCTGGGCTCACTATGCCACTGAATTCAAGCTAGCGTAGCTGATGAGGAATGATACCCCGAAACCGGTCCCAGGAAGCTTGTTTCTGGTCCAGGGCGGACCTGGCTTGGTAATCCAGGCTGGACTGTTCCCAAGAGGAGCAGGGTCAAGACTGATTTGCACATAGCTAGGTTTCCACTGGGGTGGCATGGTTAGCAAAAGAACGATGGGTTTAACCCAGATCTGTTGACTGGGAATGAATGTTTGATTTGTTCTGATTCCGTTGATCATTTCTGTGTCTTTTGCTTTCTCGCCCAAAGTGCTCTGGGTATGTCCAGACGTAAGTCCCAGATTCACAGTGCCACTGAATTCAGGCTAGCCTGCCTGATTAGGGATGATACCCCAAAACCAGTCCCAGGATGTTTGTTTCTGGTCCAGGGAGGACTTGGCTTGGCAGTTCGGCTGGACTATTCCCATAAGACACAGGGTCAAGATGGATTTACATGTGGTTGGGGCTAAACTGGGTTGGTATGGTGAGCAAAGGAATTACGGATTTAACCCAGATGTCTTTACTGGGAGTGAATGTTTGATTTCTTCTGCATTCCATCTATCATTTGTGTGTCTTTTGTTTCTTGCCATAAGTGCGCCGGGTATGCCCAGACGTCGGTCCTGGGCTCACTGCGCTACTGAATTCAAGCTAGCCTGGCTGATGTGGGGTGATTGCCCAAAACCAGTCCCAGGATACTTGTTTATGGTCCAGGGAGGACCTGGCTTGGCAGTTCGGACTGGGCTGTTCCCATGAGGAGCAGGGTCAAGACTGATTTGTATGTGGCTGGGTCTAAACAAAGGTGGTATGGTGAGCAAAAGAATGGTGGATTTAACCCAGATCTCTTGACTGAGGGTGAATGTTTGATTTGCTCCGCATTCTGTCCATCATTTGTGTGTCTTTAATTTTTAGAAAGTGAACATTTCTCTGCTAATAAAGCTCTGTATGCCTGCAGACTGTCTCCAATACACATCTGAAGTGGATGACCGCTTCACTTTGTGCATTCGCTGTAGACAGCCCCAAACACAGAAAGGCTAGGTGTGTCTGAGCACTCATCTGCTTTCTGATGCCCGTTCCAGGGCAGAAAGGTAGGGAGGAGATGACATTTGCATTTGAATAGGCAGTGTCCTGCCCCACTCAAAGGGCTATTGACCCTCTACTGATAGTCTAGAGCCAGGGCTGGGAAGAAAGGAGCTCTTTGCACTTCAAAGACCATTCTTTGCAGTCACCCCCATTTCAAAGGCATAACTGGGTAAAAGTATTATGCCTCTGACCCTACCATGACAGTACACTACTATATCTGTGAAGAACTTCACCAGGATTGCTGTGCTGCTACAAGACTCACACTTTGCTGGACTGCTGCTCTGGAAGAACCGCTTTTCTGCTCAGCTGTGCTGCCTGTTGCCAATTGCTTGCTACCTTCTGACCTGCTGAGGAAAGTACTGTACCCATCTCACTTGAAACCAGAGTAATTCCAAGGGCTTGCCCCCTGTTCTGAAGTCTCAGGGCCTTCAAAGACTTCCTTTAACCCTGAAACAGCACCTGGACTCTGTCATATGTGAGCCTGCCCTGCCAAGAGGTGTCAGCCCAGTCCTGGGCCCTTGGAAGTGACTTTTCTGTGCTGAACCAGCAAAATCCATTCATCGCCGACTTTGCATCGATCTGAAAAGACACATCTCCCTTCGCCGATGCAGCTACTGCTCAAAATATCGCTTCAACGGAGTGTGGGGCTCGATGATGATGGACTGGTGGCTTGATAACAATGCATCGCCTGCATTGCACAGGGGTTAGTTGATGAAGTTTAGCTGACTACGCTGATTAGAACCGGCGCATTGCCTTCATCCAAGGCATCGACGAAGACTCATCCCGCTTCTGCTCCTCGCATTGAGTTATCGACATTACTCTTCCTCCACTCAAGGTACTTTTTTCTGTGGGACCTGCATAAGTCCTGTAGTTGGCCTGCGCTCCATCATGGTCAGCCTGAATTTTGGATTTACCCAGACTAGCACGATCAGATGTCCCCGGTTGTCACTTTTTGACTTTAAGCACTATAATTTCATTTGATCTTTAAAAATTCATAACTCCAGTTCTACTTATTGAATGTTTGTTGTTCTGGTCTTGTTTTACTCATAAAAATATGATCTATTTTCCCAACCCGGTGTGGATAATTTTTGTGGTGTTTTAAATGTGTTACTCTGTGTATGTGTGTGTTGCACAAATGCTTTATAAACAAAAATGGGGGGAGATGGAGGTAGACATTAGGTTCATCCTCCTGACTCTATAGATATTAACGAATCTGTAAATGACAGATCAGAGAACCTAACCGAAGGGAAGGGCTTCCGCTAAATGTGCGAAAAAATGCCCTTGAATCTAAGAAGAGAAAATTCTCTTCTTGAGTCCCCTCACTCACCAAGGGTTGACCCTAGGTGACATGCTTCATCATTGGGGCCATCTACTGTCTGGGGTGTGCAGCAACTTGCGGAACTACCTAGAAGCACTTTTTGTGAAAAAATGTGTAGTGCAGTGTTTGGGGGAGTGGTGATGGCGATGCTAAAAATACCTAGCTAGTGAGCGATTAATTTATTCCTGCTCCTAGTTGGTATGAATAAAAAGGGGTTAATAGTAGGGAGGAAGTCTAACTGTTATGTGTATACTGTCCCTAGTCAACATGTTTCGAGGTGTCCCCTAAACTTCTTCGTCAGGACCACATGGGGACCAGCCCCATGCGTACCACTCCGTGAGCAAAAATATATCCTATACTAAATAAATAATATAATAAAGAACAGATGCACACCTAATGTGTGAGCACCAAAATTAAATACATATGGTTGAAATCAGACTCGTAGTATCTGTTCAAGGAGATAAAATGACAAGGAGATTAGTACATATTGCCTGCCTACCTCTCACGTGGGCAGGTCTAAACCATATGCAGTGCTTAAATCAATGCGTTCCTCTATAGTTTGTGTCGGAGCACTTAGTAGTAAAAAATATTTAATAAGTGCTTGTATCCAATGTGACACCTTGGAACACATCGGACTACTCTATTGTGAGAAAGCATGGTTAATCGTTAAAAACACATCGGACTACTTTATTGTGAGAAAGCATTGTTAATCACTAAAAACATTGGCAAAAATAACTCTTGGGTAAACATTACAAGACAAAACAAACATATAAAAATACTGTTCACAATTTTTAATAACATACTTCTGTTTTGGCAATGCTGTGCCTCATGGACTGCCAGGGTAGAGGGGCTTGTAGTAACCCTAGAAGAATGTATATAAAGTATTTGAGTCAAAAGAAGGGCCATGGGTAAATGCAAAATACAGAATAGTTATTCCCCATAGCGTGGCCTGGAGTAAAAAACTAGCGTTTATCAGGGATCCTTGTTCCTGTTAGGGAAGAAAAGATCTTACTTGGCTCAGCACTCCTCCCCGTTCCTGGGCGGACCGATGTTGTTTAAATACTAGCAGGAAAAAGCCCAGTCATGCTCATATGCGAGTAGACTAGACTGCGGTTGTAAGAAAATTGCCGCCTAGTTTCGGAAATCTGTCAGCAACATTTTGGGAGGATCATTTTCAGAGTTGGAAAAATTTTTTATTAAATATTGGCATTATAAAAGTCGGGGATGAGTAAATAATATTTTTTTGTCCGCATTTTTTTAAATGATTACCGCAACTGAAAAAAGACTATGACAAAAAGAGAACATGAAAAAAAGAGGACATGAAAAAAGACTATGAATCTAGGTTAATGGCCATTTCATTATTGGCAGGGTTTGTGCGCTATATTGGAAGAAAAGGCCTGAATTGGTCCACCTCCAATATTTAGTTAAATGATTATCAATTAAGGTGTAGTTAGTGTGGTGTCAACCTGAGAGGAGAAACTGCTCCAAAGTCTATGTTTGATAGCAAGGCAGTAAGATTTAGACTGTTGCTTTGTGTGGTTGTGGATGCGGTCGTTCAGTAATTGCAAGTTCCTTGCATCATGCCAGGGGAATTATAAAATCAAATTGGGGTCGGGAGTGTACGTTTACCACTTAGAAGAACACAAGATTTTGTGAGACAACAACCCACACCGAGAAAATATACTATAATGGAAGAGGTACATTGACGATGTCTTTATGGTATGGAAAGGCGATGAATCTGAAGCAAACAAGTTCCTCCAATGGCTCAATCTACAGGACCCATTCCTAAAATTCACACACACCATGAGCAAATCAGAATTGGTGTTCCTAGATCTCAACATATATGCGGCAGAAGGGACTCTTAAGATTACCACTCACGCTAAACCCACTGCCAAGAACTGCCTACTACTTTATGACAGTTTTCACCCTCGCCACCTGAAAGAAAACCTCCATTTTGGCCAATTGCTCAGAAAAAGGGATTATGAAATATAGGCTAAGGACCTATCCAAAAAACCCTGCTAAAACCATCAATAAAGCAGAGAAAAGAGCAGCCAATAATCACAGCGACGCTCTTCTGGAAGCATATGAAAAAGAGGACAGAAAAAAAGACAAAATTACCCATCTGTATAACAACATTTAACATAACATTGGATAAAGTCTCTAAGATAGTAAGAAAGCACTGGTGCATCCTCAACAGTAGGAAACTAAATATCCCACTACCCATGTTCTCACATAAAAGAGGCAAGAATCTCAGGGACATCCAAGTACACACTCGCCTAAAATCCCAACTCAAAAACAACCAACAGGTAATCAGTACGTTACCCACAGGCCATCACCCATGTGGCAACTGCAGTGTGTGCCACCTAACTGCTACCACGAAGAAGGTGTCTTTCAACACAGGAACAACTTGGGATTTAAGAAATTTAACCACATGCCACTGCTCAGGGGTGATATACATGATCACATGTAGCTGTAACCTACACTATGTAGGCATGACTACTAGAAAGATCAGCACGAGAATATGCAAGTACCGTAGCAACATTAGGTGCCACAGGGCAAGCATGAGGATGACGGCACACTTTAATGAAAAGAAACACACCCCAAATGACATACGATGGGTAGTGTTAGAACATATGACACACTGTGACAATTTAGAACAGAAGCTCTTGGACAAAGAACAAAGATGGGTGCTTAAATTGCACACCGATACGACAGGGCTGAATGATATTATCCCATGGGGACAGTTCACAAGATGAACTACGCCTTAGGTACATTGGAGATACAGATATAATAATCCCGATACCACTCCGGGACTGTTTTATTTACATCTCAGATGAGAGGACCAGACGGTACTCAGATCACCTCCAAGAAAAGGTCCCACAAACAGACTCCCACGTGAGACCCCAAATTGCTTTTGTAATTCCACTGGCATGATGCAAGGTACTTGCAATTACTGAACGACCGCATCCACAACCACACAAAGCAACAGTCTAAATCCTATTGCCTCGCTATCAAACATTGGCTTTAGAGCAGTTTCTCCTCTCAAGTTGACACCACACTAACCACACCTCAATTGATAATCTTTTAACTAAATATTGGAGGTGGACCAATTCAGGCCTTTACTTCCAATATGGCGCACAAACCTTGTCAATAATTAAATGGCCATTAACCTTGGTTCATAGTCGTTTTTTCATGTCCTCTTTTTTTCATGTTCTCTTTTTGTCATAGTCTTGTTTCAGTTGTGGTAATCACCTCAAAAAATGCTGACAAAAAAATATTATTTACTCATCCCCCAGTTTTACAATGCCACAAATGTCATTAAAAAAAATTTCCAACTCTGAAAATGATCCTCCCAATATGATGCGGACACATTTTTGAAACTAAGGGGCCATTTTCTTACAACCGCGGTCTAGTCTTTACTCGCATATGAGCATGACTGGGCTTTTTCCTGATAGTATTTAAACAACATCGGGTTGAAGACACGCTAATATGCGGTCCGCCCGGGTACAAATAGGTGTCATTGATGGAGGAGTGCTGAGCCAAGTAAAATCTTTTCTTCCCTAATCAATCAATCAATCAATCAGGAACCCAGAGGAACCCAGGATCCCTGATAAACACCTGTTTTTTCCTCCAGGCCACGATATGGGGAATAACTAACCAGTATTTTGCATGGACCCATGGCCCTTCTCTTGACTCAAATACTTTATGTACATTCTTTTAGGGTTACTACAAGCCCCTCCACCCTGGCAGTCCATGAGGCACAGCGTTGCCATAACAGAAGTATGTTATTACAACTTGTGAACTGTATGTTTATATGTTTGTTTTGTCTTATTTGCTCACGAGTGTTTCTTTCTTTTTACCAATGTTTTAATCGATTAACCGTGCTTACTCACAATAGAGTAGTCCGATGTGCTTTTAACGATTAACCATGCTTTCTCACAATAGAGTTGTGCGATGTGTTCCAAGGTGTCACATTGGATACAAGCACTAATTAAATATTTTTTACTACTAAGGGCACCGACACAAACTAAAGAGGAACGCATTGATGTAAGCACTGCATATGGTTTGGACCTGCCCACATGAGAGGTGGGCAGGCAATATGTACTAATCTCTTTGTCACTTTATCTCCTTGAACAGATACTACGAGTCTGATTTCAACTGTATGTATAGTATAACATAACAGTTAGACTTCCTCCCTACTATAAACCCCTTTTTATCCATACAAACTAGCAGCAGGAATATATTAATTTCTCACTAGCTAGGTATTTTTAGCACCACCATCACCACTCCCCCAAACACTGCACCCCACATTTTTTCCCAAAAAGTGCTCCTACGTAGTTCCGCAAGATGCAGCACGCTCCAGACAGTAGCTGTCTGGGTTGCCCCCAATGATGAAGCATGTCACCTAGGGGCAACCCTTGGTGAGTGAGGGGACTCAAGAAGAGAATTTTCTCTTCTTAGATTCGGGGCATTGTTTCGCCCATTTAGCAGGAGCCCCTCCCTTTGGTTAGGTTCTCTGATCGCACAAATGCTTTACACATTGCCTCTTCAAATAAGCTTGACTGCTCTGTGCCAAGCTACCAGAGGGTGAGCACAGGTTATCTTTTAGTGTGTATGTAGCGTTCCCTGACTAGGGTGGTTGTTCATACCTCTGTCAACTAGAGATACAATTTCCAACAATCACCCCGAGTACCTCCTACACTTACAGTACAGTTAGCGAGCCTTGAATCTGCTCCTCTTGATCTGAGCAAAGCACTCTTGCCCATGGCCTCTAAGCCCTGGATCAGCATCAGCAAATATCCCATCCACCTGTTACTGCAGTAGGGTTCTGAAATCTCATACCAACAGCCAGAAAAATGTACCCTAATATACTGGATGTGTTCTAGCTGCCAAGACTCTCCCAGGTTTATTTAACATGCACTTTGGTAGTATCATTTAAGTAATTGACCCCAACACTAGTCCTCAGGTCTGCTGCAGGTGACATGCCGGACATGTGCTTTCCCGAATTCACCAGTGCACTACTCTCTGCCCCTAACATGTAGCAGTAGCTGCTGAACAGCACTCAGCTTGGTTGAAAGTATCACACATATGAAGTTGCCTTTGTGACCCCTGGCCGCAGAGGTGGAAAAATCAATGCCAAGAAGATCGGAGCGACTTTGCCCTCCTTGTTTTCAGCTCATTACACTAGCAGTGAATAATGGTATATTATTCATTAGTTGTGTAATAAAAACTCGAGCATCAGGTAAGATTTTATTTTTATGTGTTTTGTGTGCATGCTTGCTGGTTAGAGTGTGCATTTGTGAGAGAGAGTGTTTATGTGGTTAATGTGTAAGTGTTTGTGTATATGAGCATGTGCATGAGTGACGGTTAGTGATAGGTGTGGCAATACATGAGATTAAATGTCAGTAAGTGAGTATCAGTGAGTCCAGGTGAATGAGAATAATGGAGTGAGAGTAAGAGTGAGCACAAGCCACTGTGAGTAAGTAGGTGTGAGTTTGTCAGTGTAAGAATGAGTGACAATGTGTGAGTAAGTGTAAAACGGAGTGCAGGAGAGTAAACATTAATGACTACAAGTAAATGAGCATGATTAAAAGTGAGAAGGGAGACTAGGTGTGCGATAGTGAAAACAAATTAACATGAGTGAGGATGTGGTATTGTGCTTGTGAGTCTGCTTTTGGTCCTGGCAAAATACTGGTGTTGGCATACTGGAGGCAAATAGTAAACGGCATACTAGAGATAATACTTAATATCTGACACATCCATGGACAAAGGCTGTCACAAGCATACCGGAAGTAATTCTTGGAATGAGGCACCCATGGCAAAATGTCAATGCTAGCACATTGGAGGTGATTTTTGGCATGAAGGAGGACAGCAGTTGCATATAGGAGGGAGACCAACACGACAAAATGTTGGCCCTAACATTTAGGCGTATATTTTGACATAAGGGGTCATCCATGAAACCTGAATAACATTAATAGCAAACATCCAGAACTGGCATATTATATGTAATTGTTGGCATAATGGCAACCCATTGAATACAGGGGGCACCAATGGGGAAATGCTGGCCATGCCTGCCCCCAGTATTGGCATATGGGGGCACCCACATCACATTTTTTTTAAAAAGGGGTCAACTCCTGTGGAACATCAGGTTTCAATGTCTTGGCACACCATGAAAGAACTTATATATTTGACAAGTGCCCTTTCAGAAGCCATGACTTTGTAGCTGATTATGTGAAAAGTTTGCTTTAAAGTGCCCTATTTGACCCACTTTTCAAAGTTTTCTTGTGGGGTTACCTCTGAACCCATTTAAAAGAGCTCTGGTTCATTCACTTTGCTCAGTTTCAATGCAATTTAGGTTACGTATTCTATTACACCCCTACCACTCAGCACCCTAATATAGATGTATACAAAGACACATTTGTTTAGTATTTTTGTATTAATGACTCAGTAATAATGTAACATCAATTATGCCAATTATTGTGATATCATCTTGGTTAGGGTCAAGGGCATCAATTTTGTAGGAACACCCTGGGTCAAAGGTCATATAATGCCACTTTCTGTGATGCCAATGAGGGGAAGGGGTTTGTGATGTCACTTCCTCTACCCCATACATTTTGGTGAATCGACGTCCATGGACACATGGCAGATATATCAATACCAGGCATCCTTTAACACGCAGTGCATTTATCAGACATTGCCTTTACCACGCATTATCTTTACCACTGTTGTATGATTTTCCCTATCCTCCAATAGTCTAGGATGGGCTAAAGGATTCCTCTGATTCTGAGTCTGAACCTAAGAACATAGCAGGAGGAGCTTGTGATCGCAGTAGCAGCGCAGCATGGCAGCCACCACTCTAAATCAGCTCACTCCGGTGCTCCCACTGTGCCTCAATCTCAACTCCTAGCATAGCATCTGCTTGCGCCATGACATCTACTGAGCAGAGGACCACTGGGTCCCGCAGGGCAGTTAGCAAAGGTCAGACCTCCCACCGATGCCTGTGCCAATGCCATCAGCCATATTCAGCTGACAGACCCTGTGAACAATGGGACACAAGGACAACATAGATTAACACAAGCTACTGGGTGAATCAGCCTCCCTCCCCCCTCTCCCTCCGTTTGGTGAGGAAATACTCCATATTGCCACAGAAAGCGAGTCACATCACCTCCTGGCAGTGCACAGGCAAGACCAGCACACCCATCGCTGGGTACCGAAGGTTGATATCAAAACTGCAAAGACCGTACTAAATAAGAAGGATTAGGGGAAGGGGAATGAGGGGCAACATGCAGCTGTGCCAAACAGAAACACCTGGTGTGAGGAGGCGGGCGGCGTTCGGCCAGTGCAGCTTGTGCACAAAGAGTGGCCGATAGGCAGGACAGCAGCACCACCCTACCTTCTCTTGGCTACCTCAAGCTCAGCCAAGCTACGATAAGAACCGGGGCTGCTATGCCTTACCAAGCCCCCACCCCAGGAGTGAAGAGACCAAAATTCACAAGAAATCACATAAGAAAGACAAAGGAACCTGGTAATTTTTGAACTTTGCCCCCACAAAGACGCTGGACGCAGAGCAAGTTTCTTTACCTCCTTTATTCCCTCGCGTCTACCTAAATCCTTCTCCTGTGTTCCCCGCCTCCTCCCTAACTCCTCCTCTTCCTCTCTCACCTGCCCTGTCAGAATACCAGGGTCAGGCGTAACGACATGACACCTCCCCCCTTTCTATTTTAAGTGTTCACTGTAGTTCAGAGTTCTTCAATGAGTCGAACAGGTCTTCGAATTGTTCTACGCGGTCGGCTGGCTTGTATCTGGTCAGACGAGCTCCTGTCTCTTGTGTTGTTAAACTCCAGCGCTCGACTGTACTCGGGGTCACTATTTCTTTCTTGGCTTGATGAGTCCGTGTTCCAGTCAGGCTCTCGAGGTTTGGTGTAGACAGAAGGGTTGCACCTTTTGAAGTGTGATATGTTTCTGGTTGTCCGCTTGTCCCCAGATTAAGCAGTGATCATGGTCCCTTTTCTTCTTGTCACCTACAGGGGATGTGCAAGGTAGCGGCTGTCTGCTTTGAGTCTCCTGTCCTGTTTCACCAGCACCTAGTCTCCCTCACAGATGTCGGATGTCTTTGTATGTCTGCGATGATCAGCATGCTCCTTCATTTTAGATTTCTTGGCATGATCAAGTTCTACTAGGGTGTCATGATCTGTAGTTACAACTCGAGATTCTGTAACAGCATCCGTAGTTGGGCGCCGGGTGCCTGGGGTTCGCCCAAGCATTAGAGTGGCAGGACATTGGTTTGTGGTGCTGTGCGGCGTGGTCCGATAGGCTCACAGCACTTCGTTTAGTGCCGGTTGGATGTCATGATGAGCCAGTTCAGCTTGTTGTATGGTCTTCTTAATTGTTCCCATAAAGCGTACTACTATCCCGTTGGCCTGGGGCCACAGGGGAGTGATCTTCCGATGTTTGAAGTTCAGGTGTTTTGCAAATTCTGCAAACTCTTGTCCATTGAATGGCGGTCCTTTGTCTGCTTTACCACCATAGGTATTCCCCATGCCGCGAATGCTTCGTCGATGACAGGTATGACAGCAGCCGCTTTGGTGAAGGAGATTTGATGAGCAATGGGAAAACGAGAGTACTCGTCCATGATGACGATGATGTATTTCCCTGATTTTAACGGGCCAAAGAAATCAACTGCCACTTGTTGCCGTACACTGTCTGGTAGGTCCGACATCTAGAGTGGCGCGGGTGGTTCATCTCGTCCTACTAGTTGACAGGATGTGCAGTCTTGGAGCATGGCTTCTACCAGCTGGTCGAGGGACGGGAACCAGACGCGTTCTAGTAGTGCTTTATTTGTGGCCATCATTCCTCTGTGCCCTTCGTGTGCCAAGTTGACGATTCCCTGTCTTAGTCTTTGATGGATCACAATTTTTCTGTCTCTTAGTAGAAGCCCGTCAGCACTGATGGACAGTTCATCTTGGACGTGTTTGAATGCTGCAAGTTCTTGAGTGTTGACAGCTTCATTCCTGTGGGTGTCCTCTAAGTGTCTCCACGAGTTGGTGCGGATTCTGTGTTCTGTTTGGTCTGTTTCACCTCCGAGCGGCGTGTTTGGCAGATAGCTTCAAAGTGATTTTCTCTTCCGCATCGATGGCACTGTTGACCCATTTCAGGGCAATGGCCTGCGTGGGGGTAATCCTGTCCACACCGATAGCACTGCGATGGTTTTCTCCTAGATTGGCTGTTTCGGGTCCTGCTGCGAGGAGAATTTGCACGATGTGTTCTCGCCAGTCTTCCAGCTTTGTGGCGGTCAGGGCGATGCCTTGAGTCGGTGTGCGACTGTACTCGAAGGGCTTGCTCCCTTTTCTCAGTTTTGCTAGCCTCCATCTTTTTTGCATGCTCTTCCACTTGATCATTGATGCGCGTGAGCTCTTCTATCTCCTCAAGAGTGTAATGCTTCTTTAGTAGTCGACGACGCAGTGATTCCGATTGGCATCCCTCGATGATACGCAGATGAAATGCGTCTTCTGTGCTGAATTTGTTGAATTCGTAGTATCGGGCCAGGCGCCTGATACCGGTGATGAAGTCACTCATTGACTCATCTCTTTCCTGTGAGGCAAGGTTGAATGTATAGCGTTCATAGTCTAGGTTCCGTTTGTGGAGTAATTTCCTATCTAAAGCTTCTTTCACATCTTCGTAGGATGCGGTATTGGCAGCAGGTAGTTCCTTCATAATTTGCACAATGTCTTTACCTACTAGATCCCGTAGGGCTATGAGATTTTGATTGGGATCACAAACTTGTGACCCTGTCATGTAGTCTTCAAAATCTTCTGCCCAGCTTTTCTATTTGGTGCCTATGCTGTTCCCAGATGTCAGCGTCAAGGGTTCGTGAGGGCGTAAGAAAGGTACTCCCATGAGCACCTGTCCAAGTTGTGGGCATTTTTAGATGGACCCAGTGGCTTCTGGCTGCGTGGAATTGGCCTCTAGAGACATGGTGGACGGAAATATGACTCAGGCAGCCCGTGTGGGCTTCTAAACTACCGAATTTGTAGGTTTTTAGAAGTTTTCAGAGAGTCACCTGACTCTAAGATGGCCACCGTGATGAGCTCTAATGGGGTTCAATACACAGTGCCTGATTTCAAAATGGCCGCCGGGGGGGGACAAGGTTCTTCACTCCCACTGAGTTGGTAAACTATCTTTCTTTGCCAGGGTAGTTACTGGGTTGAACTTACCCTGGTCTTTGAGTTGCTGAGCATCACCGGGGTCGCGCTTTGGAAAACGCGGGCCGCTTCAACGAGTCGGCCCCGCGCTCGTGCTTTTCTCCCGCTGTACAGCACGTCCTCGGCTGTGCGCTCCTTCTGCGCCTCGGCTGTCGTGGGGGACGGGTGCGGTGTGTCAGCAGATCCCACCCTCGTCGCCAGTTTCGTATTTTGCCCCCACAAAGACGCTGGACGCGGGGCGAGTTTCTTTACCTCCTTTATTCCCTCGCGTCTACCTAAATCCTTCTCTTGTGTTCCCCGCCTCCTCCCTAACTCCTCCTCTTCCTCTCTCGCCTGCTCTGTCTGAATACCAGGGTCAGGCGTAACGATACGACAGTAATCAGGAAACTATCAGAGAACAGTAAAATACAAGGGTACATTATACAAACACAAACCACAAACTCACTTTATTTGCTACTAATTAGTAGACCATCTGCAAGGTGACTCCATTGAGACCAGTGATCAAACCATGAGCACAGGTGGCTCACTGTTACTTTACTCCCCTGCTCAAAATCGCCCCAACTGGAATATAATGAGACACATACACAATAAAGCATTTATAAGCAATCCATGGCAAGCTCAAACACAAGAACTAGTTGTCACAGAAACCTTACTAACAACCTCCGGCACGCAAAGTAGAGACAGGCAGACCGGTATAGAGGCATCACCTCTGGAAAGCTCTGAAATTCAGCAGGCTACTGAACCCTATTCAAGGAAAGACATTAGAGGGGTACTTTAACAGGCAAGCCAACACCTTTAATGAACTGGCACCCATCAAGAAAGGTCCAGGAAGTCAATCTAAACTATGCTTACTAAACAAAAGCGATATATCAAGGGCAGGTACAACTAGGAAGACCCTGACCTCATGGCACTCCAACTCCAGCAGTCCTCTGAAGCAACATCCAAGGGACTCAGCATCAACACAAAAATGGGAGTCCATAGAATGCCAGCATAATCTCCCCTCAAGCACACTGAGCCCCAACACAACATGGGTCAGCTACAGAGATTAGCACAATAGCACTAGCAAAAAGGCTCAGTGATCTCTTACAGCTGCAACTTATGTATTTGATCCATCAAGAGCTGAAGCCTTAAACCCCATAGTGACAATTGTAAAAACAATAAATAATCAAAAAGGCAAGAACTCACCAGTGGAAGATGGAAAGGGGCAAACAACACTGACTGCTTCTGTCTACAGGGTTAACCAGGATAAAATCGAATCAAAAAGTTCTCATCTCAACACCAGGAGTGGGAAGCTGGACATCATTCCCGGGTGTAACAGATACAGACTACGATGTATTTCTGGCAGCAGAATCAGCCTCACCAATCTCCCAGGTTTTCATGCTGAATGGCCACCACCTATACCCTAGCGACACCCTATGAACAAATAGAAAGCCGGACAATTGGCAACATTTGCAACACAACTGATGCCATGACAAGTGCTGTCTCGTAAACTGGGCATGCAAGTAACCATACCAACAAGTAATAGCCTCTTTCCTAATGACAATTTATGGTGAGTTCAATTAACTAAACCAATTAATAATGAGAACCCAAGGCTTTACTAAACCAAAGGAAGAGCAACCACAATGCACATGTAGTCTCATGATAGAGAAGCTTTCTTCCCTCCTGGATATAATGGGAACCCTGATTGAAGACATAAAAAGAGAGGTGTCAATGACAAGAGGCAGATCAAGGCTGGGACCCCAAAAGAGACCCCACCCAAGAGGATATTCCCCTTTAATCCCAAACATTCTGCACAACCCGATAAGAACAGACAACAGCGAGGAAAAACCCATGTTTACCAACATGCTCCGGGTCAAGCATGACCTGAGACTAATCTGACTGAAACTCCACATAACAATTGTCAGGAGGCTGAAAGCGAGTCCCGAGGAATTAAGACTGACACTGAAAGGTCACTACTAGAAGAGCCACAAAGTATAGGATAGGATATGAGTTTATAAAGCGCTAGAATGCCGTGACGTTTTGGCGCTGGCGAATGTGGAAGTGGTGCAGCCTAGATTACAGAAACTATATTGAAGCAAACAGCCAGGTCTTCAGGTGTCTCCTAAATGATTGTCTGTTGGACTGAAATCGCATGACTGTTGGCATTTTATACCACAAATTTGCTGCACAATTCGAGAAAGTTCTTCCACCCCATCTCACTCTCTTATTCCTATCAATGTGAAGAAGGCCCAACTTATTGGATCTTAGGGCAAGACCTGGGGTGTAGGGCCTGAACATTTTTTGGATGTCTTTAGCTCCTCCCCGGTAAAGTGCTTTGTGGACCAGGCACAATTCTTTGAATTCCACACGTTGCTGTACAGGAAGCCAGTGAAGAGCTCTAATTCCAGCAGAGGTTGGTTGGCCTCTAGGTATATTCAGAAGCAACCTCGCAACAGCATTCTGCAGTGACTGCAGCCTACTCATCTGGGTTTTGTTAATACCCAACAGCAAGCCATTGCAATAATCAAGCTTAGATAGTAGGAGAGCCACCACCACTGTCTTTTGTAATTCCTGCACACTAAAAGGAAAAATCTTTCTCAAGGTTTTTATTAGGAAAAAGCAGGAAGAGGTAAGACTGTTTAACTGAGAGGAGAATTTTAGCTGGCTGTCAAAAATAACTCCAAGGTTTCTGACCTTGGGTACCGGGCTGGGGCATTCTCCTGCTCTCACTGGCCACCAGTAATCATTCCACAGGGATCGCCCCTGACCAAACTCAGTGACCTCCGTCTTGTCAGTATTGATTTTTAGGAAGCTATGGTTCATCCAGGTCAAAATCTCAGCAAGGCACACATGAAACCTGATTACTGTGTCTTCAGGCTGTTTAGCTATCGAGATTATAAGTTGGGAATCATCTGCGTAAGACACCAGGGCAAGACCATGCTTCCTAATAAGTCTGGCAGGGGAATAACATAGTTGTTGAACATCGTTGGTGATAAAGCTGATCCCTGTGGAACCCCACAGGGCAGATGGAAACTATCTGACTGCATGGCCTCCCAATACAGGCTCTGCTCCCATGCCTCCAAGAACGATGAGAGGAGGGAAAAAGCTGAGCCCTCAATCCCTACCTTCTACATCTGCTGCACTACCACCGTGTGGTTCACCGTGTCGAAAGCTGCTGACAGGTCTAATAGTACGAGAACTGTCTTGCCCCCCCTGTCCACTATTAATCGGATTGCCTCAGGAGCTACAATCAGAGCAGATTCTGTGGAGTGGTATGATCGAAAACCATGCTGAGTCGAATCCAGCAGATTGTTGTTGTACAGGTAATCAGTCAGTGCCTTGTTTACCGACTTCTCCAATATTTTAGCTGCTATAGGCAGACCGGCTATTAGGCGATAATTCTTGGGCTCCAAGGGATCTAAGGTGTTTTTTTTTTTTTCAAATGTCAACAAAAACTAAGAAAAGGTTAGAAAAGCTGAATAGGGGGCGTGGTCAATATGGCCACGAGGTAGGATGCTTTCCTTTGTCTGTCCTGCCTGCGGCTGATCCGATACAGCTCAGTGGTCCCAGCCGCTAACAAAACGGCGAGATCCTGCTGGGAGCGCCCAGAGGAGCACTAAGGCCAGACTGCGGGCCTGTGTGCCGAGCACCAATAGTCCTAATGAGAGAGCACACCGCCACAGTGCAGCGAGCCTCCGGGACAAGCCAGAGAAGCACCTTGCCCCTGTGGCGCTCCAGCGCGAAGCCCATCCCTGCCGCTGAAGCAGAGACCGACAAAAGGTTCCAGCACCGGAGTACCCGGTGGCGGTGGTGAGAAGGCGGGCTGAGACCGGTGGGAGTGCACATTGGCAGCAACTGGGCCTCCCGTAGCCCCAGCGGAGTGAGAGCATGGGGCCAGGCAAAGCAGCCACCTGGATGCATCAAGAGAAACTGAGGCCTTGAGCAGTAATAGAGAGCACACCCTGGGCCCCGGAGGCCAGCATGACGTTGATTGGGGAACAAGCAGAGAGCTCATCAGAGGTGAGGAGCGGGATCTGGGCTTGAGGCTGAGCCCAGCTGTGACGGGGGAAGAGGCATTCTTGCTTGGGGCCTAGTGCCTAAACGCCGTAATACTCCCGGTCAGCCCGTAGAGGGAGAGACATCTGGCATAAAGGGGAGAAAAGAGGGAGCAGGCCCATAGAGGGAGACATAACCCACCCATGCGGCTGACGTAGGAGAGGTGCTGCAACTGAGGAGTGATGCAAGAGGCCCGGCTGAGCTACCCAGCACAACACCAACCAAGAAGTGAGGCTCGGCCCCCTGTACAAATCATGGATGCCTGCACCGAACACAGGAGCCACGTACCAGGACAGTTACCGCCCATGAAAGGGGCCTTATACGCCATGCCCAGGCCACCCAACAAAGCCTAATTAATAAACACGGTCCCAAGCAGCCCTGAGGAAACTAAGGTAGCCGCTTCTCCTGTGGTGAATAGCCCGCAGACACAGCGCCCGCCGAGGGAAGCCGTGCTTGGAGATCTGCTGGACGTCAGTGAACCCTGGTCCCAGGGGCCGACGGCAAGGCAAACATTGAGGTGCAGCATTAAAAAATTACCACAAACCGCTCCCTCAAGGACATGCTCACATGTCCAAGTGGCGACACAATGGCGGATACATCCTCGGTGGTGGAGGCCAGGTAGAGCATACATCAGAGGAACCGGTGACACGCACATTCCTGGTGTCTCTGTTCTCAGTGCTCTGGGAGGACCTGCAGACAATCAAGAGAGATCTCACACAGGAAATCAAAGAGATCAGGAGAGATGTGGACATGCTAGGGGACTGTGTGGCGGCGCTGGAGGACAAAGGGGACGGTTGAGATGAGGAGATGGTGGCTCTCCAGCATGAGGTCCTCCGACTCCACAACCAACACGTAGACCTGCAGGCCCACCTGGAGGATCTTGAGAATAAATCCTGAAGAAACAACATCCACATCCAAGGAGTAGCAACGAAGGGGGAAAGAGAGGACATATTTGTCTATATGAGGGATCTCTTTCGCCATGTTCTCAGCAAACCCCAGGACACAGATCAAGATAGACAGAACGCACAGAGTGGGCCCACCTCGCTCTAACACAGCACCCCCATGGGCATTTTGGTACGTGTGCATGACTTTCAGGTCAAGGAAGAAATGTTACGCTGAGCCCGAGAAATGCACCTATTAACCTTCAGGGATCAAACTGATGCTTTATAAGGACCTTGCCGCCCTCACGCTGCAGAAGTGGAAAGAATTCCGCCCGTCACTACCCACCTGTGCAACCAGGACATCGCCTATGCATGCCACCATCCTTTCTGGCTAATTTTTTGCTGGGGAGGCAGGCTCCACCAACTAAGATCCCTCATGGAGGCCTGCCAGGCACTGGGTCTAGACCTGCCAGAGAGGAGTGGGGCATTGAGCCCTCGCCTCTGAGCCGAGGAGTGCGGCAACCACGATAGCGAAAGCAAAGGCCACAACGCTACCCGAGAAGACCAGACCAGGTGGAGATAGCGATTGGCCACCAGGCAGCACTGGAATCTATCCCGACGGTGTTGGTAAAAATGGATAAACCTTAGTATGCTGGGCAGACAGTAGCTTTCCGCAGGAGTTTCGGGCAGCGGCGGGTGGGGGAAGCGTGGGAAGGCTGGCCACACTATGGTCCCCAAGTGCTTAACCTGGCAGTCAAGTTTGACTGCGGGACTGACATTGGACTTTTTCAGTGTTTTCTTAGTTAATTCCTTTTTAGAGTTATTAGGGGTTTTCTGCTGGGGCCCCCACTCACTTCTAAACTATATCAAACGACACGCCCATGGGTCAAATAGGAAGCTTCTGACAGTGGTAAGCGGGCCTTCTGGGCCCATAGACCAGCAGGCATCCACAATACGATCACCCTTTTTCTACACACATGCAGCCCTCCCCACTTAGAATTGTCCCCCTTAACGTGAGGGGGCTTAACAACCCAGTGAAGCGCAGGGCGTTACTATCTTATTTGGAATACTCGAGAGCAGACATTTGCCTTTTACAGGAGACTCACTTAGTGGCCAGAGATTGCTACTGCCTCAGATTGCGCTCCTTCCCCCACCAATTTTTGTCCTCGTGCCCTATAAAGACAATGGGAATGCCAATAATGGTGGCTCGCACTTTCAGAGGCAAAGTGGTCCAAAAGGAGGCTGAACTTAAAGTTAGGCTCCTCACCTACTGCTTCACATTGGGGGATCAGGCACTTGTGGTGGGTTTCGTTTATGCCCCGAATGAAAGGCAAGAAAAATTCCTTCATTCCACTGATAAACGCAAGGTGCTACTGGGGGTGTTAGATAATACTGTTGACAGATAAGCACAGCGACATGGGTAGGCAGGTGCAATGGCAGGGAGGGTCACGCCTGGCTGAAGGAATTGGGGCTGATAGATCTCTGGAGGGCTTCCCTCCCCCACCAGCAAATACTCCTTTTTTTCCAATGCACATAAAACATACGCTAGATTAGATTATCTCCTAGGCACAAAGGACATTCACACACTCATGACAGAGATGGAGAGCCTCACAGTGTCACTTTCAGATCATGCAACTGTAACAATTTTGCAGTCCTTCCCCCCCCCGGGAGCGTCCCTCCCGACAATGGCGTTTAAGAGATACGCTGTTGCAACTCCCTGAGGTAACAACACAGATCCAACAATCCATTGAGTACTATTTATCACACAATGACACCCTTGAGATGCGCATAGCGGTACTGTTGGAAGTGCTCAAAACAGTAATACGAGACAAATTTATCACGATCTCAGACGCAGACAACAAGGCACGGAAGGAGAAAAGGGAAGGCCTCGCTAGCAAATTAAAGAACTAGAGCACATCCAGCAGCGCACAGGAGCCCCTAGAATCTGGAGTCAGTTGTCCACGCTGCACTCGCATCTGGGAGCAATAGACTCAGATCGGGCGGAATATGCCGCCCTCCAGTTACGCCATTCCTTCCATGTGGGAGGGGACACATGCGGACGGCTCCTATCTCACTAGTTGCGCGTTAACCAAAAGGAACACGTGACACAATCGATACACACACATAAGGGGGAGGAATCTGGTGAAGGATGATAAGGACATAGTTAATGCTTTCAAATACTTTTACTCAAACTTATACTCAAGCCAATCTCTAGATAGTTCTGATAGCAGACAGTACCTGCAAGGGCTGCAAACGTCCTCCTTAACTCCAAGCAAGTCGAAAGGCTACATGGAAATATCAACATCGAGGAAGTCATCTCGGCAATATCCCTGCTGAAGCCGGCAAAGTCCCCAGGCCCTGATGGCTATACATCAGCCTTCTATAAGACCTTCTGCCCGGCGATAGCACCCGTCCTAATACGGCTCTTTAATGCATTTGCAGAGCCAGGGGCGATCCCAGCCTCAATATTGATGCCCTCAATAATTGTTACCCCCAAGCCTGGTAAGGATAAATCACAGTGCAGCTCATACCAACCAATATCCCTCTTAAACGTGGACCTGAAATTATACACGGGCATCCTAGAGAACAGGTTGAACCCATAGATGTCCTCTCTGATCGACCCAGACCAAGCAGTCTTTATCTACCAGAGGCAGCCGAGCGACAACACCAAACGAGTGCTTCACACTCTTGAGAAGGTGACTTGGGCCTGTGGCAACTACATATTATTAGCAATAGATGCCGAAAAGGCCTTCGACAGAGCCCTTTGGCCCAATTTGGAACAATTGCTTACACATTTCGGCCTTGGGGAGAAGATTAAAACCCAGATTCGAAATTATTACCGCTTTCCCACGGCAACAGTTAGGACTAATGGCTTCATCTCCGCGTCCTTCAAGATTAGCAGGGGTACACGACAGGGGTGCCGCTCTCTATATAGGAGCTGCTGGGTCAGAAAATTCGGGATCACCCGGACATCACTGGAGTGCCCTTTGGGGGTGACCAACAAACCATAAGCCTCTATGCGGATGAGTTCTTAGTGACTCTCGACAAACCAGACACGGCCCTAGCATCTTTCCTGAGGGAACTGGAGGTTTTTGGCAGGGCTTCGGGCTTTAAAGTAAATGTCGAGAAATCTCAAGCACTTAGCCTCGCCCTCCCCAGATGGTAGACCAATTGAAGGGGCAACACCCGATCCAGTGGTCGCCCAATACTATCCCATACCTGGGTATCGACCTTGCAACTACCACGCAGACTACAGCGGCCAATAAATATCGTAAGCTGCACAAGCAAATTGGCAATGACTTACAACACTGGAAGCACTACCAGATTTCATGGCTAGGCAGAGAAGCAGCAATCAAAATGATGATCCTCCCAAAGATCTTGCATCTCTTCCAGACCCTCCCCTTTCAGCCGCCCACAGGTACGATCCCCGAGCTTCAATCTGAGCTATTTCAATTCACAGGAGAGGCTCAGAGACCTTGCATGGAGAAAGCTATCAGCTTTCTTCCTTCCCCTTAGCGACGGGAGTCTCGGGATCCTGACCTCCAACTACACTACCAGGCCGCGCAATAGTGTTATTTGTTGGAGTGGAACCACCCAAGTCGGAGAAACACTGGTTATTGCAAGACAGAGCGGTGGCTGGCACATCTCTATCGAAAGTCTCCTTTCGGAAGAGACCTCGCAGACCACTGAATCTTTACATGTCCCCTATTACACGGGCAACAGTGGTGTGGTGGGACTAGACCAGCATCCAGCACGGTTTGTTCACATTTCCCTCTCCCCTTTCGTTACTAGATAACCCAGACTTCGCTGCGGGCGTAGGCGGCACGAGGTTCGCAAAGTCCAAGTGGTTCCGAGTGCCACTAAATAGGCCACTTGTTTGACAAAGAGGGGATCCTCTTGTTCCACCAAATCCATGCAAATTATGGCATCACTGAGTCAGAGCACTATCTGCAGCTCCGACACTGGACACTATACCCACAAACTATGCCCAACGCGAGGCGACACTTCACTCAGTATGAAAAATGGCTTCTCACTAAAACCTCAGATAAGAAACTTATTTCAGAAATATATGCTCCCTTGAACTCATGAAACAGACACATGCACAATACTGACTGGGACAGGTGGGAGAAGGACCTTGGCAGAGAACTGGGTAGCAAAGAGTGGTAGGTAATATACCACAGAGCCAGGCACACTGCCAGTAACATGGCACTCACCTAAACGCTCACAAAAATTACTACGTACTGGTACTACACTCCAGCGCAGAAACACAAGGCTATCCCATCACAGAGTGCAGACTGCTGGCAGGGATGCGGATCTCCTGGAACACTAGTACACATCTTATGGGATTGCTCACGGCTACAGCAACACTGGTCTCAAGTACTCGATGATATTGATACCCACCCAGACACCCAACTGGCAGGATTCCCCGCATACATAATTCTAGGCCACCCAAACCCACTAACATACCCCCTGAAATCTAGAAGAGGACGACAAATAGGGTTAGCCCTAGAAGCTGCCATGCAGAACATTCTCATGCATTGGGGCACTCAACAGATGCCATCACATAGCGGCTGGCTCCATAGGCTTTGGCACATATTAGGCATGGAAAAGATGACACTCTCTCTAGCTGGTCAGGGATCTGCATTCAGAGATCTATGGCATCCTTTTCTGTCCTTGCTCTCACAAGATTTCCGTGAACTTACATGCCCTGGGTACCTCCGCCTCCTCAGCTTACCGGCGATAGCCTTACAACTGTCAACCGACTAGCACCAAGCCCCTGTGTGGACACCGCTAACTTTACTTCCGAACCTTGAAGTGAGTGGAGGGAGGGCGGTGGGATGGGTTTGGGATTGTTTTGTCAAATCAACACTTGCACTAATGTGCTCCCATTGCTAGGGGCTTGTATAGTCCAAAAAATTGCAGGAATTGTTGTTGGCACTGTTTTCTTGATACTTTGAAAATACTAATAAAAGTATTGAACCATAAAGAAGCTTAATAAGCGGAGAAGGAAGCTCAGTAGCGCCCTACCACAGGTGGGGGGAAACACATCAACATCAATCTTCAGGTGGGGAAGCACAAAAGAAGATAACACCACCTCAAACCAATAATGGAAAGCCCTCAACCAATATCACCAAAGGATAAAAGTGGCACTGAGAAGAACTTGTCAAAGATCCAAGTAGACCCCATGGGCCCATGACCAAATAAAAGAAAAGGCCACATTAAACCTTGTACTGAATTTCATGGAAGAAGTCCGGTCTCCTCCCAGACCATGTTCTAGGATATAACTAGAAAAGTGGGAGCAACAGCCTGATGCGAGAGTGACCCCAAATATTTTAATATCATCTCAAGATCATACACCGACATCAAAGCTACTAACCACTAAAGTCGTACTCCAAAGATCGCCTCCAAGCAACCAGGCTATGTTGTTTACCTGGGCCACCTGGTAGGTGGGGGTCACGTTCAACCACTGGAGATTAAGATCCAGACCATAAAGGACTGGGCTCCTCCAACCACCCAGACACAGGTCAGAGCTTTCTGACTGACTGACTGACTGAATTATTTTTAGAGCGCTCTTAAGCCGAGGCGTCTTGGTGCTGTAGGGCGGAAAGAGAGGAGTTGGATTAGAGCAGTGCGAAAAGCCAGGTCTTCAAAGCCTTTCTGAACTTAGCTATGCTCTTTTCCGAATGAAGTGAGGATGGTAAACTGTTCCAGAGCTTGGGGGCTTGATGAGAGAAATATCTGCCGCCCCAGCAGACTCTCTTGGTCCAGGGGCTGTAGAGTAAATTTTGGGAACTGGATCTGAGTGAACGCTCAGGTACATATGGGGGAAGAAGGTTGGAGAGCTGTTTGGAAGTCTTGCCATAGAGGGATTTGTGGGCCAGGCACATGACCTTGAATTGAATTCTGCGCCTGACCGGGAGCCAATGAAGTTCACAAATTGCTTTGGAAGTAGGATGTTGTTTGGGGAAGTTAAGCAGTACTCTGGCCGCTGCATTTTGGATTGACTGGAGTCGGTCAGGTTGTTTTTCGCTGGCACCTATGTACAGGGCATTACAGTAATCTACCCTGGACATGATCAATGCTCCCACTACCGTTTTCCTCAAAGAGAAAGGGATGTAGGGCAAGGTTTTTCGGAGGACCTTAAGTGTGAAAAAGCAGGCCGAGGAGACCTGGTTGATCTGGGCTGTACAGGTGAGGTCCTTGTCCATTATGAAACCTAGGTTTCTGACCTTGTTGGCCGGAGCAGGGCAGATGCCAGCTTCAGGAGGCCACCAAAGATTGTTCCAAATGGAGGTTTTTTGGCCAAACTCGATCACTTCTGTCTTTTCTGTATTAAGTTTGAGGAAGTGAGTGTTCATCCATTTCTTAACGTCTGACCGACAGTTCCTAAAACTGGTAGCGGTGGCTTCTACCGTCTGCGCCAGTGAGACTACCAGTTGGGTGTCGTCAGCGTAAGAGACTAAGTGCAGGCCATGGGACTTTATCAGTGCAGCTAGGTGAGTGACATAAAGATTAAAAAAGGTAGGTGATAGGGCCGATCCCTGAGGGACTCCACATGGTAGAAGGAACTCCTCAGATTGGAGACCATTCCAGTGAATTTGATGGATGAGTGCCTCTAAAAAGGACTCAAGCAAATTTAGGGCGGTGTGTGTGATGCCCAGCGTCCTTAGTCTATTTATGAGGACGCCATGGTTAACGGTGTCAAACGCCGCTGTCAGATCCAATAGGATCAGAGCGGCTCTGCCTCCTTGGTCCATGGTCTGACGTATGTCCTCCGAGGCTATGATCAGAGCTGTTTCAGTTGAGTGACAGGCCCTAAAGCCATGTTGTGTGGGATCAAGTAGATGGCTATCCTCAAGGTGTTTAATTAGCTCCTGATTCATTGCACTTTCCAAAATTTTGGCAGGGAGGGTTAACACGATATAGGGCGGTAGTGTTTAGCTTCCTTAGGGTCTAATGTCTCCTTTTTAAGGATGGACCTAATACAGGCCTTCCTCCAGTTGCTGGGAAATTGCCCGGAGCTGATTGCAGTGTTGAGGAGTGGGGTAAGAGCTTGACAGATAGTTTCAGGGACCAGGTGTAAAGCGTGAGGGGGCACGCGTCTAGCGGGGAGCCAGATTTGGTCTGTAGGAGCAGGGTAGTGACCTGGGCATCACTGACCTGGGAGAATTTGGGGAGTTCCAGAACTGACACCTGTTGATCAATTTCGTGGGGGAGCTCCTCACAGGTGGGTGGCAGGCGAAGGTCGTCATAGACTGTCTGAACTTTCTGCTGAAAGAATTGTGCTATGTTTTCCACAAATTCTTGGTGTGGTTTGAAAATAGTTTCCCTATGACTTTTAGCTAGGTGTGTGATGGTTTTGAACAGTTCCTTTGAGGAAGACTGAAGAATCTCCCTTGTGGTCAAGGAGTGACCACCCTGCACAAGCAGGCACCATCAAGCGATCAACAGTTTGCTTTGTCGACGCTCCTGCCGGAGCCCGAGCACATAGCCTGACAAGACCCAGACTTCCAGACATTCAACAGCCCGATCCACAGCCACAGCAAAGCTGAGACCCGTGGAGGCGACGAGAGACGTGGGACTCGCCATCTTGGAAAGCCAGCGAATTGCTTTCCGTGCAACTTCTGAGGCACCCTCGAAGTTGTGCATTGGGGATTGAGAAGCCCTAGCCCTGAGCACCAACTGCACCGAGGATCAGCCCTCCACACTCCAAGAGTTCTGCGAGGGGCTCTTCTGCATTTTCCTGCTCGAAGCGTCGGTCCGGTCACTTGCCCGTTGGCTAGTGACCTCTGGGACGACGAAACCCGAAATCTACACTGCTGGTCTGGTTGCTTTAGACTGACCCTTGCTTCCCTGCGAAGGAGAAGCCCCTCAGTCCTTTCTGGCCTGAGTAAGAAGCCATCTTTGATTCCTGCGTGGGCTGCATTTGCCAAGGCCTGTTGACTCCGAATCGAGAACCAACACCGCCAACAGCGAGAGCCTTAGTGGGACAGTTTGTATCTAGCTCCTGGTCATCATCGACACCTCCTGGTCCACGTGGCTGCAGAGACAAGCTTCACAACGTCACCTGATTGCTTCCCGACATCGCCTGGTTCCTTCCTGGTTCCTTCCTGGTCACTGGCTAGTGACCCAGACTCTGTCCGCTCTGCTTTCAGGTACTCTTCATCCTCGATCCGCCCTTGGTTCCAACCGGACTCTTCTCTCCTGGTCACCTGCAGCATCTTTTCTCCAAGGCTCCATAGAACTCCACGACGAAACCCGACACACATTGGGACCTATGCACCCGCTTCCTGTGGGTGAGGTAACGCGAGTACTGCGGTGCTCCTGTGAAGATTAACTCTCCTAGTGTCCTAGTTTCAAGTGGTTAGCTTCTAGTCCAGTCGGAAGACTCCTAACTCTTTAACTTTCTAACTTTATGCACCCATTGACTTCTATGTGTGCACGTGTGCGCAATTAGACACTGCACACGCATCACGTGGGCCTCCTGCTCCCTAACAACTGTTAGTTCAGTGTAGCCCCAGCGATTCCCAAGGCCCTAGGCCTTTCAACTGTTCGTGACGTGGTTCTTATACCACTATTTTAGTATATGGTTTAGCGAGCCACCAAGGGCCTATGCATATTTGTGCAACTTATTGTTTGTTATATTGAGTTACTTGCTATGCGCTTGTGCCTCTGCCCTCATAAAGAGTACAGAGGATTGATTTTGAAATAAATACATATATTCTGAATATATAACCTGTATGGTGTCCTTTCATTTGGTATTAAAGGGATTGCATATGGTAAAACAGCTGGCTTCACATTTCCTCTTGAGTTAAGCCTAAGACTGCTTTTGTCCATGCTACCACTAGGATGGCTGGTCTATAAGGTTGACTTTACAAACATCACCATAAGGGTTATTTGGACTGGTGCACGGTGCTCACTAGAATAGCGAACACAAGAGCCAAACTAATTTAAGCCAATGTAGACAATGCTTGACAACCCCCCCACCCCCGGTGCTTTCTTCTTCTTTTTCTTTTCCCCATGTGTTTCACCCAGTACCATGTAAATATGCTCTTAATTTTCAATAAAAAATTACTGAAATAAAAAAAAAAAAAAAAAAAGAATAGCGAACATCATATACCAGGCCAACTTCTCACACCCAGAATACACATTGATGGGCAATTGGGATCTCTTAAACAGGGGCAACATCCTCAAGCTATGCTCAGCAATCCCAGGCTTGGAAGCTATTAACACAGGGACTTTGAATCAGTTGCTTTTCTCCAGCCAGCCAATAGAGAGGTAAATGAGCAATCAGAGGTCACCTTTACAAGTGCCAAACTGGTCCAAACGCTAAAGGAAAATCAAGTACATCTAGAGCAATGGGGAATAACAATTAGAAACCCCATTGTTTCCAAGTAACCGGCTATATATGTGAAACATTCCATGCAGGGAGAGAGAGTGTAAGCAAGATTGGAGCTCTGTATTCTGCTCCATATCCGGATTATACGGCATTTAAAGCCCCTGCAACAGCATCAACAGCTGAAGGTCATGCCTCAGGAGGCATCTTCATTCATGTGTAGAGCAAACTAATGGCATCAGTGTCCATATCGGCAATAAGGAATGGCGATTACATCTTCATTTGCATCACTCGGAGCACTAAATCAAAGCCATGAGGTCATCAACTGATTATTGGCAGCCTATGCATACATCCAGTAAAATGCAAGTATGGGAAATCCCTAGCCTCACTGCTTCCAGCACTGGGACCTCAAAGTATCCCACATAAACTCGTTATGACTACTAATTGGATATTTTAATGCCAACCTAATGACCATAGAAACCTACAACATATAGATGACTAAACATGACTAAACATGGAACATACCTGAGATCAGCTCCCAATTCCAAAGACAAGACGAGCACAGGATGGGAATTAGTATGCAGCTGAACAATATGGATTTAAGCCTCCTAAATGGCAGACTCTCGACAGACTCTGCCTACACACATGTATCATCAAGCAGGTTAGCAACCTTGGATTATATGTGGATATCAATAGCCCATTTTCAGAATGTGAACGCATTTTAGGTGCTCCCCAGATTGCCAGTGGGGACCACTCGATGCTAAAAGGTAGTCTGACTTTGTCGAAAGAGTGCTAATCCAAGCAGCAGAATGTTGGCAAACAGAGGGTCTAGAATCTCAATCTTTCAAAAGATTAAAATGGGTCACCAGCAATCAGGAGGCACTAAACTGGGCAACGGAAAAAAATGCTAGATCACCATCAAAACAAAATGGAAGGAGCCTGGAAAAAGGACGATCCATGGTGTGAAAGGGCCCAGATCTACCAGAAATCAAATATGACTGTATGTCATTAAGCAGTAATAAGGCACAGCAAATGAAGCGCTGCAAGGAAATAAGTAAAATTAAGTTATTACTAAACAAGGCATTGAGGGAGCAATGATGGAGGAATAATTACATCAAACTCACTAGAAAAAAATCAACGAGATAAGGTCCTATTGGAAACTGCTATATGCGAAAAGGTAGGAGGATAAGGCCAACAAATGGGCTCAAATACAGAGAAATCATCAGATCCAACAACCCGAAAAACGTTTGGGTATGGCTAAATGGATTTGAACGCACCACACCCAAAAAGAAGTTGCAACCATCTCCCCTTCACAATGGGAGGCCCACGTAAAGAATGTATTCAATAATCCAAAACCAGTTACCTTCTAGACCGCAACCGACAGCAAAGAGGCAAATGAACAAACACTAAAACATATCCACAAACCAGGTTGAATAGGTGATTCGCTCCTTGTGTGAAATGGGGCACGCTGTCCCAATGCCATTCCAGCATCCATATTTAAAAGGTCACCCAAAAAATGGGTTGAGGTGATAATAACACCTATTTTCCAATCTTACCTCTTAGGTACATCAGTTCCAGATAACTGGGAAGGCGCAATCCACAAAAAAGGGGATTGTCCATATCCGGAGATTTAAAGGTTGGTTGTTTTGCTAGACATAGAGGGAAAATGCTATGCAAAAAATTTTTTTTTGCAGAGTTTTATATAGCGCGAACTAGAACCGAACCGAATCAGTTATCAGAGCGCTTTACATAGCACCAGTTACGTTACATGAGGACACACTTTCATTTTTTTTAGGCACGGGGAGATTAAGTGATTTGCCCGGAATCACAGGGGGTTTTTGGCGTCGTTACCGAGACTCGAACCCAGATCCCCAGGTCCGAGGTCAAGCGCCTTAGCCGTTAAGCCAACCCCTCTCCCAATTTTAAACAAGGTAATGGAAATTGGGCTGTAGCAAAAAAGCTTTGTGCCAAATTAAACAACCTGGGAATTCCAGCTCCCCTACTTAATTCTATAATAGCATTATATTCCGCACATGAGTAAAGTGACGACTGGCTGGACAACAACAAAGGTTGACACATACCAGGGTTTAAAGCAAAGCTCAAAGTTTGCCCCCCTGCTGTTCAATCTATATCTATCTGATTTAAAGGAAGCCCTAGCAGAAAGAAACAAGAGCAATTCCTCCAAAAATGGGCACTCATAAAATAAAGTTACTGCAATACTCTGTTGACACAGTGCTAGTAGACCAAACACAGATGGGGTTTCAGGGATTGTTTAACCTCTTAGACAGGTACTGCGAAGAAAAGGAATTATTGATCAACACTGCAAAAACTAAAGTGATGATTGTAAATCGGAAGGCAATCAAGCACAGAGCAGGTACTGTTGTGGGAAAATAATTAAGAACATTTCCTCATACAAAAATACCTGGGCTTGTGGCTGAACAGCCGGGGGTGTCATACAGCACAGATTACCTCACAGCAGGCAGCCGCCAACTCTTTAACTTGGGCATTCTGCAAGTACGAAAAAATCTATCCAGAGTCCACAATTACAAGTGCTACTAGTGGCCAGCAAACTACAACCTACCATCGCTTATGGCGAAATTGTGTTTCGAGGCGAAATAGCCAAATGGCTTGATAGAGCCCAAGTAAGTAACTACCGGAAAATCTTTGCCTTACCAAATTGCAAAACATACATTCAAGTATGATTAGAATTCAACTTAGTCTCACAATAGACAGTACTAAACGCACGATATTTGGCCCTCTTTTAGAAGCTCAAACGGGCTCCCTTCGGTACATAAAAAACACACATCGCTTGGCCAGCAATAAATGGAAGCAAATCAAACTGATCCCGGAACTTGACCAGCTCATTGAAAGATCTAGAAGCGGATGATATATGGGTCGCCGACCTCCCAGCAAGACATATAGCTGCTACACTACTTCTTAAGCAAGTCAAAATAATACTTCGAGATCAGACATGCACACTTCGAAAGGAAAGGCTCCCAGCAATTGCGCCTCCAAGTTATACAATCAAGGAATGTTGCCAATTTACCTAACACGAACACTGACTAAAGAAATGAAAGCACAGCTAATGAAATTAAGATTCGGCCTGATCCCGCGCAAAGTCTAATGGTATGGAAGAAGTGAACCGTACAAAAGTAGACATTGTTGACTGTGTGCAGTGAACGACGAGTCATTATCTCACATAATCTGTATTAGTAAATTGCTACTCCCATATAGAAGATTTTGGCTGCCCACCTCTTGTGGGTATTACAGTTTCAAACTTATGAGGGCAATGCTCAGTTGCCTGAAGGGCGAGTCCACACAGCTCTCAGCTCGGTTCCTGAAATTCTTTCAGGAAAGAGATCCGCATGTTTCAGGCTGCCTAGGAGCAAGTCCACAAACCCATCACAGGTAGCTATAGTCTCCATAAACTACGCATCTAGTGGACTGATGCAACAGTAGAAAGCAACAAGGAGAGGATCGACTCTCCACAAGGCAGCAAATGTCTTAGAAAGTGCCCAGCAAACAGATGCAGTAGATCAAAGCACTTTATAATAAGGGCGGCACGGCCCCCCGGCCTGGTAGCAAAGAACTCTAAAAGCTCCACAGTCACTGGTCTGATGTGGCACAACAATGCAACTTATTACAAGGGGAGGTCTATTGATAGGCTGCAGCTCCTCAGTCCATTAGAGCTGAAAGAAACATCATCATTTTTTGGTTATTTTGGGTAGTTCGCGCTTAGGCCTCTGTAACTTTTTTACCACATAACACATTCTCTCCAAATTTGCGTCCTTTTTTTCCAACATCATGGGGATTCTACAGATTGCCAGGGTTTGTGGATTCCCTTGGAGGGGACCCAGAAATTAGCTAAAATACAGATAAATGTAGTTTTTTGGGGGGAAAATTGGAAAAAAAGTGCTGCAAATGAAAGCATCTGGTTTTTCCACTGCAATGGTATCAACAAAGGGTTTGTGGGACTGGAATCACAATTTTCTAAGCTTTTAGGGACTGGCAGACTTTTGTTAGAAAACCATCAGTTTTTGCACAGTTTTGGCACTTTACTGGGATATAGCCTATTTTTGCTATTTTTTCTGCTTTCAACCTTCTTCCAGTTAATGGAAAAAATGGGTATGAAAGCAATAATGCATCCTGGAAAGCTATACATTTTAGAAAAGTAGACACAATTTTGAATTCAGCAAGGGATCATTTGTGTAGATCCTCCAAGGTTTCTTTATCGACACTAACAGTTGAATATAGGAGAAATTGAAAATCAGTTTAAAAAAACAGCCATTTGTGCCAACGTTTTCACCTGTAACTTCTTCTAATTGTGACAGCTGTTTGAAAGCAATATACCGTTACATCTGCTGGACCTTTTTGGTTGTGGGGATATATAGGACCTGTAGGTTCACCAAGAACCCGACGAACCCAGAGCCAATAACTGAGCAGTGTCTTGCAATGTTTTTTTATTATGTACCAGGTATATTGCAATTAATTTGGGAAAATATATCCGTGGAAAATTCGGTATGAAAGACACCTATGTAGAAATTGGAACAAAATATAGAGTTTAGAAGCAGTAGATATTTGCACATTTCCGAAATTATGAGTTCTCATACTAGCATGAGAATTATAGGTAATTTTTCAAAATGACTTCTTTTTTACACATTGTCTTTAATTTGGAAGGCAGAAATGCATAGAAAGTCAATAGGTAATAACAGTTGCTCTACAATTCTGTGTTTTACTAAGTCTCTCGATAAAAATGGTACCTCACTTGTGTGAGTAGGCCTAGTGCCCGTGACAGGAAAGGGTTTAAAACGCAACGTGGGCACACTTTATTTTCGCAGTGAAAACTGACCCTTTATTTGCAAAGTAACTAGATGTAGATTTTGAACCCTAGCTCTGCTGGCACCCAGGGAAACCTAGCAAACCTATACATTTCTGAAAACTAGACACCCAGGGGAATCCACGATGGTGTGACTTGACTGGCTCGCACTAGGTTCTTTTACCCAGAATCCCTTGCAAACCAAATTTAAAAAAAAAAAACACATTTTCCTCACATTTTTGTGGTGGAAAGTTCTCGAATCTGCATGGATCCACAAAATTCCACCCACCCTGCATTTTGCAAAGTCTTCCTAGAAAAATGGTACCTCACTGTGTGGGTAGGCCTAGTGCTGTTGACAGGAAGCAGCACAAAACGCAACGTGGACACATCATATTTTCATAGTGAAAACCAACCCTAGCTGTAAATTTTGAACCCTAGCTCTGCTGGCACCTAGGGGAACCTAGCAAACCTATATATTTTTGAAAACTAGACACCCAGGGGAATCCATATGAGGTGACTTGACTGGCTCGCACCAGGTTCTGTTACCCACAGTCGCTTGCCAACTTAAACGTTTGTAAAAAAACACATTTTCCTCACATTTTTGTGGTGGAAAGTACTGGAATCTGCATGGATCCACAAAATTCCACCCACCACGGGTTTCCCAAACTCTTCCAAGAAAAATTATACCTCATTCGTATGGGTAGGCCCAGTGCCCGTGACAGGAAACAGCCCAAAACGCAACGTGGACACACCACATTTTCACATCGAAAACTGACACTTTTTTTGCAAAGTGCCTAGCTGTAGAATTTAAACCCTAGCTCTGCCGGCAACTTGGGAAACCTAGCAAACCTATACATTTTTAAAAACTAGACACCCATAGAAATCCAGGATGGGGTGACTTGACTGGCTCTCACCAGGTTCTGTTACCCAGAATCCCTTGCAAACCTAAAAACGTATTAAAAACACTTTTTCCTCACATTTCTGTGGTAGAAAGTTCTGGAATCTGCGTGGATCCACAAAATTCCACCCACCCCATGTTCCCCAAAGTCTTCAGAGAAAAATGGTACCTCCCTCGCATGGGTGGGTCAAGTACCCGCAACAGGCAAGGGCCCAAAACCTATTGAGGCGACATCAAAATTACCTATTACAAAACAACCTGGTTTTGCAAGGGGGAACCATGTGTTTTTGGACCCGGGCTCAGCGGCCTTCTAGGGAGACCTACCAAACCCACACACTTCTGAAAATTAGACACTCTACGGAGTCTAGTGAGGTATGGCTTGTTTGGGTCCCCTAACATTTTCTTACCCAGAATCTCCTTCAAACCTCAAATTTAGCTGAAAAAAATCACTTTTTTTCTCATAATTCTCCCCGGTCTCCCAATAAAAATGATACCTCACTTGTGTGGGTGGGTCAAGTACCCGCAACAGGCAAGGGCCCAAAACCTATTGAGGCGACCACAAAATTGCCTATCACAAAACAACCTGGTTTTGCAAGGGGGGGGCCCCATGAGTTTTTGGCCCGAGCTCGCGGCCATCTAGGGAAACCTATCAAACCCACAGATTTCTGAAAACTAGACACCCAGGGGAGTCCAGCGAGGTATGGCTTGCGTGGGTCCCCCAACATTTTCCTACCCAGAATACCCTGCAAACCTCAAATGTAGCTGGAAAATCATTTTTTTCTCAAATTTCTGTGTGGGAAATTTCTGGAATCTATGTTGATCCACAAATTTCCTCCTACCCTGCATTCCCCCAGGTCTCTTGATAAAAATGTTACCTCACTTGTGTGGGTAGGCATAGTGGCTGAAACAGGAAATGGTCGAAATTGTACTGTGGAGACTTCAAAATTACCTATAACAAAACTACCTGGTTTTGGGGCAGACACTTGTTTTTTTGGCCCTGGGCTCGCCGCCATCTAGGGAAACCTACCAAACCCACACTTTTCTGAAGACTAGACACCTTGGGGAGTCCAATGAGGTATGGCTTGCATGGTTCCCCAGAGTTTCCTACCCAGAATCCCCTGCAAACCTCAAATTTAACTGAAAAAAATCACTTTTTCCTTACATTTTTGCATGGGACTGGGATCACTGTGCCGGCACAAATGTCCTACCACCCAGCGTTTCCCTTTTTCTCCCGAGTAAAATGATACCTCACTTGTGTGATTGGGCCAAAGGCCTGTGACTGGGAAGAGCCCAAAACCTACAGATTTAGGGTATGACACCCAGAATTCTAAGCGCTACATTTATAAAAATATATGTTTTTATCCAATTCTGCTTTGGACACCCACACAAGTGGGGTATCATTTTACTTGGGAAACTGAGGGGAACACTGCGGGGTAGGACATTTGTGCCAGCATGGTGATTCCACACAAACATATGTGGAACATTTGTATTTTTCAGCTAACTTTGAGCCAGTTCACGCACACCACCAGCCAAGCACCAGTCCACGCACACCGCCAGCCAAGCGTCAATCCACGCACACCGCAAGCCAAGCACCAGTCCACGCACACCACCAGCCAAGCGCCAGTCCACGCACACCGCCAGCCAAGCGCCAGTCCAGGCACATCTTCATTACATCTTTTTTAACAAGAAAGAAAGCACAAACCTATTGCAACTGGATACAAAACTATAACTACAAAAACAACAGCAATAACTAAAGACATCGTTCTATTGCCAAACGTGAAATTGAACAACAACTATATAAAACTATACAGACCAGGCAGTACACTATTAGACTCACGGTTGCGCCCAAAAACTCTTTTGAGTGTGATACAATCTGAAACATGTGGGCACACACAGCCCAGGATTAGAAGGACAATCGGCACAGTTCATACAACTCTCCTTCTGCATACCTCTTAGCAAGCAGACTCTACATCTCTTACAGGGATTTTTTGGGGGCGTGGGAGGAATTAGATCAGGAAAGTAGCGATCTTTTAATCAAGTCACATCCTCCACCAAGCGACCCTTGCCCAAGGGGCCGCTCCCCAACAACACGAAAACAATCCCTGGTGTCTAATGGCTTCTGCCCCCCTTGGGAGCAGATTGGCCTAGACCCACAAGGCCGATCTGCCCCTAAAGGGGACAGAAATGGCCAAAATAAATGATCCCCAAAGGGGAGCAACCCTTGCCTAAGGGGTCGCCCCCCACAAACATATTTAAAAAGAAAGAAATAATCCCTGGTGGCCTAGTGGGCACAAAATGAAATTTATTTATTACTTCAGCTGATCTTCCCTCCCAGGGGTGCCGAAACAGCCCAAAGAAATGCTCCCTAAAGGGGAGTGGCCCCTGCCTAAGGGGCTGCTCCTCAAAAACATAATGGAAAAAAAAATCCCTGGTGGCCTGGTGGGCACACAGCTACTTTTTTATTTATTTTAAATCCGATCTCAGACACACCTAAACAAATTGCTCCCCCAGGGGGAGTGAACCTTGCCCAAGAGGTCGCTCCCCAACACAAAAGGGGCATTTAAAATAAAAATAAAATCCCTGGTGGCCTAGTGAGCACACACCTACTTTTTTTTTTATTCGATCTGCCCCCCCACCCTAAGGGGGGCAGAATCAACTAAACAAATTGCTCCCCCAAGGGGAGCGAACCTTGCCGAAGGGGCCACTCTCCGACACAAAAGGACATTTAAAACCCCAAGTATGCTCAGACGTGGAATGCCAGAAACCGGTCCTCGGTAGCTTGTTTCCGGTCCAGGGAAGACATGGCTTGGCAGTTCGGGCTGGACTGTTCCCACGAGGCACAGGGTCAGACTGATTTGCATATGGCCATGTCAGAACTGGGGTGGCAGAGTGGGCTAAAGAATGGTGATGGATTAAACCCAGATCTTTTGACTGGGTGTGAGTGTTTGATTGATTCAGATGCTCCATTTATCACCACCCCCTTTTGTACCCCCTAAAGGGGAGTGGCCCTTGCCTAAGGGGCTGCTCCTCAAAAACATAATTTAAAAAATCAACTAAACAAATTGCTGCCCCAAGGGGGGCGAACCTTGCCGAAGGGGCCACTCTCCGACACAAAAGGACATTTAAAACCCCAAGGGGGGAAGACCCAACAAAACAAATTGCTCCCCCAAGGGGAGCGACTCTTGCCCAAGGGGCTGCTCCCTGACACAAAAAGGGCATTTAAAAAAACAAATCCCTGAAGGCCAAGTGGGCATACACATACTTTTTTTGTTTTTTTATACTTCGATCTGCCCCCCCCCCCCAGGGGGGCAGAACCAACTACACCGATTGCTGGCCAAGGAGAGCGACCCTTGTCCAAGGAGCCACTCCCTGAAACAAAATGGCCATTAAAAAAAATAAAAATGGGCATTCCTGCTGCACGTTCGCGCCACAGGCACGATCATGCAGCAGCAATGCTTTTTAAAAGACATTGGAGGAAAGAAAAACCCTTTCCTTTTTTCGATTCCATTTAAATCATACCCCCACCCTCCCCGAGGAGAAACTCACCTGCTCTCCTCCGGATGCACTGGAAGCAGATGGCGCTGATGTCATTAGATGATGTGGAGGGGGGACCGGGGGAAGGGCTTCCCCTTCCTTCCCCGGTGGGGGCAGCTTCAAGGGCGGCCCATGGGCGGAGCCCCAGTACTTCCCCGGAGGGTGGATGCTAGGATGGCCGGGAGCCGTCCGATGCGCACGCCTACCGTGACGTCGGACTGCTCCCGGCCATCCAACGCATGGAAGGGTTAATAAAGGAAGACGACTTTGAGTCCCACAGACCATGTGAACTGGAAGAACAGTCAGAATTAAGCATGGGCGAATTTTGCGAATTCGCTTTCTGCGAATTTGTGGATTTGCGAATTCGCGATCCGCAAAATTCGCGAATTTGTGTGAATTTGTGGATTTTTTAATTTTTGCGTGTTCGCGGGGCTCTTGGCGTGTTCGCGAGGTGCTTTGCGTGTTCGTGAGGTTTTTTTTGTGCGAGACCGCGATGCACCCTCTGGTTCATCACTGCCACCCTCTTGTTTTTTTTGTGCCCTACTGCCCTCTGCCCCACTCGTTTTTGTGCCCTTGTGCCCCTTGCCCCACTCGTTTTTGTGCCATTCTGCCCTCTGCCCCATTCGTTGTTGTGCCCTTGTGCCCCTTGCCCCACTCGTTTTTGTGCCATTCTGCCCTCTGCCCCACTCGTTGTTGTGCCCTTGTGCCCCTTGCCCCACCCGTTTTTGTGCCATTCTGCCCTCTGCCCCAATCGTTGTTGTGCCCTTGTGCCCCTTGCCCCACTCGTTTTTGTGCCCTTGTGCCCCTTGTCCCACTCGTTGTTGTGTCCTTGTGCCCCTTGCCCCACTCATTTTTGTGCCATTCTGCCCTCTGCCCCACTCGTTGTTGTGCCCTTGTGCTCCTTGCCCCACTCGTTTTTGTGCCATTCTGCCCTCTGCCCCAATCGTTGTTGTGCCCTTGTGCCCCTTGCCCCACTCGTTTTTGTGCCCTTGTGCCCCTTGCACCACTCGTTGTTGTGCCCTTGTGCCCCTTGCCCCACTCGTTTTTGTGCCATTCTGCCCTCTGCCCCAATTGTTGTTGTGCCCTTGTGCCCCGTGCCCCACTCGTTTTTGTGCCATTCTGCCCTCTGCCCCAATCGTTGTTGTGCCCTTGTGCCCCTTGCCCCACTCGTTTTTGTGCCATTCTGCCCTCTGCCCCACTCGTTGTTGTGCCCTTGTGCCCCTTGCCCCACTCGTTTTTGTGCCCTTGTGCCCCTTGCCCCACTCGTTGTTGTGCCCTTGTGCCCCTTGCCCCACTCGTTTTTGTGCCCTTGTGCCCCTTGCCCCACTCGTTGTTGTGCGCTTGTGCCCCTTGCCCCACTCGTTTTTGTGCCATTCTGCCCTCTGCCCCACTCGTTGTTGTGCCCTTGTGCCCCTTGCCCCACTCGTTTTTGTGCCCTTGTGCCCCTTGCCCCACTCGTTGTGCCCTTGTGCCCCTTGCCCCACTCATTTTTGTGCCCTTGTGCCCCTTGCCCCACTTGTTGTTGTGCCCTTGTGCCCCTTGCCCCACTCGTTTTTGTGCCATTCTGCCCTCTGCCCCAATCGTTGTTGTGCCCTTGTGCCCCACTCGTTTTTGTGCCATTCTGCCCTCTGCCCCACTCGTTGTTGTGCCCTTGTGCCCCATGCCCCACTCGTTTTTGTGCCCTTGTGCCCCTTGCCCCACTCATTGTTGTGCCCTTGTGCCCCTTGCCCCACTCGTTTTTGTGCCATTCTGCCCCAATCGTTGTTGTGCCCTTGTGCCCCTTGCCCCACTCGTTTTTGTGCCATTCTGCCCTCTGCCCCAATCGTTGTTGTGCCCTTGTGCCCCTTGCCCCACTCGTTTTTGTGCCATTCTGCCCTCTGCCCCACTCGTTGTTGTGCCCTTGTGCCCCTTGCCCCACTCGTTTTTGTGCCCTTGTGCCCCTTGCCCCACTCGTTGTTGTGCCCTTGTGCCCCTTGCTCCACTCGTTTTTGTGCCCTTGTGCACTTGCCCCACTCGTTGTTGTGCCCTTGTGCCCCTTGCCCCACTCGTTTTTGTGCCATTCTGCCCTCTGCCCCAATCGTTGTTGTGCCCTTGTGCCCCTTGCCCCACTCGTTTTTGTGCCCTTGTGCCCCTTGCCCCACTCGTTGTTGTGCCCTTGTGCCCCTTGCCCCACTCGTTTTTGTGCCCTTGTGCCCCTTGCCCCACTCGTTGTTGCGCCCTAGTGCCCCTTGCCCCACTCATTTTTGTGCCCTTGTGCCCCTTGCCACACTCGTTGTTGTGCCCTTGTGCCCCTTGCCCCACTCGTTTTTGTGCCATTGTGCCCTCTGCCCCAATCGTTGTTGTGCCCTTGTGCCCCACTCGTTTTTATGCCATTCTGCCCTCTGCCCCACTCGTTGTTGTGCCCTTGTGCCCCTTGCCCCACTCGTTTTTGTGCCCTTGTGCCCCTTGCCCCACTCATTGTTGTGCCCTTGTGCCCCTTGCCCCACTCGTTTTGGTGCCCTTGTGCCCCATGCCCCACTCGTTGTTGTGCCCTTGTGCCCCTTGCCCCACTCGTTTTTGTGCCATTCTGCCCTCTGCCCCAATCGTTGTTGTGCCCTTGTGCCCCTTGTCCCACTCGTTGTTCTGACCTTGTGCCCCTTGCCCCACTCGTTTTTGTGCCATTCTGCCCTCTGCCCCACTCGTTGTTGTGCCCTTCTGCCATTTGCCCCACTCATTTTTGTGCCATTCTGCCCTTTGCCCCACTCGTTGTTGTGCCCTTGTGCCCCTTGCCCCACTCGTTTTTGTGCCATTCTGCCATCTGCCCCACTCGTTGTTGTGCCCTTGTGCCCCTTGCCCCACTCGTTTTTGTGCCATTCTGCCCTCTGCCCCACTCGTTGCTTTGCCCTTCTGCCCTCTGCCCCACTCTGTGACCTTCTTCCCTCTGCCCCACTCCTGTTTTATTTTAGAATGGCGCGTGCAAGCTGCCAGCGCCATTCTAAAATAGTTACTAAGTTAGCTTCATCAGGAAGCACTAATAGATCAAATAAAGCAGGTGCTCAAGCACCTGCATTTTATCTATTAGTGCTTCCTGTTGAAGCTAACTTAGTAACTATTTTAGAATGGTGCTGGCAGCTTGACGGCGCCGTTCTAAAATAGTTACAAGCTTGAAGCTTGCACTTTTGCCCCCCGGATCCGTTCCGCTAGCGGATTCGCGGATTTTCGGCAAATTTGCGGGAATTCGCGGATCGCGAATTTGCCGAAAATCCGCAAAATCCGGGAGCGGAACGGATTTTGCGCCCATGCTTAGTCAGAATGACTAAACAAGCCTGCAGTAGCGCATAGCACTTTTTAATAAGTGGGAAGTAATGAACTCTTGCAGTGCTCCAGTGCACATGAACAGAAAGAAACACCATTGTGTGAAGATGAGATTTGGAAGACGGTAAACTGTGATAAGGGGGGGCGGGCACCGCAGGTACTACAGAGACTAATAACCAATTGTAAGACTTTCTTACAGTATAAAATAATTCACAACTCCCTTTGGGCCGAGCACTGACTCCTTCTGTAAGCTCGTTTTTTAATGCAAGTGTAATGATTTTAAATAATTGTATAATGAACCTTTTTGATTCTGATTCTTTGCCACTCATTTGCCTTAACCAAACATGCCTCTACAACGAAAGGTAAGTATATTTAAGGTAAGTGAAACCCCTACATATATATAGAATTAAAAATAGTTGAGAAACAGAACACAACCATGTCAGTTGTGTGCTATTGGACTGCTGGCAAAATACCATTACCATAGCAATGAAACAACACCAGAGTGATGGCATAGGGCTTGACCCTGTCGTGCCCCAGGAGGCTAGTGCATGTGTGGAATGGCTAGATTAGGTAAAATCATCAAAGACTAGGGGTGCTAAGAAAGGGAATCCTCAGGTAAGCTGAGAGAGTGGAAACTAAAAGTAAAGGCAAGTGCCCCTGTGTTCGCTCACAACTCTGACTGTTCCGCAAAAGCTACGGAATAAAGTCCTTGTTGTATCTGTACCTTTTATTTCCTCATTCTATGACATGTACTGTGTTCCTGTAATGACATATTCTGTATTCCATGTTCTATGTCTGAGCTCTGCTGTCGGGTCATTCTATTCCGTTACTTGGACACGACAGCATTGCTCTTCCATAGCCTGTTCTTGTGGGTTTATATCTTTACAGATTTATTCTTAATAAATCTTCCATTCAGACTCCTGCCTTGATATGTTGTTATTCCTTTAAATACAACATAAATATGGCGACGATGGATTGGGATCTTGAGGATATCTTGATTGAATTTTTAATTTTTGGCAGTTTGAGTTTGATTTAATTTACCCACCGAGAAAATATTCAACCTTCAAAAAAAAAAACGAAGACTTTATTTACAGCGACTACATACTTATGGTAAGATCTATTTACCAATTTCGTATGCATCGCTAGAAGTTAAAGACTGAATGCGTTTAAATTTACCTGGTGTTCCACTTAAACGTCGTTGAGAAACGAGCGCGAGTGAAGAGGAGCGAGCTGAGTGCAGAACACGAAACGTCATTGGCAGCTGAGCGCGAGCGAAGGAGAGCGAGAAGGCTCAGTGCGCGATCTAAACACAACTTGGTTACGCTCTGTCATCACGCAAGGTCAACCAACGTGACCCCACGCAGCGGCCATTTTACCTTACATGTAAACAAGGAAAAGTTTCCCGATTCAAGACACCGGCAAAAAACAAGCAGATTCTTTTTATATAAAAAAGAAGATCGTTACTGGTAAAATTATTTATTTATAAATCGGAATATTTTTGTTTTCGTTATATACATTTCAAATCTGAAGATAAAACTTTATAAAAAGAGTCTTTTTTGTGAAATAAGAAAATATAACAGCAATAAGGTGAATTATTAAGAATGGCTTACCAAATTCAACCTTATCAAATAAATCCTTTCCTACAGAATGCTGGTAAACCGCCTGTTAGGTGGGAACAGTGGCATAAATCTTTTGAAAGCTATCTTGTTGCAATTGATGGTAAGGATTATTCAAAGGAGAGGAAACAGGCTGTTTTATATGGACTCTTAGGTGATGCTGGAAGAGAAATCTTTGACAACATGCCTGAAAGTGAACCACCACCTGGACAGTTCATTCCATGGGATGAGTACACTGAGGCAGTAAAAAGATTAGAAAAAAGATTTAAAGAACAGCCAAATATAATGGTGGAAAGGCATGGATTTAATAAGAGAAAACAGTTGCAAGATGAAAGCATTGAAGACTATCTTTCTAGTTTGCGCATTTTAGCTTCAAAGTGTGACTTTGGTGACATGCTTGATACTTATTTAAGGGATCAATTGGTCTTTCACTGTTTTTCAAACAAAGTTCAAGAACGTCTTCTAGCATGTAGAAATCCGACTTTAAATGAAGTCATCGACATCGCAATTGGGATTGAAAGGTCTTCAGTTTCAACTAAGGTTATTTCTGGAACAAACAATGCGGAACCTGTATGTTCTATAACGAATAAAAGTAAAGTACACGACTTTAAAAAAGAAAAAGGATCTATTTCTGCAAAAAAGAATTTTGTTTGTTATCGTTGTGGTTCTAAAACTCACATCGGAAATAATCCTATCTGTCCTGCACATGGAAAGAAATGTGCAAAATGTAAAAAAAATTGGACATCTTGAGAGTGCATGTAAAACTATTTTTAAAAATAGGAATGTTTCACATACTAGTGTAAATGCTTTAGATGACATGGAAGAGGAAATTAGTAACCTTGTTATTAATGTAAATTTAGTAGATTCTGAGATTACTTTCAAAGCACCTTTAGGCGAAGCTATTATTCATGGTGTTAAATTGGAAGTAATGGCAGATTCAGGGTCGCCAATAACCATTTTAGATGAAATGACTTATGCCAATTATCCTTTTCCTAGTAAACTTTCTGTTGCAGATGTAAATCCTAAAGCAATTGGTGGACAATTCATCAAAATACTAGGATACTTCACTGGTTTAGTTGAACTGCTAGGTAGGGAAATTACAACAAAAGTTTATGTAGTTGAAAAAGGCAAAGATATTATTGGTTGGCGTGATCTAGGTAAGATGGGCATCATGTTAAAGCCTGGTAGTGACACTCCTATTATTCTTGGCAACATTCCAATAGCTTCTATAGATATCTGCAAAGAGAAAGTATTTTCTAATAACCTAGATTCTATTCTTAGTAAATACAAAGAAGTATTTGAGGACAAAATCGGTTGTGTGAAGGGTGTTGAGCATGACATTAAGTTAAAGGATAATGCTGTACCTATTATACACAAGGTCAGAAATGTACCATTGAGTGTACAAGCAGAGTTAAAAGAGCATTTGGATGGTCTATGTAAAGATGGAATAATTAAACCTACAGATTCTTCTGAGTGGGTTTCGGCTGTCGTCTTAGCCAAACGGAAAAATGGTAAGTTGCGCATGTGTGCAGATTTGCGCTCTCTGAACAAAAACATTTTGGTGGATTGCCACCCTTTGCCATTGATTCAAGAGATGCTTATGGCAATAGGAGATTCTACTCATTTTTCATTAATAGACTTAAAATCAGCCTACCATCAGGTTGTTTTGTCAAAGAGATCACAAGATCTTACTACTTTTGTTACTCCCTTTGGTGCCTTCAAATATACGAGACTCCCTTTTGGATTAGCTTCTGCAGCAAGCGTATTCCAGAAGCTAATGGACTCGTTATTTGGAGACATCAAAGGGGTGCAAGCATTTCAGGATGACATACTCATTTTTGGAAATGGAGTCGAAGACCATAATAAAACTCTTGATAAAGTATTAAACATCTTGAGTAAAAGAGGAATGACTGTATCGAAAGAGAAATGCAGTTTCCTGGTTCAAGAATTAGAATATTTAGGGCACTCAATAACTAAAGAGGGCATTAAACCTAAACAGAACCTGATTGATTCCATCATGCTTGCACCTGCTCCAATTGATAAAGACTCCCTTAGATCCTTTTTAGGATTAAGCGAGTACTATGCACGTTTTGTGCATGGTTATGCATTTGTAGTGGAACCTCTCAGGTGTTTAACGAGGAAGAATGAAAAGTATGAATGGTCTTTTATCCATGATGAAGCTTTTAACAAAGTCAAGGATATGATTAAGAATGCACCAGCCTTGAAGCCATTTTCTTGTGGTGTTAAGTGTGTGGTCACCGTAGATGCTAGTTGCATAGGTCTTGGTGGAGTACTAACACAGTTTGTTGATGGAAAAGAAAATACCATTGCCTTTATTTCGAGAACCTTAACTGCAGCTGAGACCAATTACAGTACCATAGAGCGTGAAGCTTTAGCTTGCTCATGGGCGGTCGAAAAGTTCAGGTGCTATTTATGGGGAACTCGTTTTGATCTTGTTACAGATCATAAGCCTCTCATTTATTTGATGAATGGAAATGGTACAGGCCAAGCAACTTCAAGACTAGTTAGAATTATTTCTAAGCTACAGGAATATAATTTTGATGTTAAACACATCTCAGGAGGAGCAAATTTTAGGGCAGACTGTTTGTCAAGAATTCCTCTTGACAATCAGATTGGATCCTCCGATGTCTTTGATGATGAGTGTGTCGTGGTTTCAGCAATAGATGCGTGTGATAATTCTTTGGGATGTTTTACTGAAAATGATTGGTTGGATGGTTATGAGAAAGATCAAATTTTAAAAAAAATCAAAGAATACATTAGAAAGGGATGGCCACCAGTTAGAAGTCTTGGTAAAGATCTTGTACCTTACCAACAAGTATCCTCTGAATTAAGTTTGGAGAATCAGTTCATCACCAGATGTGGACTTTTTGTTCCGCCCTGTGATTTGAGAAAGGGTCTTGTAGAGAGAGCTCATTCTGGGCATCCAGGAATGTCCGGCACCAAGAAAATTTTAAGAAAATTTTATTGGTGGCCCAGTATGGATTCTTTTGTTGATGATTTTGTTAACCGGTGTCCTGAATGTTTTCTATCCGACAAGCATTGGAAAAGTAAAAAAAATGTTACATCTACTAATTTATTGCCTGAACAAGCATGGGAAAAATTAGCAATTGATTTTTCAGGACCTTATAATATTTTGCCGGAAGATATGAGATATTTAATTGTCTTAACTGACTATTATTCTAAATGGATCTCATATGATTTTGTTAAATTTCCCTCTACGGATATTGTAATTGAATTTCTAGAGAAGATTTTTAATGTAGAAGGTTTTCCAAAGAAATAAGTATCCGATAATGGCACACATTTTGTATCTAAAAAAATGGTAGATTTTCTGAATAAATATGACATAAAGCATATTAAAAGTCCTTTGTATTTTCCAGCTGCAAATGGACTAGTTGAAAGAGCAAACAAATTTTTCAAAGAAGGCATACAAACAGCTTTGTCATCAGGAATGAATGTTAGAAAACATGTAAAAGACAAGGTTTGGAGTTATCTTAATACTCCGCATTCTATCACTGGTTTTACCCCTTTTTTCTTGTTGAAAGGTAGGGATGCAAATGATAACATCAAACCTCTTTTTGATAAAAAATCATCTTCTCTAAATAAGTTACATCTTTCAAAAGCTAATTCAGTTGATGAGTGTGTCAGGCAGAATTTTGAAAAAAAATATAAATTAGCGAATACTATTTCTCTAACAAACTGTGAGTTTAAAACTGGTGATTGGGTAATCATTAAAAAAACCAAAAAAGTTGTCAAAGGGGAATCTAAATTTTCTTTGCCTCAACAGGTTGTTAGATCATCTAATTCATCTGTTATGATTAAGAATAAAGGTTGGTGGAATAAGAGTGCGGTTATCAAACTTGAACCTTATCAAAAAGACATTATCTTGAAAAAACTAAAAAAAAAATATATTTCAAGAAATTCCTCCTTTTTGTGTTGCGAAGATTTCTTGGATTTTGTGCAGCCATCTCTTCCTTTGGATTTTGATCAAGAGTTAACATCTAAAGATCATGAAGTTTTTGATAATACTCAAATTTCTTCACATGTTAATGAAACTAATTCTCAATCTTGCTTTAGTGAGGAAGTGGGTGAGAGTAATCTGTTAGATGTAGAAACAGATGCAAATTCTGTAAATAAGGAAGTAGAAACAGCTGTAAATTCTGATGCAAATTCTGTAACTAAGGAGGTTGAAACAGTTCAAAATTCTTTATCTGATTCTGACTTGAATCTGACTTCTGTGAAGAGAAACATTGTTATTCCTTCCAAATTTAAAGATTATTATTTGTATTGAAACTTGTTTAGCTTAATAATATTTGTTTTACTTACTTTTGTTTTCTTTTTCTTTTATAGAAAGGAGATGTTGTATCAGTACCTTTTATTTCCTCATTCTATGACATGTACTGTGTTCCTGTAATGACATATTCTGTATTCCATGTTCTATGTCTGAGCTCTGCTGTCGGGTCATTCTATTCCGTTACTTGGACACGACAGCATTGCTCTTCCATAGCCTGTTCTTGTGGGTTTATATCTTTACAGATTTATTCTTAATAAATCTTCCATTCAGACTCCTGCCTTGATATGTTGTTATTCCTTTAAATACAACAGTCCTCAATGCCTGTTCTGTTTCTCAATTATTTTAAACTTTGCATTATTTTTCAATATTGTCGTACTGTTTGCCGAACAAAGATTACCACTCACATTAATGTCCATATCATGCTTTCTGTGCGCTCCTTCTACGTTCAGGCTGAGAAGTGTACGCAATGCAATTATCAATTGTGAATTTTTTATATTATTTTGTCTGCACTCACAAACACTCAGGATGAGGATATTTCTTATTTTCAAATATCATGACATTTGTGTATACTGTATACATGTCTATCTCTGGTCATTTTCCATTTTGAAATGTGTGATTTTATATCACTCTAAAATGGCTGAAATGATAATCAGCTCTGGTAGTCCTTCATTGTTGTCACTCACTGAGTCTTAAGGACACATAATTGTTTGTTTTTTACATGTGATCAAGGCTGCTGGGCAGCTGAAACGCGTACTGTAAAAATAAACATATACTTGCATTTATCTTTCCTCGTTCTGAGAGTGCGTTAGTTACGTCTTTGGAGAAGAATTTGTACACCAAACATAGATACTCCCCACGACACCCCCATTTTCTGTGGGGGCTTAAAGAAAGATCCGCCGAGTCCAAAATTATTGCCAACAGAGATTTATTGTAATTACGGCAAAAACAAACAACCATTTAAATAAATATTTGCTTTTTGAGGATACAATGATGGCGGCATGCTGGCAATAGTATTTTATGGAGAACAACTAGTCTGTCTTGAAATTCTATGCCTCATTATCCAATAGGAGCAATCTAAGACTTATTTTAAAGTTTTTTTTAAAACACTTTTTGTGCAACCAGCATCGATAAAGGCATTGATTGCCGAAATGCGTCTGTCTGGTGAACACATTGGAATTCTGAAACCCGCTGAGTAACCGTGGGCGTAATGCTCCGCTCCGCCCGCGGAGTGTGCGAGGTGTTGCCTACTTCACGGTCCGTGAAGTAGGCTGTAGTAGGCAGGCTACACACACGCCACGGCGGAGTGGAGTTGCCCGCCACCCGCCTCCCTCAAGCCCTCGGGAGCCCCGGGACGCCGCAGCTTAGGTAAGTCATTTTAATTACTTTTAAAATGCTTTTAAAGAATGTAAGGGCATTTAAAAGAGGGTGGGAGGGAGGCGGGCAGAGCGTAGTGGGGCTACGTAGAGCATGCGGAGTGTGCGCAGATTTGCCCCCACTAAGTGATGCTCTCCGTAGCCCCACTTCGCTCACTACGCCCAGGCTTACCGCTGAGTGCTCCTTGATGTTCCTTGTGGAGCGTTCTGGTTGTAATTTATGACATGAGACCACTTTCACATATGGAAGCACCCTTATGAAAATTGTACAGCAGATACTATGTGGCATTTTTGGGAAAGTGTTGAACTTTATTTGCCAGAACCACCATGGCTGGAATGGAGGGACACACCAGCCGATACAAATATCGGGGCATTACTAAATGTCAGACGTCAGTCACCAGACCAGCACCTATGGGTAGGTGACTTATGATATGGCAATAGCGGCGAAACGAGGGAGCAGAGACCAGGTTATTGTTTTAGTGAGATCACTCATATGAGAAAAAGATGGAAGGAATATGAGCCTGCATGCGTTGCAATAAACTTTGGTGTACTGGGTGGCGTGGAGCCATTGTGGGGAGGAATATCTATGAAAGCTATACAGAGCCCACAGGGACCGTGATGCGGATTAATCAGGGTAGGAGAACTATACTGTAGTGAAGTTAGCAGGCTAGTGGTTGTGGGTGGAGCTTAGGGAGTGGACAGGAAGAGGAGGGGACCGACGAGGGGGAGTCAGTTAGAGTAGGGACAGGAGACAGGCTGGATGTACGAGAATAAAGGTCCAGTGCTGATAATTCATGGTGTCTGTATTTATTGTAGCAGGATGCTACAACTGGCGACGAGGGTGGGATTTCATTAATAGCAGCCCACAAGATCACAGAGAGACACCCTGTCCCTTGCAGCGTCGAGGGAAGAGCTCGGCTGCTGAGAGAAGCTGAGGCCGAAAGAGGAAGGTCAGGAGCAAGCGACCGCGGCCCTGAAGACGTCGAGGACCCTTGACGAAATCCCGACCTGGGAGCGCTGAAACGCTCGGTCGAAGAAACCCCTGAGCGCGAGTCCCGCTGGGGGTGTGTCGCCTAACAGCCGTGCAGAAACAGGAGTCGGGAGCCCACTCCGACCCTGTCCAGTGCCCCACAGTGAGTGAAGAGGCGCCCTGGTGGAAGGGGGCGCTGCCCTGATAAGCTGCCGTCAAGCGCGGCCAAGCGCGCCAGAACCGGAGCCTGTGTCGGTGAAAGTGCCGACCTCACGCCTGATGCGTGGATTTTGGCACGCGGTCGGCCGAGAAAAGCGGGAAGCCGAAAGCAAGGTGGGAGCCTACCCCAGCCCTACCTGTTCGCAGCAACAGATGAGGAGAGGAAGATCCTGTGGTGTGCTGCTGCTGAAAACTGCCAACCGGTGAGTCCAGAGTGGACGAGTGGCCGAGTGAGCAAAGGAGAGAAAACCTCGTGTGTGCAGTGACGGCGGCCATCTTTAAGTCAGGCAGTCAGGCACGTTTCAAGACAAACCCCTTGACTGTTACACGGCGGCCATCTTGAAGTCAGGTACTGAGGAAAGAAACAAGCATTGGCGAATAAACAAGCATTGGTACTCAGAAATAAACAAACATTGGCAAAAGAAACAAGCATTGGTACCCGAAAACAAACAAACATTGGCAAACGAAACAAGCATCGGTACCCGAAAATAATCAAGCATTGGTACCCAAAAATAAACAAGCATTGGTAAATAAGCAAGCATTGGTGGGACCAAGTGAGTGTGACAAAGACACAAACGAACACTGCAAAGATGTCCGGTGATGATAGAAATCAGCCGCCACCGGCAGATGCCAAGCCCAAGGGTCCAGGTGGCTCGCACCTGCGAGCGCCCGAATCCCTCAAGGTGACCACTGGGGGAACTATGGGTCCCAAATGGCAAGAATGGTTTGAAGAATTCGAAGATTATATCGAAGGATCAGAAGTGATTGAGGATAAGAAGAAGTTGATTGCCCTGCGCAACTTTGCGGGGCGGGAGATAGTCAAAATAATCAAAGACCTTCCTGCCGCTGAGTCGGACACCTATGACAAAGTGCGTGACGCATTAAATATGAGATTCTTTCACAAAAAGAACGTCGACTATGAACGCCATACATTTCACTCGGCTCGTCAAGGGAAAGAGGAGCCAATGAGTGCTTTCATGATGCGCCTGAGGAGACTAGCCAAGCATTGTGCATTTGATAATTTCTCAACAGATGCTGCAATCAAGTCGCAGATAATTGATGGGTGTCACTCCGACCAATTGAGGAGACGATTATTAAGAAAGGAACATAGCCTTGACGATATAGAGGAAATGACACGCATATTTGATCAAGCAGAAGAGTATGCAGCAGACATTGAAACAGGACACAAAGGAAGTCGTGAACAAGTGCGGCGCGTGCACGCCAAGAATGAGAACCGGAGACGCTCAAGTGACGAACGTTGGAGATCACGCCAGTCATCACGTCGAGAGCGATCAAGACATCAGCGGCGAGATCCGTGGAAGAAGGAAAGGCGATCAGAAAACGTGAGGAAATGTTACCGTTGTGGGTATGATTACCCCCATGTAGATAGCTGTCCGGCTATGGGTCAAAGATGTCGGAAGTGTGGTCGAACAAATCATTTTGAAGTAATGTGTGGGGAATACAATAAGGAGAGACGAAGTGGTGCCGCAAAGACAGCCCAGCCTGACTCACGAAGAGGTACCCCGAGAACGTCCCAATCCGGCACCCGAAGACACCACGCACGAGCCGTCCAAGACCAAACTGAACAGTCTTCTGGGTCGTCACACTCCAGTCGAGAGTCACGACGGTCCAGGTGGGAACGGAGGTCACCATCCCCGGAATCTAGACCGTCATCCAGAGACTCAACATATACCATTGAATATCTGAACTTAGCCATGGATCCAGACCAGCTTAAGACCTATCCCCGGCTGGACATCAAAGTTGGCAATCATGACACACAATTTGTATTAGACTCAGGTGCATCCCTGAACTATATTCCAGTTACGGAATATGAAAGAATGAAGCCACGTCCCCCATTGACCTTTGCACCAGTCAGAGTCTTTACATGGATGGCTAAGAAGCCACTTCCTTGCCTCGGGAAGTTTTCAACGACTCTTCAACATGAGGACACGACCATTTCAGCGGTCATCCATGTCATTAAAGGCCCGGAAGCAGACTGTCTGCTGAGCCTCCCGACCGCCGAACGTCTTCACCTAGTGGAAATCCTTTTCAAGGTCAGTGGAAACCAAGATGTGACCCGCCAGTTTCCCAGACTATTTCAAGGACTAGGCAAGCTAAAAGACTGCCAAGTACGACTACATATAAATGAACAAATCAGACCTGTCGCTCAACACCCTCGACGGGTACCATTCCATCTCCAAGCTGCTGTAGAAGAAGAGCTCCAGGACTTGCTAGCTGCTGATATCATCGAGCGCACTGAGGGTCCAACACCGTGCGTGTCCCCAGTTGGTATCGTTCCCAAAAAGGGCACGGCCAACAAAGTCAGACTCTGTGTGGACATGCGCCTGCCCAACACCGCAATTGAAAGAGAACGACATCCGGGGTCACACCTGAGTGATATGATCTCGGCTCTAAACGGAGCAAAGATATTCTCCAAGTTGGACTTAAATAAGGGGTACCACCAGTTAGAATTAGAGGCAAAGTCGAGATACATCACCACGTTCGCAACCCATCTGGGGTTGTTCAGATATAAGAGGCTCAGTTTTGGGGTTTCTTCTGCAGCCGAAATATTCCAAGAAGCCATTCGGCAGGTCATTCAAAACATTCCCAATACCTTCAACTATAGCGATGACATCCTTGTCTATGGTTCGGATCTACGAGAACATGATATCGCACTCAATCGTGTTTGCCATGCACTACTGGAAGCAAACCTGACTCTTAACAAGGAGAAGTGCGAATTCCACCAAGACACACTAAAATTCTTTGGTCATATCTTCTCAGGCGCTGGCATGAAACCTGACCCCGATAAGATTGGGACTCTGAACAACACCAAGAGCCCCCAGGACGTCAGTGAGCTCAGGTCATTTCTCGGTATGGCCAGTTATTGCGCTCGCTATATTAGGGACTACGCCACCATCAGCCATCCCCTTCGTCTACTAACCAAACAAGGCCAGCCGTTTGAGTGGACTCCCCAATGTGAGACCTCCTTCAAAGAAATCAAGAAGGCGGTAGCATCTGCGGATCACCTGTCATATTTCAACCCACAAAGAAAGACTGAAATAACTGTGGATGCCAGCCCTGTTGTTCTTGGTGCCATCTTGGCACAATATGACAACGACTCTGATCCACGTCGAATAATCGCATATGCGAGTCGTAGCTTGACCGACCCAGAGCGAGCATACTCACAGCCTGAAAAAGAAAGTCTTGCCGTAGTGTGGGCGTGTGAACATTTTCATGTCTTCATATATGGAAAACATTTCACTTTAATTACAGATCACCAAGCTCTTGTCACCATTTACGGAAATCCACGCTCCAAGATGCCCCCAAGAATCGAAAGGTGGGGCCTAAGGCTACAGGAATACACATTCACCATCATCCACAAGCCAGGGAAGTCAGAAAACCCGGCTGACTATATGTCCAGACACCCGGCTACATTTTCAGTCTCCAAATCGTCCATTGCGGAAGAGTACATACATTTCGTAACTGATCATGCTCTTCCTCCCGCCATCCCAATGGACGCCATCAGGGAGAGCACAGCACGAGATATCATCCTGCAGAAGGTCCTGCGCAGAATTCGACACAACAGGTGGAGGCATGATTCTCAGGATGAAGAGACAGATCCTGTCCTTAAACAAGAAATGCAGGCATTCCGGCACGTGTGCAGTGAGCTGTCTGCCACCACTGATGGCATAATACTGCAAGACCAGAGAATAGTGATTCCCACTCAATTAAGACAAGGAGTGGTTGCCCTTGCCCACGAAGGACATCGGGGTATTGTGTCAACCAAACGTGCATTAAGAGAGCGAGTGTGGTTTCCGTATCTCGACCAAATGGCCGAAGCTACTTTGAAGGACTGTCATCTTTGTCAGCTTACGAGCAAAAGTGACCCTCCAGCACCACTGAACATGACCCCTCTACCACCTGGAGTGTGGCAAGAAATTGCTATTGATTTCTATGGACCCTTGGCATCGGGCAAATACGTGCTGGCCATCATTGATGAACACTCTCGATACCCCATTGCACGCTTTGTACCGTCTACAAATGCCATAAGTACTCTCAAGGTATTAGACGAAGTCTTTGCGGCCTGGGGTGTTCCCTCCAAGGTAAAGACAGACAACGGACCCCCATTTAATGGAAATGACTTTGCAGCATTTGCGAAACACCTGGATTTCCATCATCGTAAGATTACACCCCTCTGGCCACAGGCTAATGGAACAATTGAAAGATTCATGGCCACGCTTAAAAAGACTTTTCAACATGCGACAGCGGAAGGAAGAGACCTACAAGTTGCCCTCAACGAGGTTCTCCGAGCTTACGGCACAACTCCTCATGCTACCACCGGGAAATGCCCAGCAACGCTTATGCTGGGGCGTCCCATGAGGAATCGCATTCCAACGTGGGAAGGGGCCTTACGACCATCATTATCACCCACTCAAGATCATCAAGAAATGATGGAGACAGACCAGCGTAGAAAAGACAAAATGAAGTCATATGCAGATCACAGGAGAAGGGCAAGGTCACTCTCGTTACATGAAGGAGACCGAGTGCTTGTCAAGCAAGAACAGCAGAAAAAGACCGACTGCCTATTCAAGGACGAACCGTTACTGGTCACAAAAAGGAAAGGAACTATGTTAACTGCTGAATCAGAACAGAGACGAATTACGAGAAATATCTCGCACTTCAAGAAATTGCCACGCGATGCCACCGAGATCTCACTGAGTGACATGGACACTCCCGGTTCGGAAGAACCACCTTCAGTCAGTCGTGAACACTGATCCAATCAATGAAACACGAAGCGACACTACCCTGAGATCCAGGTCACCACGACCTCATCGTGACATACGTCCACCCAAAAGACTTATTGAAGAAATGGAATAAGAAGTCAGTGTTTCTATTTGTTTTGTTACAAAGGGGGGAGATGTAGTGAAGTTAGCAGGCTAGTGGTTGTGGGTGGAGCTTAGGGGGTGGACAGGAAGAGGAGGGGACTGACGAGGGGGAGTCAGTTAGAGTAGGGACAGGAGACAGGCTGGATGTACGAGAATAAAGGTCCAGTGCTGATAATTCATGGTGTCTGTATTTATTGTAGCAGGATGCTACATATACTATGGGGGTTCCTGGGGGTGGCATTTGAAGAATGTCCGACCCCGGGTACCTTCGGGCCAATGGTATGGCCCAGAGTGAAAGTACTCAAGCAGGTGAGGTGCCTGCTGTAGAACGCAGCGATTTAGAATGCCGTGTTCTCTCAGTCAGTTGGGGATTTCTGGTGAAGGTAGGCAGAGCGTTTTTTCTTAGGTTCCAGTTAGTTTTTTCACATGTAGACTTGGTCTCTTTATAATTAAATCATAGCTGAGTCCTCTGCGGATGTTAGGGAGGCCTTGAGGCTTTTATGTCAGCCAGGGAGGTAGGATTTATTGGTCCCAGGGGTGCTGGGGCAAGCATGGACAGGCTTGGAGAAAAGGAGAAGGGGGTCCTCTGATGGGGTTTCTGCTGCTGTTCGGGTATGTTTCTCTTCTGACTGCTCCCCAGAGAAAGCTTCTTTTAAACTGCACAGCGTAACCAGTAAAGGTTTAGAGGAGGAATCTTCTCTTACCTCTGTTCAGCAGCCTGCTTCCTCAGTATTGAAGAGGGGGAGGGGCAGATCTCGCCCACGCTCAGTTAGGGGCAGACTCCCAGGGAAAGTGAATTGTCTTAAAGGGGACTGTGGCAGTAAGTGATTTTTGTTGAAAATTAGGTGTTAACACCATCTGGTGGTTATTTTCATATGGAAAGTTTTGGTACAAAACAGGAGGCTGCTTTTTTAGGTTCGAATAAGAGGAATATTCCTATTTTTGGGAAGAGGTTACATTTATCAGAAAGTGTTAAATATTTGCCAGGTGAGAGGTAACTGTCACCTATGGTTTCCAGTGAGAGAGGTGATATGATATTATGTAATGATATATTATCAAATGGTGAAGCCTCTATGGATTTAAATAAGTTTAATTCGGGTTTACAAACAGTAAAGGGTAGTCAAGCTTTTCCTACGAAACAGCAGGAGGAGGTTTTTGTTTCTATGCATGATGTTGGTAATGATACAGATATGTCTGTTAGAGTCAAGAAGGGTCAAAAAGGACATGGAAAATGGGTGTGGGTTAGTGACGGTAAGAAAGGGAATAACAGGTCATCTACATTAGGTTCAGAGGATCCTGTGTCAGCAAGTTTTAGCAACTTGCAGCCCAATGCAGAGACCATGCTGCCAAAAGGTCATTAAATACTGTGAAAGACTTTCGAGCAGGTCTAAAGCGTCCAATTTTTCCGCCCTGATGGAGTTCACCTTTCATTTATAGTGAATGAATTAAAATGTATTGAATATTAAGGAGAGGTTTTCCAATATGCTGGGGTTGAATACTTAGTGCTAAAGGGCTGGTTCAGTGACAGTTTTGTACTTAGTTTTCTTTTTCAAAACCTAAATCAATTAGCCTGATGTCATATTGATTTAACTTTTAAAGCGACAGCGTGAACAGATTATTATGTTGTGGGGTTCAAATTAAATCAGTTTATACTACTGATTTGGTTTGAAATTCTGAATGCTACTCAAAAAGGGGAATTTTTATAAAAATTCAAAGCTTTTGGGTGGGACAGGAAAATCGCCTGGCCATGGTTTTCTCCTGGTGACAGAGTTGGACGGGACTGAGACAGGCAGGAAGGGTTGCGGCAGGCAGAATAGCTTAGAACAGAGGGAAAACAAATGACAGAGGAATGAGGCAGGAGGTAGGAAGTTTGTGAAACTAAGGGGTTGGGGACGAGGTTCAATATGGGGAAAAGTTCATGGGAAATCAAGTAGGGGCGGCGGGGTGTTAGATTTGAGTTGTATTCCTTGCATAAATTATTGTAAATGCTTTTGACTGTTGCAAATAAAGCAACCTTTTACCCCATTCCGTCTGTGATATAATCTTTGCCTGATGGGGGCTCCTGGCGGTGGCATTCAAAGAATGTTCACCCCCAGGTAGCTTCGGGCCAATAGTACGGCCTAGAGCAAAAGCGCTCGAGCAGGTGAGGCGCCTGCTGTAGAATGCGGCGATTTCGAACGCCGCGTTCTATCTCAGTCAGTTGGGGTTTTCTGGTGAAGGTAGGCAGAGTGTTTTTTCTTAGGTGCCCCTCCTGCCCTCCCTTTAAATTAGGAAATTATAACTTTAGTAGTAGCTCAGGTTAGGCATTAAAAGATTTTACTGTTGAGGGTAGTTTTTTTTAAGCAGGCAGATTTGGACGGGATTGGGGCAGGCAAGAATTGTTGGGGCAGGCAGAATAGCTTAGGACAGAGGGAAAACAGATGACAGAGGAAGGCGGCAGGAGGTAGGAAGGTGGCGAAACTAAAGGGTTGGGGACAAGGTACAATATGGGAAAAAGCTCATGGGGAATCAAGAAGGGGGGCAGGGGATGTTAGATTTGAGTTGTATTCCTTGCAAAAATTATTGTAAATGCTTTTGACTGATGCAAATATAGCAACCTTTTACCCCCATTCGGTCTGTGATGTAATCATTGCCCGATGATGGCGGCGTGCTGGCAATAATATTTTATGGATAACAACTAGCCCGTCTTTGATTACTATACCCCATTAACCAATGAAAGAACATTGTGCGCAAGCAGCATTGATAAAGGCATTGATTGCTGTAACGGGTCTGTCTGGTGAATAGATTGGAATTATGAAACCTGCTGATGTTACTTGTGGAGCATCTTGTTGTAATTCATGACATGAGGCTACTTTCACATATGGAAGCACTGAAAAGTGTTCGGCAGATACTTAGTAGTGTTTCTGGGATCATTTATAAAATAGTGGGGATTTTTTAACAAAAATTCGCAATCTGATCTGGTCTGAAAGTTATAATATGATCACAATTGACGTAATTGCCTTGTATACATGTATAGATCATGCTTTTAGAGTCAGTGTCGAGTGTGCATATTTTAAAGACCAGACCGGCCTGCAATTTGGAGCACAACAAGAGGCTAATCAACATGATTGAGCTCTGCCTGAGAGAGAACATTTTTGTCCATGATGGGGTATTCTACCTACAAAAGATTGGGACCGCACGGGACACCTGCTTCAACCCCAGCTTCGCCAATTTGGTGATGGGCTGGTAGGAGAAGCAGATGACCTGGGCGGAGAATACTGGCTATTAATCAGATAGATGCACAGCTTTTTTTTCTTAAAGGTTGAAATTTCAGATCAAAACAGTTTCTGATTCATTTGTAGGTGCACACCAAGGTGGCGTCGAGGGCCCAACGACGTCAGACAAAATACCTAGAACGTGGGGCTAGAGAATCTCTAGTCTCATCCCTTCGTTGGCACACAAGTGGTTGTCCTTCCTTGGAATAAGAAAGTGACTTTCATTCAATGTATTTTGCAGTTCATTTTATTTCATAATAAAGTTCGTTTTCAAAGGTTGTTTGTAGTTATTTTTTGAACATTTACAGCATTATCATCTTAAGCACTGTCTTTTAGGCGTGTCCAATGCATTTCGGGCATTGTCGGTATGCCCTTCATCAGGGAATTGACACTAAAAATAATAATATGAGCATGCATTAGAATGATTGTTGAATATGTATTAAAAAACCATGATATGTCAAACATTTAAACAAAACATGCTGTCACTCTGTGTTGGTAATTCAAAAAGAAAAACGATAAACAAATGAGAATACATTGGTCAATGCGTGAAGAAAATCATGCTCTGTGTCTAAGTATAAACCAAGAAGTTAAAATGAGGCGGTGTGTCACTTACGTGCTTCTTGAAAGCAGTTGTGTAAGAATCTAAAAGAAAAGGGCGCACGGCTATTAGAGCAGTCTGTGGTTGAAAGAACCGCGTTATGCAGTATCAAATATGCGGGGGGGGGGGAGGGTATGCTCAGACATGAGTCCCTTGCTCACTGCACCATCAGGATTCAAGCAAGCCGGGCCGAAGACGGCTGTAATGCCAGAAACCGGTCCCCGGAAGCTTGTTTCCTTTCCAGTGAAGAATTGGCTTGGTAGTTTGGTCTGCCCTGTTCCCATGATGCACTGGGCCAGGGACAGACTAATTTGCATATAGCCAGGTTCTGAACTGGGATGGTGCAGTGAGCTAAAAAACGGTGTTGGATCAAGCCCTGATCTGTTGACTGGGTAGGAGTGTTCTGATTAACTCAGATACTCTGTCCATCACCACCCCCCTTTTGAAATTATTTTGGCCACCATGAGTGTGGAAGGGTATGCTCAGACATGAGCCCCTTGCTCACTGCACCATCAGGATTCAAGCAAGCCGGGCTGAAGACGGCTGTAATGCCAGAAACCGGTCCCCGGAAGCTTGTTTCCTTTCCAGTGAAGAATTGGCTTGGTAGTTTGGTCTGCCCTGTTCCCACGATGCACTGGGCCAGGGACAGACTAATTTGCATATAGCCAGGTTCTGAACTGGGATGGTGCAGTGAGCTAAAAAACGGTGATGGATCAAGCCCTGATCTGTTGACTGGGTAGGAGTGTTCTGATTAACTCAGATACTCTGTCCATCACCACCCCCCTTTTGAAATTATTTTGGCCACCATGAGTGTGGAAGGGTATGCTCAGACATGAGTCCCTTGCTCACTGCACCATCAGGATTCAAGCAAGCCGGGCCGAAGACGGCTGTAATGCCAGAAACCGGTCCCCGGAAGCTTGTTTCCTTTCCAGTGAAGAATTGGCTTGGTAGTTTGGTCTGCCCTGTTCCCATGATGCACTGGGCCAGGGACAGACTAATTTGCATATAGCCAGGTTCTGAACTGGGATGGTGCAGTGAGCTAAAAAACGGTGATGGATCAAGCCCTGATCTTTTGACTGGGTAGGAGTGTTCTAATTAACTCAGATACTCTGTCCATCACCACCCCCCTTTTGAAATTATTTTGGCCACCATGAGTGTGGAAGGGTATGCTCAGACATGAGTCCCTTGCTCGAAGCACCATCAGGATTCAAGCAAGCCGGGCCGAAGACGGCTGTAATGCCAGAAACCGGTCCCCGGAAGCTTGTTTCCTTGCCAGTGAAGAATTGGCTTGGTAGTTTGGTCTGCCCTGTTCCCATGATGCACTGGGCCAGGGACAGACTAATTTGCATATAGCCAGGTTCTGAACTGGGATGGTGCAGTGAGCTAAAAAACGGTGATGGATCAAGCCCTGATCTTTTGACTGGGTAGGAGTGTTCTGATTAACTCAGATACTCTGTCCATCACCACCCCCCTTTTGAATTTATTTTGGCCACCATGAGTGTGGAAGGGTATGCTCAGACATGAGTCCCTTGCTCACTGCACCATCAGGATTCAAGCAAGCCGGGCCGAAGACGGCTGTAATGCCAGAAACTGGTCCCTGGAAGCTTGTTTCCTTTCCAGTGAAGAATTGGCTTGGTAGTTTGGTCTGCCCTGTTCCCATGATGCACTGGGCCAGGGACAGACTAATTTGCATATAACCAGGTTCTGAACTGGGATGGTGCAGTGAGCTAAAAAACGGTGATGGATCAAGCCCTGATCTGTTGACTGGGTAGGAGTGTTCTGATTAACTCAGATACTCTGTCCATCACCACCCCCCTTTTGAAATTATTTTAGCCACCATGAGTGTGGAAGGGTATGCTCAGACATGAGTCCCTTGCTCACTGCACCATCAGGATTCAAGCAAGCCGGGCCGAAGACGGCTGTAATGCCAGAAACCGGTCCCCGAAAGCTTGTTTCCTTTCCAGTGAAGAATTGGCTTGGTAGTTTGGTCTGCCCTGTTCCCATGATGCACTGGGCCAGGGACAGACTAATTTGCATATAGCCAGGTTCTGAACTGGGATGGTGCAGTGAGCTAAAAAACGGTGATGGATCAAGCCTTGATCTGTTGACTGGGTAGGAGTGTTCTGATTAACTCAGATACTCTGTCCATCACCACCCCCCTTTTGAAATTATTTTGGCCACCATGAGTGTGGAAGGGTATGCTCAGACATGAGTCCCTTGCTCACTGCACCATCAGGATTCAAGCAAGCCGGGCAGAAGACGGCTGTAATGCCAGAAACCGGTCCCCGGAAGCTTGTTTCCTTTCCAGTGAAGAATTGGCATGGTAGTTTGGTCTGCCCTGTTCCCATGATGCACTGGGCCAGGGACAGACTAATTTGCATATAGCCAGGTTCTGAACTGGGATGGTGCAGTGAGCTAAAAAAAACGGTGATGGATCAAGCCCTGATCTGTTGACTGGGTAGGAGTGTTCTGATTAACTCAGATACTCTGTCCATCACCACCCCCCTTTTGAAATTATTTGTATTGGGATTGGCTGGATTAATGGTTGTTTAATTGGGCACTTGCCTAAAATTTGTATCTTGCTGACCCATAATGGAGATATGAATTTTGAATGAAAAATAATTTAGATTTATTAAATCTCTATAGTGTCTCTAATATGACCCCACCACCGTTAAATTGGTAAAATATGATCAGTCTCACAGTAGAGCTCCACCAGAGAACTTTCCTTTCTTTAAAAGTAAAGTACAGCAGGTGTGTGTATTATGCACAAGGAACATCAGTGAAACATTTCCTGTCATATGGTGTTTATCCTGTATGAATTGCTTGCACAAATTAATTGACTATGATGAGTAAATTGTTTTAAATTTTATCATATGTCCCACATTATTTATGCCTGTTTTTAATGTATTTATTTCAATGATTTTTCACTAAGAAGTGATTTTAATAATATTCATGGAGGAAGATACTTGTAATAGTATCTCCTCCATGTCTATGATGATGATTACGCTTGTATTCTCGAAAGGTGGTGCGAAAGGTGGTGGGGCACATTCACTTTGAGAAAGGCTTGTGCTGAAATGTGTCAGTGAGTTGGAATCTTCAAAATAAAATAACTACGTTGACATGCTACCTGGAGTGCCCCGCTTGTTCTTCGATTTTGACTGATTGAAGGTGAATAATATATATACATTAGATGTGAAGAATATGTATATATATATATATATATATGTATATTACCTACTGGCGGTTGCCAGTAGGTAGTTATAGTTAGGACCAAGTTTCCATAGGAAGAACATTTTTTGTTTTGCTTATAACTTTAGCGTTGTTTGATGAATCTTCATGACATTTTCCAAAATAATTCTTTATTCATATCAGCTCCTATGTTGAAAGTTTGGGGGTGATTCGTCAAGGGGGGCAAAGAAAAAAGGAGGGTCCCAAACGTGTTTTCTCTATGCAATTTCCATTAGAAACTTTAGACAAGGCTACAGGTGGAACGGGTGAACGGAATTACCCCAAATTTGGCAGGGAGAAGGGTCTTGATCTAGAAAGCACGCTTTTGTTTATTTGGTGTGAATCCGTTTTGGAGAAATATCGAAATTTACACATATCGATATTTGGGAATTCTGCCATCTGATTAGCTGAGGTTTTACGAGCACGAGCTTGCTGCTTATTGGCTGCGAGCGGTTGCAACTAGGAAGTGTTGGCAGCCATTTTGTGATTCTGTTGAAGCGAGTAAGGGGAAAAAAAGGCAAAAAAAGTAGGAAAGAGGAGGGTAGGAGCACTGTAACCCTTCTCCCTGCCAAATTTGGGGCAATTTTGTTCACCCGTTCGACATGTAGCTTATCTAAAAATTCACAAAGTGTAATGGGAGATTCGTATTTAAAAATTCTGTTGAAGCGAGTAATGGGAAAAAAGGGCAAAAAAAGTAGGAAAGAGGAGGGTAGGAGCACTGTAACCCTTGTCCTTGCCACATTTGGGGTAATTCCGTTCATCCGTTCGACCTGTAGCCTTGTCTAACAATTCACAAAGTGTAATGGGAGGTTCATATTTAAAAGGGACTCTATTTTACTTGTAGTTCGTGCTATCTGCGGTCGATACATTTCTTTTGCAGAAGTGAGGGACACTTCTGTTTGAAACAAAAGCGCTTTCAGTTTGCTCAGTTTAATGAAATCTGTTTTCAAAGTAGGTATTGAAGGCCAGGTTGAGCTTTGGGAGTTACTTTGTGTGGGTGGGAATAATCACATACAACATGACAAACAACACGTATACCTATCAGACACAATGACACTATGTACTGTGGGAACTGTGGCTAGCCATGTCCCCAAACCAAACATGCAAACACAACAATGATGGACAGAATGTGGATCAATGTCACACATTCACCCCAGTCAAAAGATCTGGGCCCAAATCCATCGTTTTTCCACTCCACACCACCCTGGGTTAGACAATGGCGATATGCAAATCAGCACTGACCCTGTTGCCCCATGGGAACAGTCCAGTCCGAACTACAAAAGCCATGTCCTTCCCAGAACGGAAACAAGCATCCGAGGACCGGCCCGGTTTCGAGGTAACACCTCTCATCAGCCCGGCTAGCTTGATTCCAGTGGTGTGGAGTGTCTGGGACTCACGTCTGAGCATCCCCAGTACACTTAGAGCGGTAACTGCAAACACAACAATGATGGACAGAAAACTGCAAACACAACAATGATGGACCAAACATGGCATTGCACCTCTGCCACACAATGCAGAATGCGGGAGAGATGGGAGCAAAGTATGTGCAAAGGTGGCAAGTGATTCTCGATTATAAAAGTATACAATGCAAAGTGTTACAGGGATGTGCCGGACAGACTTGAGTATGCAGAGCACAGACATGTACATGTCAACATACACTGATGGTCTATTGAGTGAAGTGGACAGTGGACGCAACCATGATAGTACAGTGAGTAGGGAAGATTACGAAAACATAGCGCGTACCTGCCCCATGCCCCCCCCAATCTTTAGCGTAGTGGGCTAGCTCGGTGTACGCAAGACTAGAGTAGGGGTATGAATAAAAGGCATGTTTCTCTGGGTGTGGATATCTTTCGGAATGGCGAGCGTGTCTGCCAGGTCTGTGCAGCTTACACCGCCACAAGGCTGATGCCGTGAGCGAAGGGGGCTACGTGAATGATGCTCTCAGCCTGGTGTTACCGAGAAACTGTCATAGCCGCTGCGACGCACAATTGCCTCACAGCTCACCTTTCGACACCACCGTTTGTGAAAAAGGGCCCACCACGTGCCGGCAGAAGCTCCTGGGCCGAGGTCTGTGAGGTCAGAAGACTCCTGAGATCAATGTGGTTACCGTGACACAGCCACACAGCGCCCAGCCTGAGGCCCAGCACCGTGGAGTGCTCTGTATACTACTAACAAAGTAGTCCAACAGATATCAACAGTGGAACGGTGTCTTGATCCCACAATGGACAATGTTAGAACTGCATCTGAGAGTGGAGATGAAGGTACTCCCTTCGACCAGGTGCAACCAACTCTAGGTCCCAACAGTAGAACAATGTCTTGATCCCACAATGGACAATGTTAGAACGTCATCTGAGAGTGGAGATGAAGGTACTTCGTTCGACCAGGTGCAACCAACCCTAGGTGCCAACAGTGGAACGGTGTCTTGATCCCACAATGGACGATGTCCGATATTACCTGCTGCTTGGTTTTACACAACTCCCTCCGTTGAGGTACATCACACTCTGTGGTTCCCTGCTGCACATGATTATTGGGCTTGGTTGACAGCAGTTGCTGGAATACACCGCGGTACAACAAGTCCAAACATTGAAACGTGGTCTTGATTCTATGATTGAGGATGTCAAAAGTTAAAGTGTGTCATGATTTCTGTGTACCCCTTCCGATCAGGTGCAACCAACTTCGTGCTTCCGAATCCAACGGCACATGGCTGTGAGGCGTTAATAACCACTGCCTCTGGTCTGCACTGCGGTCAGCAGGGCTCACAATTCAGATCAACTGGTGATTGTTTAATTACAGAATCCAGTAAGCAACTAACTACAACGTCTATTGAAATATACACAATATCCTTTTAGTAAACTTGCTTGAAGAACTTTTTTTAGATGAGTTATAGGTTTAGTACAAAGACCAAATTCTTCTTGGTATTGGAAAAGAACACTGAGTAACAGTGTACACTGTGGACAGCAGAGATCGCAATTTGAATTGTCTTGATTTATTTATTGCAGAGTTTTTTGTAATTTATGTTGGTGTATTTTGTGAAGAGGAAGTGCGAAAAAGTATTCATGGATGTCTGTGCTGACTGCTGCCTTCAATTTACACTGCAGACAGCAGTGTTCACAATTCAGATCGAGTCGCTATTGTAGATGACGCAGTACTGTAGGTAAAAGACATTGCTCCAGTGCGCTCTGTCCACACCACTCATATGCATCATGGCAGGCGCCGCACACGCTTTTTGTTGCTTCGTGTATCACAAATTGGGCAGCTCAAGTCAACGCCACGTGGCTGTGGGCCCTTGCTGACCGCTTTTTCAGGCCTACACTGCAGACAGCAGTGTTCACAAATCATATTGAGCCGCAATTGCAGATGATAAAGTCCTGCAGGCAACAGACATTGCTCCTAGTGCGGCCCGACTGCAGCACGCATCATCGCTGGCTGTGCACATGTTGAATGCTTTTGATGTGGCTATCTGAGTGCACTAGAACTGATGGACCCTTTATGATACCATCTTTTTGTGTATTATTTCAGATCTACTGTCCCTACCTTACTGCAGCACAAACTACTGACCCTTTTATTATTGAATCTCTGTGTGTGATCCAATGATTACTGTTGCCGTTGATGCTAGCAGCAACCATTCCCTGAGGGCTGGTTTACACTCACCCCACACGCATCCAGCACAGACGTCACTGGATATGTGACCCTGGTAATAAAAAGTAGTCGAGCGCACGTACCCACTTCCACTATCTATCTGTGTCCGTCTGTTTATTATTTATGCATGATACTGCCCCTGAGCCGTACCACATTACATTGTGCTGTGGACAGCGTATGTAATCATGTTACCTCTGGCAGTGGGGAAAACTTTGGTTATGTAACTTTTAGGTGCCTTGCTATCATAGGTGGAAGGCTACTTTACAGACCATGAACATTGATGAAGATGATGGTTGCATGTTTTGTGTAGTGTAAGATATATGTACATAGCAAAAAGTTCTCTAAAAGAAGCTCTCAAAGCAGAAGAGGTGTGTCTCATCAAATGCTGTAGAGAGAATGACTAAAATGGGTGGCGTTCTCCAACCGCTACAATGGGAAATATTATGAACTAATCAAAGGCTTTTGTTTAAGGTTACATGGCAATCGCACACCCAGCGCGCAAGGAGACCGCACCTGACGTGATTTTGAGAAAATATACTTACCATAATATACGTTTATTACAGTTAAAAATATGTAAAATGATTATAGTATTTTAGATTATCGCTTGCTCTCATCAGTTGTTTAGATATAGTTTTGAGACATAAAAAAACTAGAACACTGTCAGCATTTAGGATGTATTTCTTAAAAGAAAGGCAAAACTGATTTCAACTGCATTAGGAGTGTGTTTACAGCAGTCAATAAATGGTTGACCGGCCGTCTTTAAGAGTGCGTCGTACTGGGCTATGAAGCCCTGCTGGGTGGAGTATATGCTACATAAGATATTCCATAAATAAATATGAGGGGGCTGTTAACTTTGTTATTCTGTTCAGAGGTGGGGATCTGTCCTTTAACTAAAGACACAATAAGAGATGGCAGCTAACACTAGTTTGAAGAGGCGACCACTTTCACTGGACCTATTTACCTCTTTTATCCCAAGAGCCGGGCCCCGCTGTCCCCAAACTAACCCCTCCAGCCACCTTTTCTGATCGCTTATCCATCACCAGAGGCTTCCACCCATGCGAGAAACCTCTGTTTGCACAGTCAGGCCGATGTCTGGTGTCAAAGGACGGCTGGTTATACAGGGGCTCATTCACAGGGCCTCGACATCCGCTCTGAAAAGAAGTGAGGCAAACACGCTTGCATCCTGCAGCCAGCCAGCCCAGCGTGGTTCAAGTCACTGCGTGCCGAGCCAGGGGCAGCTGCTGCAATACAGAGTAGCACTTTTACTGCGCATGCGCACGATGTAAAGCATCGCGCGCATGCGAGAGTCTGGACAGGTCAGGCAAAAGAAAGTGCAAATGCAGGCAGGTAATCATATGAAAAAATAGCATTTACAAATGCAATAGGACTCGTATTTACGTGAGTCCTATTGCATTGTAAACAAAAATGTGGGCGACGAAGAAGGCAGGAACGGGAGTGGGTGGGTGGTGCTTGTGGTGGTCAGAGAAGTCACGGACTTTGGGAGGGAACAGGGGGAGGCAGGGGAACAAAAGAGTTGCTGAAGTAAAGGGGCTGATAGCCATGGAAGGATATAATATAAATAACGCCATGGCAGTAAGGAGGCGGGACTAATACGCCAGCAACCAATGACAATGCAGCATTTTAGATTTAAGCCAATCAAAAGCATGGGCAGAAAGTGGGCGGAGCTTCCCCCACAATATTGTATGCAGCATCTCTCGCCGAGACAGCGCATGCGCTGCCTAGGCGAAACCTAAAAATGAGGGAATGGCGTACCCGGCGGGACACCATACATTTATGATGTAACACAGGGCCTGGCAGCGTGCACTCAGCGCAAACACAATGCGCAGCGGGTGCGACCCCAAATGTACATGACGTAAAGTGCGACTTGGTACTGCGTACCCATCGCATACCAAAGTAGCAGCTGGCGCGACCTCATACGTATAAGATGCTACGAGGGACTCGCTGCCACGAACCCGTTGGATATGAAATGCGCATCCTTTACAAGTTTAGCAATATGGCGGATAGGATTTACGTGCTGATGGAGCTTGGTACACTACCGGTATGGGACTCCAGTTTTCTAAAAATAAAATAAAAAATAATATATACAGATTTTTTTGGAAGATATAAAACATTACATAGTTTTTAAAGTAAAAAAAAATGATAATAGAGTTCCAAAATATTACAACAACAAAAAGAAAAAATATAGGTTTTATAAATATTAAAATATGAAATTAACATTTGAAAAACCATTGAAATTCACTGAAAAAACTATAGGTTTTACAGGTGTTATAGTTAGGAATTAGCATTCAAAAAACCTTTGAGATTCACTAAAAAAAACATAAGTTTCAGGGACGTTATAGTCAGTTGGACATTTTACTCATATAAAACCAGAGAAATTCGCCTGTTATAGTTAGTTGAGCTAACAATAACTTGCGCCCCCGCAATGCACTGGTGATGACGTCACATATTACATCACTCATGACATGGTCAGTGATATCACTGATGATATCACTGATGACATCTCAAATGACATCACTGATGACATAATCCAGTGAATGTGTGCTTCTGTAAAGTTTAAATATTTTTCATATATATCTATGCTAAGGTGTATTGAAGAATGAGTGGATATACAAGTGCCTGAAGGGATTATTTAATTGAAAGTCACTCGATAAAGGCTTATGCTTGAATTGAAGCCTTGTGTGTGTTCGAGTGACTTGCAATTACCGGAACAAGCGGGAGCATGATTTATTTAGGCGGCTGCCGTGCCGTCGAAAGTGCACCACCCCAAGAACTTGGGGGCCACGGGGGTCGTCATCTGCCGGTCCTCGCATGTGGGGCACATCACTTTGGATTTAGGAAGTGCCTGCTGCCGAGACCTATCTGCAAGTCTTTTTAACCAACTGAACATTTTTGCACTGAGCTCCGTAAAGAAAATGGCACTACACTTCCCTCAATGCACAGCGCAGGACTCATTCAGAGCAGCCCATCAGGGGGCATGCTATTATGCAGAAAAAAGGTGTGATTGGACCCAGCCGGTGCTTTTTTCATTTTTCACACTAGCCTCTGAGGAAGAAGTAATTTGAAATGCACCAGGCTGTTGGAATTGACTGTGAAGGGTTGGCAGCCAGACGTTTCTGTATCATTTAATAAAGGCTTATGCTTGAAGCCTTGTGTTGTTTGAGTGACTTTCAATTACCGGAACAAGCAGGAGCATGATTTATTTAGGCGGTTGCCACACCGTCGAAAGTGAACCACCCCAATAACCTGGGGGCCACGGGGTCGTCATCTGCCGGTCCTCGCATGTGGGGCACATCACTTTGGATTTAAGAAATGCCTGCTGCAGAGACCTATCTGCAGGCCTTTTTAACCAACAGAACATTTTTGCACTGAACACCGTAAAGAAAATGGTACTACACTTCCCTCAATGCACAGCACAGGACTCATTCAGAGTAGCCCATCAGAGGACGTGCTATTATGCAGAAAAAGGGTGTGATTGGAACCAGCCGTTGCGTTTTCATTTTCCACACAAGCCTCTGAGGAAGAAGTTATTTGAAACGCGTCAGGCAGTTGGAAGTGACTGTGAAGGGTTGGCAGCCAGAAGTTTCTGTAACATTTAATAAAGGCTTATGCTTGAAGCCTTGTGTGTATTCGAGTGACTTTCAATTACCGGAACAAGCAGGAGCATTATATATATATATATATATATATATATATATATATATATATATATATATATATATATATATATTCACTGAAAAAACCATAGGTTATAGACCATATATAGTTAGGAATTAGCATTTACAAAACCTTGAAAATTCACTGAAAAAACCATAGGTTATACACCATATATAGTTAGGAATTAGCATTTAAAAAACCTTATTTTACTCACACAAAACCATTGAAATTCCATATATAGTTAGTTGTACTAACTATATATCGCGCACCCGCAATCCACTGCTGATCATGTCACATATTACATCATTCATGACATGGTCAGTGACATCACTGATGACATCACTGATGACATCTCAAATGACATCACTGATGACATCACTGATGACAACATCCAGTGACTGTATGTTTCTGTAAAGTTAAAATATGTCTTACATATTGAAGAATGAGTGGATGTAGAAGTGTCTGAACAAAGGATTTAGTAGGTGCATGACTGACTGTATGAGTGAGTGATTAAATGTGTCTCACTGAGTGCATGGGTTAGTGACTAAACTGTCTTAATTTGTGCACCATTATGTCTGTTGTTCTGTAAACTGCTGCATGTGTTGATCAGTAGCTATATGATTAACTATATGGGTTATTGATTGGTTGCCCAAGTATTTGTATGGGAGACTGAGAGTGTGTATGGGTGGCTGGGAGGTGTATGACTCTCTGCATAGATGTATGGGTTCAAAAGTGCATGTGGAAACAGCTGTATGGGTGGTTGACTGTGTGCATGACTGTATTGGTGAGTGAATAGATATCTCAGTGCTACATGTCAAAGTAAGTACATATGTAAAATACAGTACATGTGAGAGTTGACATATATAAATAACTGTGCATAAGAGCCAGTGAATGTGTGAGTGGCTGTATGGATCATTGTGAACTTGTATCCAGGATTGTATAAGTGAGTAAATATGTTTTAGTATATGTTTGAATAAGTAAGGTGTGTTTAACTGTATAGTTAAGGAAATGGAGGTGTGATTGATTGTTTGCATGACTGACTAGGTGTGTGTGTAACTTCATGGATGAGTGACAATCTGCGAGTCTGTGTTTACACTGAGTGTATCTAAGGTTATATTAGAGTCTAAAGAGGTTCATCGTATTATCACATGAATGATGTCATCAGTGATGTGATCAGTAATGTCAAATGAGATGTCATCAGTGATGTCATTTGAGATGTCATTTGAGATGTTATCAGTGATGTCATCAGTGATGTCATTAGTGATGTCATTTGAGATGTCATCAGTGATGTCATCAGTGATGTCATTTGAGATGTCATCAGTGATGTTATTTGAGATGTCATCAGTGATGTCATCAGTGATGTCATTTGAGATGTCATCAGTGATGTCATCAGTGATGTCATTTGAGATGTCATCAGTGATGTCATCAGTGATGTCACTGACCATGTCATGAATGATGTAATATGTGACATGATCAGCAGTGGATTGCGGGTGCGCGATATATAGTTAGTACAACTAACTATATATGGAATTTCAATGGTTTTGTGTGAGTAAAATAAGGTTTTTGAAATGCTAATTCCTAACTATATATGGTGTATAACCTATGGTTTTTTCAGTGAATTTTCAAGGTTTTGTAAATGCTAATTCCTAACTATATATGGTCTATAACCTATGGTTTTTTCAGTGAATTTCATTGGTTTTTTAAAAGCTAATATCTATAGCTGTAAAATGTATTCTTCTTTAAATCCCAAAATATATTTTATATGTTTATTAATAATTTTTTTTAAATATTTTTTTTGTTTCGCTCCCGGTCCGCGAACCGGGAAGCTTCCCGTTAGCTCAATTTAATGCCGCGACCCGGTCCGCGAACCGGTAAGAAATCAACATAGTGACGGTATCGCGTTGCCGCGTAATGCGTCTTATGACGTACTGCGTTAGCGCACCCGGAAGTGCCCCGGGGCGCGGACCGAGGCGCGAAACGCAGCTCCCCAGAAGCGATCCGCGGCGCGTCGCAAAAACGCGACGTATCGCGTTGCCGCGTAATGCGTCTTGTGATGTACCGCGTTAGCGCACCCGGAAGTGCCCCGGGGCGCGGACCGAGGCGCGAAGCGCAGCGACCCGGAAGCTATCCGGGGCGCGGACCGGAGCGCGTAACGTAAGCATAACAGGTCATGTGACTTGTTAATAACACTTTTCATTGGTTCATTTCACTTTTGGTTTCATAATGATGTAAGGCTAGGTCAGGTGACCTAAAAATAACACTTTTCATTGGTTGAGAAGTATTGTTTTTCCCAAATGATGAAAACCCCTCCTTCTTTCCTCACTCTGACTTTCATCATTGTGAGAGGAAGACCTTTACTACTATATGAGAAATGGCTTCATTGGTAGCTTCAGCTGGTGGACCCCCACCACCACCTCCACCTCCTCATGGGAAGAGAGGACCACCTCCCCAGGTCATTACCAACACTGAGGAGGAAGATGAAGAAATGGATGAGGAGGGAGAAGAACCACAGTTCTTAGAAGAGGTGCCCCGGGTTTCCAGAAAGAAAGCCAGTTTCATCTGGCAGTTTTATTCGATCCCTCGTGGCCAAAAAAAAGTCAATGCGAGGTATGTCACCTGCCGCATATGCAAAGAACAATTATCAAGAGGGACGGACAAGAAATATAGTTACGGAAATCACACAATGCACAGGCACATGACAAGGAAGCATCCACTAAATTACAGCCGGGCGGAAATAAGGGATATGCAGGACAATCCAAGACCAACTCCTGTGGCCAGACCAAGATTACCAATTTCATTAACACCAGAAGAGGCACGGGAAACTGTGCCAAATATACAAGAAAATTTTGGCCACATGATACACTCTTGTATGCACTGTCGTGCGTTGTTAGCGTGTGGCAACATGAGCATCAATGCTATAAACCTGGCGTATGAACACCATGATTGCCCTAACCGCCCCCAGTAATTTTTTTTTTGCTCCTGTTGAGCCCTTTTCAACGCCTGTTTTTTGTTGTTTCCCCCCCCCCAAAAAAAACCAAAAAAAATATAAAATCGTTCAAAAAATACAAAAAAAACAAAAAATGTTCAAAAAATAAAAAAAAAATATAAAACAACAAAAATATTTAAAAAAAAGTTCTTTTCAGAACTACCTTCCCTTTCAAAAAAAATTGCTAGAATGTTTAGCACTCTGGCAAGCTCTATTTCTTTTGGTTCGCTCCCGGGTTAGCTTCCCGGTACGCGGACCGGGAGCTAACCCAAAAAAATAAAAAAAAATAAAAAGAGTAAGTATAAGGAAAGTAAACAGAGAGTGATGTTAAAAGAAAGACAGCTATAGGGAGTAAAGAAGAGATACTGTTTAATAGATCTATTTACCGAAGAAAAGACGGAAGAGGGTATAATTGTGAAAAACAAAATAGATAACGAAGTGAAAGAAAAAAAAAGAGAGTATAACATTAACAAAGAAGAGTTTCTTGGAGAATGTGAGTGAATGTTCAAAATAAGATTAAAACATGAGGAATAACAGAGAGAAAAAATAGAAAACAGAAAACAAAAAATAACAGAAAAAGATTAATTGAAACAGCAAAGAAATGTAAGTAACATAGAGCCATATCATCAACATAGGCAATTAAAGTTTTGCAGCTTTTATTGGCAGAAATGTGTCGCTAAAGCTGCTTTTGCGGCAGAAAACTGCCGCTAAAACCACTTTTGCACCAGTTTTCTGCCAATAAAAAGAGCAATAATTTTATTGGCTGTATTCATAATATGCCCCTTATTGTGCTTCAACTACACAGAGAAAGCATTATGAACAAGTAGTGATAGAGTGATCAGTCAAAGACACTAAGAGTAATAGAGACGGAGTGAGTGAACAAGAGTGAGGAACTATGAGAAGAGAGGGACTGAGAAAAAGAGTGGAAGGAGTTGAGTAAGTAGGTAATAGAGAAAGGAATGAGGGAAGTAGCAAAGGCAGGAAACTGAGGGTTAAAGAAATGAAGCAGTGGAACTAATAGTAGGTGAATGTGATAGAAATGTAACGAAAAGAGTACAAAGCATTTACCTTATAATTGTCGTTAAATTACTCACTTTTTGTTTTTATACTTTCAATCTGTGAAAGAGAGAACAAACATTTCAAAAATATTAAAACATGTATTTAAAAATTACAAAAGACAAGGGAAAAGATTGAAGGACAAACAGTTTTTCAACAACTTTGACACTTACAGAAGCTTCTGCTTCTCCAGGCCCCCTACACAGTCCTAAAGATATACATTTTAAACTAACAGTATCTTGATGCAGATGAAGTGAGGCCTATCTTAAAACATGGTGCATCTTTTGCATTGCTGTTGTCTCAGAAAAGTGTCGCAAGACACTAACATTTTAAATACTTGCTTCAGGATGCCAATAAGATGTGTCCTATCCAGAGGTTTGTTTGAGGTGAGGCCTACTCAGGGTTGCAGATGAAATTTCGAGTTGTTGAAGAGAATAGAGGACATAATACATGTGAAGGTCTACCAATGAAGTGAGTCATGTCCACTGCACTCTTGAACAAAGTCCAAACCTCCTATGTTTCCCTGGACAGACCTAAACTTGATCTGCACAATGTGATTCGTAATGATAGGAAACACAGGTGATGTAATTGAAATACGTGCAATTTATTTTGCTCATTTCACAATCACATCACTTGTGTTTCCTTTGCTTAGGTATCTCATTGTGCAGATGTAGTCTAGCATATGAAAGAATACGCAGAAGTGCAGCACTGCATGCAACAACTTTGACACTTACAGAAGCCTCACCTTCTCCATGCCTCCTACACAGTTCTACATATACATCATAAATGCAAACAGTACAGAATTAATTATACATGTTAAATGGTTTATTTTTGCTGTTCTCAGAATGTATCAAAATTCACTAAAAACAGTGACTTGAAGGTATTCATCATATAACAGCGGGGAAAAAAAACCACAATCAAAATGATTGTGTTTAAAAAACCCATACAACATAAGAAATCAGAATTCAGAACTCCTTAAAGTTAACTTACTTTCCATGACGTCAAAGGATGTCCTATGAACAGCTTACACTCTTTTGTGCTGTTATTACTTTCAGCCCGCCACTTTCTGAAAGAAAATCTCCATCGTTTTTAAAAACATGTTACATGCAATAAATGACTTCTTGCTCTCTACCACAAGTTTCCACAAGGCCAAATCTTGTCAGACCCATTTATAACTCTTGGATTTCTTGTAAGCCAATCCCGTCATTTGGCATTTCCGCAACTTTCAGAATTAAAATGTTGAAGATCATTTTCACAATCCTGGAATAGTAATATCTTCCCCTTCTTGCTCAGTCATGTTCCACATTTCCTATGACACTGATACTGCTTACTATGAAGCAGACTTACACTAACTCTATGACTACTACAATTATTTAATTCTCTACATCACTTTCAATCACAAAGCAATGTAAAACAGTAGACAGCGTTGCAGACTTACATTCCCTCTACTCTATGTTTTGATTGGCTGCTTCAATTAGCTAATAAAAAGAAATAGTTTTTCTGAACTCATTCAAAGTGCATGTATTTCTCCATGACGTCCAGTGTTATGGTAAAAAGTTATGTCTCTGTACTACACTTATCCTCAAGGCCAAATAGTGTAGGAGCCATGAGAACTTCTTGAAATTCCTCAGAGCACATCCCGAGATTCTTTCCCTAAAATTTTGGTTTTAAAAACACCAGGTAAGAGTTTTTAAGGTCATATGGCAATTTTTTTTTGAAAATTAAAACAGAATCATTGCAGAATGACCAGCCATTTCTACACTTTAAATAAGCTGTATAATGTCCTGATGTTATTGAAGGGCCGTCATGATATATAATTGCTGCAGTTACAAAAGTCCTTCCTGATATTGACAACTGCGAAGCTACAAAATTTTTAATTAAAGTTGTCAATTTTGTTCCATCAGGCCTACATCGTTGGAACATTAAAATGACATACTGGCCATATGTTCGTATAAATAATGTGGACATCATTTCAGATTTACATTGGCTACACTCCATGTTGTGATCAGCTGCTTTTACTAGCTTATTAAAGGAGACTGATTTACTGTCTGGCAAAGTTAAATATATAAATCTTTCTGAGTCTACACTAGTAGTACTTGATACCATACAGTTCTCGCAGTCATGCTGCCATTGATAAGAAAGCCCAAACAGCTGATCTACATCTACACCTTCAGCATGCAATACATCAAGCATATACATTAAAAACTCCTGACAATCTTGCTGAAGATTTTGAGAGAATTGTGTTTGGCCTGAACATCTGTCTAACAGATTTCGAATTTCAGACACACTTTCTATGTTTCTTCTATCAGTGCTACATTTCTCTAACACAGAATTTAACAAACTGCAAAATCTTTGATCAGAATTGACCCTAATCTCTTCTTTTACATTTTCTAGAGAAAACCAAACATTAACCACTACATTAGCATAGCAGTTGACACCAGAACTGTTTTCAAATTGAAAACCAACAACATCTTCAACAGAATCCTTTTTGTTTCTGCTTGTAATTTTAGGTTCATCGACTTTTCGTCTTTTTGCTACAACCTCCCCAGTATTGGTCACATTTCTTCGTTTCCGGCCTATCACACGTTTCTCAAACAAAGGATACTGAGGCAAATGTGACGCATACTCTCTTCTTAACCTATTGTATTCCTTAACACAATCTAGATCCGCACAAATGTTTGTGACATCACACTCAATCAAGTACAATCCCGATAAAGTTCTAACTCGTGGGGGGCGGAGCTAGCCGGCGTCCATGTAAGACGCGCGAGTGCGGAGCTCCTCACCGGTAACCCGCCAAACTCCTAAAAAAACATCATAATACTGCCCTGCCGGCATTCACAACAGTGGCAGATCTTTGGACGGGGCTCCGGTCAGTCGGCGGCCCCTTTGCCCGACGGAGATCCGACGCGGCACACCTTGACGCCGAGGCGGACAGAGCGGAAACATCCAGGCCGCGATCCCCGACCTGTCCTGGACGGCAGCCCGGGTTGCGTAACAGTGCGTGCGGCGTGGGAGACCGAGGGGGTCCCGCTCATCTGCAAGGGCGTCTGGTCGGATGGCACACTTGCGGCCAGCGCTGTGAGACAGTGGAGCGGGTCGGCTCCTGCCCGGTGATGTTCATTTACAGAGGCAGCGGGAGACAGCACGGAGTGCGCACGGACTGGAAGGTGGCTCTGTGAAGACTCGCTTCCCCAATGGCGAGACGCACCTTTCGCCGAATCCCGGCGCCCCGCACCGCATAGAGAGGGGACGCCGGAGGAGCGGTGAGTGACTGGCTCCCCAACACTGCGGCGAACTAGCCGACCACTACACGTGGAGACTACTGGGGGCACTGTTCGAGGTGGTTTCCTGCGGAGGGCCATATCAGCGTCCCGGAGCGAGCTGCCGCCATCTTGGGCAACAGCCCTGCTGCGTGCCACACTGGACGGGGGGGTCCCGCGTTGCTGTGCTCCCTACTGAACCTGACCACACACCACGAGTGGTGAACTACGCATCTCTGGGCCTGACGGCAGTAGGTCCACTAGAACCACCATGGGGAAAGGTGACAGAACACAGCCCAAGCTGTCGTTTGACCAGAGGAAGGCGAAGGGGGCCGAGGGGGCAGCCCAAGCCACCTCTCCACGCCCTGCAACATCCGAGAACTCTCTATGTTCGGAGATACGGGGCATGCTGGGGAACATGGAGAAAGGCCTACAAGACAGCATGTCGGAGATCAGTACCAAACTCGATGCACTGACGTACAGGATGGACCGCATGTCCGAGAGAGTGGACAAACACGCGGAGAGACTGGACATGGCGGAAAGACGGCTTACAGAGGCGGAAGAGGCGCAGACGGAGTGGGATAAGGACCGCAGGCAGTTTGGGCGACTGCTCCAAGTCATACAGGATAAGACGGAAGATTTGGAGGCGCGCTCGCGGCGTTCCAACCTACGCATCACGGGAGTGGCGGAATCCACTAGCACCGGTAAAATGGAGCTGTTTGTGGAGAAACTCCTTCAGACCCTTCTAGGGGAAGATGTCTTCTCCCCTATGTTCATTATAGAAAGGGCCCATCGCACTCTGGGGCCGAAACCACAACCGGGTCTCCCGCCAAGACCAATCATAGCGAAGCTATTAAATTATCGTGATAGAGACTTGGCACTGCGACTAGCCAGGGAGAAGGGAAGTCTACAGTTCGAGGGCATGAACATCTCCCTCTTCCCGGACTTCACGGCGAGGGTGCAGGAGGAAAGGAAGCGTTTTGCTCCCTACAAGAAGCAGCTGAAAGACCTAGGGCTCGACTACGCCATGCTGTATCCTGCGAGGCTTCGCATCAACAGGCAAGGCCACTCTCACTTTTTCACCGATCCCGCGGAGCTCAAGAAATCCTTAAAGGAATGGGAAAAGGACAACCGCAATAGTCAGAGGAGTCAGCGAGAAGACGTGGATGCCTCGTCCCGCTTGGAGGAACAGGAGTAGCCGGACATGTGGGAGATGTTGCGGAACTGATGGAGCTGAGCTGCACGAGGGCTAGGACATGGCCGGAGTGGGCCCATCGTGGCATGCGTCTGGGGTGAGATCTATCTGGTTACTACCGGAATGGTTGGTCTGTGCTGTGGTGTGGTGGAGGGATGCTCAATTGGCTGAGGGCAGACCCGGGGTAGGCCCCTCCACGTGAGGATCTGACATTATCTGACTGAGAAGACTAGAGCTGGCAGGGTTAACGGCCTTTGGGCGGGGGCGGGGTGGGAGCACGCAAGAGGCTACAAGCCCTGGTCTTCCTGCTGAGCCGTTGGCCGGCTAGGTCTCTCTGCCCTTACGCTTTTGGCTTTTGGCCCCTTTGGGGGCTCTTTGGGGTTTTGTAGAATTCATTGTCATGCAAGGGGGGGAGGTTGGGTGGTGAGGGGACCTGTCTGACCGGGTTGGGGATGGTCGGCTGTGGGTGGGTGGGAGGCTGTTATCTGGTTCTCCTGTTGGAACTGTTGTGCGTGTTGAGTATGGGTGGTGCAAGGGGGGGGTACTTGTGTGTTCAAAGTTGTGGGATTGCTCATGGATTGTGGTGTCTGTGCCCCAGGGAGGGGCAATGTGTGATGCTGTGTTTTGCTGCCTCTCCGGTGCTCCCGGTGGGTGTCCCTGCTCAGGGGAACACTACTCATGCTATCTTTAGACTAACGATGGATCAGTCACGCTTGCAATGTCAAATGCCGCCTTGACTGATCCCACTCGCGCCCCACACAATCTCAAAATGATGACATGGAATGTACGGGGCCTAAATGATCACCGCAAGTTGAGGAAAGTCCTTAGTTACCTGCACCGTCATAGGGTTGACCTAGCCCTTTTACAGGAAACCCACTTGCCTATTCACAGCAGGATGTTGCAGACGCGGGGACTGGCGGGACACATAGTGGCGTCTGGCTTCACAACTCACTCCCGGGGGGTACTGACCTGGGTTAGCCCGTCCTCGCAACTGAAATTGATCCCGGTGGCAATGGACACGGAGGGGCGGTATGTCTTAGCCAGATGTGTAGGTAAGGGTCTAGACCTTCTGGTTGTTAATGTTTACGGCCCTAATTATGACAATCCTGACTTCTATGTTACCCTGTCCGCACTTTGTAGGAAGCACACACAACCTGGGATGTTATGGGGGGGTGATTTCAACTTTGTTTTTGACCCCGAGAAAGACCGCTCCACTGGCCCTACCCGGAGGCCGGTGGCATCCGCTGCCTATATGAGAGCAGAATTAATCAAACTTGACTTGGTCGATGTTTGGAGGGAGAAGCACCCCACAATCGGAGGCTTCACACACTACTCGGCCTTCCATAATGTCCACACTCGTATAGACTACTGGTTGGCGACGTCTTCGGTTCAGCGAAGTATTGGCAGGTGCGAGGTGCTACCTCGCACCCTCTCTGACCACTCTCCTGTACTAATTCATATCACCACAGCCCGGAAGGGTATCCCAGCATTTACTTGGAGATTTCCCCCCTTTGCCCTGTTAGATGAGGTGTTTAGGGGCGGACTGGCGGAGGATATCGAGGGATTCTTTGCTACGAATCTGGGTTCAGTAGACCACTTTTCCACGGTATGGGAGTCGTTTAAAGTTTTCATTAGAGGCATGGCTATGTCCAAACACTCCAATACACTGCGCACTATTAGGCGAGAGTTAGCCTCGATGGAGGGAAAATTGGCAGACCTGGAGGCTGAACAGCTCAGAGACCCTGGTTCTGACATTGATTCGGTGCTCACCCCTGTGTTAGCAGAGTACCAGGAGCTGGCGGATAGGGAGGTCCTTTACATGGGGAAATATGCCACGGCCCGTGTCTATGGAGAAGGGGACAGGCCGGGCGCCATACTGGCCCGTATGGTTCGGGGTTCACGCAAACCACTAATCGTCGACGAACTGACCACCCCGGAGGGGGACGTGGTCACAGATGAGGAGCAAATTCTAATGACCTTCCGTCAATATTATGCGTACCTCTATCGATCTAAATCCCAAGGCACGGAGGACGCCATAGACGATTATCTAGGACATATAGAAATGCCCTTCTTGCGTGATTCCGATAGGGAGTTCCTTATGGCCCCCTTTCACGAGGACGAAATTCTGGATGCCTTGGCAGGCATGAGGGCGGGTAGTGCACCGGGTTCTGACGGGCTCACGGTGGGCTTCTACAAAGCCTTCTCAGGACTTCTGCTCCCCCACTTGGTCACTCTCTTCGACGAGATCTGCGAAGATGGTGAAATGCCCCACACTATGAGGGAGGCGTTGCTAGTCACCATCCCGAAGCCGGGGAAGCCACTGAATATGTGCAGTTCGTATAGACCCCTTAGTCTACTAAATGTAGATGCTAAAATATACGCGAAGGTACTGGCCAATCGGCTAGCCCTCCTAGTCCCGGAACTGGTGGCCCCTGAACAATCTGGGTTCGTCCCATGTAGAAATCTGACGTACAATATACGTACGGTCCTGGGCACCATGCAGCATGTGCGGCAGGAGAATAGCGCGTTGGCGATTTTCCTGGATATGGAAAAAGCGTTCGACTCTGTCGAATGGCCGTTTATGATCCGGGTACTTCGGAAGTTGGGCCTGGGCGAACCTTTTTTGCAGAGGATTGGAGCGCTGTATCACCGGCCGGCGGCCAGATTAAAACTGGGGGATAGAGTGTCGGCACCGATACATATCAGTAGAGGGACGCGGCAAGGCTGCCCCCTATCGCCGCTTCTTTATGCGCTGGTTGCGGAGCCATTGGCTTGCGCTATCCGGGAGTACCACAGTCTGGAGGGGATCAGCTTCCCCAGCTATAAGATAGGTATATCCACATACGCTGATGACACCTTGCTGTACGTACGAGACCCAGAGTCTAACCTGACATCAGTCCTCCGGGAGGTGGTCCGCTTTGGCTCACTCTCAGGGCTGCGCGTCAACTGGGACAAATCTATCGCATTCCCCCTCACTCCTGTGACACAACCCTTCACCATGGAGTACCCACTGCGGTGGACTACGGACTCGGTACGATACCTGGGCATACAACTGCACGCCGACCCGGAAATCCTTGTCCGTGATAACTACGGCGTGGCCTTTGCCAAGCTGGTTGAGGACGTGGACGCTTGGAGCAGGCTCCCGCTGTCCCTCCTGGGCAGAATTGCCATTATGAAGATGATTATTCTACCCCGGTTTCTGTTTCTGTTCACGAATCTACCAGTGGTGCTCTCGAGAGCTTTCTTTAACCAGCTCACGCAGGTCCTCATTCGGCTGGCCTGGGCCGGCAAACAGCCCAGAATACGGTGGGCGACATTGATTCTCCCCTGCGAAATGGGGGGCCTGGGGGCCCCAGACATGGAACGTTACTACCGTGTTGCGCAGGCAACCCACTTGCACTCCTGGGTTCACGGAGATGCGCGTACGCCGCACTTGCTCCTGGAGCGACTCTTTGCAGACCCACTCCCTCTTCCAGCAACGATAGGCCTCCCATTGGATCGATCGGTCGGGCGTCTTGACTCCCTTAAGGCGACTAATCACGCATGGCATGCACTGGTGCGCGCCCGCGACTGCGATAGGTTATATTCACCCCTGATGCCGATCGGATGGGCGTTGTGGTTGAGACCCCTGAGGGAGAGGGGAGTGGTGGAATCCCTTCGCTCTTTGGGTCTGGAGAGGATGGAGGACCTATTTGCGGAGGGCACACTTAAAACTTGGGGGCAGCTAGATCGGCGGACTGCGAGCCCCTCACTGCTACAGCAATTCCAGTTCCACAGACTGCGCTCGGCTTATCGGGAGGAAATTGGCCTGGCTATGGAGGAACCTGAGGAGATCCCGGAACTGTCCTATATTATTAAAACTAAATCTCCGGCTAAACTACTCTCGTCTGTCAACAAGTTCGGTGTGACTCACCAGAGACTAATGCCATCTAAAGCCAGAGAGGCATGGCAGGAGGATCTGCAATCGCCTATAGATGATGGAATGTGGCGATACTGCTGCTCCAGCACCCGTAAGATCTCGCTTAATGGCAGGCACAGGCTGGTGCATTTTAAGTTTCTCCAAAGGGTGTACTATACTCCCGAGCGACTGCACCGCTATGGCCTACGGCCTTCGGCGGAATGTGAACGCTGTCGCACTCAGGTTGCCGACTTTTTCCATATGGCGTGGCTCTGCCCCGGCGTGCAAGCATTCTGGAATGAGGTGTTTGCGGAGCTTGATCAGATACTAGGCGTAAAGCTCCCCAGGACACCGGCACTGGCGCTACTAGGTTTTTCTAAGCCACTCCAGCCATCCCTTCGCCGACTGGCCGATCTGGCGTTATTGATTGCCAGGAGAGTGGTGGCATCCTGCTGGATGCGTGGACCGCTGCCCACCGTGGCCAGATGGAAGAGGGATCTGCGGTTCTGTTGTACCCAAACCGAGCTGTATAGTGAGTTGTTGCCACCTAGGAGTAGACCGAAAAACTTCTGGGACCTATATAAGGAATATTTGCGGGAGGGGGAGGAAGGTAGTTCTGACACGTCTGAGGTGGTGGATCTCCAGGACCAGGTTTCAGAGTAAAGGGCTGGACTGACGGAGGATTCCCCTATGGGGAAGAGAATGAGGAGGTTAACGGGGGGGTGCTGGGACATACAAGTAGTTGCTTGCAGGAGTGGATTTAGCAAGGAGAGTCACTGAAGGGTTAGGCACTTGGGGGGGATGGGATAAGGGGTAGTACGGGACATGGTTCTCACACACCACATTTATCCTAGTGTGGACAGGCTTGACACTCCACGGAACACACAAGGGGGGGTGGGTAGAGTTTGGGATTGAGGCTAGGGGGGGTTTCTGTACGTTCTTGTTCTACTGTTGACCTAACACAACAAGAGACCTTTTCTTCGAGTTGTTACCGATGTGTAATCAGTTGTCGTGCTGTGTAGAGTGCTTCATTCGTGGGGGAGCTCATATCAATACTGCTGAGTTGTGACCTTTTCATATTGCCACCGGGCCCCCGGGATGCCGGTTATCATGGCTGTGTAACATCTTTGATTGAAGACTTGTTGAGCTCCGGGCGTACACGTAATTTATGCTTGCCAATGCATTTGTAACGACACTAAATTTGATGCTAATAAAGGTTTCTTGACAAAAAAAAAAAAAAAAAGTTCTAACTCGTGACAATGCCACGTATGCCATACCCTCCTTGAACACAGAACTGCCAATATTCACCAATGCACAGTCTACACTTAAACCATGCGATTTATGGATTGTCACCGCATATGCCAAGCAAACAGGAAACTGCTTACGGCGAACATATAAGTCTTTTACAAGCAAAAATCTAGCAGAGCAACGACCAATTAGCTGTACTTCCTCAATGCCATCAAATTTAATTTTTAAAAATTCAATTCCATCTCTATTTCTGTATTTTACAAAATCAACAACATTACCCATTGATCCATTTACCAGACCTCTTTCAACATGTAAATTCCTTCTTAAAATTATATGGCAGTTCAAGCACACATTCAGAGTCTTTTCAAAACCTGCAGTTTTAGATATACTCTTCTCTAATGAATCCAATTTTGTTTTCAGATTCTCAGACAAAATAATTGTTGATCCCATATGCTCTACTCTGTCAATAGCTTCCAGTTTCACAATCTCTTGCTTTTCTAAATGCAACATTTTGTTGTTGAATTTGGCACATTCTGCAAGAGTTGGCATCAAACATATTCCAGATTTCTTATCAGTAATTTTCTGAAAAATATTCTCAGGCACAACATCTTGTTCTGGATATAAATTTGACAGTAATCGTGCATGTAAAGCTTCTTTCCCATGCTCGGTCACTTTTCCAATTCTAACATCTTGTAGAATAGTCTTGTAAACTTCATCCTTCGCCTGACGCATATTTTCATGCAGTTCAGCATAATTGAAGTTTAACCATATATTGACGTTGCCAATGCTGCCTAGGCACTTCCTGGTATCTTCATGCGTGAGCATTTTGAACACAGGTTGCCCTTTCACTGGTGTCAGCTGCAGAAGATCTCCGAAAACAATGATGTGTTTGCCACCAAATAACACATCATACTCTGTTTTGAGAACTTCTTGCATTCTCAAATGCACAAAGGCAAGCATGACATTGGAAACCATGCTTACTTCGTCAATGATAAGAAGTTTCATTTTCCTCAAGATTCTTGAAACTTCCAAACAAGCATCTCCAGATAGCTTGTGATATTGTAATTTGTTGTCATGCTCCACTGGCAGCATCAGTAAACGATGTAAAGTAATCCCTTTAATGTTATGTGCTGCCAGTCCAGTTGGAGCGGTGACAACACAAGACAGCGATGACTCTGTCCTTTCCTGCAAATAGCATGAAATTGCTTTAATGAGGAAACTTTTTCCAGTTCCCGCTTCTCCACTCACGTACAGTCGGACAGGCTTCAACGACGTACATGAGCACTCTTTCTTGTCATGACTTAATCCATGATCAATTTGCATGGTAACTTCGTCATATATTTTCCTCTGCTCAACGTTGAGTTGTCTTTCCAACTCTTCTAAGTTAACCGCATCCTCCTGAGCATGTGCCATGGCTCTTTCCACTTCATTCATGGCAGTGGCAGCTTCATTTTCGATAACAGGTCCTCCTAGTGGATCCTGACTCAATGAAGCAGAACTCTGACTGTCCTGAGAACTGTCTCTGGCAATCTCGGCTGCAATCGTTGCTTCCTGCTCAATTTCCGCATTCAACATTTCTACATATTTGGGAAAAGCAGGACATTCTATGGTCTCCTTGGCGGCATTGAAAGAGTCTTCGTAACAGAGGAAATCTCCAAGCAGTTCCTCTTCTGCACGCCAAGGCTTGAAAAGTTGCAAAAGTGCTAAATAGAAAAACTCCTTTTTTTCAGGAGATTCGCCACTCAATTTTCGATGGTTTACCAAGTGGCATTTTCTTTGCTTGACCAGACATCCCTCACTTCCTATTACAGCATACACTCCTTTCTCAGTATCTTCTTTGATGTTCCTCTTGAATATGTAATTTTGAAGAACCTCATACAGACAAACATTGTCGAGGTGACTGCTTCTATTTGGATAATATGTATCCAACATGTTGGTCTTCAAAATGTCGGTACTGTTTGGCTCCTTTTCCGCCAAATACTCAATTTCCCGCACAGGTTTCAGAACTCGATTACGCGTTGCAGCAAGACCAAGACTCGCCCAAACGATACTCCTGGACTTGGCATAGAGACTTGCTGAAGACAACCGGTCAGAGCATTCGTAAGCTCCAATTTCTCGATGCGACAACATCTTCAGACTGAAACTGTACAACTTCTTGCTGAGGCTCTTTTCATGGGAAATGTCCTCCCACATATCCTTCAATTCTGTCTTCTCTTTTTTGGTGATGTAAGACGTCACATACCGAGCCACAGCCATACAGTTATCAGCCACAAACTGTATATCCATGTTAGCATTCCACATGGACAAAATCACCGGGTTGTAGTCGTTGATGTACTTGGACTCTTCGTTCCTCTTCAAATTGTATGTGTTTTTAGGTGATTTCTTCATGACATTATGTCGCAGCGAAGACATCAAACTGTTTACTCTTCCTTTAGAAATCACCGGTCGTGGAAAGCCGAAACGACATTTGGTGTAGAACTTGTCCTTGTTTCGGAATTTACGACGGCAGTACTTTCCACATCGATGGCTTTGGAAACGCAGAACTTTTTCTCTTAGGCTTTTCTTCTCCTTTGCGTTTGGAACAGCACACGTAGAATACTGTTGGATGAAACTCATCACTGAGTCTTCTGGATCCGTTCCAAATTTAGGTGCATCCTTGATCCACAGCAACATATGTATATGAGGAGCACCTCTTGCTTGGTACTCCTTTCTCCAGAAGAAATCCAACACCTCTCCAATAGATGGATTCTTCTTATTCATGATGAAAGACATCATAGCTTCAAATCTATGATTGAAGTACCTACATACATTGACTGGATCCAAAGAGCACAGTTCTCCGGGTGTCTTGAATTCGATGTTATCTACGTTAGCATTTGCCTCTCGTAGAAATTCAAGTAAGTCTTCCCAGCCATACTCGGCACAGCTCAGAGTGAGGAACCATGTGGGAGTACCTAAGTTCCTCAGCATACATTTTAAATCACCATGACGACGGTACCAGTACTCATTAGTACCACGCTGACACGCCATGAGATTAATCAGGTGAGAATCCAAAATACTGTCTTGGACATTGACTTTATCCATAAAGTCACTTGCCGAGATGTTTTGCATGTGTATACCACTTTTCAAGATGTGGTTCACTGCATATGACAGTCCAGACAGATCGCTTTCAAACAGGAGATGAAACAAATAGGGAATGCATTGTCGAAACCTAGCATCTCCTGCATACAATCGCAAAGTCCGATATTCAGAAGCAGGAATTTGATGAGGTCGCTCATCATATCTTCCCCCCTGACCTGTTGGAAAAAGCTGTGGGAAACACCGAGCTTCCAAACTTTCCTCCCAAACACTAATGGGACTCCCTTTGGCTTGTTTCATTTGAAACAACTCAATAGCATTCCCCATGACTTCCTTGGAATGCAAAGGATGAACACTATAATGTTCATATATTTCTTCACTAGTAGAGGGTTCTACTTTCTCAATTTGACCAGCACACAAATCGCTATCCTCTTCCTCACTTACTTCCTCTTCTGCAACATATACATTCTTATAGTATTTTTTTTTTTTTCAAATACAATGTTGCCTTTTTAACTTTCCTAACATCTACTAAATCTTGCCATATTTTCTTATTCTTTGTCGGAACCCCATTAACTAAGATAACCAGAGGTTCCTCTTCCACTTTTTCTATTCCAATTGTGTTAATGTTTTTCTTCAAATCTAGAGGCAAATAAACAACTCTTCCCTTTAATCCTCTCTGTAAATCTGATGGAGGCAATTTCCCTGTCTTTGGCTCCATTCTTACAATAGCCTGAAAGGGATGGATACTTTGAATCAAAATAGATTCATAAGTATTTAAATCCTTCAATTCAGAAGGAATCTCAACCAATTCCAGATTATTATGAACTGCTCTAGCAGGCATCTGGTTTTGATTTAATTTGCAACAACAATAAGTACACACACGTTGATCAAATCCCAAATCAAAACAATTTTCTACCATCAAGTATGTTGCAAAATCCTTCCATTCACTATTATTTTCCCTTTCACTTTTTGCATATAAATCCACTAACTTAGTCTGATTCTTATAATAAGTGCGTCGACAACACACACAAGTGAAATTAGGCCTCTCACTTGATTTCACCTGAAACGTCGCAATTTCCCTCTGGAAATTATCTGTACTGGAAACCTGTACACTATCTTCCACATTACCCTCTTCTTCTGGGTCAATTTCAACATTCTCCTCTTTACTTCCAAAGTAACAAAACTCAATTTCTTCACATATGTTCTTCACATCTATTTCAGAACCATGCAAAAGAGCAGCGCATAATTGTTTAAGCATAATTGCTGGACTCTTAGCATAATACAACATTCTAACTAATTTCCTCACTTTATTATGATGCACTGCTAGCATCCTGAAATGATGAAAAACACTCTGGCATACTCTCCTGGAAAGACAAGCCAGTGAATGACCATGCAAACCTGTCACTTCTCTCACTCTGCAAGGATCTAATTCTTGCAACAACCTTATATTCTGCTTCAAACTTTTCTTATTAAATGACCGTACAAAATCACAAAGCAAATTGATGGAATCCTGTCGCACACTGCAAATACTACTACACTTCCAGGTGTACACAGGAGCCTTAGCACGTCTTCCTAAAACCTCATTACCTAACACCTCTTCTGTCTCTGTTGTCACAAGTTTTTCTTTTTCAACTGGACAACCATCTTTCACTTCATAAGCACGACCACTGGTGTCAACTGCATGCACCAAATCATTATCCTGGAAATAACTCTCCTCATTAAAAAATGCCTCACAGCTTGAACTATGCATCCATTCTCCAGAAAAAACTTCACAAAAATTACTACGATTAACTATTCTCTTCCATCTACTATTTCTTTTGAAATCATAAATTGCCTTGTTTAGCTTCCTAATTCTATTGATTATCAAAATAAATAACTTACGTTTAATTTCAAATGCCTGATCAATAACTTTCTCAACTTTTTTTTTCTCTTATAAAAAACCAGTTTCTGTTGACCTTTCTTAATATTTTTTAACAAATTACCAATTATCCTGTTGCGGAACATTCGTTTACGAATGTCCCTAAACTGTTGTTTCCTTCTACTATCATGCACAGACTTATCTCTTGCTCTAGCAGTAACATTTTTGATTGGCCTTTCCTTTCCATTTGATTTGCTTCTCTTTTTATGGACTGAAACATTTTCTGTAGTAATATTTTTTTTACTACACATATTTCTTATGAAATATTTTGTGCTCTTACCCGGTGCTTTCTTCGTGACTTGACAAATATTTTTGTTAGAGGACTGCTGCTTATTTTGTTTCACCTGCTGTCTTTGACGTTTTGCAGCCTTTCTCTGTCTTTCTATTGTTGGCATGGTGAAATCTTGAAATGATCTGCAGTTGAATCTGTGGTAAAATATAATAAAAAATGTTATTAACCATTATAACCAAACAGTAAATCAATAACAATGATCAAAAACTTAACACACTACTTGACATTTTAAATAGAAGATTTTTTAGTCCTTGGTAAATTTACAATACAGAAATAGCAGAAAAGAAATGACATTTATATTTATGTTACCTGTGCTATTTTATATGTGAATCTGATCTAATTTTATGAGCATATTTTAATATTTTATTGAAGACACTACACATAACCTGTTTTTGAAGGTGTCTTTATTTTTAAATTAAACGGTTTACATTTTTACTTTTCATTAATTATACATTTTAAAAATAAATGTTTATATTTCCATAGGCTCAAGCAGGTCAGCTTCCCACCCTATGTCATATAATTCGGACAAATCTGCATCCTCATCACGCTCTTCTTCATCCTCAGGATTTAAATCATCCAATGGATCAACATCCACTGATGTTTCAATTACAAGTTCAATGACGAGGTCAAAATCAACTGATTGCAGATTGTCACTCATGTTGATGTTGTCTTTATCTTTAAAGAAAGATAACAACAATGAGATGTTGCAGAGTAAGAGACAAATCTCAGAGATTATAATAGTAAAATTGTTTAACAAGAGTAATATTTTGCAGCTATTATTTAGCCATGTCCAGCAATGCTGATCAGGTGAAGACTATGTCTAATTTTTCAGTGAACAGGACTCATCTCTTCTTAACCTTGGATAAGCCTCACCGACTCTGTGTGTCCTGCACATACTTAAATGTAAAGGGGCAGATTTATGTTAAATGGCACATCCCCAGGCATGCACCAGTTAACGTGCACCGCTGCTCTGCCACCCATGGTGTGCCGTATTTACAATCAGATAGGAGAAAGCTGCGTCAAAACCCTGCGCCTGCTTTAAGCAGGCATAGGTCTTAAAGCAACATTGTGGAGATGGGGCACCCCTGAGCCTTGCTTGAGCTGCATCGCACTTGCGATACAACTCCAGCAATCACTACCTTTACAGCACAGATACATCACGCATCTGTGCCATTTTTGCCCCATGATGCCCCGCATTGTAAATGCAGCACACCATGGGTGGCGGAACAGCGGCGCAGGATGACTGACACATCCCTGGTGATGCACCAGTCATCATAAATCTATCCCTAATCTTCTTATCTTGTTACAGATGAACCGCCATATGTATCATCAAACTATTTTGCATTTCCTAAATAGCGAATTTTAAGGAATAAATAGCAATTCTTTACCATTCCTAATTTGCAATGAGCAAATTGCTAATTGCAAGTTACCCATTCATTTCCATGGGCTAGGAGCCTCATAGGAATGAAGGTTTGATTTGCGATTAGCAATTTGCTCATCACAAATTAGGAATTTTTCCAAGGGTGCAGGGGTGTCTCAAGAACACCCTGTTGCACCCCTGAAAAAGAAATTTGGGGGCATATGGCACACATACATGCCCTAAGGGCATGTGTTGGCGTCATATGGGACCTTTTGTTTTTTTGAAAAAAAGCTTTTTGAAAAGAATTCACAAATTACCACCAATTTACCACAATAGTTTCCAAATCCTTAATGTCATTTTTTACATATTTTTTGTTTGATACATTGCATTTAAGTAATCGCAAAATTTGCAAATGCTTCAGTGCAATCGCAAAATAAGGAATAGCAAATTTTGCTACTCCTTATTTTGCATCAAACTTGTTTGATACATACCATTTGTCTAATTAACATTCGCAAAGGCCGAAATTCGCAGAATTTTGATCTTTGCGAATGCTAATTAGCTTGATACATATAAGTGAGGCCTGTCTTGCAACATGGTGCATGTTTTGCATCACTGCTGCATCGGTTTCATGTGGTACGTTTTTTTTACACCATGACATATCTGCCTAAAAGCATCAATTTGTAATTTTGTCGCCTCATAGCAAATCTTTTGCACCGCCGCTGCATCATAAAAGTGACGCACAGTGGCGCAAAAGAGGCATACACCTATCATAAATCTGTCCCTAGCATTTTAAATGATTAATCCAGGATGACGATAAGGTGTGGCCTACCCAAAGGTTTGTTTAAGGTGAGGCCTACTCAGGATTGCAGATTAAAGTTACGCTTGATGAAGAATACAGAGGAGATAATACATGTAAAGGCCTACCAATGAAGTAAGTGATTTGCACTTTATTTCGCCAGTCATCATAAATGTATCCCTAAGCTTCTTATCTTGTTACAGATGAACCACCATATGTACCATCAAACTATTTTGCATTTCCTAAATAGCGAATTTTAAGGAATAAATAGCAATTCTTTACCATTCCTAATTTGCAATGAGCAATTTGCTAATTGCAAATTACCCATTCATTTCCATGGGCTAGGAGGCTCATAGGAATGAAGGTGCAATTTGCGATTAGCAATTAGCTCATCACAAAATAGGAATTTTTCCAAGGGTGCAGGGGTGTCTCAAGAACACCCTGCTGCACCCCCTGAAAAAGAAATTTGGGGGCATATGGCGCACATACATGCCCTAAGGGCATGTATGGGCGTCATATGGCACCTTTTGTTTTTTGGAAAAAAAGCTTTTTGAAAAGAATTCACAAATTACCACCAACTAGAAGTTGGTGGTAGTTTCCAAATCCTTAATGTCATTTTTTTACATATTTTTTGTTTGATACATTGCATTTAAGTAATCGCAAAATTTGCAAATCCTTCAGTGCAATCGCAAAATAAGGAATAGCAAATTTTGCTATTCCTTATTTTGCATCAAACTTGTTTGATACATACCATTTGTCTAATTAGCATTCGCAAAGGCCGAAATTCGCAGAATTTTGATCTTTGCGAATGCTAATTAGCTTGATACATATGGCCCCAAGTGAGGCCTGTCTTGCAACATGGTGCATCTTTTGCATCACTGCTGCATCGGTTTCATGTGGTACGTTTTTTTTACACCATGACATATCTGCCTAAAAGCATCAATTTGTAATTTTGTCACCTCATAGCAAATCTTTTGCACCGCCGCTGCATCATAAAAGTGACGCACAGTGGCGCAAAAGAGGCATACACCTATCATAAATCTGTCCCTAGCATTTTAAATGATTAATCCAGGATGACGATAAGGTGTGGCCTATCCAGAGGTTTGTTTAAGGTGAGGCCTACTCAGGATTGCAGATTAAAGTTACGCTTGATGAAGAATACAGAAGAGATAATACATGTAAAGGCCTACCAATGAAGTAAGTGATTTGCACTTTATTTTGCCAGTCATCATAAATGTATCCCTAAGCTTCTTATCTTGTTACAGATGAACCACCATATGTACCATCAAAATATTTTGCATTTCCTAAATAGCGAATTTTAAGGAATAAATAGCGATTCTTTACCATTCCTAATTTGCAATGAGCAAATTGCTAATTGCAAATTACCCATTCATTTCCATGGGCTAGGAGGCTCATAGGAATGAAGGTTGTAATTTGCGATTAGCAATTACCTCATCACAAAATAGGAATTTTTTCAAGGGTGCAGGGGTATCTCAAGAACACCCTGCTGCACCCCTGAAAAAGAAATTTGGGGGCATATGGCGCACATACATGCCCTAAGGGCATGTATGGGCGTCATATGGCACCTTTTGTTTTTTGGAAAAAAATGCTTTTTGAAAAGAATTCGCAAATTACCACAAACTAGAAGTTGGTGGTAGTTTCCAAATCCTTAATGTCATTTTTTACATATTTTTTGTTTGATACATTGCATTTAAGGAATCGCTAAATTTGCAAATCCTTCAGTGCAATCGCAAAATAAGGAATAGCAAATTTTGAATTAAGGACATTTTAAGTCATTTCCACATGTGCAGTGTTTTCAAATTATGATTTGAAAATCGTTTTTGGGGAAAAGTAATGGTTTGCAAATTTATGACAAGGACATAATGGTGTATGCTTCTCTATAAGGCATTTCAGTGTCTCTGATGTCATTTTTCCCATATTACATTATAAGACCTTTCCCCATGGAGCACATTCCTTGTAAATATGCTCCCACCTGTGCATGGTGAATTTAGATTTTGACTGTTTGAGTCACATAGCCATGTTAAAAGTGACCCAAAAAAAATGCAAACGCTTTAAAAAAACACATTCATGTGTCTTAAGGACATTTTAAGTCATTTCCCCATGGACAGTGTTTTGTAAGTGGCGCAAAAGAGGCATACACCTATCATAAATCTGTCCCTAGCATTTTAAATGATTAATTCAGGATGACGATAAGATGTGGCCTATCCAGAGGTTTGTTTAAGGTGAGGCCTACTTAGGATTGCAGATTAAAGTTACGCTTGATGAAGAATACAGAGGACATAATACATGTAAAGCTCTACCAATGAAGTAAGTGATGTCCACTTCATTGCGCCAGTCATCATAAATGTATCCCTAAGCTTCTTATCTTGTTAGACATCAACCGCCATATGTATCATATAACTATTTTGCATTTCCAAAATAGCGAATTTTAAGGAATAAATAGCGATTCTTTACCATTCCAAATTTGCGATGAGCAAATTGCTAATTGCAAATTACCCATTCATTTCCATGCGCCAGGATGCCCATATGAAAGAAGGTGCAATTTGCAATTAGCAATTAGCTCATCGCAAATTAGGAATTTTTCCAAAGGTGTAGGGGTGTCTCAATAACACCCTGCTGCACCCCTGAAAAAGAAATTTGGGGGCATATGGCGCACATAAATTTTAACAACATTCCTTTACCTCAAAAACGATTTTCAATTCATAATTTGAAAACACTGCCCACAGGGAAATTACTTAAAATGTCCTTAAGACACATGAAAGTGTTTTTTTATTGCCTTTCCAGCATGGTTGGGTCACTTTTAACATGGCTATGTAACACAAACATTTAAAATCTAAATTTGCCATGCACAGGTGGGAGCATATTTACAAGCAATTTGCGCCACAGAGAAAGGTTTTAGATTAAAATGGGAAAAATAACATCAGGGACAGTCAATTGCCTTATAAAGAAGCATACACCATTATGTCCTTGTCATAAATTTAAAAACAATTCCTTTTCCCCAAAAACGATTTTCAAATCATAATTTCAAAACACTGCACATGGGAAAATTACTTAAAATGTCCTTAAGACACATAAAAGCGTTTTTTAATTGCCTTTGCAGCATGTTTGTATCACTTTTAACATGGCTATGTAACACAAACATTAAAAATCTAAATTTTCCTTGCACAGGTGGGAGCATATTTACAAGCAATTTGCGCCACATAATTCATAATTTTCTCCTTAAAGCACACTATTCTCTATCTAAATTAAAGAAATATTTTCTCACCTTAGCAAATACTTTGAGTTTGAAAACAGTCTCAGAAACACACCAATTTGTCTTCAGCAGAGCAAAAGGTATGCACTCCAGAGTCTGCAGCTATCAAAAGCACAGAAATGCTGTAATTCTTCACACATATCTCTCATGTCACCCAATCAAAACTCTTCCCTCACTTTTTTTCAAATGAAAACCCTTCCCCCCTCTGCCCTTTCTGCCTTTTCTGCATGGCAACCACCTCTTGGAAGACTTCTGGTGTTTGCAAGTTCACACAACAATGTTGCAATTGAACTCTGAACTCTCAGTGCACCTGCATATCCAGTGCATTCTTTCATTTAATGATTTTTTATTGACCATTCAAAATACATCTTTCAAATAACTCATCCGTGCACCCTAACTTTCTGTTTTCAGCAATCAAAATCCACCAATCACTGTTACTGCTTCATGAACACAGAAACTCCACAGTTTTTTTCATTTTAAACTCTCATTTTTTCAACTGCCATTTCATTGCCACACTTCATCTGACTGCAGGAGAACCTTCTCTCACCATGTTTTCTGTCTGGATTGTTGGACATAGTTATATTCACTGGGCTCAAAGGTACACTGAAAACAGGAATTTACCTAACCTCAATTTACAAGATGTGGAAATTAAGTGGTTTGGCCACAGAGGATTAAAATGTCACCAATTGATACCATTGGTGAAAACCTTTATGCATTTGCCCAAACCTGACCTGTTAATTGTGCACTGTGGAGGTAATGACTTGGGCACTTTGACTGGTGTAGGTCTGGAAATGCTTTTAAAGGACACCTTTGAGCAATTAATGGCACTTTTTCCTCAGACTGCCTTGGTATATTCAAATATATGCCAAAGACAGAAATGGAGGTGGTCAAACCAATTTTGTCCACAAATTGAGAAGTCGAGGAAGCATGTAAACAAATCTGTTTCAGCTTACATGAGAGACCATGGAATGGGCTCCCTGTACAACAATAACTTGCGTTACTACATGCAAGATATCTACAGAGGAGATGGAGTTCACTTCTCAGATGAGGGCAACAGAATTTTCACTCTAAATTTAAGAATGTGCATTGGTACCTACTTATAAGTACCTAAATGTACCATAAACCCAAAAGCTCTTCTCAGAGCTACCCTACATCTGATCACTCACAATTATTATTTTACTCTAACATTTTTCACTAATTTTCAACAAAGTACGCTCCCTGGGGCGCTACCCGGTACGCGAACCGGGAGCTAACCTCGCGAAATTTTTAAAAAAAATGTTTTTTTTTCGCACATATGGGCCTCCTCAGCCACCCTCACAAAACCTAGGGGGTCAAGATAAGTCTACCGTGCCCCCTTCTACCCATTCTGAACATTATTTGCCCTCCATCTTGTATCTTAATTCGACCGAAACACAAAATGGTGGACTCCCGTTACGCTTAAGGTTCGCGAACCGGGGCGCTCAACGGTTCGCGTACCGGGTCGCTCCCTGGGGAGCGCACCATCAAAAAAGGTGGGAAAGTAGTTCACAGAAAAGCCACTGGAGACAATTTCACCAAATATAGACTAGCTCATACTACATACCAATCCCTACCATTTTCACAAATTTGATTGGAATTCCATTTAGCCATTTAGCCCGTAGACCTCTCTAAATACCGTGAGGTAAATTACTTCACAAAACACATCTGAAGTGTTGGAATTGACAACCAATTAAAATGTTACTTTCATTTTCTACTTTTTTTACCTGACATTTGATTGGTTATATACCTGAATATATATAAAGGAAGAGAAGAAAACACAGCCATTTTGACTACTACTTCTTGGTGTACATTTCAATAGGATTTTCACTAATTCCTTCAACTTCTTTCTAAAGGTAAGTTTTTATTTTTAAAACTGAAGTATATTGTGCACTATAAGTTAATATGGTAAACTTTTTCTGGAGTTAGGCTTCTCTTGTATAATTATGAATTTACTTACGTTAAATCACATACACTTTTTTATATTCCTACTTCCACTCTGATACTATACACTGCCCAAAATTAATCCCAACAGTGCCCTATCTCTACTAATATATATTTTTTTAATCTAAATTTCAGGCAAAATGGAAGGCGAACAGAAAGTTGAATTTCAAATTGTCCTGCAAGAGAGCAGCCAAGAAATCAATGATGAAAATGATATTGAATTTTTCGATGAAACTTTAGACAAAGAACTACTGCAATGTGTACAAGCAGTAGATAACCTCCTTGAAAATGAGGACATTTTACACCCTCAGAGACTACAATGTATATTCAATGATAATTATGAAATTTCTGACAATGAAATGTTAGAAAGTTTAATAAATTATGAAACACAATCACAATAAAAAAAAATGCTTAAAAAATAAAGAAAATAAAAAATAATCAACAAAACCAACAATCAATTAACATACAGCATTTGAAAAGTCTATCATTCATTTTTCATTGCAGTACGCTGCCCAGAACGCTTCCCGGTTCGCGGACCGGGCGCTCCCCACGCAAAAAAAAACAAAATTTTTTTTTTGTTTTTTTTGCCCCGCGGGGCCCTTTTAAAACCTCCACATTAAACCTAGGGGGTCAGGGAGGATCTAGTATGCCCCCTTATGGTTATTTCCCCCTTTGTTTTGGCCTCCTCTTGTCTCTCAATCCTACCGAGAGACAAGATGGCGGCCGCTCCGGACTGTTTAGAATGTTGACAGACACCGGAGAGCCAATCAGCTTAGCTACGCGAAGTTCCGGTACGCTTAAGGTCCGCGGACCGGAGCGCTGCCCGGAGCGCGCTTACAGATATATATCTTTTTTTAAACGTTAATTTCTCAAAATCCACTGGAGCACATATATTGAGACCTACAAAAGGCACATCGGGCTACCAGTCCCTACAATTTTGCCAAGTTTCATGCAAATCCATTCAGCCGTTCGGGCTAAAAGTGAGGCCAACCGCCCTATGGAAAACTCAATGTTAAAAACACGTTTTGGGACCCCCCTTTTTTCTCGACCCCCCCTGGACGAACCCCCCCCAAATTTCCAGGGGCTGCTCAGAAACAAAATGTTCCATTTTCCAGAAAATTTCAGCCAATTCCGTCCACAAACGCCGAAGTTATTAGACATAGAATTTTCAAAAATCCCATAGGGAAAAAATCCTAACTATATATACCTACTGGCGACCTCCAGTAGGTAATATATATATATATATATATATATATATATATATTTATTTTGTTTCACATCCAGTGTCGTCGTCTTCCGCAGCTTATTATTTGGCGGAGCACAAACTCTTCAGACGCGTTCATCGTGAGTTTTTTTCACCCATTTATTCTTTATTTTTCATGTTTCAATAGATATAATTACGTAAGATTGTACGAATCAAAATCATGTCGCAAGCCGATGCGTTCCGGCCACCGCCTTCTACTGGGCTTCCGGTTACATAATGGTAGACATGGGCAGTCCTATTTAACTGTTCTTTCACTCTTTTCATGCCCAATCAACCACTAGAATGTGGACTCCTTTCTTAAACTGGTTCCTTTCCCCCGTCATGACTTGCCTATTATATTACATCATAAAATTCAAAACATCTTTCCCATTTTGAAACTCATTGTTGTATTGCATTCTTGCATTCAATATTTACAGATTTTATTCAATTTACAATTTCCTGGTTCCTCTTTAAACCTCTCCTCCTTACTCCACTTAAGTGCAACAAGTAGCATATGCTGTAATTCATTTTATTATTTTATTTTATCTTCCTATAGGAGGCTATTGCACCTATTCCACTAAAGTGACAAATACTTTGCTAAACTGTGTTTATGCTAAAATACTTAGTGTTCTTAATTATATAATTCTTCCTGTGTTGTATGTGCTGTCAATTGTCCTCCTGCCCCCTCCTCCTGCCCCCTATGTACAATTATTGCTCTTATCCCTTAAAAGGGTATTATGCTATGTTGTCTTCCTTTATGAGGTTATTGCACTTATTCTATTAAAGTGGCTTGTGCTGTACTATGCTAAAAATACACCAAAGTGCTTGGTATCGTTTATTGCAGAGTTTTTCCTATGTGGCATGTGCTGTAGGTTCTTCGCTTGCCTTCCATATGTTCAATTATTGACCTTATCCCTATAAAGTGACTGGAGATGCAGTATATTCAAATTATGATAAAATTCCTAATATTTATTATTTCACTGAGCTTCAATGTTAATTTCGATTCTTCTCTCTACTTAATATTCCAATCAACTATCTCAGTAGTGTGATTGCTATGGGGCAAATCCCATATTCAAAAGATAATACATGTTTTGTTAAATCAAGAGTTCAACTTTGCAGTCCCACGCCTTCTTTGGGTATTTACTTTATCTATTCTGCATGGACCCATAAAGTTCTAACAGTTCTACTTTTCAGATAAAGTGCTCATGCTTGCAGCAGTCATAAAACCTTCACAATCATTTAATATAAAATGTCCAAGGGATCCGGAACAAATGTACGTCATGACCATGTATGGGCGCCATCATGTGACCAGAGGAGGAATTGTTTTATGTAAAGATTATACTCAACGGTTAAAGATGTACATATAATTCAGCCTCTATATTATGCCCTGTCAACATTTCTGTAGCCACCAAGATTATTAGTTTGCATTCTTCTCTTCTCAATTCTCTCTCTATTGCCTCCTCTAGAATATATATATATATTCACTAAAAAAACCATAGGTTATAGACCATATATAGTTAGGAATTAGCATTTAAAAAACTTTATTTTACTCACACAAAACCATTGAAATTCCATATATAGTTAGTTGCCCTAACTATATATCGCGCACCCGCAATCCACTGCTGATGATGTCACATATTACATCATTCATGACATGGTCAGTGACATCACTGATGACATCACTGATGACATCTCAAATGACATCACTGATGACAACATCCAGTGACTGTATGTTTCTGTAAAGTTAAAATATGTCTTACATATTGAAGAATGAGTGGATGTATAAGTGTCTGGATGAAGGATTTAGTAGGTGCATGACTGACTGTATAAGTAAGTGATTAAATGTGTCTCACTGAGTGCATGGGTTAGTGACTAAACTGTTTTAAATTGTGCATCATTGTGTCTGTTGTTCTGTAATCTGATGCATGTGTTGATCATTAGCTATATGACTAACTCTATGGGTTATTGATTGCTTGCCCAAGTATTTGTATGGGAGACTGAGTGTGTGTGTGGGTGTCTGGGAGGTGTATGACTCTGTGCATAGATGTGTGAGCAGTTGATTCACTAGATGTATGGGTTCAAAAGTGCATGTGGAAACAGCTGTATGGGCGGTTGACTGTGTGCATGAGTGTATTGGTGAGTGAATGGATATCTCAGTGCTACATGTCAAAGTAAGTACATATGTAAAACACAGTACATGTGAGAGTTGACATATATAAATAACTGTGCATAAGAGCCAGTGAATGTGTGAGTGGCTGTATGGATCATTGTGAACTTGTATCAGGGATTGTATAACAGAGTAAATATGTGTTAGTATATGTTTTAATAAGTAAGGTGTGTATAACTATATAGTTGAGGTAATGGAGGTGTGATTGATTCTTTGCAAGACTGACTAGGTGTGTGAGTAACTCCATGGATGAGTGACAGTCTGTGAATGTCTGTTTACACTGAGTGTATCTAAGGTTATATTAGAGTCTGAAGAGGTTCATCGTATCATCACATGAATGATGTCATCAGTGATGTGATCAGTAATGTCAAATGAGATGTCATCAGTGATGTCATCAGTGATGTCATTTGAGATGTCATCAGTGATGTCATCAGTGACTGATGTAATATGTGACATCATCAGCAGTGGATTGCGGGTGCGCGATATATAGTTAGTGCAACTAACTATATATGGAATTTCAATGGTTTTGTGTGAGTAAAATAAAGTTTTTTAAATGCTAATTCCTAACTATATATGGTCTATAACCTATGGTTTTTTTAGTGAATTTTCAAGGTTTTTTAAATGCTAATTCCTAACTATATATGGTCTCTAACCTATGGTTTTTTCAGTGAATTTCAATGTTTTTTTAATAGCAAATATCATAAGCTGTCGAATGTCAAGTACGTGGTAAGTAAAAACATTTTCGTGTTTATGCACACTGATCTGCTTTGAATGCTGCCCCCCCTCATTTCTATTAGGAGTACTCTCTCTTTGCAGATAGTGAAGGGTAGTTAACGCAGGCCTTTGCCCCCGTTGTAATCCGTCGTGCCTGCTTCTCTCTCCATTTGATTGATTGTTATCCAAGCATTTACTGTTTTAGAATTGGTTCTCTTTGGTTCATTCTCTATTTACAAACAAGCACAGAGTCGCAATACTCTGTTTAGTCTTTGCAGATAGTGAAAAATTGTGTAAAAAAATAAAAGGGATCGAGCAAAATCAGTAGGCCACTAATGGGATCTCTTTTTGACCTCGCTAAAATAGAAACATTAGGAACAACCCCTCATGTTAAATACGAAACTAGTGAGATGAACTGAACTCCACACCATGATGGCTGCAAGACAGCTCGGCTCCGCCACCCACCCCGCCCAAAATAACGATAAACTCTATGCAAATATTACAAATATATACAACACACCAGCAAAGTAACGGTAAAACATTTTATTAAATAACTATTTACATAACTATTTTATACTTTTTGTTGCCCGATCCGGCTAGCTCAATCGATCGAGCATGAAACTCATGCACTTTGATAGTTCAAAGTTTTGAGGAGTGCTTGTTAGACTGTCTGAAGCTTATTTGCACCTGCTACAGCTTCACTATTCTCAATGTAAGTGGGGGCTGTTTGAGGACGTGACTGCATTTGAAAACAATGGGATGCGGTGCCTCCCTGAAACGCTTGACGGAGGCCCCCGAGGGACGGTGTGATGGCGCGGACTCGGAGGGGGCGCTTGGCTCCGGCCCCCTCCCCAAGTCGTGTTGCCCTGGTGTGGCCTGAGATCGCCCCCGACATAGGTGGCCGGCTCCCGGGGTTAAGCGGAACTTTTTGCCTTTTGGTGACTCTTCCATTCTGGACCTTGTCACACAATCCGTTTGACCTGAAGACACGCTGTAGTGGGGCGCCCCTTTACCGTTTCAGTTGCCATTCCGCCCGCTTTTGCTACACTGTGCCTCTTCCGCTATTCAGCTGTTTACCGCCCGCTCTTGCGACTACAGCGTTTCGCTCACCATGTAGTTGAGTTGCTCCCGCTCTTGCGGTGCAGTGATAGGCGGCTGCCACAGGACTCTCAAAATGGCGGCCGGCTCTTCAGATTTGGGCGTGGTCCACTAAAATGGCCCTGCGACACCTTGGAACTCGGACGCTTGTCTGCTAGGGCTTGGGCTCCATTCTCGAAAGCGTCCCCTCAGCCTTGAAGATTCTACAAAAGTCTTGGGGGCCCCCGACTCCCACAGGCTTCTGGTGGGGAGCGGCTGCCATGATTGCTCGTGGAATGGCCACGACGGAGCTACGAGGTGGTGGTGCTCTCATGCTGACGCCAGCTTCAGTCTGAAACATCCAGAAACACTGTAGACTACCAATTCGATCAGTTCCGGTAGCGCCCCAACGTGACCCGGTAGAGAAGAACTTGCCCTCCCCTCTTTGACTGATGGTTCTTGTTGCCTGTCCCTTCTGTTGTCATTTAACAGAACTATTTAGCCTGCTGAAAGGGGTTGTGTTCCGACCGCTGGTTGGTGGAGACATTTTGACTATATTCTGGACCTGCGTTGTCAGGTAATGCGTCATATGACGCGCCGCGTTAGCGCATCCGGAAGTGCTCCGATGCGCGAAGCGCAGCTTCCCGGAAGCGATCCGGGGCGCGGCGCGCAGCGCGTAACGTAAGCATAACAGGTCATGTGACTTGTTAATAAAACTTTTCATTGGTTCATTTTACTTTTCTTTTCTTATTCTAATGATGAAAGGCTTGGTCATACGACCTAAAAATTACACTTTTTATTACTTTCGAACATTATTTTTTCTTAAACATATATGTTATAATGTTCCAGGCTAATGTACTTTCCCGGAAAATTTACAACTGTCCTGCAAGTAAAATATATTCCTTTTTCGAGAAAAAGGGCGTTTCTTCGTCCCATTACGGAGCCGTTGAGCAAAAGAGGCTCGGCCTGCTGTCTTAGTCGCCGATACGCCTGAATATCAGATTCTTATCGATCACTTTATGTTGCAGGAGTAGAAAACACAACAGCCCTTGACCATTTATCTTTACTGCGTACCTGCATATTATACCTTTTACCCTTCATGTAATTGGACTGCTTTATTTCACTTGCCTTTTACTGATTCGAAAACAGTGACTATTATTAAAAACTTTACCAATGTAAATACTACTACCATGTTTTCTTTTAAAAACCTTTATTGTGAAAATGTCAGTATACAAATACGGGCCTATAACCACGTGGGCCGGCCACGGAGCAAACTGTAATCGTATATGATGAGGAGACATTTACACTGTAGAGGAACGTAACGGGCGGGCCATTAGGTTGCAAGAACTAAGGTGTCTAACAGTTGCGGAATCGGTGGACGTACATTTTATAATTAAAAAACGACAGGGCCAGTTACAATAAAATTATCTAGATATACATTTGCGGGCAAGTACCATGGGTGACGTTAATTCGAACTTTCAATAGTACAGTAATCAATAACACATCAGAACTTAATATCAATAGGGATGTCGAAATATTCAATCAATTCTCGTCCCCGCCCGCCATGTGCTTCAAAACTGCATACGTATCTCGTGATATCAAGGTTGTGCAACCAGTACACAACAAGGAGTTACGAGTCCCATTTATTCCGGCGCCATTTTGGGCGAGGACGGGCAGGTCCAGGATATAGTCAAAATGTCTCCACCAACCATCGACTATGATGATGTTCATATGCTGTATTTATTAGAGTAACACTCATCTGTCCACATGAAATTTATTTGCCACAATTACCATAACTATATTTTTTTTCGGTTCCTCTGGAGAGTACATCGTGGCAGATGAGGCAGGTAACGTACCGGGCATTTACCTTTTTTGCATGTAGAGGAAAGGAAAAAAAATCCGAGCTTCCGAGTTCTAAGGTGTCCCAGGGCCATTTTAGTGGACCAGGCCCAAATCCAAAGAACAGGCCGCCATTTTGAGAGTCCTGTTGCAGCCGCCTGTCGCTGTAGCAGCAAGAGCGGGCTAAACTCAGCTAGACGGCGCTCCATTGAAGTAACATAGACTTGCTGAGGATCTTTCATATTTTCAACACACACCAGTGCGGCAACTTGCTAGACACCACCTCGGTGCCATCCTGATCTCGGCGCCCCACTGCAGATGAAGTGCCTCCACATGGAGGGAGAGACTCGTTTGCGCCGCCTCCCCCCCCGCTTCTCAGAACTCTGAACTATGACACCACCTCGGTGCCATCCGGATCTTGGCGCCTTGTGCTGGTTCCGGCCTATTCACACATCGGTCCGCTACTGACGCCACCTCACAGGCCAACGGGGCGCCCCACGCCGACTTTCCTACAGCATTGTAGGATGGCCACACCAGTGCGGCTGTGATGTATTCCTATAGGTTCTGTATCGATCCCCCTATTCCTGACCCTATTCTGGTTAACAAGTTAACTAGCAGCCATCCCATGATGCAGAAACCGTTATCTGATTACGCCAGACCACGGCACAGGAGCGCGTTATCTGATTAGGTCATAACGCTTGCCATCTAATTAGGCAAAGCAATATTCCTCCAGCCCCTGATAAGGCATACGGAGTCCTCAAAACAAATCAAACCTATGACAACCTGGGAAAAACCCTGCGGCCATTGTTTTGATTTCCCCGAGAACTTCAGTAAAAGAATGTGCTAACGACCAGCTCGTATGACATCCTTATTGACGTATCTATGTCCATCCTTACGTCAATCTCGGCACCTTACAGGTATAAATATTACTGACATTGCCTTAAGCAAACACACGCGGTGGTGATGAGATCGGAGCAGCGAGACTTGCCGAAGCCCAGCAGAGAGCGAAGCCCACTGGCGCTGCCCCGCCTTCCTGACGCGCTGAGAACGAGGCGCTGCTTTCTCCTGCCGAGAAATCCAGCTCCGGCGCTTCCGAGCAGCCCTCGCAGGCAGCTTGGAATATCGAGACCACAGACGAGAGGTACCATCACTCAACCATCCTAGATTCAAGGTACAGAACTGAATAACCCCTTGCAGAGAATTCTTGAGTCAGTCACTTGGCAAAACAAACTTAACTTAAACTGCTACTTTCTATCCCCGCCCACGTATTAGGCTTAGGTCAGGTACACTGGGGTAGGCGTAGTTAGAAGCACCAGTTGAGTACGATTAGTCAAATGATTTATATGTATGTATCTATTTTATCCATTTTAAAACACCATATGGCTTAGAAACCATATAAATGTTTTTACAGTATTATTTTATAATTCTGCTTTTATTGTATGCACTTTACTTAACCATAAGTATTGCGATAATATCGATCCATTTCTCTTGTACGAGAAAAGAGACTGATCAATAAATAACATCTTTTATTGAACACGCCCGTCTCTTCCTTTTCTCTACAATCTGGTGAAACTAAGAATGCACGTACTGACTGAGTAAAATAAGTTGTCTTTTGTTTTCACACGACTCTAGAGATATACTCTTGATTAGGGGAGAGCAAAGTTGTCATGTTCTATGGTTGTCAGAAACTAAATCCCTTCTTGTCTATCCAGGGAGGTTCAACTCCTCCTTGCCTATTCGAGAAAGTTTCTAGTGAACTCTGAGCTAGCTGGCAAACCCAAAACTTTAAGTCTAATATCGACAGTAGAAGACCTAGTTAACGTCTGGTCTAGGTCTATACTATTGGAGGTATTATTCCAATGCGCAGAGCCTATTGGGATAATAGGAACTACACTACATGGCGCCCAACGTGTTTGGATAGGCGATAAAACTAACGCAAGACTTTAGAGTAACTCAGTCGTGCTCTTTCACTCAGACCCCTTTGTCCCATAATACTCCAAAGACGTCTGGAGTGGGTGAGAGGTAAAATCCGCCAAACCTCGCAGGAGGGAACTCCTATGTATGGTTCTTGGTTCAATCAACGTTGAAGGATACACTGTTCCAAAATATTGTGCATCTAATCTTTGTTTCCGTAAGAAACCTGATCTGCAAACAAACAGTAAAACCTTCCTGTCGGTAAAATGGTAGACAGTGATGATGAAAGAGAGAGATAATAATACTATGCAAGAAGCAGACCCGGATATAAAACTCATCCCGGTCAACATAAGAAGATCTATAACGTTAAAACTTATAGACAATGGACTGACACCAAGAGGTGGTACAGTCATATTCGTAATTGAGGCACACGAATATCGGCAGACAGAGGTACTCTATTCATGGATACACTTTCCAGCAGCAAATGCTGTAACAAAAGAGTTCCACTATTATAAAATAGAGGAACCACCGGATACCTACACTCCTTTCGAGGAAGTGGAAGTACCACTCAAATTCCAAGAGCACCTGCTCTTGTTTAATGGCGCCCTAAAACATAATAATCACATCACCAGGCTCGGTCCACTAGGTAGACCAGGAGCAACGTGGCCGGTCCTAGCCGGATACACACCACATCCAGACATCGAAAGGATGTCTGCAGCAGATGTTTTAGTACAACTAAAACAATTAATTAAAATATATAGACAACTAGTCCAATATGTAATGCGGACTTCAACCATCCAACCTGTAGTTAAAATTCCACAGCTGACCCCACATCAGGGGAACACAAATAAAATTACACCACAGAACATACAGTCCTGCCTAGGTAAAGTACCAGCTAAACGGGAACAAATACCATTCTGGTTAGCACAAAAAATCACCCAAATAGAGGCGGTATTTCCAGATACCACCCCGGTAGAAAAACACAGGATTCTGACTATCTGTCTTCCAATGGGAATCGCACCACACATGGAGGACTGTGACACTTGGGGTACAGTCTTTGCTTCCATTTACACAAAAACACATGGTGTACCATCCATGTCAGTAATACCAGATGTGCTAAAACAAATTCAAGACGAATACGGTCCAGAACCCGCTTTAACTCTCGGTATGAAATTACTAAAAGACTTCAAGCAGGTCTCGGCAATATTACTAGCCAACATAAAAGGGGAAGCAGCGAATGTGGCGATCCGCCAGAGGTTAAAAGAAACAGATATAGCAGACCAACCAGCTGAAATTGCCAGAATTATAGAAAAATCCTATGAAGAACTAGGTAGAGATAGTTTGGGTGGAATACCAGTGAAGCCCCAACTAATTGAAAGTCCTGAAAAAATATTTATTAAAATTAATCTAAACAGTCAAAAGAAGAACTGGGATGGAAACAAACAATCCAATCCAAAAGAAAAGAGATTCCAGTCCAGAGGAAGGTCTCCTCGGCGGAGAGAAAGATCTCTGGACCAAGGACCCAAGTCTCCCCAAAAGGAGCCCTCTGTGAAAAAATACAACCTTAGAAATAGGGATAACATAAAGAAACCGGATAGATATCAAGATTTTGATACACGTCCCTCTCAATCATTTCAGACTTCCTCGCAGAAATCGGAAAGAAGAGGACGATCGGAACCCAGGGAAGGGCACGTCAAGTCCAAAGACAAGGAACCTGCTCATCCAAATAAAAAATTACAGTTTCCAAAGAAGAAGGTAGCCAGTATTAAAGTATTCAACAATGCCGAGAATACTGAGGACACAGCTGAAAAACGGAGAGTGGGCTCAGACAATGCTAGACAGCGCAGCAGAAGTGAGCATAGCACGCAAAGTCCTTATGAATCATCTGGAGACAGTGGACACGAATGAATACATTCAAGTGGAAACTGCAGACACCAGAGTTAGCAAACCTCACAAAATATATGAAATAACTTTACGTATAGAAGGGGATAAGACTAGAAGAATAAGGGGCCTTTTTTGGGATAATCTCTCCAAGGGCTATGACATCCTTCTAGCTGAAAAAGATTGGCCACCAGAGTTTGTCAGGGAGTGCCCACATGGCGAAGAAATAATTATGCCTGCCTTCTCAAATCATATTCCAATTCATAAAAAATATACACTTGCAAGAAAGTGGGCAGTAGCTCAAGCTCCTGCTTTATATAAAAATCATGTAGGATGGGATGAGGACTCTCCTCCTCATAAAATCCAGTTAAAATCACAACCTACTGCACAAAGGCAGTATCCAATCAAGCAAGAAGCTAAAAACAGGTAAAAGAAATTCTAGATCAACTAGAATACCAGTGGGTGATTGAAACTTGCACCTCACAAATGAACAACCCTTTGTTTCCTGTCTCCAAACCAGAAAATTCATATCGTCTAGTTTTGGATTACAGACACCTTAACTCATGTTGCAAAACTTTTGCAGTGCAAAACTCGCATAGTGCTGCACTAATGAATAACATAGTGCGCAAAAAATATAAAACAACATTAGACATCTCTAATGGATTCTTTTGTCAAAATATAGCACCAGAGAGCAGATACTTATCAGCGTTCTCAATAAATGGCGCTCAAAAAGAATTCTGTCGGTTACCCCAGGGGTACAAGAACAGCCCAGGAGTATTCTCAGCGAGGGTAACAGAGTTACTACAAACCTATGATGACGAAGCATTATCGTATGTCGACGACATATACCTAACAGACGATGACTTGGATACTCACTTGAAGAGAGTGAACACCATAATACTTGGGTTCGCAGCAGAGGGTTACAAATTCAACTTTAAAAAATCTAGAATTGCCCATCTAACAGTCCTGTTCTTAGGATATGAATTATCAAGTGAAGGCAAAAGCCTGGCTGACAATTTCCTAGAGAAATGTGCCGTACTCCAAGCACCTAGAACACTAAAAAACGTACAGTCAATTCTAGGCTTCCTAAATTTCGGAAGAACATACATTGCAAATTAGGCAGAAAGGGTCAAACCCCTTTATGATCTAATAAAACCAGAATTTAAAAAAACAAATTGGACTCAAAAACACACAGAAATTCTGAGATCCTTACAAACAGATATGTTAATTAAAACAAAATTAGAAACACGTGATAACACACGCAACCTTGTGATTCGAGTCATCCCAGGAAGATGCGGATTCACATACCTGACCTCTAATGAGGGAGAAAAGGTACCAATTGCATTCAAATCACACTTGTACACTAAAGCTGAAATGAAATTTAGCCCAACGGAAAAAATTCTTACTGCAACACAGACAGCTATAGCAAAAGAACGAGCCCTTTCACAAGGTAAACAAATAATAATCGTTACACCGATACCAGCCCTAGAGGCTATAACAAAAGCAAGCATACCGAATGCTAAAGCGCTCCATCCGAGATGGATACAATGGGCTAATTCTCTTGCTGCAACAGACGTGGCATACGAATTTGATCCTAACTTAAAAACACAAGAGTTTCTCCAATACGAATTCGAATGTCCGCCGCCGACCGAAATTCTGCCTCTAGAACGTTACGGCTGTATAATATATACAGACGGATCAGCACAACCCGCAGTAGGAGGTAAACAAGCTTACAGTGCTGCGTGTGCGATTGTAAAAGGTCGCTGGCACGATGGGAAATTCAAACCAGCGGTCACTAAAACACAATCTCTAGGAGATTGTACAGCTCAGCGAGCAGAACTACTAGCATTCAAGATGGCGCTTGAAAATACCGATCGAGAATTCCCCACACTCATAGTGTGTGATTCGTATTATTGCGTTCAGTCTTACAATGAATACTTACAGATCTGGCTTCAGAATGGTTTTAAGGATGCAAAAGGAGGCACAATCAAGCATAAAATGCTTTGGGAACAAGTAGTTCTTTTACAAAAGGAACTACCAAAGACTCACGTGATACATACACTGAGTCATCAACGTGATGGCGTTCACGTTGCAGGGAATTCATTGGCTGATGAGGCCGCGAAGGCAGCTGTGCAAACGGCTTCCGTAGCTGGCATCACTCGGTCAAAAACAAAAATAGACAGCGATATATTACAAGCTGTCAGCGCTACAGTAAAAAATGCGATAGAAACACTCCCGAAAGGCTTTCCAGTAAAGTACTCATACATAACTGATGCGAATAATGTTCCATTTGCTCGAATCCCTGGAGTGGGGGATAGAGTAATTCCAAACATGGAACATAGGTCAGGACTCATCATAGCGGCACGCGAAGGACTTGCTTCTGTACATGCTGGCGTCTCAGCCACAGTATCGTTATTAAAACAGAGATACTGGTGGCCACAAATGAGAAGAAAAACCAGGAACTATGTTCTAGAATGTGACATATGTCAAAAAATGAAAGTATCAACAGTGAGACGACCAGCACAGACGCCCCTTCTAATCTCGGATAAACCATTAGCCTGTGTTTACCTGGACCACTGTGGTCCCTTACAAAGGGATGGTAACTATAAATATATCTTGGTCGCAGTGGATTCATGCACGAGATTCATATGGATGTGGCCCCAGCGAACGGCTGACGCCAGAACTGTTATAAAAGATTTGCGAGTCTTTATCGGCACATACGCAATTGGCGTGCTGCATTCTGACCAGGGTCCGGCTTTTAGCTCTAGAGCTTATAAGGAGGCCATGGCCAGCATGGGCATTGCATTGCGGTATTCTTGTCCATTTCATCCCGAGGGAAACGGAATTGTTGAAAGAAAAAACCGTGACATAAAGCAATCTATAACAGCTAAGGTATTAGGTTCGGGAGCTGGGTGGGTCAAACATCTAATAAGTGTCCAACGTAGTCTAAATAACTTGCCAAGAAATTCTCTGAAGGGATTCAGTCCGTACGAATTATTGTTTGGGACTAGGATGTTAGTCTTAGATCTTGACAGTCAGACTTCAGTGGTGAAAGAAAAAAGCTTTGATATCAAAGATCGTTTGGCTATTTTACAGGACTTAAACGAAACAAGAAAAGACCTGAGCAACATAAAGTTGAAACAACAGCCAATAACCACTGAAGAAACACCGCCTGTCCCAGCAAGACCTGTCTGGATTCCAAAAATCGGGGATCTAGTCAGAGAAAAGATCGCGGTAAAGAAGGAATTTGGGCCTTCTTACAGAAAAGCAGTTCCTGGCTTGTCTATCAACGGGACAAGATCAGTTGTATTACCGCCACTTGCTGGTAAAAAGGAGAACCGAGTTGTATCCATCGACCTGGTGAAACCACAATCATGTGGCCAATAACAAACAGTAGGCCAAGTGGACTCCCGATAAGTAGTAAAACACCAAGGTTTGCTACAAATACAGAGGTGCTAACTAAAAGGCTAATCACATTCGAAACGCCTACAGAACAACAACAAGGACTATGCAACAATGCAATGGAACTCACACCTCTGAAAACCCAAATAAAAACGTTTAGTAGAAACACACCAACCTACAATGAAGTAACAAATGAATATGCTGAAGCTGCAAGAAACAGTAATCCTGAAACAATTGGAACAATAGACAGAACGGCATCCGGCTACTTCTTCAACTTTGATGATTCTTCTGAAGATCTAAGTGAATCAAAGACACAGCCATCAACAAAAACTTTTAAAGATAAAGCTAAGGAACTTTTGAAACAGCTGAAAGAAACCTATCTGATTTCTCCATGGATTGAATTTTGGGTGTCCTTTGGTGTATTTATCCTGATACTTTGGCTCATCATGATACTATGTTTGGGACGCTTCATTGAGGGAAAATATGCTAAAATGGACACAGCAAGCCAGAAAATCAACTTGATCCTCAAGCCACACACGTCTTCACACGTCGAGAAAAGAGAACTTTCTTCAGTCAACTTCACAGCCAATCCTATACCGGGTGGGGTAGCATGGGACAATACTGACTATGAAATTTATGGTCCGGTTGAGATCCTCAAATATCCACACCAAATTAAGATCTCGTTGAGTGACTTTGTAAAACCAAACTCATTTGCTGATGATTGGGACTTTGAAAGTATTAATGACATGATGTCTGACCTAGTGATGTCTGCTAAATTTACCAAACATGATTATTTGCAGGGTTCGTCTAATTATGATAGTATGTACTGCTACAACCACCATGGTAACAATTTTCTACATAAATCTGCACAACCTAGAAATGTTTTAAATTATAATCAATGGGAACATTGTGCAACCCCTCCAAAAGGAAGCTCAAGAACCGTTTATGACAAATATTCATATTTTTCAGGGTTCAACACAAGTAATGCTGAAACATTTTATTTCAAATTGTCGAATAAGACAGGAACAAAAACCATGCTTACAAACACAAAATTGATATATTCGGACTCATTTTTTGAACAGATGAATACATTTGATTTTGATTATTGGGACAAAAATGTGGAAGTAAAAAGTGTTTGGGGTACAAAAGAATGGCAAGTACAAGGTATAGAATCATTGTTTAGAGCCTGCATGATCCCAGAACAAATTATATTCCTGAATGAAAGTATTCAACAAACTACCTGTCTTGGCCTAGCCAAAATCAAAGACTTAAATAAACCGTCTATTCCAAAACCAACAATGAACAGCAATAACTCTGCGGATGAAGAGATAGACGTGAACTATGTATTAAACCAAAACAGAACACATCCTGATTGGAAACAATGGTTAATCTGGCCCACAGATACTAATAACTGTCAAGACAGATTCCTGAACAAAACACAGGGGTTCACATTGACCAGGCCAGACCCTAGATATTCCCAAAGACAACACCCAGGGATAATCACCACCTACAGTGTGGGCAAACTCTGCCTTCAATGGCTACAAACTTCCACACTGACAGAAATTAAGCAACACCTAACTTTACTTACTGATGGTGCTGACTTGCGTGATTTCATTATGGGACCGTGCAAACAGCGTCAAAAACGCTTCATAGCAGCCTCTATATATGCAGCTTACAACGAGGCCTCGAAGATAACTCAAATTGAGACAGCAGAAAGTATACGGGAAATTGACCGTATTAATTTGGAAAAATCGCTTTCTGTAGTGGACAATGGGTTAATGACTCTGTCCTCCAGAATCTTTTCATTGGACAGCATTGTGTCATCAGCAATCGACATAATATCGCAAGACTTACTGTTGTTAAAACACGGTCAGTCTCAATTGCGTTCTATTGTACAGCATGGCTGGACGTTACAAAATCTGCGTTCAGGCTATGTGCCTTGGCGTTTAATCAACACAACGTCACTATTCAATATCTTTAACCTTACTGATAAACAGATCAGTATGGCACAGAAGGGTGCTGATTATACAATCCTGAGCATTGAGAAACTCGAGAGATTACCATTGACAATGTCAGAACGACCTGTCATTGAATGGATAATACATGGGATAATTAATATTCCGATATCTACTTTCAGGTTTCAATACTGCCAAAAATATATACAGGCTGGCATGTACGAAAAATTGGGAAAAGGGTACATTAAGTCAACATGGAACTTGCCCTATTCACATGCATGTGTCAGTAATAAAGGACAGAAAGTGTTTCTTAGTGGCAATAATTGTGCAATGTCACTAAGCGGTACACTTCTGTGTAATGGAATTAGTTTGCATGGAGCCTGTGAAGGGAACTCAAATACCCTTTCATGTCACCAGCTAGGCACACCTGCAACAGAGATAGAACCATTCTTTAAAAGACTCTATAACGGGAGTTACATTCTAATTGTGGATCGCAGATGTTGTAGTCTACTGCCCGGGGTTCCTTATCTCGTTAGTACGACTGCGAAGGTCATGTGCTGTGGACGCTTATTGTTCCCCAGCTCCTTTCCAGACAGGGAGGCAAGGGCATGGCCTAACTTGAAAATTACTTCTATTCGAGTTGATACTTTAAGCAGAATGAAAACAGTGCTTCTTCAGACGCCGACCAGGCTCACGTCATCAAAAGAAACGTATGATCTCCTAGTCGCAAGGACGACTGCAGAGATTCACTCATTGTTATCAACTAATTCCCCCATACATTTCGCAGAAATCCTGAATGAAATCTTAAATATTTCTGATACCAGTGGAGTCTCAAATGTATTTAAGACAGTATTTTCGATGGCATTAACACCATTCAAAGCCATACTAGGTATTTTTCCAGACTTCGTCCATTCGATTTTTGGAGGAGTTCCCCTCATTTTGGGACTAATTGCAGGAATCCTATTCTTAGTCCTTATATTTCGTTATGGCAAACCATGTCACAGACAAAACACCCGCGACAAGGGAAGAAACAATCCTAGCCATTGGATACCGGGACCGGATATCAAAAATCCTGGGACTAACCCGGCTTAGAGACCTGAACATGACTTGGTTTCTTTCATTTCGGCCGATATGGCAAAGATGTGTTTTACCTGTATTAAGGTGCATGCTGTGCAGAGAAGAATGCGTGTTGGACACCTGTCTGACGCTACAATCGGATGCGCCAATGGATGCAGAAACATTGTTGGGTCCGGTAAAGGCTCATGCATTGTGCTGCCCTCAACGGCTGCCAATCCTGATGACGGCATTCGTGGAAACTTCACCACTACGATTAAGGGGTAGTGAAGATCAAGATGAAAGCAGCATCGATCAGGTACAACCTTCTGTCAGCAATACTACTCAAAACGTCAATGGAGACGATCATGCACATGAATGCATGGTTACATCCTTTTCCGAATTAGTGGAACTCTCACAGGAAGCTGTTGACAGCTTTTTCAGCAGTCTCAATGATATGATGTTCTCGCCAGAGCAGAAAGAACGACTCTTGAACAAGCTAGCACGCGGCGTTCCCGACACCTTGAATTTGGCCTTCAACTTTAATAATAAAGTAGCAAGATCAACTTTTCCTCCAGTCCACGGACAGCAATTTTTTTAGCAGCCCCAAAATAATTTTTTTATTTAAATTTTACGGGACACTTTTCTTCTGCTTAAAGTAAGAACTATTCTTAAAGAACTAATTTCTGTTTTTAGAAACTTCATTGACATTAGCTGCCCGCTGGTATGTTCATAAATATTTTTTTTCTCTTGAACTGTGATGAAGTGGTCTCAAACTTTTCTTCTGTATTAAGAGCCATTTCATGTGTAATTCTCATATTCGATTACTAATAATGTATACATGCGTGATTAATTTAGCATTAGTCTACTGCTTAAGTGCATATAGTACATGTGACTATTTTTTTCCCGTATATTACATAATTTCGAAATGCATTATGTGTATTTTGGGGTGGTAAGGTATACACGATATTCTACAGTATGTTTTACTATGCCTAGATTCGTAGATATGGCCATAGTTAGAGTGGAGTGGGTGTGATGTATTCCTATAGGTTCTGTATCGATCCCCCTATTCCTGACCCTATTCTGGTTAACAAGTTAACTAGCAGCCATCCCATGATGCAGAAACCGTTATCTGATTACGCCAGACCACGGCACAGGAGCGCGTTATCTGATTAGGTCATAACGCTTGCCATCTAATTAGGCAAAGCAATATTCCTCCAGCCCCTGATAAGGCATACGGAGTCCTCAAAACAAATCAAACCTATGACAACCTGGGAAAAACCCTGCGGCCATTGTTTTGATTTCCCCGAGAACTTCAGTAAAAGAATGTGCTAACGACCAGCTCGTATGACATCCTTATTGACGTATCTATGTCCATCCTTACGTCAATCTCGGCACCTTACAGGTATAAATATTACCGACATTGCCTTAAGCAAACACACGCGGTGGTGACGAGATCGGAGCAGCGAGACTTGCCGAAGCCCAGCAGAGAGCGAAGCCCACTGGCGCTGCCCCGCCTTCCTGACGCGCTGAGAACGAGACGCTGCTTTCTCCTGCCGAGAAATCCAGCTCCGGCGCTTCCGAGCAGCCCTCGCAGGCAGCTTGGAATATCGAGACCACAGACGAGGGATACCATCCCTCAACCATCCTAGATTCAAGGTACAGAACTGAATAACCCCTTGCAGAGAATTCTTGAGTCAGTCACTTGGCAAAACAAACTTAACTTAAACTGCTACTTTCTATCCCCGCCCACGTATTAGGCTTAGGTCAGGTACACTGGGGTAGGCGTAGTTAGAAGCACCAGTTGAGTACGATTAGTCAAATGATTTATATGTATGTATCTATTTTATCCATTTTAAAACACCATATGGCTTAGAAACCATATAAATGTTTTTACAGTATTATTTTATAATTCTGCTTTTATTGTATGCACTTTACTTAACCATAAGTATTGCGATAATATCGATCCATTTCTCTTGTACGAGAAAAGAGACTGATCAATAAATAACATATTTTATTGAACACGCCCGTCTCTTCCTTTTCTCTACAATCTGGTGAAACTAAGAATGCACGTACTGACTGAGTAAAATAAGTTGTCTTTTGTTTTCACACGACTCTAGAGATATACTCTTGATTAGGGGAGAGCAAAGTTGTCATGTTCTATGGTTGTCAGAAACGAAATCCCTTCTTGTCTATCCAGGGAGGTTCAACTCCTCCTTGCCTATTCGAGAAAGTTTCTAGTGAACTCTGAGCTAGCTGGCAAACCCAAAACTTTAAGTCTAATATCGACAGTAGAAGACCTAGTTAACGTCTGGTCTAGGTCTATACTATTGGAGGTATTATTCCAATGCGCAGAGCCTATTGGGATAATAGGAACTACACTACACGGCAACTTGCTGGACACCACCTCGGTGCCATCCGGATCTTGGCACGTTGTGCTGCCTTCGGCCTATTCGCACATCGGTCCGCTACTGACGCCGCCTCATCTTGGGGGCGACGCACAGCATCACATTGCTTTCCAATGCAGTCAGATCCTCAAACAGCCCCCACTGACTGACGCGAACTCACAGGCCAACGGGGCGCCCCACGCCGACTTTCGGCGCAGCATTGTAGGATGGCCACACCAGTGCGGCAACTTGCTGGACACCACCTCGGTGCCATCCGGATCTTGGCGCGTTGTGCTGCCTTCGGCCTATTCGCACATCGGTCCGCTACTGACGCCGCCTCACGTGCCAACGGATTTTCTACGCTTTTTATAGCCCTATTCCGCATAACACGTCATGTGACTTGTTTATAAAACTTTTCATTGGTTCATTTTACTTTTGGTTTCCTAATGATGGAAGGCTTGATCATATGACCTAAAAATACACTTTTCATTGGATTAAAACATTTTTTTTTCCCAAACGATGAAAGCCCCACCTTGTTTCTGGATGTTTCAGACTGAAGCTGGCGTCAGCATGAAAGCACCACCATCTCGTGGCTCCGTCGTGGTCATTCCGCGAGCAATCATGGCAGCCGCTCCCCACCGGAAGCCTGCAGGAGTCGGTGGCCCCCATGACTTTTGTAGAATCTTCAAGGCTGAGGGGACGCTTTCGAGAATGGGGTCCAAGACCTAGTAGACAAGCGTCCGAGTTCCAAAGTGTCCCAGGGCCATTTCAGTGGACCAGGCCCAAAAAGGAAAGAGCCTGCCGCCATTTTGAGAGTCCTGTGGCAGCCGCCTATCGCTGCACCGCAAGAGTGGGCGCAACTCAGCTGAATGGCGGATTTTGGCACAGTGTACCAAAAGCGGGCGGAATGGCAACTGAAATGCCTTGGGACTATTCGCACAACAGACCGCTACTGACGAGGCCTCCCCCCGCACCCCCCGGGACGCCCCACGGAATGGCAACTGAAACGGTAAAGGGGCGTCCAACTACAGCAGACGAGCCTCCACCTGGGGAGGCCCGTTCACGCCGCCTCACCCCCCCCCCCGGGGCGCCCCACGCCGTTATTCGGAGCAGCATTGTAGGATACCAAAACCAGTGCGGCAACTTACTGGACATCACCTGGGTGCCATCCACATCTCAGCGCGTTCTGCTGCCTTGGGACTATTCGCACAACAGACCGCTACTGACGAGGCCTCCCCCCGCCCCCCCCGGGACGCCCCACGCCGTTTTTTGGAGGATACCAAAAACCAGTGCGGCACCCAGGTAACATCACCTGGGTGCCGTCCAGAACTCAGCATGTTGTGCTGCCTTGGGACTATTCGCACAAAACACAGCTACTGACCATTGTTGCTTCTTTTTTTAAAAAAATGTTTAAATGTATTTACTGTTTTTGTTGCGTTGTATATATTTATAAGTTATTAAAGTTTTATAATCCTACTACTTTGTTGGAGTGCTATATATTTTTAATGTGACACATAATTGTAAAAACTTTGATGTACAAAGAGGCATCCCTGGAATCTTCCGCTTCAGGCTCGGTCCCCTCCCCAATCACAATACAGGATGGTTTTCAGATAGTAGGAACGCGTGTGGTGTGACGGATCTCATCGGGTGGGGGCCTTGATCTACTGTAACTCCTTTGAAGAGGGGTGATTCTTTACAGCTGGGGCCATAAACTACATCTGCATGGCTAGGTGATAGCCTGGGACCGGCCTGGACAATCGGACACAGAGGAAGAGGAGTGTCAGAGGGTGCGGTAGTGAATAGGGCGAAAGGGAGGTGTCGGGCGGGCACAGGGTGTGATTCTCAAGGAAGAGCAGCGCAGATGGGGGGAGGTTTATTGCCCATGCATAAGACAGAGAGCGGGGGTGACCAGTGCCTGGGGGAGATGCTTGCGAGGGTGGGGACCCATGCTAAGGATCGGCAGCGTGCAGAGAGTGGGTCTGGTCAAGGCATCTAAAATGGCTGCCGTGCACGACAAAAGTATGGCATTTGAAAAAAGGCAAGATGGCGCAGACAATGTTTATCAACACTTCCTGATTTCCTTCGAATTGAACGTTAACAGACGTTATCTCTCCCACACTACCGGTCCCCCTGGGCTTAAACGCCGAGATGGTAGGGACTGCATCCCGTGGAGATAGGCCGAGACGTCACTCAGCAAAAAAAAAAAAAAAAAAAGTCTATAAACATACAATAAGTTAAAAGTCAATCATTCTTGTTTCCTTGTAGTACGCTCCCCAGTCCGCTTTCCGTTACGCGTACCGGGCGCACCCCACGATAAAAAACGATTTTTTTTGGGTTTTTAAAAAAAAAATTTTTTTGCCCCGCGGGGCCCTTTTAAAGCCTCCACATCAAACCTAGGGGGTCAGGGAGGATCTACTATGCCCCCTTATGGTCATTTGCCCCTTCGCTTTGGCCTCCTCTTGTCTCTCGATCCTACCGAGAGACAAGATGGCGGCCGCTACGGACTGTTTAGAATGTTTACAGACACCGAAGAGCCAATCAGCTTCGTTTCGCAAAGCTCCGTAACGCGAAAAGTACGTGAACCGGATCGCTGCCCGGAGCGCTGTTACAGATATATATCTTTTTTTGAACGTTAATTTCTCAAAATCCACTGGAGCACATATATTGAGACCTAGCAAAGGCACATCGGGCTAACAGTCCCTACAATTTTGCCAAGTTTCGTGCAAATCCATTCAGCCGTTCGGGCTAAAAGTGAGGCCAACCGCCCTATGGAAATTAACATGGGAAAAACGCATTTTGGGACCCCCCTTTTTTCTCGGCCCCCCCTTGAAGAACCTCCCCCCCCAAATTTTCAGGGGCTGCTCAGAAACAAAATGTTCCATTTTCCTGAAAATTTCAGCCAATTCCGTCCACAAACGCCAAAGTTATTAGACATAGAATTTTCAAAAATCCCATAGAGAAAAAATCCTAACTATATATACCTACTGGCGACCGCCAGTAGGTAATATATATATATATATATATATATATATATATATATATATATATATATATATATATATATATATATATATATATATATATATATAACAACTGCATTCGTCCAACAAAAACCAGCACTCCCCAATAACTCAGGGCACCACCGATCCAGCAAAAACGAAAGCCGACCCAGCCATCAGGCGAAAAAGATGTGTTTATTCAGATATGATGCATCGCCACCCGCATAACGTTTCGGCCTACCCAGAGGCCTTGGTCACATGACGCTGGGGATGGGGCAACCCATTTTTAAAGTGCTAGTGCAAACTTGCGGCATCAGGTGATTGGTTCATCACAAATTTCTAGTAATAGACATAAACAACATGCACAATTCGAGCAACTAATTTGACACCAATGTTATTAACATTATAAAGTGCTCGTTGTCATAAAACCACCACAATAAATCACTGATGTGCAACAACTAAACAGGATATTTCCAATGAAAAAATTCCAGACAAAATTTGCAAACGTTATCGCAACACATCCAGTGAGTGTAAATAAGAGTGTGTAACAAGTCGGGAGAAAATAAACACAAGAGAGAAATCAAGATTTGTAGTTGTTTCCCTCTCTAGGATATAGTATTCTAAAGTCTATTTGGGAAACTAACACAGTGTTCAATTATCCCAATTTTCTCACCATGGATTGATTGATATACTCTTATTGTTATTGTTAAAGCATTGATATTACCCTAGTGGGTTGGTTTTAACAAGTCATGTCGAATAATGTTGTCAACCAGATCATCTGTGGCATACAGTTCTAAATGGTCATCAACTTTTACACAAGTGTAAATCGATCAACCGCAAGTACCAAAAATTAAAATAATTAATGTCGTGAGCAGTGTTGACAAATGAAAATAGCTAAAGATTAAAAAATCCCTCCCTAGATGGATGATGGGAGTGTATTGGATTATTGGTTCAAAATTCATTTTCCAATGTGGGAGACCTACAAAAACTGTTCTATTTCAATTTCCTTTTGAAAAACAAGCCATCCACAAGTTCTAGTGATGCTTATAGTCCCAAGACTTAGATGTAGTTATAGAAGTAAACAGGAAAAACTGATTGAAGCTACCTGACAATTACAAGTGGGTATAAAAATCCACACTGGTGTTAAGGCCAAGAGGAGCCTTAGTATCGAGTTCCAGGATGTACTGTGTCTCGAGAGCTCTCAAAATAGCTTCACGGTTACCACCCCTGCGTAAGGGTGGAACTGAGTCAATAGCAAAGTATTTCAGTAAGTGACTTTGTTGGTTGTGATGCTCCTTGAAATGCCGAGCCACAGGATAGGTAGAATCATCACTGTTGATGGCCCTAATGTGCTGGAGTATCCTCTTGTGCACCAGCAACTTCGTGCTACCGACATATCGCAGGGCACAGGGACACTCCAGCACATACACCGTGTACTCGGTCTTACATGTCAATTGTTTAGTAATCAAACGTGGAACATCTGAAAACGGTGTTAAATACTTGGTCACACTGACACCATGTTTACAGGCTTTGCAAACCGAGCATTTTTTGAAACCATTGATGGCTTTATACCATGGTATTGTGGTGACCACCTCAGGACTGGATTTGACCAACGCATCGCCCAGTGAGTAGGATTTTCTACAGGAAATGTCAGGTCTTCCCGGCATGAGATGACCAATTACTGGATCGGAACTAATCAGATTCCAGTTTTTAGTGACAATCTTCCTGAGAGCCTGAAACTGGCGATTGAAGGTTAATACCAATCTCACCGGTTGGTTAGCATTGTCAATTTCCATATTGGCTGGTCTCCTGGGTTGCAAAGCTTTCTCTCTCGACATGGCATTAACTTTGCTAATAGCTGAATTTACAAGACTCAGAGAATAACCCCTGGCTAAAAAACGGGCCTTACTCTGTTGTTGCACGAGTGTGCACTGATCTTCCGTGCTACAAATGCGACGTATGCGCAGCATTTCCCCGTAGGGAATGCTGCGGATTAGGTGTGCCGGATGGTTACTTTTGGCATGTAGCAACGTATTGCCCGAGGTTGGTTTTCGAAACAAGGTGGTATGTAATTTGTTATTGGCAATTACAATTTTGACATCCAAGAAATCAATGCAGGTTTGACTCATGTTGTGGGTGAACTCTAAGTTATAGACATTGTTATTGAGTTGTGCAATGAAGTCGACTGCCTCCTGTTTGGTGCCCCACCATATCAGCAAAATATCGTCAATGTAACGATACCAATGGGGCACACATTCAGACATGATCAGAGAGTGTATGCCCATGAGGACCTGCCTCTCCCAGTAGCCCATATGCAAACAGGCATAACTGGGAGAGAAGCAGGCCCCCATGGCAACACCCCTGATCTGCTGAAAGAATTGATTATTAAATGAAAAATAATTGTTACTCAAACAGAATGAAATCATAGCAATCAACATTTTGTTGTGTTCCACAAATTGCACAGATCTATTACCCAAAAACCATTGTACAGCTCTTAGTCCATCTAGATGTGTTATGCTGGTGTAAAGAGATGATACATCAAGTATAATCAACCAATACTCGGGCTTCCAATCCACAGTCTCAAGTTTTCTCAACAAGTCACTTGAATCCTGCACAAATGAGGGTAGGGCAGAAACAAAGTCTTGCAGAAAAAAATCTATATATTTGGTGACATTCTCCAGGAGACCATCCCTGGCAGAAATTATGGGTCTCCCCGGGGGGTTGTTAGCATCTTTGTGCACTTTGGGGATTAGGTAGAATACCGGCAACACTGGAAAATCCTTTTTCAAAAATTTGAATTCATCTAAGGTAAGGAGGCCGATACATTTCCACCCCAACAATAGGCTAATGAGGTTGTTATGCGCCAATTTGATCTCAGAAAGTTCACATCTTTTGTAGCAAGAAACATCATTCAGTTGTTTGTAAGCTTCCTCCAAGTATAACACACGTGGCCAGACGACAACGTTGCCACCTTTGTCGGCCTGGTGCACTATGATGGAATTATTGGTCTGGATTTTGTTGACCAAATTGTAATACTTGGTATTGTGAGTCTTTTCTTGATGTTTAGATCGAAGAGTGGAAATGTGCAAACGCTTGATCCCATCTATTGCCAGATCGTGAAATACATCTAGGTTATCATGTAGGGTTGATGGAGAGTAAGTCGACTTTGGATTAAATTTCGTTGGACATGGCGCATTGTAAACCACAGCCACATCTTGTGTCTCAGACAACGCCCCTTCAGCACCTAGTGAAGTTAGATCTTGGAGTAAATTGGCATCCTTAGCAATAGAGCCTAAGGTTGAAGAAACCCCACATGTCACATCTGGTTTTGTCGATTGATGATGTGTCAGATAGTATTTTTTGAGCTCGAGTTTGCGGATATATTTGAAAAGCTCGATTCTGGTTCTGGAATAACTGAAATTATTCGCTGGACAGTATGTTAAGCCCAAGGAGAGAATTTCAATGTCAGAAGGAGTAAGCACAGTGGGAGTTAGGTTGATAACTGCTGGACCCTCCACCATGCCTTGTTCATCCGCCTCATGCTAGGAATTAGCATTTAAAAAACCTTAGAAATTCACTTGAAAAAACCATAGGTTTCAGGGGCGTTATAGTTAGTTGGACATTTCACTCGTACAAAGCCATTGAAATTCCCCCGTTATTGTTAGTTCAGCTAACTATAACTCACGCGCCCTCAATGCACTGCTGATGACGTCACATATTACATCACTCATGACATGGTCAGTGACATCACTCATTACATCACTCTAGACATCTCAAATGACATCACTGATGGCATCATCCTTGTGATAGAGTGGCAGACCTCCTATCACTATAATATAACCATTGATACACACACTCAAAAATAGAAACTAACATTTTCAAAACAATGGACATACCAATACCACTTACAACACACCTATTCAGTAATCCCAAGATCTACACACACACACATCCACTCATTCACCAACAGTCCTATACAATCACTAATACATGTACTCTCTCATCAGTTATCAGTGATGTCATCGGTGATGTAATTTGAGATGTCATCAGTGATGTCATAAGTGATGTCACTGACCATGTCATGAATGATGTAATATGTGACATCATCAGCAGTGGATTGCGGGGGCGCGAGTTATAGGGAGTCTGTTAGACCTGTCTGCCTTTGGGTAGTCCCTCCAACTTATAATTTATTTTGTCCCCTTTTTGCCCCTCATACCTTCATCGCTTTTTGTGTCCACTGGATTATTTTTTTGCGGTGTTGTCCTAGGGGTTAGATGCTCTTTTGCCCTCATAGTTTTTTACCTGAGGCCTAGGTGCCATTTCTGACTGGAGAGTATGGGACCCACAAAATGGTCGCCATTAACTGCCATAACGGTCACCCCTGGACAGGACCCATAGACTAGAGTAGGGACTTTCCAGAACCTTCCGGTCCCTTCTGGACCTTCTGAGGCCACCCTATATAAGGCCAGCTGTAGTGCAGCCATTTTGTCTTTTCAGAGAAGGCTAGCTGGAGTAAAGGCTGTAGCATAAGGTGGGGGTAGGATAATCAGAGGGTTGATCTCCCAATGTAGGGACGCTTCCTTACTGTTTCACCACCCCTTTCTCCTTGTAGTTACCGACCTGACCCTGCCAGAGGAAATCCTGGAGACCCTGGGCGCATATCCCCATCCAGCCCCCAGAAGAAAGATTGGGTGAGGGAGACTGAACTGGAGTGTAACTCCGATCATTGCCCAGTAAGAAAGGTCCTGATTTAGACTCAAGGAATGGAGGATTAGACCAAAGCAGGAATTGTAGTGGAGGAGAGAGAAACCTGTGAGCCTGGTCAGTCGCCACAAGAACTAGGAGAGAAATAGGCGTCATCTGGTATTTCAACAGAATCCCCCCTCTCTGTACCTGTGGTAACGAACTGCCACAATAGGGGTAGTGGGTTCATCCTGGACGGAGGCTAAACCCAAGTGCCTGGGACAGAAACGCCAAGTGGTTTGGCCGTGTAGCGAAGGCCACTCCATGCTCGCTTAGACTGGTGACTGTGGTGGGAAGTTCGCTTTGGGAATCCCTCCCTCGAACTGTGCAGGCCCCGTCGAGTGAACACGGGTCCTGGAGCGAGGGCGGAACCAAAGGAGGAGGTTCACCGGAGCTGAGCAGGCTCTGTCTTTGAGCCGCTAATCTCGCGCGCATGCCCGGTCAGACCGCTTCCCTCAAGGAAGGCGGAGTCAGCCCCTGAGGAGGAATCGGGCGGGAGGTGAGCATCGGCTCCCTTCAGCTTGTGTGGCCTTTTACCCCGCGCCAGCTCTACCCATGAGGGGCTGGAGTAGCGGGTGAGGAGGGTCAAGCGGCCGACTGTTACACGCTGAGCCCCCCCCCAGTGTGAACTTGCCTTCTCCGGCGATTCGAGACTCTGGCCCAGTGGGCCCAACGTTGAAAAGTAAGGAGTGTGTGAAGGGGGGAGAGTGAAGGATGAAGATCTTATGATCGAAGGGCAGAGGAGTGGAACCTAATGGTTGGCCTCACTAAGAGTGAACTAAAACCGTCAGAAGCCTTAAAGACTTTCACAATGAACCTGATTGTATTAAAGCTGATCTGGAACGCTGATTACGTGGTGCTGAGATATAAACCTCCTTGTGACAGGTCTAGAGAAGAGCTTATTCAGAATAGTAGAGTGGGGGGTAATTGGTGTTAACCTATCTTGGAGGTCCAAAGACTCCCTGAGCTTGTAAGGTGGCAAGACACTACTCCTGAGAGCCTATGAATTGTACCTTAATGCTGATAAATTGAATTGTAAGAACTCTTCTAAAACAATTGTAACTGGTAGAGACATGGACTAAATGTATTTTTCTGTACTGACTAAGGATATATAGTGGAAAAAAGAACCTAGTACTATTTTTATAAAACAGCACGTATTTTTCCACAAAAATTTGGTGTAGTGTCGTTTTTAAGTGGAACTGCATTGAGTTACTGCTGGGTGGTATGCAAACTTCACACTTGTGCTTCTGGATATTGACTGTCTTACCCTAGGCCAGGCTACCCTATGAGACTTGGCAAAATCCAGGTCCCACATATTGGTGTCTAGCGGTGGGTTGAGAACTGTGGTTGCGACTACTCTGCAGTAACTAAGTGTAATCCACTGACCTACACCAGGAGTTTTCTCCTGGCGGCCTTCCTAATTTTTACTTTTGCTTTTTCCAAATTCATTCCTGGTGGTGGGGTGGAGGTAGCTTCAGATTGCCCTTGTAACTCCCTTCTTTTTGTGTGCCTGTCCCTGATTTGCCTTTAGCAAAATGGAATTTGCGTTGGAAGAACTGGACACTTATTCTGTGGCCCAGCTTAGGGACTTTTGTCAACAGATGGGAGTGTTCTTTAAGCGGGGTGCCAAGAAGGGGGAGCTCCAGACCAGCTTGAGGGCTTGGGTGGCAGCACATGGAGAAGGGAAGGAGAAGGAAGAGGGGACGGACCGGGACACAGTCATAGAGGTAGAGGGATTGTTCCATCCTGAGATGGGAAACCTACTTCCAGGACCAATGACCTACTCAAGGGGGGGCAGTAGTGTCTCCGGAGGAAGCTTGACCGAAGCTGAACTAACAGACAGGAGGGAAAAAAGGAAGCTGAAGTGGGAGTTAGCCAGGTTAGAACAGGGGAGGGAGGAACAGAGGATGGCTCATGAGCTTAGACTAAAAGAGCTAGAACTCAAGGCTCTACAGTTAGGACTCGCCAACTCTCCAAATGGTGACAGCGAAACCAGAGAACCAACCAGGGAGTCCAGACCCTACCTGCCTAAGGATTTAGTTGCCAGCTATAGTCAGGGGGACGATATAGCCAAATGGCTGGCTGCCTATGAGGTCTCCTTAAGAGCCCATGGGATCCAGGAGAAACACTGGGGGGGTGGGTTGTACAAATACATGCCTCCTACTGGTCGGGACACCTTGTTAGCCTTAGAACCGGAGGAGCAGACCAACTACCCCATCATGAAGTTAGCATTGATCAGAAAGTTTGGGCTAACCCCGGAGAAGTATCGCCAAAAGTTCAGGGGGAGCCACAAGTTAAGCACCCAGAACTGGGTGGATTTCCTGGACTATGCGAGGAAGGCATTGGAGGGCTGGGTACAGGGCAGTGGGGTGAAGGACTATGAGGGTTTGTATGACCTTTTTCTTAAAGAGCATCTACTCGAGAAATGTTTTCCCGAGCTGCGCCAACACGTGGTGGACAGCAAGCTGACCAACCCCCGGAAGCTTGCAGAGGAGGCAGACATCTGGGCAAATACCCGGGTGTCCTCAAAGGGGACAGGAGGGGATTCCCAAAAGGCCGGACAGGGCGCCCCTCAGAACAAGGAGGGAGGAGATAAAAAACGGGAGTTCTCTAAAGGTCCCCAAAACAGTTTCCAGGGAAAGGGAACAGGTTTCACCCCTAAGGCTAACCCGCCCAGAAACCCTCATCCTGGCCAGAGCCAGCAGCCAAGGGTTGTCCACTGTTTTGAGTGTGATGGTGTTGGACATTATAAGGGAGATGTCAGATTCCCAAAGAGACCACCCCCTCCCACCGGAGGAAAAGCCCCGGGAGTAGCTAGTGTAGCGCTCGGGGAGGAGTTGCCCTTAGATAAGGGGGGTGAGTGGGCGGGTGTCACCTTAGTGTCCCTGGGAGAACGGGAGATGGTTCCTAAGATCCAGGTGCCCCCAAATACTACCAAGTATGGGCAGTGGATCACCATCAATGGCCAGAGAGGGGAGGCTCTGAGAGATACAGGAGCCAGTATGACTATGGTGAGAAGTCAACTGGTGTCTCCCGAGCAGGTGATTCCCAATGTACTCCACCCCGCCGCGATGGCTGACGGCAGAATGGGCCCCTACCCTGTGGCCGAGGTTCCCTTTGAGTGGGAAGGGGTTGCAGGTTCACTTCGAGTTGCCGTAAGCCCTGCCGTGCCAGTCGATTGTCTGCTGGGGAAAGACATGGAGCACAATGCTTGGAGAGAGGTGGAATACCGGACGCATTCAGAGATGCTGGGTACACCTGACTGGGCCTGTGCAAGCACAAGGTCTGCGACTGCCCAGAGAGGGAGTTCGCCCGGGTTGGAACCTGGAACAATGGCCCAGCCCGCTGCCAAAAAGGGACAGACCCGAAGACAGGAGAAGCCTGCTTCGGCTTCCACACCCCATGTGACAGATCGGCCACCTGCAGGGGTGGTCCAGGAGTCCATGGAGGGGGAAGTAGTCTCCCTGGAGGACCTACCCATCCCTGCTGAGTGGCATGTGGAGGGAGGGCCTACCAGGGAGGAGTTCTGTAAGGGCCAGAAGGAGTGCCCTACCCTTGAGGGACTGAGACGACAGGCCGAGGCCCAGGCAGCAGGGGACGTTGCGGGACACTACCACATTTACTGGGAGGACGGACTCCTCTACAGTGAACGCAAGGTACCCTTACCTGGTTCATCAAGGGCCTTGGTAGTCCCGCAACGGTACCGAGCCTTTCTGCTGGAATTGGCTCATGAAATTCCCTTGGCAGGACACTTAGGTCAGGACAAGACCTTTGCTCGGCTTGTCCCCCACTTTTACTGGCCTCAGATGAAAGTGGCGTCTAACACCTACTGTCGGACGTGTGTAACCTGCCAAGCCAGTGGGAAAACAGGGGTGAAGCTGAAAGCTCAGCTGGAACCACTTCCTGTCGTTACCACCCCCTTTCAAAGGGTGGGCATCGACATTGTGGGGCCATTGGATCCACCAACAACAGCTGGTCACAGGTTTATCCTGGTTCTGGTGGATCATGCCACCCGGTACCCAGAGGCAATTCCTCTGAGGACTGTCACTGCACCTGTGGTGGCTAGGGCCCTGATGGGGATCTTTACCCGAGTGGGTTTCCCCAAAGAAGTTGTGTTCGACAGGGGGACCAACTTTATGTCAGCGTACATGCGGACAATGTGGAAGGAGTGTGCAGTGACCTACCGGTTCACCCCTCCCTATCACCCCCAGTCAAATGGACTGGTAGAAAGGTTCAACAAGACCTTGAAGGGCATGATCAGAAGTCTGCCTGAAAGCCTGCGGAGGAAATGAGACGTCCTCTTACCCTGTTTGCTATTTTCCTACAGGGAAGTGCCACAGAAGGGAGTGGGCTTCAGCCCCTTTGAGCTTCTGTATGGGCACCCTGTATGCGGTCCTCTCAGCCTGGTGAAGGATGGATGGGAAAAGTCTCCCAGGAAACCCCCCCAGGATGTGGTGAGCTACATGCTGGCCTTCAGGAGCCAAATGGCGAAGTTGTGGAAGCAAGCTTCTGACAACTTGGAGGCTAGCCAGGCAGTCATGAAAGAGTGGTATGACCACAACGCTCACCCGGTGGAGTTGGAGCCTGGCCAGAAAGTGTGGGTAATGGAGCCTGGAGAGCTAAGTGCCCTCCAGGATCGCTGGACAGGCCCCTTTGAGGTGTTAGAAAAGAAGGGTAAGGCCACCTACCTGGTGGACCTTAAGACCCCTCGACAGCCCCTACGGGTGCTACATGCTAACCGACTCAAACCCCACCATGAGAGGCCCGAGGTCATCTTAATGATGGTGACTGATGGAGGAGAGGAAGCGGAAAGCAAACCTCTCCCAGACTTGTTTTCGTCTCAGGAAAAGGATGGGTCGGTGGAGGGAGTGATTCTCTCCCCATCCCTAACTCCTGAACAGCGAGAGGACTGCCGCCAGATACTGGGGCAGTACTCTACGTTGTTCTCCCTTGTCCCGGGAAGGACCCACCTGTGTACCCATGATGTGGACACAGGAGACAGCCCACCAGTGAAGTCAAAGACCTACCGGCTGTCAGACAAGGTGAAGGCTAGCATCCATGGTGAGGTTACCAAGATGCTAGAGCTAGGAGTTATAAACCTTCCAGTAGCCCCTGGTCCAGTCCGGTGGTTCTAGTGCCAAAAGCAGCTCCACCAGGCACCACTCCAGAACTGAGGTTCTGTGTGGATTACCGGGGACTGAACTCAGTTACCAAAACTGATGCTCATCCGCCGATCCCTAGGGCGGATGAATTAATTGACCGGCTGGGAGCTGCCCAATACTTGAGTACCTTTGACCTCACTTCAGGGTACTGGCAGATCTCCCTGACAGATGGAGCAAAGGAAAGGTCAGCCTTCTCCACGCCTGAGGGACACTTCCAATTTTGTGTGATGCCCTTTGGGCTCAAGAATGCCCCTGCCACTTTTCAGCGGCTGGTGAATCAGGTCCTCTCCGGAATGGAGGGTTTCTCCGCTGCTTACCTGGATGACATTGCTGTCTTCAGCAGCAGTTGGGAGGACCATTTGCAACATTTGCAAGCAGTTCTCCAGGCCCTGAAACAAGCTGGCTTGACAATCAAGGCCAGCAAATGTCAGATTGGGCAGGGGTCGGTTGTGTACCTTGGACACTTGGTGGGTAGGGGAACAGTGCAGCCCCTCCAGACAAAGATTGAGGCAATCATGGCCTGGGAACCCCCAAGACCCAGACTGAGGTCCGAGCTTTCCTGGGCCTCACAGGTTACTACCGTCGCTTTGTGAAGGGGTATGGCACTATTGTAGCGCCCCTCACAGGGCTTACCTCAAAGAAACAACCTCGACGGGTAGTTTGGACAGAGGCTTGTCAGCAAGCTTTTGAAAAACTGAAGCAGGCAATGTGTGCAGCACCGGTCCTGAGGGCCCCAGACTTCTCCAAGGAGTTCATTGTCCAGACAGATGCATCAGAACATGGCATTGGGGCAGTGTTATCGCAACTCAATGAAGAGGGTCTGGATCAGCCTGTAGTCTTCCTGTCCAGGAGACTGCTTCCCCGGGAACAGAAGTGGAGTGCAATTGAGAGGGAGGCTTTTGCGGTGGTGTGGGCTCTGAAGAAGTTGCGGCCATACCTGTTTGGCTCGCACTTCCTGGTTCAGACTGACCACCGACCCCTTCGTTGGCTGATGCAAATGAAGGGGGAAAATCCCAAGTTGTTGAGATGGTCCATCTCCCTACAGGGAATGGACTTCCGGGTGGAACATCGGCCTGGAGTGGACCCCGCCAATGCAGACGGTCTCTCTAGGTATTTCCGCCTTAGTGATGAGGACTGCCAAGGAGTTGGGTAGCTCTCCCCACTTTCAGCTGGGGGGGACGCGTGTTAGACCTGTCTGCCTTTGGGTAGTCCCTCCAATTTATTATTTATTTTGTCCCCTTTTTGCCCCTCATACCTTCATCCCTTTTTGTGTCCACTGGATTATTTTTTTGCGGTGTTGTCCTAGGGGTTAGATGCTCTTTTGCCCTCATAGTTTTTTACCTGAGGCCTAGGTGCCATTTCTGACTGGAGAGTATGGGACCCACAAAATGGTCGCCATTAACTGCCATAACGGTCACCCCTGGACAGGACCTATAGACTAGAGTAGGGACTTTCCAGAACCTTCCTGTCCCTTCTGGACCTTCTGAGGCCACCCTATATAAGGCCAGCTGTAGTGCAGCCATATTGTCTATTCAGAGAAGGCTAGCTGGAGTAAAGGCTGTAGCATAAGGTGGGGGTAGGATAATCAGAGGGTTGATCTCCCAGTGTAGGGACGCTTCCTTACTGTTTCACCACCCCTTTCTCCTTGTAGTTACCGACCTGAACCTGCCAGAGGAAATCCTGGAGACCCTGGGCGCATATCCCCATCCAGCCCCCAGAAGAAAGATTGGGTGAGGGAGACTGAACTGGAGTGTAACTCCGATTATTGCCCAGTAAGAAAGGTCCTGATTTAGACTCAAGGAATGGAGGATTAGACCAAAGCAGGAATTGTAGTGGAGGAGAGAGAAACCTGTGAGCCTGGTCAGTCGCCACAAGAACTAGGAGAGAAATAGACATCATCTGGTATTTCAACAGAATCCCCCCTCTCTGTACCTGTGGTAACGAACTGCCACAATAGGGGTAGTGGGTTCATCCTGGACGGAGGCTAAAGCCAAGTGCCTGGGACAGAAACGCCGAGTGGTTTGGCCGTGTAGCGAAGGCCACTCCATGCTCGCTTAGACTGGTGACTGTGGTGGGAAGTTCGCTTTGGGAATCCCTCCCTCGAACTGTGCAGGCCCCGCCGAGTGAACACGGGTCCTGGAGCGAGGGCGGAACCAAAGGAGGAGGTTCACCGGAGCTGAGCAGGCTCTGTCTTTGAGCCGCTAATCTCGCGCGCATGCCCGGTCAGACCGCTTCCCTCAAGGAAGGCGGAGTCAGCCCCTGAGGAGGAATCGGGCGGGAGGTGAGCATCGGCTCCCTTCAGCTTGTGTGGCCTTTTACCCCGTGCCAGCTCTACCCATGAGGGGCTGGAGTAGCGGGTGAGGAGGGTCAAGCGGCCGACTGTTACACGCTGAGCCCCCCCCAGTGTGAACTTCCCTTCTCCGGCGATTCGAGACTCTGGCCCAGTGGGCCCAACGTTGAAAAGTAAGGAGTGTGTGAAGGGGGGAGAGTGAAGGATGAAGATCTTATGATCGAAGGGCAGAGGGGTGGAACCTAATGGTTGGCCTCACTAAGAGTGAACTAAAACCGTCAGAAGCCTTAAAGACTTTCACAAGGAACCTGATTGTATTAAAGCTGATCTGGAACGCTGATTACGTGGTGCTGAGATATAAACCTCCTTGTGACAGGTCTAGAGAAGAGCTTATTCAGAATAGTAGAGTGGGGGGTAATTGGTGTTAACCTATCTTGGAGGTCCAAAGACTCCCTGAGCTTGTAAGGTGGCAAGACACTACTCCTGAGAGCCTATGAATTGTACCTTAATGCTGATAAATTGAATTGTAAGAACTCTTCTAAAACAATTGTAACTGGTAGAGACATGGACTAAATGTATTTTTCTGTACTGACTAAGGATATATAGTGGAAAAGAGAACCTAGTACTATTTTTATAAAACAGCACGTATTTTTCCACAAAAATTTGGTGTAGTGTCGTTTTTAAGTGGAACTGCATTGAGTTACTGCTGGGTGGTATGCAAACTTCACACTTGTGCTTCTGGATATTGACTGTCTTACCCTAGGCCAGGCTACCCTATGAGACTTGGCAAAATCCAGGTCCCACAGAGTCCAACTAACTATAATGTGGGAATTTCAATGGTTTTGTATGAGTAAAATGTTCAGCTAACTATAATTGGTGTGAAGCCTATGGTTTTTTCAGTGAATTTCAAAGGTTTTTTAAATGCTAATACCTAACTATAACGAGTGTTAAACCTATGGTTTTTTCAGTGAATTTCAAAGGTTTTTTAAAAGTTAATTCCTAACTATAACGAGTTTGTAACCTACGGTTTTTAAAGTGAATTATTACGTTTTTTTAATAGCTATTTTTTATAGCTATTAATTATTATAATTTTTATAAAATTATTTAAATAATGTACATTTTTCTAACATTAATTTTTCAATGTATTTTTCCTGTGATTTTTTAAAATCTTTTTACCCTGGAGCGCTCAGGGTACGCGCACCCGTAAATGAATCCGTACACGTAGCAAGAGCGCTATTGCCGCGTGCGAAACAAATATAATTATGTATTTAAAGTAAATAATAATGCAAGACATTCAGTAGAATACTCATAAAAGTAGTATTTTTTATTTTTAAAAAACGTATTTGGACTCTAAACACATTTCCGAAAATCAAGTAAAACGTCATTGTGACGCGCCGCGTAAGCACCCCCGGAAGCGCCTCCGTAAGTGCCTACGTACGTGCCGTGTAAGCGCACCCGGAAGCGCTACGGAGCGCGTAGCGTAAGCGCGTCAAGCCATGTGACCTTAAAACAACACTTTTCATTGGTTCATAACAGTTTTTTTTCCAAATATTGAAAGCCACCACCCATTTCCCTCACTACCACTTTGAACTTGGAGAGAGCAAGAGGTGTTCCTTGGATCATCTGCAGCATCTTTTCTTTTTCAGAACAATGGCTGGAAGACAACCAACCTCCAGTGACTCAGAAGAAGAGTTTTTGTCTGAGGACCCTCCTCGGCGCAAAGTAAAAGAACATTTCATTTGGAAATTTTTTACCTTCCCTGAAGGTGAAAAGAAGGTGAATGCGGCGAAGGTGGGCTGCAAAATCTGCGGCACCACCTTGTCACGTGGTGACCCAACAAAGAAGTATAGCTTTGGCAACGCCATTTTAATCAGGCATGTGGAGAGGAGGCACCCCAATAACTTTGCGAGGGAGAGTGTCAGGGACCTGGCACGCAATCCCCGAAGAGATAGAGGCAGCACCTCCACCGGAGGAGCAACACCTTCTGGAAGAAAAGAAAGACTAGTTTAAAACGTGCAGCCAGTCTTTGCAGGTCTAAAATTTCTCTACAAGGACTGCGATGAACTGATTTGCTACGAGGAGCAGAGCGTCAAACTTATTGTTCGGAGAAAGGAGGAACACCGCTGCTCCACCCAGCACTAATTTTTCCCCTTTTTTTGCTCATGTTGAGTAGTTTGGCATCCCCTAGTTTTGTTTTTGTTCTGAAATAAATACAATTTTTTTTAAACGTTCGGAAAAACAAAAAAAACTAAAAACTAAAAAAGAAGAAAAAAACAGTTCTTTTTAGAACTACCTCCAATTCTCCAAAAAGTGCTACATTCCTTACATATTCTCAAGGAGTGAGTGAAGTGGAGTACAGTGAGAGAGGAAAGGAAAATGAGTGAGGAAGCGAAGGAAGGGAAGAGTGGGGAAGGGAAGTGAAGCAGGGGGACTGAAATAAGGTGAGTGTGGGAGGTGAGTGAGGGGAAGGGGAGTGAACATGGGGAATGAGGTAAGTGAGGAAAGCGGAGTAAAGGAACAGGGGTGAGGAAGGGTAAGAGAAGAGCAGTGAGGTTGAGGAAAGAGTGGTGATAGAGGGTGGAAAAAGGCAAGTGAGCATGAGACAACGAGAGTGAGGAGACAGAGGGAGTGAAGGAAAGAGTGAGAGAAGGGGACTGAGTGAGGGAGCATAGAAAGGTAAGTGAGGGAGTGTAGGTGAGTTAAAAGGAGTGAGCATGAGGGAAGTTGACTGAGAGAGTGAGGGGACAGAGGTAGTGAGGCTAAGAGAGAGGGAGTGAGGGAAGGAGAGTGAGAATGTGAGAGGACAGAGGGAGTGAATGAAAGAGTGAGTGAAGTGAGATGAGATACACACAAAGAGATAAATTACACACACAAAGAGAGAGATGGGGCAGGTACAGAGTGAGATGAGACACAGGCACAGAGTGAGGTGAGACAAAGGCACAGAGTGAGATGAGACATGCAAAGAGAGAAATGACACGCACAAACAGAGGGATGGGGCAGGCACAGAGTGAGATGAGACACAGGCACAGACTGAGTTGAGACATGCAAAGAGAGAAATGACACACACAAAGAGAGGGATGGGGCAGGCACAGAGTGAGATGAGACACGGGCACAGAGTGAGATGAAACACAGGCACAGAGTGAGATAAGACACAGCCATAGAGTGAGATGAGACACAGGCACAGCGTACCCTTTAAGCTAAGAGATGCAAACTGTGAGCAGACACAGGTGACATTATTGAAAAATGTGAAAATATAATTCCTTATTTCACACGGACACTCAGTGGGATCCTTGTCAAAAAATGTTAAAGCCATACATTTTACCATAAAACATTTACCATAGTGAGATGAGACACACGCAAAGAGAGAAATAGCACACACAAAGAGAGAGATGGGGCAGGTACAGAGTGAGATGAGACACAGGCACAGAGTGAGATGAGACACAGGCACAGAGTGAGATGAGATACAGGCACAGAGTGAGATGAGACACGCAAAGAGAGAAATGACACACACAAAGAGAGAGATGGGGCAGGCACAGAGTGAGATGAGACATAGGCACAGAGTGAGATGAGACATAGGCACAGAGTGAGATGAGACACAGGCACAGAGAGAGATGAGACACAGGCACAGAGTACCCTTTAAGCTAAGAGATGCAAACCGTGAGCAGACACAGGTGACATTATTGAAAAATGTGAAAATATAATTCCTTATTTCACACAGACACTCAGTGTGATTCTTGTCAAAAATGTTAAAGCCATACATTTTACCAGAAAACAGTTACCAGAGTGAGATGAGACACACGGAAAGAGAGAAATGACACACACAAAGAGAGAGATGGGGCAGGTACAGAGTGAGATGAGACACAGGCACAGAGTGAGTTGAGACACAGGCACAGAGTGAGATGAGACACAGGCACAGAGTGAGATGAGACACAGGCACAGAGTACCCTTTAAGCTAAGAGGGATGCAAACTGTGAGCAGACACAGGTGACATTATTGAAAAATTTGAAAATATAATTCCTTATTTCACACGGACAATCAGTGGGATCCTTGTCAAAAAATGTTAAAGCCATACATTTTACCATAAAACATTTACCATAGTAAATCGTTTTAGACACAGAGCACAGCCCATATCAATCACCACTACATTACAAGGCAGAAATCTGACTCATTTACAAAATACTTTTCCAATATGCACCATTCATTTTTTGCCAGCATTACATACTAACATTAGACACGATTAAAAAAGAAACAGTACCCATTAAGCTAAGAGATGCAAACTGTGAGCAGACAGAGGTGACATTATAGAAAAATGTGAAAATATAATTTCTTATTTCACACAGACACTCAGTGTGATCATTGTTAAAAAAGTTAAACCATACATTTTACCAAAAAACATTTAGCATAGTAAATCGTTTTAGACACAGAGCACAGCCCATTTAAATGACCACTACGTTACAAGGCAGAAACCTGACGCATTTTCAAAATACATTTCCAATATGCACCATTACATTTTTTACCAGCATTACAAAAAAACATGACACACAATGCAAGAATAAAGAAGCCCAATATGCTTCTTAATCTTCCCCATAGTGCATACAGCACTCTATCTATATTAAATGAATCATTACTCACCTTTAAAAATGCTTTTGAAGATTTAGAACAGTGTCAGTCACACACACCAGATTTTCGTAAGCAGAATCTCTGAAATGCACCTCAGACACTGCAACCACAAATGGCCCTGATTCCCTGTAATTTTTCACATATATCTCTGGACTTAACCAATTAAAATTCTTCCCACACTATTTCAAAACCAAACTAACATTTTAATTGGTTCTACATTCCAACACTTTCAAACTTACATAATATTCCCCCATTCCCCCAGTGCTCATTCAGCCTGTTACCATGGTAACTCCCACCTAACTCAGCACACAGGTGAAAAGTTCATCATACTATGTTGCAAATGAACTCAGCAAGGGTGTTTGAGCTCTCAATACACTAGCTAATCATGTGCAATGTTTCTTTCAATGACTTTTTCTTAACCATTAGAATTACTTATTTAAAAAAACAGAAGCATGCACCCTAATTTTCAGTGGAGATTTTTAAAAAACCACCAATCATTTCTTCTTTTACAAGTGCACTGAATCTAAACCACTTTTTTTTCATAACTCCTACTTTCAAACTGCCATTTCATTTCCACAACTCATCTGAATACAACCACATCTACCTTCAAGATGCCTAAAGTCTGGATTGTGGGTCATAGCTTTGTTCACTGGAGTGAAAGATATGCAGCAAACAGAGGTATTCACAACCTTAATTTACCAAATGTGGATATTATGTGGATTGGACAGAGAGGATTGAGATGTCACCAATTGATACCATTGGTAAAATCCTTTAAGCACCTACCACACCCTGACCTCATAATTGTGCACTGTGGTGGCAATGACCTGGGCACTTTGACTGGGGTAGGTCTGGAAATGCTTTTAAAGGACACCTTTGGGCAATTGATGTCACTTTTTCCAAAAACTGCCTTGGTATATTCTAATATATGCCAAAGGCAAAAATGGAACTGGTCCAACCAATTTTGTCCACAGATTGAGAAAGCAAGGAAACATGTGAATAAATCTGTTTCTGCTTTCCTCAGAGACTATGGTATGGGTTCCATATACCACAACAACTTGCGTTACAACATGCAAGGCATCTATAGGAGAGATGGTGTACATTTTACAGATGAGGGGAATAGAGTCTTCCTCTTGAATTTTAGGCACTGCATCGGTACCTACTTGTAGGTACAAAAAACACCCACATAACACAACAGCTCTTTTCAGAGCTACCCTACCTCTAAGCACTCTAAATTATGTTTTTACTATAATTTTTTACACTGTTTTTCCCCGTGGTGCGCTCAGGGTTCGCGTACCTGGAAGCGTACATGGGAACGCACCCAACGCTTACCCCGCGAAAATAAAAAAAATAAAAAAGTTTTTTTTGCCCTTCAGGGTCCTTCTAGGCCCCCCTCAGAAAACCTAGTGGGTCAGGGGGTGTCTACCCTGCCCCCTTTTAATCATTTCCCCCTTTTTTTTTTACCTGTTGTGTCTCGATTCTACCGAGACACAAGATGGCGGACTCTCCGGACTGTTTGGAATGTTGACAGACACCCGAGAGCCAATCAGCTTTCCGCTCGCACACTTCTGTGGCGCGCCGGGTGCGCTTACCGGTACGCGTACCGGTAAGCGCTCAAAGCGCGCATATAGATATATATGTGTTTTTGAAGTTAATTTTCGTAAAAACCACTGGAGCGATTTTCACCAAATATAGAAAAGGCACTTCTGCGTACCAGTCCCTACCATTGTGTAAAGTTTGGTGTAATTCCATTCAGCGGTTCGGGCTGTAGCCGTGTCTGAACGTCCAATGGAAATTAACATGGGGAAAACACGTTTTGGGACCCCCCTTTTTATTCGGCCCCCGCATGACGAATCCCCCCGAAACTTCTAGGGAAGGACCAGAGCGGAGCTGGCCTAAATTTTAGAAATCTACACGCAAATCCCTCAACCGTTGCCAAAGTTATTCCCAATAGAATGTTGCGGATTTCCTATGGAAACTAGGTCCTAACTATAACTACCTACTGGCGACCGCCAGTAGGTAATATATATATATATATATATATATATATATATATATATATATATATATATATATATATATATATATATATATATATATATATATATGTATCCAAATCAACAGATGCCTGCTGAAGGAGAGCCTCTCAGAGGTACTTTTTCGTAAGCAAACTTTATTGATAGAGGAAAGCTGAGTCCAAACAGCAGCTGCGCTGTGCTGAAATAAAACGTCCTACCCAACGCGTTTCATGCTTTGCCAGCATTTCTTCAGGGGCTCAGGACAGTTCGCAGTGAAAGCTCTGCAGTTTCTGGTTGTGGCAATTAAAGTAATTCACTCCGACCCGTGGGCGTGGCCACCCCGTGGCCTTTTGGGAGTTGTAGTGCCGTAATTTCCTCTAGTGAGTTGCCAGGCTGTCACAGATTTTGTGCTTGTGTATCCCAAGTGGGTTGCGGTGCTAACAACTGCTGCTCGTCCAGCTACTCACATCCTCAATCTGCAGTACTTGCCCCAAAGCTCCAGCGTTGTGTAATGCCAAAGCAGGACTGCAAAAGCAGCGGTGCTCTTCCTGTGACTCAGGCTGCGCCGCAAATATCCAAATCAACAGATGCCTGCTGAAGGAGAACCTCTCACAGGTACTTTTTTCGTAAGCAAACTTTATTGATAGAGGAAAGCTGAGTCCAAACAGCAGCTGCGCTGTGCTGAAATAAAACGTCCTTCCCAACGCGTTTCATGCTTTGTCAGCATTTCTTCAGGGGCTCAGGACAGTTCGCAGTGAAAGCTCGGCAGTTTCTGGTTGTGGCAATTAAAGTAATTCACTCCGCCCCCGTGGGCGTGGCCACCCCGTGGCCTTTTGGGAGTTGTAGTGCCGTAATTTCCTCTAGTGAGTTGCCAGGCTGTCACAGATTTTGTGCTTGTGTATCCCAAGTGGGTTGTGCTGCTAACAACTGCTGCTCGTCCAGCTACTCACATCCTCGATCTGCAGTACTTGCCCCAAAGCTCCAGCGTTGTGTAACGCCAAAGCAGGACTGCAAAAGCAGCGGTGCTCTTCCCGCGACTCAGGCTGCGCCGCAAATATCCAAATCAACAGATGCGTGCTGAAGGAGAGCCTCTCACAGGTACTTTTTCGTAAGCAAACTTTATTGATAGAGGACAGCTGAGTCCAAACAGCAGCTGCGCTGTCCTGAAATAAAACGTCCTTCCCAACGTGTTTCATGCTTTGCCAGCATTTCTTCAGGGGCTCAGGACAGTTCGCAGTGAAAGCTCGGCAGGTCTGGTTGTGGCAATTAAAGTAATTCACTCCGCCCCCATGGGCGTGGCCACCCCGTGGCCTTTTGGGAGTTGTAGTGCCGTAATTTCCTCTAGTGAGTTGCCAGGCTGTCACAGATTTTGTGCTTGTGTATCCCAAGTGGGTTGCGGTGCTAACAACTGCTGCTCGTCCAGCTACTCACATCCTCGATCTGCAGTACTTGCCCCAAAGCTCCAGCATTGTGTAACGCCAAAGCAGGACTGCAAAAGCAGCGGTGCTCTTCCCGCGACTCAGGCTGCGCCGCAATTATCCAAATCAACAGATGCCTGCTGAAGGAGAGCCTCTCACAGGTACTTTTTCGTAAGCAAACTTTATTGATAGAGGAAAGCTGAGTACAAACAGCAGCTGCGCTGTGCTGAAATAAAACGTCCTTCCCAACGCGTTTCATGCTTTGCCAGCATTTCTTCAGGGGCTCAGGACAGTTCGCAGTGAAAGCGCGGCAGTTTCTGGTTGTGGCAATTAAAGTAATTCACTCCGCCCCCGTGGGCGTGGCCACCCCGTGGCCTTTTGGGAGTTGTAGTGCCGTAATTTCCTCTAGTGAGTTGCCAGGTTGTCACAGATTTTGTGCTTGTGTTTCCCAAGTGGGTTGCGCTGCTAACAACTGCTGCTCGTCCAGCTACTCACATCCTCGATCTGCAGTACTTGCCCCAAAGCTCCAGCGTTGTGTAACGCCAAAGCAGGACTGCAAAAGCAGCGGTGCTCTTCCCGCGACTCAGGCTTTGCCGCAAATATCCATATCCATCCGTATATATATATATATATATATATATATATATATATATACATATATATATATATATATATATATATATATATATATATATTACCTACTGGCGGTCGCCAGTAGGTATATATAGTTAGGATTTTTTCTCTACGGGATTTTTGAAAATTCTATGTCTAATAACTTTGGCGTTTGTGGACGGAATTGGCTGAAATTTTCAGGAAAATGGCACATTTTGTTTCTGAGCAGCCCTTGAAAATTTGGGGGGGGTTCAACAAGGGGGGGCCGAGAAAAAAGGGGGGTCCCAAAACGTGTTTTTAACATTGAGTTTTCCATAGGGCGGTTGGCCTCACTTTTAGCCCGAACGGCTGAATGGATTTGCATGAAACTTGGCAAAATTGTAGGGACTGGTAGCCCGATGTGCCTTTTGTAGGTCTCAATATATGTGCTACAGTGGATTTTGAGAAATTAATGTTTAAAAAAAGATATATATCTGTAACAGCGGACCGGGCAGCGCTCCAGGACGCGTACTTTTCGCGCAACGGAGCTTTGTGAAGCGAAGCTGATTGGTTCTCCGGCGTCTGTCAACATTCCAAACAGTCCGTAGCGGCCGCCATCTTGTCTCTCGGTAGGATCGAGAGACAAGAGGAGGCGAAAGCGAAGGGGCAAATGACCATAAGGGGGAATAGTAGATCCTCGCTGACCCCCTAGGTTTGATGTGGAGGTTTTAAAAGGGCCCCGCGGGGCAAAAAAAAATAATAATAATAATAATCGAACGGCTGAATTGATTTGCACGAAACTTAGTAAAATATTAGGGACTGGTAGCCCGATGTGCCTTTGCTAGGTCTCAATATATGTGCTCCAGTGGATTTTGAGAAATTAACGTTCAAAAAAAGATATATATCTGTAACAGCGCTCCGCTTCGCGTAACGGAGGTTTGCGACGCTGATTGGTCATTCTGTCACTGGGCTATAGTTGGGCTACATCTGGCTGATATTTGGGCTACATTTGTTTTTTTTCGTCTCTGGCGGCCATCTTTGGGCTACATTGGGCTACATTGGGCTTCATTGGGCTTCATTGGGCTACATTGGGCTACATTTGGGTTCCAACATATATATAGGCCAATGTAGCCCAATATATATTTTTCAAAGTTAATTTTCGTAAAAACCACTGGAGCATATATCTTGAGACATAGCAAAGGCACATCGGGCTACCAGTCCCTACAATTTTGCCAAGTTTCGTGCAAATCCATTCAGCCGTTCGAGCTAAAAGTGAGTCCAACCGCCCTATGGAAATGAAGGAAATGAATGGGTAATTTGTAATTAGCAAATAGCTCATCGCAAACTAGGAATGGTAAAGAATCGCTATTTATTCCTTAAAGTTCGCTATTTAGGAAATGCAAAAAACTTTGATGATACATATGGCGGTTCATCTCTAACAAGATAAGAAGCATAGGGATAGATTTATGATGACTGGCGCATCACCAGGGATGTGTTAGTCGTTCTGTGCCGCTGTTCCGTCACCTATGGTGTGCTGCATTTACAATGCGGCGCATCATGGGGCAAAAACAGCACAGATGCGTGATGTATCTGTGCCGTAAAGGTGGCGCATTGCTGGAGTTGTATCGCAAGTGTGATAAAGCTCCAGCAAGGGTCGGGGGTGCCCCTGTCGCAGGGTTTCTGTTCTCACACAGAACTGTGGACAGAGGATTGGAACCTTGGCGAATTAGGGTGTCCCAAAACTCACCTTAGTAATCAAAAACCCCTTAGCAAGCTAGGTACAGTGTCACATTGGATATAACAAACTCTCAATGTTTAGACAATCCAGAATATGAACTTATAGTACCTCAGGATACGTGGAACTCATGAACAGTCGGTCGTTATATATTTCTTAGAAACCAGAACATGGAGTTAAGAAGAACACATGTGTATTTGAAATGTTTATTTACTAATGCCGTCTTCTCAGGCGTAGTATCTTAGATAATACAAGTACACATATTATCAGTAGCAAAATTACCAGCATAGTTACTAGTACATAAAAAGCGAATGGTGACAGTATGTTAACATGCTGTAAATGAATAAGAGTTAGCAACACTTATAAGCAGCCGCGGGTCGTGGAGGGAGTTACGGTGGGGCAGGGAGGCGGGGAGGGGGAGGGGCAGGGTGGAGAGGGCTCCACCCTGCTTCTCCCCCTCCCCGCCTCCCTGCCTCACCGTAACTCCCTCCACGGCCCGCGGCTGCTTATATCTCACCCTCCCTAATACACATATTATATTATTTGCTAAGAAGGTCTCTTTGTGTTGGTTTAGGGCGTGCCCATACTTTAGTGTCTTAGATTTGAAGGAATCACATCAGCATACACCAGCTCTCTCTTCATGTGAACCGCATCAAGTGTTGTGTATGTGTGTTCGGCAAAGCAATATAAAACCCGCCTCATGCCCAGAATTGGCAGAAGTTGCACTTATGTTATGAGTATGAAGTCGTGGAGATCAGACCTCATAACAATTCTGTATCGTGTTGTTCTTGAAACTTTAGCACTCGCTGTACAGATATAGTTTAACAAGCAAAGCAGATAGTAGAGCAATAACATATTATTCTCATGTAAACCACGATGAACTACTAGGTTGAAAGCTAAAGCAACAACTAAGTGTCGTGTGCAGAAGTTGCAAAAAAGGAAAAATGGCGTTTAAACCGGTAATGAGCCCATGCTAACTTAACACGGTGTAAAGATATCCAGGACGTAGATGACACCTCCCCATGATCCGGAAACGAACTGAATAAGATAATAGAAGTGCCATCTCATGAGAGCAGATTGCAAGTTTATATGTGGACGGTCCGCAAGGTAAAGCATTAAAAACTAGGAAAATTTAATGCTAAAGAAAAATAAAACAGCCAAGTACTTTATCGAGTCTTAAGCCAATAGGCAAGGTAAATAATAAAAACTTGACAAATAAGTCAATGAATTGTCAATGAAATGCTAGTACTCAGCATATCAAACATGAAAAAGGTCTATGACATAACTGTGTATGCAAAATAAGCTGCAACAGCCTCCAATAGGAAGTCACCGTCTTCATCCGAAAACAGTTCAGCCATCCAATTTAAAAGCGGAAAAGAACATACGTGCTCTCCCAGCACCGGATCCTCTATCACCATCAGAGGACAGCTCGGTGGGTTTTCAAGAAAGCTCTGTTCCAAGAAAGACTGTGTTGCCGCCAGTAAATTCCAGGGACCAATTAGTCCATGCATCAATGCCACAGCCATAATCCTTTCGCCAGGACAAACCAACTCGTGAGTAATGATAGGAGTCATCAGCTGATTAAAGTCGACGTCAGGAGAAACCGGTCCGCAGAGACACAAATCAATGGCCCAATCGAAATCATAGGTCAGGCAGTGAAATACAGGCTGGACACAGGTGAAGTAGGAGAATCGAAAAGATAATCCATATGCCGTGCTTAATATCGCCAACGGCATTGTGCCATAATATTCTAGCATGCGATTGCGGAACAGTGTCAGCAGCTGCAGGGCGGGAGGTTGCATAGGAGGGACATCCATATTTAAAAATGTAAAAAAGCACAAGAGCGTCCGCTGGTAATGCAAGTAAAAATGGCAATCCACGAAGCAGAGTGGAAAAAATACAATGAAAGAAAGCAGGGATGACTCCAAAGATTTTCTCAAATGAAGTCACGAGACCACTGGTAACAACTTTAAAAAAGTGCGCCAGGGCCTTTGTGGAGGATGCGTTAGAGATAGTCCGAACCATCTTGCTGAAATAGAAAGGCAAATCTGAATTGAAAAGGGTCTGCACCTCTGTACGGGTGTTCGCTATGTGAAGCACGAAAGTTTCACGGGCCGAACTCAAGGCCACCTCTCTCTGAGACAAAAGAGCTCTTATTCTTGCCACGCCGTTGAAATCTGCTCCCAAGGTTGGTATTTGTGGCGAGATTGAAAACTCCCTATGTTCATGTGTGGGAGGAAATAGAACATTTCTGCAGCAAATAACCCGTTCACTTACTGTTACGATAAAAGGAATACTTTTAATTAACCCAGAACAATCTTCATTATTGAGCATCAAATAACTACCATTTTCCAACAACTTGAACGTGGGGATGATAGCAGGAACTGGCGTGCCTTGCAACACGCAAGCCATATTTGGTCGGTGTTTGTTGCATGAACCGTGTAACTGTATGTGCCTACACATTAGTGAATGATCTGGCGTCTCAGTGCATTCCTCTTCATTCAGATAAACTTCTTGATCATCTTTGAAACATCTGTATGTGTATGGAAGCGACCAGACCTCATGAAGAAAAGCACTACCTAAAGGTTCATAACGACCTATTGGTATATATTTCATACAATTTGAAAACTTATATAAAGCAAAAGGCAGCGTTATTAAACCGTGGATAAGGCACGTTGCCAAAAAACCCGCAATCCTCTGCTGATGATGTCACTGAGCATGTCATGAATGATGTAATATGTGACATCATCAGCAGTGGATTACGGGTAATAGTATCTCTAGTTTACTCCCCTATAGCTGTCTTTCTTTTAACATAAGTGTCTGTTTCCTTCCCTTATACTTACTGTTTTTGGTTCGCTTCCGGTTCGCGTACCGGCGAGCGAACTGGGAAGCGAACTAAGAGAAATAGAGGTTGGCACAGTTCCAAATATTGTACCAATTTTTTAATAACGGGGAGGTAGTTCTGAAAAGAACTTTTTTTTTATTGTTTTTGTTGTTTTATATTTTTTTTATTATTTTTCGGAACATGTTTTTTACTTTTTTTGAATTTTTCTGAACAGTTTTATATTTTTTTGGGTTTTTCTTGGAGGGGGCAATGAAAACGATTCATTGTAAAGGGCTCAACAGGAGCAACAAAACAAAAAAAGAAGTATTTATTATTTTGGGCGTTTCGTACAAACTTGCATATGATAGTCAATAGCTCTGTTGATCAGAGTGATGCTTCTTTCTCCGTAGGAAATGAATCCATCGCAAAATACGCAGATGTGTTTTACTTCACCAAATTTCATTTGTATATTTGGCACCATCTCCCTGCCCTCTGGTCCCGTTACTTCCGGTACAACAGATCTTCTGGCCATAATAGGGAGATTATCTAGGTCGTTCCGAAACTGTGCAGCACTGTAGTTGTTAGGATGCCACCTAGTCATATGGCGATGCATTGTGTAGTTTCCGAAACAGTATTTTTTCTCGGTTCCTCTGGACAGTCTATCTTTACATATAAGGCAAGTTACGTATCTTGCATTTACTTTTTTCTGACCTTTGGGAATTTAAAAAAATTGCCAAATGAAGTTTTCTTTCCGGTGAGACGTCCTGGGCTGCTCAGGCAAAAACTGCCTCTCTTCGTGCTCGTCGTCCTGTTCCTCTTCTTCCTCTTCTTGTTGAATTATAACTTGAGCAGGTGGTCCACTCTTCCTTGGATGTGGTGGAGGTGGTGGGGAAGCACCAGCTGAAGCTACTAAAGAAGCCATTGCTCAGTGATCACAAAGGGTCTTTCTCTCACAATGATGAAAGTCAGAGTGAGGAAAGAAGGAGGGATTTTCATCATTTGGGAAAAACAAGAGTTCTCAACCAATGAAAAGTGTTCATTTTAGATTATATGACCTAGTCTTACATCATTAGGAAACCAAAAGTGAAATGAACCAATGAAAAGTGTTATTACCAAGTCACATGACCTGCTGTGTTTACGTTAAGCGCTTTGCAGGGCCTCCCGGTTTGCTTCCAGAAACCTGCGCTTTGCGACTCGCTTCGCGTACCAGTTCGCTAACGTAGCACGTCATATGACGTATCACGCGACAACGCGAAACGTCATGCGGACGGGAGGCGTCACGATGTTGTTTTCTAACGCGGCAGTTGCGGTAAAGAAACGTTTACCGGCTTGCGGTCTATTTCGCGGCATCAAGGTCAGCTAACGGGAAGCTTCCCGATTCGCGAAGCGGGAACGAAGAAAAAAAAATATTAAAAAAAAAAATTATTCATAAACATATAAAATATATTTTTGGATTTAAAGAAGAATACATTTTACAGCTACAGATATTAGCTGTTAAAAAACCAATGAAATTCACTGAAAAAACCATAGGTTATAGACCATATATAGTTAGGAATTAGCATTTACAAAACCTTGAAAATTCACTGAAAAAACCATAGGTTATAGACCATATATAGTTAGGAATTAGCATTTACAAAACCTTATTTTACTCACACAAAACCATTGAAATTCCATATATAGTTAGTTGCACTAACTATATATCGCGCACCCGCAATCCACTGCTGATGATGTCACATATTACATCATTCATGACATGGTCAGTGACATCACTGATGACATCACTGATGACATCTCAAATGACATCACTGATGACATCACTGATGACATCTCATTTGACATCAATGACCACATCACTGATGATATCATTCATGTGACAATACAATGCATCTCCTCACATTTTAATATAACCTCTGTTTCACCCAGTGTTAAATACAGAGTATAATTTTTGAAACCATTGACACACCAATACTAGTTACTACATACGCACTCACTGATTCCTACGTCTACACACACCTTCACTCATTCACCCATACAATCATTCATACATACAATCACTCATCTTTACAACACTATCATATGCACTCATACACCTATACAGACAGTCACAGTCTGCCACTCATCCATGGAGTTACTCACTCACCTAGTCAGTCATGTAAAGAATCAATGACACTTCCATTTTCTTGTCTATACAGTTAAACATAGAGCACCTTACATTTTCAAACATATACTAACACATACTTACCTTCTTATACAATCATTGATACAAGTACACATTGATCTGCACAGAGTCACACACCTCCCAGCCAGCCACACACACACTCAGTCTCCCATACAAATACTTGGGCAATCAATCAATAACCCATATAGTTACTCATACAGCTACTGATCAACACATGCAGCAGTTTACAGAACAACAGACATAATGATGCACAAATTAAGACAGTTTAGTCACTAACCCATGCACTCAGTGAGGCACATTTAATCACTCACTCATACAGTTAGTCATGCACCTACTAAATCCTTCGTCCAGACACTTACACATCCACTCAATCTTCAATATGTAAGACATATTTAAACTTTACAGAAACAAAAAATCACTGGATGTTGTTATCAGTCATGTCATCAGTGATGTCATTTGAGATGTCATCAGTGATGTCATCAGTGATGTCACTGACCATGTCATGAATGATGTAATATGTGACATCATCAGCAGTGGATTGCGGGTGCGCGATATATAGTTAGTGCAACTAACTATATATGGAATTTCAATGGTTTTGTGTGAGTAAAATAAGGTTTTGTAAATGCTAATTCCTAACTATATATGGTCTATAACCTATGGTTTTTTCAGTGAATATATATATATATATATATATATATATATATATATATATATATATATATATATATATATATATATATATATATATACGTAGATACATACACTTACCTTTCCTCGTAGAGGTATGCGTGATAAAGGCATGCTTGGTAAAGGCAATGCATGGTAAAGGTATTTTCTTGTGGTAAAGGACAACATTGTAAAGTCTACCTTCCGAATAATGCTAATGAAACAACTCCAAGAGAAATACGAAAAGATATGACAAAATTATGTCGCAATTTGTGGTCCGACAAACAGATGAAACTTAAATGCAAGTGTCCAAATGGAACTATGCAATGTCATTAAATGTGTAGGTTCGAAAAGTCTTGCACCCACCATGGCCGTACTGATTGTAAGGTTTCACTGCTTTCCGCTGCTCCACGCTGACAGACTGCAGCCTCAGCTATAAATGTACCAGTGTTTACTTTATTTCTCCTTCCACCCCATCTCATACCATCTTTTCCAAAGCAAAGCTGCGAAAATAACCAAAAAAGGATATGAAGAAGAGAGGCCAATACAATAGCACAGTTAAACAGTACAGCATTCAGGTAACAAATTATTTGAATCTTAAAAGAACAGAACAACAAAATAATGAAATAGAGTCGGTTAAAAAAAATCTTTTGAGTTATATCTGTGGATGGGTTACATTTCTTGCACTTCTCTATTCTAGTGCTGAACACTATTACTTACTTCACAGTAATTTATTGGAACGTGCACTGTACTTCAAAAAGAAAGTTTCTGTTTTCATTCAGACAGTTGGACAGCAGGAGGAAAAATGCCATTAGGGAGCACTTGTGCTACTTTTTCCAGAGGGGCCTCACAAACATGTCTATCGCCCGCAAATGTCTAGTGGGCCATACAGCGTGAATCCGTGATTTAGGACATCTGACGGAAAGATGAAAAGAAATGGACTATTTCGTTATGTAATTCAATGAATCTCTACTCAGTTAGCATGATCCATAGAGGAGACACAACCAAAATAAGTCATGAAGTCACCACCATGGACCAATATTGCACACATTTGCCCCAGAAAGTGTTATGGGACCAGAAATTATAAGACCACTCGCTTCCCATCTTTTACCCACAGGACATGTATGGACACTTTCAACTTCAGCTGCCTAAGAGATTGTGAAATAAAATCACTCAGCCTACCTACTCACAGTCTGGAACCTGTTTATCAACAAAGAACAAAGAAGTTAGTATTCGTGAAGCAAACCAGTGTAGCTTCGATGCCACAGAGTTATTAAGCAAATAATATCAACACGTCTAGAAATGTCATTATCTTTAATTCCTCCACATAGGGAAATAAAAAGGCTCATGGTTAAAATGAAACTGTAGGTAACATAAACTGAGACAGGTGCCCCTGGTTCTCCTAATAAAACTGTCCCAAAGACCTTCAGCAAAGATTCAAGGCACAGGTTTCTCTGCTGAGCCAACAGAATTCGTCTAACTTTTTTCGCTTATGAGTGTCCGAGTGAAAACAAGGCCTTGGCTCTCACAGACGAGGCAAACAGAGAAGTTAAAGGCTGCCTTGAGCTTCTTTTCCCATCAGCTTTAGCAAAATATACTTCTTACACAGCACTGCAATCGACTGGTTAGTTCAGCCAGTTTCAATTTGGGGTCCATAGTTGTTTAACCCATGTAACTGTCTGTCCTTGTTTATTACACTCCTTAGAAGCCATCCAAAGTGCACATATGTAATATCGAATGCTTAAATCAATAATCACCTGGGATTGCCTCCTTGCTTTCTGCTTCACACTCTCTAGGGTTGGGCAACACCAATGGATAGACTTATTTTTCGTGCAAGCATCTTTATTTAGAGAAATATAAATAAAAGCAAGTTCCTCGTTTACCCTATCCTATAAAATTGAGTGTGATGCAGCGCTACTTCGGAAATTTCTTAAAACCCATCACCTTTTCCCTGAAGAACTTGATCATACATTTACTCATCAGTGGGGCCCATAACACTGTGAGTCATACACACATTCACCCTACTTCAAGGATTGGTGAAGATCAGAAGGAGACCTGCTGGATCATAGCTGAGTGTCTAAATTAAACACTAAATATTATGTACACCAGCAGTTTAAACTCTTTTACCATGGATTTATTTACGAGAAAAATTATTCAGACACACCACCATCATTTTGTCAATAGATCTGCTAGTAAAAATTAACTAAAGGATAAACAAGATCAGCTTAATTCTCCATTTACTTAATTTTTATTCTAAAGAGAAAATCTTCAAGCATGACCTTTCTTTATTCATTTATTTTATTCATTTAATCAGTAATAGCCTAAGAAAGAAAAAGAATACATTTAAACATGTATATTTATTAGCTCAATAGTTTAGAAAAATATGTTATATTACCACAATCCTAGGACACAGACATCAGCATAGGACAGAATAGTTCCCAAAGCCCAATTCTCTATTCTCTCTAGTTGTACATTTCATTTAAGGACTCCGCACCCATTCGAGCAAAAGTTAAAGTACAGAAAATTTCAAAGTCCTTACGCCTTAGGAAAGATTCAGCAATCCGGCAGCATGTCGGGATGCAAAGATGAAAATCGAAAAGGAAGCTTTTTTCCTAATTCCAAACGCCCTCTTTTTCCCCACCTAATCTATCTAAGAAAGAAATGTTTTAGGGACTTTAACAATTCTGATTGGACAAAACGAGGGTGGATGAGCATAACCTCATCTTATTGTTCAAAATTTGTGGTATCATCAAATATGAGAGTCCTCTTTGTCTTTGCCATCGTCCTTTCACTTGTGTCCTTTTATTGATATTTCAACAAATGTTCCCATGTTCACGATGCGGATGTTAATTTTTGTTGACTTTCAGTCAAGCCTGCAGGGCGCATTGTCCTTGACCCATTCTGCACAGGCACAGGCAGCTCACGCTTGTCTTGAGCATCGTCACGCATGCGTACAGCACTACAATCTCAGAGTCACAGAAACTTCCATTTTTATTTAGGCAGCATGGGCCAGAACGGGAACTATTATAGAAACAAACACAATTTAAACGTTAATTGTTGAATTATAACCTTTCTGTTCACCTCCCCAATACTAAGGTAACCCTGTTAGTTATTACCTAGCAAATAAAGCAACATATATGCGTAGTTTAATCACCATTCTCCACCTTTTATGCCACAAATAAACAGACAAAAGCATATTCATGCCGCTTTTGACTAGGCTATAGCAATTGCGTTTATTATAAACGTAGCGACATCACTTAATTAGTCGATTAGGGTATGCAACATAAGCAAATTAGTTCCCCACGTGTACTTGTGTGTGTGCATTCTTATTCTATGTTGGTTAATTTTCAAAACCACACTATTAATTCATGTTACTTTTATGAGGAAGTAACCTCACGAGGAGTATACAACATTTTGTTTTCCCACCTTGCTCCATCAAATCCCTCCTTTGGTGATTTATCACCAAACAAATCCCAAAATGTAGCAAATTTTTATCTTAACATGTTCCAAGTGCTTTCAGTTAGTATGAGTTATACTTTAGTTTCCTCTAATTTCTTTGTGTCTTTAAAAAGTTTTTCATTGATATCTTCCATTTCTATATCACCTTTCTCACGTTCTCTTTCTTGGTTTTCTTTAATTACTTTCTTTATAGATCTTCTGACATTTCTCCTCATTCTGAGTTTACAACCTAATCTTAAGATTAAAATCACTACTATTATTATTGTCACTGGTATAAATATTTTCCCTATAATAGATCTACCTATTTCATGAAACCAATTTTTAACTGCTGAACACCATCAACCTCCAGTGGTTCAACTTCCTTATGCAATTCTGTAAGATTTGTAATATATCTTTCAATGTTTTGACTTTTATCTGGAATGTATGTACAACAATGTTGTACCTTCAAAATTCCACAAACACAGGCGGCAGTAATACGTGATCCGCAGTGAACCGAGGCCTGGGGGGGGGAGGCGCATCGGAACAGTGAGGCCTGCTGCCTGAAACGGAGCAGGGGCTTGGATTACCTGTGCGCTCTGAACCCGCCAGTGCACCGAGACTGTGAAAGGCGGCGGCGGAACGGCCTGAGCGGTGGCGGAGGCGTAAGGGGCACCATTGGGGCAGCGGCAAGGATCGCACTACAGGGGGCCGAGACATGAGGGCCACGTCGACACTGTGAGGCCCACTCGCAGTAAGGGAGCCTGGGCCTAGATTTCCTGTATGACCCAGGGCCCCCCCCCCCCAGAACACCGGAGAGGCCAGTAACCGGTGACGGCGGCTGACTGTGGTGCTCCTCACCCCCCCTGGTGAGTGCCTCAACAACACATCCCCCCGACAGCTGTGAGGGAACTTACAGCCCTGTGTAGGCTAGCAGAGGAGACTGGTGCAAACTGAAGATAAATACCCCCAGAGGACGGCTGATACCTGGGCCACACGTCTACGCCGGGGGATCTAAGAATAATACACTGTGTAGAGCAAGAGGGCCTTATAGACCAGCAGGCCACGGAGTCCGGAGAGCCCGGGGAAGCGGGCGGCACTTAACAGAAACGTACTCCGACAACTCCAGCATCAACATGGCAGGTAGAGGCCCCCAATCTCAAAACGCACAATCTAGGCTGGAATAGTACACTTATCGGAAGGACTTTCCTGCCAGAAGGGAAGACCTCCTCAGGGAAGGCCGCAGGAACTGAAGCTTCCAAGAAAGTGACTCTGCAGGATATAATGGCTGTTCTTACCATAGTTCAGACTACAGTGGGCTCCATCTCTACTGATGTGTCCCTATTGAGGGCCGACTTTCAGAAAATTGCGACTAGGGTCACGGAAGTCGAACAGGTCACGAAAACTTTAGCCACAGACACAGCGGCACTGCAGAAAACAGTATCATGGCTTGAAATGGAGAATAAACTATTGGCAGAGAAGCTGGACGACCAAGAAGGGCGCTCGCAAAGAAACAAGGTAAGAATTCTTGGAATTCCAGAAAGCGAAGGCATCCCCGCAATGGATCTCTATGTGGAGGACCTCATAAAGACCAGGCTGCAACCTAAGGGTCTTTCAACCTTCTTTTCTGTAGAACAAGCCCACAGAGTGCCCGGTGGAAGGCCCAAACCTGGGGCGCCCCCCAGACCAGTACTAGCACGTTTATTCAACTTCCGTGATAGGGATGTAATACTGCAAACGGCGAGAATATATATATATATATATATATATATATATATATATATATATATATATATATATATATATATATATATATATATATATAAATATATATATATATACAATCTCCTTCTTCCCGGACTACACTGCGGCGGACTCACGGCGCTGTCACAGTTTCCTGGAGGTAAAAAAAGCACTGAGAGCCAGAGAAGTGCCGTACTTGTTGTTATTTCCAGCAAAACTGAGAGTAGTAGCAGATGGAACAACTTGGTTTTTCGACACACCGGAGGAGGCCCACGATTGGCTTGAGGGCTGGCGACAAGTAGAGGGACCACGTCGTGGGAATAGAGGACAGCGCCGTCGGAAAGATAACAAAGAGTCAAGCAACCAGGAACACCTCCAATCTGACGAGGACAGTTCACAAAGGGAGGAAGCAGACGACCTCGGCCAGGGATGAATCAGGAACGTGGGAAGATGGCTGTTTAATGGACACCTGGGTGTACATAGGACTGCAGACGAACTGACTCTGGACACCAGGCTGATGCAGGTCCTGATGGGTAGGGGAGGTCACACTCTCCTTGGACTTCTTCTCCCCTTCACGCAAGTACACTGTTCTGGTTTGGGATGAAGCACTCTGCCCAGTTTGGTTGGCGGACAGTTCGAAGTCCGTCGGGCAGGGAGGCAGGGAGGGGGGGGCAAGGGGCTGGGGAGTTAGGTTTTCGTGTTTTGTTATTGTAGTTTGCACCGGCAATGGCGGAATAGTAAGGTATACTCAGGCTGTCAAATCCCCGCATCACATGACTGGGTTGCAGCCCACATTTGTTTTCTACTGCACCCATGGCAATGAGCACCACAATGGCTAATACCCAGGACATGACCCCTGACGCTCCAGTAGCCCCGCTCACATTACTTACTTGGAATGTACATGGGTTGGGGGACAAAATTAAAAGAGGGCTAGCGCTGCGAGCCTTGAAGCGTCAGGCCCCCACATTAGCACTCCTGCAAGAAACACACCTCACGGGCACGGCGTGTAAGGCGTTAGATAGGTGGGGGTACAAGATGGTAGTACACTCTGAATTCTCATCAGGGTCCAGAGGACCGGGTATCCTACTGCGGAAAAATTCTTCCTTCATAGTTAAGCAAACCAGGAAGGACGACCAGGGAAGGTTTGCGGCAATACAGGGTCAATGGGAAGGTAGACCCATTAACGTGACATCAGTGTACATCCCCCTGGCGCTCCAAGCGGTGGCACTCCCGACCCTTAGTGAGTTTCTGCTGTCCCTGCCAGAGGGTGACTTCTTATCGGGGGGGACTTTAATGACACGATGGACGCCAGCATGGACAGACATCCAGTAAGGACACTGACACCGGGAGTCTCCCGCTTACAGAGCTTTACGGAAGCATTGGGGTTGGTTGACATATGGAGGCATACTCATCGCAAAGCGCGGCAATACACATTTCAATCAACTGCACACAACAGTCTGTCTAGGATAGACTATTTCATGACCTCAGCGACCAGTCTGCAACATATTGAGGGTATTAAGATCGAGCCCAGGGGTGTATCAGACCATTCGCCCGTAGTGTTAACCTATTCTTTTCATCGCAGGGTACTTGCAAGTCCCACAGATCCGTAAAGAAATCCGTAAAGCCACAAAATATTTCTTTGCGGAAAATGTCGCATCTGTTGACTCCCCTTCAGTTTTATGGGAGGCTCACAAGGCAGTTCTCAGGGGGCAGTCGATAGTTTCCATCACGGGCCATAAGCGAGAGAAGCAGAAAGACCTCACGGCCTTAGAGCTGGAATTAAAAGCAGCTGATGCAAAACACATAGCCGACCCTACGCCTGAATCGCACCACGCCCTACACCTTAAGCAACAACAGTACAGAGAACACCTCAGGTAGGAAACGACGCTAGCCCTTACAGCAACCAGACATAGAATCTACGATGTGGGGGATAAAGCAGGGAAGCTACTGGCCTGGCTGGATAGGCGAGAGCGTGGCTCTAGAACTATAGCGCAACTGCGAAACTGCAGACGGCAGTCTCACGTCTGACCCGTGAACAATAGTGCAAAGACTAGCTGGACATTTCCAGGAGGTGTACACGTCCTCGTCGAACATTTCGGAAGCAGAGGCAGCTGCCTTTTTACAAGACATTACAATGCCCAAGCTGACACAGGAGTGGTACAAAAGGGGGTGGTGATGGACGGAGCATCTGAACCAATCAAACATTCACACCCAGTCAAAAGATCTGGGTTTAATCCATCACCGTTCTTTAGCCCACTCTGCCACCCCAGTTCAGACATGGCTATATGCAAATCAGTCTGACCCTGTGCCTCATGGGAACAGTCCAGCCCGAACTGCCAAGCCATGCCTTCCCTGGACCGGAAACAAGCTTCCAAGGACCGGTTTCTGGCATTACACAGGAGGCATCCCTGGAGCTTGAGGCAGATCTCACGGAGGAAGAGTTGCACGAGGCAATTAGATCCCTGCAGCCGGGAAAAGCAATGGGACCCAATCTGATCCCGATAGAACTGTACAAACTAATGGCAAACACTATCTACCCACACCTGCTCAACATGTTCACCGACAGCTTAGATAGATGTGAATTGCCATTGGACCAGCGAATGGCCACTATAGTGGCTATCCCGAAGCCTGGGAAGCCACCGTCCGAGTGTGCATCCTATCGCCCAATCTCCCTGCTTAATGCGGAGGCGAAAATACTGGCGAAAGTGCTTGCAAATAGACTGCTGGTGCACCTCCCGCAACTAGTTCCAGACCAATCAGGCATCATTCCAAATAGAAACACGGCGCTCAATCTCAGGCGACTGCATGCAGCGTTGGCTTGGGCACACACCCTGTTGGAACCGTCGGTGGTCATCTCCCTGGATGCGAGAATGGCCTTCGACATGGTGGAATGGAACTACCTTTTTGCAGCCCCGCCATACTTGGGCTTTGGCGCGAAGTTCTGCGCATGGATCCGTCTCCTATACACCAAACCTCTAGCATGTGTGGCGGTGAATGGACACATGTCTGCGCAGTGCCGCTGGCGAGGGGAACACGTCAAGGATGCCCCCTGTCGCCGCTTCTTTTTGCATTGGTGTTAGAGCCCCTCGCGGCGTGGATTAGGGAAACCCCTTTGCTGAGAGGTGTCCGGTGGGCAGAGGGATGGGAAGACTGAATTTCCCTCTACGCAAACGACATTCTAGTGTACCTCACCAACCCTGAAAATTCCATACCACTGCCTCTTGAGATGTGCGATACTTTTGGAAAGATCTCTGGATATACGATCAACTGGTCTAATTCGGTCTTATATACAATGCAGGGACCTGCGCCAGGCTCCCTTTGGGCTGCCCACTGGTGGTGTCCCAGGACTCCTTCAAATACTTAGGTATTCACATAACGGTGGACCCAGCGGAATTTTTTGTCAAGAATCTGGTGTCGTCTCTGGAGCGCTTACGGAGGGATGTTATACACTGGGAATCACTCCCCCTGACGTTGCTGGGAAAGGCGGCGTTATTTAAGATGATGACCTTGCCAAGGTTTTTGTACGCACTTGAAAACACGCCCTTCCCGGTTCCCCTAGAATCTTTCAAACAAATAGCAGCGCTAGTTTCGAAGCTACTATGGGGCAACAGGCCGGCGCGAATAGCACAAGCGAAACTGCACAGAGGATGGAATGACGGTGGCATTGCACTCCCTAATATCCACTTGTACTATTGGGCTGCACATCTCAAGGTTGTCAATCAATGGATTCACGCGCCACGGATAGACCCAGCATATGTGGCAGATAGGGCACAATTGGGTACGGGAAACATGCTAGCTCTCTTATATAACAAAGGGCAAGCTATGAGACTGACGGGACCGACAAAACACACGGTCATGCTCTGGCACGCGGCACAGACATGGATGGGATGGAGGGGGATCATTACCAAACTAACCCCACTCTGGGACACTAAGCAACTGGGGACACTGAGGAACAGCAAAGGATTCGAGCAATGGGACACCATAGGCATATCTACTGTGGGTTACCTGTGGGACAAGGGGACGGACATTCCATTTGACCAGCTCAGACAACAGTATGCTCTCGCACATACCAAGACTTTCCGCTACATACAAATATGCCACACACTGTTAGCAATAATACCACAAGACACAGAGGTATCTGAGGCCTCCCCACTAGAGGACAGGCTGCTCACAGATCACATGCCAAAGCGCGCCACATCGTTTACCTACCACAAACTGCTTAATAATCTGCCAGACTCCACTAAGAAACTGGGAGACAAGTGGGCGACTGAAATTGGAACATGGAGGAAACAGAATGGCAGGAAGCCTTGGCCTCACCAAAAGAGGTGGGTATACCAGCACGGCTCAGGCTTGTGCAACTTAAAATCTTACACCGCACATACCTCACCAGGAGCACACTACATAAAATGGGCAGGGCATAGTATCCGTACTGCCTCAGGGGATGTGGAGATGAAGGCTCCTTCTTTCACACGATCTGGGATTGTCCCATGATAGCAAACTACTGGCGGAAAGTACTGCGTACGATATCGCAGACTGTAACTGTTTCACTGGTGCCAGAACCGCGTAGGTGCCTCTTGAATATGTGAGAACTCAATGACCTATCGAGACATGGGCAGGCATGGGTAACATTAGGCCTAATGGTTGCAAAGCGAAATATAGCACAGAAATGGGGGGCTGTGGAACAGCCATCATTGGCGGCCTGGTGTAAGGATATGGACCTCACTATGTCGGCTGAGAGAACTGTATATATAAACCGGAGATGCCCCCGGAAATGGACTAAGATATGGGCAGCTTGGAACACGTATAGGGGGGAAATCTGCGACCCAATGCCAGAATCTGATGAAGATAGCTCTGATGAGGAACTTGAAGAAGGATAGGGGAATTGGGGCCGAAAGGCCACTCTCGAAGCGAGAAATGACCAGCTGGTGGGTGGTGGAATTCAAAGAGGTGTTATGTCTTGAAATATTCCTGATTACTGTAACTATGAATGTATACATGCTGATTGTCTTGCCGATGCTTTACATGAAAATAATAAAAACTGATTTAAAAAAAAAATTGCACAAACACCTCCTTCTTTTGCCAAAATTATATCAAGAGCAAGACAATTTTGCATCACCATAGCCCTCATAGCAACCATTTCAGCATTTACCATTAAAAATCCACCTGTGGTGTCAGTTGACAAACGATCTACTATAGTTGACAATTTCCAAATTCTGTTTGCGTTAAAGGATATACCCACTTCTGGTATCAGTGCTCCAAATACATCACCTATTATTTCTATCACACTTTGTCTTTTTCTACAACATAAAGGTTTGCCTATCTCATGCATTCCATTAGTACCTCTATCTACATGGAAAATTTTGGGAAAGACCAGGCCTAGGTAACAGGACCCATACCAGTGATCAGGCAACCTATAGTAGGCTTTGTTCCCACACAAGAAATAAATCCCAAGAAAGACTGGGTCATTACCACCTTTAAATCCCCTACCCCAATGTGAAGGTATCTTCACATTGACTCGTTCCAACAAAATAATAATCATACACAGTGTTAGCTCTTCGAATGCATAATTTCCCTAATAATGGTGTATCTATGTTTATGGCCAAATTCACATGATCAAACTAGGGGAGAAGGAGGAATGAGAGACTAGGTCGCCATCCAGATAAAGTGTACAACCAAGAATCCAAAATATTGGGTTCCAAGACCTAGCTCATGTCGCGGTAACTGACCAAATTGATCAGTGATACCTGCCAAGAAAGAAAAATTTCTTTCTAGTGTCCCCTCACTCACCCGGGTTGCTCCACGGTGACATGCTTCATCATTGGGGCCCTCCCAGTTCTCTACGAAAAGGGGCGTGCTGCGACGAATTACGCAGGAGCACTTTAAAGTGAGAGACTATGTGTAGTGCACAGTGGTGGAGTGGGTGTGGGTATATTAAAAATACCGTGTTTAGTGGGCCTCAATAAATTTATTTTGCTCCTAGACAGGTATATTAAAAATGGGGTGAGTGTCACTGCTAACCAACCTATAATGGAGACTGGTTCAGAGAGAAGGTCACCATGTTTCATGCTACCCCTAGCATTTCTTCAGGACCATGTAGAGACCAGTTCTGCATTTGCCACTCCAAAGTCCTTAGTAAGACAGTGATATAATAAAATGTAAAGAAAAATACTTAATGTATAAAGCATGCGTTCATAATAGAATAGACACGATTTTTTGATTTCAAATGCTGCGGAAAGAAAGCACAACATTAGTAGCATTTTCAAACCTCCCTTACGAGGAGGGTTACATAGTATCCTCTCATGACGCACGCATCATGGGCTATGGTGGGTGGTTGCACCATATTGGTGCGTGCAGGCTCTCATGCTAAGCATTAGTTTCTTAAATAAGTGGTTGTGAATTCACACAAAAAACAAGACAGGACTTGATATGACTAGGACGATAGACACAGAGAAAACATAATAAATGCATAGACAGAATTAAGTACATATGAGGTAGTCGTTATATTTACTTGTAGCTGTGCTCAAGGGCACCTCATGGTCACTCTAAAGAGGTTCGTTTTCACCTTATGGTATCAATGCTGGTTTTTCGTTACGGGGAAATGAAAGAAGAAAAAAGGAAGAGAAATTTGTAAGTATCTCCTCCAAGATCATTCTTTCAGTGCGCATTGCCGTTGGCAATATGGGACCGTCAAAGAAAGAAATATCACTTACTTCCGTGATTGGGAAAACGTATCAGTAATACCTAGATTCAGCTCCGCCGGGACCGCATCTCACTCGGTGGCCGCGTCTATTTTGTTATGTTTGTTTTAGACTTCCGGTGGTAATCATGTGGCAGCTAGACCCTCAGCGGTCAGCCGCCATCTTGGAAGGATGTCTTTCCTTCGTACAATAAACGGTATTGAAAAGGGGGGCGTGTCTTTCTGTAAACATTCGTTTAACACACACGCTGCCATCTATATTATGTTTGTCATTTAAAAACATTGTTCTCATAATGTGGAAAAGTACAAGGAAAAGATCATAGTTATTCGGAGCTAGCATTTGACTGATGCTGGGTAGGCGGTTGGTTGTCAACGGTAACGCCCGTTTTTCGAATGGCAAAAAAACATGGATTTATTTGTACTTTATTCGTAACCAATGGCAAGTAGACTAATAATAATGAGACCATCAGTCATAGGAGATTTTGGGGGTAGTTTCATTGGGGAAATGCCAACATGGCAAATACCTCCTCATGACGGTTAGTGAAGGGAGATAAAGGAGTGCTGTCAGTGGAGGCGCTAAAAAAGAAAATGTCCAATAAAGACAAATTCTGAATCATTCATTGCAGGCGTTAAGGTCAAATATGTCACTGATGGTAGTAGTAGTATCTATTTATGACATGGATGTCACGATTTGGCCTTACAGTGGCCATGCAGTGATTACTGCGGATGGTACCTGCAAGAGAAAAGGGTGGTTATAATGGTTTTAATTTATAAAGGCACCCCATGGGATGTCGTCATTAAGTCCTCATGTGTCTGTACGTAATTTGAACACCCATCTTTGCTCCCGTTCATGGAGTATTCTTTCTTGATTTTCTCTCGTCTTGACAGTTTCCAAAACGACCCATGTCAAGTCGTTAGGTGTATGGTTCAGCTCTATGAAATGACTAGTCATGCGCGTGGTGGCTCGTTTGCACCGAATGTTGCTCCTGTGCTCAACGATTCAAGTGCTGACTTTGCGGGTGGTCATTCCAATGTAGTGCAGGTTACACACACATGTTATCATGTACACCACTCCGCTTGTGTTACAGTTAGACATTTGTTTTAGGTGCCATGTGGTGTTATTGTTGAAGGTGATCATCTTTGTTGTAGCTGTAAGATGACATACGCTACAGTTGTTACACAGGTAGTGCCCCATTGGTAGCGGTTGGAGTCTGTTGGTGACAGTTGTTGGTTTTGGACGAGTATGGACCAGATGGTCCTTCAGGTTCATCCCTCTGCGGTGGCTAAACATTGGCATGGGTATACTTACATTTCCACTGTTGACAATGGGCCAATGTTTTTTTATAATTTTTGTAACTTGATCTGAGACCTTGTTGAAAGTTGTGATACAGATTGGCCTTGTGTTCTCAGCCATATTTCTTGTTTTTGGTTCTAGAAGAGCATCCCTGTGGTTGTTATCGGCCCACTTTTTTGCACTTTTTATCAGTTTAGTCGGGTAATGTCTCTCTTTGAGTTTTAAGCTTAGGTCTTCCGCTTGTTTGAGATAGTCTTTCTTCTCAGAACAATTCCTTCTCAGCCTTAAGAACTGACCGAAAGGCAGATTCTGTTTGAGATGTCTTGGATGAAAACTTTCGTAAGTTAATAGACAGTTTCTAGCTGTAGGCTTAAAGTGTGTCGTTGTTACCAACTTTCCATTGTCTGCCCAGATGTTCAAGTCTAAAAAAACAAGGTGGGATCTGCTCATGTTGTTGGTGAACTTCAGGAATCTGTTCTGTTGATTCAACCATTCAAAAAACAAAGTGGCCTCAACCTCATCTCCTTCCCATATGACAAGAACGTCATCAATATAACGCTTCCATAAGGTGATATGGTGTCTAAAGGGATTGTCATCATTTAGGATTTTTGTTTTCTCCAGGTGGTGTACGTATAAACCAGCTATGCTCGGCGCAAAAGTGCTCCCATGCTGGTTCCGTGTTGCTGACGACACAGTGTCTCTTCGAACCGAAAGAAGTTTTCGGTGAGAGCAAGGCGGCAACATTCTAAGACAACATGTCTAGGAATTTTGAAATCCCATTGTGAGTCAAAGAGGACTTCCTCCAGTATTTCCAGAGTGTCTTGATGTGGGAGACTTGTATAAAGACTCTCTACATCCAGACTAATGAGGATGCTGGATGTAGGATCAAAGTTTTGGTCTTTAGTATCTCGTAGGTAGGTGTCTGTCTTCTGTACCAGGGGTCTCAGAAAAGCGTCAGCGTATTTTGAAAGAGGTTCAAGTATCGAACCTATTCCGGACACTATGGGTCTGCCTGGTGGTTTTTCCAAACGTTTATGTATCTTTGGGATGGCATAGAAATAGGGGATGACCGGTTTATTGTTAACTATGAATTCTGTTTCTTTTTTACTCATCCAGTCATTGGCCAATGACTCCTCGACGAGATATGCAATCGATATTCTTAATCGTTCTGTGGGATCTTCTTGAATGATGATATAATTCCTAGTATCTGCTAGGAGTCATAGGCATTCTTGCCTGTAGTCAGATGTGTCCTGTAGAACTATCGCCCCTCCCTTATCTGCTGGCTTTATCGTTAGGGAGCTGTTATTGGAGAGTTCCTGTATTGCTTTAAGTTCTAGATTACTAGTATTCTAGAACACCTTCACTGTACGAGGGTCAAGATCTTTCACTTCCTTCATGATTGCTTTCTCGAAAGCCAGAATTTCAACTGGTAAGTTGGCCGATGGTGGGACAAAAGTTGACTTTTTTCTTAAGCCGGTATCAGATTCAGTTCGTTCGTTATTACTCTTATCCTGTAAGAAAACTTGTAGCTTCAATTTTCTCAGGAATTCTTTTAATTCACAGCAGAGTTTGAATTTGTCTGTGTAAGGGGTGGGTACAAAACCTAGTCCTTTGTTAAGTATTTGTGTTTGGATAGACGTTAATTCTGTACTGGATAGATTTACTACCAGATCTACAGCCCGCTCGTTGTCGCCTCCGGTGGACCCTTGCTGCGTGTGTGACGTGCTTCTGTTACCAGCGGTTGGGCCCATTGTAGCTGCTGTCCTGTTTTGTTTTTTGCCTGCTGATTGGGTTTGCCCCCACCTAAAAAAGGATGGTTAGAGTTGCCTTGATTTCTGCCCCAGTTTTGGAAGGCCTATTGTGGATACATAGGTGGACCATATTAGAAGGGTGCTTGAGGTGGACGGCCAAAGGGAGGTCCGTATGGTTGTGGGCCTTGATATGGTGGCCATATGGGGAATTGATTCCCACGGAAAACTCTTGGGTTACCCCTCCCTCTTCTGGGTCTTCTATTCGTTGGTTGGTTGTAAGCAAAGGAGGGGCCTGAACTATCTGAGCCTGAATCGGAACCGTCAGTATCCGTATTGTATCCTGGGTTTCTATTGCTTAATCTATAGTCATTTCTTATGTAGGGGTAGACTTTATCATGTGAAAATCCTTTTTGATCCTTAGAGAGCTTTATGTACTTGGTATCTTTTAGACTTATCTCAAATTCAGTCATACTTTTATTTAGTTCGTCTTATCTTTTCTTTAGTTCACTGGGGGTCTGGAATGATTTTAGGCGTACCTCTAAGTTATGTATTTCTTCCAAAAAAGTTTCTGACAGACGGGCTGCTGTTTTGACAATGAGCACTAACCAGTCCCTGGTGCAATGCCACGAAATGAGCGACCAGTCTTTTTTAAACTGTTTATCCTGCTGGAAGATGAAGGGCTCATTTCTAACAATCAGTCCTCTCGGGGCTGCACTTGTTTTTAGATACTCAGCCATCATGACTCCGTGAATCAATGTTTTGATTTGTGTTCTTTTTAATTCTGTTAGTTCATCCCAAATTTGGGTAGCGTCACTGTTTTCTCTATTGGGGGCCCCCGTATGTGGTAAGATAGAGGCAATAATCCTGTCTACTTCATCCTCAGAAAATGACAGACCTGTAATCTCTGCCATTGTTGGTATACTTTTCAGGGAATCCTTGTATTATTATGTGTAGCAAAGTGTCAAGGGTTTAGTCTTTCAAAGAAGGTAAAGATACCTTGCAAAACTTTATACAAAACCTCCCGCAGCTAAAGAACTGCTATGAACAAGTATCAAACTAGGGGAGAAGGAGGAATGAGAGACTAGGTCGCCCTCCAGATAAAGTGTACAACCAAGAATCCAAAATATTGGGTTCCAAGACCTAGCTCATGTCGCGGTAACTGACCAAATTGATCAGTGATACCTGCCAAGAAAGAAAAATGTCTTTCTAGTGTCCCCTCACTCACCAGGGTTGCCCCACGGTGACATGCTTCATCATTGGGGCCCTCCCAGTTCTCTACGAAAAGGGGCGTGCTGCGACTCACGAATTACGCAGGAGCACTTTAAAGTGAGAGACTATGTGTAGTGCACAGTGGTGGAGTGGGTGTGGGTATATTAAAAATACTGTGTTTAGTGGGTCTCAATAAATTTATTTTGCTCCTAGACAGGTATATTAAAAATGGAGTGAGTGTCACTGCTAACCAACCTATAATGGGGACTGGTTCAGTGAGAAGGTCAACAAAAAATCGTATGTATTCTATTATGAACGCATGCTTTATACATTAAGCATTTTTTCTTTACATTTTATTATATCACTGTCTTTCTAAGGACTTTGGAGTGGCAAATGCAGAGCTGGTCTCTGCATGGTCCTGAAGAAATGCTAGGGGTAGCATGAAACATGTTGACCTTCTCACTGAACCAGTCCCCATTATAGCTTGGTTAGCAGTGACACTCACCCCATTTTTAATATACCTGTCTAGGAGCAAAATAAATGTATAGAGGCCCACTAAACACAGTATTTTTAATATACCCACACCCACTCCACCACTGTGCACTACACATAGTCTCTCACTTTAAAGTGCTCCTGCGTAATTCGTGAGTCGCAGCATGCCCCTTTTCGTAGAGAACTGGGAGGGCCCCAATGATGAAGCATGTCACCGTGGGGCAACCCTGGTGAGTGAGGGGACACTAGAAATAAATTTTTCTTTCTTGGCAGGTATCACTGATCAATTTGGTCAGTTACCGCGACATGAGCTAGGTCTTGGAACCCAATATTTTGGATTCTTGGTTGTACAAATTCACATTATGCCCTTGAATATTTTCATCATCAAATGTCCACATATTTGATTTAGTTTGTTTCATTTTTCCCTCCTTTTATACTGATGTCTTCTCTCTTCAACCATATTTAGAAAAGCTTTTTCTTCATTTCTCATTTTACAAGTCAAATTATGTTTAAATGCATAATCATGAGTCAATTCTTTTGCAGGCTTAATTTTGTTTAGTTCAGCTACAATTTTCAGTTTCGCATAAAGATCATCAGAATTTGAATAACAATACTCCAATTTACCTGTTCTATAAAATAAACTTGTTAATACACTACATGTAACTCCATATGTAAGTGGAAGATGGTGGTAGTCACCCCCTCCGAAACTGATGCTGGCAATTTTACACATACCTAGCAGTCACTAGCATCCAGAGTTTTAACATACTCAGATAATAATTTTGAAAATGTATTTCTCGAAAAATCGCTTATCGAGTTATCTTGATGAACTTCTGGCTTATACACATGTAATTTCTCACCCTTTAATTCATTCTTTCTTTCATTCATACTTTCATTTGCTTTCAATTTTTCAAAATCTGTTCTAAAAGGAATAATAATGGTCAACCATATCAACGTTAATAATCTTGTACATATTAACCACATCCTACACCATTTTCTAAAGATGGCACAATTTAATCTAGTTACATCATTAGTTGGCAATTTTATTTTTCACACTGCGATTTTCACAATCTTTTTCACCTAAATAGTGTTAAGTCCTTACTTTACACTAATAGTGTTTTTCCTTTTTCTTTCAAGATTTCATATCTTGCTTTCTTTGTAATTTTCTCTTTTCCAGTTTCAGTTCAAATATCTCTTTGCTTTCTCTCAGTCACAGTTTTACTCACTTAATTTTTCTTTACCTTGACAACTCAGGTTCTCTTGGCTGCTGTGTACTTCATTTATAGGAGGCAAGATCATGTAAGTCCATTCAGGTGACTTAGATTTCTGATTTGGTCCCCTCACTCTTTTTGGCCTTTGAACAACCTCTATTTTCTTTCCCAACAACTCCTTTTGACTGGTCATTTCATTTACTTGATCTTCTGGTTCTTTCGGCTTATTAACCAGTTTGAATTTCAATCCATCAGTTCCTTCAGGCCAATTATCTCCTTTATAAGTTCTTTTTGTTTTTGGTTCAATAGTGTTTCGTTCCACTCTCCAAGCTCGTTTTCTTGAACTCCTCCTCAATTGAGTTTCATCTTCACTGTCATCAGTTTCAGTTTCAGTTTCAGAATTTTCTACAGTTTCCTTTATGATGAACTTTATAACGTCTTGTTCTTTCTCAGAAACAGTTTTTTCTTTGGTCAGTACTTTCACTCTGTTAGGAACATCTCCATAACTGGTACTTGGAAACTCATCCTCATCGTGAGTTATTTCCTCTTTCCCAACATCAGGATTTTGGTTCCTGCTTCCAGAGCTTTCAGACTGTCCTTCAGTATTTTCTTGATGACCAGTTTTATCTTCACATTGCTCAGTGTCCTTACTGGTATCAGTTCTTACCAAATCTCGACTTTCAGGTCGATCTTCAAAATTTGGTATTTCAACAGTTTCACCTTCTCCTTCAGACGCAGAACTGGTATCTGATATCTCCAGATGTCGACGAACAGGTCGAGCTTCAGTATCTGGATCCGTTTCTGGTTCACCTTCAGAATCTGAATCAGTTGTGCTTTCACCTTCCTCCTGTGGATTTTCAGGCTCAGGCACATGGATGGTATGGCTGGCGTGCACCCATCTCTTTACATTTAACTGCGGTTGTGCTGACCAAAATAACCTGTCTCGGTCTTTGCCAGCGAGGCACTAATCAGTTTCTTCTTCGGTGTACTTTTATCCGAACCAAGTCTCCAGGGACTAGATCATGAGCTCGATGTTTTTCTTTCGAGTTTGACTCGATGGAACACAGAAGTTACCACGTCAGACAGGTTTTTGCAGTAATCCAGTATGATGTCATCATTAATAGTTAACAGTTTATCAACTGGCACAAATGCTTGTCTCATCACTCTTCCCATCAAAATCTCATGTGGACTTAATCCTGTCTTTTGGTCAGGTATGCTCCTTAAGGTCATCAAAACAAGTGGCAAAGCGTCTGGCCATTTTAGTCCAGTAGCCAAACACATTTTTGCAATTCAATTTTTTATTGTTCCATTCACTTGTTCAACTACCCCAGAAGCTTCTGGTCTGTAAGCACAATGTAATTTCTGACAAATGCCCAGTGCTTCACAAATCATTTGCAATAGCTAATTTTGAAAATGTGTTCCACGATCTGTTTCAATAGTTACTGGGAAACCGTAGCGTGGTACAATTTCACGCAACAGCAGTTTTGCAGCAGTCACTCCATCGTTTTTCCTGGTGGGAAAAACTTCTACCCACCGAGAAAACAGGCAAATGATCACAAGTACATATCAAAGTCTGTTACAGGGTGGTAACTCAATAAAATCCAACTGCATTCGGGTGAATGGACCTCCCTCCCGTCCTATGGTTCCCAAACTCACAACTGTTTTTCTCCTTCGATTAAATTGTTGACATACCAGAAATCTCTGACATAAGCTTTTAGCTACCATCCTAAACTTAGGGTTATACAATGTCTGTCTAAACATTGTGATCATTGCTTCTCTTCCAATATGAGCTTGACCATGCTACATTCGGGCCATATTGGAAATCATGTTATCCGGCATTACTGGTCTTTCATCTTTGTAAACCCAAATTTCATCTTCTTCCCTCTGTCTACATCCTGCCTTTAGCCAGATGTTTTTCTCTTCCTCATTAGCTTCTTCCTGCAGCTGTCTCACTTCCTGCCAAGTCGCAACTACTGTGGTTAGCATTAAAGGACTTGAAACATGTTCTTCTTTTCTGTCCCGATTTATAGATGCCAGATTTTTAGCACAGTATTTTACAATGGAATCAACATACCGGTTGCCTCTGGTGACGTAGTCATCTCCTTTCTTGTGGGCTGCACATTTCACAACAGCAATCTTATCAGGCAACTGAATTGCATCAATCAACATTCTCACAAATTCAGCATTTCTAATGGGGGATCCTGCAGAAGTTAAATAACCTCTTTGGGACCACAATTGACCATAATCATGGACAACCCCAAATCCATATTGACTGTCAGTCACTATGGTAACTCTTATCTCTTTTCCTAGTTCACATGCTCGAACGAAAGCAATCAATTCTGCTATTTGGGCAGAACGAATTCCTTTCAGACAAGATGCTTCCAGGACATCTGCCACCGTACATACAGCATATGCAGCACTCAGAGCACCTTCATCTGTTCTCAAGCATGAACCATCAACAAACATTACATAATCAGATTCAGATAATGGTTCATCTCTGATTTCAGGTCTGGGTTTAGTACAATACTCAAGAACATCCAGACAATTGTGATCAACCTCATTTCTTACTTCAACCTCCATGACATCAGGTAACAATGTAGATGGGTTTACATTCACACATTGTGAGATTGTCACATTATCTGCACCTAGAATCATTTTCTCATATTTTGTCATCCTGTTATTAGTGAGAAACTGGGTTTTTGTCCTAGTGAGGAGAATCTCCACTGAATTAGGTACATATACCCTTACAGGAAATCCCATCACTATTCCTTTGCTTTGTTCCACACTTACACTTGTAGCTGCTACCGCTTTTAGGCATCCTGGCAAGGATTTTGCAATGGATCCAAGACAGCTGAGAAATATGCAATTGGTTTTCTCAGTTTTCCATGCCTTTGAATTAGGACTGACAATGCACATCCTTCTCGTTCACTGCAGTACAGCTCAAACTCTTTTTCATAGACAGGCATTCCTAGAGCTGGTGCTTCACATAAGCTGGTTTTTAGCTGTTCGAATACTTCCATTTCAGCCTTATTCAGTACTATAAGGTCTTTTACATCTGCTCTTGTTAATCTTTGTAAGGGTTTGGCTATCAGTAAAAACCCACTAATCCATTGCCGACAGTAACCTACCATTCCTAGGAACATTATCACTTGTCTTTGCGTTTTTGGGGGCTGCATTCCGTGTATCATTTTAATTCTTTTTTCATGGTGACTTGCCTAATTCCTTTAGCAATTTCATGACCCAAGTATTGTACTTCTTTCTGACAAAAATGCAATTTCGAAGGAGATACTTTATGTCCTTCTTCTGCTAAATGGTTCAGTAATGCAACAGTGTCTGACACACATGCCTCTTTTGTCTTTGATACCCCCAATAGGGGAACATCCTTTACGACGCGGATGTTACCCCGCAGTACCGTTACAACGCGTATTTTAGAATGCAAGTTATAACCACGACTTGCGCTGGAGGGCGCTAAAGGACAAGGAATAGTAGATTTACTATTCCAACACCTTCCCTACTGTACGTAGGCTGGTGTTGGAATAGTAATTAAACTATTCCTAAGTCCGCACCCCTACAGCGCAAGTCGTGGTAACGACTTGCATTGTAAAATACGCGTTGTAATGGTACGCGTGGTAATACCACGCGTCGTAACAACTTACATCCCCACCAATCGGTCATCAATATATTGAATCAACACAGAATCTCCAGGCATGTTCAAACTCTCTAGTGATTGCTTTAGCATTCGATTAAAGATGGATGGACTCTCAGTATACCCCTGAGGAATTCGACACCATGCCAAAATATGGTCTCCGAACCGGAACGCAAATATTGGCTCGCTTTCAGGATGTAATGGAACAGAAAAGAACGCATTACATAAATCAATCACGGTATACCATTCTGCATCATGTGGGATTCGAGATAGGATTACTGCTGTATTTGGTACAATTGGACAACATAGGACAACAATCTTATTAATTTTTCTCAAATCCTGCACTATCCTAAACGTTCCATTCAGCTTTTTCAATCCCATTATTGGCGAATTACAAGGACTGCTTTCTATCTCTCTCAGAATGCCTTGTTGAATCATTTTTTTATCACTGGGGTTATTCCTTCAACAATTTCAGCTGTCATTTTATATTGAGGAATATTTGGGTAACTCAATCCTTCTTTTACAGAAACTTTTACAGGATCTACATCTTTCATTAGTCCAATATCTTTCCCTGTAAAATCCCACACTTGTTCTTTGACCACCTCTTTCAATTCAACTGGTATCCTTTCTCAATCAAACACAGGAAACATTTCATTCTTTTCTGATTCTATCAGAGACATACTCATTTTGTACAGACTGTCTTCATCTGGGGTTTGAAGTTCAATGCCATCTGGTGAACAGTATATGGCACAGTTCATTTTACATAGAATGTCTCTGCCTAGCAGGTTAACAGGACTACTGTCACACAACACAAATCAGTGCATGTCTTTGAAATTTCCAATTTCTACTTCAACTGGCTTCGTTAGGGATGTTTGTATTTGCCTATTAGCTACACCTACAACTTGGATATGTTCTCCAGAGAGAGGAAGGCTTTGAACTTCTACTTATCTGACAGTAGAACGGGTAGCACCTGTGTCCACTAGGAAAGTCATATCTACATCATTCACCTTTCCATTCACAAAAGGCCCAGATTGATCTACCTCAAGAGCAGTGCCAAGTACGCACTCTTCTCCCTCTCTTAGGCACCGTCAGAAACTGTCATCTGACTCACTCCCATCTTCGTTTAACCAATACTGCGGACTCACATTCACTCTAGGTGATCTGATTACCTACTCGCCTCCGCAGAATCCTGTCTCTGCACTGTACCTCTGTAGATTTACACTGTGTGGAAGTGGTGGTTGTGGCACCTGACTTTGTTGAGTAACTACCTGCTGCGGTGGCGATGGCTGTTGAATTACCTCATTCTGCACCTGCGGATTCAATGACGTATTTTCGGAATTAACTTTTGGTGGGTACTTACACTCTTTCTTCCAATGCGCTATCTGCCGCAATTATGACAAGGATACTGTTTCTTAAGTTCATCCAGATTCCCTACTAATTTAGATTTAGTAAAATTTCCCTTCATTTTCCCTTGACTCCCTTCTGTGATTTTATTTTCCAATTGTGCCACTTGATGTTCAGCTACCTTCCCTTGTGCCCACATGGCTTTCTCTTTAAGCTTTCTTTGTTTAACCTCAATCTCGTCACTACAGTATTTTGCGTGTCTCAAAACCTCATCCACTGAACATGACTGCCATCCCATCAAATTATGCTTAATCATGTCACCTATTTCTGGTCTTAATCCAAACACAAAGCCATACACAAAATGGTTCATATCTTTTTATTCAGCTCCTCATATCCACTGTACTGTTTAAATACTAACAACAGTCTCTCATAAAATGCATGCACTGATTCCCTTGGTTCTTGTAATGTCCTGTCAATCTTTACCCAATCTGTCTCTTTCGGTGGAATTTTATTTTTCAGAAACACTATTACTTATTCATATTTTCGCATCACTTCCGGTCCAGGAGCACCTGTCACTTTGTCTCGTGGATATTCATTTTTCAGCCAATCCACTGTTATTTTGCACTCAGACCATAAGTCTGCTGGTACTACTATGTCAAACAATACATCTAGATCCTCCCATAGTACTTTTGAAACTTTTACAAATCGATCCACCTGCCGATACCATTCTAGTGGCTTTTCTCTCAATCTGGGGAAATCATTAGTAAATGATAATAGTCCTGTCTAGTCCAAGGAACATGCACATACCCTCCTCCCGGTATTTCTCTCATAGGGAATTAATGTGCTACTGGTTCCTTTTCTCTCACTGGGAAGGCTAATGTGGATTTATCACTGCCTTCTTCCTTTTTCTTTGCCCATTTTGCTTTCCACTTATCCACATCTCCCCATCTTCTCAGTAGTACAATTAGCTCTTTTATTTGGGTTAATCTTCCTGCGGTACTCATGTTATCAATGACCTTTTCTGTAAAATCTACTCTGTAAGGCTTCTGTAATGTTTTATTCTTTACAAAATCTACATATAATTCACAAGCCAATCCTTCTAATCGGTCATGCATAGACTTTGCTTTCCAAGGAATGCTTTTACACATAAACATTAATTCATCGTCTTGGTATGTTTTTAGCCTATCTGTTCCAATTGTTCCAATTATTAATTCTTCCATGTCAATTTTCAGTCTAGCCACATCTAGTACTTTAGGTTAATGATCATTTACCTTTAAAGTTTTATTCTAATCCCTTAACTCCTGTTCTGTTGGTCCTACTGGGGTCTGTGATAAATCTATTTTCTCTATACTCTTCTCAGGTGTCACGGAATTAGATTCCGCACCAGTTGGAAACCTGAATGATAGACTTTGATTGAAAGTCAAGTCAGGCAGTGTTATATGACTTGTACGCCTAACCTCAGACAAATCTGGATAAACCTTTTCTCTCACTTTTTGCAAACTTTGATTCAAAGCAATTGTCAAAGACGGTTCTTTTATTTTCTGATTCTCGAACACTGGAATCACAGGACCTATTGTTACCAGGACAGTTAAAGCTTCTATATTTTTAGTAAGTTCTTGTATTTTTTTGGTTAATTCATTTGTAGAACGTATATATTCAGAAGTACTCGGTTGTTCTTCAATTTGTCTCTCTACTCTAGCCACACTTCTTCTGGTTTCATCATTTTGTTTAGGGGTACCGGTAAGTCTAGTTTATATCAATGGGGTATTTGAATCATATCTCATTTCTACTCTTTCTGGAAGATCTCTAAAATTTGAAAATCGTTTTGGAGTTTCAACAAACCTATCCTCCATTGGTGGAGCATTTGGGGTTGTACTTGTAGAACTCGGTTGATAAGGAGCGGTCTCCTATTTAATATCTCCTCCAGCACTGTATCTTCTGATTCACAATCCTCATAACCTTTCCTTCCTGTCTCCACATTGCTTCTTTTCTCCATGCATTTTCGTCCTACCATCTCATCAACCATTCTAACCGGATACATCCCATCACACATATCAGCATTTCTCCACCTTCGCATTCTACTTTCATGAGTTTCTTTCCAAAATCCACGAAATCTACCTCTTGGTCCTCTGTAATCCTCCAACCTTTCTCGCTCTAATTCATGCATCTCATCTTCCCACTCAACTAGTGCTTCAAATTGAGTCGGTCTAGGTCTCGGTTCAAGCTTCATCCTTTTTTCACTCAATTTTCGTAGTACTGTAAGACTAAAGGATCCTACTTCTGGAAACGCTAGCCCACCATCATTCTTGGTATATCTAGCCCTGTTTTCTAACCATATGCATGCATGATAGCCATATTTTGTCATCATATACGATGCAGGCGTTTTAAGTGGAGGGAGTCATTTTCCCCCTCTTGTCACTATTGCCTTATCTTTCTTGAATACATTTTTCAATTTTTGAAACCATGAAGATTTCTCTTTCTCCTCTCCATAATAAAATTCAATTTTTCTGATGATTTCTGGACTTTCAAAACAATTGCACACCCTTCTGTAAACTGCTTTGTTACACCAACCTGTCACAGCGCGGTTCACACTAACGCACCAATTAGAACAAGATACGTTTCATTAGTGCTCAACCAATAATTTTGCTGTTTGACTGATGCACCAATCAGCTCTAACTCTGTCTTGGTCACATGGACCAATCCCAGCACGATACCTTTGACGTCAGCACTGCTCCGGCTTCTGTAGCTTCAACTGACCCCTCCTTTACAAAATATATCGGAAAATTGTATTTACACTTTTATACAACTAAAATCCATTAGTAACCACATAAAACAACTCCATTCGTCTGTTTCACTAAAAGAAAAGTGATAGTTTCCTCAATCGCACAAGTATTCTGTATTTCCAGTAGACCGTGCTTACCTCTTCTCTACCGCAGAACTTTTAGACTCACCGATAAAGTAGCACATCCCTCTACTTTACCCTTCGCTCAAGCTTAGGTTAAGCTCTATTACTCTCCCAGCACTAAGTTTTAAATCAGAATACACAATGATCCCTGTACTTAATGCCAAGATTTTATAGACTGCCCTCGCTATACATTTTTCCTTTCACACGTAAAAGTCCCTAAACTTGTAACATACGGTGATGTCCCTACTTTGAAACAGACTATGTGATGTGCGGCTTCACTTGCCACACTTCCTCTGCCTGCAGACAGAGTAACCAGCTTTCCACACTTTCCGGAAGCCTTTTTCCAGACTACATATAACGTAATACAAACTCAACAGGTGTTAGTCATAAATTCTGTACATCAAAATTCTGTATACATTGCTCTATATATCACATCCTAGTTAACCTATAGCAACCAATGCTCTGCTACCAAGTATTTAACTGATGCGGCGCTACTCTGGAAATTTCTTAAAACCCATCACCTTTTCCCTGGAGAACCTGATCATACATTTACTCATCAGTGGGGCCCATAACACTGCACTCATACACACATTCACCCTACTTCAAGGATTAGTGAAGATCAGAAGGAGAGCTGCTGGATCATAGCAGAGTGTCTAACTTAAACGCTAAATATTTATATTATGTACATCTGATGTTTAAACTCTTTTGCCATGGTTTTATTTACGAGAAAAATTATCCAGACAAACCACCATCATTTTGTCAATGGAGCTGCTAGTAAAAATTAACTAAAGGATAAACAAGACTAGTTTAATTCTCCATTTATTTATTTTTTATTCTAAAAAGAAAATCTTCTAGCATGACCTTTCTTAATTCATTTATTTTATTCATTTAATCAGAAATAGCCGAAGAAAGAAAAAGAATAAATGTAAACATTTATATTTATTCGCTCAATAGTTTAGAAAAATAAGCGAGTTATATTACCACAATCCTAGGACACAGACATCAGCATAGGACAGAATAGTTCCCAAAGACCATCTCTCTATTCTCTCTAGTTGTTCATTTCATTTAAGGACTACGCACCCATTCGAGCAAAAGTTAAAGTTCAGAAAATTTCAAAGTCCTTACGCCTTAGGAAAGATTCAGCAATCCGGCAGCATGTCGGATGCAAAGATGAAAATCGAAAAGGAAGCTTTTTTCTTAATTCCAAACGCCCTCTTTTATACTCTTTTTCCCCACCTAATCTATCTAAGAAAGAAAAGTTTTAGGGTCTTGAACAGTTCTGATTGGACAAAACGTGGGGTGGATGAGCATAACCTCATCTTCTTATTGTTCAAAATTTGTGGTGTCATCAAATATGAGAGTCTTCTTTGCCTTTGCCATCGTCCTTTCACTTGTGTCCTTAAAATGATATTTCAACAAATTTTCCCATGTTCACGATGCGGATGTTCATTTTTGTTGGCTTTCAGTCAAGCCTTCAGGGCACAATGCCCTTGATCCATTCTGCACAGGCAGCTCACGCTTGTCTTGAGCATAGTCGCGCATGCATACAGCACTACAATCTCGGAGTCACAGAAACTTCAATTTTTAATTAGGCCGCAATACTAAGGTAATTCTGTTAGTTATTACCTAGCAAATAAAGCAACATATATGCGTGGTTTAATCACCATTCTCCATCTTTTATGCCACAAATAAACAGACAAAAGCATATTCATGCCGCTTTTGATTAGGCTATAGCAATTGTGTTAATTATAAATGTAGCGACATCACTTAATTAGTCGATTAGGGTATGCAACATAAGCAAATTAGTTTCCCACGTGTACTTGTGTTTGTGCATTCTTATTCTATGTTGGTTACTTTTCAAAACCTCACGATTAATTCATGTTACCGTTATGAGGAAGTAACCTCACAAGGGGTATACAAAATATTGTTTTCCCCACCTCGCTCCATCAAGCGCTAACCCTAGGCAGAACAACACAAAAAACCCTGTTCGGTAATAGGCAACACCATCAGTTTCGAGTCGCCCAGCATTTGTTCAAAATATTCATTGATAATGCTGTTCATTGTAAGTCCCAGATTCTTGATATGGCTTTTTGGGATTCGCCACTGTTTTACAACGCAATTGCGCCTCATTGTATTTTTCCCATGACAATCCTCTGTTCATTGACTATGATATGACCACAAGCTTGCAGGCGGGGAGGAAGGAGGTCTAGCATTACATTTTAAACTTTCATCCTTGATCTTCACTTGTATCAATTTGTTTCAATGATAGTACACTCTTATCTCATTTGTCAAATTTTCAAGGAGTGTGGTAAACCCGTGAATGTGCAAGAGGGAATTGAACACAATAACACATCTCATCAGATGTTTCCTGTTACTTACTGTAACCCACCCCATCTCTTCATTGCTTTTATTTCAGATCAGACATGGGAGGTGAGAGCTAACGACAGGATCTACCATGCTTTAAAAAAGAAAAAGAGTTTTCTCTGTTTCAGTCGGCTGAAGTATGCAGTAAGTATGTCCTTTTGCATTATGTATTCACCTTAGTAGAAATTTGACAACATCTGGTTCTGGCACATCTATCACTAAGTTACATCTGCGTGCCCTCTGTCATACCACAAGGTCAATGTGTTATCAACTTGCCTGCTCCACCACAGCATCTGTGCCATTTATAGTATCATCGACCCACTCCTTACCTTTCATTCTCTGCATGTCACCTCTATTTGAGTACATCTTATTATAAGTGATGTACATGTTTGCCTTAATCTGTAATTTCGTTTTTCTGCGAATTGCCATCACCTCATCTCACAAATCACAACCTGTCCTTCAATAAAAGCCATACCCTACAACCTACAATCTTCTCTTGCTCATTTACTAATACCATATACATGAACTCACACACCCCACTAAAGGCCACACTAAACTCCTACTAATTTAGTTCATCAGAAAGACACTGCAGTAAATGTATGGAATGGTTTCCTTGAGAGTACAAGACTAATGCCAATAACCAACAACGACCACTGAATTATCGTCTAACCTTGGGTTCTGGAGCAGCCTGGACGTAAAGCACTTCAACACCTCATCAGGAGAAGTAAGCGCTATGTAATTCAGTTACAATTACAATTTAGGAATCCTATCCACTAGCACACCAAATTGTTCTACATTCTGTTTACATATTCACAGCTAACACATTTACAGGAAGACATACAAGCATATACATATGCCTTCAATGTCACAATGTCACATAAAATAATTTTTGAAGTGCTTCTGTCCCTAATATTTATATTCACTTTGGCACCAAATTAGAGTTTGGCAGAGAGGGTACTCTGTTGCAACAGTAAAGGAATGCCCTCCTTCCCATGGGCGAATTCTCCTCATGGCGGGGAGGAGAGGGGCATTGATTTTTTAAAATTTCCCTAAACAAATTCTCACTTTGTGTTTTTATTTAGGAACATTAAAAAAGCTTTGTTAGTTTACCTTGTGGCTGCATCATGTTGACGTCCGTCAAACGTATAATGCACTGACAGGAATGGCTGTGACAGTGGTTCCTGCCAATGCTAGAGATGCCCACTGGGCTGGCAGTCAAATCGGAATTTGGTAGACAGGGACTCCGTCAGGGAGATGGAGTACTTTACTTTGTCACCCTGACCAAGAAAACACCCGTCCACCAACATATAAATCAGGCCCTTTGTCTGCTACTGCTTTAGTAGTGATAAATGACATTCAGTCGAATTTGTGAGTAAAGGACCCTATCACAGGAAACACAACACTTAATAGATTTGTACACATTTATTCCTAACACGTAAATATAAATATAATCTATTCAAATATGCATTTGTAGATCGGCAAAAAGATAATAAAAGGGAAGATGGTCCCATGCACAACTGTATCCGTTCTTGGCTGGGAGGCCCACGTGGAATAGAATTGTAAGCACAGCATTCAGAATGGATGGCTGCACATTTCTTTGCTTGCGTGAACGCTCATATAGAATCTCACCAAATGCAAAACAATGCGCGTTTAAAGATCTGAAAAACTAGCAATCACCCCTTTGAGAACCTTCTCGACTCTAGCTGCTCAACATCTCTTTCTTGAGCTGACTCAGTCTGCTCTAATATATCTTCTTTCATGTGCGAGGGTGCACTCCAGATTAGTTGCAACCTGTGTGTAAGTACCTATGTATGTATGTGTACATATATACATATATATATTCACTGAAAAAACCATAGGTTTCACACACGTTATAGTTAGGAATTAGCATTTAAAAAACCTTGCAAATTCATTGAAAAAACCATAGGTTTCACACATGTTATAGTTAGCTGGACGTTTCACTCATACAAAACCTTTGAAATTCCCCAGTTATAGTTAGTTCAGCTAACTATACCTTGCGCACCCGCAATACACTGCTGATGACGTCACATATTACACCACTCATGACAAGGTCAGTGACATCACTCATGACATCAGTGATGACATCTCAAATGACATCACTGATGACATCACTGATGACATCATCCAGTGAATGTGTGTCTTTCTGAAAAATAAATATTTTTTATATATGTATATCTAAAGGTCGATGGAAGAATAAATGGGTAAATAAGTGTCTAAATGGATGTTTTTTTTTGTAAAATTGATTGGTTAACTGACTTATTAAGTGTATCTTAGTGAATACATATATTAGCGAGTAATGTTTAAATATTTAAATATATGTATCAGTGCCTCACTTTGTGTGTAAGTGGCTGCATGGGTTGGTGAGTAGCTACATGAGTGTGTATATGGGTTATTAGTTGTTTTTTTGAGTATCAGTATGAGTGTCTGTATGGTTTGGTTGGGGGTATTACTTAGCGCAAAGATGCATGAATGACTGACTCACTGTTTGTATGTGTTTTGAAGACAGCATGTGTGCAGGACTGTATGGGTGGATGAGTGTGTGTATGGGTGTGTTACTGAGTGAATGACTGTCTCAATAGTTTTTTAATGAGTAACTACATATGTTTTAATCTAGTATATGTGAGTATTGATGTATATAAGTGAGTATATGTGAGAGTGAGAGAATGGAAGAGTTCCTGTTTAAATAAGTATGTGTTTCTATAAGTGATTGTTTAAGAGAGTGTATGTGTAGGTTTCCGTAGAAGTAAGTGTGGTAGTGTGTGTATAGCTGTATATGCAAATAAATGGCTGTTTGATAGTTTATTTGCATGTGTGAGTATGTGTGTGAGTAACTCTATGGATGACTGTCGGTGTGTAACAGGATGTATAGGTGTATCAGTACATATGATGAGTGAGTACACGTATGAGTGACTATATAGAACTGTTAGTGAATGAGTGGATGTCTATATAGATGGTGGAATCACTGAATAGGTTGTTGTAACTGGTATTGGTAACTCCGTTTTTTTGAAAATGTTAGTTTCTATTTTGAATGTGTGTATCAAAGGTTATATTACGCTAAGAGGAGGTCTGCCACTCTTTCACAAGGATGATGTCATCAGTGATGTCATTTGAGATGTCATCAGTAATGTCATTTGAGATGTCATCAGTAATGTCATGAGTGATGTCACTGACCATGTCATGCGTGATGTAATATGTGACGTCATCAGCAGTGCATTGCGGGCGCGCGAGTTATAGTTAGCTGAACTAACTATAATGGGGGAATTTCAAAGGGTTTGTATAAGTGAGATGTCCAGCTAACTATAACATGTGTGAAACCTATGGTTTTTTCAATGAATTTTCAAGGGTTTTTAAATGCTAATTGCTAACTATGACGTGTGTGAAACCTATGGTTTTTCAGTGAATTTGCAAGGTTTTTTAAATGCTAATTCCTAACTATAACGTGTGTGAAACCTATGGTTTTTTCAGTGAATTTCAAAGGTTTTGTAAATGATAATTATTAAATGTATTAATTGTTATATTTTTTATACCGATTTACTACATTATTTTAAACTATTTTTTTTAGATATTTTTTTATTACATTACATATTTTTAATATAAATTGATTTTTTTTTAAATATTTAAATTGTAATATATATTTTTTTTATTTAATATTTTTTTAATTTATATATATTTTATATATAGCAGGCAATGATATTCTATGGAAGGAAATTCAAGTTACTGGTAAGTACAGTTAAATTTACTTTTCAGGAATAGTAGTGAGCTAAATTGGGAATTAATTCCTCTTCAATCCTGAGGTCCCCTGTGAGCCAACTAGCCTACCTGGTACCTCCAGTATGCACCAGGTAGCTGTGTTGCAGAGAGGTGTTCAAAGGGCACGACCCCTTTTTAAAACACTCTGCAACACAGCTCTGTGGCGCCTACTGGAGATACCTGTTGGACTAGTTGCCCCCTAGGGGACCTCTGGATTGAACAGGAATTAATTCCCCAACTTAAAATGCTCCTCAGGGCATGTTTGCACTCACATCACCTCAAGCCCCGCCCCCTACCTTCACCACTGTGCTAATCCGCCCTGTAGAGTGTTCTAAGTTGGGGGATTAAGTTCTCTTACATACTGGGGGCCAACTAGCCCACCAGGAATCTCCAGTATGCGCCAGGGGACTGCATTGCAGAGAGGTGTAATGAGGCCACGCCCCTTTTTACACCTCTCTGCAACGCAGCCCCCAGGCACGTTTGCAGAGGGGGAAGTAATTCCCCTTGCATACTGAGGGTCCATGGGGGCCAACTAGCCCACCAGGAACCTCCAGTATGAGCCAGGGGACTGCATTGCAGAGAGGTGTAATGAGGCCACGCCCCTTTTTACACCTCTCTGCAACGCAACCATCGGGCGCGTTTGCAGAGGGGGAACTAATTCCCCTTGCATATTGGGGGTCCATGGGGCCAACTAGCCCACCAGGAACCTCCAGTATGCGCCAGGGGACTGCATTGCAGAGAGGTGTAATGAGGCCACGCCCCTTTTTACACCTCTGTGCAACGCAGCCCCCTGGCACGTTTGCAGAGGGGGAACCAATTTCACTTGGAACCTCCAGTATGCGCCAGGGGCCTGCGTTGCTTTGCCCCGGGGGGTTGCGGTCCCCGGGGCAGTGTGGTGCGGTTGGGGCCTCTCCACACTTCTTTTTCACTATGCCCCTGGGATTTGGTCCCCCCGGGGGGTAATTTGAAAATAAGCAGACCGTTTTTAAAAAAAAAATGTTTGGGGCCTTGGGGGTTCGTGTGGGACCACCTGAGCAGGCCTAGGGGGTCAGGGTGTTTCTACCCTGCTCCGTTTTTGAGTTCTACGCGTCTGTTTTTCTGCTTTCTTGTGCCTTGGTCTACCGAGCACAAGATGGCTGCCAACACTTCCTGGTTTGGAGTGTTGAAAGCCAATGAGCATGCAGCTCGTGCTCGGAAAGGTACGGGTACGATACTCGTACCGTAAGCGTACCCCGCGATTTTTGTAAAAAAAAAAAAATTGGGGTCCTTGTGGGACCCCCTGAGCAGGCCTAGAGGGTCAGATTGCTTCTACCCTGCCCCCTTTTTGAGTTCTAAACGTTTTTTTCTGCTTTCTTGTGCCTCAGTCTACCGAGGCACAAGATGGCTGCCAACAATTTCTGGTTTGGAGTGTTGACAGACAGTTGACAGCCAATCAGAATACAGCTCATGCTCGGAAAGTTACGCGTACGGTACACGTACCGTACGTGCGCCGTACGTGCGCCTAGATATATATATATATTTTCTTTTGATTTTCTCAGGTACTACTGGAGGGATTTACACCATTGGAGCAAAAGTGTGATCCGCGAATCAGACTCTACCATTTTGCCAAATTTCTTGTAATTCCGTTCAGCAGTTCGGGCTGTAGCCGTGTCTAATCGTCCTATAATAACATGGGTAAAACACGTTTCGGGACCCCCCTTTTTCTCAGACCCCACTTGACAAATCCCCCCAAAACTTTCAGGGAAGGAGCGGAGCAGAGCGGGCCATCTTCTCTGAGAAATTCGCGAACATTCATCAACCGGCGCCAAAGTTATTCCCAATAGAATGTTGTGGATTTCCTATGGAAACTAGGTCCTAACTATAACTACCTACTGGCGACCACCAGTAGGTAAAAAAATAAATATATATATATATATATTTATATATATATATGTGTGTATATATGCCAACAAAGCTTGAATTCCGATCCCCAGCAATCTCCGCAGTATTCAAGACGCTGCCAGAGGAGGAAGCGTAGCTGACCCAGAAGTGCAGGTGAAAATAAATATTTTATTTAGGTTTTCTTGCGCCCTGCCAGCATAACGTTTCGGCCTGCTACGAGGCCTTGGTCACATGACACATGCTGCGAAGCAGACACATTTTAAAGTGCAAAGCGCAGTGCAAGCCGTTACTTCATTGGTTAATACAGAGTGTATGCTTGAAAAAAGAAGAAATCAAAAACATACTACACAATGGTCAGTCACCATCAATAACCAACCTTAATGTATCTTGGTGTAGAAGATATATACACACAGTCATAAAAATAAGTTTTTATCTTATCATAAAAGACAGCTAAAATAACAATCCTTTAAAAAGATATTACAAAACGTATTTAAAAAAAAGGCAATTATATTCATATATGAATAAAATTCATACTAGCCAATTTTTAGAGGAGATAAAAACAAATGCATGGATTTAACACCATCCGCGCTAAGCGTTTTCCCGCTGTGCGCTGAAGTTTGAAAAAACCCGTGGTTTATGACGAGCTGAGCTCGTCATGAGCGTACGACAGGCGTACCTCATGACGAGCTGAGCTCGTCATGAGCGTCGAAGGGGTTAAAGAGCAATGTCATAAAACTATTAAAACCCAAGTGGGTAAAGTCTATATCAACCTCTATTTTGTGCTGTAAACATTGACTGACAAGCCCCTCTGTAAATACTAACAACAAGTATCTTAGTGCAAAAAATGTGCAAGGAAATGTGCAAAGAAGTGCATAGAATATAAAAAATCCAATTCATGTAAATATAAAAAGATATATATTTAAAAACAGATTTTAAAGATCTTAAAAATACTGTCACTGGGAGAGGAGGGAGAAGCAAATGAATGAAAAGGTTGTATGCTAATCTGGCACTCCCCAATTAAGAAAGTTGTTAATACAGTTCAGGGGGTTGATCTCATTGGTCCCTTTGTTGTTGTGATTTTTGATAGCTAAGGAGGTTATAGGCAAGTATAAAAATCCTCGCTGGCGTTGAGGCCAAGCGGGCACTTGAAGTCTAGGTCCACAATGTACCTGGTTTCAATTGCTCGTAACATAGACTCACGATTACCACCCCTTCTCAGGGGTGGCACTGAGTTAATAACAAAATACTTAATTAACTGGCTGTTGTAACCATGGTGTTCCTTAAAGTGACGTGTGACCGGGTAAGCAGAGTCACTGGTGTTGATGGCCCTAATGTGCTGGAGTATCCGTTTGTGGACCTGGAGTTTGGTACTCCCAACATAACGCAGGCCACACGGAGTGCGATATATATATGTACCATCCAAACCCTGTCGCTTATGCTCAAGCAACTTTCACAGTGAGCTCCACTGCGAGGTAGCAAACCTCAAAACATCCATCCAAATCTGTAGATGTTACCGGATCGTAATACCCTTCAGCTGTAACAAAACCACAATACCGCAGCTCCAATATATTCAGCGTGTTTATTTAAATGCTAGCAACACAAAAAATCCCCAACGTGTTTCGGAGTTTCCTCACTCCATGGATCCATTACCAAGGAGTGAGGAAACTCCAAAACTCATTGGGGATTTTTCAGTAAGTTGAGTTGTGGCTGTTTACACAGATGCATTGCGATGTAGTGTTCTTCAAAGGGGTACGTTTTCAACTTATTCCTAAACTAGAGCATCGATGGGGCGGTTTTGATCAATACAGGATGTTGTTCACCATCCTGGGTGCATAGATGGAAAAGGATTGTTGTCTTGTTCTTTCTTTTTTTTTTAGACTTCTTTGTCTAATGGCGTCCTGCAGGAGTGTCAACATCCATCAGAGATGGTGAGCTTGTCTGCAAAATAAGCAGGGGCACTGGTCGTGATGGCTTTGTAAATGATGCAAGTAGTTTTGAAGATGTGACAAAGGTCCTGCGCACTCATGTTAAGTAACACATCATGTCGATAAATATTTGAGAAGTAATAGAACCAACCCAACGATGGAGTCTATTCTTTTTTCTTTTTCTGTTTTATTTTGGTCATCAGGCATAGATTAGAAACAATGTATAAAACAAAGAGGGAGGAACCCTATTATTGTGACAATAGGGACAGGGTAAGTATAGTGGAAAGACACAAAAAAACGTCCCTAATCACTAGTATTTATAGTATAGATAAGTAAAGGGCACACGCCACAAGTTCTAACATATATTCACCATACAGTTACCAGCATATAATATAAAAATATCATTTAAAAAAGGTCAAACCAACAACTAATCATAATAATTGCAATAACAAAAGGATAAAAATGGGACACAATTTATTCCATCACTTCATTATAAAAACAATACATCAATACAAATTTAAAAACATAACAAATGACACAATCAAAGGGTATTAATATTACAATTCACAATTCAAGAAAACGGAAGTCGACGCTGCGTTTCGGTGATTTGTCTACGATATTCACCTTCTTCAGGACAGTTTTCTACAAAAAACAATATATGCAATTATTACTCATATCCGTTGTTGGTGACCTACTACTTCTATACATCAAATATCTACTACTCTAAATTGTAAACACATTGATCAATGCCCTGTGCCATTCTATCCGGCACTTACACCTATCAATCTCATATATTAACATGTAAACATTTCACAAACTCTCCTATATCTGTTACCAGCAGGAAAGGGGACCGCCTCCACTTAGAGGACACATATTACACATTGTTTTACACATTATGGTAAGGTCAATTATTCTTAGTGCTATCCTAGTTGTAGTCTCTCTGTCCTGCATTCCCCTTCAGAGACATTGTTAGATTGTCTGGGTATTTTAATGTATAGACGCTGGTGGCCGAACGATTTATTACCAATCCGTCTTTTGTCATTTCAACAGGCAGTTTACAACATATATACTGTCCTACCTGCATATTAATCCTCGTGATTAAGACACCACGGTGCCGTTTCACATTTGACAAAGATATTAGGGCATCTATTATTGGGTAAACCCCACATGGCAGTCTCAATCAGAAATCCCTGAATTGTGATTGCGAGGTACTTAAAAACTAATTCGCGTGTTCCCTGGGTTTTTTGCGTGTTCGCTGGACTTTTTGCGTGTTTGCGGGCTGCTTGCATGGCGAAGTTACCCATGCGGTCCTATATGGGCACAGCACCCTCTGGTTCACCACTGCCACCCTCTGGTTCATCACTGCCACCCTCTGGTTCACCACTGCCACCCTCTGGTTTACCCCTGCCACCCTCTGGTTCATCCCTGCCAACCTCTGGTTCTCCACTGCCACCCTCTGGTTCAGCACTGCCACTCTCTGGTTCACCCCTGCCACCCTCTGGTTCAGCACTGTCACCCTCTGGTTCAGCACTGCCACCCTCTGGTTCACCACTGCCACCCTCTGGTTCACCCATGCCACCCTCTGGTTCACCACTGCCACCCTCTGGTTCATCACAGCGCCCTCTGGTTCACCCCTGCCACCCTCTGGTACAGCACGGTCACCCTCTGGTTTACCACTGCCACCCTCTGGTTCATGACTGCCACCCTCTGGTTCATCACAGCACCTCTGGTTCACCCCTGCCACCCTCTGGTACAGCACTGTCACCCTCTGGTTCACCACTGCCACCCTCTGGTTCACCACTGCCACCCTCTGGTTCATCACAGCACCTCTGGTTCACCACTGCCACCCTCTGGTTAACCACTGGCACCCTCTTGTTCAGCACTGCCACCCTCTGGTTCACCACTGCCACCCTCTGGTTCATTCCTGCCACCCTCTGGTTCACCACTGCCATCCTCTGGTTCATCACAGCACCCTCTGGTTCACCCCTGCCACCCTCTGGTACAGCACTGTCACCCTCTGGTTCACCACTGCCACCCTCTGGTTCACGACTGCCACCCTCTGGTTCATCACAGCACCTCTGGGTCACCACTGCCACCCTCTGGTTAACCACTGTCACCCTCTGGTTCAGCACTGCCACCCTCTGGTTCACCACTGCCACTCTCTGATTCACCCATGCCACCCTCTGGTTCACCACTGCCACCCTCTGGTTCACCACTGCCACTCTCTGATTCACCCATGCCACCCTCTGGTTCACCACTGCCACCCTCTGGTTCAACCCTGCCACCCTCTGGTTTAGCACTGCCACCCTCTGGTTCAGCACTGTCACCCTCTGGGTCACCCCTGCCACCCTCTGGTTCAGCACTGTCACCCTCTGGTTCATCACTGCCACCCTCTACCGAGACCTTTTGTGACACAGCGGCAGCACAAAAGATGTGCCATGGTGCTGGGTATTAACAACATGACGCATCTGAGAGATGCGTCACGTTGTAAAGCCCTGCGCCATCAGGAGGCATTCCGGCACAGGGGAGGGCGTTCCTGCGCAGGAACGCCTCCTAAAAGTGGCTGAGTGAAATCTACAAGAATTCACTCAGTCACTTTTAGGCCAATGCTGCGTCAAAACCCTGCGCCTGCTTGAAGCAGGCGCAAGGCTTGATGCAACATTGGGGAGAAAGGGCCCCCCAGAGCATTGCTGGAGTTGCGTGGCAAGCGCGACGCAGCTCCAGCAATGCGCTGCTTTTATGGCACTGATGCGTGACGCATCTGTGCCGGTTTTGCCACATTGTGCACCGCATTATAAATGCGGCGCACAATGGGTGGCGGAGCTGCGGCGCACAACAACTGGCGCATCCCTGGGGATGCGCCAGTTATTGTAAATCTGCCCCTATACATTTAGCCAACGAGGAAGCACTTACTGATTAGACAGTAGAAAGTACTCCAGTTGAGTAGAGGAATTGCACAAAAAGGTGGCATCTTCGTGGACAAACACGCAGGGCGGGATTCATTCTGCCCCCTGTTAGACTAGTTTTTTGTGCCCTTCTGCCCTCTGTTAGACTCGTTTTTCCCTTGTTTTTCTGCACTTCTGCCCTCTGTTAGACTCGTTTTTCCCTTGTTTTTCTGCCCTTCTGCCCCCTGTTAGACTCGTTTTTTGTGCCCTTCTGCCCTCTGTTAGACTAATTTGTCCCTTGTTTTTCTGCACTTCTGCCCTCTGTTAGACTCGTTTTTTGTGCCCTTCTGCCCTCTGTTATTCCCTTGTCTTTGTGCCCTTCTGCCCTCTGTTAGAATCGTTTTTTGTGCCCTTCTGCCCTCTGTTAGACTCGTTTTTGTGCCTTTCTTCCCCGTTAGACTCGTTTTTTGTGCCCTTCTGTCCTCTGTTAGACTGGTTTTTTGTGCCCTCTGTTAGACTCTATTTTCCCTTGTTTTTCTGGCCTTCTGCCCTTTGTTAGACTGCTCTTTGTGCCTTTCTGCCCTCTGCATCACCACATCATCACACAGCGCTACCCCAGCATCACTCAGCACCACCACATTATCACTCAGCACCACCACAGCACCACTCAGCGCCACCACAGCATCACTCAGCGCCACCACAGCATCACTCAGCGCCACCACATTATCACTCAGCACCACCACAGCACCACTCAGCACCACCACAGCATCACTCAGCACCACCACAGCATCACTCAGCACGACCACAGCACCAATCAGCACCACCACAGCATCACTCAGCACCACCACAGCACCGCTCAGCACCACCACAGCACTACTCAGCACCACCACATTATCACTCAGCACCACCACAGCACCACTCAGCACCACTCAGCACCACTCAGCACCACCACAGCATCACTCAGCACCACCACAGCATCACTCAGCACCATCACAGCAGCACTCAGCACCACCCCAGCATCACTCAGCACCATCCCAGTATCACTCAGCACCACCACAGCACCACTCAGCATCACCACAGCACCACTCAACACCAGCACAGCAGCACTCAGCGCCACCCCAGCATCAATCTGCGCAACCATTCAACAACAACTGGTTCAAATATGTTCTCTCAATGTTTCAAACTTTATTACAAATGTCACAAAAAGATGTTAATATTTCACTTCTGTTCTTGGATTTTCGTCACAATAAAATACACTGAACATAATCTTCACAAAAGTTATTTACAAAAGTTTAAGCTATTGCCATTATAAATTAAAATCACTTTTATTTAAGTATTAATTATTTAAAAAAATTAAAAGCCATTGTAATTTGTAATATCAATACAGCTAAGTCACGTAAATGCAAAACATGTTGCATTACAAATGCTATAGGTGACACATTTGCGAAAGTTATAACTATTGGCATTGTAAATGACAAAGCTATTAATTTAGCTATTTTCAAAACCCACACATAAATAAAAAAAATTGTCATTTACAAGACCAATAGCTCAAACTTTCCTAATGCGAGACCTATTGCATTGCAAATGCTTGTTTTAATATCTGTCATTGCTTCCTGTTGAGGTTTAATTTTCGTGACAGGCGCCTCATTGCCTACTTGTAACTATTCTCTGACCCTGCTTCAAGGGTCAGAGCAGGGTCAGAGAATAGTTGCAAGTAGGCAACGAGGCGCCAGGAAGCACTTACAGGCTTACAGCAGCAGGTGCCCAAGTTGAAGTTAATTTCTTTGTAACCCTTTTGTAAAAGGTTACAAAAAATTAGCTTCAACTTTTGCACCTGCTGCTGTAACCCTGTAAGTGCTTGGCTAAAAATTCGTCCCTGCTGATTCGCGGGTTTTACCACGATTTTGCGAGATTCGTGGATCGCGAAATCACGGAAAATCCGCAAATTCCCGAGTGGAAGGAATTTTCAGCCCATGCTTAATGTTTACATGTTAATAAATGAGATTGATAGGTGTAAGTGTCGGATAGAATGGCACAGGGCATTGATCAATGTGTTTACAATTTAGAAATCTGTAGGAAATGGAAGGACCCAGTACCTCCTACCCTGTTAGACTGGCGCATTTCAGTCCTGCAAACCTCAAAAGTTGACCTAGCAAGATCTGGCAATCCTGATAAACGTAACTTTTGGCTCCTTTTGAATTGGGTTTAATCGGTATTTGACTGTGGGGGCGGGGGGGTTTGGTTTTTTTTCCCCACTGTCCTATGATTACGTTGCTTGGTCTGCTCCTTTTCTCTATATACCCAACACCATGGCTCCCCACTCGCAATGTGTATTGAACTGCAGGAACATCGCCCTTCTACGGTCACCATATTGTGGTGCTCCTCGGAGGGGTGCGATAATACTGTGCGTGAACACCGACTAAGTTGGCTGTTGGCACTACCAGTTTATCTGTAACAGTATTTCCTCTCTCCCAGTGCTTCAATGCGAAAATGAGGACCAAAAAAAAATGTGTTTACAATTTAGGGTAGTAGATATTTGATGTATAGAAGTAGTAGGTCACCAACAACGGATATGAGTAATAATTGCATATATTGTTTTTTGTAGAAAACTGTCCTGAAGAAGGTGAATATCGTAGACAAATCACCGAAACGCAGCGTCGACTTCCGTTTTCTTGAATTGTGAATTGTAATATTAATACCCTTTGATTGTGTCATTTGTTATATTTTTAAATTTGTATTGATGTATTGTTTTTATAATGAAGTGATGGAATAAATTGTGTCCCAATTTTATCCTTTTGTTATTACATTTATTATGATTAGTTGTTGGTTTGACCTTTTTTAAATGATATTTTTATATTATATGCTGGTAACTGTATGGTGAATATATGTTAGAACTTGTGGCGTGTGGCCTTTACTTATCTATATTCTAAATACTAGAGATTAGGGACTTATTTTGTGGTTTTCCCATAGATTACAAACAGCCAGCCGACACGTGTTTCATTGTAGAAAAACAATGTTCTACAACTCTTCAGGGCTGGGAAGTAAAAAGAAATGGCCTGAGAATAAGGCAAGACAATTCATGCCCAAAACATAATACAAACCCGCATAAGAGTGGCATTTTAAATTACCGTCACCCAACACGCGTGGAGACCACATGAGAGAAATTAATAATATTTGAAAGTTAAAAAACATCCAAGATTTATCATCACGGATGTACTTGATTTACATTTCCGACCATTGTGAGGCGTCCGCATAGTGAGCCTTCAAAATGTAGCAAAATAGTAAACCCCAGTGTCGGTAAAGTGGGTAAAGAGCTGAGAGACATGAGTAAATACATATAGTAGTAGTCAGTGACAAAATCCATTCAGTACCCAAATGACCGTTTTAACTAAAGTGGTTAGGACTATGCGATACCTCAATGGCTGAGTCCAAAGCAGAAAAAGCTAAAGGAAAGAGAGAGAGAACGGAATGACAAGAAAAGCGGTATTAGTATGTCCCCACTAATAGGACCAGATTCCTGAGTTGAATCAAGTGTGGAGAGAATGTCAGGGCATAATCTTACCCCGATTCCGGTGAGAATTCGAACCCGGAAGGGTAACTAGACTCTTGGCAGTCAGACTCAGTAGCAGTAGAATGCAAACTGAAAGAAGGGCCAAATGAAAGGAGAGCGAGACAAAGGGCAAAAGATTCAGCACCGTAAATCTTAAAATACAGTGTATTAAGTAAGGCTGTATATTGGCTAATGCGCTACTTATTAGTAGTGAAGGTGACTAATGCAAGCAAACACGGATCGGGAAAGTAAGCCACTTCCCCTGGTATATTAATGAAGAGAACGTCCATAGGATAGAGTGGAGAAATTCCATACTAATTACTATTGACAACTCACCGGTGAGAAGGGTGAGATTTGGGAGTAAACATGATAGTAATACTGTTCAGGAGAAACAGCACAAAAGGGGTTATTGTAAAACACGACGATGCGTGTTGTACCACATATTAGGGGAAAATCATCCTACTTAGTCGTGAATATGAGGGATGTACTCAAAACTAACCCTATTGATAGTAGAAGGAACAGCGTTTACTCCATCTCTTATAAACACAAATTTCCTAGACTCTAATTAATGATATGCTCGTGAATGCTAAAAGGTGGGACCAGATGGATAAACTGTGCTCACAAAAATAGCAGATCAAAAAGGACAGAGACGCCAGTACAAGTAAGTACTCGGTTGATCCAATAAGTGTCCCGTAGTGCGCCTAAATCCAAAAGAGACAGAGAAAAAAGATACCCATATTGTATACACCACTTATAATCAACTTAAATGAGAAGCCAAAAGATATTGGGCGAGTGCAACTCACATGTAGTATTGCCATACGTAGGGAAGGAACCGGCTCAATCCCGGTAGGGCACGGGTGCGTGCTTCTAGTAGGCCCTGTCAGTAAAAGAGAGGAGCCCCATAAGAGTTCAAAGGGGTAATTCCCAAAAGTAGCATAACAGTAGCTAAAGAACTAAAGGCGAAAGCATGAGAGGAACCGGTAAGACTTACATGAGTATAGCCGGAATCGTAGACTGGCGTCTTCTTTCCAACGTAGGGCACGTACGTCGGAACCCAGAAGAGAATATATTTGATTGGTGCGCTAAAAGACTAGAGCGCGTAGAGTGTATCAAAGTTCACCGACTTCTCTCAGGCGGTAATAGTCTAAACAGTAACGGAACCCAGACGAGAATAATTTGATTAATGCACTGAACGAATAGAGCGCACAGAGTGTAAAGGCTCCCCGACTCCTCACAGACAGTAATAGGCGAGAAAGAAACGGTGCTCCCGAAGATAGGAAAGCACTCAAGGGTGTCAATTCTAGATAACCCATACAGCGAGTCTATTCATTAAATTTAACCGAAATCGAATTACTTATAATTCAAATATTAAACCAACGCTCCTGGTAACGGAATATTTAGTAAAGAGAAAAAAGGGGAAGCCGACTAATACCAGACTCCTTGCACTGAATCAGAAAATTAATCACATTCCTGACAGTGCCAGAAGTGTGAAAGCGTCAATGCACAGTCCAGATGTAGTCTGCATACCATGAGATCCTCCCATATCAAAAACAGAGGTTGTGTAGAACGGTGTGTAATTCCGAATAACTCAGAGACGTTTACTTGCGTTAGAAAAAGGTACAATGGTTCAGACCAAAAATCACCAAGACTATAATCAAGACAAGACCTATTTTCACAAAGGAGAATTCACAAATATAAGATTTACGGGCTAAGACTAGAGAGGGTTCAAGAACTAAGGATAAAGCGGAGACCTGGTTTAAGCAGAGTAAAACAACGAGTGCGGGGGTTATAATCAATTCTCAAATTAGTAAAACATCGCAAATTGCTAGTAAAATTCCATTCTAAATTCGTATAGACCAAGTAACTTTGTTGATGACGATTGTCTTTTCATCCTTGGCATCCTCAGCATCGTCCAAGTCGACAACGACGACTTCATCGTCGACGGCTGTTAAAACTTTATCATCGACGATAAAAATTAAGAAATCATCATCGACGTCTAAGCCAGCGCCGATGCTACGATCGACGATGAGCGCGTCGATGCCTACATCGACGAGGAGTGTTCCGTCGACGTCAACTCCGTCGACGACTTCGTCGACGAGGGCTCCGTCGACGAGGACGACATCATCGATGACGGCTCCGTCGATGGGAGCTTTGTCGAGGTTACCTTCAGTTGTGTCCGTCGGTGCTTCACCGTCGACGAGGAGTGTTCCATCGATGTCTACTCTGTCGACAACGTCGACTTTGTCGATGAGGGCTCCGTCGACGACACCATCGACGGCGGCTCCATCGACGGGAGCTTCGTCGACGTTACCTTCAGTTGTGTTCGTCGGTTCTTCACCGTCGACGAGGAGTGTTCTGTCGACGACAACGACTTCGTCGGCAAGGGCTCCGTCGATGGCACAATCGACGACGGCTCCGTCGTCGGGAGGTTCGTCAACGATACCTTCAGTTGTGTCCGTCGATGCTTCACCATCGACGACTACACCAACGACTGGCTCGTCGACGACACCAGAGTCCAAAGTAGAAAGTGCATAGGTCCCTCTCAAAATAACAAAACGCACGTTGACACCTGCCCTAACTTTCCCTAGCAGGGTCCAGCCATTACCTCCGACTCACCTTTTGGAAGAGGAGGAAGATTCAGATGATGCCAGTATGTTCAGAGCTGGGACAAGTTCTTCTGAACTTCATGTCAAGTACCAGGAGAGTTTGGACTATGACGAACAATAACCAGAAAACCAGACATATTATCCAGACGACAGCCATCTTCCCCAACCTCCCATGGTTTGTCTGCCTGCGTCTTTGGTTTCTGACCCCCAATTTTTGATTTCTGACTACAAGCAGAGATTCCCTACTTCTGCACGTCTCCTACTCCAGTTGTCTCTTCGCCGCCAAGGCCACAGGCACCACCTCTACCTCCACAGTCTGTGCCTGTCGCTACCACCTCCACCTTCCACGGATGATTGAGGGGGATGAGCAACAAGAGGAAGGAGAGCTTCATGATTCTCAATCGACTCATGATGAGTGGGATGATTACGTTATCCATTGTCCAGCGTCCCCGGTGCCTACTCAAGCTGATTCGCCTCTTGAGGATGACAGCCATCTTCCCCAACCTCCCATGGTTTGTCTACCTGCTTCTTTGGTTTCTGACCTCCAATTTTTGATTTCTAACTACAAGCAGAGATTCCCTACTTCTGCTACGTATCCTACTCCAGTTGTCTCTCTGCCGCCAAGGCCACAGACTCTACCTCCACAGTCTGTGCCTGTCATACTACCACCTCCACCTTCCACGGATGATGAGGGGAATGATCAACAAGAGGAAGGAGAGCTCCATGATTCTCAATCGACTCATGATGAGTGGGATTATTACGTTATCCCTTGTCCAGCGTCCCCGGTGCCTACTCAAGCTGATTCGCCTCTTGAGGCTATCGGGGGTTTTCTTAATGTCTTGGAAATGGCTGCACAGCGTTTCCAGATTCCTATGCCTTCTCACCAGCAGGATTGCTTCCTTTACGACTTTAAGGAACCTTTTAAAAAATCGGTAAGATCTGTACCTAATATAGACTACATCTGGGATCAGGGCGTTAAAATCATGCACAATCCATCTTCGGTTCCCCCAGTGTTACCTCGTCTGGACAAAAAATGCAGAGCTCCGGACACCCCTCCAGCCTACCTTACCGGACATCCCAAGACTGATTCCGTCAACACTCAGGCTGCTCAGCGGAAGTCTAAAAACCCTTCTGCTCCACTGTTCGCAGCCGACTTGACAATATTGGTGTTAGAAATGGGATTCCCGGTTGGCTAGGAATTGCGCCAAAGCCAGGCAGAAACCACCACTCTAGACAGGGCAAGGGAGTTTCACGCCAAAGATAACCCCTGCTCACCCTCTAGGCAACGTGACGCGAGCAGTAAGGCTTATCCCGGAGGCGATGTAACTTAAGTATTTGGGCACGCACCCAGCAACAACACCCAAGGCCCACCACAAAGGAAACTCCACACAAGGTTATATATAAAAACAGCCTTTGTATTATAGCAAACACATTAGATAAAAACACACACTTTACAATGTGCCAACAGGCATGGGCAGAATTTACAGGGGATATATGTACATGGGACAGGGCCACGTGGGTCACTGTCAGGAATAGGCACTTTTAGAACTAGCACTTGGTAGAATTAGCACTTTGTAGGAATAACACTTAGAACATTGCACATATAATAACTGTAGCACCAAATAGCAACTGTAGCACACAACCAGTAACCACTGGTAAAAGGTAAGTACCACCTACGCAACCCTAACCACCTTAGGAAAATATCACGCAGGGAACCATGAAATCACTAGTATAACCTATACTAGGTAAAACAACCTCCTAAGCATAATAATAAATTCAGAGGTATAGGCAAGCAGCTTTGTACATGATGCATAAAAACACATTTAGATGTATAGGCAAGCAGCTTTGTACATGATGCATAAAAACACATTCAGAGGTGTACGAAAGACACATGATGCATGAAGACACATTCAGAGGTGTAGGTAAGACACATGATGCATGAAGACACATTCAGAGGTGTAGGTAAGACACATGATGCCTGAAGACACATTCAGAGGTGTAGGTAAGACACATTTGCGCAAAATATCACATATGGCATGAACACGTACCCCACACAAGGGCACAACACCTGAACTTTCCCCCAGGCCAACTGGCCTATCAGGGGCTGAAACCCCCTGTGTCCCAAAATGTCAGGGTGGGCTGCGTGGGCAGCCAACAGAAATGCGTCAGAGGGACCAGCCTAAACGTAGCAGCTGCCCACTTAGTGCTGGGCAGCTGGGGATCTCCTCTGGGCTTCTGAATCACAAGGTGGGCCCAAAACAACGTATAAGCCTCGCGGGCTCTGAGTACAAATATGCCCCGTGCAGGTGGAGCTAGGCTCAAAACAAATGCCCCCGTGGAGCCTTTTGGGCTCTAGACACAAAATGCCCCACACGTTGGAGTCCGTCATGTACTCGGAAGAATGCTGCCAACACGCTGGTGTCCCCCCTCTGGGGACTCGGAAAGATAATGGCCCCTGGAGTCCTCGCGTCTCTAGATTGCAAATGCCCAGGTGCCTCTTGTGGGCTCTCAACAACAATGTCCCCAAAGTCCGTGGGAGCGGCCCGCTGTCAACCGGGGCCGCTCTATGCAAAAAGAAACTGCCGCGCACTTGTAAAACCGGAGCCCCACTCACCGGGACTCCTGTGTGCTGCCGGTCTTCTTCTGGTGCCGCCTCTGGCCTCCGTGCCGCATTGTGGAGCCCCCCCTTCCAAGGGGCTCCTCTTCCAGTGCGGCAGGCAGGGCGGCTGGGCTGACTTCTGTTGGCGACGGGCGGGGCTCTCCCTCGGGAGAGCCTCGCTGGGAGGCAGAATGCTCCTCTGACCCGAGATCAAGGCTCCCACCTGGGTTCCCTGAAGGTGGCGCTTCCGGGGACCGGCTCACTTTTTCCTCAGGTACCGGAGCGCGGGGTGGGCTCCCAGTGGCTTCCAGCTTCCTCTTTCCTCTCGGCCGCGGCGGTGATTTCCCTGAGGCACAATTACGGACAAAACGAGAGGTAGGCACCCTCAATAGTACAAAATCAGCAGGGTCTACATAAAAAAACTGGGCAGTAAGATTGAAAGAAACACGGCAATGAGCGGGGTGTCCCCCGCGCCGAAGGGCGAAAAAAAGGGGGGATCCCCACGCCAGGGAATCCCTTGAGGAAGGATGATCGCAGCTCCGGGCAGCTGTAAGAAGCAGAAGCGCTCCCAAGCGCTCAGGGCATAGCGCTCCCCAGGCGCTTCAGGTCAAAGTTCAGCTACCAGGTCCTTAGGAAGGGAAACGCAGGCTGGGGCAAAGGCTGGGACCAGGGGCCAGCTCAAGGGCCCTCCAAGCAGGAAGGCAGTCCCCAGTGGCAGTCCTCCTGGTGCCCAGCAGCAGCAGGCCCCCCCTTAGATTAGGATCAGGGACAGAGAACAACATTCATGGGGACACAGACCCTTTTTATACACCTAATTCCTTTGTCTGTGTCTGCAGGGTGGGGGGAAACCAGTCACAGCTGGTTTTGGAGCACTCTGATGTGCTCAGCCCCTCATCTCCTTCACTAGTCAGGCTAGGGTCAGCAGTCGCACCACAGGGGGCGGAGCCAGCATTGTGTAGGGAAAGCCCAGCCCTATTCAGGTCCCAGGTCCATTTCTCCCTCACATCAATCATGCAGATCTCTCCACTCACCACCGGGGCAGACCCATCCTGACTCCTGGAGCCAGGCTCACCAGCCAGCTCCAGCCAATCACAAGTAAGACAGCCAATTCACATAATTTACACAGACTGGCCAACTTCTAAAAGTGGCACTTCCGTAGTAGACACAATAACGCCGCACACATCATCGTGCAGCATTTAATCACACGAGTCCGCACATACCAAACTCGCCCCTGCACTCCACACGCATCAGGAACTAACATGGACACATACATTCCCCATGCATTCCTATGGGAGGGCAGGCCAACCTTACTACACGCACGCACTTTACCCTGGGACACGGTGGTAAAGTGCGCAGAAGCCAAAAATCACTAACACCAAGTCACCATTAAAAGCAAAAAGTTCTGGGGTGAACCTGCCAGATGGGCGAAGTCCAACAATTGGGAAACGTTTTTCTTCCATGTCTGCATTGACAGTGCGTGCGTCTAATCCATTAGCGTTATTAGGGCGCTACAACAGGCAGATGTGGGCGGACATTGCACCATACTTGGGAGCCTTGCCGGACGACTCGAAGGAAGAAGCATAAAGATCTTGCTGAAGGGCGAGCGTTCAGCTTCTGAAATCTTTGATTGTGTAATGGATATCGCCTCTACTGGTTTCCGCCAACTGGCTGGCGCTGCGGTCCTACGACGCCGAGGTTGGCTGAAGGCGACTAGATTCCGTCCGGAAGTCCAGACAAAAATTCTGGACATGTCCTACGATGGTCAGCTTCTTTTTGGTACGCCTATTGATGAAGCTCTTCAGGGCATAAAAAAGGATACAGACACGGCTAGGGCTTTGGGTACCCTTCAATTAAAAAAAAAACCTTTTTCGTGGCTCATGGGGTAGAGGGCAATCTTCCACTAGAGGGGACTACCAACAATATGGGTCTTCCTATTCCTCCTCCAACCAACAATATTGGCCACAATTCCAACAACGTCAACAACAGCAATCTTCTTACACTAAGACCTCCTTTCGAGGAAAGGGAGGACGACAGAAAGACGCTGCTCGGCGTCAATGACTTTTCTCTACCGCCGGTCTCCATTTCCTCTCCACCCTCCAAAGTAGGATGAAGGATATCCCATTTCTTACACAATTGGAAACAAATAACAACGGACCGTTGGGTTCTTCAACTGGTACAATTTGGACATTCGCTGAAGTTTATTCAGAATCCTCCCCAGACCCCTCCTCGACCTATGCTTTACAAAAATCTACGCCTTTTACTCCTGGAACTTTCACTCATGCTCCAGAAGAGAGCTATAGAAAGGGTTCCTCTTCGTCAATGGGGGAAGGGTTTTTACTCCCGTTTTTTCTTGCCGCACAAAAAGGAGAAGAAATGGAGACCAATCCTAGACTTGAGAAGTGTCAACAAGTTCTTAAAGAAGCAGTTGTTGCGCATGGTCACCATCCAAGAAGTGCAGCAACTTCTCAATGCAAACGACTACATGGTGTCTTTGGATCTTCAAGATGCCTATTTCCATATCCCTATCCACAGGAATAACTAAAACTTTTTGAGGTTCGTCGTGGCAGGCAGAGATTACCAATTCTGAGTCCTGCCCTTCGGACTCAAGTCAGCTCCAGGCATTTTTACGAAATGCCTTTCTCCAGTGGCTGCATACCTCAGGCAACAACATCATCAAGTTTTTCCCTATCTCGACGACTGGCTCGTCAAGGCACCTTCACTAGAAGGCGCAAACAGGTCTTCCGATGCCTGTCTACAGCTTTTCAGTCGCCTGGGACTCACTCTCAATCAGGACAAATCTATCATCCAACCTTCTCAACGAATAACCTTTCTGGGTGCTACTCTCGACACAAACCAGAAGAAGGCTTTCCCTTCACAAGAACGACAGAGCAAACTTCTTCATTTGGCAATTCGCATAAGATCCAGAAAGTTTCTCTCAGTACGCCTCTTCAAATCCCTTCTCGGAATTATGTCATCCTGTATTCTGCTGGTTCCCCACTGTTGCCTCCACATGCGCCCTCTCCAAGAAGCACTGTCAACTCAATGGATTCAATCCGAAGGATCCTTCGACGATGTCGTTCAGGTGACCCCTCAGATGACCACTGCTCTACAGTGGTGGACTCGTCCACGGAATCTTTCTCAAGGCCTGCCCTTCTTGCTCCAAGCTACCCCACAGATCATCACAATGGATGCGTCCCTGGAGGGTTGGGGAGCTTTCCTCCAAGAACTCTGAATCAGCGGAAGAGGGGCTCCTTCCGAATTGGAAACTTCACATAAACCTCCTCGAGCTGCGAGCTGTTTATCTGGCTCTCCCAGCGTTCCTTCCCAGGATCAAAGGTTCTCTAGTGCTTGTCCGGATGGACATTATTATGACAATGCACTACCTGAACAAGCAGGGAGGTACTCCTTCAGTACCACTCTCTCACGAATCTCAAAAGATCTGGAACTGGTTACTTCATCGTAACATTTCCCTTCGAGCGGAATATGTTCCACGAACAGACAATGTACTGGCCGATTCACTAAGCAGGCAACAAACAACATGTCATGAATGGTAGTTGAACCAGCGGACTCTCAACCACATATTCTCCCAATGTGGCACCCCTCTCTTGGACCTATTTGCTACCTAGCGGAACGCCAAAACTTCGCAAACTGGCATCCCCAACGGGGTTCTCTAGGGAATGCATTTTCGATCGCTGTTGTCATGTTTGCTTACAGTGTTGTCGATATATGCTCGCACACTTTTGTCATGTAATAAATGCTTATGGTCTGTCGTCATTTGTAATGTTAACTCGTGTTTTGTTTTTAATATAGAAAGTTTGCTGGCGCTCTCTCGTCATATGTAATTTTTGGTCGTGCTCTGTCATCATAAGTAATGTTTGCTTGCGCACTATCATATGTTTGCTTGTGCCATTCATATACTGTATATTTTTTTGCTAGTTTTTTTGGCACTTGCGCGCTGTCATGTTTGTTCTCTCTATTGTCACAGGTAATGTTTACTCGTGCTGTGTTTTCATCTATAATCTTTGCTCGCGCTGTATCGCATGTTATTTTTGCGCATTCTCTGTCATTTTCAGCTTACATTGTTGACGATGTATGCTCGCACAGTGTGGTCATATGTGATAATTGCTTACGGCCTCTCTCATTTGGAATGTTAACTCGTGTTGTGCTATTTCCCTCCTTCTTGTTTGGTTTCTCTCTCTAAGTCTCTGCTCGGTTCTTTTTCTCATCTACTTCTTCCCTGTTCACCTCTATCCTTGCTGTTTCCTTTCTCTCACACTCTAATATCCTTCACGATAAAGTCTACTATGCCAGACGCACTTCCCTTTCTCCTTCACACTGCAAGGGCTCTTTCCCAACACCCCACCCCCACACCTTTACCCCCTACCCTCACCTGACTTTACTCACTCCCTATTTGATCTTCTTCCTCATACTTATACACTCGCATTCAGGAGTCTCACCTTCTCTACTTTCTACGCCTCGCACTGCTTCATGCCTCACACTGCTGCACGCCTCACACTGCTGCACGCTGCACACTGCTGAACGCCACACTGCTGCAAACCACACACTGCTGCACGCCTCACACTGCTGCATGCCACACACTGCTGCATGCCACACACTGCTGCATGCCTCACACTGCTGCACGCTGCACACTGCTGCATTACTCACACTGCTGCACGTTGCACACTGCTGCACGCCGCACACTGCTGCACGCCACACACTGCTGCACATCACACACTGCTGCCCGCTTTAACCTGCTGCATGCCTCACACTGCTGCATGTCTCACACTGCTGCACGCCTCACACTGCTGCACGCCTCACACTGCTGCATGCTGCACACTGCTGCACGACACACTGCTGCACACCACACACTGCTGCACGCCACACACTGCTGCATGCCTCACAATGCTAAACGCCTCACACTGCTGCACGTTTCACACTACTGCATGCCTCACACTGCTGCACGCCACACACTGCTGCACGCACACACTGCTGCACACCAAACACTGCTAAACGCCACACACTGCTAAATGCCTCACACTGCTGCACGCCTCACACTGCTGCACGCCTCACACTGCTGCACGCTGCACACTGCTGCACGTCTCACACTGCTGCACGCCTCACACTGCTGCACGCCTCACACTGCTGCACGTCTCACCCTGCTGCACAACTCACAACGCTGCACACCTCACACTGCTGCACGACACACTGCTGCACGCCACACTGTTGCATGCCACACATCAACACCCCACCCCCACACCTTTACCCCCTACCCTCACCTGACTTTACTCACTCCCTATTTGATCTTCTTCCTCATACTCATACACTCGCATTCAGAAGTCTCACCTTCTCTACTTTCTATGCCTCGCACTGCTGCATGCTTTGCACTGCTGCACGCCTCACACTGCTGCACGCTGGACACTGCTGAATGCCACACTGCTGCAAACCACACACTGCTGCACGCCTCACACTGCTGCATGCCACACACTGCTGCACGCCACACACTGCTGCATGCCTCACACTGCTGCACGCTGCACACTGCTGCATTACTCACACTGCTGCACGCTGCACACTGCTGCACGCCGCACACTGCTGCACGCCACACACTGCTGCACATCACACACTGCTGCCCGCTTTAACCTGCTGCATGCCTCACACTGCTGCATGTCTCACACTGCTGCACGCCTCACACTGCTGCACGCCTCACACTGCTGCATGCTGCACACTGCTAAATGACACACTGCTGCACACCCCACACTGCTGCACGCCACACACTGCTGCACGTCTCTCAATGCTAAACGCCTCACACTGCTGCACGTCTCACACTACTGCATGCCTCACACTGCTGCACGCCACACACTGCTGCACGCCACACACTGCTGCACACCAAACACTGCTAAACGCCACACACTGCGAAATGCCTCACACTGCTGCACGCCTCACACTGCTGCACGCCTCACACCGCTGCACACTGCTGCACGTCTCACACTGCTGCACACCTCACACTGCTGCACGTCTCACCCTGCTGCACACCTCTCACTGCTGCACACCTCACACTGCTGCACGACACACTGCTGCACGCCACACTGCTGCATGCCACACACTGCTAAACGCCTCACACTGCTAAACACCTCACACTGCTGCACGTCTCACACTGCTGCATGCCTCACACTGCTGCATGCCTCACACTGCTGCATGCCACACACTGCTGCACACCACACACTGCTGCACACCAAACACTGCTAAACGCCACACACTGCTAAATGCCTCACACTGCTGCACACCTCAAACTGCTAAATGCCTCACACTGCTGCACACCTCAAACTGCTGCACGCCTCACACTGCTGCACGCCTCACACTGCTGCACGCTGCACACTGCTGCACGTCTCACACTGCTGCACACCTCACACTGCTGCACGCCTCACACTGCTGCATGCTGCACACTGCTGCGTGACACACTGCTGCATGCCACACACTGCTGCATGCCACACACTGCTGCACGCCACACACTGCTGCACGTCTCACACTGCTGCATGCCTCACACTGCTGCACGCCACACACTGCTGCACACCACACACTGCTGCACACCAAACACTGCTAAACGCACACACTGCTAAATGCATCACACTGCTGCACATCTCAAACTGCTGCACGCCTCACACTGCTGCACGCCTCATACTGCTGCACGTCTCACACTGCTGCACACCTCACACTGCTGCACGCCACACACTGCTGCACGCCATACACTGCTAAACGCCACACACTGCTAAACGCCACACACTGCTAAACGCCTCACATTGTTGCACGCTGCACACGGCTGCACGTCTCACACTGCTGCACATCTCACACTGCTGCACGTCTCACTCTGCTGCACGCCTCACACTGCTGCACGCCACACACTGCTGAACGCCAAACACCGCTAAACGCCACACACTGCTAAACGCCACACACTGCTAAACGCCTCACACTGCTGCACGCCTTACACTGCTGCACACCTCACACTGCTGCACGCCTCACACTGCTGCATTACTCACACTGCTGCATGCCACACACTTCTGCATGCTGCACACTGCTGCACGCCACACACTGCTGCACGCCACACACTGTGATGTGATGTGATGTGATTGGACACTTGTATAGCACGCTAACACTCATCTTGGCGCTGTGACTCCTATGTCAAGCAGATGACCATAGCTAGACAGTCCTAGAGATGAAAGAGATCATATTAGGGTTTTGCATACTGTGTCTGGCAGTTAATAGATCCATGTTTTTAGCTTTTTCCTAAAACTGGATTCCGTATTGGCTGCACGGAGATGTTGGGGTAGTTTGTTCCATGCTTTTGCGCCAATAACAGCTAGGGATTTGCCTCCCTTGGTCGTCAGCCTAAAATTGGGGACATTAAGCAGATTTGCTGTGGATGTTCTAAGTTCGCGTGTCGGATGGTATTGTTTGAAATATTTCCGTAGGTACACTGGGCCTTGATGATGAAAGTCCCTGTAGGAAATTGTCAGAACCTTAAACAGAATGCGTTTTTGTATCGGGAGCCAATCCAGCGTATCTAGAGCAGCAGAGGCCGAGGATGCTCTTGTCCAGCCTAAGACTAGCCTGGCCGCTGCATGCTGGACCATTTGAAGTCTATGCAGGGCAGATTTGTTCAGCCCTGCATACAGGCTGTTGCAGTAGTCCAATCTTGATGTTATCAGTGCTACTGCAACCGTCCATCTGGCACTCAGAGGAAGCAGATTAAAGATTTTTCTCAGACCTCTAATGATGTTAAAGCAATTTCCGGCTACTTCTCTAGTTTGCTGATTAAAGGACAGACCATTATCAAATTTAACCCCCAGATTTCTAACTGTATTGATGATATTGGGTGGGGCCTCTGCCTCCTTCGGCCACCAGGACTGAGGAGAGAAACAGTTATTGGGACCAAAAGGCACAATTTCTGTTTTTGCAGAATTGCATTTTAGATGGTTACTGGTCATCCATGAAAATATTGCCGAAAGGCATTCTTTCAGAGTCACTTCAGCATTAGATGCATTTTTGTCCAGAGTTAGTACCAACTGAGTATCGTCGGCATATGCAATCGAACCGATGTCACACGAGGAGATCAGTTTGATCAGGGGAACCATATAAAGCTTGAACAATGTGGGGCTCAAACTTGAGCCCTGCGGGACCCCTGTTGTCAGCATTTTCTCCTCCGAGCGGAATTGGCCCAACATGGTGACCTGACGCCTATGTGCCAAAAAACTTCTGAACCATTCGAGAACTGTTCCCGCTATGCCCGCATTAGCTAGGCGATGTAAAAGGATAGCGTGGGACACCGTATCAAATGCTGCAGAGAGATCTAATAGGATCAGGACTGCCTTCTTGCCCTGATCCAATGCAGCTCAAATGGTCTCAGTAGTGATTAATAGTGCTGATTCGGTAGAATGGTGTGCCCTGAAACCAGCTTGGTACGGATGGAGGATTTCATTCTCCTCCAGAAAGGTCATCAGCTGTTTGTTGACACAAGATTCAGTCAGTTTGCATAGAATTGGGAGAAGCGAAATTGGGCGTAGATTTGTAAGAGTAGCCGGATACTTGACAGCTTTCTTTTGCAGGGGTCTGACTGCTGCCACTTTCCATCGTGAGGGGATCTCGCCTGATACGAGGGAAGCATTAATAATAGAATTTATTTCAGGGTTGACTTCTCCTACTATTGCTTTCAGCAACGTTGGGGGACAGGGATCAAAAGGAGATCCTGATTTCATCGTGGATATCGCCTTATGCGTATCTTCCAGACTAATGGGGTCAAAAGTTTCCCAGCAGGGTTTATAAATGCTTAAATTTGACTTGACCTCTGATTCCTCCGGCTTAAACGGTGGGAAGTCTTTTGTGATAATATCTATTTTCTGGGTGAAATAGTCAGCTATCTTATCACATAAGTTCTGTGAAGGTGGGATCTCTTGTGTCAATGCCTTAGGGTTTCTGAAACTATTAACAATTTTAAATATTTCTTTTTGTTTATTACCTGTCGCTTCAATTTGTGCCGTATAGTACTTGGCTTTTGCACTTTTGATCGCAGCATGATAATGTCTCCTCCCCGTCTTGTATGCCCTTTTTTTCTCCTGCTCATAGTGGCATCGCCACTTTCGCTCTAAAACTTTAACATTGACCAACATTTCTTTTAGAAAACCTGAGAACCAAGGTGCAGAGTACTTTTCTTTATTGCATTTGGATCTTATCCCTGCAGTTGTAATCTTGTTGCCTATCTCTGTCATCCAGTCCTCAAATCTCTGATTGTCAGTGTGGATGTTTCCTGAGAGAGTAGGTTTGCTATCCTTTGTCCAATTATAAAGGTCAGGGTGTTCAATGATTTTACCCCAGCAAGGTACAGGTTTGTCCTTTTGGTATTTCTCCTTCTTTTTCTCAGTTTCCTCAGTGCTAAAGCTAAATTCAATACATTTGTGGTCCATCCATGTTTGTTGAACCGGGGGTTTTACATTCATCGCCTCTATATTAGTGCTGATGCAGTCAAGGATATGGCCTGCCAAGTGAGTAGGTTCCGAAGTATGCATCATCAGCCCCAGAACCTGCAAGATTTCTTTAAAGCTGGAGGCATGTTTGTCATTAAGATGTCCATGTGAAGGTTTAAATCTCCTAGTATGGTGAAATTAGCGAACCTGAGAGTCTGGCCACTAAGTGCCTCCCCTATGCTTTCCAGGAATTGCGTGGCGTGTCCTGGAGGGCGGTACAGCAATGCACCAGCAAAGGAAAAGGAGTCACCTACTTTAATACAAAACTTAGGCTTTCGGCTCCTCTGATATCCGGAAGCTCTGTCGTTGTACATTTAAGGGTATCCCTGTGTATAATCGCCAATCCACCACCTCGGTGTACTAGTCTATCCTGCCTCTGGATTAAATAGCCAGGGGGAAGGGCATGAATTATATCAGGGTTCGACCACTCTCATAGCCATGTTTCTGTGACGATTAGACAATCTAGTTCATTTTCAGTGATAAGGTCATGGATGTGGAGAGCATTTTTACACATTGATCGTGCATTTATCAATCCCCCCTTTATTGATATGGATTTTTCATTCCATTTGGGTTTGTAGTAGGGTGATAGTGTTTGCCTACATTTCTGGCAGCTAATCGGACCTCGCCAGGTGTCCACACTAAGGGTGTGCTGACAGTGTTTGGATTGTTTATTTAGGGATATTAACTCCTCTCTAGACCAGGTGTGAGCTGGAGTATAGAATTTAGCACAGACGGGCGCAGACGGGCAGGACTTTGGCTTCACTTTGGCGCGACTATGGCGCGTCCGCTGATTGCTTCCGCTGCGCGGAGAAGTAGCCATCTATTTTTATACTAGGTCCTCGAGCGCTAGAGCGCTGGTACTGGGTCTACCCCCAAGATGGCCGCCGGTTTTCTGCTCGAAAGTAACACCCCACCACTCAGTACCAAACTCGTCTGTGTGCGTGGCGTCAGAGCAGAAGCAGGTATGGGCACAGCTTTTAAAAATGTAACTGATGCGGCGCAAACAAATTTTGGAAAAAGAAATAAACAGCAGGTATTTAAAAACAGTGCTGGCGCAGACAGTCTCTCGGCTTTCCACCTCAGGAGCGTAAAGGAGTCACACGGACCAGCGCGTTTCCTGTTTTTATACTAGGTCCTCGAGCGCTAGAGCGCTGGTACTGCTGCACGCCTCACACTGCTGCATGCCTCACACTGCTGCATGCCTCACATTGCTGCACACCACACACTGCTGCATACCACACATTGCTGCATGCTGCACACTGCTGCATTACTCACACTGCTGCATGCCACACATTGCTGCACACCACACACTCCACACTGCTGCATGCTACACACTGCTGCATTACTCACACTGCTGCACGCCACACACTGCTGAACGCCACATACCACCACCACATCACTCTAGGACACCACCACATCACTCTAGGACACCACCACATCACTCAGGGGCACCACCACATCACTCAGGGGCACCACTCAGGGGCACCACCACATCACTCAGGGACACCACCACATCACTCACAGACACCACCACATCATTCAGGAATACCACCACATCACTCAGGAACACCACCACATCCCTCTGGGACACCACCACATCACTCTGGGACACCACCACATCCCTCTAATACACCACCACATCACTCAGCCCAACCACATCATCACTCAGCACCACAACAGCATCACTCAGCACCACAACAGCACTGTCCTTGCTTGCTACCAACAAGCATTGCCATAGCCAATAGGTCTCGCATTAGGATAATGTAAGCTATTGGCTTTGTGAATAACAATGCTATTAATTTATATATTTTCAAAGCCAACACATATTTTAAAAAAAATTCATTTACAATACCAATAGCTCACGCTTTCCAAATGAGAGACCAATTGCATTGCAAATGCTTGTTATTGTTGGCATGACAGAGGGCGGAGCGGAGACAGCCTGGAGGTAGGAGAAGGCAAAATGAAGGGAGAAGGGTGTGGGGGAACGCGCTATGACCATGGCAGTGGTGTCCACATCACAGCACCTTTTTTTGTTATTGTGTGTGAGGGGGTCAACTCACACAAGAGAGGGCAAGAGGGGTGGTGCAAGCCAACACAGACAACGAACGGAGGAAGGGAGGGAGGGAGGGTGCAAGCCAACACGGGCACCAAACAGAGGAAGGGTGAGAGGTTGGGGGCAAGTCAACATGGACAATGAAGGAGGGAGGTTGAGTGGGGCAAGTAGGCAATCAGAGGAGGAACACTGAGGGGGATGAAGTACACAAGGGAGCCAACTGAAAAAGATGCACTGAGAGCTTAATATAAATAATAAACAAGGGAGAGGGACTTTAATAGCTGTATAGCCTATCTACGAAGGGCTATAAGGCTATTAGAACATTTTGTCACTAGAGGACAGAATGTTCTAACAAAAAAAGCCTTTTGGAAGCGTGAGGGGATTGGAATCCCCTCAGGCTCCCTGAAGCCTTTGTTCACAGCCAGAGCTGTGAACAAATAAACATTGGAATGTTGGAGCTCCAGGCTTATACCAGCCATTATAAGCCCAAAGCACTCCATTGTTTTCAATGGAGCTCCCAACATTCCAATGTTCTAATATAAAGTAACGCAGAGTAAATGAGCAGTGGAAAGACCCACTCAATGCATCCTTGCTCCAACCAAGGGATAAACACAAAAAGAGGAAGGAAGCTTAAGACAGCTGACCATTAAGAAGCAAGCAAATGAAAGTGACAATGGTAAGCAGTGGGTGTCTTTAAGCACACTGATACAAAGCAAAAGGTCTCGAGACAATGCATACCTTGTCTAGGTGAGTCCTAAAAATTGCACTTTTGCCTAGAGAATGTCATAGACTCTTGGGAATCAGCTTTGGGGTATAAATCTGTGAATGGGAAAGTGCAATCGTTCTCGTGTTGAGATTTATTAATTCTTTGTGTATCAAGCTCACCACTGATCTAGGAGTATGCTTATGCATAGTTTTAGTAATGCGTACAAAGTTTCACATAGTTCAAAACTATTAGCCTTCTTGTAGTTCGCCAAGTTTACTGCATTGGCTTTGCATATGTCTGAGCATAGTTTTTCTCTTTTAATTGTTTGTTCATGTTGAAACTGGATGTGGTTTTGTCACAAGCACTATAAATCTGTTTTGCACCAGTAACACATGAGTATTTTGTATGAGAGAGCATATACTGCATAGGTTTTCCTCACAGGTGACTCAACACTTTCAAGGTAGAAGTATGTCAAATTAGACTCATAGAAGAGCATTTCAAAAGTTGTAATTTCCACACAAAAGACCAACGTATGGCTTGACTGAGGTACTGTAAAGTGTTTATCATAATCCATGCCTAACGCATCGGCTTGAGGCCTTGAGTCCCTAAACCCCTCCTTGTCTCTCTCACTCACTGATCAAATTGAGAGTGATTTGAACACACATGGCGCTTTTTGAGAAACAGAATACTCACAATGACATTGGTTATGTTCTTTGTTTTTCTTAAAGGGAAATTCTATCAAGTCTTCCAAATATAATGTCCTGACTTTCATTCCTTTGAACTTACTGGAGCAGTATCATCAAGTCCATATCATCTACTTCACATTCATAATCATTCTCCAGGTAAATAAACACTCATTTCATGCTGCCCTTACAGAGCTTAGCGCTCCAATGAAGTGTGGTAGAACAACAATGAAATACACTGTTGTAGTGTTCATTTTGTAAAAGAAAAAAATAAGTGTAGGGAGCCAACTTTTTTCCTAGACGCCCACTGCCGGAATGATTAATGCTGGTGTTTGCGAATATAAAAACTTCCTAGTCTTGAGCCCACCTCTTGCCTCTTTCTTTCATCACCCCACATATCCTCTCTTTAGATCACCTTTGCAGGTTATTTTTCATCCATGCCTTGTCCCTTTCTTAATGTTTTCCCAGCTTTCTCATCCTTCTTCTGTCTCCCTTTTGTGGCTATCTCTCTCGTCAACAGGGTCTAACTTTGATGATAAAAAATAAGTTTGACTCTGAAACAAATGATTGCCAGTGCCTTCCACCAGCAACCACAGGCACAATTGTATGTAAGAACATTGTTATAGAAATGTGATCTGACATTAATGACTTGTCATAGATATCATTTACAAATATATTGTCACATTGGTTGTTGATTTTCTATCATTCACTCCAATGGGGCAATTATTTTTATAAACAATATTTAGGGCAAGATGTTTAGCGAGTTCCTGTTTACAGGAAGTGGCCAGCTGGATGGCAAACTGTTGCCTGAAACTCAGATCATCATTTCTTCATGGATCTTACAATTGAATCCAGGGCGTTTCTGGATCCAGTCAGACATGGGATAAAAGGGGAGGAATCTGCGGTTAGATAGAGGATCTACTAGAAAGAGCGTTACCAAAAGTAAGTAAGTTGTTCCTTCATCCCCATGGATTTGGGAATTCCATGTGGTTTTATTACTTGTGAATTCAGTTCCACATGGTCCTTTGCCATTCCATAGGCTTCAACCCATAATTGCATGGTAGTAGTGTTTTATTACTGCATTTTAATGTACATTATGTGGGCTGATTTGCCACCCCATCAGTGCTGTGCAACCCGTAAGCAGGCCCAAGGTAGAATAAGATAGTAGTAAGCATTTTCAACCATCATTGTGATTTGGTTTGTAAAGGATAGTGCCGGGTCCATCTACACCCTACCATAGATTTTTTTTAGGTCTGGCATTAGTCAATACCTTTTGATTTTACTAAATTATATGAATATTATACTTACTTATAGTCTCTTTCAGTCAGCCCTTTTCATCCATTGGTCTGTTATTGTGTCATTCACATGTTTCCACCCGCCCAAAACAGTATACAGCATGGAGCAGCAGTGTCAAAACCACTATTAAAAAAGCCCAGCCTAGATCCCCTAAGTCTGGGCAACTATAAGCTGATTTCTCTGCTGCCAGGAGTATCCAAGCTCCTGGAGAAAAATGTACACAAGCATCTTCCAATCTTCCTTAAATTCAACAAAGTCCTCCACCCCACCCAAATGGGATTCCGACCACAACACAGCACTGAAACAGCTCTTTTGGCTGTGGTGGAGGAACTAAGATAGCTCCTTGACCAAGGTGGTTGAACAACCATTATTCTCTTAGATCTCAGTGCAGTTTTTAACACTGTTGAGCATGTCATATTCCTTTAGAGAATCTCATATGTAGGCATTGAAGACATGGCACTGAAATAGCTCACTTCTTACCTTGAGAGTGGAACCTTCTAAGTGTTAGACCAGTCCTCTTACTCAGACAGTCTTCCAGTGAGCTGCGGGTTGACCCAAGGCTCAGCCCTGATCCCCACCCTCTTCAAGCTAAATATGCATCCCTTGGCAGAACTTGTACAATTGTTTTGGGTTGATCTTAGTCTCCTACGCTGATGACACCCAATTAGTCATGTCAATTTCTCCAGAAGCCAGCTCCAATCATCTCCAACTGGCACCCTGTTTACAGGAAGTGGCCAGCTGGATGACAAACTGTAGCCTGAAACTCATTGAAGAGAAGACAGAGGTCATGCTGCTGAGCAACAATATTAAAATTCCGATGCCAACACTTTGGCCCAACTGTCTTGGGAGTCTTCAGAGCCCAAAAAGCCAGATAAAGAGCCTGGGCATTTGGCTTGATGACAACCTCACAATGGACTGTCAAGCAAAAAAACTTGCAGCAAGCTCTTATGCATTCTTAGAATGCTCAGAAAGATCCTGGACCTCCTTCCTTTTCCGTGCTGAAGGCTAATTATTCAGGCCCTGATAATTGCATGCCTTTACTATGGCAACTCTTGGTATTTTGGCTCCCCTTGATATGTACTAAAATGGCTGCAGGTTGTTCAAAATGTTGCTGCTCACCTCCTCTTGGACATCCAGAGGCATCTGTCTGCCATAAAAGGAATTAGGTGAATTTTATTGGCTCTTTGTAAAACAGTGGGTGCAGTTCAAGACCCTTTGTATTCTGCACAGAGTACTTCAAAACAAGAGCCCCGTGTTGTTACAGCCTTTAGCCTCACCTTATACCCCTGGTAGGCTACTTAGATTGTGCTGAGCCTGCCTTCTAACTTTTCCAAAGGATTCTCAGATCAAAATGGGAAGACCGCTCAGCCTATTTAGCCCCCAAACATTGGAACTCTTTACCTATTGAATTACACCAAATGGACTTGGAACTTCATTTTAGAAATTATCTGAAAACTTGGTTGTTCATGAGCTAGCCCCCTCCCATTCCTTTGCAGATTTCTAGTGCTGGGTTGGTTTTAGCACTGAGAGGCCTCTGGGTAGCAATGCACTTTACAAGTTGTACAGAATAGAATAGTCGTGGGTCAGAGCACTTCAGACATTGGCTACCTTCACTGTGAGTGATGGCCTTCTGCTCCTTCACAAGGAGAAATACACACACAAGTAGCTCCCTTCAGTGCCAGTGACTACTATAGAAATGCGTGCTTTTAGAGACCAAAAACATGTTTTTGCTTCTAGTTAAAGTGTTTTTTGACTGACTAGTACTCAGCAGCCTTCCCAGAGATAAAGTTTTGCAAAAACCATGACAAGAGAAAGCAAGCATCAATAAAGAGAAAATGCTATTGCCGTCTCGCTGCTTCATCCCACAGCGCCCGCCTGCACCTTCATGCCTGCACCCTGATATTTCTCGCCGCTGTCCCATTCCTGAAAACTGATGGGATTAGGATGAATAGGACGCCTTTATTGGGACGTGGCATAGTTGGTGTTTATTTATTGTTGCCAAGCCAAGTACAGCGCTACGTTTTTAAGATAATATTTCCTTGGACGGGGTACGATTGTCATACGGAAAAACACCCCCCTTTTCAAATATCTGGAGGGGCTTTACTCCGTCCTAATTTAGTGCCCTGAAGAAGTCCAGTGTATGGACGAAACGCGTCGCCTGTTCGCTTTGCTGTTTTTTCTCAGAATAAAAAATAAAGAAAGAAAAAAAGAGAAACACTGAATACTTTTTCTGTTCTCTGGATATGAGCTATTGACTTATTTGTGGTGATAGAATAATCTTGGGTGGTGCACCTTTGCTTCTTTTTAAAAAGACAAAATGATAATTTAGTACTTTTGCCTGAGCCAGGTTAGCTCCTAATTGCTTTGCCCAATGAAATGAGAAGATGTCAATGGTCTTCGATTATGTACTTCTATGGTCTAAAAATCAAATTTTGTTTAAAAATTAGATTATCCTCCTTTACATCAAAGCAAATTATGCTTCCAGGAAGCACCCATCATCAATGTTTGTTTCAAAACACTGCACCCACAACAAGCAAAGCAGGAAATATGCAATCTCTCCATTTTTGTACTCTAATGGACCGGATGTTATGAGCCATTTATCTAATTTTTAATTAGGCAGTTATCAATTTTAAAAACCACTCTAAGAAAAGAATAGCTTGCATTTTTTGTGAATACTCTTGAACTTATATAGACCTGTACTCTAGTGCTAAAACATCATGCAAATGTTATTTGCCCTTGTTTTTTGAGTGGAAATTGTGCTTACTCACATCTTTTCTCTGGTAGAATCTGTGAGCACAAAACATTTAAGATCAGGTAGTAACAGAAGCATTAAAGGTGCTGAAAACTTATGGCCTGATTTATATCTTGGGAGTAAGGATACTCCGGCGCAACAGGAATGGAGTATCCTTACCGCCAGGATAACGGTTTGCCCACCAAATTTAGTTGCAGGTGGACAATAGTTTAGCCACCTCAGAGACTACTTTGTCTTCACCATGTCCAAACTTCTCCAATGGCCTGAGAATTGGCTCTATGTCTGCTTGCCCAGTGTAGATGGGTGAACATATAGCCGCTTTTTTACTGCAGTCTCTGCCAGGCAAACCCTGGAGGTAAGTGGCAGTAAAAAACGAAAAATGCCCCACACCCCCTCCGCTATGGGAAATGACTCCCATGGCAAGGGGGGGGGGGGGGGGGCATAGTTTTTTTATTTTCAAAAACAAATATCCACTTTGGGGTTTTGTTTTTGAAAAACAAAAAGTTCCCATACGTCTCCGCCATGTTTGATGGAGCATACAGCAAAATTCTAATGCATTGGCAGGAGCCTCCTTAATGGCAATTCCTGTCAATAGATGAAATGTCTATCAGGCTGATGAACATTTCAAAATGTGTCAGGCGGTTAAACTCCGTTCGACAACTTCAAAATAAGCCCCTTAGTGAGAGTAAGTTTACATGTTTCGTATAGAGTTGGTTGAAGTTTCACCTTCACCCATAAAGTAAAGGAACTTTCCTCAGTTGCCTGACTTAGTCCCAAGGTGAAGTTACACACACATGCGCTGCCTCTACAAAGCAGGAGTTCGTGCTAGAGAATGTTCAGTTGACAGGACATCGTGAAACTGGAAATCGTGTGGTTCTCTCAGTTATAGTCTGCTGCAGCACAACCCTTCCCATCAAGCGAGAGTAAAGGTGGGAGCATACAGAGCACTGGGTTGGGCTGAATAGGGGAAGGGCAACATGGGGCGTCGTTAATGATGGAGGGTTGCTTTGAGAGCAAAGAATATAAGTGGTAATAGTGGGGGTCAACGTGTATGCCAACGTGGGAAACAGCTCCAGTGCTGGTGGAGCTAAGCAATGAATAGTGCAGGAAAAAGGGTGGAGTGGGACAGGCAAGGCAGTGCTATGGTTCAAGAAAGGCACAGGAATAACTGTCAAGTGGGGCCGTTCCACCAAATACCCCTTGCACCTGTACATATCCTCTCCCTATGAATGTCCACTAAAGCTGCCCCACATCAACTTTTGCACGGTTTGCAAATCAGGTGCAAAAACACTACATGCAAACACCCTGTGTAAATGTAATTTAAAACTCTAAATTACATCAGGGTGCAATTCTTAAATGACATTACCAAATTGGTCTACATGAGAAGGAAACTGCATCAGAGTCTGTCTAGCACTTTCAGTTGTAATTAGCAGAGTAAAGACTTCTAATGCCTCATCTTTGCTTTATTTTCAGACTATTCCTGATATCTCCCCATATTCCTGGTTATCTGGCTTCATACTAGTATGCATTCTTCTAGCATCAAGAGCTCTCCGAGACATGCTTGAAGACATAGTGAGTATGGTAGCATATTCGTTACAGTCATTAAGGATTTGTTGTGCTGCTGAAATTAATTCTGTTTGGACAGAAAAGTCCACTACATTGTAAAAGACGCGTACCTCTTCCCTGAGTTATCATCTGTACTGTTGTCTGGATCCCTAGTGTTGATTTTTGTTGTCATAGGCAAGCACGGATAATGCGTGTGTGCCATGACATAGACCTGTCTCATGGATTACAGTTTTGTTGGACCGGGAGTAGTGCCCGAAGTGCTACCCTTATAGTGGTAGAAGGCTACTGCTTTCAAGAACAGCACGAGCACAGTGGTGGCAGCATTTCACGCAGCAATCAGTAGGATAAACAGGTCCTTTTTACCCAGTGTCACTGGAGTGAGGCCTACAGGCTCATTCACCTTTTTAAAGTCCTGATGCTGTGTGCTTATCTCACTCTTGGCCTATATTAGTTGCATGTAGTTTGCTGTGCAGCACAGGAGTAGTGACTGCGCTGGATGTATTCTTGCCTGGGAAGGGTACAGTACTGTAATAGAGCAGTACAAGCATGGGTAGTCCATGTACTGAGCATATGTATACCAGAGAGGAATACATTACATAATAAGAGATGTAGTGCTGTGGAGTACATATACAATGAAAGGATGTGCTGTGTTTATGTATGCTTACGATAAATACAATAAATTAAGTATGAACTGTTGTGCAGCGCTCGTAGTGAGTTTGTGTGCTGGCAGTGTGTGTATTTGTAAATGGTATACCATGGCACAATACAGAAAAGGATACAGTACTGAGCAGTGTCCACAGAGTGATTGTGTGCTGGATAGATGTGCGCCTCTGGTGGCACAATACATAGACGTGACAGTACTGGACAGTATGCCCAATATGAACACTGAGTGCAAAGTGTGCCTGCAATGGTACAGTGCATGGAGGACCCTGGGTTCGGTTCCATTTTGGGAAGCCAGTCCTGGTGGATACACGAGGAGTAGAGGAATCTCCCCAGACAGATTTGTGTATTACTGCATTTCTGTGAGCTAGGCGAGCCACACTGGGGGAAGGGAGGAAGAAACTCCCTCTGCACACTTCAGAAAGGTGCTCTTTGACTCAGTGATAGATCACAAGGGAAATGCCCAGGACCAGGACACCTCTCAGGAAGGAGATAGGAATGATAGGGGAACCATAAAGAGTAAGGTTGGGAGCCCGCCATTAATGTATTGATGCACATATCACTGTGTCTGACATCTAGGTGTTAACTCTTGTCACTCCCATGGTCTTTGTTGTGGGACTATCAGTTTCGGAGACTCTCCTTCTGTGACAGAGAGCCTTTCAAGAGAAAGAAGAGAGAGAAAAATAATACAAAAGGGGATGATGGACGGAGCGTTTGAGCAAATCAAACACTCACCCTCAGTCAACTGATTTGGGTTTAATCCATCACCATTCTTTAGCTCACTCGGCCACCCCAGTTCAGACATGGCTATATGCAAATCAGTCTGACCCTGTGCCTCATGGGAACAGTCCAGCCCGAACTGCCAAGCCATGTCTTCCCTGGATTCATAATCCTCATCAGCCAGGCTATCTTGAATCCAGTGGCCAAGTGAGCAAGGGACTCACGTCTGAGCATACCCTGCCACACTTAGGGCGAACAAAGCTATACAAAAGGGGATGATGGACGTGAGTCCCTTGCTCACTTTGCCACTGGATTCAAGCAAGCCGGGCTGAAGAAGGCTGAAATGCCGGAAACCGGTCCTCGGTAGCTTGTTTCCGGTCCAGGGAAGGCATGGCTTGGCAGTTCGGGCTGGACTGTTCCCATGAGGTACAGGGTCAGACTGATTTGCATATGGCCATGTCTGAACTGGGGTGGCAGAGTGTGCTAAAGAACGGTGATGGATTAAACCCAGATCAGTTGACTGGGGGTGAGTGCTTGTATTGTCAACGCTCCGTCCATCATTTCCTTTGGTTTTTCTTTGTTCGCCGTAAGTTGGCAGGGTATGCTCAGACGTGAGGCCCTTGCTCACTTTGCCACTGGATTCAAGCAAGCCGGGCTGAAGAAGGCTGAAATGGCAGAAACCGGTCCTCGGTAGCTTGTTTCCGGTCCAGGGAAGGCATGGCTTGGCCGTTCGGGCTGGACTGTTCCCATGAGGCACAGGGTCAGACTGATTTGCATATGGCCATGTCTGAACTGGGGTGGCAGAGTGGGCTAAAGAACGGTGATGTATTAAACCCAGATCATTTGACTGGGGGTGAGTGCTTGTATTGTCAACGCTCCGTCCATCATTTCCTTTGGTTTTTCTTTGTTCGCCTTAAGTTGGCAGGGTATGCTCAGACGTGAGTCCCTTGCTCACTTTGCCACTGGATTCAAGCAAGCCGGGCTGAAGAAGGCTGAAATGCCAGAAACCGGTCCTCGGTAGCTTGTTTCCGGTCCAGGGAAGGCATGGCTTGGCAGTTCGGCTGGACTGTTCCCATGAGGCAGAGGGTCAGACTGATTTGCATATGGCCATGTCTGAACTGGGGTGGCAGAGTGGGCTAAAGAACGGTGATGGATTAAACCCAGATCAGTTGACTGGGGGTGAGTGCTTGTATTGCCAACGCTCTGTCCATCATTTCCTTTGGTTTTTCTTTGTTCGCCATAAGTTGGCAGGGTATGCTCAGGCGTGAGTCCCTTGCTCACTTTGCCACTGGATTCAAGCAAGCCGGGCTGAAGAAGGCTAAAATGCCAGAAACCGGTCCTCGGTAGCTTGTTTCTGGTCCAGGGAAGGCATGGCTTGGCAGTTTGGGCTGGACTGTTCCCATGAGGCACAGGGTCAGACTGATTTGCATATGGCTATGTCTGAACTAGGGTGGCAGAGTGGGCTAAAGAACGGTGATGGATTAAACCCAGATCATTTGACTGGGGGTGAGTGCTTGTATTGTCAACGTTCCGTCCATCATTTCCTTCGGTTTTTCTTTGAGAGAGAAAAGTATACACTTCAAAAGAAGCAAACCCCAAACATAAAACTTCAAAGATCCAGACCGGAAAACACATGTGGGGTCTAGAAATAGTCTGTATGAAGTGGAGGTTGAGACCCCCAAATTTGTCATTTGTCAAGCATCCAGATGGGCTGTGTGAGAAAGGGAAACTCTGCAAGACTTCTGACTGTAACCAGGACCAGGGGTCAAGGCTTTCTAGTCTCCCCCTGGGTGAGAGGACATCACCAAGGGAAACCCAGACTACCTTCTCTGGAACCTGGAGCACCAGTGCCTCCCTTCTTGCCAAGATTAGTATGCCCTTTGAGCAGAAGGAGGAGAGAATTGGAGGGACTGAGGTCCAGTAGGGAGACCTGCTAAGAGGACTCCTGTTACAAGGTGTGAGGAGGCGGCTGTGCACAGATCGGGCTGTTGCCCATGTGGAGGAGTGATTTGGCAAGCCCTGTATGCCAGGAGAGGACTTCCATGGGCTTAGCTATGCATTGAGTTCTGTGTGGGGAGCGACAAGCCCATATCACCTTGATGCGATGACCCCGTATTCCAGAGGGGTCCATTATAGAAGTGACTGTGTGACAAAGTGCCAAGAATTGTGTGATCATGGATGGCAACCCCATATGCCAGGAAGGGCGGCCTGGTGTCAGTGGTCGCACTGGGGAAGTATACGTCTTGCCTGGAAGTACCATGGCAATCCCATAAGCCAAGTGGGGCTGCCGATATGAAATTTTGCAAAAACATTGAGCCATTGCTCAGGAAAATGAAAGCTGAAAATTGTCCTCAAGGCCTGCCCTCTGACCAACCCTGGGGAAGTCGGAGGAAGTCATGAGGACTTCGCTCCATTACTCAGCTCCAATCAGGAGCATTGAGATCAACCACCTTCCCCTGTGCGGGGGAATTGAACTTACCCCACTCACACAAGCAGGAAGCACCTCCGATCACTGTTGAAGCCAGCAGCACTGCTTACAGGAGAGATCATGTGCCTGCTAGGTGCTGCCACATGAAACACAAGCAGCCCTACTCCTCCAAACAGAACCAGAGCTCCAAGTGCCTGTGGTCGAGGCACCCACTGAAATGCTAAATATTGTCATGCTGCTGGAGTGGGTTAGAATTGAACCGGGCCTGTCAGGCCCTGGGGGTGCTGCCGCCAAAGGAGTTGTGGCACCATAGACGCATTTGACTATTTCCGAAAGAGTCAAAGGGAACTCATAAGTAAGACCTATTAGTGAGCATTCCCTGTATACAGCTACCAGTGAATAGGGAATAACCCTGGCCACATTGCTTGGACGAGGGTGGGACAGGGATTTTCCAGACAAGCACTAGAGCCCCTACCTCAAGGGGATTGTGTCATTGCTTACGAATATCGTTATTTCTCTGAATGTTTAGAGTTAGAAATAAATTACTTATTTTTATATCTAAAAGCAAGTATTTGACTGAACATTAATTTATTGACATTAATGAGTGCACTTTGAGTTATGAGTCTTGCTCACTGTAAGTACACTACTTCCCCCCAAAGGAGGAATTCCAATTTTAGCAATTAGCTTATAGTGTTTCATTCATGTTTTGTACACTCGTATGATTTCGATGGAGGCAATTCTATGACAGACAGATTAACAAGAAGTGAGTGTCATGGGTTTTACCTGCCACAAATTTGGAAAGTTTAGTTAGAGCCCAGCAGACCATCTGCTATCTGGTTGATGTGATGGAGGTAACATACTTTTGTATCTTGAATGTTAGGAGTCAAATGTACACAGTTGGCTGGGCTGAGCAGCTTGCTGGCTGCTCCTGATGGGGTCTCGTTGTGATCTTGTAACTATCCTGAATAAAACCTCTCTGATCTACATCAACCTGCGTGGACTTGATCACTACACATACCTGCCACACCAGCAGAGCAAATACTGCCACATTTAGTTTGCCACTATTGGGGTAGCAATATTTTCACCTGTGACAGCTCCTGCCTTTATGGTTGGAGTGAGAGTCGGTAGAAAACTCAGTGGCAGAAGTAAGACTTTCCCACATGGCTCCACCTCTCTCACCCAGCACCCGTGACTTCGGACCCTCATAAGACACCTGGTCATCCCAACACTCTTAGTCATCAAATTATGCCTTCTCTTGATGACTGTCTAACCTCAGCAGTGGGTGGAGGTAGATTTCCATGACCGACATTGACAATGCTGCTGACATAGTGGGTGTTTTTTTTCTCTACACACCAGCAACCCTTTGAGAGTTTTCTGTGCTTGAAGCTGTGCTTTACATGGCAGTGATGCACAAACGTGCCACCAATAGAAGGGCTGGGGCACAGCCTTCCTAAATGTATCATCAGTTTGACTCCATTTCTGCTGTCCTCAATGTCATCATAATGTCTTCACAGTGGCAGAACCCTATAACGGCTCTTTCCCTGGCCCCATAGTATGATGGAATGTAGTGAGGGTCTTCAAGAATTTTGCTAAATTTTCCCAGGCCCTAAGTGTGCCAGCTGTATCCAGCCACCAGAACACCTGCCAGTCCGCTGCTCTTTAAATTAATCGCTCTATGTTGACGGATGTTGCAGAAAGGAACGGATTTTTGGAGAAGAAAATTCAATTTTAATGACTTTGGCACTTGAATAAGTGTTCTATTTTGTCACATCATTTTATTTTTGCTAACCATGGGCCTGAAGACCAGGATAGCTCCATTACTTATTTTTTCAGTATGTGAAATTCTGTTATTGAATCAGTCTTTTTTTTTTATTTAAATGTTTTTATTAGAAACAGCAAAGCATGTGCATACAAGGACATCACTGTAGAAGTTATACATATTTTATATCTGGACAGTTATCTGACAGCATTCATACATTACATAATTTCTGCACCTCCTGTACTTTGACACATTTCCAATTCCACCGTTGGGGACACCACACTATCTCCCTGTACTTATTCAAGTTCGACCACTTTCGGTCCCATTTCTTGGGGCACACCCTTGCTATGAACACTTCCGTTTCCGCCAACATGCATCTGTCCAACTCTTTCGCCCACATATGTACGCTCGGTACGGTTGCTCCACCCCACCCTTTCGCTATCTCTTTTAACCAGGGTATAACCCAGCGTCACAAACTGCATTTCCACTTCTATCAGGTCAGTTGCCTCCCAAATATTTAACAAGCTCAGTTGTGGCATTAGAATCAACTCCTTATGTAGGGCAATGTGCATGTGTTCCGTGGCCCCCTCCCATAGGGCCCGCAACCCCAGCCAGCTCCACAGCATGTGGTAAAATGTGACCTGTTGGCCACATCCCCTCAGACAGAGATCATCCGATCACGAACCTACTTTCACCAGAGTCGGTCCCGTCATATATGAGCGGTGCAGTATCCAAAGTTGGATCAACCTAAATTTTCGCGTGATGGCTGCCTCCCGAGGGGACATCAGGGCCTCCTTCCAGTCCTTGTCACTAATTACCCCAAAATCGTCCTGCCATCTCTCCCTGCTTCTTGGAAAAGTATCTGGAAGGTTATTGTATAAAACAGCAACAGCAAAAGAGGGGTGAACAGGGGATAACATGCGCTGGGAAAGAAAAATGAGTACAATCACAATAATTAGTAAGCTTCCAAGGATCAGATTCTGGTCACCCCACCAGAGTCAAAACCTGCGACACCAAGGGGCCACAGTTAACCAATATAAACAAGCACAAGATCCTGAGCTGCCGTGATTTGCAAAGGAAGGTACTGTCTCTTCAACCTGGACCCCGTACTCGGAGGATCTATTAGGAGCTTCGGATTGGAAGGATATATGTTTTTGATCTGAGGACTGACTGTCCTTTACCTGGGACAATTGCCTTGTGCTAGACGCTGCAATTTGGAAACTTATTAATTGTTCTGCCTGAACAAATACGCCTACGCTTACCCATTGGAAGCTTGCTATTGATAAATTTTGCCCTGACGAAGTCTAGTGGTCTTAACGACCTAGACGAAACACGTGTTGGCGGTGGTTGTGGTTTTTCACTTGTAAATATATGAAGATTGGACTCCATCAATTGAATGAAAGAAAAATCTTTTCATGAAGAATAAAATGAGGAGCACCTAAAATATTGGGACTTGATTTCTTGAACTTATTTGAACTTTTTCCAGCTCAGGATCTTGTGCTTGTTTATATTGGAAGGTTATTGTATAATTTCTTGTATGTGAGTGAAATAGCTTTCGAGTCCAAAGGTCCATCCAGCAACCTGTATTCGAGCGGTAAAGAGTCTGGTATGTCTGTAAAAGACGAGAAGGCCGCTCTCCCCCTGAGCAAGTTGATATTGTTTCTGGAGTTACTCAAATGAGAGTATCTCCCACTTTTTGACCAATTTGTTTACCACCGAGATCCCCATAAGGTCCCACTTGTCAAAACCGGGCTGATAACATAGCATACCCAGTTTTTGCATACTCCAAATATTGAGCGACCTTAGTTAGGATGCCAGCCCATCCAAGGTGCGAGTTCACTGTCCCCCAAACCTGTAACGTGTGTAGGGTGGACCCAAAGAATATCCCCTTGTTTTTTCTGTCACTGACATATAGGGCCCTCAAATATCCGGAGCGATCAGTTTGGTATCGGTCCAGCGCATACGCGGGGTCCTCCGGAGGGCGGTATATCCATCTATTGACAGTCAATAGCTGTGCCGCCCAATAATAGAGCTGTAGGTCGGGGAGCGCAATGCCTCCATCATACCAACTCTTCGTCAGCTTCTTTACTGCCCCCTTGGGGCCCTCCCATCCCACAATAGCGTACGGACCTCCCCTTCTACTGTTTTGAAGTATGAATCCAGAACTGTGTACGGGCAATTTTGAAGGATACACAAAAAGCGAGGTAGGGTCAGCATCTTAAAAAGCGCCGCCCGGCCAATCAGTGAAAGCGGGAATGTTTCACGTCCGCTCGCAGTGTAGCCATGGGAGGAGTAAGATTGGAACTGTAGAACAGATTGGGATCCGACGTGATATAAACCCCCAAGTATCTAAACCCATCTTCCGCTACTACCATGGAGCAACCCGCCGGAAGCCAAGGGACCTGTCCCCACAACATATACAACACGGACTTATGCCAATTAATCGCATAACCTGAATATTTATCGAAATTCGTGAAGATGTCGAGCACTACGGATATAGATTTGTATGGGGAAGCCAGGTACAACAGTTTATCATCCCCATACATAGATATGCGGTCTTCCACGATATTCGCCCCCCTCATCCCACGTACCATAACATCCCGGCATATCCATGCCGCAAGGGGTTCCGACAGAAGGGCGAATATCAATGGGGACAACAGACATCCCTGCCTGGTATCCCGCCTCAGTCTAAATGTCCAGGAAGTATATCCATTCACTCGTACCTGACCCAGAACATCTGTGTACAGCAACCAAACCCATCCTATACATTTTGGGCTTAGAACCACCCTCTCTAGAACTTCAAAACATGTACGGCCATTCTATGGAATCAAAGGCCATAGAGGCATCAAGAGACAGGAGCGCAGCATCTTCATTAATGTATAACCTCTGGGCCATCACGTTATGCAAGCGTCGTAGATTGAGGGCTGTGTTTCTCCCAGGCATAAACCCAGATTGATTTGGGTGGACTAACGTGGTAATAACCTCCCCCAGCCTGTTGGCGAGAACTTTTGCTAGAACTTTTGCCTCAATGTTGATCAGAGAGATGGGCCTATATGAGCCACACATGTCCGCCGGTTTGCCCGGCTTGTGAATCACCATTATCGTGGCCAGCCTCTGATACACATGTAGCCGACCCACCTCCAAGCTCTCCTCATACATGGCCTTCAAAATCGCTCGAGAGGCAGTGGCTTTTAAGAATTCAACCGGGATCCCATCACCTTCCCTGATTTAATCTGCCCTATAGCTTTACCAATTTCCTCGTCAGAGAGATCTTTATCCATAGTGTCTCTATCCTCCTCCGAGAGGGTTGGAACATCACTATCCCTGAGGAGCTGACGTGAGTCCTCCGCCGTGTAAAGAGTAGAGGGGGAATATACCTGTTCTAGGTGAGCAGCAAATTCCTCTGCTATTTTCCACGGATGTGACACAGAGTCCCCACCCGACGTCGTCAACTTATGCAATCACCTCGATCCCTGTTCTCGCCTCTCTAGTCAAGCCAGTGTCCTACCCGCCCTATCCCCATTTCATATATTCTATGCTGGGGATGACAATACTTATCTCACACACCAGGAGGGGAGAGGTTCTTTGTGTATATCCACCACCCCGAACGCCCTTTATTATCAAATAGTATACACACAGAATAGGGGTGGAGATAAGAACGACAAAAACACAAACTCAACGCCAGCGTGCAAGCAATGGCACACTTGAGAGTGGTGAAAAACTGCCCTCACTCACACACATTGTGTGCGACATGCTTCATCATAGGGTCTGCTACAACGTCTGTGCGCAGCCACACAACGGACGGAGCATAGGGAGGGGGAACAAAAAGTAGACAACGCCAAAGTGTAACACAACGTTGAACGTGACCAAGAAGTCCACAAAAAACAACTTAAGACCGGATACAACGACAGACAAATAATAGTGCAGTAGGTAACAATTAAACCTGCCTCTTAGATACCAAAGTCAATTTTATTATCAGGTTCCAAGGCCAGGGTTAAAAGAATTAAGACGTGGTGGTGCTAGGGGGGGGCTATTAAGGCCCACTACCACCCCACCTTCACTGCTTTTCTCAACATGTTTCGACCCCCAATCTGCCCTTAATAGATAGGTCACCTGGGTCTTCGTCAGGACGTCTTGTTGTCCCAGTCCTATGTGCTACCCCTCTTACCTCAATTAGGTGTAGGGAAGGGTATAACTCACTCTCACCAATCACTATTAGGCTATGTGGAAGAAATTCCGCCAACACGGTGACATAACTGTAAAAGAAATAATAATATATGTGTCACAACCAAGTCAGAGGCCAACCACTATGCTGGCCCTTACACATCCATATTCCAGTGCTCATTGTATTAAGAAGTTCCCCGAAAGTGAAATGAGTATTTCCACTTACTAGGTAGAATAATGTTAAAATATCCGTGTGCAAACAATCGCCCTGCTTGCTCAGTCAAATTACTTCTAGAATTGTTTCTCATATGAGACCGTTCTGGTAGGCATCATGTATTTAGCTCGAATGTGTCAATGGTCCAACTCACCGAGTTTACCGACAGAGATCACTTGACCTGGCACATGACGGGAGGAGTCCCAAAGGACAAAACCTATGGTTCAAAATAACAAAGAAACAAAGTGTATGCCAGTATGTTATGACCTCGTTGATTCAATTATCCTTGTATGAAGGTATCGATGGCCCTTTGTTGGAACAGTTCGCCATGCCTTCTTGCACACCCTACATGGTGGGACAAGCCATTAAGGTTGTAAACAATATGCATATAACCCACCTTCGATAGTGAATTTCATATAGAGCACTCGGTTTAAGAAGAAGGCGTTAAATAGCCGATATGCCAAAACTGTATCATGAAGCACGGTCCAGGTATACATTCATACCGGTATCGTTTGTTCGGCATGCTCAAGGTATTAATTTCCCCAAGATCATATCCCCCGTACGCCATGTCAGCGCCCACAGGGAGAGATCGTATTTTATCTGGGAGACATACAAATCTGCTCAGTGTTCAATAATGCAATACCGTTGACCCAAGTGGGCCCCTTACTGTTCTGGAGGGAAATCCTTCCTATGCCACCCTTCTTACATGTGCCGCGATGATACCAGACCGCCGTGCACTTCCGGGTTGAAGTAGAGGCAGCCGCACGTGTCACGTGATCGGGAGATTGCAACACGCGCAGACACGTCAGCACGCCCCTACCCTCGGTAGGCTTGCTGGGAAATGTAGTAATCGGCAGCCCCGGGTACAAGTGTGTCCGTAGGTGAGTTCGAGACTGCAGTCGCCCATACAACAATACATATGGGAGCGAGACCTCACAGGAGGCTACCAAAAAGTTATTAAAAATTGAATCCTGCTATTACACGAATATTATTATTGTTCCCCATGACAATAATAATTTAAGAGCCACATATAATCTTATCTCCACCCCTATTCTGTGTGTATACTATGACAATACTTAGCCATCATGTGCTCCCTGGTTTTTATCCAATACTCATCCTGCTTCAACTGGAGTTTATGAGCGGTATCAGGCGAGGGGTTCTGTGCAAGTTCCTGTTCGAGATCCAGAAGGTCTGTCTCCGCCTGCACCAAAATCTCGGGTTTCTTAGCGATGTATCCCATATCAAGGATAGGGCCTGCCCCTTCAAGACCACCTCGTACGCTTCCCATATTGTCTGGGCAGATGTAACCAAGCCCACATTTTGGCAAAGTAATTCTCTGTTTGCTTACAAAGTTCCTTCCTGATGTCCGGTATGTGTAAAAGCCATGGCTTAAGGACTATGGTGGTGTGTGTCTGTCTTTCCCAGTGGGTGTACTTCACCCAGACCGGGGAGTGATCAGATATACCCCTCGGTAAAACCCGGGAATTAACAAAAGTCCCTACCGCAGCTAAGTGTATAAGGAAATAATCTATACGTGATAGGCTTTGGTGCATGCTTTATTGAATCAGTGAGTCTTACATCACTCAGAGCAGATTCACTCACTGGTTGTGAGTGTCAGGCCTTGGTCTCACTCATATAATTTGTGAGTCACAGACCTTTGTGCAGAGTCTTACGCCTTGGCACACATTGTCACTGACTGGGTACGAGCTTCACTTCTTAAAACAAACTTACTCATTGTTCTTTAGCCTTACAAATAAGAGCAACTTCTCATTGATTGCCTCACATCTTGAAACATAGCGTCACTCATTTGATGTGAGTCCCACTCATTGATACAAAGTCTAATTCATTCGGTGTGTGTCCCAAACACTGGAGCAGTATTTATCAATGGATATTAGACATGTAACTTGGTGCACATTCTCTGGTGTGATTAGGGCACAGACACAGTCATCTCACACTTTGGTTGCACTGCTTGGGTGCAATGCCATTCTTTGCAACACAATTGTCTTGCTTCACCTTTCAGATAATACCAAATCTCCCACACAGTGGCTCAAACACGGCGAAGCAAAACGTAAAACACAACAACACCTTTAGAAAAAAGTTTTATTTTACAAAATGCAAGCTCTCCTTTTAGAATAAGGCTTAGGGTATTATTTTACATGATGCTCTCTAACAGAAAGGCTTTCCCAGATACCAAAATAACAGCATTCAAATACATATATATATATATATATATATATATATATATATATATATATATTACCTACTGGCGGTCGCCAGTAGGTAGTTATAGTTAGGATCGTTTTCCATAGGAAATCCGCAACATTCTATTGGGAATAACGTTAGCGCCGAATGAGTGACCTGCCTGTAATTTTCCTTAACTTTGCCTCGCTGCGCTCCCCTCCTTCCCTGAAAGTTTCGGGGGGATCCGTCATGCGGGGGCCGAGATAAAAGGGGGGTCCTAAAACGTGTTTTCCCCATGTTAATTTCCATAGAGCGGTTGGACTCACTTTTAGCCCGAACGGCTGAATGGATTTCCACCAAACTTGGCAAAATTGTAGGGACTGGTACCCTGATGTGTCTTTGCTATGTCTCAAGATATATGCTCCAGTGGTTTTTACGAAAATTAACTTTGAAAAAATATATATTGGGCTATATATATGTTAGAGCCCAAATGTAGCCCAATGTAGCCCAATGTAGCCCAAAGATGGCCGCCAGAGACAGAAAAAACCAAATGTAGCCCAAATATCAACCAGATGTAGCCCAACTATAGCCCAATGACAGAATGTCCCAGAGTGTTCTAAAGAACAACTAGAGCGCTAACAGTCTTACTTATGAGACAAAAGTATGGCACACCTGAAGTCATCTTGATTGGAATAAAGTGGTAACACTTAAAACATTTAATTTGCAAAGGAACAAAATGAGTGGGTTCATTTTGCCATAGAAATTATGATTAGTGCTGAAGAAAGAAAAATTAGGGCACATTTTGAGTGACTTCTCAAATCCTCTTATATTTCATTAAAAAAATTCTGATATGCAGTCTCCCAAGATGGCCACCAGAGACAAAAGAGCCCAAATGTAGCCTAAATATCAGCCAGATGTAGCCCAACTATAGCCCAATGACAGAATGTCCCAGAGTGTTCTAAAGAACAACTAGAACGCTAACAGTCTTACTTATGACAAAAGTATGGCACACCTGAAGTCATCTTGATTGGAATAAAGTGGTAACACTTAATACATTTAATTTGAAAAGGAACAAAATGAAGGGTTTCATTTTGCCATAGAAATTATATATATATATATATTCACAGAAAAAAACATAGGTTATAGACCATATATAGTTAGGAATTAACATTTACAAAACCTTGAAAATTCACTGAAAAAACTATAGGTTATAGACCATATATAGTTAGGAAATAGCATTTAGAAAACCTTATTTTACTCACACAAAACCATTGAAATTCCATATATAGTTAGTTGCACTAACTATATATCGCGCACCTGCAATCCACTGCTGATGATGTCACATATTACATCATTCATGACATGGTCAGTGACATCACTGATGACATCACTGATGACATCTCAAATGACATCACTGATGACATCACTGATGACATCTCATTTGACATTACTGATCACATCACTGATGACATCATTCATGTGATGATACAATGAACCTCTTCAGACTCTAATATAACCTTAGATACACTCAGTGTAAACAGACACTCACAGACTGTCACTCATCCATGGAGTTACTCACACACCTAGTCAGTCTTGCAAAGAATCAATCACACCTCGATTTCCTCAACTATATAGTTATACACACCTTACTTATTGGAACATATAATAACACATATTTACTCTGTTATACAATCCCTGATACAAGTTCACAATAATCCATACAGCCACTCACACATTCACTGGCTCTTATGCACAGTTATTTATATATGTCAACTATCACATGTACTGTGTTTTACATATGTACTTACTTTGACATGTAGCACTGAGATATCCATTCACTCACCAATACACTCATGCACACAGTCAACCGCCCATACAGATGTTTCCACATGCACTTTTGAACCCATACATCTAGTGAATCAACTGCTCACACATCTATGCACAGAGTCATACACCTCCCAGACACCCACACACACACTCAGTCTCCCATACAAATACTTGGGCAACTAATCAATAACCCATATAGTTAGTCATATAGCTAATGATCAACACATGCATCAGATTACAAAACAACAGACACAATGATGCACAATTTAAAACAGTTTAGTCACTAACCCATGCACTCAGTGAGACACATTTAATCACTCACTTATACAGTCAGTCATGCACCTACTAAATCCTTCATCCAGACACTTATACATCCACTCATTCTTCAATATGTAAGACATATTTTAACTTTACAGAAGCATACAGTCACTGGATGTTGTCATCAGTGATGTCATCAGTGATGTCATTTGAGATGTCATCAGTGATGTCATCAGTGATGTCACTGACCATGTCATGAATGATGTAATATGTGACATCATCAGCAGTGGATTGCAGGTGCGCGATATATAGTTAGTGCAACTAACTATATATGGAATTTCAATGGTTTTGTGTGAGTAAAATAAGGTTTTCTAAATGCTATTTCCTAACTATATATGGTCTATAACCTATGGTTTTTTCAGTGAATTTTCAAGGTTTTGTAAATGCTAATTCCTAACTATATATGGTCTATAACCTATGGTTTTTTCTGTGAATTTCATTGGTTTTTTAACAGCTAATATCTGTAGCTGTAAAATGTATTCTTCTTTAAATCCAAAAATATATTTTATATGTTTATGAATAATTTTTTTTTTAAATATTTTTTTTTCTTCGTTCCCGCTTCGCGAATCGGGAAGCTTCCCGTTAGCTGACCTTGATGCCGCGAAATAGACCGCGAGCCGGTAAACGTTTCTTTACCGCAAGTGCCGCGTTAGAAAACAACATCGTGACGCCTCCCGTCCGCATGACGTTCCACGTTGTCGCTTGATACGTCATATGACGTGCTACGTTAGCGAACTGGTACGCGAAGCGAGTGCCAAAGCGCAGGTTTCTGGAAGCAAACCGGGAGGCCCTGCAAAGCGCTTAACGTAAACACAGCAAGTCATGTGACTTGGTAATAACACTTTTCATTGGTTCATTTCACTTTTGGTTTCCTAATGATGTAAGACTAGGTCATATAATCTAAAATGAACACTTTTGATTGGTTGAGAACTCTTGTTTTTCCCAAATGATGAAAATCCCTCCTTCTTTCCTCACTCTGACTTTCATCATTGTGAGAGAAAGACCCTTTGTGATCACTGAGCAATGGCTTCTTTAGTAGCTTCAGCTGGTGCTTCCCCACCACCTCCACCACATCCAAGGAAGAGTGGACCACCTGCTCAAGTTGTAATTCAACAAGAAGAAGAAGAAGAGGAACAGGAGGACGAGCACGAAGAGAGGCAGTTTTTGCCTGAGCAGCCCAAGACGTCTCACCGGAAAGAAAACTTCATTTGGCAATTTTTTAAAATTCCCAAAGGTCAGAAAAAAGTAAATGCAAGATACGTAACTTGCCTTATATGTCAAGATAGACTGTCCAGAGGGACCGACAAAAAATACAGTTTCGGAAACTACACAATGCATCGCCATATGACTAGGTGGCATCCTAACAACTACAGTGCTGCACAGTTTCGGGCCGACCTAGATAATCTCCCTATTATGGCCAGAAGATCTGTTGTACCGGAAGTAACGGGACCAGAGGGCAGGGAGATGGTGCCAAATATACAAATGAGATTTGGTGAAGTAAAACACACCTGCGTATTTTGCGATGGATTCATTTCCTACGGAGAAAGAAGCATCACTCTGATCAACAGAGCTATTGACTATCATATGCAAGTTTGTCCGAAACGCCCAAAATAATAAATACTTCTTTTTTTTGTTTTGTTGCTCCTGTTGAGCCCTTTACAATGAATCGTTTTCATTGCCCCCTCCAAGAAAAACCCAAAAAAATATAAAACTGTTCCGAAAAATTCAAAAACAGTAAAAAAATGTTCAGAAAAATAAAAAAAAAAGTTCTTTTCAGAACTACCTCCCCGTTATTAAAAAATTGGTACAATATTTGGAACTGTGCCAACCTCTATTTCTCTTAGTTCGCTTCCTAGTTCGCTCGCTGGTACGCGAACTGGAAGCGAACCAAAAACAGTAAGTATAAGGGAAGGAAACACACACTTATGTTAAAAGAAAGACAGCTATAGGGGAGTAAACTAGAGATACTATTACCCATAATCCACTACTGATGATGTCACATATTACATCATTCATGACATGCTCAGTGACATCATCAGCAGAGGATTGCGGGTTTTTTGGCAACATGCCTTATCCACGGTTTAATAACGCTGCCTTTTGCTTTATATAAGTTTTCAAATTGTATGAAATATATACCAATAGGTCTTTATGAACCTTTAGGTAGTGCTTTTGTTCATGAGGTCTGGTCGCTTCCATACACATACAGATGTTTCAAAGATGATCAAGAAGTTTATCTGAATGGAGAGGAATGCACTGAGACGCCAGATCATTCACTAATGTGTAGGCACATACAGTTACACGATTCATGCAACAAACACCGACCAAATATGGCTTGCGTGTTGCAAGGCACGCCAGTTCCTGCTATCATCCCCACGTTCAAGTTGTTGGAAAATGGTAGTTATTTGATGCTCAATAATGAAGATTGTTCTGAGTTAATTAAAAGTATTCCTTTTATCGTAACAGTAAGTGAACGGGTTATTTGCTGCAGAAATGTTCTATTTCCTCCCACACATGAACATAGGGAGTTTTCAATCTGGCCACAAATACCAACCTTGGGACACGTTTCAACGGCATGACAAGAATAAGAGCTCTTTTGTCTCAGAGAGAGGTGGCCTTGAGTTCGGCCCGTGAAACTTTCGTACTTCACATAGCGAACACCCGTACACAGGTTTGCCTTTCAATTTCAGCAACATGTTTCCGACTATCTTTAACGCATCCTCCACAAAATCCCTGGCACACTTTTTTAAAGTTGTTACCAGTGGTCTCGTGACTTCATTTGAGAAAATCTTTGGAGTCATCCCTGCTCCCTTTCATTCCATTTTCTCCACTCTGGTTCGTGGATTGCATTTTTACTTGCATTACCAGCGGACGCTCTTGTGCTTTTTTACATTTTTAAATATGGATGTCCCTCCTATGCAACCTCCGACCCTGCAGCTGCTGACACTGTTCCGCAATCGCATGCTAGAATATTATGGCACAATGCCGTTGGCGATATTAAGCACGGCATATGGATTATCTTTTCGGTTCTCCTACTTCACCTGTGTCCAGCCTGTATTTCACTGCCTGACCTGTGATTTCGATTGGGCCATTGATTTGTGTCTCTGCGGACCGGTTTCTCCTGACGTCGACTTTAATCAGCTGATGACTCCTATCATTACTCACGAGTTGATTTGTCCTGGCGAAAGGATTATGGCTGTGGCATTGATGCATGGACTACTTGGTCCCTGGAATTTACTGGCGGCAGCACAGTCTTTCTTGGAACACAGCTTTCTTGAAAACCCACCGAGCTGTCCTCTGATGGTGATAGAGGATCCGGTGCTGGGAGAGCACGTATGTTCTTTTCCGCTTTTAAATTGGATGGCTGAACTGTTTTCGGATGAAGACGGTGACTTCCTATTGGAGGCTGTTGCAGCTTATTTTGCATACACAGTTATGTCATAGACCTTTTTCATGTTTGATATGCTGAGTACTAGCATTTCATTGACAATTCATTGACTTATTTGTCAAGTTTTTATTATTTACCTTGCCTATTGGCTTAAGACTCGATAAAGTACTTGGCTGTTTTATTTTTCTTTAGCATTGAATTTTCCTAGTTTTTAATGCTTTACCTTGCGGACCGTCCACATATAAACTTGCAATCTGCTCTCATGAGATGGCACTTCTATTATCTTATTCAGTTCGTTTCCGGATCATGAGGAGGTGTCATCTAGGTCCTGGATATCTTTACACCGTGTTAAGTTAGCATGGGCTCATTACCGGTTTAAACGCCATTTTTCCTTTTTTGCAACTTCTGCACACGACACTTAGTTGTTGCTTTAGCTTTCCACCTAGTAGTTCATCGTGGTTTACATGAGAATAATATGTTATTGGTCTACTATCTGCTTTACTTGTTAAACTATATCTGTACAGCGAGTGCTAAAGTTTCAAGAACAACACGATACAGAATTGTTATGAGGTCTGATCTCCACGACTTCATACTCATAACATAAGTGCAACTTCTGCCAATTCTGGGCATGAGGCGGGTTTTATATTGCTTTGCCGAACACACATACACAACAGTTGATGCGGTTCACATGAAGAGAGAGCTGGTGTATGCTGATGTGATTCCTTCAAATCTAAGACACTAAAGTATGGACACGCCCTAAACCAACACAAAGAGACCTTCTTAGCAAATAATATAATATGTGTATTAGGGAGGGTGAGATATAAGCAGCCGCGGGCCGTGGAGGGAGTTACGATGGGGCAGGGAGGCGGGGAGGGGGAGAAGCAGGGTGGAGCCCTCTCTACCTTGCCCCTCCCCCTCCCCGCCTCCCTGCCCCACCGTAACTCCCTCCACGGCCCGCGGCTGCTTATAAGTGTTGCTAACTCTTATTCATTTACAGCATGTTAACATACTGTCACCATTCGCTTTTTATGTACTAGTAACTATGCTGGTAATTTTGCTACTGATAATATGTGTACTTGTATTCTCCACCCTGCTTCTCCCCCTCCCCGCCTCCCTGCCTCACCGTAACTCCCTCCACGGCCCGCGGCTGCTTATAAGTGTTGCTAACTCTTATTCATTTACAGCATGTTAACATACTATCACCATTCACTTTTTATGTACTAGTAACTATGCTGGTAATTTTGCTACTGATAATATGTGTACTTTTATTATCTAAGGTACTACGCCTGAGAAGACGGCATTAGTAAATAAACATTTCAAATACACATGTGTTCTTCTTAACTCCATGTTCTGGTTTCTAAGAAATATATAACGACCGACTGTTCATGAGTTCCACGTATCCTGAGGTACTATAAGTTCATATTCTGGATTGTCTAAACATTGAGAGTTTGTTATATCCAATGTGACACTGTACCTAGCTTGCTAAATAGTTTTTGATTACTAACGTGAGTTTTGGGACACCCTAATTCGCCGAGGTTCCAATCCTCTGTCCACAGTTCTGTGTGAGAACAGAAACCCTGCGACAGGGGCACCCCCGACCCTTGCTGGAGCTTCATCACACTTGCGATACAACTCCAGCAATGCGCCACCTTTACGGCACAGATACATCACGCATCTGTGCTGTTTTTGCCCCATGATGCGCCGCATTGTAAATGCAGCACACCATAGGTGACGGAACAGCGGCACAGAATGACTAACACATCCCTGGTGATGCGCCAGTCATCATAAATCTATCCCTATGCTTCTTATCTTGTTAGAGATGAACCGCCATATGTATCATCAAAGTTATTTGCATTTCCTAAATAGCGAACTTTAAGGAATAAATAGCGATTCTTTACCATTCCTAGTTTGCGATGAGCTATTTGCTAATTAGCCGAATGTAGCCCAATGAAGCCCAATGTAGCCCAATGTAGCCCAAAGATGGCCGCCAGACACACAAAAAAACAAATGTAGCCCAAATATCAGCCAGATGTAGCCCAACTATAGCCCAGTGACAGAATGACCAATCAGCTTCGCAAACCTCCGTTACGCGAAGCGGAGCGCTGTTACAGATATATATCTTTTTTTGAACGTTAATTTCTCAAAATCCACTGGAGCACATATATTGAGACCTAGCAAAGGCACATCGGGCTACCAGTCCCTAATATTTTGCCAAGTTTCGTGCAAATCCATTCAGCCGTTCAATTATTATTTTTATTTTTTTTTTTTGCCCCGCGGGGCCCTTTTAAAACCTCCACATCAAACCTAGGGGGTCAGCGAGGATCTACTATGCCCCCTTATAGTTATTTCCCCCTTTCTTTTGACCTCCTCTTGTCTCTCGATCCTACCGAGAGACAAGATGGCGGCCGCTACGGACTGTTTGGAATGTTGACAGACGCCGGAGAACCAATCAGCTTCGCTTCACAAAGCTCCGTTGCGCGAAAAGTCCACGAACCAGAGCGCTAACCGGTCCGCTGTTACAGATATATATCTTTTTTTAAACGTTAATTTCTCAAAATCCACTGGAGCACATATATTGAGACCTACAAAAGGCACATCGGGCTACCAGTCCCTACAATTTTGCCAAGTTTCGTGCAAATCCATTCAGCCGTTCGGGCTAAAAGTGAGGCCAACCGCCCTATGGAAAACTCAATGTTAAAAACACGTTTTGGGACCCCCCTGTTTTCTCGGCCCCCACTGGACGAACCCCCCCCAAATTTTCAAGGGCTGCTCAGAAACAAAATGTGCCATTTTCCTGAAAATTTCAGCCAATTCCGTCCACAAACGCCAAAGTTATTAGACATAGAATTTTCAAAAAACCCATAGAGAAAAAATCCTAACTATATATACCTACTGGCGACCGCCAGTAGGTAATATACATATATATATATATATATGAAACAAAACGCCATTCTTTCCACAGTCTGAGAGAATAACGAGAGTGAGCCCAGATTTAGTGCTGATATTTCGGTGATTTATTCAAAATTTCCACCAGCCATCCGCCATAACGCGTTTCACCTCCAACGAGGCTTGATCACATGACGTAAATTGAAACAAACAAGGGTCTTAAATACAAACATACACGGGAGCGGCTTCGCGCTTAAAGTGGTAAGTGCATAATTAAACTTATGAAGTTCCATTTTACACACGGATTGAGGGCTAGTGCCCCATATTGTCCTATTTCAGTCATTTACAGCATAATGTATATATATGAAGAGGCATTTCATCCCAAACCCTAGTTGCTTGAAGTAATAAAAGTAATGGGTTTCTCCCAAAAAATATATATGTATACATTCCTATATACAAACAACTATTTTACACCAATTATATACAATATGTCTCCAAATTAATGTTCCTTAGAAAAATATATATATCTCAAAATATGTATACATCCCCATATTCTATAATTCATATATCTACATTCATGGATATTTACATATCTACACATTGGACAGATTTCCCATTACATATAGGGCCCATAAAAGCATGCATATTCATGTTTGAGATGCGATGTTATTGAGAATATTGCCACTATCATTGGATTATGGTTGCTAATTCCCAAGTAAATGACGTTGCAACTGAACAAATATCAATCAGAAACCTTTTCAACGCACCACCCTTTTAAATAATGTGTATGACCCTTGCGTGCAGCTGTGAACTTTCAAAAGTATATGAGAAACCTATAAATAAAGTGCTCGTGTTTGCGTAAGCAATAAAAATAAAAATAAATCAAAAATATTTCACAGTAAATTGGGATATATGCAGGGTACCCCGAGGAAAAAATTCACATAATAGTGCATTATCATCATGTGTACTACGGTACCAATCTGAACAATCATGTTAAAACAGTATGTTATAAAACCCGCTACAGCTGGGAGTGACAGGGGAGGCCACAATCAGATATGGTATATACGTATATTTGCTCATAGAATGGGGGGGGAAAAATTCAGGTCAGGGGGTGCATCCGGTTTTTAGAAGATTTACTAAATTGAAATCATGGGGCCTTAAGACAGGTGTAAAGGTCTTCCCGATCATTAAGTCCATTCGGGCTCTTTGTATTCATTTCGAGAATATACCTAGTCTCAAGTAGACGTAATCTGCCCTCCCTATCGCCACCCCGTTTTAGCGGCATCACTGTGTCTACCAGATAATATTGTAGATCACTCGGGTCACTATTGTGCACAGTCTCAAAGTGGCGTGCCACTGGATAAGCCTGATCCTTACTCCCTATGGCCCTAATATGTTGCAGGATACGCTTATGTGCTGCGGGGCGAGTACTGCCCACATAACTCAAGCCACACGGGCATTGTAGCACATAGACGACAAACTCCATTTTACATGTGAGTCTTTTCGTAATGGGAATTGGATTGTCCCTGAACGGGCTGATGTAATGAGTTTTATTGGTTCCGATTTTACAGGCTTTGCAGAAGGCACATTTTTTAAAACCCGTGTTTAAAGCTTCCCATGTTCCCGAGGTGACTGGCTCCAATAAACTGCTAGTTAAAGCATTAGCCATAGAGGGGGATTTTCGGAAAGTGATCTCAGGTCTAGGCGATACATCCCTTCAAATTACGGGGTCCCCTCTTATCAGGTTCCAATTCTTTGAAAAAATCTTTTTAATGGCAGAATGCTGTTGGCAGTATGGAACTATGACCCTGGAATTTACATGGGTGTCGGCTGGACTAACAGTGGGGACTTTGCTTCTGGGTGTTAGTGCTTGCTCTCTCGTGACGGAGTTGGTTTTCCTTATGGCCGTCTCGAGAACCCTGTCGCTATAGCCCCTTTCAAGAAAGCGTTTCCTACACTCCTGTTGTGCTACCTTGAAGTCAGATTCCGTACTACAAATTCTTTTCATTCTTAGCATCTCCCCGTAGGGGATGCTATTGATTAAGTGACGGGGATGCTGACTCGAGGCGTGGAGCACTGTATTGCCAGCTGTGTCCTTCCTGTGTAACCTGGTCTGGATTCTATGATCTTCTACATACACTTCAACATCAAGGAAATTCACAGTTGTTTTATCAACATGATGCGTAAAATGCAAATTGTATGAGTTGATATTAAGTTGTTCCACAAAATGCTCGGCATCTGATCTATCGCCCTTCCAAACCACAAAGAGGTCGTCAATGTAGCGAAGGTACAATGGTACATGTGATGTCATAATATTGCGAAATGTCCCCATCAGGACATGCTCCTCCCAGAGCCCCATATGGAGGCATGCAAAACTCGGGGAGAAGCAAGCCCCCATTGCGACCCCTCTCATTTGTTGATAAACCTGCCCGTTAAAAAGAAAAAAGTTTTGTTCTAGGCAAAGTTTCAGCATGTCCAAAAGCATTCTATTGTGGTTGGAACAACTCTCCGGCCGTTTGGACAAATAGTACTCAGCTGCCTTGATTCCATCCCGATGTTTGATGGACGTATATAGGGCAGTGACATCCAAAGTCATTAGAATATAATCATCTTCCCAAACCAGGTTGTTCAACTTACAAATGAAGTCGGTGGTGTCTCTGACATATGAAGGTAATGTTAAGACCCATTCCTTTAAGAAGAAGTCTATGTACTTAGAAATGTTCTCAGTTGCACTGTTAATTGCCGACAGGATAGGTCTCCCAGGTGGTACCTCTAGATTCTTGTGCACTTTCGGCAACAGATACAGAGTGGGCATAACTGGACAATCTTTTTTGAGGAATTTGAATTCGTCATTAGAAATTAGTCCTGCGCTCTTCCAGGCTACTAGTTTAGCGTTCAAATCAGACCAGGCAGCTTTAATGACAATAGGGTTGCTTTTTCTATAACAGTCCAGGTCGCGTAGCTGTGTTTCTGCTTCTTTGATATAGTCGTCACGATGCCACAAGACGACATTGCCCCCCTTGTCCGCCTGTTTAACAATGATGTTTTTGTCCGCCTTTAGTTTCCTAACCAGGCTGTTGTAGCATTGATTCTGTCGGCTGAGAATTACATGTTTCTTATTTGTAGCCGTGTATAGTTGTTTCAAGTCTTTGATGACAAGGTCTTGGTAGAGGTCAATATTATCGTGGGTCATAATGGGGAAGAACGTTGATTTCTTTCTGAAAGGTGTAGATTTTTCAATGTCTTGCCTTTCAGTTTGTTGGCACTGTGTATTTGCCATTCCCTCTTGCTGCAAATTCCAAATCTCATTGAATGTTGTATCCGCTTCCAGTGGGAGAAGTGTGGGGCTGGCTGCCACAGAAATGTTATACTGTTTGTACGGATGTGTACGATGGTATTTGCTCAATTTGAGCTTCCTAATGAAGCGGTACGTGTCCATTCTGGTATTCGCATAGTTTATGTTACTAGGGGGGCAGTATGACAGGCCTAAGCGTAAGATTTGTTTCTCTTTGTCGCTTAAGATGATGTCTGTCAGATTTATGATTGCGGTGCCGATGTTGAGGGTTGATTTTGAAACCTGTTCCAATTTCCTCTTTTCCCACGGTTGCCCCTCTTTCCTCCCGCCGCATTTCCTCTCGTTACATTTCCGGCGTTGGGAGCGTTTAAAGTTTGCCCTTTGGCGTTTTGTTGGGGGTTTACTTTCGATCTCGACCTGAGAGTATCTCGGCGGCTCTCGCAGAGGCAATTTACCTCTTCTGCCAGTGTTAATTTTGTAAACCCCTCTCGCAAGTTTTTTCCCCTCCTTTGCTCATTTTCAGATTCGCTCTCCGCCGCTGAGCTCAAATCCGTGGATGAGGCTGATGCTGTTGCCTCTTGTCTTGCCTCAGGGTTACTAGCTTGTGCTTTTATATTGTCAAAACGGCGTGCAAAGGTGAAGATTTGGCCATGTAAATAGTCTAATCTATCCCTCTCAAATTTAAATGTTTTCCGTTTTATGATTATTTCCTCTTCTTTAGCCAGCCTTGTCATCATTTCTTCGCGTAATTTCTTACTTTGTTCAGTTATTCCCATTGTTGTTAGGTCAGCCTCTATTAATTCGATTTTCACTTGTATTTTTTCTCTGTCTCTGTCAGCGTATTTAGCCAGAATTGCCATCAGACGAGCGGAATATTCCAAGTTTGTGTCTGCCCACTCGGCAAGCATCTCCGGGTCCGGGTCCTCATAGCTCGGGGCTAGAGTGCTTCTCAAACCCCGTGGAATGCGCTTGACATCCAGGTATTTTGTGAGGGAAGTGTGCTCCCACCACTTCGACTGCTCTTTCTTCATCAGTCGTTCCAATTTACGAAAAGTCTCTTTGATATTGGGATTGTCCGCACCTCCCGTAGCCTCCCCAGCTGTAGACGTGGGCATTGTTGTTTCCTCAGGGTTTTCCACAAACATGTGGCCTGCAACCTCCCCCCTGCGTTTCAATACGTCGGCGGACATATTTGGCTCGTTGTGGTGTAGTGGTAATTGACACCAGAAAATACAAGCGGATAAGCGCGTTTTAAGAAAGTTCTTGGCGCTTCACGCTCGGCATACTCCCCACTGCGAAATCTCGGACAGCTGTCCTACCTGGGCTCGGCTGTCGACGGCTCCTCCTGCACTTCGCCGGATACGCCGTGACTCCTTCAGCCTGGATAGGTACGTTTGCTTTCTCGCAGGGGCTCGGGCAGCTTCCTCCTACCGGAGTACAGATTCAATTCCGGGTTACGAAATTCCAGCTTCCTGCTGCAACACGCCCAAAGAAATCGGGGAGGGGCTGTTCACTCGTACCACGAACGCTCCTTGGTACAGTTAGATGAAACAAAACGCCATTCTTTCCACAGTCTGAGAGAATAACGAGAGTGAGCCCAGATTTAGTGCTGATATTTCGGTGATTTATTCAAAATTTCCACCAGCCATCCGCCATAACGCGTTTCACCTCCAACGAGGCTTGATCACATGACGTAAATTGAAACAAACAAGGGTCTTAAATACAAACATACACGGGAGCGGCTTCGCGCTTAAAGTGGTAAGTGCATAATTAAACTTATGAAGTTCCATTTTACACACGGATTGAGGGCTAGTGCCCCATATTGTCCTATTTCAGTCATTTACAGCATAATGTATATATATGAAGAGGCATTTCATCCCAAACCCTAGTTGCTTGAAGTAATAAAAGTAATGGGTTTCTCCAAAAAAATATATATGTATACATTCCTATATACAAACAACTATTTTACACCAATTATATACAATATGTCTCCAAATTAATGTTCCTTAGAAAAATATATATATCTCAAAATATGTATACATCACCATATTCTATAATTCATATATCTACATTCATGGATATTTACATATCTACACATTGGACAGATTTCCCATTACATATAGGGCCCATAAAAGCATGCATATTCATGTTTGAGATGCGATGTTATTGAGAATATTGCCACTATCATTGGATTATGGTTGCTAATTCCCAAGTAAATGACGTTGCAACTGAACAAATATCAATCAGAAACCTTTTCAACGCACCACCCTTTTAAATAATGTGTATGACCCTTGCGTGCAGCTGTGAACTTTCAAAAGTATATGAGAAACCTATAAATAAAGTGCTCGTGTTTGCGTAAGCAATAAAAATAAAAATAAATCAAAAATATTTCACAGTAAATTGGGACATATGCAGGGTACCCCGAGGAAAAAATTCACATAATAGTGCATTATCATCATGTGTACTACGGTACCAATCTGAACAATCATGTTAAAACAGTATGTTATAAAACCCGCTACAGCTGGGAGTGACAGGGGAGGCCACAATCAGATATGGTATATACGTATATTTGCTCATAGAATGGGGGGGAAAAAATTCAGGTCAGGGGGTGCATCCGGTTTTTAGAAGATTTACTAAATTGAAATCATGGGGCCTTAAGACAGGTGTAAAGGTCTTCCCGATCATTAAGTCCATTCGGGCTCTTTGTATTCATTTCGAGAATATACCTAGTCTCAAGTAGACGTAATCTGCCCTCCCTATCGCCACCCCGTTTTAGCGGCATCACTGTGTCTACCAGATAATATTGTAGATCACTCGGGTCACTATTGTGCACAGTCTCAAAGTGGCGTGCCACCGGATAAGCCTAATCCTTACTCCCTATGGCCCTAATATGTTGCAGGATACGCTTATGTGCTGCGGGGCGAGTACTGCCCACATAACTCAAGCCACACGGGCATTGTAGCACATAGACGACAAACTCCATTTTACATGTGAGTCTTTTCGTAATGGGAATTGGATTGTCCCTGAACGGGCTGATGTAATGAGTTTTATTGGTTCAGATTTTACAGGCTTTGCAGAAGGCACATTTTTTAAAACCCGTGTTTAAAGCTTCCCATGTTCCCGAGGTGACTGGCTCCAATAAACTGCTAGTTAAAGCATTAGCCATAGAGGGGGATTTTCGGAAAGTGATCTCAGGTCTAGGCGATACATCCCTTCAAATTACGGGGTCCCCTCTTATCAGGTTCCAATTCTTTGAAAAAATCTTTTTAATGGCAGAATGCTGTTGGCAGTATGGAACTATGACCCTGGAATTTACATGGGTGTCGGCTGGACTAACAGTGGGGACTTTGCTTCTGGGTGTTAGTGCTTGCTCTCTCGTGACGGAGTTGGTTTTCCTTATGGCCGTCTCGAGAACCCTGTCGCTATAGCCCCTTTCAAGAAAGCGTTTCCTACACTCCTGTTGTGCTACCTTGAAGTCAGATTCCGTACTACAAATTCTTTTCATTCTTAGCATCTCCCCGTAGGGGATGCTATTGATTAAGTGACGGGGATGCTGACTCAAGGCGTGGAGCACTGTATTGCCAGCTGTGTCCTTCCTGTGTAACCTGGTCTGGATTCTATGATCTTCTACATACACTTCAACATCAAGGAAATTCACAGTTGTTTTATCAACATGATGCGTAAAATGCAAATTGTATGAGTTGATATTAAGTTGTTCCACAAAATGCTCGGCATCTGATCTATCGCCCTTCCAAACCACAAAGAGGTCGTCAATGTAGCGAAGGTACAATGGTACATGTGATGTCATAATATTGCGAAATGTCCCCATCAGGACATGCTCCTCCCAGAGCCCCATATGGAGGCATGCAAAACTCGGGGAGAAGCAAGCCCCCATTGCGACCCCTCTCATTTGTTGATAAACCTGCCCGTTAAAAAGAAAAAAGTTTTGTTCTAGGCAAAGTTTCAGCATGTCCAAAAGCATTCTATTGTGGTTGGAACAACTCTCCGGCCGTTTGGACAAATAGTACTCAGCTGCCTTGATTCCATCCCGATGTTTGATGGACGTATATAGGGCAGTGACATCCAAAGTCATTAGAATATAATCATCTTCCCAAACCAGGTTGTTCAACTTACAAATGAAGTCGGTGGTGTCTCTGACATATGAAGGTAATGTTAAGACCCATTCCTTTAAGAAGAAGTCTATGTACTTAGAAATGTTCTCAGTTGCACTGTTAATTGCCGACAGGATAGGTCTCCCAGGTGGTACCTCTAGATTCTTGTGCACTTTCGGCAACAGATACAGAGTGGGCATAACTGGACAATCTTTTTTGAGGAATTTGAATTCGTCATTAGAAATTAGTCCTGCGCTCTTCCAGGCTACTAGTTTAGCGTTCAAATCAGACCAGGCAGCTTTAATGACAATAGGGTTGCTTTTTCTATAACAGTCCAGGTCGCTTAGCTGTGTTTCTGCTTCTTTGATATAGTTGTCACGATGCCACAAGACGACATTGCCCCCCTTGTCCGCCTGTTTAACAATGATGTTTTTGTCCGCCTTTAGTTTCCTAACCAGGCTGTTGTAGCATTGATTCTGTCGGCTGAGAATTACATGTTTCTTATTTGTAGCCGTGTATAGTTGTTTCAAGTCTTTGATGACAAGGTCTTGGTAGAGGTCAATATTATCGTGGGTCATAATGGGGAAGAACGTTGATATATATATATTCACTGAAAAAATCATAGGTTTCACACCGGTTATAGTTAAGAATTAGCATTTAAAAAACCTATTAAATTCACTGAAAGAACCATTGAAATTCCCACTTTATAGTTAGTTGGACTCACTATAACTTGCGCGTGCAATGCACTGCTGATGACGTCACATATTACATCACTCATGACATGGTCAGTGACATCACTCATGACATCACTCATGACATCTCAAATGACATCACTGATGACAACATCCTTGTGACAAAGTGGCAGACCTCCTATCAGCATAAAATAACCTTTGACACACACATTAAAAAATAGAAACTAACATTTTCTTAAAAAAGGAGAAACCAATACCAATTACAACAACTTATAAGGTAATTCCAACATCTACATACACATCCACTCATTCACCAACAGTTCTATATAGTCACTCATGCATGTACTTACTCATCATATGTATTCATACACCTATACATCCTGTTACACACTAATACTCATCCATATAGTTACTCACACACAAATTCACACATGCAAATAAACTATCAAAAAAACATTTACTTGATTATACTGCTATATACACACCACTACACATACTTCTACAGACACGGAAACATATTTACTCTCTTAATAGACCTTCTATTCTGTCAAGCTCCTTTCTAACTTTACAAACCATGGAGTCCCAATTAGAGAGTACCATTTTATCCAAAGACGCATTGACACGGATCCCCAAGTGGGTTGCCTCTTCCTTAACCCAGGGATCAGTGAAAAGTGCATGCTTTGTACAAACTATTTGTGTCAAATCAAATCAAATCAATGAACTTTATTTGGTTTGCACAGTAGGAAACCATAAAAGATACACATTACAAACTACATTACAATTACAATTTAAAATACACAATATACATTTACAATAAATATACATTCCCAGGCTTATTAGACAATGATTATAGTATGAGTTCAATGATCATAGTATAAGGGGGCATCACATGGATTCCATTAAGTATTTAAAAATAGTTAAAACATAAGGTACTTTATCCAATTCATTTAGAGTTCCAAACATTTTCTGAACTTCAGCGAACATTTCAGAAAGCCAGCCACGAAAGGAATACATTCGGGTTTTAACAATTGTAGGTAGTAGAGAGCGGGGGCTGCCTGCATAAAATTTAACTTTTTTAAAAGGGTTTTAAATAAAAGCTCCTGGGCATTTCATAAAATGTACAAAAAAACATAAAGTGCAGCAGATCCTGTGGAGACATATTGTCGCAGCCACAGGGTGCTAGCACTTTCCCTTTATGACACCCCATAGGAACAGCTAATAAAAGATGGAAATAATCCATTCTAAACCTGATTAGCAAGAATCGCTCATGGGACGGTAACGGCCACAGTAGATATGGCTCCAGGTCTAAAGATGTCTTAAGCATCATGTGTTTACGAACACTGATCTTTAACAGTTCTTTCTCCTCTCTTTCCATTTTTTTACGTAAAGTAAAGGAGTGTTTCCCAAGAGCCACATCTTCCCTAGTAATGCAATCAGGTGTTAAAAACAAATCCTGTACACCTCTGTAAATATTTTATCCACGGGATGTGGGTCATGTGATCCAGGCTCAAGATCTCTTTTAGAAGTTTGTGCGTGAGATCAAGATGTTTATTAAGCCAACATTTGAGCTAAAAGATTAGGGGACGCATGGCCAAGATGTCGCAGATATATGGAGTGCCAGTTTCTTCATGTGCAATTAGGTTCGCAGTCCCTTTTGGAACACTCAACAAAGTGGTTTTCTGTCACCTGTAGGCCCTCAAGTCCGGAGTACCCCCATAAATCGCTCCCATAACTAGCTATAGATACGCTCTTAGCTCGGTAGATCTTTAACATTGCCGCCACAGGGCGGTTGCCCATTCTAGCTGCAAAGCCAAATAGCACAGCGTTAGACATGATAACCTCTCCCCTTTTCTTATTTAACAGTGCGACCCAGTTCAGGCGGTCATCCAGCAGGACGCCCAAATAGGAAAAGGTTGTGCATATTGGCACTCTATCGCCATTTACCTTAAAGGGGTACTGTCTTTTGGGGCGCAACCCAACCTGCATCACATAGGATTTAGAGTTGTTTATGGCCAGATCTCTATCATCCATAAACCCATGGAACACATCAAGTAGGGTTTGTAAGCCTTTAGGGGTACGGGCCAAGAGGACTGCGTCGTCTGCGTATAGCAAGACGGGCAGTCCCCGCCGTCCCACATACGGGTGATCAGCCCCTGTTTCCAGCAGTGTTCCTTCTAGATCATTAATGTAGAGATTGAAAAGGAAAGGTGCCAAAATACACCCCTGTCGCACCCCCCTTTCGGTGCTAAAGTTCCTGGTTACCTTAAGGTCTAAGGCGTATCTAATGTTTGCCCTTGTGTCTCTATGTAGTTCCATCAGAAAGTCCACCAGGTTTGACTCCACTCCCATGGCCCTCATGGATTGCCACAACTTTCCCCGGTTGACACAGTCAAAAGCGGATGAAAGATACATGAAGGCCATGTAGATTGTCCCAGGGCGGGCAATAGTGTACTTTCCAACAATCAAATAGAGATTACGGCATTGTGCCATGGTCGAGTGGCCTGGGCGGAACCCATACTGGATATCCGAAATGATCTTGTTCTCATCTGCCCAAGCAATATCTTTAATATGACTCCCCCTATGACCTTTACAAATGAGTCAATTAGGGAGATTGGTCTGTAATTCATGGTACAATTACGATCTCCCTTTTTAAACACTGGCACAATTGTGGAGACTCCCCAAGATTTTGGGCATCCTTCTTTAGCCGCGGCGTTACCCACCGCAACCAGGATTGAAGCCCAACAGGAGGGGTTTGATTTAAAAAGATCCGGGGAATTCCATCCGGGCCTGGGGCCTTCTTGTTTGTGAGGTTAATGATGCCCTCCTCCTCTTCTCTTGCAGAGAACTCAACTACATCCTCATTTGGCGTCTTGTCTGGCATATGCGTCAAGGTGGATGTACTTTTAAAAATGGCGACAAAATGAGACACCCATTCATCCTCCGTTATGTTGGTACCCACTTCCTCGGCTCTTTCCACTGGAAAGAGAGGTCTATTTATAATGCTCCAGAATCGGGAGCTGTTAGAAAAAGTCAGTGGATCTAAAAGCTCCCACCAAGTTGCCTCCTTCAATTCCGTTCTTCGTGTGGCCAGCACTTTTTTATAGTGTTTCCGAAGTATGCGGATCTGGGTTCTGTCCCTTGGAATTTCTTTAGAGCATAAGTGGCAGAACCTTTTAGTATCACTAAACGCCCTGGTTTTCCCTGGGACAGATAACAAGCTCCCCACTTTGGAAGCAATACCTTCGAAGGTGTTGAGAGTACCCGTGGCCGTTGAATCAGCGTTAAGTCAACAGGAGAATTCTGCCGCACAGACGTCTTGGAGTTTTTCATGAAAGACTGACGGGATTACTTGATTCCATTTTAACCGCCGCCTGCCATCAGTTAGTTGTAATGAGACAGGACCTATTACTAAATCCTTTTTCTTCAGGGAGCTCCCTCCCAGGTTAACACACACTGGGTTGTGATCGCTGTGTGTGCTTGCTACAATTAAAAAGCCCTGCAGGGAAGGTAGATTAGTTCTAGAGAGCAGTATGTGATCTATGAAAGATCCACCGCCACGGCCTTTAAAGGTCGGTTCCCTTTGTTTGCTGAATGGTGGTGCAAAGCTCATAGAAGAGGACAGGTCAAACTTATTGAGTATATCATTAAGAACATTTCCCTTTAGGGTATGCTTAAAATGGAGTCCCGATATCAGCGGACACCCCATAATTCCCATGTCAGTGAGTTTGGGATCACCACACGGATGCACGTTGAAGTCACCTGCAATCATGAGGTTCTTTCTAAGGGGGCCACTGCGCTGTTCAATAAAGTTATTCAGCTTGGTTATCTTACAACCTGCTTCTTTGTGCACAGCATTATAGAAATGTATCACACAAAGGCTGCTGTTTCGTTGCCCTAAAAGGATTGCCTGTATGTCTCTATGATCAGAAGGGATAACCTTAATATTACATCTCAAGGCCAAGGAAGTAAAGATGACCAGACCTCCCATCGCTCTGCCACTATTTACTCGTGTTGCAGCGACAAAAAAGCTCTATACCCCACCAGCGAGAGGTTGCAATTAACCAGCCACGTCTCTTGTAAACAAATAATCGAGAAGTGGTTGACAAACTGCACCCATTTATTTATTTATTTATATGCTTGTATAGCGCAGGATTCGACCCCCGAAGGGGTATCCCCGCGCTTGGTTCTCCGTAAGTGCAGAAAAAGGGCTTTAGGGAGGCACAAGAATTTATGCCGTCAGAAACAAGTGTGTTTTTAGTGTTTTCCTAAAGACAAAATAGTTAGCAGTTTGTCTCAGACTGAAGGGAAGTTTGTTCCAGAGGGTGGGGCCCATATACGAAAGTGCACGGCCACCCTGCCTTGCCTTTCTGATTAAGGGAACCTGTAGCAATAATTGGTTGCTGGATCGAAGGGACCGTCCAGGTTCATATGTGCTGAATTTTTCGACCAGATATTGAGGGCCAATGCCAGAGAGGCTTTTATGTATGACACAACAAATTTTAAATTTAACCCGCTGGCGGATGGGCAGCCAGTGGAGTTTTTCCAGAAGAGGGCGAGAGGGAGTTCTAGGCGGGACATTAAGGACCAGCCTTGCCGCAGTATTTTGGGCAACTTGCAGTCTGCTAAGCACGTCCTCATTAGCAGATAAAAAAAGACCATTACAATAGTCTAACCGACTGACTACAAGGGCCTGGACAAGGGTCTTTCTGTGAATGTCCGACAAGAACGGAAATACGCGTTTCAGGAGTCCAATTACCCGAAAACAGGATCCTGTCACCTGGTTCACATGTTCTTTTAGCAGTAATCCCTGGTCCAATCGCACGCCTAGATTCTTCACTGCCTGTTTAGGACAAGGGACAGGTCCCAAGTCCACAGGCCACCAGTCCGGTAACCATAGGAGGGGGGCCTCCCCAAAAAGCATGACCTCGGTCTTGCCCACATTACATTGTAGGCAATTGGAGGCCATCCATTCAGACACCGCTCTCATTCCTTCAGCAAAAGCGTGTTTGGTAGCAGGGGTAAGGGTCTGGAATGGAAACAGGAGCTGGGTGTCTTCAGCAAACGACACTGGAATGAATCCATACGTTCTCACAATGTCAGCCAAGGGGGCCACATACACATTAAATATTGTGGGGCTTAGGCATGAGCCCTGTGGAACCCCCTTGGTGAGTTCCCTAGAGATGGAACGATGGGAGCCCAAACTGACACTTTGTGAGCGGCCTGAGAGAAAACTCTCAAACCAGGACAGGGCCCGACCTCCTATCCCCACCTCCTGCAGACGACCGAGAAGAATATCATGTGATACCGTGTCGAAGGCTGCCAACAGGTCTAACAGCACCAGAATCATTGAGCCCCCTCTATCCTGTGCCATCCTGATGGTATCTGTCACAGAGAGGAGAGCTGATTCGGTGCTGTAGTTGGGTCTGAAACCTGATTGCGTGTGGTCCAGCCCTCCCGACGCCTCGATGAAATTAGACAAATGGGTATTCACATGCTTCTCGGTTATCTTGCTCAAATACGGCAGAAGGGAAATGGGGCGGAGGTTGGATAGGTCTGTCCAGGGTAAGGCCGAGTTCTTACAGATAGGATTCACTACAGCTTTTTTCCATTCCAGAGGTACTTGTCCTTCATTAAGTGAGAGATTAATCACTGTCTGAATCATGGGGCAAAGTAAGTTGCCTAGAGTGGCCACCATCTTGGCGGCCAGGAAATCTAAAGGGGACCCTGTTTTGATGTGACTAATCAAAGAATAGATATCACCTTGACTGACCTCCGGAAAGACAGTGAGTGTGCCTCCATTATGTGTACGTGACAAGGGAGGGGTACTGTTGGCGCAACCTTTGAGGTTTGTGACTTTTGTGAGTTTATCATAGATCAACTCTATTTTGTTTTTAAAGAATAAGGAGATATCATCGCACAGGGATTGAGAGAAGTCGTCCGGGCTCTACCAGGCTATAGGTTTCACAAAAGTCTGTAAAATCCTGTAGAGTTCTTTGGGGGAATTGCCCGCTTCTGCCAATTGCGAAGTAAGGCAGGATTTCCTAGCTAGCCTAATGTTTTTATGATATGAGGATAAGGCAGCAGAGTATTCCTTCCTACCTTCCTCAGAGCAATTTTTTCTCCAAACTTTTTCCAGTTTCCTACATCCCTGTTTCTCCAATCTAAGTTGATCATTGTACCAAATCTCCTGCTTGGATGAAAGGCACTGTTTATGCAATTTCATTGGAGCCAACAAATTGACTGCCTCAATAAAGGCAGTGTTAAACTTAACTAGTGCGGACTCCACATTGTCTTTAGCTAAGATGGTGGGTTCTACCCATACTTTCTGTAAATCATCCAGTGTCACCTTATGCCACTGTCTACGCCACTGGGGCGGAAGAACAGGCTGTTTATTAGGTTTGTGCAGACCAAGGAGGGAGAATTCAATCATGAAGTGATCTGACCAGTTTACTCGGGTCGAAGATCGACACAAGATTTTGGGACAATTGGAGAAAATTAGGTCTAGAGTGTGGCCTCTTATGTGTGTAGGACCACTGTTCTGGATTTGGAGCCCTAAGAGAGCAAGGTCGGAAAGCAAAGACAGCGTCTCAGGGAGGTTAGGAAAATCTACATGGATATTAAAATCCCCCAAAAGAAGGAAATCTTTTTTAGCTTCAAAATACGGGGCCAAGAGTTCGGTCAGAGATAGAGTAAAGCCCGTACTCGGCCCTGGAGGGCGATAGACTAGTGCTCCCTTCCAATGAGCTTTGGAGGCTGAACTAACCTTGAAGCTCAACACTTCCATCAAGGAGCAGCTTCTTTGTTCGAATATAGAAACCTTCAGTCCTTCTTCGTATACTATGGCAATGCCGCCCCCAGTTTTAGTTGGACCGTCAAGCCTAGAGATTTTATATCCAGCAGGGATCCCCAAGGTGATGGCAGGGACCGTATGTGGTTTTAACCAGGTTTCAGTTAGGAAGCAGACCTGAGGTTTTACCACAGTGATGAGGTCCCAGAGCTCACAATGATGCTTGGGCAGGGAACGAATGTTAAGTAAAAAAACATTTCAAACCATTTTGAACTATAGTCCCCCCTATGTTACAACCAGATAGGGTAGCAATATGAGATGCCTGAAAGCGGCAGTGAATACACGAAAAAGGGCCTTCTGGGCATGGCCAGGAATCACGAACACAACCCACTAAGGTAAAAGGTTGCAGGATTCTAAGGGATTGGGCTGTGTACCTGATTCGGCGGTCCACCATGGAGTCAGTGCTAATTTGAGCAGCGTCCATAGCCCCTAGCCACGTCCAGTCGCGGACGGGCGCAGACGGGCAACTCTTTGGCTACTCTTCGGCGTGTCTTCGGCTCTCCTGCGCGCGAACGCTGCACGCTCAAGAACAGGCGGGGGCTAAATAGCCCTGGAAATGCACCACTAGAGCGCTAACCGCTCCAGTGAGAAACAGGAAGTGCCTGGCTCTCCCTGACCCGCCCTCCGCGCAACGGTACTGGCTACCGCGTCGGACCGGGGTGGGCAGGAGTGGTGATCAAGCCCATGCTTCCTCAGCTGCCCTGAAGGTAACCGTCCCCCCCTCTCAGTTCAGGTTAAGGAGAAGATAATTTGCAGCAGCGCAACTCGATATAGCGCGGTACAAGCTAGCACACATAAACTTTTTAATCAGTTTCCAAATTAAATTTTAAAATCAGCAACAGAATAAAACGTTTTTTAAAATTACTCAGGCACAGCATAAAGCACGATTTAGGCACCTCTGGTGAACAAGCGGGTTGGGGAAACTCTGCCACAGTCACCCTACCGCAGCTCGCCGATGTTCTGGCTCAGCCTAAATAGCCCTGGAAATGCACCACTAGAGCGCTAACAGCTCCAGTGAGAAACAGGAAGTGCCTGGCTCTCCCTGACCCGCCCTTCGCACAATGGTACTGGCTACCGCGTCGGACCGGGGCGGGCAGGCTTGGTGATCGAGCCCAGGCTTCCTCAGCTGCCCTGAAGGTAACCGTCCCCCCCCTCTCAGTTCAGGTTAGGGAGAAGATAATTTGCAGCAGCCCAACTCGATATAGCGTGGTACAAGCTAGCACACATAAACTTTTAAATCAGTTTCCAAATTAAATTTTAAAATCAGCAACAGAATAAAACGTTTTTTAAAATTACTCAGGCACGGCATAAAGCACGATTTAGGCACCTCTGGTGAACAAGCGGGTCGGGGAAACCCTGCCACAGTCACCCTACCGCAGCTCGCCGATGTTCTGGCTCAGCCTAAATAGCCCTGGAAATGCACCACTAGAGCGCTAACCGCTCCAGTGAGAAACAGGAAGTGCATGGCTCTCCCTGACCCGCCCTCCGCGCAACGGTACTGGCTACCACGTCGGACCGGGGCGGGCAGGAGTGGTGATCGAGCCCAGGCTTTCTCAGCTGCCCTGAAGGTAACCGTCCCCCCCTCTCAGTTCAGGTTAAGGAGAAGATAATTTGCAGCAGCGCAACTCGATATAGCGCGGTACAAGCTAGCACACATAAACTTTTAAATCAGTTTCCAAATAAAATTTTAAAATCAGCAACAGAATAAAACGTTTTTTAAAATTACTCAGGCACAGCATAAAGCACGATTAAGGCACCTCTGGTGAACAAGCGGGTCGGGGAAACTCTGCCACAGTCACCCTACCGCAGCTCGCCGATATTCTGGCTCAGCCTAAATAGCCCTGGAAATGCACCACTAGAGCGCTAACAGCTCCAGTGAGAAACAGGAAGTGCCTGGCTCTCCCTGACCCGCTCTTCGAACAATGGTACTGGCTACCGCGTCGGACCGGGGCGGGCAGGCGTGGTGATCGAGCCCAGGCTTCCTCAGCTGCCCTGAAGGTAACCGTCCCCCCCTCTCAGTTCAGGTTAGGGAGAAGATAATTTGCAGCAGCACAACTCAATATAGCGTGGTACAAGCTAGCACACATAAACTTTTAAATCAGTTTCCAAATAACATTTTAAAATCAGCAACAGAATAAAACGTTTTTTAAAATTACTCAGGCACAGCATAAAGCACGATTTAGGCACCTCTGGTGAACAAGCGGGTCAGGGAAACTCTGCCACAGTCACCCTACCGCAGCTCGCCGATATTCTGGCTCAGCCTAAATAGCCCTGGAAATGCACCACTAGAGCGCTAACAGCTCCAGTGAGAAACAGGAAGTGCCTGGCTCTCCCTGACCCGCTCTTCGCACAATGGTACTGGCTACCGCGTCGGACCGGGGCGGGCAGGCGTGGTGATCGAGCCCAGGCTTCCTCAGCTGCCCTGAAGGTAACCGTCCCCCCCTCTCAGTTCAGGTTAGGGAGAAGATAATTTGCAGCAGTGCAACTCAATATAGCGTGGTACAAGCTAGCACACATAAACTTTTAAATCAGTTTCCAAATTAAATTTTAAAATCAGCAACAGAATAAAACGTTTTTTAAAATTACTCAGGCACGGCATAAAGCACGAATTAGGCACCTCTGGTGAACAAGCGGGTCGGGGAAACCCTGCCACAGTCACCCTACCGCAGCTCGCCGATGTTCTGGCTCAGCCTAAATAGCCCTGGAAATGCACCACTAGAGCGCTAACCGCTCCAGTGAGAAACAGGAAGTGCCTGGCTCTCCCTGACCCGCCCTCCGCGCAACGGTACTGGCTACCGCGTCGGACCGGGGCGGGCAGGAGTGGTGATCGAGCCCAGGCTTCCTCAGCTGCCCTGAAGGTAACCGTCCCCCCCTCTCAGTTCAGGTTAGGGAGAAGATAATTTGCAGCAGCGCAACTCGATATAGCACGGTACAAGCTAGCACACATAAACTTTTAAATCAGTTTCCAAATTAAATTTTAAAATCAGCAACAGAATAAAACGTTTAGGGGGTCTGCGACCTTTCCCGCCAGCCCTGCAATGTTCCATGAGAGTACATTGTAGCCCTTGATGTTATCATAGGAATCCAAGGATTCAATGATTTGCTCCCTAGGGGGATCAGCCGTTGTTGTTCCAGGGGGATTATTTTCCCTTAGCCCCAATCTTGGGGCGGAATCAGATGTTTCGAGATGCAGCATAACAGGCCAAGTTTCCGAAACAGGGCCCTCGTCTAAATCAAGACTATAAGTAGGTATACAGCTACTGACTATAGGGATTGGTCTGACGTGGTTTCCAGGTACTCAGTCGCAATCGTTAAGGCCAGAGAGAGATGCATATCTATTTTGGCCCATCAAAGATGAAGAATAGTCATAATCACCCCATGTATTATCCCCATTTGGTCTAGAAAATAAAAAGCCAGGCCTCGGTTGGTCTCTATGATTGAATGTACTGTCATATTGGCCCATGTTCCTGTTATTTTGCCCTTGGGTCACCCCCCTGTAGAAGAAACCCAGTGGCAATATCTCTATACCTTGTCCCCTGAAAGCTGATCCAGACTCCACTTCCCTGTATATCCTTTCTACTGGCGAGGGGCTATAGAAGTTTACCACTATGCAATCCCTCCTTCTTGATTTCCTAGAACTACCCAACCAAGAAACGCGGCGGGCCATGATAACATTGTGCACGGAAGTGTGTCCTTCTACGGTGTTGCGGGACAACCAGTAAGTTACCTTATTTTTAAGTTGGCCATAATCCTCTTTATCTCCGTCGGGGAGAGGGGGTACATTGCCCAAAATCATCACCAATGGGGTAGATTGTGGAGGTATATCAATTATGGGTAGGTTTTCCACACTTCTAGTTTTCTTTTCTGTGTTTGTTTTTTCCTCAGCCCGGGCAGAGGCTACAGGATTGGTTTTCCCAACTGCCCCTTCGGTGTGTTCTATTCCTGTTTTACCGTTTGTCTTTATCCTTTCTACCTCGTTCCTATACACATTGTTAAATGGTTTTGTGGTTCCTCAACTATGGTGGTTAGTGTGGGATGGGTTATAGATGGTAAACTATTGTTAGGTTTTTTAGATTGTGAGACAAGACCATGGCTTTCCATACAGGCTTCCAGGTTTTTCCAGTGTGTGTGTGTTATCTGTAGTAGCCTACTGTAACTTCCCCAGATTCTCATGTATTACTTTCATTCTTTCTATGAGTGGAAGCATAAATGACTTTGTTATCTTTTCCACTTGTACCACAAAGCCTTCTGGGATTTGTGATGTTAGTGAGGGCCGCTTAGACGACTGTAAGGTGGCAGTAAGTGGGGTTTTGGTGGGCAGGCTCTGAAGAGCATGGGAAGCGATATTTGATGTTGATTTTGCAGATGTCAATAAATTCACCCCCTCATTAGATGTTTTTATTACTTTTGGGCATCTGCCCTTTTCTTGTCCTCCACCCCTCTTTCTTTTCCCAGTGTGTGTAGGGCCTGTTTCTGAATTTTTAGGTATGGGATCAGCTAAAACCTTGAGGAGGCTTGTCTCAGCAGGCCCACTTTCTGCAGATAGTGAACTACCTAATGTGTTGTTCACAGGGGAGCCAGTATTGTGCCCAACCGATCCTATGCTCACTTCTAGCAAACTATCACCAGAATGTCGCTGACTGCCTAGTTGTTCTGGCGTTACTGCATTCATAATGTTGCCCAATGAGGACCGCTTCGAGCAAAGAGATTCCAGTGAAAGGCGCTTTTCTGTGATGGCTATTCCGCGCTCTAGGACAGCTGCAGCTCTAGTGATAAAATTATCTAGTGTCCCAGTAATGCTACCCCCAATGGTGTTAGGCACTACCTTCCACCCCTTCCCTAGTCGTTGTGCCATAGTCCCTGTTTATCTAGCAGCTGATTAAAACACGGGGTACCTGTAGTCAGTTCAATGTGCGACAATCAAGTCCCAAACAATAAACAAAGTGTCTCACTTGGAATAATGACTCGTTAGAGGGTTGGCCCAGCCCGGCCTTTTCCGGTCTACTACGGCCTTAGGCGGCCCACCCTTGTCCCGGGCTTCTCCCGCACGCGTCCTGCGACGCGAAGGTTCACCGTTCTCTTTAAGCGTTAACGGGCACACAGTGATGGCTGGGAGCGGCGTCCAGCCGCAAAGGATCTTGGGGGATGTAGTCCCCCCTCCCGGCGGCCGCACTGCGGTGTCCTGGCGGCTGCGGCTGTGGGGGGAGACCAACACCAGTGTCAGGGGCTTGTGGCGGCAGGCGATGGCTGATGGCTGTGGTCCCAAAAGGTAGGTCAAAGAGAGCTCACGCTCCCCCGAGGTTCACCGTTCTTTTTAAGCGCCACCGGGCGCACAGTGATGGCTGGGAGCGGCGTCCAGCCGCAAAGGATCTTGGGGGATGTAGTCCCCCCATCCCGGTGGCCACGCTGCGGTGTCCTGGCTGCGGGGGGAGACCAACACCGGTGTCAGGGGCTTGTGACGGCAGGCGATGGCTGATGGCTGTGGTCCCAAAAGGTAGGTCAAAGAGAGCTCCCGCTCCCCCGAGGTTCACCGTTCTTTTTATGCGCCACCGGGTGCACAGTGATGGCTGGGAGCGGCGTCCAGCCGCAAAGGATCTTGGGGATGTAGTCCCCCCTCCCGGCGGCCGCACTGCTGTGTCCTGGTGGCTGCGGCTGCGGGGGGAGACCAACAATAGTGTCAGGGGCTTGTGGCGGCAGGCGATGGCTGATGCCTGTGGTCCCAAAAGGTAGGTCAAAGAGAGCTCCCCCTATTTGTGTCTTGTCTGCATTTAATTTATACCCAGAGCTCTGTCCAAATAATATTGCTAACCGATCGATTTCTAGCACAGCATTGGCTGGATCCGGCGAATCGTCGGCAAATGCTAATGGTTTGACATACATTGGCCCAATCCTCACAGAAGGAATGCTTAAACTATTTTCCAATACATTTAAAAAGGGACTGATGTAAAGAGTAAAGGGAAACATGAACACCCTTATCTGGTACCTCATAATATTGGCGCCCAATCAGATTCAAGCCCCACCACGCATATTCGGGCCACAGGAGATTTGTACATTGTTCTTATTGTCCCAAGGAAGCCAGGGCCTAACCCTTGCCCCTCCATAGTTGCCCATAAAAATCCCCAAGAGACATGGTCAAACGCTTTCTCTGTGTCTAGTAAGATTATCCTACAAGGAGATTGCCGAAATGCAGCATAGTCCAACAAAGCGACCATCCTACTAATGTGGTTAACCATACCTTCCTGGGATAAAGCCTTGTTGATGCAAGGAGATTAGAGGAGTGATCACTCAGGAAAATCGCGTGGCAAGGATCTTTGCTTATATTTTCCCATCGCAGTTTAACAATGAGATTGGCCTATATGATCATGGCAATGTGGGCAATTAGTCTTGCTTCTTAAAAATAATGATATTAGCTACATCCCATGACACCGAGGCATTGCCTTTCTGTGCTTAAAAAAAATACTGAGCATGTCTAATTTTAGCTCCGGCAAAAAGACTTTATATAGTTCTAATGGAAGTTTGTCTGGCCCAGCAGCCTTGCCTGTTGCTAAAGAGCCAACAACCTCCACAAGCTCTTCTATTGTGATAGGCTCTTCCAAGTATTTCTGGCCATCTAACTGAAGCCTCTTTCTAAAAGGGTCTATAAAGAAAGATTGAGTTTTTTCCTGACTACTTAAATCCTCTTTATACAGTTCCTCGTAAAAAGTCCTAAAAACTTCGAGGTGTTTTAACTACTCTTCCGGCTGAGTCTTCAATTGCAGTAATTGAACCTTTTACCTCCTTACACCTGATTCATTTTACTAGGCATCTACCTGTTGCTTCGCCATATTAGTAACAATCCCGTCTAAAAAGCTGACATTTCTTAGCGTTTTCTTTGGACCAGAGACCATTATCCTAGCCTTGCAGCGGGCTACCTCCGTTTGCACCTGACTAATGTCAAGATTCTGCATTCTAAAGGTCCTTATATAGCTCTTGTATGACCTGTTTCTGCTATTTTTGAGTATATAATCCAAAGCTCAGAATTTCCCACCGATGCCCTGTCTTTAAAACGTCCCAAACCATGACATAAGTGGTACAGTTATGATTAATAGACAAAAATTGATTTAACCATTGTCGAATATGAAGAATAAACTGATCATTAAAAAGTAGTTTCCTATCAAATGAAAATATCCCATGGGTCCGATTCAAGCCCTTATTTACAAGTTTTATTACTAATGGATTGTGATCTTAAGTGACTCTGGGGTAGATTTGTGTCTGTGCCTCCGCTAAATGATTGTTCATTACAAAAAAATAGTCTAATCTGACTAGTTTTTGATGCGGACAAGAATAATGTGTAACCCCCGTATCAGGATATTTTAGCCTAGGCCATACATTGACTAAACCATCATCATACAAAACCTGTTGTAGAGCCTTGTACACCTTAGGTTTCCATACACCATATTTGTTTCCAGCAGGACATTGTGTAACTTCTTCCAATTCAATATTAAGATCCCCGCACATTATCAAAGGAGATGCCCAAAAGGCCAATTCTATATTGACATAATCCAATATCTAGGACTCATCAAAATTCGATCCCTATACAGAGTATATTGTGAGGAGCATTCGGCTACCGCCCACCGCCCATATTTTTCGGCCAAAGTCCGGCCACAAGATAAAATATTAGGCCTAACAAGATTGCCACACCTCTTGTAGTGGTTCCTTGTGATGTACATACCAGAGGCTTAAATCCTAACTCATAAGGACCTGACGTTTACCCCAAGATATATGCACCTCCTGTAAGCAGACCACGCCAGGGTTCTGTGGTAAATAAATAAATAATACCCTATTTTTGACTAGACTTATAGCATAACAGATAGCTCAATAAAATAAGAGTCAAGATTCGAGGTAGTAGGAGTTTCTGCAGGTTTATTACAGCATAAGGACAGGATCAGGACAACCTGCATAGGAACAGAATGACAGGGCCCAGCAGGACAACTGGGGCCCAACAGGGGAAAAGAGGCCCAGCAGCTGCTGGGGCTAGGTCTGGGATGAGCGCGCTAACATTCAATAACAAAACACAGGCATATATACATAGCGCGAACACATAGCATTACATTGCAGTAGGCGTAGCAGTGGGTGGAGCAGAAGGCGTGACGCGTAGCAGTCGCGAAAGATAACAGTAAAAAGAGGTGTAACTGGGCGTATACATAGACATGTGGTGCAAACGTAACAGAATATGTCATGAATGGGCGGAAACATAGGAGGGGGCTACCTAAGGAGCCGGGACCTCTAACCTAATGGTGCGCGAAAACTGGCAATGACGTGTTACTAGGAGAAGCTGGGGCTATGAACTCTGTGCTAGGAGCAGAGACTAGAGTCTGGAGGGTCGGAGCGACATGTACCTAAACCCTATCTGGTATCTGATGTTTAGGGAACATGTTGATATAAACTAGAAGTCATGAGGGGAAAAGCTAACTTGATTCTAAGACTGGACCATGCATTATTCTACATGAAGTGCGTGATGAAGAATATTAAATTACCATTAATACAGTATTTCTCTAACGTGGAGCCGAATAGGCTAGACAATGACGGAAACTATTGATGCAGTTCAGTAGCTTAGGAATGCAGAAGAGGAGGACTGAACTGATAACTGGAACTATAACATACTTTTGGCAGACTCAGAGGCAGAGCCAAGCTGCACCGGGCACTGCGAGGCAGGAAGTAAGTGAAAGGTCGAGGATACAGGTGGGGGCTGTATTACTCCTCAGCGAGGCTTTCAGGAGACAGGAGCTGAATCTGTGGTCCGGGCCCTTTTGAGGCCTGGAAACGGGGACTTTATAATGGAATAACGTGCACACTGGGAAACGTGGCAACATTACTTTACATAGGCCTGATATTCGTAGTATTCACGAGGACTGGAAAATGACATACCAGAGGTGGACACAACTGGAATTGCGTCATTAATCGGACATGGGGAATAACATATGCATATTGGTCATGCACACATAACATATGATGGATGAAGCGTAGGGACACAGAACATGGCAAAATTTACTTTTCCACATTCCCTCCTTGTCACTACGTTTCCATCAGGAAACATCAATATTCATGATACCATCTATCATTTCATACAGTATCATTTGCTCGTCTCGAATTATCCTGGAACGGGATTTAGAACGGGGCTTGGGACTAGGAATACAAGAGGTAGCACACATGCTGCAAATCGCAGGGCCACATTGTATACAGAGGCAGCAGCTAAATATAATCGCTACTGCAATACCTAGAAAGGACAGGACTTTCCATCCCCATGCGGAAATTATATTCCAGAACCAACCTGACCATGTCCAGGTGCCTGGATCTTGGTGTAACAGATGGGCAATTTTATGGAGTCTGGTTATAGCTGAATAAACAGACGGCGCGTTATTTGGAATGAAAATGCAGCAACTAGATCCGATGACTCTACAGGCCCCGCCCCTATCGGCCAGTATGACGTCAAGGACGAGACGATTTTGCAAAACGACAAATCTCATAGCAGATTGTTCCTCGGTTAGGTTACCTAGAGCAGAGGCAGTCTCATTAACTACAGCTTCAAGGGTTCTTGTTAACCTACGGATCAGTTTACTATTCTGGACAGGTCCTACAAAGAAGAAGAAACCTTTATTGAAATCTGTATACTGTTCTAGAGTAGTTTCAGTATAATCGACAATTGGGGACTCCCTTCTATGTCTAATGTGTACTAGATGTGTGTTTCTGTGATAATCAGATGGGGCTAGGAAAACAGGTGGCAGTAGGAAAGCAATGTAACAGGTTCCCTCCCAATCGAGGGGCAGACGGACATATGCAGTTTGACCACAAATAAAATAAGAATGACGTGAAGCTTTGAAAATAGATTTCCCACTGTCACTATACTTGATAACAGTAGTACATTCACTATGACCTATATGTACAGAACCATAACTACGGACACATAATTCGCCTTTGACTGGTAGTACTGAAATAGCAGGTAAGTCTGGAGTAGTATCAGACTGAACATTCAGGACCATGAAATTCGACGAATAATTACCTAAATTATATACTTCGTTTTCTAGATCTAAACCTGTTCTGTGGGGGAAACCTTGCTTGTCTGGAAAACATGTACTGTTAAGAAAAGACATATCTGTTGAGGATGACGTTAACGTGGACCATGCTCCACACGAACCATTATGTGAGAATGGATAAGGAAACAGTGGCAGAACTCCCTTCGGTGTCTGGAAAGGGGGGAGTCGACCACACACCCAACAATTTGTGGCATTGCTGGTCTGGTGTGAGTAATGTAACATACGGATAAATGTGTTGTTGCGCATAGCGAGGCGGTAAGAATATTCGTGAGGAGGCAGATCACTAAACGTGTGCTCTACTGTAGCATTAGCAGACATATTTACATGAGGAACTGGAAAACACAGGAAAAGTGCGTAACTAGTGCAGGAAATCATTATGCTGAGAAATAATATGAAACTCAGAAAAACGATACATTGAAGTGAACTTCGACTGACTCTCTCACTATGGGGGTCTATTTTAAACATGTCAGAAACAATCTAACCGTTTCACCTAGGGGAGGACTTATACAATCAAACTGACTGACTTATTTTACTAGACCTTAATTTGAGCTTATACTCCTGCTGCGGAGTTTTCTCTAACAAGGGAGGGGTTGTAATAATGTCTTGTGCGGGACAGTCCTTTAAAACAATGTTCTGGCAATCTTTCGAATCCTGGAAATCCTTGGAAATGTTTTTAGAGGCTGGTTTCAATCCATTGAAAAGTTTTACATGAGAAAGGTGGACCCACCCCTTCCTGCCTTCCAACTTGACGGCAGTTCGGGTGGTCAAGAGGACCTGACGTGGCTCCTTCCAACGTGGTTCCAGCGGGCTTGATCTGTCGAAATTCCGGACCATCACAAGGGAGCCTGGAACGATCTCGTGCGGTGCCACCTCGGTATTGTCTGGAAATGCGGCGGCAACCTGTGAACGACATGAGTTGAGGGCAGACATCAAGGAAGCTAGGTAATCTGTCAGCATATTACATGAAACATCGGTAATACTTCGGGGTCTAGGAGTACCCCACATGTTAGGGGGGCGGCCGAATACGACCTCGTACGGGGACAGACCTGATCTGGAATGTGCGACCATACGCATATAAAATAAAGCGACTGGCAGAGCTATTAACCAGTCCACACCTTTGTCTTTACAGATTTTTGCAATGCGGATTTTCAGAGTCTGATTATGTCTCTCTACGAGACCGGCTGCTTCAGGATGGCGTACACAATGGAACTTCCACTGGTACCCTAACAACAGGGAAACGTGCTTCATTAACTCTGAGGAGAATGGCTGACCGTTATCAGAATATACGACTCTAGGGAGTCCGTATCTAGGGAAAAATTCACGAACCAACTGCTTGGCAGTGGTCGCGGCTGTGTAATCTGGGACTGGATATGCTTCTGTCCACCTGGACAAAGCGCATACTACTACAAGGACATACTTGAAACCTCGACATCGCTCCATCTGAATATAATCCATCTGGAGGACCTCAAAAGGGTGGTCAGGGGGCTGGAAACCACCTTGTTCCACCGGGACACTTTTACCTGGGTTAAACTGACAACATATCATACAGGTACGGACTTTCTGCTTGGCTGCAGCTCGTAAATGCTTGTTGAACCAAATGTTCTGGATACTGTCTAACATAGCTTTTTCTCCTAAATGTGCTGGACTATGTGCGGTATTGATAATGACTTGAACCATAGAATCGGGGAGAAACCATGTGGCTCTACCCTTCGTTAACCATCCTTGATCTGTCTGGACCCCTCCTTGTTCAGACCATTTCTTGATTTCATCGGGAGTAGCATGTAACTGGATATCTATGACATCTTGTGTAGGGTCCTTAACTGTCATGCATATAATCGGATCTGAAGTATGTGTCATGTTAACTGGAATGTCTGGAGTCTGTGCTGTGAGCTTGGCTGTGCGGTCTGCTAAATCATTACCTTGGGAAATAATGTCGGTGACTTTCGTATGTGCTTTGCATTTCATGATAGCAATAGATGTCGGTAAATGTATGGCATCTAACAGGGCTTGAATAAGGAGACCATGCTGAATCTTGGTTCCATGAGAAGTCATGAAACCTCTCTCCTGCCAGAGTACTCCGAAGTCGTGTACAACTCCGAATGCGTAACGTGAATCTGTGTAAACATTAACTTTCAGGTTCTTGGCATGTATACAGGCTTGTGTCAGAGCGACTAGCTCTGCTGCTTGAGCGGACAGGGTGTCAATACGGTGTGTTTCAATAACTTCAGTGTCAGTAGTCACTGCATACGCGGCGACTAGTTCTCCTGTACTAGTTCTCATACATGAACCATCCACATAAAGTGTCAGGTCAGGATCTGGTAACGGAATGTCTGTCAGGTCTTGTCTTGGCTTCGTCGTAATGTTAACTACTTCCACACAGTCATGTGGGTCTGGATTTTCATTAACTGCTGGTAACAGTGTAGCAGGATTCAGGACGTTGCAGCGTCTAATTTCTATGTGTGGCTGGAACAGTGTCAATTCATAACCTGTTAAACGTGCAATTGTCAAGTGCTGTGTTTGTGTTCGGTTTAAAAGAACTTCTACGGAATGTGGGACTTGTACTGTCAGGGAATGTCCTAAAACTATAGAATCACTTTGTCTGATAGCTAGTGCTGTGGCTGCAACTGACTTGAGGCACGCAGGCAACGCCTGGGCGACTGGATCTAGTGTGCTCGAAAAATAAGCACAGGGCTTGTATTGTCCTGCTTGATCTTGTGTGAGAACAGACAATGCTGTACCTTCGCGTTCAGTAACAAAAAGTGTAAAAGGCTTACTGTAGTTCGGTGTAGCTAGAACTGGAGCTTGACATAGGGCTTTCTTTAACTCGTTAAAACTAAGTGTATGGTCAGATGTCCAATGGAGGACAGTCGATACGGCTGCCTCCTGTGTCGTTAACTGTATCAGTGGCTTGGCTAGAAATGCATACTGGGGAATCCATTGTCTACAATAAGAAGTAAGGCCGATAAAAGCACGTACCTCCTTCTGGGTTCTGGGCTGGGGAAGACTCGCTATTAACTGGATACGGTCGGGTGTCAACTGCCTACCCCTCTTGGACAGCAAGTGTCCTAAGTATACCACTTGCTGGACACAGAATTGAAGCTTCGAAGGTGACACTTTGTGCCCCATCTCGGCTAGAAAATACAGAACTGTAAGGGATGCTCGCTCGCAGTCACGTTCAGAACGGGCTGTGATCAGTAGATCATCGACATACTGGAGCAGGGCAGTGTCAGTTGGCATGTGAATATTGTCTAGTTGTCTCTTGAGTGCTTGACTGTAAATACTAGGACTTTCTGTGAAACCTTGAGGAGCGCGTGTAAACATATAGCTCCTTCCATTTAAACAAAATCCGAAAAGAAACTGGCTGTCTGGATGAATTGGAACACTAAAAAATGCATTCTTGAGGTCTATGACAGTGAAGAACATGGCTTCGGAATCAATGGCTGTTAACAGGGAAGAAATATCTGGGACAACTGGGTACTGAGGAATAATACATTTATTAAGCTCTCGTAAATCAATCACTAATCGATATACTGGGGGTGCATTTGGATCAGTACGTTTCATGACTGGAATGATCGGAGAATTACATACATTGGAGTCAGTTTCTACAACTACTCCTTGAGCCATGAGCTCGTCAATAATTTTGGATAAGGCTGCTACAGCCTCGGGTGGCAATCTGTACTGTCTGATTCGTGGTAACACTACACCTGGCTTGAGAGTCACACGATGGGGTGTGATTTGCATATAACCTACATCAGTTGGACCTTGCGCCCATAAATGCTGTGGAACATTAGACAATCTTGAATCAAAATCTCGTAATACATAGTGACCCTTAAAGTCACGTAGGAACAGACGTATTCCCTCTGGGGAACAGCAAATAACTGCACCTAACTCTTTCAGTGTCTTAATGCCTAATAGATTTTCTGGACATGACTTAGTAAGTAACAGATCAGTAGTACGGGACAATGGACCTACTTCTAGAGTGACTGGCTTAGATATCTCATTAACTATTGGTTTTCCTGAAAATCCAAGGGAAACATTTCTTGAGCCTGAGAGCGGAGCCCCTGGAACTTCGGCATGACTAATTGTGGTCCTACTTGCCCCTGTATCGATCAAAAACTTTCTGTCTTTCCCTAATACTTGACTGTGAACATAAGGACCCTCTTGATCTACAGGTATCTCGATGAGAGGCAAGCCTACCTCCCTCTCTAGGCTGTTTCATGAATATGACTGGTACTCTGGATACTCGGACTGCGCATACTGGTACATCTGTGATGTAACATGCTGTGTTGCAGCTATAGGCTGCGGTGCGGGAACTGTCTGTTGTGCATTCTGTGACTGAGGAATCTGTGAAACTTGCTCTTGTCTAGGCGGACGTGGTCTTTCTTTAGTCTTACCAGTAGCTATGTTGTGTTTCAGAACTGCACACTCGTTTATAAAATGACCTGGCTGTTTACAATAATTGCAGTTCCCTCTAACGGGAGCTGCAGGATGACTGGCTTGATTGGCTTGATTTGGACCCCTCTTCTGACTGTCTTGAGGAACAGATTGTGCAACTAGCACTTTCATTTTCGTGTCTTTCATACGTTTTCTCTCGTGTTCTTGCTCTTCTCTGATTCTATTCTGGTGGTACTGAAGCATCTGGAGCATCTGGGACGGAGTATTTGCTTGCCAGGTGCTTTCGACTTTCAAGACTCGATTTTTAATTTGCGGACTTGAATTCTCGACTAATTTGGTGACGAAAAGATGAGGGTATGACTCACTACTTGTCTTGAGACCACTGTTGATACTGAAACATTTCTCAAATCTAGAATAAAAATCACTAATATCTTCATCTTGTTTCTGTTTACAGGCTGAGATTGCATCCCAGTCTTCTTTCCTAGTTGTCAATAATCTGGGTAAAACTTGAATCAATAATTCTGGTAAATCTTTACATTTATCTCCGAGACCGGTACCTGGTACTCGTGCCTTGTCTTCAGCTTCTAGAGCTGCCCAATCGATCTTTTTCTCTCCCACCTCCCATTCTTTTTCTTTTAACTTTTCATACACCCCTGCGGGTAACAGGACCTTTAACATTTTAATGATGTCTGGGTAAGTGTATTCTCCCATACGGAGCATGTCTTTTAATTCTCTATGGAACCCTGCTGGATCTTTGTCATGACAGGGAATTAATTTCTTCATTTCAAGAAGTTCCATCTTTGAAATCGGAGTGTATACAAACACTCGTTGCATTACGCCCCCCGCCCCTTGGACTGGGTGGACTTCTCGTAACGGATTCTGTCTGTCTATGTAGAATGGCTTATTTTCTGGGGGTGAGACATGAACAAAATGCGGGTTCAGGAACGTTCTATATTTGTGGCGCTGTTCTAGAATGACACTAATTAAATCAGTACCTAGACCTCTCCATCTATACTGGAGTAACTCGTTCAGGATATCGTGCAACGGACCTGGATCAGAATGTTGACCCTCATACAGAGTGATGAGGTGCTGGATCATATACATACCCACCAGTCGTTGCTCGGCTGGGGGCAGTTTCAGAAACATTTGTGCCACTATTTCGTCTGGAAAAGTGGTAGAATCAGTAATCCATCGGACTGCTGATCGGGCTAGTTCTTGTTCATGCATGGTACTTAATTCACTGTAACCGACTCGTGATTTCAGAATGTGATCGGTAGCTTGAAATACTTGTTCTAGAGAACCTTGTTCTGGTGCTGGATGATGAGAAATAGGCTTGTGTTCTAGGCGTAAATGGCGGTCTGGAAATCTGGATTTTCCTACATACGCTATTCTGGCGGGATTCTCGTCTTCCTCTTCAGGATCAGAGATACTTTCTTTCTCGCTTACTTGTGCTGCTTTACGCTGGTCGTGTAACCTTATTATTTCTTTACGAATTTTCTTGTACATACTCTCCATGGCACTGACGGTCTTGTGCTTACCCTCGGCTATATTATCACTCCACCTTGTCAGGATTCTCATTTCGGCGGGATCTTTAGACGGGTAATCTTGTTCTCTTATTAGACAATTGATCAGGAACTTTAATATCATGAGCTGAATCTCGGCTTTCCTTTGAGACATAATCTCGCCAATACTTTCTGGATCCTCCCCTGTACGGATGAAACGATATATTCTGTCTAGATCTTCTTTCATATTCGGTAAGGTGACTAGATACTCGGTCACTCTCCTTACACGTAAGGAATATAAAACCATAGTATATTCGCCTGGAACTGGATCATAGACACATTCGTTAAGGGCTTGCCTGATTTCTGTGACAGACTTGTTACTTTTAGGAGTACGCTGTGATGCTTGAGCATGTAATTCGAGTGCCGATAAACGCTTGTGTGGCGGCGGGGTTTGAGGAGTAGCTCCTCCTGCGGCCCCTAAACTGGAGTCGTCTACTGAGGCTCTACGTCCTGGCAGAGTGGGAAATGGAACTGTAGGCTGGACCGGGGGTACCGTAACAGGTACTCCGGTGTCTGGAGGAGCGGGAAGTGCCTGATTTACAGGGACTGGCGGAGCGCGAACAGGATTTGCATATTCGGGGACTGTGTCGTCCAGATAGGACGAAATAAAAATATCAGCTGCGGTCGGTTTGTGACGTAGCTTGGTCGGAACTAATGGTGGCGGGAAATTACTGGATGCCTCTGGGGTCGCTTTTGGCAAACCTTCGGCAAGAAGAGGATACATACCCTTAATAAGGGCATGCCTCTGTCTGTCTGACTGTTCGGCTTTGACTTGTTCACCTATCTCGATTAATTCTCTTTCTTGGGCTCGTTCCTGGGATTCTCTACATAACTCTGACTTTCTGACTTCCTTTTCCGTTCTTTTATGCGCTTCTTTACGCCATAACTCGATGGCATCTTTCTGTGACTGTCTGGCTTTCTTTTTCCATAATGCTTCTTCTACTCGCATGATACATTCGGCATCCCATGTACCCGATACGGGCCATCTATACTTTTCTTCTAACTGTTTGGTATACTCTACCCATAAATCTAGATACAATATGGCGCTTATGCCATGTTTCTGATACATAAAGTGACCTGGACTGTCCCTAGGCGGGACAGGAACTGCTTCCTCTAATAAACCTTTTCTAGTTTTTAACTGACGTAACTTGGAAAATATAGGCATGACTGAACTGTAATCTGGACACAATACAATACACAATAAAAACACGAAATCACATCGCACTCATACCACAACAGTAAATTACATGAAGAACATTATAAATAACAGTTCGAACAGAATATTACCTGGAATACTGAGAACAGAAATAGAACAGATTTTCTCGAGAACGGAACAGACTAGAGTTACTGGATGCACTGCTGTAACAGTACGGAACATACCGGTCCCATAAAGGGACGCATCAGGACCCGTATCCACCTAGGTGAACACTTCGTTTGTGAGTCTGGGCACCACCAACCCACGGACCAGGAGTCAATTTAAATTGGTCCTGTCTAGATACTACCCCAGCAATGGTACTCACCGGGCAGCACGGAACGGAAGGCCTCGGACTGGACTGGACGACGGACGACGAACTTCGGACTTCAGTTACGGGTGGGCCTCCGGATACCTCGGACCTTGGACTCTCGGCTTGGGCTCTGGTCGGGACTCGCCGCGTTCCTCCACCGTCTCGTTCGGATGCTGGACCGCCTCCTCCGTCTCCTCCGTGGGCCTGAGGGATACTTGAGCAGAAATATCTGCCACTGCGCAGAAGAGTTCCGTCACGACTGCAGAGGGTCAGGGGGTCGGCGTGGCTTCACCGACGCGTGGGGAAAGGGCAAGTCCCTATTCGGGCGCCATTATGTGGTAAATAAATAAATAATACCCTATTTTTGACTAGACTTATAGCATAACAGATAGCTCAATAAAATAAGAGTCAAGATTCGAGGTAGTAGGAGTTTCTGCAGGTTTATTACAGCATAAGGACAGGATCAGGACAACCTGCATAGGAACAGAATGACAGGGCCCAGCAGGACAACTGGGGCCCAACAGGGGAAAAGAGGCCCAGCAGCTGCTGGGGCTAGGTCTGGGATGAGCGCGCTAACATTCAATAACAAAACACAGGCATATATACATAGCGCGAACACATAGCATTACATTGCAGTAGGCGTAGCAGTGGGTGGAGCAGAAGGCGTGACGCGTAGCAGTCGCGAAAGATAACAGTAAAAAGAGGTGTAACTGGGCGTATACATAGACATGTGGTGCAAACGTAACAGAATATGTCATGAATGGGCGGAAACATAGGAGGGGGCTACCTAAGGAGCCGGGACCTCTAACCTAATGGTGCGCGAAAACTGGCAATGACGTGTTACTAGGAGAAGCTGGGGCTATGAACTCTGTGCTAGGAGCAGAGACTAGAGTCTGGAGGGTCGGAGCGACATGTACCTAAACCCTATCTGGTATCTGATGTTTAGGGAACATGTTGATATAAACTAGAAGTCATGAGGGGAAAAGCTAACTTGATTCTAAGACTGGACCATGCATTATTCTACATGAAGTGCGTGATGAAGAATATTAAATGACCATTAATACAGTATTTCTCTAACGTGGAGCCGAATAGGCTAGACAATGACGGAAACTATTGATGCAGTTCAGTAGCTTAGGAATGCAGAAGAGGAGGACTGAACTGATAACTGGAACTATAACATACTTTTGGCAGACTCAGAGGCAGAGCCAAGCTGCACCGGGCACTGCGAGGCAGGAAGTAAGTGAAAGGTCGAGGATACAGGTGGGGGCTGTATTACTCCTCAGCGAGGCTTTCAGGAGACAGGAGCTGAATCTGTGGTCCGGGCCCTTTTGAGGCCTGGAAACGGGGACTTTATAATGGAATAACGTGCACACTGGGAAACGTGGCAACATTACTTTACATAGGCCTGATATTCGTAGTATTCACGAGGACTGGAAAATGACATACCAGAGGTGGACACAACTGGAATTGCGTCATTAATCGGACATGGGGAATAACATATGCATATTGGTCATGCACACATAACATATGATGGATGAAGCGTAGGGACACAGAACATGGCAAAATTTACTTTTCCACAGTTCATCTTTCTAATTTCCTGGGCGACTCCTTGCCGCTTATCTCTATCATTAAGTCCTTGCACGTTAAAAGAACAAACAACCTTTTGAGAATACTCTCCCCTCCTCAAAATCACAATGTTTACACGTATAGGCTGTGCATCCTTTATTAGCTCATTTTCAATTTTCAGCCTGTGCCACTATAGCAGCCTCAACACCCCACAGATCCCCCCAACCCCACCCTTTCACTTCCTCTGCTAGCGGAAGCCCCCCCTAGCACCCCAAACAAAGAAGCTAAAAGACCCATGGATCTTTGCGTGATGAGAAGCCTCATAACACCACCTTTCCCCCTCTTACCCCCTCCCGTATTCGTCCAGCTCAATCCAGTGTGATTGATACCTAAACATAAAGCATACTATACTTTATACTTCATAGCCTCAGCATATAATAGCATATAATAACACATCTGCCTATCCTTATTAAGCATCAACCAATTGCCTATGGTGTAATCGTCTTTAAGAATTCCCTAGCCTTGGCTTCGGAAGTAAAGAATTGGGTTTTGTCCTTATACATATATCTTTAAGTTTGGCGCGATTCAGGAGAAACACTTGAGCACCTTTACTCTGAAAAGGATTAAATAACTGTCAAAGTTGCCACCTTTTTTACACAGTTGAATGGCAATAATCTGGTTAAACAAAAAACTCAAATCCTTTATCCTTTCTATTCCTATCAAGCCTCGCCAGATCATACAGAGCTTGCCTAGACAAAAAGTCAGACAGACAGATCAAAACTGCTCTAGGCCGCGGGGTGGATTGACTAGCACCAAAATGACTGTTCTGCCGGAAAGAAAACCGATGTGCCCGTTGCACTACCATGTTCCAAGTCTACTGTGTTAGTTCTGGGAATGCTTCAGTGAATAGTTTGCAATACATTTCCGAACATCTGAGCCCTCGACGCCCTCTGGCACACCAAGAACTCTTAAATTATTGCGCCAACAACGATTTTCCATATCCTCAAGTTTCCAGGCTATGTCATATTTCTGAGAGACTAAGGACTCTGTGGTGGCTTTCTGAGTAGTCATCTCAATGTAAAGATCCTATTCTCTGCTTCAGATATCCTCTTGGCGAATTCTGTACAAGATTTTGCTACACGCCGGAGTGAGTTCTATAACTGGTGACAGGCACTTTGTGTTTTTTGGCTCTCGACGCGAGTCTCATCTCTATGCATCATGATAGACTCGTAGATGACAGCAAGAGAAATATTTTCCAATTGGGTGGACGTCTTATGTTGTCCTTTTCTCTACACACCCTGTGACTCTACTCCCAGGTTAAGTGAGGGGGAACAATCCCAAGCAGATGGTGCAACAGGATCACCATGTTCTCCGAGGTTGGATGAGATAACTTTTTTCCAGACAGTACCTGTTTCCAATGCCATAATTCGCCCTCCCGGACCCTCCTCCTCTTGGTGTATGTTGCTGGTCTCCCTCCAATGTCCATTTGGGGACCCCTCTCCTGAGGGCATCTCCAGTGTCTGAAGTGACACATCGCCTGATAAGTGGTCTGACAAAGAAAATAAATGTTCACCGCCATCAACCTCAGGTATATCTAAAGGATCGTTCAAATTCATCATATGTTAATTCCCCTCATTCAAATTGACAGCCACTGCTGCTGACCCAGAGAGAGCAGGTTCCTGAGCACAACTAACGAGTCCTGCCAGGGTTCGCTGTGATTGTCCCCCTGCACTATTATGCCTTAGAACATTATCTGTTGTGTTCCCTTGCTCGCTCAGCACTACCTCAGCATCTGACATCAATTCAATATCCCCCAGATTAACAGGGCTCACCTTGGTTGCTTGGGTGGCAGAAATACCTTTTCCAACAAGCAGCCCTCTGGTTTGGCATTCCTTTCTCTATTCTGGGGTAAAAAAAAAAATTGCCGGAGTGATCTTCCTCCCATTCGTCTGACTGTTTACATGTCCCGGAGCAGCTTCAGTGTTAGAAGCCGCTCCACTTTGTTGTTTCTCTTGGGCTGTTTCCGGGACCTTCACCAAGACGGAGGAATCTCCCACAGTATGTGTCTTGCTCCCCTGGGCAGACATCGGGGGCGTAGCGGACACAGGAGCAACAGTGCACTGATTCACCGCCAAGAATCGGTAGGGGCCAAGACTATGAGGGCGGAGCCAGACCAGACGAGCAAATAGGACCATGGACCGCCAAGAGGTAAGAATACTCCACAGCATTCCTTGTACGTGTGGGTGTTAATAATAATCACGTATGGCATCTGCAAAGCAACAATTTTAGGTCTGGATGAAGAAAACAGCAGAAACAATTCTCCAGTATATCTGAATGAGGGGAGAGAGGGAGGGATCAGCTACCAGTGCTTACTCGGCCGAAGGACCGGCCGCCATCTTGCCTCCGTCAGAATTTTATTTTTTAAAGTTTAATAGGTCATATTTATTCAGAATCATACTTTTTATTCATATTAGTTTCAAACAATCAATCTTTTACAGAATTGATAAAGAAATAATGGTTAATTTATTAAATATACAATGCTTGAAGTGTGATCCAAAAAGAAAAGAATCAATTTTCTAACAATCAGGTGCGAAATACATGTCAGTCAGAACCCATGAAGACTTTTATTCATAGAGAGTGAGAGAAGCATAACGCTTCCATGAATCAGTTCAAAAATCCAAAATAAAGCAAAGTAGAACTTCCTATAAAGAGAGGTCCATGAAACTCAGTAAAGCAGTGATACTCAAAGTACGGCCCGGGAGCCACTCGCTGCCCTCCTGACTTTTACATGCGCCCCCCAGGTTAAAAGCAGTGATGGGCCAGTGTTTCCTTTACTGAGCATTAACATTCATAAGTATGTTAAATAAATGGGCAAGCATTTATTTACATGTTACCTGAAGTTAAAGAAAGGAGAGTTTCTAAGATGTCCAGAACCGCTTAAATTTAGAAACTTCTTCATTTTGAAAGACATCTTAGAACAAATGTGGAAAAATAAGACAATGTCTCTACAGCATTTAAAAAAGGTGTTTTTTAATTAACAAGTAGAAGTGTTTCACCTTAGTATATCATATTGCTGCAATGTGAGGTATTTGTTTAAATACATTTTCAAATATGTATTTAGAAACATTATTTCTTCCACCCATCCAGACAACAATGCCAAAAGTGATTTAAGAGGCAAATCAGTTGTCATGTGCACCATGTGGGATGCCTGGGTTGCTTTAAAACATGGACAGCATTATCATTTATTAAATAAAATACAAGAGAAGGTTTCGTAATGCACACATCTTGAACTTGTGCATTTTGAGGTTCTCCGATATGTGCGAATTAAGAAAAAGGAGGCAAAGTAAATAATACATTTGTCTAGGATCACACTAATTGGGCAAGTGGGGAAGCAGGGATTGCTCTCTGGTTTTCAGATTTAATATTGTGTAATTCAGCTGCTAGATGTACATGCTTAATTTTCCTTACACCTCCCACCTTACACACATTCCTCACCCGACCTACACCGTACTGGCATCAGTGCGGCTCTCAGTCACTTCATAGACCATACTTTGTGGCCCCTGGGTGAATATTTGTGAATACCCATGCAGTAGAGGAAATAAAATCATTAATAGCAGCAGCAGTAGCAGCTGCAAATCCCCATGACAAATGGGCAATGGTAGAAAGATATCTGCAGGGTAAGGGTCTGATAGGATGGCATCTGCATGGCATAAAGGAATGTGTACAGGGAGAATGGCATCTGGTCTGTTCTGCAGTAGAAACACACATTTTGATAGAGAGGCAAATACAATTGTTGCAGTCTTTATGGTGCTTCTTCTTCTTTGTCGTCCAATCGTCTTTTCATGCACTTTTGGCAACAGGATTTTTCATAATTTTCTCACACCATGAACAATAAACTACAGACAGCACTGTTTAGTTGAAACTTTGTTTGCAACACTTCTGGGCTCACATATGATTTTTGCTTCCATTAAATTATTTTCCCATGTATATCTTCATCTTCTAACCTTCTAATATTAGAAGTTGTAAATTTTTCTAAGAATGATCTGTATAATAGATGTTGAAACATCTGTATTAATGAAAAAGAAAACATTTGGCAGGAACACATTAATTAAAAAACACAAAATATGGTAAAAAGGTCAGTGTAAGTTTGAAAGCTACATTTTAATATGTGGGAATTTCTAATTTTCTCACTAAAAGACAAAGCTTATGTTAACCCATGAATATTTTTTGTCTATGCAGAAACATTTTATAGAGTTTATATGAAACATGTATTCATAAAATAAAACATACTATGTATGACGTTAATAAACAAGTATGTTTAAAAAGGTCAAGATCAATGCTGCATGCTGTGCATTATGTGTGAAGGTCTCTTCATTATTTTATAGAAAAGTCACTTCTCATAGCTGTAACATTTTTTTCTGTGCTAGTAGAAACATGTAGCAGTGTTATGTGAAACAATGTATGCAACAGTTTGTCTTAAAGGAAAATATGATCATAGATAGGTCAAGAGTCAAACATGTCTCTGTGTTTCAGGAAATCTAGTGAATATGCGTGTCAAACATTAATGCTTCAGTCATTTTAAGGATTAGAACATGTAAATGTGAATGCTTAGTACATTTTCAACAGTTTAAAACGCGTTTTTATTTTAATTAAGTGTGCATTGTAATCCTACACGTTTATTTTAACTATATTAATTTAGTTTTTATTAAAAACTCCCTTTCAGTTCCCCCCATGGTTATCTTAACCATCACACTGTCACATGTGAATCCATCAGAACATACTCTTATCTTCAGTTGAGTCTATTCTCTTTCTTTTTAAACTTTTGAATTTTTTCCCTTCTGTATTCTTCATTAAGGGGATCACTTAATGCTATGTCTCTTCCCATTTGTTCACTCATTTTCTGCTTTTTCTTTTGGTAATGCAATCTCTACATTCTTTGAATACAACAAACAAGATCAATAAGCAAAGCACAAGTATTAATATTGGCATAAAAATATCTTTCAGAATTCCTCCTCCTGCAGTGGCAAACCAATCCAAAATCGAATAAATTCCTTTTTCCAAATGTTCTAAAATACTAGGGGCCTAATTAGGATGTCGGTCAGAAAGCCTCTGACCTGCAGTCGGAGGCTTTCCGACCGAGATCCCTGGTTTGACTTGCGACCGCTGGATTATGATTATGGTGTTCGGAATTCAACTGGTCGGTCATTCTGGCTGGCTTCCAATGGGCTCAAGGAGCCTGTTTGCCAGTTGGAAATCCCCCATAATCCCTTACAGACAGCGTTTTTGCCGTCGGGATTATGAGGTTGGTTTCCGACAGGCTTCCACGTCGGGCTTTCTGACATGGAAAGCGTGTCGGAAAGGAACTTTGTGGGCCCCTAGCAGGGCAACCTTTCTACCGCAGCCTTTGGTTGGGGGCCGAGGGGGAACCAATTGTTCCGAACTGTAAATCCCTGCCCCGTGTTGCATGCACTGTGAGATGGCTGCCACATGGTACAGGGATTTACTGTGACTCCCATTTCTCTATGGGAGTTTGTGCTGCGGGCGGTTTCCAACCGCCTTACAAGCCCCCCTAGGGAAATGGGATTCTGCAACTGCACCATGTGCGATTGCACTCATAATTGCTGTTTCAGACCTCCGACCCGAGGTCGGCTGGTCTCAAAACCGCAGGGATGTCGATTGAAGGAAACTCCAACCGACATCCTAATTAGGCCCGAGGTGTTTCAAGTGGTTCTAATTCAGGTTTCAAATCAGAAATGATCTTTGAAAACTCTTGTATTTTCTTACTCTTATCAGGTAAGTAACAACGCTGTATTTTCAACTTCTTGCAGAATGCGTCTTTCTCTGAGAGTAAAATGTCTAATGCTAAGCGATCTTGTAAAACTATGATCTTATAGTTACTAATTCTGTATTTACAACTAACAAAGCTCTAGATGTACTGGTTGCCAATTTGTCGACAACTTTTGAAAGTTTTCTAATCTTTTCATCATTTATTACGACTCCTACTGGTCGAATTACTGCACCAAAAATGTCTCCCACTAATTGAGTACCATCTTCTACACTGTGTACATATGTGTGATGGTGTCTATGTCAATGCATCTATATTATATACATGAAACATTTTAGGAAACAATACAGCTAAATAGCAAATACCCTCCCAGTCAGGAGGTAACTGAAAATAAGCATCCTGTCCACAAAGAAAATAAACTCCTGGAAAGACTGTTTCTTCTCCTTTTAAAATTAGCCATGTACCTCCCATGATGTCAAATTTGTGTTCGGAACTGCTAATTCCCACATGTCTAGTTCTAGATAAGGCTATTCTTTTGTAAATACATATTTTCCCTTTTTGTCTTCTGTTTAATTTTAGTTTTGGGTAAACCATTTTCATTTTAAATTCGCCTTTTTCCAAACATTTTTCAAAATATCTTGCTCCCTATTCTTACCGTGTGAAATGTTAGTTTTTTTCCCTCTAATGTCATATAAACACTTTCTCTAAAGGTCTCATTAAATGTGTTACATTGTTTACATAAAATAATACCAAGCTGTGTCCATTTCTTTAGCCACTGGATGCCAATTCATGCTCTTTATTAATGGACCTCTAGAAAGCATTAAATCATAATTTGAATAAAAATATTCAATGTGTTCACTTTTATAAACTAAGCTAAGCAATATGCAATACGCTACATGTGATTGCGTATAATAAAGGTATATGTTGAAAAGTCACTTCTTCTGCAGGTGATAAAGGTAAATGTGCACAAACATAACAAATCTTTGCATCTAAAGCTTGTGTGTATGCTTGAACTAACCTAGAATAAACAGTAGTCGAGTAATCGTCTGCCTTGTGATTCACAAATGATGCATTTCATTTCTGACAAGAAACTTCTTTGCGTCTGAGGGAGCTCTCTTTCTCCAACCCCATGGCTCATCTTTGGAGAGTAGTTTGCCCGTAGTGTGGGCAGGTTGTACATCCACAGCATGGAAATGAAAAATATCCTACATGAGGCAAACCCATACCAGGGAAACATCTCCACTTGAAAGCGGTATATTGACAATATCCTTGTGATATGGAGGGGTGATACCCCCACAGCCCTTGACTTCATCACTTGGCTGAAAAACCAGGACAGAAATGTGAGGTGTACCCACACCATTAGCAAAAAGTTATTGACTTTCCTGGGTGTGGAAATCTTTCCCGAAAGAGGAACTCTACAAACTGATATCCATCAGAAGACAACTGCAAAAAACAGCTTGGTATGGTTTGACAGTTTTGGCCTACGAGAAAAACAACTGTATGGGCAATTCCTCTGTTATGGCAGAATTGTAGTCACACTAACGACTTTAAATGACAAGCTGACTACCTAGCAGACCATCTAAGGGCACGGAACTACCCAGAACAGATCATTCAGAAAATAAGGAAAAAGGGCCAGAACCAATTTCAAAATGCACTGCTTGAGACACCAGTAAGAGATAACACAGAACTCCTATTGGTATGTGTTACCACATATAATATTGCCTCAAGTAGTATAAAGAAGATCATCAAACAAAACTGGCATATTCTTCATACAGGATTGAGACATTGGGATTACCCCCTTTTCTCACGTTAAAGAGCAAAGAACCTGAGAGACTCACTGGTACATACCAGACCCAAACCCAAAACAAAACCAACTAACACCATACATAGTTCCCTAGGTCTCCCAGTAGTAGTAAGTCACTATCCATGCAGCCATTGTAGTGTATGCCATTTGGTGACACCCACTAAAGAAATTTATTTAGGTCTACGCTCTCCCTGACAATTGAGGAGACATACAAACTGTAACACAAAACAAGTGATGTATATGATAACCTGTCCATGCAATCTGAAATACATAGGCATGACAATCAGGAAAGTAAGCACTAGGATATGTGAGCACAGAAGTAATATCCAAAATGGCGGAACATTACAAAACCACCAGACACTCTGTGATAAATCCTAAAGGGATCCTCCTAGTACATGTAATTTCAGAAAGCAGACATTTGGAGAAAATCCCTTTTAAAAAAAGAACAGCGTTGTATTTCTTAACTATTCACATGTAAAAAAGGATTGAACAATGACATCACCTAGTAAAACATACTACAACTGACAAAACACCTTGTTTCCAGAACTCTTTACATACACAACATTCTCCATTATAGATGGCATCTGAGACTACGTGCATATACTTTAACTTCATTACAAAGGAATTTTGGGGACACTGCCACTCTTTTGGGACCAGTGGCCCCTCCGCAGCTGAGATTGACTATAGCCATGGGATGATGTGTCTTAACACCATCAGTGCTGCTCACCTGGTATATGTACTCGGGTAAAAGCTGAGGTTGGCCCACCAGGTTTCCTGTCCCCTGTGTCTCTATAGGCTTCACCTTTCTGACCATTTATCAGAGGCTCTTGTCTGTACTTGCCCAAAGTATTGGGACTTTCAGTAAAAATGGCAAACCCCATGCCACCATCACTGACTAAGGTGGCTTGTGTGGGGGATCTGGCTAGGCCAGTATATACCTCAGTACCCCATGAGAACAAAACTAAATGTTTGGGTGTGCTACTACTACCTGGGGGGTTACTGCGAGGAGCACTATGCGGTGCTGTAGTAGTAGGAGGAACATTCTCCTTATTGCTGGCCTTAGGACAATCAGCATCATACTTGTTGTGGCCTTGCCTATTTACAAACAAAGCAATAAGGTTTCTTTCTAGGGGAAGGAGGAGTTTGGGACCAAACCCCAGAGGAGGATTTTTGAGGACCTTCAGAGGGCTTCTCTTTAGACTTATCCCCAGCTCTCTCTTGGGGTTTAGAATGATCTTTCTTCTGGTCACCAGCACCTTGGTTCTTCTGCTTAACCCTGGTTCTGACCCATCTATATGCTTTCTTTCCCAATTCTTGGCGAGAAGTCAGATATGAGTTCACCAGGTGCCGGTGTAAAAGCTGGTTTTGACAATTATCAAGGATCTGCTCCCTCATAATCAAATTGTACATTCCTAAATAGTCATGCACTTTGCTGCCAAGCAACCAACCTTCCAGAGCGTTTGTAGCAGTATCCGCAAAGTCTACCCAGTCCTGCGTCTGTGTTTTCTGGGTGTCTCTGAACTTGTTCCTGTACTATTCAGTGGTTAAGTCAAACAGATTCATGAGACCACTCTTCAGAACTGAGTAATTGTCAGCATCCTCTTCTCTAACAGTGAGGAGCTTATCTCTACCTTTGTCAGCAAAGGAGAGCTACAAGATAGCTGCCCACTGCTGTTGAGAGACCTTTTGAACTTTACAGGCCCTCTCTATAGCACTTATCCATTTATGAATATCATCCCCAAAATGGTAGGGAGGGACAGCCTTGCTCAGTTTCCTATTATCAAAGGAATTTTCCTTAACTCTAGGGACACTGTTGCTGCCAGCAAGAGACTCTAGTCCCAACTTTGTTCTAGCACTTTGGACTTCCAAGTACTCCTTGTCAAGGGCCAACTGCTCATGCCTGAGCCTAAGCCTGTCTTTCTATTTCAAGAAGGTGGTACTCGCTATCAAAAGAGTGGTCCCTCTTGATAGATACAAATGTCCCTATAAACTGACCTGTGTGATTAGACTCTGCAGAGGGAGATCTATATCTCCTTGGTAAACGCTGCACTCTTCCAGGAGGAACACGGAGGGGGCATCAAGGCCTTCTCCATTTTTCTCTTGAATATCTGAGTTGTCCAGGTGGGAGCCATCACATTCCCCCCGGTCCATGTTAGATTCTAGGTCAAAGAGTGGTCTCGCTCCAGGGCTATCTTCGTCCACCCACTCTTTCCTGGTCATCTGACCCAGGAGTCTTCCTTAGGTCATCTAACAGTAACACCTTTACCTGGCGTTGGCACCCCTCCCTGTCTTCAGCTTTCTAGAGGCACATAGTGCTTTCAGTTCTTGGAATGAAAGTTCGCTGTATCTAGAAAGCAGAGAGCCAATGGCATCTCCTTTAGCAGACATACAAAGTGCGGTGTGGAGTTGCACCTACCTAACCAAGTGGGATCTAAACTCTTTTAGGTTGGAGAAAGAATGTGCTAGACCCTTGACTTACCCAACCCCAAGTTCAGTAGAACTTACTTATTCTAAGCTTGATTTATATGTGCCTAGTACTAGTGGTTTTTCAGTTAATCAATACAAAGATTTATCTGGTAAAACAATGCAGGCTTGAATCCCAACCGCTGCACACCAATGTGAGAAGTTGGCCTGGTATATATTGTCCACTCATTAAAGTGGGCACCTTGCACCAGTCAAACAACCCTTATAGTGATTAAGGAGGTCAAAGATAACCTCAGGCAGCTATCCAAGTGGTAGCTGTGGAGAGCAGCCTTCAGGCTTAGTCTTGAAGGAATATTAAGCAGCTTGTTTTACCAGAATGCAACCTTATAGTATTGGTTAAATGAAAGGAGAACCACAAAGTAGTTATAAAAACATGTATTTATTAATATAACACTATCTAGTATGACACAGTATCTCCTACATGGAGAAAATCACAAAACCCACAATACTTAATCAAATAAATGACATTAAATAGCACTAATACACAGTGGGCCCCTTTGGGGGACCAAACCATATATTAGGTAAGTGGTATAGGAACCATGACTCTAGTCAAGACAGTGTCGAGGGGACATAGAATTGCTGGGACCCCAAGGTGAGTTGATAGCGACCCCACGGAGTGCGCGTGCAGTGTTGGAACACGACTGCGTACTCTGTACAGGTCTATGGGAAAGTTGCGGCTGAAGCTTTAGGACCCTTCCCACTGGACTTCAAAGAAACCCAGTGGAAGACAGAAGGTTGGAGGGCCACCCCACCTGGGGATACCGAGGTATCCAAGTTACCTATCCCAGGGAAGCCAGGTGCATAGGTCTGAAGTGGCGTTGGAAACCACCGTCGAACCCAATGGAGGACTTCAAAGAAGAGCAGCTGCTTGAAGGGTCAAAAGTGACAGTTGGAATCCAAATGTGGATTCTTGTTGAGGAGTACCTGAAAGCAGAGGGGACAGAGCCTGGGTCTCCAGGGAGTGACCAGGGGCTCGGTAGACGAATGCTCACCTTTGCCGGGTGCTTCAGGATTGTTGATATATTCCTTGACTCTGCAGCTGCGGGGACCAGGAGATGTCAGGAACAACCAGGAGCCAGATGCAAGCTGTCCCACGAAGGATGTTGAGTGCTGAGGGGTCGGTGTCCTGCAGGAGCACCAACAAGCCTTGGCAATAGCAACCCATGAAGAAGGTCAAGGAAGTGTACGATTCGGACCAGCAAGGCCCAGGACACACACACACAGGGAAGTCAGGGTGAGCCTGGAGCAACCAGGGGAGCCCAGGAAAAGCAAAGTTGACCCTCAATTGAACCCACAGGCCAGAGGCACAGGAGTCACGGGAGGACATCGAGCGATTTGACCAAACAACAGTCCACGAGCAATGAGTGCGAGGAGGACGACGTTCTTGGTAGGAAATAGTGCTAGAGGTTGAGGCTACTCTGACCCCAATGCACTTGTTCAGGAAGTGCCAACAAGCACATGCACATGCACTTGCACATACATGAGGTGCACAGGGGTTCGGGTATTGCAGGCCCCACGAGGGACACTGGCCTCAAACTAAATAAGAGGACAGCTCAGGCCTCAAGGAATGTAGAAAACCACCTCCTGTGTTGCTGGACCCTTCAGAGTCCGTAGGAGCTTGGGTTCAGCAGACTGGCAGCAGTGTTGAGGTGCCTACGAATGCAGGGAAGTGACTCCTTTACTCCAAGGGAGATTATCTTCAGTTGTCTTTAATGCTCCACAGGTCCCACATGGATCCTGTATGGTGCACAGGCACAAAAAAAGCAGCAGACGGAGGTGAAGTCGGGCCCAATCGAAGTCCAGAGAAGTCTACTGTTCAGACGGTCGAAGTGCAGTGGTTTCTTGTTCAGAATCTTGTCCACATCGAATCTAAGGTCCTACGGCCTGGTAAGCCATTAAGTACCCACAGAAGAGGGTTGGAAAGATTCAGGGGACTCTCTCAGGGGAGGATCTGGACAGTGGGCAGGTTACTCCCATGTCCTTTGTCCAGTTTCACACCAGAGCTTGATCCAGTGGCTCCCAGGACTGGTTGGAACTGGACTATGTACAGGGACACCAAATGTGCCCCTCATGCAGAATTTCAGTCACTGGCAAGCGCCCCCACCCAGCCCTAATACACTAAATCCTGTCTGGGAGGTGGTCACACCTCCCTGTGACAGGATGCCTCTTGTCATGCCTTCTCCTGCTTGAGCTTGGCTCAGCATCAGGAGGGCAGAAATATGTCTCTGATCAGCAGCAACCATTTTGTGCTGTCTGGGATTAGAAGGCTGGTACCGGGAACACCAGGGACCCCATGAAGCTCGCTTCTGAGGGTGAAATCATACCTCCCACATTGGCTATCGGTGTGGGGGTATGATTCCAACATGTTTGACACCAAACACAATAGGGTTTGTTGCAGCTATTTTAGAGTTGGCCACCACGTGGTCGCATAATGCCCCTCTATGTTAGTCTATGGCTGCATTACTGACAACTCGGGAGAATGGACTCCAAAGGCTGCAGGGGTGTCCTGCTCCTGCAGAGGCACCCTCTCACTTAGAATCAAGCATCCTGCCGTCAGGATTGTAAAGGCTTGCTAACGGGGTGACTTATAGGTTTTAAGTGCCGTGAGCCATAGATAGAGTAAACCTCTATCTTTAGTAAGTGGTGCATGCACCAACTTACCCAGGCTGCAATGGCAGGCCTGTAGTTCCATTTTGCATGGTCTCTCATGGGTGGCATAATACATGCTGCCGCCCATGGAAGACCTCTGGGGTATCTATGCCCTGGGTAAATGGGTACCATATACTAGGGACTAACAAGGGTACCCCAGTATCCAATCTGGAGTGTACCTAAGTACATATCATAACAGTTTACGAAAAAAGCAGATAGACTGGGGGCCTGATTAGCAGGATCCCTGTCAGACTAGTCAGCTTGCTAGAGGCACATAGTGCTTTTAATTCTTGGAATGAAAGTTCGCTGTATCTAGAAGGCAGAGAGCCACTGGCATCTCCTTTAGCAGACATACAAAGTGTGGTGTGGAGTTGCACCTACCTAACCAAGTGGAAGCTAAACTCTCTTAGGTCGGAGAAAGAATGTGCTAGACCCTTGACTTACCCAATCCCAAGTTCAGTAGAACTTACTTTTCTAAGCTTGTATTATATGTGCCTAGTACTAGTGGTTTTGCAGTTAATCAATACAAAGATTTATCTGGTAAAACAATACAGACTTGAACACCAACCACTGCACTCCAATGGGAGAAGTTGGCCTTGAATATGCTGTCCACTAAATAAAGTGGGCACCTTGCACCAGTCCAAACAAACCATATGGTGATTTAGGAGGTCATAGATAACCAAAGACAGCTATCCAAGTGGTAGCTGTGGAGAGCAGCAGGCTTAGTCTTGAAGGAATGTTAAGCAGCTTGTTTTACCATAATGCAACCTTATAGTATTGGTTTAATGAAAGGAGAACCAAGCAGTAGTTATAAAAATTTGTATTTATTAATATAACACTATCTAGTACGACACAGTATCTCCTACTCGGAGATAATCACAAAACGCACAATACTTAAGCAAAGAAATGACAGTAAATAGCACTAATACACGGTGGACCCCAGGGGGGACCAAACCATATATTAAGTAAGTGGTATAAGAACCATGACTCTAGTCAAGACAGTGTCTAGGGGACGTAGAATTTCTGGGACCCCAAGGACCCACCCAAGGTGAGTTGATAGGGACCCCATGGAGTGTGTGTGCAGTGTGGGAACACGACTGCGTACTCAGTACAAGTCTATAGGAAAGTTGCAGTTCAAGTTTTAGAGTTATAGGACCTTCCCAGTGGACTTCAAAGAAACCCGGTGGAAGACAGAAGGTTAGAGAGCCACCCCACTTCGGGCTACTGATGTATCCAAGTTACCATTTCCAGGGAAGCCTGGTGCATAGGTCTGAAGTGGGGTTGGAAACCGCCGTCGAACCCAATGGAGGACTTTGAAGAAGAGCCGCTGCTTGAAGGGAAAAAAGTGTCTGTTGGAATCCAAATGTGGATTCTTGTTGAGGAGTACCTGAAAGCAGAGCCTGGGTCACTAGGGAGTGACCAGGGGCTTGGTAGACGAATGCCCACCGATGCCGGGTGCTTCAGGTTGGTTGATGAGGTCCTTGACTCTGCAGCTGCGGGGACCACGAGATGTCGAGGACAACCAGGAGCCAGATGCGAGCTGTCCCATGAAGGATGTCAAGTGCTGAGGGGTCGTGTTCCTGCGGGAGCACCAACAAGCCTTGGCAATAGCAACCCATGAAGAAGTTCAAGTAAGTGTACGATTCGGAGCAGCAAAGCCCAGGAGACTAATCCCACACAGGGGAGTCAGTGCGAGCCTGAAACAACCAGGGGAGCCAAGAAAATCAAAGTTGACCCTCAATTGGACCCACAGACCAGAAGCACAGGTGTCCCAAGAGGCCTCTATGACTCTTTGAATTTTGCTCTGCCCGCAAATTTGTTACTGGTCACCGTCGATTCCCAGGACCCTGACCCACCATCTTGTTTTTTACCTCTGTCCTTTCCCCCTTGCCTCCATTCTCCCCCTGATGACCCTCTATCATTTTTTCTCCCGCCTTCGAGTGACTGAATCGTTATCTCTTTTCACCGACTGCCTTTACTTATTCCCCCCCCTGGTATTCCCTTCTCCCCCACCTATTCTTTTACTCCTATTCCTGACCCCTTTCCCTCTCTGCCTCTTAAGAGTTGTCATTTACATTATATTTTCCGTTTACGTTATTTTTCGCGGTTGCTCTGTTTTCATTGACATTTTTTATGCCTTTTCTGTTTGGTTTTCCTCTCTCCTCCCTGTCCTTACCTGCTTCCCTCACCCTTTCCTCTCTGCACTCCCCCTCTTTCTTCCCCTGCCCTCGGACTGTTTCTTGACGCCGCTTAGACCTATACTTTACTGTTATTCTTCTTGTTGCCTCTTCATTAGTCTTCTTTTTGCCATCCTCGAGTATTCCCAGATCCATAACACGTTTCTGCTTCTTTTTTTTACTATGTAATATTGTGTAATTGTTTTGTAACTTTGTCGTACTGATACTCTGTAAAGTGCTCTGATACCTCCGGGTCTAGCCAGCGCTATATAAAACTCTTAATAAATAAATAAATTCAATGCAGACTTACAGTCACTGGCAAGTGCACCACCCAGCCCTAATACACTATATTTTGTCTCGGAGGTGGTCTCACCTCCCTGTGACAGGATGCCTATTGTCCTGCCTTCCCCTGCTCGAGCTTGGCTCAGCAGCAGGAGGGCAGAAATGTGTCTCTTGTCAGCAACAACCATTTTGTGTTGTCCGGGACTAGAAGGCTAGAAGCTGAGGGGAGAAATCATACCTCCCACACTGGTTACCGGTGTGGGGGTATGAATCCAACATGTTTGACAGCAAACACAATAGGGTTTTTTCAGCCGTTTTAGAGTTGGTCATCACGTGGTCGCATAATGCCCCTCTATGTTAGTCTATGGCTGCATTACTGACAACCCAGGAGAATGGACTCCGAAGGCTGCAGGGGTGTCCTGCTCGTGCAGAGGGTCCCTCTCACTTAGAACCAAGCATCCTGCCCTCAGGATTGTAAAGGCCTGCTATAGGGGTGACTTATAGGTTTAAAGTGCAGTGACCCTTAGATATAGTAAAACTTTATCTTTAGTAAGTGGTGCATGCACCAACTTACACAGGCTGCAATGGCATCCATGTAGTTCCATTTTGCATGGTCTCCCATGGGTGGCATAATACATGCTGCTACCCATGGGAGACCTCTGTGGTACCTATACCCTGTTTACATGGGTACCATATACTAGAGACTGACAAGGGTATCCATGTATCCAATCTGGAGTGTACCTAAGTATATAAAATAACAGTTTAGGGAGAAAGCAGATGGACTGGGGTCCTGATTAGCAGGATCCGAGTCAGACTAGTCAAAACCCAGCTTAGCACCAGGCAAAAGTGGAGGTACACATGCAGAAGGATCCTACCTTCCTACCCACAAATACCACACTTGCTAGACTACCACTACAGAGGGTGTATCACCCAAGTAATGGGAAACCATATGGTGGGATATACCCACCACTTACCAAAGCCTATCCCTTAAGGAAATGGCATACAAGATCATGTTGCAATGGTATTATACTCCAGCTTACCTTTCCACCATCTACCCCACCACATCTTCCCTCTGCTGGCTGTGCGGACTGATAGCGGGAGATTTCTACCACATATGGTGGTCCTGCAGCCTCATTACTACACATTGGAAAGTTTTTTAGGACATATTAATGCCACCATTGGGTATCCACTCCCTGCTTCCTACCTCATAGGTATACTTGGTTTATGACCCATTGCTTTAGAAGTGATCACCCCAGCTGACTGGTAGCTTATTAGCCACATGCTGCACAGCTGCTTGTGGCACTGGCTTGGGAAAAGCCAACTGTTGCCTCTGTTTCTCAATGGTTCACTCACCTGTGACACATGATAGCAATGGAACAACTCTCCCACAACGTAAATCAGTCTGAGGCTAGATCACAACATGTTAGGCGCCCAGCTCTCCACTATCTGAACCATTTGGAGTTCACCTGTTTCAACCCACCGAAGTTAAGGACATTGAAGCTTTTTGAATAACTTTCCTCTCAACGCTTAACTTCATTGGCTGGCCTATCCCTCCCCCATTGTCAGTGACATCCTTCTATGCACTAACACACAACATTGCTCATGTTTTGGAATTGTATATTGACAACTTTCACCTGAAATTGTTGGATCCTGATGTTCCTGTGTTTCTTCTTTCTTAATTTGTGACATGTCATACTGTGGACGACCCTTTAGTTTGTCTTTCTAATGCTTATTTTATTTTTCCCTACAAATCATCATTGGCTCCTTGGTATGTTTATTTGATCCGCAAAACCTGCTCTCTTGTCATACCATGATTAGTTTTGACGACCATGTCATACTTTGTTGTAATGTGATGTAAACTTTCTATAAAGTGATCATGAGAAAAAAAAGTCAAATAAAAGGCAGAGCAGAAATTCCGATAAACAGAGGTCAGTGAAACTCAGTAGAGTCTCAGAGCAACATGGAATGAGGGAATAAAATCAATAATAGCAGCAGCAGTAATAACAACTGCAAATCAGCAAGGCAAATGGGCAATGGCAGAAAACAATGCAGGGTAAGGGTCTGATAGAATGGCATCTGCATGGCATAAATCTATGCGCGTGGGATGAATGGCAGCTGATCTGATCTGCTCTAGGAACACACACTTTTATAGGCAGGTGAATAATATTGTGCTATATTCATGTTGCTTCTTCTTCTTTCTTGTCCAATCATATTTCGATGCTGTCATGGGTGCGGCATCCTCCCCAGCCTGAGTACTCACGAATGACTACGCCACTCACGTAGCTTAGTATAACAAGTCTTTATTCTTCTGCATGAAACCATGAACTCAACCTGCATTCACTTTGCTACGCTCTAATGCTTACGTCACCGTTCTGTGGGGTCCATCATGAACCACAAGGTTCAGTCATTGCTAACTTGCATGAGACTACCAGCCTGATTCATGAAGCTAAATTGCACTCGCAAAGGGCAAGATTCTCAGAATCTTGCCTTTTGCGAGTGCAATTTTGGCATTTGGGATTCACAATCCCAAATGCAAAAATCGCTAATGAAGAATTAGCTAATATGCGAGGATTAGCATTTAAGGAATCTCTATTAGAGATTCCTTAAATGCTATTCATGACACTTTCAAAAATTGCGATTTTGCAAATTTGGGCCGCTATTTACCGAGAGGTCAGACCTCTCGGTAAATAGCAAAAACATAGAAAAATGCTTTTAAAAGCATTTTTCTAAGTTGCATGTTGCACACACACATGTCCTTTGGACATGTGTGTGCGCAACACCTGTTCAAATGTGCATTTTAGGGGTGCTACAGGGTGTCCTTTGGACACCCCTGGCACCCTTAAAATCGCTATCTTATTTGCGAGTAGTAAATTGCTACTCGCAAATAAGGGATACTCCCCATTCATTCCTATGGGCCTTTTGGCCCATAGGAATGAATGGGGAGTTATTCCTTTTTTTGCGAGTAGCAAATTTCTACTCGCAAATAGAGAACATGTAGGAATCGCTATTTATTTAGCAATTCCTACATGAATACCGTTTTGCGTGTCCTCAATAGCGAGTCGCTATGATTCGCTATTAGGGCCACGCAAAACGGCCCGTACATGAATCAGGCTGTACATCTCCACCTCTGTTAAATAAAATATTAACATTTTTTACAAATATATACACAATCATAGTTCCTCAATGAGTCTTCATGGGGCAGAGATTACATGTTCTAACCTTGTTTTCAGAAACTGGGCACAGTCAGTAGAGGTGCTCATGACCTGTGTGGGTGATGTAGGAACAACAGCAGTCCAGGTGTTTTCACTTGACCAATCAGACCCAATCTCTACATTGACATCAGTGCCTGACAAGCGATGAGCCACATGTCAGAAATTAGAGGAACCTCATGTAATGGACTGCCCAGGACTGCCCTTGGCAGTTACCATGTGTCCTATGCTGGTCACAACATGAAAGGGCTCAGCATAGAAGAGAGCATCAGATTTTAGTTTTCTAGAGTGACGAATCAGCACTCGATCTGCTCAATTGAAAATAACATCCTTTACATGTCGGCACTTGTCTGCATAGGCCCTCATTTTCCTTTTACGATCCAAGCCTTTTACATGGATTTCTCCCTCAGTACTTGATCTTCTGGTGGTTCATTGAGGCAACTTGGTCGTCATGGCTCTCCTGAACATCAAGGTTGCAGGGCTTTCAACTATGTTCGAGAGAGGGGTTGAATGATAAGTTTGAAGAGTAGAAATAAGGACAGTTTTAAGGACAAGCTTTTCCAGTACAAGACGCTGAACACCTTTCTTAAGAGTACTCATGAAACGTTGGACAAGGCAATTGGCCTGTGGTCAAAGAGGTGTGCTCTTCTGATGCTTCACATTAAGATGACTGAGAAAGTCTCTGAATTATCGACTATAGAAAGGTGGGCTATTGTCAGATTTTAAGATCGTGGGAACACCCCATGTTTTGAATATGCTGTCTAATCTCTAGATGACTCTTTCTTCAGTGATGAATGATAGATCTTCTATCAATGGAAAACTGGAGTATTCATCAAAAATCGCCATTTCATGATTTCCGTTGTCGAGACGACTGAAGAATTCAACAGCAATCATTTCCCATACATGCTTTGGCAAATTTGACCTGTTTAGAGTGTGTTATGTTGTTTACAATGAAAGGCAGTTGCATAGAGGACAGGCCTTCAATTCTCTTTCAACTCTCTCATCGAGATGTGGAAACCAGACTCGGTATCAGAGAGCCTAATTTGTGGCCACGATTCCATAATGTCATTCAAGGGCCACTTCAACTATCTATTGTAGCAGACTTTTCAGAATACAATTCTCGAACCTCTCAGGATAATGCCTTTCCTGAGTAACAGACAGTTAATCTTTGATATTTTTGAACTTCTGGTTCTTACTGTCCTAGGTAAGAGGTCGAGAGTGATCATGCCAAGGCTGATGTGTAATAATGTCTTTTAGTTTTAATATGTCACTATCTTGACTTGTGGCAGTGATGATTTATTCCAACGAAATGGCAGCAGGTGTGCTTGATTTCATATGAAATTGATGTGTGCTTCAGCCGACTTGGAAGGGGTGCCAAGGCACTGCAGAGGCACTCTTGAGAAATAGTCAGCAGGACTTTGATCATTCCCTGGACGTTGCACGATTTTGTAGTTGTATTCTTGTAATCGTAGACCCCAACATTCAATGCGAAGAGGTATCTTTGCTTTGGATTGCCAAAGAAGGTCAACAATTCTTGATGATCTGTCACAGGTGTAAAAAGCTTCCGATACAAGAGTACATGGAAATGTTCACAAGCCCAAACTACTGATAAGGTTTCTTTTTCAGGCTGTGAATAAGCACGTTCAGTTTTAGACAAACTTCTGCTTGCATAGGCCACAATATGTCTTTGAGCATGTGGGTGTCCGCTGCGCAGTGCAAGGATTGCTCCTAACCCACCTGGGCTAACATCAACCACAACCTCAGTATGAAGCTTTGGATCAAAGTATGCTACTTCAGTAGCTTTCTCAATACTTGTTTAATTTTCTTGAATCTTTGCTTTCATTCTTGTGACTTATGAAATGAAACATTATTTTTTGTCAAGTTTCTTAATGGTGCACTCAAAGTGGTAAACTCTCGTATTTATATTGAACTGGCCATGCCAAGGAACAAACCTTTCATTGAAACATCTTATGGCAGACTGGCAGTTGATAATGCTGCGCTTTAGCGTGATCAGGTGTCATACCCCCGTCAGAAAAGATATGGCCAAAGAATTTTAGCTTTGCCTTATGGAACTCACATTTTTCAGCATTCAAACATAAACTGGCATCAGCGAGCAAACAACAAACTTTTGTGAGAGCTTTATCATGTTCCTTCTGTGTAGCTCCAAAAAGTAATATGTCATCACTATAATTAAAGGCATTCAAGACAGGCTGTATGATACATCGAATGACATCTTGAAAAAGCTCTGCAGCTGATGACACACAAAAATCCGTTTTTTATAAAGGAACAGACCAATATCTGCCGAAAAGGTTGTAATGTACCTGCAATGCTCCTGAGTTCCAACTGAAAATAACCTTTACTTAAATCAATCCGAGAGAACATCTTTGCACCATTCAATTGTTTTATGTCAGCAATGTGCGGGCCTGGGTAACGTTCTCTTTCAATTGCCTTAATCACATGTTGGATATCCAGGCAGATACGTATAGCTCCTTCACTGTCCTTTATGACTACTACCACTATGGGAGATATCCATGGCATTGAACCAGTAAAACGTTCAATGATATCATGTTTAAGTAAGGATTCAAGTGCTTTTTTCAGCAGCTTCCTATAGATTAAATGCAATCCGTCTGTATATTTGAGAAATAGGATGGACATCCTCATTAATGTGTAATTGTACTTACATATTCTTGAGTTTTCCAAACCTGTTAGACAACTAATGGAATTGACTTTCTATCTCATGATGAGTATTCATGTTATAGTTCACTGATATCAGTACCATATCAAAACCTATGCTGGAGCTGAGCAAACAGGCACTCAACGCTGTACCTTGAAGTATACGAATGGGTGCTTGAACTTTTATTTTCTTGTGTTTCATCATTGATACAAATGAACCTTGACTTTTTAATGGCATTCATGCAGCCCATGTATACACTTTAGGTTTTGATCGCGTAAGTCGGGGCAATGGAGATAATTCATTGTATTGCTCCTCATGCATAATGTTTATTGATGTATCACTGTTGATAATAAAAGGTATTGAGCAACCGTTGACTTTAACCCCTTCGCTGCTAGGCCTTTCTTCCCCCCTGTGCTAAGCCTTTTTTTGGCTCTATGGGGTAGTTCGCTCTTAGGCCCCTGTTACTTTTTAACCATATAAGGTATCCACGCCAAATTTGTGTCCTTTTTTTCCAACATCATGGGGATTCGAAAGGTACCCAGGGTTTGTATTTCCCTGTATGGGGCCCAGAAATTAGCCAAAATAGGGCTAATTATTATTGTTTTGTTTTTTAAATGAGAAAAACGTGCTGCAAATTAAAATGTCTGTTTTTTCCCTGTAAATGGTATCAACAAAGGGGTTGTGGTGCTGATATCACCATCTTCCCAGCTTTCAGGGACTGACAGACGTTTTTCAGAAAACCAACATTTTTACACAGTTTTGACATTACTAGGACTCAGCCTATTTTTCTATTTTTTGTGCTTTCAACCTTCTTCCAGTTAATGGTAGAAATGGGTATGAAAGCAATAATGAATCCTGGAAAGCTATACATTTTAGAAAAGTAGACAGAATTCAAATTCTGAATTCATATAGGGGTCATTTGTGTAGATCCTTCAAGGTTTCTTTATAGAAACTAACAGTTGAAAATAGGAAAGATTGAAAAGGATTTGAAAAAAACATCCTTTGTGCCAACGTTTTCACCTGTAACTTCTTCTAAGTATGGCAGATTATTTTAAGCAATATACCGTTACATCCACTGGACGTTTCTTGTTGTGGGGATATATAGGTCTTGTAGGTTCACCAAGAACCCAACGAACCCAGAGCCAATAACTGAGCAGCGTCTTGCAAGGGTTTTTTTATTGTGTACTGGGTATATAGCAATTTATTTGGGAAAATATATACAGTGAAAAATTGGGATGAAAGACAATTATGTAATTATGAAATTTAAATTAAATATAGAGTTTAGGAGGGAGGAGCTAAGCTCGCGACCGCAATGGCCGCTCTGTAGCTCGGCTCCGTCAGCCTTCCTGCCCAACCCGCAAATCCTGTCAAATATCCTGCCCCGAGACGACACACTCGGGAAGAAACGGAAACGTAAAGCGTTGCTTTTACTCACCGTCTGATCTGGGGGCTCCTGCGTGCTGTGGTTCCGAGGCTGTGCTCTTGCTTGGCCCGGCCTTCGAGGTGTGGAGACCGGAACCTCGCCTGCTTGGATCGGCCGGGGTGGCGGTGTCGACGGTGGCCCCTGACGGGAGAGAGAGCCGACAGTGAGAAGCCGTTGTGCGATTGTCCCGGTGGATGCAGACCAGGCCTGTTCTGTTGGCCGGGAGGCCCGTGTGGAGTGCGGTGCGCCGCGGACGGGGATCGACTGTGCAGGGGGTGTCCCCCCCGTTGCTGCCTCGTCCGGTCATCCTGAAGGCCTGTGCCCGGAATCGGCTTGTGATGCCCGCGAGTGGTGGTGCAGGCGGACCCCCCGATTTGGTGGCACATCTTTCTGCACCAAGACTGCCATTAGTGGGGCCTGTGTGAACTCCAGGGGGGTCCTCGCTTGGGGCCCGCTCCGGGAGTTGCGGAGGGTGGTGACGCTGCTGAACCCTCAAGATGGCGGCCGACGACTTGGGATACGGCTTTCCTCGAGACGGCGGACTTGTGTGGCTGGATTGCGTGGGGGCCTGGTCGCATGAGCCCATGATTGGTGATGTTCTTGACGCCCTGCAGTCCCTGCATGCGGCCTTGGCCCCCAGTGCCCTAGTGAAAGGTATGCGGTCCGCCGCCATCTTTGATGGACCGTTCTTCATGGCCGTGGATCGGCTTCGTGGTGACGCTGCTTCGTCCCCCTCGATTGCTGCGAGGAGTGCTGCCACTGTCCATCAACCAGTCTGCAAGTCTGCGGCCCGACTCTTCTGACAGATTGGAGTGTGGAGTGTGGGGACGTGGGTTCCAAGTCGGGGCCCGTTCCTGCCCGAACGTCCGAGGAGCGTTGTGGACTGCTGTTCCGATCTACTTTGGTGAGGTCGTACTGTTGTTCTGCGGGGGAACCTCTGCTCTCCTATTCGGCTAGACTGAACTCCTGGTTTTTGTTGCTCTTGTTGTCATTGTTGAGAGACCCGGACTGCGGAGGACGATTCTTGTTTTGTTGCTGGTTACCGGGGCCCCCTGGTCTGTATCCTTGCTTTGTTTTGTTCCGATTGGATGACCTCTCCATCTTGCGGTGTTTTCTACCCACTGCTACCTCATATGTGATAATGATGTCTAAGAAGGGCCAGGGGTGAGCCAAACATAACCCTGAGACCTACTGGTGAACGGATTGTGCTGTGGTCGACCCTCACTCATGATAATATAGATGATCCCCATGTGAGTTTATGATACCTGAGACTGTGTCGATCTCGTTTAGACGCTGTGTAATTCCGTGGGCGGGCGGGGGGCTGGGGCCAAACGTTTCGTTTTATGGTCCCCTCCCTCTCCCTCTTGATTTCTTTCCCCCCCCCCCTTTTTTTTTTTTGGCCTCTTTATTCTTTTCTTCTTCCTGACTTCTCTATATTTCTGGTTCTGATTTAGGGCGACAGGCACGCTGCTAGGGGGGTAGGCCGTAGCCTTCTGCAGGGGTGCAGGGTGGGTTGGGTGGGTTGGGATTTCTTTTTTTTCTTTTCCTTAGTCCTATGGCCCTTTTGTATCCCTTTATCGGAGCGCCGCGTCTGTTCCTGTCTCCCTTGGTATGCTTGAGGGTGGGTACTGGAGGCGCGTTGTTCTCTTTCTTGCGCTTCGCGCGTTTCGATTACGAGTCGCATGCCCACCTTGCTGGTGATATCCTTACTTCTTTGCGTGCTTATTACTGTGGGGTGCTTGTTCCAGCGCGGTGTTCTCTCTTTCTTGTTTACATTATTTCTTCCCTTTCTCCTTCCCCTTTTCCCCTCTTTTTTCTTTTAGGTAGTATGGCGGGTGATTATACTCACTGTCGCTATTCCGGTTCCTCTGTTCTGTCTAAAAAGTGTAACTGGGTGATAAGTAGACACGTGATGAGCCACGGTGGGCGCTGCTTTGCTATGTGGCGTCTATTTCTTGTATGGTGTACACTGTTGCTGATAATTATCCGCATTGATGCCCTTCTGTTTTGCTGTTGCTTCGTGGCCCACTCAGGGAACTCGGATCTTCATACACTGCAATTGATCCTGCGATACTCCTTATTTAAAAAATTAACCTTCTTTGCTCCTGCTCGATGGCCGTACTTATCCTTTCTAGTCTGACTTAGTTGCTTTTGTATTGTTGGCTGATTCCGGTGACCATCCTTCCGGAGTCATCGGCTGCTCATATTGTGTCGTGGCCGGCCTGAATGGTTGTAGGCCCGTATTTGTATATTTCTTACTGCACAATAAAGGTTTTCAAAAAAAAAAAATAGAGAGTTTAGAAACAGTATCCATTTGTACATTTCCGAAAATTGTGAGTACCCATAATGGCATTAGAATCATAGGACATTTTTCAAACGTACTTCTTTTTTACACATTGTCTTTCATTTGGAAGGCAGAAATGCCTCAAAAGTCAATAGGTAATAACAGTTGCTCTATAATTCTGTGTTACCCTACGTCTCCTGATAAAAATGGTACCTCACTTGTGTGGGTAGGCCTAGTGCCTGCGACAGGAAACAGCTAAAAACTCAATGTGGACACACTTTATTTTTTGAGTGAAAACAGACCCTTTTTTTTTTAAAGTGCCTAGCTGTGGATTTTGAACCCTAGTTCTGCCGGCACCTAGAAAAACCTAGCAAACCTATAACTTTTTTAGAACTAGACACCCAGGGGAATCCAGGATGGGTTGACTTGCCTGGCTCGCACTAGGTTCTGTTACCCTGAATCCCTCAATCTTTGTAAAAAAACAAAAACAAATTTTCCTCATATTTCTATGATGGAAAGTTCTGGGATCTGCGTGTATCAACAAAGGTCATACCACCGAGGATTCCCCCAGGTCTCCCGATAAGAATGGTACCTCACTCACATGGGTGGGCCAAGTACCCGCAACAGGCAAGGGCCCAAAACGTATTGAGGAGACATCAAAATTACCTATCACAAAACAACCTGGTTTTGCAAGGGGGGTCACCTGGGTTTTTAGCCGCGGGCTCGGCGGTCATCTTGGGAAACTACCAAACCCACACATTTCTGAAAAGTAGACACCCAGAGAAGTCCAGTGAGGTATGGCTTGCGTGTATCCCCCAACGTTTTTCTACCCAGAATGCCCTGCAAACCTCAGATTTAGCTGAGAAAAACATATTTTTGTGTGGAATCACCGTGTCGGCTCAAATGTCCCCACCCCACAGTGTTCCCATCAGTCTCCTGAGTAAAATGATACCTCACTTGTGTGGGTGTCCAATGCAGAATTGGCTAAAAACCTATTTTTTGTAAATGTAGCACTTAGAATTTATTGTGCTATACCATTAATCCCTATGTTTTTGGCTTTTCCCAGTCACAGGCCCTTGACCCACCCACACAAGTGAGGTATCAAGAAACAAAGAAACAAACCCAATTACTCACAATACAACATAATACACATTAACCCCTTCGACGCTCATGACGAGCCCAGCTCGTCATGTAGGGCCCATTGATTTCAATGGAAAGTCAATGGACCTACATGCATACCCCTTAGCAGCCAAGTGGTTAAGCGCAAATGCAAAATGTTTTTCACACTCAATAAAACAGAAGCTAAACATTCCGCTATTATTACACCATTTACACAAAGACATTAATGCAGGGAAATGAAACTCATTTAGAGTAAATAGCACAAAAAACATTTTCTTACCAAACACATGCAACTACACAAACTGCAGAACCACCTGTGACGAAACCGCAACCTGGAACATCAGTCAAAAGCCTTGAACTAGAATAAAAAGGAGAAGTAAAACATTACAATCGCAATTCACAAGAAATACAACAATTAACATTATAACACCCTATGTCACTACACAAATGGCCAATCTGCCACCAAGGGGGACAGAAAAACAGCCAAAAGTAAATAATAACTGATGCCCCATCCCATTGGGACAACTCTTACCCAATGGGCCACACCTAAACATAAATATATGTATATCCCTGGCGTTTTCTACCCCCCTCCCCAGGGGACAAAAAAGCCAAACAAAGGACTGATCTGTTCCCCTGGGGGTGGGGGGGCAGAAAAAACAGACACATAAAATATGCCCCTAGGACACGAACCTTGACCAAGCGGCCGCTTCCAGTCACAAAAACAAAAACAATAATCACTGGATCCAGTGATTGTGGCTGTTTTCTTCCCCCTGGGGGCAAATTGGCCTACAAACCAGTTCAAACTGCTCCCAGGGAGAGCAGAAAACAGCCACAAGTGCCCCAAAAAATGTGGGGCGATCTTTGCCCAATATAAACAAATCCCGGTTTTCTGACCCCCCCCCCCCAGAAAACCGGGATGATGTGCAGGAAATACATATGCAAAATGTACCCCCCTGTAAGCGACCCTTGCCGACGGGGTCGCTTCCATTCATTCGTAAAAAAACAAAAACACAATCACTGGGTTCAGTAATTGTGGCTGTTTTATGCCGCCCCAGGGGCAGATTGGCCTAAAAAACGGGCCAAACTGCCTCTATAGGGATCAGAAAACAGCCACAAGTGCCCACAAAAAATAAGCCAGCCTGGCTGATGACGGACGATTACAGGGTCAGACTGATTTGCATATGGCCATGTCTGAACTGGGGTGGTGGAGTGAGCTAAAGAATGATGATGGATTAAACCCAGATCAGTTGACTGGGGGTGAGTGCTTGCAATGTTCAACACCCCATCCATCATCCCCTTTGGTTTTGCTTTTTTTCGCCCTAAGTTGGCAGGGTATGCCCAGACGTGGGTCCCTTGCTCATTTTGCCACTGGATTCAAGCTAGCCTGGCTGATTACGACTGATTAATCAGAAACCGGTTCCAGGATGCTTGTTTCAGGTCCAGGGACACATGGCTTGGCAGTTCAGTCTGGACTGTTCCCATGAGGCACAGGGTCAGACTGATTTGCATATGGCCAGACTGATTTGCATATGGCCATGTCTGAACTGGGGTGGCGGAGTGAGCTAAAGAATGATGATGGTTTAAACCCAGATCAGTTGACTGGGGGTGAGTGCTTGCAATGTTCAACACTCCGTCCATCATCCCCTTTGGTTTTGCTTTGTTCGCCCTAAGTTGGCAGGCTATGCCCAGATGTGAGTCCCTTGCTCACTTTGCCACTGGATTCAAGCTAGCCTGGCTGATGACGGCTGATTAGCCAGAAACCGGTCCCAGGATGCTTGTTTCTGGTCCAAGGACGACATGGCTTGGCAGACAGGCTGGACTGTTCCCATGAGGCACAAGGTCAGACTGATTTGCATATGGCCATGTCTGAACTGGGGTGGCGAAGTGAGTTAAAGAATGATGATGGATTAAACCCAGATCAGTTGACTGGGGGGGATTGCTTGCAATGTTCAACACTCTGTCCATCATCCCCTTAGGTTTGGCTTTGTTCACCCTAAGTTGGCAGGGGATGCTCAGACCTGGGTCCCTTGCTCACTTTGCCACTGGATTCAAGATAGCCTGGCTGATGACGGCTGGTTAGCCAGAAACCGGTTCCAGGATGCTTGTTTCAGGTCCAGGGATGACATGGCTTGGCAGTTCAGTCTGGACTGTTCCCATGAGGCACAGGGTCAGACTGATTTGCATATGGCCTGACTGATTTGCATATGGCCATGTCTGAACTGGGGTGGCGGAGTGAGCTAAAGAATGATGATGGTTTAAACCCAGATCAGTTGACTGGGGGTGAGTGCTTGCAATGTTCAATACTCCGTCCATCATCTCCTTTGGTTTTGCTTTGTTCGCCCTAAGTTGGCAGGGTATGCCCATACATGGGTCCCTTGCTCACTTTGCCACTGGATTCAAGCTAGGCTGGCTGATGACGGCTGATTTGCCGGAAACCGGTCCCAGGATGCTTGTTTCCGGTCCAAGGACGACATGGCTTGGCAGACAGGCTGGACTGTTCCCATGAGGCACAGGGTCAGACTGATTTGCATATGTCCATGTCTGAACTGGGGTGGCGGAGCGAGCTAAAGAATGATGATGGATTAAACCCAGATCAGTTGACTGGGGGTGAGTGCTTGCAATGTTCAACACTCCGTCCATCATCCCCTTTGGTTTTGCTTCAGCTCTGGCAGTCATGAGAACTCCCTCCAGACTAAGAGTTTCTATCAGCACTCATCAAATGAATTTGACAGGCATCCCTCAACCAATCTGAGGCATATACCTTCCTCATTAAATTCATTAAGCTTACAGTGTTTGATGAGCGTGTCCAGTCTCTCAACAGATTTGTTGATGGTTTCACCACCAACTTTATGTAATTTGTGACAGAGTATGTATTTTTTGTAATCTTCATTTGGCCCTGGATTGAATTTGAGATGATTCAAGACTGCTTTGATTTGACACTATGTAATTTCATCAACTAACAGCATTTTCTGTATGACTTCTTTTACACCTTCACCAGCAAGATTCTTAAGGGATTTGATGATCTTCTTGTTATCTGCTTCCTCTATTGCATCAATGAAATCATCAAATGTTTCTTCCCAGTCAGTTAATCTGTCACCAATATTTTGCTTTTTGGCGGTATCTAATGGAGGTGGTGATTTTAAGAAGGCAGGAGCATTTTAACCATATACAAGATTGGCTGACACTGAGGGTGGAGTTCTCTCCAACATTGTCTGCTGTTCACTAGGAGCTGCTTCATCCAGGCTGTGCTGGCCTCTTGGTCATCTTGGACAGTCAGTGGAAGCTTGACTTCCTTCTTAGTCTCCATTGGAGCCCTTCAATTTTATGGAGATCTTTTGAGTTGTTTTGAGCCGCCATCCGGTAGCTTTGGTGTGTACCACTTTGGGTATGGACAGCTCCATTAACCCAACCTGGGGCACTTCTTCACCCAGTGCTGTGGTATGATGACTCTCATGAATCAATACTGGGAAGCAGATGATAGTTTCTTGTTGATCTCTGCCTCGCAGTGCTTCTGTTCATTGTGTTATCTTGCAATATGCTGCTTTTTCAAAACCTGACTGCATCCGCCTTTAGCGTTATCACTCTGCATGATGTATAGCTTTAGGTTGCATAGTAGCACAGTACCGCTGCTCACGGCCTTCTGAGCAGGTTTTTGGCCATCATTGTTAAACTTCTCAGTCTAACTTTCGTTATCTTCAAATGCTTCACACGGACTGGGGCTGCACTTTGACTCCACGTACAACAAACGTTGATTCTGCACTTCTACGAAGGCACATGTGGCACGCATAAGCAGTTTCGGGACCACAGCAAACTCTCTGGGAGAGTATGTCGACCTGCGGGGTACTTATCCCCTATCTCGTTGCCAGTTGTAGCATCCTCCCTAGCCCGGGTATTCGTCAATGACTACACCACACACGTAACTTAGTATAATACGCCTTCATTTTTCTGAATGTAACCACAAACTCAACATTCCAAACCTGCATTCACTTTGTCACACTCTAATACTTATGTCACAGTTCTACACAGTCCATTAGGAGTCACAAGGGTTCCGTCATTGCTAACTCAACCAACACTACAATAGGAACAGGGCTTTTCACCATTTTCTCACACCATGAACAATAAACTACAGACAGCAATGTTCAATTGAAATTTTGTTTGTAACACTTCTAGGTTTACACAGGATATTTGCTTATTTGAAATTATTTTCCCATGTATGACTACATATTCTACCCTTCTAATATTGCAAGTTGTGAATTTTTCAGACAATGATCTGTTTAAAAGTTGAACATCTGGGGAACGTTGTCAGGCTACCGACCAAGATGGCCGCGTAGCGCTGCAGCTCCGCTATCTGACCCGACATCCTTTGTCCTATCCGAACAAAGTACCGGGACATCCTCCCTGCCTATGGCGGAATCAACGCCGCAGTGTGGCCCCTGGGATCGGGGGCGCTCTGACCTCCTGGGAAGCCGTGGAGCTTGAGATAGAGCGACCGGGGTTCAGCGCGGCGCAGCTGGAGGCCCTTTCAGCAAGGACTGGCACTGGAGGTCAGTGCACACATGCTGGTGGTTCCGGCAGGGCCTACCTCACGACTGTTGGAGAGCTGCTTCAGGGCCGGTCGCTCCACGCACTGCGCGACTTCCTGTCAATGTGCCTAGGTTTTCCCCGCTGCTGCCACGAGTTCGCCGCTGCCCTGCAGCTGAGTTGCGGTACAAAAGGGGGTGGTGATGGACGGAGCATCTGAATCAATCAAACACTCACACCCAGTCAAAAGATCTGGGTTTAATCCATCACCGTTCTTTAGCCCACTCTGCCACCCCAGTTCAGACATGGCTATATGCAAATCAGTCTGACCCTGTGCCTCATGGGAACAGTCCAGCCCGAACTGCCAAGCCATGTCTTCCCTGGACCGGAAACAAGCTTCCGAGGACCGGTTTCTGGCATTCCAGCCGTCTTCAGCCCGGCTTGCTTGAATCCAGTGGCAAAGTGAGCAAGGGACTCACGTCTGAGCATACCCTGCCACACTTATGGTGGCCAAAAGCGGTACAAAAGGGGGTGGTGATGGACGGAGCATCTGAATCAATCAAACACTCACACCCAGTCAAAAGATCTGGGTTTAATCCATCACCGTTCTTTAGCCCACTCTGCCACCCCAGTTCAGACATGGCTATATGCAAATCAGTCTGACCCTGTGCCTCATGGGAACAGTCCAGCCCGAACTGCCAAGCCATGTCTTCCCTGGACCGGAAACAAGCTTCTGAGGACCGGTTTCTGGCATTCCAGCCGTCTTCAGCCCGGCTTGCTTGAATCCAGTGGCAAAGTGAGCAAGGGACTCACGTCTGAGCATACCCTGCCACACTTATGGTGGCCAAAAGCGGTACAAAAGGGGGTGGTGATGGACGGAGCATCTGAATCAATCAAACACTCACACCCAGTCAAAAGATCTGGGTTTAATCCATCACCGTTCTTTAGCCCACTCTGCCACCCCAGTTCAGACATGGCTATATGTAAATCAGTCTGACCCTGTGCCTCATGGGAACAGTCCAGCCCGAACTGCCAAGCCATGTCTTCCCTGGACCGGAAACAAGCTTCCGAGGACCGGTTTCTGGCATTCCAGCCGTCTTCAGCCCGGCTTGCTTGAATCCAGTGGCAAAGTGAGCAAGGGACTCACGTCTGAGCATACCCTGCCACACTTATGGTGGCCAAAAGCGGTACAAAAGGGGGTGGTGATGGACGGAGCATCTGAATCAATCAAACACTCACACCCAGTCAAAAGATCTGGGTTTAATCCATCACCGTTCTTTAGCCCACTCTGCCACCCCAGTTCAGACATGGCTATATGCAAATCAGTCTGACCCTGTGCCTCATGGGAACAGTCCAGCCCGAACTGCCAAGCCATGTCTTCCCTGGACCGGAAACAAGCTTCCGAGGACCGGTTTCTGGCATTCCAGCCGTCTTCAGCCCGGCTTGCTTGAATCCAGTGGCAAAGTGAGCAAGGGACTCACGTCTGAGCATACCCTGCCACACTTATGGTGGCCAAAAGCGGTACAAAAGGGGGTGGTGATGGACGGAGCATCTAAATCAATTAAACACTCACACCCAGTCAAAAGATCTGGGTTTAATCCATCACCGTTCTTTAGCCCACTCTGCCACCCCAGTTCAGACATGGCTATATGCAAATCAGTCTGACCCTGTGCCTCATGGGAACAGTCCAGCCCGAACTGCCAAGCCATGTCTTCCCTGGACCGGAAACAAGCTTCCGAGGACCGGTTTCTGGCATTCCAGCCGTCTTCAGCCCGGCTTGCTTGAATCCAGTGGCAAAGTGAGCAAGGGACTCACGTCTGAGCGTACCCTGCCACACTTATGGTGGCCAAAAGCGGTACAAAAGGGGGTGGTGATGGACGGAGCATCTGAATCAATCAAACACTCACACCCAGTCAAAAGATCTGGGTTTAATCCATCACCGTTCTTTAGCCCACTCTGCCACCCCAGTTCAGACATGGCTATATGCAAATCAGTCTGACCCTGTGCCTCATGGGAACAGTCCAGCCCGAACTGCCAAGCCATGTCTTCCCTGGACCGGAAACAAGCTTCCGAGGACCGGTTTCTGGCATTCCAGCCGTCTTCAGCCCGGCTTGCTTGAATCCAGTGGCAAAGTGAGCAAGGGACTCACGTCTGAGCATACCCTGCCACACTTATGGTGGCCAAAAGCGGTACAAAAGGGGGTGGTGATGGACGGAGCATCTGAATCAATCAAACACTCACACCCAGTCAAAAGATCTGGGTTTAATCCATCACCGTTCTTTAGCCCACTCTGCCACCCCAGTTCAGACATGGCTATATGCAAATCAGTCTGACCCTGTGCCTCATGGGAACAGTCCAGCCCGAACTGCCAAGCCATGTCTTCCCTGGACCGGAAACAAGCTTCCGAGGACCGGTTTCTGGCATTCCAGCCGTCTTCAGCCCGGCTTGCTTGAATCCAGTGGCAAAGTGAGCAAGGGACTCACGTCTGAGCATACCCTGCCACACTTATGGTGGCCAAAAGCGGTACAAAAGGGGGTGGTGATGGACGGAGCATCTGAATCAATCAAACACTCACACCCAGTCAAAAGATCTGGGTTTAATCCATCACCGTTCTTTAGCCCACTCTGCCACCCCAGTTCAGACATGGCTATATGCAAATCAGTCTGACCCTGTGCCTCATGGGAACAGTCCAGCCCGAACTGCCAAGCCATGTCTTCCCTGGACCGGAAACAAGCTTCCGAGGACCGGTTTCTGGCATTCCAGCCGTCTTCAGCCCGGCTTGCTTGAATCCAGTGGCAAAGTGAGCAAGGGACTCACGTCTGAGCATACCCTGCCACACTTATGGTGGCCAAAAGCGGTACAAAAGGGGGTGGTGATGGACGGAGCATCTGAATCAATCAAACACTCACACCCAGTCAAAAGATCTGGGTTTAATCCATCACCGTTCTTTAGCCCACTCTGCCACCCCAGTTCAGACATGGCTATATGCAAATCAGTCTGACCCTGTGCCTCATGGGAACAGTCCAGCCCGAACTGCCAAGCCATGTCTTCCCTGGACCGGAAACAAGCTTCCGAGGACCGGTTTCTGGCATTCCAGCCGTCTTCAGCCCGGCTTGCTTGAATCCAGTGGCAAAGTGAGCAAGGGACTCACGTCTGAGCATACCCTGCCACACTTATGGTGGCCAAAAGCGGTACAAAAGGGGGTGGTGATGGACGGAGCATCTGAATCAATCAAACACTCACACCCAGTCAAAAGATCTGGGTTTAATCCATCACCGTTCTTTAGCCCACTCTGCCACCCCAGTTCAGACATGGCTATATGCAAATCAGTCTGACCCTGTGCCTCATGGGAACAGTCCAGCCCGAACTGCCAAGCCATGTCTTCCCTGGACCGGAAACAAGCTTCCGAGGACCGGTTTCTGGCATTCCAGCCGTCTTCAGCCCGGCTTGCTTGAATCCAGTGGCAAAGTGAGCAAGGGACTCACGTCTGAGCATACCCTGCCACACTTATGGTGGCCAAAAGCGGTACAAAAGGGGGTGGTGATGGACGGAGCATCTGAATCAATCAAACACTCACACCCAGTCAAAAGATCTGGGTTTAATCCATCACCGTTCTTTAGCCCACTCTGCCACCCCAGTTCAGACATGGCTATATGCAAATCAGTCTGACCCTGTGCCTCATGGGAACAGTCCAGCCCGAACTGCCAAGCCATGTCTTCCCTGGACCGGAAACAAGCTTCCGAGGACCGGTTTCTGGCATTCCAGCCGTCTTCAGCCCGGCTTGCTTGAATCCAGTGGCAAAGTGAGCAAGGGACTCACGTCTGAGCATACCCTGCCACACTTATGGTGGCCAAAAGCGGTACAAAAGGGGGTGGTGATGGACGGAGCATCTGAATCAATCAAACACTCACACCCAGTCAAAAGATCTGGGTTTAATCCATCACCGTTCTTTAGCCCACTCTGCCACCCCAGTTCAGACATGGCTATATGCAAATCAGTCTGACCCTGTGCCTCATGGGAACAGTCCAGCCCGAACTGCCAAGCCATGTCTTCCCTGGACCGGAAACAAGCTTCCGAGGACCGGTTTCTGGCATTCCAGCCGTCTTCAGCCCGGCTTGCTTGAATCCAGTGGCAAAGTGAGCAAGGGACTCACGTCTGAGCATACCCTGCCACACTTATGGTGGCCAAAAGCGGTACAAAAGGGGGTGGTGATGGACGGAGCATCTGAATCAATCAAACACTCACACCCAGTCAAAAGATCTGGGTTTAATCCATCACCGTTCTTTAGCCCACTCTGCCACCCCAGTTCAGACATGGCTATATGCAAATCAGTCTGACCCTGTGCCTCATGGGAACAGTCCAGCCCGAACTGCCAAGCCATGTCTTCCCTGGACCGGAAACAAGCTTCCGAGGACCGGTTTCTGGCATTCCAGCCGTCTTCAGCCCGGCTTGCTTGAATCCAGTGGCAAAGTGAGCAAGGGACTCACGTCTGAGCATACCCTGCCACACTTATGGTGGCCAAAAGCGGTACAAAAGGGGGTGGTGATGGACGGAGCATCTGAATCAATCAAACACTCACACCCAGTCAAAAGATCTGGGTTTAATCCATCACCGTTCTTTAGCCCACTCTGCCACCCCAGTTCAGACATGGCTATATGCAAATCAGTCTGACCCTGTGCCTCATGGGAACAGTCCAGCCCGAACTGCCAAGCCATGTCTTCCCTGGACCGGAAACAAGCTTCCGAGGACCGGTTTCTGGCATTCCAGCCGTCTTCAGCCCGGCTTGCTTGAATCCAGTGGCAAAGTGAGCAAGGGACTCACGTCTGAGCATACCCTGCCACACTTATGGTGGCCAAAAGCGGTACAAAAGGGGGTGGTGATGGACGGAGCATCTGAATCAATCAAACACTCACACCCAGTCAAAAGATCTGGGTTTAATCCATCACCGTTCTTTAGCCCACTCTGCCACCCCAGTTCAGACATGGCTATATGCAAATCAGTCTGACCCTGTGCCTCATGGGAACAGTCCAGCCCGAACTGCCAAGCCATGTCTTCCCTGGACCGGAAACAAGCTTCCGAGGACCGGTTTCTGGCATTCCAGCCGTCTTCAGCCCGGCTTGCTTGAATCCAGTGGCAAAGTGAGCAAGGGACTCACGTCTGAGCATACCCTGCCACACTTATGGTGGCCAAAAGCGGTACAAAAGGGGGTGGTGATGGACGGAGCATCTGAATCAATCAAACACTCACACCCAGTCAAAAGATCTGGGTTTAATCCATCACCGTTCTTTAGCCCACTCTGCCACCCCAGTTCAGACATGGCTATATGCAAATCAGTCTGACCCTGTGCCTCATGGGAACAGTCCAGCCCGAACTGCCAAGCCATGTCTTCCCTGGACCGGAAACAAGCTTCCGAGGACCGGTTTCTGGCATTCCAGCCGTCTTCAGCCCGGCTTGCTTGAATCCAGTGGCAAAGTGAGCAAGGGACTCACGTCTGAGCATACCCTGCCACACTTATGGTGGCCAAAAGCGGTACAAAAGGGGGTGGTGATGGACGGAGCATCTGAATCAATCAAACACTCACACCCAGTCAAAAGATCTGGGTTTAATCCATCACCGTTCTTTAGCCCACTCTGCCACCCCAGTTCAGACATGGCTATATGCAAATCAGTCTGACCCTGTGCCTCATGGGAACAGTCCAGCCCGAACTGCCAAGCCATGTCTTCCCTGGACCGGAAACAAGCTTCCGAGGACCGGTTTCTGGCATTCCAGCCGTCTTCAGCCCGGCTTGCTTGAATCCAGTGGCAAAGTGAGCAAGGGACTCACGTCTGAGCATACCCTGCCACACTTATGGTGGCCAAAAGCGGTACAAAAGGGGGTGGTGATGGACGGAGCATCTGAATCAATCAAACACTCACACCCAGTCAAAAGATCTGGGTTTAATCCATCACCGTTCTTTAGCCCACTCTGCCACCCCAGTTCAGACATGGCTATATGCAAATCAGTCTGACCCTGTGCCTCATGGGAACAGTCCAGCCCGAACTGCCAAGCCATGTCTTCCCTGGACCGGAAACAAGCTTCCGAGGACCGGTTTCTGGCATTCCAGCCGTCTTCAGCCCGGCTTGCTTGAATCCAGTGGCAAAGTGAGCAAGGGACTCACGTCTGAGCATACCCTGCCACACTTATGGTGGCCAAAAGCGGTACAAAAGGGGGTGGTGATGGACGGAGCATCTGAATCAATCAAACACTCACACCCAGTCAAAAGATCTGGGTTTAATCCATCACCGTTCTTTAGCCCACTCTGCCACCCCAGTTCAGACATGGCTATATGCAAATCAGTCTGACCCTGTGCCTCATGGGAACAGTCCAGCCCGAACTGCCAAGCCATGTCTTCCCTGGACCGGAAACAAGCTTCCGAGGACCGGTTTCTGGCATTCCAGCCGTCTTCAGCCCGGCTTGCTTGAATCCAGTGGCAAAGTGAGCAAGGGACTCACGTCTGAGCATACCCTGCCACACTTATGGTGGCCAAAAGCGGTACAAAAGGGGGTGGTGATGGACGGAGCATCTGAATCAATCAAACACTCACACCCAGTCAAAAGATCTGGGTTTAATCCATCACCGTTCTTTAGCCCACTCTGCCACCCCAGTTCAGACATGGCTATATGCAAATCAGTCTGACCCTGTGCCTCATGGGAACAGTCCAGTCCGAACTGCCAAGCCATGTCTTCCCTGGACCGGAAACAAGCTTCCGAGGACCGGTTTCTGGCATTCCAGCCGTCTTCAGCCCGGCTTGCTTGAATCCAGTGGCAAAGTGAGCAAGGGACTCACGTCTGAGCATACCCTGCCACACTTATGGTGGCCAAAAGCGGTACAAAAGGGGGTGGTGATGGATGGAGCATCTGAATCAATCAAACACTCACACCCAGTCAAAAGATCTGGGTTTAATCCATCACCGTTCTTTAGCCCACTCTGCCACCCCAGTTCAGACATGGCTATATGCAAATCAGTCTGACCCTGTGCCTCATGGGAACAGTCCAGCCCGAACTGCCAAGCCATGTCTTCCCTGGACCGGAAACAAGCTTCCGAGGACCGGTTTCTGGCATTCCAGCCGTCTTCAGCCCGGCTTGCTTGAATCCAGTGGCAAAGTGAGCAAGGGACTCACGTCTGAGCATACCCTGCCACACTTATGGTGGCCAAAAGCGGTACAAAAGGGGGTGGTGATGGACGGAGCATCTGAATCAATCAAACACTCACACCCAGTCAAAAGATCTGGGTTTAATCCATCACCGTTCTTTAGCCCACTCTGCCACCCCAGTTCAGACATGGCTATATGCAAATCAGTCTGACCCTGTGCCTCATGGGAACAGTCCAGCCCGAACTGCCAAGCCATGTCTTCCCTGGACCGGAAACAAGCTTCCGAGGACCGGTTTCTGGCATTCCAGCCGTCTTCAGCCCGACTTGCTTGAATCCAGTGGCAAAGTGAGCAAGGGACTCACGTCTGAGCATACCCTGCCACACTTATGGTGGCCAAAAGCGGTACAAAAGGGGGTGGTGATGGACGGAGCATCTGAATCAATCAAACACTCACACCCAGTCAAAAGATCTGGGTTTAATCCATCACCGTTCTTTAGCCCACTCTGCCACCCCAGTTCAGACATGGCTATATGCAAATCAGTCTGACCCTGTGCCTCATGGGAACAGTCCAGCCCGAACTGCCACGCCATGTCTTCCCTGGACCGGAAACAAGCTTCCGAGGACCGGTTTCTGGCATTCCAGCCGTCTTCAGCCCGGCTTGCTTGAATCCAGTGGCAAAGTGAGCAAGGGACTCACGTCTGAGCATACCCTGCCACACTTATGGTGGCCAAAAGCGGTACAAAAGCTGAGTTGTGCCTGTTTTTCTGCCCATGATTCGCCGCTGCTCCTGCAGCTGAGTATTCTGTATTTTTGTACTTTGTGTCTATATTGCTGCCCGTGACTGTATTGTTTCTTGCCCCCTCACCTCTGTTTTTCCCGCTCTGTACTCCCCCGCTCCCCGCCGCTGCTCCCCTGCGGCCCCGCCCCTTTCTCTTCTGTACCCCCTCCCATTCGCCTCCCCGCTCCCGCTGCCCAGCTGCTCCTCCCTCCCACTTTGCCATTTATGGCGGAGTCCACGCGTACGCGCAGCGGCCACGCGCAGCAGGCGCGCCGATTGCGCGCCAAAGGCAATCACGTCGGCGCCTGTCCGTGCCTGGACCGCGCCCAGCACCAGGACCCCTGGCCCTCAACGATACCAGCCCACTCGACTGACCTATGATGCCGCCACCCTCCACGCTCCCAACACCAGCCGGAACCCCGCCTGCCACCGAGCCACCCCGAAACGCACCCACGGACCCTTCACCTGCCAAGCCTGCAAATTCACCTGCCTCCAGACCGGCACCGCATCCACCAGGCCAGGCACCAACAACAATCACCTCAAGTGCATCCTGCTCAACACCCGCTCCGTCCACAGGCACGCCCTCGAACTCTGGAACCTCCTCGAAAGAACAGCGCCAGATGTCGCCTTCCTCACATAAACCTAGATGAACGCCTCCTCAGCCGCCGACATTGCCATAGCCATCCCGGATGGCTACAAGATCACCCGGAGGGACCGCATCAACCAAACCGGAGGAGGCATCACCATTGTCCACAGAAACACCATCCGCATCACGACCAACTCCGACGACACCCTCACCGCTGCCGAGCACCTTCACTTCCAGATACACACCGACCCCAAGACCACCCTCAGAGGCACTCTCATCTACAGACCCCCGGGACCACGCACACAGTTCAGCGAAGCCATCGCAGACTTCATCAGCCCGCTCGCCCTCACCTCCTCAGACTACATCCTCCTGGGAGACCTCAACTTCCACCTGGAAAACAACAACGACAACAACACCACCATCCTGCTGGACAACCTCGCCAACCTTGGACTCAAGCAACTGGTGAACACCCCCACCCACTACGCCGGCCACACGCTTGACCCTGTCTTCTCCTCCAGCAACCACATCTCCTTCAGCCACTCCACTGGACTTCACTGGACAGATCACAGCTGCGTCCACTTCAACTTCAGGAAAACAACGACCCACCACCACCTGCAACAGGCTCCCCAAAGATGCTGGAGCAAGATCACCACCAACCAGCTCACCACCTCCCTGAGCCAAAACCCCCCACCAACACTACGGACTCCAACGAAGCAGCCCGTAATCTCACACAGTGGCTTACCAACTGCGCCGATGCCCTCGCACCGCTGAAGAATCCTCCCAGCAGACCAGGCAGCAAGAAAACCTCGTGGTTCACCAATGACCTCAAAGACTCCAAGAAATCCTGCCGTACCCTAGAGAAAGCCTGGCGCCACGACCAGTCATCAGTCACTACCAGTCACTACCCTCAAGAACGCCATCCGCAAACACCACCAGTTGATCCGCACCACCAAAAGGACAGCATTCAGAGAACGACTAGACTACAACACCCACAACAGCAAGGACCTCTTCAACATTGTTAAAGAGCTCTCCAACCCCTGCGCCAGCAACAACGAAATCACGCCCTCGCAAGACCTCTGCGACGCACTCGCCTCGTTCTTCCACCACAAGATCGCCAACATACACAACAGCTTCGGCGCCCAGACCACGCACCCAACCACCGAACCAACACCCCCACCACCACCCTCTGCACCTGGACCCCTGTCAGCACTGAAGACACCACCCACGTGATAAACACCATCCACTCCGGCTCCCCTGCCGACCCCTGTCCACACCACATCTTTAACAAAGCCGACTCCATCATCGCACCTCAACTCCGGAACATCATTAACAACTCCTTCGCATCCGCCACCTTTCCAGAGAGCTGGAAGCATGCGGAGATTAGCGCCCTCCTGAAGAAACCCACCGCGGACCCCACGGACCTCAAGAACTTCCGCCCCATCTCGCTTCTCCCGTTCCCCGCTAAAGTCATCGAGAAGACCATCAACAAACAGTTAACCTCCTTCCTCGAGACCAACGGCTCCCTCGACCCTTCGCAGTCCGGATTCCGAGCAAACCACAGCACCGAGACCGCCCTCATCGCAGCCACCGATGACATCAGGTCCCTGCTCGACAACGGGGAAACTGCTGCCCTCATCCTCCTCGACCTATCGGTTGCATTCGACACAGTCTGCCACCGCACCCTAACAAGCCGAGCCGCCTCCACCACGCCGGGATCCAAGGTATGGCCCTGGAATGGATCACCTCCTTCCTCTCTGACAGAACTCAGAGAATCCGCCTCCCTCCCTTCCGCTTAGCGGCCACCAAGATCATCTGCGGCATACCTCAAGGCTCCTCGCTCAGCCCCACCTTCTTCAACATCTAGATGAACCCCCTTGCAGCCATCGCATGCCAACACAACCTAAACATCATCTCCTATGCTGACGACACCCAGCTAATCCTCTCCCTCACCAACGACCCCGCCACCACCAGAGCCAGCCTCCAGGGAGGAATGAAAGACGTCGCGGAATGGATGAAGCTCAGCCGTCTGAAACTGAACTCAGACAAGTCTGATGTCCTCATCCTGGGACCATCCCCCTCCACCTGGGATGACTCCTGGTGGCCCCCTGCACTGGGCACCGCCACCAAGCCCGCGGACCACGCACGCAACCTAGGCTTCATCCTGGACTCCTCCCTCACGATGACCAAGCAAGTCAACGCCGTCTCGTCATCATGTTTCAACACCCTGCGCATGCTCCGAAAGATCTTCCGGTGGATCCCCACTGACACCAGAAAGACGGTCACCCAGGCCCTCGTCACCAGCCGACTGGACTACGGGAACGCCCTCTACGCCGGAACCACAGCCAAACTACAGAAAAGACTCCAACGCATACAGAACGCCTCTGCACGACTCATCCTGGACATCCCCCGACACAGCCACATCTCTGCCCACCTGAGAGACCAGCACTGGCTCCCTTTCAGCAAAAGGATCACGTTCAGGCTCCTCACCCACGCTCACAAAGCTCTCCACGACATGGGCCCCGAATACCTCAACAACCGCCGCACGTTCTACACACCCACCCGTCAGCTCCGTTCCGCCAGCCTCGCCCTCGCCACCATCCCACGGATTCGCAGAACCACCACCGGAGGAAGATCCTTCTCCTACCTGGCTGCCAAGATGTGGAACTCCCTCTCTACCCACCTACGTCTGACCCAGGACCATCTCTCCTTCAGGAAGCAACTCAAGACCTGGCTCTTCGAACAGTAGCAGCCCCCCCCCTCCCCCCAGCACCTTGAGACCCTTGCAGGTGAGTAGCGTGCTCTATAAATGTGCCTGATTGATTGATTGAGTGTGCAGCGGCAAGGCGACTGTGAGCTGCCCGGAGAGGAACTCCTTGAACATTACAGCCGACCCCCAGCCCCGCAGGCAAGCTGGCCTGCGTCGCTCCCTGGGGCCAGCCATCCAGCTGGTCAGGCCGGTTGCGTGGGTGCTGGGAGAGTCTTGATTTCCAGGCTCAATTGGTGTAAGGTGAGGTCTCCAAGTTGACCTTATGCCACAGAATTGTATGAGAGTTACTTGAGCCTGTGCCGCATTGTGCATTGTGCCAGAAGCCTAGTCTACATCCTGAGTCCTGCTGTTACCTACCTGGGCCTCCACCTGCTGTAGCACAACACCCGTCTGCACCAGACGACGCACGCCTGTGAGCGCTCTTTGGCTGTCTGTGCTACGCTGAGGGAGACTGGGGACCTGTGACACGTTGATTGGTTACGCTTCGGCCTACATTGCCTTTCCTTGCTGGTTTTAGGGACTGGACACCCACAACTTGCATCTACCCTCATTGCATAGCTCTTCTCCTCCTTGGGCTGCTGTTCAACACTGCCTGGGAGCGGGCCACGTCATGGTGCGGAAAGACCCTAAGCCAAGGGTACTGCAGTTCAGCATCAGTGCATCAGTGGAGCCCGGCACTGACATGGCTGAGGGAGGTGTGGATGTGGATTTGGCCCAGACGGAGAGTGCCCCTTCTGGCTCGGATGCCCTGATGCTAGAACTGCGAGTGGGGTTCAAGGCCCTGGATGGTCGCTTTGACTGATTAGAGAAGCGCCTAGATAGCATGGGGGCTAAATTAGGAGTGCATGAGCACCGTCTGGACACTGTGGCGGGCAGGGTGTCCTATCTGGAGGATGGGGCCGCCCAATCCGCCAAGTGCCTGGACCGTATGGATAAAATACTAAAGAATGTGGCCATGAAAAATGAAGATTTGGAGGCGAGAAGCAGGCTTAACAATGTATGCATTCTTGGTGTCCCGGAGTCCAATAATACTGGCGGCATGCACCTTTTTGTTGAAAACCTGCAAACAGAACTATTTGGCACAGAGACCGATTATAGCCTGCCTCCTAAACTTTCATGACGGAGATACTGCACTACAGATGGCAAGAGAAAGTGGTCATCTCTCCTGGCAGGGGTTCACAATCACATTGTTTCTAGACTTCACTGCTATGGTCCAGGAGGCAAAGAGAAAGTATACTGGTGTGTAGGCTACACTCCGAAAATTAGGCCTCAGATATGGCATGATATATCCAGCTCACCTTTGAGTAGATGTGGCATGGAGGTTTCGAGAGTTTGATACCCCTACAGCAGTTCAGGAGTTTTGCTGAGTCAACAAAGGAACCAGTGGCACCCAAGGAAAAGACCCTCCTAGAGTCTCTCCCCCTCACAGTGGGTCAGTGGCCAGTGTGGAACTATTCTCCTCGGAATGATCAGAACTGCTGACCTTCAAAACATATTGTCTGAACTACTCTGAGTTTTTTTAAGGGCAAATAACTGTGTGTATTATATTTCTTCCTTTTTTCAAAGTTGGGCAGATGGCGGGGTATTGCCTCACCCCATGTGTATCAAGTTAGATTGGATATACTATTTGCAATGTATATTGCTTTTCCCATTCCTCTTTAGGGATGGGGTTCTGTGTTGCATTCTACACATTAGACAGTGGGGAGTTTCCCTGCGGTTGGGAGTGCAGGGATGGGTGGGGGGGTGGAGGGGGGATTGTTTGTTCCTATTGTAAACCATTACTTCTTTTCCTATTTACTCATTGTAGCTGGTATGTTGGTCTATATGATGCACAAACAGTCTTATTCTTAAATCAGGTAAATGTCTTCGTGGGGTAAATTGTCCACCTTTTCAGACTTAACACTGATTACCAGGAATGTTAGGGGCTTAAATAAGGCCAGGAAAGGGAAACAGGTGATGCATTATTTCCAGAGACACCAAGTATACGTTGCGTTTCTTCAAGAGACATATTTTCCAAAGACAGCTGCGGCCCACTTCGCCTCGTCATTGAGTCCCCACAGATATTTTGCGAAAAACAGCATGCCAGAGGAACGGCTGTGCTTATACATAAACGTCTGCCAATGCAATTCTCCAGGGTGCGCAATGATAGCGAGGGTTGGTACACTATAGTGGTAGGGCATCTAATAGGCATTTGTCTGTGAATATGCGCCTAATGTTGATAGAACAGAATTCTTTCACGACCTACAGACACACCTACTTCAGCTGGATGTGGACTATATTTGCATGGGTGTGGACTTCAATCTCCAAATAGGAGGTTTCCCATTCAGGCTTTGTTAGAGTTTTCCGCAATGAGATGTATGACGCTATTGTTGAGTATTTTGAGTATTTGACCACGCTATGGGAGGCATTCAAAGAATATCTACTGGGGGTCTGTATCTCTAAGCATGCTGGGGTGTTGAGGGACTTGTGGCTTACACTTGCAAACATAGAACAGAAACTGGGCTTACTTGATCAGGAGCAGGTCGGACTTCCTGTGCCGGCCCATCATGGCCACTGCCTGGCACTCTTAAAGGGATTTAGGGAAACTGCAGAGCTAGAAGCACGCTTTCTAAATAAACATGCTATTGCGCGACGTTATGGAGAGGGAGAGACACCTGGCGGAACCTTGGCATGGCTTTTGAGGCCCCCCGCATGTCAATCATATATCGCCTATCTCCGGTCCTCTCATGGGCAGACATTGACAGACACTCCAGACTTGCGAGACCAATTTCTGGATTATTATTCTAATTCATACTCGACGCGCGTAACACACAGCGAGGAAAATCGCAATGAGTACCTAGCAGAAATTGCACTGGTATGGCTTGACAATATTATGCAACAATTCTTAGCAGAACCCTTCTTAACTGATGAAATCATTAGTGCCATTGAACGGCTTCCCCGGAAATTTTTGAAATGACTTCAAGACCTTTTTAGCTCCACACCTCCTTGAGGTTTATAATGAAGCTCTCGAACGGCAAGAACTTCCCCCCACACTGCCTGAAGCTGTGATAATCCTAGTTCCTAAGCCTGGTAAAGACCTGCTCCTGTGCGGATCATACAGACCACTGTCATTGTTGAAACTTGATAACAAGATTTTTCAAAAAATGATAGCGTTGAGGCTGGCCCTGTTGTTAGATAAGATTATTTTACCAGCTCAATCGGATTTCGTCCCACACAGATCGACGGCTCTGAATATCCGTACGCTTTTTGCTGTTATCCACAGGATTGCCCCGGAAGGTCCAGCAGCTGCCGTCCTACCCGATACAGAAAAAGCCTTCAACTTTTCGGAGTGGCCTTTTATCCTAGTCGTTATGAGGAAGGTGGGAATGCCTAAAGGATTCATTGATTTCACTTCACTGCTCTATACCTCACCCACTGCTAGACTCAGGCTAAATGTCACCCTATCCTCCCAGTTTAAACAGGGTTGCCCGCTCTCACCATTGCTTTTAAAAAAAATAAATATATAAAACTTTTTATTAGCAAAGTTAAACTTGGTGGTCAGTACACACAGGGATTGCAATTGCACAGCGTTGCCTTTACAAACTGTCATACAAACCTGTCACAGCTGGTGGCATAGCATACAAGATGGTAATAATGCCTTAGTCTCTTACGGAGTTAAAGGTCGTTAAGGGAAGGGACAAGGGGAGGTTCACGCAGATTGCCACGGTACTCATTCCATTTTAGTATTAAATCTTTTTTATTGAGAGATTGCAGCACATAGAAAAACCATATCAACAGTCACAGTTATCACATCGCCTCTAATATGACAAATAAAGGATGGCAAATGGTGTCCAGAGGGTTAACTGTGCCAATGCGGTCTGGTCTGCGTCAAGGGAAGCTGTGTCGATATCAAAGTTTTATCAGGAGAGACAAAATGAAAGAAAGGCAACAAAACCTCCACCACCCCCCAACTTCCCCCGCCCCCCCACCCGTGTTCCAAGTCCACCACCCATACCATTCATTCCTGTGCAACTCTCAGTCCGCTTTCGGCCGCTCAGTGTCAGAGAGGCGAAATAGTCGGAGGTACCGAGGAAAGTTGACTTCACGGAATTCCGAGGCCAATAGGGACAAAAAAGGCTGCCACAACTCTGCATATTTGGATCCTTCCCCCGTCTAAGGTTAAGGAAAGCTTTTCCATCCCAAGTACATGCCACAGTCGGTGAAGCCAGCCATTAAATGTGGGAATATTGGTGGTGCGCCAGTGTGTGAGGATATTCTGCATGGCAGAGCCCAGCGCTATAGCAATGAGCCGGCCTCTACGAGAACGTAAAGGGTATGTTAAGGGATTTGGGAGACCCAAAAGAACATAAGCGGGGAGGCGCGGGATTTCGGTCTCAAAATACGCATCCACTGCATCCTACTCATTCCATTTTGACCAAATTGCCACCCACTTCCAGGGGCAACCTCGGGCCACATAGACTGTCTTTTCTTGCAGGATTCACCAGTCCAAGTCCTTCCATGCCCTGAGCGTTGGAGGTGTTGCCGCTCCCCATAGGCGTGCTATATTCCGTTTCGCGATTGCGAGTCCCAGCATCACCCACAGTCTGCTTTTCGCTGACAGATCTGTAAGTTCCCAGATGGTCAAAAGGCACCTCTTAACTTCAGGCCGTAATTCCACCCCCAAACAGCACGTATACAGTTGTGGACCCGCTTCCAGTACGTTTGCATTAGCGGGCATTCCCACAATATATGAAGGAACGTCCCCACCTTCCCACACTGTCTCCTACAGAACCCGTCCTCACTCCTGCCCATCCATACCAATCGAATGCCCGAGATATAGACACAGTGTAATACTTTCAATTGTATCAATCTCAGTTTTGCTGATATTGCTACTTCTCTAGGAAAGGAGAGTGCTTCTCTCCACTCTTCGTTGTCTATCTCAAGACGGTCTGCCTCCCACTTTCTCCTGAGCGCAAGCAGAGGGTCTGGGGTGTGGTGTATAAGTTTTTTGTATGTGAGGGAGATAGCCTTTTCTGGAAGGTGGCCGTCCAACAATCTGTCCTCAAGGGGGAGGACTCCGGCAGCAGCGCCCCGGGTGGGATGTTCGCCTGGAGGGAATGCCTGACTTGCATATATCGAAAATGTTCCGTATGTGCTAAGATGTACGTGTGCTGAAGCGAGGCGAATGTCACCACCCCAGTAGGTCCCCAGAAGTCTTTTATATGAGAGATCCCTATCAGGTCCCAATTTCGGAACCCTTTTGTGCGTCCCAATGTTCCCAGCTGTTCATAGACCCAGAGCGGGGTAGCCAATGTCAGTTTGTCAGCCCATCCCAATTTATGATTAACTAAGTGCCAGAGTTGGACAGAGTGTTTTGTAGGTCCCGTGAGGGGATATCTGCTTGGTTTAGAATAAAGTGCAGCCTCAAAATTCCCACCTGGGAGGTGCCACCTGTCCATCCCATAACCGGGATCATCCCCACCACCGTACGTACCCTGATTTATGGCAGAAAGATGTGCAGCCCAGTAGTATTTTTGAATGTCCGGAAGTGCTATTCCCCCATCATACCACCCCAGTGTAAGGTTCTGGAGGGGAATCCGAGGCGCTCCGGACCATAGAAGGTCTCACTGGGTGTCCTCAAGGTCCGTGAAATACTTTTGCGGGACTAAGTCTGGGTAGGGGAGGGCGTATAAGAAACGTGGCAGCGCCATCATCTTGACAAGTGCTGCCCAACCCAGTAGGGACAGCAGGAGCTTCTTCCAAACGACTGTGTCTCTTTTGAACCGTTGCAAAGGGGGCAGGAGGTTCCTCTCATAGCGAGTCGCCCTCTCCCTGCAGATAAAAATTCCCAAATACGTGAACCCTTCTGTGGCCACCTTGATCGGGCAGTTGCGCGGAATTGCCGGGGGGCCCCATGTAGAACCTAGAGGAGTGACTTCCCCAGTGAATGCTATAGCCTGAATTCTTCCCAAAACTGGTACAGATGTCTAGGGCCACTCTGAGGGACTTGTAAGGGGACGTGAGGTATAAGAAGATGCCGTCCGCGTAGAGTGAAATCCTGTCCTCCCACCCGTCTGCCCATTTAAGCCCCCTTAAAGAGAGATCTTGTTGGATCCAGGCTGCAAGCAGTTCCAGCGAGAGGGAAAAAAGCAGGGGCGAAAGGGGGCAGCCCTGCCGCATCCCTCTCTCCAAAGTAAAAGTCTCCAAAATGTTATTGTTCACCGCCACCTGGGCTAAAGGTTCAGTATAGAGGAGGCGCACCCAACCAATAAAATTAGGGCCAAAGCCCAGCTTCTTGAGGACCGCTATGATGTATGACCATTCGAGCATGTCAAATGCCATTGTAGCATCCAACGAGACCACAACCGCATCCTCCTGGATCGTGTGGTAGCGTACTAGTACTCCATGGAGGCGGCGCAAGTTAAGCGCGGTGTTACGGTGAGGCATAAAGCTCGATTGGTCTGGATGGACCAGTGTGGTGATTATCGGCTTGATCCTGTTAGCGAGCACCTTCGCGAGGATTTTGGGCTCAGCATTCAACAACGAAATTGGCCTGTAAGAGGTGCACAGCTCTCTTGGTTTCCCTTCTTTAAGAATGGCCACCAGCGTAGCGATGCGCTGATCTCTCGGCAGTATCCCCTGTTCCTTACTGTCCTTGAACATATACTTAAGATGTTGACTCAAGCAGTCGGGTTTTAACTTGTACAGCTCAATAGGGAGACCATTGGGTCCTAGGGCTTTCCCAGGCCGAAGTTCGTTAATTGCCCTGGCCAGCTCTTCTGCTGTGAGCGCACTTTCCAAAGTATCTCGATCGTCGTCAGAGAGGGTGGGCAACTTAATGTCGGCCAGTAGTGCAGAGGAATCTTCCTCCAGACGATCCGACCCCCTGCTGTACACTTTTTCGAAATGAGTTGCAAACTCGCTATCTCTTGTAGTTCAGTAAAAAGGGCCCCCAATGCGGTCCTAAGCTCAGAAACCACCCTCTGCGCCTGTTTCTTTTTGTCTAACCAGGCTATTAATTTGCCCGCTTTGTCCCCCTGATCGTACAATCAGCCGTCCCTGTCCCATGCTAGGGTCTTAGCAGCGTCGGTGGCCAAGGCCTTGTACTCAGCAGCTTTAAGCTGCATCTGATGTTGGGTTCCCGGATTTCCGTCGCTTTGCGCTGCCAACTCCAGAGCGAGAAGGTCATTCTCAATGGCTAACATTTGTGCCTCCCTTTCTTTGCAATTGCTTGCTTCCCCCCTCAGCACGGTTTTGAATACTTCACAGAGGACGGCAGGGGATTCCACCGTCCCAACGTTTTCCCGAAAGTATTGGTTGATGGCTCGGGTAACCTTCTCTTGGTTTCAGGATTATGAAGGGACCAGGCATTTATGGGCGCAACACATCCCACCCTCCGATCCCCAATAGTGAGATGTGCCCATATAGGGAAGTGATCCAAAATACCCCGCGCCAAGTGTTTGATCTCACAAATGGATGTGTCCTGTTGCAGAGGTGTGAGGATATAATCTATCCTAGAAAAAGTGTGATGCGGGCCTGAGAAGAATGTATACTGTTGTAGATTCGGGTGGTGCAAACGCCAGAGATCAACAAAACCGAATGCCTCAAGGAGTTTGGGGAGCCACATTTGCCCAGCCGCAATGTCCCAAGGTGGGTGTCTATCCAGTCCTCCCGACACTACTGCATTGAAATTTCCTCCTATCAGGAGCTGCCCCTCAGGGAGGGAAAGGAGAAGCCCCCCCAGATCATGGTATGACTGGGTTTGGAGACTCGGTGGAATGTAAATCGTCACCAGATTGAGCCTGCATCTGTCCCACATCCCCCAGAGCGCTGCGAAGCGCCCCAGCGGGTTAGTCTCTGAATACTCAATGACAAATGGAAAATTAAAGCGCAACAGAATACCCACCCCACGAGACCCTGAAGTGAAGCCGGCATGAATCGCCAATGTATATCCCCATCTGTTGAGCGCGTGACAAGCATTGCCAACAAGATGCGTTTCCTGCAAGAGGACAACCTCCAGGAGGTGCCTTTTGCCAAATTGAAGCACTATACTCCGCTTAAGCTTGTCCCCAATCCGTTGACGTTCCAGGTAAGCATTTTAGGACTTTAATCCCACCTCATAGCCATCTGTGGATGTTATTCTAGCATGCATTCTGGAACTCCTGCCACATCGTACCAGCACATCATTACACTGCCTGTGTGACCAACCCATCCCCCCTCCCCCACCCCCCAACTGTACCAAACATCATTACATAACAATGAAACTGCTGTCCCCCTGCCGTCCCCCCCACCCTGCTATCCTGCCACGTAGGTTTCGAACGACCCATATCCCCAACGAGCAGAGCGCCTTTCGCCCCACACCCCCCGGAGAGAAAGAACACCCTCGAAAAAATGCTTAGAGGGGAAAATGCGCTGGCCCCAGCACCAGTCGCTAAGTGCCCACCCCCACAAAGTTAGTAACTTATCAAGCATGTGCACACATGGTCAAATAAATCCTTATGGCACCAGTAGATCGCTCTCCTCTTCCACAAAACGCTCTTCCCAATGCCCCATTGACCCGCAGGGCCCATCTGCCCATGAAGGACGAGCATTCAAAGTCCTGCCGCGTCCCTAACCCAGGATCTCGCCTATTGCAGGTTCGGAGAGTACCCCGCCCGACAGGATAACACCCCCCCGGGGGAGGACCCTGACCCCAACAACATAGAAATCATTTATACATTACATTAGAACTCGTCTGGGTCCGGAAATGCAATCCCTCAGTCCTCATTCACCATTGCTTTTTAATATAGCGCTGGACCCTTAGGTCAGGCAATTGCAAGACTGACACTTGAATAGGGGGCTTCAGTTTAACACGGGCCCTCTTTTGATCTCCCTATATGCAGATTACATCATACTGTACGTTAATAAGAGAATTTAGACCGACTCGTCAGTGCGGTCATCTGATTTGGTAGATTCTGGGGACTGGGCATAAACTGGGGCAAATCGGAAATATTTCCTCTGACTCCTTGTACGGCTAGGTGGGATTGTGAATTCCCCCTGACATGGTATAATGAATCCACTAAGTATTTGGGAATAAAAATCCACAGGGAGGTTGACCAGATCGTTTTGCTGAACTATGGCCCAGCGCTACATACGCTAGAGCAACAGGTGGAATGTTGGATAAAACTCCCTCTCTCGTTGGCCGGTAGGGTGCTCCCCAAATTCTTATATCTGTTTCATGATATTGCCATTCCGTGTTATATCTGTTTCATGATATTCCCATTCCGTTGCACAGCAGTTTTTTTCGGACTTTTCGCTCTCATCTCATTAGGCTGACTTGAGGAGGTGGCAGAGCCAGGGTCAGCTGGGACATATTGACCCTATCATATGAAAGAGGGGGACTTGGGGTTCCCAATTTCCAGATTTATTACTTAGTCGTGCAGTACAGTTTTGTTCACTCCTGGTACCACCCTGGCGCACGGATTCCTTACTCTAAACCTGAGGTTGATCTTGTGCTTCCTGCCCTGTTAAGAATGGTATTACTGAAGGTATTTCCCAGAGACCGCTGAGACATCCAGACTGTGTCCACCACTAGCTGGGCCTGGAAGAAATTAGCTCTTGTGACAGGCCGACATACCTTATACTCCTCTGAACTTCCAATAGTTAATCTATTTCCGGAGGACCATGCCTTCTCTAGCTCAGAGGAAGTGGGGTTTAGTGAAGCATCTTTTATGGACCACTTCAATTTCACTAAGATTCGTAGGGATTCGTAGTGCACTTAGAGCGCAGATCACTGAGTTACCATTGGAGCTCTTGTCCTTCTCGCCACTAACACTGCTGATCACAAACAAAGGGGGGACCATCTCATCTCCAAATTGTACAGAGCCTGTATGGCCTTAATCCCTAGCAGAGACACCAAGATCCGAGAGACCTGGGACATCCTTTACAGGACTCCCATTGGTCCTTCTGCTGCACTCAGACCAAAGAAGTTTCCCTGAACAGTCGACATAAACTGATTCATTTCAAGTTCCTGTGGAGGGAATACATGTCCATTGCAAAACTCAACTCCATTGATCCCTCTCGACCGCACACGTGCCCTAAGTATGGAGCACATCAGGCGGACTTCTCCCACATGACCTGGAACTGTGTGAAGATAGGGAGTTATTTTATTATTATTTTTTTTTTTTTTTTTTTTGTGTCCTTATAGCCACCATGGGTCTATATGCCAAGACGGATTAGCCAATAAACAGCTGACACAGTTTATCCAAACTGGTAGGGATAACGAACAAGTTAGGTGCCAAACATCCCTCAGCTGTCACAGACCCCTCAGATAGGCAAAGACCAAGTCTAAGTCAAAATGGCACCCAACACGGGCCGGGCTAAGACCGGACAACAACTGTGCAAAGGTGTGTGCCAAAGGACCCCTTGGTAGTGTAATCATCGGACCCGGAAAAAAATAAATAATAAACCCGGGTAATTTATTACGTCCATGAAAGCATATACCAAAAGGCCCTTTTACTCTGGTTACCAGACCTAGCAAGGTCCATCTGAGAAGTCTGCAAGAGAGAGGTTTGCCAATCAATAAAGGAGGGAGGTAAAGGGTCTTTCCGTCTTCTGCAGATCTCCCTTCTTGCAAGCAGTACTGCGTAGAACAGCAAACTCTTAGCTGAAATCTGAAGTCCATCTAAAAGCCCAAAAATCACCAAAGGCAAATTTATGGTTATCTTAAACCCCAACGATGTTGTAAGGGTGTCACCAATGGCTGCCCAGAAAGTGTCTAGCCGGGGACACTCAAAAACATATGGGCGTCTGATGCAGCAATAAGCCCACACTTAGCACATGAAACTGAGTTTCCCTCGGTGAATTCAGACAACCTAAGTGGAGAATAGTAAGCCCTATGCAGGGTATAAAGATGATTTCTACGCAGCCAAGACGGCTTCACAATGTTCCATAAAAGCTCAAAAGAGGCAACCCACAGTTCTTGTAAATTGTGACCGGTGATTAAAGGGCCCCATAACTGGTCAGGTAAGCTAAAGTCCCCATCCATTTCCTCAAGTATACGTTTATATCATTGAGAGACCTCTTTTTTTGCTGGCTCACTATTCACTAAGTTGGTAATAAGGAGGCTGTAGCCACCAAGAGCAAGTTTATTCCTTCCTTGGGGTGATGGTTTATGTGTTTGAGTCCAGCTAGCTATTTGCAGGTATTTAAATCGTGAGAGGTTGGGGCCGATCTTAGTTCGAAGGTGTTCCCAGGAGAGTAGATCCCCCTCAAAAAATAGGTCCCCCCAAACTTCCAAACCTGCATCTCTCAGAGGTGCCGCTAAGGTATCTTCTAGCCAAGCCGGGCTTTCAGGCAACCCCCATAATGGTGCTTTATCACAAAAATACCCCTGTTTTATGGATTTTGTTATATCTGCCCACATTTTTGCAAGCCCTTGTAAGACCTTCAATTTAATTTTTTTAAAGAACTCCGGATTACCGAATTTAAAAAGAAAACCAGAGTGACCAAGACCTTCACCACTCAACATAGCAGAAAACATTAAGCCCAACCCGTGATCAGAGGGGATTTTAAACAGCATTCTGGAATGAGAGAGCTGGAAGGCCCATGCATATAGTTTTAAATCAGGGGCCGGCAAGCCCCCCTTGTCCCTTCGCCTCCTTTCCATGCTATTCTTGGCAAGTGATTATTCCAAATAAAAGATGAAATGTCTGACTGAAATTTAACTAAACAAGATTGATCAAAATATAAGGGAATAGTGTTAAATAAAAAGGATATTTTGGGTAAAATCGACATTTTAATCAAATTAGTCCTCCCAATTAAAGAAAGAGGGAGGTGAGACCATGATTGCAAAAGCTTACGGCACTCCTTTACTACAGCTAAAAGATTAACTTGAGAGATTTTGTTGATATCTTTTACGATATTCAAGCCCAAATATCGCAATGATGAGCCTGCCTGTACAACGATGACGCTCTCCTCGTCGTTCCAGACCATCATTTCGGTCTTAGCTGTATTTATCTCATACCCTGATATTTGAACGAAAGCGGAAGCTGTTCTTAATATTGCTGGAAGTGCAGAGCTAACATCCGAGGTGAGAATAAGCACATCATCGGCATAAAGGGCAACTTTTTTCTCCCACCCTCTGTACGAAAAAGGTTTAATACTACCCTCCTCTCTCAGTTGTTGTGCGAAGGGTTCAATATAGATATCAAGAAGTAAGGGTGAGAGCGGGCAGCCCTGGCGTGTCCCCCTTGAGATGGTGAAAGGGTCTGAAAGCTCACCATTAACTAATAAACGCGCATTTGGGCTACGGTAGAGTAAACTAACTGTCCGGCGAAACCCCGCTCCCACGCCGAACCTGGCCAAGGCCACCGACAGGTACAACCAGTTAACCCTGTCGAAGGCCTTGGTTGCATCCAACGTGAGAGCAGCCAATGGCAGATTCGCAGCCGAAGCCATATCTATGGCTCCTATCAAATCATAAGTTAATTCATGAAGATTTCAACCTTTCACGAAACCTTTTTGGTCAGGGTAGAGAACCACGGGTGCAATCAAGGCCAATCTAGTTGCCAATATGGTGATCTTATAGTCCACATTTAAAATTGAGATTGGCCTATAAGATCCACAAGCATCCCTTGGTTTGCCTGGTTTCAAAATGAGGGTTATTGAAGCATTATCCCAGGATGGTGGGGGGATCTGACCCTCTAATAAAATTCCATTGAATAATGTGGTGAGAAAGGGTACTATTTCGGTCTCCAAAGCTCGATAAATTTCAGCCGGCAACCCGTCAGGCCCAGCCGCTTTCCCTTTCTTACTTTTATTAATAGCGGATTTGACCTCTTCTTCAGTAATATTACTGTCAAGGTGTTGAGACTGCTCTGGAGAAAAAGAAGGTAAATTAACATCCCTCAGCCAACCCTGAATAGAGTCCAGTGAAACCACATTATCCTCTTTATAAATCTCTTGAAAAAAGTCTCTGAAGGCCCTCCTAATATCTTCATCTGACGAAAGGGTGTTGTTGTCTACCGTAATTGACGCTACGTTGTTGCGGACTTGGTCTACTTTGGTTTTCCACGCCAAAAGCTTCCCCACCCCCTCACTGTATTCAAAGTGGGCTAATTTACTAGCCTCCTATCTCTGTTGGACTCTGAGATTTAATATCGAGCCCAAACTGGCTTTAAGGGTCAGCAATCGTTCCCGGAGAAGATTTAGAGCAGCTTCAGATGCTGTTAAGTTAGTATCTATGTCGTGTTGAGTTTGGGCTATTTTAGTTTCAATAGAGGTAATTTCCTCTCTGTGCTGCTTTCTTCGATAAGAAACTTTCCCCGTTATAAGTCCTCTCAAGAAAGCCTTAAACGAATCCCAGATGATACATGGGGCCGCTGAACCTGAGTTAGTTATCATGAAGTTATGAGCCTCACGCTTAAGATCGGTAATGTCCTCTGACACAATAAGAAGAGAGCGGTCAAAAGACCATTGGGTGGAAGATCGTTTAATAGACCAAAGCAATTCGATTTCCACTGCTGAATGATCCGATAGGTGCAGGGGAAAGTAACCGATAGTTTTGACAGAGCTCACCAACCTCAAAGAAATTAAGATAAAATCTATCCTGGACTGGTGGTGGTATTTGTAGTTCCGGAAAGAAAACCCTTGTTGTTGGCCCGACCTGTCTCTCCAAATATCAACAAAACCATATTGCTTCATGGCGCTCAATAAAAAAGACCTAGTTTTAGACAACACTAGGGAGCGATTATTAGGAGTTTTATCCAAGCGGGGATCCAATACAACATTGAAGTCTCCAGCAAAAATTATAGGTTCAGTAAAGGAGAGCAGATGAGAGAAAATAGACTTCAACGTTGTAGGGTCATCCTGGTTTGGACCGTAGTAACCTAGGACTGTAATTTGTGACCCGGCTATAACCACCGACGCGATGGCCCATCTGCCACATGGGTCAACCGCCTGTGAAAGCAACCTGGCCTTAGCTCTTTTTTGAAAATGATCGAGACTCCTCTCGTATTTGTAGTTTGTGTCGTGGATACCAAAAAATCTATCCATTTATTCCTTTTAATAAGAGTCAGCATTTCAATCTGGGTTAGATGAGTCTCCTGAAGTATCATGACGTGTGCATCCAGGTCCCGCAAATATTGCATGATTTTATTAGCTCTGGGCCTGGTACGAAGGCCATTGACATTCCAGGAGATACATTTTAGACTACCCATAATATACTAATAACGCCAAGAATGCAAGATGCTCCCCTAAAACTTCAGGCAATTTGTACTTAATTTCATCCCGTTTGACACTCCCTAGGCTGATGAGGACATTTTTATATTTTTGCCACCTCCCAACACCAAACAAAACCCAGTGCCCCCTCCCACCCTACACCCAGCCCCTGAAAAACCCTTGTAATATCTAACCGGAAAATTCCAGTAGATAGTGCCCCTCCTCAAGCTCCCGCCCGGGCATGCCATCACCAGTCCGAAAGATGGGGGGAAAAAATTGAAAGGGAGAAAAAAGAAAAAAATATGACCTTAAAAAAAAAATATATATATTTTTTTTTTTTTATGCCTATCTAAAAGAAAAAATGGTAACAGGTAAGTAAAGGAGTAACTATAGAATGAAAATTCAAAATAGAGACTCACTAAATTAATGTGAATAGAGGTAGGATTACATCAAATACAGTTGGAAAAGTTCCTTTTAGCAACATTATTTTTTCTCTCCACCCAGCTTCATCAAGAGCTCGTCTGCCTGATGTACTGATCTAATATGAAACATCTTGTTATTATACATGATTTTTAATGCAGCTGGGAACATAACTTGGGCTGTTGCACCTAAAGCCCTAAAGGCCTCTACACGCCTCCCGAATTCCCATTGTTTTTCCAAGGTGACTCTACAGAGATCATATCTAATTATGAACGTAAACCCCTTTCCAGCCAGGGATTTCTGTTTCAATGCCTTATTGAGAATCTGTTCCTTCAACACATAAGTGTGAAAGTTCACCAGGATTTTACGTGGCCTAGACCTCTGGGGGTTCTGTCTAAAAGGATCTCTGTGTACTCTCTGTATATCATTGGCTAGATCATCAATTGATTGCTGCAATCCTAGAGATTCCTTTAGAAGCGTAGATATAAATAACTTAATATCCGACCCCTCTGTCCCTTCTGGCACATTTAGGATGCGAATATTGCCCCGCCTAGCATTGTTCTCCAACATTTCCATTCTTTCACTTAATGCCAGATCCTACTTAGTGAGTTTCTCTATGTCAACCTTTGCCTGGTCGAGGTGGATCGAGAGACCTGCTACCGTCTCTTCCAAAACACCTGTTCTCATAGTAAGCCCATCGATCTTCTGGTCTAATGATTCACAATATTTTCTTATCTCCGCTTGATTTGCGGAGGATTCAGTAAAACCTTTGCGAATCTCCATTGTAAGAGCCGAGAACATTCCCAGGAAGGAAGCTGCTGTTAAGGTGGACTCACCACCACAATCCACTGTGTCACCATGTACGGCCAAAAAATCAAGCTGCTCTCTACCTTCCTCCATGTGACCCACTTTCGTAGCTATAGCATTATCATCTACATTATCATCTACCCCTTGTAAATCCAGTAAGAGGTCATCAGGTGTTACAGCGGCTGATTGTTCTTGTGGAGGACCTAATTCTGCAAGGCGTTGCTCTCTTACCCCCAAACGTGGAAATTCCGCTAATGATTGTAAATCCACTGTGAGGCAAACAGGAGGTTGTGGGTCCTCGCCCTACGATAGACTAGAGGTAGGAACAGCGGCAGAGAGAGAAACAGCAGAAGTTTGAGCATCATTCACATCTCTGTCCCCAGAATCCAATGGGGAAGATAGTATAGCTGGGATGGTAGAGACCGGAGAAAACAGAGTGGCAGCCATAGTGGAATCCTGGGATAAACGGAGTGTTTGGGGAACTACTTTAAAGAATGAGCGAAGTGAGGGAGTGATTTTTGGCTTAATGGTTTGCGCAGTCTTTGGGCCCTTTCCTTTCCCTTTGTTCTTATTCCTTGAGCGTTTAGACTTCACCTCAGTACTTAGAAAGGAAGAGGACTTTTTTCCAGCCAATGCCTGAGAGGGATTAACCGGAGAATCAGTAGAGACCTCAGTAGAGTCACCCTTACACTCACTCCCAAATAGCTCTAACTTCTTTTTGTAATCCCTCTTTCTGAGACTGGAAGGTTTGTTAGAAATGCTTCAGCAGCGCTACAAATTTCGTTAGGGCCTGATAACACAGTAGCGGATAGCGGAAAAATAAATTCCGAATCAACAACCTTACCGCTTTCGCAGACCCTCGGCCCCTCCACTGTAGCTGACGATGATGATGCAAACAGCTGTGAATGCGAATTTTACTTACTGCCCACTGCCCTGGCAGCGCCGCGCGTATTTGCGGCAAACGACGACTTTTGGCACGGCTTTACCAGGCACCAAAGCTTCTTCCCCCTCCTAAGCTCCAGCTCGGCAGCCCAAAACCGGAGTCGCGATTGCGACCGGGATTCGTGCAACACGAGAGAGGAGGCTGACTTCAAGGTTAAGGCAGGTCTCTGCTCCAGAATCAAAGACAAGCTCTCCCGGCGTCCTCCGTGAAAATCAGTGGTATGGTATGGACAGAGACAGCGGACTGAGCTCTGGGGAACCTCCGAAGGAAAAACTCCGTATCGCATTTCCAGCCGCCCGTACCGCAGCAAAGCAGCAAGGCAGCAGAGCAGCAAAGCGGAAAAAGGTTTTTACCAAAAGGGGCACCCGCCTACAAAATTGACATTAGGCATTGAAATCGCCGTCAGTTCAACAACATATCCCCCGAGACAAAATACTAATCGAGAGAGATTAGTTTAGGCAATCCTAGCGGGAGCGGATCCCGGAGCACCACGACCGCTAGCAAGCAGCCGCCATGTTTTTCCCCGATGATAGGGAGTTATTGAAGAGCTGTTTACATAGTCCTATTGCGTATGACTCACCTTGACATAAGCCCTATGCCTGAGGTAGCCTGCTGGGGTATGTGCATGATTTTCCTAAACAGCTGCGCAGATTTGTTTCCATTGCTCTATTGCTTGCCAAGCAGGAGATAGCGCTGCACGGGGGCAATAGAATCACCCCTACAACAAAAGCTTGGCTTAATAGCCTCATTTAATGCAACACAAATTGTGAGCTGTTTGCAACAACCCAACCCTTGACATCCAGACCGAAGGACATTTGGAGCCCTCTGAAGTGTTATTTGCTAGAAGTTTAGTCTGCCCCTTCGTCACAGCCACCTGCAGGGATAGTTCCCACTGGGGTTTGTTGACCCTTCATTTCCATGTTGAATATTGATACATGCCATGTGTCGTTGAATGGGTGGGGGCCTGCATGAACGCGAGAGTTACTGGGTTCGCAGTATATCATGTACATGTTACCCCTAGCTAACATGTTTTTTGTGCTTTCTAAGATAGTATCCGCCCACACCAATATGTTTCTGTACTGCTACATTGAGGAACTAATTTATGTTTGTTAGGATTCAACATGAAAATGATAAATAAAGTTTTTTTTAAAAAGTTGAACATCTGCATTAATGAAAAGGAAAACATTAGGCAAAAACCCATTCATTGGAAACATAAAATATGTTAAAAAGGTCAATGTAAGTTTGAAAGCTGCATTTTAATATTTGTGAACTTCTTTTCTCAAGTTCAAGTTCAAGTTCAAAAGACCTTTATTCGAATTTCATAAAATTCATAAAAGTACCACACAAAAACAATTCATTTACATTACACATTATTACAAAAATTCATGATTGAAATGTAATACAATTCTGCAGAGGCTAACGTCAAGGATTTTCCATCATTTTGCGCACTCGTGTTGTCAGTCTCAAAAAAGTGCTAGTGCGAAAGATTAATTCATCTGAATCCAGGGAGACCAACATTATATAAGACTCCTCAAGCAAAAGGGGTCTAGGTTTCTTAAAATATGGAGTTAAAAACCATTTAATATATCTTAAATAAAATTTACAGAAGAATAGGAAGTGCAGATCATTCTGTGTACTGACGCCATCACACGGGCATGGATTATAATCTATGCTATGTCGGTAACCCAGGGGTAAAGACAACAAGAATTTCACTGAACCTGCTCTTAAACGAAACAGAAGTGATCTCTCCCAGCTATTCATAGGTAAGGTAAGGTACAGCGGGAGTGGTTGTCTACACAGTTCGTTTCTCAAATATTTTACAACAGTTGATTTTAATGATTCTCTTCCCATCCGTTCAGATTTGTAAAGTGCGTACAGTGCATATTTAACCTCAATAATATCCTTGAGCTCGATCCTGGTGGGGTCGGAGAAAAGATTACCTCTATCCACGGCGCTCAGTGTTTTAAAGACTCCTGAGAGCCATGGAATCGCCATACCATGGTCACAATTTAAGCAATCCTTTATAATATTTTGTATGAGGGTGGCTGAGTTATTCCTCCAAACCCTAATCCAGAATAATGCTGGTCTGGCTCTGATAAAATCGCATACATAGGGAAGGTTTAATTCGTTATGACAGATAAAATCAGAGGATGAGATTGGGGCGCCCAGTATTCTTCTGCAAAAACGACTTTCTTCCCGCTGAATGCATGGGCTACTTCCCAACCCCCAGACCTCAGCTCCATATGAGGCTACTGGTAAGCACTGTAATCTAAAAAAAATTAAGATAGCTCTTGTGGCACCTATTTTCTTCGGGCGGGGCAAGCTCAAAATTGAATTGGTGGCTTTCGAGAACTTGCACGTGGTGTGGGCCAAGTGACCACTCCACGAGCCGTTCGCAGCGAAAACCAATCCTAAGTAAGGAAATATAGGGACAGATTTGAGTTTATCTGTCCCAATATGTATAGTGTTGAGCTTCCGTTTCCCAGGGCCACATGACATGATAAAAGATTTTTTTAAATTTACACGCAGATCTAATCCCTCCATATATTGGACAAAACTTTGAACAAGTAAGCAGAGGGCATTTGGTGTGCGGGCCATAAGCACCGCATCATCAGCGTATAATAGCACTGGTTGGGGTTTCCCCAGGATTATCGGGACGTCACTAGTAACTTGTTTAAGACTTCTGGCTAGGCCATTAATGTAGATGATAAACAACAGGGGTGCTAAAACGCACCCCTGTCTCACCCCCCTACCGATATCAATAGCCCAGGGAAACTTCTCCACCCATCCCAATCCTGACCTGTGCTTTAAGATCAGTATGGAGATAAGCCAGGAAGCTAACGAGAGCCTCGTCTAGCCCATAGTTCAGTAAGATGGTCCAGAGTTTGGATCTATTCACTAGATCGAAGGCGGATGAGAGATCCATGAAAGCAAGGTAAATGGGGGATGATCGAGCAATGCTATACTTGTCAATTATCATTTTAGGTTCAAGCATTGCTCCACTGTCCCCACCCTGCTCCTGAATCCCATCTGGCACGGGTCCAGTAAGTCTGTGTCTTCAGTCCATTCAAGCACCCTGTTATAAATTACTCGCCCCAAACTTTTTAAGGTGTTATCCAGGAGAGAGATCGGACGGTAGTTAACTGGATCCGACCTGTCTCCCTTTTTAAAGATTGGGACGATGGTGCTAGTTGCCCAAGTGGTGGGCATGGGCACTGTTGGCAAAACTATTAAAGACATTAAGAAGAATTGGGGCCCATAAGTCTGGGCTATGCTTATTGATATCAATGGGCAAGCCATCAGGGCCTGGTGCCTTGTTTCCGAGGCTCTCTTTTATAGCTAATTCTACTTCGTGGACGACAATCTGTAAGCCACGCAACTGTCCTGGACCAGGAGACTTCGACTCCTCAGGTGGTGCGGCATAACTTTTGGAGAAATGGGCCTCCCAAACACTACTAGTTATATTACAGCTAATTGGTGTAAGCTTTTTGCCCATTTCCCTTGTTTTCCTGACTGCAGACCAAAAGGGGCCGCTACCGCCCAGGTTAGCACTGACGACCAGCGATTCCCACTGTTCCGAAAGTAGTGCGGCCTTCCTTTCTGCTATTTTAAATTTGTACTGTTTCCTGGCTGTCTGGATGGTCATTATGCACCTAGGTTTGGTGGTAAGTGCCCTTCTTAATTCTCTATTTGCCAGTGAACAAGCTGAGTCAAACCACCTTGGTTCTTTCCCTTCCTTGGGTAACGGTACTGACAGGAGGGTTTTTATGGTTGAGCATAGTTCGCCAAAGTCAGTGATTATCCTGTGGTGATTACCGTCCATAGATAAGCAGGACTTAATCAAATGCGGGTATTTAGTTTGCACACTGTCCAAAATTGCCCCGCTGTCAACCCCCCTCCATTTTAATCTTAAACCGTCGGTCGAGGGTGTAATATCCCTAGCACCATTTAAGTTTGTGTAAACCGGACTAGGTGCAAAATCTAGAGTTACTATAAGTGGATTATGGTCGCTAAACGATGTCCCCAGCACTGTAGACTTTACTACACAATCTATTAAATGGGGCGACATAAAGATATAGTCGATGGTGGAACTACAGTCCCTACCTCTGAACGTGGGAGCGTGAGAAACACTAGAAGTATGGCCTATTGCCATAGCACCACCAAGGGTGAACTCAGTTAGTATATTGGTTAATTCAATGCCCCTTCGTTCTACTTGATCTATCCTCAGTCCCACAATTCTTTAGTAACTTTGCATTGAAGTCACCCCCAATTAGAATCCCTGACCCTGCGTCAGTCTCTGGGCTAAATTCTAGATTGTGTAGGGTCTTTGTAAGTGCCTCAAGGTTCTTGTTAGGTACGCAATAAAAATCATTATTATAAAAATTGATTAAATAAATCCGGGTCTTTAACTTGTATTCAAGGATTTGTATATTAGGATTTCCACTAGACAAATCTCTGATTGTGCCACCAGCCAAAATCCTAATCCCAATAAACAAACCACCCACTGCTCGGCCAAAACTAGGTTTGGACGCTGTTACACTAAAACAATGATAACCCTCTATGTGTAGGTTCCCAACAGCCCAAGTCTCCTGAAACATAACAATATCTATGCCATCAATTATCTTGGCCCATTGAGGGTCTGAAAGCCTTGGTTCAAGCCCCGCTACATTCCAGCTAAGAATTGATAAGCCACGATGACTGGAATGTCTAGTGGGCTTGATAGGCTTATTCCTAACACTCTTCACTATATTCACATCAGGTTCAGGAAGTGTGGGAGTTTTATATTCATATGTGACTAAAGGTGTAGCAATGTGGTCATATAATGATATATCATTGGTGGCAGTTGCTGATGTTACTAGGAGGTGTTCCTCATTAATGTTGCCAATTGCTGGGCGGATACTATTGCCATCCGTTTCATCAATTAGTCTGTTCTGAGTTAGTCTATCTTCTGCTAATGATAGGTATCCCTTATTGTCACTGCTTGTGTCTATATTTCCAATGTTGTTATCAACCATTTTATCCAGTCAATCCTGCTCATCTAAGTTTGAAAAAGCATATTCAAACCGATTATAGGTTGGGATATCAAATGATGGCCTTACTTCATTCCATTGTGTATGCTGATTTGGAGTAATTGCTGGATATGACCTTTCCCTATGGTCATACTGGGGCATTATGGGGAATTGAGGGTAGTACAATGGATATGCTGGCGTTGAGGCCTGATGGCGCTGAACGGGACCCTTCAAGAGATTAAAGTCTTGATTCTGATGAAAGAGTGGAGACTTAATCCTGGTATAGAAATTTGGGTCCTGGTGGGGCACAACAGGGTTATTCGCCATGTTCGGTTTAGGGGGGATCAAGTGTCTGTAGAAATAACCCAATGGGAGCAACGTAGTATTGAATTCCCATGGGGAGGGTAATGGTGCACTAGCCAGGGGTTTTTCGGCCCATTTGGGGTTCTTGAAATTGATAATTATACAGTCCCCCTCAAACTTTTTCCTCAGTGGGCCTATCCATCCCACTCTCTGGGTATGAATAATCTCCATTGCCCCTTCCATTGGGAAATTGCAGTTTGCAATTAGCCAATGTAGGGTCTTGTTTTTAAGGGATGTGGGGGTTTCTTCTTGGTCCTTCCTAAGTTTAAAAACATTAACCAGGACCAACACATACGCCCCACTTTCAGGTGGCAGGTTAATACGTGGTGGAATCTGCCTCACATTAGTTGCTGACTTTTGGGCTGGCTGAACTTTAGGTAGATTTTGAACAGGGTTGTTGATTTGACTCATTGAGATCCCCTTGCACTGGGCGATATTTTGCCCCTTCCCTAACTCTGAAGCTACATTGGTCGTGTGGGGATTAACAGTAGAGTTGGCGCTAGTGTTTGCAGCCAATTGGTTGGCATCAGTCCCTTTACCTGGAGCCTGTGGGTTTTTAGGCTTTGTGTTTGTAGTTAGGGCTGGGGGGTTCTTGGGCTTGGAGCATGTAGGTTTTGAGGAGCTTAATTTAGCTCCCACACCGGGGGCCCCCCCATAGCTGGGAGTATTTTTAATAGGGACGCTTAATTCAGCTAGTTGTTTTGCAATACGTGCAAGTCTGGATTCTATCGGGGACAGATAGATGCTAAGAAGTTCACCCATTCTTTCCAACAGCTGATCATTTACGATAATTGCGTCAGATTTATCCTTTACACCCTGCTGCCTCCCCTGGGGCTCTTCACTTACTATGTCTATGGTTGTATTTGTTTCGGTTATAGTTGGGTGTGAGTTAGCGCCCTTCCTAGGCTTTCGCTTTGGTGCGCTATGCTTTCTAACCTTAGACATGCTATGCTTTGTAATATGTTTTGCTTGTTTCCGTATGGCACCCTCCCGCCTACCCCTTAGTTGCCTCATACTGTCAATGACTGCTTCATCTGGTGTAGGATTAATGGACAAGTTGGGGGTCCTTTCTAAGTCCATGCTAGTTTCTGAGTCTGAGTCTATTAGGGGGTTCGATGCCGATAAATTAACCTCATTCGGTATACTATGAATATCGGCACGTATATCATTTGTGGGTCCAGTGTTGATGGTTCTGGCCTGGGTAGGTGTTCTTGTCGATTCGATGAGTCCAAGAGATGATCGTTTAGCTAGTGCCAAGTCTTGTGAGACCCTACGCTCCAGGAGTAGAATGCCCTGATCTATGGCATCATTGGCCCTTATTATAAAGTTGTCTATTGGGCCTATCACTGGAGCCCCCCCGGCTGCGGTTTTGCTTCTAGAGCCCCTGGTAGACATAGTGTGAATAGTAAGATATTTGTATTGTCACAGTTAGAATATTGCTTAGTTTCAAAACAATAAGACAGTAGGAGTAATACTGGGCTTTGAGCGATGAGAGAAGCAATTTGTCATGCGGTGCATTCAGGTTCACCAGGGCAGCGAGGTTATTGCAAGTCAGTATTATATCCCTCAAACGAATTTTAAGGATATCCAGCAGTCAATCCATATGCAACAAGGGGTGTGTGAGAACGTAAACGTACCTTGGGGATGCCTGTGATAACAATGTTAGGGGGGTGCACCCGGCCCGGCCTCCTCGAACTCTGAGGGCCTCAGAGGGCCCGCCCTTTGCCCGGGCTTCACCCGGCGTCCCGCGAAGCAAGGGTTGCAGCGTCTTTATGCGCCGCCTGGCGCTCCTAAAGCGTCACTGTACCGCGCCGCCGCTGGGGCTGCCGGTATTCGTAGTCCCGGGGCGGCTGCGGTGATGGCGGTGATGTTGCTCGGCACTTCCGCGCTCCCAATTAGGCTGGTGTGACTCTTGGCGGTGGACGCGGCAGTCAAACTGGCCCCCTGCACTTGTGGTACGTTCCCACTTCTTTTCTCACTAAAAGACAAAGCTCATGTTAACTTTTACAGAGTTTAAATTAAACATTTATTCATAAAAGAATACATTTTCTGTATGACATCAATAAACAAGTATATTCAAAGAAGAGGTCAAGATCAATGCTACATGCTGTGTATTATGTGTGAAGTTATTTTTGTTATTTTTAGTAAGGAGAAACATTTAGCAGTGTCATAACAAGGTATGCAACAGTTTGTTTTAAATAAAAATGTGATCATAGAAAGGTCAAGAGTTACACATTTCTTTGTGTTTCAGTAAATCTAGTGAATGTGCTAGTCAAACATTATTGCTTCAGTCATCTTAAGGCCGAGTACATGTAGATATGAATGTTTAGTGCCTTTTCAACAGTTTTAAAAGCCTTTCTATTTTCATTAAGCTTTCATTTTAATTCTGCATGTTTATTTCAACTGTATTACTTTCGTTATTAAAAACTCACTTTCAACTCCTTTACTGAGCCTTACCTAGTGTACAGCTCTCAACAACTGTACCTTTAGATTGGGAAGGAATCAAGCATCTGAAGGAGTAGGTTCTCAAAAGACGCTGCTGCTTGCAGTGATCAGCACACAAATTGGGTTTCTGCAGCGAAAATATGCCTTGTGCCAGTATCCTCCTTCAGTTTGAGGTGGGGTGGCAGTGAAGAAGGAAACACCCTATAAACAAAGCAACAGCCAGCTTCCCTGTGAGCAAAGTAAAAACCAACAATTGCAAGCTCCATATGAGGCCTGCAGTGTGTAGGAAGGGTCGGGGACAAACTAGGGAAAACCAATGAAGTTGCAGGGGACAGAAGAGGAAATGCAGGAAAGACAGAGGAACATAATAATACAAGCATTGGCAATGCAATAGGTCTCACATTTACGAGATTTTGAGCTATTGGCATTGTAAATGACAATATCTTAAATTCTGGCAAATGCGAGAGCTATTGCATTGCAAATATTTTTTGTTTACAAGCTCTCCAAGCGGGGCATTCATGTTAATAGAGGCCATGCCCCTTTCTTTAGATGAGCGGCATCTAAAGAAAGGGACACGGCCGCCATTAAAGTGAAAGCGTGGTATAGGGGCGCTTTTATAAAAAAAAGCATTTGTTTGTCAAGTTAAAAAATGTTTTTTTATGTTAAGGCACCTCATACCACCCTTTCGCTTTATTGGCGTCCGCGATCTTTCTTTAGACGCGGCTCGTCTAAAGAAAGGGGTATGGCCTTTATTAACGTGAAAGCGTGGCATGGGGTGCTTGTAAACAACAACAAAATAAAGTGAATAAATAGTAAAAAACAAAACATGCAGCCGTGTTTGGCGACGCAAATACACCAAAGTTGCCGGTTCCACTGCAGTGTGCCATGCTATAATATAAATAAATAAATAAATCTTTAGGAGAGAGCGTGTCTTGCCTGCAACAGCAGGCAGGTGAAAACAATTTAAGGAAATAGTGCTCAGAGGCTGTAATCAAAGACAACCAAGTAACAACACACGTAGGAGTGCCAGTCCTAATTGGAGGTTACAAGATGAGACAAGGTGGTACGAAGGAGAGACTACTAAGCCTATTGACCAATGAGGCCACAGTTTTACAAAGGACAGTGACACAAGTCAATGAAAATTATTAGCCGAGCTTCAAGTCCATCCCTGAATACTGCATGCCTCACTGAGCAGCGCATGCGCTGTCCAGGCTCGACCTAAAAAGGACATACGAGGTGGGAGAAACAGGGGTCGCTTCAGAGATCAGGCAGATCAAGAAAGCACACTGGGCAAATTAATGGAGTAAGTACCCTGGTGAAGCACCTTAAGTTATGTTTTAGGAAAAAAAAGAGTATTTTCCTTCTCCTATGAAATGCTTTCATTGACACAATGCAGAAGTTCTTTCTCCTCTTCCAGTTAACGTCCTTGCACAGAAGGATGGGTTTTCCTGAGGAATTAATTCAGACACTACCGTCTTCATTTATTCATGAATAGGGGGCAGGAGACTTCTACCAAGACGCTCCAGAAGGGGACACAGACATGGCACAAATGGCTCCAAAGGAGGAATATAGGGATCATGGCACATGGTCACTATGTGCGTGATGGACAGTAGGTCTTCCCTCTCTGGTGCAGTGAAAAACAACCCCCCATTTACAGGAGGAAAGGATTTTCAACAGTCTCTGAATTAATCTTCACAGACATTCTCAATGAGCCCAGTCCTGTCTGTGTAAAGAAGTTGTAAGTGACAACTGCGATTTCTAAGGGACTGTCTTGGAAGACAAAAAGATGTTATGCCTGAGCTTGAGCCCCCTACCCGAATGACAGGAGAGCTGGCTGCTAGAGTTTCATATCCCACAGGACCTCTCACTAAGTGGCCCTCAGACAAAGCATTCTCAATGGAGCTAGGATCTTAAAATGGGGAAGCCTGCGTTACCCTCCGCCCAATGCCACAACTGCCATTACAAAGACGTGGGTCCCTTGCTCACTTTACCACTGGTATCAGGATAGCCTGGCTGATGAGGGTTATGAACTCAGAAACCGGTCCCAGGATGCTTGTTTCCGGACCAGGGAAAACATGGCTTGAAAGATCGGGCTGGACTGTTCCCTTGAGGCACAGGGTCAGACTGATTTGCATATGACCAAGTCTGACTGGGGTGGCGGAGTGAGCTAAAGAATGATGATGAATTAAACCCAGATCAGTTGACAGGGGGTGAGTACTTGCATTGTTCAACACTCCGTCCATCATCCCCTTTGGTTTTGCTTTGTTCGCCCTAAGTTGGCAGGGTATGCCCAGACGTGGATCCCTTGCTCACTTTGCCACTGGATTCAAGAAAGCCTGGCTGATAAGGGTTATGAACACGAAACTGGTCCCAGGATGCTTGTTTCTGGTCCAGGGAAGACATGACTTAGCAGGCTGGGCTGTACTGTTCCCAGGAGGCACAGGGTCAGACTGATTTGCATATGTCTGAACTGGGGTGGCGGAGAGAGCTAAAGAATGATGATGGATTAAACCCAGATCAGTTGACTGGGGGTGAGTGATTGCATTGTTCAACACTCCGTCCATCATCTCCTTTGGTTTTGCTTTGTTCGCCCTAAGTTGGCAGGGTATGCCCAGACGTTGGTCCCTTGCTCACTTTGCCACTGGATTCAAGCTAGCCTGGCTGATGATGGCTGATTAGCCAGAAACCGGTCCAAGGATGCTTGTGCTTGGCAGTTTGGGCTGGACTATTCCCATGAGGCACAGGGTCAGACTGATTTGCATATGGCCATGTCTGAACTCGGGTGGCGGAGTGAGCTAAAGAATTATGATGGATTAAACCCAGATCAGTTGACTGGGGGTGAGTGATTGCAATGTTCAACACTCCGTCCATCGTCCCCTTTGGTTTTGCTTTGTTCGCCCTAATTTGGCAGGGTATGCCCAGACGTGGGTTCCTTGCTCACTTTACCACTGGATTCAAGCTAGCCTGGCTGCTGACGGCTGATTAGCCAGAAACCGGTCCCAGGATGCTTGGTTCCGGTCCAGGGAAGACATGGCTTGGCAGTTTGGGCTGGACTGTTCCCATGAGGCACAGGGTCATACTGATTTATATATGGCCATGTCTGAACTGGGGTGTCGGAGTGAGCTTAAGAATGATGATGGATTAAGCCCAGATCAGTTGACTGGGGGTGACTGCTTGCATTGTTCATCACTCTGTCCATCATCCCCTTTGGTTTTGCTTTGTTCGCCCTAAGTTGGCAGGGTATGCCCAGATGTGGGTCTCTTGCTCCCTTTGCCACTGGATTCAAGATAGCCTGGCTGATGAGGGTTATGAACCCGAAACCGGTCTGTAGATGCTTGTTTCTGGTCCAAGGAAGACATGGCTTGGCAGTTCGGGCTGGATTGTTCCCAGGAGGCACAGGGTCAGACTGATTTGCATATGGCCATGTCTGAACTGGGGTGGCGGAGTGAGCTAAAGAATGATGATGGATTAAACCCAGATCAGTTGCCTGGGGGTGAGTGCTTGCATTGTTCAACACTCCGTCCATCATCCCCTTTGATTTTGCTTTGTTCGTCCTAAGTTGGCAGGATATGCCCAGACGTGGGTCCCTTGCTCACTTTGCCACTGGATTCAAGATAACCTGGCTGATGAGGGTTATGAACCCGAAACTGGTCCCAGGATGCTTGTTTCCGGTCCAGGGAAGACATGGCTTAGCAGTTCGGGCTGAACTGTTCCCATGAAGCACAGAGTCAGACTGATTTGCATATGGCTATGTCTGAACTGGAGTGGCGGAGTGAGCTAAAGAATGATGATGCATTAAACCCAGATCAGTTGACTGGGGGTGAGTGCTTGCATTGTTCAACACTCCGTCCATCATCCCCTTTGGTTTTGCTTTGTTCGCCCTACGTTGGCAGGGTATGCCCAGACGTGGGTCTCTTGCTCACTTTACCACTGGATTCAGGATAGCCTGGCTGATGAGGGTTATGAACTCAGAAACCGGTCCCAGGATGATAGTTACCGGTCCAGGGAAAACCTGGCTTGAAAGATCGGGCTGGACTGTTCCCTTGAGGCACAGGGTCACACTGATTTGCATATGGTCAAGTCTGACTGGGGTGGCGGAGTGAGCTAAAGAATGATGATGGATTAAACCTAGATCAGTTGACAGGGGGTGAGTACTTGCATTGTTCAACACTCCGTCCATCATCCCCTTTGGTTTTGCTTTGTTCGCCCTAAGTTGGCAGGGTATGCCCAGACTTGGGTCCCTTGCTCACTTTGCCACTGGATTCAAGATAGCCTGGCTGATGAGGGCTATGAACCCGAAACCAGTCCCAAGATGCTTGTTTCTGATCCAGGGAAGACATGGCTTGGCAGTTCGGGCTGGACTGTTCACATGAGGCACAAGGTCAGACTGATTTGCATATGGCCATGTCTGAACTGGGGTGGCAGAGTGAGCTAAAGAATGATGATGGATTAAACCCAGATCAGTTGACTGGGGGTTACTGCTTTCATTGTTCATCACTCCGTCCATCATCCCCTTTGGTTTTGCTTTGTTCGCCCTAAGTTGGCAGGGTAGGCCCAGACATGGGTCCCTTGCTTCCTTTGCCACTGGATTCAAGATAGCCTGACTGATGAGGGTTATGAACCCGAAACCGGTCTGTGGACGCTTGTTTCCGGCTCAGGGAAGACATGGCTTGGCAGTTCGGGCTGGACTGTTCCCATGAGGCACAGGGTCAGACTGATTTGCATATGACCTTGTCTGAACTGGGGTGGCGGAGTGAGCTAAAGAATAATGGTGGATTAAACCCTGATCAGTTGACTGGGGGTAAGTGCTTGCATTGTTCAACACTCCGTCCACCATCCCCTTTGGTTTTGCTTTGTTCCCCCTAAGTTAGCAGGGTATGCCCAGAAGTGGGTCCCTTGCTCACTTTGCCACTGGATTCAAGATAGCCTGGCTGATGAGGGTTATGAACCCGAAACCGGTCCCAGGATGCTTGTTTCTGGTCCAGGGAAGACATGGCTTGGCAGTTCGAGCTGGACTGTTCCCATGAGGCACAGGGTCAGACTGATTTGCATATGGCCATGTCTGAACTGGGGTGGCGGATTGAGCTAAAGAATGATGATGGATTAAACCCAGATCAGTTCACTGGGGGTGAGTGCTTGCATTGTTTAACACTCCGTCCATCATCCCCTTTGGTTTTGCTTTTCCCTTGCTTAGTCAGCTTTTCAACCTACCAGCCTCATTCCTTCCTAAGTATAATCTTTTAAAGAAAGCAGTGGTGACTACTTATACTCAAATATCTAGTACATCTATTAGCTCTAACAATTCGGACTCCCTGTCACAACTGCATACTTTGTTAAACAATTTTCCCAAAGCTTCCACCATATATAGTTTTTTATGGGGTAGCGATACGATTAGGCAGACATCTAGAATAGAGGCATTGTGGGAACATGATTTTCAGACATCTTGGCCAATTCCTTTATGGAAGAATTTATGGATTAAGTTACGAAAATCCTCCAGAGCAGCAAATACAACGCAAACTTTATTATTTGTCTATAATAGACTTTTATTATCACCACATGCCTTAAGTAAGAATTATTAAATGGTGTCCGATGTTTGCTGGACATGTTCATCTCCAAACCCTGATTTATTCCATATGTTATTCTCCTGTCTAACTGTATGTAATTTTTGGAAACAAGTTTGGACCCAAATCAGCCTAATTTTTGGAACTAAGTTTCTTTTTTCTTTTACCAGTATTTTCTTGGGAAGTCTTTCACCTGTTTGGGAAAATGTGATGCTTAATGTCATAATTATTGATCTGTTATTGACAGTTGCATTTCAACAAATTACTATCAATTGGAGGGACTTCACAAACATTTCTTATAGAGCCTGGTGGTATGCAGTTTGCCACAATCATAGGTTAAACACAGCTTTTGTTTACCCCATAACTTTGGCAACGAAGCGTCTAGATTTATGGTCACCTGTTGCAACATTTCTTGACACGAGGGCCAAAGGTTTATTCCAAATAAGACCATCACAACACAAAGTTCTTAAACCCCCCTGATTCCCTGCACGTTCTTAATATTCTTCATAATTTATTGAAATTAAGATTTTCTTTGTATTGTCTGTACATTGTATACTGGTATTCATAAGTCTGATTCGTATACTCTCCATATGGCATATTTTGAATGTATTATTCTTAGCTTGTTATTTTGTATTTTTCATAGACACCTTTATAATCTATATATATAAAAACAAATGTATGTCTGTCTGTCTGTCTGTTTGTCCATTATGCATTACCACACCATTCATCCGATCGCTATGAAACTTTGGGAAGTTGTTGAGTACACTACCGCGAAGGTTTCTAGCATAATTTTTTTTTAAATATCGGCCCCCCAGATCCCTCATAATCTTTCGAATACTGAAATTGTCAGCGAATTTGCGAGCATCGTCGACAGTTATGCCCCCCAAACTGAAATCGATTAGTCGATCTACATCTGAAGCACGAAAGAAAAAGGCATTACAAGCTTTAGAAACAGACGAGCAACGGGAAGCAAGATTAGAAGCTGTTCGAATACAAACTGCTGAAGCCCGTTCTTCTCAAGCGAACGAGCAACGAGAATCAAGATTGGAAGCCGATCGAGTACACACTGCTCAAGCCCGTTCTTCTCAAACGAACAAGCAACGAGAATCAAGATTGGAAACAGATCGATTACGCACTGCTCAAGCCCGCTCAAATGAAACAGGAGAGCAACGAGAATCAAGATTGGAAGCCGATCGAGTACGCAATGCTCAAGCCACACTTTGAAATGTTTTCCATATTAAAATGACTAAGTTTCAATAAAAATGACACAATGTAAATTGAATGTTATCATAACGAGTTTCCTTGAATTTCCTTTCTTCTGAGATCGCAGCAACGCGCGACGGGTAAGCTAGTTATCAATAAAATTGTCTTGAACAAGAAAAAAGAGCTAGATGGCTCAAGTAGTAGAAGAACTATTGTTCTTGCAAGGTTAAACTTGATAAATAAGGAGGCGTGGCCTGGCGGCAACCAAGAAGGCTGCATAATATCGCGGCGCTGCTGAGGGCGAGCCGTAGGCCCCAAAATCCTGCACTTACTTATCCTGCCGCACAGTTGTCCAAAACCGCATATTCCGCGGGTGGAAGGGCTGCGGAGCCGGAGGGGGTTGTTCCGGTCCCCCTTCGACCGTGGATGGCGCCGCAACGTGGACCGGCGGAGGAGAGGCCCCCTGCGGCCTCCAGCAGCAAGTACGAGGAGAGTAGCACCGGAGTCGGGTGCCCGCGTGAGCCGGGTCCAATCGCGCCGCCCCTGCGCCGGCTCCTGGGAAGTGCGGAGGCCTCGTAGCCTAACGAGGCGGGCCCGCCTGGAAAGTGCCTGCAGCGTACGGAGGTGCGCAGAGCTCCCGCGTGGAGGGAGAACTCCTCATTACGGGTCGCAGGCATTGGGGAGAGGAAGACTTGTGGCCTGCTGTCTATCCTGGCCTCCCCGGGCTGGTCCTGGTGGCGATCCTAGAGGGGGTCTTGCCCCCTTCCGGTCAAGGAGTGTGATGATCTGAGGCGGCCACGTGTGGCGGCGTGGGCTGTGCCTGGCTGGCACGGATCACCAGGGAGCTGAAGAGAGTGTCTAGTCACCACTGCAGCGGAGTTGTGGCCCAGGTTCTCCGCATCTTCCGGGTGAATCGCTGCGGGGCGTTGGGAGGACCACCTTGTGGCATCTGCCACAAGGTGGTCATCTGCTTCCCTGGGAGGATGAGCCCCGGGGCGGGCGGCGCCATAGCTTGGCGCACGGCCTATTTGAAACTCGGGAAGAGGCTCATTGAATGGTGAAGATTGGCGCACTGGGAGGCAGGAGCAGCGCACACTGGTTTCTGTGGCGCGGCGCCGGGGACGGCGAAACGACAGTCTGAGGTTAGCGAGTGGGGCCCTGAGGGGCGGACGATCCTGCCGTGAACCACGGTCTTATCCAAGTGGGCACACACCCGGATTGGGATAACAAGCTCCGGAAGCAATAATTGGGCAGCCCGACGGGTAGATGGAAGGTGCACAGTGGACACAGTGAGTGTTGTGTTCCCTCCATCATCTCGGGGGCCCTTACAGAGACAATAATGAAACCAAAGAAGTTCATCACCACGCAAACCAACACAATGGACAAGTATACGGCATCTGCAGGAGGAGCAGAGGAGGCCCCCATGAGTGGTCGAGTGGCGCAGTGGAGCCGTCCCTGGCCTCCATCATGCAGGCCATACAAACTCTAGGTATGACGTTGGAGGCGAAAATTGATAAAGTCACTATTGAAATGGCTCTACAGCGGGCGGACCTGAATAAGACCTCGGAGAAGGCCACACAGAACGCCGCGGCTATTGCCGAGCTTCAGCACACCACCAAAATGCTGAAACAACAGGTCCAGCAGCTGACCCACCAGCAGAAGCAAACAGTTGCCAGACTGGAGGACCAGGAAGGGAGGGCCTGCAGGAATAATATTCGTGTGGTGGGAGTGCCGGAGAGAAATGGGAGGGCAGACTGTTGACCTGTTCCTGGAGGACATTATCTTGAACCACCTGAAGCCCAAAAGACTCTCCAAGTTCTTTGTCATTGAGAGAGCGCACTGGGCACTGATTCCTCCGCCGCGTCCCGGTGCCCCCCCCGAGAACGATCATTGCCTGGATTCTTAATTATAGGGACTGGGACACCATCTTGCAGGCCGTTCGACAACATGGAGACCTCCGAATCGACAAAGCCACCATCCGATTTGTTCCCGATTTTACCCTCAAGGTGCAACAGGAGCGCCGCTCGTTCAACGGAGTCAAGAAGGAACTTCGGGATCGTGGCATTAAATACATGATGTTCTTCCCGGCGCGTCTCAAGCTTCTTTCACATGGGGAATCCTTCTTCTTCACGTCCCCGGAGGACTCCCACGCTTGGCTGGAGGAGAACGTGAAGCTACCTGATTGTCCACGACCGGGAGACAGCTGGAGGAATACTGCAGTCCGTTCTCCGACCTCTACCACGGGTTCGACAGAGAGGGAGCAATGGCTGAGAGGAAGACCGCGTGCGCCTGGTGGGTCCAGGTCGCGGAGTCTATCTGCCTCGCCGGACATTGGCTGAGCATGCGAAGGATGCCCTGGCCTGGAGGACCAAGTTGGAACGCATGTAAAGTATACTGTTTCTTCTGTGGGTAAAGCTGCTGGGACACTGATGCACTGTGGGGCACCTAACCTGAATGACTGGCAGAGGGGGCGCTTGACCCCTATCAGACATGATACGCGGACACGTTACAATTTGGGGGGAGAGGTTGATTCATGTATCCGGTTGTCCTATCTACACTTCTTGTCCTGTCTTCCCTGGGAAGGGATGGTATTGCGGCTAGATCTATAAAGTTGTGGTCTGGGTGAGACCCTCAGGATGCCCAACCGGTTGTAGCACACACCACTTAAGTTTCCGTTTTATGGGCGACAGGCGCTCTGCTTGTTGGGGTAAGTCGGGTCATGTTGGCCTGAGAAGCAGGGAGGGGAGAGGGCACAGGAGGTTGGGGGGAAAGTTGAATGTTTGTTTTTTATATTTTGGTTTGTACTTGGTACTGTTCTTTTGGCTTCGATTGCACTGATTGTGGGCATGCGGGTGGCGGATGGCGGTGAGGGTGGGCATCCACCTCTAAGGTTCTTTCTACTAGCTGTTTATGATGCATACAGCGAGGGCACAAAGAGTTAATATATTGTCTTGGAACATTAATGGCCTGCAGAATAAGATAAAGCACACCATGGTCCTCCATTATCTCCACAGGCACGCCCCAGACATAGTCTTCCTCCAGGAGACACACCTGATACATAATCATTATATGGCCCTTAATAGATTCGGATACACACTACAGGCCCATGCAGGCTTCACTACGGGCTCTAGGGGTACCGGGATCCTTGTGAAAATTTCTCTACCATTGGTGATTGGACGTAAGTGGCTGGACCCTCTGGGGTGCTATGCGGCGATTTCTGGGCGGTGGGAGGGTCGTACGGTTAATCTCTGCTCTGTTTACATTCCCCCAAAACTACACAGTACCACTCTCCGAGATATTGTAAAACTGTTATTGGACATGCCGGTGGGGGTCCTGATCCTGGGGGGGGATATGAATGATGTGATGGCTAGAGACATTGATAGGTCCGTGGCTCTGCCTGACCGGGGGGGACGCGTCACCTCGGGGACTTTGTGCATGCGATGGGTTTGGTGGACCTATGGAGGGCGCATAACCCCCACCTTAGACAGTACACGCATATCTCCGCGGCGCATGGCTTGGGGTCCAGGATCGATTACCTCTTTACGCAGGTGGGTCACATGGGCCTCTTTCATGATAGTTGCCATAAAGCCAGATGTATATCCGATCATGCCCCGGTGGGGGTACAGCTAGGGGGTCCCGAGAGGGACTGGTCTACTCCCCCCAGGCTGGATGTTTTCCTGTTTAAGGACCAGGAGTTCCAGGAACGGTTCTGGGAGCGAGTGGACCAATATTTTGCAGAGAATGTGGGCTCCGTTAGATCCCGGTGCACCCTCTGGGAGGTTTATAAGACTGTGGCCAGGGATTTTGTACAGGCGGAGATGGGAAACAGCCTGAACAACGAATCCTTAACAACAATTGTATTAAACAATGAATCCTTAACCACGACCTTTACCAGAACCACAAACTCATTAACCACTACTGTACACTAACAATGACCACCTGAACCACGACTTACTAAACCAGAGGAAAGTGTCAAAATGTAAATAATTAATCGTAAATGAAGTGCAATTTTAATGAAATAATTTGGAACAGAATGGTGATTTTTGAATATTTTTATTAACTTAGGAATGTGTAATATTCATTTGTACATTTCAGGATTTTAATTACGATGTAGAAATAATAGTTTGCTTTAATTTGACGTGTTACGCCAGTAGATGGCAGTGTTGGATGTGCTTAAGAACAGTGCACGATGCGACTTATCTCTGCTTGTAAAAGTTGAAATAGTTACAAAAAGCTGGATGTGCGTTTTTTCTATGTTTAATTTAAGTGAATTATTTTTTTTTTTTTAAAGAAATCTGTACTGCAATCGCTTTAAAAAAATGTTTTACTAACAAACCTTTTTGTGGAATGGCCGTTGGAGTTATAAAAATATTTTTTTTAAACTATGTTGATCAAAACAAAACATGCTTTCTGTTGCTCCAAACAATACATTTGCCCACCGAAGTTCAATTAAGAGTTTACAACTGTTTCTTTATTAACTATTATTATATCGCGTCCCCTGGATCAGATGTGTAAAGTCTTAAACAAGTTTATAAACCCTCCTGACATAAAATAACTGGGTGCGAGTCTCTTGGCCACATGACTAATAATCGTTATTGCTCTGAGGGAGATGTTTTTAGTATGCTTGGAATTGCTGGCTGACTTTTAGAACAAGCTCTTGGTGGGGGCAAGCATGTTCGAACAGCACATGTAAAAAACGATTATTAGATTGAACATTTAAAGAGTATTGAAATAAAATTGTTTAAGTCATACATGAATCAAACATGCGATTTTTAAAACGTAGTGGTAAATTCAGGTAATATGAAAAATGATTAATTTTCGTGGTTTAGGCATTCGTTGTACAGAACGTAGTGGTTTGGCTTTGATAGTGCTTTAGCCTTCGTGGTTCAGGCATTCGTTGTTTAAGTGGTAGTTGTTTAGTCATGCAACCGGCGGAGATGGGGAAACGCCGAAAGAAAAAATATGCACAAATTGATAGACTGGAAACAGAGCTTCACACCTTAGAGTGCGCTGGGGGGGGGGGGGACACAGGAGCAGGAGCAGGAACTCAGTCAACAGCTGCGACTCAAAGAAAAAGAACTGAAGGATGTGATGACTGACCAGGCGAGATCGCACGCTATTGCTACGCAGCGGCACGTTTATGACCTGGTGGATAAAGCTAATAAGATGATCGCCTGGCTTGAGAAGCGCGACAGAGACCGTAATTGGGTACAGGGGATCCGAACAACAGACTGGACTACCCGAGACACAAGTGCAGACATAGCAGAGGAGTTTGCGCATTACTATGAGGCTATTTATCAGCCGCACACTGAGAGACGGGAGTGGGAGTGTGATGACTTCTTGCGTGACATACATCTGCCTACACTAGATCCTGAAGATAGGTATATCCTTGAGTCAGACATTACGGTGGAGGAGGTAGAGGCTGCCATGGGAGACTTGCAGGCGGGGAAAGCGCCGGGTCCCAATGGGTTCTCGGCAGAGGCGTTCGAATGTGTGTTGGGACGGGTGGCTCCGCATATGTTAAGGATGTTTAACGAAGCCAAACAGGAAGGGCTACTCCCGAAGGATCTTAGATCTGCAATGATAGTGGTGATACATAAGTCTGGCAAACCGCAGGATTTGTGCAGCTCTTACAGGCCCATCTCACTCCTTAATTATGAAACCAAGGTCCTAGGCAAAATCCTAGCCACCAGACTGGGAGCGGTCATTCAATCTTTGATACACCCCGATCAATCGGGCTTTATGCCACATAGAAACACAAGGCTCAACTTGCGACGCATGTTTGTGGTGCTTCAAGCGGTGTATAACCGCCCGAATGTACCGGCGGCCCTACTGTCACTGGATGCCCATATGGCCTTTGACAGTATGGAATGGCAATATATATACGCAGTCTTGGCCAAACTGGGTTTTGGCGATAACTTTCGAGCATTGGTAAGGTTGTTGTACACTGCACCGCTTGCGAGGGTCCGTGTTAACGGCGCCCTCTCCAGGGAGTTTCAATTGGGGCGGGGCACGAGGCAGGGCTGTCCGCTTTCCCAGACATTATTCACCTTGGCCTTGGAGTTGTTGGCGGCTTGGGTACGGACCGATCCCATGGTGTGGGGTATTGACCTAGGGGGCAGCTGGGAAGAGCGTATATTGCTATACGCTGATCACGTTTTAATCTATGTCCAAAGGCCAGCCGACTCTATTCAGAGACTCATGAAGATCCTGCGTACGTTTGATGAATACTCCGGGTATCGCATTAATTGGGACAAGTCCCTGGGTCATCTGATGGCAGGTCCTCCACCGAACTTAGCTGAAGAATGTCGGGGGCTGGTATGGAAGGAGACCTTCCGCTACTTGGGTATCTGGATTACGAAGTCGGAGGAGGAGTTTATGCGTTTAAATGTTTACGCTCAACTGGAGCGGCTACGAGGGCACGTTGAACATTGGAGAACTCTTCCGCTCTCCTTGATGGGACGTGCTGTCCTATTTAAAATGATGGCCCTTCCTCGCCTACTCTATGCTCTGCAAAGTACTCCCTTTCCAGTCCCGGAGAAGGTCTTCCAGGCGATCGACTGAGCAGCGTACACTTCTTTGGGGAGGGGGATGCCCGAGAATTGCTCTGAAAAAGCTCCAACGGGGTGTATATGAGGGAGGGCTAGCGGTCCTTGGCGTTAGGTTCTACTATTGGGCTGCACAATTAGTCAACATCAACGGGTGGGTGTTCGCCCCAATGGATGAACCGGCGTATAGAGTGGGCCGCATGGTTTTAGGGAGTGGTACCTACTTGGCCGCTCTTTATCGCAAGGGTAGACGCTGTTCGCCTCTGCCACCTCAAACGGCCTTGGTTGTGGAGACGTGGAAGCGGGCGACAAAACTGCTGGGTTGGGAGGCAAAGCTTACAGCACAAACCCCGCTGTGGGCTGGGAATTATCTCCCAGAGGTTGCATAATTGAAGGGCCTTTGCAAATGGAGCCTAATTGGCATTGATGTGTTGGGTGATATATGGAAAAGGTAGGACATGCTAAAGTTTGCTACCCTGCAGGCAGAATTCCAAATGGGGAAAGGGGAGTTCCTTCATTCCCAGCTCAGACATGCCATCTACGAACATCTACACCAAGGGTAACATTTACCAGATTATGCCCCACTGGAAGATAGATTATTGCTGGATCCAATGATAGACAAAGCCATTTCCCTCACGTACAAAAAGCTCATCAATAACCTGGCTGATCCATTGGGGCCTTTGCAGGAAAAATGGGAGTCCGAGGTGGGGTTGTTGGAGGAAGATGATTTGAGGGGGGCCCTGCAGAGTCCCCGGGAGGTGGCGATTCGTGCCCGGTTTATACTTGTCTAGCTGCGCATTCTACACCGCTCCCACACCCCGCGCACGACACAATACCGCATAGGTTATGTTGACTCACAGTTCTGTCTGGGGGGTTGTGGAGAGGTGGGCACCTTCTTCCACATCTAATGGGACTGCGCAAGCATCCGGGCATACTGGTCGGGACTGGCGGACATAATGTCTGAAGTGGTCGGCACTGAGGTCCCATTGGAGGCTCGATGGCACAAGCTGGGAGTGACGAGTGACATCACTTGGCCTAAGTGGGGCAAGATCCGGCTGGCATTAGCGAGTATGGTTGCCAAAAGAAATATAGAGAGACTATAGGGTAGTAATGTCTTGCCACTGGTGGAAGATTGGGGCAAAGATCTAGATCGGTGCCAAAGGGCTGAAAAGTGATATATAAAAGTAGAGGGTGTCCCAAGAAGTGGGAGAAAATATGGACGGCGTGGAGAATGTACAGGGGGGATTTGATGGATATCCAGTCTGTTTCTGACACTGACTAGCATTGTGTATGTATCCTAGACTCTATATGAGGTCGAAATGGTCGAGATGATTCTATGCATGACTTTGCCTTCTGTATGTCCACTTAGTATCAGATCCTGTACAGTGTGTAACTGTTTTGGAGCTTGTTGTCTTAATAAAAAGATTTTCAACAAAAATAAATTTGATAAATAAAGACAATAGACCCCCCCCTCCAAAAAAAGAGAAGGTTCCAAAAACACAAACCATACTAAATTATATTTGTAAGGAGGAAATGTTGCAGTGCTGTTCTCCAACAGTATGAATATTATACAGTAGCATGGTCAGCAGTTCCTAACTTTTTTAATATTAATTTCAATATAGCAGAAAAGAAACAGCGGCAAATTTGATCGACAGTTTGATTAATAATAACACTCAACATTCTATTTTGAGTTACTCAAAAGTATATTATAAAAACAAGACGTTGTGCCTAAAAGCATATAACTTTTTTCAGATAGCTCAAGAAAAAACATCAAGATGAGAGCGGTTGGATTGAATAATCAAGTGAGGTGACGAAATTAAACATACTCTCTGAATAAATTTCATTCTAAAAAAAACACAAATAAATCATTGCCCCTGGCCTGCTTTTATCGATTCCTTTGGTGATGTAGTTGTGCTGTTGTTTGCTACATTAAAATACATGGCTTAAGTAGGATAAGTGTGTAACTGTAGCTGATGTTTACTTTCAGCTGTTGGTGTGTATAAGGAAACCTCTAAATGGATGACTGTCTTAAAGTGGAAGCGTTGTTCCTGTCACAGACCAGTGCACAGACAGATGCACCGAACAACAATTATAAGATACTCGATCTTACTAGTAACTGCCATCCAGCAAAGATGCCACTCAATTAAAGTATACTGATACAACAGATATATGCTGATGCTTATGTCATACAATAGTCGTTAGTCTGGAAGATACTGAACAGTACAGTGGCATTATGTGACACTGGTTTCAATATGGCAGAACACAACAGGACAATATACAATTGATGCCTCCATTTTAAACAATTCTTCCGCACTTGTCATAAAATTTGCAACCACTGAAGAACAGAAAATCCATGTCGTAGGTAATACCAAGCGTGTATTCGGCAATGAAAAAACATGTATGTGTCATTAAAACTAGTAAAAACCATGTCCTACAAACGGGTTTCAGATCTGTCCCAGCTGGCTTGATTTCCTTACCTTTCTCTTGATGAGCACCTCCTTCGGAGTGTCTCTCAACGCACGGTTCACATCCTTTTCTGCCTCTGCAACCTCATTACAAATATCAGTGGATGGATTCTCCATGCTGGTTGTACCCATGTTGCATGTGTTGTGGTCTGCTGTATTTCAAAAGGATCTGTAACTGATTTACAAATCCCACATCATGCACGTGCTTTACTCACAAGGCGTTAGAACTATGCCACCTGACTACACAATTTAGACACTGCACAATTAAGTACACCCGATATTGTATTCTTAGCTGTATTTACGCACAATGAGTTTACACAGGGTGGTTTAAAGCTGAAGGAAAGTTTTAATAGATTCTTCTCGCGTATAAATGTTAAAAACAAGCTGCAAATAAGTCACTATCAGCTTTCCTTGACCGCCATTTTCTCTCTGGAGATAGTTTTACAGGAAGGAAGGCATCCATAAAGAAAATGGAAATAATAAACTTCATAAAATTAACAACATAAAAAAGTAACTCAATGTCATCTTCTATAAAATTAAAATATTCAATAAAAATTGTAAACATTCAAAAAGAATAAGTCACACTTATAGGAACAACGTGTTTGCCAATACACAAAAGCGACAGTTGTGCAGCCCTTTCTTTTTTGTCTGCATAGTGTATTTGTTTAAATCGGGGACGGGTCTCATTTGCTTTCGTCTCTAACAATTAGCTAGTAGCCTAGTAAGTCCGACCAGTGTGCCCAGGGCCAACCGAGAGGTGTGCAGATTACTTACTCAAATCAAAGGCAGGCCAAACTCTAGTCTGAATAAAAAGAAATGCCATTAAGATGGAACACGATGACACAATTTTTATGCGACCATTCGGTTTGAGCTATGCGCTAAATTACTATTTCCCATTATTTATACGTGAAAATCATTGGCAAAATGAGGATGCAAAACACACAATTTGGGTCATTTGAGACATTTCGGAAGAACCTTTGCAGCACACTTGATGCACGAGGAGATCCGAGAACCTTCCTCCACAAAGAATATTTGAACAGCATGCAACTCCCTTCCCTGTGCGACACGCAGAACTGATAACTATTGGGGCAGGAAAGTTAACTGTCTATTGCACGTCAGATGCCATAAATAACACGGTTCTTGCGGTCTTTGTTAAATTACAGCTGACTACTTACAAATAGTTTCTACTAAATCTATACAGGTGCGGAGTTGTGAACACTATGTAGGACAAGCAAAATAAAAAACAAGCGCCGGGGTCCTGGCTTTCACTGTAATGGTGGCTTCGCTACTTTCTGTAGACTGAGCTCCTCTAAACAAGCGTGCACAGCCGCTATTAAAGTGAATTCGCAGAATGGGGCGATTTTTCAAATGAAACCATTTATTTCTCAAGTCGACAAACAAATGCTTTTTAAAAATAAAAGTGCCACATTCTTCCCTTTCAATTTAATAGCAGCCGCGCTCCTTTGTTTAGACAAGTGCAGTCTAAAGAAAGTAGCGTGCAACCATTAAAATGAATGCGTGGAATGGGACGCTTGTTAAAAAAAATAGGCCACAAAGAAATACATACGACTTACAGTGTAAGGAAACTGTCAGTGTAAGGAAACTGTAATTGGCCTGTACTCCTAGGGCCTCATTTATGAAAAGTGACGCATCGCTGCGTGAAAGCAGCGATGCGTCACTTCTCAGTGCGCACTCCTTGCGACATACCTGATGTGTCATATTTACAGTATGACGCATCATGTCGCAAGGAGTTACAGATACGTCAGTATTTCTGACGTATCTGTAAGCGCAAAAGTGACGCATTGCTGGAGTGTGTCACAAAAGTGACGCAACTCCAGCAATGCATCCTTTCACATGGGGAAAGCCCCATGTGAAAGGGCTTGCGTCAGTCTTATGCCTGCTGTGAGGCAGGCGCAAGATTTTGATGCAACGGTGTCCTAGAAGTGACGCAGTGAAATCTCATAGATTTCACTGCGTCACTTCTATAAGGCTTTTTGCGGGGGTACGCCCCCCCCCGCATACATTATACCTGGCGCAGGTATAATGTGGCGCAGGGGTTTACAAAGTGACGCATCTACCTAGATGCGTCACTTTGTAAATATGGTGCAACAAGGCACATTATTTACGCTGCTGGTGCGTCACAAAAAGTGACGAGCCGGCGGCGTAAAAGTGACACACGGCCTCATAAATGAGGCCCCTAGCTTCTAAACAGAAGTGATGTATCTGGAGAACCGGCCAATAAGGCTCCAGGAAACAAAAGCGATAGTCATGAACCAATGGCAAGCAGCTGCTGTAATTTCACTCTGTAGAGTGATAACAGCAGGTCTTGCAGACAGCACATGCAGGGTGATGCATGACCTAAAAAAGTGCCTCCGACCACAAAAACTACAAAGTAGTTTTGGTGTATATAAAGTGTCAGCGATAGCCAGTGTGTAGGGCGTTAGGTGACAGATGACAAATTAGAAAATACAGAGATTAAAAGAATTACAAAAAGCTATCCAGAGCCGACATAACACAGTAGTCACAGTATGCAGAAAGGGGCAGAAAGTAGCCATTTGAGAGGGTACAGGAAGGCAGGGACAGATGAGGAGTAACAGGGAGAAGGTTACAGAACAAATAATCTGTGACCCCTTAGACAATATGGCATTCCACAGCAAAAACAAGAGAAGCATTGTCTGCAATGTGATAATGAATGCCCAGGCCTCCACAAATCCATACAGCCTATTTGTGCCTTGTCACTGAGTAACCCACTGTATCGCACCACATGCTTGTGAAATAAAAAGTAGGGCAGAGATATCAGTGTCACAGAAAGAGGCAAAATCGGTCTGCACATTTCTGCATGCCTATTTTTACATACTTTAAACACATTAAAGCCTGATCTATTGGCTTTGCAAAGGCTTGGTTTTTTTTTCAGTGAGCTGCCGTAAATGCAAAGATATATATTTTTTTTTTATTTTTTTTTTATAAACTTTTATTCACTTCCAGGTCACACACACAGCTCTACGCCTACAACCCTGAGGCCGGCAGCAATGTAGAGGAACATCAACACTCATCATTTTAGGACCAGATCATCAAGCAGGTTATCAATTCCCCAGTGTGGGGTGGCCTCAGCACCCCCACACTACTATCTAACTATCATTTCACTAGTTTGTAACCACGCAGCCCCATCCCCCCCTCCACCCTTGGGGTATACTCCCCGCCACTGTGAGGGCGCAGGTGTGTCAGTGTTGTGTGCCTGTCTGTCAACCAAACCAGGTTTGTGACCCTGTATACAAACACCCCTCCTAACCCCTCCCCTCCCCCCTTAACCACCCTTGTGCTTGCCTGTTCCTCTCACTCCAAACCATCGTTCCCCAGCTCCCCGCACACCCCACGAATGCCCCCTCCTCCGCCCGCCTCCCTCTACCATTTCCCTCCCTCTCTCAATCTCCCCGCTCGGCATGTGCTCCTATTGTAAGGGTTCCCGCGCGTCGCATGTGTATCAGTCCCTTCCAGACCCCCGAAGATTCGCCTCACATCCCTCCCAGGTCCTCACGAGTCACCCAATCCATCTATATCGCACCCTCGATCCTCAGTGTCCTCCGCCTCATCCTGCCTCTCCTCTGCCTCCTCCTGTTCCGGCTCCATGGTGTCTTTATTGGCAACGTAAGTCAGATACAGATCCCAGAAATTTTTAGGTCTGCTCACCCGGGGTAGAAGCTCGCTAAAGAGCTGTGACTGTGTGCAGCCATAGAGCATATCTCTGGCCCAACCTCCTTTTGTCGGGAGCGGACCCCGCATCCAGCACCGTGCCACTGCACGTCGGGCCATGATCAGTCCCATATCTGCCAGGCGGCGCATCGCCAGAGGGAGGATCTTGGAATATCCCAGCAACGCAAGCGCGGGATTAACTGGGAGCTCTGTCTCCAGAGCGCGACCCATCTCCCCGAAAACATCCGCCCAGAATTTATTGATGCCCGGGCATGACCACGCGAGGTGCATGAAGTCTGCCACCGGGGCGTGACAGCGTTCACATTCCGATGATTGTCGGAGGCCGTACCTGTGTAGGCGTTCTGGGGTATAATACACTCTTTGCAAAAATGTAAAATGAATAAGTCGATGCCGAGCATTAAGTGACACCTTTTTAGTGTTGCGGCAGCAGTACTCCCACATCGAATCACTTATTTCCGCCTGCAGATCTTGTTGCCATGCCGACCGGGCTTTGGAAGGAGGCTGTTCCCCGTTGAGTTGGCCAATCCCGTACAATCGGGAGATGAGATGTGTGGGAGACGAGGTTTTAATAATTTATGTTAGTTCTGGAACTTCAGGGGGCTCCTGCATGGTCGAGCCCAGCAGTGCTTGTAGCGCCGTACGCACCCTGTGAAAGTGGAATCGCTGCAACAGCGAGGTTGGAGTCTGAGGGGGGACCAACTGTATCCAGGTGATCACTGACCCGTCCCTAAACAGATCCCCAACTTAGATATGCCCAATTGTTGAAGCGCGCGCGTAACCCCCTTCTCTCTCAGCGGCGGTATCCAGACAGCCCATCCTATCGGAACGAGCGGGGAGTGCAATGTTTCGTATCCACGTCTCCTGGCCAGTGAGTGCCAGGCGTGACTTGTCGCGGCAATTGAGTCCAGCGTGCCTATTCGTCGTGGGGCCGGTTCAAACACCGTAGCCGGCGGAGGGAGGGGGTCCGTAAACAAAGTCTCCAGTATCACATGAGGGATGTTGTTATCCCCGTGAATCCAAGTATGCAAATGCGATGCTTGGGCGACCCTATAGTATCTCTCCAGATCTGGGGCACCTAAACCCCCTTGTTCATACGGGAGCGTTAAGACTGTCCACTGCACTCTCGGTTGCCCGCCCCCCCACGCAAGTCGCGTGAGGACTTGCGTCAATGACTTGAAGAAGGCCCTCGAGAGGGTCACCGGAATGTTATTAAACAGGAATAAAAACCGCGGGAGGACAATCATTTTCATCAGTGCGATGCGACCCGACAGGGACAGCGGCAATTTGCACCATCTGTCCACGTCGTCAGACAACCTGGTATAGGCCACCCCGTAATTTTCCCTCACCAGTACATCCGGGTCGGGATGCAATTGTATACCCAAGTATCTGACCGGGTCGTCCGACCACTGGAGCGGATAATCCATCCCAAACTTGGTCGTCACTGGGGTCAGCGGGAATGCCACCGATTTGTTCCAGTTCACCTTTAGCCCCGACAGTGCCTCGAACTGCACAACTTCTCTGAGCACCGGGGAAAGGTTGAGCTCCGGGTCTCTGACATAAAGGAGGGTGTCGTCCGCATACGTGGATATGCAGATCTTGTAGGTTGGGAAGCTGATACCCTCATGGCTATGGTATTCTCTCAGAGCACACGCCAGGGGTTCCGCCACTAGGGCATACAGCAAAGGGGATAGGGGACAGCCCTGTCGGGTGCCTCTACTTATTGCAAACGCCTCTGTCACTCTGTTACCCAGGCGAACCCTGGCCGACGGTTTATAGTACAAGACACCTATCATTTGCAAAAAAGGTTCTCCCAAGCCCAGCTTCCGTAGTACTCTCGACATGAATGGCCACTCGACAGAATCGAACGCCTTTTCCATGTCTAAAAACACCGCCAACGCCTTGTTCTCCGGCTTCACATGCTGCATTGTACCCAGCACAGTACGTATGTTATAGGTGAGATTCCTAGCCGGAATGAAGCCGGCTTGTTCCGGTGCAACCAGTTTCGGGGCCAGGAGAGCGAGGCGCGTCGCCAGCACCTTCGCATAGAGTTTCGCGTCAACATTTATCAATGAAAGGGGTCTGTACGACCCCCTTTCATTTGTGGGTTTCCCTGGTTTAAGAAGAGTGACGATGAGCGCCTCCCGCATGGATGGGGGCATTCTGCCTTCCAGGCATATGTCGTCAAACAGCGTCGAAAGGTAGGGTAGCAACAGGTCTTTGAAGGCTTTGTAGAAGCCTACCGTCAACCCGTCAGCCCCCGGAGCGCTACCAGATCTCATGCTGTCTAGCGCGTCCACAATTTCCTCCTTCTGAATGGGCATCATCAGGAATTCTCTCTGTGCGTCTGACAACAGCGGCATTTTGATAAATCCTAAATACTCGTCGATCGCCTCTTCCATCCCGGTAGATTTGGACTCGTAAAGAGTGGAATAATATTGCCGAAACTCCTCTATTATCTGCTCCTCGTCGGTGAGGACCTCCCCCGCGCTCGATATCAATTCGCCAACAATGAGTTGTCGTCGTTCGTTGCGAACCAGATTTGCCAGTAAGGAGCTAGGCCTTTCGCCCTCCCCATAAGTGCGTGCCGTATTTACCCAAGTGACGGACCTCACTGTCAGCCTCCGTATTATATTCTGACACCAGTTGGTTAATACGGTCTAGTGTATCCCCCGTGAGGTCAGCCTGCTGTAACTGCTCTAGCTCCGTTAATTGGGTTTCTAGGTGCCGAAGCCTCTGTCTGATAGATTTAAGGACACCGGAGTGCTTAGCCATCGCCACTCCGCGCACACATACCTTAAACGCCTCCCACAATGTTTGGAAGCTGTCCACGGACCCCACGTTGGCGGCAAAGAAAGTTTCAATCTCGTCTGCAGTTTCACCCCTGAACACCTCGTCCAACAAGGAATACGGGGGGAAGCGCCACGTGAAGGGGGGGAGCCGCGGCGTCGGGAGCTCAAGAACGAGGAGGAGAGGAGAGTGATCAGAGAGCGTGCGAGGCAGGATCCGACAATCCCTCACCGTATGTGCTAGTTGCTGTGTCGTGAGCCAATAATCTATTCTTGTATGTATCTCATGATAAGCGGAATAGTGCGTGTACCCCCCTCTATCGCGGTGTCTGCTGCGCCAAACGTCTATCAAAGCCAAGCGCACCATTTCAGTCTGCAGCGCCATGGCAGCCGCCGACGGGCTTCTGTGGGGTCCCGCTGATCTATCCAGAGTCGGGTCGAACACCAGGTTGAGATCCCCACCCCAGAGCATCCCAGTACATTCATACATCCTGCACTTCTGCGCTAGTGTCACATAAAATTCCGGGGAATCAAAGTTGGGGCCATACACATTGACTACCATGAAATCTAGCCCCCTACCCTCGCATCTGCTGAGCACGTACCTACCCTCAGGATCGGCCTCCAAGGACTGCAACTTTAGTTTGGAGCCAGGGTTAACCCAGGTGAGTGTCCCCCGTGAGTGTGTGGTGAAGCCTGACGCTACACTGCAACCCAATAAGCCCTTGTGAGTGAGAAGCTTGCTAGTCATCGGGAGGTGAGTTTCCTGCAAAAGAGCGAGGTCAATATTATGTCTACGCAAATAACTAAGGACCTTACGAAGCTTCCGGAAGTCGTTTAAGCCTCTCACATTCCACGACAGAGCTCTCAACTGGGCCGGCTCCGACGCCTGCAAGGATGCAAGACCCTCAATCACAGTCCCACCCGCCATGCTGAATCGTGGGTACATTATGTAACACGCTCAGGCGCACCTCAAGGGCACACCCAGACAATCGGATCTGTGAGGCAGCAATAGGAACATGCACAATAGGATCTCTCCAGAAAACTCGGCAAAGCACAATGTCAAACAACCAAAAGAACAATTCGAACACCCCAAACCCCGACATGCCCCCCACCACCCACAGCAGACCCACCCCAATTTGGCCTAGCAGAATCCCATCCCACCCAGCCCTCCCCAGCAACACGTAAAACATTCCCATGTGCTTAACGCTCAGTGGCGAAGGTAGCCAGCCGGCTCGACCCAAGCGACCAATGTCCAACTCTGTCGCCCGGCCTCCTTCCCTCCGCCCTGCACCATCAGGAAATTAGAAATGCACCAAACCCAAGTTCGGGGGATGAAGGCCCCTTGCAATCCTCGTTGCGGGCCCCCTACCCTCCCATTATCAGCAGTGCCCCCCCCCCCCGCCCTCACCACCCCCGGCTCAGACCCAACCGGAGCCAGGGACCCAAGGTCACACCGGATGTAGTCAATCCCAATAATCAGTCCCCAGCTTCACTTATCTGTATCCGCATTCCAGTGATTCTCGCATCCGAGGTAAACTGCCGCCGGCCTGTGCACAGTAGAACACACCCACAAGACCGCCTCGCATCAGGCAGCCGAGTCCCAGATCACTCTTGCTCTTCAAGGTGGCTCGATTCCGCCTCCTGCCGCTGCCCAGCTTGGCCATCCGACTTCTCTCGCGCCCACGTCTTTAAGGCTTTCTGTAGAACCGCAGGGTCCGTGAAAATATGCGAGTGGCCTTGTCTGTTCACTCGCAATTTGGCCGGGTAGAGCATTGCGTAATCCAGGCCCATTTCCCTAAGACGTTTCTTGTGCGGGGCGAAGTGCTTGCGTGCTTCCTGCACCCGTGCTGTAAAATCCGGGAAGATGGAGATGTTCGATCCCTCAAACTGCAGGTCTCCCTTCTCTCTGGCCAGCCTCAGCGCAGTGTCTCTGTCTCTATAATTCAAGAGCTTCGCTATTATAGGGCGCGGCGGTAAGCCCGGATTAGGCTTCGGGCCCAGTGTGCGGTGCGCACGTTCCACAACGAACATAGAGGAGAACACACCATCACCTAATAGCGTGTGAAGTAGCCGTTCAATGAACAGTTCCATCCTCCCAGTCTGCGTCGTCTCTGGCAGCCCCGTTATGCGGAGGTTGCAGCGCCTCGACCTCGCCTCCAAATCCTCCGTTTTATCCTGCAGTGTCTTTATGAGGTGGTCCGCTCTCCGCCTCGCAGTGTCCAGATCCGTTTGTGCCTCCTCCACCTCCGTGATTCGCCGTTCGGCCATATCATGTCTTTCCGAGTGTTTGTCCAGACGCTCCGCCATGCGGTCCATGCGGTATGACATGGCATCCATTTTGGACCCCAGCGCCGCTATGTCTGTTTGAATGTTGTGCTCCATTGAGCGGAGCATTGTTTTAATGTCCGAGTTCGCGTCTTGCGGAGTCGCCGCGTGTGCCTCCTCATTTATCCGCGGCGGCGTGCTTTGTGTTGCGGCTCGCCTCTGCGAGAAGGGAAGCCTACTCTGAGTTTTATCGCCCTTCCCCATGTTCAGCAGTGCGATGTAAGGACTCCGAAGGGATCAAGCAAGTCCTCCGCAATGCCAACCCCCGACGTAGCGAGTCGCCAGGCGGCCAGCACCGACAGAGTCCGAGGTCAGCGTGCCCGCTCCCTCACCCCATCCGTTCTGCCAAGACGCGGCGCCACCAGGCCTGGGTGCGTGCGCGCCGCCTCACCTTTCTTGGCTTTGATCTGTCTCAGGTAGAATTCCAACTCTTAATATGGCGGACTCTCTATGCCCCAGTGTAATAAAGGTAAATAAACGGAATCCAATTTATGTCGGTAAAGAGATCCTTTACACTACACCCAGGAGCAGAGCGCGGGTGTTGCACGCACTCAGGGCAGCCACCGCATGTAGGCAGGGGTCAGGGAAGCGTCGTGGTGGGCAGTCGTGGGAACCGACACCCACAATGTTTCAGACGTCCTGCACGCAACCAAGAGTGCTGCTCCAGACTCCGGGGCTCACGCAGATGTAGCCGCTATCTCCGGTGCCTATGCGGACGTATCTCCCCCCTCCGAGCCCGCAGCAGACGTTGTCTCTCCCTCCGGGGCCGCCGCCGCCTCCTCAGCTCCTCACTGCAGACGCAACGTAATGGCGTAGCGCGATGTCCTCTCCGGCCGTTAGGCCGGCTCACCTCTGGCGTCCCGCCTTCTCTGCCGCCGTGTCCTGGGTCTCCTCGGGACCTGGAAGGCTGCTACGCTCCCCCGCTTGGCTGTCGTCCGAGAGGGAGGACCCCCCGGGGTCCGTCAGCGCAATCCGCCGCTGCCAGTCTCCGTCTGCGCCTCGGACACCTCGCGTACCAGAGGCCGCGGACCGAGGCCCTCCGCACGCTCTATGAAGCGGGCCGGTTCACGTTCCCGCTATTTGTCGGATTTGCAGTCCGAGCAGATCCCACAGGTCCGCTACTGTTCCGATCTCCTCGAGGGGGTCGGGGGGGTCCACTGAGGTGGTTTTGTGCAGGATAGCAACAGGATAGTAGATGATGCCGGCGGAGCCCGGGAACTATGCGGCCATTTTCTCCGCTCGCCAGCTCCGCCCGTAAATGCAAAGATATACCTATACATGGTTCCCATTCAAATTTTACCATAGGACTCAAGGTGTATCCTAGTGATGAGACTCAACAAGGGAAGCTGGTTTAAGGTTCTTGTGTTTGCATTCAAATGGGACACAGCTTAGCATTTTGAAAATTGCTGTTCCCATTTTTGCATAAGCAAGGACTGATTTGCACATGGTTGGTCTGTGGCTGTAGTGGCACAGACAGTAACACAACAATGGACTGGAATGCAAAGAGTTACAACCACTGGCTGAAATTAATTCAAGCATTTCACTCGTCTGGTCTTGCTGGCAATTGTTTTTGTGGTTGTTGTTCCTGCTGTTATGGCAGATTTTGACATTTCTATTCCTGTTGTTTTGGTAGCTATTGTTGTTGCTTTTTACCTACTGTGCTTACCTTTATGACAATACTGTTGTCCCTGTCTTGCTGGCAGCTGCTGTTGTCTCAGCCATGGTAACTGATGTTACAACACAGACTTGTGGTGGCAGTCTTGCGACCGCCACATTACAACCCTAGTGGTCATGCGACCCTGGGACCACCGACAGGGCCATGCAACCACCGTTCCCTGGTGGTGGCTTGGCAGCCTAGAGGCATCTATATGTTCTGTGGTTCTCCCAAGCATATTAGGGGTTTCCTCTCTGCCAGGGTTTTCATGGTGGTTCCTCCTCCATGAAACCACTGGCGGAGAGGAAACAAAGGCGGCCTTACAGGGCCCCCTTGTGCCTCACTCCCTGTGGATCCACCCAGAGGAGCACAACATGTGCCCCCTGTGTGCATGCACAGAAGTTTCAGCATGACATGGGCTTGTCAGTCCATGCTGTGCCGGAACTGTTTTTGACGTTCCCTTTGCTGTGCCTATTTGATAGGCAGCGCCTTGGAAATGCCTAAGGAATCGCCGCCAGTGACTAAAAAACGAATTATATGGCGGGCAGTTCTCACGCGGGTTTACCAGTGCAACGGTGGGGCTGATCCGCCGCTGCACCATCAAACTCGTAATAGGCCCCATAAAGTTGTTGATGTTATTGTGGTCCGATATGCTGCTATAATCCCAACTGTAGCTATGTGCCAATGTCACAAGGAACACCAGGTCAGCATGTCTCCCAGGATAAGCACCATTGTGAGGTTGTTGGAAAAATATACTTTGTAGCTCATTAACCAATGCAAAAAACACAGTGAAATATATATCTCAAATTAGCATTGACTGCTACTATTTTTATTTTGGTTTTGCTGCCATATGAATTCTGGCACATAGTTAAAGCTGCCTATGGTAAGACCTAAAAAGGACGCCCAGCACACTGACTATAAGTTGCTTGGGAGACCTGCAAGTGTGGTAACGGGGAGCAGCAGGAAGAGGGTACATGGGTGGTTAATGGACTTCAAGTTATTTAATTTTCCTTAAATCAGGAGGAAAGCTAGTTTAGGATGATTGCAACTCCTACCTTTTAAAGAGTGCAGTCAGAATTGTATGAAATTATTGATGTGCAGACCTAGTCCTGTGTCCCCTGTCTCTACTCTTGCGAACTGTCACAGAATACGCTATTTTAAGGTCGGAGGAAATGTGCATTTGCAGTTCTATTGATTTTTTTCTCCATATGGGAAACATTTTCATATGGAGAGAAACATTTTCTAAATGAAGAAATACACTGTACCCCCTGAAAAAATGTGGGTGTTTAGGCATTTTCACATCCTGTAGCTGTCCTTATTGCTACCTTTGTTAAAGTTACAGCACATGCAAATTTAAGATTGAAAAAGTGAATGAGAAGGCGTGCGAATACCTACAAAGTATCGACGTTGTGAGTATGACCAGTATTCTCAAGGGGCATCAACTAGACGTGCCTTTGGGGAACATCTATTTCCCATCCTTTTTCTGAACTTCAGCAGATAATTAGCCAACTATGAAGAATTTTCCACTGTAGTACGGTTGTTAAATCCCCCACAAATCTTCAATCTACATTTGTAATTCCGTTCATATTACTCTCTTACTTTTTCCAGCCTGGGCGATGCCGTTGGTATGAAACTGTTTGGTCGAATGGGCACAAAGTGTTATTTGGTCTGTGATAAAACAGTGATTCAATTTTACAAAAGCATGCTACAGGATGTGACTAGACAGCAAGGCCTTGCCGACCCCCAAATTAGCCTTTTTAATACCAAGTTTTAATTAAGTAACATGTTTGACCCGCTCGCTGATATGCACTCAATGGCTAATGTATCTGTTATAAACAATTCCCTTTCATGAAGTTGAGAGAGATATCTTAAAAACCAAAGCCTGTTCTTAAAACTCCTTCTTTAATTTCTAGGCCCGACATAAAAGTGACAAGATGGTCAATAATAGGCCATGCGACATCCTCCGGGGAAGTAGGTAAGAAGCAGACAGTTTATTGTATAATCTGTTCATTAATAAATGGTGCCACAAATGTTTTTTTCTTTTATCCACTGATAGGTATCCTGCTAGCGTGACTCGTGTCGAGAACCTGTCCCCTCAATTAACAACTGGAAAACTAGCATCTCCCCTCCCCTCTATACAGACACTTCTGGTTACTCCAGGATTGAGCACTTGTTCTATGAATAGGATTTCGGGGTTCACAGTTGTCATTATTTATTCAGCTCAATAAACATCACATAAATGGAAAACTTGACTCTGGAACAGGGCCTGGTTGTGTGTCCTTTGTTCCAACGCCCGTTCTCATTTTCTTCATACCTCTCTTATTCCATGTCCCAACTCCCTCTTTTCAATGAGCTGTTTGTTCTTTATGTTTCTTAGAACCCCACAGCTGACCTTCAGCCTGTCCTAAACGAAAGTAAGGGCCAGATGTACAAAGCTTTTTTGAGGTCCCACGACCAGTGGCGTAGCGGGGATGGGGGGGGATGGGGGTGGGGGGGGGGGGGGGATAGGGTCTGCATGAGTATTGGGGACGGCTCTTACCTGTGGCTGCCCCGAGGAAATTGCCAGCACCCCCGCCCGCTTTATCACACAGCCGCAAACGCAGGGGCCTCCACGAGTGGCCATAGGCCTAGCTATGCCACTGCCCCAAACCACTGCCTACTCTTTAAAAACAAGCATTTGAAATGCAATAGGTCTCGCAATTGCGAGATTTTCGCTGATGGCATTGTAAATGTCAATGCCTTTTAGTTATGTGTTTATAAAACCTGCAATAATAAAAGGCATTGTCATTTACAATAGTAATAAGTCAAAGTTTCTAAAATGCGAGACCTATTGCATTGCAAATGCTTGTTTTCAGGGCACGAAGGGAAAGGTGAAATCCTTAACTAGTTAGGAATGTAAGTGATGGGATTACTCAAGGGATGGGGGAGTGAATCTCTAAAAAAAAAAAAAATCTTATGCACTTTATTCCTGGTGTGAAAATACACACGTGTGTTTAGGTACCCAAAATTAAACTGTAAAATGTTTTCCGAACTTAGCCTGGAAAACTGCGATTGCAACAGGTTCTGCTTAACCAAGGAAAGTTCACGCAGGGCAAAAATTGTAGCTCTGCACCAAAGCCAGGAGATAAACCAAAGTATGCCGATATTGTCCTTTTTGAGAATCCGGCTCTAATGAATGACCAGGTAAACTAGTAGTTTCAAAGAACAGTGCTTCTCTGAAAAATGCTAGGTCGGGTGGTGGGCACTAACGCAAGCAATATAAAAGCTCAGAGGAGCATTTACAAATTGTGCATCTGCAATTGATTAAGGCCCTTGAAGGCCAATAAATTCGTTATCTGAGCAAAATAAATGAAATGTTAGTAAACAGTTAAAAGAAGCAGAATAAATTCCAAGTATGAAGAGAGTGGGCTAGGGAAGCAAATAAAAGAGACGGCCTGGCGCCGTCAAAGTGAAAGTACGGCTGGCCGTCGGCAGTGAATAAATTAGGGAGGAGACATGCCTGAGAGTGCGAAATGATCCCTTTGAAGTGAAGCTGCTGGCGGCAGATGGCTGTCTTTCCTGTGCACGCGCTTTTCTATGTCAATGCGCTTGCGCATTGAGCTCCTTTTCACGGGCACTGCATGGAATCGCCCGATCTCGGTAAGCTCTGTTTAAGCCCCTTTATCTCTCGCTCCGCTCAATGCGCATGAGCATTGAGACAGGTCGCTCGACCTAATGAGAAGAAAACATTTCATGTTTAGTTTTGAAACACATCACGTTTTCCTTGAAGGAAAAGGGGCTGCATTTAAAAAATAAAAAATAATAAAAAGAATTGCTTTAATGAAAAGCAATCACAGAAATGGTGATCTGCAGACTCCAGCAGGCCACCATCCCTGTGACTTTTGCGATTCCCAATGGGTCGCAAACCAAGACCTAACTCATGAATATTAATTAGGTAGGCCTATTTGTGACGCACTGGGAATCGCACAATGTGTCAAAGACACATTTGTACATTAGTGTTTGCGAATATCAAATAGCGAATCACTAAAATTCTCTATTTGGTAATCAGAAACGATTACCAACGTACATCTGGTTTTAATTATATACTGACTTAGAGTTGGATAGTAACTGAAAATGTTGCAATATGTGGAAGAAGTAACATTTGGGGCTGAGAAATGGTCAGAGAATTTTCTCCACTGTACTATGTTTATGGGGAGGAAATTCTGTTTGTGGATACTATTGAAATGCAAGTTCTGCTGTAGCCACAATACAGTACTATTTAATTCTTGTAGGTGACTCCTTTATTCCACAGTATACTTCAAAGGAAAAGAAGTAAGTTGTCAGGTAAAGCAGCACACCGAGAGCATTGACTTGTGTGCTGAACCTCCAGACCCAACTGACATGCACAGCCAATGTACACACTAACCACTGTCAACATTCCAGGCATGCCTCATCACTAAGGCAGGCTGAGAAGAAGCATAGAACACAGGGTATAGATGTAAGACATCAACTTGCTTTTGTAAGGACCGCAAAGAGGTAACACATCCTCTTTCCTTAAAAGGATATTATAGAAGTACTTCCACCATTTGTACAACTCCATACCTCACATGTACAGCACTGTACCCTTCTACACCAACAAGACAGCATTGTACAGTACACTGAAACTACAATCACAACGTTCCACGTCTAAGTGACACGTACACATGACACACTCTCCAAGCATGCAGCTATCTACCTATAAAACAATAAACACAGCTACAAGGCTGTTCACCATCCTCTCTACAAAACTCATCGAAGGTACTTCAATAAAAACTAAAATTATGTGGGTTTGGCTAGAAGTCCATGAAGATGGATGCTTTTTCTGGATGTCCTTCAGGGTGTCCGACATGACCCAAAGGAGTTGCAGCTAGAGGTGTGTATTTGTTTGCAGAGCATGGACTGACCAGGTAAAGTTTTCCTCTTCTTGGGCAGACGTTACTAGGAGTCTGACAAAAAAAGACACTCACGTAAATATCGATCGAGGTTATAAGGCTCTTTTTTGCCGCCAGACCCTTACATAACGAGACAATCCATGAGGAACACTATAAGGTGCAACTGATACTAAGGACAGTCCAGATTCTGAATGTCACAGAGATGGAAAGGAGACCTCACACAAAGTTGATTAGAGGGTAAAGTGTAGAGAGTGCGAGAGCACTACCTAGCAAGTGTGCTACCTGCAGCTTCAGATCATTTCTTCTGGCATAAAGAGGGAAGACTGAATTTGGCTGCTCCCTACACATGACGACATAGTAATACTACCTGACATCTATGCTAGGTCTTCAGTCTGGTCCAACAATGGTGGCGGAAACAGTGAGGCCAGAGACAAACAACACAAAAGAAGCACTACAAATAGAGGTACCCATCTTGGAGTCAGGAATTGAGTAGGAGGACACACATTGGTGCATCCAGTACAGAGCCAGGTGAAATGTCCACATTTAAGGTGCACATTCCACAGCACCCTTAAAACCCCCTGGATAAAACCCACAGTATGAGCCATAGTGTCAGGCCACAAGACACCGTGCGGCTCACAAGAAGGCAAACATAGCAGATATGAAACACAGGACAATGGCAGTTACACAGTTTGAGACATAAAACTACCTTTCCCAGAGTCATAGTTGCAGCCCGAGTCACTAGAGGACCAGCACATGCAAGCACACTTCCAGGTCAATAGTGACAGAAAGCGGATTTAGGCTTGATTCACACCAAGCTCCTTTGTCTAGCAAGAGCAAGTGCTGAGACTTCTTGCTTCTCCTTTGTTGTTTGTACCCTGCTACAACAATTTGTAAATGATCAAGCTAAGATTACCTTTATGTTGGCATGTCTGAATACAGACGAGTTAATTTGGGTGACTCCTTTCATTTTAAATCCATTGAATTTAGGGATATGTGTGCAGGCATGTATTGCAATCTTTGGAAAAGAAAAACCAGAGCCTCTTCACATGCAGCATTATTTTCCCTTGACAAGGAAAGGAAGTCCTAGTTTCATACATCTACCAATTCCAGCAGCCCATGGTGGAAGCCACTTGGACAGATGAGTCAGCAGCATCAATTTTCTTCAAGACCTTTGGGAAGAACTAAAGAGACCCTTTCTTCAGTTGTGATACAACCCTCCTCCACTACCACTCATATATCTCATGCTACAGAATGATGCCCAGCAAAGAAAAGGCCACAAGAAAGACAACATATTTCTGCAGAGGTGATGCTTCCCTCATCTACGTAGACACACAATGAAAACTCTGGTTGTACGGCAGAAGCAATGCATCTTGGAAAGTTCCGTAAGACAGTAACCACAGAAGGGTGATAATATAGAAGGAAAGTAGGCTTATGTTTTTCCTGTAATAACGAGGGTATTTTATAAAAAAAAATGTCCCAGCCTGGAGGGAAACTGCAGGACTCGCCTGTGAAGGGTGAGCCTGTTGATTCCTTGTCTGGTTCCGAAATGCGCCCCCAGTACAAGAGAATGTGGCAGAGATCATTTTCAACCCCTGTTACAGATTCTAACTGAGAATGGACCCCTTATTACCTTAGCTCTCATTGACTGTGGAGCTTCTACAAGCTTCATGGATCTAAGATTTCATGAAAGACATAGCTTACCTAAACAACACAAGGAAGTCCCCGATCTAATGGAGGGATTGATGGAAAACCTTTAATTTCAGAAGCAGTATTTTGGGCACCTCCCTCCTTAAGAATGACCTTCAATACTGTACGGTTCAAAACCATTCAGTTTGGCCTCATTGAGACTCCTACTTTAGATGTTGTGTTAGAAACAATTTAATTAAGAAGAGACAATCCCTCTCTTGAATGAATAAAAACAGAACTTTACCTTCTTATCACAAAGTTGCAGTTAGCATTTCTTTTCCCTGAAGTGGGTTGGAAAAGGTACTTTTCCTGAGGTGCTGTGTAGTACAGGAGAAAGTGGGTCAAACACCTATACCAGAGGAGTAGAAGGGTTTACAGGACATTTTCAGTCAAAAAGGAGCAGATCAATTGCCACCTCATTGTCCATATGACAGTTCCGTAGGTTTTTTTCTTGGAGCCAAGATTCCACCTTGGAGAATATTTCCAATAACAGTGATAGCAGATAAGAATCTTCAAGAGTACATAATTGCCCCAGGAGGAGCTAAGCTAGCAACCAAGATGGCCCGGTAAGCTCCCGGCTCCGCCGACCTCTGCCAGCAGCTCGAATATCCTGCCTTTAATCCTGGACTCACACCAGATTTCCGTGTTCGTGAAGTTTTTCTGCTTCTAAAGGTGCAATCCCGTGCTTTCTACCTCAACCGCAGACTAAGATGCGCCGTGTTTCTATTCTCGGCCTAACAACATGTGGAAGCCGGGGCCTCGATTTCTAGCCTACCCGGATCGGAATTGATCAACATCGGCCGTGAGACCTGGACTGAGCCCGGTCTCCCGAAGTGTGCCGTGAATTGTTGATTTTTGGTGATGATCCTGTGTACAGTCTACACCGAGGACACACCAGCGTGCCACGCCGGCTGCCGTGGTGGGGGTCTGGTGCCCGGAGACCTTGCTACCCTCTCTGGGTCGACGGGCTGGGGCCCTCGCTAGCGGCGACGGTGTGTTTTGCCAGACGAGGAGCGCCCACTGTTTGGCATCGGATTTGCGTGGCCTGTTACCCCGGAGTAGCCGGCCTCCGGGGTTTGAGTCCTGCCCTATCGCCTATTGGGAGGGGATGGAGCGGACGGAAGGCGCGCCATCGATGCAGGCCATCATGGCCACCATTGGGGCGCTCCATTCGCGCACCATCGCTGTGTTCCTTACACTGACTGTAAAAGTGGACGGTATCCTGGGACCGGAGGATGACTCTCCGTTAACTTTCCAGCTAGCTGTGGTACCAGCGTTGCACTGCACATCTGAGATCGAGGTCCCCCGTGCAGATCCCGGATTTAATGAGCCTTGGCGGTCCCCAATTAACAAAAAGCCAGCCCGTGTTTATCGCCAGCGTCTCCTGTGCGAATCTGCTGTCGCCTAATACATCTATAGACGGTTTTCTGTGTGGTAACAAGTTCCTCAGTGACTGTTGGAGATATTCGTCGTTCCTGGACACCTTTCCTCGTTCGACTGGTGGATTTCGTGAACTTTTATCCTGTTTTCGATCCTTCTGCACTGACATGAACTTTTATGAACGCTCTGCCTTTTTCATCAAGATGGCGGCTCGAGTGAAAAAGACTCTTGTGAAAGACCGTACTGGCCAGGGCTGAGCTTGATCGCTTGGATCTGATACGATAACTTTATACAATGCCGGGGTTGTGCCTATAATGTGACGGGAGTTGGGTGGTTATTGAATATACTCCCCCGACTGGTTTGTATATTTTTCTGGATATTGATTTTACTACGTCTCGGGGTGGTCGCTACTGGCGGAGGGTATGGGAGACCGGGAGTGTGTTTGCTTTTTCCTCCTCCACTTTCTCTCTTTTTCCCTTCTTTTAGGGTAGTTCTTGGGCGACAGGCACGCTGCTAGTGGGGTTAGGCCGTAGCCATTGCAGGGGTGCAGGGTGGGGGGTTCGGGGAGGTTTTTTTTATTTTGCCTTTGTTTTGTTCTATGGCCCTTTTGTCTTTCCTTTTTCCTTTTCACAAGAGGTGGGCTGTTTCTTCTCCACAGATCCTTTATTGTCCGGGTGTCTACACTGGCTCTAATTATCCTGTATCATTGCGGACGGGGTCGCGCGGGTGGGATTGTTTTTGATCGCCTAATTGACTGTTTCTTTCTCTTCCTCTTATTTGCATAATCGCGTTAGGCCATGTGTTCCTTACGATGGTTATTTGTATGTATAGTTCCCCCGCCTGTCCCTGATCTGCATTTTACTGTTTGACACCTGATATCTAAAATGCCTACTCTTGTCTTACTGTTAAAATAAAAAAATATTAAAAAAAAAAGAGTTCATAATTGAAAATCTATGGAAGGAATTCATTCAGCAATCCACTTCAAAAGCTGGGGCCTCATATGTTCATCATTTGGGGTGTGGCGTAATGGCCAGAGCTGCCGACTTTGGCGCTGGGAAACCAGGTCTTAGTCTTGCCATCGGCTCAACATCCTCTGATTCTGGTGCTCAGGTAAAGCGCTCCAATACCCCCAGGTCAAGTTTGCAATACATAAAACTGCAACAACAAAAATCCCTAAACTGGGAGGGGAATTTCAAACTTATATAGACTATAGAGAACTCAATGCAGTAACAAACCAAAATGGATACCTGTTACCTTTAATATCAGTTGTCTTAGATCGGATCAAGTCAGCAAAGATCTTTTTAAAGGCTAGTCTTTGAGGAGCATACAACTTGGTACACATTCAATAAGAGGATGAATAGAAGACTGCGTTTAACACAGGGGCCTCATTTATGGGGGAATTGATGTAGGGCAGCGCCTCAAGTCTTCTTGCTGCGCTGGTCTACACCAATGTGAAAAGGCAGGAAATGTGAAAAGGCAGGAATGTACTGTATGAAATACAGTGCATTCCTGTCCTTGCACCCTGCCTGGTGCACAATTTGATACCTAGCGCCAATGTAGGCACCCTTGCACCATGGTGCAAGTGTGAATGAATTGCATGCAGGATTGTTTTTGTGCAGGAAGGGGCACCTTCCTGCACATAAACAATCCTGAGAGGCATTTTCCTCTTCCCATGTTATAAAGAGGAACAAATGAGGAGAAATACAAATATTTCTCTTTGTTACGCCTGCTCTGTGGAGGCGTAAGGTTTTGGCTCTGCCCCAGCTTTATGTGAAGAAGTAAATTTGGGGCAGCATCAAAATCCATAGGTTGTGCATGGGAAAACCCACTGCAACACCGATGGAACCCATGGCACAGAGTTAGGCAACGCAGCGGCTTGCGCTGCTTCGTCTTACTTCACATCTATGAGGCCATGCAAAGCCATGCAGAGTGGCTTTGTGTGGCCTCATAGATATGATTGAGAGGCTTGCGCCACTGCAGCATGAAAATAAGTGACACTCCGGTGGTGCAAGCCTCTCATAAATAAGCTCCCAGGTGTGGACACTTTGAATATTTTGTGATGACCTTTGGCTTATGCAATGCTCGAGCAGTCTTGCAACTTTTGGGAATTATATCTTCTGGGGTTCATGGGATCATTATCACTCTTGATGAAACGCTATTAGTTCCTGGATCTTTGGAAGACCACCATAAACATGTCAAAGATGTACTAAGCTATTAAAGGACGAATTCACTCTTTGCCAAGATTTAAAAAAATGCTTATTTGAAGTACCAGAGCTGGTGTTCCTTGGGATCTGGAGTTCACAAGAAGGAATAAATATGGACATGGACAAAGTAAAAGCTTTACAGGAGTTGCCTATAACGAAAAGTGTCAAGAATATCCAAAGTTTCTGAGGATTTTCCAAATTCTGTAGATAGTTTATTTAAGACATTTCAGAGATTGTTTGTCCCATTTCTGGGCAAACGGATTAAGGGGTTAACTTTCACTGTCTAACAGAACTAGAAGGATCATTTGAAACCTTCTTGAAGGCATTTATGAATTCATCTACTTTAAGAAAGCCAGATTGCATCTTTCCCTTCATTATTGAGATAGGAGTGTCATCCTTCGCTGTTGGCTCTATCCTGTCCCAGAAGATCTGGCAGCCAATGAAATTCATCATGTGGCTTACTATTCAGGAACTTTAACATCATCTCAAACTAACTATACAATATATGAAAGAGAACGACTGAAGATAAAGGAGGCCATGTCTCACTGAAATTATTTTAAAGGATCCCAGCACAGAATTACCAACAGGATAGATCACAAAAATGTAGGATACCTTAAGTCCGTGAAATGAATAAACCCCAAACATACCAGCTGGTCCTTGTTTTTTTTCTAGGAGTGACTCTGAGGTCAGCTACAGACCAGGCATTAGACATGGGAAGACTGACACCTTATCTAGGAAAAATTAAGAACTTGAACCCATCAGCAGCCTTCTATCAATTCGGGCAATTAAAAAAAATGTTCCTCAAATCACAGCACAGATTTGTACAGCAGCTATTGAAAAGCTATCGGAAAATTGATACATATCACTGAAATTTGCAAAATCCTTGTAAAAGGATGAAAGAAGAGGAACTACTTTGGGAGAATAATAGTCTCCTTATTCCAGAAAAAGATCTTCAGCAACAGATCTTATAGAGATGCCAGTTGAACAGAATTGCCAACAGTGGGCCATCCTGATATGGAAAAGTCACAATAATGTATCCCTCTGAAAATATATTGATTGTCATGTTAAATACTGTATTGTGCGCTCAAGCCAAAAGCTCAAGAAGAAATCTGTCAAAATTGCTATAGACACTGCACACTCCCCAACAACCTTGGTCCCATATATATATGGATGTTATCACAGATCTACCTCCATCAGATGAAAAAACAGTAACTTTAGTTATAGTAGACTAGTTTATGAAAAGTGCCTATTAAATTCCTCTTAACGGATTACCCGCCGTCCCTTGCTTAGCCATTACCTTTCCGAAAGAGATAGTAAGGTTTTTTGAGCCTCTAAAATGCCGGAGTGCCTCAAGGGATAGAGGCTCGAGCCGGAGGTAGCGGATACAGACAACAACCGCCCACAATCGAGCGGCGGGAGCCGCGGTACTCAGTGGTGTTCGTCGGCTGCCAGGAGACCGGATTAGTCGGTAGAGAATCACTCTTCCTGGCGTGCTCGAGCATTTTAGAGGCTCAAAAACGCTAAGGCTTTTCATTGTAATTGTCCTGATGATGGACCCTGTGATTTATTAAGGGTCCGAAACGCCGTTGACCTCATAAGCACGAAAACTAACTGTGATTACTATAGGATGTGTAGTGCTTAGTTGTGATACTCTGTACAATTGTATTGTTGGTAGAGTACTTGATTTGCCTTAAAAGCCCTTCTTTGCTGTTTATATCAACCCTCTGTACCTGTTGTGTTGGTACTGGACACATGCTTGTGGTCCACACTGGCGGACAGTTGGAAGGTACTTCGTGTGTTTTAATACATGAATCTTGAGTAAAAACTCTGAAAGACCCCTATCCGGCTGGATATGTCTTTCCAAAATATAGATTGACTCTGTCTATATTTCATTGTGTGTTGAATGCTTCCAATGCTGGGGACCATTGTTGTATGATAAAAGCTGAATTTTGAACTGCCTGCCTGAGTTTTCTCAGGCACTGCTTCTGGGCATTCAAATAAAGCCCGTTGCAATAATCCAACTTGGACTGTATAAGGGAGGTGATGACCACTTTCTTGGTTTCCTCAGGGATATAGGGAAGTACCTTCTTGATTTATTTTATCAGGAAGTAAGAAGCAGACATGATGGCATTGGTTTGTTGAATGAAAGTCAATCTATTGTCAATCAGAATGCCCAAATTTTTAGTCTTTGCCGTTGGAATGGGCGGTAGGCCCATTTCAACAGGCTACCAGAGATTGCTCCAGGAAGGTTGTAAATTACCAAAAATCAACACTTCCGTCTTCTCGGAGTTTAATTTAAGGCAGTGACTACTCATCCAGATGTTAATGGCGGCCATGCAATTGTGAAATTGCACAGCAGGGGAGCTCTGTTTTTTATGAGCTGCAACCACAATCTGAGAGTCATCTGCGTACGATGTTAATGAGAAGCCATAATCTCTGACCAGCAGCGCAAGTTCAGTGACATTGACATTGAACAGCAGTGGACTCAACGAGCTTCCCTGTGGAACCCCACAAGGCAGCACGTAAGGCTCCGAATTACACCCGCCGAGTGACACCGTTGATCTCCTCTCCTGCAAAAAGGAGGCCAGCAAGGCCAACGCCATGCCATCCACACCTACAGTTTTTAATCGGTGAATCAAGAGAGTATGACCAACAGTGTCGAACGCGGCGGAGAGGTTGAGTAGGATTAGTGCCGCGGTACCTCCACCATCCATAACCGCTCTAATTTCTTCGTCGCCTTAATGAGTGCTGTCTCGGTGCTGTGTTCCTCGCGGAAGCCAAACTGAGAATGGTCCAGCAACCTATTGTCATCAATAAACTGTGTCAATTGAACGTTCATAATTTTGTCCACGATTTTGGCAGGAAGAGGAAGGCGTGCAATGGGGCGGTAGTTCAATGTCATAGATGCATCTAAAGTAGGTTTCTTAAGAAGCGGGAGAACAGAGGTCTCCTTCCAGCTAGTGGGAAAGCTTCCTGAGGAAAACATCCTATTAAAGATGTCTGCCAACACAGGACTCACCAGGTCTACTAGTTCCATCAGAAAGGCTGACGAACACGGGTCCGAAGGAGAGCCTGATTTAGAGGCCAAAATGTAATGGCTCACTCTATCAATCGACACAAGGGAAAACTCGAGAAATCTGCAGGTGCCGGCAGCTGCCACCGGCGTGCTAGGGGCCGATTGAGCACCTGAACAGTCCTTAAAATTGCAGACAAAATCCAGAACTTTGCTTTTAAAATTGGACGCCATATCATCAACAAACTGTTGACTGCCCAGTTTATTCAAAGCCTTGGGAATCGTTAGTTTGTTTATAACTGAAAATAGCTCTTTGGAAGAATATTTTGCAGAATCAATCTGAGATTTATAATATTTGCTTTTCTCTGTGATCACAAATGTTTTATAGAACCTGAGGGCTGTCCTATAACTTTGTTTGTCAGAGTCATGATAGTTCAAACACCAACGGCGTTCCATATGACGGCATTTCTGTTTTTCATTACGAAGAATATCAGAGAACCAAGGTGAGGATGGCGCCGCCCGGTTGCCAGAAATGTGCTTGATAGGAACCGCTACGCTAATGGCATCGGATAACCAGCTATTGTAATTATTGACTGCTTTGTCCATGTTGGCAGAACCTGGGGGAACGGCGCATACCAGTCTAGTTCGGAGAGCAGATTTATCCACTTTACTCCAGGCTCTACAGGGAGCTGCCTGAAGCATAGCCTTACTATGCTGCCGGTGAGAACTTATGGGGAAGGTAAAACTAATGAGTGAGCAAGGAAGTGGAATCCCTTCTTTAACTTTAAACCCGTAAAAAGAAGAGAAAATCCCACCCAGCCTGTGCCCCGCTTCATGAGTGGGAACACCAACCAGTTGAGCCAACCCTGCTGCACCCAGAGTGTCTAGAAGCATAGCAGTCTCTTTATTAGCAGGGTCCTCTAGATAGAAATTAAAGCCTCCCAGAATAGTAAACTCCTTGGTAACTAGCACTGTTTCAAGCATTTCATCAAGATTATTTAAAAACGTAGCTTTAGCCCCAGGTGGCCAGTACACAAGAATACCCTTAAATGAAAGGTTGGCACTAAGTTTGGCAGTGAAATGTAATGCTTCACACCCAGAGAACTGAACTGGATGGACCGAAACAGTGTAGCAGTCTCTAAATATGATTGCTACTCCTCCTCTTCTCCTGCCCAAAAGCCTATCCGTCTTTACAAAGCTGTATCCAACTGGGGTGGCGGTGATAAAATCAGAGACTATTAGTTATAGATTCCTTAACTTAGAATTGTTACCCCACCGATACCAACCCCGGAGGAGGGTCTGAAAACTAAGTTCACACCAGGTAGTCCTGGAGAACAGAACGGACAAAAAAGCTGCCTCTCCGGAATTGGCTGTCCAGGCAGTAATGCTTAGTAAATGTGTTCAAGAATGCCCACGTGGCTACCTGGCAGATGTCAACCAGTGGAACTCCACGACCCAAAGCAGTAGTGGCTGCCGTTGCCTTGGTAGAGTGGGCACACAGTCCTACTGGAGGTTCAGTTGTAGCCATAGTATAGCAGATTTTAAGGCATAGGACAGCTCATTGAGAGATGGTATGTTTGTGCAATGCCCAACCTTTCTTGGCGCCCACATAACCCAGGAAGAGTTGATTGTCCACCCGCAAGTCTTTAGTGCTGTCAAAGTAGAAGGACAGTACAAGTTTTGGGTCCAGACAGTGGAGTCTCTCCTCTTTGGAACGGTGCGAAGGCGGGAAGATGGTGTCCAATGTGATGGTCTGACGTATGTGGAAAGAGGTAAACACTTTGGGCAGAAAAGAGGGTCTAGTACGAAGAAACACTTTGTCCGGATGGACAATAAGAAAGGAAAGTTTGGAAGATAAAGCCTGAAGCTCACTTAACCTGCGAGCAGAGGAAGTGGCAAGCAAGAAAGCAGTCTATGAAGTAAGGAGACGAAGAGGACAATTAGGTGGTGGCTCAAAGGGAGCACACATAAGATAAGTGAGGTCAAGATTCAAGTCCAACTGGGGCATTACGAATTAAGAAGGAGGAAAGAGATGAGTAATGCCCTTCAGAAATCTGTAAACAATAAGGGACTTCAAAAGACAAGGCTGATCAGGAAGGCGAAGAAAGACCAAAATGGCCGAAAGATAGCCTTTAAGAGTCCCTGGAGCCAAACCCTGCCGGGCCAAAGAAAGAATGAAGAGGAGAACCTCTGAAAGAGGGGCAGAAAAGGGATCCACAGCCTTTGCTGTGCAACATGCCACATATTTTTCCATCTACAGGCGTATACCGCTTTAGTGCAGGGACTCCTGGCTACCAAGATGACATTACAGACTTCGAGAGGAAGGTCGAAAGCTGTCAACTGTCGCCGCTCAATCTCCAGGCAAGGAGGTGGAGGCTGGACAGGTTCGGGTGGAGGACCTTCCTTATGCTGCTGTGACAGAAGATCCTCCCGTAGTCTGATCAGAGGATTGATGGCCATGCTCAAGAGCTTAGGGTACCAGATTCTTCGTGCCCAGTTCCGAGCCACAAGAATGACTTGGGCCCGGTTGTGCTTGATCTTCTTCAGCACTCCGGGTAGAAGTGGTACAGGCAGAAAGGCGTACAGGAGGCTTCAAATCCACTCGTGATGAAAGGCGTTGCCGAACGAGTGCCACCTTGGAAGCTGCAATGAGCAGAACAGCTGCCATTTTGCATTCTCTTCGGTGGTGAATAGATCTGACCAAGGTGCTCCTCACTGCTGAAAGAGACCTTGCACCACCTCCGAGTGAAGACGCCATTGTGATCCACCACGCACCGGCAGCTGAGTTTGTCGGCCGTGGCGTTCAGGGAACCTGCCAGGTATTGAACCACCAGGGATATGCCCTGATGTTCCAGCCATGTCCAAAGGTGAAGAGCCTCTTGACATAGAGTCCACAACCCCAACCTGCCCTGTTTGTTGCAGTACCACATGGTGGTGGTATTGTCTGTGAACACCTTCACTACTCTTCCTTTGACAGAAGGAAGGAACACCTTCAGTGCAAGACGAATCACTCAGAGCTCCAGAAGGTTGATGTGGAGCCCGGACTCCGCAGGAGACCAGAGGCCTCTGATTTCTGCCTCTCCCATGTGCCCAACCCATCCCAGGAGTGACGCATCCGTCACCACTGTGAACTCCAGCTGGGGAAGTTAGAGGGACCTGCAGTTGACCCACTCCTGGTTCGTCAGCCACCACTACAACTGACTTGGAGTCCCCTCCAAGATCTGGACGACATCAGAAAGATTTCCCTGATGTTGCGCCCACTGGAACTTCAGGTGCCACTGCAGAGCCCTCATATGCCAACTGGCATGAACCACCAGTAGGATGCATGAGGCCATGAGGCCCTACAGCCTCAGGGTCGGGCTAGAGGCTGAAACATTGGTATCATAGACCAAATACCGGACTCGCTGCTCGGGAGGATAGGCCCAAAACTGCGCTGTATGCAGAACTGCTCCGATGAAAAGGAGCTTCTGAGAGGGAATCAGGTGCAACTTCGGCACATTGACTGTGAACCCCAGTGAATGCAGGAGATCCGCCGTAGTCTTGAGGTGGGAGACGACAGCCTGGGACAAGTCCACCTTCAACCACCAGTCGTCGAGATAGAGGAACACGGGAACCCCTGATCTGTGCAGATGAGCTGCGACCACCACCATCACTTCGGTGAACATTTGAGGATCGCTCGTAAGGCCAAAAGGGAGCACGACAAACTGAAAATGCTCGTAGCCTACCATGAATTGTAGGTAACACCGTGGGCAAGCAAGACAGGGATGTGAAAATAAGTGTCCTGCAGGTACAATGCTACCATCCATTCTCCAGGGTCTGAAGAACAATAGAAACCTTCTCAGGGGTCTCACTGATACCTGGTCCTTCTAAACCAACAAAGAGGAAATTGGCACAGAAGCTGAAATATAAAACTAATTCATTTATTAACCTCAGATGAGGGAGGCTACGTCAAACAGTACCCTCAGAAACTGTATGCGGCAGTCTAAGGAGTACAGAAAACAGGGGCCTTATATATGCTTAGGGTTACATAGTCAGCATAAAACCAAGGGGAGGTCCTGGCTCATGTAAGCATGCAAAATGCCTAATATGAGCATGCAAGATCTGCTTGTTCAACAAAGTGGGAGGAGAGTTACTTCTCCACACATCAGCAAAAATAGCCTGACAGTTATATACTAGGAGCAGGTGCATTCTACTTGCTAGGCCTCTCTGAGCATGTGCAAGGCTCTGAAGAGGGAAACAGCACATGGGGAGCACATGTCTAACTAAAATGGCTGCCAAGTACAAAAACGGCTTTCAGCTCATGCTAACAAATCCCTGCAATCTTTAACAGATAGTCCTTTTAGCATGAGATAAAGACATTCCTATGATCCAGTAGGAACACAGAAAATATCTGCACATTAATTTTCAAAAATGTATCAATATCCTAATTCATTGCTAGGTGGGCATTTTCCATTCTAAACATTTCATTAAGCGGGTATATATGAGATATAAGCCGGAATACAAAGGGAACGAAGCATTGGGTCATCATTAACATACAGATAGCAGGAGAGAGTAATGACCAATATCACGAACAGAATTATCATTTTTCACAACCCTGAACAAAAGCAAATCCTAGAATCATCTAGTAAACATTTTCAGGGCTCCTATGCATTTCAGTGACCATCCATTTCAATTTCAGAATAGCCAACAGCACATATCTAATAAAAACATTTTTAGTAAACTTTTCCATTGTTCCCTTTATTAGGGCTAGAACATTAATCATATTTGGGACCAGGAGGACCACACAGGGCCATAGGAATTAGGACGAAGAGCTGCTAGGGCTGCTCCTCCTCAAAAATGGGATGACCAAAGGGGTACATTATTAACAAGAAAAAGAGGGACATTGAAGCTGCTGTACAACCAAGCCAGAGGGGAGTCTTCTCCCTGTGTTTGTTTGAGCCTCACAGGCAGGCTCTTGTTGTTTCCACGGTAGAGCTGCACAACTCGCAACTCAAGAATCACAGCCCAGTTTCAAGGGAAAAGTTTCTTCTTTCAGGATAGGGCAGTCACCCACCAGGGCAAATGCTCTCAGCGATCCAGTGTCTCAGGCAGTGCACCAGTTTTCTTCACTTCAATCTAACAGGCACCAGAGACACAGCACCTGTACCCTTAACTCAAGTATTTCCCTAACTCCTGTATTGCTCTGCTGGCGCACTGCTCATTCATTGGGGCCACACATTACATCCAATGTGCTCAGGTATCTTTTGACCAACAAACAAAGGTGCAAACTTGCATTCACTTTGGGATCAGGATTCAGAGGCCTGATGCTGGGATCTCTGAAGCAACCATTGTTTCAAAAGGGGTCACCTCCAGCAAAGCCTCCTCGCCATTCTGGTTGGTCTGTTACTCTCAGTTGGGTATCAAAACCTTGATCCATAATTTCTCCTTTCTGGTTTGTGACCCCGTCTTTCGCCCAAGACAGTGGCAGGGGTTCACACTTCATCCCAGGGCTTACGCCTTCACTGAGGTCCTAGTTGCCAGCAATGCCTGTGCTGGTTACCTTCACCTTGGCTTCAAGCTGGACTGGTGCTGATTCCCCAAGCTGAATCTGATGTCCGGGTCCCTCTGGCAATGGTTGTAAGGCAGCAAATATCTATTGGTGGACAGAACAAAAAGGTCTTTAGACAAGGCACAGAAACGGTCTAACAACAGAGAGGATATTCTCAGAATACTTCCTAGTCTTGGGACACCCATATATTAGCAAGGCACCCAAGAACGACTTTCATCTATGTGAGAGTAAGCAAAACAACAGCCTGGAACTATTGGCAAGTATCAAAGGTACTCTTTGGTGAACTGACAAGAGTAATACATCACCCAATCCCAAGCAGCCAAGAAAGTCTGTGTTCATTTACTAATTTGTGAGGAAAAGAGAAACACAACACAGACATACCCTAAATCCTTACATTGGTGTATTCCTGTGTACTAATCTGAAAACCCTCAAGAAAAAAAGGAAATGTTCTACAATTTAGCTCATAAACTTTACATTACTTGTAAAGGACTGCAGACACTTCTAAAATGATTTCTCTTAATAAAAGCACCTGCATTGTATGCTTAGGACCACACTCTCATGTTATAGGAGTAACAGGAAAATCTAAAACTGCTAATTTAACAGGGGTTCTTACCTATAAAACAATATTTCCTTCAAAAATGTTTGGTAAGGATCACATGGGCATATTCCCTGCGTTCTACTTTTCATGATCCAAACTATGCAACAGCAACTCTAATAAGGACTGTCAGTTTATTTACACAGACTAGCTATTAAAAACTAGCAATGCCCTTGCAAAACTATGTAGCATGAGAATAACATACAATAATGGTGTTATCGCCTTAAGACTTGTAGAACAAAAATTACCCACATCTAGCTCCTCTTAAAGGTCAAATAAGGAAACAACAATCTAGACTATTCATCCTTTCATAATTTCTTCAAACAGGGTGGGCAGTAACATAACATATATACTTATTCATTTTACTAATACTAACAATGTTTAAAACAGTATTACTGAATAGCCAATTAAATGTCTCATTGCTATTTCACAGACAGCTTAGACAGACTAAAAAAAGTTGAGAAAAAGAGAGAGAAACATACATTTTGCCTACCCTTAATTTGTAGAGGCGCCGCCTCCTTCCCCCAATTTGACGGTAGGACACCGGAAACAGGTTTCACTTCTGTCAACACTATCAACCCCCTATTTGTAGCAACTGGGCATAAACAAAGTTATAGGAGGTACATAGCACTTTTGAGAGGGCTAAAACATGAATAACAAACCACCAATCCCTTTGGCAAGTATACTAATGGTAACATGAGGGCACATGAATTCAAACTAAATTTCATTGCCTCAGCTTTTGTACAGTAATTCTCAGACTAAAATCATTAGTGCTGTTATATATATGGCAAAATGTTCTGTTAATCAAAGTTCACATATACCATTATATAGTTTTGAATCATATGAGTACATAAAGTGCTTGCTTTTGCCAAAAAAGTAAAACTTCTCCTTCTCTCCCCTGTTGTCTTTCAAAAAGTTTCAGAGGTCAAAATGTCAAAGCAGACCTTGCACTGGGAGACCTGCCAGGCTTCTAAATATAGAACTGGACCTTTAACCCTTCCCAGCTGTCCTATTCTGTGTGCAAGGGTTTCCATGCGGCTTTCCCTAATTCAAAGTCACCCTTAAGACAGAAAGCTGGAAAGCAGACCCATTCCCCTGTTTGTTAGTTTAGAGTTAAGAGAATAACTTCTGCTGGTTTTTGATACATATTTTCAATTATAAGCAGTGTGCAGTATACTTTTCTAGAATTATAAAATTCAGCTATTTGTTTTATACCTAAATGTATGCATTTACTGAAGCCTAAGGCAGTTTAAAAGCTGCTCTGAATGGCAGAACTGCATTTTAAATAGTGACTTTTACCCAATTTTTACTACGATATTTGGGGCACTTAAAAATTAATATCCTATAATTTTCTTGCATAATAGTCATCCTCAGAATGTTCTCTACACATTCCAGAGATGGGACATTAGAAATATCTCATGTATACCCTTATAAAAATTTGATTTTTTACGCGTGCGCAGAGTGATATATTTTTTTTTTTAAATAAATTTTATTCGTGAATGTACAATCATCACAATGGAATGAAATCTTTACGGCAAATTCACAGTACAACACGCTTTTCATTTTTCTCCCCAACTTCCCTTTCATATCATAGCATCCTCGTCCAGTACATAACTTCCCAGTTGTGCATTCAGTAGGGTGTGTCTCTGTGTCCTGCAAGGTTTGTGTTCGCCCACCCGCTCGCTCCCCAACTGCCCCTCCCCCTCCCTTCCAACTATGGTGCTCTATTTCTCCTAACAGGTCTAGCTCTTTCTCCCCCGCTGTATCTATTCTCCTCCAGGATTGGTGAGCCGAAGTTCTTCCAGCTCCCCTGGTGCTATCATTGGGCCCGTTTAAATCCACCTACGTCCCTCAGGGCCACAGTGCATTCAGGTGTCCTGTGACGGTGGCTGGTCCCTGTCCGCCAGTTCTAATAGCATAACCTCCCAGTCCATCGCTAGCGGGGCTTTTCTCCTACCACCTTCCTCCTCTTTCCTGAGGGCTGCCCCTTCTACTCTGCCCCACTTCATAACATCCGCTCGCCATGTTTCTATCCTAGGCACTCTCGGGGACTTCCACTGCATTGTGATTTTCCTAACTGCTAAGAGGAGGCCCAAGTCCACAAATCTTAGTTTTGGTTTTAAAGGCTTGGGACGAGGCTGGGTGCCTGCCAGGCAATACAATGCACCCACCCTCACTTGAATCTGGGTCACCTTTCGTAGTGTCTGGCACACCTCATTCCAGTACCCACTCAGCCGCGGGCACGACCAAAGCATGTGGAGAAAACAAGCTTCGTCCGCTCTACATCGTGGGCACTGGTGGGAGGCAGTAGGGAACATCTTGTGAATTCTGACCGGGGTAAGGTATGCCCTGTGGAGCATCATAGCCTGTATGTACTTAAATCTCGCATTTCGAGAAACTCTCTTAGGGTGTTCCAAGGCCACCCGCCAGGTTGCGTCTGTGAGCTCCTCTCCCGTATCCTGTGCCCAGGACTCCCGCAATGCGTCTAGGGATAGTGCTGCGTGTGTTCTAATCCCAGTGTACAACCACCTAACCAAGTGTCCGCCGGCCCCCATGTAATGTACCAGGTGCACTAGTTCGTGTTGTTGTGGGTGAGTTCGCTGTGGCGTCCAGGTCGTTCTAATGTAGTGAGAGACAGTGGCATGTAGCATGTAATGTCTGTCCGAGGACCCTGTCATGTGTACGAAAGTGGGGTAATCTAACAGTAGATTGTCGCCAAAAAAACTGCCCACGTTTTCAATCCCGTTCGCCGTCCAGTCTCTGAGGGCGCGTTAGGTCAGTCGTCCCTGTGGTGTTGGTATGCCTAGAAGTGGAATGTTATCTGCATAAGGCCGAGCCATGGACGTATAGGCCAAAGCCTTCCTCCAGCAAAGGAGAGCAGTACGGAGCAGTGGGTGACACTCCTGCAGGATTTTGCTTCTGGGCAGCAATAGGGCGTGCAAGTCGCCTTGTGCAAGCCGGCCTGTCGTCCATCCAATTTCTTGGTGATTCCTCCCGGCCAGCCAATAAGACAGCCATTGGAGTTGGCTGGCGTAAAAGTAGCCTTGAAAGTCCGGTGCTCCCAGTCCTCCCTTGGAGGTGCTGAGTTGCAGTTTCCGCAAGCTGATCCGCCGTCTGCCGGTCCCCTAGATAAGGGTGATCAACAGGGAGTTAAGGGAATCAAAGGTGCGTCGTGGGATGCATATGGGCAGGTTTACGAAGTAGTATAGTAGGCGTGGTAGCATCACCATCTTTGCTATTGCGATGCGTCCCATAACAGACAATGGGAGCGAAGTCCAAAAGCCAACACTGCCGCGGAGGCCGGCAATAGCCCTAGAAATATTACCGTCCAGTTGATCCTCTGATCTCCGGAATAGTCGGATACCCAGATATTTAAAACTAGTTTGGGCAACCGGGATCGTGTAAGTGCCGAACTGCAGAGAGGGCGGACCGGGCCCCTCGTGGAAATAAAATCCAACCGATTTGTCCCGGTTGATGGCCAGTCCAGATGCCGTCTCAAAGCAGCGAAAGGTGTCACTTAATCGTGTATGGTCGGCTTCTAAATCTCAGAGGTATAGTAGCATGTCGTCTGCGTACACAGACAGTATGTGGGATGTCCCAGCTACTGGCACTCCCAGGGCCTCGGCGTGTTGGCGAAGTGCTATGGCTAGTGGTTCTAACGCTAGTACGAATAGCAACGGGGACAAGGGGCATCCCTGTCTGGTGCCCCGGTGGATCAGGTACTCAGCCGACACATATCGTCCGGTCCTAGCCCTGGCTGTAGGGGCAGTGTATAGCAGCCTAATCCACCGTATGAGCGGGGCTGGAAAGCCGAATCGGGACAGGGCTTCGAACATGAAGGGCCAAGAGAGCGAGTCAAACGCCTGTCTGAGTTCTAATGCGAAGCATCCTGCCCGCGTCATCTCGACTGGTGACGCTGTCATGATAGCGTGTAGGCGCCTCGTGTTGAGGGAAGTACTACGCCCCGGGAGGAATCCACACTGGTCACAGTGGATAAGCGTGGTCAAGTGGGGCTGAATACGTAGTGAAATGGCCTTACTTAGGATTTTATATTCCGTGGCCAGCATAGATAAGGGTCTATAATTTGCGATCTCCAGGTTGTCTCTTTCTGGTTTAGGGATGGAGATTACTATGGCTTGCATCATTGTGTGCGGTAGATGACCCTTCTCGTAGGCCTCCCCGTAGATCCATTCCAGTACCGGTACTAGTATATCAGCATAAGTTGAGTAGAACTCCACCGGGAGTCTGTCCAGGCCTGGGGTCTTGTTTTTGTTTAGGTGTGCGATCGCGGCGCGTATCTCATGTTGGGTGATGGGGCCCTCTATTGATTCCCGTATCGCTGAGGTCCCTCATGAAGTCAGTTATATGTGCAGGGTCGCCTATTTCGTTTTGGGCGTACAGAGCCTGTAAGTGGTCATGGAATGCCAGGTTGATGTCAGACTGGGTGTGCACTAGGTCCCCCCTGTGGTTCCGGATTTGAGTAATGACTGGGGTGTCCGGCCTGTCTCGGATTACTCGGGCCAGCAACGCCCCAGAGCGGTCCGCCTCCGTGTGTTGTCTTTGTAAATAGTAGTCAATGTTGCGTAGTGTTTCTAGTGTCTCGGCGTGTGTAATATTCTGTTCCTGTAGAGCCTGTTGTTTTTCTGGGTCTACCACGGCCTCTCGCTCAAGCTCTGCTAGGCGGTTTTCTACTTCACACAGTTTCCGGTGAATCTCCTGTCTAACACCCACCAGTTTCCCAATCGCCACTCCCCGCATAACCACTTTCATCGCATCCCAAACCACCAAGTTGGAAGATGCAGTGTCCCAGTTTTCCTCCCAGTATCTTGATAGGGCCTCTGAAATAGTCGCCTTGAAGGGGCCGTCCTCTAAGTGCTGGGGATCTAGCTGCCATGTAGAGACTGGGGTCGGGACCCTACCCCAGACAATCGTGCATCTAAGGGGTCTGTGGTCCGAGAAGGTCTTTGTCAGATAATCAGGGGCACTCATCAGTGGGGCCAGCGAGCGGGTGCATAGGAATCGGTCTATTCTTGTCTGCAAACCGTGTACTGGTGAGTAGAAGGAGTACTCTTTGTGTGTAGAGTGAACCTCCCGCCATATGTCATTGAGTCTCCAGCCTTCCACCCACGCCCCAAATGTTTCAGTGAGCTTGGCGATGCCGGCCGCCTGTAGGGGCGGGTGTGACCTGTCCAGGGTCAGGTCTAGCACCGCGTTCCAGTCTCCGCCAAGCACCCAGGGAATGTCCGCCCACGTGGATAGGGCACTACCCACCGCCCGCAGGAATGATTCTTGGTCATGATTCGGGGCGTAGATACAGCCCAGAACAATCAATCGGTGGTCAAGGGTCCCCTTGACCAGGACATACCTGCCCTGCTCATCTACTTTCTGCTCTATCGCAGTGAATGGTGTCCCATGTCGCACCCAGATAGTGGCTCCCCTAGAGAATGCCGAGTACGACGTGGAGTACACAGTCCCTCTCCACTTCTTCCGCAGCTTTTGCGCCTCAGAGGCCGTGAGGTGCGTTTCCTGTAAAAAGGCGATTTGTGTCTGCTGTCTAAGTAGGTAGGAATGGATCCTATGCCTCTTCTGTACCGCCCCTAGCCCTCGTACATTCCAGGGTATAACCCTGTACTCTCCCGTTTGTTCAGCCATGATCAGGGGGCGCTAGATCCGTTCCCAGGGGTGGTCGGATGTCCAGAACATCGGGGAGCTGAACCAAGGAGAGAGCACCTAGAAAGACCTTTAACATTGGCAAAACAAACCCGGCGCAGCCATAGAACATGGCCGAGCCCAACATTAACATTGTGAACATATAAAACCAAACATTTGTGCCTTCGCTATGGGGGGTAGATCCAGCACACTTGGAGTCATCGTGTTAGCAGTTCCGGTCTTCACCGGCTCAACGGTAGCCCGGCCGGGCACTTACTACCAAAGTGGAGTACAGTGTAATAATATACATAACCAATATACTCAGCAGTAGGCAGCCTCCGTTCACTACCCGTGGTATCCGTTACAGTATCGTTTACAATGTACATGGGGTGTACCAGGGGGTGGGTCGGTAACTGTCTTTCGCCCCACTTCTCCACTCCTACCCTCCTGGAGTACCCAATAGATACCATCACCCAGGGTCTTTAAAACATTATATCAAAAGGATACTATATGAGAGCTGCCACAAAGAAGTCGATGCAGGGTACCTCCCCTCGGACTAGCTGTCTATGAGATCGTCTGCAGCTCTAGGGGTACTCGTGGCGAAGAGCAGCACGCTGTTTTCGGAATCCGAGTGACCAGTGTTGTCCTCAGAGTCAGTGTTTATTTTCGCCGGGTCCTCTCTGAAGGAGCCGACCAGGGAGATGGCCTCCCGTCGTTCATCTTGCTGGAGTGTCCGCGACGGTCCGCGTTCCGTGTGTCCCTTTCCAGATCCAGACGAGGAGTGGCCGCTACCTCCCGAATTTCTGTCCAGTGCCCTCGCCAACTCTTCCTGGGATGCCTCCTGGCTGCCGTCCAATCCCATCACCACTAGCCATTCTGCTGAGTCCGCTGGGCTCTCAAAGAAGTGCGATTTCTTCCCCTGGATGACTTCCAGACGGGCGGGGAAGAGCAAGGCATATTTCAGTTGCGCGCTTCTCAGTTTCTTCTTCACCTCCATGTAGGAGGCCCTCTGTTTCTGCACCATATAGTCCGGGTATAGTGACACCCTCTGGTTTTCAAACTGGATGGTGGATCTCTCGCGGGCTTTCCTCAGTAGGGTGTCCCTATCACGGTAGTTGAGGATAGGGACAATGAGAGGGCGAGGGGGGCGCCCCGGCTGAGGCTGCCCCGTCGGGACCCTGTGCGTCCGTTTCACACAGAAGTATGGGGAAAGTCCGTCCGTCGCCACATATTCCCTGAACCATTGTTTCATGTACTCCTCAGCCCGTGGTCCCTCGCATTTTTCCGGCAGACCGATGACCCGTATATTATTCCTCCGATTTCGGCCTTCCGCGTCTTCAACCCTCTCCATCAACGCTGTCATCTGGCCCTGAATGTCCCTGATGGATGTGTCGTGGTCAGCCACCTTGGGTGTGAGGTCCGCAATGCGCAAGGTCGTGGTTCTTGACCCTGTCCGCCAGCTTACCGTGGTCCGCTTTTAGGAGGGAGAGGTTATTGGTGAGGGTCCCCAGCTGGTGTTCCAGCGCTTGTCGGGAATCCCGGATCTCCTGGAGGATAAGGTCCAGCTTATCAGGTTGTTGGGCATCCGATCCCATCCGGTCGCCAAGGCCAGGTTCGCCGCCCCCGACCGCGGGCCAGTCCCCGACATCTCTCCTGGGCCGTCCACGTGTCGCAGGCCCTTCCGGACCATAATTCGCCTGCCTTTTAGGACCGTGTCCTCTTCTCCGGGGCTAAAGCGGCCACTGGGGCTCTGTACTTGTGTCAATGCGTCGCAGGCCCTCCGTGCAATGTGTCCTCCCGGCTCTCAGTGTGGAAGAGTCCAGTTAGCCGGCCATTCCAGCTCGCCACCAAAGTTTCTGTATGGGGGTCCCACCCCCTTCAGGGTCAGCGCAGGCCAGCAGTGCCGCAGCCTGGTTTCAGCTCCAGGGGCAGCTCCTTGTCTCAGTTACCATCCCGTGTGCGGATTCGCAAACACCAAGTCGCCTTCCCTCGTCTGCCGATCCTCGTGCTGCAGGTCTCAAAGCGGGGCTGGTCAGCCAGCTACATTAGGTCCAGGAGGGAGTCAGAGCCACGGGGGGGTCCCCAGAGGTCCTCTCTCTACGCGGGCCGTGTCTCTGTCTCAGGGCCTCCTGCCAGGTGGGTCTCAAGATGGCGGCACCCCCAGTGCAGACTTCCGCTACCGCCTCGGGTCCCAGGGTACGGCCTCTCCCCCCCGACGCTGTATCTTCACAGCATTGCCGTCGGCCGGTGGCCTCCTCAGGGTCTCTGGCCTCCGCCGCCAGCTGTTACCGGGTAGCGTCCTCCCCCGGCCGGGACGCGGGGTTGGGAGGGCTGCCGCCGGGTCTTCGCCGTGCTCGAGTCCCCGGCTCCAAAGGCCCCACGTCGCGGGACACTGCGGCGCCCGCGTATGACCCTGCCGCCGCCCCTGGGTACCTCTTCTTCCAGGACTTCGCCTCCAGACTACCGTCCTCAGCTGACCGGTCAATCCCACTTGCCTGTAGCTCTCCGGGCAGGGTCCGTCACCGGGCCCCCTCCGCACTCGAGTCCCCGGCTCCGAAGGCCCCCACGCCGCGGGACCTTGCTCGTCCCGCCGGGTGCTTTAACGGCGAGTAATCCTGCCGCCTCTTCGAGTCTCGCGTGCCCCACAGGATTCCGCCCTCAAATCGCCTCTCTCAGCAGTCCGATTGATCCTGCTATTTCGTCTCCTACAGGATATAGCCTGGCCGGGCACGGAGCTCTAGTAGAAGCCGTCCGTCATCGTGGCTCGTGCAGAGTGATATTTCATGTGCAAATTTCCTCTTTATGCGGTACAACACAACTTAAATTTAATTGTAATGCTAAGAGGTCACAGTATGAGTATTAAGCTTTATAAATATTAAAAAAACGAATTTAAAAGCACTTATTTTTTAATAATGTTTTTTTAATAAACCAATCATGTTGATAATTCCACATGTGAAAAGCAAGCTTCATTCCTTGCCTATCATATTTAGAAGCATTCATTCATAAGCCTAAGCACAGAAGCCTAACTTGAAACATGGAAAATTTTGCGCCACTTTTTAAAAGGACAGTCATTATTTAACAGCAGAACCATGAATGTGCTTATGTAAAAAGGCTTTAAGAAAGGAAATCCTTACTTTAAATGTTTTCCTGTTATCCAAAATAATGAACCTGATTTTTGCAACTTTTTGAAAACAGCAGTCTGAAATGCAGGATTTTACACTGTGTTTGCACTGACAAAATCCTAGCTGAGTCAGCTTCCCTTTCTCTCTGTGGCCTACAGTCAAAACGACCGCTGTTTCTCAGCGGCAGTTAAAACACAGCTGTTGGAAAACTTTTTTTAGTGTTGAAATGTAAGCACGGTGACAGTCTATTTAAAACTGAGGCATTTCAATGTATTTCTATAATGTGTGTTTAGGTCAGCAACATCCAATTTACTCAGATGATGTGTTTGCCTGTTAATATGTAACACAATGCATCTAAGGAAAATGCTGTTATAATTCAGTTTATTTATTGCAAAACGCACAATTTCGTTTTTGAGGCCTATTTTATTCCTATTTAATATGAATTCTAATTTTATCTTTTTAGCATTGTGGCTGTTTGTACATGTGCATAATTGCTTACTCTATCAATTTAATAGTAACATGTAGTTATTTAGCATATTATATGGTTCATTTCTAGATTTTTATTTTATTTTTATTTAATATTAATTAAATTACATTTTGCATAACAGACTGATGACAGAAAACCCCCCACAAATAAACACATTGAGCTCATTCCAGACATATACAGAAGGGGGTCATACACTCAGAACACATAATAAAGCACGCTTAAGGCTAGCGATCATTTCACAAAGAGCCCAATCGCTATTTACTCACAGAAGTACCAATGTGTACCCACCAACCACATAGACATTTAAGCACATGATTAACCCACAGATCAACACTTAGGACAGAAACAAAGGACAGCCCACAGACTGTACTTAAACCAAACCATTTGTAAATACTAGTTGTAAGTCATATTTACAAGAAGAGCTTCTCAATAGTATTCCAAAAGACTGCACAAAACAGCCCAACAGACTATTTTATTTTCAAGAAGCCAAAATACACTCAATTCGCTAGCTTTGGCTGGCAGAACACCAAAAAAATTGCTCCACATATCTCCATTTATAAAAGTGCACAGAATAGGATCCTTGTTTGTTTTATGTTTACATTTGAATTCCATGGGGCACAAAAACACCAAGGAAGAAATATGTTTTTATACCTAAACCTATTTAGGTATTCCCTCTAGGGGAGCCGGCTAATTCACTTCACATCTCACTATGGTACCTCCAAAAAGCAACACATTCCTCGGTGTGTGCTTGAAACAGACATGTCAAAAATATTGCAACATATGCAAATATTATACGCAAAGTAGCACTTAAAGTACGCTTGTACGTTGTGCCGGTCAAATCTTATACAAAGTAGAAAAAAGTCTCCTCATTACCTGCCTACACAAATTGCAATTCATATATTTCCAAATCCTAAAATCCCAAATTTGGCCAATCCAAATACAAAACCAACAGTAAGCCGCATCAAACGATCTTACCAATCCCTGGTATCAAACCAACAGCAAGTGTTGCATCAAAACAACCCTTACCAATCCCTGGTGAACAGATTCTAACTGCCAAGTTCTGAATGACCTAACGGTCGTTTTTAGAATACTCATGCCAAAAGGTTCTCAGTCAGGAGTGGTAAACATGTGGATGATCAAAATCAGGAAGACCAGAAATATACTGGGCAGCAGAGACAGAGAATCCCCAGAATCTCTGTGCAGAAAATACCTCCTTAGTAGAGTCATGTCCTGTCCTCCTAAGTAGATTCCTGTCTCCTGTCAAGATCACTCCCTTGGATAGCCACTTTCTCTGAAGAAAAATAGAAACCTTCTCAGGGGTCTCACTGATACCTGGTCCTTTTAAACCAACAAAGAAGAAATTGGCACAGAAGCTGAAATATAAAATGAATTCATTTATTAACCTCAAATGAGGGAGACTACATCACACAGTGCCCTCAGAAACTGTATGAGGCAGTCTAAGGAGTACAGGAAACAGGGGCCTTATATATGCTTAGGGTTACATAGTCAGCATAAAACCAAGGGGAGGTCCTGGCTCATGTAAGCATGCAAAATGCCTAATATGGGCATGCAAGATCTGCTTGCTCAACAAAGTGGAAGGAGAGTTACTTCTCCATACATCAGCAAAAATAGCCTGACAGTTATATACTAGGAGCAGGTGCATTCTACTTGCTAGGCCTCTCTGAGCATGTGCAAGGCTCTGAAGAGGGAAATAGCACATGGCGAGCACATGGCTAACTAAAATGGCTGCCAAGTACAACAAATGGCTTTCAGCTCATGCTAACAAATCCTTGCAATCTTTAACGAGTCGAGGGCAGACAAGACCTGGGCCAAGGTTAACCTTTAGAGCTTCTCCTTCCAGAGGAAGCTGTTAACGTCCCTGAGGTCTAAGATAGGGCACAGGCCTTTGTCCTTCTTGGGCAACAGGAAGTAGTGGGAATAGCAACCACGACCGACTTATGGCACAGGGACTCGTTCGATAGCTCCCTTGGCCAAGAGAGCCATAACTTTGTGGCGGAGAAGGGCCAAGTAATCCTCCGACATGTGATGGAGTGTTGGTGGCATGGAGGGAGGGGTAGTCTCGAAGGGGAGGGAGTGGCCCCTTTGGACTATCTGCAAAACCCACCTGTCTGACGTGATGTTGTACCAGTGGGGGAGGTGATGGTGGATCCGCCGCCCACTGGCAACTGATGGTCCTGAAAGTTCGGACTAGGAAGGTTTGGAGGCTGTTGCAGGGAAGACATTGGTGGACTGGCCCACACGCTGACCCCCAGACCTGCGACGCTGGGTCCCACATCCCTGGCACTGCATAGGCTTAGTAGCTTGCACGGCCCTGTGGCTTTGGGTGGAACATGGTGGGGCACCCCTTTCATAGCCACAAAAGGGGTGAAAGGCAGACTGCATGGGGTGAGAAATTGCTGTGAGGCCCAAGGATCTGGTTCTAGCCTAGAGTTCTTGAAGCGCTCAAGCCAAACACGCGACAGCCATCAAAGGGCATGCCCAAAAGTGTGGATTGGACATCCCTAGAAAAGCCAGACATCTCAGCCAGGTGTAGCGCATCAGGGCTACCGATGTGGAAACCGTCCTACCCCGAGAGTCAGTGGTATCCAGCCCACACTGGATGGTGAACTTAGCTGCATCTCGAACCTCAGCAACAGCACGGGTGAGCATGGCGCGGGTCTTCTCCAGGCATTATGGCAGCACTTGCGCGACCATATCCCACACTATGTGTGTTTAATGGCCCAAAAGACATGCAGTCTTCACTGACTGCAGCCCTAAGCTGGCGGAAGAAAACATCTTCTTTCCAAGATGAACCAGCTTCTTGGATTCACTATCTGAGGGAGCAGTAGGGACTGTGTCTTTTGAGGATGAGGCTTGGATCACCAAGCTCTCAGGGGGTAGGGTGTTGGGAGAGAAAAAGTGGTTCACCCGGGCCCAGGCTGTGGCATCGGGCAATCATCCTATCCACAGGAGCCCCCGTGCTGGGCTTGGACCAAGTGCCTAGAAGGACGTCCGGAGGGCCTCAGTAAAAGACAGCAGGGTCTCCGACGAGGCTGCTGCCGGCTCAAGCACCTCAGTCAGGAGGTTAGTCCTGACAGCCACCGTAGGAAGCTCAAGGCCGAAGGCCTCAGCTGCCCTATGCAACACCACAGCATAGGAAGCTCCCTCCTCTGTAGCCAGGGTAGGGAGAGAAAGCAAACCAAGGTCTGGGGAGGTATCCAGACCACTGGCATCACGCAACTCCTCTTGCCAGTCTGGCTCCTCAAGTTGGTCTGATAGAGGGTCAACACACCCCTCCCAGTCTTCCTCACCCTCCTCTGGCTGCCACTCAGGACGGAAGGGAATGCCAGGGATGAACAGTGGTACAAAAGTTTCCTCCGGCGCAGGTACCAGCGTCGGGCGATGTCGGTCTGGCTCCATGTCCAAGTCGGGGGTGAGGCTGGTTGGGAGCTCAACGAAGTCAGGAGCTTCATCACTGGAATCGGCACCGGAGAAGGTACTGTGAGGTCGACCGGTGCCGATCCGGATCCAGGCCTGGATCCTTGGGGACCCTGCGGCGCCAAGTCCATGGGGCCTGAAGGCACACCTGTGGAGTTGGGCTGCCCAAAGATGCTGTGCAGCCCTTCGTAAAATACACGAAGCTGGGCAGGGGGCGCTCCGGGAAAAGGAGGGAGGCACGGAGCCGTCCCAGCGGGCTCAGAAGAAGGAGCCAGAGAGCAAAGATGCTCCGGGTACCGCATCATATCCGCCGACAGGCAGGAAGAAGGCGAAGAGCGACAATGCTTCTTTGCCTTTTTCTTGTGCTCCGACTTACCCGACGAGTGCAAAGACTTCAAGGACGAATGGTGGTGACTACGTGACCAGTCCCGCGAGCTCCCCCTCGACTGGGATCTCGAACGGCGTGGAGAGGACTGCCAGGTCCCAAAAGCTTTTGGGACTGCTCCCACAAAGACTTTGGGTTCAGGGCCCAGCAGTCTGAGCACGACTTTGGGTAGTGTTCGCGCTCCAGGCACCAGAGATACACGAGGTGCGGATTAGTGACCGACATCAGCTTGTGACAGTGGTCACAGGGCTTGTAACCAGGCCAACGGTTGGACATCCCTCGTGCACCAGGAGTCAAGGACTCAAAAGATGTTGACAAAAGTTGAAAAAAGGTTAGTCAAAAAGTGACTAGGGGCAAGCTCTCTCTGGATCTGCGCTGACATCCGCGCAATGGTGTGGAATTTAAGTAGATACTGCAACGTCATCCTGGCGACCACGACGCCAACAACGGATTGCGGAGTCGACCAACGCCACCTATCGACGCGCATGGGTACTGCTAAGAAAATAATTCTACTGATCCAGTCTTACACCTAGGGGTAATTCTAAGGTAAGGAATCTATAACTAATCGTCTCTTTCAGATTATTTAGACACGTCTTTATCATAACAGATTTCATTTACACTCGGAAACAGTAATATGGTGTAGATAGGGAGCCCCAACAGGAACAAGGGCTTTTCTGCTCTGCCTCTAGACCCAGCTGACATGCACAACCAATATCCACACAGTATTCCAGTCAAGCATCATTACTCAAATATACTGAGCAGCACAACAGAACATCAGAGATGGATGTGACAAATATCCTTCCCTTGTAGATAACATCATATAAGAAACAAATAATTCTCCAGTACTGGCCTTTCCACAAGCCTGCATTGTTCAAATAACCCTGTGGTCTTGTTTAATGATGTACCACCCCCCACACACACTGCATCTCATTTTTTAGATCGTTGATGTACAAACATAATTCTGAATTTGCACCACAGACGATTCTTGGTGCTGGCAACAAGTTAGCCTGACACAATCGCTCCCACTGCATAGCACATCAATGTGTCACAGGTTGCTCCTGCTCAGCTAACGACGTTTTCTATTTCCATTAAAGCTTTTGCCAACAAAAATGGAAGCACATCAAAGTTGGAGACATCGTGCGCCTGAAGAAAGATGATCTTGTGCCGGTAAGTATCAGATTTGGGCTTTTTTAATTTTTCACCTTTCAGGTGAAGTGTTTAGCCATAAAGCTGATCTTGTGAAGAAGCAGTGAGAGTCCATTCCCTAATCCTAACATGACACGATGGTGCAGGTATAGATTCATGTTCCCAAGTATCTGTGACTTTCTTCAGTGGTCTGTCTGACTTGTAATGCCTTAACCAAAGCAATATAGTTTCTGTATGTTTTCACCAGTTAAGAAATATAGTAATGTGAACGGCCCGGGATGTAACAAAATATAAGCATTACTTAGAGCCGAACTTTCCAAATCAGGAGCCATGTGCGCCATTAAAACTACAACCAGCTTATTAGGTCTGGCTTTAGCCAACACCTTTTAATTTTGCTAAAATGATATGTATAATATACTTAAAGGAGCTTTCAGCTTTCCGTCTATTGTTGCGTTATTGCTTCATTCATATTTTTCTTCTGTCCACTGCAGCATACAGCATGGGGCAAAAGGGTCATCCCACCACAGCCATTGGCTAAGTTCATTGTGAGTGATGGCATTCTGTCCTTTCACAATTAGCATATCCAGAGACAAAGTAGTTCCCTTCGGTGTCAGGGACTACTCTTGGAAATGACAATATTCTTGTTTTTTTTCTATTTAACTCAGACTTAAATCGTGTACTGAGGCCTCACAAATTTGTGAGACACGAATGCAAAAATACCAGAAGGCCGATCCACAGAAAGACTGTAATGATGTTGTGGTGCAAATCGAATGAAAGAACCCTGTTTGCAAATCCTAATCCACAGGATAAAACCCCAAACACATTGATGTGTTTTAGTGCTTCGGTATCCCTTTCATGCTAATGAAGAGCAGTTACTAAATCTTATTCCAAGTAACCACCCGGCGATTGGCATCAGAATATGATACTGACGGTACAGGCACTTGATGAGCATACCTCTCAGGGCAGAGGTGAAGGACGTTCCAAGGGACTATCCCACTTATAGCCGAGAATTAGCCCAGAGTTGCTTAGAGTGGGGTGGGAACAGAAAAATTGCCAGCTCTTAGCAGTGGCAAGCATATTCTGTTTTTAGGTCGAGACTAGCGTTGCAGCACATGCAGTATTCAGTATAGTGTGGAAGCTTTTTGGAAGCTCTGCCCAATCGCCCCCCATCTTTTTCATTGACTTAGGTCCTAAATGCTGCCTTCCGATTGGTTTTAGGCTTGTTAGTCCCTCCTCATAACAGCCATGTCCTCATTTGCATTCTTCCATGGCTACTGGCCCCTAACACTATTTTCTTTCCTGTATTCCCCGCCCCTTCCCCAGTCCGTGATTTCTTGCCCCCCCACTCCTGTTTGTGCCTTCTTGCCCACACGCACTCCCGTTTTCAATGAAATAGGTCTCATGTACATGCGAGTCCTATTGCATTGCAAATGCTTGTTATTTATTTGGCATATTTACTGTGTTTTATTTCACTAAGACGCAACACTGAACCACATGTGTTGACCTTGGCTGGGAGCCACTTGGTTTCCGTGGCAGCTGCTGCCACCAGCGGCCCACCCGACAGACGTGGCTTCGGCTATGGTTACCAGAGGACGGCCTTGTGGACATTACCAAGCTGTAAAGGCCACTGCCGTTCATTGTTACGGCCAGTCACATGGATGTCACTGGCCACGAAGGAGATAAAATATCCCAAAGATGCACGTGGGATTCGGAAGTCCCTGAAGATGGCGTCTGCAGCTGGGGAGCGGTGACACGCATCCTTAAGTAGTGGAAATTTGACAGTTATTTAGCCCTCAGTTACTGGCCCTCTGGTTCAACGGAGAGTGCGTCCTCCCAGAGCAATGCCTGTTTCAGGCCCATAAAATGAATGTTCACTGATTGATGAGTTTAAAGTCCCAAGGGGTTCTGAGGTGGTTTCTGTTTGCTTTGAGCTTTTATGGTGCCCCATTGTTCGGGCCACTGTAAAATACTGTTAAGTCTTCAACATAGAATTAGGCACCTCCTTTTAAGAAACGGAACAAGTAAAATTAAACCGTTTGGTTTACTTCTGTTTATAATTACTTCTGTTTAATAATTTTTATACTTGAGTGAATATTATTTTTTTTATACTTAAATGAATATATACAGATCCTTGCTAGCCTTAAAAAAACACAAAAACAAACAGATGGATGTTCCTAGTATGGTTACATTTCTTCTACACTATTTAATTGATTTTTTACAGAAGGCATGCACACAGGGTCTGTTTAATGGTTTCATTATATTTTTATTGTCTTACTCTGAACATCATTCCAGCTTGCCTGGAAGAGAAAATAACACCCATTCAAATTTTTCAGAGAAAACGAGAGGATGTTTTCTTTGCGCGATTTTTTTTTTATCTGTGACACTGTGGAAGGTACTAAAACATATTCTGCATTCATTATTAGTTTATTTTTAAACCGGTTTCCCAATTTATAGTCCTAATTTAACGTGTCTGTAATTGTTTTTTTACCAACAGATTTTTGTACGAACTTGTTGGTGAATGTTATATTTCTCTACATGTGTCTAAATCTTTATACTAAGAAGTTGCATAGTGTAGACAAAATTGGAAATGCACAGAAAGTTCCATATTGTACTATCTGACGTGTTCTCCCTTCTCGTACTGTCTTGAAGACCCCCTCAGCAGATATGAACTATGAAATGTTAACGACGTATACCCCGTTTTGTGCAACAAACATGAACTAAAAATGACGAGTTAATGTTTGTTTCGCATGATTACCATGATTTGATATTACATTGTGTATGGAAAACCACTATTTGCTAATGTTTTGATACTCATCATAACATTAAAGTAGTGTCAAATTTGCAGCAGCTAAAACTATTGTTTCAAAGTAAAAACAAAAATACATGTTATGAACAGAGGCATCCTCATTCTGAGAATCCAACCGTATGATCGAAGAGTGCAGCCACTCACCTTGCCAAGTGTGAAACTTATAGCAGCACCCCAGTATCTCACCACAACTGAAGAAGAACAGCTTTATTGCATGATTTAAAAAAAAACCTTTGCAAGTACAGAATTTAAAAATATATCAAGAGTACATATAAAAAGGAGTATAAATTAAGTCCATTATAGAAAAATATGGCAAATGGAACTTGCCAAGATGTTATGCTGATGGCGGTTCACAGACTTTGGGCCCCTCACAGATTTTGTTTGCTGCTCGGTCCAAGAACCTTACTAAGGCACAGTTTAGTTTGGTGTTCCAAGGGTCAAAGCAGGCCAGAACTGCTGCTCTGCATGATTAATCATGTTTATATTCCAGAGTTTCCTAAGAAGGGACCGTCTTTCATTCAGCAGATTTGGACAAAGGCATAGGATGTGTATTATGTCTTCTTTGTGGGTCCCACAAAGTCGACAGTGTTCATGTCCGTGATCTCTTTTCCATTTTGGCAAGTGAACCAACAAGTTGATAACTCCCAATCTCAATTTAAAAAAACTTAGTTTGGTTCCTGCTGTGAATGGTAAAATTAAATACTGCTGTGGAGTCAACTGGGCATGAGATTGCAGGGTCAACCAGCCGTGACTTCTTTTTGCTAGGCGAGCCTTGTCTTCCACTGAAGACAGTTTTTTTGTGCTTATTTTCGCTTGCCGTTTGAATTCATTTTGACTTACTTGCATGGTCCAAAGATCTTTTAGGCATAAAGTTGTTATGCCTCTTTCCCAATAATCATGCCCTGCTTGCCATAAGTTTGTATGAAGTCAGACCCATAGATGATGAGCTAGGCTGCCTTCCTTCAATGACCTCAATTTGTGGCAGCACACTTGAAAACTCATGTCTCTGGCAAGTGATTGATGGCAGATTCCCAGTTCCAACCTGATTTGGGCCGGTGATGTTTGAGTTGGTAACTTGAACACTGTTATGTAGATTTTTATAATGATTTTGTCAAGTTGGCCACTATCCAATCCTTTTAGGACTTCGCTACCGTAGGTTAGTGTAGGTATAATTTTTGCCTGCGCGACCTGTATTGTTGGAGCGAAAGTAGGGCCTTGTAGTTTCTTGTGTATTGAACCAATTGCGAATGCAAGTGCAGCCCCCTTCTTTTTTTGTTCTTCCAGATGGGTTTTATATCTGCCATTGTTGTTAAAAATAACTCCAAGATACTTGTGGCAGTTAGATTCAGCAATGCTTTCCTTCTTCAGGGCCCAAGAAAGCTTCTTAGCCTTCCCTGGATGTACCGCCAAAATTTTGATCTTCTTGCTGTTAATCTGGAGCTCATTCTTGTGTGAGTTTAAGGCGGTGGCGTCCATGAGTCTTTGCATGCCGATCTTTGTTTTGCTAAGAAGAACCACATCATCGGCGTATAGAAGGTTTGACAACAAGAAACCAGCTACTTTTGGAGCGTGGGAATTTACCTTATTTAAGGCTTCAGGAAGGTCAGATAGGAATAGGTTAAAAAGTGTGGGGGCCAGGACACAACCCTGTTTTAGACCTTTTGTCGTCAGAATTGGACGTGATAGTCTGGAGCCGTCCCCGATCTTAATCCTGACCCATGTACCTTGATGTAGAAGCTGTATGGCTCTTAGAAGGTCAGTTGGTATATTAAGTCTGTACAGCTTCTGCCAGAGCTTGGCTCTGTTCACGTTGTCAAAGGCCGCTTTGTAGTCAGTAAATCCCATATAGAGTGGACATGTCCAGGTCAAATGGAAGAAACCTCCTTCTGCCAACTTACATTTGATACAGGGAGGGGTTTGCGCCTTCCCTATGTGCCCAGTGGCTCATCAGTGAAAATTAGTATCAATGCAGGTATTTAGGATGGATGAGGCGTAAACGAGGTAACACAATGAGCCACTGCGGGTCCTTCCAGGCCTCCATCCTGTAATAATCATCCAACTTACCGACATCTGATTTTCCCATTTACTAATGAGGTCTATGAGCATGTCGGGAGCATGAGAAGTCAAGACTTAGTAGACTCGCGAGATACCCTTCTTTCCTAGCCTGTTTATTGCTAATTTGTCTTCTAGTGAGTTGCGGTCTTGAATTACCTTCAGTCTGTCCCCTTGAAAAGTTAAATCGTATCCCAGCTGAAGGTTTTGGAAAAACCAGGAGTTATGTAGTGAGAATTCCACCGTAAGGTTTGCAAAAGGATTTTGTGTGGTCGTGCTTCCATACATCTCCGGTGTTGCGATTCTGATTAGGTCCCACTGTGCCAACCCCTGAAGCGCGTTACATACAGGAGCCATGCACCCTACCACTATAGCATGGCTGCAGTGGGGATACCTTGACATTGAAAGTATTTCAATTCTGCACTCCAACAGAGCAAGGGCACCTTCTACACTGGGAGAGAGAGAGTGGAATTGTGTCCCCGTACAGCTTACAGAGTAGACCATGCTGCTCGATGCCAGCAAGTTCCAATTTTTGCAAGGGGGCATTTCTGTCTCCGTGCAATGTGCAGTTGAGTCTTGCTTAGAATCATCTCTGCGGCCCAGTAATAGATTATTATATCCCCTGTCCCCCACCCAGCCCATTCCTGCTTCATATTGAGCCCAGCATCATTTCACGAATGAAACTTGAGGGGCCGCTCCTACCAACGAAAAGCTGGAGATCACACATTTGTACTTTTGTGAGAAAAAAAGGGGGAATTATGTCTGGATAATTTTGAAATGTATATAGAAAGCAGGGAGGGTTATCATTTTAGTTAGAGCCCCCAACTCTCCCCCTTCATTGTAAATGACAACGCCTTTTTTATGTTTTGGTTTTTAAAACATATAAAAAAAACATTGTCATTTACAATGCCAATAGCTTAAACTCGAGTAAATCCGAGACCTATTACGTTGCAAATGCTTGTTTAATACTTGCCGGGAATGATGTTAATAAATCCTTCTCTTCCCTTTGACAGGCAGACCTGCTGCTGCTGCACAGCTCGGAGCCCAACAGCCTCTGCTATGTGGAGACGTCTGGCATTGATGGGTAATGGGATTTTCAATGTGTATGATTGCTAAAAACTAAAATGTGGCCAATTCCATCACAGGTCTTGGTTGTGTATTATATGTACGGATGTGTGTGCTGAAAGATTTTTGACTTTTTTAAAATTTATTTATTTCACTGATGTGGACTTTTCAATTGTCCAGCTTAAGAAAGCCGTCTCAAGACTGGCCTTGCTGACTATCTGCATTGCAATCTCTGGATCTATCAATACAGAAATCTGTTGCTCCAGACACAAATACAACACCGAATTTAATTGGGTGACATAAAATGTGGACTTCTTGGTTCCAATAGTATGGATCCATTCAGAAAACATTCTTCAAATTCAGTTTAATTGATATAAACATTGCAAGAAGCATACACATATGGGATATAACTGTACTCAGTCATGCTGCTGTGGTTTGTAAAAAAACGGGTAGCCAATTAAAAATCTTCTAATAAATCTGAAATTCTTTCTAATTATTAGCCTTTCCAATTCTTATAAACACATAGATATGCTTTGTCTAAATTATGTTTGTTCTTAAGTATTTTTTACTTTCAATCTGCAGTGTTTTAGGCTAGATCTATAAACAGGACAGTTTTCGGAAGCGAGTGTGTCATTCACACGGATGAGTAGTTTCAAAGCATTATTCACAACGAATCGCTCCTTGCACTTCAACTCTATTACAGAGCTCCTTACGAAACCAACTATACCCCAGATATACTAAAGATCTAGGAGTAGCTCTCACCACACGATATTATATATTTAGAGGACTCAGATTAATACCAAGTGAGAGCCCGGCCCGTGGTCCCATCCGTATCTGCAGGCCAATATGGGCTTTATGAATACAGAACTCCCATTCCAGGTAGGAGGGCAAAGCAGCAGCTTGGATATCCCGGCACTCCTTCGTGGGGAGCTCTGCCTCACATCAAATACGCTGCTGCAGTAAGGCCTGCTCTGGCTGTTCTGCTGCGCCGGGGGCAGGATTGCTTCCCCCTCTCCCCCAAGCTGGGCAGCCCTCGGGATACCGCGGCTCACTGGAGCCTGGCCTGGCACTATCGGCTATGAGGAGAACTGGGCGGTGTGGCAGTGACTTATTGAATCCTATCTGCAGACCCATGCTGAACCTGGAGGTTGCTGTGGTGGGGGGTCTTCTCTGATTCCCACTGACTGCATACGAATGGACACGTCGCCCCCATTGGCCCAAGCTGCTGTGGGCCCACTTAGTGGGTCGGGTGTTTGTTCGGCTCCCCATGGGGCTAAAGCTACGCCGCTTTGCTCAAATGGTTTCACCAGTCTCCCCCACCCAGCCTCACACTTGCCAGTTGTGGTAGATTACTAAACGGAACTCGTGTGTGGAGTGCTGCTTCTATCCACCAGGTGGAGTGCCCTCAGAGGTGGGAGAATTGACAGCGCGGTGGGATGATCACTCCTTGAGTGATGCCGTAGGCTAACACGAGTGGAGCCATGGGAAAGGACAGGCCACAGAAAGGGGCGCAGCAGACCAAAATCAACAAATATACGGTGCAGGTTGCACCACTGTGGATGAACTAAATACAAATTTGCCACAAACAGAACCCACCGGAGCTCATAGTGCCAACATCGGCCCAGACCCCCAGACCTCCCACAACAATTACTGAATAACAGACACAACACAATTGGGTTATCTTATGGGCCATCCAGGGTCAGGCAGCCCCTCGCCACCTGCCCACCTGGTGAGCCATAAATCTCAGTGGTATTAACCGCGGGGTATTGTCAAATTGGGGGAAGGGCTAGCCCCTCCCACCGGCGGACCTCCAGTCCACCCCTTACTCACACCCCTCCCCGTTACTGGAGGGTGGAGCGTTGTTGGCAAACCCCGGTTGCTCAGGTCCACAACCTCCCGTAGGACTAACGGGGTGCCGTCGCTCCTCCAGGATCCCACGCGAGGACCTCTCTGGGGATAATAGGCTTTCGCACCCTTACTGTGCTCCTGTAGAGGGTACCCTTCTGTACCTTATAGCCTTTGGATTGCCCTGTAACTCCACCATGGCTCTGGGTGTGGCACCCGCCGCCCCAGAGCCCCCCCACCTTATACTGTCCTTTCACTTATAATCTGCTGCTACCAATGCCTCTGCCAAATTTAGCAGGAATAGGTCCATCCCCACTTTGGATAGGAGGAAACCATCGTCTTCAAAGCACCCTGTGCATTTCGCATGTAGTAACACATGCCTGACAAAACCAAATCTTCTTTGCTCGTGAAATTGCGCATCGCGCTGTTCACACGCCTGCGCGAGGTCTCCATGGCATCCCCTGAACGTGCGCTCCGCCAAAACAGCCTGGGCATAATTTAGGATCACCAGATGTCACAGGCCCCCAGCAAGTTTCTCAATTCACACAAAGTGCCCTTCATCACGTGAAGCAGGTCCCTGGGCCCTAGGTGAACCAAATCATCACCAACTAGATGTATTACCAATAAAACTGGTGGTGAGTCACCCCCGCTCAGTCTCTGAAGAATTTTTCTCTTCAAGCTATTCGAATGCATGTCGGGTGTTCCCAGCCAAATTATCCTTGTTGCTGTGAACCCGTGCTTCCATTTTCTGCTATCAGCCCACTGAGATACCCTCGGGATTCCAGAATGTACCCAGACCGTTTTACCTGTTTTATGTGTGTTCAAAGGCCTCCCTGAGATAAAGCAAGGACATGTCCTTTCCTCCTCTGGACAGCTGTGCTCACCAGCAACCCAAAGCCCCTATCATATCTGTCGCTCTACAGGCCTGTGAACTGTATCAGTGATGTCTCCGATCCTCTCAACTATGACTGCAAACTGTGCTCTGGAGTTGTCCGAATTAGTGCTCCATCCTCTCCATTTCAGCGCTATCAAGGCCAATCGCAACCTCCTGGGAATGGCTCACTCACGCCCCCTGCTCCCAGGAAGGCCTATTTAAGTGTAGCCCATAACCTTGCAATTATTCCCGACAGTATATCAAGGTTCTGCTGAAACTTAGCTTGCTTGACTGCTGAGTGCGCATTGCACCTTCACAGATATGATTTTTCCTACTCAGTTTCCGGCCGCCACGCTGATGACCTATTCAGCCCCAACCTTGGGCGAACTAAAAGAAGCTATACTGCTACCCATATGCGCAGCTGCTGTTACTAATGATGGTCCCACACAGAACCGGTAAACTAGATGCTGTACTATATCATTTACTCATGGTGCAGCACCAATTGGTCCATTACATCAACTTTACACACCTAGGAGCAAGCCTGAGCTGGCTACCCCAGGTCCCTGCCGCACACGCCTTAACCTAAGGAGTTCTACCCTACGGAGAATTCATCCCAACAGAACTGACCCATCTGTATCTGTATCCAACTCGAAGTGTGTCAAATGAAGTGAAACCAGGCCCCCATAAGGCTAAAAGAATGCCCTGGGCCGAAGGCAATTGTCCACCATGATCTTGACTCACTGAGTGAACAACATTATTGAAACCACCTAATCACATATATCACAGGCCCCTGACTACCTGGACAAGCCCTCTCCCCTGCTGTGTGCAAACCCAATAGTGTGTCACAAGTAAAGATCTTCAGATAACTTCTGGAAAAGACCCATGGGTCCTCTTCAATGAGTACCATACAAGTCTTGAGCCCATCTACACTTGTGGTTACTCCTCCTGTCACCTATGAGCTGAGGCCAGTAGTTACATAAGTTAATTAAGCACAACTGGGGCTGCTGTGTAAGGATGTCATGGTAATTGCAAAACCACTACACTTAACACCGCTTCTCCTCTCACCTGCAAGAGGTCTGAACCGGGTTGTCACCATGCCCCCCAAGAGCACATAACCAGGAACAGCATTCAGACTCCGAGCACGGAGCAAGCCCTGGCCATTCCTGCTTCCTTTCCCACCTGTCCTTCTCAGAGAGGTGCCTGTGTATTTGATCAGATTGTCCTGAAATTAGAAAAAAAGTTACAATCCATTCCTGGACGTGCTGACCCAGAACCCCACACACTGGCCCCAGTGTGTTCTTCCCCTGTACCTGCTCCAAGCCCTGGCAGGCCAGCCTGCTAGGCGTGGTTTGAACATGATAGAACGAAACCCGTGCATTTCTGGAAGAGAGCACAAATCCATGAAAACAGTCCATAACCAGCATTGACCGGTAATCCTATTGCTAACTCGATCGCCAGGATCAGAGCCCCTTACTTGCGCACCAGTTGCTGTACAAAAGAACACATTCCATTATTGCACATGGGATGCATGATATGCCCAGACTCACCAGTTGTTTAAAGGAAAACGTAATTCAATTTTGTCACAGGGGATGCATGATTTACCCACACTCTGCCACTGTTTACCGAGAGAACACCCCAATTATTTCCCAGTAAATCAACAAATTGCCCCGACTCATCAGTTGTTTTACCAGAGAAAACATCCAATTATTGCACAGGAGATAGCTGCTATGCTCAGACTGACCAGTTGACTACCAATGTATTATTTCCATGGGGTGTAACCTGCGCGCCCCGCTTCAGGGACAGTACTGACACATGTGGAGAACCTGGGTGACCCAGACCCTAGCACACTGCCCCCAGTGTGCTATGACCCTTATACCTGTTAGTACTTCAGGTGGCCCCCCCATGTGAGTTGGGCTGTTCTCCAGTGTCGTTCCTGCATTTGAAACATAAAACATCCATTAGAATCCCTGCCCCCCCCCTCTTATACCAATATGTATTCTCTGCAATGAGACAGGGGCCAACAATGCCCCCACGCTACCCAGGCCAAGCCTGTTTGTCAGTTACGAGAACTAGTTTGTCCACATTACCTTCTCATAAGGAGTTGGGTGGGGCAAATACTTGCGTACCTCCAGTGCCTGATGCAGTAGTGTAGTGGCTTGAAACTTGCAGCCTTATTCATCAACGGCCCGTTTTGCGAGCCCCTAATAGCGATTCATAGCAAATCGCTATTAAGGACTTGCAAAACGGTATTCATGTAGGAATTGCTAATTAAATAGCGATTCCTACATATTCCTTATTTGCGAGTAGCAAATTGCTAATCGCAAATAAGGAATAACTCCCCATTCATTCCTATGGGCCAAAAGGCCCATAGGAATGAATGGGGAGTATTCCTTATTTGCGATTAGCAATTAGCTACTCGCAAATAAGATATCGATTTAAAGGGTGCCAGGGGTGTCCAAAGGACACCCTGTAGCACCCCTTAAATGCAAATTGAAACAGGTGTTGCGCACACACATGTCCAAAGGACATGTGTGTGTGCAACATGCAACTTAGAAAAATGCTTTTAAAAGCATTTTTCTAAGTTTTTGCTATTTACCGAGAGGTCTGACCTCTTGGTAAATAGCGGCCCAAAATTGCGAATTAGCAATTTAAAAATGGTTGATGAATTGCATTTAAGGAATCTCAAATAGAGATTCCTTAAATGTAATTCCTCGCAATTTAGCGAATTAGCAATTACCGATTTTTGCATTTGGGATGATGAATCCCAAATGCAAAAATTGCGCTCGCAAAGGGCCAGATTCTCAGAATCTGGCCCTTTGCGAGCGCAATTCGGCTTCATGAATCAGGCTGTAAGTCAATTATTCAAATGCTAAGTCTGATAATGACCATTGCACTTTGGTGTGTGTGATTTAGAATCACTTCTTAACTCGTCCCCTTACTATTCTTCCCAGAAACACATCCCCCTCCCGGGCCTTCAAAACTGACCTCAAAGTTCTCCTCCTATAAAGACACTTCCAACTTTAATGCATGCCCTCTCTAATATCTGAAGGAAGACCTTTTATTGTCGAAAATTCTATTCTCCTTGACTATGGAAGTGTCTTCCCAGTGTGTTCTTGTTGTTTGAGAGTCTGCCATTTATTGCAGTATTATTCTTCTACCTGTGTTTGGTACTCTTTTGTAACATGCACATTTTACTTTACTCTTGTAACACACTGTTTGCTACCTCTTACATTGTGTTTGCTTCCGGTACTTGCACAAGTGCCACCATTGCCTACGTAATGTTCGTTCATGTGTTTGACTGTCTGCCATGTATCGCAGTATTTTACCTCTACTTGTACTTTAAACGCTTTTGTAACTTGCACACATGTCACTTTTTCCTCCTGTAATACACCGTTTGCTACCTCTTGTATTGTTTGCTCACGTTAGTCACATTGCTTCATGTAACTTAGCGTTTGCTTTTGTAATGTGTTCACTTATAGTGCTCTCATGTATCAGTTCTGTTCCTATTGTGAAGCGCTCTGCCACCTTCGGTAAAGTCTGCGCTACATAAAGGCATACATAAGCGTGAGTACATGATAGTGAACTGCAGCGGGATGCGGAGCGTCACTACAAGACTCAAACCAAGTTCTCCCACATCAACTGAAAGACGTGTACATCGGGGAACTACAAGTGGGTCACTACTGCTCTGCCGCCTAAAAGGCCGGATCGGCCGGCTTGGCTCACTTGACCTCCCCCCACGAGCCATGGCATCCCAAGAGTGCTGGAATGCCACCGCCGCTGGTAGCCTGCGAGATGCCGGCCCCCTGAATTGTCATTTGCAACTAGCAACCAATGACAAGCCAATAGTCCTGACTTGCTGTGGGTATGCCATTACTTGTTGTATCGTGTATCTAGGTGCAATGACCGAAATGGCAAAACCAAAATGGGCGGCACACTATGCCACGCCACCAATTTTTAGTTTAAGTGTTTTGGCCACGCCCTTAATTATCTCGGCCACGCCCCCTCGAGGGGCCCGCAGATTTATTTTCAACCCACCCAAAAATACTACATAATTATAACACCAAGGGGTGCAGCTTGCCCGTTTAAATGACAATATATATATATATATATTACTTTTAGTTTGGGAAGGAAGCAGCCAGGGGCTGGTTACGGGTTATCGGGAGCCGGCACCGGAAACTTGGCACTCGCAGAACTGCCTTGTGCTTGTCCCTGCCGTGCCGTCAAAATTCGCCCACATGGAATTCAATTAATGTCGGGCCTCACGTCACGGAGCCATTGACCAGAGTTTGCAGAGGCAGCAGACTCACCGAAGAGAGGCATTTGGCTCCTAACCAGAGCCTTCTTGAAATGATATCACTTCCGCAAAGAAGGCTACTGCCGGAAGGCAGGCTGGCAGCTGGCTTAGTTAGGCCTCATGTTTATTACGGCTAGACAATGTTTTTTAACAGCACCATGCACTGATTGCACCTCGGTGCTTAAGTTTAAATTCAAGATATCCAGCACCAGACAACCCCATGGATTTTAGTAGTGGCCGCCGGAGCCCGTAGCACAGCTGATGCTTGCTGAACCTGAATGACCCTGGAAGCGCATTTCCCAAGGAGGTCATTTGTTGCACCCAGGCGCACTCTGGGAGTGGGCGGCCCGGCCGTTAACCGTTTTACCGCGGCTCAGCTCCGAGTTTTAAGTAAGTTACTCTCAATAGTTCCACAAAATGCTTAGCACGTAGTCAATCAGCTGCCTGTGGTCCTCTCGCTGAAGTTCTACAAAGACTTAATCACACACACGTCACAGTCTCCTATGTAGTCTGCTGCTAATTTACATTTTGGCAAACAAACACTAACAATACCTTCCTAGTTTTTAGGTCGAGGGACCGTTAAGCTGCGAAGCAGCTTCCGGTCCGGAGAATTAATGTCCTCTAGTGGGGCTTCAGAACCCGCCTCCCTGCTCTGTCTCTCCACCATTGGCTGGCTTCCTAAAAGGAGGCCAGCCATTGGAGCAGAGAGCCGTCCCTCCAAAGAAGCTCCGTCTTTTTCGGATTCGGGGGCGTGATTTTTTGCATTCTTTAGCCCTGTGACGTCGTCTGTCACTCAGGGCGCAAAAAACACGCCCCCGAATCTGAAAATGGCGGTGCTTTTCTTTAGGCCATTTCACAACAACAGCCGCCCCAAGAAGTCGCAGCCTCCTCCACCTAGCAGTCTCTGTGTGCGAAGATAGCACCCAGAGTCGTGGATGCGCCAACAAGAACAGTAAAACATATTCATCAAAACCCACTATGCTGTAAACATTGGGTAAAATGTCATTTCAGATTCAAAATGATTGCATTCTCGAGACCTCACAGAGGTAGGTTATGTACTGTTTGCAGCATGCAACTTCAGTTGACTCAACTGTTACTGCGGATTTTGTCAATGCTTATTTTATTCCGTTGTTTCTTGCTTCATAACTATGCTCGTGCGTAGCCCTAGCAATACATAAAACAACAAGGAGTGACTTGTAACTATTTAGAGCGCACGCAAGTCTCCCTTATCACTACTGCCAGCCAAGGAAACTGCTACTTGACAATCGTAGACCCTTGCTTTCACGGCGGAGCTCTCACCTTCTGAAGCGCCAGGGTATGGCCGGCTGGAGAGCCGGGCCTGGCGGAGAATGAGCCCTCGCTGCCGATTCTGTTCTATTTTCGCACGTAACGCGGCCGGCAGCGGTGCGGCTTCTTGTTCCTGCTGCTCCATGTTAGCATCCAGACTCCCGGCTGTTTCTAACCGAACCTCCATGTTTACGGAAATTAGATTTGATGGTACGCTATCGCTATTTTGTTTTCTTTTGCAGCTTTGTACAGCGCGAACTCGATTCGATTACGTAGCTGCTAACTTTTCACATTACTTACGTGTGACATTTTGTTTGTTTTCAGTTAAATCATTAGTGGCATTCTATTGCTAAATGCGTGACACTTCGATTGCCACTTTGTGTGCGCCCGGCCCCTTTTATTAGGTCTCGGTAATTGCAGCGCAGTGGAAATGTTATACAAATAAGTCTTTATTAATGCCACAAAAAGTACTTTAATTATATTTACGAAGATCAGAAAACGGGGTCACCTGAACTTTTCTTGAGATTCACAGCGGTGGGTCTGTTTCCATAAACTGGTTGCAGTTATGTCCAGGATGTTACTGTTTATGTGCCCGGCGTTATTTTTCCACGCGCTTAAAGGGATGTATATTTAGGGAGGGATGGAGGGCGCATGAGTATACGCTTGATTATTAGGTTGCATTTTTGTTCATCCGTGTTGTTTATCTTCCTATTGTTGTGGGGCAGTTTCTAACGTGCCATTATTTTCGCAAAAATGGATTTCCCCAGTGTTAAGTTCTCGGAACTCCGCCACTGAATTAGCCGTGCAGGCGGGAACTTTACTATAGCGTTATAAAATTGAATTTGTTATCCGGCTGGTGTTTGTGTACGTCTCCATCTCAGAGGGTGTTTATTGAAAATGGGGAGGGAGGGAGGGGGGAATGGACGCCGACATCATTTAGAGGGTTTTGAACGGCATCCAGTAAGTTCTTGCACCGATTCCTCGGAGATTATGTGGTACTTAACTCCTGTTTCTTGTGTGTATGAGCGAGCACTTTCAGACTTATTTACCATGTTTCACCCCGTGGAGTCCTGTATCTTTGCCTATTGAACGAGGAAACTCCATTTCCCAGGTGTGTGTGCAAAGAGCTGCCAACCTCCCGTCTTGGGCTGTGAAATACCTGTCCCGTGGGGTGCCTTGATCGTCATACCAACGCCAGAGGAGGCTGCCATGGCCTCGGCACCCCACGTGGGGGGCGGCCACGTCGCTTCTTGGCAGAGTGTGAGTGCAGAGTGTGAGTGCAGAGAGTGAGTGCAGAGTAGTGAGTGCAGTGCAGAGTAGTGAGTGCAGTGCAGAGTAGTGAGTGCAGTGCAGAGTAGTGAGTGCAGTGGTGAGTAGTGAGTGCAGTGCAGAGTAGTGAGTGCAGTGCAGAGTAGTGAGTGCGTAGTGAGTGCAGAGTAGTGAGTGCAGAGTAGTGAGTGCAGAGTAGTGAGTGCAGAGTAGTGAGTGCAGAGTAGTGAGTGCAGAGTGCAGAGTAGTGAGTGCAGTGCAGAGTAGTGAGTGCAGTGCAGAGTAGTGAGTGCAGTGCAGAGTAGTGAGTGCGTAGTGAGTGCGTAGTGAGTGCGTAGTGAGTGCAGAGTAGTGAGTGCAGAGTAGTGAGTGCAGAGTAGTGAGTGCAGAGTGCAGAGTAGTGAGTGCAGAGTGCAGAGTAGTGAGTGCAGTGCAGAGTAGTGTGAGTGCAGTGCAGAGTAGTGAGTGCAGTGCAGAGTAGTGAGTGCAGTGCAGAGTAGTGAGTGCAGAGTAGTGAGTGCAGAGTGCAGAGTAGTGAGTGCAGAGTGCAGAGTAGTGAGTGCAGTGCAGAGTAGTGAGTGCAGTGCAGAGTAGTGAGTGCAGTGTAGAGTATTGAGTGCAGAGTAGTGAGTGCAGTGCAGAGTAGTGAGTGCAGTGCAGAGTAGTGAGTGCAAAGTAGTGAGTGCAGAGTGCAGAGTAGTGAGTGCAGTGTGCAGAGTAGTGAGTGCAGTGCAGAGTAGTGAGTGCAGTGTAGAGTATTGAGTGCAGAGTAGTGAGTGCAGTGCAGAGTAGTGAGTGCAGTGCAGAGTAGTGAGTGCAAAGTAGTGAGTGCAGAGTGCAGAGTAGTGAGTGCAGAGTGCAGAGTAGTGAGTGCAGAGTGCAGAGTAGTGAGTGCAGAGTAGTGAGTGCAGAGTGCAGAGTAGTGAGTGCAGAGTAGTGAGTGCAGTGCAGACTAGTGAGTGCAGTGCAGAGTAGTGAGTGCAGTGTAGAGTATTGAGTGCAGAGTAGTGAGTGCAGTGCAGAGTAGTGAGTGCAGTGCAGAGTAGTGAGTGCAAAGTACTGAGTGCAGAGTGCAGAGTAGTGAGTGCAGAGTGCAGAGTAGTGAGGGCAGAGTGCAGAGTAGTGAGTGCAGTGCAGAGTAGTGAGTGCAGAGTAGTGAGTGCAGTGCAGAGTAGTGAGTGCAGTGCAGAGTAGTGAGTGCAGTGCAGAGTAGTGAGTGCAGTGCAGAGTAGTGAGTGCAGTGCAGAGTAGTGAGTGCAGAGTAGTGAGTGCAGTGCAGAGTAGTGAGTGCAGTGCAGAGTAGTGAGTGCAGTGCAGAGTAGTGAGTGCAGAGTAGTGAGTGCAGAGTAGTGAGTGCAGAGTAGTGAGTGCAGTGCAGAGTAGTGAGTGCAGTGCACAGAGTAGTGAGTGCAGAGTGCAGAGTAGTGAGTGCAGAGTGCAGAGTAGTGAGTGCAGAGTGCAGAGTGCAGAGTAGTGAGTGCATTGCAGAGTAGTGAGTGCAGGTGCAGAGTGCTGTGCATTGGCAATGTAAATGACAATGGCATTTATTTATGATTTAAAGAAAAAAAAGAAATGTCATGAGCAATGCCAATAGCTCTACCTTTAATGATGCCGAGACCATTGCATTGTAAATGCTTGTTGATCGATGTAACTATGTGCTCCACCGTTCGCAGCCTCTATGAACGAGTGTGCTTTGCAATGATATTCAAATGGCCCATTGGCGGACAAACACTGTAAATGGAATGTTTGGTAAAGTCCTAACTTGACGGAGTGCAGCATGTCAATACGTGAAAATAAATTTGGCACTCTACACACTGTTTCTTTACTGTCACCATGCCATTCTCCAACTTAATTCATTGCCAATGGTCTGCCAAATCTGCCCGCTCAGAATGCCACTTAGTGTGTAGACCCTCGTCTTGCTCGCAGACCTTAAGGGTATTTTTAGTTTCTGGTCGATCAAAATAGGTGTAATTTCAGATATTTATATGTTCCTCATCTTCGTTGCTTGATTTTACTCACAAGAAAATGTCACTCATAGTCATTGAAAGTCACTCGTAATTACATTTAATTGAAGAAAACGTCACACATAAGCAATCTGAAACCATGGCAGCTATGTCGATATCTAACGGCCTGCCCCCGCCTCTCCTAGGAATGTCCACTTAGCATCTCGGTGGGCAGTGGGGGGGACGCACCACTGGGGACCTCCTGCCGCAGTGGAATTCAGCTGAAAGGCAAGGGTGATGGGCACTCGCAGCTCCGAAACGAAACCAGGACCAGCTCCAAAACACGCTGCAGTCTGCGGTGGGGCCATGCGGGCAGAAACCCGCCGACGCATTCCGACTGCTGCCTCAGCTAAACACAGGAATAAAGGACTAAGGAGCTGTACCTTCTCCCTGGCGGACACCAATCACACCACCCCTGCCTGCAGGGGCGAAGTCCGAGGGCACCATATTGGTGTGAAAACAAAACACGCCCACTGTGTGTCTGCAAGCTAAAAGATTGTAGTTGGAGCAGTCAACGGACACGACATCTAGATAGAACATTCATTCTTAAGCTAAGAACATGTGTACCACTATTAAAAGAAGCTTCAGTGTGCACGTGAGAGAGCAACATTAAGTATGCATGCACCGGCGCTGTGTGATCTAAAACAGAAGGAAGAGTCGAAGGGACCGTAGCGAGTGTAGCTCCTCGACAGGAGGTAGGCGCTGTGCTGAGCGGTCCAGCGGACCCATAAGTAACCCTGCCGAGGAGCGCGCGCTACCATGGCGATTACTTACAATTCGGAGTCCTTTATGACCTGCTGACGATCGCGCAATAACTACACTCCACGCTGTTACTTAAAGCGTAAAAGGCCATTTTATTAGGACAAGGTTGCAATCATTTAGACTTATTAACAGTACATCAATGCAAGTAATATACATTCCCATCCCCATACCCACGCATTCTCCATTCTGCCTTCTCCAAACCATCTCACCTGTTTGACTCTTCCCCATTCACTCGATAACCTCCTTCCTTTCCCCATTCTCACCTTCACTTGCCCTTCAAACATCCTCTGTTGACTTTGCCTTCATTGCTCATTGCCTCCCGTGCCCCGCTATCAGTCACCTGTGTACCGTTCTCCCCCCACCCGAGGGGTGGATCCGCCTGTATGTGACTCACCACCCCTCCAAAGAACCGTACCGCCTCAGCGTTGCAACCCGCCCTAAACTGGCACCCCTAACCCAAAACCACCCTTAGTCCTTCGCTGAAAACCTGTAGGGTGGGTGGGTGGACAAACTTTCTCTAACCCTCCCGGTGGTGCTAAGGTGTCAGGAAGAGGCCGGATCTTCCTCTCCTGACACCTTATAAGGCCTCCCAAGCCCACCCCTTCCTTTGACCCCTCTAGCCCACCCCCTCACCTTGTCCTTCCGCTACTGCGCGAAAACCCCGGGGGAAGACTGGTCTGCGACCTTCCCTTCCCCCGGGGGCCGCATTGCGCAATAACTACACTCCACGCTGTTACTTGAAGCGTAAAAGGCCATTTTATTAGGACAAGGTTGCAATCATTTAGACTTATTAACAGTACATCAATGCAAGAAATATACATTCCCATCCCCATACCCAGGCATTCTCCATTCTGCCTTCTCCAAACCATCTCACCTGTTTGACTCTTCCCCATTCACTCGATAACCTCCTTCCTTTCCCCATTCTCACCTTCACTTGCCCTCCAAGCATCCTCTGTTGACTTTGCCTTCATTGCTCATTGCCTCCCGTGCCCCGCTATCAGTCACCTGTGTACCGTTCTCCCCCCACCCGAGGGGTGGATCCGCCCGTATGTGACTCACCACCCCTCCAAAGAACCGCCAACCAGGGAACCCTCGGAGGGCGGTTCCCTGCCCCACCCCCTGTGTGCATCGAATGCATCCACCACCCTGTGGCGTCCGGTGGCTGACCAGCCACCACCTTACAGCGCGTCTCGGGCACACAAATAACCTAATGCGAGGCAATCCCCGACCAGGAAGATGCCCCCCTTTTGCGGTAAAGGACCAAGCCCACTTTTGTTTGCAATCCGTGTAATCCGACCTTCGTCGTGCCAAACCATGTCAGTGACATGAGTCCCTCTTCGCCGGTGAACGACCATCCACCACCTGTATCCATGCCCCAGATTCCCAACCTCATTCCCAATCAGTTGTCGGGAAGCTGCCTGCGTTTTCAAGGTGAACGACCATCCCCCAACCATTACTGCGTCCCGCAACAAAGCAAATTTTTCGGGCCATTCGTTGCTAAAGGTGCCCCCCCATGGTGACTGACCATCCACCACCGTTCCTGCACCTCAAGGAAGTAAATATGAATTCTGTCCAACATTGAGCGCGACGAAAGTACCCCTCCAGATGAAAACGGCCATCCACCCTCTGCTCGCCGCCAGTGCACAGAGAAAAATTCACAGGCCAAACATCCACCCCCTGCTTGCCGCCAGTGCAACAGAGAAAGATTCACAGGCCAAACATCCACCCCCTGTTTGCCGCCAGTGCAACAGAGAAAAATTCACAGGCCAAACATCCACCCCCTGCTTGCCGCCAGTGCAACAGAGAAAAAGTCACAGGCCAAACATACACCCCCTGCTTGCTGCCAGTGCAACAGAGAAAAATTCACAGGCCAAACCTCCACCCCCTGCTTGCCGCCAGTGCAACAGAGAAAAAGTCACAGGCCAAACACAGTCTCCAAAAAGACGCCCCTCGCCTCAGTGAACGACCATCCACCTTTTTGCTTGCCCCCCATTCGAACCGCCAGGATTCTCGGGCCAGAAACCTTGCTCATGTCAAGCTCCCCCTTTTCAGTGAACAACCATCCCCATATTGCGTGCCTCCATTGGAAAACAAATTCGAATGAACCGAAACTGTGTGCGTCACAAGTGCACCCCCCCCCGCGGTGAGTGACCACCCACCTATTTGCTCATTCAAAGTAAACCGCTAGGATCCTTGGACCAAAACCCCGCTCATAGAAAAAAGAGCCCCCGTTTGCGGTGAACGATCATCCACCCTTTGCTTGCCTCCAACCGAAAAACGCCAGGACTCTCGCGGCCGAAACGTTCTCCTGTCAAGCGCCCCCTGAACGGTGAACGACCATCCACCCGATCGCTGGTCTACCACTAGAACCAAATACGACTGGGACCGAAACTTTATGCGTTATCAGTGCACCCCCGCGGCAGATGACCATCCCCCATGTACTCATCCCAATTGAGACAGATAGGATTCCCAGACCAAACCTAGTTAGTGCCAAGTCCCCCCTTTTTTGGTGAACGGCCATCCACCTTCTCGTCCACCTCCACTGTAAACCTATATGATTCAATGTGACCGACACCTTACTTGGGAAGTGCGCCCCCTCCATGGTGGACGACCATCCACCCTATGCCTGAATTCAGCGTATCCAAAGATTCATGTGGGACCAAAGCCGCATGTGACAAGCACCCCCTCCAATGTGAACAACCATCCACCTTACAAGGCTGCCTCCCGTGTACACAGACAGCATTCTTGTTCTCCATTTCAACCTGTGCCAAGCTCCCCCATTGCAGTGCCCCCCGCCCAGCACCGTAGCGTGTAAGTCAGTTCGCCCTCCCTATGTGAGTGCACGTACCTTTAAGGAATATTGAACCTTAGGATTCCCGCTGCCCAAGAACCACTCCAAAGCATGCTGTTCTCTTCAGATGAACATATAAGCCCACCGTGAACAACTCTTGGTCTAAGATAAGAATCAAGACGCCTGCATAGTCATCCCCAGCTAGTCTCACACAACTCAGAGTGTCAGACGTGCCACAGTGGAAACCACTACAGGCAGTGAACGACTATTCACCACCCGGGCCTGTATCCCGCACACATAACGATTGTCGGGCCAACTCCCGCCAGGCGAGGTGCCCCCCCCCCGTGGACGACCATCCACTCTCTGTACCACTATCCTAGTGTGAGTGAATAACCATTCCCCACCATCCATGTACCGGGACAGGCGCCTCCCTTTGCCAAAAGGGGGGGGGACCACCTTCAATCTCCCCCAAACAGGCCCATCACCAGGGCGCCATGGCCCGGACCTCCAAATCCTCAAAGCCCCCAGGTCGTCATCCCCCAAGCACCAACCATGCTTTCGACCAGGGTACTCCTTGCCCCAGTCACCATGAACATGTCCCCCGCCATCAGCCCCGGGATAACGCCAGACCTGACATATCCCAGTAGCAGTTCTCCCCCTCCTGTATCCTCAAATCAGGGCAACCATATTTCTTGTGACCCAACGGCCATCGTACTGGCACCAACTTCCCCGTTAACACATCCCCCAGCCAGCATCCGGCGGGATAACGCCAGACCTGACATATCCCAAACAGTTCTCCCCCTCCTGTATCCTCAAATCAGGGCAACCATATTTCTTGTGACCCAACGGCCATGGTACAGGCACAAACGTCACCATTAACACATCGCCCTGCCAGCTTTCCCTGGTATAACGCCAGATCTGACATATCCCAGTAACAGTTCTCCCCCTCCTGTATCCCCAAAGCAGGGCAACCATATTTCTTGTGACCCAACGGCCATCGCACTGGCACAAATGTCACTGTTAACACATCCCCCACCAGCATCCCCGGGATAACGCCAGACCTGACATATCCCAGTAACAGTTCTCCCCCTCCTGATCCACAAATCAGGGCAACCATATGTCTTGTGACCCAACGGCCATCGTACTGCCGCAAACGTCATTGGTAACACATCCCCGCCAGCTACCCGGGATAACGCCAGACCTGACATATCCCAGGAAAATTCTCCCCCTCCTGTATCCCCCAATCAGGGCAACCAACACATCCCCCGTACCTGCACAAACTCACCGCCCCCATCCAAATGCAGTGAGAAACCACCCGATCCAGGCGACCGCCTGGTTCCCACTCAACTTCCAGATCCCGATGATAGAAAAGGAAAATGAGCCCGCAAGACCTGCCTCGTGGTCCCTATCCCTCGTACGCAGTCATCCTAACACCTCCGCAAAAACCCATGCCCCAAGTACGTTTCCCTGCCACAGACCCATAATGTCCTCCCGGCACCCCGAGTCAGCAGCCCCCCCAGGACCCCCAGAAACCATACGCCTCCGCAGATAACCCTGCCACAAACACAGCCTGCCAACACCCAAGGCCAAGAATCAGGAGAAAAAACCTCTCCCCTTTGGATTGAAAAAACACCGCCCCGCCCCCAATGTGCTTTACCCTCCATACGCCGTGTACGACACCCAACCCCCATTGCCCCCAAACACACCAACACTAATAACGCCGCTGCCCAGCCCCCACTGCCAACGTCCGGGCACACCGAAGTCACAACTGTAACGCACCGCCGCTCTCCGCTCGAAGTGCTTGCGCCCAAACTGGGCGTCCCCACCGCCCAGCGCAACCCCACCTGCCGCAACAGAAAAACTCCTAAACCGTCTAGCACTGCAGGCAATGCGACACATCCAGGAAACTAACACCTGTAAACCATCCGTTATTACCCTTCACAACCGGCCCAACACCCTGGGGTGGCTAGCCCTACCCCCCAAGGCCACCTACCATGCACAACCAAAATCAGGCTGCCTCCTTTTCTTTAAAAAGTACTGAGAGCCACTGCCTGTTACCACTGGACCATCTTTTCTCAGTAAGCCCCATTGCCATGACCCCCGGTTAGCCAGCCGCAGCAAAACCCACTCAGCCCCAGCCCTTCTCACACAACAACCATTCCACACGCAATCCCTCTACACACCCCTTCACACATTGCCTTCAAACTCCATACCAACACCCGTGCATCTTTTACATAACATTATATGTGACATTGTCCGAGTAAGAAGCTGTTTTGGTCACTGCGCAATCCCCCGACGGAGGGCAGGCCGCCGCGGACCCCCCTACATCTTCTGGCCAGCGTTAGGAGGCTGTTATGTGCCCCACTGGCATCGCACCTACTGCCGGGCTCGACCACCAGCTTCATTTCGCCGCCCAACCGGGTCGTCATAACCAGGCGGGTCCAAGCACCTCCGGGCCTCGTGCCGTGCTGGCCCTCCCTCACCCCTGACCCCCGTACCCCACACCGCGCCACTGGCAAACTCCGACAAGAAAAAACCCGGCACCCGCCCCCCCCCAAGCCACTCATGCCCCAAACCCCAAGCTATCTCCGGTGCCCCTGACCAACTAACTGGCGCATGCTTGCAGCTGGATGTGCTTTTAATGGATCCGCCGTCTGCTGCTGCAGAGCCGTGGAAGGACAGGGGAGGACAAGGGGAAGCAGACCGGGAGAGAGATTCAGAGATAGAGAGGGTCCCACCGGGGGAAGGGAGCGGAGACAGAAACTGCCAGGAGAACAAGAGAGATCCCCTAAAGGCCACAAGCCAGCAATATCGCATACTACATGAATGCCAGCCACCAAAATTCTGCACAGGGGCTACTCCCAAACAATGAGACACGCGCTTTTGTGCAGGTTGGAAATATTGGCCACCGTGGCCAGAAAGCGCCCCCCCCCGCCGCACCAATGGTCCCTCGCATCCGCAAGATCAGGCCGAAACATCCAGCCCCCCCGACCGAAGGCGCGCGTGCCGAAACCCCCTACCGCCCCCCTCCAGCACAGGGTGCCCCCCCTGCTTGCAAGCTCCGGCGCGTCCAGCAGCGGGTCCCGACGTGTCCCATTGCTGCCTGCCTGCACGCATTGCCGTCATTCACCCTTGGGGAGCGAGTGGCTTACAGTCAGCCCTCGTGTTCACCCACAAGCCTCGCTTAGCTCGCTGGGGGTTATCAAAGCATTTCCCCGTCCACGGATGCAGTCTGAAAGCCCCCCTGCCCTCCCCCCGCCCAGGCGCACGTGCAGCAGGCTCCCCCGCCTGCCCCCAGAACGGGATACCCCCCCTACCTGCACCTCCGACGGGACCAGCGCGAGTCTCCCACACGCAAAACCACCACCGCTGCCGCACACCTCTCTGGGGACACCGCAGCAGGCCCACAAAATTCCTAAACCTCTACAAACTTTCTCTAACCCTCCCGGTGGTGCTAAGGTGTCAGAAAGAGGCCGGATCTTCCTCTCCTGACACCTTATAAGGCCTCCCAATCCCATCCCTTCCTTTGACCCCTCTAGCCCGCCCCCCTTACCTTGTCCTTCCGCTACTGCGCGAAAACCCCGGGGGAAGACTGGTCTGCGACCTTCCCTTCCCCCGGGGGCCGCAGGAGGCGATAGAGGCAACTCGAAGAAAGGCAAAACTGATAACCACAGGAGAAATCCCGTGGTCAAAGTACTTGCATCATGGTGGGTGCCGGGGGGTCCAAGCAAAGCTTGCAGCCCCGCTTGGGCCCTGGCGCCGTGCATTTGGAAACGGGGGGGGGGGGCTACCCATGCTCGATGCACCTCAGCATCCCAACTGGCCGGTCTTGCAAAGTGCGTCGCACCATGCCCGCGCAGTCCAAGCTGATAGCCACAACACAACAGGAAGGTGTGAGCACCGAGGGCTCTCAGTTTACGCCCCCACCCAGCATGACCTCCTACCGCCGGACTCACGGAGCTCAGAAGATAGCCACGCAGACTTCTTCACCCCGCCCCCCGCAACCACATGTGTTCTGCTCACCACCTCGCCCGACCGAGAGCTGGCCAAGACCTGGGGGGTAACGATGACCGCCCTGACTCCCTGGAGCTGACCAGCCCCCCTCCCCTAGCGGCAGCCCTAGGCAGTGGCCGGGCAAAAGAGAAGACTCCACCGCCACGGGACCTAATGGGAATGGGGGACCGGGAGTAAAGCACCCACCGCTTCCCAGCTCCAACGGATCAAAGGTCACGTCAAAACAGCGTTCGGGCAGCTCCGGCTAGGCAGGAGGAGGGGGGACTGTCCTCCTTCGTCGCCGAGCAGGAACCAAAGAGGGCGCTTAGAGGCTGGCCCTGATACAAATACCTAAGCTGGCCCCTCCCTCGCCGGAAGTAACGTCACGAGGGGACCCACCCAGGTACCCAAGACTAAAATGCTGACCAGTGCCGCCCTCTTAGGGCCCCCTGCGGTGGCCTGGGGCAGCCTGGCATATTCTCTGGGCCATCAAGGCCTCTAGTGCAGCAGTGTAAGCAAAGGCAGAAGCTGTATCCTTGGATGTGGGCCTGTTGAGAGTGGACCTTTGAGCAGTGGCAGAGCGCTCCATAGTGACAGAACAAACTGTCACTGAGTTGCAGGCCGAAGTTGCGACACTTAAAACTGCATTCTCAGACCTCTCAGCAAAGACTGCAATTCAAGAGCTCTGAAGATGCAATCTACAATTCTCAGGCTCCCGGAGGGGGCTGAAGGAAGAACACCTGAGCTGTTGCTACAAAAGTGGATTAAAGATGCTTTTCTGAAGGCCTCTCTGTCCTCTTTGTTCATGATCGAGCGAGCCTATTGGGCGCTGACCCGATCCCTCCGGCTAGCGCTGTGCCCCATACTCTTATAGCAAAAATCCAAAATTACAGGAACTGCATCTGTATCTCCCAAGAGGTCCAACAGGTGGGAGACACCAACTTCAAAAATCACACAATACGCATATTCCCTGACTACACCCAGCTGGTCCAACAAAAGAGGTTGTCCTTTACTAGTATGAAACAGAAGCTGAGCGCAATACAGTTGCATTATATGCTGCTCTGCCCTGCTAAGTTAAAAGTATTGCACAATGGCCATTCTCATTTCTTCTCTACCCCAGAGGCAGTGTGGGATTGTCTGGAAATACAAGGCCAGGGGCGACATCTGATTTTGAGAAACGCAGCTACTCCATCCCGGGGCCCACAGTACTCATGGAGGTCTAGCAGGCACCAAAAATACAATAAATACTCATCTCAGAGAGTAGTGGTATGTCAGGATGGATCTCTGGAACTGGAGCAGCCTACCTCGGACAGAGAGGACGGATGGTTACCTCACATTGATACGTCACAACTGTAAATTGAGCTGGAGGAAGCCAGGGCCCCGGTGGAAGTGGTGACTGACTCAAATTCGGACACCAGAATGGGAGATGTTGTAAAAGATACCACACAAGCCGAGTTTCCTGACCTGCTGGACCCTCATCCCTTGCATTTGTGTGGCCACAGATGGCGCCATTGCAGGCATGAGGTTTGAACAGTGTTTGCACGGAGGGCTAAGTGTGCATATATGGAGTACAGACATTGGGAGTGACTGGGTGTTTCTGTATTGATGCGGGAGTGGCACTGAGCAACTGCACAGACCCCCCCTCCTATCCCTTTCCCCCTTGGTTTTAGTTTTTCCCTCACTGTGTACTTTGAGTGAGTGAACTTTTGAGGGCGTACTTGCGTTGTTGCGTGGCGGGTCGGGAGGGCTCGAATGGGGCGCTACCTGATGTTGTCCTGTGGGTGGACCGTCTTCTACCCGGCATGATACTGACTTCTGGTCGACTGGAGTATGTTTGCTGTTTTGAAAGAAAGTGTTGTTTTCTGCTCAGTACATAAGTGCATATGTGCTGAGCTAAATAATGATGGATCACAAGTAAGTAAAATTGCCTTCCTAATAAACCTATGCTGTTAGAGGAGAAGCAGATACTGAATGGGAAAACAAGAGATTGTTTGAAATGGGAAAAGCAATGCAAATATTTTAGAATCCAAGGGCCATTTCTACAAATTTCAGGGATTGCTATTTCCTAATTGTGTTTCTTTGGAAATCTCAATTAGGAAATCGCAATTCTTAATGTATGAAACTGATTGAGTTTTATTTAGCGATTCCTATTGGGGCCACAATCTACCTACCTTATGAATACTTAATGAGATAGGTCGCAATTTGCGACCCAATATGAATTGTGCCATCACAGGGATGGTGGCTTACTGGGGCCAGCAGACCACCATGTATGTGATTGTTTTTTAAGAGAGCAAACTATTTTTTCTTAAAGGAAAACAGGATGTGTTTGATAGGAAAAAATCATGCTTTGAAGTTTCATTTTTTAATAGTGAGTGATCCCTTAGACCACTGTCCGTTCTTAAAAAATATTTGTCTCAACATTCACCAAAGGGAAGGGGTTCCATGGAGACCTGTTTCGATTTCCAACTGATAACTTCCCCTTGAGACGTTGGTAAAAAATGAATGTTTTGCGACCGTTATTTGGTCTCAAAATATTCATAAATACCACTGCAATTCGGTATTAGGAAGGGGCGCCCTAAACACGCCTCTTCCAAATACCTAATCGCTTAACATAAATTGTGACTATGGAAAAGTATTTTTGCAGTTGGTAATAGCCAGATTTTGCAAATCAGGCCGTTTCCGACTGCAAAAATGCTTTTGTACATATGGCCACAATGCGTTTATTCAGAGGAGAAAAACAAAGCACCGGAGTAAACCTGTTAACCCAGGTTAGACCAGGTGGAGATTGTAACAAAGCAACAATGTCTCAACTGGAAGTCATTCAGTGAGGACAATTATAATGATAGTGTAAATCACAAGAAGGGAGAATAAAGGAAGGGAGACCACACGAGATTTGGTAAAGTGTTAAGTAATATTTGTAGGTGGTTGTAACAGCACTACAGTACAGTTTTTTATACGGTGACCATACCACACAAGTGTGCACTGAACGTGCTAGTGACTGTGAATGGCACAGTGACATTGGGGTGAAAAAACAGCGTGAACGACGAAAGGATAAGAACAAATAATTATATGGTCAATGGTACAATGCCGATATGTACAAAGTCAGTATTTTGATTCAGGCTGAATTGATTGAGCACAACAGCGCCAAAGTCCTGTGCTGGGTAGTCGACGGCGTTTCGATCTGATCAATTACAGGTCATCATCAGGACAATGGTTACTAATTTTCAGAGTAGTGCTGTATAGGAGAAATGCAGAGAGGAGAGGAGGATGAGCAGATGAGTGCCCTGGTACAGGTAAGTAGTAGAGTTGAAAGATAGGAAAGCTCAGACAATGAACAACTACCATAGGGGTAGTGCCATAGAAAATCAGGTCATACAGGGTGGCCTTAGAGGTCCAATAGAATATCGGGTCATGTGGAGTGGCCTAAAAGATCAAGCAAGGCAGCAAATCGCAGAGAATCCACTAGTAGTAAAGGAAGAGGTGTATACTCAGAGCCCTGTGTGACCAAGAGGGGACGATGAGGAAACGGGGGACGACAGGGGCAGAGATAATTAATACCTGAAAGAGATCAGTCGATGGTCTGGCGTGGAGAAACAGTGGATGATCGTAGCCTTAAATGGAAGCAGGAGCTGGGGTAAGGTGCTGAAAACCAAGCGGGTGGACATAGAGGCGGGAACAGGAGACAGGAATAGCACATACCGGGTAGGTTAGCGTAGGGCTAATCAGGGGTTCCACAGGATCCGGGGGCAATCACGACCTATGAGGACAAGGGAAGAAGGGGAATGAGGCCGGAGAGAAAACCGGGTGGGCTGCGTATGGTGACGTGGTCCCTGCCGTTCCTGGGTGCGGGGAGCAGAGATGTTCAGGGAGGCAGAAATCCAATCTTTGAGCGTGGGGAAGATGGCCGCTATGAGTCCCATGGACTAGTGAAGCGTCTCGGTGTTTGGTAAAGTTAGTTGGGAACCGGCGAGGTAGGCCGGAAGAGATAGGAAGCAACGTGGGTCAAAATGACTAGACCGGGCGGGGAGTAACCGCGTCTAGTACCCTGGGTAGACGAGTGAGAGCACATGCTGGAAGGGGGAAAAAAAGGTAGAAGCACCGAAAACAGACGTGTGTAATTACAAAATGCAATAGAGAATCTCATAATAAATGAGCATCATATAATGAAAGAAAAGAAGTAATTATAATTGCAATGACGCCAAGTACATCAGTGGTTGTCCATCGCTTGTGACACATGTAAATGATAGAGCATTACATCAAGTAAATCAATGTATATACAAAGAATGGTGGATTAAAAACAACATCGTTAAGGGGTATACAATATTGAGGTGTCAATACAATATAAACAGCAGATGGGATATACATCCATAAATGTACATGATATAGTCAAATTGTGTCAATAAAGTTGATGGATACAATAGAGAAATGGAGTGTAGTGGCAATGAGGATCATGTTCAGAGGGCACAACCAGTGTGCATGTAGGAGACAGGGCAGAGAATGAACAATGTCAGGGTCGAAAGGACTAAACGAGGAGTGGTCAAGGATGTCAAGGTACAGCGATACCGTATTTGTCCAGCGAGTTTAGCTCATTATTGACAGAGTCACAGCGCGCAATCCACTTGCACTCACATTTATTCAGACGTAGTTTCAAGTTACCACCACGGATCGGGAGTTCCGGGCGGTCAATCACTTGCCAAACTGAGTCAGTTTCAGAGTCGTTTTTTTCTTTTAAGTGTACAACAAGTGGTGCTGTCTCGACATTACATCTTATGCAACTTTGGTGTTGGGAAATTATGCTGCTTTACCATCTGTGTAGTTTGGCCGATGTACAATAGATTGCAGGGGCAATGTATGGCATAGATCACATTAGATGTGTGGCAGTTGGTGAATTCGTTAAGTTGGTATCTGTGGCCAACGGCGATAAATTCCTTTTTGTTATAGGCTAGGTTGCACACAGAACAAGATTGGCATTTGTAATTGTTGATAATCGGTGGTAACCTCCACATTGAAGTCACAGATTAGGTTTTATTTTTATTTTTAGGCCAAGTGATAGCATGGACCAATTTGTCAGAGAGGTTACTACCCCTCTTGTATGAGAAGAGGGGAGGTTCCTTGAAGGGGGCATTAGTCCGCAGTATGGACCAACATTTCTTAATCACCTTGCTGACCTTGTTGCTTGAAGGACTGTAGGTTGACACAAAGGGGATGCGTGAGTTGGTACGTTTCGGGGAAGGAGAGAGAAGTACTTCCCTATGGCAGTACCATGCCCATTTGGATGCACGGGAAACAAGGCGTTTGTGGTAACCCCTGTTGATCAATTTCTCAGAAAAAATGGCAGCCTCTCTGAAGTAATCTTTGTGCCATTTACAATTTCTCCAGATACTGAGGAACTGTCCGTAAGGTAAGACATCCGTAAGGCCTCTTGGGTGATAGCTAGAGTACAGTAAAATAGTGTCGCGTTCTGTGGGTTTGCAGTATAGGGTGGTACCTATGGCTCCGTCCTCTGCGTGAAGGATGTGATCAAGAAAGGGAGGTCATTGGTTCTCACATCCGAAGTGAACATGAGGTGGGCTTGGCAATTGTTGAGCCAAGATATGAAAGATGACAGATCTTCGTGTGTGCCATGCCAGAGTAGAAGAATGTCGTCAATGTAGTGACGCCAAAGGTTGATTTTGTTGACAAAGGGGTTTTGAGCAGATAAGAAATGCATGGTTTCAAGAGGGTGTACATAGAGGACAGAAAAGTTGGGGGCGAAGCAAGCGCTCATTGAGACACCATTAATCTGGAAATAGCAGGTGTCTTTGTAAAGAATTTTTTTGTTTATGAGTGCAATGCGTAGGAGGTCCATTCTAAACTCAGAGGGGATGCTGGCGGGTCTGGGTCGTGTGTCCAAGAGTTGTTTGATGGCAGCCAGGATTTCAGTGCGGGATATGTTAGCATATAATGATTCAATGTCAAGGCATATCATTAAGTCAGTTTCGTTATCAAATCGTATGTCTTCGATGATGTTAATCAGATGTGTACTGTCCCTGACAAAGGTGTCGGTCAAAGGGACAAATTCTTTCAAAATTCAGTCAATGTATTTGCCCAGTGGTTCCAGAATTGAGTCACAACCGGACACTATAGGCTGTCCCTGTGGCTCCAATGAGTTTTTATGGATTTTGGGCAACACATATTTAACTGGAGTTCTATGGTGTGGATTATTTAAGAAAGCATTTTCTTATTTGATATAATTTCAGACTGCAAAGCATGGGTAGTGACTGCTTGTGTTTGTTTGCGGATGATCGGGAGTGGGTCTGTGGGCAAGGTGCTGTAATGGGAGATGTTGTTGAGTTGGCGTTGGATTTCTATATTATATTTATCCATATCCATGACCACTATGCCGCCACCCTTGTCTGCAGGTTCGATAACTATGTGTTGGTTGTCGCGTGGGCTGTCTGAGGCCTGTTTCTCACTGAGTGGGAGATTGTAAGGGACAAATTCAGATTGATGTTGTAGTTCCTTGATTTTGTGAATGACTAGTCTTTCCAAAGTCAAGATTTCAGGTGGCATCATTGAAGCAGGGGGAAGAAAAGTAGAGGTCGGTGGAATTGCCTCTCATAAGGTCTGTCGGGGGGCGTGGCTTGGTAAGCCACGATGGCGGCGGCGTTTTGCTGAGGCTCCGCGATCGGGCTCGCATCCTGCCCATTACCAGGGATCGCCGTGAGCCTCAGCCAAAGCAACGACAACTGACAGAAGTGGCAGCACCGGGGGCTTCACCCGAAAGAGTCGTGACCGCTGCTGAAGTGCGGTACCGACAGGAAGAAGCTTTGTTTGCCGGGACGAGGAGCCGGACCGCAAGATGGCGGCCGCGTCCCCGGCCACCTAGACCCTGAGTGTCCGCACCCCCGCAGCCGGTCCGGAGACCCTGGGGACCGCGTACACATTGAGGCGGCGGAAATCTTAACAGGTCGGCGTCCCTGATTACTGAAGGCTTGTGCGACACGGGACTCGCCGCGACGAATGCGCATCGGCGCACAAGATGGTGGACGCCAGCCCGGAGCCTTGCCCCACCTGCACCTCTACCCGACTGGTTGCCGGTCTGGCCGCTGGACACTGAGGGACGCCAGCCAGCGCACCACCATCGCGGCGCCCGGATCCCTCGGCGGCGGAGCAGCTCCTGACGAGTGGTGAGTGCCGGCCCCCCCCCCTCCCCCCTGGGGGCCCCCACCACTACCTCCACAGCGACCTCCAGGCCCCCCTTGAGACCCCCAGCGGTCATCCCACATCCACGCCGTGGGCCGGGGACCGATGCTGCATTGACCCCCCTGGCGCAGCGGACAGCACTGCTATTCGAGCTGCCTGACCTCGGCATGGCGCCCGGAGAGGCCTAGGAGCCTCGCCCCACCTGCACCTCTACCCGACCGATTGCCGGTCCGGCTGCTGGGCACTGAGGGACGCCAGCCAGCGCATCACCGCCGCGACGCCCGGATCCCTCTGCAGCGGAGCAGCTCCTGACGGGTGGTGAGTGCCGGCTCCCCCCCTCCCCCCTGAGGGGCCTCCACCACTACCCCCGCAGCGACCTCCGGACCCCCCCTGAGACCCCCAGCGGTCATCCCACATCCACGCCGTGGGCCGGGGACCGAGGCTGCACTGACCCACCTGGCGCAGCGGACAGCACTGCTACTCGAGCTGCCTGACCTCGGCATGGCGCCCGGAGAGGCCTAGGCGCCGAGCCTGCCCCGGACTTCCCTACAGCAGCGACGCCGGTGGAGTCACACCGCATCAGGAACAGCGCCTCACCACCACGGTCCCGCAGGAACCCTCCAAGCAAAACACTTTACTTCGACCCCCGCCACGGCCTGTCCACGGCTTTGGGGGAGGGGGTATGCAGCTGGCCCTATACCACGTCCATAGCCTGCTGTCTTGAACCCACGCAGGCCCTACCGCCGACCCGGAGGACCCCGAGCGAACCCCCGGGGGCCCCGACTGCCACAAGAGCCTGCTTGCTCGACCCCCACAGGAGTGACCCTCGACCCAACTACCCGTGGCCCCCGGACCCCGAGACGCCGCAGCGCCCTCTCCCACAGCCCAATGGGGAAACCAAGGGGCACGCAGGCGACCGCCATCCCTGAAACGGCCATCGAGAACATGCCGCACACAAGGACTTGGACTCAGGCGAACACATCGAACGCTGATCCCACGCTATCGGCGAAACTGGATCAGGTGCTGGCGGCTATCGAAATGTCCCGGCTCTCTATGGAGGAACGTCTAGGCACCCTGACGACGGACATCAACCTAATACGCGACGATCACCGCAAACTGGTGGATAGAGTGAAGGAGGGAGAGCGAAACGTGGCGGCGCTTCAGCCCACGGTGAAGACGCAAGAAGCAGACATGAAGGAAGTCATGCGCCGAGTGGCGGCCCTCGAGGAGCGCACTATCGATTTGGAAGGGCGCTCAAGGCGCTGCAACATCCGTGTCCTGGGCCTGCCGGAGGGTATCGAGAACTCGGACCCGCTGACCTATATGGAATCATGGACCAGGTCGTTTACCCCCGAATCGGAGCGGTCAGCTTTCTTCTCCATCGAAAGGGCACATAGGGTCCCAGCCCGGAAACCCAAGCCGGGCCTGCCCCCACGCCCTATGCTGGCCAAGTTCCTGCATTTCCGAGACCGAGATGCGGTGCTCCGTGCGGCCCGGATGGCGGGCCCCTTGCAAGTGGAAGACCAGCAGGTCATGGTGTTCCCAGACTACGCCCGCGAGGTACAACAGCAGCGCTCGACCTATCTAGAAGTTAAGAGGCGTCTCCGTGAAAATGGTCTTCAGTACTCCCTACTATTCCCGGCCCGCCTCAAGGTGCTTCATAACGGGAAATCCATATTTTTCACCACGGCGGAGGAAGCACAGGACTGGGCGGAATTCCACTGTCCGTTGATCCCTAAACCCGGTCCCCAGCGGAGACAGAACAATGACTCACGACGTCCTAGAAGGCGAGGCATGAATCGCACCCGAACAGACAACTCCAAGAGTCAAGCATCCTCACCCTCGGGCTCACCCGATCTCACGCAAATTATGCAAGAACGACAGGAAGCCCTACGGGCAGTGACTGAGCTACACACTTCTCCTCCAGCTTCGGACCTGGAACACCAACCACACCTGTTCACCCCCGAGAAGGACCGGGACAGTGATGGCACAATGTCAGGGTTTGGACCGATTTCATCTCCCCTCATTGCGGTACGCACCACAGACACCACCCGTGCAGGTCAACCAGGCACCTCTTTAGGATGAACAATTGGACGATTGCTGTATCCTCTTTCCTTTTGGCTGTTGACCACGCTATGCGTAGACTGCGCGCCGAAGAGGCATAGTTAGTTGACTGTACATACACACGCTCGAATGCCATTTTTCCTCCAACTGCCCGATCTGCGAACAGCCCAGCAGTAACGCACGCTACCACCCCCACAGAATTCTGTTATATTTCTCCCCTAGAGGGACACTAGTTTGGATATGCCACCTCCGGTGATATATCCCCGGCATTGGGACTGTTCCCCACTTTTGGTTCTACACGTTGTAGCCCCCGTTAGACCCTCCCCCACACATATGGCAGCATGGCGCGCAGGAGCACATACGAGACACAGGCCCACGCGGTCCTTGGGAGGTACAAGGGTCCCCCGCTCGCAAGCACGAAACCACAGCAATGGCGACTCCACGGTCAGATGTTAACGTCCTCACGCTGAACGTACGGGGCCTCCACACACCTAGCAAACGCTATTCCGTCTACTCTTACATTAAACGTATGTCAGCTTGCATAGCACTGTTACAAGAGACACACACCAACGCTACCGAGCTGGCCCGATTACAGGCTAAATGGCGGGGGACCTTTTGCGCCACGACCTACTCAGCATTCGCTCGTGGCGCCTTAGTGTGGGTTAGGCCAGGCACCCCTTTTCGGTCACTTAGACGGGTGGTTGACAGGGAGGGCAGGTACGCATTGTTAGAGGGAATCTTAGACGGGCAAGGGGTCCTCCTGGGCAGCATCTACGCCCCTAACACCGAACAAGATAAATTCTGGGATCACCTCACAGTAGTCCTGGCCCAATTCGCTGCCATTCCATGGATTTTGGGAGGTGATTACAATTGCACGCTGAACCCCGCCCTAGACAGATCACACCCCCCTCCCACAGGCTCCCCAACCCCCCGACAAGCGGAACTCTTCAGGGCTTGGACCACACACTGGGCACTCACCGACGCGTGGCGACACCTACACCCGCTGGCCCGTGTCTATTCGTTCCACTCGATTCCACACAACCTCCGGGTCCGTTTGGACAGGTTCTTATGCTTGGCACCTATCCTCCCGCGGGTCGCGTCCTCGGACTATCTGGGTCGGATCCTCTCGGACCACGATGCCCACATCTTACGCCTGACCTGGCGCCCCCCACGCCCGCCGGTCCCCACCTGGCGCCTCCCTAAGGACTGCTTGTCGGACCAAGTCTTCAGAGACACACACAAAACCAGTATCCAGGATTACTTCCTACACAACGCGGGTACGACATCATCGGCGTTAATGGAATGGGATGCATTCAAAGTGGTGGCGCGGGGGGAATGCATACAACAAATCGCAGGGGTTCGTCGCACACTAGAACAGACGCTCCTTACATCGGAACGGCGTCTGGCTGCGCTTACGAAACAAACCGATGACTCGGAAGAGAGCGTTGCGCTCACGGCCGAGGCGAAGTCGATATACCAGGCTGCTTGCGCCGATCTCCGGAAGTATAATTTTCGCGCCTATGCCTCCAGAGTACACAAAGAACGGGACAAAACGGGGGCACTTCTTGCCTGGATGGCACGACCGGACGCCGAGTCCAAGCCGATTACGGATATTATCAATCCGGAAGGCATATTGGTGCGATCCCAGGCCGAGATTCTCCTGGCGTTCCAACGCCATTACGCACAGGTATACGAGGCCCCAACCCGCTACGCTCCATCATGCGTGGATTGCTTCCTCGAGTCGCTGACGCTGCCCACGATATCGGACGCTGACAAGCGCGCGGTTGACGCCAAAATAACACCCTCGGATGTCACTCAGGCATTACGTGCCCTCTCCCGGAATAAAGCCCCGGGACTCGACGGCTTCCCACTGGAGTACTACTCGACGTTCTCTGCCCTGTTAGCTCCCCGAATGGCCCGGATGTTCGCAGCGGCTCTCCATCTGGGAGTGCTTCCCCAGTCACTACGGGAATCCGTTATCGTGACCTTCCCCAAACCTCACAGGGACCCGCTCCAACTGGGGTCATATCGTCCTATCACGCTCCTCTCGGCGGACTGCAAGGTCCTCGGGAAGATCCTGGCTGACAGATACACTCAGATCATACGCCCACTGGTCCACCCTGACCAATGTGGGTTTGTACCGGGCAGGAACACCTCACAGAACATCCGCCGTGTCTTCCATGTACAGGATCAGGTTCGGGACAGATTCCCGCGCGCCGCTTGCCTGATCATGGACTTGGAAAAGGCGTTTGACACTCTCACCTGGCCATACCTATTCGCGATCCTGAGTCGTCTCAACGTTGGCCCGACACTCATAGCATACACTCGCCTCCTATACACCGACCTAACCTCGCGAGTGCGGATTGGGAAACACATATCCTCTGCATTCGAGGTCCGCCGAGGCACGCGACAGGGTTGCCCCCTATCACCCCTTTTATTCGCCCTGGCCGTCGAACCGCTGGCGGTTAGACTGCGTCAGGAGGGAACCCACTGGGGCATCCCTCTCGCGGATGATATGCATTGCGTCTCCCTGTACGCAGATGACCTCCTGATATATGTCCGAGATATAGAGGCGGACCTGACCCCCATAGGGGTGGCGCTGACAGAGTTCGCGGACGCCTCAGGACTCCAGGTGAACTGGGACAAGTCCACGGTCTACCCATTCCACCCACGCTTACCGCCCCGAGACGTCGAGCTGGGAACCCGCAAGCTCTCGTGGTCCGCGGAGGCCCCTCGGTACCTCGGTGTCCGCCTGTACCACTCACCGGCAGACATCTTCGACGGCAATCACCGAAAGGTGCTTGCTAATCTACGCCTGACTGTAGCCTTCTGGAACAAGCTTCCGTTGGCCCCGATAGGACGGATAGCCCTGGCAAAAATGGTGATGCTCCCCCGACTTCTCTATCACTTCACAAACCTGCCGGTGGTACCACCCAGATCTTTCTTTCGGGACCTCAACTCTCTGCTGGGCACCCTTATCTGGGGCACGAACCGACACAGAGTGGCCCTGAAAACCCTTCAACTTCCCACATCACAAGGTGGACTTGGAGCTCCTTCCTTCGAGTCCTACTTCCTGGCGGCACAGCTCCAATGGTTATCATATTGGACAGCGGACCGCTACACCCTGGAGACCGCTACCCCGACCGGCAGAGTTCCAACCCCGGAGCTCATCCGTCTCCTTATCCCGGGCACCAAACCCCGACGGACATACCCCCGACAAGTCACGATAGCGCGCCAATGTATGATGCGGATCCACCGGATGGCCCCAAGTAGGGCCCCATACTCCCCACTGCTGCCGCTGGTGGGCTGCCCCAGACAAGACTCCTATTTCTCGGCGCCAATGTTAGCTGAGTGGACTCGTTGCACTATCATGGATATGGAGTCGCTCTTCGAGGAAGGACAACTGAAACCAATCACTCAGCTAGCTGCAGAATACGACCTCCCCCCAGGTCAATTCCTTAGGCACCGACAGCTGCTTGAGGGATTCCGTCCCCACCATAATCTTAGGGCAGGGGAACCGGACACGCACCCAGTAGTGCACACTATCCTACACATGGGAGTGGGTCGCCATCTGATCACCTGGTTGTATAAATCTATTCAGGAACTCTCACACGCCCCCCTGGCGGCCTTGCGGGCCACATGGGAGGAAGACATCGGTCGCGCACTACACGACTCAGAGTGGACCAAGGCGCTCGAGGCCCCGAAACGCGTCTCCAGAAATGCCAGATTCAAAAACATTCAATACTATATACTGCACAGGGCATACCTCACGCCGGCGCGCCTACAACGGTTTTACCCATCCACACAATTCCTATGCCCCAGATGTCGTTCCCCCGACGCAGATTTCCGTCACATGTTCTGGGACTGCCCCGGCCTACACTCCCTGTGGAAAACTGTGCACGACACACTGGCGGATCTCACAGGCCTCACAACACTAGCTTCCTGGGAATCCAGCGCACTGGGCATCCTACACATCCCTAAACAGGCACCTGTACACAGGCGGTTCGTGTCCTTGGCGCTGCTGCTGGCAAACAGATGCATAGCTATGCATTGGCGATCCCCGGAAGATCCCCCTATAGCAGCCTGGACAGGAGCAGTTTGTAAGTGGGCGGCAGCGGAGGAGGACGCCCTTAGGGAGGAAGAGGCCAAGGGCGCGCGTAAACATCCCATCTCCATGGAATGGGCCATGCTCCTACACAGCTTCCGGCAGTCCCTGCGCACAGAAGACCCACCCACGCCCCCCCCCTCTCCCCCACTCCCTCTCCCGAATGAACATATAGCTCCTGTCCAAGGCCCAGGCCCCACACTGTAATCCCGCTAGGCTTTGACATGGACTGCCCCCGCTGTCTGGCTACACTGCCCTGATATAAACGCATTTTGAGGGAACCCTTCGTCTCCCGGCATCCGACACCTGCTCCTCTTCTACCGTGCACCTGCTAACGCCCATATGCTCCCCTCCCCAGTTGTGTTTCCCCAGTTACCAGCAATACAATCATAAGTACTGTACAGACTCTGATACTACGCCAACAAGGCGGGCATTCCTGTATCCTCTAGTATCCACCCTTCTCCCTTATGGAGCACGATAATAGGATCCCAGCCTGAGACTGTATAATGCCAATCTGTACTGTTTCACAGAAGAAATGTCATAAATTCATAAGTTTGCTCACAGAAAAGTTGCGCGCATGGCTGGCCGTGGCTGAATGTTGAAGCCACGCCAGCGGTTGATTCTCTGTGTACCCAAGTATTATGATGCAACAATAAAAATACATTTAAAAAAAAAAAAATAAGGTCTGTCGGAGTCAGGTTTATCGGCAAAAAATTGTTTACGGCGGATGCACCTAAAAAATAGAAGTAAGTCCTCTTGTAGTTTAAAGAAGTTGCTGGGGTCAGCGGGGACAAAAGAAAGGCCTTTACTGAGGAGTGAAACCTCATTTGTGGACAAGATATGTTTTGACAGCTTGAAGATGGGAATAGAGGAGCAATTTGAGGTGCTAGGGCCTACGGGTGAGGGATCCACATTGGTGGCTAGGATCCGTTAGGCAATAGTAGTTAAATGCACCATAGATGCTGTATGTGGAGTTGTCCTGTGGTTCGAGGTACTGGGACTTATCTAGGATGCTTCATCATTGTGTGGTGTGCTAAGTTGAGCAGTCATTATTGGGGGTCCCATTGATAGAATTTGCAACTTGTTTGTCGCTTGCCCGCGTACTGGTATTGATAGTTGGGCCTTATTTGTTCGCGACCGCGTCTGCGGTTCACTCCTAAAAAAATAGTTGGTAGGAGTGGGGGGTGGATGGGGTCTACTCTGTGGACGCTCTGAGCTGGGGCCTTCCTCAGAATGTGAATCCTCTATAGAAGTATTCGAGGAATCCGAGATGGTAATGGTCTGATTATACCTATACCTACCCCAGTACCTTATTTCTAGGTGGTTGGTAAGGTGTGTTGTAAAATAGTAGTGTAGTTCCTATATTCCCAATAGGCTCTGCGCATTGGAATAATATTAACTATAGTTTAAATGTAGGACTAAGGTCGACTACGTCTCTATCGAATATATTAGACTTAATTGTGAGTTCCAGCTAGCTCAGAGGTCACTAGAAACTTTCTCGAATAAACAAGAAGGGATTAGTTTCTGACAACCTCTTAAAACATGACAACTTTGTTTCCCGAGATAAAAACGTATCTTCAGAGTCGCAGAAACAATAGATAGATATTTCACTCAGTCAATCGTGAATGCTTCGTTTCACCAGAGGTGCAGAGACATAGAGAGACGGGTGTTTTCAATATTAGTATTTATTGAACAGTCTTCTTTCTCATGCAGAAGAAATGAACTGCTACAATCGTAATACTGGTTGCAAAGTACAATGCGTACAGTACGAAGAGTATTATAAAATAATACTGCAAAAGCATGTTATGGTTTCTTAGCCATAAAATACATAGAATACATACATTAATAAATAAAGACTAAAACTACTCAACTGGTGCTTCTAAAATACGCCTACCCCGATGTACCTAACCTAGACTAGTATAAGGGAAGAAGTAAGTGAGGTGTAGCTTGGTTTTAGCATTCTTTGCCAAGAATCTATCCAAGAATTCTCTAAGCGACTAATCAGCTCCGTACCTTGGTTCAGAATGCAGGAGATCTGATATCTCTATCTCAGGACTCGATTTCCCAACAACCCGCAAGGGTAGCTTAGAAACACTGGAGATGGATTTCTTGGCAAGAGAAAAGACAGTGTCTCTCTCAGTGCGTCTGCTTGAGGGTCGGCTTCCTTCGACACTTGCTGCGGCGAGCTGTGTCGTGTAGGTAGATAGTCGAACTGCTCCAAACCACCGTGTGTTTGCCTGGGCAAGTGTGGATATATTTATACCTTGAAGGTGCCGAGATTGACGTAAGGTTGGACATAATAACGTCGTTAAAGACTAAGGGGCATATTACCAAGCATTAGCGAAAAATATCGCTAAGCTTGGTTAGCGGCTATATTTATATTGCAGTGCTTTCCCTATTTTTATCGCTTAGGAGTCTTGATATTATCAAGGTTTATCTCCTAAGCGATAAAAATCGGCCGAAACGCATGAATATCTCTGAAAAGTCAGCGATATTCATGCATTAGCGAGCAAATGCTCTTAGCCGTGTTATCCACCTACCATTGGGTAACATGGCTAAGCACTGCTCTGGGCAGGCGTTAACTTTTGGAGATAATCGTGCTTAGTGCTATTATTTCCAAAAGTTGGTAATAGGACTTAGCGATGTTAGCGACTGTTTCCAGTCGCTAACATCTTGGCACGCCCACTTTACATGTTATTAGCGATATATCGCTGACATGCAAAGTGGGCCCCCAGAAGCTAGCTATCTCCTACTAGCTGTCGCTAACTGGTGTTAGCGACAGCTAGGTAATAGGGTGATTAAATTATCGCCGCTTTAGCGGGAAAGATTCTCGCTAAAGCGGCAATAAGGCCCTTGGTAATATGCCCCCCAGTTTTTTGAAAACTCTATGAGTTCTTGGGTAAATCAATATTCAAGCAAGGGGAAGTTCCTGACTGCTGAAGGCGGGTTTTTCCAAGAAATCGTTGTGGATTTTCGGAACTAGTGGAAGTAGCCATGCCGTATTTGGACTGCACGGGATAAGTCTAAATATGGTGATGATTTCTATGCCTATATAAGGGTCGAGTGATTTATACCTATATATGGGCATGAATCGGGAAAATTACACTAGGGTCCTAAAACGCTACACAACACACATTCCACTTTAATGTGTTCAACATTACTAATTTATAAGCATCTAAACATATCTAGAACATGTATTTACAATCCCACCCAAAATACATGAAACACACTTGAAATGGTTGTACACGAAAATGAGCATTGCTACAGTACGCATTAAAAGGAAATTATGTCATTCTAAGCATAAAGTATGATATCGGTAATGCAAACTGAATGAATCATGTAGTTATATTTATGAAAATGGCTCTTAAATACAGAAGAAAAGGTCGAGACCATTCCATAACATAGTATATCAACAGTTATAGTATTGAGAACAAGGCCAAATATTGTCTGTAGGAAGTGTTCAAAAAGAATTTCTTGTTCTCTTAGAATAGTTATACTTTAAGCAGATTACTTTGTGCCAAAAAAGGTCAATATTTTGGGGAAAAAAATCAAATCGGCGAGAAAAATAGTTCCAGAGTTAGAAGTCTTGTTTTGAAAAAGTGAAGGCCGAATTTCAGAGTTCAGAGAACGCTGTGTGCTAATTTCAAAAGTTAGTCTCGGTGTCAGGAGTTAATATCAAATCGTCTAGGCTGGAAAAGAAATCGTCTACCACAGTAGGTGAAAGTGGAACTACTTCATTAAGTAGATCAATTGTGCACAGATGAGAAGCATCGCTGTCAGCGTCATCCGCAGTAGCAATGTTCGCAGTAGATGGTACATGTGTGCCTGTTGTTCCTCGTGCCTCACCATTAGCTGGGATCGCCGGTGAGATCTCTACGAATGCCGTCATCAGGATTGGCAGCCGTTGGGTGCAACACGATGCATGAAGTGCATGAAGTGGAGTGGTGTGGCTCACTGGTTAGAGGCGGCAGACCCGGAAGCAGAGAACGGCCCGGGACCAGGGTTCAATTCCCGACGCGGCAGGGTCGTGGACCAGGGTCAGCGGACTCGATAATTCTCGCCTCGGTGCCTACTCTAACTAGGGATCACACTCGGCAACTCCAGGCATTAGCTTGCCTCATCTCTACAATGGCCCCCCACATTCACCGGAGATGCCTGGTTTCACCTTGGAGATACCCAGTAGGGGCCATCTCACAGGGATAGCCAGGATGGGTTCCCCAGCAGTCTACAGCGCCACAACGCCTCTGGGCAGCAGTGCGCTTTACAAGACACAAGACACATGAGCCGTTACCGGACCTAGCAACGCGTCAACATTCATTGGCAGTGCTGATGGAAGTGTAAGACAAACGTCTAACTCGCATTCTTCTCCACAAAGCAGGCATCGTAGAACAGGTAAGATGCAATCTTGACAGATTGGTCTGAATGAAAGGAACCAAGTGGTATTCAGATCTCTTAAATGAGCCAAGCCAAGAATCTGTGTAGTTCTGTCACTGTACCGCATGGCTAGGAGAGCGTTCTCCATTGTAGTCTGGGTATCGCTGGTGACTGGACTTGCCATATCGGAGCAGAAGAAACAAAAATAGATTTCCTGCTACGAGTCCCAAAATGAGAGGCAGGCCGCCGAACACAGAGTGCACGAAATTTGGAAACATGCCTAGGACTGCTTCAAAGGGTGCTAACAGTCCCGAAAAAACTGCCTTAAATACATGTGCAATACCACTCGTATCAGACTTGTTTAAGATACGACCTAACATTTCTGCGAAATGTATTGGACAGTTCGTTGATAATAGGGCATGTATCTCCGCAGAAGTCCTTGCGACTTGCAGATCATATGTTTCTCTGGACGAGGTCAGTGGCATAGTTTTTTGCAAAAGAATGGCTTTCATTCTGCTTAAAGTATCAATTTGTATAGAAGAGATATTCAGTGAAGGCCATAACGGCGACTCCCCATCTGTCTTGCTTTTGGGAAACAATACTTGCATACAACAAGTGACCCTGGCTGACACACTAACTAGATAGGATATTGCTGGCATCATTCCACAACAGCTGTGACCACTCAACATTATGTAGCTACCATTGAATAGCTGCCTAAAAACTGGATCTATCACTGCTGCTGGAGAACCGTGCAGGTGGCAAGAAAGGTTATTTGAAGAACCCTCGCAGGCTCCCGTGTAAATTAATACCTTGACGCAAAAGTGTACAGCTTAGTGAGTTCTTACAATTTTTTCCACTAAGAAATACCTCCTTTCCCCCACTCCAACATGTGTGTGTGTATGGTAAATTCCAGGTCGACTTAATGTACTCTTAACCCAACCTTTCATACAGGCCTGCTGGTATATGTCTTAAGCAATACTGAAACTGGAAACTCGTCACTGGTATCGTGATGGTGCCATGTATTATCCATTCCACGATTGGCTTCCCAGAAACAGTTAATGGTAATCTTTCCAGATTTTCTATGCTCAGCACCGTATAGCCTGCTCCTCTTTATGCCAAAGAGAGTTGTTTATCTGTAAGGTTAAACACAGTAAACAATGACAATGACGTGGTGTTGATTAGATGCCATGGCACGTAGCCTGAACTGAGATTTTGTAACGTCCAGCCTAGCAGCATTATAGAACATCATTGAGACTGGCCATGTTGTAACATTAGCAAATCCTGTTCTATTATGTCAAATGGCAGAGGATGCCCTCTTTCAAGACCCCCTTGCAAAACCATCTTAACCATCAGTAAGGGCGATGCCCCCTTTGACTGCTGTTGCTTTGACCCCCTGCATTGGTGAAGGAGGCTGCCGGGATACTTTAAAATCCATCCTGCAGTACCTCCTTTCGTCCCTAGAGGGCCGGGCCGGAGCCGAGAATCAGCAGTGAGGTGAGCCTGGGTCCCGGGTTTGCTCAGAAGGTGGCTGGCGGCTGATGCAAAGAGAGCAAGGATTCTCTCTTTCACTATCACGGGGCAGGAAGCCCTCTTTCAAGACCCCCTGCAAAACCATCCTAAACATCAGTTGGGCCCGCACCTTCACCCGAGGGCATCCCCGTCCAAGGTGCAGAGAAAACATATGCCCATTTGACTCGGACCTGATTTTCCCGGTTCCACACTCGGGATTCTTTGGTTAATTAGGTCCACGCCCCCACATCCCTGCCAGAGCACTCCTCGACGGCCCCTCGGCTCCTTTCTGCCTTGAAATCGAGTGGCGGACAGAGGGGCACCACTTCCTGGAGAAAACGGATCATTTCTAAGAACTGTGACATTGAACGTTTGTTAAACTTGTTGTGGGCAATTACGAGGCTCAGCCACAGAGGGCTTATATTTACAGAGACAAAACGTTGCCCTAGGCACAAGTAGTGCCAGCTGCATTGTTTAGACCTTTCACAGATTGCGCAGCAAGTAGTACCAGCTGCACCGTTTAGGCCTTTTACAGCTGTGCAGCAAGTAGTGCCAGCTGCACCGCTTAGGCCTTTTACAGCTGCACAGCAAGTAGTGCCAGCTGCTCCATTTAGGCCTTTTACAGCTGTGCTGCAGGTAGTGCCAGCTGCACCATTTAGGACACTTTATCTGTGGGGACATTTCTGATTGAGTTATGACTCTCGCTGCATTGGCAGCAACCTTGACATTATGGTTTCAGGGCATTTGAGTCCCCCTATGAGATGGTCAGTTGGCCAGGGAGACTGCGAGCGCCTACGAAGTGGAATCCTCTGACTAGCCTGCTCCCAAGATGGCAGAGTTATATTCGAAAGACTAAAGAGATAGCGACGAGGGGCAAGACACCGCTACCAATCGCTCCAACGCTGGCACCTGTAACTCATTAGAAGGAACGGTGCAGCTCTCACTCATAATTATATAAGGTTGGTTTTTGCATATCTCTAAACTTTTACACATCTACCAACATGACATCCTGCTCTCCTCTGTGAGAGACCCCTCTACCGTCAACTACTCTGAACTCTCATTCCTCCCACTCAGCTATTTAACCTGGCTGACTCACTTTGTTTACATTGACAGTGACTCGCCATAATATGTAATCACATCTCTTCCACTACCTCCTCACTCTCACCCTCCTACTTGCTGTGCTATCCTTTCTATGCGCATTATGTTGCTATACTTGCTATGTTAATGCTGGTTATGTGCATTATGTCCACATCATGCTTTTTATGCTTTCTATTTTCCGATACTTTCGCTTCGCCTGCATGCGCCTGTGATATGATGAATTTTACCCTCACCATCTATACGATGTCTTTTACCCTTTTTATGTGTGTTACGCTGTCATACTTGCTGTGTTAATGCTATTGATGTGCATTATGTCTGCATTATGTATTTTATTCTCTATTGCTTATGCTTTGCTTGTATGTGCCTTGTGATTTCACGTATTCTTATACCCTCACCATCTATACTGCTTTTCATTGTTTACGTTACATCAGCTTACTCCCACCTACCTATTGCCCCCTGCTGACTCCACCCCCTTCTAGCTCCATGGTCACTTGTTGTCGGCCACTCGCAAGACACCCCCCTTTTTATCAGCTCCGTACTTTGCAGTCTGGGCGTCTCTTTTTACCTTGCAGTGCGATGTGTCCTTCGCCTTGCAGGTATCGCGTTGTCTATTGCTTGTGTTGTGCAGTTTGCTCCATGTGACTAGTTGTGCCCCATCTCCACCATATAAGCTGTATTACACTGTTTACTCGGTCGCAGCAATCTACCCCCACCTATCTCATTTCCCTTTGCTTAGCCCTCCCGCAACTAAACTGCACTTGCCTTTACAGACCTCTACTCCTTACCTAATCTCTCTCTAAATATAAACCAACTGATCCTGGCTTACACCCCCGCTCCATTCTCTCCCACTCATGCCTCCCCTCACCTGCCCCCCTCACTATCACATCTCCACCCATATTGATGCTCGGCCCCAACTCTTGGTCCATCCTCTACCCTCCCCACCTCTCCAAACATGGGAAGAAAAACTTTAAACACAAACTTCTCTGTCAGCATCCCGAAACTCTATTTGCCAACCACCACAACAGCCTCAACTCCTCCATCACCACCAACTATATCTTCTTCTCCAAGCGCCCTTCTAAATGGAAAAGCCTATTTCTACAACACCTCCCTATCACCACCTCCCGCAAGATCCCATACGGTCTGAAACTCTCCACCACCCCATCTGCCGCCTTCACGGGTGAAGTAGACATTTCCGTCTGGAAACATTCTCATTCAAGCCTCCGATCTCCACCTATACACCTTTGAACTCCACTTTCATGCACTTTCTCAACTCCTTTTACAACACGCGAACGCTCCCCTATCACCCCATCCACCCCTCGAACCTTCACCTCTCTCCTCTTCCCCTCCCCTGCGTCCATGTCTGCTCTCACTAACTCACACCAACCCCGGGGTCCATCTCTATCCTTCATCTCTCCCACCCCCCCTCTGCTTCCCCCGATCTCACCGTCCGCAACCCCCATCTGTATTCTTGATTCCCAACCTCTGCAGTCCACTAGTGCCACTAACTCCCCCGCGACCCCTCACGCCCAATCCACCCCAGCCCCACTTACCCCCCTCACAAACCCACCCAATCTTGAGCCCAACCTCCTCTCCTACCCCCGCCTCTCCCCTCCCCATACTAATAATGCAGTTTCTTCTACACCCCCATCTCCCTCTGAATTCCTCCTCACCTTACCCTATGATTCATTTCTCCCTCACCCTCCCCACTTAACATCCCCCCTCAGCCACTTTCTACTTCCCACGTCCCCCCCGATTCCTCCATCCCACACTCCCCTGTTCTCCCATGCAACACAAAAGACACCAGAAACGCCACCCCCCGATCTCCCTGTCCTGTTCTCCAAACCCACCACCCAACCTGAACGCCTCATCCCCGTCTATCTCCTGTGCCCCCGCTCTACCCAACCTGAATGCCTCATCCCAGTCTATCTCCTGTGCCCCCGCTCTTCCCAACGACGACCATCACCCTCATCACAACCCTCCCCCAGGCTATCCCCCCATCCTCCCTTCTATCTCAGACCCTTAGACCACTCCTACCCCTCTAACTTCATTAACCCTATAGAACCACTTCATTCCTCACTTCTTACCCAATCACTCCTTAATGTTGAACTTCTCCTATCATCCCTTGCCATTGAACTCACCTCCCTTAGAACTGATGTCTCTCTCCTCACCAAAGCACACTCTTTGGTTCATGCCCACACATCGATACCCTCACAATATACCATCCCCTCTTCTATACACTCTTCTATACACTCCAACATACCTCCCCTCAACCCCCCCTATTGACTGCCCACATGGCATTGTTGCCAACACCGACACTGCTGCCAACACCAACACTTCTCCTGGCGCTGTTACCAATACTGAAATTCCCCCTGCCCACCCCTCCCCTTGAACAGCTCTACCCTATCTGAACCCGCTGAAATTACCAAAAGCATCCCCCCTTCTATGCCATCACGCCCCCACCTTCACAACTTGACACCTGCACGACAGCCCTAGAAGTTAACTCTCTTACAAGGTCTCTCATCTGCCCATCTTCATCCTTTCCCTCCACTCCCCTTAACCTTCAGTCCACTATCCCAGTTCTCGTTGGTACAAGCAGACTTCCCCTACTTCCAGTGTCTCCTAGACCCCCCCCGACTACTCAGACCTGTCCTCCCCGTCCCCCCTCCCAAATGCCTAGCACCTCCCCCCTCTCATGCTTGCTGATTAAATGCTGATCCGCCTCCTGCCATGCGACTGAGATTGCGGAAACCATTCTCCACAATAACATTGACATAGCATTCCTTACTGAAACCTGGCTCAACCCTCACTCCACTCCTATCCTCGACCTGTTGATCCCACCTGGATATTCCATCATTAAGAAAGATAGAAGCGAACAAATGGGAGGTGGCCTTGCCCTAATCTTTAAAGAAGATCTTAATCTCTCAACAGTCCATGTGCAAGACCCTTCCACATTCGAGTACCTATGCGCTGAGATCAACTTTCCTGGCTGCCCCGCCATTAGGTTTCACACTATCTACCACCCTCCTGGAAATTGTATCGCCTTTACTGAAGAGATGTCTGATTTGATTACCCAAGCATCGCTCTCCTACTATAAAAATCTCTTTCTTGGGGACTACAACATTCACTGGGATAAAAATGACGACCCCGCAGTCTCCTTATTCAACGGCATCATGGACATCACTGACCTGACTCAACTCTGCAAATCCCCAACACACGCCAAAGGTGCCACCCTTGATGCGATTCTGACCTGCAAGGATCTGGCCTCCCTCTCAAACATCCTTCCCGTTGACTGGTCCGACCACCACCTCATCCTCTTCACCCTGAATTGCTCCATTACGCGCCCCACTCCCATCGGCAATCCACCTCTGAAACCTACTCGTAAACTTCACCTTATTCCGCTGGGCGAATTGGAATCCACTATTAAAACTCACTTACTCCTTGCCCCTCTCTCCCTTAGCACTAATGACCTAACCGACCATTATAATAATTCTATTACTGAAGCCCTGAACCAAATTGCCCCAATCAAAATCAAACAACAAAAAAACCTTCCACCCAAATCATGGTTCAATTCTGACCTTAATAACGAAAGATGGGCCCTCAGACAATCAGAACGGACCTGGAGGAACCATCCCTCCTATGACAATCTGGCCTTCCTCAGAAAGGCCAGAACCCTATACAAAAAACAAATCTTCAATGAAAAAGCCTCCTATCTCCGGTCCCAACTGGACCAGGCCAGAAACTGCCCCAGAGAACTATTTAACATTGTTAAAAAACAAACATCCTCTGGCACCCCCAAAATGCTAGCGTCGGTTGAACGATGCGAAGAAATCGCCAGCTTCTTCTCTAATAAAGTCAACTCGATTGAACTCTCCTTCACCTCCACCCCTCTTCCTCCTCAACCTCCCCTCAATCAACTCCCCCACAACATCACCAACACTAGTTCATCTTCTTCCTCCCTGCCGCTAAGTCCCCCTATTTGCCTAAATGGTCGCCCCCAGCTTGTCTTCACTGTCACGCACCACCAGGCTAAAAACCATGCCTCCTGGAGCAAATTCACCCCTGTTTCCGAATCCGCGGTCACCAATATCATCTCTAAGCTCAAACCCTCCTCTCACACTAAAGATCCTCTCCCCGCACACCTGGTCCAAGAACTTAAACATGTCATTGCTCCAGTCTGGACCAACATCAACAATTCCTCTCTTTCCAAGGGCTGTGTTCCCGCTTCCCTTCAGCTAGGCCAAATCTCACCCATCGTCAAAAACACCTCCGCTGACCCTAACGACCTTAACAACCTACGTCCCATCTCTAACCTACCTTTCCTCTCAAAAGCCCTGGAAAAATGTGTCCTGACCCAACTAGATAACCATATCACCTCATTCAATCTCCTAGACATATTCCAATCTGGTTTCAGAAAAGGATGCAGTACTGAAATGGCCATGCTCAATATTACAGATGACATCCATCGCTCCTTAGACAAAGGTGAATCCTCTCTACTAATCCTCCTTGACCTCTCGGCTGCCTTTGATACTGTCCATCATCCCACCCTTCTTAACACCCTCGAAGTTCGCTTCGGTCTCGAGGGCACCGTACTCAAATGGTTCTCTTCATTCCTTCAAAATAGATCCCAACAAATTAAGCTCAGCCACTGCCTCTCCAAGCCCCAACCTGTCTCACTTGGTGTTCCGCAAGGCTCCATCCTCTCCCCTACCTTATTTAACCTATTCATGGAACCTCTCACCCTCATCCTTAAACAAGCTAAAATATGCTACACCCAGATATACTACAGGATTAAATCTCACAAGGACATCCTTCACCTCAACGAGACCCTGATTAAAATCCAAGCCTGGTTCCATCTTAATCATCTCAAACTAAACCCAAAAAAACTGAAATCATCCTTTTCACTCCTAAAAACAACTCCCTCCCCATTCACCTCTGGATCAAGGATATTACAGCTCTCAACTGCCCCGTTCCCCCCCTCAAATACTGCCAAATCCCTAGGCATCAGCATTGACCATAACATGAATCTCATCCCACACATCAAAAATGGCGCCAAGGGTGCCCTCTTCACCCTCCACCACCTCAAAAAACTCAAACCTTTCATACCAGCTGACGACTTTAAAACCGTTGTCCAATCTTTGTCCTTTCCCGTATTGACTATGGTATGGTATTGTGGTGGGCAATTCATGATTTCTTAAAATTGAATTGGTAGCCTTCAGAAGCAAACCCAAGTATTATGGTGTTCACTCTTTTCAAGTGTACGTCCAAATCATCGTCTGTAGGATAGATGTCATCGACATAAGATAATGCCTCATCATCGTACATTTGTACAAACTCTGTTACTCTGGTTAAAAATAACCCTGGACTATTCTTGAATCCCTGGGGGAGACGGCAGAATTGTCCCTATGTCCCCATAATTGAGAAAGCGGTCAAATGCCTGCTTTCTGGTGCAATGTTTTGACAGAAGAAACCATTAGAAATATCTAATGTGGTTTTATATTTTTCCGCACAATGTTATTCATTAGTGCGGCACTGTGTGCATTTTTTACTGCAAACGTTTTGCAACAAGAGTTTACATTTCTGTAATCCAAAATTAGACGATATGTATTGTCTGGTTTGGGGACTGGAAACCATGGATTGTTCATAGATGAGGTGCATGTTTCAATCAACCCTTGGTATTCAAGTTGATTTAAAATCTCCCTGACCTGTTTTTTAGCTTCCTGTTTAACAGGATATTGCCTTTGCATTATTGGTTGAGTTTTTAACTAGATTTTATGGTGAGGAGAATCCTCATCCCATCCTACGTGATTTTTATATAATGCTGGAACCTGGGCTACTGCCCATTTTCTGGCATAAGTGTATTTTTTGTGAATTGGAATGTGATTTGAGAAGGCTGGCATAATGATCTCTTCGCCATGTGGGCACTCCCTGACAAATTCAGGTGGCCAGTCTTGGTCAGCTAGAAGTATGTCATAACACTTAGATAGCTTTTCCCAAAAGAGTGCTTTTATTTTCCTAGTTATGTCCCCCTCCATCCGGAGTGTCACTTCATATAACTTATGGGGTACCCTAACTCTGGTGTGGGCAGTTTCAACTTGAATGCATTTATTCAAGTCCACTGTCTCCAGATAATCCTTCAGGATCTTGCGAGCTATAGTGGCTTCTGCTGCGCTGTCTAGCATTGTCTGGGCTCACTCCCCGTTCTTGAGTTGTGTTCTCAATATCCTCGCATGTCTGATCTTTACACTTGCTACCTTCTTTTTGGTAAATTGAGTTTTCTTATTTTTTGGAACGTGCTGTTTGTCTTTGGACTTCACGCGTTCTTCTTTGTGTTCTGATCGTCCTCTTCTTTCAGAAATCTGCAACAAATTCTGAAAGGTACGAGAGGAACGTGTATCAGTATCTTGATATCTATCAGGTTTTCTCAAGTTATCCCTATTTCTGAGGTTATACCTCTTTTCAGAGGGCTCCTGATGAGGAGGCCTACCTCTGGACTGAGAACGCTTCTCTTTAGAAGGTGTCGGTTTAGTGTAGTGAGATTATTTTTAATAAAAACCATTTCAGGATTTTCTGTTAGTTGGGGTTTTAATGGTTTCCCACCCAAACTATCTCTACCTAGTTCTTCATGGGATTTTTCAATAATTCTTGCAAGTTCATATGGTTGCTCGGTTATATCTGTTTCTTTTAGTTTTTGGCAGATTGCCACGGATGCTGCTTCACCTCTAATGTTAGCTAATAGTATAGCCGAGACCAGTTTGAAATCTTTTAGTAATTTCATACCAAGATTTAAAGCAGGTTCTGGTCCGTATTCATTTTGAATCTGTCTTAGGACGTCTGGTATTACCGCCATAGACGGAACACCATGCGTTTTTGTATAGATTGAACCAAAGACTGCACCCCATGTGTCACAGTCCTCCACGTGTGGTGCAATCCCCATTGGTAGACAGATTGTTAGAATCCTGTGTTTCTCATGAGGTGTACTACAAGGAAATACTGCCTCTATCTGAGTAATTTTTTGAGCTAACCAGAACAGAATTTGTTCCCTTTTTGCAGGCAATTTACCAATGACTGATTGTATAGTCTGTGGTGTAATTTTGTTTGTGTTCCCCTGGTGAGAGTTGTGCTGCGGAATCCTTACAGTTGGTTGGACTGTTAAAGTCGCATGACATATTGTCTGTGTATTTTTATTAACTGTTTTAGCTGAGCTAACAGTTCTGGACCTGTCATTTCTCCAATGTCAGGATGTGGTGTATAGCTGGCTAATACCGGCCATGTAGCTCCTGGTCTACCTAGTGGAGCGAGCCTGGTAATGTGATTTTGATGTTGTAGGGCGCCTTTAAACCAGAGCTGATGCTCTTGGTAAGTTAGTAGAATTTCAACGTCCTCGAAAGGAACGTATTCCGCTGGAGGTTCCTCCATTTTGTAGTAGTGGAACTCATTTGTTACTGTATTAGCTGCTGGAAACATAATTCATGAATAGAATACCTCTGTCTTCCGATATTCTTGTGCCTCTATGACAAATATTACTTTACCACCTCTCGATGATACTCCATTTTTTTTTAGTTTTAAAGTGATAGTTTTTCTTACATTTACCGGGATGAGTATAACATCCGGGTCATTTTGTTGGAGTGTTCTATTGTCTAAAACTGCCTTAGCTGCTGCTGCAGCCTTTCGTCGTCACTATCCTTCATTTTGTTGACCAAAAGTTGCAGAGCAAGTTTCAAGGAAACAAAGATAAGGTGCACAATATTTTTGGAACACTATATCCTTCAATGTGAACAAACCAAAAACGAATACATAGGATTTTTCGTCCTACTCAGTTTTGGCTGATAGTACATCCTTTTACCCACTCCAGACGTCTATTGGAGTATTTTACGGGGAAAAGGGGTCTGTGTGAAAAGCACGACTGAGTTACTCTAGTATCTAGCGTTAAATTATCGCCGTACCAAACGTTGGGCGCCATGTAGTGTAGTTCCTATATTCCCAATAGGCTCTGTGCATTGGAATAATATATACTATAGTTTAGACGTAGGACTAAGGTCGACTAGGTCTCTATCGAATATATTAGACTTAATTGTGGGTGCCAGCTAGCTCAGAGGTCACTAGAAACTTTCTCGAATAAACAAGAAGGGATTTGTTTCTGACAACCGCTTAAAACATGACAACTTTGTTTCCGGAGATAAAAAAGTCGCAGAAACAATAGATAGATATTTCACTCAGTCAATCGTGCATGCTTCGTTTCACCAGAGGTGCAGAGACATAGAGAGACTGGCGTTTTCAATAAAAGTATTTATTGAACAGTCTTCTTTCTCATGCAGAAGAAATGAACTGCTACAATCGTAATACTGGTTGCAAGTTTAATGGCGACAAACCGGAACTGATGATTCTGGGAAACAATTTTAATCCCTGTGCTGAAATTCTGTGGCCAACTAGTTGGGGACCACCGTCATCCCCCAAACCTGTCATACAAATCTTGGCATATGGCTAGATCAAAATCTTACAATGGAGACACAGGCCAAAAAGCTATCTGGCACCTGCTTTGGGATACTACGTCTGCTTAGGAAGATTATATCTCTACTCCCCGAAGATGCAGTGGTTCAATCCCTGGTGATCTCGAGGCTGGACTACGGAAACTCCCTCTTCCTGGGCTTTCCCAAATATGTAACAAACTGTCTCCAAATCGTTCAAAACGCAGTAGCACGACTGCTATTGAACATATCCAGACGTCAACCAGTTAAATTAAGACTGAAGGAATTGCATTGGCTCCTGGTTCAAGCCAGAATCAAATTTAAATTTCTCAATCTGGCTCATCGTGCCATGCACGAAAGGGGTCCGGCACTCATTCAAAACCTGGTCACCCATTACACACCCCAACGACAGCTTATAATAATCCACATTTGTAATCCACATTTGTAAAGCGCACAATCACCCGTAAGGGTCTCTAGGCGCTGGGGGCCGTCGGGAAGATTAAGCAAGCTTTTGCCCAGAGTCACATGGTGCTGGGCTAACCTGCCGCCGGAGCCGGGGATCAAACCCTGATCCCCAGATTCCAGCGTCAGTCGCCCTGGCCGCGGCGCCACACCTCTCCCCTTAGGTCAAGTTCAAAATTTCTCATGAAGGACACTTTATTAAAAAGAGCCAGATGGGGTGGGAGGTCTTTTACCCATCTGATACCTACGCTCTGGAATAGTTTAGAACCAGACATCCGATCCACCCAAGACGAAGCACAGTTCCGGAAAAAACTGAAGACCTGGCTCTGTCCACAAGACTAGTACCCACTCCCGCTATCTGCTTAAAACAGCGCTGAGAGGCCCAAGGGTAGTCACGCGCTTTACAAATCCTATAACCATAAACATAAAGTACAATGCATACAGTACGAAGAGTATTATAAAATAAAACTGTAAAAGCATGTTATGGTTTCTTAGCCATAAAATACATAGAATACATACATTAATAAATAAAGACTAAAAGTACTCAACTGGTGCTTCTAAAATACGCCTACCCCGGTGTACCTAACCTTGGTCTAGTACAAGGGAAGAAGTAAGTGAGGTGTAGCTTAGTTTTAGTATTCTTTGACAAGAATCTATCCAAGAATTCTCTAAGGGTCTAATCAGCTCCGTACCTTGGTTCAGAATGCAGGAGGTCTGATTTCTCTCTCTCAGGACACGATTTCCCAACAACCTGCAAGGGTAGCTTGAAAACACTGGAGCTGGATTTCTCGGCAAGAGAAAAGATAGCTTCTCTCTCAGTGCGTCTGCTGGAGGGTCGGCTTCCTTCGGCACTTTCTTGCTTTGGCGAGCTGTGTCGTGAAGGTAGATAGTCGAACTGCTCCAAACCACCGTGTGTTTGCCTGGGCAAGTGTGGATATATTTATACCTTGAAGGTGCCGAGTTTGACGTAAGGTTGGACATAATAACGTCATTAAAGACTCATTACTATGAAAACTCCATGAGTTCTTGGATAAATCAATATTCAAGCAAGGGGAAGTCCCTGCCTGCTGAAGGCGGGTTTTTCCAAGAAATCATTGTGGATTTTCGGAACTAGTGGAAGTAGCCATGCCGTATTTGGACTGCATGGGCTAAGTCTAAATATGGTGATGATTTCTATGCCTATATAAGGGTCGAATGATTTATACCTATATATCGGCATGAATCGGGAAAATTACATTAGGTTCCTAAAACGCTACACAACACCCACTCCACTTTAGTATGTTCAACATTACTAATTTATAAGCATCTAAACATATCTAGAACATGTGTTTACAATCCCACCCAAAATACATGAAATGCACTTGAAATGGTTGTACAAGAAAATGAGCATTGCTACAGTACGCATTAAAAGGAAATTATGTCATTCTAAGCATAAAGTATGATATCGGTAATGCAAACTGAATGAATCATGTAATTATGTTTATGAAAATGGCTCTTAAATACAGAAGAAAAGGTCGAGACCATTCCATAACATAGTATATCAACAGTTATAGTATTGAGGACAAGGCCAAATATTGTCTCTAGGAAGTGTTCAAAAAGAATGTCTTGTTCTCTAAGAATAGTTCCACTTTAAGTAGATTAATTCGTGCCAAAAAAGTTCAATATTTTGGGGGAAAAAAATCAAATTGGTGACAAAAATAGTTCCAGAGTTAGAAGTCTTGTTTTGAAAAAGTGAAGGCCGAATTTCAGAGTTCAGAGAACGCTGTGTGCTAATTTCAAAAGTTATTCTCGGTGTCAGGAGAAAACATCAAATCGTCTAGGTGAAAGTGGAACTACTTCATTAAGTAGATCAATTGTGCACAGATGAGAAGCATCGCCATCAGCGTCATCCTCATTAGCAATGTTCGCAGTAGATGGTACCTGTGTGCCTGTTGTTGCTCATGCCTCACCATTAGCTGGAATCGCCGGTGAGATATCTACAAATGCAGTCATCAGGATTGGCAGCCGTTGGGGGCAACACGATGCATGAGCCATTACCGGACCTAGCAACGCGTCAACATCCGTTGGCAGTGCTGATTGAAGTGTAAGACAAATGTCTAACACGCATTCTTCTCCGCAAAGCAGGCATCGTAGAACAGGTAAGATGAAATCTTGCCAGATTGGTCTGAATGAAGGGAACCAAGTGGTATTCAGATCTCTTAAACGAGCCAAGCCAAGAATCTGTGTAATTCTGTCACGGTACCGCATGGCTAGGAGAGCGCTCTCCATTGTAGTCTGGGTATCGCTGGTGACTGGACTTGCATATCGGAGCAGAAGAAACAAAAATAGAATTCCTGCTACGAGTCCCAAAATGAGAGGCAGGCCGCCGAACACAGAGTGCACGAAATTTGGAAAAATGCCTAGGACTGCTTCAAAGGGTGCTAACAGTCCCGAAAAAACTGCCTTAAATACATGTGCAATACCACTCGTATCAGGCATTTTTAAGATACGACCTAACATTTCTGCGAAATGTATTGGACAGTTCGTTGATAATAGGGCATGTATCTCCGCAGAAATCCTTGCGACTTGCAGATCATATGTTTCTCTGGACGAGGTCAGTGACACCGTTTTTTGCAAAAGAATGGCTTTCATTCTGCTTAAAGTATCAATTCGTATAGATGAGATATTCAGTGAAGGGCATAACGGCGACTCCCCACCTGTCTTGCTTTTAGGAAACAATACTTGCATACAACAAATGACCCTGGCTGACACACTAACTAGATAGGCTATTGCTGGCATCATTCCACAACAGCTGTGATCATTCAACATTATGTAGCTACCATTAGATAGCTGCCTAAAAACTGGATCTATCTCTGCTGCTGGAGAACCGTGCAGGTGGGAAGAAAGGTTATTTGTAGAACCCTCGCAGGCTCCGTGTAAATTAATACCTTGACACAAAAGTGTACCGCTTAGTGAGTCCTTACAATTTTTTCCACTAAGAAATACCTCCTTTCCCCCACTCCAACATTTGTGTGTGTATGGTAAATTCCAGGTCGACTTAATGTACTCTATACCCAACCTTTCATACAGGCCTGCCGGTATGTGTCTTAAGCAATACTGAAACTGGAAAATCGTCACTGGTATCGTGATTAACCCTGGGCATAGTTTGCGAAGTAGCGCTACGCGAAGTGCACTTCGCACTACGCGACCTTCACGTAACACTACGCGAGCTGCGTAGTAGCATGTTCGCACTGTGCAAGATGCATTTTCAATGATTGCACAGTACGCACAAGCATCCGGCACTGTGCAATCATTGAAAACGGCATCTTGCACAGTGCGAGCTGTAGTTTTCTGCCGCTCGAGTAGATTTTTACTCGAGTGACAGCTTTCTCAACGCGAACTGGTAGTTTCTCATCGCGAGCGGTCGCAAGCATGCACGACCTCTCGCAATGAGAAACCTGACCTCCCCGCGTTGAGAGTCTCGCCGGCATGTCATTTTGCTTGCTCGTGGTCGCGAACACGACGTTGAGGACCGCGAAAAAGCAAAAAATGACTGCTGCACTACACTACGCTGCGCTATGTATGTTCGCACTGTGCTACGTGCAGCTCGCGTAGTGCAAAGTTGCGCAAACTTCGCAAACTACGCAAGCGTAGCGTAGTGCTTCGCCCAGGGTTAATCGTGATGGTGCCATGTATTATCCATTCCATGACTGGCTTCTCAGAAACAGTTAATGGTAATCTTTTCAGTTTTTCTATGCTCAGCACCGTACAGTCTGCTCCTCTTTGTGCCAAAGAGATTTGTTTATCTGTAAGGTTAAACACAGTAAACAATGACGTGGTGTTGATTAGACGCTATGGCACGTAGCCTGAACAGAGATTTTGTAACGTCCAGCCTAGCAGCATTATAGAACGTAATTGAGACTGGCCATGTTGTAACATTAGCAAATCTTGTTCTATTATGTCAAATGGCAGAGGATACAATGCTGTCCAAAGAATAAATTCTGCAGGACAGAGTTGTTAACCCATTGTCCACTACAGAGAGAACTTTCTCTAAATTAATACGATCAATTTCTCGTATTCTTTCTGCAGTTTCCATTTGCTTGACTTTGCATGCTTCATTGTAAGCCGCGTATATACCGGCGTATATGAAACGTTTATGACGTGGTTTACTAGGTCCAAGTCAGAAGTCTCTTAAATCAACGCCATCTTTAAGTAAAGTTAAGTGTTGTATAATTTCTGGAAGTGTGGATTTCTCTAGCCACTCAAGGCATAGTTTTCCTACACTGTAAGTTGTTATTATCCCTGGATGTTGTCTCTGAGAATATCTTGGATCTGGCCTATTCACTGTGAACCCTTGTGTTTTGTTCAGGAATCTATCTTGGCAGTTATTCGTGTCTGTGGGCCAGATTAACCATTTTTTCCAATCAGGATTAGTTCTGTTGTTTTGTAAAATCTGTTTTACGTCTACCTCCTCATCTATAGTACTATTACTATCAGGTGTGGGTTTGGGTATGGACGGTTTGTTTAAATCTTTTATCTTAGACAAGCCTAGACAAGATGTTTGTTGAACAGTGTTATTTAAAAACATTATTTGTTCCTGGATTATGCAGGCTCTGAATAAGTCTTCTAAACCTTGCACCTGCCAGTCTTTTGTGCCCCAGACAGTTTTTGTCTCAATGTTGTCTTTCCAAAAGTCAAAACCTAATGTAAACAGCTGAGCATAAAAGTTTACAGATTTAATTTGTTTAGTATTGGTTAACATGTTTTTCATTCCTGTCCTATTCACATTCTTGAAATAAAATGTTTCTGGATTTGAGACATTAAACCCTGAGAAGTATGGAAACTTTTGATAAAATGTTTTTGAGCTGCCTTTTGGCGGCGTTCGACAATGTTCCCCTTGATTATAAGTAAAAATATTTCTAGGGTTTGCAGATTTGTGCAAATAATGGTGACCATAATGATTAAAACAATACATGTGTTCATTATCTGATGAACCTTCTAAGTATTTATGTGTTGTGAATTTAGCTGATATTTCTAAATCTGTCATCATTTTATTAACAGTTTCAAAGTCCCAATCATCAGAAAATGTGCTAGGTGAGACAAAGTAACTCAAAGAAACCTTAAACTGGTGTGGAATCTTTAACAGTTCCACCAGGCCATAAATGTCATAATCAGTTGTGTCCCATGCTATACCACCAGGTATAGGAACGGCTGTGATGTTCACTGATGACAGGTCTCTTCGCTCACGATGAGATGATTTGTGAGGTTTCAGGAGCAAGTTGATGTTCCCACTTGCTGTGTCCATTGTACTGTATTTTCCATCTATAATGTTTCCCAAACTTAAAACAAGAATGAGCCAAAGTAGGTGAAAAAGTACACCTAACACAATCCAAAATTTAACCCATGGTGAAACCAGATATGTATTTTCAAGTTGATGAAAGAGTTCTGTTATTTTTTCTTTGAAAGTTTTATTTACTGGCGTTGTTTCAGGCTCACTGGGATCCTCAGAAAATGTATCAAAGTTTATAAAATAGCCAGAGGCAGTTCTGTCAATTGTTGGAATTGCATCAGGATTGTTTGGAATCGCTGGAGTTTTTTCTTCCTTTGTCATATCAGTATAGTCAGAGGCTATATCATTGTAGACAGGTGTTTCTTGACGAACTGTTATTTGGGTCTCAAGAGGTACAAGTTCCATGGCTTTGTTGCATAGTCCTTCTTTTCTCACTGTCGGTTTATCAAAGGTGATAAGTCTTTCAGTTTGAACCTCTTGGATTGTAGCAAGATTTGGTCACCTGCTACATCTTGGTAGTCCACTGGGCCTACTGCTTCTTATCAGACACATGATGTGGTTTGACCAGGTCGATGGACACGACTTTGTTCTCCCTTTTTCCAGCAAGGGGCGGTAGTAACACTGATCTTGTTCCGTGGATTGCTAAGACAGGTACTGCTTTTCTGAAAGAAGGCCCAAATTCCTTCTTCACTGCGATCTTTTCCCTGACTAGATCCCCAATCTTTGGAATCCAGATAGGTCTTTCTGGGACAGGTGTTTTTTCTTCAGTGGTCGTTTGCTTCTGTAATGTTGCTCAGACTTCTTCTTGTTTCATTTAAGTCCTGCAAAACAGCCAAATGGTCTTTGATATCAAAGGGTTTTTGTTATATCACTGAAGTTTAACAATAGAGATCCTGGATGATCATTCTAGTACCAAACAGTAATTCATATGGAGTGATTCCACCCAGAGAATTTCTTGGCAGATTGTTAAGACTACGTTGGACACCTATTAGATGTTTGATCCACCCGTCACCCGAACCTAATACCCTTGCTGTTATAGATTGCTTTATGTCACGGTTTTTTCTTTCCACTACCACATTTCCTTCAGGATGGAATGGACTTGAGTACCACAATGCAACGCCCAAGCTAGCCATGGCCTCCTTGTAAGCTCGAGAGCTAAACGCAGGATTAGAATGTAGCGTGCCGATTGCGTATGTGCCGATAAAGACTCGCAAATCTTTTATAACAGGTCGGGCATCAGCCGAGCGCTGAGGCCACATCCAAATGAATCTGTCCCAATTGTTGTGGGACCGCATTCGTCCATTGTGACGTCTGCGTGTAGAAAGTCTAATGCTGTTTAACAGAGGTTTCTGAACTGGGCTGGCTACACTGTAGTCAGGTGGCTTTCAAAGCTATGATTTCTGTAACAGGTATCACAGTTAATTCCAAATTCGTAAATGTGGGCTTTCATCCCTGGCCACCAGTACATCTCTTTCAGTTCTATGTTAGATTTTGAGATCCCTTGATTTGTCAGACCCTCTCCCATATGTGCTTCTTGTATCAAAGCACCTCTGCATTTCCTGTTTGGAATTACTCTATCCCCCACTCCATGGATTCGAGCAAAAGGAACGCAGTTTGTATCAATTATGTATGTATACTCGAGTGGATAGTTTAGAGGTAATGCGTCATAGCTACCTTTCATTGAGGCTTTGACGGCTAGCAATGTTTCACCATCTATTTCTGTTTTTGAACGAGTGATTATAGCTATGGAAGCCATTTGCACAGCTGCCTTTGCGGCTTCATCAGCCAATGAATTCCCTGCAACGTGAACGCCATCACGCTGATGACTCAGTGTATAGATCACGTGAGTCTTTTGTAGTTCTTTTTGTAATAGAACTACTTGTTCCCAAAGCATGTTATGCTTAATTGTGCCACCTTTTGCGTTTTTTAAACCGTTTTGAACCCAGTTCTGCAGATATTCATTGTAAGATTGGACGCAGTAATACGAATCGCACACTATTAGTGTGGGGAATTCGCGATCTGTATTTTCAAGCGCCATACCACCTCTCGATGATACTCCATTATTTTTGAGTTTTAAAGTGATAGTTTTTCTTACATTTACCGGGATGAGTATAACATCCGGGTCATTTTGTTGGAGTGTTCTATTGTCTAAAACTGCCTGAGCTGCTGCTGCAGCCTTTCGTCGTCACTATCCGTCATTTTGTTGACCGAAAGTTTGCAGAGCAAGTCTCAAGGAAACAAAGATAAGGTGCACAATATTTTTGGAACACTGTATCCTTCAACGTTGAACAAACCAAAAACGAATACATAGGATTTTTCGTCCTACTCTGTTTTGGCGGATATTATATCCTTTTACCCACTCCAGACATCTATTGGAGTATTTTACGGGAAAAAGGCGTCTGTGTGAAAAGCACGACTGAGTTACTCTGGTATCTAGCTTTAAATTATTGCCTTACCAAATGTTGGGCACCATGTAGTATAGTTCCTATATTCCCAATAGGCTCTGTGCATTGGAATAATATATACTATAATTTAGACGTACGACTGATGTCGACTAGGTCTCTATCGAATATATTAGACTTATTTGTGAGTGCCAGCTAGTTCAGAGATCACTAGACACTTTCTCGAATAAACAAGAAGGGATTAGTTTCGGACAACCGCTTAAGACATGACAATTCTGTTTCCCGGGATAAAATTGTATCTTCAGAGTCACGGAAACAATAGATAGATATTTCACTCAGTCAATCGTGCATTCTTCGTTTCACCAGAGGTGCAGAGACATAGACAGACGGGCGTTTTCAATAAAGGTATTTATTGAACAGTCTTCTTTCTCATGCAGAAGAAATGAATTGCTACAATCGTAATACTGGTTGCAAAGTACAATGCGTACAGTACGAAGAGTATTATCAAATAATACTGTAAAAGCATGTTATGGTTTTTTAGCCATAAAATACATAGAATACGTACATTAATAAATAAAGACTTGGTGCCAGATGTAGGTCGCCCAATACCGGTCGGTAACGGCCGAAATTACCGAATTTTGCAGTTACCGACTGGTATTAGGCTACTGAGATGTAGGTGGCCTAAATTGCAAATTCGGTAATTTACCGATTCAGTATTTTAAGGAATCGGTAAATTACTGAATTTTCAATGTAGGGAGCACTCAATGAGTGCTTTTCCCTTTTTAGGATTCGTTATTTACCACCAACTATAAGTTGGTGGTAAATAACGAATACCTTTGAAAATGCAAATCTGCGCATTTTCAACTGTTCCATGTGGCAGACATGCATGCCCTTAGGGTATGTATGTGTGCCACATGTGCACACAAGCACAATTCAGGGGTGCAACAGGATGTCAAAGTGACACCCTGGCACCCTTGAATGTGTCCTCCAGGCCCATAGGTATGAATGGCAATTACCGAATCGGTAAATACCAATTCGGTAAATACCGAATCTTACCGATTCGGTAATGTTTACCGATTTTTTTAGCTACTTAGCATTTACCGATTTTAAAATACCGAATTGGTAAAATTCGGTATTTTAGAATCGGTAAATGTACTTTACCTACATCTGGCCCTAAAAGTACTCAACTGGTGCTTCAAAAATACACCTACCTAACCTAGGTCTAGTACAAGGGAAGAGGTAAGTGAGGTGTTGCTTAGTTTAAGTATTCTTTGCCAAGAATCTATCCAAGAAATATCTAAGGGTCTAATCAGCTCCGTACCTTGGTTCAGAATGCAGTAGGTCTGATATCTCTCTCAGGACTCGATTTCCCAACAACCCGCAAGGGTAGCTTGGAAACACTGGAGCTGGATTTCTCAGCAAGAGAAAAGGCAGCGTCTCTCTCAGTGCGTCTGCTGGAGGGTCGGCTTCCTTCGGCACTTGCTGCGGTGAGCTGTGTCGTGTAGGTAGATAGTCGAACTGCTCCAAACCACCGTGTGTTTGCCTGGGCAAGTGTGGATATATTTATACCTTGAAGGTGCCGAGTTTGACGTAAGGTTGGACATAATAACGTCATTAAAGACTCAGTTCTTTGAAAACTCCATGAGTTCTTGGATAAATCAATATTCAAGCAATGGGAAGTCCCAGACTGCTGAAGGCGGGTTTTTCCAAGAGATCGTTGTGGATTTTGGGAACTAGTGGAAGTAGCCATGCCGTATTTGGACTGCATGGGCTAAGTCTAAATATGGTGATGATTTCTATGCCTATATAAGGGTCGAGTGATTTATACCTATATATGGGCATGAATCGGGAAAATTACACTAGGGTCCTAAAACGCTACACAACAAAATGTGTCAAGTAGGTATGGGTAAGTTGTGTCCTTGTTGTAGTTTTTCATGTCTTTCTGTATTAGCGGCCATCTTCCCGCCTCTATGTCCGCCCCCTAGGTTTTCAGTACCTTACCCAAGCTCCTGGTTCCATTTACAGGCTTCGAATTATTGATAACCCACTGTTTCTGCACACCAGACCGCCAACTGATCTCTTACAGGATTAATTATCTCTGCCCCTGTCGTCCCCTTTTTCCTCATCTGCCCCTCTTGGTCGCAAAAGGCTCTTTGTTTATACCTCTTCATTTCCTACTAGTGGATTCTCCGTAAATTTGTTGCCTTGCTGGACATTTTAGGCCGCTCCGCATGACCCGATTTTCTGCTGGACCTCTTAGGCCACCCCGCATGTCCAAACTTTCTGCGGCATAACCCTTCAGGTAGTTGTTCATTGTCTGACCTTTCCTATCTTTCAACTCTACTGCTTATCTGTACCAGGGCACTCATCCGCTCATCCTGCTCTCCTCTCCCGGTTTCTCCTATACATCACTACTCTTAAATTAGTGACCTTTGTCCTGATGATGACCTGGAATTGATGAGGTCGAAACGCAACCACACAGCACAGAACTTTGGCGCTGTTGTGGTCAATCAATTCAGACTGAATCAAAATACTGACTTTGTACATTTCTGCATTGTATCATTGACCACATAATTATTTGTTCTTAACCTTTCGCCGTTCACGCTGTTTTTTCACCCCAGTGTTACTGCGCCGTTCACTGTCACCAGCACGTTCAGTGCACACTTGTGTGGTATGGTCACTGTATGAAAAAACTGTACTGTAGTGCTGTTACAACTACCTACAAATATTACTTTACACTTTATCAAATTCCGTTGTGGTCTCCCTTCCTTTGTTCTCCCTTCTTGTGATTTACACTATCATTATAATTGTCCTCACCGAATGACTTCCAGTTGAGACATGTTGTTTTGTTACTTATTCAATAGAGTGCATTAACAAGGTATATGCCATTGCTATTAGGGGATGTCCCTCTGCCTCATCAAATTATTGGGGTAATGCGGTTTTCCTGATTGCTCAACCATAGTCAGAAAAAAAGCTTTGTGACAGACTGTTATTGGGAGGCTGCCTAATCCAACCTTAACTTTCTAATTCTATTCCTATGGGCATCCTTGGCCATGACTGCCATGTCAACCATCTCGTTCCCAGACTGTGAATGTCCAGAAATGTCCCCTATCTGCTGGAATAAAGGAAAATAGGTAAAAGTATTTCTAAAACAATGAAATTGAAGACAAGTCTGCCATTCCACAGTGGCTGACAGACCTGCTATTATGGTTTTCCCCTTGAAGCATCTCCAAACATGTATGAGAAAGCAGCTTAGAGTAGAAATGTCCTGCAAACCATCTGCCATTTTTTAATTTTTGGACCAACTGTGCTTTCTCAAATGCCCAACAGCTTGGTAGATTGCTGCCAAACTTTACATGAGACCTTAAGCCTTTTCTGAGTTCAGGTGAAACTCAGGTCGACCAACAAATGTAATCTGTTACCTGACCCCAGAACACGTAGTTACCACTTTCTTTTGCCTTTCCCTTAGTTTGCCTGTATCTAGATCTGCGTTAGACATTGCAATTCACTTGTTAGTTATGAGAATCCGGTATATTGAATAAAAGCATATATCTAAGAATTGAGAATGATAGGATGATAGAACAATTTATGATTATACAGAGATGGCAGTCTGTGCCTAATTACCATATTTTGTTCACTTTTCCGTTTAGGGAAACAAATCTGAAATTTCGTCAGGCTCTGATGGTCACACATGCTGAACTGAGTTCGATTCAAGCACTGGCAGCCTTTGATGGTGAGTTAAATCACGTCCAATATTGTCCAGAAGATAATTGTGTCATAGTGGATATGTGCGAATAACTGATCACATGGTCAGTAGTTAGGAATGCCCGGCTTTAAAGATGGCATGCAAACACTGCAGGGAAAAAAACGTTCTACCCGGAGTTTAAGGGTATATATGCAGTTAAGTAAATTAGTCAGTAAAAGGTGAATGTAGCCTCCATATATCTATATATCCTCAGTGGTATACCGATCTGGGTCCTTGTATCTTTCCCAGTGTTACAGGGTCCTGAATTAGCTGGATCTGCAATCTAGGAACCCAAAGATTGCTGGCCCAAAGACCTCAGGACCTTTGCATGAAGCTGACTAGGCCCGTGCTCTAAAAGCAGCATGAGAAGAGCAGAACACCATCTCCCTTCACCTGCTATGCCCTCCCAGCCACACCCACCACTGGCACAATGAAGTTGCAAACAACACTATGGGCCTGAACACAGACTCCTGCTTAGAGCAAGTGGCAACTGTGTATACATTTGTGCCTGTTATTTTCACCAGAAGTGTTGCTCAACCTGCCATCTGAGGGTCACTAAAGAGTCACTTAGGAATTTGCAAGACCAAACAAAGACTACCAACGGACTTTTGTTGGCCAAAAAGGGGGCCGATTATGATGGCGGACGGACTTGAGTCCGTCCGCCACCATAGAGTAGGAGGGACCGTCCGCAGGGGCAGCGGCGGTCCCTCCATACAGATTAGGATGTGACCGCCAGGGTGGCGGTCATATCCTCTATTTTTAACATTGCGGCGGGTGGAGCTTCAAGCTGCACCCGCCGCAATGTTAAAAATGCATGCACAGCATTTGCGTGCACAAAGCGGCAGGCACCGCGTGGTGCCTGCCGCTTTGTTCACGCAAATGCAGGGGGGTACCATAGGTACCCCCCATGTGCACCCCCACCCCCTCTTCACCCAGGGGGCCCACAACGGGCCCCCCAAGGCAATCTCCATATGCTTTTCCACGGTGGAAAAGCCGCCGTGGAAAAGCATACTTTCTACGCGATCATAATATGCCTGGCGGTGTCTGATAGACACCTTTTTAACAAAAAAGAAATCCTTTCTGTGTATTAGTCTTTCTAAAGTGACCAACAGGCCTACACATTTAACTCATTTGCTGTTACTTTTAAGTTTTAAGCAGTTTTTCAACATTAGTACGCCACACTAGAATGTCATTTTAGTTACTCTCAAAGTTTTTTATTTAAAATGTTTTTTTCGTAAAAACTTTTTTTATATATAAAAAAGAAGAACATGTATATTCACAAACTTTATATCACGCTTTAAATCATGTTAAAAAGTGTGCTCTGTTACATTTATAACTACTATCTAACAATTCCGGGTTACGGTTTCTAGTTCAGAGTCACACCTGGTTCAAACAATATTTGTATATTCACATTAAATAAATCAAAACAATACAATTCATTAATAATTAATAAGTCCTATTTGTCGACGCGTTTCGGTGCGTAGATTGCATTTGTGGCACCTTCCTCAGGACAGACGAAATTAAAACAAACGTGATAGCTTCTTTCTAAAAAGGAAAAAATAAGTATAATCAATATATTTTCCTAAAGAGAGTTTTTATTCTAGTTGTGGGCTAATTTACAAGTGGTTGCTTTTAAATATATTGGGTCCCCTTACTTGAAATTTTAGGGATTTAAGTCCTTGTATTGATCTTTCAGGACTGCTTTATTCCTATATGGCGTTACGTTTCTCCTTGGTAGCGCCAAAATCTTATTCTTTTATTGACTTTCTACAAAAAGAAAAGAAAAGCAGGGAATTAAGCTCCATGCTGGAGATAATGGTATTGGCTAGTGCATCCATATTTCATAATTTACTCACTTATAGAGATTTTATATATCCCTTTAAAATATGGGTGTCTGTCAAAGCTGGTACTGTTTTCCAGTCTGGCCCTCAAGCGATTTGGTGGTATTACTTTGCCACATACATTTGATGATGTTACTGCGCCTATAGACAACACATTAATTAATTAAAGAGTTTTTGGCCTACTTATTTGGGTAGGTTTGGCTTAGAGGAGTAATTTGGCTGATACTCACCTGGCAAATATTACTCAATGCTTACACTCTGGCTCTTTCTTTATTACACCCTCTCCAGTGGTGTCTGTTAACCTGTATTTGGAGTGACATAGTGGTGTGTTTAAGTATCATCACCTCCATTATTTTCACCATGTTCTAATAACCCTATCTTCTGTACTTCTAGGGCAATTGGTATGTCCTACATACCTTGTTAATTTGACAGGTTTGGCATAAGTCCAGAGTGCGCCTTGACTTTTTGTTTGGAGCGAGGTCTGTTCTTTTACCTGAAAGATTAATAGATCATCTTAGAGTGGAAACAGCGACGTGTTGATATTCCGTCTGACTATTACCGTCCTCCTGCTCAAATAGTGCAGCCCCCATCAGCTTTTGCATTCCCCGGACTGTTACTGTCCTCCTACTCTGGTAGCGCAGCCCCCGTCAGCTATTACATCCCCCGCACGCTTACCTTCTCATTTGCCGGCACCGAGAGAATCGCTTGCGACCGCTTCCTGCTTTGGCTGCTTTCGATTGCCGGCAAATGAGAAGGTAAGCGTGCGGGGGATGTAATAGCTGACGGGGGCTGCGCTACCAGAGTAGGAGGACAGTAACGGTAATAGTCAGTGCACCATCGAAGTAGTAGGCGAATAGCGGGGAACTTTTACCGCCAGTGAGAATAATGAACACAAATTGGGGCTGAACGCTCTGTAAGAACAGGCGCAGGGTAAGGGACCCGCTCCCAGGAATAATAACGAAGGATTATGGGGCTTTATTTCAAGAGAGCGAGACATTGGGCGAAAAGTAAACAGTAGATGCCCATGTTAAGGCGGCAGATGTAATATACAGACGGAATATCAACACGTCGCTGTTTCCACTCTAAGATGATCTATTAATCTTTCAGGTAAAAGAACAGACCTCGCTCCAAACAAAAAGTCAAGGCGCACTCTGGACTTATGCCAAACCTGTCAAATTAACAAGGTATGTAGGACATACCAATTGCCCTAGAAGTACAGAAGATAGGGTTATTAGAACATGGTGAAAATAATGGAGGTGATGATACTTAAACACACCACTATGTCACTCCAAATACAGGTTAACAGACACCACTGGAGAGGGTGTAATAAAGAAAGAGCCAGAGTGTAAGCATTGAGTAATATTTGCCAGGTGAGTATCAGCCAAATTACTCCTCTAAGCCAAACCTACCCAAATAAGTAGGCCAAAAACTCTTTAATTAATTAATGTGTTGTCTATAGGCGCAGTAACATCATCAAATGTATGTGGCAAAGTAATACCACCAAATCGCTTGAGGGCCAGACTGGAAAACAGTACCAGCTTTGACAGACACCCATATTTTAAAGGGATATATAAAATCTCTATAAGTGAGTAAATTATGAAATATGGATGCACTAGCCAATACCATTATCTCCAGCATGGAGCTTAATTCCCTGCTTTTCTTTTCTTTTTGTAGAAAGTCAATAAAAGAATAAGATTTTGGCGCTACCAAGGAGAAACGTAACGCCATATAGGAATAAAGCAGTCCTGAAAGATCAATACAAGGACTTAAATCCCTAAAATTTCAAGTAAGGGGACCCAATATATTTAAAAGCAACCACTTGTAAATTAGCCCACAACTAGAATAAAAACTCTCTTTAGGAAAATATATTGATTATACTTATTTTTTCCTTTTTAGAAAGAAGCTATCACGTTTGTTTTAATTTCGTCTGTCCTGAGGAAGGTGCCACAAATGCAATCTACGCACCGAAACGCGTCGACAAATAGGACTTATTAATTATTAATGAATTGTATTGTTTTGATTTATTTAATGTGAATATACAAATATTGTTTGAACCAGGTGTGACTCTGAACTAGAAACCGTAACCCGGAATTGTTAGATAGTAGTTATAAATGTAACAGAGCACACTTTTTAACATGATTTAAAGCGTGATATAAAGTTTGTGAATATACATGTTCTTCTTTTTTATATATAAAAAAAGTTTTTACGAAAAAAACATTTTAAATAAAAAACTTTGAGAGTAACTAAAATGACATTCTAGTGTGGCGTACTAATGTTGAAAAACTGCTTAAAACTTAAAAGTAACAGCAAATGAGTTAAATGTGTAGGCCTGTTGGTCACTTTAGAAAGACTAATACACAGAAAGGATTTCTTTTTTGTTAAAATTGTTGATACCCAGTCCTTTCTGGTCCCTGGGAAACTCTCTACCTTTTGAGATTGGTCTGATAGACACCGCCAGCCATGTTATTGCTTTTCCGCCGCGGTCGGAAGGCGACTGCGGCGGAAAAGCTGCGGACTGAAAAACGATCCCCCAGCCATCCTAATCTGGCGGGGGGTCTTTTTCAGTCCGCTGCGGATTTCCCGCATCCTCCGGGCCGGCGGTGGCTTCCGCCGGCCCGGAGGATGCGGGAAATCCACAATCCTAGTGAGCCCCTAGGTTTGTTGATAGAGAGGTTAGTAATGGCATATGTGAGTTGTGCATAAAGTGTTAAAGATTAGAAAATAGGAATACAGCTAATAGGCTATGGGAAAATAGCCTCTATGTCTCAGTTAGGGGTTGTGTTTGATGTCACGGTTCAGTTCATGTTTCAAAATACCTTGTAATATATCTCAATGTTGATTGATATGGTTTCCAGATAGACGAAATAGCTATTGGGAGCATTATAAGCATGAGCAGAGTTATTACATTTCTAGATGAAATTTTCAGCCAGACCTTTCAGAGTTCCATTCTTATGGACAGTGATGTTCGGGTGGTTTTGAAAGAGTTGGAAGACTGTGTAACAAGCAGAGGTATAAAACAAAATATGTGTGCCTTGTATCATCCAGTTACATTTAGGATGGCCAGCGGGTTAAACAGGATTCTGATATCAATCAATCAATCAATCATACCACTTGTATAGCGCGCTACTCACCCAGGAGGGTCTCAAGGCGCTTGGGGGTAGGGGTCCGCTACTGCTCGAACAGCCAGGTCTTGAGTTGTCTCCTGAAGGCGAGATGGTCCTGGGTCAGCCGAAGGTGGATGGGAGGGAGTTCCATGTCTTGGCCGCCAGGTAGGAGAAGGATCTACCTCCGGCCGTGGCTCTTCGGATGCGTGGTATGGCGGCGAGGGCGAGGCTAGTAGATCGTAGCTGGCGGGTGGGCGTGTAGAAGGTCAGGCGGTCGTTGAGGTACTTGGGGCCCAGGTCATGGAGAGACTTGTGTGCGTGGGTGAGGAGCCTGGACGTGATCCTCTTGTTGATGGGGAGCCAGTGCAGGTCCCTCAGGTGGCCGGAGATGTGGCTGCGTCGGGGGATGTCAAGGATGAGTCGGGCGGAGGCGTTCTGGATGCGATGGAGTCTTTTCTGTAGCTTGGCTGTGGTTCCGGCGTAGAGGGTGTTTCCAATGATAGGAATCATTGAGTAAGCCAACAGTTGGGGAAAGAATTGGACAGAAGATTTCAAGTGAGACTTGTAGCGTAAAGAATGACTACTCATGCTATCATCAGGAGAGATCAATTCAAGGGAAGTAACCCCAGAACTCTTCTTTGTCCTTTATGAATGAATCAAGTGTGATTGAGTTGAAGACAGAGAGTAAATAGAGAACTACAGAAAGAAAAAAGTTGGATGAAGGGAGTAATTAGAGAACTACAGAAAGAAAAAAGTTGAATGAAGGGACGGAAAGGTATGACATACACAAGTCACAAAGAGTAATATCGGTGACAGGGTGATGGGTAAGGTGCCTCTTGATCCCAAAGATTGGTCAGAATGTACTAAGGGCCTTACGAGCTTGGTATTCCAACTGACGTAGAACCGTGCCCCCTCCACTAACCGCACTAGCCACTCTCCCACCTTCAGCATTACCTGCAGTTGATACTCTAGCACGCTACAATGATATAGCAGAGTTCTTTCACACAAAGATTCAATCTATTTACCTAGCATTCCCTTCAGCTACCACCTCCTCAAAGTACCCCCAGTTGGAGAAAAGCGGGAGCCCACCAGTGACCAGACTGGAGGTTTACCTGCCCCTGGATATTACATCTCTTACAATCTACCTCAATAAACTAAACTCAAGTTCCCCGAGGGACATAGCTCCACCTACCATTCTGTACCAAGTTTTCCAAACAGTTGCCCCCACTATTTTAAAACTTATTAATCTGTCTTTGAGAACAGGTATTGTCCCTTCCTTATGGAAATAAGCCATGGTGAGAGCACTGCTTAAAAAAGCAGGAGCGGACCCTAAAGTGTTTTCCAACTACCGCCCTACTTCACTGCCTCCAGGGATCGCGAAAATTGCAGAAAAACATGTAAACTCAATTTTGTCCACCTATCTGGAAGATAATGACTGCTTTCATTCAACGCAAACAGGATTTAGACCCCATCAGGGCACAGAGACAGCTCTGATTGTTGTCATTGAGGAAGCCAGAAAAATCATGGATTCTGGAGGCTTGGCAGCAAACGTCCTACTAGATTTGAGTGCGGCTTTCGATACCGTGAACCATCCACTGCTGATCTTCAGGCCTAGAGAGGCAGGGGTATCGGGAACTGCACTAATGTGGTTGGAGTCTTTTTTAGATCGCCGCTCATTTCAGGTCTTCGAGGACAACTCCATCTCCAAGAGTATGCCATTGAGGTGTGGGGTGCCACACGGCTCATCTCTGAGCCCCACCCTTTTTAACATTTAGATGAGCCCCTTGGCCAAAATTGTTGAACCCTTTGGCATACAAATCGTTACATAGGCAGACGATACTCAATTGATAGCATGCCCTAATCAACCTGGAAACAGTCTAAACAATCTAGCTAACTGTCTGGAAAATTATCAGCTTGGATGGAGTGCTCCTTTCTTCAACTAAATGGAGCAAAAACAGACTTGATGTTTCTGGGTAAACCTCTCCCAGTTGGCTCCACCTCCCTATGGCCTAAATGACTGGGCAGCATACCGACGCCCAAAGATCAAATAAAAAGTTTGGGAGTCTGGCTGGACAATAAGCTAAACATGAAGGTGCAAGCCCAGAAGGTAGCAGGATGCTGCTACGGACTACTCAGGATGGTAAGGAAAGTTCTTCCTTTACTGCCCTTTAATGCGAAGAAACTGCTAGTCCAAGCCTTAATTATTTCTCGCTTGGACTACGCGAGTGCCCTTTATTTGGGCTCTCCGCGATCCACAATAATGAGACTCCAGATGGTTCAGAACTGCACAGCCAGACTGCTTCTACATATTCCTCGCAGAGAATCAGCTCGAGCATCTATAGCCTTCCTACACTGGTTGCCTATTGCAGAGAGGATTCAGTTTAAATCCCTCTGTGTCACCCACAAGATTATGGCCTCCAAAGGCCCACCAATTTTACAGTCAATCATCTCCCCATACCATCCCAGTAGAGTGCTCCGTTCAGAAAATAACTCATGGCCATTGTACCTAGAATTTATAGGGCCAGAAGTGGAGGCCGACGATTCTCCTACATTGCCTCCAGGAGGTGGAACGCTCTTCCTGACCATATTTGTTTGGAAGAAGACATCTATCTTTCCACGGACAGTTAAAGACGTTCTTGTTCCCAACTATCTAAAGCGTGCACCTGTAGGCTGGGTTCTTAGCCCTGGGGGGCCTTAGGATAGACATGCGCTTTATAAGTGCCATTTTCATTTAATTTAATTTCCTCCACCAGCAACCCACGGCACTGGCCCAAAGACCTCTGTATTACCGGCGGTGTGGAGGTGAGGATCTTGCAGCGGTGGTGAGTACTTTTTCCCAAATATATTGATGCGTGTGTCTGCATTTCGACTGCATATATGTCGGATGCACACATATGCATGATATATGTGGAAAAAATACGATATACCGATTAAAGAGGTTCAACACATATGTGGGCAGGCCTGTTAATAGGTATATGATAAGAAAATGACTCACCTGTACATCGCTGTACACAGGGTCGTAATCCTCGGCGTGAAGATCCTTCTGTGAAGGGGGGACTTGGAGACAGGTATCCATGTTGGACTGTGCCTGGAAGAAGAAGACGACAGGGGTGAGTAAGCTCCCGAAATACTTTATCACCGATAAATTGAGGCAGGTGGTCGGACCGTCACAGTCCACTCACAGATCAGGCGACCCGTAATACGCACAGCGGTTCTGTTTACCGTACTGCCCTATGGTGAGTGCATTTCCCCACTTACGAACCTGACTGTCGGCAGTCTGCTGGTGGTCTTGGCAGTCTAGCAGCAGTCTTTCCACAGCCAATCCACCCAACTCGTAATATGGCAGTTGGACCGCCAGGTTCCCCACACTCGGGCCGTTACCGCCAATACGGTGGTCCACAGGACAATCAAACCCGTAAGAGGGCCTTAAAACTTTGAGGATAGTAAAACTGTTCTACAATGACATAACAACTGAAGGTGGATACATATGGAATCTGAACAGGGTCATGCAGGTTTTAAATAATGAAGTGATTGTGTATCTCAGATGCTCAAAAATATTAAAGGCTGAATGATGGGAAGATGCTCCAAAACAATACACAAAAAAGAAACTGGAAAGAAATGTGCAAAACAGAAAGTTCTCAGCCATAATTTGGCAGGTGGTCCACCAACCCGCAAGGGCAGTGGAGGCCATGACCTCCACTAACCTGGCCGAGTTTCACCCGCCGTAGTTTGAGATATAAGCCTATCTGGCAGGGATCTCCGTGCCTTCAGGCTTTCTGGGGTGCGGAGGATGAACTTAAGGCACAGGGGAATGCTGAACAGGTGCCATGTTTGTTTGGCACCGTTCATAATTTTTTTTTCTTTTTGCTGAACAAAAACTCTTACAGCTGGAGTTTGTTCCAGAAAACATAGAAACAATCACCATGAAACACTGGTCATTTTCTCTCTTGATTGTGGGCCACCCAAAATTGGCAGCGTGACCTTCATTTTGGTCTGCGGGAATGCTGTGTGCAGGGTTTTGCAGTCAAAGATGGCCAAGGCCTCACCAGCTAAACTATAGTTGTTCCCTAAATATAAATAAAATGTAGAATGGCATGTTTGATGCGACAGTAGAACCGTAGAATTACAGAGGTTCTCACACTCCACCAAACTTTAAATGACCCACTTTGTTTTAACCCCTCCCATGCTGATGACGGAACCGCTCCGTCATCAGCCGCGGTCGCGCTGTGCTGATGACGGAGCGGTTCCGTCATGGCCCGCTCGGCACGCCTGCGCGGCGCGGATTTCGCGCCTGCGCTGAGCGTTCTATTGAGCGGGGCGGGCCATGACGGAACCGCTCCGTCATAAGCACAGCGCAACCGACGCTGGTGACGGAGCGGTTCCGTCACCAGCATGCGCCTGCCGCTCTTCCGCCCCGCCCCCTTAGCACTGCGGCGGAATAGCCGCCGCAGTGAAGGGGTTAAAGTACTCAGTTTTATATTTTGCTGTTTATATTTTCCCACATTGTTCCCTGTTACTCATAGTTGATACGTGTATGTTAAGCAGGAATACACATGTTTTGTTTTCTGTGATGATGAGAGGACATAGGCAGTTACTACATTCTGCGCTAAAGGATCTTGTTTTTATTTATGGCTTCTGTGCAGTTCATGTAAGATAGTGTAGGCCATTTGAACTAAATTCACTAGATCATTAGGGTACCTTTCTGAGCACAAGTTTTCATCATGTTTTTTCAATCCAAAGAAATTTCAACCAACAAATAGTAGGCTGTGTAAAGAAACCCTGGTTCTTCCACAATGTGCAGCTACATTGCTGCAGTCCTCTGAGCATTGGATGCCAGGCAAATCAACAATTACAGCTGCTGCACATCTCCATGCACTATCAAAGGACCATTCTCCTACCAACACTGTCACTTCACCTGCAACACCAAAGCAACCAACAATGCTGGAGACACCACAAACACCACTGCGTCTAACACAGTGGCCGAGACCGCCATGGCACAACTCCTGTGCATTCTTCTCAATGCAAGATCACGCGGTGAACACACCACGGAGATCTAGGAAACAATTACATTTTTACTCAGGTGGCATCTTCCTCACAGAGACCTGGCTAAACCCAGCCTTCCCGCTGGACATCACCATCTCAACGCCTGAAGGCTACAAGATAGCACACCGAGGCAGAACCAACAAACATGGAGGTAGATTTGCCATCATCTACAAGGACGCCATCTGCTGCATGACTCGACCCCTATAATGGAGCGTCTCAACTTCCACATCCTCACAGACAGGAAAAACACTATTAAAGGCACCCTGGCCAACAGACCATCTGGACCATAACCCCGCATTTGCAATGCCATCTAGACCTCATCGCCCCAATCGCCATCAACTCTGACCACTATATCTTCCTAGGGTATTTTAACTTCCACCTCGATGACCCAGTGACACTAACACAACTGACCTCCTGTAAAGCATGAGCAACATCGGCCTCAAGCACCTTGTCATCAACCCTACCCACATCGCAGGGCACCCACTCAACCCAGTTTCAAGTCCGGCGACAGAGTCAGGTGCAACCACATCTCATAGCTGAGCTAGAATGAGCACTACAGCGTCTACTTCACCGTCCAGCGCCACACACTGAAACTGCAAAAAGATATCAGAAGACCAGTGGAACAATGCCCTCAACTGCTACCTCCCAGACACAACATACAACCCAGAACAGGCTGTGAAGAACCTACCCAGTGGATCACTGAATGGGGCAACACAATCACCCCCACAAAGCCAGTCAAATCTTAAGGACATGCCAGAAGAGCGAGCTGGTTCACTGTGGAGCTGAAATCCACCAAACACAACTGTTGACAACTAGAAAGGGAGTGTTGCACCAGCAAAGAGACAGGAGACCATACCACCTTCAAGACAGCACTCAGCCAGTACCACCATCTTCTAAAAGAACTAAAGAAGAACACCTTCACAGACTGCATACAATTCAGCACAAAGCGCAGCAAGGAGGTCTTTGCCATTTTAAGAAGGAGTTCTTCAACCCTGCAGCCGCCAGGAACATCACCTCCTTCCAAGAACATGTGTGACACCCTGGCAGAGCTCTTCCACAATAAAATCTCAGTCATCTTCGAAAACTCCAAACCTTAACCCACCACTGCTGACAGCATCAGTCTTCTCACACCCATAAACACAAACCTTGAACACCTGCTCACCCACTGGGACCCTCTCACAACTCAAGCCACAATATCAATAATGAACTCTGTGCACTGGGGAGCATCCATGGACCCCTGTCCCCACCACATCTTCAACCTCGGGAGCAAGATGATTGGCGACAAACTCAAGAAAGTCCTGAACACTTCCATTATCTCAGCCTCCTTTCCTGAGGACTGGAAACATTCTGAAGTGAGGCCCCTCCTGAGGAACCCATCCGCCGACCTCAGCCTATCTCCCTGCTCCCCTTTCTAGCAAAGGTTCTCAAGAAGGCAATCTACCAGCAACTCACCGAACACCTGGAGCACAATAACCTCCTGGACCCCTTCCAATCTGGATTCAGATCCAACCACAGCCCCAATCAAAGCTACCATTGATATCAGGGCTCTCCTGGATCACAGCAAAATGGCAGCCCTCATCTTTCTGGACCTGTCAGACACCTTCGACAACACCTCCAATCACATTTTGATTCACTGACTCCACAGTATCGGAATCCAGGGAAATACACTTGAATAGATCGCTTCATTCCTCACCGGAAGAACCCAGATAATCAGTCTCCCACTGTACACTTTCAAAACCCAAGAAGATCATCTTCAGCATACCCCAAGGATCATTCCTCAGCCCCCATCTTTCTTCAACAGGTACATGACCCCCCCTGGCCAACAATGTCAGATCGCAAGGACTCAACATCATCTCCTATGCAACGACACCCAGCTCATCCTCTTGCTGTCAGTAGACCCCTCCATCACCAGAGCCAACTTCCACAGATGTATGATGAAAGTTGCAGACTAGATGAAGGACAACTGCCTCAAGCTCAACACAGACAAGACAGAAGTCCTCATATTTGGGAACAACATCTCTTCATGGAATGAGGCATGGTGGCTGGCTGTACTTGGCCCATCCCTGCCTGACAGACCATGTTCACGAGCTCGGCATCATCTTCAGCAAGCTATCCATGAAGAAGCAGGTAAACTCAATCTCTTCAATCTGCTTCCACATCCTGCGCAAGCTCTGCAAGATCTCCAGGTTGCTCCCAGTCAACACCAGAAGGACCGCTGGACTATGGGAACACAGTTTATGTAGGACTCACCGCACTCCTCCAGAACAGACTAAAAACAATACAAAACTCTTCTTCTCACACCTGGAGGCCAAAACTTGGAATGACCTTCTCCTGCACCTCAGGCCTGCCTCATTGCTCCAGTAATTTAGAGAAGAACTCAAGACCTGGCTGTTCGAAAAACCAGATCACCACCTAGCAGAGAGCAACTCCAGGGCCTTGAGACCCTCACAGGTGGTTTGCCGCACTTCAAAAATCTTTGATTGATCGATTAATTAAAGCACATCTAGTACATTCAGATAGTATGTGCACATTAAATAACACAATGCTGCTCATAATATGGTCCTTAGAGTAGTAGCCATCCAAACCAATGTCAGTACATTGGGTCAACACACAAAGACACACTGTCTCAACCTACTGGGCCAGCAACATGACCACCTGTCTCCACTTTCAATTTAACAAAGTCACAAAGAGGTTGGCCTCGCGTTAGGCTCCACACTATTGCTCTATCAGTCACATGTGTGATTACTGGGTCAATAGAGTGTCAGCAATATTCAAAGTGGAGTCTCCTAAGGGTGGGCCTGCAGCAGCCAGAGTGAAGGTGTCTGATTTGAGTGCTTGATCACACCATGAGCTGAGGAGAGCAAGGTCCGTATCCAAAGTTGAGATAGTAAGCCTTTCAGAGAGATGTGTCAAGGATGTAAGGTTTGCATGAGTGTGAATTTGTGTGATTAAGTGTGCATACTTCAGTCTGTGTCCATATGCATGTGTGCATGTGTGTGTGTGTGTGTGCACGTGTGTGTGGCTGACATTGCGTGACTCTCCGACAAACAGTATGACTCCTCGGAAATCATTTCTGAAGTATATGGTGACCCCCGATCATAAGGGGTTAATTTCAGGCATAAATATGTTTCTTCCTGGCATAATGGTGCCTTTAGCATAAAAGCTGTTGCGGTAGATGTATTTTGAGCAATCTTGGTGTTGTTGTGGCAATTCATATTTTTTATATCTTATGAGCCTCATGTAATGAATTTTGGGCATCCCTAGCTTAACAGTGGCCATTTCTGCCATAATAAAGCCCATGACTGACATATTGTGCACATCCTGGTTGTTATGGTGTCTAGGCTTGTTACTATGGCTATTGCCATAGTGAATGCATGCTTGGAATTATGATGGACATACATGTCATGCTATTGGAGCAGAAGGTCTCATTGTGAGACATTCATGAATTTGAGTACTTAATGTTTCTTCCACAAAAAGATAGTTCTTTCTTTGGAGTAGTACTTTATACAAAAACTGAATCTCCAAAAATCGTGTCGGTGGGATAGACCAATGCCTTTGTCGGAGGGCAAACCACCAGTGTTACCACTAGCCCAATTACAATGTGCCTTCCCAATGACGTCACTGTGGCGGTTCAGCCACGACATCCGAGCTAGCAGAAAGGGAGGGATATAAGGCTGAAACTCACCTGTACTCAGCTTCACATGTCCTGTGCAGCCATGGAGCTGATCATACATATACTTGCACTTCTGCTCCTGTTTGATGACATCCAAAACCGACACAGTTGTGGATGCAACAAACGGTAAGCTATACTCTTACCTGTTTCCATAGACTCCTCAGGAAATAGATGCCCTGCAATGGACCTGGCAAGAGGTTTGGAGTCCCTGTGCCAAACATATTTTGTGGGCCCCTGTTGGGATTGTTCACAATGTATGATCCAATTAAAGCTCAATTATGTCATCTTTGGCCGGACACTGACACAGCACAGGCACATTCTATCAAAGTCGACGTGTTTACAACTCATAATCAGGGATAGTGATGTGTGCATTAAATTGTGTCACACAATAGCACCTCCCCATCAATATCACACCTGTTGACCTCTGTAACACCCTTGCATTGCTCACATGCTATGTCTTGTTGTGATATCAAAGATACATCTGTATGGATGTGTCATGAACCTGAAACACACCTTTTCTGCTAAATCTCTGTAATAGAATCTCACACATCACTCACATTCAAAGGTAATATCAGGTCAATTGGATTACAAATAATTAGTGTTAGAAGCATTCAAAGGTCACAATGTAAATACCCTCTGCAGAATATGTATGCCTCTACCAGGGGAACCCCTGAAAGTCTGGGACCCTGGGTCACAGTCCACTTTGCACATGCCTCAAAACATCTATGTGCACTGGACCTGTAGATTGAAGTATATCAGGGACAACCAATAGCATAACCAAGTGCCATGCATATGCGGGAAATGTGTAAGTGCAAGTCATGAAAGCAAACACAGCAGTAACAACATTTGTCACACATTTAGATAAAGTAAGTTTAAGGTGCACACATGAAAATTGACACATGTCCATACACATGTCATAAAGGTATGACAATTTAACAGCCTCCATGTGTGGATAAACAAATATCGAACTTGCACACATCAAACACATATCCAACTATATCATAGGGAGAAGTGCAAGATAAATTATGTTGATATTGGCCAAGCCAAATTGAAATACTTACCATATGAAATACAGCTCAGGGCAATGTCAACCGCAACTGGATTTCTGCCTAAATATCTATCCATTGAACATTTGCCCATGTCCTGTGTGACTCCAGCATTTGTTTCAAGGTGAGATCATTCTAAACTTCAAATGGATCAGCAATCAGGGTGAAACAAACACAACTGTAGTCACACATCCCAAAGTATCCAATAACATCCAATAGGCAGAAAAGTAATGGCAGGACAAATGTGTTCTAAACAAAGCAATGTTTAAGTCCGTTTTCTTACTGCATGTGCTAGCACACTGCTGTGCCACTAATCTTGCCCTTAATGAAATTGCTAGGAACCTCCTCACAAAGGGGAATCCATTGGGCATGGCAGGCTCCCCAAAGGTGTTGCTTGGGAGGGGTGGGTTTGGCTTTGGAAAGGATGGTCATGACTTTGGGTGGGGTGTCTTTGATTTTGGGAGGGGTTTTGGTTTTCTTAGGGGTACAACTGTGTGCGGTATCTACTGTAATGCTGGGGGTGTGGATGGGTCTGTGGGTGCGGGTGTGGTATCTGTTGTAATGCTAGGTGCTGTGAATAAGTCTATGGGTGCTGGCATGGTGTCTGTTGAAATGCTGGGCGTGGCGGATGGGTCTGTGGGTACAGGTGTGGTGTTTGTAGTGATGCATGGTGCTGTCGATGAGTTTGTGGATGGAGGTGTGGTGTCTGGGGTTATTTTGGTGGGGATCAAGGTGAGGGGTTGAGTGTCATTTGAGTGGATGCGTTCTTCTGTGTTTTTTGGTGTTTATGTTTGAGGGTGCTGCTTGGGGATGTTGAAGTGTGTGTGTGAATATATGTGAGTGTGCTTGGGACAGGCATTGCAATAGGGAATTTGAATGGGGAAGAAGCACGAGGTGGAGTGGAAATTTGGGATGGGTGGAAGGCTGTCATGAGGGAGGAGGCCAGAGTCTGAAATGATCTCTGTAGGCCACACATAGCACTGTGGATGCTTTCCAGATAGGCCACCATCTGTTACAGTTGGCTGCATTGCACCTGGATAGCATTCATAGTGCCATCTGAACCACAGATATGTTCATCATTAGGTCAATAGCCTCCTCACTCAGGACAGAGGTGGTAACAGCTGCAGGGGCTGAGGTGCCTGGAGCTAAGGAGACGGCTCCCCTCTTAGGGGAGAGGGCCCAGACAACGAGGTGAAGAGCAACAGGAAGGTTAGAGATAGAACTGGGGGTGACAGACACGGATGAAGGTGGAACTAATCCTGAGGGGTCTGCCACCATTCAGGTGGGGAAACAACCATTACATTGCAGTTATTACAATGCACAACCTATACAACGCGGCTGCCTTTACATCACATGCCATGACAACGCAAGACATTACAACGCATGTCACTACAACGCATGCCATTACAGCGAATACCATTACAACGGATGCCATAACAACGCACTATAAGGTAAGTAATGGGGATTTTTTAGTTTTAGGGTGGGTATGGATTTTGGGGTACATGGGGATAGTATTTCTACCCATACACTATCCAACACTTACCCTACTGTTGCAATCACTAGAGTGGTAATGTAATTTTTACCCCTACGCTATCCAACACTTACTCTACTGTTTCACTCACTGGAGTGGGAATAGTAATTTTTACCCCTACACTATCCAACACTTACCCTACTCTTGCCCTAAAAATAATATGCGTTGTAATGGTATGCATTGTAATGGAATGCGTTGTAAATGTAGTTTCTAAAAATGCGTTGTGATGGCATGCGTTGTACAATCATGCGTTGTAATGGATGCTGCGATGTAAAAACTGCGTTGTAAAGGCATGCATTGTAATTGTTTATGTTGTAATGTCATATATTCCTCAGGAGTGTCCACTGGAGGATGACCCTGATGATGAGGAAGTCAAACTTCCATCCTCCGTGGCACTCCCCACACCCTCTCGGTCACTGGGTCCCTCAGTGTCTGTACTCTCATGACTGGAACCACTGTGACCAGCTGCTTCCCCAATGATGTTTGCCCTTTCTCCTCCGCTTGCCTTGAATGATGCTGAAATGAAATTGATAATAGGTTTATTGCTGGGGCCAGAACACACTTGACCAACAGCTTTGATCACAGACTTTAATAAAGTATACAGAAGACTTCAGCTACAAGGTCCACTATTTGGCTTCCACATTAGCATGAACACATGCATGCATGCTACATGACCTGTTAACAGTTGCTTACAGTGAAGCCATAACCACAGACACCTCCAATTGCATGAGTGAAGTTGTCTCAAATCCATCCTCATGTATCTAGTAGGATGCTTGATCAACTTGTATAGGTTGGCTCTTGCAGTATACCTTACTAACCTGATGCCATCAAATAGAATGACAATGACAAATGCATTCCTACAGATTCCACACAAGGCCCTGCAATCAGCAATATGTCATATTACTAATCCCACATCATGATGAAAAGAAGGTCAACTAATACAGCTATGTTGCACCAATATGTTCAGTAGCAGGAAGAAGGTGACAAGGAAATGCTAATTTAACACTGTTGGCATTACCTAATAGAACTGTCCTCATATGGCCACTGTCAGAATAGTCTCATGAAAGCTGCACTTATGTAGCTTCGCTATGTATCACATGTAGCACAGAAAACTAGACTGGAAACAATTTTCCCAAATATCTGGGAGATTTGTCTACAACTATCCACAGCATAATGAATCAACAAGGCCCATGGACATCCCCAATCCGGATTGGTACTGGTGAGAACACCCTTCTTACATTGCATACCTAAATCCAATACACCATTAAAGGTTTCTGAGGCTCAGGGAATCTCCATTGCATGAAGAAGTGGTTTAACCCGTGTCCTAATGGGAAGGCACACCACAGTACCTTTTTGTCTCACAAACTCAAATTCCATTGCATTACGGAGTGTAGACACTCACATATAATCCCTACATTCTGCATGTCTCTCCCTGACGCATGTAACCAGTCAATGAATGAACCTTGACAAATTAGCATGTGCAATTCACATAACGAAATACTCCCACATCAATGGCATGGAACTTCACATTATGACAAAGTAGTGTAAGTTTACCTGTCATGTCCTTTTTAGCTTCATCAATTGGACCTGACTAATGTCAATGAGTAATGGCTTAGGGTATGTGTGACCCACCCACCAATGTCTACACACTTCTGTCTGACGTAACACATGAACTGTATACCATCACAAATGACTATTGTCAAATACAGATTGGCCCACACACACGTTTGTGATGGAATCAGATATCAACTTATGAGGACATGTATATCATGTATGAAACAGTAGTTTAGATGATACTACAAAAGGGAAGGGTACTTATGCCAGCATGTAGGCACTAATACTGATGGCGCCAGTGATGGTTTATGTTGAAAAGACGTGATGCCAGGCAAGTGAAGAACGATCTTTATACTGTCATACACCACCAACAGGTTCCAGTCAGCTGAAGGCAACTGTGGAATGTTGGTTCAGAATATGAGTCAGAGCATACCAAGAAGAGGCAGAGAGGGGGGGGTGAAAGAAAGAGGGAGAAACCAAGAAAATACAACAGTTTGCTATCTCATGTCACTGTACATTGCCCACTTACCAAGGGGAAGTATTTCTCCATCACTGCATCCAAAGTGCACTGTATGCTATGTCATACATAATATGGCATTCATCACATGAGACACAGTAGTGAGGGAACACCACTCATGACAAATTGAAGACAAGTGAACGTTTTGGTGCAAATGTCATCCACAACATCAAACAACATGAGCTGATGAATCACTTTACTTAGCCAAGCATCTGCTCAAGACAGCAAATTGGTAATGGACAGGACTCTGCTGTGATCCTGGTCAGAAAAACAATGTGCAAAGCACATCAGCAGGCACCTACTACCAAACCTACACAAACAATAACTCTTCTTGTGCGTCACACATAGCCCACTCCCAATAATGAAAGAAAAATGCATCTATCTGACACACAAAATTGACAATGTAAAATGTATGACTCTGGCCAAAACTCACACTCATGTCGCTGCAGCTGGGCCATACACCTTCCTGTCCAATGCAAGCATTACTTATGGAAAAGTGACAGCAGACATGTGGGAGTAAGGGGCCTGTCATTAGTAAATGTCACACATTGACAATGTGGGTCAATGGAAAGAAGTATCAGGTCAGGGGGTTACCTCAGTCACCATTCCAAATGTAGTCCATGTAAAAGCAATTAGGGCTACTATTGGTTCATAAACCTCATTTTGGGAACATCCAATGATCTGCCAGTCCATAGGGAAATTACTCTGTGCGTCAGTTTTATTGCCACAGTAAATGTGCTCCAGCCTGGGCCATTTACTCATATTTCCATCTCTTCAATACATCACAGTATATCTTGTACCCATCCAATAAGTGACATCAAAAGATGGGTGGCACTCTGAAGGGGTCTGTGAGGTATAGCTAGCTCCTAGACAACAATTTGGTGAGCCCTGATCTTGGATAAGTGACATATGGGACGGTTCACATAGCTAACATCATCCTCAACCGCTTCTTACAGTATACATACACAGTTCATGCTGTAAAGCCTAACAGGTATTTGCACATTTACATGATCTAATTAGCAAATGTATCATATATACCATGAAAAGTATACATGCATAGATATGTGGATGTTTACAACGCATGCTTTTACCACGCATGCTGTTACAACGCATACCATTACAACGCATAGCGCTTTGGGGGGCTGGATAGTGAATAGTTTAATTTACTATTCCAACTCCAGTCCCCGTGGACACTAGGGAAGGTGTTGGATAGTAAATTAAATCTATTCCCTATCCTAGAGCGCCCCCCAGCGAAATGCGTTGTAATGGTTTTCGTTGTAAAACCTGCGTTGTAATAGCACTGCGTGGTAAAAGTTGTGTTGTAAAGGATGTTTCCCTAGATATGTGCATGCAACACAAGTAGGATCTAGGGCTTATCACAAAATGACACATCACAATGGTGATTGTCGGACCTGGCCCTTTTTGCAGGGTCGTCCCTGAACTTTTTGCCTTCCTCCTGTATTTTGTCTGACCTGTTTTAGTTGGTTTTATGACTCTGGGCAATTTACCAGTGCTAAAGTGTATATGCTCTCCCTATTGTAAATTGATGTATGGATTAGTAATTTCATGATTGGCTGATTTGGTTTACTGGGCAGACCCTAGTACAGTGCACTGAGTGTGCCAGGGCTTGTAAACCAAATGCTGCTGGTGGGCTTACAGCACTGGTTGTGCCACCCACAGAAGCAGCCTGTAAAAGTGTGTCTCTAAGGCTTGCCATTGCAGAGCCCGTGTGCGTTCTGGTACTGCCATGCTGACTGGGACAAGTGCACCCACTTGCCAGTCCCAAACCTTCCCTTTTCTTCATATCAGACACCCCTATGGTAGGCCCAAGGGCAGGGTGCATTGTAAGTATAAGGTAGGACAAGCCCTGGTGTGTATGGCATGTCCTAATAGTGAATTACAGCCATTTTCGTTTTTCACTATTACAAGGCTACCTGCTCTCCATAGGCCAGAATGGGCAGTTAGATTATTACATTTTATAATCCTAGCTGACTCAGGGAACATGGTAGAAATTCGAGTTTAGTATGCCTGAACTCAGAATAATAAAATACATCTTTTAGTGAAGTTGGTTTTAACATTCTGAGTTTGAAAATACCACTTTTAGAAAGTAGCTATTTTCTTGTCTAACCATCCAAGCCTGCCTCTGCTAGGTTGTGTATTCCTTGTCTGGAGTTTGAGAGACAGGGGCTGGGGGATTCCAGGAGACGGGGTGAGTCAGCACAGGGCTAAATAGAGAGATCTGCATGCAGATAGGTGGGAGTAGTTGCACCTGGGACCTTAATAGGGCTGTGCCTGCCTTTAACAATGCCGGCTCCACCCTCTGTGGTGCGTCTGATGTCCCTGGCCTACACTGTCAAAGGAAAGACGGAGTCATGTAAACAGAATGCTCCAGGAATGACCAGAACTGGTTTGGACTAGGCAAATACCTCTCTGCCTTCAGAGAACAAAGAGAAACAGTGTATATAAGAGGGGACCCAAACCCCAGAGAATTAGATCACTATTGGACAACAAGAAGAAAACTTTGCTGAGGAGAGGAACCTGAAGAAACTGAGGAGAGACTATCCCTAAGCTGAAGTGGTGCTTGAGGGATTGGCATGCAGTGGTTGCCTGACTGCCAAAGAAAGGAGAGAGGAACTATGTGTACTTTTCATCAACTTGTAAGGATCTCCAAGGGCTTGAGAACAGAGCTTGCCTCCTGCTGAAGTGTCAGGGACAACAGACTTCAGCCACCAGCTCCCCAAGAGTTTTCTTGAAGTGCCTGCAGTTGTGCTGGACTTTTTGAGGACTTGCGTGTCACAAGGAGCTGGAAGCGCGACTCAAGAACTACGAAGCATGTCGCCGAACTGCTGCTGCCACTTCACATCATGAAGCGCCACGCATCGCCAGAGAACAAGATCGATGTCGCAGCAGACGCCGCCGCATCACCGGGAAGCATGACGCAGGAGAAGAGGATCGACGTTGCATCAGACACCGCCGCATCTCCGAGAAGCGTGTCGCAGGGCCTGTCGCAGCTCATCGCCGGAGAAGAGGATCGACTTCGCCGCAGACGCCGCCGCATCACCGGGAAGAGTGTCGAAAGGCCTGACGCGGCTTGCCTCGTTGTGGAAGTAACTCGCACCGCCAGGAGAGAGGATCGACGTCGCATCAGACGCCGCCACATCACTGGGAAGCGTGTCGCAGGGCCTGTTGTGGCTCACTTTGTGTAAAGCATCTCGCATCGCCGGAGAAGAGGATCGACATCGCAGCAGACGCTGCCGCATCACCAGGAAGCGTATTGCATCAAGGAGAAAGTGCCATCTTTATTTCTTTGCTCCAGATCTTCAACTCATCACCATCCTTGCATGTAAGAGACTGCTGCATCACCTTTCCTGCAACACCTTTGTTGCTCTGCGTGTCGCATCTTAAGGTACATTGACTCAAAGTGTCTCATTTTAAGAACTAAAGAGAAATAAGCTAAACCTACCATTTTAAGTACAGTATTGTGGATTTTTGTTGTTTGTCGTCTTGTGTTAAGTCTATTTAAAGAATACTTATTTTTGATATAGTGTGGTGTCCATCTGTAGTGTTCTCACTTGACTACTGTATGTGGTCACAAATGCTTTACACACTGCCTCTGAGATAAGCCTGCCTGCTCGTGCCAATCTACCAAGGGGGTGAGCAGGGGTAATTTTAGGAGTGTACCCCCTTACCCTGACTAGAGGCAAGGGTCCCTATATGTCACAAGTACTTACATGTGCCAAAGAGAGACCCCTAAATCCAACAGTGATGTTAACAGTAGCGGCTGCTACCGGACGTGGGTGGTGAGTATCGAATGGACAAGATACAAGAGCACACAACAAGACAGAACTCTCAACACCTCCTCAACCTAGGATGGAACTTGAGAGCCCTCGCTGGCACCAGCTACTCGCCACGCAGGCAGGTGGCAGGCAGTGGACACCAGTGCCAGCCAAGGGGATGCATATATAATGTGGCACAAGCAGCCCTCCCGCCACACCCGCCCTCACACAATGCCACATCACTGCCACAAACATGTCCATCCGTGCTGTGTGGGAAGGTAGCGGCAGGTAGCGGAAGGTAGCGGCACACCTGCAGATACAAACAACCGACAGCCTGGCCCAGCTACAAACAGCAAAGCCCTCGCCACCCCAGTGCACATCACATGGAGCAGGAGTAAACTTGTTTCACTTTCACACTAACAACACAAAAATGACTAACCTAGACATTTTACAAAGCATATACACCCGACAGTCATATAGAGCGAAGTAAAGGAAATCTCAAAAGCATATCAAAATGTTAGCCGGAGGAAACAGCGCTTCAGTGCCATATCCTAATTGTGGAAGGCGCTATACAATTGGTTATAACATAAGAAAGGTCACGGGGTGAAGAGTAAGACGCACTATAGTGTTGTGGGAAATGGCTGAGGGATACTGCGACACAGTGTGGCTACAGGGGCACCGCCAATGTGACCCGGGCACTGGAGCAGAGGGCACTTAAGCGCTACATGAACAGAGGCAGTGTGTCACAGATTCACTAATATTAGCATGACAGTCATGCTCCACTAACAATATGTTCCCCTTTGTTTTTCTCACATTAGTTTCCACCTGTGGACATTACTCTCACCTTCTGCATCCCCCACTGCTACTCCCTCCCCTTCTGCAGCTCCCACCACTACTCCCTCCTACAAGCTTCCCCTTTCTCATTTGAACAGTCCCACAGCCCTCAGAGAACCACCATCATTGACACTATTGTGAGAAAAACCAATGCACCTGCTGATGGTAAAAGCTGAGATGTCAAGAACAGAATGGGCATGGAATCTAAGCTCTCTAATCAGCCTCCTGACCCTACCCAAGCACCAGAGTGGACAGCATGGAAAGACCCCACATCTCCTATTCTGACACAAACCCATACCCTGAATGTCCCTAAGCAGCTAAAAGCCCTTTGGTGTGGGTGTAAACTATGCCAGTCACTTTGTTGCAGATGTAACGTAACTGGTGCTATGTAAAGTGCTCTGATAACTGATTTGGTTCGGTTCTAGTTCGCGCTATATAAAACTCTGCAAAATAAAAAATAAAAATAAAATAAATGTAAACTTGACAGTGTTTGGAAAATTATGTTATATGTGTGTGTAGTCAGCTTACCCTGAAAGGCAGGACCCTCCTCCTCCACCGCAGTCCCGCCTGCGGGAGCGTTCCGGGGGTCAGCTTTGGCCCGAGTCCCAGCCTCGAAGACCCGTCTCCTGGCCGGCCGTGGCCGCGGGCGCCATTGATCACATCAAACCGGAAGCAGTCGGGCAAGGCCGTCACATCCTTCATCAGGATTGGGACCAATTCTGGCCCGGTCGGACAGCAGCAAGCCTGTATTTTTAGGTCGTTCAGGAGCATGGCAGCGTGAGGGTGTTTTTAGGATTCTCAGGAAGAGGGCCGGGCTGTTTCAGGAACTTCCAGTCGTGGCTACTCGCGGGGGGGAAGGAAGGGGGTCGTGCGGGCATCCTGTAAGCCAATCACAATGCTGCAATGACAGCATTGTGATTGGTGTGGGGTCCCGGACGGCGCCCAGCCGGGCACCAGTAGGGAGGCCATTTTCTCTATGTAGGCTGCATGCAAAATGTAGAGTGCGCATGACTTTTTCGGTCAGCCCTAGGGCCGACCAAGCAGTCAGGGCACTCAAAGTGGTGCAAGACACTCCTCCCCAACCCGCATACCCCCCGCCCCAACCAGGCATACGCTGCTGCCGGCCCCCAACCAGGCATAGCCCTGCCGACTGCTTTCTTGTAGCGCGAGAAGCAGAAAATAAAATGCTATATAAAATACCATTTTATTTTCTGCTCCTTGCACTGCGAGAAAGCAGTGGGTCGGCGCTCCAACGCCCTAATGGAGCTGCCACCACTGGATGTTAAGTGCACAAAGTACACAGTTACACAATCCATGACATGAGTGTCCTATATAGGGACCACAAAATGTTACAACAGTAATCTGAATTCACTCTAGGACTCGGAGAAACATTGTAGCCTGTGGCATTAGAAAGGATGGAGTTAAACAGAGTAAGAAATCTATGTGAGATATACCTGCTCCTCAGGTGAACCATAGAACTGGCGATACATGAGAAGGACCTCTTCAACAAGTTTCTCCAGCTCCTCTGGAGAGAAGGCAGGAGCCTTCACATCTGCTCGGCCTTGCATGATTGCTCCCAGAGGTGGCAAACAGCAGCTAAAATGAAGAAGGTGTTGATAGCAGCAGTGTCAAGAGGCAAGTGAGTTATTTTTCAGACCACGGCATACATGTACGCCACATACACGGCCACCAGCGTAGATGGGCACAGCTATTTGGCTGCAACTGTCACACTCACCAACGTTAGCTTATGGCGGTGTCCGTCGTGGATAAAACCGCCCACCGCACGATTGACTTCCGCCGGCAACGGGAGGTTTAGAATGTCCCATATGCAAGGTCAGACATCAGCTATTTTAGCAGTTGGAACTACAGTATCGGTGACTCTTAAGTGCGTCACCACCACTACAAATGTGTTGTAACATGCTTACATGATGTATTACTACTTTGCTCTATTATTTGCTTTACACAAACATCAGTGTACTGCATTACTGTGCATAAACACTCTATTACGGCGACTGTATTTTGTGAGTACAATTCAAACATTACAATATTAGGGTGCTCATGATACATTTTCCGGTGTATAATGTGTACATTTCTGTTTCAGACACAATTGACAACCACAATGGGGATTATAGGAGGATATTCAACAGCAGACAATTATTATGTGAACTATGTGTAATGCACATAATTCAACCAGTTATGTTTTGTCACATGACTTTTGACTTACTTTTCATATATGTTACTCTGGACACTGCGACCAGTGTTCAAAATTATGTTCACTCCAAACATAGGTTTCCTGGGAGAGGGAGGAGATGACAACCTCCAGTGTACCGCCTATTTTCAGACCGTCAGAACATGGAAGAAAGGGCTATCATCTAGAAGTTTTGTTTAAATAGGGAAAGAATACAAGATTTATGTTGTCAGGTGGAGCCTGATCTCCTTCCTCAAAACCCTAATCTCCCATGTATTCCACCTATTGTGAGACTTATGGCAGTATTGCTTTTATTGGCCACAGGTTCCTTCTAGTACACTGTGGCTATATCTGGTGGTAAGTCACAACCAATGCTCATTGGTGCATTACAAGGCATGCTTTTAGCAATAATGAAACACAGAGACTGCTACATCCAGTTCCCCAGACATGAGGATTTAGCCAATGTGAAGGGGGATTTCTATGGATTTGGTCCCATCACACGTGGTTGGAGTCATTGATGGCACACATATTGCTTTAGTGGCACTGAAAGCCAGTGAACAATTTTATCGGCACTTAAAGCACTTCCATTCTATCAATGTGCAAGTTGCCTGTTTACCGGATTTATACATCTCTTACATCTGTGCCCGGTTCCCAGAATCACTCAATGATTCTTTCATACTGCGGAACAGCACCATTCCCCAGCTGATGTCACAACTACTACCAGAGAGGGCCTGGCTTGTTGGTAAGTATAATCTGTCCTACCTTTGTGTAGGTGTGTTAGGTTGCATAATCAGAAAGTGTGTAACTTATTGTTGCACCTATGTCTGTATTCCATCTAGGAGACTCAGCGTATCCCAATCGTCCATAGTTGTTGGCATAGCTGAGGAATCCAACAATGCCACAAGAAGTCTGCTTCACTGAGGCCCATGGAAGAACACGGAGGCCAGTGGACCTGGCGTTTGGGCTCCTGAAGACCAGATTCAGATTTCTGGACAAGAATGGGTGATCCCTCCTCTACTCACCCGGGAAGGTGAGTAAAATCACTGTGACATGCTGCATGCTCCTCAACACCACCCTGCGATGGAACTTCCTTTATGTCTCAGAGGATGGACACCATGAAGTGCCATCGGTTAACAAACCTACATGCCAAATGATGTGGAAAGTTGTGAAGAGGAAGGAGCTGACTTGTGTCAAACTTTCATCGACAACTCCTTCTCATCAGTGTAAGTATGTTGTGAGATATCATGACTTTAACTATTAAAGCACCTCTAGTGATGATGTGAGGAGTATGTTAAGGGAAAATATTGGAAAGATAAAACTCCGGCAAAATCTGGTGAAAGGTGTTTGTGGAAGAAGGTTTTGACACATGCTCACTTTATTGGTGTTGCTTTGGTTAACTTAGAATTTTGTCATGGACTGTGTACTCAGAAGTTGACTATGTGATTTGTGTCATATGTATGGTTTCATAGCTAATCTCTTTGTTTTGGTCTGTTTTAGGTACCTTCACCATGGCATCTTCATTTGGATATTTCAGAGTTGTGATATTAGTGGTATATAAGCTGTTTAGATGTATGAAGTGGGCATGGATTGTTCCTGGAAATGACTGTCCCAGACTTTGGGTGTGAAATCCTGTACCAAAACAGCATGCACAGCGAGAGGATGGAAGTTCTGAGGAATCCATTTGACTTGTTCCTTGGCATCTGGTGTTCCTAATTCAATATGTGTGGCATCATGTGCGCTAACAAAATGTTTATTGTGGCCAAATCATGCTAGTCTCCCTTCACACTAGCTAAATCCTTATTTTATAGAAACTGCATGTGGCTGCTGATGTGTCTCCTCGTTCTAGGCCAAAGTGTGTGTAGCACATCACTGACATTTGTTGTGACATTCCACCAGATAGTGCAACACTGGATTGGAATGAGCTTGTGATAAGAAACTGTTGTACTGCTTGTGTCTGTTTATTGTTTTAAATAATGTGGGATTCCTTTTGTGAGGTAGGCAATATGGCGCCAGCTGATAACGTAGATCAATTTAATTTTGCCTATTCAATAGGAAATTTTCTGATGTATCCCCTCCTTCCATGCTGTTAAGGTCTGCACCTGAAAATGTGATCACTGACACAGACCTTGTGAGTCATGTATGATTTGCTATGTTTCTGATATCGTGTCAGTCTATGATTGGAACAATGGAATAAAGATGTTTTAAGGCAAAACATTGTATGTATATGTTGGTGTGGCATGGTTGTGATTCTGAATTAAACATTGTGCATATGCAACATATCCATGCTTACACAAGTAGCTTGTTTGGCATTGTAAAGTTCACATGGAAGTACATATATATATTGCTAGATGTGAGATATACTACAGCAGTCAATGAGTTTCTGAGTAGTTTATTCATTGTAGTGAATAAGGAGAAAATAAAAAATGTGCAAACCAAACAGAGAAAACCAAAAGTGAAGACGTCAGTCATGGTGAATCAAATCATAGATGTAGATCTCAAATTACTACTCCGATCAGAAAGGGAAAAGTGTCCAGAAATAGTCCACAGAGTGAATGCGTATCACACACTGGAGGAAAATAAGTTTGAGGTTTCTTACTGGCAGTGGTGGGTGTCGTTTGCATCTCCTGGATTTGTGCACGGATGTCTCCACTGGTGGGGGGGGTATCCGCTGCTGCTGAGACGGGTGTCTGCAGAAGTGTCATCTTCGGTCAGGGCCTCCCTTCCTGTGGCTGCCGCAGATATAGATGGGCCGGATGTAGTTGGACCAAAGAAAGAGGTAGATGGTGGTGGAAAAGCCTTGCAGAAGGTTGTGTTGATATCCTGTAGAACCCAAATGAGCTGGTCCGTATTGGTGTTATGGGTGGTCAGCTCCTGGTGTGTCTCTCTGCAGCAGCTTAATCTCTTGGATATCTGTCAATACCTGGCCCAACAAGTCTTGGGAGTCTTGATAGGCTCCCAAGACTTGGTCGATGGTGGCCTGGGTGTTAGCAGGCCCAGTGGCCTCACTCAGCGGGCTCACAGTTACCCTCCCACGAACCCTACCCCCACGGGCCTGGGCCCTTAGCCCGGGGTTCACTCTACCACTTGTTCCTAGAACCTCTGTGACTGGGCTGGTGAGTCTCACTTCAGAACCCAACACTGGGGGACAGAAGGTAGTGTTGATTGTGCTAGGTCCACAGGTTGGGTGGTCTAGAGTTGGCTAAGGGGTTACAGCTGGGGTGGGAGGTGTTGGTGTGAGCACAGTAAGACTCCCTGTTGCCATTTACCCTGGCTGACCAAATGTGCCAGGATGGCCATCCACGTCCACATGTCCATGAGTATTGTCAACACTGAGGGCTTCATCTGGGGGTGTTGTGAGAGGCTTTTAGTGGCCATGCTCTGCCCACGTGCTGTGCCAGATCGACCTGTTGTGAAATACAGAACATTGTCATTGGTATCTACATCCAAATGTTTTGTATCACAGTAAGCAGAGATCTAGGTAAAACAAAATAGGTAGAGATTACTGTTGTGATATATTTCTGTGGTATAGATCTTGTTAAAAAGACATTTGGAAACATTCAATACATGTACTAAAATTGAGCAGCTCATTAGATGTGGTGATATGTTGCATTTTGGATTAAGGAATGAACATGACATCTTTCAAACATTGAAGGCAACACAGTGGAGAGGTAACATGTATTTGGCCATTCAAAGGCCTAGTTGTGTAAAATACAGGTGATTACACAACTTGGTTGGATATTTTGCATTAGTCATCATGTGAGCAGTGCAGAGTCAATGGGCCACTAGCGTCTTCTAATCAACTGAGTTGTGTTAATGCTTAACAAATATTAGAGGTACACAGTGTTATGGGGTCACCTATGCCATCAATAGTTTCAGTTCAGTTCAGGAGGCCAGGACAATGTCAAGCAAAGTAGTCAGATATGTCTCTGATTAGAGCATTGTATGTAAATTGTTGTGATATTTAGTGAGGTGTACCAGACTCCACTCCCCCAGCTATTCCTATCAAGTCCTCAGAAATGCAGGATGACCAAGACCTTCCCCTCCCAGCCAGGGAAAGAGCTGTAATGGGGCACTGGGAGAACCACCACCAGTCTTCTGGGTCTCAAGGTGGTGCTTGGAAGCTAGGAAATGCACTGTTGCCTTCAGGTCATGACACTGCTCCCTAATTTCCTCATTAGTGCCCAGGGTGGTACTTACAGCATTTACTTTGTTGACTATCCTGGACCACATTTTCATTTTCTTACTTGAGAGGAGTGTGTTGGACTTGGGCTCCAAACAATTGTGGCTCTATTGTTATGATTTAATCCACCATGACTGACAACTCAGCCTCTGAAAAACGTGGATTTTGTTCCATGTAACAACTCTAAATTAAAGTGGATGGCAATGACTAACAAACAACACCAGGTATATTAATAAGAAATGCAACAAAAAGTGTGTGGAGAGTTTTAAATGGAATAGGGAAACAAGGGAAGCATTGTGTGACCAAAATTGCTGCTTTGTCTTGGTGTGCTGCAGTGGAGAGGTAAAGGATCATGGTCTGGGACGAGGTGTGTTTTATAGTGTGATTTTGCAGGTGTGCCCACTCGACCAATGAAAATCAGCAGTGTGTTTTTTGTATCAATTCAATGGGCACTGTTATGGTGCTTTGCTAAAAGCATACCTGTTTGCCTACTACCTTTGGGGACCTGCCGCCAGGGGACCGCCAGTACAACTGTGTTCTTGTAATCGGCTCAACGGTAAACCATGGCCCTGACGGTGCCAGAGTATGCATCGCCAACATTGCAGTGTGCCACGGCCCAGGCGGGATACACTCTGTCAACTGCAAGCAGGCAGAAGACCTCATGCTCAGTGGTCTTCTTGGGACTGTTGATGCAGCGGTCCGGCGCTAAGACTGCCAAAGACATTATCGGGCCCTAACTCTTTTGTTCTAGAAGGCTCTTGCTGTTTCAGCCATTATTTCAGTAGTCAAGTAGGGGCATTTCATACTGATAATGGTTTTCCTGTCATTTAGTCTGGTTGCCATACCTTGAGCATTATGATGATGACTACTGATAATCCTGCATGAGGTAGTCACTATTGAAATGTTAACAGATGAGTTATCACTATTGTGACAGTGATATAATGGGTTCATAACTTAAGAAGGTTTTCCTTGATCAACAATAATGTTCTTTTGAAGGCACTGTGTGTGTTTCAGTGTATGACACACAGTTCTTAAGCATTGATTGAGGTCCAAGCATGTTCATACTATAGTCTTTTTTAATGCAATCAATGACCATGTTTCAGGATTCTAACATATATTAAATAGATCCAAATAAATAATTTTCAGGAGAATACTTTATGGGATCCTATTTACAGGAAAACCCCATAAGGTGTTATGATCCCCAATGTACCCCAATATAGGCCTAAGTAGTTGCATGACCTTTTACCTACATTTGTCTTACCTTGCTCTACATAATGGCACTGGAGCTGACCTTTCACCTAGTTAGGTGCTCAATTGATGTTGTGTGATTTTCTTTGAAAGCTAGCCTAATTTACTATGCATGAGGATTCTTAGTATCACTGTAGGATTATCATCTTCTACATAATAACTCTGTACAAAAGTCACTGCTCTTGTCATCCTTTACAAACCCACAGTACCATGACACATTTAGGTAGAACCCCTGAGGGTACCTTTCGGGTATATAAGTACCACATTTTTGCTGGGCAAACTAGAGGAATGAAATAATGCCTCTATCGATCAGTCACGTGGAACGTGTGGGACTACACGGGTGGACCCCTTATGTGGCCCCCTCTCCTGTGGCTGTGGGCGGTTTATTCTTCCCGCTCCCCTTGGAAGGGGTACCAAGGAACGCGTCACCATGGCCATTAGTTCACTTCCTTCTATCAGCATTTGGAATCTGAACGTCAGGTCGCTTGTAAAGCATCATCTGGATATTTTTGACCTGTTAGGCCACGATCCGCCAGATCTATTCTGTCTGACAGAGACATGGCTGCAGGATGCTGACACGGCCGTTGTCAACTTGGCCTTCCCGCCTGAATACTCGGTATTCACCCTTAACCGAGTCTCTAGAGGTGGAGGGATAGCCCTGGCGGTTAAGTCCTGTTACTCGTGCACGTGGCAGAGACAGAGTATCTCTGGCTGTGAAAGTGCAATGTTTAAGGTGGCTATTACGCCTAACTTCACTCTGTCGGGGCTACTGATCTATCGACCCCCAGGGAGTGATGTGGCCTTTAGAGCTGCACTACCGGATGCCATCAGTAAGCTGGCTGTAGGGTGTTCCAACTTCTCCATTATTGGGGACTTGAATCTGCATTTTGACGATCTATCTAGCCCGTCGGTGGCTAGTTTTATGGCAGATCTTGAGGCGCTCCAGCTTACTCAGATGGTGCTACAACCTACCCATATAGGGGACACATCCTCGACCCGTTTTTTACCAACTTTGCGGAAGCCAGCATTTTTAGCCTTACACCGTTGGCATGGACCGATCATCATTTGATCCAGATCCGGTGCCCCGTACCTGTTATGCAGCCCAAACCAGTGGTGTGTCCAATCCCCAGACGACGCTGGAATAAACTGAAGTTGGACGAGTTTTTCCATCTCTTGTCGTCCGACCCACTAGGTGCAACTGGGGCTGTTGAGCAGGATTACGATGGCTTCTGCAATTGGGTGACCAGGGCATTAGACTCCCTTATCCCTATAATTTGGTGTAATTCGGGGGCCAGGAACTCCAGCCCATGGTATGACGACTCATTACGGGCACTCAAGACCACCTGTAGGCGTGCAGAGCGGGCCTGGCGCAAAACCTATAATAACGAAAAAAAGGTCTTGTACCTCGCCACGGTGAAACTTTATCACCGGGCAGTGTGCAGAACCCGCGCTGCCTTCTATGCCTTACAATTTCGGACTAGTGCTAACCCCTCTAAAACCATTTTCAAGGCGTTGAAAGACCTAACCGCCAAAAAGGTGATTGCAATCCACCAGAGCTCTGTTGAGCACTGTGAAACATTGGCGGATTTCTTTTTGGAAAAGGTCAATGCTATCTATCGGGCTTTTCCGTCGGCTATTCCTTCTGCAGACACACCTTTTAAACCTTTGACATCTGAGGAGTTGCACTCTTTTCCGAATTTAACACCTGAAAGCCTTGGCAAACTGGCCCGCCAAGTGAAGTCGGGGTCCCCAGCGGACCCGCTCTGTCCGGCTGTGTTCAAAGACCTAGCTGTGTATGACATCTCACCGCTATGTTCTCTGATCAACACGTCGCTTACATCCGGTGTAGTTCCACACAAGTGGAAACAGGCCATGGTCCGGCCCATTCTCAAGAAACCTAACCTGGATGGTAGCAAGCCCGAAAGTTATCGGCCAATTTCACTCCTGCCGTGGCCTGCCAAGGTGACTGAGGCGCATGTCAACGCGGTCCTCTCGGAACATCTACGCCAAGCTGATATCCTTGATATGACGCAGAATGGGTTTCGGGCGGGTCACAGCACGGAGATGGCTCTACTGTATATGGTGGAACACCTGCGCTCCGTGCTTGATGCGGGTCAAACGGCGGCGCTGGTGTTATTAGATCTGAACGCCGCCTTTGACACCGTATCACACCCCATCCTTCTGCGTCGTTTAGAGGAGGCTGGTGTCACCGGCATCGCTCTCCAATGGTTCCGGTCTTTCTTAGCCAATCGGACCTTTAGCGTGACCGTCCCTCCGTATCAGTCCAAATACCATCTGCTGGATCTGGGGGTTCCCCAAGGCTCCTCGCTGAGTCCTACGTTGTTCAATCTATACGTAAGGCCGCTAGCTGAGGTTGTCCGCCAATGGGGTATGACAATGGTGTCATACGCCGATGATACCCAGCTAGCGGTCACGATCAGCGGGGATGCCGAGGTGGATGCACCCAGATTCCAACAAGGACTGCGGGCGGTCGCCAGCTGGATGACGTCCAACTGTCTCCAGCTGAACGCTAGTAAAACCGAGGTCATGATCTTTGGCAAACAACCGGAACTTTGGGGAGAGAGATGGTGGCCAGGGGATTTGGGTCTTACACCTACCCCAGTTTCTGAGCTTAAAAACCTCGGGGTATGGCTGGACCCTTCCCTTACGTTTGCCTGTCATACCAAACGTACGGCGGCCTGTTGTTTTGGCATTCTACGCGGGCTCCGTCCTGTGCTTAAGTTTTTTGATGCTACCATCAGGCAACTCGTGATCCAAGCCACTGTCATCTCTAGGTTGGATTATGCGAGCTCCCTACTGGCAGGCATGAACCAGGCAGAAATTGGACGCCTGCAGCGGATCCAGAATGCCGCAGCTAGATCGGTGGTAGGACTACCTAGATCGTGCCCCACTTCCAGCACCCTGCGCTCGCTGCACTGGCTCCCGGTGGCTCAGCGGATTCAGTTCAAGGTCCTCTGTGTTGCCTATAAAATACTTAAGGGGTCTCCAGCCATGATTATCTCCAAACTTCTGGTTCACTATATTCCAGCGCGAGCCTTAAGATCTGCTGATTTAGAACTGGCTGTTGTCCCTCGTTTTAAGCGTAGTAGAGCTGGCGGACGTTCCTTCCAAGTCCGTGCGGCGGTGCTCTGGAATTCCCTTCCCCCGGCGATTCGCGCCCTTAGGGACTTGTTTTCCTTTCGCCGGGCGGTGAAAACCTTCTTGTTCCCTTAGCTTTTAATTTTTTTCTGTATGCTGTCATGTTGTGTTGTGCTGCTACCTTGCCGTGGCGCCAGGACGCTCCTTCGCTGGAGCATCTGTGCGCCTAATAAAAACGCATAACATAACATAACATAACAGATCAGTATGAATACATCATTTACACTGACATATCTGACTAGCCTGCCACAGGAAGTAAACAGCAATACATCGCTGCATGGGCGATTGTAAAGGGACATATGCGGGACGGTAAGTTCCATCCTAGCAATATGCAGATGCAGTCTCTAGGAGATGTGTGTGATTCATTTTACTGTGTCCAGTCATATAAAAAATATCTTCACTATTTGTGCCAGAATGGATTTGGAGATTCCAAAGGTTGCTTTGGGAACAAGTGGCTGGGCTGAAAAATGGCTTGCCACTGGTTCACGTGTTTCATACGCTGAGTAATCAGCCTGTTGGCATGCACGTTGAAGGGAATTCATTGGCTGACGAAGCCGCCAAGGCAACAGTGATAGCTGCTGCTGTTGCTGCAATCACTCATTCCAGCAAAAGGATAGAAAGACAGATAATGATAGCTGTTAACACTATGCTCAGCCTTGCCTAAAGGATTTCCACCAAGTACTCCTACAAGTTATATGTGCAAAATATACGGTATGCTCAAATTCCAGGAGTGGGGGGATAGAGTAATACCAAAAATGGATCGCAGATTAGGTTTAATATTAGCTGCACACGAGGGTCTAGGTTCAGCACACACAGGTATTACTGCAACACTTTCATTACTGAAACTGCGATATTGGTGACCAGGTCTTACAAAGCAGACCAAGGCCTTTGTCCTTAGGTGTAACATCTGTTAGCAGATAAAGCATTCCACCAGAGCACGTCCACCACAGATACCATTACTGATATCAGACAGACCTCTCGCATGTGTCTATTTGGACCACTGCGGCCCTTTACAGTCAGCTGTGACTTAAAACTACATTTTGGTGGCAGTGGATTCATGCTCTAGATTCCTGTGGGTTTGGCCCCAGCACTCTGCTGACGCTCGAACTGTTATAAAGGATTTGCGAGTCTTATAGGGACATGCTCAATTGGCACATTACATTCTGACCCGTGGCCCTGCGTTTAGTTCTTGGGCTTAGAAAGAAGCTATGGGAAGTTTGGGTGTGGTCTTGCGGTGCTCTTCTCCATATCATCCCGAGGGAAATTCCATTGTGGAGAGGAAAAACTGGTATTTAAAGCAATCCTTAACAACAAGAGTATTGGGCTTGGGTGGCAGTTGGGTCAATCACCTATATGGGGTCTAGAGTGCACTAAATAACATTCCAAGAAGTTTCATGGGAGGCCCTACTCCATATGAGGTTCTGTTTGGGACTAGAATGTGGGTACCCGACCTCGATTGTGGCAGCACAGTGGTGGATGAAAAAGCATTTGAAATCAATGATCATTTGGCTGTTTTACAGGAACTCAATGAATTCCGGACATTACAAAGCAACGTCCAAGTAAAACGCACAGCCACTGGGAAGTGAAAGTTCTTCCAGCAAGACCTGCCTGGGTCTCGAAGATCGTGGACTTGGTCAGAGAAAAGATTGTGGACAAATAATTATTGGGGCAATCTTACAAAGTGCCTGTACCAGTCCTGGCTGTCAAAGGAACAAGAACAGTACTTCTTCCGCCTCTTTCTGGCAAGAAAGAGAAGAACTTTGTCTCCATTGATCTGATCAAAACACACTATGTGGCTGATACTGAATAGCTGGCCGAATGGGCTCCTGGGTAGCCATCGATCCCCTCTCACTAACATAAAGGAAGTTCAGACAGAAAAATTAATAACATTTGAGTATTCATCTCTACAAAATTAAGGTGTTACTAACAATGGAATGGAACTCGTACCTGTTGAAATTGAACAGCAACAGACTGCAAATGAAACACAGATCTCAGTTTGGCCTAGTACCGACATTTATGTGAATATGTCCCAAAACCAGTCAACAGCTAGTTCCACAAACCCTGCTAAGCTACCAAAGATAGATCGAACAGCGCCTGGCTACTGCATCAATTTTGATACCTTTTCTCTGGATCCGAGTGAACCTGAGTCACCGCCAGCTTCTGTTTCCCACATAGAAAACATATATGATCTCTACCTTTGGCTAAAAAAGACTTAGCTTGTTTCTCCCTTGCTACAGCTCTGAATTGCAATTGGTCTACACTTCCTAGTCCTCTGGATAGGTGTAGTGTCTATCTTTTTCCTGCTCCTGAATGGACAATATCTTCCAGAATGCTCTGCAGTACAATATGTGAACTTGGTCCTGAAACCACATACATTATCTCATCGTGAACAAAGGGGTCTGTCCTTTGTGAACATTGCAGCAGTTCCAGTTCCTGAAGGAATCGTGTAAGTTAGGGTTTCATATGATGTATTTGGTCCCACTGAACATTCGAAAATACTACATGTATTTAAAATTACTTTGAATGATATCATCACCTCCAGTATTTTTACTGATGATTGGGACTTTGAAACGGTAAATCGTATGCTGTCTGATTTAGAACAACCTGCTGTTGTGATTATACATATGATTACGACACCATATATTTTTACCATCATTATGGTAATAATTTCTTGCACGAAGCATGTATCCCACGTAATGTTTTCAATTACCATCAATGGGAACATTGCCCAACAACAGGTAGTTCACAAAAGTTTGCTTATTTTTCTGAGTTTAACACTTCAGACCCAAAATAGAAGGTTGGACTTATACCTGCAAGGAAAATATGCTCACCAACATAAAACAGATATACTCTGCTGCCTTTATTTCCCAGCTGTCTTTACAAGGTTTCGACTTTTGAAGGGACACCATCAACACAAAACCTGTCTGGAGGACTAAAAATTGGAAAGGTCAGGGAACTGAGGCATTATTTAGAGTGTCTCATACCACAGCAAATTATCTTCCTGAACAACACTGTGCAACAGACGTCCTGTCTAGGGGTAGCCAAGATAAAGGACTTGAACACACCTTTGATTCAATCACACACACACTTTAAAGGCTGGCAAAACTATACACAACATAGTGAGGACACGGTAGATTACATTTACATGATGGTTCATACAATTCATCAGACCCCAATTGGAAGGGATGGTTGGTTTGGCCTATCAACACAAATAGGTATCAGTCAAGATTCAGGGGTACCACAGAAGGGTTTAGTATCCATAGGTCTGACCAACGCTAGGTACAACTAGAACACTTGGGTTTGTGACATCATACAGTGTTGGGAAGTTGTGCCCAGAGTGGATAAAATCCTCAACACTAACCTAGGTAAAACAACACTTGTCCTCACTGTCAGATGACATGGATCTTAGGGATTTTTTGTTAGGTCCCCAGAAGCCACATCAGAAACACTTCTTTTATGTTATTTATAATGAAGTATGGAAAATCTCTCAACAGGAAGCTGCGGAGAGATTGCATGAGATTGACAAGGTTAACCTGAAAAAGGCTTTGTCAGTGATCGACAATGGCATGACCACACTAACATCCAGGATTTATTCACTGGGGAACATTGTGTCTTCTGCAATAGAAATAATAGAACAGGATTTGTTTATTCTTCAACATTGACAATCGCGATCCATTCTATTATTGAGCTGGACACTACAATCATTGCGCCCTGGCGGTATATCAACAGTATGTCTCTGTTTTCTGCTTACAATCTTGGAATTTTGAGGGTAGAAGGGATCTTTCTAGGTCCTGATGAGAAGCCAGGGAGGGGTTTGAAACATGTCGACACAGGAAGTACTGCCCATTAAAGCCTAGTACCTCTATCTCATTCCCCACTTTTAACAATATCAGCTCAAAGGAACATTAAAGTTTATTTTTCCGCAGAGCCAGGTATTTTTTAATCATACACCACTTTCACTCACTTCTGACCCTCACACTCCTACACATATGTTCCCTCTAAACCGCGCGCCTGAGCGGGCGCCCACACTTTGATTTGTCTCCGCGCAGAAACCTACAAACGCCGCGCACAACAAAGGATTCCTCTGCATTTGTGAAGTGTTAAATCGGAGTCTTTGAAATGCACACATAGTGATTAAGCTGCGCTGTTCAATGCATTTTTTAAGACTTGTTTTTGTCTTTAAAAATGCTAATCGAGGCAGATTAAACACCTGCAGTGAAAGGCAGTCTACATCAGCAGGAGAGCACCCAGAAACCTTCACTGCAGCCCGAGTCGAAGCTGAGGCATACCTTGGGAATTTTGTCCATTGTCAGATATTAACATACTCTGGAAGCAGTGGCAGCTGCCAGCAGGGATAAGTTGTGGGGCTGCGCGGGGGGCAATTATAAACTTTTTGGGACCAAAATAACTTCCAAATTGTTTAGTACAGATGTACTAGATGGTGCAATAAAATAAAGGTGGTTTTTGGTGTGCCTGCCTTCTTATGATCGGGCTGAAAGTTTGTTGATCACTCCTCTGCAGCACAACACTAGTTTGCTGATGAGGGTAATTTTTGAAGGTGAAAAACATGACAACGCAGTTTGTGAACCCTGGCCTTTCACAACACCCTTGTACACACTGGAGCTCTGTCTGAGGTTCAAAGTTGCTATTTACTATGGATATAGCTTTTTTTTAGTATATCTTTTTAGTAGTTGAATATATGCAATCACAGCCTTGTTTCGGTATGTTTGGACAGATCTGTAAAGGATTTTTTTTTGTCTTCAGACAAGATACTGGTATAAATCACACAATCCTTTGCTATAGATTTGAACAAATAACGGGACTTCTGACTGCATCCATGTACAGATCCATCAGTCTGCAACTGCTGACACCTGCTGGGTAGTCTGCAAGGAATGGGCTCAGAGAAAAGTTTTGCATTTCAGTACTGCCCCTCTGCCTCTGACTCCTTGCACTTCCTACAGATCCCCCAGGCCCCCCCCTTCCAGTCCTTGCCTTGGAGGTTGTGTGGAGTTAGGTCAGGATGCACAGTGGTGACGTGTCTAGTGGTGGTCTTAAGCTTCCCAGGTCCAAATCCATCATGGTTGGTTTCTGCTTTGCATTCTGGCACTTAGAGTTCTATATATCCTCTTATTACTTCAAGACGGCAAGCTCCATAATTCAAAATAAAAACATAGATGGGCTGAGTTGCTCCTGCATTATCCTGGGGTGATTGGGAGCTCAGTAAGACGGTGGAAGGGAAAAGGCTGCAAGAGCACATTTCTGAATAAGTATGCAGAGCATTAGGGGTGGCACACTTCTTCCAATTTAGTAATGTCTAACACAAAACTGGTGGCACCAGAATCACAAACCGACTCTCACTGGTTATAAGCTTTTACGCACTAGACTGGCTATGGTATGAAGCCAAGGAAAATGACTATATATACCTTTTTGAGAATTTTATGTCAGTCTGCGTAAAAAATATATTCTTCCGCTTTTGAGCCCATGCCAATTTGTCTAAGTAAGTCCAGCATTATTATACCTGCAGATGCTTTCGTCGCCCATGGTGTATTTTGGAGTTGCTAGCTATTTTTTGAGTGCTATAAGAATTAGGAAAATGTTGGCTCTGGTCTAAATTAACCACATCGAGGTACACCTCTCGTACGCTCATGACGTGCTGAGCTGCGGGTTTTTTAAAACTTCAGCGCACGGGGGGAAAATGCGCCGCACCGATGCGGTTAATTTGCACTCTCTTTGATTAAATGTATGTGACCCTTTTTTTATTGATGAATTTTACATGTTGAATTTTTATACTCTGTGAGTTATATACTTATTTGTATTCTCTATTTTTATATGTTTTTAGGGAAAATTATATGTGTAACCTGTATTTGCTGTGTATTTATAATGTTCCATTGTCTTGTCTCAATAATTGCTGCTGGTGTATTTCATTTATTTATTCTGTGCTTTTATGGCTTTTATTAGCCGAATAAAGAATGTTTGACTGACTGCCTGACTATAGACCTGTTCAATGTTTTATGTCTGATCTGTTTATTATAAAAAGCTATGACATAGGCAGTAGGACTGGCTTGATTATTATGAAAGCATCTGTAATGCCAATAGGTCTATATTGCGAATTGTTACAATACTTACATGTTTTTTCACAGATTACTGTAGTAGGCAAGGGTTTTGGTATGAGCACCTGACTCGAATAAACTATGGACATAGAAGATTTGCACTAGGTTAATCCTTGTTAGGTCTTCTTAGAAAATTATTTGTATTTTTTAGACAACCGTAATTTTGTAAATGTTTACAATTTTGTTGATGGTTGCCCTGTAGTAAAGTTTATGCTCAGTACAGTTGGCCTGTCTCTATTACAGTGATGATCCAATCACTAAAGCTATGGATTTGACTAGTTTATTAGGAAATGTAATTTCATATACCATAGGTCTGATCTATCCCTTATGAAAAATTCTAACCCTGGCAGTAGACTTGATTTATTTATTATGAAATACACCTGTTAAAGCGAATAGGCCATTACGGATGGGTTGTTATTGCATCCTGTTAAAGCCTCCTTTGTTACGTGAAATCTCACAGATTAGTTTTTGGCAAGACTGTTGATCAGATTAACCAATTTCTCATGCAATGCAGTGCTGCAGCCGCAAATGCTTTGATGTGTGAGAAGGCGAGAGCAGGAGTTCACCAGATTCATGGAAATATGGCACTCTCCTCCCCTCTCCCTAGCGCCACCGCTGAAATTAGCTCCTGTGCACCATGGAGACAACTTTGCGCCACAGTGCGAAGGTTTCTCATGAGTCAAGCATAGGATTTGTACTGGAAGGATATCCTCCCATTACAAAATAGTATGCTTAGACTACATATAAACATTTTCCAACTTTGTATGTGTGCTGTACAGTGCAGCACACACGTGGATTCAGAAAATAAATGAGAAAAACAGCATTCTCCTTCATAGCGCCTTGTTGAAGGGTGCACTTTTTTTCTGACAGTAAACCCTGTTTACTTTATTTAGTAAATTGGGTTTAGTGCCAGAAACTTAAGGAATGTCCATGCACCACCCATGGTACGACCCCTTGGCACTAAAAAATGCCAAGCAGTGCTGTGCACAGCTTTACATTACTTTCACATTATTTCCAGCATTAAACAAGTTTAACGCTGTAAAGAAAATCGGACAAAAAGATTTTGCACCCATTTACATAAATTTTGAGACACAAACAGCGTAAAATCTTAGTAACTCTACCCCATTGTGTTTATTGCTATTTGGACAAACCTGAGAGGTACACAATTTGGACTGTAATAATTTTTTCTAGAATCTCTTCAGAAGGTCTGACAGGCATACACTGGTATATATATACTGGTATATTATATATATATATATATATATATATATATATATATATATATATATATATATATATATATATATATATATATATATATATATATATATTCATGCTCCGTTTGCCCAACAAATTGAGTTGCACTCTGACACAGGCGAAAGGTGGCAAGCCTTTATTTCCAGTATGAGCTGACATCTGCCTGCTGTTTCCAAATCCAGTCTCTCCCGAACGTAATGCCTGACGCGTTTCTGGAAGATACGACTTCCTTCATCAGAGGCTTTTACGGGATTGATGTGTGCTTTAGGACTCTGTTCCTCTTAATCCAACTTTACACGCCCCCAGATGGGCGGGTTCCTTAACCAGCAAGGCATTGTGGTATACAGAGTCCTGGCATTTCACGCACTATTTCTGGAGAAAACAGTTCGCGCCCTCAGATGGGCCCCCATCCAACAGTGCCAGCTCTCATCCCTAGCCGGTGTCCCACAATGCGATTCGGCAACTTCCTGGTCGCGTGGTCCCCACCGTTAGTAGGGGTGGTGCAACTCGGCGACTTGGGCAGCCGCCTAATATTTATGCTCCGTTTGCCCAACAAATTGAGTTGCACTCTGACACAGGCGAAAGGTGGCAAGCCTTTATTTCCAGTATGAGCTGACATCTGCCTGCTGTTTCCAAATCCAGTCTCTCCCGAACGTAATGCCTGACGCGTTTCTGGAAGATACGACTTCCTTCATCAGAGGCTTTTACGGGATTGATGTGTGCTTTAGGACTCTGTTCCTCTTAATCCAATGCGACTTTACACGCCCCCAGATGGGCGGGTTCCTTAACCAGCAAGGCATTGTGGTATACAGAGTCCTGGCATTTCACGCACTATTTCTGGAGAAAACAGTTCGCGCCCTCAGATGGGCCCCCATCCAACAGTGCCAGCTCTCATCCCTTGCCGGTGTCCCACAATGCGATTCGGCAACTTCCTGGTCGCGTGGTCCCCACCGTTAGTAGGGGTGGTGCAACTCGGCGACTTGGGCAGCCGCCTAATATTCATGCTCCGTTTGCCCAACAAATTGAGTTGCACTCTGACACAGGCGAAAGGTGGCAAGCCTTTATTTCCAGTATGAGCTGACATCTGCCTGCTGTTTCCAAATCCAGTCTCTCCCGAACGTAATGCCTGACGCGTTTCTGGAAGATACGACTTCCTTCATCAGAGGCTTTTACGGGATTGATGTGTGCTTTAGGACTCTGTTCCTCTTAATCCAATGCGACTTTACACGCCCCCAGATGGGCGGGTTCCTTAACCAGCAAGGCATTGTGGTATACAGAGTCCTGGCATTTCACGCACTATTTCTGGAGAAAACAGTTCGCGCCCTCAGATGGGCCCCCATCCAACAGTGCCAGCTCTCATCCCTAGCCGGTGTCCCACAATGCGATTCGGCAACTTCCTGGTCGCGTGGTCCCCACCGTTAGTAGGGGTGGTGCAACTCGGGGACTTGGGCAGCCGCCTAATATTCATGCTCCGTTTGCCCAACAAATTGAGTTGCACTCTGACACAGGCGAAAGGTGGCAAGCCTTTATTTCCAGTATGAGCTGACATCTGCCTGCTGTTTCCAAATCCAGTCTCTCCCGAACGTAATGCCTGACGCGTTTCTGGAAGATACGACTTCCTTCATCAGAGGCTTTTACGGGATTGATGTGTGCTTTAGGACTCTGTTCCTCTTAATCCAATGCGACTTTACACGCCCCCAGATGGGCGGGTTCCTTAACCAGCAAGGCATTGTGGTATACAGAGTCCTGGCATTTCACGCACTATTTCTGGAGAAAACAGTTCGCGCCCTCAGATGGGCCCCCATCCAACAGTGCCAGCTCTCATCCCTAGCCGGTGTCCCACAATGCGATTCGGCAACTTCCTAGTCGCGTGGTCCCCACCGTTAGTAGGGGTGGTGCAACTCGGCGACTTGGGCAGCCGCCTAATATTCATGCTCCGTTTGCCCAACAAATTGAGTTGCACTCTGACACAGGCGAAAGGTGGCAAGCCTTTATTTCCAGTATGAGCTGACATCTGCCTGCTGTTTCCAAATCCAGTCTCTCCCGAACGTAATGCCTGACGTGTTTCTGGAAGATACGACTTCCTTCATCAGAGGCTTTTACGGGATTGATGTGTGCTTTAGGACTCTGTTCCTCTTAATCCAATGCGACTTTACACGCCCCCAGATGGGCGGGTTCCTTAACCAGCAAGGCATTGTGGTATACAGAGTCCAGGCATTTCACGCACTATTTCTGGAGAAAACAGTTCGCGCCCTCAGATGGGCCCCCATCCAACAGTGCCAGCTCTCATCCCTAGCCGGTGTCCCACAATGCGATTCGGCAACTTCCTGGTCGCGTGGTCCCCACCGTTAGTAGGGGTGGTGCAACTCGGCGACTTGGGCAGCCGCCTAATATTCATGCTCCGTTTGCCCAACAAATTGAGTTGCACTCTGACACAGGCGAAAGGTGGCAAGCCTTTATTTCCAGTATGAGCTGACATCTGCCTGCTGTTTCCAAATCCAGTCTCTCCCGAACGTAATGCCTGACGCGTTTCTGGAAGATACGACTTCCTTCATCAGAGGCTTTTACGGGATTGATGTGTGCTTTAGGACTCTGTTCCTCTTAATCCAATGCGACTTTACAAGCCCCCAGATGGGCGGGTTCCTTCCTGCAAGGCGCCAGAATACCTCCTTCCTTACTGCTCGCACCAATGGTAACGGCTTGGAACCGCACTTCAGCGGTGGGCCATCTCCCCGACCGGGACCGGCCGGAAAACATCCACACGTTTGCAGGTTCACCCTAAGCGGAGAGACCACAGGAGGCTTTCAGTGATGCTTGTAAGTTTTAATCACTGCAGGCAAGCAGACACGGCAATAGCGCTTTCACTTCAAAAAATCAACTTTGCTACCAGCGTCCATTCAAATATGCGCCACTGAGGAAAGGACTGCCTTTGTCCTGAAACGCGTCTGGCCATTTGATTTTTTGAAGTGAAAGCGCTATTGCCGTGTCTGCTTGCCTGCAGTGATTAAAACTTACAAGCTGATGTTAAAATGTACGACAAAGCAAGGGACAAATTGAGAAAACTTCTCCTTCAGTACAAAAGGGAGGGTTTAATCTCCATTCAAGAATTCAAATTCCTGCATGTCGAATTACCCTGCATGGCACGTTTTTATCTAATACCTAAAGTCCACAAGGAAGTAACACCCGTACCGGGAAGACCAATTATATCAGCTATAGACAGTATGGGTGAACACCTTGCTCAGTATATTGACTATTTCCTGCAACCTTTGGTGGTGAAATTACCTACATATATCAAAGATACGGGACATTTTTTGAATAAAATCCACAATACCACCTGGACAGATAACTCTCTGCTAATTACGCTAGACATTGAGGCTCTGTATACGAGCATTGAACATCAGAAAGGTTTGAAGGCCATGGAGTTCTTTTTAGGGACAAGGCCGGTTGATTGTTACAACCACAGTAAAATGCTCATTTCATTGACAGCATGGAGTCTCAACCATAATTTCTTTATGTTTGGCAAGGAAATATACCTGCAGCGGAGAGGGGTGGCGATGGGGGCCTGCTTCTCCCCGAGCTACGCATGTCTTCATGTGGGGTTTTGGGAGAGGCAGGTCCTTATGGGAACACTTCAAGAGATTTTTAAAGAACATGTCCAGATGTGGGTAAGATTCATAGATGATGTGTTTTTAATTTGGAGGGGAGATGTTTCCAGTGCACTTGCGTTCATTGATCAACTAAATAACAATGATTATAATTTGAAATTCACTCATCATATCAGTGAACAATCAGTTGATTTTCTAGATGTAAGGGTATATCACAAATCTGGCAAAATTGCAACTACCCTTCATAGAAAGACCACTGCTGGCAATGCAACTCTGCACGCCAGCAGTTCTCATCCGCAGCACACAATAGAAAACATCCCCTATGGAGAACTGCTCCGTCTAAAAAGAATTTGTAGCAGTGAGGATGAATTGGAGAGATGCACTAATGAAGCACTTAGCAGATTTAGGAGGAGAGGGTATCATGCTGACACTTTAAAGAGGGCAGTTCAAAAGGTCAATAAAAAATCCAGGGAATGCCTTCTACAGCAGAACAGTGGTAAAACAACCACCGAAACAAGTTCTGAAGAGTCTGAATTAAGATTCATTACACCGTATAGTTGCCAGAACAGGAAAATTAGATCAATCCTTACCAAAAGCTGGCCGATCTTACAAACAGACAATGTGATAGCATCTGACCTCCCTGATAACCCTAGAATCACTTTCAGGAGAGGGCCGACCCTCCGTAATCATGTCACCAATGCGTTTCCCGAAATCCTCAAACCGAAAACTTGGTTCCCGCAACATCAGGGCTTTTTTAAATGCTCTAGTTGTCGGGCATGTAGGTTTGGTGTAAACACCAGTACTTACATGACTCCTTTCAGTCCCACGCCTGTCAAAATCAAAGGCAAATACGATTGCAGAACGGAGTTTGCTGTGTATGTCCTGACGTGTACTTGCGGCCTGAGGTACGTTGGGAGTACTCGGCTTGCGGTGCACGTCAGGATTTTACAGCATCTCCGAGCAATTGTAAACAACGACAATGCCTATCCGGTGGCGAGACATTTTAAAAGTGTCCACAATAATAATTTGGAAAGTCTCAGCTACTATGTCCTTACCTCTGTGCCTCGTCCTCGTAGAGGAGGAGACAGAGACAAGTTACTTCGCCAACTGGAATCCAGAATGATATTAGAGCTAGATACCAAGGTCCCGAATGGGTTGAATACCACTGAGGACCTATATCACTTCCTATAAAGTCACTATACCCTGTATATATTAGCCTTAACGTGACATCTGGTGTTAATAGGCATTATATATCCTTTTGCCTAAAAGCTCATCAGTGGAGTCCGCCTCCCCTCTTAGGTCACCATATTGACTCACCAAACAAAATTAATTATTGTATACACCCCCTTTTCTGTTTTTTAGTAAGTTGACTTACTTTTCCTTCACTTCGCCCCATGTATATATTTCACGTTTGAACTTTGAATTAAATTTACCATTACTATATGTTGGAGTATGATGTATGCATAACTACCATATTCAAAGTGAAACAATATTCAATGATTTTGTTTATTCATGTCTATTTTTGCATGATGTTACTCACTAGATGTTGGGTACACAATCCCATTATTTTTGTTGGGGTAGATATACTATTAGACGTAGGAGAGCTGTTTGGGAAAATAGGGGCTGCCATCATTAGTTTGATGTCCCCTTAGCAAACACATTCAGGTGGGGTTGCCATCACTATATAATGATGTCCCCACCTATACACAAACAGGGCATGAATTGTTTGATTTTAATGTATATTTTTGTATATATTTGTACAGTATTTATTGAGTATCAAGATATCATCCACTGAACATAGTATCTCCAACACAGATGTACATATGAGATATGGTCGTTTGTATATAGAGTAAATAGACGACAATTGTATGTACATATATGGGTGACATTTATTTTTATGGGTATATATATATTTCTACATAGATATTAATTATTAATTGTGTCAACATATTGAGTTAAAGTTTGGTTAGTATGTGACGTAATAATGGTATTGTCCTTATTCAATCTATTCCTTCACTGTCGGTATACATAAATGATAGAATTTTTACTATTCTTGCCCTTGAAAACCTTTAGAAATATGTGACATTTAGCATTTATGCGGCTAGAATTTGTGTCACTGTTATATTTTGAATTCATTCAGATATTAATTTCTTTTTGTGTCAGGCAATGTTAAGCCACGTTAACATTATGTGTCTTTGTTTCCCCCTTTTCCCGAACATTTGCCAAAATACATGTAATGATAGTATGTCTTCCATGTTTATAGGTGTCACATGGTATGCACACGCAGTTTAAAAGTTCAGGTGTGAGGGTTTTTTAAATTGACTGTGATCAAGGGCACCCCGCCCGAAACGCGTCAGTTTTCTTTCTCTGTTAAGCGTTGCTTAATAAAAACCTTTGCCTGGATACTGGATTCGTGGAGTTGTCTGCTTTCCTGGGGACCCGGGACGGCAGTTTTGCTTCTTCTTGTTTTCGAGATATATATATATATATATATATATATATATATATATATATATATATATATATATATATATATATACACCACTTCAGTCATTGACTATCTTGCCTTGTAGATTACATTTATCTGACCATGTGCACAACCACCTGAAAATGAGTGCATCTCAGTGCCAGGAATGCTGGGTCAGTCCTTTTGTTTTTCATGTAATAGCTACAGGTCTCTTTTCATTTCGTTCCTTCTTCTCCTTTTATTTTCATGATTAAAGCCTGCCACACCTCCAAAGACAGTTCTAACTCACTGCTTCCTTGTCGCTCACTCCATCTGCAGTGTACCCCAACATGTAGAGCCACTGCTTGTAAACCACCTGACCACCATGGAATAATATTGTTATACGGTTTCATTGTTTTTAAAATTGAAAAGTGGCCAATATGTTGGTTTTAAACGTGGCAGTTAGATGTAACTATAAAACAATACACTATGTACAGCACCATTGCAAGACGACCACCTGCTGTTGTGTTTAATTTCATTATTGCACGCATATGTCTGCCTTTTTTAGGATATAGCTTGTTTTCTTTCTTTTTTTTCATTTCTTGTTGCTGAGTTTGTGTATGCATTTTATTGTGGTTGTGTGAATAGGTGAACGCAAGAGTGACTCAGTGATAAAAAGATGCATGAATGCAAGGATGAGTAACATAATGCATGTATGGTGACTTATTCTGTACCTAAACCCATTAATGTCTAAAGAGGCAATTTCATATATAAGCCACACCAATTGACATTGCCAATGCTTGTTATCAACCTTCAAGTGGCAGACAGTCGATTTTCCTGGTTGCACATCTCAGCACTCGGTTGCGCACACAAGCTAGAAACATGTGCACGCAAACATTCTGTTGCCGGACACAAGGACGAATAATTAGAGGGAACATTGCTCCTACACCACACATATTATTGTTACAAAATCAGTGCTCCTCCGTAGTCGTAGGTCGCAGCATGCCCCGTCCCGCAGCGGGATGGGAAGACCCCGATGATGAAGCATGCCACCAAGGGTCCTTTTGGTGGTTGAGGGTTATTTTAACAAAGCTGTGTGATTTCCATCATAGTAGGAGACACACTAGGTCTGGAGGAACATTACTTTTCTTTTCCATAAAGGTGAATCCCTTTGTTTGTTGTGGGATTCTGCCAGGCATCGCATATCTGGTTACAGTAAGTTCCTGGGTTCCTTGATGTACACAAGTATTGTTTCCACTGACCTTTGTTGAATGTTTCCCTAATACAGTTTGATTGTCTGAGCAGACTGAAAGCCATACTTTTACAGAAGGCTGTGTCCTTAACCTCAGCCCGATACACTTTTGATTACCAGGTTGATCTTCAGCTGGTTTTTAAGTTGGACTCCCCAAATGCAGCCGCTGAATTTCAAGCTACAGTGCTGCATATCCAACGTTGGATGGATCTTAACCAGTTGAAGCTCAACCCCGGCAAAACAGAATTAGTGTTGCCTGGGAAGAGCCCGACCTGTTGGGGACCCCATTTCTGGCCGGGCGAACTTGGTCCCGTCTTCATCAGTGAAAAGTCTCAGGGTGACTATAGACTCAGATCTCTCTTTGAAGGGACATGTGGGTACGGTGGTTTCCTCTTGTCTTTTCCAACTACGTAAAATAAGGAAAATTGCGTGCCTGCTGTCGCACCAAGCTTTGATCCAGGTGGTGATAGCGTTGGTGCTTTCCCATCTTGATTTTTCCAACTCCCTTTACACTGGCCTTCCCTTAGGGCTGCTTAATCGCCTTCAAATAATTCAAAATCAGGCGGCGAGACTGATTTACAAACAGCCGAGATGGCAGTCAGCTAGGCATTTATTGTGTGACCTTCATTGGCTGCCTATAGCGCAGCGCACTGCTTTCAAGACGGGATGCATAGTCTTTAAGGCACTACGCTGCACGAGTCCTAAATTTATCAACAGTCTAATCACTAGACATGTCCCTACACGCAATCTCCGCTCCGCCCATCTTCACCTTCTTTCCACGCCATCAATCAAATTAAAACGACAAGGTGGTCGTAGGTTTTTTTATCTGGCCCCTAAGCTCTGGAATTCACTTCCACTCTCAGTTAGGAACTGCGACAGTCTCTTGGGCTTCCGAAAGGCCTTGAAAACCTGGCTTTTTCTGCAATCACGCTAAAATGGTTCTCTGCAGTCACTGGTGTATGATTAGCGCCAAGAAACCTATGGTGTAAGTGCGCTTGATAAGTTTATCGTAACATAACATAACATAACCAGTTTGCAACAAAGGCCCACGTAGTGCAGTATCCTCAGCTTATTCCAATGTTGGTGTTGGCATTCTTAGAGCCACTACAGGATGCTTCAGCTCCTGTCGGATTGGACACCGGCTCTGCAACAGGCACACAGGCATTGAGTACTTTCTCAGCAGTGGCTGTGGGAACCGGAGAAGATCACCCTTGCTTCATTGACTTGATCCAAGAGGAGTTAGAGGGACTTTTGTCTGCGAAGGCAAGCAGCAGTGATGTTGTGTCTCCCACACAGGACGCATAAACATCGGGCTCTCTGTGTGATGGGAACAATTCGACCTTTTTCCAAAACAACCCAAATTGGAATTCAAAAACATAATTTTTGCTTTATTTTCCTATTTTTGCTCTCATTGAGCACTATGGCTTTCGGCATGCTCAGTCGGTCTAACAGTATAGTGGATTTATACAGTTTTCTTCCTTTTGCATCGTTTTTACACATAACATGTTTTTAGATGTTTTATACTCATATTTTAGCAGTGCTTTTATGCTTTTTATTTTTTTTAAACAGGCATATCTTAGCATTTGTTAGTTTGTTGTCCAGTCGGACGAGGAGTGGGTGTTATGAGCCCCAAGGTACCCCAATATAGGCCCAGGTAGTTGCACGACCTTTTACCTACATTTGTCCTACCTTGCTCTACATAACGGCTCTGGCGCTGACCTTTTACCTAGTTAGGTGCTGATTAGATGTTTTGTGGTTTTCCTCGAAAACTAGCCTAATTTATTATGCATGAGGATTCTTAGTATCACAGCAGCATTACCATCTTCTGCATAATAACTCTGCACAAAAGTCATCGCTATCATCATACTTGACCGACATGCCCACAGTACATGACACATCTAGGTAGAACACCTGAGGGTACCTTTCGGGTATATAAATACCACATCTTTGCTGGGCAAACTAGAGGATAAGCTTCCATGCGGACATGAGACCCTGAAGTCCCTGCATGCAGACACTCCAGCACGCAGTGGTCTGATATCCCTTGTGGGTTGTGCAACTTGAGACCAAAACAGGGTCCTTCATACTCTCCCATCAGGTAATGGGGTGGGCTCTTTCCTAGGGGGATTCTTGGCTTCACATCTACATACATGCATGGTACACTTAAGTACACTTAGCTAGGATTAGCATCTTGGGAGTACACATGATTACTGCCATGTAGCTATATGCCTGCACATATTCACTGTTTTAGGACCATAGTAGAAGTCTACCTTTTATTTACTCTGTTGGTGCTTGTAATCGTATATATCTGTTTCTGTCTAAGGGTTGTTGCAGCACACATATTTTATACTAGAGTGGCGCTGGTTCAATAAATACTTATTTAAAACGTCCCCACCGTTCCTTCTGTGTATCTCTTTGAGACAAAGTGAGCACGAGTGACTGAGCGAAAAGTACTGTACTGTAATTTTGGGAGCTATCGTAAGGTCATTTGGAGGCTACCTAAGGACTGTTTGGAACTTATGGGGGCCAGACCAAGATTTGGTAGAGGCCATGGTCTGTGGGTACTATGTGAGGTACTTTTTGAAGGCTCTAGTTATAGATTTTATTGAGGGCTATTGTGACTGTAAGATGTCTACTTTTGGAGGCTGTGAGAGCTTCTTCTATGGGCTTCACTGAGTCTATTTATGTTTTGTGAGGATTTGATAGAAGTTCCAGGAGTGTCTGCTGAAGTTACATGAAGTTCAGAAATGCAGTGTGAGGCTTTGTTGGGACAGTGATGGACTCTTGGCAGGCATTTGATGGTCTGTTGTTCTACGAGGATTATGTGGTATGAGGGTGAGGTGCAGTGCGTTTTCACTATATTTTACTTTCAACTTGTTTTACAACTTTAAATGCCAGCGGCCTATTTTAGAGAGCTAAGCTACCCGTCCATTTCTGTATCAATGGACATTTGACTGTCAGGGATTATTTGAAAAGTTATGGTAACAGTTCGTGTTAGGAATTTAGGATTCAGTTCAGTGTTAGGCTTATGGTTAAGGATGTGATGGGAATATGTCTAAGGGAGGATTGATGAAATGCACTCTTGACAGAAGACTTATGACGTGTTGGATATTCTTGCATACATTCTTCAATAATAAATGTCAGTTTCATTTGTGAGGCAGGCAGAGTGTTTTGCGAGTCTCCGAACAGCAAGATTCACACGTTCGTTGGAAACCTGGAGTGGAAGGGTGAAAAACACCCATTGGACCAAGAGAAGATGCTCCTACGAGGATGCAGCATTCGAAACACAGCAACCTGCTATGGTCTGGTCATTTATGCAGGTGGGTTTTAAATATGCTACTACATACATGCAGGATGTATCCCATACACTGATTCAAAGGATTCAATTGTTGTATAGCCCATCAGTAAACAAGTTTAGTAATTTACCAACTACAGTTGTCATGATACAGGCTAAACAAATAACACATTTTGGTGAGACTTCAGCATTAAAATAATGCCAACTACACCGTTGAAAAGTAGGAGAATTGATCTAGTTATTATCTCAAGATTCAAGTAATGAAGGTGTGAAGGCATACTAAATGTGCCCTTGATTATCTCTGCACGAGGAAGGACTGAAACATATTCACTAACGGAGATGTCCCTTTCATGTGGATATCGATTTAAGTGGGTTTGTCGGTCTCTCACAATAATGTGTGTCTGGCAGTAGTTCTAATAAAGTTAGTGGAATTGATCAGTGTATAGGTTCACATCATCTGATTCTCGCGTTATTTCTCAAAATATAGTGTCCCATATTGAAAAAGCTGGGACCCCTCTGCCGTGCTGGTGCAATTTTTATTTTCGCATTTGTTCATTTAACTAATTCTTTCGTCAAATAGCATTGTCTGGTGCTCTTTCGAGGTGAATTCACATCAGAATCAGTCATTTGGCCAGCAGTAATGCTAGAACTAGCAGCAGGGAAGCTGATGAATCTGTTTTGTGTCATGACGTAAAATCCAGCAGGCATGTTTCATGGAAGCTTGTGATAGACTGTTTCTATTGATGCAGGACCTAGACTGATTTGCATTTGGCTGAATACCAGATGTTGGCCCGTGCTTACTGTGCCAATGGAGCCAAGCTGCCCCGGACTGATGAGCCCCGAATCACTATGAAACCGGTATTGTGTTACTTGTATTCCAGTTCAGAGAGGACCTGGCTTTGCAGTTCGGGCTGAACTTTTCCTATAGGAGCACTACCAAGACTGATTTGTCTTTGAGTTGGCCTAATTTGAGGTGGCATGGTAGGCAAAAGAATGATGGGTTGGTATGATACCCAGGGGTTAGACTTACTGCAAGAATTTCTCCAATCAACTTTGCGTGTTTGATATTTCTGATGAGTAAAATTCTGCTTTTTCTACATTTACAAGTATACTACATTAAAATGGAAGTGAGGCTATTTGTTACTTCCTTCCTCAATACTTTAGATGTAGCGCAGCTACGTACCATGCAGAAGAAGACCGCGTCCTCACTGCTACATCTGGAGCAAGTGTTTGTAATACTCAGATACATATGTTCTAGGCACTGGGGTGGAAGGTATGTGTGGTGCACACAGTTAACTTGCAATTATGTGAATCTGCATTGCCTAATGCGCTGGCCATATGAATGCAGCTTTCCATTCTCTCTCTGCCATGTTCATATGTGGATCTGTTTCCACCTCACCGTTATACCACCCAGGTTGACTGAAATCAATTCCCTGATCATTCTACATAACTGAGAATAATTGTTTCCTATTTTCCACCCATCCCAAGCAATGCCTGGAGTAATCCATAATTAGGAGTATCGAACATATCACAACCCCAAGTTAACCTTGCAGACCTCATGAATGATTCAGGGTTCATAAATTGGCCTGGTATTACATTCTTGCCTGAGCTCTATAAAGTCAAGCAGGTAATTATTGTCGAATACATTTTGAATTGTTGTATGCTCCTTTGTCCACTATCTCTATAAAATGGGGGACCACAGGGGCAAATCATGGGTATATATTTCCTACTAACTTGTTTTGCTAAGACATCCGTGTCAGCAACAAATAGCTACTGTAAGCAACTTAGAACATATGAAAATCTGTTTCTTGACACTGACTAAAACTTCAGAGATTGATTTAAGGGTCCATTTTTAGGTCGAGCTAGGCAGCTCAGGAGCTGCCCTGTGAGGCATACTGTATTCAGATATGGATATGAACCTCCGCCCACTCTCCGCCCATCTTTTCATTTGGCTCCTCTTACTGTCCTTTTTAAACAGCTGCTTCTAATTTGTTAATAATAGGCTTGTTAGTCCATCCTTAGTACCGCCTTGTCTGCATTTGTAACCTCCCACGAGGACTGGACGCTTTACTTGTGTTGTTACATGGTCTGTTTTATCTACAGACTGTGAGCACTCTTTTGATTAATGTATTTAATCTAGCTGCTTTTGCCAGCATGAGAGGCTCTCCTTAACCCACCCTGTTTTCATGACAGCACGGTGGCGATCATTGACGCTGCGCTTTATCTTTCGAAAATGCTTCTTGGACAGCGCCGACTGTGGTGCGTGCGGCTGGAGAGGAATTTTCTTGGACAACGACTAGCAAATTCACCACTGGTTTGTTCTGCCAAGAAACCGTGGATAACGCTGCAGGCTTCCATATCAAGAGATACATTTTCAAAGTTGGGTTTATTGAACCCTTTGTAGATCAATCTTACGGTTGACAAATATCAATAAGATTCCCATTTAATTAAAAGGGTCTTTTTAATCAACACTTTCTACATCCTGAAGATGGTCTAACAGACAAAGCTACAATTAGACCAAAACGTCCACTTCTACACCTATTTCCTACTCAAATGAAAGAGAGGCAATATTAGTTTTGTATGGATTTCTTAGATTGCCTGAAATAGTTCTCTTTGAAAAGGTATTCACAAATGTGACTGTGAAGGATTTTTTAGTGCATGTTAATATTACTTCTGGTTGCATTGTGTTGTTGCTTTTTATGTACCCTACACAAATGAATTCTGAAGTGATACTAAATTTTGCTTGATTATACACACCCGTGTTTTTTCCTTTCTCTTCTTGTGTTACTTTCTTTGATGATTAATTCATTGATAAGTAAACATGATCCTTTGTGATTAATCCGTGAGTTACTGGAACAAGAACTCACTTGAAAATCAATGCTAAGTATTGAAGAGTTATAGAAACAAATCCCTTGTAGGCGTATTTACCTGCTTCCTGCACAGCGTGGCACTTCTGCACGCGCTATGCTGATTAACAAATGGGGTTACTTTGTAAAAGCGCCCCATGCCACGCTTTCACTTTAATGGCGGGCCACGTCTAAAGAAAGCGGGGTGGCCACCATTAACTCAAAACACGGCATGGGCACTTTTACAAAAAAAAAAAAATGTGTTTGTCAATTTAAGCAAATGCTTTTTTTTAGTAAAAACGCCCCGTACTACACTTTCACTCTAATGGGTCTGCGCACCTTTCTTAAGACAAACCACGTCTAAAGAAAGTGGCGCGGCCGCCATTAAAGTGAAAGTGCGGCATGGGGCGCATTTACAAACAAGCACTTGGAATGCAATATGTCTCGCATTTGCGATACTTTAAGCAATTGGCATTATAAACTGCAATGACTTTTATTTATGCTTTACAAACCAAAACATAAAAAAACCATTGTGATTTACAATGCCAATAGCTCAAACTCATGTAAATGCGAGACCTATTGCATTGCAAATGCTTGTTGTGTTTTAGTATCTGGTAACCCTGCCTCTTATAACCATATAATTGCTCATTGCAGCTAAGCTGCCAGGTCATATTTTTCTAAATCCAGGACTCCAAGTCCCCTGTCATGTTCTGAAGGTGAAATGTACTAATGGCAACTCTAAATCTGCCCATCCTTTCCAAATCAGGTGTATCAAGATGGGATAAAAAATGTATGCAGATGGGTGCCACAGTTTTATGTTATACTCCTCCATCTATTGTGTGCCTTGTAAAAGCACATTGCATACTTCGTGGCTCAATACAGTTAATGATAACCTGATGGATTTAATGAAGTGGACTGCACATATAGCCATTTTGAGACTGTGGTCTACAGTGAATTAAATGGAGTTTGGTAGCCAATTAATGCCCTACCAAAGACTTTGCATGAGTGATGTGTGTGTCACCTAACTTATAATAAACAACCTACAATCTCCTCTGCAACAACACACTGTAAAGTCCTCTTCAGTTCCATGTAGAAGCCATCTCTTTCTATTATTAAATAGTAATTATTGAAAAACAAATGTGCATTGCTTGGAAGAAGTCACTTTTGCTTTCTGCTGTATAGTGTGCTACTACAAAGTTATTTTGGAACAGGTGAATATCCATATACAGAAGGAGCAGATGCACGACTCTGTATTGGAAACAATTATTACTATATTGAGGAATTTTGAAATCCTTAAGCAGTTTTATCTGGCTGAGTCATCTATAACCACTTTACTCTTTTGATATATTTCTTGCCACTTTTTCCCTTCCAAGACTTGCGTCGCATTTGCTTTCTTATTTGCTAGTCACAAAACACATGCAAGCAGTGGCCTAAGAAGCTTCACACAAGAAAAATTAAATCCTTCCATCCCAGGTTTAAACTTTCAGGTCAGAGTGCAGGTCTTGGTACTGGGCAACTTAACTCAAACAGGGTATTGGGAGATGATTTGGCTATGAATATTTTCTCCACCAACTGCCTTGCAATCCTACCACTTTCTTTCAGATACTTCACTTCGTCCCACTCTACAGTAGGTAAACCCATCGTTGTCACACCAATTCTAGGCAAGTCCTCAAGAGAGATTTCAAGAATCCAAATGCGTGGGATTATAGGAGTTCTGGACCAAACCCCTGGATGCATGAGTCTGTTAAACTCAGTGAGACAATTGTGAATGTCCAAGAGTGACAGAAGACTGTGCTTTGGGCAGTGAGAATGAGTGTACTCCCGTCAAGTCCTACTGTACACCAAGGTGTGTGACTCAAACAAAGTTAATGAGACCAAGGAAGGAGTAACTCCAGTGTGCTCCAAGAGGTGAAACACATACCCAGTGAGAAAGACCATACTGTAAGTTGTGAGACTCTGACCGATTAAGTGAGAAATTGTGCACCAGATTGTGGGACTCAGACTAGTGAGATTTTTCGCCAATGTGTAAGACTTGCACCAAATGAGTGAAGTTGTGCTCCAAGAAATGTAACTCACACTAAGTGAGTGAGACTGTTTCAAGGAATGTCTTGTTCCTTACCGGTAATCCTCATTTCCCCGATTAAGGTCCTCCTCGTCCCAGTCCTAACAAACTAATGCAATCCTGCCTCATGACAGCCAATAGGAACACCAGTATTTTTTCAATTATATAAGCCCCTCCCACCTACCGCAATGCCTGTTATCAACAAGTCCAGACACAAACACAGCGGGAGGGAGGGAGGGAACAGGACTGGGATGAGGAGGACCTTAATCAGGGTAATGAAGATTACCGATAAGTAACAAGACATTGCCCCCGCATATGCCCTCCTCGTCCCAGTCCTAACAAAGAGAGGAACTCACAAGCAGATAACCAAGAAGAAAAACACAGGACACCAGGAATCCATGCAAAAGTACAAAAATGTAATCAAAGAAATGATTAAGGTACAGCAGCGTTCAAAACACCAACAGTAAAATTGTCCACAGAGACATACATCAAGGTGTTAATGCCGGACAAACGTGTGATGGGACTGCCAAGTGGCCGCCCTACAAATTTCCTGGATAGAGACCCCCACCGCCTCAGCCCAGGAAGCGGACACAGAATGCGTCAAGCGTCCCGGCACCTGAGACGGAAGAGGCAGACCCACAGACTTACAGGACTTGCAGACCGCCAAACACATTCACCGACTGATGGTGGCAGTAGAAACCTTCTTCCCCTTAGCCATGCCCCTACAGGATACAAACACGGCAGGGGAAAGATGAAATCCCATGGTACGTTGGAGGTAAACCTGCAGGGCCCTGCCAACATCCATGGACAAAGGAACAAGCAAACCCCATCCCCAGGCAAATCAGGAAGGACTTCCTCCTGTTGCAAATTAAACTAGGAGGAAACTTAAGGGAGACAAGCTGGATCAAGCCGCCAGACAACCCTATCCTGTAGGAACTGCAAATAAGGGACGAAGACAAGCAAACCACCCAATTCACCCAACTGCTGGTCAGAGGAGATGGCCAACAAAAAAGCCACCTTAGCAGACAACCACAACAAATCAGCCTCCAACAAAGGCTCAAAAGGGAGCAACTGCAGACTTCTCAAAACAGTCAGCAAATCGCAAGAAGGCACAATAACAGGAGAGACCAGACAACGAAGCCGAAAACACAGCAGAAGCCGACTCACCAAAGGGTCAACATTCTCCAAGGATGCCCCGGGACCCCTACATGGCCGAACCGCAGCCCATTGAGCAGACAAGGTAGAAGGGGAAAGGTCCATTAAAAAAAACATCATGAAGAAAGTCAAGAACAGATGCCGGATCAACAGATTCGCCCCGAGGAGAGAATCCTGAAAGAACTGCACCGCCTGCCAAATGACCGGCAGCTCCCGCCAGTCAGAGGAACAGGCGCTGTCCCTCTGAGCCCATGGAGCCCTGGCCTCCAAGGACCCCAAAGTGCCCCCCAACCCCAAAGACTGGCATCCGTGGTCAACAAGAGGGGAGAAGGAAGCTGAAAACGCACCCCCTTCTCCAGATTGAAAGTGCAAAGCCACCAGTCCAAGTCCTAAACCAGAACAGGAGAGAGAGGAACCAGAGTCTCTTAATCTGCCCGGGAGGGGTCCCACTGATCCAACAGATAATTCACCAAGGGCTTGAGATGCAGGCGAGCCCAAGGAACCACCACAGTGGTGGCAGCAATCAACCCCTGGACCCGCAACCAAACCCGAGCCGGGGCAGAAAGGTGACTCAGCAGGTCCAGCAACCGAGTCTGCAGGGAAAGGATCCAAACAGGAGGAAGTAACACCGCCCCCCTGCAAGGTGTAAAACAGACCCCCGATGAGCCGAAGTCTCTGAACAGGAACCAGATGAGACTTGGCCAGATTCAACTTGAACCCCAGATCCTGGAGCAAGGCCAAAGTTGCTTCCACGGCCAGAAGAGCCTTAGGAAGGGAGGAAGCAGAGACCAGAAAATCATCAATATAGGGAACACAGAGAAACCCTGACCATGCAAAACCCCCCACAGCAGGAGCCAATACCTTGGCAAAAGTCCTGAGAACAGTGGCGAGGCCGAAAGGCAACACCCGAAACTGGAAATGGATCCCTTGCACAGCAAACCTCAGGAACAGCTGACTGTGCATCTTCCAAATCTAAAGAAGCAAAAAAATTGCCCTCCTAGCTGAGGAGAATGACGGACTGTAAGGTGACCATCCGAAAATGATCCAGCCGCCCCAAACTGTTCAAAGCCCGGAGATTCAGTATCGGGTGAAAGGAACCATCGGGCTTTGGGACCAAAAACAGAGTGGAATAGAACCCCAGGCCCGCTCCTCCACTGGAACAAGCACAACAGCCTCCTTTGACAACAATAGGTCAACGCCCGACAACATGCCAGACCCCTTTACGGGGCCGTTTGACAAATGGGTAACCTGAAAACAATCCAGAGGGGGATGACCCCCGAATGGAATCTGGTAACCCATCCTGATGACTGACAAGACGCACTGGTCGGAAATCAGACTTCACCAATGGGCCAAAAACAAATAGAGCCAAGCCCCCACCTTGGCATAGTCACGTTTGTCCAGCACTGTAGGGTATTAATATTATTATTATTATCAACACTTGTAAAGCACAGCTATCACCCTACGGGTACCCTGTAATATAAATGTCTGGCTAAGCGTAGATACAGATGGTATGCAGTTACCAGGGGGAGAGATTAACAGGATGACAAAGAACATACTTGAGGATAGAGCTATATCTTTATCCTTTTTCTGAACTGCAAAAGATCATCCACTTGTCTAATGTCAAGTGGAGGTTTGTTCCAGAGGCGTGAGGCTGCCGTGCTAAAGGTCCTACCTCCTGATTTCGTTTTTCTAATTCAGGGCACCTTCACCAGATTAGCCGAAGAGGAACGAAGGGCTGGGGGAGGAGCGTACCATGTAATTTGCCCTGCATTGATTTGGGTCTAACGCCATGCAAAGCTTTAAACACTATACATAGTGCCTAGAATTGTATCCTTTGCGATATTGGGAGCCAGTGCAACTCTGAAAGTGCCTGAGAGGCGGAGGACGAAGCCGTCTCATTGGTGCCAGTTTAGCCACCATAATCTTTATTCTCTGTAGTCTCTCAATCAAATATCTTGGAGATTACAGCAGCAGAGCGTTACAATAATACAACCTACTGAGGATGGCATTTCTCAATATCAATATTCTGGCTGTTTTGAGAACATCGGGAGGATCTTCCGAAGAGCTCTGATAAAAGAGAAGCAGCTCCCAGCAGTTTTATTCAGATGATTTTCAAGTGTCAAACTATTATCAAACATGACTCCCAGGTTACGCACTGTATTGCTGGGAACCAATGGGGTAGTAGTGGGTGTGGGCCAGAAATCAAACGGAAGTGTAGGGGGATTTCTACCTACTGCACAATGCAAGACCACTGTCTCGTCTGCATTGAATTGAAGAGAATTCTCTCTAAGCCAAAATACTGTGTCCCGCAGACAGGAATGGAAATCTTCCAAAGATACAGATTGCTCTCCCTCTAGAGACAGAATAAGCTGAGTGTCAGCTGCGTAGTTCACAATATTAATATTTTGAGCCCTTATAACAGCAAGTAAAGGGCTCATATAGATGTTAAATAGTATAGGACTAATGGCAGCTCCTTGTGGGACACCGTGCAAAATGTTGGAAAACTTGGAACGAAAAGGGGCAGGGCTACTGCCTATTGTCTGTTGTATAGATACAATTGAAATCACTTCAGGGCAGTGCCCACAATCCCAGCCTCCTAAAGCCTGGATAGAAGAACCTCATGGTTTACTGTATCGAATGTGGCAGACAGGTTGAGAAGAATCAGTATAGCTGACTGTCCCCTGTCTGCTCGCATTCGTAGATCGCCCATAACGGTCACCAGGACGGTCTCCATTCCATGACCAGGGCGGAAGTCAAATTGCACATCATCCAGAATGTTGTTGGTTTCTAAAAACTGGGAGAGATTTACTGACCAATTGTTACAAAAAAATGTTCTAAAACATATTTTATTGTCAGATTGCACAAGAGTCGCAGGGCTCTGAACCCCAGAGGTCACTGCAGTGTCAAATTATACATTTACAAGACAGCATCTGACTTTCTTTTACATCAAACAATGCAACCAAATTCGTGACCTGAGATATCCGTTAGGATGTAAATCCCTCCTCCCTAACTACCCCCCTCCCCTCCCCCGGAGTTGCGCAAATTCCACTGAGACCAGTCCTTATGCATAAACCTTCAGGCTAGAAAAACAGAAAAGGCAAAGGAAAACGGCAACAGAAAACCCCAGTCCTGGTACACACACACCCAGGTTACCCCACAACCCCCGTGCCACATCCGACAAATCCGCTCCAGCCCTAATTCCACTGGAAGATCATCCACATCATTTGAAGGCTCCAGCCACAAACCCCTATTGTCCGTCCTCCGCTTCCATATTTTATAGTGCTTATGCGGGCATCCCCGGGCAACAAAGATTGGCTGTTCCAGCCCCATGGAGAAGTCAAGGCAATTTTCCCAGCCGGCCAACGAGGGGGCACGTGCATCCTTCCACATCCAGGCTATATCACGTTTTGCCAATGTGAGACCCAGCAGCATGAGATGCCTTTTATAGCCATTACCCCCAATCCTTTCCATCACATGCAGTAGGGGCGAACTGTGGCGTGCGTGGAAGCAACCACCCCAGAACCTCCGATAAACAGGAGAATACCCCCCTCCAGAATTGATCGAGTGATGGGCATTGCCACACGGTGTGCAAGAATGTGCCCTCCTCCCCGCCACCCCGACGGCACTCCAGGGAGGCAATCAAACCCACCCGCCACAATCGTACCCGAGTGTAGTAGATCCAATGGAGGTATGAGGCGAAGCCGCATTGCTATGGCCGCCGCACGGGGGGCTGCTAAGGCCTCCCTCCAGTCCTCCTCCGTGAGCGTGCCCACTTCCTCCTCCCATGCCACCCGAAGATTCTCAAGCATAGGCGCATAGTGGATGACCAGTGATTGATATATCCGTGAGATCTTCTTGGTTTCCAAATTTCCCATAAAAACCTTTGCCTCCAGCGGACTAAACTCGGGTAGCGAGTCAAGGCCCTCCAGGCGAGGGGAAAGCACGTGGCGGAACTGAAGGTACCGATACAACTGGGACCGGGGCATGCAATATTCCACCTGTAGATCCCAGAAGGACCTGAGGGACCCAACCAGCCCCACATCCCCCAGGGTGGAGATGCTGATGGAATCCCACCCCCTAAAGCCCTGCAAGGCCACCAGCTCCGGCAGGAGCCCATTGTGCCACAGGGAAGTCTCTCCAGTCAGGGTATTCCACCACCCCATTCGCTTCAGTGACTGCCGCCAAATTTGAAAGACAACCTTTGTTACCGGTGGTAACGTACCGCGCAGCGCCGCTGCATAGAGAATTGTGTGAAGGGTGTGAGACCTCATAAGGTGTCGCTCCAGTGCATAGGCCGGGTCCTCCCTGTCCCCATACCACCACTCATTTAGAACTAAGAGATGCGAGGCTTGGTAGTATGAAAGAATATCAGATGTCACCAGTGCGCCACAGTAGGTGGAAAGAAAGCAAGTGTGTAATGCTACGCCCACCACCACCCCCAAAAGGAATTGCCCCAACACGGAATTAACCAGCCTAAACCATTTGGGCGCGATCGGATATGGGTGATTCTGCAGCTGGTACAGCAGGCGGGGGAGCGCAACCATCTTGAAGATCGCCGACCTGCCATATATTGTTATGGGCATATGCGACCAGGTCTTTATATCCCGCGAACGCGCTCCAGAACCGGTGACAAGTTCCGAACCCAGGATATGGCTGGCGCGTCCGTCTGGAAGACACCCAGATATCTGAGACCACCCACCGCCACCTGCAAAGCCGACACCCAAGTGCAAGCATACCCCGGAGCTCCCATGACCCACAACGTGGACTTACGGGGATTCATATACAGCCCGGTCCTTTCCCCGAATATTTGCATGATCTCCTGAATTCGTGGCCCCGATCTACCCAAAGCGGTTAAGAAAAAAAGAACATCATCCGCATACAATGCGATCCTATCGGAGAGACCCGGAGCCCACTCCAGCCCCTTTAGCTGCGCATCAATGCGCACCACGGCCGCCAATGGCTCCATGGCTTGGGCCGAATAAATATGGCGACAGGGGGCACCCCTGTCCGGTGCCTCGTCTGATAGGGAAGCTGGATGAGATCGCTCCTGCCACACGCACTGACACTGTCAGATCAGTGTAAAGGAGTCTCAGATACGACATAAAGTGTGGGCCGAAGTTAAGTCGACGTAGTAGGGCAAACAGGTAAATCTAACTCAAGGAGTTGAAAGCCCTGTCCATGTCCGCCAGCAGGAGTGCAGCCGGCTCCCCGGATCGCCAAGCCACCGCCAGTGCCACGTGCACCCGCCTGATGTTGTGTCGTGTCGCCCTCTGAGGCATGAACCCGGCCTTGTCTGGGTGCACCACGGCCAGTATGTGTAGCAGGAGGCGGTTAGCCAGCGCTTTTTCCAAGACTTTGACCTCCACATTAAGAAGAGAAATGGGATGGTAAGAGGCGTGCTGTTCCGGGGGCCGACCAGGCTTGTGGAACACCACCACCTCCGCATGCCTCCAGTCCGGGGGGAGCCGGCCGGCATCCCTGGCCTCTTCCAACGCCGCCCGGTAATAAGAGGCTAACTGTACGTTATATAGGCGAAAGAACTCGCTGGGGAACCCGTTGGGTCCAGGCGCCTTCCCAGATTTAAGCTCTCCCAAGGCCCTACTCAGTTCCTCGTCTGATAGGGGGAGCTCCAATTGTTGGCGCGTCTCATCGGACACCGCTTTGGGCGGGAGATCCGCAATAAATTTGTCGACCATGGCCTCTGGCAGACATTCCCGAGGGGCATAGAGGTCCGCATAGTAAACGGCAAAGCTCTCCCCTATATCCCTAGGGCCCGTCCACTGTGCCCCACCCTCATCCAACACCCTCGGAAGGGCCTGGGGATGTAAAGCCCCCTGGCAGAGCCGATGAAGCATTTTACTCGAATTGTCGCCCCATTGGCAGATTCTGCTATGTGAAGCCAGCCATACCTGTCGGGCCTCGTCCATTAAGTGCGAGGCGTAGGACTGTTGTGCCAGAAGTAATTGTCGCATGGCCGGCCCCCATCCTCCTCCCAGCACCGACGCTCCAGCACTTCCACTTACGCCTCAGCCCGAACCACTTCCTTGCGACGCCTCTTGCGGGCCTCCACACACCATGCTATGTCCACCCCACGTAGTGTGGGCTTTAACGCCTCCCACAGTGTCACGTCGCTGGAGACCGACCCCACATTGGCAGCCAGGTAGTTTGCGACCGCCTCCCTCATGTGCCCCTTGTATTCACCATTCTGCAAGTTCCATACAGATAGGCGCCACCAAAAGGGCTGCCGCCCCCTGCCCATCTGCAGCTCGACGGCCACCGGAGAATTATCCGACATCCCCCGGGAGAGGATCTCAGCGGAGACCACATTCACAACCGTCGCCAGGGGAACAAATACACAGTCAATCCTAGATAATGACTTATGGACCACCGAGAGGTACGTAAACTCCCTCCTGTCCCCGTGAATGTGCCGCCAGGTGTCCACCCAATCAAGGCTTGTAACCAATGAGTGTAGTTTCGTGGGCTGAGTGCCACCCGGCCCCCCCAGGCCTGCTCCTGTCCCTATCCACATCCTGCACATCATTCCAGTCCCCACCCACCACAGAGGCAACGTCCGGCATGTCAGCCCACAATGTCAGTAGCCGCTCTACCAAGGACCACTGTACCGGGGGGGCGTGTACACAGCCCAACGCTATAGGATCCACCCCAATCGTGCCTCGGAGAAAAAGGTACCGCCCCTGCGTATCCAGCCATTGCTGCTCATGGACATATGGTACCCTGCGGTGTATTAAAATCGCTACTCCCCTGGATCCCTGCATGAATCCAGCATGAAAGACCTGCTGAAAGCCAAAACGCTGCAGACACAGGACCTTGGAGCCCATCAGATGAGTTTCTTGTAAAAAAAGGATATCGGCTTTGGCCCTCTTTGCCTGGTGCAGGACAGCCCCATGTTTGATTTTGTCCAGGACCCCGCGCACATTCCAGCGTACAATGCAGAGGGTACCCTGGGACACCCGCCCAACTAGAGTCCTACCAGCCATCGAGCAGCATATAGTGACATAGCACGGAAAAGGGACCCCGACGGTGTGTGCGTGTGTCTTAATGTACCTTGTGAGATGGCGCAACTCGTACCCCCAATCAAACCCCATCCCCATAACAAACCCCCAGCCCCGCAACAACAAGCCCCAACCCCTACCCCGCACACCCCCCACCCCATACCTCACAAACATTGAAGTATCTGTCGCGGCAGCACTAGTCCCTGGACAAATCGTTAAAAAATTTTGACTGGGTATGGTAAAAGAGAAATAGGTGTGCAAATTATAGGACAAGTCGGGTCAAACGATGCTTTTTTAAAGAGGGTTGTCACCAGCGCCTGTTTCCAACAGGTCGGCACAGATCCACTAGTCAGTGATTGACTACAGATTTGCCGAAGTATCGGGGAGAGTTCAGGAGCCACTTCCTTCCAGATTTTATGTGGAAGCGGGTCCAGGGGGGATCCTGAGGAGACCTCCATGGCCATTTTATTGAACTCTTCCACAGAAAGTATGTCAAAATGGTCTAAGGAGTGTAGTTTATCCACTCCTACCCGTCTTGCTCCCGTTGTAGGAGGTAATTCCCTAGGCATATTACCCATTTTGAGTCCATCAATTATATAACTGATTTTGTCCTTGAAAAAGGTTGTGAGATTTTCACATAATTCCTGGCTTGGCAGAATCTAATTTTTTAAACAGTCCGGGTTGGCCATATCATCCACTATCTTAAGGACACTTCCAATACTATTTTGTGCCCTTAGAATAGTGTCTGCAAAAAACTTTGTTTTCAGTTATTGCCATCCTCCAGATGAGTTTCTCTTCATCTGTATATTCCCTACGCCATTTCCTCTCCGCTTGCTTACAGCCCAGTTCCAGGATTCTCAATTTTACATTAAACCACGGGGCTGACGGTCGGCCTAGTTTCTTATGACTATTTATCGGAGCAATCTGGTCCAACCTAGTATTTGTTTGTTCGCTTAATATTGTATAATTCTCTTCCACCTGCTTATTTACATCAGAACCCTGGTTAATCAAAAATATTGGAGAGATCATGGCCTTTTTCATGAGTCCCTTCCAATCCCTACTTTGAAAGTTCCTAACTTCCCTAATAATCGGTTTATTCATCCTGGGGTTATATATCTGAAAAACAATCACATGATGGTCCGACCAGTACACCAGTAGGATATTCACTGTTCCCATTATCTGCTAATCAGAAAACACCAGGTCCAGCATGTGACCCCCTTATGTTTAGGCTCAGTAACCCATTGTTGTAAGTTTATATTCTCACAGGATTGAATACGATTATAGTAGCCCGAGTCCAGGTTCCCACTCGGCCATAGGTTAAAATCCCCCACAACAAGCAGTCTGGAGTGAGTTAATGCCAGATTGCTCAGGACTTCAATCAACCCCTGTTGAGAAGCAGCTACTGCTATTGCTGCTGAGGCTGGGATTTATAATGGAACGCAGCCCCGACCATGGGCCTGACCAAAAAAGGGCTGAGAAGAAGACAAAGCACACTGAAACCCCTCTTCATGGAAAAGGCATTTCTTCTTCTGTACATTCTGAAAAGGTTTCAACATCTTCTTCTCCTCTGCAGATCGCTGTACCATCATGTTCAAATCATCCCCAAAAAGCTAGGAACCCTCAAAAGGCAGCTTATGGACCAAGGCCTTCTGAGCAGCATTAAGACACCAAGGTTTGGTCCAGAGAGACCTCTTACCCGCCACTGCTGCCCTGGCAGCCGAGAAGGCCCATAATGTATCCAGAGCCGGAGTGGCTACTGGGCGTTTTGGTGTGCTGCCAAGCTGGGGGCTGATTTCACCGTGGTGGGGGTTGATTTCATTGATGGGGACCTGCGGGTGCTTCTAAATAAACAAAGCAAAATGAATCGCTTTAAGCACACGCAGGTCCCCATCAACGAAATCAGCCCCCAGCTTGGCAGCACACCAAAATGCCCGGTTCGTCCCAGAACGTTTCAAAAGTCACATCAGAGAGAAACTGAGCCAAGACCTCCATCTGCACCAAGATAGGATTTGGATCCCCGTAATCCTGAAGACAGTCAACAATTTCTCAAAATCCTTGATAAGAACCTGCAAAGCATTGGCTGAATAAGTGCTAGCACACGCCCCAAAATGAGAAGAGGCATAAGAACACTTGAGAACGGATTCCACCTTCGCTGAACCGGGTCAGTCAGGTATGCCTCCTTCAACGACAAAGAGGAAGAAGAAGCCATGAAGGGCAAAAGAGTATTGGCCTTAGTAACCTGAGGGAACTGGGTGTCAAATTCCACCAGGCAATACCGCTTCCTCAGAAAGCGCCGCATCCCCTGCTTGTCTACTTCAAGCCATTTTTCAGCCAGAATATTCTTTTTTTTTTTTTATTCTTTTTTTTTTTTTATTGAAGTATTTTGCACTTATGTACAGGGCACGGCAATATTCATAACAGAAAAAAAAAAATAATGCATAACATTACATTGAGAAAAACAACCGATAGAGCATCAGCAGGCATAAATAAAGGAGGCAGATTCTAGATATTATTCCAAATTATATAGCGTAAGTGTAATCAATCAAAATTACCTTTTCCTAGAGTTTCCCCACAATAAAATAACTCTCTCCGATTATAACCAGCCTACAAATTTATATCTCTTATCTGGACCTTATTTAACCCTATTTCAAGCAAAACTCAATTTTAAACTGTTAAATTATCTTTCCAGCGCGTTATTGGATCCCATATTATGTTACCCAGCTTCCTCCCCTTTTTTCCCTTCCTTGCATATATTTCTTTCTCCACGTTATATGTTAATAATAACTTAGCCAGCCATTTATGGAAAGTAGGCGGTATAGGGTCAATCCATGCAGAAGCTATGCATAATCTCAAACAGATACTGCAACAAAAAGAAATTCCCTCCCACAATATGGTCTTGCATCCTCAAGATTGACTCCTAATAATATGGTTCCGGGAGTGAACACAATTTCAATTCCTAGAACATTGTTTATAAAACATTCAATTTCTTTTTTTAGTAAATCTAGATGAGGACACGTAGCGAATACATGTTGTAAATTGGCATCCAGGCTTCCACACCTATAGCACTTAATACCCACTGTATTTCCCCATTGTGCTATTTTAGCGGGTGTGTAATATAGGTGATGTATCCTTTTATAGTGTTGCGCCTGCAATGGTGCTGAACATAGCAGAGAGTAACCCTTTTCTAGAGAGATACCAAAACTTTCACAACTGATATTAAAAATAGGTCTGGGGAAATATAATGTGTATACTAGACTCACACATAACCAAAATCTTCCACAAGAGATTTTTTCGGGACCAATATTTGTGGAGTGGGAAAATAAGGGAATTAAAACTATAGGGGATGTAATGGGGGACCAGGCGATTCTTCAATTTTCAGATTTACAAACTATATTTAATTTAGAAACAAGGCAATTCTTCAAATACTTACAAGTTAGGAGTTTCCTGTTGAACAAAAAAGGAGGAGCTTTGAGATTCAGGCGCAATCCAATTATGGAGATAATCCAAGGCGGGGAAGACTGTACAATTAAAAGGCTTTATGCGGAATTGATAAAACTAAAACGGGATGACTGTCAAAACTGGAGCGAAAAGTGGAAGGACAGCCAGAATATTCTTGAGGACATCATGAAAACGCAGGTCATCCACCACAGAGGAACTATACTGGGAGTAAAACCCATCAGCAGACATAGACAGCTACATTACAACAAATCATGGCCGTCGGCATCGGATGCTGCTTGGATACTCCATCACCTGAACGACCCGATGCCAGAACGTCAGGAAAAAGCTCCCCGCCCCAGCCAAGCACATGCGTGGGGAGTGCGTTTTGAACACGGAGCAGGAGCAGGAGCACGACCAACCGGAACACCAGTGCAGCCGAGAGCCAAGTAAGCAAGACAATACATCCAAACTCTGTAAATAATAGAAAACAAAAGCTCACTGCACCGTAGGCCCCCCACTGAAACAGAAAACATTGCAAAGCACACCAGCCCACGACTGACCTGTCGGGACAGCAAAAAAAAAAACAGGCATTGCGGTGGGTGGTAGGGGCTTCTATAAATTTTTAAATACTGGCATTCCTAATGGCCGTCGTGAGTCAGGATTGCCTCACTTTGTTAGGACTGGGACATGGAGGACATATGAGGGGGTAATGAGGCTCACACTAACTCAGTGAGGCTGCATTTGTTCCCGTGATTCCTCCTATGGTATCTCTAGAGTGAGATAAAGGGGTAGGAATGCCTGGCAGTGGTTTAAAGAGGCCTTAGGTTAATTCAAGACTACTCAGCCTTGGTATTTGGCGCACCGACATTTAATAGCGACAGCCGCGGGCTTCTGAGAATGTCTATGGGCAACAACACTCACTCTTTTACAAATTGAGCACTGTGTCTGGCCCATGTGGCGTATACATCTGCCAGCCTTCTGTTTCCAAACACAGGACTTTGTTGTAATGTGCTTATTACCAATGCGGTCTCCCCACTGTGGTTCTCTGCCTTTCTGCTCAGCCTGTGATGAGGTCACATGGAATGTTGGGTTGGTTTGTATGTAGGAGAGAATCAGTTGGTGTGAAGGGCTGAGCAGAGAGAGGAGCCTGCTCCTGGTGGGGCATTACCATGGATCTGAACATCTTCCTGTAACTGAGAACCTGTAAGATTACCACAAGAATAAATCTACCATTACCATCTACAAGACATGTCTGCGCCTTCATTCTTCGTTTTAACAGACTTCAGAATACTGGAGGCAGACGCAGTTACAAAAGAGGATTAACATCAACACCGTTTTTATTCTGGTCTCTCATATGTCAAGTTTTAGACACCATAACCTTAGCCACTGGACAAGCAGACTTTTGAGACTGCTATCACATCACCTGGAATATTTTCTTGTGCGGTGATTGGAACTTACCAACAACGTACGATAGATATGGCTCCACTATGGGAAGGGAAAGTTTTATTAAAGCTGACCAAATTTATGTCGACCTCAATTGCAAACTTTCAAATACATTCTGTTACTTTATTCTGTTTCAGGCTTTGACACTAAAATAATGAGAAACTCGGGGAAGGTCAAAATGAAGAGAACCAGGCTGGACAGCTTGATGAATAGGATTACGGTCTCGGTAAGTAAGTAATGTCTCTAGTATTTGATGTTAGCCCGGTAGCTGGGTTTACAATGCACAGAAAAGAGCACAGCATATTGTACTCTGGTTATTTTAGATGAATGCCCCTGTCCTGAGCGATAGGGAGGTTCCTTGACAGACAGGGCTTTCATCTGTTCTAAGCATGGTCGAAGAATTCATAGCTGAGTTTATGCAAATAGGAGGCACCCCTATCTATCTGACTAAGCGGATGGTAAATGAGCCTCAACTCGTTTCCGTGTTCGCCTCAGATTGGGATTCTCTAGATTCATATGTGCTCTGTACATTGCATAATGTTTTATTTTTGCTCTCTACTGTGCTACAGATGCCAGCTATCTTGTTCTGCTATTGTTATTTTATTCACTTATTAACATTGGCATCCCTCTGTTTTATTTACTTACATTTTTACTTTATTTACATTAAACAAGATTCATTCTTTTTACCATTGAAAATAGCTGGATGCAAGACATTCACAAGAGGCGGACATTCAGCGATAGATTCTTTTACTCCTCTGTAATACTTCCTTGCAGTTATTTTATATTACATGGGTGTAAGCCCCATACAGAAGAAAAGAAGGATGAATGAGTGGTTTGCCCTGAAAGTTTTATAAATGTTTCTTATTTGGAAGGATGATGGGGGCATGTTACTGACAGGCTGCGTGCCAGAGGTTCCCATCATGGCGGCTTCCTGTGCAGACCTCTGGACCCGGCCGGCGCCTTATGTGGGATCGGCTTGGCCGCAGCATTGGTGCCGGCTTGCTGCATTTCGGGGTATTTTGTAGCAGGTTGGTGAAGTCGAGGTGAAACACAACCAGTAGCGATCGGCTGACAGACAGGGCTGACTGGACTTGGTGAGGGAGGTCACTAAAGGTAGCTACGGTAAGTGCTATGAGAGGGCGGCAGCTCAAAACTCGTCTCAGGTGAATACTACTACGACTTGGCCAGAAGGATAGAGCGTGAGCCATTGACAATTGATAATACGCATTGGCATAGCCAATAGGTCTCGCTTTTGGGACCTTATAAGTATTTAGTTATGCAGCACAATATCCTTGGTGCAACAACATCAACTGTTGCATGGCTAAATACGTATAAGGTCCCAAAGGCGAGACCTATTGGCTATGCTAATGCTTGCCAACCACCCCAAACTGGTTCTGAAACCTTAGCCAGCGGAGTCACATGCCCTGTTTGGAAAATCTGTATGAAAAAGGGATCCAAACCACCCCACCTAATTCCAGTTTAAGTCCTTCTTAACCAAGAAATGTAGTGTTCCGTAGAGAACTCAAAGCACTGCTGTGTTCGGAGAGTTGGTGTCTGTATGACAGTCAACCTTGGTGAAGTAAGCAGAAATCACCTCAAGTCTGCACTTTCAGCTTGAGGAGCAGAGGGCCTGTCTAGAGCCTAGAAGTGTGCCTGTCTGTGGAGGCAGACTGGCAAGCAAAAGGTCTGCCTAGAAGCGTGCCTATTTGCTGAAAGAGAGAATGTGTGTATTTGACTGTGGAGGAGGAGAAGCCAGCATGTTCCTGGTAAGGGGGATAGCCAGAGACAGCCAGTGAATGTAATGGAGCAAAGCCAACAGCATTCTGAGTGTGGAAGGGGTTCCCCAGTCTCCCTAAACGGTTCTGGTCATTAACCATATCAAGACTTCTGCAAATCTCAAACATCATGTGTGATTGGCAGTCTGCTGTAACTGAGAGAGTGTTCTACTGTCAGCTAAGTGGGAAAACTTTGCGGAAGCCTAGGTGGGAGCCGCCGATGGGCCCAGAGGCGCAACTGTCAAATGCATGTAAGAGGTCAATATCAGCAGGGAGGCCGCACCTGCCTTTCCAGTGTTGCAGTCGATACGTGGCTCAAGAAGGCTACAGCTGCTGAAAACAAGAGATGCCACTGGTTGAAATCTTCAAGTCATCAAGTTCCAAGGGAGGCAAGCCACAGCTGCTCAAGACCCACAACTGCAGGAGAAGGACCACTGCACGTGTCTGTCCCACACCACCCTAGGCTGCAACCACAGGATGATGAGAACATGTTCTTTAATAAGAAAAGAAAATATTTATTGAAATCTGCACATTCTAAGAAGATGTGTCTAAGGAAGTTAACTTTAATGTATTACTGCACCTTGTAATATCTTGCTAAAAATAAACACGGCTGATTGAAGTGACATCCTTGGACATGGGAGAAAATCCAATGCTTCCCATGCGATCCTTTCATCTTTGAATGCTAGAACATTCAGAGATGCTCATGTCCAATGGATTCTCAAATTTCATTAAGTTCTAATTTGAAATTTAGTCATGGTTATTTTTAAGGGCTAAATGGAGGTGCAAAGAAAGGTTTATGCTTAATGCTATCCTCAGTGCCTTTAATTAAATCCGATTCTCCAAATTCAAAATTTGGAGAATCTACATTCTCAAATTTCAAACCGTACCAAAAGAAAATGCCAGGCAATTTGTAGCTCATCTCTGCCAGCAGATGTCACTGACTTGCGAGTGAGAGAACATTTTCTTTTATCCTCCCCCAAGAACTTAAGAGTGCAGGGGAAGGTAGTGAAGAGAGCTGAAATAAATCAACGCCTTGGCATCTGAAGGGGGAGGGCAGAGAGTGAACAGGAGTAGCCTGCTGGGAACTTGCCTCTCACTTTTGCCAACGTTTCTGGTTAAACTAAAGATTATGATGTGCTTTAAAAGATTGGATGTACCGAGCTGGACTCTCTAAACCTCAGTCTGGCTCCTTCTCACTGGAAGTGTGGCCGTCGAACTGTTCTGCCTAATGCATAGATGCCTCGAAGCAAATGTTCAATGTATGAGGTACTAATCTGCAGTGATCCGCAGTGTGCCTACATCCCACATACCTCGTACAGAGGCGCTACTGCTGTTATTTTGCATAAAAAAGTGGTGACAAAGTTCCACTCAGTGACGGACCGTGTTCCTCTCAATGCGCCTGCATCCCACATACATCGTACAGAGGCGCTACTGCTGTTGTTTTGCATAAAAAGGTGGTGACAAAGTTCTGCTCAGTGACGCATATGGTGGCCAGTTCGGTCAGCAGACTCAGCACGCGATCCCGGGCCTGCAGAGAGGAAGACGGAACCAACAAGCAACGCTGTGTGAGGGGCGAAGGGGGTGAGAAGTCACTACAGGGGAAGCCACAACAATAACAAGCCCAGATTGCACCCCATATTGAAATAATGATTTTAGCAACAACAACAAAAATCAGCAGACAATTGGCTGAACATAGGTCACAACAGACTGACTCTAGACTAAAGTGATTTTTAATACCACCTACATGGTTTGAGAACCATGTCTGAGCCTGAATAGTCTCAGAAAGACTTAGATATTTAGAGTAAATTCACTAGATTGTGGGGATTTGTCTTTAGCAGGTGTAAATGGCCAGGGGAAAAACAGAGCGGAGGGTGGTTAAAGGAAGTTTCAGAAGAATCAGCCATAAGAACGTATCTGTGCATGCAACCTGAAGTAGGTTCCCATTTTCAAACCAGATGCTCAGTGGATATATCACCCAAAAAATGGTAACTACAAAGATTTAAATGCCGATCATGAAGCTTATATTTGAGCCCATAATCCTGTGCTGGGCTGATTAACTCATCAGAACAAACCGACTAGAGCAGCCCTCTTTACCATAACCTGGAATTGTAATACATCACAAACACAAGGTCAAACATCCAAAACATTTAGAAAGCCAAGACTCGGAACCAGAACACTATCGGAGAGCATATGAAAAAATCAGTCGAGTTGCCTCACAGTTACAGGACGGTCTTGGCAAAACAAAACAAGCGTGTGCACCTTGTGCGGCAGCAGGTGGGAGGAGGGAGGGCCTGCGCGATTCACTTGCGGGAGCGATAATTGCTACCATATGGCAGCGCTCTCTCCTGCAAGTGAATCGCCACACATGCATCGCCACACATGCATGCGTTGCCATTAAAGGCAATGGAACGCGTGCACGTTTTTGGCTGAAAAGCCAAAGCGATTGGAAAAGGTATTTTTGCCTATGCAGAGCATAAATGTGGAACAAGACTTTTGCTTTCAAATTTTTCCTGAAATGTCTTTTGAGACTGTTAGACCTGGCACCATTGGTGTGGGTCTCCCTTCCATTTTTTGCTGTTGCCTCTTGTGTTTTTGCTATATGTTTTGCTGGTCTAGATGCTTTGGGCACTGTGCCACTGCTATTCAGTGCCACAGTGCAAGTGCACCCTATGTTAAATTAATGTATTGGATGAGTGACTCCATGATTGGCTTATTTGGTTTACTTATCAGACCCTAGTCCAGTGCACCATGTGTGCCCACAGTCTGTAAATCAAATACTGCTGATGGGCATGCAGCACTGGTTGTGCCACCCACAGAAGCAGCTTGTAAAGTGTGTCTCAGGCCTGCCATTGCAGAGCCTGGGTGCAGTCCAGTACTGCCATGTTGATTTGGTAAGCGTACCCATTTACCAGTACCAAAACCTTCCCTTTTCTACATGTTAGCAACCCCTAAGGTAGGCCCAAAAGCAGGATGCATTGTATGTGAAAGGTAGGACGTGCCCTGATGTGTGTGGCATGTCCTGATAGAGAATTACAGCCATTTTCGCTTTTCACTATTGCAAGGCTACCTGTCCCCACAGGCCAGAAAGGGCAGTTTGATTATAACATCTTATAATCCTAACTGACTCAGGGAACTAGGTAGAAATTAGAGTTTAGTACGCCTGAACTCAGAATGATAAAATACATCTTTTAGCGAAGTTGGTTTTAACATTCTGAGTTTGAAAATACCACTTTTAGAAAGTAGGTTTGAAATTCGTGCCCCGGACAAGAATCTCAAACACCTACAAGTCCTGCAAAATGCGGCGGCACGCCTTATTTTGAGACTTGCTAGACGGGCGGCGTCAAAGGCAGCATTGAACTCCCTCCATTGGCTTCCTGTCAAAAAGAGGGTGCTGTTTAAACTCCTTCTTTTTTGCCATCGTATCCTCGGGCACAAGGCCCCTGCCTACCTGGGAGATCTGATCATCATGTATGTCACGGGCAGAGCTCTGAGGTCGGAAGGGACAGGGCAGCTTGTCATCCCCGGGATTAAGAAAGGGAGAATGGGTGGACGCTCATTTCGCCTCTTGGCGGCTCAAAATTGGAATAAACTCCCTGCCTATTTGAGGAGGGAGAAGTCAGAGATCAGGTTTAGGAGTCTGCTCAAAACATACCTGTTCGCCAACTAGTGGTTACGATTAGCGGGGACGTGGCTCTTCTTGCCCGCCGGGCTAGTTTCTTCTCCACAGCGCGGGGACACGCCGGGATGGCGTAGCCAGGCGCTCTATAAATGTCTTTATTATTATTATAGGTATTTTCTTGCCTAACCATCCAAGCCTGCCTCTGCTAGGTTGTGTATTCCATGTCTAGTTTGTGAGTGACAGGGGCTGGGGTGGCTCCAGGAGACAGGGTGAGTCAGCACAAGGCTGAATATGTCTATCTTCATTGGGAGTGGTGGGAGGAGTAGCACCTGGGCCTGAATAGGGCTGTGCCTGCCTTCCACAATGCTGGCTCCACCTTCTGTGGTGCGTCTGATGACCTTGGCCCACACTGACAAACAAAGAAGTTGTGCACTAGCAGAATGCACCCAGAACTGGTTTGGCCTAGGTACAGACACTCTCTGCCTTCAGAGACAAAGGATTTATGTGTATAAAAGGAGGGACCCAGACCCCAGAACTTTAGATCACTTCTGGGAATCAAGTCAACCCTTTGCCAAGGAGAAGAACCAAGGAAGCTGAAGGAGGAGACTGCCCCTCTGCTGTGCTCTTGGGGTTGGCCTGCAGTGGCAACGTTATTGCCAAGGAGAGGAGATAAGGAATTTTATGTGTACTTTTGCAGTTTTGAAAAAGAATATCTAAGGGCTTGAACTGTGCTTGCCTCCTGCTTAAAGTCTCAGGGCTAAAAGACTTCACCAACAGCTCCCCTGAATTCCCTTGCTGAGGAATTCTGCCTGCAGAGAGGTGCCTACTGTTGTTTGGGCCCTCTGAGAAGACTGCGAGTCGCTGGGAGCTGGAAGCGCGACGCAACAAGGAGAAGTGTGTCGCCAACACAGCAGTTGCCGTCGCATTGCCAAAGATGCGTGCCACCGCTGCAGCTGTTCGCTGTCCCATCATCGACAAAGCGCGTCGTATCACCGCAGAAGCGTGTTGCTGCCGCAGAGGTCGCCATTGCATCGCCGTAGAAGTGTGTCGCAGGGCCTGTCGCGGCTCATAAGTCACCAAGTTCACTGCACGGCCATCAGGCGTGCACGCATCACATCAAACGTTGTCGCATCGCATCAAGATGCCATTTTGTCGCATCGAACCGGATCATCACATCGCATTGAGGCACCATCTTGTCGCATCGCACCGGATCACAGTAAGAAACAGACGCATCACCTCCTCTCCGGCAAGGAACCGACGCATCACCTCCTCTGCGCTGCATTAAGGAACCGACGCATCCCCTCCCCCAAAGCATGGAACAGATGCATCACCTTCCCTACGGCCCTTTTGTTTGTTTTGCGTGATGCATCCAAGGTACTTTGAGAGTAAAGTGTTGCATTTACCATATACATTGAACTAAGCTATTTCTACCATTTTAACGTCTATTTTTAATTACAGTAATGTGGACTTTTATTGTTTGGTCTTGTGTTAAGTCTAGTAAAGATTACTTATTTTTCTAAACTGGTGTGGTGTCCATTTGTAGTGTTTTCACTGTATTACTGTATGTGTTCACAAATGCTTCACACACTGCCTCAGAGATAAGCCTGTCTGCTCGTGCCAAGCTACCAAGGGGGTGAGCAGGGGTTATATTAGAAGTGTAGGCCCTTACCCTGACTATAAGCAAGGGTCCCTATTTGGTCAAAGGTGCCTACCTCTACCAACTAGAGACCCCCAGTTTTAACCGAGACCTCCTGTCGGCGATGGGAAATTAAGCAAATGCTGAGCAAATGTAAAACTATAGGCTCAGTTGGTTCAACCAGCAAGGTTAAAAATTATGTGGGAAGGTAGGTTTTTGGTCTTCTCAGAGGTAGAGGCAGCTAGACACTTTCTGATGAAAGCGGATATAGCTTGATACCACCAGTGTAATGATAAAAAGTCTGCTCTTTATCCTTGGGGAGCCTCCGATAAGATGCAAGAAAACTGCTATGCAGGGAGTTAGCCGAAACCTTTGTGAATGGCAAAATATTGCATCCATAAGTTGTTGGAGGGCCTTATTTTGGGGGATAGTGCACTTCATGGGGAGGGGTGGGACAGGGGGTGGTGAGTCGCTAGGTGGAGGGAACTGAGGGAGAGGATAGGATTGGGACTCTAAGGGAAGGGGATAGAGCATGAAAAAAAGAGGTGCTAGGGACACCTTTTTGCAGGTAGTTTGGAAAACAGGTCAGGAAGGCATGGAATTTGGGTTATGGCTAGATGGAGCAAAGTGGGTGCAGTTTAGAACGCTTTCCAGAACAAGTTATTGTTAGCATTTATAGAACTTTAAGTTGACTAGATATGGTTTACATGCAATGCACTTTAGGGATGCATTTTGGGAGGGATTGTTTATTGTGTTTGATATTTAGGCTAAGAATATTGTACAACTTTTACAGCACTTATAGCACCTAAATAGTTCAACGTGAACTACATGTAATGCACTTTACAGCTCTTTACGAATGCGCTTTGGAAAGCATGATTCCTATTCTGTTGCTTTGAATTGTATTGCTCCTTTGTAAGTGTGCTTTTTGTTCTGCACTTCATGTTAGCATAGGCACATTAATGCAAAGGTGTTGAATAACAGGAGGAAAAGGCAAGCTGCAGAAGCCTGGGTTCAATGGCATACTCCAACAGTTGTATTCATGCAGGAGACACACATCCCCTTCAGTAGGTTGAATACATTTAGTATGTTTAAAGGTTGGGCTGGCTTTAAGTGCCTTTCCTCTTCTGGAGCTGGTCATAGAGGGATGCCGATATACATTATTAAGAATGCAAGAATTAAAGTATTTATGGTTGCCGACTCTGAGGGTCGATGGTGCTGGAAAAATTGCTCGATAGACTCCCTCTTCACACTGATTTGTCTGTAAATACCTGTTGAAGAGGATCTTGGTTTGTTAAGCAAACTTTTTCAATCTTTAGGGCCAATACAACCTTCCCCAATAAAAAGGAGTTCCCTTGTTTCTCTAATCAATATAAAATGCACATTTATCTTTTCTTGGTGTCCTCTGCAGTTACGTTCAAATGGCTGCACATGCTGCCAAATGGCTTTTCAGATCTTTCAGCACTAAAGCTGGAAGTATGAGAGGGAAGCCAAAATCCAAATCTCAGGGGTGGGATATTAATAAGACTTACTTGGAGGGGGAGAGTTGGTTGGGTACCTGCAGAGCTGAAAACAAAATTTTATGGAGTTAAACATTGGCACTGCTCTCATAATTATGGTTTGGATGCCATAAATGCTTCTCTGTGGGCTTGCCTGATCTCCAAGGATATATTTGATTAAAATCTTTAAAATCAGAAAAAGCCTGTCTGGAAAGTTAAATTAATGAGTACGAAAAATTTCATAGGGTGGGGTCTAGGGAAAACATTGATGGAGCAAGGGCTCATAGAAAAGAGACTTGCTTGAAGACAATCCACTCATAACTCATAACGTCATATTAATTGTGTATTGTGTAATTAATATGCACCGCATTTCAAACATTAAGAATAGAGAAGCTTGCGTACGTGTTTTATTAACGAGTAACTCGAGTGAAATCTAAAATGGCCGCTAAAGTGGGAAATTGTATTGCGCATACGTCAACTGCACCTACGTAGTAATGATGATCTTTTGCTTGGAGGGAAATTTCTGCACTCGCGCAGACACCTCCAAAATGGCCGCTTGACGGATCGCATGCTAGACATCTGCTTTACTGAAACTAAATTAAGCTATTTTACTAACTGCTAATGCAGGGAGAGCAATAAATGGGACTAGAGTAGAGATAGGTGGTATACAGTGAAATCATTTTATTTTTAAATTAATATACTTCTTTTGGACTTTCTTATTGGTTTGTATTTGGGCCTCTGTCCAGGACCAAAGTCTATATTCCATGTGACCCATTACACATGTGCAGTCTAGATGAGCCAGAAGCCGCACTGTCATCCTTGAATGCCATACAAGAAAGAAACGGCAACATACACTGGGAAGAATCCTAACGTCCTGCGAAAGGAAGAAATACTGTACCAAATGTATACTTTGTGATGATAAAAATGTGGATACAGGTGGGAATAAAGATTTATGTATAAAAATGAATGGGCGGGATCATTAGACAATGAGATAAAGAAAAATTATGAAAATCTGGTATGGTGTGATGATCATCCCCTTTGCCTGTCCAACCAGAATTAGGAGTTCTATGAAATTTAAACATTAATGTGTGGTACATGGCATTAGAAAGGTATAATTGAGGTAGTTTAGTTAGAGAGAACAGAGAGACCAGAATGCTGCAGAGCTCGGGATGCTGTTGGAGTAACGAGCGAATGCTGAAGAAGAATCATATGCAGACTTAGAATTTAAGCCAAATAATTAGAAGAAGATCGCCAAAGAATCGAGGAGGAAGATAGTGTCAGAGAGGGGTGCGACGCAGGAGTCAGATCAAGAAGAGGTGACCTATCCTGTCCTGAATCCTGTCCTGAATCCTGACCTGAAACCCGAAGCCTTTGTCTCCTGTCCTTTCCCCAGGGGACTCTTCCCAACTTCTTAGCTAAATGGTCGGTTTACACACCATCCTAGGTAAATATAATGTTCTGTAGAATTAAATTATGCTGCTCTTTCTATCCTCTCCTTTCTAAGTATCATCATTGAAAGTCTTATTAATTTGAATCTTTTCTTCCATGGGTGACGGAGATCGTTCTGTACTTTGAATTTGGTTAACATGAATTTCATCTCGATAAACATTTAAAATTCTTCCCGAGGGTGTGATTATTTAATTACTCAGAAAGTAAATTTATTTCATGTCATTTCACGATCAACTAGTTCAACTAATGGTCCATTGCCCAGAGGAAAGAACTTTTTGATCAGTCCCTAGAGTCAAGAAAGCGCGATGGGGAGGCAGGAGCTTTTCCCTTGGCTAGGCAGAAGCTTGGAACAGATTACCACTCAATCTCAGACAATCTTCGGACATGCTGTCTTTCAGAAGAGCGCTCAAGACCTGGCTCTTTACTCACTAAGCTCTCAACCACCCACATACACTGGTTCAATCACGTTAGCGCCAGGACACCTCCGGGTAACAGAGTGCTCTACAAATATGAAAAATAAATAAAATCAGTGAAAGATAGGTTAGAAATATCAGATAACTAACCTAGGACGGACAATTATAAAAATTGACCCCAGTGGATTTAACTGGCCTGTATGTGAGTGTGTGTTCATGGGCCCAAGGTGAGTATGAGGTATTAGAGTATCTGAGGTTGGTTTACCGCTGGATCAGTTTTTCTGGTAGCAGAGGATGGTTATTATTGACTAGTTTGGTGATAAACGTTGACTATTGATTATTGTTTATGTTTTAACACATCCGTAAAAGTCTTGTTTTATGTTGTCTGGAAATTCTGGAAAATGAATAGCGTATGGTGGATCGAAGCCATACTGCAGTGAGGTTACTCGTCTGTTAGAAAGTACTGAGAAGCTATGCAGGACTACCAGTGCTAAATTAGGGACTATTTTTCCTGTGTGAAAGCAAGAGTGACTGATAACAAAGGTTTCGCTGGTGAAAAGTGTTATATCACCTAGGAAGGGTGACACCGAAGGAGTAACAGGTTCTAGCGAGTTTGGATGAAGAGTAAGCAGAAGGTTTTACTGGCAGTATATGAAGAGTAAGCAGGAAGGTTTCACTCCCAGTATATGAAGAGTATGCTGAAGGTTTTACTCGTAGCAAAAGTGAAATCTATTCTTTGGTTTTAGTGGAACAGACAGAGTAGCAAATGTTTTTATGTTGTTATTAACGAGAATTTAATGCAAATTTAATAGAAAATAGATTTTCGTATCACCTTGTGAAGGGAGGACCAATCGGCAGAGTTGTACTGACGTCACTGGGAGCCGCGCTGGGATTGGTTAAAGTAGCAGGCGTGTGACAAGAAAAGGAAATGCAAAGGAGGGGTCAGTTGTAAGATGTACTACTGATGTCACAGACTGCCGCGATGGGACTGGTGGAAATTGTAAGTGTGAAACAAGCATAGATTGTAAAGTAGGGGTCAGTAGTAAGGAGTTATACTGACGTTGCAAAAGACCGTGCTGACATTGGTCAGATTATGAGCGTGAGTTTGACAAAAGCTGATTTTGGATTGGTAGACGGAAAATTGTATGGTTGATTCTCATTTGCCATTTGGTGCAAGTCAACCTGACACAAAAACTTGAGGTTTTGCAGATTATTGTTTTATGTATTCACAGCATAGAATGTATGGAGAGAAGAGAAAAATGTCACTTGTGAAGAGAATAAAGAATTTCTTTAAGGAAGATAAGCTAGTATTAACTAGAGAGGGGATTCTAATTCTTCCACCAAAAAACGCCTGCTTCATTTATGATGATGGAGAGACGATATCATATGTGTGTATGGATGGAAAATTGAATAGAGTATACGAAAGGAGATGGTATTTTGGCTTTTCCAGAACATGGTACATTTAATGGAAGAATTTTGCAGAATTTGAGAATGCAGATGAATGATTTGGATCTGAGACCCAGAATGACACAGTAAGAGACACTAGAAGAATGGGAAACTGAATTGTATGAGAGAGAAAAGAAAAGAAGTGGTAGGTTCATAAGTCATTTTCTCAGGTATTTGCGTGAGTCACGTGAGGGTCAGATGAGGCAATGGAGAAAAGCAATGGTATCAGAAGGGTTATATCCAGTATTAACAGTTGATGAACAGGCAGGAGGAAAATGTAAGGAGAAAACTAAGCACTTGACAATGACAGGTTTTGGAGAGTCGAGAGATGAGTTTATGGAGGACATTTTGACTAAAAACCCTCCACCCTATCAGAAAGAACCAATTAGAATTACTCCAAGTGCACCAGTTTTTTGAATGCCTTGTGTTCCACAACTTTTACGTGATACAAAAGTCAATAGGGTACTTATGGGTAAAGAAAAGAATGCTTTGAATATGAACAGAGAAGAATTAATACAAAAAATAACTCAATTGAACCTACACCCTGATGCATTGACTATACCAGTAACCATAGATCCCGTTGTTTCATTGTATGGAGATAAAGCGAACTGTCCCAAACCGCCAGTTGAAACAACTCCTCTGAATAAACCTTGAAAAGAAATTGTAATAACTGAGGACCAAATCAGCGAATGTGATTCAGTAATATCTTTAATGGATTTGCCAATAAGAAAACAAACAAATGAAAGCCTGATAATAGTTATACCTAGTTGTTCAAAAGGAGGGAGATCAGTGACATCCTTCGGAGTCTGAAGTGCTACAGCAGTAACTCCAGAGGATCTAGAGAGATGAGCACAGGGAATATAAAAACAGAATTCACCCCAAAGATTTTAGACATTTTCAAATTAAAGAGGGAATTAGAAGAGATGATAGCTGGAAATGTGGGAATACATAGGCTAAACACTTACAGTGAAGAAGAGTTGTTGTTCATATGTAGGAGCATAATTAGAAATGCTAAGATATTTCATGAAAAATTGACAGAACTTGCCTCTGCAATGGGGATTGAAATAGGGAGATCAAAGGTACTACATAAACCATATAGAGCAGAATTACTGAGAAGGACTTGGCAAATATGAATGTGTCCGCAGAAAATTGCAGATTAAGGAGTTAATGACAATTTTACAGAAATGGGGAGACTTAGACAGGTGGAAGACTAGGTGGACAAAGAAAAAGGAGGAAGCACAGGCAAGTTGAACCGCATCTTAATATTTACTAAAACATTCAGGGAAGACCGAGAGATTGTGCCCGATGAGAAAAGTTCAAGGAGGGGGATATTTGCATGTTCCATGGAGTCGACAAGATATTTTGTCATTTACCAATGATTTTCCCAAGTGGAGAAAAAAAACAATTGAATGGTATAAGCAGGTTGAAAGGTTTGCGAAGGTTTCCAAGGTTTTTTGAAAGATTTAGATGGTCTGTTTGACATAGTGGTACCTGCTGATTTATGGACAGAATGTACAATCACAGTTGATTGGCCTAGTGATGAGTACCCAAGAGACTCAAAAACAGGAGCCCCTTCAGATGAGGTAATGAAAAAGTATCACCAAGTGATTACTTTCTTGATAGCGAAAATTCCACCAAAAGAAAGAGATTGGGTAAAAATAGACAGAACAACTCAAGAACCAAATGAGTCTGTCCATGCTTATTATGAACGCCTGTTACAGGTGTTCAAACAGTATAGCGTGTTTGAAAATATTGGAGATAAGGATATGGTTTTTTTTGTGTATCGTTTTGTTTATGGGTTAAGACCAGAAATTAGTCAGATGATTCAGCAGCGCATGTTGTGCTGGCAGGGAAAACCCATAGACGACATACTAAAGTATTACAAGTATTGCAGGGATGATTTTGAGGCACAGCATAAAAAGTTGAAGGAGAAAATGACGTGGGCACAAGTGAAATTAGCCGAACAGCAAGAGCTTAAATTAAATAGTTAAACCGATGGTCAATCAAAAAACCAGGGTCAGAATGATAATGCAGTAAATGGGGGCAAACAAAGAGGATGAATGAGTAGAGAGGATGCAAAGAGGATATTTCCTTGTCATGGGTGCGGAAAGTTGGGACATTGGAAAAAGTGTAAAAATATTCAGAATAATAATGACCCAAATCATAATTTAAATCCAGAGATGCAGAATGAAGTGCAAATGAGTCAACCGCAGCAGGTTGTTAATCAGCAGAGTCAGGTGCCACCTGCCCCTATGCAAAATTTTGTGAACAAATCAAAGTACAGTTCGGACATCCGATTCCCAGGAGGAAGTGGTAAGGAAAATTCTGTATCTTCACAGTTGCTTTTGCAAAACAGCAGTGACAATGACAATGAACAATGACGGTGCCTGAGGAAAGAGGAAGAGGAGTGAGTACTTGCCGCATCCTTGCCGGTAGATCAGTCTGGTCCATTTATTGATGGGAAAGTAGAAAGAAAAGATATCACTTTTCTGTTGGACACTGGTGCTACCCGTTCCACTGTGAGAACAGCAGACATTCCAAACCTACCCCTCTCGGGAGAAAACATCCAAGTTGTAGGTGTATCAAATAAGCAGATTAGAACCCCAATTACAGAACCAATGGAGGTGTGCATTGGCAATGTCATCGAAATGCACATATTTGTGGTGTGCGATTCTAGTCCAGTAAACTTGCTAGGAAGAGACTTATTGTGCAAAATGAGCTGCACAATTTATTGCACACCGGATGGTGTTGCGATTCAGACCCCTAATGAGGACAGTGTTTACAAAATAATGTTGGCAAAACAAGGTACAGAGGTAGATGAGATGTATCCATTAATTTCAAAAGATGATTTACCGGAAGAATTCAAAACAACTGTGAATCCAGATATGTGGGATTTCACTGGAAAAGAAGTGTGGCTGATGGTAAATGTAGATCAAGTAAAGGTGACTGTGAAAGAAGGTGCAGTTTACCCCAATACCAGGCAATACAAAATGAGCCCTAAAGTTAAAGCGGGTGTTGCATCGGAAATTGATCGAACGATTGTACGAGGCAAATTTGAAAGAAATAATGAGCAGCCCTTGTAATTCACCTATAATTGGTAATAAGAAACCTAGCGGAAAGTATCGGATAGTCCAAGATTTATGGAAGATTAATCAGATTGTGGTACCATGCTGTCCTGTAGTCCCAAATCCAGCAGTGATTCTTTATCAGATACCCTGGAATGCAGGATGGTTTACAGTAATTGATTTATGTCAAGAATTTTTTTCCACACCTTTACTCCCAGACAGCCAGTATCTCTTCTCTGAAATTTGAAGACCGTATTTTAGTATGGAATCGCGTTCTACAAGGGTATCCAGAAAGTTCTTCAATTTTCAATCAAATTTGGAAAAGTGCATAGAAAATGTAGTTATGCCTAGAAATTCAGTTCTAGTCCAATATATTGATGACCTGCTCATAGCATCAAGGTCGCGAGATGATTGTGTTACTGATTCGATTGCTTTATTAAATAATTTAGCTGATAGTGGACACAAGGTATCTCCAGAAAAGTAAACATTTTCTTGAACTGGAGTTAAATATTTGGGACACCAAATAGAAAGGGGAGTGAGGAAAGTGACCCCTGAGAGAATAAAAATAATAAAACAGATGCAGTTGCCACAAACTCAGAGAGAGATCAGGATGTTTCTTGGTGTAGTGGGGTACTGTAGGCAGTGGATTGTAGGTTTCTCACTGTTAGCCAAACCATTATTTCAGAAGACACGGAAAAGAGCGAAGCACTAAGTAGTTTGGGATGATGAAAGTGTAGAGGCCTTTGTAAAATTATGAAATTGTGTGTGTGAAGCCCCTGCCTTAGGTATGCTAGATTATACAAAAGAAATTGCATTATTCTGTTGTGAAAAAGAAAGCTGTGCACTCTCAGTTTTGACCCAAAGACATGGTTTGAGCCAACGTCCAGTAGCATATTCCTCTGCTACCTTGGATCCTGTAGCTTCAGCATTACCTGGTTGCCTAAAACCAGTAGCTGCTACTCGTATGAGTCTGGAACAAAGTGAGTCAATTGTGATGGGACATCCTGTGAAGGTATATGTTCCACATTCAGTGGAGATTCTTTTGACTAGAACTCGAACACAGTACCTTACACCTTTTTGGATGACTAAGTATGAAAGAATCATTTTGGGAGCCGAAAATGTGACGGTAGTTAAGTGTACCATGTTAAACCCTGCTACTTTGTTGCCAGATGTGCATGGAGAAGAAGTAAAAGATGAAGTTGAGCATGATTGCCCAGATGTAACGAGTTATGTACTAAGCCTCGTCCAGACATACAGGAAGAACCCCTGAAAAAATCTGATCATGAACTATTTGTAGATGGCTCGTGTATGAGACATGAGGAAGGAGGATTGAGTGCAGCTTATGCTGTATGCAAAATAACTGGAGTAGTTGAAGCATCCTATTTACCAGGAGTCAAGTCTGCACAAGTAGCCGAATTGATAGCTTTAATTAAATCCTGCAAAATTGGGAAAAATTGAAAAGTAACCATTTTTACTAATAGCCATTACGGGTACAGGGTTGTGTATGACTACGGCCAGCTCTGGATACAGAGGGTTTTCATGACTTCTTCAGGATCCCCTATCAAAAATGGGAAATTCGTAAAAGAATTGTTAGAAGCAATACAACTGCCAAAAGAATTAGCAATGGTCAAATGTGCTGCTCATCAGTCAGGGAATGGCTATGTGGTAGCAGGTAATCGATATGCTGACCAGGTTGCCTAATACTGTGCCAAGAATAAAATGGCAATAAACAAGAAAATTGAAACAAGTGGAATCAGCTGCCAACTTATGCTATTCTCAGCTCTAGAGACATGGGATGAGGTGAGACAACTGCAGGATGAGGTGGAAGTGAGTAAAAAGGAAGGTTGGATACAAACAGGGTGTCAAAGGAGATCAGAAGATGATGTGTGGATTTATCCAGATTGCAGACTAGTCATGCCAGATTGCTTGCTCTCACAAATGGCTAGAATGTATCATGGAGAAGCACATATAGGCATGGACGCCATGATCAGACTTTTCAGGCAGGATTGGTACAATCCAAGATTTAGGGCATGCGCAGAGAGCCTTTGCCACCGATGTTTATCTTGTGAACAGATGAATCCAGGGAGGAAAAAGTAGTCAGTTAGGGAAAAATTGGGAAAGCAGAAGGACCATTTGTAAGGTTGCAGGTAGATTTCATACAATTACCACCACGTAGGGGACTGAAGTGCATCCTTGTTATAGCATGTCTGTTTTCACGGTGGGTGGAGGCATATTCTACTAGAAGAAATGACAGCATAACAGTTGCCAGACTGCTATTGAGGGAATCGATTCCGCGGTTTGTTTTTCCAGTAACTTTGGAATCAATCAATCAATCAATCAATCAGTAATTTGTAAAGCGCACTACATACCCGCGAGGGTCTCATGGCGCTGGGGGGCTCTACTGATCGAACAGCCAGGTCTTGAGCATCCTCCTGAAGGTCAGCATGTCTTGGGTCTGTCGTAGGCTCAGTGGGAGGGTGTTTCATGTCTTGGCGGCGAGGTGTGAGAAGGATCTCCCGCGGGTGGTTGTTCTTCGGAATCAGATAGAGGATCTCACTTTAATAATGAAATAATTTGGTTAATCTGTGAAGCATTTACAATTTAACAAAAACTGAACTGTGCATACCACCCAGAGGCTTCTGGAGTTGTGGAACAAATGAATGACACAATCAAGTCAAGACTGGCAAAGGTGTGTGCATCCACATCACTGTGTTGGCCAGATGCATTACCTCTTGTTCTGATGGGACTCAGAAGCATTGCTGACAGAAACACACGACTGAGCCCCCATGAAGTTCTCATGGGAAGAGCAATGAGACAAGCATTTATACCAGGACATAAACTGTTGAATAAAACTGATGATCTGGTATTGGACTACTATAAAGGATTGGCTGACCTAGTGTGTTCTGTCTCTCACCAGGTTGGAGAAGACAGTTGTCAGGCAACCGGATCAAGCTCATGATTTGAATCCCAAAGAATGGGTGGTAGTGAAGAATCACACCGAGAGTCGTGCCTAGCACCCAGGTGGGATGATCTGCAACAGGTCAGACTGGTCACAACAACAGCAGTGAAATGTGCAGGTTTGCCTAACTGGATACATGCCAGTCATACCAAAATAGTTCCAGCTCCCGAAGGACAGAGATCACAACTGATACAAACAGTTGAGGCGGCTGAAGGTTGTGCAGCTGAAGAATCTAGAATAACAGAATCTGAAGAAGCTGACAGAGAATAACTGAGCACAAGTCAGGACAACTGGATACCAGTGGTTGACATACCTGTGGTGATTGTTAAAACCAGAAGCAGAACCAGATTACAAAGACAAGAAACTAGAAAGAATCAGTTAGTTGTAGAAGAACAAGCTCAGGAAAGGGTGAATAAAACTGCTGGAGACCATGAGCATTATCAGACAGGGAGAGAAACCAATACTCAGGCAAACAACAAATATTAAGCTTGAGCAGGCACAGACAGGTGTAGAAGAACACGTTCAGGCTGCAGAAAAACAAGGTGCAGTAAGATCCGAACAGGACCAGTTAGGAAAAGAAGAAGAAGTTCAGGAAGAAGAAGAACAAGCTGAAATAAGACCTGAACAGGGTCAGATAGAGAAAGAAGAACTCTTTCAGGTGGATAAAGCCCCAATAACAAATCCTGAAAAAGGTCAGATAGAGAGGGACTCTGAAGACGAAGATAATCAAATTGTGTCACAACATAACGAAAATAAATGCTTTTTCGAAAGAGACAAGGAAAGTGAAAGTGCAGTGCAACCAAAAGGGTGAAAAAAGGGGATGTATGACGTTACAACGCATACTTTTACAACGCCTACCTTTACTACGCGGTTTTTACCACGCATACCATTACAATGCATAGCGCTTTGGGGTGCTGGATAGTGAATAGTTTAATTTACTATTCCAACTCCAGTCCCCGTGGATAGTAGGGAAGGTTATTGGATAGTAAATTAACCTATTCCCTATCCTAGAGCGCCCCCAGAGCAATGCGTTGTAATAGTTTGCATTGTAAAAGTTGCGTTGTAATGGTAGGTCGTTGTAAAAGTTTCGTTGTAAAGGTTACATACCGAAAAAAGGTGATAACTGGCCAGGTGGTATCAAAAGGTTAAAATATCACTTAAAACAATAAGTGAGGAACCTGAACAAGTGGATAAAGTCACTAGTCAGTCTGGACAGCTGATTGAGAAAGCAAGACGAAGAAGCCAAAGACTGAAAATCTTGAACAATAAGTTCAAAGGCCCTCAGTGAACCTATGTAATTCTTGAAGAACTCGAGAATCTAGATATAAAGGAAAAAAGTGATGAAGAAATAATTGCAGAACAGATAGACGAAGGAGAAGTGAGACCTCCTTGAAGTAACAAAGGAAATACAATTCGTAAAGCAAAGTAAAGAAAAGAAATCTCCTTAGACCAAAATTGCTGAGGATATAGTTACTGGAAGACCGAAACGGAATTGTGTAAAGAAATGCTGTAGAGTTTGCATATGTAGTATATTATTAGTGATTTTAGTACTGGTGAAATTACTTTTATTTGATTTAGTTTAAAATCATAAAAGGGTGGCACATCCACCAATATACACAATGTACAAGGACGGTTATATCAATGCATTAATTGACATGAATCTCATTAAAATTTACTAGGACATTTATATCAATGCATTAATTAACATGAATCTCATTAAAATTTACAATAAAACAAGTTAAAAAGGATAGAAGTGGGTTGGTGCTCTCAAGGAGAAGACTAGTACCGTAGATCGAATCCAGTGATTCCAGGATAAAGTGCTTGGTGCTGTAAACTAATAGTCTGCAATAGAAAAAAGTGTTCATTTATACTTTATCTAGGCTGGAGACTACTACCGTTGTTAATTTCCTAATATTTCGCAAGAGTGACGTATATGGGGCTGTAAATAAATGGACTTCAGGGTTTTACATATGTGTAATAATGCCGGACAAATGTTAGTAGGTGGAGTACTGACTCTTCTCTTTGGCCACACAGGCGGCAATCCATTGTGGGCCAATCCTGTTTCCATTTTGGAGTAAGATCTTTTGATGAATACACACCCAGTCTCAATAAAATCAATTTCTGTTTTTTTTGATTTACATAATGTTATGTCAGGTATGGTTGGGTTGAGGTTTTTACATTTTTATATTTTAGCATTAACATCCCGGCGTTGTTGATTGCTAATTGATTTATCAAGCGCTGTAGACCTCTGGGCGTTTGAGATAGCAGCACTATGTTGTCCGCATATTGTAAACTTGGTGTTCGAACATTGCCCAGTTTTTGGGGGGTCCCCTTGTGCTAGGCGATGGTTATTGTCTAGGTCAGCTGTGTAGATGTTGAATAAGCAGGGAGCCAAAACACACCCCTGTTTTAAGCCATTTACGGTCGAGCTTTTATTAGTTAGTCTTTGACCGTCCCCCATTTTGATTTGGACCCATGTTTTTGGAGTATAGGTTAACAATTGCGTCTAACAAGTTCGTGGGGGCACCCCAAGACTTCATCTTAGCCCATAGTAAAGATCTAGGGACCTTATCAAAGGCTGCTTTGGATATACAAAGCAGGTATACAAAACTTTTGAATTAACTATTGCCTGGTTGGCCAATAGCGTGACAGCTGATAAGTTTGTTAGGGTGCCCATCCCTGCTTGACAATCTGTTTCGTATTAGGGATCAGTTTTGTATGGTTGACCCAATCCTCTTGATCTTTCAGCAGATCTGTTGTGTAGATTTTGGCCTCAACATTGGTAAGTGCAATCAATCTGTAGTAGGAAGGATCAGAACGAGCTACTGATTTATGTATTGGTTGCAGGATACTACCTCGCCATGAATCTGGAATGGTGCCGGTCTCTAGTGTATATGCAAAAAACGAGGTTAAGCGCACAGACCAGAATGCTGGATCTTTTTAACCCCTTCAGTGCTGCGCGAATTTCGCTGCAGTGCTGAAGGGTCATAAATCAAATTGACTCATGACGGAAATGTTCCGTCATCAGCACCGGAGCACCGACGCTGATGACGGAACCGTTCCGTCATGAGCATGCATGGGGTTAAATAAAGCGTTGGGTAGACCATTTGGTTACGGGGCTCCATCAGATCTTTGCTTTTTTATTGCGTACAAAACCTGTTTTTGTGTGAGCTGTAGATGATGGGCTCATTCGGATACCTTTCCGTGGAAAGGCATGCGGTCTTTACTTTGGGGGCCCCCTGCGGGCCCCCATGGTGAAGGCGAGGTGGGGGTGCACATGGGGGGTACCTGTGGTACCCCCCTGCATTTGCATACACAATGCGGCAGGCACCGCGAGGTGCCTGCCGCTTTGTGTATGCAAATGCATACCATACATTCATAACATTGCGGCGGGCCCGCCGCAATGTTATGAATCCATGATGCGCCCGCCAGTGTGGTGGGCGCATCATAATGGGCATGGCGGGACCGCCACTCTGATCGCGGGCGGTCGCGCTTTCCACGAGGATGGCGGGCGGGCAAAGTCCGCCCGCCATCCTAATGGGGGCCTTAGACTTTAAGCTAAATAATTAGAAGAAGATTGTGGAAGAATCGAGGAGGAACATAGTGTCAGAGAGGGGTGCGACGCAGGCGTCGGATCTAGAAGAGGTCACCTTATCCTGTCCTGAATCCTGACCTGAAACCTGAAGCCTTTGTCCCCTGTCCTTTCCCCGGGGGACCCTTCCCAACTCCTTGGCTAAGGGGTCGGTTTTCACATCATCCTAGGTAAATATAATGTTCTGTAGAATTAAATTGTACTGCTCTCTCTATCCTCGCCTATCCAAATATCGTAATTGAAAGTCTTATTAATTTGAATCTTTTCCTTCCATGTGTGACGGAGACCCTTCTGTACTTTAAATTTGGCTCCATGAATTTCATCTAGATAAACATTTCAAATTCTTCCCGAGTCTGTGGTTATTTCATTGCAGAGAAAGTAAATGTATTTCATGTCATTTCACCATCAACTAGTTCAACTAATGGTCCATTGACCAGAGGAAAGATTTTTTTTGTCAGTGAAAGATAGGTTAGAAATATCAGATAACTAACCTAAGAGGGACAATTATCAAAAATGTACCCCAGCGGATTTAACTGGTTTGTATGTGAGTGTGTGTTCATGGGCTCAAGGTGAGTCTGAGGTATTAGACTAGGCGGTGGCGATCCGCCCAACATTCTTTCCCGCCCGCATGCCATTCCCCCGCCATATAAAGGCATGCGGTCTTTTACATTGGGGGCTTGTACCAGGTCCCCAGGGAATCTGGGGGGTGCACTTGGGGGGTACAATTGTCATGGATATGGTGGCAGGCACCTCACGGTGCCTGTCACCTTGTGCATGATAATACACGCAGTGCATTCTCAGCATTGTGGCGGGCGGTGCTGTGAGCACCGCCCACCACAATGCTGGCAATGGAGGATGCCAAAGCCACGGTGGCGGTGGCATCCTAATCTCCAGTGCGGGACCGCCGCACCACTGGCAGCCGGTCCCAGCACCGCTAGGGTTCGTCCGCCTGCCATCCTTATGGCACCCTAAGACTCTAGATGAGGCAAAATTGGCAATCAAGGAGTATTTTATGCTTAAAATAATTGAATTAATATGGTTAAGTGCCCCAAGACAAGCGCAACGATTACTACTGGGCGGGAGATTAGGAAGATTTTTCTGCAGCACTTAAAAAATATATACAGCATTTCTAGCAACGTAGAGCAGGGGGAGCTGGATGTGTTTTTTAAAGGATAATTTACTTCCTTTTTAATCTGAGGACGACTGAGTTTTTATGGACGATTTATTTACCCTCCATAGACTGAGAGAAGTGATCAAGAACATGACTGGGTGTAAGGTAGGGGGGGCAGGTGGATTTTATAAGGTGTTTGTGGATATATATAAAGAAAATCTCATGCCAGAGCTAGCCTACTCTTGAATGCATCGGTAAGTGGTGTTTTTCTGATCAAATCTCTTTTTATTGGCATATATAATGGGTGAACAATTACACAGCATGCCGCCTACAACCCAATCTGGGCCGGACGCGTGGTTTATCAGAAAGTGGTCGAGGCAAGCCAATGCATAAAAATTATTGCATAAACAGCATAATGATAGTATTTACACAGCATGCCGCCTACAACCCATATTGGGCCGGCGATACAACTGGAGGGTGATTGAGAGTCTAGAGAGTAATAACTGTGTGCTCATTGTTCTTCATACTCTGGGTTGCCTCTGAACTAGCTCAATGTGTTATTGACGCATGCAACATGTTGCTATTCAAGCAATTTCAGGGTGTTTACAACAAAGAGATTTAGAAAGTAACCAGGGAAAGACCTTCTCCCAATCCCTTCCCCCTCCTCCGCCTCTTCCGAGAAAGGAAAAAACAAGCATTTACAATGCAATGGTCTCGGCATTGTTAAAGTTAGAGCTGTTGGCATTGCTCATAACATTATTTTTATTTATGTTTTGGTTTTTAAAACATATAAATAAATTGCATTGTCATTTACAATGCCAATAGCTTAATCGCTCGCAAATGCGAGACCAATTGCATTTGCACCCACACAGAGCCACACACACAAAGCCACCCACACACACATACAGAGCCACCCACACAGAGCCACCCACACAGAGTCATTCACATAGAACCACCCACACACACAGAGCCACCCACACAGAGCCATCTACACACACACAGAGCCACCCGGATTGGTGTCACTACAACGCATGCTTTTACATCGCATGCCTTTACAACGCGGTTTTTACATCGCATACCATTACAACGCATAATGCTTTTAGGCGCTGGATAGTGAATTATTTAATTTACTATTCCAACTCCAGTCCCCGTGGATAGCAGGGAAGGTGTTGGATAGTATATTAAATACATTCCCTATCCTAGAGCGCCCCCCAGCGCATTGCGTTGTAATGGTTTGCGTTGTAATGGTTGCGATGTAATGGTAGTGCGTTGTAAAAAATTCGTTGTAAGTGATGTTCCCCAGCCACCCTCACACAGACAGAGCCACCCACACATAGAGCCATCTACAAAAAAAGCTACCCACACAGAGCCACACACACACACACACACACACACACACATACAGAGCCACACACACACAGACAGAGCCACACACACACACACAGAGCTACACACACACAGACAGAGCCACACACACAGACAGAGCCACACACACAGACAGAGCCACACACACAGACAGAGCAACACATGCACAGACAGAGCAACACATGCACAGACAGAGCCACACACACACAGACAGAGCCACACACAGACAGAGCCACACAAACAGAGACAGACAGAGCCGCACACACACACACACAGACAGAGCCACACACACACACACACAGACAGACAGAGCCACACACACACACAGACAGACAGAGCCACACACACACACAGACAGACAGAGCCACACACACAGGCAGACAGAGCCACACACACAGACAAACAGAGCCACACACACAGACAGCCACACACACAGATAGACAGAGCCACACACACACACAGACAGAGCCACACACAAACACACAGACAGAGGGAAGAATGGAGAAGAGGGGCAGGTTCAAGCCCCACACGAAGAGACATAAGATCTCGCCGGCGAGACTGCGCAAGCGCAGCCTACTCAGGCCGAGACCTAACCAGTGGGCCTTTGAAACCATTAGCTAGAAGAATTTCTGGAGGGGAAGGTAATTTTGACGTGGTCCCAGTCTCGTCCTGTGTGTTTGGCTCTAACCTCGGGATCCGCAAGTATAAATGGACATGTCACTTCCCTAAATTCTTTGGACAGGATGGAGATAAATGGGGACCAGATTTTAGTGTATGCCGAGGAGTCAGTTCATGTTGTATTCAACAGCCTTTCCATGCCCTCAGTTACCATTACTGGTGTAGCCATTGTCTGTGGTCCGGGACCTTGTCTGTGGCACAGTTGGTCAGTTGTACCCTATGTGCGATGTTCAGGACAAGTGCTATCTGTTTCACTCTAGTAGAGCGAAGTGGGAATGTAAGTGCATTGGGGAGCCCTAGTAGGGTGTATGTGGGAAACCGTGGGAACTCCGTTTTAAAGGTGCTGTCAGTGTCCTCCAGGACCTGCTACCAAAATCTAGTCAATTTTGGGCAACGCCGTAAGAGATGGAGCAGTGTCTCTGGGCTGCCACATCCCGGCTAGCACTGGCCATCGCACTGTACATTCCAATTTTGTATACGGGCAGGGTGTAGTACCAGTAAGAGATCACTTTGTATGCTGTTTCAGTGTGCCCTGAGTTATGTGCCGTATGTAGCACTCTATAAAATATATCTTCTAATTCTTTGTCTGTGAGGTCACGACCTAGTTCTGATTCTCAGCGGATTTGACCCAGGGTTCTGCGGCTGTGTGGTGTTTTCATCAGATGGCAATAAATCTCTGAGATAAGCTTCTTATCATCAGCTCTAAGGACCAGCCATATCTCGAAGGGGGTCAATGGTCTACTCGCCTTCGTGTGTGTATCAGATTTAAGCAGCCAGTGAGTCAGCTGTGTGTAGGTAAATTGGTCATTCTCTAGCAAGGAGTAGTCTGTCTTGAGTTGGTCAAATGGGATAATTCCCTCTTGGTCAAAGAGGCATCCCATACGTTTGCATCCACCTGCGATCCAGCATTTGGCGAAGCCCATTGTCATGCTCGGGGAACTCTGGGTTTGCGAACAAGGGTGTCATGGGGTGAGCGAAAGTAGAGAGCCTCACCACATCTTCAACTTTATCCCAGACTTAAAGCATTGGGCTGGTCACAGGGGATGAGTAAAGACCTCATTCTCTGTAGGAGCGGGGAAGCCAAGCCTCATGCCAGATTAGCGCTCCCGCCACCGTCTGGTCCATGAAGACCCAATTTTTCTCCGCCCGGGGGCAATTCTACTCCTCAAGGTAGCACAACTGCGCCACCTGTTAGTAGCGTAGCACAATGCCGAACTAAGCTGTAAGATTTCTGATTTCTGCATGTTCGCTCGGAAGCCCAGGGTCGCCCCGAATTCATGCAACTCCATGACAATGGCTGGGAGTAAGGTCAAGGGGTAAAAGATTGAAAAGATGATCTCATCAGTATAGAAGCTAATCAGGTGGTAATCGGCTCTGAATGGGTTGCCCGTTGCCTTGTGGTCGTCTCAGTTTCTGCACCAGAGGTTCCATGTGCATGGCAAAGAGAAGCAGGGAGAGCGGACAGCCTTGTCTCGTGACTCGTTTGATCAATATTCTGAATCTCACCCGTTCACCTGCACTGCAGAACTGGTAGTGCTATAAATGCTTTTAATCCAACCCTCAAAGTGCAAGCCCATGCCAAAGTGTCTGAAAGTCACAAACAGGTAAGGCCAGTGCACCCGGTCAAACGCCTTTTCAGCATCTACTGCCAGAAGCTGGGCCTCTTCATGCGACCGATGCACCTTATCATGACAAATGCATTTGGTATTATCCCCACATTGGTAAGAGGAGCTAAACCCTGCCTGATCCTGATCGATAAGTCCAGGCATCAGGGGATTAAGGCGATGAACCAGGAAGCCAGCAAACAGTTTCACATTTACATTTAAAAGTCAGATGGGATATAAGCTACGCTATTTGGGGTCTTTCCCTTGCTTAGGTATTACTGAGATTGAGGCCTGTTGCATCGACTCTGTTAATGTGCCCGTGTCAGCAAAGGAATTAAAGAGGCAGGTTAAGAACAGCGCAAGCTCTACACAAAAAGTATTGCAGAAGGCTGCGCTGAACCCATCCGGTCCTGGTGATTTCAAGGGCTTCAGCCTAGGGATTGTCTAAATCACCTCTTCTAATCAAATAGGTGGGTCAAGTGCTTTGGCTTCCGCAGAATGGAGAGGCGTAGATATATCTGTAAATTTCACAACATATTGGGGTCCGCTAATACAACTTAGCATAGTATGCCTGATACTCGGACGGTATACTTTGGTATCAGACACCTCAGGGTCAGAGCAGGACTGGACGGATTTAACTGAGTGACCAAACTGCTTACTAGCCATTGATGCACTAGCATGTGTCTTCCTTTATTGTTTCATGTGTCGAATTTGTGTTTAAGGATCAGCATCGCATATCCAGCTCTATCCTGGTCAAGGCGTTTAAGCTGTAGCCTCTGTTTTTCCAGTTGTCGCCATACCCAGGGTGCACTGGTGCGTTAGTGAATGGACTCCAATTCTGGGACTGGTTTCTCCAGTTCTTGCCTCTTACTCTTCTGCGTTTTATTGTCATGTGCTGCCTTTGCGATAAGAGCACCTCGGGCAACTTGTTTTATAGCCTCCCACACTGAGGAGAGGGCTACAGCGCCAGTGTCATTAAGGGCCAGATAGTCTACTAGATTCTTCTTAATTGCTCCGACCATGTCCGGTGAATACAGCAGCATCTCGCGGAGGCACCAAGGTACGTGGGGGCACGGAAGTACACAGGGTAAGCTTGATTGGTGCGTGGTATGACAATGTGTAGAGTTCAATGGTGGAGGCAGTCACTCCCTCCCAAGCAGATGGGGTGGCTAAAAAATGATCTAGGCAGGCATATGTCTTGTGAGCTGCCTAATAAAAAGTATAGCCGCGTTCCCCAGGATGCTGAGAGCGCCACACCTCACGCAGCCCACAGTCAGCAAGCCAAGCCATGCCAGCCCATCGGGGGAAAGAGCCCCAGTATGTCCGGTTCTGTGCCCCGATCAGTCCTGTTCCACATTCATCACTATATTTAAATCACCTACCCAAAAATTGTTGTAACTGGGGAATTAATTACTTTTGGTAGTGAATCAGCTTTAAAGTATTCTTGTCGCTCGTTTGGGGCGTGTATTGATGCTACTGTAAGGTGGAATGCGCCAAATTGTACTCAGATGGCTATTAGGCATCCTTTAATTTCAATTAATGAGCCCAGGTCCACCCTGAAAAGAGCTTGGAGAGAAGAATAGCTACCCCTTTTTTTCTCTTTCCTTGATTTCCAGAATTGCTGTGAGAATCTCTTGGTTTGCATTCTGTGTGTATCCTTGGGGAACAAGTGTGTTTCCTGGATCAAGCATATGTCTCTCTGTGAGTGTTCTAGCAGTGAAACAATTGCAGCCCTCTTGATGGGTTTGTTAAGACTTCGTATATTGAGGCTGATTATCTTAATCTCCAGGATCTAAAGGAAAGGAAGAGGCTACATAATAATGGACATGTAACTCACAGGACTGATTGGAAGAAACACTGGGGCTCGTCTGTCGGGAAGGCCTCATGGTAGCCCAAGTGTGTGAAACACCAGTCTGGTGTGGCGCATAGGAAGAGGAACCCCAATAATTCAACCCAAATCTCAACCAAAAGCAACACAAATCGAAATACTGACAAACATAGGTACAGTGGAGTCCAACACAGCAGGAAGGTCCATACAGTCGGGGACAGCCAAGGCAATGTGAGACATCAAATAGAGGATAGTCTCAGCTCCCCTGCCCCCGCATTGCAAGTCTCATCCATTCCATTCAACATTCTCTACAGTACCTCATGAGAGGGGTCGTCATCTGTTTTGCGATTGCCGGAGAGGGAACGCACACAGCAGGCATTTCTTTGGCAATGGTGGCCGGATCTAGGCAGTGACGCTCCAACTGCAACCCACGTCCCACTCTATGAAGGTTTCTGCCTGATGCCTTTTTGTCCACTGGGGATTGTCGCGAGTCTTGTTCCTTGAGGTCTGAGTTGAGAACATTACATCCCTCAGCCAGGGAACGTAGCTGGTATGTTGTGCCTTCTAAGTGAAAGATAAGAAGAAATGGATGGCCCCAGGTATTTGCAGTGCCCAATGTCCACAGATGGCTAGTGACAGGACGGAACTCGTTTCATTTCCGTAGGGTGCTGGCTGTGAGATCCTGGAAGAGTTGGGGCAAGTGGCCCTGAAATTGCAGCTTCTGGGGAGCTCTGGCGGCTTTGAGTAGTGCTTCTTTCTCTTTGAAATTATGTACGCAAACTAAGATGACTGCTGGAGGGTGAGGAGGCACGCGAGGGGGACCAACCCGGTGGGGTCGTTCACAGCGGTGGCGCCCAGAACTAAGCTGAACAGGGCCTGGACATAGCCATTGAGACCTAGGCCTACTGTGCTCATGGAGACCCCTCGGATGCGGATATTATTTCTTCTGGACCTGTTTTCTAGGTCTTCAGCATGTGCCTCTAGGTCAATTTGCGATGGATTTCTTGCTGAAGGGCTTCTAATTCTTCATATCTAGCCAAGGATCCCTCATCAGGGGCCGCCACTCTTTCGCACCACTTCGTCGGTCTCTCAGCGAGCTTCCCTGAGCTCCAACGCCATGTCCTTTTTCACAGTCTGCAGACCTTCACGCAGAGATGCGTGTAACTGATCTCTCGGCTCCACCCCCGCCGCTGGTCTGCTTCAACTCTCCCGCCATCATCTTCTCATTCTGAGCTGCCCAGAGTCCTTTATGAGCATGTCACGTTCTGAGCAGTCTTTCTTCGCTTTAGTTGTAGCCATCACTAGTTGGCTCGAGCTCAGGGATCAATAGAACATGGTGGGTTGGGGGGCGTTGTCAAGTCATGGTGTGAGCGAAGGCTTGTCCGTGGCTGCTCCAGAAGCACCCTCACTGCAGGCACTAAGGCCTGTGTGTCTGCTCCTACACCAATTTTTGCCAACCCCACCTCAAGTCTGTCTGTAGAGGCCCGTTCAGAGCTCTATGTTCTTGGGCCTATAAAAGAGTCTCGGCTTGTCAGGTGCTGCCAGTGTGAAAAGTCCCACAGAGCAATGAGTGCCTTAATCCACTTTACTAAAGGTGCTACTGTGGCACATAACACAAAGAATCGGCAAAGCCTGTAGAAAATAGCTTGCGGGGCAGCTATGGGCAGCCGCGGCACGCTCTGAGGAAGTACTACTGGAGCCCCGGTTTATGGCAGCTTCTGCGGTACGTAGCTTGTGGCACTGACATAGTATTCTAGAATTAATAGGACCCAGCGGGGACCCATTCAGCTCCGTGGAGTAGGGAATTCCGGTGTCTTTTTGCTACCAGAGGGACCCAAGCTCGCCGTGCCTGCTGTGTGATCGTGGGTATGTTGGTACCCATCGGATCGATTCAGGACAAGGAGGGCCGAAGTCCGCAGTTAATTTCCTCCAGCCACAGCAGTGTAATAGAGGCCCAGGGCCAGATGTAGGTCGGCAAATACTGGTCGGTAACGGCCTATTTCGGCCGTTACCGACCGGTATTTGCAAATGGAGATGTAGGGGCCATCAAATTTACAGAATCGGTATATTTACAGATCCGGTAAATTTACCGATTCTGTAAAATACCGAATTGGTAAATTTACCGAATCGGTAAATCCAGATGTAGGTGGCAGCTCAAACAGTACCACAGGCCATTACCAATTCGTTATTTACCATGTAATACAATTGCATGGTAAATAACGAATTCCTGTACCTGTGCCATGTGGCACACATACATGCCCTAAGGGCATGTATGTGTGTCCCATGGCACACAAGCCAAAATCAGGGGTGCACCAGGGTGTCAAAGTGACACCCTGTTCCCCTTGCAAAATCGGTAATTTTGCCGAATTGGTATTTACCGATTCGGTAATTGACATTGATTCCTATGGGCCATGTAGGCGGCTTGGCCCACCTCTGGGGATGCCTGACTGGAACGGTAAAGAAGAAACAAGTAGCCTAGACTTAGCCTTTGAAATAATTACTCACAATGTATGTAGAATCTGTGAGGCAACATCAATTAGTCTTCAATGTAGTCACAGTTTTGCCGCAAGAGGGACTCCATAGATAATGGTATGAAGATCTATTATAAGAAATAAAGTACTCCCTGCCATACATGATAAAGATATTGCAAGTCACCTTGGAGTTCCATAACTCAATTATAGGAACTCAGTCTTCGTCCTCCTTTCTCTATATGACCATGGAACCCCTTTGTGACTCGCAATATCCTTAAAATGTACAGCAGGGAGGAGCATGGCTTAGGGCGTCAAGATGGCGGTTGCACTCTAAGAGTGCTCCAGACCCCCCATCCGTCATCCACCCTACATTTTCCCGCAGCAGATTCTATCGGCAGCCGTACCTGCTATTCCCGATCTCTCCTTGCCGCTGGGCACCCCCTGGTGTGGTTTGTGGTCCCTCGGGGGCCTGCTTGCGCCTTCATCGACCTGACTCCTCCCAGCCGCGAGGCCGGCAAGATGGTGGCCCCCTCCTAGACATCGAGGCGGCCTGGTTCCCTGGACTGTGGCGGGCCTTCCCTGGCAGCCCTGTGGACTCTTGAGCCTGTCGGGCGGGGCACATCATCTCCGCTTCCACCGGCTGCGAAATCCTTCCCGGGGCCGCTGCGCCTTCCTTCCTGGTCTGGGGGCGCGGACCCCGGGGCTGAGCAGCGCCTGTAGGCCCTGCGGGGGTCCACCTGGGCGTCCGGATCGGCGGCTGACCCCCGACGCAACTGGCTCTTCGGCCCCTTACCGCGGACCCGTCCGGTCCTGCCCTTGCGGCCGGCTGGTGGCTGTGGCTGCGGCGGGCCTGGTGCTGGTGAGGGGAGGCCCGCCGGCGACTCGGGGCCCTCCCTGCCCTACGGGGAGCCGGACGCGAGGCCTGAGGGGCCAGGAGGCCCTGCATACAACACCGGCGGTGGCGGCCCCCTCGGACCATCTTCCGCATTGCGCTGATGCCCTCCTGCGGGCCGATGGAGCTGCGCGGATCGCGGGGTTGGGGCCGCACCCTGAGGACATTCTGCTGGGCCCCCACCTTGGGAAGGAGCTCTCGGCGGGGCGGTCCCTGGCCTACTCGTTGTCCGGCCGCCCGCCCTCGCCTGGTGACTGGCTGCTGCCTGGGGCGGAGGTGGCGAGGGGAGTGCCCAGGCGGTATTGTGCCCCCATCATGATCAGGGAGCGGACGGCCAGAGACTTGGGGCCCGAACGGCCTGCTTCTATCGGCAGCCCCCCCCCCGGCGACGCCCTGCCTGAACCCCGGACGTCCCGAGTACTTTCAGAGGACCTGCCCGGCCGACATCTGCGACGGACGGCATCCTGGGGGCCCCTGCTGAGGACCTGGAGTGGCTGAGGTGATGAGGGGGCAGGGAGGGGGTTGGTGCCCCCTGAGGGTCTCGCCCGTGGACCGCCTGCCCGGGCAGGGAGACCGGGCATCCCTGCACCCCCACGCAGCAATAGACCCCACGCCTGTCCACCGGTCTAGCCCCCGTCCCCTAGAGGACTGGACCGGAACCCCCTGCATCATCGCTCCCGGAGGCGCCGCTCAATCTCCCCCAGTGCACTGGCTGCCGCCTGCCTCCCGACCCGGCACCATGGTGCCCGTCCAGCGGCCTGCCCGCTGTTGCCGCCTGCCACGAGATTGGGAGCCCAGGGACGGACCCCCGACCACTGTACCTCCCCAGGCGCCGTTGCTGTTCTTCCTCTGGGGCTCGGGCGGTGTGGGGAACGGTGGGGGACACAGGGGCACGGGGGCTGAGCTGCCGTGGTTCTGATCTGCCCGCTACACCGGAGCTGGACCTGCTGCCGTTTGGCACACCGACTGAGACGCCCGCCTGGTGCCCTCCTCTGCCTTCACTCCCTGCACCAGGACTACCGTGGCTTCCCCCTCATCTTACCCCCTGTGATCTAGCGCCTTGTGCCTCTCCGCCCACGCTGAAGGGAGTCCCAGAGGTCTGTGACTGACGGGCGGACCCGCCTGCGCCATCGAGGGCTCCGGTTACCCAGGTCCACTGCGGGATCGGGTGGCTTGACCCGTCGGCCTGAGCACCTACAGCTGCGACACTCCTTACAGACCCTTGACCGTCCAGTGCAGCCATGGTCAAGGGAAAGACCATGCAGACCCCGCTCCCCTCGTCCCAGCTGCGCATGGACCAATTTGCCAAGGCGGACCATACCCCCGGTACCGGGCTTCCACCTCCACCTGGGGCGGAAGGTGGGTACTTGTCCAAAATCCTCCAGGCGATCAGCGCCTCCCGGGCATCAGTCGAGACTAAAATTGGGGAGGTAAGGGTGGATGTGGCTCTCATTCGTCAAGATCTTAGAAACGCCACGGCGCGTATTACCGAAGCCGAGTCCCGTATCTCCACGGCGGAGGACGACCTGACCTCCCTCAAGACTCAAGTGGCCCGTCTTCAGACTCTGACGTCGAATCTCCACCACAGGGCAGAAGACGCCGATAACCAGGCCCGCAGAAACAACTTACGCCTCCTGGGATTTCCGGAGGGGGTGGAGAAGGGTCCCGTGGCCGACTTCCTGGAAACCTGGATCCGCTCCTGGATGCCTTCGGAAAAACTCTCTCCCTGGTTCGCCATAGAGCGTGCTCATCAATCCTTGGCGCCCAAACCACCCCCGGGAGGCCCTGCCCGACCCTTCATCCTCCGCATCTTCAACTTCCGCGACCGTGACGCCATCCTGGGAGCGGCCAGAGACTTGGGCCCCCTGCTCTTCCAGAACTCTAAAATAATGATATTTCCGGATTACTCCAGGGATGTCTAGTCTCAAAGGAGGTCCTACGACGAAGTCATGCAAAAGCTCATGGCATTGGGTCTGCGGTATGGCCTCCTGTTCCCGGCAGGCCCCAAGGTCCTATTCCATGACAAGTCCCTTTTCTTCGACACCCCGCAGGCAGCCTAGACCTGGCCACTTCCGATGCCTGGAGGGCGACCTGCTTGGAGGGAGCTCCTTCCGGGAACTGGATTTTGAACTGCTCATGTCTTCCTTCCCCTCTACACTCTACTCTTCTCTATCTCTTCCTTATGACACTACGTCCTTCTGTCCCTTGTGCACCTGCTGCAACTAATAATTTTCTCTTTGAAGCTTCATTATTTATGGCTATTGGCTTTAATCCGGCAATACGGAGGGGGGGTCCTCTTTTGTTCGACTCTAGACTAGTGCTACTACTCCCAACTAACCGTTTAAGTTTAGTGTCTCTCCCTGAGTAGGGGGTTTAATTTTCTTAGGGTGTTTATACTTTAGGGCGACAGATGCTTCCTGTTTTGAAGTGTAGGGTGGGGGAGTTGGGGGGTACCGGGGTGGGGGGAGGCCGTTGTCTCCTGTATGTTTACTGTTCTTAGCTGCCTACGGGCCGCTTTCTGGTTTAGCATTGTTCGGCCGCTCCTCGGCCTCAGTTGTTGCTGCCTACGGGCAGCCGGTAGCAGCTCCTCCTACTGCTGTCAGGTGGTGGGTACATCCTTGTCCGACTCACACCTTCTCTACTCTGCTGTTTTGGCTATTTTGGGTTCCTGCGGGCTACTGCGGGAGCGAGCTGCGGGCGGCTGCTCCCCCCCGCCCCCCACTTGTCCCCTGGGCATCCGTGCCCCGCTGGTCCATCTTGAACACTTCCTGTTGATCTCGAACGGTGTGGTAGGTCCTTGCCCCTGGAGCGCACCCTCCCGTTGCTTCCATGGTCTCCCATGGTCTCCCACGTCTCTCCATCCCCCAATGGCATACACCTTGATTAGACCACTACATGTTCTCTCCTGGAACGTCAATGGTTTTCTTGACCACATCAAGCGCGCCGCGGTCCTTCGAGCAGCACATCCCCACTCGGCGGACGTGCTCCTTCTTCAGGAAACCCACCTTCTCGGAACTCAATGCAACTTCCTGGGCAGGTACGGGTTTGCGATGGTCTGGCACTCTGGGTTCCAGCATGGGTCCCGAGGGGTGGCGGTTCTGCTTCGGAAGGGTCTCCCCTTCACCCTTGTTCAAGCCCACACTGACCCGCAGAGATGATACGTGGCAATCTCGGGTATGGTGGAGGGTTGTCCCCTGGACATCCTGAACTTATACGCCCCATCCGCTCTCCTGTCCCCAACGCTTCGATGCCTCACACAGATCATCTCCGCCTTCCCACTTGACCTCACCATCGTTGGTGGCGACTTCAACGCAGTGATGCACCCGGGGCAAGACTCGTCCGGTCCCCCTTCTGCGACCCGCACTTCCTCTGCGGTGGCACTATCGAGCTGGGCCTCGGCCTTGGGGCTTTGTGATATTTGGTGGGTCTGGAACCCTTGCAAGGCACAATACACTCATACCTTGGCCTCCCATCGTACCCACTCCCGCATCGATCTCCTGCTGCTCCTGGCCACAGACTGCCACTTGGTCTCTGGAGTGACTATCTTACCGAGGGGCCTGTCCGATCATTCCCCCGTCTCCCTCCGTGTTGGCTCTGCTCCGGCGGGACCGCGAGCGGTATGGCGCCTCAATGCCTGGTTCCTACAGGACCAGGTGCTGGTGGATGGGCTAGGGCAGGAACTGACTCACTACTTCACTGCCAATGAGGGTTCGGTTTCATCGCCGGGGACCCTCTGGGAGGCCGGTAAGGCGGTGATTTGTGGGGTGGCGAGGGGGCTTGTCCCAGGCAAATGTGCAGATAGGCTGGCCCGCTTGCAGAGTTGGAGTCCCAGGCCGCCCGACTAGATGCCGAACAAACCGCGGTCGGTCGCGAGGACCCCATCTGCCAGTTGGCGATGGTCCGGGACGAGCTCCGCCAGGTCTGGCTTGACTCGGCACAGCAGTTGTGGCGGGCGTCGGTGGCGCGGATCTACGGCTGGGGGGACTAGAACGGTAAACTCCTCCATAACCTGGTCTCCTGCCCCAAGATACACTGTGTAATTCCGGAGATCCGCGCATCGGATGGCACCCTCCAGGTGACCTCCGAGGCCATAGCTGGAACCTGCGCCGACTTCTACACCCGCCTCTATGTGGCACGCCCGCCTGATGTGCTTCTGACTATTCTCCTGGGCAGGGCCGGCACCCGTCTGCCCTCCCTGGCCCCAGAGGATGCAGAGGCTCTTGAAAAGCCCTTCACACAGGTTGAAGTCCTGGAGGCCATCCCCCTTCTGAACCGTGGCAAGACACCCGGACCGGACGGGTTCCCACAGGAGTTCTATGTGGCCTTCCGGGACACTCTCGCCCCCCAGCTGCTGAGTCTTTTTCATCACGTGTTAGAGAGGGGCTCTTTCCCCACCAAATCGGACTTGGCTACGATTGTGGTCATCCCCAAGACCCATCCGCCCTCTGTGAACTGTGCGGACTTCCGCCTTATCTCTCTCATTAACACCGAGATCAAGCTCTTCGCTACGATGCTGGCCCAGAGGCTTAAACTCTTTTTACAAGACCTGGTCCTCCCAGACCAGTGTGGTTTTATGCCGGCCAGAGGTACCCGCCATTGTATCCGCCGCCTCCATCTGGCCCTGGCCCATCGTTCCCGCTTATCCCCATATCTGGCCCTCTTCTTTCTCAACTTTGAGAAAGCCTTCGATACGGTGGGCTGGGCGTATCTGCAAGATGTGTTGGAGGAGATGGTGGCCCACGGTTCCGTCGGTATGTCGGGATTCTCTACGCGAGCCCCAGAGCCCGGGTGTTGGTCAATGGGTCGCTTTCAGAGGCCTTCCTGATATGCAGAGGCACGCGCCAGGGGTGTCCCCTATCTCCACTCATGTTCACGTTAGTGATGGAGCCCCTGGCGGCGCTCATCTGGCATGACAACCTAGTTCAGGGGTGGACCTGGAATGAGAGTCTCATAGATAAGATAGCCCTTTACGCCGACGACGTGCTCCTATATTTGGCGGACCCGGCGATCTCGGGCCCTAAGTCTGCAAATCCTGCTCGACTTCGAGAATGTCTCTGGCCTCCGCCTAAACGCGTCCAAGTCCACCCTGGTCCCATTGCACCCCTCCCGGGAATGCCTTGACTGGCAGTTGTCCATTCCCCTCAGACGCCACTCGGTTAAATACCTGGGGATATGGGTCTCTCTGCTGCCGGAACTGGAGTGGGCTCTGAACATCACGCCCCTGGTAACCGGAATGCGGTTGGACCTGAAGAAGTGGCAATCCCTTCCCCTCAACCCTCTGGGGCGGAGTGCACTGTTTAAGATGATGGTCCTCCCCCGCTTCCTTTTCACTCTACAAAATATTTCCATCCCCCTCTCCCGTGATTGGTTCCGGGAGCTCGACGGAACCCTATCTAGGTTCCTCTGGGGTGGTGGACGATCGCGGATTTCTCTCGAACACAGCCGCATCCCCCCATTGATGGCGGCCTAGGGGTGACCCACCTCTACCTCTACTACCTCGCTACCAAGCTGATCGTTATCCACGACTGGTATGCGGGCGGCTGGTCCGACCCAGCATACCGGGTGGAGCTGGAAGAGATGGACTTCTCACAGCTTCAAGCGCTCCTCTATGGCTGCCCAGTCCCGCAAAACATGGCCCCAATTACAAGAACGGTCTTGCTGTCTTGGCGCGCCGCCCTACGACACACAGGATGGGACCGCAGGTTTACCCGACAGACGCCACTCTGGCATGGAAACTGGCTCCGGGAGGTGGCATCCCTGGGTGGATTTCGGCGCTGGGACCTTATTGGGGTGTCGGTGCTCGGAGACGTTTGGGTGGGAGACCACATTCGAGCCTTTGCTGACCTACAACAGCGCCACGCCCTACCCCATGCCCAACACTTCAGGTATTTACAGCTGCGCCATGCCATTCATGCACACCTCCCCGTGCCCACCACCCTTCCAGCGTTTAGCCCACTTGAAGCCCAAGTGATGATAGGGGATCTAGGTAGGGGAGGAGTATCCCGAATTTATCGGACCCTAGTCATTAATAACCCCTCGTCCCTTGACCAGCTGCATACCCGGTGGGAGCGGTGGGTGGGACCCCTGAGGAGGCCAATTGGAGGGATGCCTTGATGGCCCCCCACACTCTGACCACATCATCCAAGCTGCGGCTGGTGCAGACATACTTTCTGCACACATCCTACCTCACCCCAGAGAGGCTTTTCCGTGCCCGATTGCGACCCTCCCCGGACTGCCCAAGATGTGGGCATTACCCGGCCGACTTCTATCACATGGTGTGGCTGTGCCCGGGGCTTGTGAGGTTTTGGAAGAGCTTACGCAGGCTCTGGGCTGGGAGGTCCCTCACAACCCCCAGCGACTGCTGCTGGGGATCTTCGATGGCCTGGATGACTCCAGATCGGATAAACACCTTTTGGGAACAGCGGTGCCCATGGCTAAGCGGGATATAGCCCAGAACTGGTTACGGGTTGCTGCACCCACGGTGGGGGGATGGAGGAGAGGGGTGGACTGGTGCGGGGTCCAAGAAGAGGCCCTATTTGAATCCCGGGGCTCTACTGACCTGTTCCCTAAAATATGGGGGAAGTGGTTTAACATGCTCCCGCCGTGAACCCAAATATGTACACTGTCTTCCAATGGTTGTTAATGTTACGCAAATTGTGATGTCAAATTGGCCGGGATTAAACCTACCCATGTGTACTGCTGAATTTCAATCATTGTGCCTGTTGAGTAATGAGCTGCTGCCTATGATTTTTATATGCTGGTTTAAAATGCTGACTAAAGTTGATTATGAAAAAAAAAAAATGTACAGCAGGGGGTACTTTATCCCATATATATTTTCCTTGTTAATATTTTCGTTGATATTTGTGCTAAAATATTTTTGTAGCACGATATTTCAAGCTCAGTATTCCAGTGCCATTCCAAGTAAAGTCATTGAGGTAAATCAATAAGACATAGTAATTCTATATTTTTGGTCCTCTTGAAAGACACAATCATTGTAGCTAGTGAAAATACAGTTAGGGCCCCACAACTTTATCACAAACTCACTGTAGCGCCCTTGATTAGTTCTATTTAAAAGCCTTTGAGTTTTGTATCCTTCACTTTATTGTAAGGATTTGGGTGTTTTATATGGTATGTTCATGCAAACTTAGAGTGTAATACAGTCACAAAAACTGTCTTGGGTCCAGTCAGGCTTTTTTGCAAAATCTTTAGCTCAACCCTGGGTAACTGTGGCTTTGAATAGCAAGGCTTAAACAATGGAAGTGATGTAACACATTTAGAGGCACCAAACAACGAAATAGGAAAGTCACACAACACGGGTCTAAGATTAACAACATCCATCAAACGGTTCGGAGATATAGATTTTTAAGTAATTGTAAATCTCAGCACTTTTAGTCACGATCACAAACAAGCATTGATAACCGTAATGTTTGGAAACTTTTAAAAAGTTTAAAAGAGTTGTGTTCGGCTGCTTGGACCCAACTAGGATGACCAATTCCGGTAGGGAAAAGGTCAGGAGGGCCACTAAGGAGTATTTACACAGTAACCTAGTCACCAAAGTGTCCTCCAGTCCAGTTCAGAACTTTACATAACAACCAGTATCGACTTTACTAGAGTGGTCCTGATGCTAAGGATTCAGGAGATGGAGGATGCTCAAAGATGCTCTGGGTGCTGTGAGGTTAGCAGTGGTGTCCTTGTGGTTATTCTTCAGTCCACGGATTAGGTGGACAACTCTGGCCACAGAGATCAGGGTCCCTTGAAATCCTCTTGGATCCAGTAGAAGGCCAGCTGCTACTGGATTACCAGTCTCCGTCGACAGTGGGTCCAGCAGTACCTTTTAGTGGAGTATAGTGTCTCTCTTGGGTGACCAATCTGGACTTATATTACACTCCCAGGTTCGGCAGAGACTCAAGTGCAACTTTTAGCCATCATGGATTGGTCTCTCGGGGCACCCAGTGGCGGTCAGAGACAATTCTCCAGTGGTGGTTACTGACTTGCCTGGTTGGGCTACTTCAGGTTTGGCCTGAAGACAACTGATAGCCAGAAACCGGTCCTAGGATGCTTGATTCCGGTCCAGGGAAGACATGGCTTGGCAGTTCAGGCTGGACTGTTCCCATGAGGCACTGGGTCAAGACTGATTTGCATATGGCCATGTCTGAACTGAAGTGGCTTGGTGAGCAAAATAACGATAGATTAAACCCAGATCTGTGACTGGGGGGAAATGTTTTGCCATTGTGCAACATTCCGTCCATCATCTTGTGTGTTTTGCTGTTCAAGAATGTGATCACCATTTGCCCACCAAATGTGGCTTCATCAACACCCTGAGTGGATTCCTGCAAAGGGGAGGTAACAGCTCTCCCTGTAGTAGGCTTCTATTGTTCCTGAGCATGGGAGTTGTTCACACTACTTCCACGAGGATAGAAGGATGTCTGGCGGCCAACAGCCATGTGAGGTGTCTGGACAAACTGGGCAAGAGTTGCAACTTTTAAAAAGGTTTTCTTTAGTTAAAAGTGATGTTAAGTTTGATTTGGGCATTACTTCGGGTTTAATGCCACAATTAATTTGATACCTTGGAAGTACCCATTTTAGCAGTCCCATTGAGAAATTGGCTTGACTGAGCAGTCAGCAAGTAACTCTGTGTTTGCCAGTGAGGATGCTAACTTTTCCACAGCAAAAACAACAATTTTGGGTTTTTGCTATTAATGCCTCTATAAGGTAGGGATTCAGGGCACTGCCCTGAACTGGTTCATAGACTTTCTTAAGAACAGGACTCAAAGTATCACTTTTGGCCCTTTTCCCTTTTGGTCCTTTTCAATCTAATACTTTGTTCCTGGGCAAGGGAGTTACTCAGGGCTCCTCTTTGAGCCCTACGCTTTTTAACATCTATGTAGCTCTCCTCGCTCAGCTGATCAAGTCCTGTGGTATTAAAATACTTTCTTATGCAGACAATTCTCAATTAGTCATCTCTTTTGAGCAGGACACTGCGAATGTTAAACATCGTTTTATGGCTTGCATGCGGAGAATTGCCATGTGGATGTCCCTGAGCTGTCTTCAGCTAAATGGTGACAAACAGAGATTCTACTGTTTGGTAAAGCACAGCTCCATTGGACAGGTGATTGGTGGCCTGCTGAACTTGGTCGTGCATCTTCTCCCAGAAACACAGTGAGAAACTTGGGTATTCTATTAGATCATAAGTTCTATAAAGATCAGGTGACATCCCCCTGTGGCATGTGCTTCGGGACAATGCACTTTCTCAGAAGGATATTTTAGTGGCATTCACTGACCTCTCGGAAAACCCTTATCCAAGCTCTGATAATCAGCCGCCTTGACTATGGAAATGTCTTGTTGTAGCACCCAATGAATCTCTGCTATCTAAAATGCAGGTGGTACACAATACTGCAATTTGTTTGGTTAACAAACAGCCACCTGGCACATCTTCAGCCCCTCTGCTCAAAGCCATTCATTGGCTCCCCATAAAGAAAAGAGCAATATTCAAATTCCTTTGCCTGACTCATAAAGCTTTGTCAGGCAAAGGACCCAAATACTTACAGGCCAATTTGGTTCCTTATCTTCCTAGAAGAAATCTTAGATCAACTTTTTCTTTGTCCCCAGCGTATTTTTGCATCTAAGTATGGTGGACGAGCCTTCTATTATCTTGCTCTGTACCACTGGAACAAGCTTGCCTTGTTTACTACGGTGTGCACTGAATCCTCAGGATTTAAAAAACATCTTAAGACCTGGCTGTTCTAGTGGCTGCTTCTCTACTTATCTGTTGCTTCAGCGCCGAGATGCCCCTCTGGGGGTGTTGTGCTATACCAAGTATCCATTAACATAACATAACATAATGCATATTAAAGATATATGTTTTACTTAGTAATATGCAACTCCCTGTCTTAGGGCTCTTTAGGACTTCCTTAGGGAAGACTTACATATATTGTTAAGGAAAGTGAAAGCTTTGCCATTGGTTGAAATAGCAAAGTTGAACTAGCAGTTTTAAAACTGCTCTTCCAGGCTCCAGTGGCAGGCCCAGAGCTATATTTTATACTTTGTCATACACAGGGTGGCAAAACTAGTGCTGCAGGCCTGGTTGGGAATTCTGTCTTACATGCCCGGGGTACCCTTGATCCCATAGATTAGGGACCTATAAGTAAGTCAGTATTTGCCAATTCGGAATAGCCAATTTAACATATCAATTGCAATGGGTTAAAACACTGACACTGAGCTTTAGTTAGTAGGCCTCAGTGCACTCTGAGTCGAAAAATCAGCAGCATTAGTTCAAAATGGTTAGGGTGATCATGCAAAAAGAATATTTCCTTACATTTATTATATTTTATCAAGGGGATTTATATTTTTTTTGTCTTGTGGTTAGGAATGGGAATTCTAAGTTGTGCTAACTATAAAGCGCTTCACATAATGTAGTAGATTGTACAGTAAAGCATATTTTCGTTCAGTTGAAATGCAGGGAGTACACAGTCCCAAAAGAGAATACAGTGTGATAAGAAAGAGGGAAATGAAACTAAATTTGGCCGTCATAAAATTAAAATGGAGAAAACAAAGCCCTGTATTATTCCATCAGTCATTAAATAAAAAGGGGTAAGTCAGCACAAATGCAGTGGATGGAGTGCTCAAATATTGCTTGGGCGCCCAGGCCAAAAATGCATACACATTACAGTCACAATCCAGATTTTAGGATTCTGCATGGAACAGATCAAGCCCAAAGCTTAATGGATCGATTTACAAAGCACAGTGATTCACATGCCTGTTTTTGCTGCTTTAGAGTGTATGTGTGTGTATGTGTGTGTGCAAACATGCACATGGGCACACGCCTGCCGGACGGAAGTGTGAGAATTTGGCCTGGTATATGCTGTTCACTAATTAAAGTGGGCACCTTGCGCAGTCCAAACAACCCTTATGGTGACTTAAGGGTTCTCAGACAACCTTAGAAATCAATTCAAGTGGTAGCTGTAGAGAGCAGCCTTCAGACTTAGTTTTGAAGGAGTGTAAATCAGCTTGTTTTACCTGAATGCAATCTTATAGTATAGATTAAGTGAAAAGAAAACCACACAGTAGCTATAAAAATATGTATTTATTATATAGCACTATCTAGTACGTTACAGTATCTCCTACACGGATATAGACAGAAAGCACACAATACTTCAGCAAAGAAATAACAGTAAAAAGCACTAATACACAGTAGGCCCCAGGGGGGAACCAAACCATATACTAAGAAAGTGGTATAAGAACCATGACTCGAGTCAAGACAGTTCGAGAGGACATAGAATTGCTGGGACCCCAAAGACCCACCCAAGGTGAGTAGATAGGGACCCCACGGAGTGTGTGTGCAGTGTGAGAACAAGACCCCATGCTCCGTACAATTCTATGTGAAAGTTGTAGTTGGAATTTTAAAGTTTAAGGACCCTTCCCAGTGGACTTCGAAGTAACCCCGTGGAATACAGAAGGTTGGAGAGCCACCCTACCCACGGAAACCAAAGTACCCAAGTAACCTATCACAGGAAAACCGGGTGCATAGGTGTGAGGTGGTGTCGGAAACCTCAGTCGAACCCAATGGAGGACTTCCTGAAAGTGCTGCTGCTGGAGGGGTAGAAAGCGTCTATTGGAATCCAGACATGGATTCTAGAGGAAGAGTACCTGAAAGAAGAGGGAACAGAGTCTGGGTCACTTGATAAAGACCAGGGGCTCGGTAGACGAATGTCCACTTATGTCGGGTGCTTCAGGTTGCTTGACGGTGCCCCTGACTCTGCAGCTGAGGGGACCAGGCAACGTCGAGGATGACCAGGAGTTGGATGTGAGCTGTCCAATGAAGGTTGTCGATATTTGAGGGGTTGGTGTCCGACGGGAGCAGCAACAAGCCTTGGCAAAGGCAACCCACACAGGAAATCAAAGAAGTGTACTGTTCAGACCAGCAAGGTCCAGGGGACTCACCAAAAGCAGGGGAGTCAGGGCAGGCCAGCGCAAGTAGGGGAGCCCAAGGAAAGCAAAGTTGACCCTCAATTGAACCCACAGCGCCCGTGTTAATATTGGGGCCTTTTGGACAATCCATAGCAATTGTGTTCTGTACTCCCGACTTTGGGTTTTCTGAGGAGAGAATACCTATGCTGCCTTTCTTCTCGATCAAGATAGACGTACAGGATCAAATTTGACCACTAAAAATCAAACTGACAATATCAATGATCAAAAAGTTATAGTCGTGACGAACGAAGAACAACACAGGCCAAGTTATTACATTCTGATTTTCGGGGAACCAAGAAGCCTTGAGAAAGTCACACGACGTGACGAAACACGTGTCGGCTGTTGTCGCTTGTGGACCCGGAAGAGGAGGACGCACAATTATCATTAATCCTTTATAATATCTATCATCCTCTCCTGGTCATGGACCATTGAAACTTTTTGTAATACCTATGTCTGCCTTTAAATATGGAGATGATCTATATTTTGCTTGGTAATGAAATACCTTTTTTTGTGAGAACCTAAATTGTTGGCTGTTTATGACATTTGGATCAATGCACAGTAAATGTCCTTTGTGTAACAAATATTGACCTAAATAGCTACAGTGGAGTGCTGGGATATTTTGAACATAAAAAGTGTGTTACATAAGGCATGTCTCTGGCATACTGATAAGCGTGGCTCAAATCCACCTGAGCGACTTACCTCACTCATCTATCATTCTCATATAATAAGCCAGCCGATTAGTGGAGAAGAATTAGAAATATATTTATTAGGCCATAAGATTCATCTGCAGATGGGCCCCGTCAGGTCTACACCCCAGGGAGTGCACCGAGCGGACTGACTCATCCTATCATGACAATACATTATAACATAACATGGCAGGGTAAAGACACACCCAGACTGGAAAATTACAGCACTAGCGAAATGGTGAACAATGAACTCATACATGCGGCATCTGCACCTGCGAAGGCAACACTGTTATCTCCCCTCAAGGCCACAGAGCCGAGGCTCTGCTTCTCCAGGGCATGGAAACATTTCTGCAAAACTAACTCAAGGCAAGAAATGCTGAAACAGGGATTTTCTGCTCATAAGGGAGGGGGGAAAACTGTACCATGAGACATTGGAGCTGCAGAGCAAATGTCAGCATCAGAAGTCTGTCTGCCATAGACAAGTCTCTCTCTCTTATGAGAGAAGTTGAAGCTTGCATATTACAAAAATAGCTCAGTGGGTTGCAGCACATGAATAATAAGCTGTAACTGCATATTGGCTGGACACATTAGGCTAACATATTCATAACATCATTAGGACATTTTGCAACAGGGAAATTACTATCTATCAGGCCCTCCTTTTAGCCTATTGTGGCTAACATAAGTGCAGCTACAGCTTAAAGGTAAGGACTATACAATTCTAAAGGCATCACCCATCAATCAAAGGGAAACAAAATAACCAATAGTATATAATCATAAAAGATATCTGGTATCGGGAAATGAAATACTAGGATGAGCATGATCACAGAAGTAGTGCAGCATACTATAGGGCAGGAAATGCACAGGCAACAAGTAAAAGAACAACCCCAGCAATACCTACTAAGACAATAATTATTCTCTGGGTGTGAGGCACCCTCCTTTTTGACTAATCTAAATATATGTTGTCGGGGTACCATTTCTCTATAACACTATGTCATGATCGGACTACTTAAAAATACATCACACTTTAAGTCATGAGCAGGAATTAATGCAAATAAGATCAAACTGTCATTATCAGGGAAAACACCCTATTGAATTCAATACTGAGGGCTCACTTGCATTATCAGCGAGGACCTATATCTAACGACCATGAAGTAGATTTTCATTGGGCTGAGAAATGTATTTTACTAAACTACTCGAAGTATACTAACCCTCACAGCTACTTCCATAGGGCAAGAAACAATTGTCCACCCCTGTGTGTGTATGAAGGCAATGACCCACACACCCAATAATTTGCTGTTCTGTAAATAACATGTGTCAGGTGCAACATTTGAATACTACATCATCCTAATGAACTTCCCAGTGCTCCTCTTCGTGAGGAGCTAGGGTACCAATGACATTCTCAGTGTGGCGTTGGAATAATACCCATGAGGGTATGCGCCAAGCAACAAGAAACTAATTCTCTAAAGAGAAATATGAAAGCAATAGTTAGGATACAAACAAACACAATATTAAATTTGTAGACCATGAGAACCAAATGAGATCAGGGACATCTGGACAAGGAGCCGCAGAGGCTGCTCCTCCTGGGGAATAGGAACATTCAAAGGGACTCATTTTCCTAGCTATAAGTCCAAAGTAAACTAAAGGAAACAATCTGCAACACAGCCAGCCAGAGGGGAGTCTTCTCCCTGTGTCCGTCTGAGCCTCACAGGCAGGCTCGTATTGTCCATCAAAAATTCAAAAATCATCTGCGTTGGAGCTGCACTTGCTAGCAACTCATCAAAAAAATTTACAAATCATCTGCGTTCGAGCTTCACTTGCTAGCAACTCAAATGGAAAACAATCTTGGCCAATGATGCAAAGTCTTTCTTGCAGAATTTAGCAACCACCAATCCAGGTAGTGCCCTCTACAAATTCTGTCCAGTGTCTCGCTCAGTACACCAGATATGAATCTAGTAGATATTAAGAGCACTGTATCTGTACCCTAAGACTAAAGTCTCTCTCTACCTCCTACTTTTCTTCTCCTGGTGCACCGCTCTTCTGTCAAGGCCATAGATTGTATAAAGTGTGACCAGGTACCTCCTTATCAGCAGACAAAACTGTAGATTCCAAAACAGATGGGGAACAGTCAAACCTGAAGCATAACCACTGGAGAACTGGCGGCAGCCTCTTGCACAGACGGAACTGCCCCTCTCAAGTATTTCTGAGAAACCTTTTCCAACCATTGGGAAATGGCACAAAAGCGAAGAGTGAGTCCTCCATCTCGGTCAGGCCTGCCCTTTTCTTACCCAGGAATCACACACCTACAGCAGCTTCAGCGGTACCTTGGCTCCAAGCAAGACTTCCGTTGGTATCTTCTGACGACGAGACTTGACTTGCACTCAGTCTTGAAGTTGGATCTGATGCTTGGGTCCCCTCTGGCTCCGGCGGTGTGATACTTTTCTATTGATAAACAGAACAAAGATCTTTAGACAAGGCATATGAATAAAATTCAAATTCAAAGAAACCAAATGAGGTCTATTCTGTGCTTTCATATCGCTCTACCAATGTCAATTTGAAGGTGAACACATCGTACCTATCAATAAATTTGTGCACTGACAATAGGTAATACATTACATATCTGACTTTTCGCTGTATTACCTGTGGACGGACGTATGCATTTACTGAATTCTAAGAGAAGAGAAAAAATAAAACAAACAGACATGTTGTATTCCCGCATTTGCACTTGAGAAACAGCAAAAAGGGAAGTTCAAACCGCTCTTCCTATAGCGAGCACACAGCGTCTACTTTGTGAACCTTCACTGTTGTGCAAAACTTCAAACACTTCTAATAATCTTTTTCTTACTCAAAACAACCTATATTTTTGCTCATGACCATGCTCACATATTATAGATGCAGCAGGAAACTAACTTCTACAAATCCTTAATTTCTAAAACTATTGTGCTGAGGATCACACAAGCATCTTTCACCTTTCTCACTATTTAGACCATGTAACATTTTATTTAGGGGAACACCTGTTCACCAGCTCTAATAGGGGTTGTCAGCTCAACTATGCAGGCTAACTGGTAAGAGACTTGTACACCTTTACTTAGTGCTGCACAATAATGATGTTATTACCTAGGAATGTGAAGCAAAACAACAACAAAAAGGTACCGACCTATTATCCCCTTCAAAGGTCAAATAAGGAAGCACTAGTCTGGGCTGTTCCCTTCAAAGGTCAAATAAGGAAACACTAGTCTGGGGCTACCAGTCCTTTCATCCCTATCCAATTAAAATAATCCTCTAATAAAGACTATCAGTTTTTTTCGCAGACTAGCTAATAAAGAACTAGCAATGTACTTGCAAGACTACAATAATGGTATTATCACCCAACACTTGTAGAACAAAACTACCCGCATCTAATTCCCCTTTTAGATCAAAGCAGGACAGGCTAATACAAATTAGAGAAGAGGAGGGAGCAATATACATGTTTCCTAGTTTTAATTTATAGGAGAGCTAGCGGGGAGCTAGCTCCAGCGGCGAGCTAGCCTCCTCCCCCAGAAATCTGAAACATATTTCATTTCAGTCAACACCATCAACCCCCGGGTGTAGCACTGAGCATAAACAAAATTCTAGGAGATACATAGCACTTTTGAGAGGGCTAGAACGCCTTTGAGCACTTGTACAAAAGTCATTGCCACAAAATGATGTGTGTGCCTATTAATAGCTAATACAATGTAACTAAGGAGAATTCATTATAATTATTTATCTATTATAAAACACACTATTTCTTTTTGAGGCCTTTTATTCCCATGAAGGAGTAAGGAAAAGTAAATGGGACTGGACACAGCTAAAGTCCCCCATAACTAGGCACTATGCGTCATTCATTAGGGAAATGGCGGCAAAAGAAAAATCTATAAAAGAACAAAAATCACTTAGGTGATGGTCAGGCTTGTGACACAACACCATGAGTACACTGCTGAAGTGTTGTCTGTGAAATTTAGGGACCAGAACAAATTCCCCCCAGAGGAGCTTGTCCTAGTATCAAGAATAGAATTATCAAAACAATACAAAACAGAAACATACATAAAATAAAAACAAGCATACCAAGGCAGCAGGTATACTTGCTTGCTAAGCACAGAAAGCATAGACAAATCACAGTAACACATGCAAATGAGCTGTGACACACAACACGATGCCATGCATTTCATGCACAGTAAGCCTGCGGCCCAAAATCCAGCATGCTGGCCTTCTTAATTTTTCAGGCTTAAGATCGATCAGCATACCATCCACGCAGAACAGAACAAGCAATGCACAATAAGCCAAAGAAAACATAAAACACACAATATAGGTACATGCGTATAACATAAAATAATACGCAATAATACATATAACAAACACAATGGACACAAAAGGAAAACACAATATTAGTTACTCAAAGGACTATATTTTTCTCATGCATTTCATGCATCATGCGGTGTCAGTGCACACTTAATCTGTCTAGCACAAAGCTGCATCAATACTCACCGTAACACACAGATAACAATATTTCCCATTGCACTGAAATGAAACAAATCAAACCACAAAAAAAACAACAACACACAAAATATTGGACAAAAAGGCAACCATTTAGTAAAAATACCTTCTACAAATACTTACCTTAAAACCTATTCTTGGAGCTCATTCACACCAGTTCATCTATATTATCTATCATCACCCTATATATAGTAACTGTTCACTTTCCGTTCTGAAAACCCTGTCTGCTCTTTTAGACAAGAAACAGATCTAACCTCTTTTAACCATCAGCCAAAAAGATAAAACATTTAGCAGCATTGAAAATCAAAGGACAATCTTGTAATGACATTTAATGCAGCATCAAAAAGGGAAAAATATATACATTTACTTTCACATCGATAAACAAAAAGGGCGCCATCTCACTACATTTAATCCTGTTGCCAAAGGTATATTCTCACCCCCAGAACACACTAAATACTCCAGTGCACACTAGCAGACATTTTCACAAAACACGCACTCTGCATCTCCACTCAGCGGGTGGGGCACTGGGCCCACTGCAATGGTGTCCCATTGACAAACTGCATACAAATACTGTTACACACATATATACATTACACACATATATACATTCCCACCAGGCCGCTCCTATGAGCAACACAATCAATATTTTTTACCTACCCTCGCATGATCAGTACTCTCCACTAGGGATCCACTAGCAAAGTCACTAATCAGTATGCCAATCAGAGACCCCCAACTCAATAATTATTGAAATAGAAAACATTTATACTATGACATGGTCCAACAGTGAAACAAAAAAAAAATCAACAACAAAATGGACAAAACAGACAACCAATAAATCTCTTTTTCTCTGTGCCTTTAAACTGCACACAAATCAGTCACTTATTCTGAATACTATTCAAACAGTAGGAGTGACATATGCTTAAACTATTGCATCTGAAACACTCACTAACATATTTAGTAAATTAATTTTTCTCAAAACAATCCATCTTTTCTCAGACTAGGCCATTTTAAAGTGTAATTCTCTATGTCCAAATACAATAACCTGTTGAAAGTTATTCATAATTTTGTTCCTAATACTAAATCACATGTGTTCTGAACAACTGCATTATACTTTAGTCTGAACCAGCAGCAGTTTGCACTCATCATTATGCAGACTCGCTCCAAATTCATAATTCACATGGCTCCAACTGTGTATCTCTGCCTGTCGGTGCCAATAGCTGAGCCTCCTAGCTGCCCCCATAGTCTTCTGTCTGTGCTCTGCGAACCCATTGGAATGCTGTTATCACACCAAGGTCACAACTGCTCTGCTCTTTCACACACTGTTATTCTAAACCTTACCAACACAGAGCTCTACAACCCCTATTTTGTTATCATTGTGGACTGAAACACATCCACTCAACAGGTCATGTTTAAAACTAACTAAACGACTCCTGCTCTCCACCCCCTTTTGAGGCCCACTTTTGCCGTTCAAAAATGCATTTCACTCTCACCGTCTTCCAAGAGCTAAGAATTCTGGGCTGCTAGCCAGCCTTCCTGGCCCCCCTGGCATTCATCACCAAGGCCAAATCTGCCTCGCGCTCCACGCTCGTCGTTCTGGCGCTGACAAAGCCAATAAGCCTTCCTAACTCTTTCTAACATGCAATAATTAACACTATTTTGATAAATACATTTCTCTCTTTTTTTTTCATCTTTCTAACTTTACACTCTTCCTACATTCTATTAATATACATTCTAATTACTGGTAATCAAATCCTTTTTTCTTCATCTTCTACTGTTCACAAATTAAGGGGATGAAAGAAACCAAATTCTTTTCCATAGAGCACAGCCCTGCATGCACTTTTAAACTACATGATAAACACACTGATAGTCAGGCACAACCATCTCAGGTAGCTCACAAGGACCAGACAATCTAACTCATGCAACAAGACGCACTCACTTCATTCAAACAAACATTTACACAAACAAAAGGCAGCCCACAGACTGCTCTCAAACCAAACCAATTATAACCAAATCAAACATATTACATGAAATACATACCTCATCCTCTTAATCACTGCTCACATTGGCTCACTGAGCCATTAAAAGCAACTTTAAATGTACATATTTTGTCTTCTTTTAAAACTAAACTTTCCTCTTTCTGCCACAACCTTAGGGAATCAAACATGCTCTGACAGCTGTGCCTAGCAAACAATCTCTCCTGTAAGTAATCTATCTTAGCTGCATCAAAAATATTAAACAAAATCGGGATAAATCCATATTCACATACATCTCAAAATTCAAAGAGTCTTCTACAGGAGCAGGTTGGCTCTCGGCCAATATGACATCAGTTGAACTGCAGCAACACCCAAAACATCGCAACTTACTGAAACGCGGCATCTTACACACTCAATCAAACACCACCAAAGAACCCACACATACCCAGACACAAAAGAACCCAGCAACTATCTCCACACACAACCACTTACAACCGCACACGCACACGCACGTCCTATACATTGAGTCCCTGCCAAACACGTGTTACCATAATGGGACAAGGCCCGTCGACCAAGTCCTGGGGAACCTGGACCCTACCGCAGACCGAACAGTACACCAACTGTTCTGAGGTTGGAGGACACATCCGCCACCTGGGCGGCACTACAAACCGCTGCGCGCTTTACCACGGGAGCCCTGGGACTCTTCGATCAAACCACTCACACTAGGGTTTTGGGTCCTTGCCCAGTATTTAACCGTGATGAGCCACACTCCAGTCTCAGTACCACCCGGTCGGATGCTCTAAAACAGACATCCACCCGAAACCCTCATCACCAATAGTCTGTCAGAGCGCCACTTGCACTCTGAGTTCCCCAGAGCACACTAGCCCCAGGAGCACACCGGCTCCTCCCATCACCAGAGACACACTGGTCTCAGAGACACACCAGTCTCATGGAGCATCCCAGCTCCCTCAATCAACAGCCGGACCACTCACCTTCTGCTCGCAGAACCGACATCCACAGTTCTCCACCCTTCGGCTGCTGGGACCAACACGGTCAGCTCCAAAGTCCTGCCTTCCGGACCCCGGCGCAGGATCATGAACCAGGACCTCTCCCGATCAGCAGTGTGGGGCAGCGCTGCGAGAACCAAGCTCGGCATCAAAGTGGGTACCCAGACCCACCGTGCTGACCAGAGGGTCCCCGGCCTTCTGCTACCCACTTACGGGTGAGAAAGATCCTTATCGCGGAGTCCCTGTTCGGGCGCCACCTGATAAGTGTGGCTCAAATCCACCTGAGCGACTTACCTCACTCATCTATCATTCTCATATAATAAGCCAGCCGCACAGTGGAGAAGAATTAGAAATATATTTATTAGGCCATAAGATTCATCTGCAGATTGGCCCCGTCAGGTCTACACCCCAGGGAGTGCACCAAGAGGACTGACTCATCCTATGATGACAATACATTATAACATAACATGGCAGGGTAAAGACACGCCCAGCCTGGAAAATTACAGAACTAGCGAAATGGTGAACAATGAACTCATACATGCGCCATCTGCACCTGCGAAGGCAACACTGTTATCTCCCCTCAAGGCCACAGAGCCGAGGCTCAGCTTCTCCAGGGCATGGAAACATTTCTGCAAAACTAACTCAAGGCAAGAAATGCTTAAACAGGGATTTTCTGCTCATAAGGGAGGGGGGAAAACTGTACCATGAGACATTGGAGCTGCAGAGAAAATGTCAGCATCAGAAGTCTGTCTGCCATAGACAAGTCTCTCTCTCTTATGAGAGAAGTTGAAGCTTGCATATTACAAAAATAGCTCAGTGGGTTGCAGAACATGAATAATAAGCTGTAACTGCATATTGGCTAGACACATTAGGCTAACATATTCATAACATCATTAGAACATTCTGCAACAGGGAAATTACTATCTATCAATACCTTATGTTATTGTGCACCTAGGTAGCAGGGTGCGTATATAGCCCGAGAGGCACCAACTCCAAATGATATTCTAAAAATTGTAGATACTCTTGAATCTCCCAAATTTGTGTTCTTATCTGACTGTACATGTATATGAGGTGCACCTCCGTTACATTACTACCAGTAATACTGTACCTGTTCAGTAGATGTCAGTTTGGCTTGTGACCTGGTCACAGCAAACGCATCTGCAGAGATGCCCAGCATTGCTGCATGAGTCCTACATTCCACATCAGCCCAGGCTGGTGTCTCCAAATCACTACACAACAAACAACCTACTGGTAGGTCAGAGCTTACTACAACTTTATTTGGGCCAGTTACCCCTCCCCAGCTGAAATTAACAGCTGCCAAGGAATGGTCAGTCCTGACATTGTTTGCATTAGTCACTTGGTAAATTTCACCAAGTATGATTTATCCAGGAGACACAAGTTTCGTTGTCACCATTGGGACACTGGCCCCTGTGTCCCTGTAGTCCATGTCCTCAGTTCCATTGATCATAGGCTGCTGTTGTACTTGCACAGGTTACTGGGACTGACAAGCAAGGTGGCAAGATCCATGCCACCATCACAGACTAAAACAGCCTGAGCTGGAGTCCTGACTAGGCCAGAACCCATCTCAGAGCCCAAGGTTAACCCCACTAATCCCTTTCTCCCTGTACTACCACTTGTATTCGTTCTAAAGGGAGAAGTTGCCTTAGAGGCAGTGGTGGTAGGTGTACTTTCCTTGGCTTTGGGACTATCAGCATCTTTTGTCCAATGGGTCTTTACTTTGCAAAAGTAACACTAAGGTTTCTTTTTGCCTTTTCCCTTGTTGGATTGTGACTTCCCTCCAGATGCAGGTTTTTGGGGCCCTGATGAAGACACTTTTCTTGTCTTTACCCTTGCCCCCACCCTTATCTTGAGTTTTAGAATCTTGCTTCTTCTGGTCAACACCAGAGTTCTGGAGTTTCTGCTTCACCCTGGTCCTGACCCACTTATCTACCTTCTTTCCCAATTCATGGGGAGAAGTCAGATCAGAATCCACCAGGTATTGATGCAATAACTGATTTGGGCCATTATTAAGGATCTGCACCCTCATAATCAAATTATACAATCCATCAAAATCACATACTTTGCTGCCAAGCAAATAGCCTTCCAGAGCCGTGATAGCACTATCCACAAAGTTCACCCAATTCTGATTCTGTTCTTTCTGGGTGTCTCTGAATGTACTCATGTACTGTTCAGTGGTTAAGTCAAACCCATCAATGAGAGTACTCTTCAAAATTGAATAATTGTCAGCATCCTCTTCTCTAACAGTGAGGAGCTTATCTCAACCTTTGTCAGCAAACGAGATCCACAAGATAGCTGCCCACTGCGCTTGAGGGACCCTCTGTACTTTACAGGCCCTCTCTAAAGCAGTTCTCCATTTGTGGATGTCATGCCCAACATGGAACATGGTAGGGCGGGACAGTCTTGCTCAGGTTCCTATTATCAAAGGAATGTTCCTTAACTCTAGGGACACTGTTGCCTCCGCCATGGGACTCAAGTCCCAACTGTATTCTAGCTCTCTGGACTTCCAGGGACTCCTAGTCAAGGGCCAATTACTCTTGCCTGCGCCTAAGCCTAGCTTTCTCAAGCTTAAGTTGTTACTCCCTATCAAAAGAGGGGTCCCTCTTGCTAGGTACAGAGGTCCCTGTAGACCGTCCTGAGTGATTAGATTCTGCAGAGGGAGATATATTTCTCCTTGGTAAACTCTGCACTCTTCCAGGAGGAGTGAAGAGGGGGCCATCAGGGCCGCCTGCACTGTCTCCGGGAAGATCTTAGTTGTCCAGGTGGGAACCATCAGGGTCGACCTGGTCAGAGTTAGATTCTTGGTCATAGGGGGTGTCCTCTCCAGGCCTATCCTCATTCTGTCCTGTTCATATGATGCAGGAGTTTTCCTTAGGTAATCTAACAGTAACGCCTCTACCAGGCGTTGAGTGTTGACACTCCTCCCTGTCTTCAACTTTCTAGAGGCACACCGTGCTTTCAATTCCTGGAATGAAAGTTCACTGTATCTAGAAGGCAGAGAGCCACTGGCATCTCCTTTAGTAGACATACTAAGTGTGGTGTGGTGTTGCACCTACCTAACCTTGTGGGAGCTAAACTCTCTTAGGTTGGAGAAAGGGTGTGCTAGACCCTTGACTTACCCAACCCCAAGTTCAGTATAACTTACTATTCTAAGCTTGTACTATATTGTCCTAGTACTACTGTTTTTTCAGTTAATCAATAAAAAAAGATTTATCTGGTAAAACAATGCAGGATTGAATCCCAACTGCTGCACAACAATGTGAGAAGTTGGTCTGGTATATGCTGCCCACTAATTACAGTGGGCACCTTGCACTAGTCCAAACAACCCTTATGGTGATTTAAGAGGTATCAGACAACCTTGGAAAGCTATCCAAGTGGTAGGTGTGGAGAGCAGACTTCAGGCTTAGTCTTGAAGGAGTGCAAAGCAGCTTGTTTTACCAGAATGCAATCTTATAGTATAGATTAAAATGAAAAGAGAACCACATAGTAGTTATAAAAATATGTATTTATTATATAACACTATCTAGTACGTTACAGTATCTCCTACACGGAGATAGACACAAAGCACATAATACTTCAGCATAGAAATAACAGTAAATAGCACTAATACACAGTTGGCCCTGGAGGGGACCAAACCATATACTTAGAAAGTGGTTTAAGAACCAAAACTCGAGTCAAGACAGTGTCAAGAGAACGTAGAATTGCTGGGACCCCAAGAAACCACCCGAAGTGAGTCAATAGGGACCCCAAGGAGGGCGTGTGCAGTGGGAGAACACGACTGCACGCTCCGTACAAGTCTATGTGAAAGTCGCGGTTGTAATTTTAAAGTTTAAAGAACCTTCCCTGTGGACTTCGAAGAAACCCAGTGGAAGACATAAGGAAGGAGAGCAACCCCACCTGTGGATACCAAAGTACCTTAGTTACTATCCCAGGGAAGGGTATACACCTGTTACAACGCATTTTTTACTCCGCACTACCATTACAACGCGACTTTTACTCCGCATACCATTACAACGCATTGCGCTGGGGGGCGCTGTAGGATAGGGAATAAGTTTAATTTTCTATCCAACACCTTCCCTAGTGTCCACGGGGACTGGTGTTGGAATAGAAAATTATACTTACCACTATCCAGCGCCCCAAGGCGCTATGCGTTGTAACGGTATGCGGAGTAAAAGTCGCGTTGTAATGGTATGCGGAGTAATAGTATGCGTTATAACGTCATACATCCCAGGGAAGCCGGGTGCATAGGTTTGAAGTGGTGTAAAAAACCGCAGTCGAACCCAATGCAGTACTTCGAGAAAGTTCCGCTGCTGGAGGGGGAGAAAGTGTCCATCGGAATCCAAATGTGGATTCTGGAGGAAGAGTACTTTAAAGCAGAGGGGTCACAGTCTGGGTCACTTGAGAGTGACCAGGGACTGGGTAGACGAATGCCCACCGATGTCTGGTGCTTCAAGTTTGTTGACAGTGCCCCTGACTTTGCAGCTGCAGAGACCAGGCGATGTCGAGGTTGACCAGGAGCCGAATGTGAGCTGTCCCACAATGGATATGGTGTGTTGAGGGATCGGTGTCCGGCGGGAGCACCAACAAGCATTGGCAAGGGCAACACACGCAGGTTTTAAAGAAGAGCACGGTTCGAACCAGTAAAGTCCAGGGGACTCATCAAAGGCAGGGGAGTCAGGGCAGGCCCCGAGCAAGCAGGGGAGCCCAAGGAAAGCAAAGTTCACTCTCAATTGGACCCACAGGCTGGAGGCACAGGAGTTGTGAGAGGACCTCGAGCAGCTTCACAAAACAACATGCCACGGAGAACTTGGTGTGGGGTGGTTGAATATCTTTACTGGAGAAGTTGCCAGAGGTTGGGGCTACTCATAGCCCAATGCACTTGATGCAGAATTGCCAACAAACACTTACACTTGCAAAAGTATGTGGTGCACAGTGGTTCGGGTATTGCAGCTCCCATGAGGGATTCTGACCTCAAACTGAGTGAGAAGGCAGCTGAGGCCTCGGGGGATGTAGGAACCCATCTCTTGTGTTGCTGGACAATTTGGAGTCCTTAGGAGCTTGGGTTCAGCAGACCAGTCAGCAGTGTTGCGGTGCCTGTGAATGCAGGGGAGTGACTCCACCACTCCAAGGGAGATTATCTTCAGTTGTCTTGGATGCTCCACAGGTCCTGCAGGGATCCTGTTTGCTGCACAGGCACAGACGATGCATCAGACTGAGAGGGTGATGGATTCAGTCCCAAACGAAGTCCAGCAAAGTCCAGAGGTCCCAGATGGTCGAAGTGCAGCAGTTTCAGTTCTGAATCTTGTCCACAACGAATCTAAGGGCCTACAGCCAGGTAAGCCCTTACGTTCCCACGGGAGAGGGTTAGAAAGATTCGGGGGACCCTCCCACGGGAGGGTCTGGACAGAGGAGAGGTTACTCACATGTCCTTTGTCCAGTTTAGCGCCAGAGCGGGAGCCAATGGCTCCCAGGACTGGTTTGAACTGGACTATGCACAGGGAAACCACATTTGCCCCTCATGGAGACTTTCAGGTGCTGGCAAGCGCACCCACCCAGTCCAAATACACTAAATTCTGTATGGGAAGTGGTTACACCTTCCTGTGACAGGATGACTATTGTGTTGCCTTGCTCAAGCTTGGCTCAGCAGTTGGAAGGCAGAAATGTGTCTCTGGTCAGCAGCAACCATTTTGTACTGTCCGGGACTAGAAGGTTGGTACTTGGACCACCAAGAGCTCACGAATTTCGCTCCTGATGGGTGGAATCATACCTCCCACGCCGGTTACCAGTGTGGGATGTATGATTCCAACATATTTGACACCAAACACATTAGGGTTTGTTTCAGCTGTTTTAAAGTCGGTCATCATTCGGTCGCAGAATCCCCCTATATACTAGTGTAATGGCTGTTTCACTGACAATCCAGGAGAATGGACTTTGTAGGATGTAGGGGTGTCCTGCTCATGCAGGGGCACCCTCTAAGTTAGAACCAAGCACCCTGCCTTCAAGATTTTAAAGGCCTGCTATAGGGGTGACTTATAGGTTTTAAGTGCAGTGACCCTTAGATATAGTAAACCTATATCTTTAGTAAGTGGTGCATGCACCAACTTACACAGGCTGCAAATGCAATGGCAGACCTGTAGTTCTATTTTGTATGGTCTCTCATGGGTGGCATAATACATAATGCAGCCCATGGGAGAACTCAGGTGTACCTATGCCCTGGGTACATGGTTACCATATACTAGAGACTGACAAGGGTACCCCAGTATCCAATCTGGAATGTACGTAAGTATATACGTAACAGTTGAGGGAGAAAGCAGATAGACTGGGGTCCTGATTATCTGGATCCTAGTCAGATTAGTCAAAAACAGCATCACATCAAGCAAAATGTGGGGGTAACCAAAAGACGCAGATCCTACTTTTCTACAGGACAGGATGTGACCAGCATAAAATTCATGTAGACCTTGTTCCGGAATTTTGGGTTGTGCCAACACTCGCCTTATCATCCTTTCTGCTTCTTTTTACTGATCAGCTAATATTGGTTTTGGCCAACTGTATAGAGATTTCTTGCCAGGTAGTCCGCATTCTTATTGACAGCCTTGAAGATAATCCCTAGAGTCCAGAATTGGATGCCAGCTGATCTTTGGAGTCAGACAGTTCTCATTGGGTGTGGACAATGTGATAATTTCTCTGCAGGGACCAGACAGGTAGGCATATGGCACATAGTCTTTTTGGTGGTGCTGTGATAATGTTCCAGAGGCCATTGAGCAGCGTCCTCTGATCTTTTTGGTGAGCTTGGATGGTGACATAAGAGCAAAGAGCTTGCTAGTAGGTTTTGATTTTTGTCGCTTAGGTGTAGAAAGTATATATGCTTATGAGTATGGAATTACGTTAACTATGTGTACAAAAATTACCAGATTTCTGAGAGCCTTAAGTCTTCTAATTTTGTAATCTCACTCTGTTCTTTCCAGGTTTTCATAATAATCATCATTTGTGCTTTCGTTTTTGCTGTTATGTCGGGATTGTGGCACGAGAGGATTCAAAAGAAACACAGCTATGTTCCTGCAATGTCTCCAAAATTCACAGCTGCTTTTTATTCTTTCAAGCTCTTTTGGAGTCATTTTATCAATATGTGCTTCCTCGTGCCCATCATGCTGTTCATAACGTAAGTTTACAGGAAAAATGACTTGACTTTTGCATTACAATGCATATGTGATCTATTAAGTAAACCTATGATCACCCCCAAAGGGCTTGATCGGAAGAGAGTCAAAATGGTACTGTTGCAGCAAGGGATAGTTCAAAGGCAGCTGAATAAAGGTAGGAGAGTGATAGATGCACTGGTGCTTGGAAGCATTGATGGATGGAGAGGTGAGTAAAGGCAAGGGAGACATAAATGCACTGGTGCTTGGAGGGAATGAAGGATGAAGAAGTGAGTAAAGGTAAGGGAGTGATAGATGCATTGGTGCTTGGAGGGATTGACGAATGAGAGGTGAGTAAACGCAAGGGAGTGGTAGATGCAATAGTGCTTGGAGGGATGGATGGATGGAGAGGTGAGTACAGGCAAGGGAGTGCTAGATGCACGAGTGCTTGGAGGAATTGACAAATGGAGAGGTGAGTAAAGGGAAGGGAGTGCTAGATGCACTGGTGCTTGGAGGCATTGAAGGATGAGAGATGAGTAAAGGCAAGCGAGAGATAGATGTACTGGTGCTTGGATGGATTGATGAATGGAGAGGTGAGTAAAGGCAAGGGAGTGATAGATCCTATGGTGTCTGGAAGAATTGATCGATGGAGAAGTGAGTAAACACAAGAGAGTGATAGATGCACTGGTACTTGGAGGGGTTGATAGAAGCAGTGGTCAATAGAAGAGATGGAGATACAAGCTCATACTTGGTGTTAGACAAAGCACCTGTGAACTGAGAGGCAGTAATTTTACACAGACTAATGCCTTGAGGGATTAATAGCACGAGGGGATAAGCTACAATTCAGGAGATGGGGGAAAAAGACAGATGCGTGGCTGGAAGGAAGTAAAGAATGGTAAAAGAAAGGGAGATACAAATCGATGGATTAATGTATGGTAGAATTGAGGTAAAGTAGTGAACAGAGTGACATAGTATATATGGAGTAACTGATATATGGTAAATACTTCGGAGAGCGAAAATCGCAGGGAATTAGAAGAGTTGATGCTTTGATAGAAAGAAGGGGTACAGGGCTGAATGAATATATTGACTGATGCTTGGTGACAGTGATGAAAAGGAACAACCAATAGAGGGACCAAATAAAATTGTGGACTCTAGCACAGATGGTTTGATGGAAGAGGAGAGAAAAAGCAAAATATAATCATGAGTCATGGGTGTCCAAAAGGTAGGTAATGGGGGGTGTAGGACCCTGATCTCTCAGTCATTCTGGAAGTGGCCGGTGGCAGCCTGTTGTATTTACAGACAGTGCAGTGCAGTGTAACATTACAGTTGCTGCCTGCCATAGTGTTATGCTGCAATAGCACTAGTCTAGTATTGGGCGGTGCCATTTTGCCAAAAACAGTCTGGGACAGACTGGGTCATGCTGGGTGTGTGGGTCTTCCTGGCAGCACGCAGCTACCAGTGGTGGTAGCCTACTCACGGTCATTGGTAGCTGAGTGCCACGCTACCAATGAGACTCTCATTGGTAGTAGCATAGAGCTCAGCTACCAGTCCGCCATTGCATTCCGGCAGCACAGTCATTGGTAGTTGGGCGCTACCAATGAAAGCTGCCTCACGGAGTCCCGACTCCTGAGTCGGACAAATCATGGTCCGACCTGGGACGGCCCCAGTCCCCAGCATAGTCACACTGCGCAGACTTGCATGTTGTGCATCCGAAAGATGGAGGAGTTCAGAGCAGTAGCAGTGTCTGTGTCGTGCACTGCAGCACACTCTGCACAACAGGCCCCCGTTCACTCACCGGATCAGTGATTCTGGGCTGGCTGGCTCATATCGCTTTTTGACCCCGGACCTGCTGCAGCCTGCATCCGAATCTAATCCTGGCTGTATGTCATAGTTTGCTGCCTTATAGTTTGGGCAGCTTAGAAATGATATATCCAGGGCAGCGCTGTTGAGACAAAAACAAGAAGCAGTGAAACTAAAAACGAGGGAAAGAGAGCACTTCGAAAAATGGGGAAAAGGGGAAAAACAATTGAAAAAATTAAGCAAGCCCTCAAAAAATCAAGGGGAGATGAATGAAAATGCAGAAAAAAACAAGGCAAAAGCACAATAAAGCACTCAGAAAAACGGGGAGAGCAGGAGACAGCAGAAATAAACGATACAAATGCATGAGAAAGCACTCAAAAAAACAGCGAAGAGGAAGGAAAAAGCAATAAAACAAGGCATAAAAGCTGAAGAAAGCACTCAGAAAAACAGGAGGAGCAGAAGGAGAGAGCAGAAAAAACATGGCAAAAGCATGAGAAAGCACTCAGAAAAATGGGGGAGAGGAAGGTGAAAGCAGTAAAAGATGAGACAAAAGCAGGAGAAAGCAGAGTTTATATATGGTGCCACCCTGGTGTTGTGGGGTTATACCTGGTGATGTGAGATTATATCTGGTGAATGATGTAGATGCCATCCAGTGCCAAGGCAAGTGCATTGGGTTTATAGCTGGTGCAGTGTCAAGTGTTTTTGGTGCAATCTGGTGCTGTGAGTGCAATCTAGTGCTGTGGCAACTGATGTGCATGCAGTCTAGTGCAGTGGCAAGTAAAATCTGTTACTACATTGTATATATCATTTTTTTATATATGTACCCACACAAGTACATTTTTTCGTTTTCAAGTTTCTATTACTGCATACAGGGCTGTGTGTATTCAATAAATAGTGCATTGTATGTGATTTTTTTTGAAGTTCACAAAACTCATCTTACCAACATATCTATGCATTATGCAAGGAAACCTTGGTTCTCCTTGCAGGAGATATTTAAAGGGATTTTTCATTTCCCTAAAGCTCATCTACAACTCACAGTTTATCCAATAAAGACAGGTGATGAGCAGGGTATTTAATGATCCCCATTCCTTTTTAGAAATGGACATCCACAAAATGTTTTCAAAACGACAATTGTATGATTTAGAATTTGACATTAAGGACATGGTGAACAAGAAGCAAAAGAACCAAGCACAAGTAGTTCTGCAGGTCCAATTTCAGCACCAACAGAATATAGCCATGATGTTGATGCTCCTGTTAATCATGTTGGATTGCATATGAATTCATCAAAACACTGAACATTGTTTTAAATACAATATGAATATACTAATAAATATGTATACCTCACCAGAAAATCATGATTTCAAGAAAGATTCAAGAGGACTATGTGGTCCAAGTGGATTAATCAATATTCTCCATCGTTTAGCTACTCTCCACAGCTGAAAGGTGTGATTTGCAAGTATTGCACAGTTTTTCATAGCCAGTTTATTATGTGACATAAGGAACATTCATAACTAAGCCTTTCACTAAGTACAAAGATTTCCATGAAAGTGCTCGCAACCATGTTTTATCGTCTTGGCATAAAAACGCACAAGTGGATGCAACTCACTTTTTGTGATCGGAAACAAGTATTGTTTGCCAAATATACAGCGTTGTAAAAAGGCAAGTTAAAGAAAATCTGAAAAAGTTATTTCCAATGTTATCCACTTCCTATTTTGTGGCACACATGACATTGCTTTACGTGCAAAGAAACGTACAACCAGAAACGTGCAAAGTCTGTACCAATTTTGCACTGAAGCAGGAGATGTGATCCTAAAGAGCTATCAGGAAAATGCACCAGTTAATGCACGTTATACATCAGTTTGAGTTGAAAATTAATTGATTACATTTTGTGAAGAAACATTAGGAGACTAGCTTGTATCCTTAGTCAATATTTCAAATGAATTTTCTATCATTGCTGATGAAAGCGCTGACATATCCTGAAAAGAACAGATGTCACTTGGAGTGAGTTTTGTAGACACAAGTAGCACCGTAGCTGTCATCAGAGAAGAATTCCTTGGATTTGCAACCTTAAAAGAAATGGATGCTATCGCAATTGCAAACATGATTATGGATACATGTTCTAAAATTCGATTACACTTTAAAAAACTCCATATTCAAGGATATGATGTATGCTATAAAATGGCAGGAAAGGAAGGTGGTGTTCAAGCCACAATAAAGAGAAAATTTCCTAAAGCTGCTTTTGCTCACTGTGCAGCACATAAACTTAATTTGGTTGTTAACGACCTGAATGCTGTTCCTAATGTATGGAATTCTATTGGCACAATGAAAGCTGTCATCAAGTTTTTCTGTGAGAGTCAAAAGAGAAGATCTCTTATTCCCAATGTTCCATTGCTGAGTGAAACATGATGGACAGCAAAATACAAGAACATTAGAATTTTTAGTTCAAACTTTGAAGAGATTTTTAAGCAATTAGGCTTACTGGTTACTCCGGCATCAGGGAAAACATGTCAGGATGCATTCAATTGCAATGTTCCTCACGAACAGTAAGCTTTCTCTTTTGCTTGTCCATAACTTCAAATTACTCATCAGGATTGGAATCTATAAGCCAGGCTCTCCAAGCTGTTCAGCTTTATACCCTCAAGGTATGTAATCATGTGCAAGACCTTCTCACTGTGTTCAGTGATCACAGACAAAAGTCAGAAGAGACATTTAAGAACCTTTTTTCAAATGTTTAAACAATGGCAGAAAAATTTAACATTGATCCTTGTATTCCCAGACAGTGTGGTAGGCAAGTATTCTGTTCAAATGTTGGTTCCTCTACTATGGAAAATTACTATCGCTGGTCTATCTATGTGCCATACATGTGCGCATCATTAGAAAACTGGTTTGGCAATGAAAACAGGAACAATTTCAGGCTGTTCTCACTTTACCCAATACACATGGCAAAAATGACACTTGGGCAATACAAATGCCAGAATGCAAACATCAAAGAAAATTATGACATTGAAAATCTGGAAGCCGAAGCAGTCACATGGTTTGAGATCAGGTCAACAAAGGATGAGCAGTTTGACAATTGATTTATGGATTTGCTAAACCACACAGATTTATTTCCATCAGTCCAGCAAGCACTCATCATTGTTCTTACACTACCAGTGCCCACTTGTACAGTGGAAAGGTCTTTCAGCACAATGAGAAGGGTGAAAACCTGGTTGGCGTTGAAAATGGCAGGTGATCCCTTAAAGGGGTTGTGCATGATGAGCATACATCAAGGAAAAATTGATGAAAACAAACAATAACTGATTGAAAAACTAACTGATAAATTTGCACAAGACTACAGACGTTTACAGTTTCTTTATTGAGATCACTAACCAGGGTACAAAAAGTTTTATAAAACTACTTGCTGAAAAAGGTGATTGTTAAATTTGAGCAAGAGTGTCGATGTTTGCAGTTTCTAACCTGCAACAATTATCCAGTTTACATTTATGTTTTATTTTCCAATTTGGATAAGAACAGTTGTTATTTTATTTAAGTTAATAAATGTAATTCTATTCATTTTAATATATTGAAGTTAATAAATGTTCAAAATAAATACATTAGTCATATATTTTATTTGTCATTCGTTTATCCACGTTAACACCAAATTCTTCTTATAATTCAGTAATAGTGCCTTGATCATGTGTGTATGAATAATGTGGTGCATTCAATAGTGGCGACATAAAAACAGATTAGAAATTGCTTATCAGACTATGGCAGCTTGATTGTTCTATTAAGCTTTTGCATCAGGTTTCTCAACCCTTTGCATGCCTATGCTTTTTCAACTTTGGCCAGGTGGTGCCCCTGCCTGCAGCTCTGCTTTTTATTTGCCAACTTCTGGAAGCTGTGATATCTACCTAAGGCCAGAAAAGAAAAAGATGGCTGTGGCGCAAGAAACCTATGGTGTAAGGGAACATATGCAGCCTGCTTCTTTTGCATCCCATGGCTCCACCTGCAGCCCAATGTTTCTTGTGCCCCACCTGACACACATTATGTTGGAGGATGGATGACATTAACATTTTTCCCCCCTGAAAATATTTATGTGGACGCCCATGAATATTATGATGCTGTCACGGTTTCCTAGGAGGAGGCTCTGTATAAGGCAGTTAATACTGGGGATTTTCTTAAGTGTTTGTTTATTCAAAATAAACATGTAGTCAACAGATTTCCTCTGAGTCCAAAAACAGCACAACCAATAGAGGAGGGGTGTTGGTAATCCGCTTTTCACTGTCTCTACGGACTCTCAACGTCTTTCCCGGGGGCTCCGGATACTTCTCCAGGGGTCAGGCTCAAGAAGAAAAGAAAAGGAAAATATCCCAAATTACTGGATGTGTTCTGGGCCATATATTAGGATGAAAACGGCAGGGGGCGTGAGGAGATCACCGGGGAACCATCACCTGTCACAGACCATTCGTCAAACCCCACCGAGAGTGAGCGGGGAGTGCAGCAGAGAACACAAACAGCCCCGTGACCTCCCTCAACCACCACTACCCCGTCCCACCCCGTGAGTAAAACAGTCCCCTTAAACGGCCCGTACCTTGTCCCGCCGCACTTCTCCAGAAGTGCGGCGGGGCGGCTCATAGTAACGGTGGCCTCCTGGCGTGACGGTCTCTCCGGTCGGGTCCTCTTCCGAACTTGGGCTCGTCTTCTGGTGTTCCACTGCAGCAACGCCGTCCGACTTCCTCGCTTCTAGTCCTCTCCCTCCTCCGGCTTTCGCGCTCTCGTCTCTGTGCTGTGCTTCCTTATCCGCCCCCTCCTCCTTGGATTGGTCCACAAGGGATGACGTCGGAATGGAAGGCGGGTCCGTCGAGGAAATCCAAGCGGCATTAAAGGGGCCGTCTGAGTCCTGCGGACGGGGTGGAAAGGAACAGTTATTAAAGTCCACACCCCGTCCGTCAGTGTCACCGACCCCATGACACATCCCACCCCCGGAATTTTCCCGATCGGGGGAAAGCGGAAAGCGGGAAAGAAAGTCCACGTTCCCTTGGTTCGAGCCCTTCCGATGACGGACGTCAATTTGATATGGTTGTAAGGCCAGAAACCACCGCAGGATGCGATCATTATGACCCCGGTTACGTTGGAGCCATGTCAGGGGAGCGTGGTCGGTATAAAGAATGAAGGGCCTTCCATCCAAGTAATACCGAAGCTTTTCCACCCCCCACCTAACAGCAAGACATTCCTTCTCGATGGTCGAGTAAGCCAGTTCTCGGGGAAAAAGCTTCCTGCTGATGTAAAGTATGGGTCTTTCGGCCCCTTGCTCGTCCTGTTGATAAAGCACCGCCCCTATCCCCACCCCTGAGGCGTCAGTCTGTAATATGAAGGGTTTCTGAAAATCAGGGGAGACAAGAACAGGGAAGGAGGTGATAGCAGACTTTAAGACCTGAAAAGCAAGATATTCTTTGTCAGAAGGAGAAGGTAGTGAAGAAGACCTGTGGGATTTACGAAGCAAATCGGTGAGAGGTCCTGCCAGGTTAGCAAACTGGGCTATAAACCGGCGGTAATAGCCCACCAGACCTAAGAAGGCCCGAAGCTCCTTTTTAGTGGAAGGGTAGGGTATGGCTTTTATATCCTCCACTTTCTCGATATGGGGTTCTATATGTCCTACTCCGAGGAGATAGCCAAGATACCTGACCTTTCGAAAGGCAACTCGGGATTTTTTTGCATTAATGTGAAGATTGGCAGTTTGCAGACTGGACAGTATATTCCCCAAATGCACAAGGTGAACTTCCCAAGTTTTGCTAAAGACGACGATGTCGTCTAAATAGGCTGAAGCATATTCCAGATGAGGGGACAACAATGTGTCCATGACCCGTTGGAAGGTCGCTGGGGCCCCATGCAACCCAAAGGGAAGGACCGTAAAGTGAAAGTGACCTGATGGGGTAAAGAAGGCTGTCTTTTCTCTATCAGTGGGGGCTAGGGGTATCTGCCCATATCCCTCAGTGAGGTCGATGGATGCAATGTATCGGGCCTCACCAAGACGCTCTAGTAGCTCGTCCACCCTTGGTAATGGATATGCATCTTGTTTTGAAACCCGATTAACAGCTCGAAAGACGATACAAAAACGAATGCGGCCATCCAGTTTAGGCACAAGGACCACTGGCGAGGACCAGTTGCTGTGGGAGGGTACTATTATTCCAGCCTGTAACATGCTTTGCACTTCTTTCTGAAAGGCTAAGTGTCTAGCCTCAGGAATGCGATGTGGCTTCTGTTTAACTACCACTCCGGGAGGGGTAGGGATAACATGTTCGGCCAAGGTTGTCCTCCCTGGTTGGTCCGAGAAGACCTCGGAAAAACGAAGGAGGAGAGATAGGATCTCATCTTTCTGCTCCTGTGAGAGGTCCGGATTAACCGGGGTGTCTCTAACGGTATGAGGGGATGTTGGTTTTGTGGAGAGGGTGTTGATTGTTTGTGGGGGTTTTCCAAGCCACTTTTTAAGAATGTTTATGTGGAACATTTGGGGTTTTCCCCCAGCCAATTGTAGCACATAGGTGGTACGCCCTATCTTCCTAAGGACCTTGAAAGGTCCTTGCCATTCTTTTTCTAATTTGGGTGGACGTAGGTAGTAAGACTAACACCCAATCCCCCACACTGAATTCTCTCCACTTTTTCCCTCGGTCATAGAATGTCTTTTGTTTCGCTTGGGCAATCGCCAAATTGTCATGAGCGAGGGTTCTCAGTTTATGAAGCTGTGTTTGTAATTGTCGAGTGCAGTCTAACAGGGCTTCGGCTTCCTTAACTCCCTCAGTTTCCCAGCTATCCTTGATAATCTCTAACAAGGTTCTCGGTTGCCGTCTAAATAGAAGTTCAAACGGGGAAGTACCGAGACTAGTCTGCGTCTGGCTGCTGAGTACAAAAAGGGCAAGGGGCAAAAGCTGGTCCCAATTTTTTCCGTCCCCAGACAGCAATTTTTTTAGTGTCAGCTTCAGGGAACCGTTGTATCGCTCAACCAAAACATCCGTCTGGGGATGGTAGACGGATGTTTTTATGTGTTTAATCTTTAGTTGTGCACATACCTGTTGCATCAGACGGGACACAAAAGGGGTGCCCTGATCGGTGACAATCTCTCTAGGAAAGCCCATACGGGAAAAGACTTCTACCAGTCTCTGGGCAATGGCTGAAGAGGTAGTGGCTCTGAGAGGAAAGGCCTCTGGATAACGAGTAGTGTAATCCACCAGCACTAGGGCATACTGGTGTCCTCTTCCTGATTTGGGTAAGGGTCCTATTAGGTCCATCCCTATTCTATCGAAGGAAGTGCCTATGATAGGTAATGGATTCAAGGGAACAGGAGGGGGAGTGTAGGGATTTCGTTTTTGGCAGATCCTGTCATGTATTCCTATCGGTTCTGAATCGATCCCCCTATTCCTGACCCTATTCTAGTTAAACAAACCAACAAGTTAACTAGCAGTCAGCCCATGAGGCAGAAAACCCCCATGATGCAGATACCGTTATCTGACGCAGTCACACTACGGCACAGGAACGTGTTATCTGATTAGGTCATAACGCTTGCGATCTAATTAGACAAGCGATATTCCTCCAGTCCCTGATAAGGCATACGGAGTTCTCATAACAAATCAAACCTATGACAACCTGGGCAAAACCCTGCGGCCATTGTTTTGATTTCACCGAGAACTTTAGTAAAAGAATGTGCTAACGAGCAAGTCGTATGACATCTTTATTGACATATCTATGTCCATCCTTACGTCAATCTCGGCACCTTAAAGGTATAAATATTACCGATCTTGCCATATGCAAACGCACGCGTGGTGACGAGACGGAGCAGCCATACTTGCCGAAGCCGAGAGCAGAGCAGACCCCGCTGGCAGCAGCCCCGCCTTCCTGACGCGCTGAGAGACGCGCTGCTTTCTCCTGCCGAGAATCCAGCACCGGCGTTTCTGGGCAGCCCTCGCAGGCCGCCTGGAATATCGAGACCAGAGAGAGAGATACCATTCCTCATTCATTCTAAATTCCAGGTACAGAACTGAATAACCCCTCACAGAGAATTCTTTAGTTATTCACTTGGCAAAAACAAACTTAACTTAAACTGTAACTATCTATTCCCGCCCACGTATTAGACTTAGGTCAGGTACACGGGGTAGGCGTATCTAGAAACACCAGTTGAGTACATTTAGTCAAATGTATATGTGTATGTAATATATTTTATTCATTTTAAAACATCTTATGGCTTAGAAACCATATCAATGTTTTTACAGTATTACTTTATACTATTGCTTTTAATGTATGCACTTTACTTAACTATAAGTATTGCAATAATATCGATCCATTTCTCTTGTACGAGAAAAGAGACTGATCAATAAATGACACCTTTTTATTGAACACGCCCGTCTCTTCCTTTTCTCTACATTCTGATGAGACTAAGAATGCACGTACTGACTGAGTAAAATAATTTGCCTTTTGTTCACACGACTCTCGAGATTGACTCTTGATTAGGGGAGAGCAAAGTTGTCATGTTCTATGGTTGTCAGAAACTAAATCCCTTCTTGTCTAATCAGGGAAGTTAATTCCTCCTTGAACATTCGAGAAAGTTTCTAGCGAACTCTGAGCTACGCTGGCAAACCCAAAACTTTAAGTCTAGTATCGACAGTAGTAGACCTAGTTAACGTCTGGCCTAGGCCTTTACTGCTGTAGGTATTATTCCAATGCGCAGAGCCTATTGGGAAGATAGGAACTACACTACATGGCGCCCAACGCGTTTGGAAAGGGCGATAAAACTAACGTAAGACATTTAGAGTAACTCAGTCGTGCTTTCTCACTCAGACCCCTTTTCCCAAATACTCCAAAGACGTCTGGAGTGGTTGAAAGGTTATATCCTCCAAAACCTCGCAGGAGGGAACTCCTATGTATGGTTCTTGGTATAGTCAACGTTGAAGGATAAACAGTTCCAAAATATTGTGCATCTAACCTTTGTTTCCATAAGAAACCTGATCTGCAAACAAACAAAATAACCATCCTGTCAGTAAAATGTCAGACAATGAGGATGAAAGAGAGGCAGTTAGATTAGCAACTGAACTCGCAGATGCTGATGCTACCATGCAAGCAGCAGACGCGGATATAATACTCATTCCGGTCATCAAAAGGAGATCTATAACCTTAAAACTTATAGAAAATGGACTGACACCTAGAGGTGGCACAGTCATATTCGTAATTGAGGCACACGAATATCGGCAGACAGAGGTATACTATTCATGGATACATTTTCCAGCAGCAAATGCTGTAACAAAGTACTTCCACTATTACAAAATAGAGGAACCTCCTAATGAGTACACTCCTTTCGAGGAGGTGGAAGTACCACTCAAATTCCAAGAGCATTTGCTCTTATTTGATGGCGCCCTAAAACATAATAATCACATCACCAGGCTCGGTCCTTTAGGTAGACCAGGAGCAACGTGGCCGGTCTTAGCCGGATACACACCACACCCAGACATCGAAGGGATGTCTACAGGAGAGCTGTTAATACAGCTAAAACAACTACTAAAAATTCATAGACAATTAGTCCAATATGTAATGCGGACTTCAACAATTCAGCCAGCGATTAAACTTCCACAGCTGACCCCTCACCAGGGGAACACAAATAAAATTACACCACAGAACATCCAATCCTGCCTAGGTAAAGTACCGGCTAAACGGGAACAAATACCATTCTGGTTGGCACAGAAAATTACCCAAATAGAGGCGGTGTTTCCTGACACCACCCCGTTAGAAAAACACAGGATTCTGACTATCTGTCTTCCTATGGGAATCGCACCACACATAGAGGACTGTGACACTTGGGGTACAGTCTTTGCTTCCATCTACACAAAAACGCACGGTGTTCCATCCATTTCGGTAATACCAGATGTGCTAAAACAAATTCAAGACGAATACTGTCCAGAGCCCGCTTTAACTCTTGGTATGAAATTACTGAAAGACTTCAAGCAGGTCTCGGCTACATTATTAGCCAACATAAAAGGTGAAGCAGCAAACGTGGCGATCCGCCAGAGGTTAAAAGAGACAGATATAGCAGACCAACCAGCTGAAATTGCCAGAATCATAGAAAAATCCTATGAGGAACTAGGTAGAGATAGTTTAGGTGGAATACCAGTAAAACCACAACTGACTGAAAGTCCAGAAAAAATATTTTTTCATAATAATTCACCGAAAAAGAACTGGGATGGAAACAAACAATCCAATCCTAAAGAACAGAAATTCCAGTCCAGAGGAAGGTCTCCTAGGCAAAGAGAGAAATCTCCGAACCAAAGACACAGGTCACCCCAGAGTGACCCCTCTGGGAAAAGATATAACCTTAGAAATAGGGATAATATTAAAAAACCTGATAGATATCAAGACATTGATACACGTCCCTCTCAATCTTTTCAGAATTCCTCGCAGAAATCGGAAAGAAGAGGACGATCAGAACAAAGAGAAGAGCACGCCAAGTCCAAAGACAAGGAACCTGCTCAGCTAAAAAAGAAATTACAATTTCCAAAAAAGAAGGTAGCCAGTATCAAGGTAGTTAACAATGCCGAGAATACTGAGGACACAACTGAAAAACGGAGAGTGGGCTCAGACAATGCTAGACAGTGCAGCAGAAGTGAGCATAGCTCGCAAAGTCCTTATGAATCATCTGGAGACAGTGGACACGAATGAATATCTTCAAGTGGAAACTGCGGACACCAGAGTTAGCAAACCCCACAAAATATACGAAATAACATTACGTATAGAGGGAGATAAGACTAGGAAAATAAGGGGACTATTTTGGGATAATCTCTCCAAGGGCTATGATATCCTTCTAGCTGAAAAAGACTGGCCACCAGAGTTTGTCAGGGAGTGCCCTCAAGGCGAAGAAGTAATTATGCCTGCCTTCTCAAATCAAATTCCAATTCATAAAAAATACACACTTGCTAGAAAGTGGGCAGTGGCTCTAGCACCTGCTTTATATAAAAATCATGTAGGATGGGATGAGGATTCTCCTCCTCACAAAATCCAGTTAAAATCACAACCTACTGCACAAAGGCAGTACCCAATTAAGCAAGAAGCTAAAAAACAGGTAAATGAAATACTAGATCAGCTAGAATACCAGGGGGTGATTGAAACTTGCACCTCACAAATGAACAATCCTTTGTTTCCGGTCTCCAAACCAGACAATTCATATCGTCTAGTTTTGGATTACCGACACCTTAACACATGTTGCAAAACTTTTGCAGTGCAAAACTCACACAGTGCTGCACTAATGAATAACATAGTGCGCAAAAAATACAAAACAACCTTGGACATCTCCAATGGATTCTTTTGTCAAAACATAGCACCAGAGAGCAGATATTTAACTGCGTTCTCAGTAAATGGCACTCAAAAACAATTCTGTCGGTTAGCCCAGGGGTACAAGAACAGCCCGGGGGTATTCTCAGCTAGAGTAACAGAATTACTACAACTATATGATGATGAAGCATTATCTTATGTCGATGACATTTACTTAACAGATGATGACTTGGAGACTCACTTGAAAAGAGTGAACACCATAATACTTGGGTTCGCAGCAGAGGGTTACAAATTCAACTTTAAAAAATCCAGAATTGCCCATCTGACGGTCCTATTCTTAGGATATGAGTTATCAAGTGAAGGCAAAAGCCTGGCTGACAATTTCCTAGAGAAATGTGCCGTACTCCAAGCACCTAGAACACTAAAAAACTTACAGTCAATTCTAGGCTTCCTAAATTTCGGAAGAACATACATTGCAAATTACGCAGAAAGGGTCAAACCCCTTTATGATCTAATTAAACCAGATTTTAAAAGATCCAATTGGACTCAAATACACACAGAAATTTTGAGATCCTTACAAACAGACATGCTAATTGAAACAAAATTAGAAACACGTGATAACACACGCAATCTTGTGATTCGAGTCATCCCAGGGAGATGCGGATTCACATACCTGACCTCTAATGAGGGAGAAAAAGTACCAATTGCATTCAAATCACACTTGTACACAGATTCTGAACAGAAATTCAGCAACAAAGAAAAAATTGTTCATGCAGTTCAAACCGCAATAGCTAGAGAAAAAGACATAGCTGACGGTAGACATATCACAGTCAGAACAGCTGAATCAGCCTTTGAGGCATTAACAACACCGTGTAATTTACCAACAACAACATTGGATCCAGAATGGTTACAATGGGTGAATTCAATCACAACGGACAAAGTATACTACTACTTTGATCCAGAACTAGAAGAAATGGAAAATCTAGAATATGAAAAAACATACCGTCTGCCAATCGACATTCTGCCTCTACGACATTACGCCTGTGTAATCTATACAGACGGACATGCTCAACCCCCCGTTTGGGGCGAACAGGCATACAACCCCACATGTGGGATTACAAAAGAAGTGTGGCGCGGAGGTAAACTAAAACCTCTATTAACAAAGACACACTCAGTAGAAACTAATTCAGAACAACAAACTGAAATAATAGCATTGAAAATGGCGCTAGATAATGCGGATCGCGAATTCCCGACACTTATAGTGTCAGATTCATATTACTGCGTCAAATCATATAACAGCGATTTGCAGACATGGATTCAAAACGGTTACAAAGATGACACAGATACACCAATAAAGCAGAAACTGCTCTGGGAACAAATAGCTCTTTTACAAAAAGAACTACCAAAGACTCACGTGACTCACTCACTGAGTCATCAGCGTGATGGCGTTCACGTTGTAGGGAATTCATTGGCTGAAACAGCCGCAGCGGCAGCCACTAAATCGGCTCCCGTAGTTCGAAAAAAGCGTACATTAAAATACATTGACGGTGAAACAATGCTGGCGGTGAAAACGTCATCAAAAGGCGACTGCTCAGCATTACCGATCACCTATCCACTCAATTATACATACATAATCGATGCAAACTCAGTCCCTTTTGCTCGAATCCCTGGAGTGGGGGATAGAGTGATTCCAAACATGGACAGGAGAAACTTGTTAATCGCAGACGCCCACATGGGCGAGGGTCTCAGACACCTTAAACTAAAAGATTCTCTGGAAGAATTACAATCACGGTACTGGTGGCCAGGCATGAGCCTGCATCATACCATGTTTGTAAAAAACTGCCCAAACTGCAACAGAAATCGCAGTGGGGAGAGAGCCAGTTTATTACCTCGTCGTTCTACTCCAGGAAAAATCAGGAGTAAAAAGGAAGGGTTGCGATTAACATACACAGGCTAGTTTCCACTTATAATGTAGATCACCAGCACTCGGCTGACGTCCGGACTGTTATACAAAGATTTGCGAGTCTAAATGGCATATACGCTAAGAGCATGCTACGTTCGACCATTGTTTTCACTCAAGCCCACCAGCCTGGGGGGAAACATGGCCGAATGAGCACAGTCCAGCGGGAATCTTCTCACTTCCTTCCTGAGGGTACGGGATGGTGTAAAGAAAAAACCAAGGCATAAAGCAATCTATAGCGGAAAGGATATTAGGTTCGGGAGCTGGGTGGGTCAAACATCTAATAAGTGTCCAACGTAGTCTCAATAACTTGCCAAGAAATTCTCTGAAGGGATTCAGTGCGTACGAATTATTATTTGGAACTAGGATGATGATCTCTGACATTGATAGTCAGACTTCAGTGGTGAAAGAAAAAACCTTTGATATCAAAGACCGTTTGGCTATTTTGCAGGACTTAAACAAAACAAGAAAAGACCTGAGCAACATAAAGTTGAAACAACAGCCAACAACCACTGAAGAACCACCACCTGTCCCAGCAAGACCTGTCTGGATTCCAAAAGTCGGGGATCTAGTCAGGGAAAAGATCGCGGTAAAGAAGGAATTTGGGCCTTCTTACAGAAAAGCAGTTCCTGTCTTGTCTGTCAACGGGACAAGATCAGTTGTACTACCGCCACTTGCTGGTAAAAAGGAGAACCGAGTTGTATCCATCGACCTGGTAAAACCGCAACATGTGGCCGATAACAAACAGTAGGCCAAGTGGACTCCCAATAAGTAGCAGAACATCAAGGTTTGCTACCAGTACAGAGGTCCTAACGAAGAGGCTCATCACATTCGAAACGCCTACAGAAGAACAACAAGGACTATGCAACAATGCAATAGAACTGAGACCTCTGAAAACCCAAATAAAAACATTTAGCAGAGACACACCAATCTATAATGAAGTACCAAGTGAAAATGCAAGAAACAAAAATCCTGAAACAATTGGAACAATTGACAGAACTGCATCCGGTTACTTCATTAACTTCGATGATTCCTCTGAAAGCCTCAGTGAATCAAAGACACAGCCATCATCAAAATCCTTTAAAGACAAAGCTAAGGAACTTTTGAAACAACTGAAAGAGACATATCTGATTTCTCCATGGATTGAATTTTGGGTGGGTTTTGGTGCATTTATCCTCATACTTTGGCTCATCATGATACTAACTTTGGGACGCTTCATTGAGGGAAAATATGCTAAAATGGACACAGCAAGTCAGAAAATCAACTTGATCCTCAAACCACACACATCTTCACACGTCGAGAAAAGAGAACTTTCTTCAGCCAACTTCACAGCCAATCCGATACCTGGTGGGGTAGCCTGGGACAACACTGACTATGAAATTTATGGTCCGGTCGAGATCCTGAAATATCCACACCAAATTAAGATCTCATTGAGTGACTTTGCAAAACCAAACTAATTTGCTGATGATTGGGACTTCGAAAGCATTAATAATATGATGTCTGACTTAGTAATGTCTGCTAAATTTACCAAACATGATTATTTGCAGGGTTCTACAAATTATGACAGTATGTATTGCTATAACCACTATGGTAACCACTTTTTACATAGATCTGCACAACCTAGAAATGTTTTAAATTATAATCAATGGGAACATTGTGCAACACCTCCAAAAGGGAGCTCAAGAACCGTTTACGACAAATATTCATACTTTTCAGGTTTTAACACAAGTAATGCTGAAGCATTCTATTTTAAATTGTCGAACAAGACAGGGACCAAGACCATGATAACCAACACAAAATTGTTATATTCAGACTCATTTTTTGAACAAATGAATACTTTTGGATTTGATTATTGGGACAAAAATGTTGAATTGAAAAGTGTTTGGGGTACAAAAGAATGGCAAGTACAGGGTATAGAAGCTTTGTTTAGTGCCTGCATGATCCCAGAACAAATGATATTTTTAAATGACACTGTTCAACAAACCACCTGTCTTGGCTTAGCCAAAATCAAAGATTTAATTAAACTGTCTATTCCAAAGCCAACAATGATTAGCAACACTTCTACAGATGAAGAGATAGACGTAAACCATATATTAAACCAAAACAGAACACATCCTGATTGGAAACAGTGGTTGATCTGGCTTACAGATACAAATAACTGTCAAGATAGATTCCTGAATAAAACACAGGGGTTCAAAATGACCAGGCCAGACCCTAGATATCCCCAAAGACATCACCCAGGGATAATAACAACCTACAGTGTGGGCAAATTATGCCTTCAGTGGCTACAAACTTCCACACTGGCAGAAATTAAGCAACACCTAACTTTACTTACTGATGGTGCTGACTTGCGTGATTTCACTTTGGGACCACGCAAACAGCGTCAAAAGCGTTTCATAGCAGCCTCTGTATATGCAGCATACAATGAGGCCTGGAAGGTTACTCAAATTGAAACAGCAGAGAGAATACGGGAAATTGACCGTATTAATTTGGAAAAATCACTTTCTGTAGTGGACAATGGGTTAATGACTCTGTCCTCCAGAATTTTTTCTTTGGACAGCATTGTGTCTTCAGCAATCGACATATTATCGCAAGACTTACTGTTATTACAACATGGTCAGTCGCAATTGCGTTCTATTGTACAGCTTGGCTGGACGTTACAAAATCTGCGTTCAGGCTATGTGCCTTGGCGTTTAATCAACACCACGTCATTATTCCAAATCTTTAACCTTACTGATGGACAAATCGGTATGGCGCAAAAGGGTGCTGATTATACAATCTTGAGCATTGAAAAACTAGAAAGATTACCAATGACAATGTCAGAACGACCTGTCAGTGAATGGATAATACACGGAATCATAAATATTCCAATCTCAACTTTCAGGTTTCAATACTGCCAAAAATATATACAGGCTGGCATGTACGAGAAATTGGGAAAGGGGTACCTTAAAACAACTTGGAACCTGCCCTATTCACATGCATGTGTCAGTAATAAAGGACAGAAAGTGTTTCTTAGTGGCAACAATTGTGCGATGTCACTAAGCGGCACGCTTCTGTGTAACGGAATTAGTTTGCATGGAGCCTGTGAAGGGAATTCATACAACCTTTCATGTCACCAGCAAGGCGCACCTGCAACTGAAATAGAACCATTCTTTCAAAGACTCTATAATGGGAGTTACATTCTTATTGTAGACCGCAGATGTTGTAGTCTTATGCCCGGGACTCCTTATCTAGTTACTACGACTGCGAAGGTCAAGTGCTGTGGACGCTCATTGTTCCCCAGCTCCTTCCCAGACAGGGAGGCAAGGGCATGGCCCGATTTGAAAATTACTTCTATTCGAATAGATACTTTAAGCAGAATGAAAACAGTCCTTCTTCAGACGCCTACCAGGCTCTCGTCATCAAAAGAAACGTATGATCTACAAGTCGCAAGGACGACTGCAGAGATACATACATTATTATCAACTAATTCCCCCGTACATTTCGCGGAAATCCTGAATGAAATCTTAAATATTTCTGATACCAATGGGGTCTCAAAGGTATTTAAGACAGTATTTTCGATGGCATTAACACCATTCAAAGCCATACTGGGTATTTTTCCAGATTTCGTCCATTCGATTTTTGGCGGACTTCCCCTGATCCTGGGACTAATTGCAGGAATCCTATTCTTAGTCCTTATTTTTCGTTATGGCAACCCATGTCACAGACAAAACTCTTGCGACAAGGGAAGAAACAATCCTAGCCATTGGATACCGGGACCGGATATCAAAAATCCTGGGACTCTCCCGGCTTAGAGACCTGAACATGACTTGGTTTCTATCATTTGGACCAATGTGGCAAAGATGTGTTTTACCTGTATTGAGGTGTCTGCTATGCGGAGAAGAATGCGTGTTAGACACCTGTCTGACGCTACAATCGGATGCGCCGATGGATGCAGAAACATTGTTGAGCCCGATCAAGGTTCATGCTTTGTGCTGCCCTCAAAGGCTACCAATCCTGATGACTGCATTCGTGGAAGCTTCACCACTACGATTGATGGGTAGTGAAGTTCAAGGTGAAAGCAGCATCGAACAGGTACGACCTTCTGTCAGTAATGCAAATCAGAATGTCAATGGAGACAATCATGCGCAAGAATGCATGATTACACCTATTTCCGAGTTAGTGGAACTTTCCCAGGAAGCTGTTGACAGTTTTTTCAAAAGCCTAAATGATATGAGACTTTTGAGCAAGCTCGCACACGGCGTTCCCTGAATTCGGCCTTCAACTTTAAAAATAAAGTCACATGAACATTTTCGCTCCAGTTCACGGACAGCAGTTTTTCCAGCAGCCCCAAATATTTTTGCATATTTTTCGGGACACTATCTTCTGCTTAAAGTAAGAACTATTCTTAGAGAACTAAGGTTTCTAAATTTTAGATAGCTTATAGACATTAGCTGCCCGCTGGCATATTCATAAAGATATTTTATTCTGTGATGGAATGGTCTCGAAACTTTTTTCTGTCAGAAACCATTTCATGTGTAATTCTCATATACCAAATAAGCAATAATGTATACAAATGCGATTACTTTGGCATTTTTCTACAGCTTGAGTGCATACAATATATATGTCTGCAATTTTTCCGTATATTTGAAAATTTCAAAATGCATTTATGTATTTTGGGGTGGTAAGGTATACACACTACTCTATAGTATGTTGTAGTATGTTATACTATGCCTAGATTAGTAAATATGTCCATAGTTAGCGTGGAGTGGGTGTCATGTATTCCTATTGGTTCTGAATCGATCCCCCTATTCCTGACCCTATTCTAGTTAAACAAACCAACAAGTTAACTAGCAGTCAGCCCATGAGGCAGAAAACCCCCATGATGCAGATACCGTTATCTGACGCAGTCACACTACGGCACAGGAACGTGTTATCTGATTAGGTCATAACGCTTGCGATCTAATTAGACAAGCGATATTCCTCCAGTCCCTGATAAGGCATACGGAGTTCTCATAACAAATCAAACCTATGACAACCTGGGCAAAACCCTGCGGCCATTGTTTTGATTTCACCGAGAACTTTAGTAAAAGAATGTGCTAACGAGCAAGTCGTATGACATCTTTATTGACGTATCTATGTCCATCCTTACGTCAATCTCGGCACCTTAAAGGTATAAATATTACCGATCTTGCCATATGCAAACGCACGCGTGGTGACGAGACGGAGCAGCCATACTTGCCGAAGCCGAGAGCAGAGCAGACCCCGCTGGCAGCAGCCCCGCCTTCCTGACGCGCTGAGAGACGCGCTGCTTTCTCCTGCCGAGAATCCAGCACCGGCGTTTCTGGGCAGCCCTCGCAGGCCGCCTGGAATATCGAGACCAGAGAGAGAGATACCATTCCTCATTCATCCTAAATTCCAGGTACAGAACTGAATAACCCCTCACAGAGAATTCTTTAGGTATTCACCTGGCAAAAACAAACTTAACTTAAACTGTAACTATCTATTCCCGCCCACGTATTAGACTTAGGTCAGGTACACGGGGTAGGCGTATCTAGAAACACCAGTTGAGTACATTTAGTCAAATGTATATGTGTATGTAATATATTTTATTCATTTTAAAACATCTTATGGCTTAGAAACCATATCAATGTTTTTACAGTATTACTTTATACTATTGCTTTTAATGTATGCACTTTACTTAACTATAAGTATTGCAATAATATCGATCCATTTCTCTTGTACGAGAAAAGAGACTGATCAATAAATGACACCTTTTTATTGAACACGCCCGTCTCTTCCTTTTCTCTACATTCTGATGAGACTAAGAATGCACGTACTGACTGAGTAAAATAATTTGCCTTTTGTTCACACGACTCTCGAGATTGACTCTTGATTAGGGGAGAGCAAAGTTGTCATGTTCTATGGTTGTCAGAAACTAAATCCCTTCTTGTCTAATCAGGGAAGTTAATTCCTCCTTGAACATTCGAGAAAGTTTCTAGCGAACTCTGAGCTACGCTGGCAAACCCAAAACTTTAAGTCTAGTATCGACAGTAGTAGACCTAGTTAACGTCTGGCCTAGGCCTTTACTGCTGTAGGTATTATTCCAATGCGCAGAGCCTATTGGGAAGATAGGAACTACACTACAATCCTACATTCCTGACAGTATTTCTGGACCTGGGCGTATATTCCCGGCCCAAAAAATGACGCAATATGGCCTGTCCTGTCTTCTTTGCACCTGAATGGCCGGCCAACAAATGTGCAGGGCCAAATAATAGGATCTGATCACGAAACCCTGTAGGGACCAGCAATTGGGGTTCAGCATCTGCTTTAGCTAGCCTATAAAGAAGACCATTGTTTTCTATAAATGTGGGGTATGTTCGTTTTAAGGGATCCTGAACACCCCGGGCAATTTGCCACGCGTTCGTAAGGCTAGCATCATTTAATTGGGTGTTTCGGAAATGTGTGTCTCTAGCCCAAGGTTCTAAGGATAGGAAGGAATCATGGGTTTTTCGCAGGTGTTGGAGTGCATCTAACATAAGTGTGTTAGAGGTTGGATTGTCTACCCCTATAATAACAGGCTCAGGAAGTTCTGACATAACCCCTACTATTACTTCAGTTCCCTTCCCTGAGGTATTGTAGAGTGTGACCTTAGCTACAGGGTACTCCTTGATGTCTCCATGAACACAACGGATGTGGACGGACCTTTCAGGTATAATACAGGAAGGCGAAACCAGTTCTTGTCGCACCACCGAGTGCTTACAACCTGAGTCCAGCAAAGCCCTAATGGAAACCCCAATGAGAGTCACACTTAAATAAAACACCGTTCCGGTTTCCTGAGCATAAAGAATGGACCGAGGGGCATAGCTCACATCCATAGGCTCGTCTTCCTTCTCCTTTTTCTTTCTGTAGTATCGGGCTATGTGGCCCCACTCCCCGCAATCGTAACACTGGGGACCAGAGATACTAGAAACTTCTGGTCGCTGTAAGCGAAGAATAGGTGGTTCAGCTATCGCTTTCTGTGTCTTCTTTTCAACTTTCAAAGGCGCTATACTCTTTGTTGTTTTCTCAGGTTCCTTTATATAGGGTCTACCTTGTGCTCGGGCACAGCAAGTGGCCATCTCTATGGCATGTTCCAATGTCAGGCCAGCGTGTTGTTTGAGCCAACATTGGGTGCTATAGGGCAGAGCCTCAAGGAACTGCTCTAAATAGATCCTGTTCATGACTTCATCTATGTTACCTTCTTGTGGTTTTAGCCATAGATCAGCGGCTTCCTTGAATTTGAAGAACAATGTTTTGGGCAGGTCTCCGGGGGTTCCTCTTTCCTGGCGGAACTTAAGCCTATGGGTTTCCTCGTCTACCCCTAACCGGTCGAGTATATACTGTTTGACCACAGCATATGCAGTTGTTCCGTCACGGTATATCATTTGGTAGGCCGCTTGGGCCTCTCCTGTGAGGAGGGGAGCGAGGTAGAAGGGCCATCTGTCCCCTGGCCATGAACTGGCTCTAGCGGCCCTCTGGAAATTCAGAAATAAGGCTAAGGGGTCTTCCCCAGGGGTAAATTTCTGCAGGGGGACTACAGTGCCAGAGGGTGGAGCACTGGTCCTTCCTTGTCCTAGGACCATCAAAAGTTGTGTTTGTCCCTCGGCCAGCTTGAGGAGGTTGTCAGCCTGGTTCTGTATGGCCTGTGTAAAAGCGCTCCGATCAGCTTCAGCCTGTGTGGTACTTTGTTCTATGGCCCATTCCAATTTAGCCTGCCCCTCTTTCATCTGGGTGATTATGGTCTCCATTCTATATCGAATGGTGGTTCAGTCCTGGACTCCTATCTGGCTCGCCACTTGTCACGGTTTCCTAGGAGGAGGCTCTGAATAAGGCAGTTAATACCGGGGATTTTCTTAAGTGTTTGTTCATTCAAAATAAACATGTAGTCAACAGATATCCTCTGAGTCCAAAAACAGCACAACCAATAGAGGAGGGGTGTTGGTAATCCGCTTTTCACTGTCTCTTCGGACTCTCAACGTCTTTCCCGGGGGCTCCGGATACTTCTCCAGGGGTCGGGCTCAAGAAGAAAAGGAAAATATCCCAAATTACTGGATGTGTTCTGGGCCATATATTAGGACGAAAAGGGAAGGGGGCGTGAGGAGATCACCGGGGAACCATCACCTGTCACAGACCATTCGTCAAACCCCACCGAGAGTGAGCGGGGAGTCAGCACAGAACACGAACAGCCACGTGACCTCCCTCAACCACCCCTACCCGTCCCACCCCGTGAGTAAAACAGTCCCCTAAACGGCCCGTACCTTGTCCAGCCACACTTCTCCAGAAGTGCGGCGGGGCGGCTCATAGTAACGGTGGCCTCGCGTGACGGTCTCTCAGGTCGGGTCCTCTTCCGAACTCGGGCTCGTCTTCTGGTGTTCCACTGCAGCAACGCCGTCCGACTTCCTCTCTTCTAGTCCTCCTCCTCCTCCGGCTTTCGCGCTCTCGTCTCTGTGCTGTGCTTCCTTATCCGCCCCCTCCTCCTCAGATTGGTCCACAAGGGATGACGTCGGAATGGAAGGCGGGTCCGTCGAGGAAATCCAAGCGGCATTAAAGGGGCCATCTGAGTCCTGCGGACGGGGTGGAAAGGAACAAATATTAAAGTCCACACCCCGTCCGTCAGTGTCACCGACCCCGTGACAGATGCCTGAAGGAGTTGTTTGAAAGTTGGGTGAATTGAGGTGATGGGTGAATGATAGCTGTATGAAGGGATTGATGGAAAGTGGTGTGAAAAAAGGAAATACAGGGATATACACACTGCTCCAAAGCAAGATTGATAGAAGATAAGCAATAAATTAAGAGTAGGAAGCGAATACTGATGCATGAAAAAACTGATTAAATAAGGTTTAAATAGAGGCAAAAGATATTGACTGGTTCATGTATTCCTCACGGACGGAGGAGCGTTATGAGAAGCAAGATAGACATAATTTACCTAATACAGCAAGGGGATTATTGACAGAGGAATTAGTGGTGAAGAAGCTTGTTGTGGAGGTATGGTACCAGAGCAATGTCAGAATATCGATTGACATAAACATTGCATCCTAAATATCATTAAAAAAATATGGTCTCATTGGAATTAATAAAGGAAATTATATGCCCCAACGGATATTTCTGAAAACAACATTTTAGACATAGTATATAGTTGAGATAATATTTCTGACCTTGATAGTCTGACATACAACTGTTAAAAAAAAGATACCCAAGTCTTGCTCTAGTTGTGGCAATGTGGTTGTTGGTGGAGAGCATATACTGACATGGATGGAGGGTGTGTACATATCCTATATATACCATGATTGCACAATATGCAAAGAAACAGCACTAATGATGGAGCTAAGTCCTTCCCAAGCCTTCACTTGCCTCTTGGCTCCCAAGTCTACCCCAGTTAAGCATAAACTGAGACCCTCCTCCTTGTCCTTCCCTATGCCATCTGTTTGACTTCTGCCTCAATGGTTTACCTGTTCCCAATATGGCTTACTTCTGTCTTTTCCTATACCTCCTCCATCTACTACTTCATCCCCTTCATTGTGATCTGAAGTGGCCTTAAGCACTTTATAAACCATCTTAAATAAGTAAAGGAAACAGCACTGTTTTATTTTTGTGATTTTACTTAGCCCTAACTCCACCCGAAGCTATTGGATTGCTTCACATGAGCGCTAGTTACATTACAAACGGTCACATTCACTGCGATTGCTTGTCACCACGCTAAAGTTAATATACGCAGTTCGCTTTTTATAGAATTACTAAACACGAGGATTTTTTTTAAACATTTTGCTTCATAACTCTCTTTTCATCCCACAGGGTACAAGCTGTACTAACGGCGCACAGTTTATTCATCAACTGGGATTTGGAGATGTACTGTGCAAAGACTGATACCCCAGCCGCAGCCAGGGCCACAAGCCTCAACGACAATCTAGGACGGATTGAGTACGTTTTCTCCGACAAAACTGGGACCCTAACACAAAACATTATGACTTTCAGGAAATGTTGCATAAATGGGCGTGTTTACGGTAATTTCAACTTCAGTCAATAAAGCAAAAATGTTAAGCCTAGTTCAGGAGGGCAGATCCACGCCACTTTTTAAGGCTAATGAGCAATGCGTAAATTCTGTCTATTTAGACTTATTGGGTGAGTAAGTTTATCTTGAAAATCCTGCATGAATCTGACCCTCCTGGACCTACCTTTATTCACCCTGCTGTAAAGTATCCTGCAATGTTTGCTGCAATGTTTGGTTTTCTCTACTGGAAATTGAGATTTTTTAAACAATTTTAGTATTCCTCATTACAAATGGAGCTTTCAACAAATAAGAAAGTCGCTAATCAACAGTGCTTCGACCTGCGTATAAACATCAACTTCGATGCACTTAGCAGGAACATATGCTATCATAAAAATATGCCCGTGTTTCAAAAGGGGGTGGGTCAAAAATGAGAGGAAAAAGAGCTTAGTAATGGGCAATAACATGGGGCAAACATCCGCACCTTGAGTGCATCAGTGCTTATCCCCTGGTGGAATATTCGCAGATCCTTAGCTTGTAACTCACACAAGCGACCATGAGGGAGCTCTTTTTAAACTATTCCACAAAACACGTAAGACATTGTTTACAACAAATGCGCTACAACGCATTCCATTACAACGCGGTTGTAACAACGACCGCGTTGTTACAATGCAAACCATTGCATCGCAAGTCGTTACAACGACTTGCTAGAGGGTGCAGAAGGTGTTGTATTTACAATCCAACTCATTCCCTGCTGTTGCACAAACTGGAGTAGGAATAGTAAATAATACTATGCCTAAGTCTACCGCACCCCCTACAGCAAGTTGTTGTAATGGAATGCATTGTAGCACATTCGTTGTAAGGAGATATATTCACAAAACACATTCAAACGGTATCAGAACTTCTGAATTTGTTTTGCCCATCCACAGGTCTTTTGCACACTGTTGTCAGCTAGCATGCACCTATTCCTAATAACCCATACCTTTAACCTAGGGGCAAAGACCACCATCAGGATATACCATACAACTGTAGAGCTGCTTTCTCGAGGATCTCTCTACAGAATACTTTGGGATGTTACCCCCTTTCTGGAATGTCTGCCACATCCTCATAGTTAAACAGTGTGAAAAAGGTAATCTAACCAAAGTCATATATCCAAATATCCCGCTAGCCATCCAACCCATTGGGAGAGTTATTCAGAAATGTTCTCTGTATGCAAGAGTACTATTTCTTAGCAAAGGATTTTAGTAGGCTCCTATGTTCTAACGGGGAAGCGTCCTGTATATTTTGTAGTAACATATCTATGTAGCTCCGGACATACCGGATGTACCTAAAATGTTGGTTGTGACTAAATGAGAATTCTGTGTCAGGGGCTGCTGACGCTGCACAGCTAACTCTCCTCCCTGGTGAGGCATATTTGAAAAAATTGTGTTTTCCAATTTTACTCCCCTTACTTGGTATGCTTTAAAAAAATCTGTTTTCTGTAGTGTGTTCTCTGCTCCTCGCCCTGTTCCGCCGCGGCTGCAGTGCCAATTGTGCAGAGGGCAGAGGTTACTGTTTCTGGCATCACTTCCACCCTTGTCTCTCTCCCGGCGGTGAGCAGTCTAGTCTTTTTCACTCCTCACTATGTTTAAACTCATGCTTGAGTGGACGCGTGCAGCAGCCGCGCGACTGACATGAAGGCACGCCTAATGTAAGCCCGTCCGTGTCTAGCCAGTGTCAGGGGCCAGAAACCCTGGTGCTCCACAACTGTTTTCCAGAGCTTCTTCCTCACTGGCCCATCACAGCTTAAGGCCCTCACCTAATGCACTGTGTCAGGTTTTTAGTTCTGACATTCCTTCATCTTACTGCACCTGTTGTCAGTTTGAATGTACCCTCAACCTCCTGTCTTAGTTCCTCATGCTAAGGAGGTTGCATCTCGACCAATTTCTAATGGCCTGGCTGACCTTTCCCTGCCCATAGATTTCAGGAATTTTAGCTTAAACTGGCGCTCTCTTCTAAAGCACCAGATGCGTTTGTTTAACTTTGTTTGTGAAGCTTACCCTGATGTGGTCTTCCTAACAGAAACCTGGCTCCATGACGGCTCTTCACCTGGCTCCTCACACATTTTGCTCTCTTGGGGATACATAGACCTCACAGAACAGTGAAGGCATTGCTATAATGTTTGAAAAAGTCTACAAGTGCAATATGAAGCACCTCCTGATCCCTAACCTGTGAAGCTTTACTATTCCTTCTCCTTTTCTCTCCTAAATGTACCTTTTCAGGGGCACTTATTTATCGTACCCCTGGGCCTTCCATTAATTGGTGCTTCGCTTTACATGATTTTCTGGCTCCACACATTTTGCAGGCAGCAAATTTTACTTTGCTTGGTGATATCAACCTTCATCTTGAGGACACCAAAAATAACCTAGCTTCGACCTTCTTGACGTTTTGGGCTCACTCAATATTTTCCTTCTTAATTCCGCTTATACCCATGTTGTGGGACACCTCTTAGACCCTATCTTTTCCAATCTCTCTACCCTTCCCATCGCTCCTCTACTCCAACTTTGTTGGACGGATCATTATGCAGTACCTTTCAGCATTACAGTTCCTTTTCCTCCCCTTACTCAATCTGCTCTGCAATCTACAACCAGGCATTGGTCTAAACTTGACATGGCTGAGTTAAACAATTTGCTTCGCAACAGAATCTCTACCCATTTTTTTCAACCTGACTCTGACCAAATCGTTCTGCATTAATGGATTACAGAGGCCACTCATTCGATCTTACCTCTAACATCCAAAATGCAATGCAGAATGCACCCTCCTGCCCCCTGGTTTACTGAGGCCCACTGCTCTGAAAACAAAACGTTGTAAAATCCTTGAAAGGTGTTGGAGTAAGCTCTATGCACCCGAGGCTAAGGCAGAGTATGTAGCTGTTCTGAAAAAATATCATGCCTCCTGCAAATCTGTCCGTGCAGTTTATTACACGGAGAAGATCACTGACTCCTAACACTGCCAGAAGACTCTGTTTAAAGTTTTGATTGAACTTTTGGCAGCTCGCACCTTTACACTGCCCCTTCCCTCTCTCGACAGCTATGTGATGAGCCAGCCACATTTTTCTAGAGTCATGTCACTGTCAATTAGATGCGGATGTGTCTAATCTTGTGAATCCGTCAATCTCTGCTACACTAGCATTTGGTCACCTGGACTGAAACCTCTTTGACTGTAAGTCAGATGAACCCCTGAAAATCAGGGTTTGGCCTTCTTTAGATTTGGCATAATTGCACTCTATACTGGGATCCATCAAGTCTGGTTCCCCGCTAGATCCCCTTCCCCGTCAAAACATAGACTTTTAGACAATGTTGCCCTCACTGTATTTCTTGATATGCTCAACTCTTCCCTGAGTACTGGTTACGTACCTTAGAACTGGAAGCACGCCTTGGTACTCCCTCTGCTTAAGAAGGATGATCTTGACCCTCTCTGCTGGTCAAATTTATGTCCAATCTCCCTCCTCTCTGTCTTCTCTAAGATTCTGGAAGGCATGTCAATACCCAACTTTCCTCCTTCGCTACTACTTGTAACTTGCTCCACCCGTCTCAGTCTGGCTTTAGGGTAGGTCATAGTACTGAATCTGCTCTATCCGGGGTCACTGAACTTCTTAGGCAAGAACTCGACTCTGGCGGTACGACCGCCCCCATTCTACTATACTTAAGTGCAGCATTCGATATGGTTTTACATTCCATCCTGTTGGACAGATTGGAGGCGTCAGGCATTATTGGCCTGGCCTTGAGGTGTTGTATGTCGTTTTTGATTCCATATGGATTTCAAAATTCATGCCCATATATAGGTACAATTTACGTTGCCCTTATATAGGCATAGATATCCAGTCCTTATGTAGGCATAGCCAATGCTGCCCAAATACAGGCATGGCTACTTCCATCCGTTCATCTACGTCACAATTTCTTGGAAAACCAGACTCTTAAGCTGTTAGGGACTTCCCCTTGCCTGGATATTGATTTCTCCAAGAACTCATTATTATGCATGAACATCTATTCCTTAGAGGTTCATTCATGATGTTCATATGCCCGACTTTACGTCAAAGCTGGCATTCCTAAACACCTTCAAGGTATAAAAATACCTTCACTTGCTATGGAAAAGCACAGTGTGGTTCGGTGCAGTTCGACTCCCTACTTGCACGACGCAGCTCGCTACAGCAAGTGCCGAAGGGAGCCAACTCTCTAGCTGATGCACTGATCAGAAGCTGTCCTCCTCTGCCGTGAAATCCAGCTCCAGTGTTTCTGACTCCCCTTGCGGGGTGTTAGGAAATCGAGTCTGTGAAAGAGATTCCAACCTCTCTCATTCTAAGGTATGGAGCTGATTAGAACCTAGAGTAACCTTTGGCAACTCTTGGCAAAACTAAACCTATGCTAAAGACCATACTTACTTCTTCCCTCGTACTAAACCTAGGTTAGGTACATTGGGGTAGGCATATTTTAGAAGCACCAGTTGAGTATTTTAGCCTGTGTTATTTATGTATGTATTTTTATATGTCATAGCACCAGACAATGCTATTACAGTATTATTTTATATTACTGTTTACGCTGTACGCATTTTACTTTGCATTCTGTCTAACGATTGTAGCAGTTCACCTCTCTTGCATGAGAAAGAAGACTGTTCAATAAACCCCTTTTATTGAAATGCCCGTCTCTCTGTTTTCTCTGCAACTCTGTAGAAACGAAGCATGCACGATTGACTGGGTAAAATAGTTATCTATTGTTTCCACGACTCTGAAGATATTTGTTCCAGTCCTAGGGAAACAAAGTTGTCATGTTTATGCGGTTGTCAGAAACTAATCCCTTCTTGTTTATTCGAGAAAGTTTCAGGTGACCTCTGAGTTAGTCGGCACACTTAATTAAGTTTAATATAATCAACTAGCAGCCCGTCCCGACGTTGTACATGCATGATTTGCTGCCGGCCAGTAGTATATTGTTTTGTGATTTCATTTTGATAGCATTTCTTATCTGTGACAGGCCTGTGAATCGCTCCGATTCACAGTGCACTGCTGATGCACTTAAGAGTGCGCGTTCAGTAGTGTGTGAACTCGAGTTTCCCTACTTTATTTTTCCTTGCAATATTATATAGCGCGAACTCGACAACATGGCATGAGCACAATTTACATTACAGAAGAACACATTAATTTGTGGTAGGCGCGGGGAGACAAAGCGATTTTCCTGGAATCGCAGGATGTTGAGCTGATGCCGAGATTCGAACGTAGCTCCCCAGCTCTAAAGTTCGCAATTCTAGAACTTGTGGCGGGAGGTGTGTCTAAAAGTGGATGTCGATGCTGGCCATCAATGAGAGAGACCTGTGCATTTTTCAAATGGATGGTGAAAAAATATGAGTATGTTGCTGCAGATGTGGGTCGCCGTGCTACCAATGTACTTACCGGGGAAGGGTAAACACCCATTATTCTGCAACTTTCTTTCCGCATACCATCACTCCGCATACTTTCATTACGAAAGTACCATGACTCCGCAATGCCACTATAAAGCATGGCATTACATTTTATATGCTTTTACCACGCATACATTTACAACGAAATTCGTTGTAAATGCATGAATGGTAAAAGCATGTTTTTTAAAAATGTTTGGATAAGGTAAGTATGGGTATAGGGGTATATGTTTTGGGGTACTGAGGTTTATGTTTTGGGGTGTTTGGGTATTTTAAGGGTTCAGATATAGTTTTGGGTTATGGGGTAAAGGGGTAGTTTTCAGGTTTAGGGATAGGTATGGGTTTTGGGGTACAGGGGTATTTTTAGGGTTCAGGGCTAGGTTTGGGTTTTGGGGTATAGGGGTAGTTTTAGGGTTCAGGGGTAGGTTTGGGTTTTGGGGTACAGGGGTATTTTAGGGGTTCAGGGCTAGGTTTGGGTTTTGGGCTACAGGGGTATTTTTAGGGTTCAGGGCTAGGTTTGGGTTTTGGGGTACAGGGTATTTTATGGTTCAGGGGTAGGTTTGGGTTTTGGGGTACAGGGTTAGTTTTATGGTTCAGGGCTAGGTTTGGGTTTTGGGGTACAGGGGTATTTTTAGAGTTCAGGGGTAGGTTTGGGTTTTGGGGTACAGGGGTAGTTTAAGGGTTCAGGGCTAGGTTTGGGTTTTGGGGTACAGGGGTATTTTAGGGTTATGGGATAGGTTTGGGTTTTGGGGTACAGCAATATTTTTAGGGTTCAGGGCTAGGTTTAGGTTTTGGGGTACAGGGGTATTTTTAGGGTTCTGGGGTAGGTTTGGGTTTTGAGGTACAGGGGTATTTATAGCGTTCAGGGCCAGGTTGGGTTTTGGGTACAGGGGTATTTTTAGGGTTTAGGGATAGGTTTGGGTTTTGGGATACAGGGTATATTTATAGGGTTAAGATGGGTTAGTGTTTAAGGGTGTTGGGGTATTTTAAGGAGTAAGGGTGGGTTATGATTATGGGGTGCAGGGGTATTTAAAGGGAGCAGGGTTGACACCCGGAGCTGAAATTTAGAGAACCTGGGAAGAAAAAACAATGAAATATTGGGCACAACGCTCGCTTTTATTTTTTAATAATCCCGCGCCCGCACACGCCCACGCCCCCAGCACACGCCCACAGCCCACGATATGAGACATGGCATGAAGGGCGGAACGTACCACATGCCCCCAGCGTTTGTCACGCCCCCAGCACACGCCCACAGCACAACGCAGACACACCCACAAGGGACTACTTTGCTGGCACGGTTCTTTTACCTTTTAAATGTATATGGTGGGCGCCTGCATAGCCTATGTCATTCTGCTGCAACTGCCCTTTCCAACGCTGTATTGGGTGTTGTGATTGGTGCTGTGGTTCCTGAGATTACCCGCCTCAAAGGTTTGGGCTCTCTCTTTATTATATTAGTATAGATAGAGACATTCTGATCTAAGCCCAATGTCAAATCTATAGTGTATATCATTCCAATGCGCTGAGCCTATTGGTAATATAGGAACTACACTAAAGAGGTGGCTGTCTTCCTTCTTGAAAGATCATACTTTTCAGGTCTCATCAGCCAACATTACATCTAAGACCCTAACTCTGATCTTTGGCGTTCCTCAGGAATCCATCCTGAGCCCCCTGCTCTTCAACATTTACGTTTACCCTTAGGCGGATGTGATTGAGAAGTCTGGTCTCACCTTATTTCTTATGCTGATGATTCCCAGATTATTTTCTCAGTAAATAATGCTCAAAATTAAGATCCCTCAAAACTCAGGCTAGGTTTGACAAATGTCGCCCTTTGGATGGACAGAAATGGCAACGCTCAATGGCAACAAAACAGAAGTCATGGTTCTGGGAAATAACCTCTAACTTTAGGGAGTCATGCATTGGCCTGTTTTACTGGGGCCACTACCCACTCTGGTAAATAAGGTTAAGAATCTCTGCTTCATTATCAATAGGAACCTGTCCCTCAAGCCACAGGTGTCCAAGCTTATGGCCTCCTGCTTCTCCGTTCTCAAATGGCTCAAGAAGATCCTTTTGCTGATTCCCTCGGTAGCCCAGAGAATGGTGCTGCAGGCCCTGGTAAAGCCCAGATTGGACTATGGGAATGTACTGTATATGGGCACTGACAAATCCTTTCTCCGCCGCTTGCAGATCATTCAGAACTGCCCGCTCACCTTCTTTTTCTGTTGCCCAGATATGCTTCTGTCTCTCCTCTGATCCACACCTACATTGGCTTAAGGTCAATAAGCGTATTAAATTCAAGGCCTTATGCTACATGTTCTGAGCCAGACACGGCCTGGCCCCTTTATACATCCAAGGATTGGTGTCACCCTATGTGCCAATCCGACGGCTGAGATCATCCAACCTTTTATTGTTTATTACGCCCAAGTTTCGCCTGGCCCGTATGAAGGGTCGCTCTTTTTCCTACCTGGGCCCAAAACTTTGGAACTCTCTTCCTGTAGCTCTCAGAAATTGTCACTTTCTACTTACTTTTCGTAAGAACCTGAAAACTCTGCTCTTCAGTTGTCATGACTGAGTTCCGAGTCACTTGCTTACCTGTTCTGCTATCTGCAGCCTTTTTCTGCATCTCTCCTCGCTGCCTGCTTTAGCGTCGGGAAACCCTTTCTGGGAAGCTACGTGCTGTATAAGTCTTTTTGTATTATTATTAATAATAATAATAATAATATTAATAATAATAACAATAATAATTCCTCTCTAAAGCATTCAAACATCTTAGTCGCACTCATGATTTACTTGTCATCCACCTGTCAAATACCAATCTAATCCCAAATCAGAAGCCCTAAAAGTTCCTCAAGTCAATCAGGGCTCTGGACACAGAAAGGGTAATCTTCAAGGTCTCAACATGTTTCACACCCAGACCCATTCCCGCTGTATTTTGGACCTGTGTGTTCTCTGTGGTAGGGTCCAGTAATTATCAAGGGTCTCTCACTTATATATAAAATGTTGTTGCCCGTCTGAAACTTCAAGATGTCTGTCAACACTGAAAGAGTGTTTATTTTGCCATTTAAAATCCTGGTAATTTGGGAGCCCTATTTGTTATTCCCAGTAATATAACTTGATATCTGGAAGGGCTATCCCTTGTTGCACTTTCTGTTTACATGTATTCATCTCAAAGTGACACAGGCCTTCTGATACGGGCCTTTCCCGCATCAAGGGTAAAAGTACTTATTTAGACCAGTTTAATTTAAAGCCCAAGTAGCGGTCGCACATGTTGCACATGTCCAAAAGTCTGATGACCATAGTCTCGGAGTCTGCCACATATAGTAGTCTGTCATCAGCATATATTGCATGCATGCAGGCATTTATTTTCATTCCATTACAAGAGTTGCATTAGGAATAAATAAAGGCACATAGTGACAGTACGTAAGCAAGAGGAGACATTAGGGTACGCTGATGATACACTTTGGAGGTAGATTAACAAAAACAATAAAAATATATATATAGCTCCTGTTTTGAAAGTTTTGGGGTGATTCATTAAGCTGGGGCCGAAAAAAAGGGTGTCCCAAAACGAGTTTTCTTCATGTTAATTTCGATAGGAAACTTTTGTCGCAGCCACAGGCCAAACTGCTGAACGGAATTACACAAAATGTGGCAGAAAGGTAGCTCTTGGTTCAGACTGCACTCTTTTTGTCAAATGGTGTAAATCCATTCAGTAGTTCCTGAGCAATTCATACATTTAGAAATATTAGTATCTGGTGACCGCGGTGGCTCAGCGAATCCTCCCGATCACAAGCCTGACTCTGATTGGCTGCCAACAGTTCCAACCAGGAAGTGTTGGCAGCCATTTTGTGACCCGGTTGAACCGAATCACAAGAAAAAAGGTTAAAAAACAAGAAAAGGGGACAGGGTATAAAAGCCCTCACCCCCTAGTCCTGCTCAGGGGGGTCCCAAGGTGACCCCGAGGGCCAAAAAAAGCATTTAAAAAATATTTTCAGCTTGATTCGTGTAGGGTCTGCGAATCACGCCTCCCCAAAAAAATGAAGCGTGGACCCCGGGGAAAATGTAATGATATGCGGGGGCACATGGCCCCCACAGCCCCGGGGTCCACCACCTCCCTGGGGCTTTTTGTTAATAAAAAAGAGTGGGGGGCTCCCACCCCCCCATGCTTCCCTGGGGACCACCACCTCCCCGGGGCATTCATTAATTGGTGGTGGGGGGCCTTGCCGCCCCCCCCGCCCCAGGGACTGCCACCTCTCTGGGGCTTCAATTTTTTTAACGAAGTGTGGGGGGGCTCCTGCCCTCCCACGTTGCCCTGGGGACAACCACCTCCTTGGGGCATTAATTAATTAAAATAAGGGGGTCTGTAGCAGACCCCGGCCCCAGGGACCACCACCTCCCGGGGGCTTTAAACGTGTTAGAGGGGACCCTCAATGGCCCTGTGGACCCCTACCCCCCCAGGGCTGGCTCCAGCAATGTCCTGGGGTACCCACCACCAGGACATTGCAGTTTGCTATGGCAGGGCGGGAGCACCCTGCCAGAACAAACTTCTGCTTCCCTTCATGGAAGAGAGAGCAGGAAAACTGCTCTCACTTCCATGAAGCGAAGCAGATTTGCTTTTTGGCAAAGGGAGCTGCATGTCAGCAGCTCCCTATGTCCAAAAGCAATGCTGGCTCCCGCAGGAGGCGGCGAGCCAGCATGAACCGTGGAGGCATTGGGGCTCCCCCCCGGTCCACAACCTGAGGCCAAGCCCTGGGGGATGGGGTCCACAGGGCCAAAAATGGCCCTGGAGGGGGCCCACTCGGCACCCCTCCCTTTTACAATAAAAAACGTAAGGTGAGGCCCCGGAGATAGGGTCCCCAGGGCCAAGAGTGGCCTCAGGAGGGGGACCACGTGCCCCCCAAATATAAACCAAAAAAAAAGGCAGGGCAGGTCCCAAGGGATGGGGTCCCCCGCGGTTCCCCTTCCATAAAAAAAGTTTTTGGTGGGGCCCCCTTCAAAAAAATAAATTAACAAATGAATAGCCTTGGGGATGGGGTCACCGGGGCCCAAAAGGGTCAAAGGAAGGTGGACCACAAAGCCCCCCTTCCTTAAATAAAAAACGGCAACTGGCCGGAGGCCCTGCCTCTTCCCTGCACCACTCTGCAAGCGCGCCCCCTGGCACGCTCTGGGTTAGGGGATGAAGTCCCCTTCACTTGTGAGGGTTCGTAGGGCCAACTGGCCCACCAGGTACCTCCAATAAGCCCCATGCAGTGGGATTGCTGAGAGGTGGTAAAAGGCCACGCCCCTTTTTTAAACACTCTGCAAACGCACCTCTTGGCACACTGCTGGTGGTGCAATGAGGTCCCCTTGTGTCCTGAGGACCTCAGGACTAAAGTGGACTTCAACCCCCAAGCAGTAGTCGCCAGGAGGCGCGTTTGCAGAGTGGTATAAAAAGGGGGTGAGGCCCCTGACCACTCTCAGCAATCCAGCTGTGTAGGGCTTACTAGAGGTAACAGGAGGGCTTGTTGGTCCCCAGGGACCCTCAGGAGGCAAGGGGACTTCACCAACTAACAGCGTGCCAGGAGGTGTGTTTTCACAGTGGGGGAGAAAGGGGGCGAGGCCAGTGTCCACCTCTCAGAAATCCCACTGTGTTGGGTTTACTGGTGGTAACAGGTAGGCTAGTTGGCCCCTAAGGACCACCAGCAGCGAAGGGGACTTCAATCCTCATCCAAGAGTACGTCAGGGAGTGCATTTGCAGAGTGGTGGGCAAAGGGGGCGTGGCCATCTAAGAGAATTTAACAATCCTGCATGTGGCACTTACTGGTGGTAATAGGAGGGGTAGTAGGCCCCCAAGGATATCCTTGGGGGCCAACTACCCCTCCTGTTATCTCCGGTAAGTGCCACACAGTGGGATTGCTAAGAGGTCTTCGGAAGCCACTCTGCAAACACGCCTTCTGGCACACTACTAGTTGGGGGATGAAGTGCCCTTTACTCCCGGGGTGCTTTGGCGGCCAAGGAAGCCTCCTGATACCTCCAGTAAGTCCTATGCAGCTGAATTCCAGAGTGCTGGTCGGAGGCCCAGCCCCCTTTCTCCACCACTCTGCAAACGCGACTACTAGTTAAAGAAGCATTTGCAATGCAATAGGTCTTGCATTTGCGAAAGTTAGGGTTATTGGTGTTGTAAATGTAAACGTTTTTTACTAATGTTTTTGGGAGTGGAGTGGATTTACGTTGCGTGTAGGGAAATTATGTGGTACGTTGTGCAGTGAAGTTGTGTGGCTAGTAAGTATGTGGTATTTAGTGTACAGGAATTTTGTAGAGTGGGATTATGTGTTATGGAGAGTAATTATGTGGTATGGTAGTTTGTGTTGTGGAGTGGTAACCTCAGGTTTAGTCTTCCTCGTTTCCATAGAAGCTGAACTATAGACTCAATGAGCCAAAAAAAAGAAGGAACCTATGAGGAGCACTTCTGGACCTAGTCAGATGTATGAGCAGGGCTGGAATTATGTGACTGGAACTATGCGATTGTTCAGCTGTACTGATTATTGCCTAATTATCCATTTTCTGTATTTGCTACACAGCCCATCATCTGCTGCATATCTGCAGATTTGAACAAAAAAGGTGTGTTACTAGCTCATACGGTTCAAACGTTACCAAAAATACAGCGACAAATGTTAGAGCTTGGTGGAAGGCCCTTTGCAAACCTGGAATGGTCACTTGTTACTTATTACTTATTACTAAATGTGGCTGCAAACCACTCTTTTTTTTGTCCTCATTTGCCTCATTGGAGAGTAAAACAACACTCTCAATCTCACGCACTACATTTCTCGGGAGTAACCAGAAACTTCAAGTGCATTAGAGATCACCATCGACGGATGAGGAGATTACTAACTGTACCACCCTTGGAAAGTGGGTCTCCTTCCTTCGCGTTCTGCCCTTTCTCACCAACCTCGAAAAGAGGGGAGCATAGAGAAAAGAGGAAGCTTATAAAGACATCAGGCTCAATCATTGGACTTCTTTAACCTTATCGGCGTTTTCTTATCCAACTTTCATCTTTCACACCATTCCAATATCTGGAGCCAAAAGTCATAATTAGTCAGACCCAACTAATCTAGGGAGGCTATATGTTTAACAGAGAGGACCCAATTTTCAAATCTTGGAGTATTTGCAGACACCCATAACTTGCAAATCTCCCTACGTGCCAGTAATAAAAGATCAGCTTGGCCTGATTGTTTGTAACCTTCACCCCCAAACCATAGCGCTTACCTCGATGTTGATTTTCATACATTCCGAAAGGGCCTTACGCACGTTACTCAAGAAGACCTGAAGCTCTGGGCACGTCACAAACATATGGACATGCAAAGCCAAATTAGTTCCTTTATTTGGTCGAACAAAGGTCCCAGAATAGCGTGGAAAAAACTAAGAAGGAGGGTTGAGAAGGGAGGACTGGCCTTGCTAGACCTGCTCTACTATTCCTGGGCTTTCCTCTTAAAGAATGGAAAAAGTATTTTCGGCTACCCAAGTACAACTAGGATGGGAGGTATGTGGGCTGTGATGGCAAACTCAGAACCAGGCGCCAATCAAGGTTTTTTATTCAAATACGCGGATCCCAAATATTTAAAAAAAAGTTAGGTTGAAGACTCTTAAAAGCGTAGCAGAAATTTGGTTCAAGGTTAAGAAAATGGCAAAAATTCCTTACCATAGTCTACTTGCACTTATCTGGGACTTACCGGGTTCTCTAGAATGGACAAAGGACTCCCTAGCATGACCTCTTTACAAGCAGGATTTGTTAGCTGGGAACATATAATCACTGAAGGGGAATTGATTTCATGGAAACTATGTAATCAGCAAACTGATAACCAACTGTCAAGGTTTAAAGACCTACAAATGAGAAGCTGGTACCAAGCTGATGAGACAAGCGAAGGGAGTCAGAACGACTTGGAAACCCGCTTGGCATCACAAACTGTACTAAAGAAAGAACTGGCGACAATCTACTGGTCGTTGATTGACTCGGAGGAAGGAGCCTTTGCGCTGCCAACAGAACTATGGGGAAGATACTTACTGGAAGCACCATTAGAACATCTTTGGCAAGTATCTATGAGCATGTTATTTAAAATAGTCAAGCCTGCATACCTAAGAAGGAATCACCTTTTTTCCATCCATAGACCCTACTGGTCCCCGAAGAGGCTGTTGAAGTTTGGGAGAGGAGGGTATGCTGCATATCCTAAATGTGGCAGTATGAAAGATGACGATGTCCATATGTTTGTGACATGCCCAAACACTCAACTTCTTTCTACGCATCTCTTGCCTCTTTCTGCATTTCCATTGCTTCTTTCTGCACCTTTCTTCCTTTTTCTGCACTTCTCTTGCCTCCTTCTGCACATCTCTTCCACTTTCTGTACCTCCCTTCTCTCTGCACCTCTCATGCTTCTTTCTGCACCACTCTTGCTTCTTTCTCTTGTGCCTCTCTTGCCTCTTTCTGCACCTCTGTTGCCTATTTCTGTACACCTCATTCTGCACCCGCTTCCCTCTTTCTGCCCCTCTTTAGCCTCTTCCTGCACCTCTCTAGCCTCTTTCTGCACCTCTCTAGCTTCTTTCTGGATTTCTCTTGCTTCTTTCTGCAACTCTCCTGCTTTTTTCTGCACCCATTTTCCTTCTTTCTGCACCTCTGTTGCTTCTTTCTGCACTTCTTTATGTATTTCTCTTTCTTCTTTCTGCACCCTCTTCCCTCTTTCTGCACCCCTCTTCCATCTAACTACTCTTGCTTCTTTCTACGCATCTCTTGGCTCTTTCTGCATTTCCATTGCTTCTTTCTGCACCTTTCTTCCTTTTTCTGCAATTCTCTTGCCTCCTTTTGCACATCTCTTCCACTTTCTGTACCTCCCTTCTCTCTGCACCTCTCTTGCTTCTTTCTGCACCTCTCTTGCTTCTTTCTATTGTGCCTCTCTTGCCTCTTTCTGCACCTCTGTTGCCTATTTCTGTACACCTCTTTCTGCATCCTCTTCCCTCTTTCTGCCCCTCTTTAGCCTCTTTCTGCACCTCTCTTGCTGCTTTCTGCATTTCTCTTGCTTCTTTCTGCAACTCTCTTGCTTCTTTCTGCACCCCTTTTGCCTCTTTCTGTACCTCTGTTGCTTCTTTCTGCACTTCTTTTGCTTCTTTATGTATTTCTCTTTCTTCTTTCTGCACCCTCTTCCCTCTTTCTGTGCCCCTCTTCCATCTAGCTGCACCTCTGTTGCCTGTTTCTGTACCTCTCTTGCCTGTTTCTGTACTTCTCTTGCCTTTTTATGCACTTCTCTTGCTTCTTGCTTCTTTCTGCATTTCTGTTGCTTCTTTCTGCACTTCTCTGCCTCTTTCTGCACCCGTATGGCCTCTTCCTTCACCCCTGTTGCTTCTTTCTACACTTCTCTTGCTTCTTTCTGTACTTCTCCTGCTTCTTTATGCAGCCCTTTGCCTGTTTCTGCAACTCTCTTGCATCTTTTTGCAGTTTTCTTGCCTCTTTCTGCACTTCTGTTGCCTTTTTCTGTACTTCTCTTGCCTTTTTCTGCACCCCTCTTGCCTCTTTCTGCACCTCCGTTGATTCTTGCTTGTTTCTGCACCCCTCTTGCTTCTTTCTGCACCCTTCTTTATTCTTTTTGTCCCTATCTTGCCTGTTTCTGCAACACTCTTGCCTCTTTCTAGAGTTCTCTCACCTCCTTCTGTACCTCTGTTGCTTCTTTCTACACTTCTCTTGCCTCTTTCTACACCCCTCTTGCCTGTTTCTGCACCTCACTTGCCTCTTTCTGCACCTTTCAAGCCTCTTTCTGTACTTCCCATGCCTCTTTCTGCACTTCCCTTGCCTCTTTCTGCACTTCACTTGCCTCTTTCTGCACACCTCTGGCTTTTTTCTGCCCCTCTCTTGTTTCTTTCTACAACTCTCTTGTCTCTTTCCGGAGGCCGATATGTGCCCTGGGGACCAAATCCGCCGTGGCTGGTACTTTGAATATATTTGCACAGGGGAGGGGGCATGCGTCCCCCCTCGCCATAGCCAGCTCTTTGGGGACCACGGGGGAGCATGAAGGCCCCTGCAGTTTGGCTGGCTCCCGCCTCCTGTGGGAGCTGGCATGGCTTTTTACCCCAGGGAGTTGCTAACATGCAGTTCCCTGGGGGTAAAAAGTAAACTGTGCTTGCTTTGAACAATTGAGAGCAAAGTGCTCTTGCTTGTTCAAAGCGAGCACACTGTTTGCTATGGGATTGCAAGAACAGTGCTCCCACCTTCCCATAGCAAACTGCAATGTCCCAGGGGTGGGCACCTCAGGACATTGCTGGAGCCAGCCCTGGGGGTGGCCGTCCCAGGACAATTTACGGCTCCATGAGAGGGGCCGTGCAGCCCCCCTCCAATTTTGAAAGTAGCCCTGGTAGGTGGTGGTCCCCGTGGCTGTGTGGGGGTCTTGAGTCCCCCCACATATTACTTGTAACATAGCCCTGGAAAGGTGGCAGTCCCCACAGCTGGCTGGAGGGGCAGAAGCCCCCCACACATAATTACCTAAATAGCCCCAGGAGGTGGCAATCCCTAGGGCTGTAGGGGGGCCCCATAGCCCCGGCATTCAATGAATAAGCCCCAAAAAGGTGATGGTCCCTGGGTGGGCCCGCATCTATTTTTATCATTGTCCCCAGGACATGGCCCACCCAGGGGCTTAAAGAAAACAAAAAAATGTGTTGAGATTTGTGGGTCCAACGTGAATCCCGCCAAAAATGTTTTTCAAAAATGCATTTTTTGGCCCTGGGGTCCCTGTTGGACCCCCTAAGCAGGGCAAGGGGTTCAGGGTGATTCCACCCTGACCCCTTTTATTGTTTTTTCATCTTTTTTTAACCTTTTTTCTTGTGACTCTGTTTGAAGTGGTTTGCAGCCAAACCGATTGCAGGCATGAGAACAGGAGGGTTTGTGGATCCTCAGCGTCCCTACTTGGATCTTAGCAAAATATTTAAATGTTTCAGGAACTACTGGACGGATTTACACCATTTAACCCAAAGAGTCCCATCTGAACCTAGAGCAACCTTTTTGCCAAATTTGGTGTAATTTCGTTCAACAGTTCGGGCTGTAGCCGTGTCTAAAGTTTCCTAAGGAAATTAACAGGGAGAAAATGTGTTTTGGGAACCCCCATTTCTTTCGCCCCCCCCCTCTGACAAATCACCCAGAAGCTTTCAACACAACAGCTGACCTGACAGTCTCATTATTTTTGAAAATTTTACAAAGATTCATCAAACGACACCAAAGATTTTGGCAAATCGAAAAACGTTTTTCCTATGGAAACTAGGTCCATCTATAACTACCTACTGGTGACCGTCAGTAGGCAATATATATATATATCGCTTTCCAGACTTAGCCCAGCAGCGAACACAAAGGTTACTTGTGCAGTAAATAAGAATACTTAACAACAATAAATAAAGGAAATTTGTGTTCCTTATAAATGACGACCTGTAGTTCAGATGAACAATATAGATTCTAAGGTATTTACGGTAGGATGTTTTGATGGTGGGTAGAGTGGGGCACAGTCCTACTCAAGGTAGGAATTCTCAGAAATGGTCGGAGGGTACGGGATGGGTGCAAATAGTTCAGACTGACGGTGTAAGGGGGGGTTCGGTATCTGTCAAAGAGAAGTTTCACTTTCTTCTTGAAGTGAAGGAATGATTGATTGTCCCGTAAATCTTGAGGTAGCGAGTTCTATATTCTGGGGTGTTTCTGGAGAAGGAAAGTGTGCGAGATTTCTCTTTGTTAAATTTTGGTGGAATAAAAAGTAGACTGTTAGAGCTTTGGAGAGGTTTCTTTTGATCAGCTTTTGTTAATTTATGTGTGAGCTGTATTGTTTTTCCATGTGCTTATGGGTTATGCAAGCAGTTCTGAGTATAGCTCCTGCCTCAATTGGCAGTCAGTTGAATTTTCGAAAGTGGGAGTGATGTGGTTGATGTAGTCTTGCCACAGGGTGGAGTGTGGCTTTCAAGGATTCTAGGTGTGTTTTGGCGTACCCGTGATCAGTGTGTTGTCGTAGTCTAACTTGAGGAGGACTAAGGATTGCACCACAGTCTTTAGGTCTTTGGTGAGGATGAAGAGTTTGACATTTTTAAAGTATTTTAGCATGTAGAAGGCACTTTTAGGTGAGGCATTAATATGCTCTTTTATGCTCAGGTGTCTGTCTAGCGTGATCCCCAGGGACAGTATGCAGTTTTGTGCAGTGAGGTTGTTGAGCCAAAAAGCTATGGGAAATACCTTTTCTTTGGGTTGGATGGAAAGGAGTTCAGTTTTGTTGTGGTTGAGCTTATGATAGTTGCTGGTCAGCCAGGATTGAACTGTGGCAAGGGGGCTATTTAAGTGCTGGATGTCTTTCAGGTAGAGTTGAGTGTTGCCTGCATTGAGATGATAGGAGATATTAGCTAGTTTAAGGAACATTGCAGGGTTTCTGTATAGAGGTTGAATAGGGTAGGAGACAGGATTGACCCTTGGGGGACTGCCTGTGGGACTGGTCTTTCTTTTGAGGTCGAGTTGTTAAGTGAGAACTGATCCAGGAAAGATGCAAAACATTTTAGGTGAATGTCATGGTTGAGAGTGACAAAGGCAGAAGATAAATGCAGGAAGACTAGAAGGCAGGCCTAGTTATCATCCAGGGATCTGTGTAGGTCATCTAAGATGTTCAATAGTGCAGCCTCTGTACTGCAGCCTTTCCTGACACCTGATTGGAAGTTGTTGTGCAGATTTTATTTTTCTATGTGATTGTTGAGTTGTGTAAACACACATTTTTCACTGGCTTTGGTGAGGAGAGGGAGGTTAGTTATGAGTCTATAGTTATTAGGGTCATTCTGGTCAGCGTCTGTTTTTTTAATGATTGGGGTGACTTGACACAGTTTGAGGGGGGCCGGCATGGAGCTGCTCGATAGGGAGGAGTTAATGATTTTGTTCTATATAGGTGAGATGATGTGACCGACACTCTATTGTCATTAACCAATCCAGGATCGCAATGTAGATTTCAACCGTAATATGTAAAGGAAAGGGTACATAGGACATCTGTTACGCATCTCTCACGCCAACTAAAAAAGTAAGGGTAACACTCTATTTACCTGAAACTTTGCCCTCGGGCACGTGTATCACTTAAGAACCCAGGCTAAGAACCCCAGAACTAGACCAATCCTTTGGAGGAGTTTCAGCACGAGAAACTACTCTACAGAGCCAAAATACTATCCAGCATATAGGGAGAGAATTACAGTAGGCTCAATAACTGCCACTGCTGCATACTCAAACTGGACAGTATGTAGATTTTACTTAGAATTCAATGTTCAAGAGAGAAATGGGTCTGTGAAGGGCATAATTCTCCACTAGCTTATCTGTTTTAAGAATACTGTTCTAAGATCTTCAAATGAGCCTCCAACTCTCTTGCATCCTGTAATAGATCCCAGGTGTGCCCAGCAAGCCTATTTGACAATCTTTTATAATGACGTGCTTGGAAGCTATTTTACCATGGAGCATTACCTCCCCTTCATTTAAGAAGTTGTTTCAGATGCCTCCCTTTCATAACCTCAGTGTCAAAATCACTTACAGTCCTCGGAACTATTTTGTTAATGGGAAGTTCATCAACAAACCCCTTTACATCAAGCATACCACAGGATATCTGGGAGCCATAAATGTATTAGTATTAATTAGCAAATTGTAACCTGGCAGTATGTGGTAGGGTTATAAGGGGATTTTTTCATTTTGTTTTATCAGAGTGCCGCGCCCTAACTAATTCCATACCTGAGTTGACCCCTGGGACATGCCCAGTTGTGACAGGTGTATCAGGTTTGTAGGTGTACCTTTTCACTGGGGAAGGAGGAGTATAAGACCTGCATGAGGGTGTATGTGTGTCAAGCACATTATGGCACTAGCTACCCTAGTGAATGAATTTATTCATAATTTCAGTACCTGTAAACTGACATTTGGTGGGAATAAAAGCATATGATGGCAATGCATAGCATGCACTAAAAGTATCTTGGAAATTACAATACCTATTTTGTGGAGGAAGTTGTATCAGTATCTTGAATGTGGAACTTAAATTGTTTTTTGATTTTCTGCCACAGAAACCATATTACTTGCACTAGTGTTGTGAATCTATCTAGGACCCTAATTAGATATCCCCGATTCATGCCCTTATGTGGTTATAACAAAACATATCCTTATAAAGGCATAAGAATCATGTCCATATTTAGGCTTGGCCAATGCAGTCCAAATACGGCAAGGCTACTCCCATAGACTCCTAGAAAGCACAACGTGTTCTTTAAACAAACCAAGCCTCCAGCAGCCCGGGAATTCCCCCTGCTTTTGTTTTGATTTGCACAAGGACTCCTGGAGTCCAGAAAGAACTGTTAGTTCTTAGTGACGTCTTATGTCCAACCTTACGTTAAACACGGCACCTTTCAGGTATAAATATACCAAGGTTGCCTTAAGCAGACACACGGTGGTTTGGAGCAGAGCGGCTATCTACTTGCCCGATGCCCAGCTGATGCGAGTGCTGAAGGAAGCCGACCCTCCCATTTGACGCACTGAGAGAGACGCTGTCTTTTCTCCTGCCGAGAAATCCAGCTCCGGTGTTTCCAGTCACCCTTGCGGGTTGCTGGGAGATCGAGTCCTGAGAGAGAGATACAAGACCTCCTTCATTCTATAAACCAAGGTACGGAGCTGACTAAAACCTTAAGAGATTTCTTGATTCAGATTCTTGGCAAAAAACCAACTTAACTTAAACTGCAACTTAATTACTCCTTCCCACGTATTAGGCTTAGGTCAGGTACACCGGGGTAGGCGTATATTAGAAGCACCAGTTGAGTACGTTAGTCATTGTTTTTATGTATGTATATATTTTAGCCGTTTTAAAGTATCATATGGCTAAGAAACCATATCAATGCTTTTACAGTATTATTTCATAATACTCCTTTTGCTGTACGCACTTTACTTCATGATAAGTTTTGCAATTGTGACATCTCAATAAATAACAAATTTTATTGAAAACGCCCGTCTCTCTATTTCTCTGCACTCCTGGTGAAATTAAGCATGCACGATTGACTGAGTGAAATAGCTGTCTATTGTTTTCACACGACTCTGGAGAAATACTCTTTATTCTGAGGGAGCAAAGTTGTCATGTTCATGCGGTTGTCAGAAGCTAATCCCTTCTTGTCTATTCAGGGAAGTTAACATCTCCTTGTTTACTCGAGAAAGTTTCTAGTGACCTCTGAGCTAGCTGGCAAACCTAATTAAGTCTAACATAGTCAGTAGAGACCTAGATGACCTCACTCCTACGTCTAAACTGCTGTTTATGTTATTCCAATGCGCAGAGCCTATTGGGAATATAGGAACTACACTACATGGCGCCCAACGTTTGGTAAGGCGATAATCTAACGCAAGACTCTAGAGTAACTCAGTTGTGCTTTTTCACACAGACCCTTTTTCCCGTAAATACTCCAATAGACGTCTGGAGTGGGTAAAAGGTTAATATCCGCCGGAACTTAGTAGGAAGTGATTCCTATGTATTAGTTTTTGGTTTAGTCAACGTTGAAGGATACAGTGTTCCAAAATATTGTGCACCTAATCTTTGTTTCCCTTGAAACTTGCTCTGCAAACAAAACTTTCTGTCATTAAAATGGGAGAAAATGAAGACGAAAGAGAGAGAGCTAGAATAGCAGCTCAACTCCTAGCGGATGACACAAGTCTCCGAGAAGAAGACACGAATGCTATAATCGTTCGGGTAAATGTAAGAAGAACTATAACTCTTAAACTTATAGAAAATGGACTATCACCAAGAGGTGGGTGATACAGTCATATTTGTAGTAGAGGCCCATGAATATTGGCAGACAGAGGTATTCTATTCATGGATACATTTTCCAGCAGCACACCCTGTAACACAAGATTTCCACTATTACAAAATAGAGGAACCTCCGGATGAATAAGCTCCTTTCGAGGACGTTGAAATCCCACTAACATACCAAGAGCACCTGCTCTGGTTTAATGGCGCCCTAAAACATCAAAATCACATCACCAGGCTCGGTCCACTAGGTAGACCAGGAGCCACGGGGCCGGTTCTAGCCAACTACACACCACATCCCGACATGGAAAAAATTTCAGACCGAGAACTATTAGCTCAGCTAAAACTGTTAATTAAAATACATAGACAATTGGTCCAATATGTCATGCGGACTTCAACAGTCCAACCAGCAATAAAAATTCTACAGACCACCCCTCACCAGGGGAACACAAATAAAATCACACCACAGAATATACAATCAGCCATTGGCAAAATTCCCGCAAAACGGAAACAGATTCCATTCTGGTTAGCCCAGAAAATCACTCAAATAGACGCGGTATTTCCTGATACTACACCTCATGAGAAACACAGAATTCTGACTATCTGTCTTCCAATGGGGATCGCACCACATGTGGAGGACTGTGACACTTGGGGCACAGTCTTTGCTTCGATTTACACAAAAACACATGGTTTTCCGTCCATGGCGGTTATACCAGACGTACTAAAACAGATTCAAAATGAATACGGTCCAGAACCTGCTTTAACTCTAGGTATGAAATTACTAAAAGACTTTAAGCAAGTCTCGGCTATATTACAAGCCAACATAAAAGGAGAAGCAGCATCAGTGGCGATCCGCCAGAAATTGAAAGAAACAGATAAAGCAGAACAACCTTTTGAACTTGCCAGAATCATAGAAAAATCCGATGAAGAACTAGGTTGAGATAGTTTGGGTGGGAAACCACTAAAACCCCAACAAACTGAAAATCCTGAAAAAACTATTATTAAAAATAATCTCAACACTCCAAAAAAGAGTTGGGAGGGTAATAAACAATCCACTCCCAGAGAAAAATGGTTTCAGTCCAGAGGAAGATCTCCTCAACGAAGAGATAGATCTCCAGAACGAGGAGGCAAGTCTCCCCAGAGGGAGCCCTCTGAGAAAAGATACAACCTTAGAGATAGGGATAAATTGAGGAAACCTGACAGATATCAAGATATTGATACACGTCCCTCTCGATCTTTTCAGACTTCCTCACAGAAATCGGACAGAAGAGGATGGTCAGAACACAAAGAAGAGCACGTCAAGTCCAAAGACAAGGAACCTGCTCATCAAAGTAAAAAATTACAATTTCCAAAGAAGAAGGTAGCTAGTATTAAAATAAAACATGCCGAGCATTCTGAGGACACAACTGAAAAGCGGAGAGTGGGCCCAGACAATGCTAGACAGCGCAGTAGAAGTAACCATAGCTTGCAAGATCCTGATGAATCCTCTGAAGACAGTAGACACAAATGAATACATTCAAGTGGAAACTGCAGACACCAGAGTTAGCAAACCCCATAAATTATATGAAATAACATTACGTATAGAGGGGGACAAGACTAGGAAAGTAAGGGGTCTCTTTTGGGATAACCTTTCAAAAGGCTATGACATCCTGTTAGCTGAAAAAGACTGTCCACCAGAGTTTGTCAGGGAGTGCACCCATGGCGAAGAAAGGATTATGCCTGCCTTCTCAAATCACATTCCAATTCATAAAAAATACACATTTGCTAGAAAATGGGCAGTGGCCCAAGCTCCTGCATTATATAAAAATCATGTAGGATGGGATGAGGATTCTCCTCACCATAAAATCCAGTTAATAAATCAACCAACTGCACAAAGGCAGTATCCTGTTAAGCAAGAAGCTAAAAAACAAGTCAGGGAGATCTTAGATCAACTTGAATACCAGGGGGTGATTGAAACATGCACCTCACAAATGAACAATCCTTTGTTTCCTGTCTCCAAGCCAGATGATTCATATCGTCTAGTTTTAGACTACAGACACCTAAACTCCTGCTGCAAAACATTTGCAGTACAAAACTCACACAGTGCAGCATTAATGAATAACATCGTGCGCAAAAAATATAAAACAACATTAGATATCTCAAATGGCTTCTTTTGTCAAAACATTGCTCCTGAAAGCAGGTATTTGACCGCTTTCTCAACAATGGGAGCGCAAAAACAATTCTGTCGACTCCCACAGGGATTCAAGAATAGCCCAGGATTATTCTCAGCAAGGGTAACAGAGTTACTACAAATGTATGATGATGAGGCATTATCATATGTCGATAACATCTATCTTACAGACGACGACCTGGAGACACACTTGAAAAGAGTGAACACAATAATACTTGGGTTCGCATCTGAAGGGTATAAATTCAACTTTTAGAAGTCACGAATTGCCCATCTAACTGTCCTGTTTTTAGGATATGAATGATCAAGTGAAGGCAAAAGCTTAGCAGACAATTTCTTAGAGAAATGTGCAGTACTCCAAGCTCCAAAAACGCTGAAGAAACTTACAATCAATACTAGGTTTCCTGAATTTCGGAAGAACATACATTCTAAATTATGCAGAGAGGGTTAAACCTTTCAATGAATTAATAAAACCTGATTTCAAACCAATTAATTGGACTCAGAAACACACAGAAATTTTAAGATCATTACAAACAGACATGTTAACTAAAACAAAACTGCAAACACGCGCAAATGAACGCAACCTTGTAATCCGAGTCATCCCAGGAAGATGCGGATTCACGTACCTGACCTCTAATGAGGGAGAAACGGTACAAATAGCTTATAAATCACACTTGTACACACAAGCTGAAATGAAATTCAGTTCTACTGAAAAAAATCTAACTGCGGTTCAAACTGCTGTAGCAAAAGAAAGAGCCCTAGTCCAAGGGAGGAACATATCTATTTTAACAGCAGTATCAGCCCTTGAAGCAGTAATGAGACCTCGCATTCCAAATGCTGTGGCATTAGATCCAAAATGGATACAATGGGAAAATTCTCTTGCTGCAGAAGACGTGAAACACGCTTTTGATCCAAAAATGAAAAAACTAGAAGATCTAGAATACGAGCATGAATATCCTCTGCCGATCGAGATTCTGCCTCTAGAACAATACACCTGTGTGATTTACACAGACAGATTTGCACAACACTACGTTGTGGGAAAACAAACTTACAATGCAGCGTGCGCGATTGTTAAAGGCCGCTGGCGCTTAGGTAAAATCAGACCGATAATTACAAAAACTGAATCAATCAGAAACTGTGCAGCTCAGAGAGCTGAAATAAGATCTTTAAAGATGGCGCTTGAAAATGCGGATCGCGAATTCCCCACACTAATAGTGTGCGATTCGCATTACTGCGTCCAGTCTTACAATAATGACATGCAGACATGGATCAAAAACGGGATACAAAGATGACACAGGTGCCACAATAAAGCATAAAAAACTCTGGGAACAAGTAGTTCTTTTACAGAAAGAGCTACAAAAGACTCACGTGATACATACACTGAGTCATCAACGTGATGGCGTTCACGTTGCGGGGAATTCATTGGCTAATAGAGCCACAGCGGCAGTGGGTCAATCGGCTTCCGTAGCGACAAAAAAGCGTTCTAAAAAACACATAGATGGAGAAACCATGCTGGCAGTAAAAGCCTCATTAAAAGGCGACTATGCAGCATTACCTCTCAACTATCCACTCAGTAATACATACATAATTGATGCAAACTCCGTTCCTTTTGCTCAAATCCCTGGAGTGGGGGACAGAGTAATTCCAAACACGAACCGGAGGGCTTACTTGATTCAAGAAGCACACATGGGACAGGATCTAAGGCACCAAGAGATTGTGAAATCTCTAAAAGAATTGCAATCAGAATACTGGTGGCCGGGGATGAGCCTGCAAAATTACAAATTTGCAATGGATTGTCCAGACTGCAACAGAGATCGCAGTTGTGAACCGGACCCGACTACTGCCAGGACACCTTTATTAGAAAGCATCAGGCTATCTATACGCAGAAATCCAGCCGGAGAAATGCATTCCCATAAATATTAAGACGAGATTCACTTAAAATATAGGCCCCAGCGCGCGGCTGACGCCAGAACTGTTATAAAAGATTTGCGTGTCTTTATCGGCACATACGCAATTGGCATGCTACATTCTGACCAGGGTCCTGCGTTTAGCTCTCGAGCTTACAAAGAGGCCATGACCAGCATGGGCATTGCATTGCAGTACTCTTCTCCCTTCCATCCTGAGGGAAATGCGGTAGTGGAAAGAAAAAACCATGACATAAAGCAATCTATAATGGTGATGGTATTAGGTTCGGGTGATGGGTGGGTCAAACATCTAACAAGTATCCAACGTAGTCTTAACAATCTGCCAAGAAATTCTCTAAAAGGTATCACTCCTTATGAACTATTGTTCGGAACTAGAATGAAAATCCAGGACTTAGATTGTCAGACTTTAGTGGTAAAAGAAAAAGCCTTTGATATCAAAGATCGTTTGGCTGTTTTACAGGACTTAAATAAAAACAAGAAGAAGTCTTAGTAACACAAAGTTAAAGCCAACAGCCACTGAAGAGAAACCACCTGTCCCAGCAAGACCGGTCTGGATTCCAAAGATTGGGGATCTAGTCAGAGAAAAGATCGCGGTGAAGAAGGAATTTGGGCCTTCTTACAGAAAAGCAGTACCTGTCTTAGCTGTCAGCAGAACAAGATCAGTAGTACTACCGCCACTTGCTGGTAAAAAGGAGAACAGAGTTGTATCCATCGACCTGGTAAAACCACAATCATGTGGCCAATAATAAGTAGTAGGCCCAGTGGACTCCCAAGAAATACCAGAAGACCAAATCTTGCTACAATCCAAGAGGTTCAAACTGAGAGACTAATCACATTTGATAAACCTGCAGTGAATAAAAAAGGACTATGCAACAAAACCATGGAACTTGTGCCTCTTGAAACCCAAATTGCAACAGTTCATCAAGAAATGCCTGTCTACAACGATGTAGCCTCAGACTATGCTAATGAAACAAAGAAAAATGCAAAGACTAAAGAAAATCCGGAAGCAATTCCAACAATTGACAGAACTGCATCTGGCTACTTCATCAATTTCGATGATGACTTTTCTGATGATCCAAGTGAACATGAAGAAACGCCAGCAACAAAAACTTTCAAAGAAAAAATTACTGAACTCTTTCATCAACTAAAAGAAACATATTTGATTTCACCATGGATTGAATTTTGGATTGTGTTCGGTGTACTTTTCCTCCTGCTTTGGCTCATCATGGTTTTATGTTTGGGTAGATTTATTGATGGAAAATATAGTACAATGGACACAGCAAGTCAGAACATCAACTTGGTCCTAAAGCCTCACAGATCTTCTCACATCGAGAAAAGAGAACTGTCATCAGTGAACATCCCAGCCAATCCAATACCCGGAGGGGTAGCATGGGACAAAACGGATTATGAAATCTATGGCCCGATTGAGCTCTTGAAATATCCACATCAATTTAAGGTTTCCTTAAGTGACTTTGTGACACCAAGTACTTTCTCTGATGATTGGGACTTTGAAAATATTAATAATATGATGTCAGGTTTAGTAATGTCAGCAAAATTTACAGAACATGATTATTTACAGGGTTCATCGAACTATGAAGAAATGTACTGTTTTAACCACTATGGTCATCACTATTTGCATAAATCTGCTCAACCTAGAAATGTTTTAAATTATGATCAATGGGAACATTGTCCAACACCGCCAAAAGGCAGCTCGAAAACATTTCATTAGAAATTCACATACTTCTCAGTGATCCAGAAACGTTTTATTTTAAAATGTTAAATAAGACAGGAATGAAAACAATGTTGACAAATACTAAATTGATTTATTCTGAAAAATGTTATGATAAAATGTCTACATTTGGTTTTGAATTTTGGAAAAACAACATTGAAACAAAAACCATCTGGGGTTCGAAAGACTGGCAGGTACAAGGTCTAGAAGCATTATTTAGAGCCTGCATGATCCCAGAACAGATAATATTTCTGAATGACACCATTCAACAGACAACCTGTCTTGGTTTAGCCAAGATAAAAGACTTAAACAAACCATCTATTCCAAAGCCCATACCTGATAGTAATAGCACTACAGATGTGGAGATAGACGTTTCCCATATTTTACACCAAAACAGAACTAATCCTGATTGGAAAAAATGGTTGATCTGGCCCACAGACACAAATAACTGTCAAGATAGATTCCTGAACAAAACACAGGGGTTCAAACAGAACAGACCAGATCCAAGATATACCCAGAGACAACATCCAACGATAGTTACAACATATAGTGTAGGAAAACTCTGCCTCGAATAGCTACAGAAATCCACACTGCCAGAAATTAAGAAACACTTAACTTTACTTAAAGAAGGTGCTGACTTGCGAGATCTCATACTGGGACCTCGCAAACAGCGTCAAAAACATTTCATATACACCGGTATATACACAGCTTACAACGAAGCTTGGAAAGTGACGCAAATTGAAACTGCAGAGAAAATACGAGAAATTGATCGTATAAATTTGGAAAAATCCCTTTCTGTAGTGGACAATGGGTTAACGACTCTGTCCTCCAGAATTTATTCACTGGACAGTATTGTATCATCTGCTATTGATATAATAGAGCAGGACTTGCTAATGTTACAACATGGTCAGTCCCAATTACGTTCTATTGTACAGCTAGGCTGGATGTTGCAAAACCTGCGTTCAGGCTACGTGCCATGGTGTCTAATCAACACAACGTCATTATTTTCTATCTTTAACCTTACTGATAAACAAATCAGTTTGGCACAAAAAGGAGCAGACTATACGATTCTGAGCATTGAAAAACTTGAGAGATTACCATTGACAATGTCAGAGAGACCTGTCATTGAATGGATAATACATGGAACGATTACAATCCCAATAACAACTTTCCAGTTTAAATATTGCCAAAAGTATATACCAGCAGGCCTGTATGAAAGGTTGGCTAAAGGATACATCAAATCAACCTGGAAATTACCTTATACACATAAATGCTATAGTGAAGGGAAAAAAGAGGTATTCCTTAGTGGTAACAATTGTAAAGAATCACTAAGCGGTACACTTCTGTGTCAAGGTATTCACTTGCATGGAGCCTGCGAAGGTTCATCAAATAACCTTTCATGTCACCTGCACGGCACTCCTGCAACACAGATAGAGCCTTTTTTCAGACAGCTTTCCAACGGCAGCTATGTTCTAATAAGTGACCACAGCTGTTGTGGCATGGTGCCAGGAAAAGCCTATCTCGTAACCGTTACTTCCAGGGTCATTTGCTGTATGCAAGTATTGTATCCAAATGGCAATCCAGACATGGAGGCTGCAATATGGCCTTCTTTGAATATCTCTTCTATTCAAATTGATACTTTAGGCAGAATGAAGTCTATTCTTTTACAGACAACTGTGCCTTTAACCTCGTCCAAAGAGACGTATGATCTGCAAGTTGCAAGGACAGCGGCAGAGATACATTCCCTATTATCAACAAATTGCCCCGTACATTTCGTAGAAATGTTAGATCAAATTTTAAACATGTCTGATACCAGTGGCATCGCATATGTATTTAAGACAATTTTTTCGGGACTATTAGCACCCTTTGAAACAGTTCTGGGCATCTTCCCGAATTTTGTGCATTCTGTATTCGGCGGCCTGCCTCTTCTTTTGGGACTCGTAGCAGGAATTTTATTTTTGTTCCTTCTGCTTCGATATGGCAAGCCAAGCAACAGACAAAACTCAGGCTACAATGGAAGAAACGATGCTGGCCATACGTTTCAGAGAACGGATCACTAAAGTCCTTGGCTTTGCCCGGCTAAGAGATCTGAGTACTACCTGGTTTCTTTCATTCAGACCAATCTGGCAAGATTGCATCTTACCTGTGCTTCGATGTCTGCTATGCGGAGAAGAATGTGTGTTGGATGTCTGTCTTACACTACCATCAGCAGTACCTTTGGATATCGATACTTTGCTTGGTTCGGTAATGTTTCATGCAACGTGTTGTCCCCAGCGGTTACCTATTCTGATGATCGCATTCGGTGAGACTTCACCATTACGATTAGATGGCGGTGAAGTACGAGATGAAAGCAGCACCACACAGGTACAACCTTCTGTGAGCATTGCTGATCCAGACATCGATAATAGCAATGATTCTCACATTTGCACAATTTCAGCATTTTCGAACTTGGTCGAACTCTCACCTACTGTTGTAGACCAATTTTGTGCAACTCTGTCTGATATGATGTTCTCCCCTAACAACGAGAATAACGTTTTTAAACAACGAGTACACAGCGTTCCCTGAACTCTGAATTCGGCCTTCAGTTTTTGATAAAACGAAACTACTGAAAACAATTGGAACTATTTTTTCCCCTGAAAGCGAAATTATTTTTTCCACTTCCAAAATATTTACCTTTTTTTTGGCACACGGTAATCTGCTTAACCCCTTCAGCGCTAATGACAAGGGTAACTCGTCATGGAGTTTCCATTGATTTCAATGGAAAGTCAATGGAGGCCTAGTAAACCCCTTAGCATCCAAGTGGTTAAAGTAGAACTATTCTTAGAGAACAGAGCTTCTACTCTTAGAGACACTAGAGACAATATTTTGACTTAGCCTCTAGCACATGTACAGTATTGTATAAATATGTGATGAAATGGTCTCGACCTTCTTTTCTGTATTAAGTGCCATTTCATAAATGTAATTTTCGCAATTCATTCAGCCGATATTTATATATGCATTATCTGAATGATACAACTGCTTGAAAGACGTACAGTATAATACTCATTTTCGTGTATACACCATACACCATTTCAAATGCAATCTATGTATTTTGGGGTGGGTTGGAAAAAACACATGCATCGTTATATGTTTAGTATTGCTTAGTATTTAGTAATGATTGACATAATACGTGGAGTGGGTGTTGTGAATCTATCTAGGACCCTAATTCGATATCCCTGATTCATGCCCTTATGTGGTTATAACAAAACATATCCTTATAAAGGCATAAGAATCATGTCCATATTTAGGCATGGCCAATGCAATCCAAATGCGGCAAGGCTTTTCCCATAGACTCCTAGAAAGCACAACATGTTCTTTAAATAAACCAAGCCTCCAGCAGCCCGGGAATTGCCCCTGCTTTTGTTTTGATTTGCACAAGAACTCCTGGAGTCCAGAAAGAACTGTTAGTTCTTAGTGATGTCTTATGTCCAACCTTACGTCAAACACGGCACCTTTCAGGTATAAATATACCAACGTTGCCTTAAGCAGATACACGGTGGTTTGGAGCAGAGCGGCTATCTACTTGCCCGACGCCCAGCTGATGCGAGTGCTGAAGGAAGCCGACCCTCCCATTTGACGCACTGAGAGAGACGCTGTCTTTTCTCCTGCCGAGAAATCCAGCTCAGGTGTTTCCAGTCACCCTTGCGGGTTGCTGGGAGATCAAGTCCTGAGAGAGAGATACAAGACCTGCTTCATTCTATAAACCAAGGTACGGAGCTGACTAAAACCTTAAGAGATTTCTTGATTCAGATTCTTGGCAAAAAACCAACTTAACTTAAACTGCAACTTACTTACTCCTTCCCACGTATTAGGCTTAGGTCAGGTACACCGGGGTAGGTGTATATTAGAAGCACCAGTTGAGTACGTTAGTCAATGTTTTTATGTATGTATATATTTTATCCGTTTTAAAGTATCATATGGCTAAGAAACCATATCAATGCTTTTGCAGTAATATTTCATAATACTCCTTTTACTGTACGCACTTTACTTCATGATAAGTATTGCAATTGTGACAATTCATTTCTCTTGCATGAGAAAGAAGACTGCTCAATAAATAACAACTTTTATTGAAAACGCCCGTCTCTCTATTTCTCTGCACTCCTGGTGAAATTAAGCATGCACGATTGACTGAGTGAAATAGCTGTCTATTGTTTTCACACGACTCTGGAGATATACTCTTTATTCTGAGGGAGCAAAGTTGTCATGTGTATGCGGTTGTCATAAGCTAATCCCTCCTTGTTTACTTGAGAAAGTTTTAGTGACCTCTGAGCTAGCTGGCAAACCTAATTAAGTCTAACATAGTCAGTAAAGACCTAGATGACCTCAGTCCTACGTCTAAACTGCTGTTTATGTTATTCCAATGTGCAGAGCCTATTGGGATTATAGGAATTACACTACACTAGGTCATCTGACTGGAACCAAAACAAACTTAACTGAAACCTGACTAAGGAGCAGCAAAGTCAGTTCAAATGAGTTTGTTAAGGTATATTACACCTACGCTCAAGGTATTTTAGTGCTCCATAAAAGTGTGCAATCACAGTCTCAACCTGGCTGCCTTGGTGTAGACAGTAATAGTTTTAAACATGTAAATGCTCCCAAAGTGTTACTTACCTCACCACACATGTCTCTTGAATTCACGGCCCTCTGCTGGGTGGGCAGGCTCTGCCTACAGGGCATGCAAAGAGACCATGTCCTACATCCAGCCTCTGGACCTGGTAGCCTTAGTGAAGACTGTAATTGTTTTAAATATGTAAATGTACTCAAAGTGTTCTTGCACCCATCCCCATTCATCAGTGCCCTATGCTGGGTGAGCAGGCTCGGGGGGCAAGGTGCCGCCAGAGACCATGGCCTCCATCCGACCTCTGTGCCTCCTGAATTTGCAATGCACTGATAGCAATGCTGAAAAGTAGTGGGATTGCACCGGATCCTGGTTTCAGGTGCTATTTCTGAAATGTACCTAGGTTCCGACTGACCCAGAGAAATATGATTTATTTGTCCGGATGCCATATTTCAACAAGGCAGTTCCCGGTCATTGTCTCCATTCTGTTCGGTGCAGCAACCTGCAGGCAGCAAGGGGACTTTCTTATTCTCACTTCTGCACAAACAAAGAACAATTTATAGGGAAATCAGTCCTTCTTTTGTTCAAGTATCATTCTGGCTGGGAGCCATCTGGAGCCTAACACCTAGATGCCAATGCAATGGAAGAAAACAAAGGCACATAGTTTATCACTTCACAAGTACTTTAGCGAATGTATGACTGGAAGGTAAGTTTTGACTTTGCTCAAACCCGTCACCCACCCCCCCATTTAAGAAATGAATATTCAATGTAAGGATGCTAGATTTATCATTTTGTGTAATTATTTACACTAAGGGTCTAAATATGAATTTGGCAGTCCTGGGACCGCTATATCTGCTATCGTGTCGGACATCCTGCCAGATTACGATGGTGGCGGTGGGACCGCCACAAGACTGCCTCCACTTCCAGTATCCAGCAGTGGTGGGAAAAGCAGAATTGAATCATGGTGGTGCTGATGCCTCAGTGTCAAGCAGATTGCGACCTGCCTTTCCACCAAGCATTTCATGGTGGGGACGATGTTATGAAATGCTGTGCGGAAAGGCATGCACGGAAACCAACTCACAGGGCCCCAGGGCAAATCTGCTCATGGGTGTGTGTGGGGGCTCATGATGTGCCCCCCAAAAGTGCATGGTTGTGCATGCACTATGTGGCATGCGCAACATGGTGCATGCCACACCGTGCACGGACATGCTGTTGGTACTGTCATGGCGGCGGTATGCTTTTTAGGGACTCCTATAGGCCAAACATTCCTGGCACTGTGACATTACCACCACTGCACCACCAACCCTGGATTACTGTTGTAACCTGACAGGCGGCAATGCCGACGGCTGCACGGTCTTCCTGGAACCCCCGTCGCGGCTGTCCTACAGGAAGACTGCCAAAGTTGTAATAAGGCCCTTATAATAATTTGAATGTCACCTACTAATTTATTTTTTACTCCGTTCTTTTATAAAGCTACTTATCCCATATAGGTGTCGAAGTGATTTACATCATACATGGAGTCACAATAAACCATAAAAGTATGTAATTCAATGTACATGAAATGTTACTTAAGACAAGGTGTAGGAATCACATATCATCCATACTTGTGGAGATTATGGGCCCGATTACGATGTCAGAAGAACCGCGGTCCATATTGATATGGGCAATTAGAGGCAGCAGGCAGAGGGACCAACAGATGCTTCCGACGGGCTCAAGGAGCCGGTTGGACCATTGTTCGGAGCATAATACCCTACAATAGGGGCAGTGCCTGCTCAGGCACTTCCGTAGGGTTTACAATGTCCCTTTTCAACAGCTTCTCAAAGGTGGTCCCACCGTCATAGAAAGGTTGTCCCAAAGGGAGTTTGGGGGCCCCTAGCGTGGCCCTCATACCCTCTGGGCCTTAGGATAGGGCCCACCATGCACAAAACATCCATATAACCTGTGCCAGGCACCACCTGGTGCCAGGCATACAGTGCTGGGATGTTTCCAAACTTGCTTTTTTGCATTGAGGCTTGTGCTGCGGCCCATTTCTGGGCCACAGGCCAAGCCTTAATGCCTAACAGCATGCTTCTGACTGACTTTATGGCGGTCGGATTGTAATTTGTAGGTTGGGACTGCTGGCTACTTGTCGGGCGGTCCCTATCTCCAAACGATGTCGGTCAGGGGTGGGTGCACCTTGAAAACACTGCACCTGCTTTTGTTACCCGCGGCAATCCCAACCCCCACCCTGGGGGCCCACAGGGAAAACGCTCGCTGCCCGCAACGGCCAGTTCAGCCCTGTTTTCCACCCTTGTTGGATGTCCCTGATTATTCCTGGGATTGAAGTGTGTCTCCCCTCTAACCACGTGCCCCTGCCCCCAAGTTTTTTTTCTACAGCAGTCAAGAAAGGTACTCCAACCACTGTCCTCACACAATGGTGACTCACAGAAAATCTTTAAAGGGCAAAAGCCTAACAGATTGTCGTAGTTCTTGGACATCTTTTGGACTAGTTATTAATCGCATATACAATGAGCGGAAAAGCCAATTGTTTATAAACTCAAATCAAATTGTTCTAGCACACATTTCCAAAGAACTACTGATTTTGCTGTATCAGAGAGCAAACTTTTCAGTGGTACTTCAAACAGGAATTGCCACTTATAAAACATCCTCCGACAAATCTGCACGAAACCTGAAAGAAAGAAACTAATCTGAGTGTATCAACCATCTGTCAAGTTTTGTGGCAACCCACCAGATATGATTAGAGGTGTTTAGACAAATTATTGAACAAAAAAGTATTGTGATACATAAATATTGTGTCAAGAATATTACGATGCCACTGGAATCAAGCTATCCTGGCTGAAGAGGGGTGAAACCCCGAAACCGGTCCTAGGATGCTTGTTTCCGGTCCAGGGAGGACCTGGCTTGGGAGTTCGGGCTGGACTGTTCCCATGAGGCACAGGGTCAAGACTGATTTGCATATGGCCAGGTCCAAACTGGGTGGCAAGGTGAGCAAAAGAATTATGGATTTAACCCAGATCTCTTGACTGGGGGTGAATGTTTTGATTTGTTCTGCATTCCGTCCATCAATTGTGTGTCTTAAGAATATTACGATGACAAAATATAATCACCAGGAATGTCGAAGATCAATCAATCAATCAGGCATTTCTAAAGCGCGCTACTCACCAGTGAGGGTCTCAAGGCGCTGGGGAGTGTAGCTCTGGATCAGTCGAAGAGCCAGGTCTTAAGGCATTTCCTGAAGGTGTGCAGAGTGGGGGGCGTCTGATGTTGACTGGGAGCTCGTTCCAGGTCTTTGCTGCTACGTAGGAGAAGTCTCTTCTGCCTGCTCTGGTTCTGTGGATGCATGGGGTCTATGCCAGGGCGAGGTCGGGTAAGCGGAGGTTCCTTTTGGGTACATGGAGGGAGACTCTTTTGTTAAGGTATTTTGGTCTGATGTTGTGGAGGGATTTGTAGGCATGGGTGAGTAGCTTGAAGGTCACTCTCTTCTCGATTGGGAGCCTGTGGAAGTATCTTAGGTGCTGGGTCATGTGCTCGTGTAGTGGGGTTCTGAGGACGAGTCTAGCTGCGGTGTTCTGTATGGTTTGTAGCCTGTTTAGCGGGGTTTTGTTGATTCCGGCATGGAGAGTGTTGCCGTAGTCCAATATGCTGGTAATGAGTGCGTGGGTGATGGTCTTTCTGCATTCGGGGGGGGGATCCACTTGAAAGTCTTGCGGAGGGAGTTAAAACAGGTGGAGGCGACAGCGTTGATCTGGCGGTTCAGGGTGAGGGTGGAGTCTAGGATGATGCTGAGGTTCCAGGCATGGTCTGTCAGGATGGGTGGGTGTCCAAGGGCAGGGTGCCACAAGGACCTCTGTTTTCTCCAAGTTCGGTTTTAGGCAGCTGTTGCTCATCCAGGCTGTGACATCTTTCATTCCCTCTTGGAAGCTGAGCCTGGTGTCTTCGGGGTTCTTCGTGAGAAAGTGGATGAGCTGGGATTCGTCGGGGTAGGATACTATGCTGAGCCCTTGCTGCCTGATGATGGTGGCGAGGGAGGCCATGTAGATGTTGAAGAGTGTGGGGCTGAGCGAGGATCCTTGGGGTACTCCGCAGTTTATCTCAGTGGTTTGGGGAAGAAGGGAGGGAGTCTGATCCTTTGGGTTGTGCCGGAGAGAAAGGAGCGGAGCCAGTCAAGGGCGTTTCCCTGTAGGCCGGCGTCGAGGAGTCTGGCTGCAAGAATCCGGTGGGAGACAGTGTTGAAGACTGCGGAGAGGTCTAGTAGGATGAGGGCCACAGTGTAACCCTGGTCGAGAAGCATGCAGATTTCATCTCTGGCGGCAAGGAGGGTGGTCTCGGTGCTGTAGTTGCTGCGAATTCCGGACTGGGAGGGGTCGAGGATGGTATTAATATCTTTTTAAGTTTTTGGTTTAATATTATTAAAAAAGAAGTTGTTTGTAAAATTATCAGTGTATATAATATTGTTTTATGGCTTAATTTATAAGTATTTTTTATGTGCTTTATTTTATTTTCATGTTCATCTTTGTGTTAGTATGTTTTTGTAATTTTTTGTACTTATTTAAATGTACAATTGTTTTATTATAAATGATGATATTTATAAATAATATATATGTAATTATTCTATGGGAGTGGAATGTTGGGTTTTTAGGGAAAAAGGGTGGAGAGACTATTAACATGAAAAATGAATAAAAATGTAATATTGTATGTGATATACATATTTTAATTTATACATGGTATATTAAATATATAACATTAAATAATATTTTCTAGATATTAATCAGAATATTTATAGTTTTATATTGATTTTATGTAATTATTTATTATTTAGTTATAATATTATATCTAATGTGTAGATAATTTATTGTTATAAATTATAAATAGTTATTTAAGCGATGATTGGTAAAGTTAAATATATAGGACACATCTATCATGTAAGAGTATGTTATAAGTAATCTTTTTATTTCTTAGAAAACAAGCTTTAAAGATGTTTTACTGTGGGGTTTGGACAATAAATGTAACCCCTTTAGTGTTCAACACCTTCTCCAACATGATTTAGATTGCAGTGTGAATAGTAAATGTAACCCCTTTAGTGTCCAACACCTTCCTCAAAATGGTTTAGATTGGAGTTGGAACAGTAAAAGTAAACTCTTTAGTGTCCAACACTTTCCCCAAAATGGTTTAGATTGGAGTTGTGTAGGGAATTGGAATATTATGTAGTGGGACTAGTTAGGCCGTACTACAATACTCTTACATTACCACAAGTAGGTCCTTTGGATTCACATTAATAAATCCCTTGCACTATCCTGGTAGTGTGGCACAGAGATGTCAGGCTTTAATAGAGGAATGTGTTAAGCATTTCAAAGTACCAATTTTGACAACAAGTAAATGACACGATTCAATAGAAATCTGACACAAATCAGATTGGTATATGAATTTAGACACTAAAATGAAGACAATCGGATGAGTATAAGCAGAGTTATGGATCTTTTAAGGAAAAATAGATTGGTTAATTTCACTCTTGCAAAACAAAACAATTGGATGGTAAGGAACTACGGATCCCAGGACACGCGTCCGACAGTCAGTTCTATTTTAGCTGGCTCATAGGGCCTGAGAGCAGAGTTGTCCTGGCTGTCCCTGGTGGTGAAGCATGAACCATGGGTTTGCTGACTTTGCTAATTTTACCGCTTAGACAGTGCAGGTAAGAAAACAGGTGCAAAATGTCAACAACGGGGGAATTGAGGTGTTAGGTTGAAGATGCTGCAGGGTTCCTTCAAGGCACAGTGTCGAACAAAGGTAGTGGTAGGCGGAATGGCAACCAACAAGCCTTGGCAGCACCAATCTCAGCCTTGGGATACTTTGACCTCTGGAGTTCGGTGGAATGGTAGCTGTCTAAAACTTGCTGGAGGTCAGGACTAGGTTTTCTACAATGTACTAGGCTATTTACTTTTGTTCCGGGAGCGTGCTTTACCTGAGGGCTGCAGAGGACTACTACCTCTAGTCTACAGGGGTTCTGGAGTTGCCTTTGGCTTGTAGAGGGCCTCTTCTTTCCTTTGGAACTGGTCATGGTTAAGGATGAGTCGTAGTCATGCAGTTGCAAGGTGGTTGCCACAGGTGCAGATTATTGTGCCTTTGCTTTGTGTAGGTCTTGAAGTCACAGCCTTGGGTCTCTTCTCTGCCCTTGGCTGCAAGTTAATCAGATTTGAGGTTCAGGTGCCAGGGAGCCCATTAAATCCTGGATTTATGGTTGTTAGGGGTATGGGTGCTAGAGCTACTAGCTAAATTGGCTAATCCACCCCTGTAGTGCACTTCCTGTGGAGTGTGGCACCTTTTCTATCCAGAAGTCTCTATTCTCGCCCTTTTAAAAATGGCAGAACCTTCCTTGGCTGTACAGACCAGGTTGCCCGCACTAGGTGTGTGGCTAGCCTATTGGGGGTGTACACCTCCCGACTATCTTATTTTCCTGCCTGCCTGGATTCCAAATGTACCTGGGGTAGGGGATTGTCTTTTCCTCCTCTGGTAGGAAGCATACTTGTGTATCAGAGGCGGTGGAAGCTTTGAAGCTCACCATTCTGATATGCCAATTCACTAGCCATCCTGTTGGGGGGGTAACACCTCCCTCCCAGACATGCCTTTGCTTATGACCTCAGGGAGGTTTCACATCTCCTGACAGGGAGTTAGGTTCTTGTCTTGGAGGCTGCAGCTACAGGTTGTCACCTAAGGTACAGGAAAGGTTAGGGCAATCAGTTGGGCAACCTCTAAGTAAGCACCTGGGTGCATGCCACAATAACAGCATGCACCCTACCTCCTGGGCTCAGGAGGCCTACTTTAGAATGACTGGCATATATTAAAAATAGTATTGTGACCTTGCGACTTATGGTGTTGGCAAAGTCGAGTTTGAACAGTTTGCACTACTCCTGTAGTCTGCAATGCATGGCTACTGTGTTGTGGATGTTTACTTAGGTCACTCAGGCAGCAGTGGCCAGCACAGGTAAGTGTTTTGGGGCGGGGGCGGCACAGGGTGGGAAGGGGAAATCGACAGAATAGGTAAAATTAAATTAAATAAAAAAAACTTTCCGTTGTCTGTCGACATCTCCCCTGGCCAGCTCCACTACCTGCACCGGCTGCGACTGCACTCAGGGTGGCACAATTAGTGCTCAGGCCCTGGTGACTGCTTGATCTTTCATGCCCTGGGTACCACTTACCAGGGACTTATAATGGTTAAGGACCTTGCCAACTGGTTTGTATCAATTCACATGTATCATATTTAGAGGGAAAGCACTGGCACTGGGGCCTGGTTATCAGGCTTCAGTTCACTTTCACAATCAAAAAACCCTGTAGGGAAATGGAGCATCTCAAAAACTTGGAGTTCTCTACACTCTTCTGCATCAGCCACTCGAGAGGCCTATGTCAGTTTGAATCTTGACGTGAGTCCCAAACAGGCATTTTTCTCAGCTTCTATGGGGACCAAACCACAGCAAAAACTCCCCTCTCAATGGCACTCCAATGCTGCTCTCTATGGAATAACTGTCTACTAATAAAGGCAACTGGTTGATCTTGGCACTCATCATTTGTTTGTGACAACACTGCCTCAACCCCATGATCAGAAGCATCTGTTTGAACAATTAACTCTTTTCCATTGACTGTTGCTTTCAGGACAGGTGCGGAGTACATAGTCCCGTTCAGGGTGTCAAAGGCCTTTTGGCATACTGTGGTCGGTCTAGATGACCTTTTTAGGCTGCTTTTTGGAGTTGAGCTTGGCAAGGGGGGGCCAAAATCATACCATACCTCTTCACAAACCTCCTACAGTATCCAGTTAAGCCAAGGAAAGCCTTGACTTGAGTATGAGGAGCCTCCCAACACAGGATGATCTGAATTTTGGGCTTGAGAAGTTACACTTGGCCTCTACCCACAAGTTGGCCCAGGTAAATAACTAAACTCTGCCCTACCTGACACTTAATGGCCTTGATAGTTAGGCCTGTCTGTGCAGGGCCTATAGTACTTCCCTCAGGTGGACCAGGTGATCCTTCCAGGTTGAACTAAATACAGCAGTATTATTCAGACCTGCTGCAATAAAGTTGCCCAACCTGAAAGAGCTCGATTTACCAACCTTTGGAAAGTGGCAGGGGCATTTTCCAATCTTAAATGATCACTTCAAACTGAAAGTGGCCTTCAGGAAAAATCTGATCCTTCCATTGCTCCGTGGGTTAGCCTGATTTGCCTATCCCCTTAGGTTAAGTCAGAAGTACTCAAGAATTTGGCTGCACCGAACTTGCCTATGCGGTCATCTGCCCTTGGAATGGAGTGTGCAACAGTTTTAGTGACTGCATTAAGACCCCTGTAATCCACACAAAACCTTATCTCTGGTTTTTCACCCTTGAAGTGAGGTTTGGAGACCAGTACCACTGGGTTAGCCCAGGGACTGCCAGAAGGTTCCATCACACTAGCTCTAGCATCTTGTTGACCTCAGCTTTGTTGCAGGCTTGACTTGATCAGACAGACGACATCATACATACCATGCTCTCTGACCAGAGGTCAAGAAGAAGAGCTCAGCAAACTGGTTTAGTATTTGCTTGCAAACAGTTTGCTATTGTGCAGCAAGAGAGTCTAATACCACAACACCCTCCACTGAACCATCTTTGGGTTATATGATAGTAGGTCAGGGAGGGGTTCACTTTCCTCCTCTTGAACCCATCAGTGACCATGAGAATGGTCATGTCAGCTCTGTCTTGGTGTGACTTTAGGCGATTTACATGGAGTATTCTTTGAGGACTCCTAGGGGTGCCTAAGTCCACCAGGTAGGTGACTCTTTTCTTTTCCAAGATGGTATAGGGTCCAGTCCACTTGTCCTGGAGGGCCCTGAGACCCACAGGCTCCAAAACACCCACATTAATCTTTCTGGTTGCCACTCAACCAGTGCTGACGTTTGGTCATACCAGAATTTGAAAAGCTCTTGGCTGGCCTCTAGATTCCTTCTTGCCCTTTTCATGTACTCAGCCATGCGAGAATGCAGGCCCAGTACATAGTCTAATAAGTCAAGTTTGGGCTCTTTCAGAGATTTTACCCAGCCTTTCCTCACCAGATTTAAGGCATCCCTTACAGGATGGCCAAACAGAAGTTCAAAGGGGCTAAATCCAACCCCTTTAAGAGCCAACTCTCAGTATGCAAACATAAGGAAAGTCAAAAGCACATCCCATCTCCTTCTGACTTTTTCAGGTAAGCCTATTATCATGCCTTTTATGGTTTTGTTGAACCTCTCAATTAAACTGTTTGTCTGGGGGTGATAAGGGCTAGTTAACTTATAGCTCAAACCACTCATCCCACATAGATTTTAGGTATGCAGATATGAAGTTGGTTTCTCTATCGGATACCACCTCTTTAGGAAACCTCACTCTGATCAAGATATGTGACTAGTGGATAGAAATATACTTTTTTCTCTGTTATTGATGATTCTGTGTTTGTAATGTGACTCAGATAGAACCAAGATGCCATGTACTTATATGGATTCAAAATGTTTTTTATAAAAAAGAAATCTAAAAATGTACTAGGGCCACCTGTAAACTGCGATAATATAAATGACATTGTATATGTGTGTATTTATTTGTCTTTTGTTATTTAGACTTGTCCTGAAGAAGGTGTTTTTAATTTCAAATAACTGAAACGCTGCGTCGACAACTACTTCTTGAAAACTCCAATCAGTATATATGACATGCCATTCTAATATGTGATTTTTATTTTTTTATTTATTGTTTTTTAATGAATCTATGTTATATAATTGTGCACTGTATGTAATACAATATTGATGACTTTTTTAAGAGAAATTTATGTATGTCTTTTTTTATATGGTTTTTGTCTTGAGCAGTTTACTGGTAGGGTGGTACTAGCATTTCTATCTGAGCTTCTGAATTTGTGCCTAGCTTGATTTAATAGCGCTCTTTTTCACTGGGACTTCTTTTATTTGTGATGTATTCTTATTGCCACACACACCCACTCAGGGAGACCCAGCATTTCTGCATAAGCCTTCCTTTCCACTTCTCCCCAGGTAGACGTTTCCAGATAATTTCCCAACAGACAGTCTACTGGGATGCCAGTGGACACAACCACCTTCTTTGAGCCAGTAACCCCTCCCCATTCCATGCTTACCAAGGTCATTGGATGCAGCTTAGTCTCATTGTCAGCATCAGTTATCGGGTAACAATATCTGGTGACTAGCACCAGGTATAATTTAGTCTGGGGAAACCAGTCTAGATGCCACCATAGTAACACTGGCATCTGTATCTCCCAGAGTCTCTACCTCAGGCCCATTGATCTTTGGCCTTTTTCTTTATGTATCCATGCTTAGAGATAAGACTGCCAGGGCTTCAATATCCACTCCACCCAGGGAAACTAAAGTAGCCTCTGTGTAACCTCTGGCCTCTCCAGAGAACACCTTCATCCCCTCGCCTTTGCTAGCCAATCCCTTGGACTGTCCACCACTGGGGGACTTTTTGGAGCAAACTGAATCTCCTCTTGTATGCCCTAACTGATGACAGGCATGGCATATCCCAGAAGCCTTTGCAGGGATGCAGTACTTTACCCGATGACCCCTACCTTTGGACTGGGAAGAGTCCTGGGGCCCACTCTCCTGAAAATAACTTTGGGGGCCTTTAGAGAACACCTTCTTTTTAACTTTATATTGTGCTCACATTTTTCCCTTGATGGGAAGTTTGAGCATGCTTTTTCTCGTCACTCCCACCATGGGCCTTAGAAGGCAACTTTGAACCCACCAAATACTGATGCAATTTCTCTGTGGTACAGTTTGTTAAAATGTGCTCTTTCATAAATAAATTATATTTTCCAACATAAGTCTCCATCTCATGGCTTTTTATTTAGCCTTCTAGTGCTTCGACTGAGAAGTCTAAAGAGTCCATACATAACTTTTTTTTAGCTTTATGGGTGTCCCTAGATTTCACTCTGTACTCTACTTTGGTGAGTCTAAACCCTTCTATTAAAGATTCCTTCATATGATTGTAGGACTCAGCCACATCCTCACTAAGGGTCAGAAGTCTATCTCTGTCCTTGACTGAGAACAACTCTCACATTATAAAACCCCAGTGATGGTGACCTATTCTTCTCATTTTGCATGCCCTCTCAAATGCTGCAAACCATTTGTCAGTATCACAACCATCACTAAACATGGAGACAATCCCTATGGAGAGCTTAGGCTGAAAAGCTTCCTCCTTTTCCCTATGTACTATGCTGCCACCATTATCTTTGGGCATTAAACCCATCTTAACCATTCTGTCTTCAAGGGTTAGTTTCATTTCCTCAAGATGAATGTGTTTCTACTCTAGTAAGATCATAAGAGAGGGTCAAGCTCTTCCTCAAGGTTAACTCCCACCCTACCAGTGGGGAAGGGAGAATTGCTACAGTAGCTTCTGTGACTTCCTGCTGCTGAAGGGGGTCTGGGGAAAGGCAGAGGGTTTTCGTCTTCACCTTCTTCCCCAACATCTTCTACTTGGGCCAAGACATCATCCTCATCATGTCCAGTTTCTTTCTTCTGAGACATGACCTTCCCTCTTTGTCTGTCACTTCTCATAGGAGCTGAGGGCTATCTCAAGGTCGTTCTTTGGCTGAAGTTCCAAAGCCAATGCTCCTAATTTTGCACAAGGTTCTCAGATCACTGATCTTCAGAGCTATGAGGATGGACAGGTCGAGATTCTTGTCAGCCTCCATTGTGCACTAACCTTTTATTTGAAAGTTGGCACTTTTTAAAAACTTTATAAAAGCTTCAAAAACTTTTTCCTAACTTTCTAAAAAAATATATTACTTTGGAATGGGGGTGCAAACATGCTCCTAACAATTCCAATTAAAAAAACTTTTTTCTAGAAAAACTTGAAAAAATGTCAATAGTGGATTTCTCATACATAGTCACTTATAACCAAGTGCTACAGCAAAACACAAGTTCAGGCTCCCACCTCTGTAGCACCAATGTAGGAAAGTGGAGTATTATTCAGTGAGGCTAGTAAGGCTTCACTTGTTAATAAACTCATGATACACAAGTAGGTCCTTTGGATTCACACTAATAAATCTTTAGCTCAGTCCGGTAGTATGACACAGAACAGTCAGGCTTTACTACAGGAACATGTATTAAGCATTTCAGAGTACCAACATGGAAGGTTAGTAATTGAAACAACATATAAGAAAATTGACACCAATTAAAAAAATGAAAGCAGATTTTGATATAAATTTAGTCCCCAAAATTAAGACAATTAGATGAGTGTAGCCAGAGTTATCGATTTTTAAAAGAAAAATATATATCACAGCATTTCACTGGTGCAGAACGATCACGATGCGGTCAATGAGAAATCACACTAGTGACAATAGGTCATTTGCAGGTCAAGTTCCGTGGAAACCACTGGATTGTAAGGTGATGTAGGTCCCAGAATCAGGGTTTGAGAGCGAGTTGAATTTTGCCTGGTTCGTAGGGCCCGGGGGCAGAGTTGTCCTGGCAGTCCCTGGTCCAGGAGCGGGTGCAGCGGTTTACTGGTTTACAGTGCTGGTGAGGAAACGGATGCAAATTATCAATATTGGGGTCACTAAAGTGAAGTGTTGAAGATGCTGCAGAGTGCCCTCAAAGCACAGCGTCAAACAAACAAAGTGGTAGCCAAACTGGCCACAAACAAGCATTGGGAGCGGCAGGCTCAGCCATAGGTTACTTTGCCGTACTGGAGCCTTGGGGAAAATGGTAGCCGCCTGATAAGATCTGGGTTAAATCCATCGTTCTTTTGCCCAGCTACATGCAAATCAGTCTTGACCCTGTGCCTCATGAGAACATTCCAGCCCGAACTGCCAAGCCAGGACTTCCCTCAACCGGAAACAAGCATCCTGGGACCGGTTTTTGGGTAACACCCTTCATCAGCCAGGCTAGCTTGTAACACCCTTCATCAGCCAGGCTAGCTTGGAACCAGTGCCAAAGTGAGCAAAGGACCCACGTCTGGGCATACCCTGCCAACTTAGGGCGAACAAAGCAAACACAAGGAGATGATGGACAGAGTGCTGAAACCTTTCAGACACTCCCTCCCCCAGTCATAGATCTGGGTTGAATCCATCATCATTCTTTAGTTCACTTTGCCACCTCAATTCAGACCTAGCTATATGCAAATCAGACTTGACCCTGTGCCTCATGGGAACAGTCCAGCCTGAACTGCCAAGCCAGGTCTTTCCTGAACTGGAAACAAGCATCCTGGGACCGGCTTCTGGGTAACACCCTTAATCAGCCAGGCTAGCTTGAATCCAGTGGTAAAGTGAGCAAGGGACCCACGTCTGGGCATACCCTGCCAACTTAGGGTGAACAAAGCAAACACAAGGAAATGATGGACAGAGCGCTGAAACTTTTCAGACACTCACCCTCAGGCAATGATCTGGGTTGAATCCATCATCATTCTTCAGCTCACTTCGCCACCTCAGTTCACACCCAGCTATATGCAAATCAGTCTTGACCCTGTGCCTCATGGGAATAGTCCAGCCCAAACTGCCAAGCCAGGCCTTCCCTGAACTGGAAACAGGCATCCCGGGACCGGTTTCTGGGTAACACCCTTCATCAGCCAGGCTAGCTCTGTAGAAGTCAACGTGTGTAATATTGTTCACTAATAACATTTCTGACTGCTTTCTTTGTTTTACGGCACTCGCCCAAAGTGAGCTTTCCTTTTCCCCAGCAATAGCGGTGCTTCATTTGACCCCCGCACCCATTCCCACAGATTTCTTCACACACGCACCTCTTTCCGTGCGTGGTTACTTTGGTGCTCTTCCAAAGTGAGCCTTCCTTTTCCCCAGTGAGAGAGGTGCTCATCTGACCCCCCCACCAATGTCTTCACACATGGCACCTCTTTCCCTGCACGAGGCTACTTGTGGACACCCCCCCCCCCCTCCTCCACGCCTGTATGAACCTGCCTGAGTCCGCCAGAGTACAGGACGATGTGCTGCCTACAACAACTAAATCACTAAATGTGAGTTGAGTTTTTTATGGTTTATGTTGTATGTCACATATGCTTTTTTTAAACCCTTTTCCGGAAAGATTATCGGGCTTGGGTTTCTTTTGGGATTCTTTAGTTGCCCCTGACGATACTTGTTTTTAGAAGCAGTTTTACTCGCGGAGTTACTTTAAGCTCCTTTATGGGTGCATGCGAGTGTCGTGGAATCGAAGGAAGTTGATTGTAAAAATCGTTTTCTAAACCTCTGGTGGCCTTTATCACCGTGGGTCACTGGAGCATGTTTCATGTATACGTTACTTAGACTTCAAAGCATTTGCTTTCCGAGCTGCCGCTAAACGGAGGAGAGAATGCCTTTCTTGCCTATGTTATCAGTTTATGGAAGGCAAGTGTTTTGAAACTCTGGTGCTAAAGCTAAACTTACTGTATGGCACGGATCTCTCTTGCCTTTGTCTGTACCTCTGGAATTAAGTGCAGTTGGTATTCTGCTAATCTGTGTTAACTTCAGACGTTCTTCCTTCTGATTGGGTACTCTACTTTATATTCTTCTCAAACATTTCAGATTCTTGAACCATCTCTGTGCCAGTGAAATTTGGTCTTTTTTTCTTTTAAAACCTTCAAGACCCTTCTCATATCAAAAGCATCCGACTTTTCCACAGCAATTCGACACCAACTACCCATGGTCTGGTATTCCATTCCCTATTACTCCAATCTCCAAATTGACATCGTCTTCTCTCTTGTTTCATCCGCTCCAACTCTTCCTCTATTTCTGTCTCACTCTCTCCTGCCCCTTCACTGTCTTGGCCTCTCCACTCTTCCTCAGTTTCCGTCTCACTCTCTCCTGCCCCTTCACTGTCTTAACCTCTCCACTCTTCCTCTATTTCTGTCTCACTCTCTCCTGCCCCTTCCATGTCTTGGCCTCTCCACTCTTCCTCTGTTTCTGTCTCACTCTCTCCTGCCCCTTTACTGTCTTGGCCTCTCCACTCGTCCTCTATTTCTGTCTCACTCTCTCTTGCCCCTTCACTGTCATGGCCTCTCCACTCTTCCTCTATTTCTGTATCACTCTCTCCTGCTCCTTCCCTGTCTTGGCCTCTCCACTCTTCCTCTGTTTCCGTCTCACTCTCTCCTGCCCCTTCACTGTCTTGGCCCCTCCACTCTTCCTCAGTTTGCGTCTCACTCTCTCCTGCCCCTTCACTGTCTTGGCCTCTTCACTCTTCCTCAGTTTCCGTCTCACTCTCTCCTGCCCCTTCACTGTCTTGGCTTCTCCACTCTTCCTCTATTTCCGTCTCACTCTCTCCCGCCCCTACACTGTCTTGGCCTCTCCACTCTTCCTCTATTTCTGTCCCACTCTCTCCTGCCCTTTCACTGTCTTGGCCTCTCCACTCTTCCTCTATTTCCGTCTCACTCTCTCCTGCCCCTTCACTGTCTTGCTTCTGTTTATTGTATTTGCACAAATCTAATATCTTGGTCTATTCCTTTTCAATAATCAGGCCTTTTTGTTTATTAGGTGTTTATGTTTTTGATGGGTTTATTTATAGGCACTTTCTATCTATCTATCTATCTATCTATCTATCTATCTATCTATCTATCTATCTATCTATCTATCTATCTATCTATCTATCTATCTATCTATCTATCTATCGCCCTCACTCTATCTATCTATCGCCCTCACTCTATCTATCTATCGCCCTCACTCTATCTGTCTATCGCCCTCACTCTATTTATCTATCGCCCTTACTCTATCTATCGCCCTCACTCTATCTATCTATCGCCCTCACTCTATCTATCGCACTCACTCTATCTATCACACTCAATCAGCACCACCGTTCAGTGGCACCACAGCATGAATCTGTGCAACCATTCAACAACAACTGGTTTAAATATGTTCTCTCAATGTCTCAAACTTTATTACAAATGTCACAAAAAGATGTTAATATTTCACTTCTGTTCTTGGATTTTCGTCACAATAAAATACACTTAACACAATCTTCACAAAAGTTATTTACAAAAGTTTAAGCTATTGCTATTATAAATTACAATCACTTTTGTTTAACTATTAATTATTTAAAAAAATTAAAAGCCATTGTTATTTGTAATAGCAATACATATAAGTCACGTAAATACAACACATATTGCATTACAAATGTTATAGATGTCACATTTGCGAAAGTTATAACTATTGGCATTTTAAATGACAAAGCTATTAATTTAGCTATTTTCAAAACCAACAGAGAAATAAAAAAATTGTCATTTACAATACCAATAGCTCAAAAGTTCCTAATGCTAGACCTATTGCATTGCAAATGCTTGTTTTTTTATTGTTTCCTGGCCCTCGACATTCTGTATTTATTGCTGTGTTGTCCGGCGGCCGCCTTTGGCTCTGACCCAGTTCGGTACTAATTGGAGCTGCCAGGTCAGTGCCTCCATATTGCCCACACAGTCGTCAATTCTCACTGTTAGATCAAGAGATTGAGATGTGCACACCAACCACAGCGCCCTGCTTTGTGACTGCCACATGGTGAAAGAGCCTTCTCTTGTGAAGCCTCAACTGATGCATGGTGCTTACTACTACTGTCTCGCAGTTATGTAAGTGGTCTGCACTGAGGGTCTGTGTCACCTGTCTCCGGATGCCACGTCAAACGGTGCAAAGATAAACAGATTACTTTACAACGGATTAGTCTGAGAGCTGCTTTCATTGAGCCGAGGTTTTAAATCAAATAGTTTGAGAGTTTGTGTGGCCGTCCAGTCCTGGGTAAATCGACTCTGTGCTTTTATATTGCGTTTCTTTTGAGGTACGTTTAAAAAAAATCATTTTTTTAAACAGGACAATGTTTAATGAAAAAGTAGTAAGTGAAATACGGAAGTACACTGTAGTGAAAAGCAGTGAAAGATAAAGAACTTCTAAGCACTGCGCAGTTTATGACAGGTGTACCTAAACACAATATTTGTTTCCTAATTTCCTGTTGTTTTACTTTGCTACTGTCCTCCTCCCGCCGTGTTCAGTATGCTCCAGCCCTCTTCCCGCTGTGTTCACCATGCTCCCGACCCTTCCCGTTGTCTGCATTTCCTTTGCTCTATCAGCCATCCCACACTGTGACTCTGATCGTAATTTCTTCAAAGCGGCAGGGCACCCAGGATAATGTGCTGCATGACTAACCACTTATAAGGCCCCAAATTGTAGACCTATTGGCTATGCCAATGCCTGTTGTCTCCACTATTCCAGACCTCAGCTGATAACACCCTTACATCAGCCGCGGGCAGTGGAGGGAGTTACGGTGGGGCAGGGAGGCGGGGAGGGGGAGGGGCAGGGTGGAGAGGGCTAAAAACCGGCATATGGATAATTACAGGTAAGTAAACAATTTAAATAATAAAACGAATTTCGTAGCGCGCACTGCATCGCAAAATGCCATGCAGTGCGCGCTACGAAATTCGTTTTATTATTTAAATTGTTTACTTACCTGTAATTGTCCATATGCCAGTTTTTAGCCATCTCCACCCTGCCCCTCCCCCTCCCCGCCTCCCTGCCCCACCGTAACTCCCTCCACGGCCCGCGGCTGCCTTACATTACATCTCAAAAAGAATAGATCTTTGCCACATGAAGCTTTAAGCAGAGCCCAGGAGTTATTCAGCAGAAGAGGACAACAATATGCTGCAGGTTTGACTAAATTATGCAGCAAAAAAAGGTAAATTATGTGGCACAATGCGCTACTTTTTGTGGTTAGCTTTACTTTATTATTTTGTCATTTTAACTCAAGGTAAAGCTGTCGGGGAAATATTCCACCTCATTAGTACCAGTTTAACACCTAAATACAGCAGTAAGCAAATACAATATTTCTTTTTTTAAAAAAGTTTTTTATTGCAGTTTTACTAGTATATTTCACATATGACAACTATTACAGCCCATGGACCACCCTGAACAATGAGCAATACAATCCCCGATCAAAGGCTATTAAACCAGTGTGGGTTTCCACTGAAGTAGTTACCAAACCAACAATCAGAAAGAACATTGTTGTTAATAATCATTTTAACTTGTAACCACCACCCCCACCTCTATCCCCCCTCTCCCCCACCGGGCCCACCCACCTAGAGATCTAGCTAACAATGTTTCAATCATGGGTATCCTCTCATCTCTTTTTTTCAGTTTATGAAATTTTTTATTAGGTTTTAACAAATACAATACAAAGCCACATAATAGTTCAGGTAAACCAAAAAAAAAAGATAAAACATGAGGCATATGGTGAATGTCAAAGAGAAAAAGTTAAAAGAAAGAAGGGGAGAAGAAAAAGAAAGTAAAGAAAGAGAAAGAAAAAGGAAAGAGAGGAAAAGAAGAGGAGGGAAAGAAATGAATTGAGGAAAAAGAGAGAACTAGATCAATACAAAGGGGAATATGTGCAAGGAAGAAAGGAACTAAGTAATCAGCTAGGAGACTTAGACGAGAGATAGGTAGTAAAGGGGAGCCATAGAAGATCAGATTTAATTTTTAAGGAAACAGAAGAAGAGGTAGCGACAGCAATCCTATGCTCGTCACAAATGAAATTCCACCTGGTAAGTACAGATAATTTGGAGTTATCTTTCCAACATGAAGGAATCACTTTAAAAGCAATAGCAATAAAAAGATCAAGCAATCTAGCACTAGATGGTTCAATATCTATATCAGCTGATACAGAACCTAAAAACACGTTTAATAATGATAAAGGAGAGGAATAATGAAACATACGCATGCAAATATTCCAAACTGAAGTCCAAAAGGATAAAACAGAAGGACACTCATATAAAAGATGTTTATGTGTGCCAGTTTCTAAAGAACATGACCAACATAATGTAGAAACAGATGACGAAAACTTAGAAATACTTACAGGTGTGATAACAGCTCAATGATAGATAAAAAATAATGATTGAGTAATACGTGCAGCAATAGAAACTTTAAACAATTTCGACCATAAATGGTCCCAAACATCAACAGATAAAGAAACAGATAAATCAGTTTCCCAAGTAATCTCAATAATTGATTTAGGTCGATCTATAACATTCGATAACAATAGCTTATAAACAAGGGCAGCTTTAGGTTGGTGTAGTGAAAACAAAGGGTATAGGGCAGTAGAGGGAGAGAAAGATGGTAAAATATGAGGGTGTGAAAGAGTAGAAAGGTGAGATTGTACGGCGGCAGTAATATTTGTATATTCAGTAAGACAAGTTAAGGGCAATTGACATAAAGCTTGTAATTCATGAAAAGGAATAATAGTATTATTGGAGAAAAATTGATGAACAAATAAAATATCCTTTTCTTTCCAATATTTGTAATAGAAGGTCTTACCCTTATACTTGAGGAATTTATTAAACCACACAATGGATGACAAAAAACATTGAAGAGGGGAGAGATCCTTAGAGAATGTGTTGTGAAGTAGTGTTTGTGAATATTTTAGAACCGGGTGTTTGGCCAAAAAATAACAATTTGACATGAAAAGAGTGTGTTGAAATGAGAAATCCTTTAACAGTGAGCGTTCAAATAGCAACCCATCTGGGTAGTGGGGTATCCATAAAATCATAAGCTAAAGAAAAGGGTTGTTTAATCAGGAAAGCAGAGTGATAAGTTTTACAATTGGGAAAACGGACACCACCTTCATTTTTAGGGCGATGAGTTTGTTTAAGGCAATACGAGGGTGTTTATTATTCCACAGGAATTTAGAACAAATAGAATTCAAAACAATTGTAAGGTACGAAACATAAATTGCCAATTGATACGGTCAAAGGCCTTCTCAGCATCCAAAGAAAGGGGTGCTAGTGGAGCTTTGAAAGTCTTACTATAAGAGAAAATATTAGAAAACATACGAGCATTATCTCTGGCTAACCTGCCTTTCACAAAGCCAACTTGGTCAGTTTTAATCAAAAGCGGGATAAGAGAATCTAGACGGGAAGCTAGAATTTTAGCAAAAAGTTTACAAACATAGTAATCAGGGATATGGGATGATAATTTTTACACTGGGAATGATCTTTTTCGGGTTTGGGAATAATAATAATTAGAGCATCCAAGAAAGACCCAGATACCTTAGCGTCAGCAGTAAAGGAATTAAAAAGTTGCAGTAATTTCTGCACAAAAATGGCATGAAATGCAGAGTAAAATTCAACAGGCAATCCGTCACGTCCTGGCGCCTTTTGATTTTTTGAGTGAATTGATAGCTCGAAGAACTTCATGAAGAGAAATATCTTTCTCTAACTGGTCAAATTCATCAGGAAGTGATGGAGGTGAGGGGAGGCCTTCAAAGAAAGACGTTAAATTTTGTTCAGAAGGGTGTGTGTCATCGGTATAAAGAGCTTGGTAATAATTATGAAAAACTTCTGCAATATCTTCATCAGACGAAACCAGTTTATTTATAGATTCATTAAGAATAGGGCCTACCGTTTTACGTTCAGATTTTATTTTGAGATAGTTTGCCAACATTTTACCAGCCTTATTTTGGCCCCCATGAAATTTAGATTTGACTTTTAGAAAGGTATTACATGCTTCAATTGTAGCGATTTTATTTAACTCAGTTTTGCTTTTATTAGGTTCTGAAGGGCATGAGTAGACTTAGAAGAGAAATAAGAGTGTTCACGCTGTTTGATATTCTTGAGTTGGTCTTCATATTTAGTTCTATTTAGTTTCTTCTTTTTAGAAACATAGGATATAGTAAAGGCTCATAGGGCCGCCTTAAAAGCATCCCAGTTATTAGGGATCGAAGTGTCTGACGGGTTATTAAAAGTGAAAAATTCATTAATGAACACATTAACTTCTTTTACAAAAACATTATCATTCAGGAGCAATGTATTAAATTTCCAGCGACTACATTTAGAAGAGGTAAGGGTAAGGTCAAGGACTGCATGGACAGGTGCATGGTCAGAAATAAAAATAGAACCAATTTCGGATTTTTGAATAGAGGGGAGTAAAGATTTACTGACCAAAATGTAGTCAATCCTTGAGCGGGTATGGTGGACATTTGAGAAAAAAGCGTACTCAAGGGAATCAGGATTGCAAGTTTTCCATACATCATAGAAGGGACGAGAGGCAATGGCAGATTGGAAACATTTATGGGATTTTTCAGGATGAAATTTGCTCAAAGAGAGTCTATCTGAAAAGGGGTCTAGCCATTGGTAAAAATCACCAGCAATAACAATATTTGGACAATCAATTGAGGAGATAAGAATTTTAATATCATTCCAAAATTTGGGATCAGATCGAACAGGACCATAAATGTTAAGTAAAACCAATGTCTTATTCTGGATCACAACCTTAGCCATTACCCAACGACCTTCATCATCAGTTTGAGATGATAACATTTGGACAGATAATCCTTTATGAAACAATATAGCAACACCCCCTTTTTTGTTGATAGCAGGAGAGAACACAACTTGACCCACCCATTGTCTTTTCAACTTAGCCGATTCAACATCCGTACAGTGGGTTTCTTGGAGAAAAACAACTTGCGAATTGAGCTTAGATAAATGAGACAATACCTTTTGACGCTTGACAGGATGTCCAAGACCTCGAACGTTCCACGTAACAAAATTACACATGATGGAAGGTAAGGAAGAGGGGATACACTTGGAGTAGACACACTGCAGGAGAATAGCTACAAGAAAGGATACAGCATACAGATACAATACATATGAACAAAATATCCAAAACATTCACATTAATAGGATTGAATGCGCCCAAAATCATAATGGACAACAACACGAAATACAAAAAGCATAAAAAAAGAGAGTGTACAGGGAAAGGATAGCAGACAAATACATGAGATAGGAAAGGAAAACAGACAGGGGAAAGGCAACCTAGGAAGAAGAGAGAAAAGGGATAGGTAAGAAGGAAGAAAGAAGTAGACAGATCAATGCAAAAATGCAGGTCTGAGAAGAATGAAAAAACCAAGACATTGGGAGCGAAGAGACGCCAAAGAGGGCACGGACTCCAGCGAACAACAGAAGAGCCGAGAAGTGAGCGAGAGAGTTAAGCAAAAGGATGAAAAGACAGAACCTCAAGAAAAGAATGACGTATATAGGAAAGTCTTAGCGGAGCCATAGTAACCACATCAGCATAACTAATACATTCAGAAAGAGGAAAAATATCAAGTATTAGTGTCCATGCTGTATGAGGAAACACTGTGTAGATATGCGTGGAGTTTCTGAGGATCATCAAATGAGCGGGTACGGCCATTATGTGTGATCTTGCAAAAACATGGATGTAGGATACCATATTGGATGTTCAACTGTCTCATTTGAGGATGGAGATTCAAAAATTCCTTGCGCCGAGCATTCGTTGCAGTCGAAAGATCCTGAGAAATAAAAATGTTATGACCAGACCATATGAGACGTCGTTTGAGTCTAGCAGCCTTCAGAACATTCATCAACTCAGTAAACTCAAGGAATAAAATAATAATCCCTCGTGGTTTAGACGCATTGGAAATAAGACGACCTAAACGGTGAGCCCTCTGGACGTTAAGAAGGTGAGACGCAGGTTGAAGATCTAAAATTTCATGTAGAAACTTTCGTATGAAGGACACCAGGTGGACCCCGCCAAATTCTCTGGAACACCATAAATACATAGGTTGTTTCTACAATTGCGATTTGAAGATCCTCAGTATGGAGTTTTAGCTTTTTAATCTCTTTTTCCAGTAGAGGTATTTTAGAGGAGACATCCTGAATATCACTGACACGTTGTTCTAAATTCAAAACCTTGCCTTCCATAATGACCCATCTTTCTTCAATTTGCTTGAGTTTATCATTAGTGGCAGACATAAAAAGTTGGAGACCCCGTATCTCCTCTAAGATGGAATCCAGAATGGGATTTGGAGAGGTATTAATAGGGGAAGGCGGGTCATTCTTAAGAAGTTTAGGTTTTGTTCCAGTATGGGAAGATTTTATATTGCCTGCGTCATGAGCCATTGCGATAACGTGAGAGCACACCAAAATTGGGGAAGAAGCGTACGTTTGAAGCAGATGCAAAACACTCACAAAAGATACTGAGGCAATGGAGTCATGTAAGGCTCAAAAAAGGTCAAAAAGTACTTCAAGAAAGTGACTACAAAGAGGCTCTTATAAAAAACGACTTCGCAGATCACAAGATAATAGTTCCAAACTAAGATGAAGGCAGCAGCTACTACCACGACAGGCAATAGAGGTATACTTAGGATGACCTGTCACCGCAGCAAGTCAGTATAGGAAAGTCCTCAGGTAATGAAGGCAGACACAAAAAGGCAAACATTCGTTCAATTATTAATGAGGATGCGCCATTGAGGAGACACCAGAGCATGGAAGTAGATGAATCAGGTTAGAAGTAATCCACCATGCCAATAACTAAAATGGAGGCCGTTTTCTCACAGGAATATAAAAGTAGAGGCAGCTGATGTGAAACATGCCAGTGCAAAAACGGCTGGAATCTCGCAAATTATGCCATACCTTTAATGTTGGTGGTGAGAGGGTGGCAACGTGACGAAAATGCTGGCAAAATGGCATGAGGAGGAGCTGCAATGATGTGATGTAGGACGCGGGCTCAGCGGCTCAAAATGGCGGGCGCCCACGTCCCGAAGCCTGAGAGGATCACCGATGTGGAATAAAGCCGTAAAAACGGCAGAGGATCCGTAAATGGTGCAGCCAACAGTCGTGGACCATGTTCTGCCGTCAAGAAATGCGGGATTCAGGCTACTAAGGGCGAGAAGAGAGGTCAGAAGAATGCTGAAAGCCCCGTAGCTCTACGGAGCTCACAGGAGAACCGCCATCCGTCTTCGGTGCGTAAGCCACGCCCCCCCTTTTCCTCTCAAATCTCATAATTAATTTTCTCCCACTCCTGCGGGCTCACCTTGTGCCATTTACCCTCCACTGTGAGAGGTGCACGTTTTCTATCTTCCCTTAAAGCCCTATACAAGTGTGTGACCAGTTTCCGCCCTCCCGCCATGGAAATCATTGTGACCAGGTTACATGTAGGTTCCGGGGCTTCCGGGAATGTAGGCCATAGCTGTCGCACCATTGCCGCTATTTTGGCATAGTACAAAAATTGCCCCGATCCCAACTCAAAACAGTCCACTGCTTCCTGGTATGTTAGAAACAGCTGTTCCGGTTATAGGTCCAATAGCATAAGACAGACCCCCGCCTTCCACTTGTCTGTAGACATGACGCGCTCGATGAGCGCAAAAGGCGGCATCAGCCAAAAGTCCGCCTCCGGGGCGAATGGTCGCACCTGAATAATTCGCTTAACCACCCTGGCCCAGATGGCAGCCAACAATCCACCCAATGGGGGAGATTGCTTATGGAGTTCCCTTGTGTGCCATAAGAGCACGCCCAGCTGCCGGTCCCCACATGTGTCAGCCAGGAGCAAACGTTCCTATGAAGGGTCCGTGTTGAGCCAAGCCACTGCGTGCTGTAATTGGGACGCAAAATAATAAAGTTGAAGATCAGGGATTTCCAAACCACCCCTACCCCAGGTACGTTTCATGACTTCCAGGCTTACCCAACAACGTTTGCCATTCCAAAGTAATTGCAGGAGCAGTGAATCGAGGTCCTTGAAGACCTGGTGCGGCAGCTCAAAGAAGGAGCCCTGCATTGTGTACAGACATCGGGGTAGCACCACCATTTTAATCAGGGCGATCTTCACCATTAGAGAAAGCTTGAGCGTGTTCCAAAAATCAATACTGCCTCGGAGACCTCTAAGGACCCTCCCCATATTATGCTGATAGAAAACCTCCCTGTCCCTACTTATCCAGATCCCAAGATAGCGCAGCACATCAGGCACTCATGGGATCCCTTGCTCAGGGAGTCGGGGTCTTCCACGGTCAGCTTCTGACCCCACCGAGTATGGTTGTGATTTGGCCTTATTAACACAGAGTCCTGAAACCTCGGCAAACCGGCCTAAATCCGCCATCAATATCGGTAACGAGTGGGTAGGTTCCTGCAGGTACACCAGTGCGTCATCCGCGTACATTGATACAACATGCTCCAGGGCTCTGATTCGAATACCCAGCCCCTGGAGGACCCCACGAAGATGGCATGCTAATAGCTCCATCGCCAGGGCGAACAGCAATGGGGTAATGCAGACACCCCTGTCGCGTCCCCCTGGCTATTGATATCGCATCCGAGACATTACGTTCCGTACGGACCCTTGCCACCAGCCGAGTATAAAGGAGTTTTACCCAATCCACAAACCCCTCACCGATCCCCATTTTCAACAGCACCTGCCATAGATAGAGCGAATCAAACGCCTGTTCGATGTCCAGGAATACCAGGGTATTCTGTTGGGCTCCACCCTCTAGCGATTGCATGACATGGGCCAGGCGACGGATATTCCGAAGCGTGTTCCTACCTGGAATAAAACCAGACTGTTCGTCATGGACCAGCCGTCTAAGATACGGAAGCAGTCTGTTAGCCAGTACCTGACTAATGATCTTAAGGTCAACATTGAGCATTGAGATTGGCCTGTAGGTGGCTGGGAGCAGGGGATCCTTCCCCGGTTTGGGAATCATTACAATCAGCGTCTCACGCATGGAAGCAGGTAATATGCCCGCCTCCACAGCTTCCGCAACAATGTCCAGGAGCCGAGGAACCGGGATTCCCCCAAATTCTTTGTAGAGCTCCGCCGCTGGACCATCCGCTCCAGGAGATTTAGCTGTTATCAAATGGGCGATTGCTGCGCTCACTTTCTCTACCCCAAAGGGCGCCCCCAGGGACTGCTGGATTTCCGGGTCAAGGCAAGGCAGGTCCACCCCAGCAAGATGGGCCTCCAGAGCCTGTGGGTCGGCATTGGGCCTGGGCTCGGAATATATGCGTTGGAGATGTGTGGCAAATACTGTGTTTATCTCATGCTGGGTATATACCAACCGACCCTGAGCGGACTGGAGGGCCAGTATCGGGGCAGGCTGAGTCTCTTCCCTAATCAGGCGTGCCAGCAAGCGCCCAGCTTTATCACCCTCAGTGTACCAGCGACATCTGCTCGTGGATCTAGTGTATTTGCCCAGTGACTCCCAGAGATCCCCTATCTTTTGTCTTTGTTCTGTCCACTTGGTCGGTCCCTCAGGGTTTGTGGGAAGGGCGGCTTCCATGACTTTCAAATGGTCCTCCTGATGTGTTAGGTCCCATTCCAGCACTCTCCTCACCCCAACCTCTGTGAACATACATATTCCCCTCATCACCACTTTCATTGCGTCCCATTCAAGAGCCCTCAAACTAGCCGTGTTCCAGTTCTCCTCAAAATAGCCCTCCAACCCTGTCATGATCATTTCCTTAGGAACCGGGTCCATCTACGCCTTGGTGTTAAGTCTCCATAATGGTATTTTGGAGCGTTGGCGGCCCATAGTGTAGGTCACCAGCAGGGGAAAATGATCGGACAGATAGCGGGCTAGGTACTGTGTCTCTAGTACCCGACCGGCCGCCGCTTCCTGCACTAAACAGTAATTCAGCCTGCTGTACGTATTGGCAGCCGGAGTATAACAGGAGTACACCCGGCTATCCGGGTTGCGGTGCCGCCTAATATCCAGCAAGTGGTAATTATTGAACATTTGCCTAAGGGCCTCGTGAATCTTGGGCATAGCGTCTACCTTTGGAGGGTGTCTATCTCGTTCCCCATCGAAGGCACAATTGAAGTCCCCAGCAATGATCAGTTCCACATCAGGTGCCAAATCTAGGTTCCCCAGGACCTTACCCCAAAATTCCCCATCATCGGTGTTCTGGGCATAAATATTCACTAAACACATGTGCCTCCCATCTAATGTCCCCTCTACTACCACATAGCGCCTCTCAGGGTCCGGACTGCATTTTAAAACTTTAAATGGGACCCCAGGCGCCATCCATAGAAGTGTCCCCTTAGAAAACCTCGAGTAGGAGATCGCAAAGAACTGGTCCCTCCACCGCCTTTGGACAAATTTCAAGCAATCCCCCCAGAGATGTGTCTCCTGTAAAAAGGCCAGGCTTATCTTGTACCACCTAAGATATGTAGCTATCCTAATCTGTTTCATTTTATTGTTGAGCCCCCTAACATTCCATGTTATAAGCTTATAGGTCTGCTGATTGACCGCCATGAGTATCGATTATTGGGTGCCCCCGAACCCTGTCACAGACAGGGGAGAAACTGTAAGGCGTAGTATCAGGGGCCCCCCACTTCCCCCCGAAAGCTCTCACTACCTCTGGTGGCCCGTTATAAAAACATCCCCAGCAAAGAACAATAATACAAAAGAGTGTAAACATTCCCCCCCTCCCCCAGGCAGTAGAACCTCCTTCTCACAGCCAAACCGTGGTCTGAGGATGCAGGACTCCGCCCCATAGCCGCCACCCTCCCCCAAACCCCCCATAACAGTATAAGCAACAATATCAATCAGTCAAGTACTTTACCCAGTCCTTGTTATACAACCGAACTGCCTGGCGCCGTGCGGCCCTGCCCAACCAATGGCCTAGCCAGACCAACACAGCACACTACAGTCAGAGCGTCTAGACTGCATAGTGGCGGAACAGCATCCCACCCCACCAGCTACATTCCCCCCCCCATGGTCTCCGTAAAGGAGGATCCCCCTCCGGAATTTCGGCGCTGCTCCTGTAGTCGACCGCCTCGTCTCCTCTGCTCTTGCCATCCATGCTGAATATCTTGCCCTGCCAAGCCCAAGGAATCCATCCATTCCGTGGCCTCTTGCGGAGTATTGAAGAAGTGGACCCTGTCTGTGTATTGTACTCTGAGCCGAAGCAGGAAACATTAGGCTATATTTTATATCAAGATCTCGCAACCTCCGCTTGATCCTCAGAAAGTCGTTCCGCAGGTTCTGCACTTTTTTGGTGTAGTCCGGGTAAATGTGGATCTCATGGTTTTCAAACCTGGGGGGACCATTCTTACGTATGAACTGCAGGATCATGTCTCGGTCGCTAAAATTTAACAAGCGAGCGATCAGAAGTCCTAGGCGACGCCCCTGGCTTCAGGGGGGACCAAGGGAGTGGTGAGCCCGCTCCACTGCAAACATCTTGGAAAGTCGAAGACCCGGGAGGACAAAACGATCCATTCTTCCAGAAATAAGTCTGCCGCCGGTCACTCCACCTTCTCTGGAAAGCGGAGGTTGCTTCTCCTGGAGTGTCCATCAGCGTCCTCTGCCCTGTCCTCGAGGGGAGAGGTGTGCTCCTTTAGAGTGGAACCCATCGCTTGCAAATCTTGGACATCCGTCCTTCCGTAGGTCCAGACGCAGGTGATTGATGTATGTATGTATTTATTGGTTATTAAGCGCAGCTGCCACCCAAAGGATGGCCATAAAATCCATCTTGGATTCCAGTGCCATTCGTTAGTCTCTAGTGGCCTCCAGGATGTCTGCCTTATCTTGGGCCGCTGATCCCTGCAGTGGTCCCTGCTCAGGATTCTGTCTGGAGTGCTGCAACAATGTCGACCCCGGTACCGTATCCTGCATAAATTTGTTTGCTAGTGCATCTCGAAGGGGTCTGTCCCTCCACATCTCCAGTGTGGGACCGCCAAAGGTTGTCTCTAGGGCCTTCCACTCCACTATCCCAGGCACATAAATCTGTTTCCGATCAGTCCAGGCACGAAAGGCTTGTGTGTGGGCCACCTATTACTCCCAGCCCGCCGGTCGGACGGGCACCGCCCGGAGAAGTATTCCGTCAAGCTTTCCACTCAAGGCCCTCGGGCCACCCAGGGCTGCCCAGCAGGGGTCTAGCTGTGGCCCCTCGCGTCTTCTTATCTTACACCTAGGACAAGCCCCTCACCAGTCACCAGGGTGGATTCCCTCAGCACAGGCCATAGCAGGAGCACAGGATTCCGCCCCTCTCAGTAGTTCATCCACACAGGGAGGTCCGATTCCTCGTAGCCAGTGGCCTGTCTATGTGTCGCCTAAGGGGCCATCCACTGCCCTCCGCAGGTGAGCGCACTGCCGGAGCCGTCTAGGACCGGCCCTCCCAGGTCCCACTTTCACAACAGCGTGCCCTCGGGTGCCGTCCGCAGCACCAGGCTCACAAGGTGTCCCGGTTCTCTCCCCTTACTGGCAGACCCCTTCCGGCTCCTCACTCTGGGTCACAGGCCTTCGTCGGCCCTGCTGTGCCAGTAGCCTCAACAAGGTCCTGTCTCCACCAAACTTGAGGCGCAAGGCACCGGTGTCAACTCGAGGGGGTCTCCCGTGAGTTTTCAGGGTGTGTTGTGGTCCGCTCTGTGGATTTTGTCACTCCTCCAAAATGAGCCTACCTCAGCCCTCTGAAGACCCGAGGTCGCGCAGGAGCTGCCCCCAGGCAACTCTCCAGGCAGCAACAAGCAGGCGTCAGTGGGACCTCACCTTCCTGGTCCGCGACCCCCACGGGCTCTCTTTGCTGCGGCAGGATCTCCGGGCCACCAGATGCCCTCCGACACAGGTCTACGTGGCTGAGCTGGCCTGTCACCGGCGTCCAGAGGCAGACAATCAGTCCGACTATGTCTGAGCCACCATTTTGTTGAATGTGCGGTTGCCGCCACACCAAGGAAAAAAGATCGGTTTTCGGATCAGTTAGCCGGCCGGCGCGCACTAGGTCCAGAGGTACGGGACCGTGGGGGGTTCCGACCCCTTTTGTGTGGGGGTGGGCGCTGTCCCGCCAGGATACAGGGAGGATTTAGTTTTTCGGGGAAGGAGCTGCTCTAGTGCACGTCTAGCCCGCCATGCGTCAAAGCCACGCCCCCCAAGCAAATACAAGATTACCAGTCAATCTTTGCAAAGGGCCTTCGACTGCTCCGGAACACTTAGTCACGCTTTAAGTAAGTTTTGTTCCGTTTGAGCTAGAATCATGTTTTTTATTGAAATCTGCCGATTATGTAGCAAATGCAGTAAACTGATAATTATGTTGAAACCGCTGCTGCTGCAGAAACTCATAATTCCAGTGGCCCTGGCTTTAAGTGACTCAATCTATTAATGGCTGGAAAGAATGCTGGTTTCTTTTTTAACTTTCTGGACTACCACCACACCCTTCAATTTCAGGCAGTGGCATCTCAATGTCAGTATTAACCATTCAGGGGCATTGTGAAAGCTGAGTCCATGGGGTGGCAGGTGGAAGGTAAGGAGGGTTGCATTCAGATGCAGAGCCCTAATCCTCTTGATTCCTGGGGCCTCACAGTGATGGTCTAGGAGACAGAGGAAAGGAGTGAGATTCATAGATATTGTCAAAGAGAAGGCCCAGAATAGGGAACACTGTATGGGGCCTCAGTTTTGTGTTTACAAATGGCCTTAGACAGCTTCTTCAGAAGTTAACCCAAAGAAGGGGACAATATGAATTTCTTTTTTTTTAAAGGGACAGTCATTAGCTGGTACTGCTGCTAAGTGTGTAAGTGGCACCTGCTGGTTATCATTAAGGAAGCAGATGCAGCAGGACTAGGGCCCAGGGATTTGAGGGGCCCACTGCATCACAATTATGACTGTCTACCTTTAAAAAAAAGGGGCATCAGACCCTATTTTCCTTTCAAGCATTAGGACCGAGGTGATGATCCGTCATGATGGGGAACAAGTAAAAGTTGCAGAGGAGATAGCCTGCTACTCAGGACTGCAGTTATCATTAGTGCAGTAGGTATAGTTGCATCGAGGTCAAAGAGGGGCTCACAACACCCCAATTATTGTGAGCAGTTTGTTTGGGATAATATCTTTTTTGTTTGATGCATTTGCTGTTTTATAAGTCTCATATTTAGTGCGGTTCATAAGCTATAGAAAAAGTATTCCTGAAATCATCTCATAAGCCCCGCTCCCTGCATGCAGCCATGTCCCTCCTGCTCCCCCAATCCTTGTAATAAAGTTTAAGAGAGGGGCCCAACCTCAAAACATTTTTCTTAGGGGGGTTAAGAGTAAAAACCTTAGTGTCCAATACCTTCCTCAAAATGGTGTACATGAGAGTGTTAATAGTTAACAAAACCCCTTCAGTGTCCAACATCTTCTTCAAAAGGGTTTAGATTGGAGTTGGAATTGTAAATGCAGCCATTCTAGTGTTGAACCGATTGGCAAAGAAATAGTAAATGTAACCTTTTCAGTGTCCAACACCTTCTCCAAAATTGTTTTATATTAACTTGGAATAGTAAATATAACCCCTTTTGTGTCCAACACCTTCCTAAAAATAGTTTGGATTGAAGTTAGAATAGCAAATTTAATCCCTTTAGTGTTCAACACCTTCTCAAAAATAGATTAGATTAGAGTGTGAATAATAAATGTAAATCCTTTAGTGTCCAACACCTTTCCCCAAAATAGTTTAGGTTGGAGATGGAATAGTAAATGTAATGCACTTAGGCCCTTATTACGAGTCTAGCAGTCTGAGGCCTGGTTAGCAGACTCCAGTGCACTTTCAGAGTAAAAAACCATCAGCATTGGAGGAAAGAAAGCATGGGGCTGAGCATATAAAAAAGACACTTTCCTACAAGTTTAGTGTCCAACATCTTACCCAAAATGGTTTAGATTGGAGATGGAACAGTAAACATAATTCCTTTAGTGTCTAACACCTTCACAAAAATGGTTTAGATTGGAGGTGGAATGGGAAATGTATTCCTTTTAGTGACCAATGTCATCCCCAAAATAGTTTGGATTGGAGTTGAAATAGTAAATGTAATCCCTTTAGTGTCCAACATCTTCCCCAAAATGACATAGATTTGAGTGTGAATAGTAAGTGTAATGCCTATAGAGTCCAACACCTCCGCAAAATAGTTTAGATTGGAGATGAAATAGTAAATGTAACACCTTTAGGGTCCAACAATTTTTCCCCAAAGTGGTTTAGATTGGAGGGGAAATAGTAAATGAAACCCCATTAGTGTCCAACACCTTACCCAAAATTGTTTAGAGTTGAGTTGGAATAGTACAAATAAACCCTTTTTTGTCCAACACCTTCCCTAAAATAGTTTGGATTGGAGTTGGAATGGTAAATGTAGGCTTTCTAGTGTTCAACGGATTGGCGATGAAATAGTAAATATAACCTTTTCAGTGTTCAAAACCTTCCCCAAAATGGTTTCTATTGCAGTTGTAATAGTTAATGTAACCCTTTTAGTGTCCCAGTCTTCCCCAAAACTGTTTAGATTTAACTTGAAATAGTAAATATAACCCCTTTTGTGTCCAATACCTTCCTCAAAATAGTTTGGATTGGAGTTGGAATAGTGAATGTAATCCCTTTGGTGTCCAACACCTTCCCAAAAATGGTTTAGATTGGAGGTGGAATAGTAAATGTATTCCCTTTAGTATCCAACATCTTCCCCAAAATGGATTAGATTGGAGTGTGAATAATAAATATAATGGCTTTAGAGTCCAACACCTCCCCAAAATAGTTTAGATTGGAGTTGGAATAGTAAATGTAACACCCTAAGGGTTCAACAACTTTCCGCAAAGTGGTTTGGATTGGAGTGGAAATAGTAAATAAAACCCTTTAATGTCTAACACCTTTTCCCCCAAAAATTTGAATTGAGTTGGAATAGTAAATATAAACTCTTTCTTGTCCAACGCCTTCCCCAAAATAGTTTAGATTGAAGTTGAAATGGTAAATGCAGCCATTCTTGTGTTCAGTCGATTGGCAATGAAATAGTAAATATAACCTCTTTAGTGTCCAACACATTCCCCAAAATTTTTTAGATTTAACTTGAAATAGTCAATATAACCCCTTTGGTGTCCAACACCTTTTTCAAAAAAGATTAGATTGGATGTGAATAGTAAATGTAACCCCTTTAGTGTACAACAACTTCCCTCAAAATAGTTTAGATTAGAGATGGAATAGTAAATGTAACACCCTTAGGCCCTAATTACAAGTTTGGCGGTCTGAGGCCTGGTTAGCAGACTCCAGTGCACTCTCAGAGTAAAAAACCATCAGCATTGGAGAAAATAAGTACGGAGGTGAGCATCTAAAAAGGACACTTCCCTACAAGTGTAGTGTCCAGCACCTTACCCAAAATGGTTTAGATTGGAGATGGAACAGCAAACACAACCCCTTTAGAGTCTAATACCTTCCAGAAAATGTTTTAGATTAGAAGTGGAATGGTAAATGTATTCCCTTTAGTGACCAATGCTGTCCCCAAAATAGTTTGGATAGGAGTTGGAACGGTAATTTTCACGCCTTTAGGATCCAATACCTTCTCCAAAATGGATTAGATTGGAGTGTACATAGTAATTGTAACCACTTTAGTGTCAACACTTCCACAAAATAGTTAAGATTGGAGATGGAATAGTAAATGTAACCCCTTCAGTGTCTATCACCTTCCCTAAAATGGTCTAAATTTGAGTTGGAATAGTTAATGTAACCATTTTAGTGTCCAACACATACACCAAAATGGTTTATATTGGAGTGTCAATAGTAAATGTAACCTCTTTAGTGCTCATCACCTTCCACAAAATGATTAGGGTGTTTTGAATCTGCTTTTCACAAAAAGGACATATCCTAACTGCATCATCCCCCTTAGGCTGAGGCAAGACCCAGCACTCACCCAAGGCGGGGTACTTTTTACCACTGCACCCTTAAATAATATCACTTTTGAGCATGTCTTACCACCCCTGGCACAGCAAGAGTTCAACACAAAACAAAGAGCACCTTTTGAAAAGGGGTTTTATTTAACAAAATGCAAAGAATCTATCATTTTTAGAATAAGGCTTTGGGTTTATTACATAATACTCTCTAAACAAAGGCTGTCTCAGATACCAAATGTATAAGATTCAAATATATGTAGCAAACTTATAATCTAAAGGCATGAATCAATAACTGAGCAAACTATAATACTGAATAATAAACAAGCAATAATTGATATAAGATAAGATACCTGGACGTCCTTCAAGAGATCAGAAAGATATATATTACCTACTGGCGGTCACCATTAGGTAGTTATAGTTAGGACCTATTTTCCATAGGAATTCGTAACATTCTATTCCCAATAACTTTGACGACAGTTGATGAATCTTCACGTAATTTTCAAAACTCGTGGTCCGCCCCGGTCCGCTCCTATTTTGAAAGTTTCGGGGTGATTCGGCAAGCGGGGGCTGAGAAAAAAGGGGGGTGCCAAAACGTGTTTTCCCCATGCAATTTCCCATATGAAACTTTAGACACGGCTACAGCCCGAACTGCTGAACGGAATTACACCAAATTTGGCAAAAAGGTAGCCCTTGGTTAAGAAAGAACCCCTTTTGTTATATGATGTGAATCCGTTCAGTGGTTGGTGAAAAAATGAAAATTAAAAAAGTTTCGATATCTATGGCAGCGGAGGATCCCCGCACCCGACAGATTAGGATCTACGCACCCTGCAGATTAGGATCCGCGAACCCTGTCGATTACGAGCTGCATTCTAATTGACTGTGAATACTCTAAACCAGGAACTGTTGGCAGCCATCTTGTGCCTCGGTAGAAGCGAGGCACAATATGGTAGTTAAATGAAGGTGGAAAACAAGAAGAGGGGGCAGGGTTGAAACACCCTGACCCCGTAGGCCTGCTTAGGGGGTCCTACAAGGACTTCCGGAGCTAAAAAAAAGCATATATATTTTTTTAAACGCCGAGATGCGAGTAGGGTGTGCGGATCCAGCCGTGAAAATAAAAAAATCGAAGCTCAGGTTCCTGCCCCTGGGTGGGCTAGGTCCCGGGGGCAGAAAAGTGTGGTGGGGCCCTAATGCCCCCCACACTGCCCCAGGACCACCACCCCCGGGGCTTTCTTTTTAATGTGGGGGTGCCTCCAATGCCCCCAAGCCCCGTGGACCACCACCCCCTGGGGCTTTTCGTAAACTTTTGCGGGGGGCCAACCCCGCATCCTCGGAGACCGCCACCCCCTGGGGCTTTTAAAACAAATAAAAAAATAACCTGTGTCGAGGGCTCAAGCCCCCCCACACGCCCCAGGGACTGCCACCTCCCCGGGGCACTGAGAATGCAAATGCGGGGGTCCGTTACGGACCCGTGAGCCCCGGGGACCACCACCCCCATAGGGCCGGCTCCTGCAGTGTCCAGGGGTGCTCACCCCTGGCACACTGCTGTTTGCTATGGCAGGGAGAGAGTGTCGCGGCTCCCGCCCTGCCATAGCAAACTTGGTTTGGATTTCGGAAGAGAGAGCAGGAAACCTGCTCTCTCTTCCAAAATGTAAACCAGATTGCTTTTCCACAGGGAGAGCTTCACGTAAGCAGCTCCCGATGTGGAAAAGCAATGCCGGCTCCTGGAGGACGCGGGGAGCTGGCGGGAACGTGGGGGCATGGGGCTCCCCCCACGGTCCCCATCGTTGTATATAGGGATGGGGTCCCTGGGGAGAATATAAATTAGTAATAGGAGCTAATATTTTTTTCACAGAAAATGTTGGGGTCCTGACTCCAGCGCGGCGCTCAGTGCGGCCCCCTGGAGTGAGCGCGTTCGGTGCGTGACTCCCAGGGTGGCCCCCTGGTGTGAACGCGTTGAGTGCGCAACTCCAGAATACGTTGAGTGCGCGACTCAAAGCAAAAAAAATATCATATTTTTGAAATATACATCAAGCTTATATGTTTACACCTTGGGTGGCTCTAAAAAGAGCCCTTGTGCTTATTGAGAGATTTTGGTATCTACAAGTAAGTACCTATGCAGAGTCTCAAGTTGTTGTGAAAGACTCTGTTATCCTCATCTGTAAAATGTACACCATCTCTCCTATAGATGCCATCCATATTAAAACGCAGATTGTTGTTGTAAATGGACCCCATCCTATAATCTCTGAGATAAGCAGAAATAGCTTTATTGACATGTTTCCTAGCTTTCTCAATCTGTGGACAAAATTGATTGGACCAGTTCCATTTCTGTCTTTGACATGACATATGTTAGAATAGACAAAGGCAGTTTTGGGGCAAGGTAACATCAATTCTGCAAAGGTGTCCTTCATAAGCATTTCCAGACCTACCCCAGTCAAAATGCCTAGGTCTTTGCCACCACAGTGTAAAATTATGAGTTCAGGGGGTTGGAGATGCAAAAAGGATTTAACCAATGGCAACAACAGGTGCCACTTTAATCCTCTCTGTTCAATCCATTTAATGTCTACATTTGGCAAAGATAAATCTTTGTCAATACCTCTGCTTTCAGCATACCTTTTGCTCCAGAAAATATAGCTGTGTCCCACAATCCACACTCTAAGCATCTTGAAGGGAGGTCTGGATGCATTCAAAAGATGTGTGTAGGTGAAATAGGGAGTTCGTGAAATAAGATTTTTCCAAAATGGTGGACAAGATGCAGTTTAAAAAAAAAAGAGAAATGATTGGATGTTGGAGAAAATTATAGACTGAAAAATAGGGTGCATGTTTCTGTGTTTAAAAAGCATGTTTCTTATTGGTTAGTAAAAACTGTTTGAAAGTAACATTAGATAGGATATGCTGATATTTTGAAAAGTCAAGCACACTTGCTGTTTGAATTTGCAACATTGTGTGCTGAACTTGTGACCTGTGTGTTCAGTTGAGTGTTCCATGAACTGTTACTATGGTAACAGGCATTAAGCAGAATGGGGGTAGGGTTGAAAGTTATGTCAATTGGAAAGGGTTGAAATGTGTAACCAATAGAAATGTGTGTTAGCTTTTGAATTAATGTGGGAAGCAATGTGATTTGATATTTACATGTATATGTGTGCAGAATGAGAGGGAACATTTGCAATTTTTTGGTTTTGAGAAGAGCTGTGCACTAAAGACATTGTGTGCATAAGAACATCTGGTGTGTGATTCAGATACTTCATAATCTACAAATCAATTTGAAAGGTGAGTTATTCATTTGTGAAGTGTTGTATGTGGTGCCTTTCTTTTTAATTAGACTGCTGAGTCTCTCCTGCTAAAGTCCAGGGAATAGTCTTGCTTGTCTGGAATCACACTGTGAGTCTGTGTCCACTTGTACAACCATTCTGACAGAAGCATGTGATTACTTCATCTTTTTGGTGACACATTACTGCTTAAAAACCTATCCTGTTGTCAACTTTTAGTAGTATTGAAACCCAGTCACTGCTTATGCCTTTGCAGAATGATTCAGGCATTCAGATAAGCAGTGCTGTAGTGAAATGTGTAGAATGTATGAGGTCATCTATCCCCTTCCAGACTAGTGAGTCTCTTCTGCTAAAGTCCAGGGAATAGTCTTGCTTGTCTAGAATCACACTGTGAGTCTGTGTCCACTTGTGCAACCATTGTGACAGAAGCAAGTGGTTACTTCATCTCTTTGCTCCCACATAATTGCTTAAAAACGTATCCTGTTGTCAACTTTTAGTAGTATTAGAACCCAGTCACTGCTTATGCATTTGCAGAATGATTCAGGCATTCACACTAGCAGTGCTGAAGTGAAATGTGTAGAATGTTTGTGGTCACCTAATCCCCTTCCATACTGGTGAGTCTCTTCTGCTAAAGTTCAGGGAATAGTCTTGCTTGTCTAGAATCACAATGTGGGTCTGTGTCCACTTGTGCAACCATTCTGTCAGAAGCATGTGGTTACTTCATCTCTTTCCTGACACATAACAGCTTTAAAACCTATTCTGGGGGGGTAGCCAAGATGGCGGCTCCTGCTCCTACTGGCGGGCGTATCAAAGCACCAGTTTTGGCCGTCAGCGGGTCCGTTGACCCCAGCTAAAGGTCGGCCCGGGACGCAGGGACAGTTTGGCTGGCAGTGGGGCCATGTGGCGGCTCCGACGAGCGGTATTCAGCGAGGCTGGGAGCGTGACCGGGGGTGCGCCCCTCCCCCGCCGAGCGGCGAGACAAGGCCCGGCGCTCCCCGGCGGGCGGCAACCCGTGACCCAGGTACAGCACATTGATGGTTAATAGACTGTAGCGCACCTCACAGTGACAACTGAGTGACTTTGCTACGAGAAGGGGACGGCTGCCCGAGCATCCCGGGACGAACGAGTGGCCTCGCAAGGGGAGGGCCTGGAGGGGGACCCTCGGAGTGCGACGGACACACCATGTCTGCCTCGAGAGTCCGCAAAGACAAATCTGTAAAGGACCTATTTGCTAAGGCCCAGGTAAATCAACCACAGAAAGACATGGCCCTAACCAATGCCCGCCCAGCCACGGAGCCCAAGGATGGTTCGGAACCCATTACTAAAGCCCTCTTAGAGTCACTATTCACTACTCTGAGAGTAGACATCCACACCTTCAAAAAAGAATTTTCAGAGGAACTCAGGGAGGTCCGCAAGGACGTAGATGGCATAGGGGAGCGCGTTGCTGAGCTGGAGACCAAGAACGACGGGCGAGGTACTGAAATCGAGGCACTGCAGCAGGAGATACTGTGGATACATGATCAGCAGGTGAACTTGCAGGCACACTTAGAGGACCTAGAGAATCGTTCTTGTTGCCATAACGTGCGGATACGGGGAGTGACGCTGACTAAAGACACCAAGGATATATTCAGATACACGAGGGAACTCTTCAATCACATTCTAGGATGCCCTATAGAGTCGGAACTCGAACTGGACAGAGCTCATTGGGTGGACCCACCGCGCCTCGCGTCAGCCACCCCGCCAGACATCCTAGTCTGCGTGCAGGATTACCGCACAAAAGAGGATAGCCTCCAGAAAGCCTGTCAGCTGCATCCCCTGTCCTTTAGGAATCAATCACCGGTCTTATTCCAAGACTTGTCAGCACTTACGTTACAGAAACGTCGGACCTTCAAACCTGTTACAGAGTACCTCCAACAGCACAACATTTCATACAGCTGGGGCCACCCATTCCACATAGTGTTCAGGCTTCACAACAAACTTTACCAGCTGCGCCCCCTGAAGGAAGCATGTCGCGTATTGGGTATAGACCCGCCGGTGGAGGTAGAGGAGACGGCGAGCCGCTCTGGGGGAATGGACACCTCTGGATCTCAGTGGCGCCAGAAAGGAAGAAGGCGCAGCGTGAAGAAACCTCCGGCAGCTGAGATCAAAGACGGTCAACTAGCAGCGGTAGAGGCGGTCGCTTCAGAGCTGACCTTGCCCCACCCCAGCTGACTTTTCTGTCCCTATCCCTTGCGGCTGTTGTCTGCTTGATTTTCTTGCTAGGTCGTCGGTGGGAGGGGGGAGTGTTCGGATTTGACTGCATTACCCCATGATACTACATTCCCGATCATCTTTGGAGATGATGGACTTTGTGTTCTTGGAACCTGGACTTCCTGTTGAAGGGGGAGGGGGGTTGGTTTTCGGGATTGGGAAGGGATTGGGGGGTGTGTTCCACGTCCATTGGGTAAGTTGGGGGATGCTAGCTGCGAGACTCTTATACCTTCTGAAACAACTGGCGCCCCTGGGTTCTTGACTGCATTGCATCCCCGTAAAGCTCCTGCCCCTAGGCCTTCCCATAAGGTAGATGCTGCCTGGAGGCCTTGCTTTCCCATCCTTGCTGGTGCCTACTATGCCAGCCATGATGTTTAAGATTTTGACCCTGAATGTGAGGAGTCTTAATAACCCAGTTAAATACAGAGCGGTCTTGTCATGCTTAGAAAGTACGCAGGTGGATATGTGCCTCCTACAAGAAACTCACCTCTTAGCAAGGGACTGCCATCGCCAGCGATCCCTGAAATTCCCCACCCAAATTTTTTCCTCCAGTCTCACTAAAACAGTGGTGGTGGCGATCTTAGTGGCTAAACGGTTCCGTGGGGAGGTTTTACAGAAAGAAGCAGAGGTCAAAGGGAGACTGCTGATCTATCTTTTTGCTATTAATGGTCTGACTTTTACCATTGGCGCTATCTATGCCCCTAACGTAGGCCAGGAAACATTCTTACACAATGCCCTCTTGAAAGCTACTGACACATTATCCTGGGGGGTGATTTAAACCTTGTCTTTGATAACCACAACGATAGGTCAGGCCAACGCTCTCACCAGACGGGCGCTGTCTCTAAGGAAGGGAATGCCCGTATCAGAGACTTAGGCCTCTGCAACCTTTGGCGCGATCTACATCCCCACGAGCGAGAATACTCATACTACTCCAACGCACATAAGACATATGCGAGATTAGACCATTGTTTAGCATCTGCATCAGTATGGACTCTCACATATGGGGTTGAGATAGGGGTTGCCTCTCTGTCGGACCACTCACCGGTCGCTGCCACCCACACTCTCCCACCTAGAACTCTACCCTCTAGAGTGTGGTGCCTTCGGGATCCGCTCCTCCATCGGGCAGATGTGGTTAAACGCATACAGCACTCCATTACTGAGTACCTCTCACATAACGCCAGCTCCGACACCACCCTGGCAACACAGTGGGCAGCGCTAAAAGCGGTAGTGAGGGGGGAGTTCATTGCCATTGTGGAAGCGGATAATGCTGATCGCAAGCATAAAAGGGAGGAACTGACACACAAACTAAGGAACTAGAGAGGAAACAGCAAAAGACAGGCGCACTACGAGTATGGAGACAACTTAAGGCCACGCGCAGTCAGTTAGCAGCGCTCAATCAAGATAGGGCGGAATTCATAGCGCTACGCTTAAAACATTCCTATTATACGGGTGGGGATAGGTGCGGACACCTTCTGGCCCATCGGCTACGAGAGACCCGCCAGAAGCAGGGGGTCCGTGAAATTCATAGAGCAGATGGTTCATGCATCACAGAGGATAATGCGATAGCTGAAGCATTCCGAGATTTTTATGCCACCCTTTAGATCGGTGCCCCGCTAGAGGGCGCAGATCGGACTGCCTTTTTGGACTCAGTCACCTTGCCAGTTCTCACTCGAGCCCAAGCCGACCACCTTGATAGGGATATACACACGGAGGAGGTCATCGCGGCCATCTCCCGACTTAAACCGGCTAAGGCACCAGGGCCGGATGGCTTTTCTGCCATATACTATAAGACGCTCTGTGCCACCCTAGCCCCCTCGCTCACCAGGCTGTCTAATTCCTTTGCCGACCCGGGGGCAATTCCGTGTGACCTCCTGGAGGCTTTAATTGCAGTCATCCCTAAGCCCGGGGAAGATAAAACTAGGTGTGGAGCATACCGCCCAATCTCTCTTCTCAATATCGACCTGAAGTTATACACTGGCATTCTAGCGGCGCGCATTGGCCCACTCATGCCGGGACTTATAGACCCGGACCAGGAGGGATTTATTCCCGAGCGCCAGACATCCGACAACACCAAACGGGTTCTCCATCTTATTGAGAAAGCCACGCAGGTCCTGGGAGAACACATGATGCTCACTATTGACGCTGAGAAAGCATTCGACCGAGTTCACGAGCAGATGCTAGAGCGCATAGGGATGGGAGAGAAATTCCGTACATATATTCTCAATTGTTATAAATACCCCACGGCAGTGGTTCGCGTGAATGGGCATACGTTCACTCACTTTGCCTATTGAAAGAGGCATGAGGCAGGGGTGCCCTTTGTCGCCCCTACTTTTTGCCCTCTATATGGAACCGCTAGCTATGAGATTGAGGGAGAATCCAGCTATTACTGGAATACGGTTCGGCGGGTATGTTCACATGATCTGCCTCTACGCGGACGATGTATTAATATCTCTTACCAACCCGGGGTTGCACTGCCGGCGTGTCTGACGGACTTGGACGCTTTCGCCCGAGCAGTGGGCTTCAAGGTGAATGTGGACAAGTCGGTAGCCCTCGATCTCTCACTGTCGAAATCTACCCAGGAACACCTGCAGAACTTGCTTCCCCTCCAATGGGCAGCAAATATGACGCCATATCTGGGGATCCAACTGGCCTCCTCACTCCCTGAGGTGGTCACCACCAGCTATGCACTTCTGAGTAGAAGGATTCGCTGGGAACTAGGCAAATGGAAACACTACCCGATCTCATGGCTTGGCAAAATAGCTGCGGTCAAAATGACCATTCTACCCCAGATACTTTGGGCCATATGTATCAAGCAAATTTGCAGTCACAAAGGCCGAAATTCGTATAATTTCGGCCTTTGCGAATGCAAATTTGCTAAATGGTATGTATAAAGCAAAATCTGGTGCAAAACATGGAATCGCTAAATTTGCGATTCCTTATTTTGCAATTGCATTTAAGGAATCGCGAATTTTGCGATTCCTTAAATGCAATGTATGAAGCTAAAAAATTTACCAAAATGTCCTTAAGAAATCGCAAATTACCACCAACTTCTAGTTGGTGGTAAGTTGCGAATTTCTTGAAAAATGCAAATTTTTGCATTTTTCAAAGTGCCATGTGACGCATATACATGCCCATAGGGCATGTATGTGCGCCACATGTGCACCCATGCCTATTTCAGGGGTGCAACAGGGTGTCCTTTGGACACCCCTGCACCCTTGAAATTATTCTCAATTTGCGATTAGCAAATTGCGAATCGCAAATTGAGAATAACTTCCCATTCATTCCCAAGGGCCTCCTGGCCCATAGAAATGAATGGGAAAGTATTCCTTAATTGCGATTCGCAATTTGATCATCGCAATTAAGGAATTTTAAGAAATCGCAAAAAAAATGCGATTTTTTACATTCATACCTATTTGCGATTCTCAAATAGCAATTTCTTAAAAATTGCTATTTGAGAATCGCAAACAAGGTTGATGATACATATGGCCCTTTATCTCTTCCGCACCATCCCTCTAAGGCCACCAGCAGGATGGATACAACAGACGCAAGCCGAACTTGCACAATTCATCTGGAATGGTCGGAAGCCACAGATGCGATGGGGGCTGTCGATGCTGTCCCAGGAAGGGGGAGGGCTGAGGATACCGGATCTCCACCTCTATTTTCAAGCCGCTCAGATGTGGTACCTGGTGGAGTGGAGCCGGTGGAAGTCAGAGAAACACTAGCTGTTTCAAGACCAGGCGGTGGCTGCGCGACCACTGCAGGAAATTCCCTCCCTACGCAAAGCCCATAGACCCCCTAACTTGTACGCCTCGTATATTACAAGGGTTCCCCTCGAAGTGTGGTATGCTACTAACCTTAAACACAAGCTTACGTCCTTTCCTTCCCCACTAACCCCACTGCTGAATAACCCGGAGTTCACTCCAGGCACAGACGCGGCGGCCTTTGCACGATGGGGGCCTGCCGGATGCCGCGCCCTAAACCATGTCTACAGTGCTGAAGGGGTCCTCCCTTTTCCACAGTGGAGTCAAACATATGGGCTCCCAGAGACAGAAAGACTCCGATATCTACAAATAAGGCACTGGGTGCTTCAACTCCAAGTCCGCTCCGAGGCAAACCGGCTCCTTTCCCATTACGAGAGATAGCTACTCACACGCACATCAGACAAAAAACTCATTTCTGATTTGTATAAGATGCTACAGGTCACCTAATATACACCTATAACCGCAGCAAGGCGCGTGGGAGGGGGAGATCAGCAAGGTCTTAGCCAGAAAGAGTGGGACAACATATACTATAGGGCCCGACACTCCACTTACCATATGGGGCTCACCGAGACCCTCACGAAAGTAGTCCATACTGGTTCTACACCCCAGAGCGCTTACACGCGATGGATAACACACAAGAGGTGCACTGTTGGCGAGGTTGTGGCCAAGTGGGCACCCTAGTACACTTATTGTGGCAGTGTGAGCATGGCCGGGCCTACTGGCCTCAGGTCTTAGATGAAGTGGATAAGCATTTTGAGATCGAGCTCCCACGATTCCCAGTGTATGTTCTGCTCGGCCTCCCCAACCCCTTGATGTATCCACTGCGGTCCCGTAGAGGCAGGCAGATAGCAATTGCATTGGGGTCAGCGACACAGAATATACTCATACATTGGCGTACTTCCAATACCCCGACATTCACAGGCTGGCAACATCGTCTGTGGCATGTTTTTGGGATGGAAAATCTGGCGCTCACCCTGGCGGGGGAAGGACCTAGGTACAACGAACTGCGGCAGCCCTTTCTGTCGCTACTGGTCACGGAATTTAGAGAGATCCCCTGCCCCAGATATCTGAGGCTGTTGCGCCTCACAGGACCTCAGGGGGTGACCTGAAGGGGAAAGAGAGTTGCCGATGAACTTTAAAGTTTTGGGCACTGGACGTGGAACACGGGGGGAGGGAGGGGAGGGAGTCGGTTGGGAGGGGGGTGGTTATGGGGATTGTTTTTCTTGGTTAGACGTGTAATTGGATGTGACACTATTTGAGGATGTACCAACTGTCGAGTTTCAGCCTTGAAATCGCTTGCTGTGAATGCCTACATTGAAGCTTTGATGAAAGATAACTGATTATATGCTGATATATGTCTGTGTTGCTCCTTAAAACTACAATAAAGAAATTTAAACTAAAACCTATACTGTTGTCAACTTTAAGTAGCATTAGAAACCAGTCACTGCTCTTATGCATTTGCAGAATGATTCAGGCATTCACACAAGCAGTGCTGTAGTGAAATGTGTAGAATGTATGCACTCACCTAACCCCTTTCAGACTAGTGAGTCTCTTCTGCTAAAGTCCAGGGAATAGTCTTGCTTGTCTAGAATCACACTGTGAGTCTGTGTTCACTTGTGTAACAATTTGACAGAAGCATGTGCTTACTTCATCTCTTTGCAGACACAGAACTGCTTTAAAACCTATCCTGTTGTCAACTTTTAGTAGTATTAGAACCCAGTCACTGCTTATGCATTTGCAGAATGATTCAGGCTTTCACACAAGCAGTGCTGCAGTGAAATGTGTAGAATGGATGCGTTCACCTAACCCCTTCCAAACTAGTGAGTCTCTTTTGCAAAAGTCCAGGGAATAGTCTTGCTTGTCTAGAATCACACTGTGAGTCTGTGTGAACTTGTGTAACAATTCTGACAGAAGCATGTGGTTTCTTCATCTCTTTGCTGACACATAACTGCTTAAAAACCTATACTGTTCTCAACTTTTAGTAGTATTTGAACCAGTCACTGCTTATGCATTCACATAATGATTCAGGCATTCACACATGCAGTGCTGCAGTGAAATGTGTAGAATGGATGCGTTTGCCTAACCCCTTCCAAACTAGAGAGTCTCTTTTGCAAAAGTCCAGGGAATAGTCTTGCTTGTCTGGAATCACACTGTGAGTATGTGTCAACTTGTGTAACAATTATGACAGAAGCATGTGGTTACTTCATCTCTTTGCTGACACATAACTGTTTAAAAACCTATCCTGTTGTCAACTTTTAGTAGTATTAGAACCCAGTCACTGCTTATGCATTTGCAGAATGATTCAGGCATTCACACAAGCAGTGCTGTAGTGAAATGTGTAGGATGTATGCGGTCACCGAACCCCTTCCAGACTAGTGAGCCTCTTCTGCAAAAGTCCAGGGAATAGTCTTGCTTGTCTAGAATCACACTGTGAGTCTGTGTCCACTTGTGCAACCATTGTGACAGAAGCATGTGTTACTTCATCTCTTTCCTGACATATAACTGCTTAAAAACCTATCCTGTTGTCAACTTTTAGTAGTATTAGAACCCAGTCACTGCTTATGCATCCGCAGAATGATTCAGGCATTCACACTAGCAGTGCTGTAGTGAAAAGTGTAGAATTTATGCGGTCACCTAACCCCTTCCAGACTAGTTAGTCTCTTCTGCTAAAGTCCAGGGTATAGTCTTGCTTGTCTAGAATAGCGATGTGAGTCTGTGTCCACTTGTGTAACAATTCTGACAGAAGCATGTGGCTACTTCATCTCTTGGCTGACACATAACTGCTTAAAAACCTATCCTGTTGTCAAATTTTAGTAGTAATAAAACCCAGTCACTGCTTATGCATTTGCAGAATGATTCAGGCATTCACACAAGCAGTGCTGTCGTGAAATTTGTAGAAAGTATGGGGTCACCTAACCCCTTCCAGACTAGTGAGTCTCTTCTTCTAAAGTCCAGGAAATAGTTTTGCTTGTCTAGAATCACACTGTGAGTCTGTGTCCACTTGTGCAACCATTGTGACAGCAGCATGTGGTTACTTCATCTCTTTGCTGACACATAACTGCTTTAGAACCTATTCTGTTGTCAACTTTTAGTAGTATTAGAACCCAGTCACTGCTTATGCATTTGCAGAATGATTCATACATTCACATAAGCAGTGCTGTAGTGAAATGTGTCGAATGTATGCGGTCACCTAACCCCTTCCATACTAGTGAGTCTCTTCTGCTAAAGTCCAGGAAATAGTTTTGCTTGTCTAGAATCACACACTGAGTCTGTGTCCACTTGTGTAACGATTCTGACAGAAGCATGTGTTTACTTCATCTCTTTGCTGACACATAACTGCTTAAAAACCTATCCTGTTGTCAAATTTTAGTAGTATTAAAACCCAGTCACTGCTTCTGCATTTGCAGAATGATTCAGGCATTCACACAAGCAGTGCTGTCGTGAAGTGTGTAGAATGTATGCGGTCACCTAATCCCTTCCAGACTAGTGAGTCTCTTCTTCTAAAGTCTAGGGAATAGTTTTGCTTGTCTAGAATCACACTGTGAGTCTGTGTCTACTTGTGCAACCATTGTGACAGCAGCATGTGGTGACTTCATCTCTTTCCTGACACATAACTGCTTAAAAACCTATCCTGTTGTCAACTTTTATTAGTATTAGAACCCCGTCACTGCTTATGCATTCGCAGAATGATTCAGGCATTCACACAAGAAGTGCTGTAGTGAAATTTGTAGAATGTATGCGGTCCCCTAACCCCTTCCAGACTTCTGAGTCTCTCCTACTAAAGTCCAGGGAATAGTCTTGCCTGTCTGCAATCACACTGTGAGTCTGTGTGTAGTCTTAGACTCATCCTGACAGAAGCATGGGCTTATTTAATCTCTCTGCAGATATATAAGTGTTTATAAACATCTTGTGATGATAACTACTAGCTGTGTATGCACTTGGATAATGAGTCAGGCATTCAGAAAAGCTATGGTACAGTCAAATGAGCACAATGTATGCGGTCCTTTAACTCCTTCCAGACTACTGAGTCTCTCCTACTAAAGTCCAGGGAATAGTCTTGCCTGTCTGCAATCACACTGTGAGTCTGTGTCTAGTCGTATACTCATACTGAGAGAAGCATGTGCCTATTTCATCTCTCTGCAGACATATAAGTGCTCATAAACTTATTGTGATGATAACTATTAGCACTATGAGAACCCAGTTACTGTGTATATACTTGGAGAATGAGTCAGGCATTCAGAGAAGCAGTGGAACAGTCAAATGAGCACAATGTATGCAGTCCCCTAACCCCTTTCAGACTACTGAGTCTCTCCTACTAAAGTCCAGGGAATAGTCTTGCCTGTTTGGAATCACACTGTGAGTCTGTGTCCAGTCTTAGAATCATCCTGACAGACGTATGTGCTAATTTAATTCCTCTACAGACATATAAGTGCTTAGAAACTTATTGTGGTGATAAGTATTAGCACCATGAGAACCCCGTCACTGTGTATGCACTTGGAGAAGGAGTCAGGCATTCAGAGAAGCAGTAGAACAGTGAAATGAGCACAATGTATGCAATACCCTTACCCCTTTCAGACTACTGAGTCTCTTCTACTAAAGTCCACGGAATTGTCTTGCCTATCTGCAATCACACTGTGAGTCTATCTCTAGTCGTAGAATCATCCTAACAGAAGCATGTGCTTACTTAATCTTTCTGCAGACATATAAGTACTTATAAACATATTGTGATGATAACTATTAGCACTTTGAGAACTCAGTCACTGTGTATGGACTTGGAGAATGAGTCAGGCATTCAGAGAAACAGTGGAACAGTCAAATGAGCACATTGTATGCGGTTCCCTAACCCATTCCAGACCACTGAGTCTCTTCTACTAAAGTCCAGGGAATAGTTTTGTCTGTCTGCAATCATACTGTGAGTGTGTGCCTAATCTTAGAATCATCCTGACAGAAGCTTGTCCTTATTTAATTTCTCTGCTGACACATAGCACTTATTAACTTATCTTGCTATCAACTACTAGAAGTCTGAAAACCCAGTCACAGTGTATGTATTAGGAGAATGAGTTAGGCTTTCAGACAAGCAGTGGTACAGTCAAGTGTGCAGAAAGTATACGGTCACATAATACCTTGCAGACTATTGAGTCAGTCTTGGCAAAGTCCAGGGAATATTCATGGTTTTCTGGGAACACTTTGTGAGTCTGTGTGTACTCCTACTATCTAATTTCTCTTCTGAAACTTAAGCACTTATAAACTTATTGGGCTGTCAACTAGTAGCAGCCTGTGAACCCAGTCACTGTCTATGCTCTTGAAGAATGAGTCAACCATTCACACAAGCAATGGCATACTTTGCTGTGATCTAGTAGTACTCTAGGTACTCATTTACTGTGTATACATTTATAAAAAACTTTTTTTTTGTAATAATTATTCAATTAGGACCTGTGTACTTTAGTAAATTAATTGTGATTAGAAAAGAACGTGTTTAAATGGTTTTTATATACAATGTGTTTGTTTAGTAATAGAAAAGTATATTTTATAAATCTATTAAAATAAAGTTATATATATTTATTTTATACAGATATTGTTTATCATCATTAAAATAAACTTATCAAGCCTAAAAAAACAGAGAAGAGAAAACAGCAGAAAAAGGACTATTATTTGAAGAAAATTCAACAAGTATTGGATGACCAATAACATTTGGGGAAAAATAATAAATCTTCCGGTAAGAGAACAAAATAATTTATTAAAAAACTTCCAAAGCCTAGAATAAGTGTGCAGATTGTGGAAAGTACAAAGAATGCTTCGACCAGAAAAAAGAATATGAATAAAAACAATGGAAAAAAGGGAAATTACATTCAAAAGACATAATGTATGGTAAAAGAAGGCAGAGTCAGTATAAAGAAATCAGAAAAAATATGTTTTCTAATATAGTTGTTTTTAATTTGTTGAAAGATGTGGAAAAATATAAAAAGAGCACTATTTTATAAAAAGAAGAAGCAAATTGTAATTATTGTTGAAAAGGCTTTTGCATTAAGAAGAAAATGATTCATTTTAGTTTTAAACAAAATTCAAACACTAGATAAACCAATCCATTTTATGAAGGCCAAAAGTAAGAACAAAAGAGTAATTAACAGAACTAATTTTTGTGATATTTTTTGGGGTGAATGGAACCACAGTTCAAGTTTAGAGCCTTTCTTTAATGAAGAGAGTTATTTTCAGACCAATAATTTATTGCATGCAGCTGATAGCAGTGCTCGAGCTTATGAGGTTAAAAATGGTTATCCTATTGAGAAAGAGAAGATGGTTTCTAGAAATGTAGAAGAACTAAAAGCTGATGAAGTTCTAGGGAGACGTCCTAAAGCCCCAGCGTATACTTGGGATTGCAGTAGTATTTGTAGTATGTGACAGGAATCTATTTTACGCAGTTTCTTACACCAATATAGTAAAAAACGTGTTAAACAAAAGATTAAGATGATGCAAGGACTAGATCCTTGAAGAGTGAGAAAAAATACTGGTTTGGAAGGTCATTCTCTGCTTTGTCTTTCCAGGAAAGTATGTCAAAGTGTTTTCCATCATTTCAGGATGTTAGCAGTACATCATTCTCAAATGCGGAAGTTAGTCAGAAGATTGTATTACGCAAAAAGTCCAGCACTAATGTTAAATGAGTTGAACAGTGCTCTTTTGCGTGGGTCAGTATCAGATGTGAAGAAGGTTTGTGATGAAATTGAGTTTCGTTACTTTGGTCCTGCACAAGAGAGTGCAGAAACTGACACATTAATAGAAGAAAATGTTGAAGAGAATGTGCAACATACTACTACAAAAAAAATTGCAGAACAAATTACAAAGTTTACGGTGATTTCAGGTGAAAGGCCAAATTAATATTGTATTTGTTGCTGGCGAACTTACTATAAAAATCAGACTAGGACTGTTGATCTGTATTTAAAAAGTGAAAGAGAAAATATTGATAAGTGGAAGGAATTTGCAACTTATTTGTTGGTAGAGAATTGTTTTAATTTGGGTTCTGATCAGCGTATTTGTAAATATTGTTATAACAAATTAGACGAGAATAAAATGCCCGCTACAGCTGTCCATAATAATATAGAGCTGGTAACTATTCCTCCAGAACTGATACATTTAAATAAGTATGAGTCTATTCTGATTCAATGTGCGCACCCATTTCAAGCTATTGTTCGGAGGGAGCCTAAAACAGGTAAATTGCCTCCTACAGATTTACAGAGAGGATTAAAAGGAAGAGTTGTATATTTACCTCTAGATTTAAAGTAAAATAGTGAAACTATTGGTGTGGAGAATGTAGAAAATGAACCACTAGTTATTCTAGTTAATGGTGTTCCTACTAAGAGTAAGAAAATCTGGCAAGAATTAGTGGATGTTAGGAAAGTGCAAAAGGCAACATTATATCTGATAAAAAACAATGATTACTACAAAAATGTGTTTGTGGAAGAAGAAGAAATGCTTTTAGGAGATGATACTGAAACGTCAAGTGGTCAAATTGAAAAAGTGGACATGTCCAAAAGTGAAGAAATCTTTGAACATTATAGTGTACATCCACTTCATTCGAAAGAAGTGATGGGGAATATTATTGAATTATTCCGAATGAAAAAAGCAAAGGGTACTCCCATGAGTGTATGGGTAAAAAGTTTGGAAGCTCGTTGTTTTCCGCAGCTGTTCCCAACTGGAAAAGGTGGACGATATGATGAACTATCAGTGCAGATTCCTGCATCTGAATATCGGACAACAAGATTGTATGCAGAACATCCAAGATTTTGACAATGTATCCCATATATATTTCATCTTTTGTTTGAAAGGGACTTGTCTGGACTTTCATACACAGTTAACCACATATTAAAAACAGGAGTACATCTTCAAAATGTTTCTGTAAAGGAATTTATGGATAAAGTACATCAGAGAGACGATCACTTAGAATCTTAGCTGATTAATTTGATGGCATGTCATCGTGGTACTAATGAGTATTGGTATCATTGTCATGGAGAACTTAAATGTATGCTAAGGAATTTAGTAACTCCTACATGGTTTCTTACCCTAAACTGTGCTGAATACCCCTGCCATGATTTACTTGAATTTCTTCGAGAGGCAAATAAAAATCTAAAAAATATTGAATAAAAGACACCTGGAGAATTGTGCTCTTTGGATCCTGTTAATGTATGTAGATATTTCAATCATAGGTTTGAAGTTATGATGTCTTTTATCTGCAATAAAAAGAATCCTTCTCTTGGAGAAGTTGTGGATTTTTTGGGAGAAAGCAGTATCAAGCTAGAGGTGCTCTTCATATAAATATGCTGTTATGGATCAAGGATGCACCTAAATTCGGAACTGATTCGGATGACACTGTTTTGACTTTTATTTAACAATATGCAACATGTGCTATACCAAAAAGAACAGATGAAAACACTTTAAGGCAACAAGTTTTACGATTCCAAAGTAATCGATGTGGAAAATACTGTCAAGGAAAGTACAAGTCTAAGGAAAAGTTTTATACCAAATGTCGTTTTGGATTTCCACGTCCTGGAATATCCAAAGGAAGAATAAACAGTTTTATGTCAGCTGTGAGACATACCATTACTAGAAAATCTCCCAAAAATACATACAATTTGAGAAGAAGTGAAGAATCAAAATATATCAATGATTATAATCCAGTCATTCTCTCAATGTGGAATGATAATATGGATATTCAATATGTTGAGGATAATTCCATTGTTGTTGCCCGGTATGTTACATCCTAAATTACAAAATCAGAAAAGACGGAGTTGAAAGAAATGTGGGAAAAAATTTCTCCCGAGAAGAGTCTTAGTAAAAAAATTGTACAGTTTCAGTTTGAAGATGTTATCCCATCTAGAAATTGGAGCGTATGAATGCTCAGATTGGTTATCATCTGCAAATTTATACTCAAAATCTAGAAGAATCATTTGGGTGAGTCTAGGTTTTGATGCAATGCGAAATTGAGTACTTAAATCTGTAGAAGAAATCGAATATTTAGCAGAAAAAGAACCGGAACGTACAGATATTGTCAAAAGAAACATGTTGGACACATATTATCCAAATAGAAGTCATCATCTTGAGAACATATGTCTTTATGAAGTCCTGCAATATTACACTTTTAAACGGAAAACTACAGAAAACATAAATGAAGAAAAATATGCAGTGATTGGTTACGAAGGATGTTTGGTGAAACAAAGGAAAGGAAATTTGATTAATCACAGAAAACTGAATTGTGAAACGCCTGATGAAAGGGAATTTGACTATTTAGCACTTTTGCAACTCTTCAAACCGTGGTGTACAGAATTGGAATTACTTGGAGATTTTCAGAGCTATGAAGATTCCTTCAATGCTTGTAAAGATACCATCCAATGTACTGTTTTTCCAAATTATCTCAAAATGTTGAACGATGAAATTGATCAAGAAGCTACTATTGCAGCTGAGATTGCTAGTGACAGTTCTCAAGACAGTCAAAGTTCTGCTCCACTGAGTCAAGATCCACTAGGACAACCAATTCTTGAAAATGAAGCAGCAATCGCAATGAATGAAGTGGAAACAGCAATGCATCAAGCTCAAGTAGTTATTATGGACTTAGGAAACTTGGAAGAAAAACTAAGTGTTTAACAGAAAGAAACATATCAGCAAGTGAGACAACAAAATGACTAAGGATTTCTTCATGAAAAGAAAGAATGCACATGCACATCATTTCAACCTAACCAATGTATGTCAGTGGTTAAGCTGGAACAGGAATTTAATTAAAGTATTGACCAGTTATCTACAGACAACAACTGACTCACATTTGTCTTGTGTTGTAACTGCTCCAAATGGATTGGCAGCACACAGCATTAAAGGAATTACATTACATCGTTTACTAATGCTACCTGTAGAGCATGAAAACACATTGGAATATAATAAACTGGACAAGCTTGCTATGAAGTATCAAGAGTGCTAAAGAAAATGAAACTTCTGATTATTGATGAGGTAAGCATGGTCTCAAACTTAATGCTTGCTTTTGGGCATTTAAGAATGCAGCAAATTCTTTAAACAGAGTACGATGTCTTATTTGAGGAAAACATGTAATAGTGTTTGGAGATATACTGCAACTTACTCCCATAAAAGGACAACCAGTATTTAAAAACTTGTGCACGAAAACACCAGAAAGTCTTTGAGAAGTGTTGGAAACGTTAACATTTGGTCATATTTTGAATACAAAGAACTCATTACAAATAAGTGGTAGGCAAATGATGTTGATTATGGAACTGTTCTTCAAGATATAAGATTTGGAGTACTGACAGAACATGGCAAACAAGCTTTGCAAAGTCGACTACTTACAAATTTGTTTCCAAATGATAATATAGTTCCTGAAAAAATATATATGAAAATTGCAGAAAATAAATCTATAATCTGCTTAATGCCAACACTGCGCGAGTGTTCTATATTCATTGAACAACTTTTGAAGCTATAAAATGAACAAATAATAAAAATGGAAGCCATTGATAAAATAGAGCATGAAGGAATCACTGTTATTATGATGGAGAAATTGAACACAAAATAAACTGCTGGTTTAGAAGAGAATTTATATATATGTGTAAATTGTCGGGTAATTTTACTATGTAATTTGGATGTGGAAAAAGGTTTAGTAAATGGAGCAATGGGTAAGTTGTTGATTTCGTTAATTATCAAAATAGAGATGGAATTGAATTTTTAAAAATCCAATTTGATCAGATTGAAGAAGCAAAACAAATTGGTCATTGTTCAGTTAGTTTTTTGCTTGTTAAAGCTTTATATGTTCATAGAAAACAGTTTCCTCTTTTCTCTGGCATATGCAGTGACTATTCATAAATCTCAAGTTTTAAGTGTAGATAATGCTTTGGTAAACATTGGAAGTACAGTATTTAAAGAGGGTACGGCATATGTTGCTTTGTCCCGAGTCAGAACTTTATCTGGATTGTACTTGATTGATTTTGATGAGGGAAAGATTAGTGCAGATGCAAACTGTGTAAAAGAGTATAATCGGTTAAGAAGAGTGTATGCTCCCAATTTAGGTGAATATCCTGTATTTGAAAAGCGTGTAGTAGGTCGCAAAAGCAGATATGAGAATAGCTGTAGTGAAGTTATAGAGAAGGAAAACAATTAAGATAATGTTGAGATTGCAAGCAAAAAGAAAAAGGACACTATTGAAGATATTGTTGGGTATCAGTTAGAAAATAGTTGAAGTATGAACTGCTATGCTAATATAGTGGACCATATTGCTTTTTTTTCTAGAAAGTTTGCAACATCAAATTATGGAGAATCGTGAAAAAAGATTTTGTTCCTTGTTGCATTGTATTTATGAAAAATTGAGAACTGATAAAAGGAAAATAAAAAGTGTTTCTGATATTCGTTATCTTTTGGATCTATGTTCTGGTTCAACACATTTTACGCAGAATATTCAACCAGATGCTCAGGAATTTCTAATGTATATGCTTGCAGTATTGGAAAATGAAGGAATAGAAATTGAAAAGTTTTTTGGCCTTCGTTATAAATGGGAACATGAATGTGAAAATTGTATATTTACATGTAGCACTAACATAGATACTGAAAGATTTATATAGTTTTCATCACCAGACTGTAGAACAGTGTCTTTCAAAAACTAGTTAAAGCAGCAAATTAAAACATGGAGTGTAGCCAATGCAAATCAGAAATGTTATCAACATTATTTATACAAAGATTTGGACAATATATAATTTTAATGATACAACATTGTAGAGCTGATGGAAGAAAATTGGAAACTTTAATGAAACATTTTGTAGCAAGTCAACTATCAATATCAGGAAGAACTTTTGTAGCAGTAGCAATTATTGTCCATGATGGTCCTTCTACAACAACTGGACATTACACTGTCTATTCAAAAGGCAATAAAGGAAGGCCATATTGTAATGAGGCTCAATTGGTTTTTAAACAACGTTTGCCCAATGAATTACCAAATTCCTACCTAATATTTTTAAAGCCAAAGTTTTATGAACATAATTCGGCCGATTAGGAATATGTTAAAATGTATTAATACGTTTACTATTGGACAATTTCAGTATAAAGGATTTCAGGAATACCATTTGGCCTAGAGGAAAGGTAAACATTTGAATTAAGGACTTTTTATTGGACATTCTCACAACATATATTTTTAAAGAACATCATTTAAAGTATATGAAAAGTATAAATAATTGTTCATTGAATTATTATTTCAGTTCTTTCAAATTGAAGTAAGAAGATTCTCTTAGAAAGAAGCATTTTATATATATGTGATTTGTATTATATGGTATGTTGTTTTTATGGAATGTTGAGAAATATAGAAAATATTTTTGACACAGATTTGGCTTTTTTTTTTTAAACAATCTTATTGACTGTTTTTTTTGCCCGCTGCTATGTGATGAGTAACATTGAAATCACTGTTTGTAGTGAAATTCAATATATTCTGAGAACAGCAAAAAAGGCAAACAAAATAATTTATATAATGTTAAAATGATGTTGTGTTGTAAAAAATACAATATATATCATAACTGTATTTTTTCTTCTCTTTCACAGATCTTAATTCTAAAATATGAAATTTTCTGAAATGTAAATTATAAAAAACAACTGAAAAAAAATGTTTTGCATATTTTCATATCTACTACTGTCAAGGTAAGGTTAACTAAGTATAAAAACGCACAATGGGCTGTGTTGCACACTGGTGAAGAAAGGGGGGGACTGAGTTGACATGTGTGCAAACACGCTCAGTGGGCATTTTAAGTTAGGGGATAACGTTTCCTTGAATCCTGAGGGTCCCTGGGGGCCAACTAACCCACCAGGTATGTACAGTAAGTGCCACAGAGTTGCATTGCACAGAGCTGTAAAATGGGGCATGGCCTCGGACCACATCTCTGCAACGCAGCTCCACGATGTTTAATAGAGGGACATGGTGGGCTAGTAGGACCCAGGGACCTTCAGGATTAAAGGGGACTTAATTCTTCAACTTAAAACACGCTGCAGGGTGGGTTTGCACATGTCACATCAGGCCCCATCCCCTCCCTTCACCACTGTGTAAGCACGCCCTATAACCTTTTTATGTTGGGAGATTAAGTCACCTTGAATCCTGAGAGTTCGTAGAGTCCAACTAGCCATCTAGCCCAACTAGCCCACTACGTGTGTCCGGTAAGCACCACAGAACAGTGTTGCAGAGAGATGTAAAAAGGGGCACGACCTACACCACCTGTTTGGAACGCAGCGCAGTGGTACTTACTGGAAGCATGTATTCTCTTTAGAACAATGAAATTATTTCATTAACTAGTCAAGTATCAGAGGAATGGCCTAAACAGAAAAACTAGTACAGCTACAATATTCTGTGCAGTATGTATGCAAACTTCTAATCACCTACATAGAATTGATACACTCTTGTAAATACTCAGTTAGTAACTAAGCAGTCTAGGAAACCTTCTGTCTGTCCCAACCACTTGTCCATTCATCCATCCAGCACTATGTATGTATCCTATCACTTTGCCAAACCTGAGTACTTATACATTTATCTTGAACTCTCTTTGCAGTACTTGAATTACTCTAGTTATTAGTCATATACTTAAGGATTGGCCTAGCCACTAACCCTAGTACAAGTCAATTTCTTTATATACTATGCATGCAGACCTGCAAGAAGCTACAAAGTATTAATACACTCTTTCCAGTTAATACCTATGTAGTGTTGGAATCCCTCTGTCATAGGATCCCATGTGGCCTGAAAAAAAGATTTGAATGGTTCATAACATTTCCCATTGTACCTATGGAAGGGCCACAACCATTTCAATCATTCATCTTGGAGCATCTTTGGAGAGATATCTCTGTGCTTACCTCCTGTCACTCTCATGCAATTCCTCAATCAACCAACTAGCAATATGTTCTTATTGTAACAGTCTGCCAATACCTAAGCATTGATGGGGCAGATTTAGAAGCATCCTGTACCAACAATATGTCGCTTTTTGTAACATAGTGATGGCGCCAGACACTACTTCATATTTACAAGGAGAGGAAAAGGCATGTGTTGTAATGTACCTTTTACTCAATGCACTCTCCCTATAAAAGTTCTCTCCCTTGCTGCTCAGCCTATGATGAGGTCATATAGAATGTTGATTGTGTTTGGATTGGAAGAGAGAATCAGTTGGTGTGGATGGGCTGAGTAGTGAGGTGCCTGCTCCTGGAGGGGCACTTTAAAGGATCTGACCTAACATTTTGTAACCTGTAAAGAAGAAGTGATCTTGTGAATAAAGCTGTGATCGTGTTCTACGTCACTTGGTCTACGCATCTTTCATCTTTGCAACAGCATCCTGTGTAGCTTTTCTTCTCCTTGTAAATACGACCTCTTCATACACACCACTTTGCATTGAAAGGGCGTTCCACAGGTGTTGCTGTGGGTGTTTCCACGCAACACTCATAGAACAAGACACATCTCCAGATTTATCAGAAATCATAAATCTGGAGATGTGTGTGGAATGCTGCACCATTCTCCAGTTGATGTAGCAAGGCACAACAAGGAGAATTGTTTTCATTTCTCCTCATGTTTTCTCTTTCAATGTATGCTGCATTGCACAGCATACATTGAAAGAGGAAAATGCCTTTACTGATTTTTGTGCAGGAAGGTGTCCCTTCCTGCGCAAAAACAATCTCTCCACGACACAGACATGCTTGCACCATGGTTCAAGGATGCCTGTGTCACTGTATGTCCAGTTTGTGCAGCATTGCAGAGAGAAGTATGGAGTTGCAACATATTTATGTATATATGTTGCATCCCTGTGCTTCAGAAGTACCACAGCACAGTGCTGCTAAAGAGCTCACAGTGTGACACTGCAGCACTTCCTTATAGTTCTGCACTTATACATTGACCATACACTACTAATGCATTGTTTCAGTCAGTTATGCTCTACACATACATTCAACCAAATTTTCACACATTAACATAAAAATATAGTTCTTTCTTTAACCAGAGAAGTTAGTTCTGCGAATAACTTTTTTTTTCTTCTTTTTTTCTTTTATATTTTTTTATATTTTTCTGAACAATTGTAAATTTTTTTAGGTGTTTTTAAAAAAAAAGAACAAAAAAACAGGAAACTTCTGGAATTATGTGGCAGTCCAAAAAAACAAAGCAAACAAAAGTCTAGCAACGATGATTGCGTTGTGCAGCACAAACTGCTTCGACAGACTGTTCCCCAGAACAAATAAGTTTCTTGAACTTGAAGCAGTGCTGTTCAAGAAACGCGAACTCAGGGAGTATGTCGGGTGATGATGCAGCTGTTGATTCTCCAGAAGTACTAGGAACTGCAGGTGGAGGGTTCCTTTCTGCTCTCCTACACTCCTCCCGAGCCAGATTTACCAGATGTAGGGTCTTTAGGTGTTTATACATAGAAGCAGTACCAAAAGAATACTTCTTTTCGGCACTGGCTCTAGATAAGACTCGCTGACAAATCCGGCAGGTGACCTTAGTGGCATTTACTTTCTTCTACCCTTCTGGAAAATTGAAGTATTTCCATACCACCGACTCTGGCCTTTGAGGACGTGAAGCTTCTGGCAAAAATTCTTCCTCCGAAGAATGTTCCTCCTCCTAGGGCTGCTGTCCTGAAGCCATGTTCTTTTTGTTTTGAAAAACACCCAAAAAAATGATGAAATGAGGTCTCTTCCAAGCACAGAGATGACTCTCCAAAGATGCTCAAAGAAGAATGATTGAAATGGGTGGGGTTCTTCAATAGTTACAATGGGAAATGTTATGCACCAATCAAATCTTTTTTCAGGTCACATGAGGTCCGCGGATCGTGCGCACACACAGCACGCACCATACACAACTTCAAAAAATTGCATTTAAAAGTAATATAAGTTTATTACAAGTAAACATATATTATGTTTATGAATACCTTAGATAATGTCTTCCCCTAATATGTTTATTAAAGACATATATATATCATTTTAGACGTAAAAAAACTTTTTTGCGGGAGTCGCGCACCCACCACGCCCAACACATTTATGACATCACGCGGAACTCATCACCGTGTAAGCGTCGAGTACAGTAATGCGCATGTGTCTCGAATGCGCGGGAGCTGGAGTCGCTTACCGGTCGCATAGCAATCGCGCACATCTCAGAAAATACGCACCCATTGCACACCGTACGCGGATTCTTCACAACATTTCTAAAATGGTGGTTAGAATCCAAGCACCGAACGTGAAAGGTATACTTTGGGTGCGCGACTCCAAAATAAAATTGGGAAAAAAAAATAATACAGAAAATAATATAAATATATTACAATAAAAATATAAAACAAAAACAAAATATTTCAGTTTCAATATTTTAAAAAACATTTGTTTCCATTTATATTAAAAATATATATTGTAATTAAAAAAATAAAATATGTAAATAGAAACAGTTAAAAAACTGTAGAAACTCAGTATCAAAAAAATTACATATAACTATTATTACATTTAAAAATTATCATTTAAAAAACCTTTGAAATTCACTGAAAACACCATAGGTTTCAGACATGTTATAGTTAGGAATTAGCATTTAAAAAACCTTAGAAATTAACTGAAAAAACCATAGGTTTCAGGGCTGTTATAGTTAGCTGGACATTTCACTCGTATGAAACCATTGAAATTCCTCTATTATAGTTAGATCTGCTAACTATAACTTGCGCGCCCGCAATGCACTGCTGATGATGTCACATATTACATCATTCATGACATGGTCAGTGACATCACTGATAACATCTCAAATTACATCACTGATGACATCACTGATGACATCATCCACGTGACAATGTGATACACCTCATCACACAGTAGTATAACCTTTGATCACACACTATAAAATATAAACTACCATTTTTGAAACCATTCAATCAATCAATCAATCATAACATTTGTATAGCGCACTACTCACCCGGAAGGGTCTCAAGGCGCTTGGGGGAAGGGGTCCGCTATTGCTCGAACAGCCAGGTCTTGAGTTGTCTCCTGAAGGCGAGATGGTCCTGGGTCAGCCGAAGGTGGGTGGGGAGGGAGTTCCATGTCTTGGCCGCCAGGTAGGAGAAGGATCTTCCTCCGGCGGTGGCTCTTCGGATGCGTGGTTCGGCGGCGAGGGCGAGGCTTGTAGAACGTAGCTGGCGGGTGGCCGTGTAGAAGGTCAGGCGGTCGTTGAGGTACTCGGGGCCCAGGTCGTGGAGAGACTTGTGTGCGTGGGTGAGGAGTCTGAACGTGATTCTCTTGCTGACGGGGAGCCAGTGCAGGTCCCTCAGATGGCCGGAGATGTAGCTGCGTCGGGGGTTGTCCAGGATGAGTCGGGCGGAGGCGTTCTGGATGCGTTGGAGTCTTTTCTGTAGCTTGGCTGTGGTTCCGGCGTAGAGGGTGTTCCCGTAGTCCAGTCGGCTTGTGACGAGTTCCTGGGTGACCGTCTTCCTGGTTTCGGTCGGGATCCATCGGAAGATCTTGCAGAGCATGCGTAGGGTGTTGAAGCATGATGAGGAGACGGCGTTGACTTGTCTGGTCATCGAGAGGGAGGAGTCCAGGATGAATCCCAGGTTGCGTGCGTGGTCTGTTGGCTTGGGAGTGGTGCCCAGGGCGGGTGGCCACCAGGAGTTGTCCCAGGCGGAGGGCGATGGTCCCAGGATGAGGACTTCCGTCTAGTCTGAGTTCAGTTTCAGGCGGCTGTTCTTCATCCACTCAGCGACGTCTGTCATCCCTTCGTGTAGGCTAGTTCTGGCGGTGGCGGGGTCGCTGGTGAGGGAGAGGATCAGTTGGGTGTCGTCGGCGTAGGAGATGATGTTGAGGTTGTGTTGGCGTGCGATGGCTGCAAGAGGTCTCATGTAGACGTTGAAGAGGGTGGGGCTGAGTGATGATCCTTGCGGTACGCCGCAGATGACTTCGGTGGCCTCGGAATGAAACGGGGGGAGGCGGACTCTCTGGGTTCTTCCGGTGAGGAACAAGATGATCCACTCCAGTGCCTTCTCTTGGATACCTGTGTTGCTGAGGCGTTGAACTAGGGTGCGGTGGCAGACAGTGTCGAACGCTGCAGAGAGGTCCAGGAGGATGAGGGCCGCTGTTTCCCCGTTGTCGAGCAGTGTTCTGATGTCGTCGGTGGCTGCGATGAGGGCGGTCTCGGTGCTGTGGTTGGCTCGGAAACCGGACTGGGAGGGGTCGAGGGTTCCGTTCGTCTCGAGGAAGGCGGCAAGCTGTCTGTTGACAGTCTTCTCGATGACTTTGGCAGGAAAAGGGAGGAGCGAGATGGGGCGGAAGTTCTTGAGGTCGGTGGGGTCCGCTGTTGGTTTCTTTAGTAGGGCGCTGAGCTCGGCATGCTTCCAGCTCTCCGGGAAGGTGGTGGTGTTGAAGGAGATGTTGATGATGTCCCAGAGTTGGGGTGCGATGATGGAGTCGGCCTTGTTGAAGACGTGGTGGGGGCAGGGGTCGGTTGGAGATCCGGAGTGGACGTGTTCATCGTGTGGGCTGTGTCTTCGGTAGTCACCGTGGTCCAGGTGCGGAGGATGGCAGTTGGGTGCACTGGTTCGGTGGTTGGGTGCGTGGATGGTGCACCGAAGCTGTTGTGGATGTCGGCGATCTTGCCGTGGAAGAACGAGGCGAGAGAGTCGCAGAGGTCTTGTGAAGGAGTGATGTCGTTGTTGCTGGTGCTGGGGTTGGAGAACTCCTTGACGATGCTGAAGAGTTCCTTGCTGTCATGGGCATTGTTGTCCAGTCGTTCCTTCAGTGATTTCTTCTTGGTGGTGCGGATAAGCTGGTGGTGCTTGCGGGTGGCTTGTTTGAGGGCGGTTATGTTGTCTGTGGTCTGGTCGAGGAGCCAGGCTTTCTCGAGGGTGCGGCAGTTCTTCTTGGAGTCCTTGAGTTCGTCGGTGAACCAGGTGGCTTTCTTGCTTCTGGGTCTGCTGGGAGGGTTCTTCAGTGGCGCGAGGTCGTCTGCGCAGGTGGTCAGCCACTGTGTGAAGTTGCGGGTTGCTTCGTTGGGGTCCGTTGTGCTGGCGAGTGGGTTTTGGCTGAGGGAGGTGGTGAGCTGCCCGCCGGTGATCTTGCTCCAGCTCCTGTGAGGAACCTGTTGCGGGTGGTGGTGGGTCGTGGTTCTTCTGAAGCCGAAGTGGACGCAGCTGTGGTCGGTCCAGTGAAGTCCGGTGGAGTGGCTGAAGGTGATGTGCTTGCTGGATGAGAAGACGGGATCAAGCATGTGGCCAGCGTAGTGGGTGGGGATGTTGACCAGTTGCTTGAGTCCGAGGTTGGCGAGGTTGTCCAGCAGAGCGGCGGTGTTGCGGTCCTTGTTGTTCTCCAGGTGGAAGTTGAGGTCCCCTAGGAGGATGTAGTCAGCGGAGGGGAGGGCGTGCGGGCTGATGAAGTTCGTGATGTATTCGCTGAATTGTGTGCGTGGTCCCGGGGGTCTGTAGATGAGGGTGCCTCTGAGGGTCGTCTTTGGGTCGGTGTGTATCTGGAAGTGGAGGTGCTCGGCAGCGGAGAAGGTGTCGTTGGAGTCGGTCGTGATGCGGATGGTGTTCTTGTGTACGATGGCGATGCCTCCTCCAGTCTGGTTGACGTGGTCCCTCCGGGTGATCTTGTATCTGTCTGGGATGGCGATGGTGATGTCGGGTGCAGAGGAGGCGTTCATCCAGGTTTCTGTGAGGAAGGCGACATCTGGTGAAGTCGTGTCGAGCAGGTTCCAAAGTTCGATGGCGTGTCTGTGGACGGAGCGGGTGTTGAGCAGGATGCACTTGAGGTGGCTGTTGTTGGTGCTCGGCTTGTCGGGTGTGGTGCAGGTCCGAAGGCAGGTGAATTTGCAGGCTTGGCAGGCGAAGGGTCAGTGGGTGCATTTCGGGGTGGCTCGGTAGCAGGCGGGGGTTCGGCCGGCGTTGAGTGGGTGGAGGGAGGCGGCGTCGTAGGTCCGTCGTGTGGGCAGGCATCGTCGGGGGCCAGGGGTCCTGGTGCAGACGGGCGCAGACGGGCTTGCCTTTGGCGCACAATCGGCGCGTCCGCGCGGTCTCCATTTAAGGCGAAGTGGGAGGGAGGAGCAGCTGGGAGGCGGGAGCGGGGAGGACACGGAAAAAAGGGGGCGGGGCCATGAGATCACGGTGGCGGGAAGCGGGGAGCGGGGCTAACCAGGGGAGACAGGCAAAACAGGAATCAATGCACAAAATTACAGTGATACAGCAGGGGAAAACAGTGAGGCAGTCCCAGCAAACGAGCTAGGGAAAAACAGGCAAAGCAGGCAAAACGGCAGATCGTGACTGTGAGCAGCAGCGAGGGGCACACACACAGCTGGGGGGCTGTGTGGCGCGGGGGTGTCCTGAGAACAGGTCACACTCACCTGTGCCGCGCGGTCTCCATTTAAGGACAAGAGGGAGGGAGGAGCAGCTGGGAGGCAGGAGCGGGGAGGACACGGAATAAAAGGGGGCAGGGCCGTGAGATCACGGCGGCGGGAAGCGGGGAGCGGGGCTAACCAGGGTAGACAGGCAAAACAGGATACAATGCACAAAATTACAGTGATACAGCAGGGGAAAACAGTGAGGCAGTCCCAGCAAACGAGCTAGGGTAAAACAGGCAAAACAGGCAAAACGGCAGATCGTGACTGTGAGCAGCAGCGAGGGGCACACACACAGCTGGGGGGCCCCTCATACATTGACACACCACACAAGTTTCTAAAAACCCACTCACTGATTTCTAGATCTACACACACATCTAATCACTTACCTATAGATTCACTCATACATGCTGTCACTGATCAATAGAACACTATCAAATGCACTTATACACCTATATCGACATTACACACAGCACACATCCTACTCACTTATGCAGTCATCCTATTTACTTATGCAAACAATCGATCATACTTACATTTACTCAGCTACACACTTATACAAACACCACTTCATTTATTCATACAGATAGAAACTCATACTTAGTGTCTTATAAAATCACTATTACAAGTATACAGTCATCCATACAGTCACTCATACAATCACTGAGTCTTATGTATAGTTATTATATACAACAACTGTCACATACACTGCCTTTTATTTTTCTACTTTGTTGGACATGTACCACTGAGAGATATATTTGCTCATAACCACACCCATAAAGACACTCACTCACCCAAAAACTGTTTCCACATGCACTCTTAACCTCATATACCTACTGAATAACTATTCACACATCTTTGCATAGTCACACACCCCCCACCCAACCACACACACATTCACTCTCCCATACAAATACTGAGCTAACTAATTAATAACTAATATAGACTTTCATGTAGCTAGTAACCAACTGATGCAGCAGTTTACACAACAACAGACAGAGTGATACACACATTCACACTGTTGAGTCACTTAAACAGTCAATCACACTGCTACTAAATCCTCCATCCAGTCACTTATACATACACTCATTGTTCAATGCAGATTGCTATATATATAATACATATTTAAATATTGAACCAAACCACATTCACTGGATGATGTCATCAGTGATGTCATCAGTGATGTTATTTGAGATGTCATCAGTGATGTCATCAGTGATGTCACTGACCATGTCATGAATGATGTAATATGTGACATCATCAGCAGTGCATTGCGGGCGCTCAAGTTATAGTTAGCAGAACTAACTATAACAGAGGAATTTCAATGGTTGTGTATGAGTGAAAGGTCCAGCTAACTATACAGCCCTGAAACCTATGTTTTTTTCAGTGAATATATATATATATATATATATATATGTAAATATATATATATTTATATATATATATATATATATATATATATAATTATATATATATATATATATATATATATATATATATATTACCTACTAGCGGTCGGCAGAAGGTAGTTATAGTTAGAACCTAGTTTCTATAGGAAATCCGCAACATTCTATTTGGAATAACTTTGGCGCCGGTTGACGAATCTTCGCAAAATTCCCCAAGAAAATGGGGCACTCCGCTTCGCTCCTATCCTGTAAGTTCCGCAGTGATTCGTCAAGCGGGGGACGAGAAAAAGGGGGTCCCATGCAATTTTCCATAGGGACATTTAAGTGAGGCTACAGCCCGAACTGCTGAATGGAATTACAACCAAATTTGGCAAAACGGTAGAATTTGGTTCGCAGATCACGCTTTTTGTTAAATGGTGTAAATCCGTGCAGTAGTTCCTGAGAAAATCAAAAGTAAAATCATAGATATATCTATGGATGAAGTAGGGTACGCGTATCCTCCAATGACCATACGCGCACCGCTGTCTGTCAACACTTCAAACCAGGAAGTGATGGCAGCCATCTTGTGTCTCGGTAGAACCGAGGCACAAGAAAACTGAAAAACATGTGCGCAAAAGACGCAAAGGGGGCAGGGTAGAAACACCCTGACGCCCTAGGCCTGCTCAAGGGGTCCCACAAGGCCCCCCAAGGCCCCCAATATTTTTTTCCTTTTCTAAATCGTGGGATGCACGTAGGATAAAAAAAACAAAGCCTGATTAATTTATAATTCCCTGGGGGGGGGCAAGTCCAGGGGTAAATGTGTTTTATTATAATGGGGGGCCCAGAGGGACGCCCCGGGGACCGCCACACCCGGGGCTTTAACATTACGTATGTGGGGGGCTCATGGCCCCCCGCAACCCCGGGGACCGCCACCCCCAGGGCTTCTTTTTTTAATAATATTGGGGGTCGAGAGGGGCCCTCCCAGCCCCAGGGACCGCCACTCCCCGGGGCTTTACCATTATGTATGTGGGGGCTCACGGCCCCCCCGCAGCCTTCGGGGCTTCTTTTAAAAAAAATAATATTTAAAAAACCTGTGTGGGGGGCTCAAGCCCCTCCACACGCCTCGGGACCGCCACCTTCCCGGGGCTCTAATATTCAAAATAGGGGGGCTCCGTGATGGACCCCCCAGCCCCGGGGACCACCACCCTCCGGGGCTTTTGAATGTTGGGAGGGGGTCTCACGACCCCCCTCCTGGAGCCTTGTTGTGGCCCTGGGGACCGCCATCCCCCGGGGCCCGCTCCTGCAGTGTCCTGGGGTACACTGTAGTTTGCTATGGTAGGGCGGGAGCCTCGCGGCTCCTGCCCTACCATAGCAAACTGCTTTGGTTTTTGGACGAGAGAGCAGGAAACCTTCCAAAAACAAAAGACTATTGCTTTTGTACATGGGGAGCAGCATGTTAGCTTCTCCCCATGTAGAAAAGTAATGCCAGATCCCCCAGGATGCGGGGAGCCGGCAAGGGCCATGGGGGAATGGGGACCCCCCCACGGTCCCCAACAAGGAGGGCCAGCCCCGGGGATGGGGTCCCCGGGGCTAGAAGTGGGCCGGGATGGGGGCCACGCAGCCCCCTCCCCAAATAATTAAAAAAAGAAAAAAAATGTAAAAAGGCCATGCCCCAGGGGATGGGGTCCCCGGGGACGAAAAAGGACATGGCCCCCTTCCCAAATTGTTTTAAAAAAATAAAAAAATTTGGGGCAGGCCCTGGGGGATGGGGTCCCGAGGGCCAAACAAAAAAGAAAAAGAAGGGGGCTACACAGCCCCCTTCTTAAAAGTAAATTAAAATCAACGAGATCGGGGAGGAGGCCACGCTCCCTCATTGCACCTCTCTGCAAACGCGCCCCCTGGTGGGTTTACAGAGGGGGAACTAATTCTCCTTGAATTCTGGGGGTCCCTGGGGGCCAACTAGCCCACCGGGAACCTCCAGTATGCACCAGGGGGCTGCGTTGCAGAGAGGTGTAATGAGGCCACGTCCCTTTTTACACCTTAGTGCATACTGGAGGTTCCTGGTGGGCTAGTTGGCCCCCAGGTACCCCCAGTATGCAAGGGGACTTAATCCTCCAACTTATAATGCACTACGGGCGTGTTTGCACAGTGGTGAAGGTACGGGTCGGGGCTTGAGGTGATATGTGTGCAAACATGCCCTGTGACGCGTTTTAAGTTGGGGAATTAATTCCTCTTCAATCCAGAGGTCCCCTAGGGGCCAACTAGCCCACCATGTACCTCCAGTAAGCGCCACAGGGCTGCATTGCAGAGTGTTGTAAAAATTCTTTTAAGTGTGGAGTTTTGGAACTATAAAAAATTCCTCTAAAATCAGCCGAACTACGAATTCCGATTTTCTCACCTGTTATCAAGAGAGACCTCAGTGCTGCATCTTTCAGCCCACTACTGATCCTGAAAAGTAATACTAACGATACTTACAGTAACTTGAATTTCCCTCCATAGGCTAAGATTGACTGGTTTCACTTGGAAATTCTTTTAAGTGTGTAGTTTTGGAACTTTAAAAAATTCCTCTAAAAGCAGACGAATTCCGATTTACTCACCTGTTATCAAGAGAGACCTCAGTGCTGCATCTTTAAGCCCACTACTGACCCTGAAAAGTAATTCTAACCATACTTACAGTAACTTGAATTTCCTTCCATAGGCTAACATTGACTGGTTTCTTTTGGAACTTCTTCTAAGTGTGGAGTTTTGGAACTTTAAAAAATTCCTCTAAAATCAGCCGAACTACGAATTCCGATTTACTCACCTGTTATCAAGAGAGACCTCAGTGCTGCATCTTTCAGCCCACTACTGATCCTGAAAAGTAATTCTAACCATACTTACTGTAACTTGAATTTCCTTCCATAGGCTAACATTGACTGGTTTCACTTGGAACTTCTTCTAAGTGTGGAGTTTTGGAACTTTAAAAAATTCCTTTAAAATCAGGCGAACTACAAATTCCGATTTACTCACCTGTTATCAGGAGAGACCTCGGTGCTGCATCTTTCAGCCCACTACTGATCCTGAAAAGTAATTCTAACCATACTTACAGTAACTTGAATTTCCCTCCATAGGCTAAGATTGACTGGTTTCACTTGGAAATTATTTTAAGTGTGTAGTTTTGGAACTTTAAAAAATTCCTCTAAAATCAGCCGAACTACGAATTCCGATTTACTCACCTGTTGTCAAGAGAGACCTCAGTGCTGCATCTTTCAGCCCAGTACTGATCCTGAAAAGTAATTTTAAGCGTACTTACCAGTAACTTGAATTTCCTTCCATAGGATATCACTGCCTGATATATAAAATATATATAAATTAAAAAAATAATTAAAATAAAAAAATATTGCAATTTCAATATTTTTAAAAACATTTTTTTTCAATTTACATTAAAAATATGTAATGTAATTTAAAAAATAAAATATCTAAAAATAAATACTTTAAAACAATGTAGGAAATCAGTATAAAAAATAGAACAGTTAATACATTTAAAAATTATCATTTACAAAACCTTTGAAATTCACTGAAAAAAAACACAGGTTTCAGCCACGTTATAGTTAGAAATTAGCATTTAAAAAACCTTAGAAATTCACTGAAAAAACAGGTTTCAGCCACGTTATAGTTAGGTATTACCATTTAAAAAACCTTAGAAACTCACAGAAAAAAACATAGGTTTCACACATGTTATAGTTAGCTGGACATTTCACTCATACAAAACTATTGGAATTCCCCCGTTATAGTTAGTTCAGCTAACTATAACCTGCGCGCCCGCAATGCACTGCTGATGAAGTCACATATTACATAACTCATGACATGGTCAGTGACATCACTCATGACATCACTGATGACATCTCAAATGACATCACGGATAAAATAGTCAATAAAACATTTTCTAGCGGAAGCTAAAAAATGATTGCATCATATCTTAACCCCAAAACAAAACCTTATTTATATACAATGCATTTTTTACAACGCAACATCCATTACAACGCATTCCATTACAACGCATGCCATTACAACAAATTTTTAAAAACTACCTTTACAACGCATTCCATTAAAACGCATACTACCTTTACAATGCATACCATTACAACGCATAACATTACATGTATGGTAAGTATTGGATAGTGTAGGGGTAGCAATTACTATTCTAACTCCAGGGGGGTGCAACAGTAGGGTAAGTGTTGGATAGTGTAGGGGTAAAATGTACTATTCTAACTCCATGGGGTGCAACAGTAGGGTAAGTGTTGGATAGTGTAAGGGTACTATGCGTTGTAATGGTATGCGTTGTAATGGTATGCGTTGTAATGACATGCATTGTAGTGGTATGCGTTGTAGTGTCATGCGTTGTAATGTTTGCGTTATAATGGCATGCGATGTAATGGATGTTGCATTGTAAAACTTTTGTTGTAATGGTATTGCCTTGTAAAAGTTGCGTTGTAAAGGTAGTTTCCCCTGGCGGTACGTAGCTCTCACGTCTCTTCCTCCATTCTCACTTCTTCTAGCCTCTATCTTGACGAAGCTCTCACAAGGCCTTCCAGAGTACATTAAACAAAAACAATCGCTAGAAAAACAGAAAGACCTTGAATGTGAATAACCCAATAAACCTGCAAGCACCTCTTTGAGGTCATGTCAAAGCCAATAGTAAGAACCTATAATTCGCATTCACACAACTTACAAGCACCACTGTGCACACAGAAAAGTTTGAAGCAAGGTAAACTCAGAAAGCAGAATGGCATGAGGCCATGTCAAAGCCAATAATAAGAACTCATAATTCTCACCAATGTACAGTACAATACACATTCCTGCACAACTGCTTATAGAATCACATAATTGATCCCTCAATGTACAACACCACGCACATGTGTGCACCACCGCCCACAACACTTCACTTCGAGACTAAAAAGTACATTCCACACCTATCTCTCCCTCTCACGCCTTCAAATGCACATCCCACATGCTCAGCTCTTGGCACCCACTGAAAGGCAGCAAGATTACAGGACAGAAGAGAAGTAGGCATATGCAGGACCATTCTACATTAAGGCTAGGGTAAAATATCACACTAAAGTCAGTTAAAATGGTGGTGGTTGAGGGTCATCATAGGGTGCCAAAATCACAAGAGTGGCTCTTTTATTACATAGGGTGAAGTTGGAATGGTAAATGTAACCCCTTTAGTGTCTAACATCTTCACCAAAATAGTTTAGATTGTAATGGCATAGTATATGTAACCCCTTTAGTGTCCAACACCTGCCCCAAAATGGTTTAGAGTGCAGTTGGAATAGTTAATATAACTCCTTTAGTGTCCAAAACCTTCCCCAAATTAGTTTGGATTGGAGTTAGGATAATAAATATAACGCCTTTAGTGTTCAACACCTTCCCCAAAATAGCTCAGCTTTCAGTGGGAATAGTTAATGTAACCCCTTTACTGTCCAACACCTTCCCCAAAATAGGTTAGTTTGGAGTTGGAACAGTAAACATAACCCTTTTAGTATCTAACACCTTCCCCAAAGTGGTTTAGATTATAGTTGGAATAGTACATTTAACCCTTTAATGTCCAAAACCTTCCCCAAAATAGTTTAGATAATTGGTTTAGCAATTTTCACATACATAATTATTATTTATATGTGTTATAATAATAAAGGTAATATGACAAAGTGTGTAGTTTTTATTTTTAAGTTTTAATATTTACATGTATGTATATATATAAATATACATTTATTATCATCATGTGTAGTTTTTCACATAAGCAAAAAATGGTCACAGTTATATTTAAACAATATTTCGGTACAGTTTTATTATTAAATTAAATATGTAAATCATATGTAAACAGTGTTGTACATTTCTACATTTTTTATTATTTTTTTCAGTGTTACATTTTTTTCACACTAATACAGTTGTTTCACAAACATTTTTTAAAATGTTTTACATCTTTTTGAAAGAGAAATAATTTTATGTTGTTTATAGTATACTATTTATTTTATGCTTTACATAATTGTGCACACACAAAGAAGCTACCCTGAATGAATAGTATAGTGACAGAATTCTGACAAGCACTAAGCAAACGTGAAACATATAACACAATGAATTTCATTAGTTTTGTGAGACCAGCTCACGTTCTTACCACGAGACAAGGCCCAATTGCACCATGGGAAGAGGGTAAGAGGGAATCCTGTAGTCACACTCTAAAAAAAATTGGATGGTAATGAAGGGAGGTAAATAATCACAAATGCAAGCCATTTGATATCTCAAGATGGGAACTCCAAAATGATTGGCTTCTGAGTTCCCTTTCACACTTCCAGTCACACCCTTACTGCCTCAAGGTACGCCCCTCGCCTTCTTCCTAGACGTGTCCACTCCTCTACCCCGATGATGGCAGAGTGGAGCAAGAGCATCTCATTTTATAGGCCATTGTCATCTGCTTAATTAACCCATTAGTAGCTTGTGTGCGGAATTTTGTAATAAATTGATTTGTAGATCCGGTGTCAATGCCCCTGCTTGGAGGCTATGTCTTGAATTAGTGCTCTACTGGTGCGGTGAATTGATAATTAGAGATCCTGGTGGCTGCCGGTGACACAGCTGCCAGTTGAGAGACATTATTGATTGTGGGCAAGGTGAAGAAAATAACAAACCTTCTCAGGGGTCCCACTGATACATTTTTTAATTTTTTTATTTATTTATCAGTTTTATCTCATAAAATTAATAAGAACAGATTGTACATCAGTCACAAGCATTAAGCATACAAATCTCAAAATTACATAGGGAGATCCAAAAAAGCAAAGCATGTAATTAGCACAGTATCACAGGTGCATCGTAGACATAAACAGAATAGTCAAATCGAAAGCAGGCGATAATAACAGATATTAAGGTCTAGATTCAGAGCATGGTATCAGAGGCCGTTTTTGTCAAATCTGGATTTTCACGTAAATACTCAGACAACGGTTCCCATATATCCGAGGGTTTAGAGACAGCCGGTAGTTCCTCAGCATATATCAGAAAGTTTTCTCTGCAGTAAACAGCGTCCACCAACCAGTCCTTAAGCGCAGGAGCGCGTTTGCTATCCCAGGATTTGGAAATTCTGCGTTTCGCAAGTAAAAGTAATATGTCCACGAGTTTCTTTCCCTTTGCCCGCAATGGCACATCAAGGCCAAGCAAGCACAATCTAGGAGTGCATGAAATGGTACATGACATCATGTTTGCTATATGGTTGGTGACCGTCATCCAGTACCGCTGCACTTTCTCACAGCACCACGCAAGGTGCGCAAAGTCTGCCTGATACGTTCCACATCTCCTACACTTTGCATCGCCTCTTAGTCTGATTTTAAATAATTTTAGGGGAGTGTGATATACTTGATGGAGATACTTATAATGAATAAGACGTAGGTTCCCATTTGGAGTGAGAAGTGTGATCAGTGTGCAACTAGTTGTCCAGTCTTCCTCTGTGAGGGGGGCATCCAGTAGTGCAGACCATTTGTCTCGTGCTTTAACTGTGTCAGCTCCTATCTCTGACTGCGCCTGCCTGTATAGTTTGGATATGATGTGTGCATGATCGGGTGAAGTTAACAGTAGTTGCAGCGAGTGTAGGGTGGGGGGTTCATCAGGGAAAGAGGGGTATAGCTCCCGAGCAGCAGCTCGCAATCTATGGTATAGGAAGCGGAAGAGCAGTGTTTGGTTACTTATGCACAATAGGTCATCATGTGTAATAAACATGCCATTGGGATATATGTCCCCCAGTGTTGACATGCCCGCCTGCTCCAGGGTTGCCATATTGTTCTTTTCCATCGTGACCGATAGTTTAGAGTGCGAGGCTAATGGGAGGCTTGGAGCATATATTGGGTTCTTGTGTGCTAGTTGACTAAGCCGCTCCCATGCTTTGGATGTGGTGCGTACAGTGTTTATCTCCTGCAATGTGAGGTGAGGTCTGGTATGCGACATGATACTAGTCAGTGGTATCGGACTAGCATCACCGTCTTCAACTGCGCGGTGTGGTAAGTACGTCACTGGGTGGTGCCAGTAGTACGCGAAACGTGCTTGTGCGCACAGATAGTAGAGATATACATCCGGTACCGTGAATCCTCCTGCACTATATGGGAGGGTGAGTGTTTGAAGACTTATTCTAGCTTGCTTCCCTGCCCAAATTAATTTCACAAAACCCGCACGAATTCTGGCGAAGACCGATGTAGGGGGAGTAATAGGTATGTTGCAAATAAGTACAATAACTTTGGAAGTATCACCATTTTCAGCAGATAGAGGGAGAGCTATCCACCTCTGTATCTGCGTTTCTATGCGGTCAATGGCAGTCTCATAATTTTGTCTGATTACTAGTTCTGCATCCCTATGTACCCAAATCCCTAAATATTTAATCGGGTCATCTTGCCATATAAGAGGGAAGTCTAGCTGTGGAGCTATAGTACTGTCAGTTAATGGGAATCACGGCGGATTTACTCCAGTTTATATGCATGCCTGATTGTCTACTGAATTTCACGTACTCACGGAGTACAGGGGAGAGATTATTCTCAGTGTCTCGGATGTATAGGACCATATCGTCAGCATAAAGTGATATACTGATGGGTCGTAGCTGGAATCTAAGCACAGTATGGGCGTATTTTTGGTGTATTTTACAGGCTAGGTGTTCTAGCGCTATCGAGAAGAGGAGGGGAGAAAGCGGACTGCCCTGTCGCGTGCCACGCTGGATAGGCACTAAGTCTGATATATACCCATTCACTTTATTGCGGGCTGTGGGATTCGTGTATAGGAGATTGATCCATGTTAACATTCGCAGTAGGAGGCCAATCGTCCGTAAGATTGCACAAATGTAGGGCCACTCCACCGAATAAAAAGCTTTGGCCGCATCTAGCAGCACTGCCACTGCCTGAAGGTCTGGGTTTAGCTGGTGCAATAAGGCAAAGATCGTGCGCAAATTATGCGCGGTGGACCTGTCGGGGATGAAGCCCGATTGGCCGGGTAGAATAATCGTGGACATGAGTGGCTGCAATCTTGTGGCGATTATTTTTGCTAATATTTTAACGTCCATGTTGATTAATGATAAGGGTCGGTATGACTCTGCCTTCGATGGATTTTTATCAGGTTTCAGAATCGCTACTATTAGTGCCTCTCTCAGTGTTTGCGGGAGAGTACCATTATTATGGGCCTTATCATACATTTCGAGGAGATGGGGGATGACATCTTCTGCGAGGGCCTTACAGAATTCTCCAGTGAATCCGTCAGGTCCTGGTGCCTTTCCGTTCGGTAAGGCTGTAATGGCCGGAAGCGTTTCCTCCTCCGTGATCGGCTCCGCCAGGTATTCGCGATGAGCATCTGAGAGCCACACTAGCGCTATATCCTCAATATATTGTAATATTTCAGGTTCCGTGGTTGTGTGTTGTGTAGTGTAAAAATCACCATACGTTTTAACAAACATAGCCATAATCCCAGGGGTGTCATAGTGTATTTGTCCCTCATCATCCTCTATCTGTGTAACTATATGGTTTCTGTGGTCCGTACGTATTTTCTGCGCCAGAATGCGACCCTGGCGTCCACCTTCACCTAGTCTGCGTGCTCTGTGGCGTTTAGATGTATACCTTATTTCCTCCTCCGCTAGGTCATTATATCGTGTAACCGCCTCCCGTATTGCCCCCAGTGTGGCTGCATCATGTGTGGATTCATAGTCTGCCTCTAACTTTCGGATGTCATTCTCACAGTTCTGCAGTTGCGACCTTATATCTTTCAATATCCCTGCGGTAGTGCCAATACAGACCCCTCGTATTGTTGCTTTGAAGGCCTCCCAGAGAGTGCCCGCACTATCTACAGATTGTTTGTTAATAGCAAAAAAGTCCTCTATAGCAGTGTGGAGTGTTTCCCTGTACAGAGGGTCAAGCAGCGCTGTGGCATTAAAGCACCACATAAAGGGAGGCGGCATATATGTGGAATTAACTAATGTTAAAATAACTGGCTTATGGTCTGATAGCGTTTTAGGTAAATGCAGCACATCAGTAGCCCAGGTGGATGCACGGTCTGTTAACAGCCAATAATCAAGCCTCGACCAGCTGTTGTGTGCTGTGAAGGAGAGTGTGCTTTCTCGTAGGGTGGGGTGCCGTTCCCTCCAGATATCGTGAAAGCTAAACTCAACAATGCCATTGAGAAGGGCTTCCGCAGCACACTTGTGATGTTCAGCAGTATCATGGGAGCGGTCTAGCGTGGAGTTTAGGGCAACATTCAGGTCTCCACCCCAGATCCACTCTACTGGTGGTAGGTTCCGTAATTTAGTGAATAAAGACATGTAGAAATCTGGGTCATCGACATTGGGTCCCTAAGCATTAACAATACCCACTCTGGTACCTCGTAGTGTGCCTGTGATGATAATGAACCTGCCTTGCGGGTCAGTTTCAGTATGATCCAGCTGAAACTGAACCCCTCTACGTATAAGGATCGATACCCCTCGGGCATAGGAGGAGTATGTGGCCGATAGTGAATGTTCGGCCCATCTGTATCCCAGTCTCGTAGTTTTACTAGGGAGTAAGTGTGTTTCCTGCAGAAGTGCTAAGTCTACAGCATGTCTGTCCAAATAGACAAAGACCTGACGAATTTTCTTGGGACTGTTTAGGCCCATAACATTCCATGTCATGAACTTCAAGGGTTTACCCATCGCCACCAAATATCCTCAATGCAACATGCAAATACCTTGTGCGTTTCAAATGTTCGCATAAGCTGTTGGATCCACAAGTAGGTAAGCAATAACAGTGTGCAGTGACTGTACCAATCTCAACAAAACCCCAACCTCCACCCCCACCCACTTCGCCATCCCAAACATGACAAAGCCTAGTCCCAAGAACTTCTGCCCAAAACTAAGAAAAAGACAGGTGAGTACCCACATAATTACATTCTTTTTGTACATGGGTATCCCAAATAAGAGCAAACAGCGTGGAACACACAGGGGGGGGTCGGTAGCCACCCACCATAAACCTCAGCAACTGGTTGCCAGGGGATCAAGCCATACTCGCAGCGGTGCGAGCCAATATTAGCAGGGTATTATAGTCTACAAGCCAGAGTGTTAATGACAGGATACTATACCGCCACACATGAGCATGTGAGCACGTCATACAGTTCAATCTCTCGCCGCCATGTTCTTACGCATCAATGAATAAGGGCATTTTGTAAAGGATATATCAAAAACAGTGAGCGGAATAATTGCAGTTTCTCTACAAAGTCAATCTCAATATGAGGATATAGGTAAAGGTAAGTCAGTTACTCATTCTGCATCCGAAGGTGGGTCCCGTTCAGCCTGCCGTCCCCGTGGCGATCTACGTCGCAATATGTGGGGGTGATTGGCTTGCAGATATTAATGCACTTCTAGAGGGGTGTTGCAGATCACACTCTTCCCCTCCAGAGTTATCTTCAGGCGAGATGGGTAAAGCATGGCGTAAGGGTCATCATTGTCTCTTAATTTCCATTTGATATCCAAGAATTTCTTCCTTGCCTCTTGGACCTGAGAGGTGAAGTCCGGGTAGATAGAAATGGTCATGCCTTCATGCGTGAGTGTTCCTACTTCTCGGGCTCTCCGGAGCGCAGCATCTCTGTCTCTATAATTTAAGAGTTTTGCAATGATAGGGCGCGGTTTAGCCCCAACCGCCGGTTGTGGCGCCAATGTGCGGTGCGCCCGCTCTACTATGAAGACCGGGGAGAAGATATCTTTACCAAGGATAGTAGTCAGGAGAGTTTCCACGTAGACCTCCATGTTGCCAGTGCGAGTTGTCTCCGCAACTCCTAGAATGCATAGGTTGCATTGCCTAGATCTTGCCTCCAAATCCTCCGTCTTGGCCGCCAAGCTCTGCATGATTTTATCCACTTTTTTATGCTTTAATTCAAGCTGTTGTGCAGCATCCTCAACGTCAGATATGCGGCGCTCTGCTAAGTCAATACGTTCAGTGTGTTTGTCCAATCGCTCAGACATGCGATCCACCCTATATGTTAAGGAATCGATCTTTCCATCAATGTTAGTAAGGGTGGACTGAATAGTAGCAAACATTGCCTGAACATCCACTGCGGTCTGCGCAGTGGTGGAGGATGTAGCATCCCGGGACGGCTGAGGCCGATCGGTAGGCGGTGCGGACACTTTCCGCTGATTATCAAATTGGAGTTTTGTTTGTGTTTTCTCCGGCTTACCCATGCTCATACCTGGCAATATAGGCGGCAGTAGTGGAATATGGCAGCGCGCAGTATCTGACAGTTCGATAGCAATAGCACGTAGCAGCGAAGGGTCCAGCCGCAGAAGCAAGCACGTGGCAGAGGCCTAGCTACTATATGGCGTTGTAGCTTTCAACAAATGTGCCCACAGCAGGTGTTTCAGCGGCGTCCCACACCACGCAGATTCGCCTCGTGGCCTCGTGGTTATCAGTGCACAAGGAATCAGTTGGCAGGGAGGTGCAGCAGTGATCCTCGGCCGTCCAACACAGCACAGCAGCTAGTAGTAGGCCGACCAGGCAAGGAAATGGCGCGCTCAGTTCATATCACCAGAGTAAGACTCCACCTTAGGCATTTATGCACACCGATCTTCAGCGTTCCGTTCGTGCCACCAGTAGGAGGATGCGGGGGTCTGGAGCCCCAGCGTCCCAACGCGGTCCGCACCGCTTCCACCGCATGGGCTTTGCAATCTCCCCAGGCCCCGTGACTCTCTCACGCTCCTACCTCTTCGGGTGCCAGCTTCCCCCGTAGTGCAGCCTTCACTGCTCCCGCCGCGGCCTATCCTCCACCTCTGCAGCCACGGGCTTGCATGAGGACAGCGTAGTTACGCACGGCGTGGTAGGCACTCCGCAGCTCCCGGTGCAGTCGGAGGCATGCTCAGCGAGGTCAACCGATCACCTCGAGACAGGTATCGGAGGATAGCTCAAGCTTCCCTCTTGCAGGGCGGTCAAAGTTTTTCGGCAATTATTGGCTATAAACCCAGGATTATTGCAGGATAAGGGCTTCATCTGGAGAGCTCGCCTAAGGCGCGGCCATTTCCTAGCGCGGCTAGCTCCGCCCTTGGGTCCCACTGATACTTGGTCCTTTTAAACCAACAAAGAAGAAATTGGCACAGAAGGTGAAATATAAAATACATATTTATTAAACCTCAAATGAGTGAGACTACGTCACACAGTAGCCTTAGCATTTGAAAGAGGCAGTCTGAGGAGTGCAGAAAACAGAGGCCTTATGCTTAGAGTTACATAGTTATCATAAGACCAAGGGGCAGTCTGGCACATGTAAGCTTGCAAAAATGAATAAGATGAGCATACAAGATCTGCTTGCTCAACAAAGTGGGAGGAGAGTTATCTCCATACAGCAGCAAAAATAACCTGACAGTTATACTAGAGAAGCAGGTGCATTCTACTAGCTAGGCCCTTCTGGGCATGTGCGAAGGTGGAAGATGCTGAATATAGTTTGTTTCTAGGCAGATTACAAGAGCAGTCAACACTGAGGGAGAACAGAGCACATGGTGAGCACGTGGCAGCACATGGCAAACAAAATGGCTGCCAGAAATACAAAATGGCTTTCAGCTCATGCTAACAAATCAGTCCAATAGTTAACAGATGCTCCTTTTAGCATGAGCTAAAGAAATTCCTATGATCCAGTAGGAACATAGAAAATATTTGCACATTAATTTTCATAAATTTATCAATATCCTAATTCATTGCTAGGTGGGCATTTTCCATTCTAAACATTTCATTAAGCGGCTATAAGCAGAAATACAAAGGGAACAGAGCATCAGGTCATAATTAACATACAGACAGTAGGTGAGAGTAATGACCACTATTACAAACAGAATTATAATTTTTCCTAGTCCTAAGCAAAAGCAAATCCTAAAATCATTTAGTAAACATTTTCAGGGCTCCTATGCATTTCAGTGACTATTCATTTTAATTTCAGAATAGCCAACAGCACATATCTAATAAAAACATTTTCCAATTGACTGTTACATTTTCCTTTTATTAGGGCTAGAACATCAATGTAATACATTCAAGGAAAGGGCAAAGTCACATGTTTCAATTGCTCAGAAAAAGGTTTTTCATGCATAATAAGTATAACTAATGCAAATATTAAAGTGACTAAACATATTATTACAAAAACAATCCTGGCTCCAAGGGACCAGGAGGACCACACAGGGCCATAAGAATTAGGACGAAGAGCTGCAAAGGGCTGCTCCTCCTTAAAAATGGGACATCTAAAGGAGTACATTATTGACAAGAAAAAGAAGAAGTCCTTGGGGAAATTGAAGCCGCTGTACAACCAAGCCAGAGGGGAGTCTTCTCCCTGTATCCGTTTGAGCCTCACAGGCAGGCTCTTGTTGTTTCCACTGTGGAGCTGCACAACTCGCAACTCAAGAATCACAGCCCAGTTTCAAGGAAAAAGTCTCTTCTTTCAGGATAGGGCAGTCATCCACCAGGCAAATGCTCTTAGCGATCCTGTCCAGTGTCTCAGGCAGTGCACCAGTTTTCTTCACTTCAATCTAACAGGCAACAGAGACACAGCACCTGTACCCTAATCTCAAGTCCTTCCCTAACTCCTGTATTGATCTGCTGGCGCACTGCTCATTCGTTGGGGCCACACATTGCATCCAGTGTACCCAGGTATCTCTTGACCAACAAACAAAGGAGCACACTTGCATTCATTTTAGGACCAGGATTATGAGGCCTGATGCTAGGATCTCTGAAGCAACCCTTGTTTCAAAAGGGGTCACCTCAAGCAAAGCCTCATGGCCATTCTGGTCGGTCCGTGACTCTCAGCTGGGCATCAAATATTTCTCCTTTCTGATTTGTGACCCCGTCTTTCATCCAAGACAGTGGCAGGGGTACACACTTGATCACAGGGCTTCCGCCTTTACTGAGGTCCTAGTTGCCAGCAATGCCTGTGCTGGTTACCTTCACTTTGGCTTCAAGCTGGACTGGTGCTGACGCTGACTCTCCAGGCTGAATCAGATGTCCGGGCCCTTCTGGCAATGGTTGTAAAGCAGCAAATATCTATTGGTGGACAGAACAAAAGGTCTTTAGACAAGCCACAGAAACAGTCTATCAACAGAGAGCATAGTGTCAAAATACTTCCTAGTCTTGGGACGCCCCATATATTAGCAAGGCACCCAAGAACCACTTTCATCTATCTATGTGCTAGTAAAAAAAAGCCAACAACAGCCTGGACCTATTGGCAAGTATAAAAGGAACATCACCCAATCTCAAGCAGCCAAGGAAGTCTGTATTCATTTTCTAAATTGTGAAGAAAAGAAAAAAACAACACAGACATACCCTACATCCTTACATTGGTGTATTCCTGTGTGCTAATCTGAAAACCCTAAAAAAAAAAAAGGAAATGTTCTACACTTTTGCTCATAGATTTTAAACTACTTATACAGGACTGCAGACACTTCTAAAATGACCCGTGAGGGTATCAGAGCGCTTTACAGGGTATACAGGGTCTAAAAACCAACATAAAATGCAGAGAAATACTAACACATCTTACCCTTACTCCTACATGTAAATGATTACAATCATAGTCAGCTTCAGTGCTCAGAACTGAGATAGGTGTGACAGATTTGTGGGCTATACCTACATTGTAGGCTTAGGACCATGCTCTCATGTTGTAGAAGCAGCAGGAAAATCTAAAACTGCAAATTTAACAGGGTTTCTTATCTATAAAACAACATTTTCTTCAAAACATTTTTTGCTAAGGATCACATGGGCATCTTCCCTGCGTTCTGCTTTTCATGATCCAGACTATACAACATCAGCTCTAATACGGACTGTCAGTTTATTTACATGGACTAGCTAATAAAAAAAACTAGCAGTGCCCTTGCAAAACTATGTAGCATGGAATAGCATACAATATTGGTGTTATCACCTAAGTCTTTTAGAACACAAACTACCCACATCTAGCTCCCCTTAAAGGTCAAATAAGGGAACAACAATCTGGACTACTGACCCTGTCATAATTTCATCAAACAGGATGGGCAGTAACATAACATATATTTTTTTATTCATTGTATTAATGCTAACAATGTTTAAAACAGAGTATTACTGAATAGCCAATTAAATGTCTTATTGCTATTTCACAGACAGATTAGACCGGCTAAAAAAAAATTGAGAAAAGGAGAGAGCAACATACATATTACCTGGCCTTAATTTGTAGAGGAGCTAGCCTCCTTCCCCCATTTTGACAGTAGGAAACCTGAAACAGGTTTCACTTCTGTCAACACTATCAACCCCTATTTGTAGCAACTGAGCATAAACAAAGTTATAGGAGGTACATAGCACTTTTGAGAGGGCTAAAACAACATGAATACCCAAACCCCAATACTTTTTAGAAAATGTACAAATGTAACATGAGGGCACATGAAGTCAAACTAAATTTCATTGCCTCAGCTTTTAAGCATTAGTGCTGTATAAATATGGCAACGCTTATCTGTTAATCAAAGTCCACATATACCATTACATCGTTTGCTATCACATGAGTGCATAAAGTGCTTGTTTTTTGCCCAAAAAACGTAGAACTCTCCTTTTCTCCCCTGCGCTGCCATCTTGTCTTTCAAAAAGTTTCAGATGTCAAAATGTCAAAGCAGACCTTGCTCTGGTAATCCTGCCAGGATTCTAAATTTAGAACTGACATTTAACTCTTCCCAGCTGTCCTATTCTGTGTGCAAAGTATTCCATGCAGCTTTCCCTATTCAAAGTCTTCCTGACAACAGAAAGCTGACCCATTCCCCTGTTTGTCAGTTTAATAACTTCTGCTGTTTTTTTATACATATTTTCAATTGTAAGCAGTGTGCAATATACTTGTGTAACAATATAGTAGTTAGCTATTTGTATTATACCTAAATGTTTGCATTTACTGAAGCCTAAGGCACTTTAAAAGCTGCTTTGAATAGGAAAAAATGCTGTTTAAATAGTGAATTTTGCCCAATTTCGACTTTGATATTTGGGGCACTTAAAAATTAATATCCTATAATTTATTTGCATAATAGTCATCCTCAAAATATTCTCTAGATAGCCCAGGAGTGAGAAATCAGAAATAATCATATATACCGTTATAAAAATGAGTTTTTTACGCCTGCGCGGAGTGAAATTCCATATGCAAATGTCCTCATTATGCGGTACAACACAACTTAAATTTAATTTTAATGCTAGGGTGTCACAGTATGAGTATTAAGCTTTATAAATATTAAAAAAACAAATTTAAAAGCTCTTATTTTTTTAACTAATTTTTCATTATTAAAAAAAAATATATTTTTTATAAAACCAATCATTTTGATAATTCCTCATAGGAAAAGCAAGCTTCATTCCTTGCCTATCATATTTAGACACATTCATTCACAAGCCTAAGCACAGAAGCCTAACTTGAAACATGACAAATATTTGCGCCACTTTTTTAAAAGGCAATTATTTAACATCAGAACCACGAATATGCTTATAAGAAAAAGGCTTTAAGAAAGGAAATCCTTACGTTAAATGTTTTCCTGTTATCCAAAATAATGACCAATCAACAAAAGACCCTGTCCAACGGACGACAACATGCGTCAGTTACTACAAGAATAGCACAGTCTATGTGTACTGATATCTATTCTGGTACCCTACAGTTTATGAGGGGACACTTCACTGCACTGCGCCCAAGTTCACATTAAAAAAGGCCCATCCTACTTGACAGATACACAGAACAATAGGTACAAGACGTCTGACCCATCTAGGTCAATAACAGGGATCCACACCCACAGTGTTGGACCAACTTCTACCTAGAAAAAATGTGCGAAAAACAAGTGACACCTCACGGAAACACCACCAACGGGGTAACTGGTATGTAATTTCCAGACAAGCCCCTGTCTCATCATCGGTAGTCACTTGCTTCTCAAAGAAAGAAGAAAGAGAGTGTCCAAAACAAACAACAAAAATTGTGTGACAAACAGTGGGAAGCAGAAAGCATCTGCTAGTGACAAACACACAACATAAAAAAGTGCATAAAAACAGCATCCAGTTCCTTTAACCAACTTTATTCGTAGGGAAGTGAGTTTATGCTGTACATGTAAAAAGGCTGGTAGCTATTCGTGCATACCATTACCTATCGCCAATGCCGACATATTTCACTGCCACATCAATTTAGGCAGTTTCATCAGGGCTGCACTATGGGCTGCCACTCCACTCTTGGACACTTGTTCTGTGTTAACCAGAGCTGGCCTGATTATTCATACCAGGTGAGGTGTATTTGGCTGTTAATATGTAACACAATGTATCTAAGGAAAATGGTGTAACATTTTTATAATTGTTCATTTATTGCAAAACACACAATTTCATTTTTAGTTTTTTTTAGGCCTAGTTTATTCATATTCAATGTGAATTCTAATTTTATCTTTTAAGCATTGGCAATTTGTACATGTGCATAGTTGCTTACTCTTATCAATTTTAATAGTAACATGCAGTTATTTAGCATATCATATGGTTCATTTCTGAATTTGTATTACATTTTTATTTAATATTCATTAAATTACATTTTGCATAACAGACTGATGACAGCAAGAAAACACAAACACACATTGAGCTCATTCCAGACTTATGCAGAAGGGGGTAAAACACTCAGGACACACAATACAGCGCGCTCAAGGCTAGCAATCCTTACACAAAGAGCGCAATCGCTATTTACTCACAGAAGTTCCACTAATGGGAAAACCACAAACCACATAGACATTTAAACACACATTTAACTCACAGATCAAAACCTAAGACAGAAACAAAGGACAGCCCACACACTGTACTTAAATCAAACCATTTTTAAATACTAGTTGTAAGTCATATTTACAAGAAAAGCTTCTCAATAGTATTCCAAAAGACTGCAAAAAAAAAAAAACAGCCCAACAAACTGTTTTATTTCCAAGAAGCCAAAATACTCTCAATTCACTAGCTTAGGCTGGCAGAACACTCAAAAAATCGCTCTGCATTTCTCCATTCATAAAATTGCGCAGAAAAGGATCCTTGTTTGTATTTTGTCATATTTTAATTCCCTGGGGATACAGAATCACCAAGGAAGAAATATGTTTTTATATCTAAACCTATTTAGGCATTCCCTCAGGGGGGCCGGCTAATTCACTTCACATCTCACTATGGTACCTCTAAAAAGCAACACATACTTCGATGTGTGCTTGAAACAGGCATGCCAAAAATATTGCAGAATATGCAAATATTATAATCAAGGTAGTGTTTAAGGTACTCTTCGTACGTTGCGCCCGTTCAAATCTTGTATAAAGTAGAGAAAAGTCTCCTCATTACCTGCGTACACAAATTGCAATTCGTATATCTATCCCATACAAACCCAAAGTTGGCCAACACAAATTCTAAAATTCCAAAGCCACAGTAAGTGTTACTAAACTACCTTACCAATCCAAGGCATCAAACCAACAACAAGTGATGCAGAACGACTCTTACCAAACAAATGGTTGTCCAAATTCCAACTGCCAAGTTCTGAATGACCTAACGGTCTTTTTAGAATACTAACGCCAAAAAGGTTCTCAGTCAAGGGTGACATCATGTGAAGGATCAAAATCAGGAAGACCAGAAATATACTGGGCTGCAGAGACAGAGAATCCCCAGAATCTCGGGGCACAGAGTACTTCCTTAGTAGAGTCCTGTCCTGTCCTCCTCAGTAGATTTCTGTCTCCTGACAAGATCACTCCCTCAGATAGCCACTTCTCTGATGAGGTTCACATTGGAGCGCCATTTGAAGAAAACAATAAACCTTCTCAGGGGTCCCACTGATACTTGGTCCTTTTAAACCAACAAAGAAGAAATTGGCACAGAAGCTGAAATATAAAATACATATTTATTAAACCACAAATGAGTAAGACTACGTCACACAGAAGCCTTAGCAACTGAATGAGGCAGTCCGAGGAGTGCAGAAAACAGAGGCCTTATATATGCTTAGGGTTACATAGTCATCATAAGACCAAGGGGCAGTCCTGGCACATGTAAGCATGCAAAAATGACTAAGATGGGCATACAAGATCTGCTTGCTCAACAAAGTGGGAGGAGAGTTACTTCTCTATACAGCAGCAAAAATAGCCTGACAGTTATACTAGAGAAGCAGGTGCATTCTACTAGCTAGGCCCTTCTGGCCATGTGTGAAGGTGGAAGATGCTGAATATAGTTTGTTTCTAGGCAGATTACAAGAGCAGTCAACACTGAGGGAGGACAGAGCACATAGTGAGCACGTGGCAGCACATGGCAAACAAAATGGCTGCCAGAAATACAAAATGGCTTTCAGCTCATGCTAACAAATCCGTCCAATATTTAACAAAGGGGCCATGAGTTGTTTACGGCACTCCTTTCGAGAATGCCTGGGTGCCAAGTCGTTAAGTGGTGCTCTCAGACAGAAAAGGATTGCTTTCCAGCCTGATGCATGTGACGCCGGCAGTTGTGTATGACGCTATGAGCCCGGGGTTATGGTTTGAGGCACTCACCAGAATTGCAGGTGGTGAAACTGTCCACCAAACATTGAAAAATGCATTGTAGGACGATTGTGCCAGATTGCTAAGTTATTTATAAAGACAATTTTTTAGGTCTTTATATCTTTCAGAAGTTTTTACTGAATCAAAATTGTAAAGAACGAGATTGTGGATGTAAAAAATTAAATAGTGGATGTAAAAAACTAGGGGAGCCCTGAGTTTTAATGAAAACATTTGTTGCTGCTATGAGTGAAGGGGAGCACATTTTCTCACCTCCGTTTCTGGCTGTATTCTCCCTTATTAGTTGTCAATGGATTCCTCATGCTGGATTGTTTATTGTCTAATCTATAACCACAGGCTTGTAGTTCAGTTCAGACTCCCACATTCCAAGGCGGTACACCCATCATTGCTCATGGGTGTACCGTGTTTGGGCAATATGTGCTGATCCCATTTCAAATCCACGTCCCGATGGCCTTTCTTCAACTAGTGGCGTGTCAATTTGGTGGTGTTTCTTTTGCACCTGATTGTACTTCTATGTTCAGTGATTCACATTTTTATTTTTCTGGTGGTCATTCCTACGAAGAAAAGGTCACACGGGCAGGTAATGATATAAATGACATTTTCACAATTACGGTTGGTTAAGCCCTTCAGGATCCATGGTTTCCCTGTTTTGATGTCAACTTCTTTGGTGGTTTTAATGTATTGGGACGCTACATAGTTCCCACAGGGATAGTGCCCCACATGCTGCTGGTTGTCCCATAGGGGTTGTTTGGGTTTGGCAATGTGGGGGTGGTGTTCTTGCGTACACCAGTTCATCCCGAATACTCGTGTTTGTCTTAAAGGCAATCAGAGGTTGAGGCCATTGCTTTTCTGCCCCATTCAGAAAGTGCCAATTTTTTTGCACTATATTTTTGACTCTATTTGATATGAGGGTGAATGTGGTGACACATACCATTCTGTCGTTATCTGATTTCTCTTGATTTTCAAGCGGTACTACAGGATTATTGTTCCTCCCTCCCTTTCCTACTTTTTTCACCAGTTTCCTGGGATGGTGGCGGGAGATTAATTTGTTCTTCAGTGCTTGTGTGTAGAAAACTTCCAGAGTAGAGCAATTCCTTCGAATTCGTAAAAACTGACCTACGGGGAAATTCTGTTGAAGTGCTTTTGGGTGAAAGCTCTCGAACAAGAGAAGACTATTCCTATCACTTGCCTTGTTATGGGCCTTTGTTTTTATGCCATCTTGGTCCAATGTTATGACCAGGTCCAAAAGAACGGCATCATCCTTGTTGATTGTATATGTGAACTTCAGACGTTCATCCTTTGTGTTCACCCACTATGCAAACTCTACTGCCATTTCCTTGTTGCCGTGTCACACTATTAAGACATTGTCAATGTATCTCTGCCATAATCTCATCTGCTCCACGTAGGGGTTGTTCGGGTTGAAGATGTAGTCAACCTTGAATTGATGTACGTATAGGCAAGCCATACTAGGAGCAAAGGTGCGCCCTATCGATGTGCCCCATATCTGATAGTATATGGTCCCTCAGTCAGGGCCAACACCACATATTCTAAAATTAAGTGTCTTGGGGTCATGAAATGCCAATCCCTCTCTTGGAGGATATGTTCAACCACTATCAAGGTGCGTCTCTGTGGAATGCTCGTCTAGAGATCCTCAGTGTCCATAGTTATGATCTAATCATCTGTAGGATTAATTTCAATGTCTCTGAGTAGACATGGAAATTTGTGTCCTTTGGATACGAGGTTGATGTCTTCACAATGGGTTTAGGGAGCCAGTCGCAGAACTGCGATAGTGGTTATTGAACTGAACCAATCCCCGATACTATCGGTCTACCTGGTGGCAGATTCTTGTATTTGTGGATCTTAGGTAGGCTGTAAAATCTCAGTGTGCATGGTGTCTCACCCACGAGAAACTCAGCTTTGTGTCTTGTGATCCAGTCATTCAGAAGGCCCTCCTCCACTAAGGTTTTTATTTTGTTGGTAAATTTTCCTCTTGGAATATTGCCGGTATCAGATCTAAAATTGCTAATCCAATCTGGTGGGATTTCATTCAGACACAAGATATGCTCTGTTTTCAAGAAACCTGGAGTCTTGTTCCAGTCCATTTAAATGGTTTTAGGACCTTTCACACTCCAGCTGTCACCGTTTTACATGGAAGAGCAAAGGGTGGTCTGAGTATTTATTTGGCTAACAAATTGGAACTTGTAAGAGTAATTGAGCCTATTACAGACATTTATTTTCAATTTTGATGGTGATGTACCTATTGTTTTAAGTAAACTGACTAAAGCACTGTTTTTACAGGAAAATATCTACAGACATAAATTGATGATTTTCCTGCTTGGGAATTTTAATTGCACTCTGTGTAGTATGGTGAAGGATAATAGGTGTAGTATGATACGGTCTGGGTCATTTACATTTTAATCACTCCTCCTTAGGGGAACAATTTAATAGCTTGTTAGCTAAGTTTGACTTAGGATTTGCAAATGAATTTGGTACCTTGCCATCTGTCCCATCCTCAACATTTAATGGAAGGGGTTGTACTACAACCATCGATTATGCTATTGTTTCTAATAAATGCAGTGGTAGAATCTACTCCTTTAAAGTCTCTGACATTGCATTAAGTGACCACTTTCCGCTCTGTGTGGCCATCCAGCTTCCAACAACGTCTACTCTGATTAATCATAAAGAAAGGGACAGCGTGGACGTGAATTTAGCTATTGGTAGCGTTAATGGATATACGTTAAAATGGGCCATGGTGAATCAGGCAGAAATAATTAAATTAGTGGTTGGTAAATGCCTACATAAAATAATGACTTGCTTAAGGGTAGATTCCCCCCCTGAAATGCTTCTTGCTTCCTTCTCGACAATTTTGAATGAAATTAGGACCTCCCTTGTGAGACAATTTAAAAACTATAAGCGGGAGGGAGGTTGGTTCGATTCTAAGTGTACTAGGGCTTATGCTCGCCTAAAGAAGGAATTGCATAAGAAACCTAGGTGTGTCGGGGAGGTTGGTAGATGTAAGAAGGAATACAAAACAGCAATCAAAGATAGGAAGAATATGTTGAGAACTGAAGCCTGGGAAGCTCTGCACCTTGCTTCTACTAGGAATGATTGTGCGGGCTTTTGGAAACTCATTAGAACTCCCTTTCTTAGGGAAGAGGCTGGTCCGAAATTGGAAATAGCAATTCCTGAATCTGATTGGATTAGGCACTTTTCTAGAGTGTATGAGGGTGAGGGACAAGTGGGATCTGTGATATCTCCCTCTGAATATCTCACCTCTAGACATTTGTGTTTTACCCTGGAGGAAGTTGAAAAAGCCCTGTCTGTAAGCCAGTGTAGTAAGGCCCCGGGCCCAAATGGTGTCCCCATTGATATTTTTAAGTCTACCCCTTCTTTGTGGGGCCCTCTTCTGGTCCAGGTGCTTAACGCCAGCTGTGTTGCAGACTTTCTGCCCACTTGTGTGGAACCTGTAATAGTACCTATCTACAAAAAGGGGGACAGACAAGATCCGGGTTATTACAGGCCCATTCCCTCTTAGATTCCTTTACCAAAATAGCGGGTCGAATAATTCTGGGCCGGCTTTTGGTGTGGGCAGAAGAAAATTCCATTTAATCTGATCTCCAGTATGGCTTCCGCTCTGGTTTGGGGACAGTGGAGCAGGGTCTAAACCTACTAATGATGGTCGGGAAGTACACTAGGGCCAAGAAGGGTAACCTGTTCTTGGCCTTCGTTGACCTCTCGGCCGCATTTGACTGTGTGATCCATTCCAAACTATGGATCTTACTGGGACAACTTGGGGTTGAAGAAAATATTATTTATTATCTTAAACGCTTTTATAGCGACGCTTCAGCCCGCGTTCGCTTTGGCCTAAAGGGGGAACGCACTGACAAAATTCCAATCAGGAGTGGGGTCAGACAGGGCTGTGTTCTGGCCCCTTTCCTTTTTAACTTGTACATAAATGGATTGGAAAAAGCTCTGTGCAATAATACTTTGGATCCCCCATACGTAGCCGGACGCCCAATCCCAGCGCTTTTGTACGCTGTCGACGCTGTTGTTATGTCACGTACTCGAGTGGGATTACAGCGTGTGGTAGATGGCTTTTCCCACTTCATGAATGAGCTGGGTTTAAAAGTTAATACAACTAAAACTTTTACTATGTATTGCAGCAGGTACTGTAAATCTAAGAGGGCCATATTTATTGCAGGACAGAAGCTTGAATCTACCAAGCAGTTTTCCTATCTTGGGGTACTCTTCACTCAGAGTGAGTCGTGGTCACAGACTGTGTCAGCTAAAACACTTGCGATGACTCAATCGACGGCCGCTCTTAAGACCTTTTCAAAGAAATTAGGCACCAGACCACCCGTGGAGCTAATTAAGATCTATAAAGCTAAATGTGTGGCTGGTGCTACTTATGGCAGCGGGGTATGGGGTTTTGCTGACCCCACGCCTATCCAGGTGGTGGAAAATTCCTTCTTGAAGTTTATCCTTGCTTTCCCAAGAGCACCCCAAATTACAATTGTCATGCAGAATTGGGTCTTGCTTTCATATCTGATCTAATTAAGCAGGAGCCTGTACTATTATGGCACAGGCTGTGGACACTTAATAGAGATATTTTGACAGATATCCTAAAATTAGAGGGAGCAATGAGGATACCGTGACTGAGTTATGTCCGCAATTTTTTAAATGACATTGGAAAAGTGGATTATTTTACAAATCCTATTAATATCTCAGCTATCTCGCGTAAAGACTTGAAGAAGGAGGGTTTAGCTTTCCTGGATTCTCTAAGAGTCGCAACTGAGGTCTTAAAACCCTCTGTTCTGCAACATCAAATGATATTAACGACTTTTAATATTCAGCCCTATTTAATCTATGTGCTAGATAATTACGACAGATTTTTATTGTCTAGCTTTAGATTTGGTACCTTCCATAGACTGGTTAGTTTCCCCACAGTAAATAACTGGATGCACGACTTACCTCCCTGTCCCTGTGATGACACCTCACCTCAGAGTACTATTTATGTTTTTCTCTTTTGTAAGTTCTATGATGTGATAAGACGTAATGTTTTAGTTGCCACTCTTGAGAGAAATGGGCCACCGTCAATGTCGTGTGGCCATGCTTAATATTCAATGTCTTGATAATCATCTGTGTGTCGCAACAATAACATTATATATGAAATATGTGATGTGCAGTAGGAAAAGTATGATTATCTAAATGCACCTTAAAATTTATGATATTATGGACTTTGAATCCCCTGCAATTGATGAATTTTCTGTACGCCAAAGATGAATTGTAAAATGCATTTCTTAAAGATTTTAATGAATTGTTTTATGTATACTTTTATGATTGCTTTCTAACAATCGAATAAAGTTATATTTGATTTGATTTGATTTGATATGAGGGTGTATGTGGTGACACATACCATTCTGTTGTTATCTGATTTCTCTTGATTTTCAAGCGGTACTTCTGGATTATTGTTCCTCCCTCCCTTTCCTACTTTTTTTTACCAGTTTCCTGGGATCGTGGCGGTAGATTAATTTGTCCTTCAATGTTTGTGCTTGTGTGTAGAAAACTTCCAGAAAAGAGCAATTCCTTCGAATTCGTAAAAACTGACCTACGGGGAAATTCTGTTGAAGTGCATTTGGGTGAAAGCTCTCGAACAGGAGAAGACTATTCCTATCACTTGCCTTGTTATGGGCCTTTGTTTTTATGCCATCTTGGTCCAATGTTATGACCAGGTCCAAAAGAACGGCATCATCCTTGTTGATTGTATATGTGAACTTCAGACGTTCATCCTTTGTGTTCACCCTCTCTGCAAACTCTACTGCCATTTCCTTGTTGCCGTTTCACACTATTAAGACGTTGTCAATGTATCTCTGCCATAATCTCATCTGCTCCACGTATGGGTTGTCCGGGTTGAAGATGTAGTCAACCTTGAATTGATGTACGTATAGGCAAGCCATACTAGGAGCAAAAGTGTGCCTCATCGATGTGCTCCATATCTGATACTATATGGTGCCTCAGTCAGGGCCAACACCACACATTCTAAAATTAAGTGTCTTGGGGTCATGAAATGCCAATCCCTCTCCTGGAGGATATGTTTAACCACTATCAAGGTGCGTCTTTGTGGAATGCTTGTCTAGAGATCCTCAGTGTCCATAGTAATGATCTAATCCTCTGTAGGATTAATTTCAATGTCTCTGAGTAGACATGGAAATTTGTGTCCTTTAGATACGAGGTTGATGTCTTCACAATGGGTTTAAGGAACCAGTCGCAGAACTGCGATAGTGGTTATGGAACTGAACCAATCCCCGATACTATCGGTCTACCTGGTGGCAGTTCTTGTATTTGTGGATCTTAGGTAGGCTGTAAAATCTCAGTGTGCATGGTGTCTCACCCACGAGAAACTCAGCTTTGTGTCTTGTGATCCAGTCATTCAGAAGGCCCTCCTCCACTAAGGTTTTTATTTTGTTGGTAAATCTGGATGCAGGGTCAGTCTGGAGGATTTCATAACTGTTGCTGTCGGACAGGAGTCGGATGCATTCAGTGTTGTACATATGTTTGTCCATACAACTATCACTCCGCCCCTATCAGCTGGCTTTATAATCAACTGTGTGTTCTTCTTAAGATTTTCGAAGGCTGCTTTTTCTCCCCTCTCTAGATGCTGAAAGACCTTGTTATTTTGGCAATAAATAGCATCCATTTCTTTTAAGATGGCCTGTTCAAAAGCCATGACATGGCTTGGGACGGATTGTGCTGGTGCTATACAGGTGGATTTTTTCCTCGGGCCTGTGTTGGCAGATTCCTGATCCCAGCTGATTTCCTAGTCTTCAAAGAAGCTCTTCGGTTTAATCCTCTGAAAGAATTGTGCCAGTTCTATACGTAATGCAAATAGGTCCGTTTTTGGTGTTGGTACGAACCCCAGTCCTTTAGAGAGGATGGCGTTTTTATCCGGCGATAGTGTATAACTGCTCAGGTTCACTTTATTGGTGGGTCCCTGCTCGTTGTTGGTCTCTGGTCCTTCCCTTTGCTCCTTGTCACCACTTGGTTCAGGGTTTGGTCTCCCCAATGGACTTAAGTGGGTTGTCTTGGATACTTTTGCTTTCGTCTTCGCCGGGACCTGCCTCTGTATAAAAAAGGTGGTGGGCCCTGTTGGAATGGAGAGCCTTGTGGATAAAAGAGTTGTTGCCAGTAGCCAAACGGTGGCATTGGGGGTGGTAGTTGCTACCCCTGATAATATGGTTTCTGAGGGCCCCCCGTCACTACTGCCACTGCTGCTCCTATCATCTCCCGAGCTGAAAGTCCAATCCAGTGGGGTGGGTCGAAACCTCTGTTGTCTTTTTCCACTTGCCTGAGTTTGAGTTCTCTCATAATGTTCATCTGTTACGTATGGGCAGGTTTTTTCATGGCTGAACTTTTATACATCCTTCTTGAGTTTGGTCAGTTTGGATTGTGTAAGGTACTACTCATACTGGGTGCGGTCATTGTTGATCTCTTCCAATTTCTTTTTATATATAGAGATGTGTACTGTGGTTTTTAGTTTACTCTCATATGATTGTATCTCTATGAGTAGTAAATCGGCGAGTTTCCTTGCTGTATTTATAATTTGTACCAGCCAATCCTTTGTGCATTTCCATGCGTTATGTGACCAGTTCTTTCTGAACTCTTGGTTGTTTAAAAACTGTGTGGTTCACTTGGTACTATAGTCCTCTGGGGGCTGTGCCTTTCCGTAAATGTTCAGTTAAAAATGCACCATGAGGGGGGCTGCAGATTTATTCCTTTTTAGTTGTGCAAAGAGCCTCCCATTCATCAGAATTTGTTAAGGTCTGTATTACCACTGTATATGCTAATAAAGAGGGCACCTTCAGAAATTCAGCTATTGTGAGCTCATCAAGTGCAAGTCTGTTTTTTTATCTCCATAATAGCTACAGGGTATAAAAACAGTCCCACCTTTTTTGAGACCATTTGAGGGAGTGGGTTATTGGAATCCTCAAGTGGAGATCCCCAGAAAAACGGCTTACTTTCCCAAATATAATATTACCCCTACGTTTGTTACCACAGTCATCAGCTTTACAACACAATATCAACACACAACATCCTTGAGCTTTCCAGGGGAGAGAACTGGAGGCTATGGGGTATTCAGGGTGAGCTGGCCTCCAAACCTATTATGCATACACAAAGAAGCTACCCTGAATGAATAGTTGTTTGAGAATAGTGACTGAATTCTAACAAGCACTGAGCACTAATTAGTGGGGTGCTGGGCATCTCAAAAAATGTAAAGGACTGTCCTTGCACACCACCAGGTGTCCAACTTCATCATTGGTAGTCCCCACTCTCCAAAAAACACTTTCGGTAGAGAGCAGGCCTACACTGAGAGACAGGGAGGCACTTCTAAAATCTAAGCGGGGCCCTTGAGAAAGTGATTTCTTAAAAACCAATGCAAAAACCAAAATACATTTATTTGCTGGATATTTACTTGGTATTAAAAGCTAAAATGTGGGGATTGGGGGAACTAGAACCCCATCACCACCATTGTCGGCAACATGTTTTTGCCATACGGCCCAAAGGGTCTGTGGCATTCATCGGGACGGAAAAACATGTATAATTGTTTCAAATTTGTATATGTTTTTATACCATGTTTTACATTATTCAAACAGTTTTGTATTAAAATGCAAACATCCATCCATCTTGTTTTTTATAGGCAGATAGTTTGTTTTTGTTTCATTTAACTGACATTTTTTTTCCACTAGTTTAACTTTAAAGTCTATGTATCTAATTTTTGGGTTGTTTCCTTGGAAGTAAGTATGGGGAAGGTGCTGCGATTTGTCCTAGTAGGTAAGGCCTTTTGTAAGATGTTAATAGCGTTTTGAGGGAAGGGAGAAGTAAGGGGTACTAGTAAATAGTAATTATAGTTTGCTTTTTTAGTTTTTGGATGGTTTATTAGTAGTTTGGGTAATTTTATTTACCAGTGTTTTGTGACAGACTGATGTAGAGTTTGTTAGGAGTGTAGCATTATTATATGTGATAGTATGTAATGTTATATAATTTCTATTGATTAACTTTGCTTTTTTGTTTTGTTTGAAGATACTGCTTTTTATGGGTGGGTATTGTATTTTTATATTACAGGTTTGTGGAACAGGAGGTATTGTATTGATGTTTAGATTTAGTTTTTTTTGTAGGAACTCTTTTTGCTTTGTAGTAAACCAATATTTCAAATTTAGATTTCCTTTTATTTTCTAAGCTAGTTTTCATTTGTTTATAGTTTATTAAGACTTGTGATTGCTTTCTTGGATTTCAATTCAATTTTTCCATTTTATTGGCCTTTTTAAAAATTATTTTTCTCTTGATGGTCGATTATATTTTTGTATGTGAATGGTTTATATTCACCATTTTTGGTGTATATCTGAGAGAATGGTTTGGGTAGCATTTTGAATGTTCCATCCATCATCCATGTTTGACATTGGCCTAGTTTTAATAGGTTTCCTGCTGCAGAAAATGTTAAGATGTGTTTACCATTAATAAGGTTATTAGGTAAGACAAAGTGTTCCTCTTATTGTGTGTTTTTAAAATGTTCAGGAATTTGTATATCTTGGTATGTTCTGGAGGCTGGAGGGTAGTAGTATGGAAATACGTAAATAAATCCAGAAGAGAGGATGTTGAATAAAGTTGAGTTTATTCCATAGAAAGGACCCACGACCACTGGCCACAGCAACAGAACATACAATGGCCCAATGATTCCAATACATTAGAACACCTAAAAGTTCTACATTCTAACTATGACTTACACCTAAAAGATCTACATTCTACCTATGACTTAATAGCTTAAAGCAATAAAAATATTCATTAAATACATTACCACATATTATAAGGGGTACCACAGTGGCTCTTTTTAGTTTGTGCAATTAAGTGTTTTAAAGTTGGAATAGGTGGTAGCTGGCCTGTGATGTGCTCAGGGACATTAGGGAGTATATATTTTAGTATTTTCATTGTGGGCTATTGGAAGCTGGTGTTTGCCTCTCTTAAAGCTTGTAGTACATGCCTTACTTTAACTTTAGTGACATTTAGAGAGTGAATGTGTTCCCTTACATTAGTAAGAAAGTCATCTTTGTTGTGGCCCTCCCATAAAACGCATTAGAGTAATATTTAGTACATTTGCAATTGATAATTTTTATGCTTGTACTCTCTTGGCAGTAAGTGTAGCCCATGAGGGAGTAATTGTTTTCCTTTCTGTTCAGTGATGTGCCTTCCTGTTCCTGTCATTATGTCTAAAAATAATCTAATAATATGAAGAAATACATTTTAAAAATGTATAATACATTTATTATTGAAATACAAAATTATGGTGGAGGTTTCTATTTTATACTCACATATGTGTTCTTGTTGAATTTTAAGTGTTTATTTGCAGATTTTCCATCGGAGGTATTATAATGTGGCTCAGAGTGCTCCTTTTCTGTTGGATAAGAAAAAATCTTTAGTTTTATTTTAAACGTTTGTTTGTTGGTAGATAGTAGGGGCTGAGGGAGTTTCATTTTATATTTACTGTTTTATGTTGAGATGCGGTTTATTAATATTTTAAATTACTAACTTTTTGTGTGTCTGATGTCTATTTTTAAATACATTATTAGTTTTTCAATGGTATAGTAATTTCTTTGCAGTATCTAAAGATAAAGACATAAAAGTAGAACTTTTTTTAGTTATTTGTTACTTTACCTATTATAAATTATTTACTTCGTAAGTTAGTATAAATAAATGCTTCACTTACATTGGAAGGTAGTTTTCAGGTTGTGTTTTGAAAATCCGGAAGAGTATCATCTTCTTACAGCCTGTGTAGTTTTTGGAGTAGTCACATTTTGTGTGGCTTTTATATTGTTAGTTTAATTGATTGAATAATTGTATTGGTTCATTTTGTTTACAGTTTTCTTGTATTGGTTAGTGTTCTGTTAGCTTGAATTTTGTTTTCAGGTATTGCCTTTCATGGTGAACACTAATTCGTGTTGATTTTATAAAGTTGAGTACATATTTCTGTATTTATGTTTTTATTTGGATGCATTTATAATTATTTTTGTTTCGTGTTTAAATGTTGGTAATTGTGGAAATATTTTTTATTACCATTTTAGTGTATTGAAGTGTTTCATCATTGGGGTAATTTCTGTTCATTTTTGGGATGAAAAAATTGTTATAAGGATATTTGAATATTTACATTTGTATTTTAATTAGCATAAAATTGTATTATTTTTATATTTTATAATAACAATTATTTGTATTAATGTAGTTGATAATGTGTGTTCTGATATTTATGACTATATGTTTATTTAAAGGTTATAATATTTTTGTCATGATATTTTTGTAATGAATGTAATTAAAAATAGATCTTTTTTAACAATGACATTTTGTTTATTAATATTTCTGTTTTTATTAGTTAACTATAGGAAAGCAATATTTTGTGAATGATTTAGTTTGCAATATTTTTGTGAATCAATATTATTAGCATCAATAGTATGTCAGTGATCCTGATTAGAAAGATAATACACCCACATTCTACAGAAAGAGCAGTGTGACGATAGATATGTGGCATATATTTATATATATATCACCAAGTGGTAGTTGCCACTGGGTTGTTACAGTTAGGATCGTGTTTCCAAATAAAAGGCATTTTTTGTTTACGTATATCTTTAGCACTGTTTGAGGAATCTTTAGGAAACTTTCCCAAAAATTACTTTTCTTCTCAGTTCCTAACTGAAAATTTAGGGGTGGATCTGTCAAGGGGGAGCTGAGAAAACAGGAGGTCCCAAATGTGTTTTCCCTATTCATTTTTCGATATGAAGTTTAGACACAGCTACAGCCCAAAGGGCTGAACGGAGTTTCACCAAATGTAGAGAAAGCTAAATCCTGCTCCAGAAAGAGTGTTTTTAGTGATGTGGTGTAAATCAATTCAGTAGTTTTAGAGTAATTAAGGCTTAAAAACCTTGTATATATCACACTGTAGAGGATCTGTGGGCCTGACAGATCTCTTTGTGAGATCTGATTGGCTGCCACCATATCAAAACTATGTGGCAGCAGTCATCTTAGGACTCTGCACTCATTCTGGAGTCACAGAAAAAGAGCAAAAATACCCTAGGCCTGGTAGTACCCAATTTCTTTTAAAACAATGTGCACCCAATTCATATAGGACCTTTGATCAGCTGTATGTTTTTTTTTAAAAAAAAAGGTGCGCTCCCTCTTGATTTTAAGAAAATACCGCTATTCCCTGGGTCTGGCATATTTAAAAAAGAGAGAGGGTGTGCTGCCTCCCTTTCACAAGACTGAAAAGGCCCCTGAGACCTCATCCCCTGGGACCACAATGGAGAAAATTTGGAGGGAGGCAACACTGCCCCCTCCCAAAGCCATAGAATGACCCCCGGGACCACATCCCCCCGGGCTGCATCAAGGGCAGGATTCCGGAGAACCCTCTCTCCAGGACAATGTCTAGTTCACTGTCTGAAAGCCCAGCAGGGAAAGGGTAATATGCTCCCACCCAGCAGGAACACAAAGCTGCTCCCACTAGCTGAGAGCACAAAACGTTTCCCTCCCTGCAGGGAATTACAGAGAAGTGGTCCCACCCGGCAGGAGCAAAATATAACTGCTCCTGCTGGGATTGAGCAATGCCGGCTTATACTGCACCTGGGATGGGTGCATGAGCTGATCGGCTTGTGGTGATCCTGGGTATCCACCAGCAGCACCCAACGAGGTGCCAGCTGTGGGATGCCCAAAGAGGGCAACTGGGCACCCTCTGGAAAAAAAAGGAATAATGCTGCCTCCTGCAGGAACAGTAAGCTGAGGGCCCCGGGGCTTCTCCTGCTGCCCTAACAAATATTATGGTCTGGGATGCCATGGCACCCATTAAAATAAAAAAATGCCAGCTCCTGTGTGGCCCAAGAGATAGGACAACTTGCAGAGAGACAGCGATGCTTCAGAGGCCCTGGGGCTCTATAAAAAAAAGCGGTGGTGTCCTGGGCTGGACCTTGACAGCCATTAAAAAAAAATGTAAACTCACATAAAGGGAATAATAAATGAGCGGCCACATCATAACGCCTGTGAGGGCTATTTACATATTTTGATTTCTTTGTGATGTTTCTAGAAGGAATACTACAATATGGAGGGCCAGACGGAAAATGTTTAAAGACCACTCAGATCTCAATCCCCCTACTCATTAGTATGTCTAAAATAAGAAAAAATTGGCGGTCTACTAATCTATTGCTTAAGCAGTACAGAGCATGTACTACTAATTACGCTATGATGATTGATGATATCACTACTTGTCCAAGTCCGGACCTCACCTCACTCGGAACCAGCTCGAGTACCATTTGATGAGGCCCCACTCTCTCCGTCAGTACCTCGAAGCGAAGACTATTGCTGGAATGGAGGTGAGAGTCTTCGCTTCAAACGGTACTCGAGCTGGTTCCGAGTGAGGTGAGGTCCGGACATAGACAAGTAGTGATATCATCAAACATCATGCTTGCCCCAAGGATTGGAAAGTTGTTATAACAACATACATACTGTAGTATCAATTCCCCTTTTTTTATTGCAGGGACAAAATATCTGTATAGGTCCTGACGAAAGCCAGGGAGATATATCCCGATGGCTGAAACATGTTGACCATGTAGACAGTGACTATTTTCTAACTGTCTCTTTTTCACCTTCACTTTGGTTTTTAAATTGGAAAACTTATCAGAGCATACGCCAAAGAATGGTTACACTGTATTTCTCTGGGGTTTATCCTATTTTACTTCACAATTCTTTCTTGCACTTGCTTTTCTCTGTTGATAATCCACAAGAGGATACAACTTAACCTCTATGTTTTCCCTAATGTTCAAGGGTTAACCCGAGGGAGTTGTTTGTTAAACCCAGATGATGACACTGAGCACACATATATGTGCAATGATGGGATACCAAATATCCTGAAATGGCTTTGGATCACCTTTTTCCTTAGTTTTCTGCATCACTGTGTTTCTTTCTTACCTTTTCCTCATAGAGGAGATAGTGTAATTAGTAGTATATGCTCTTAGACTGTACTGCTTATACAATAGATTAGTAGACCGCCGATTGTTTCTTATTTTAGACATGTTTCTAGAAGGGACAGGAGCTACCACTATTTCTTTTTTTTATTTGCAGGGGTGCAGAGAGTTCTGCAGCCCCATCAGCAACTATGTCTCCTGTGCCATTGATACCATGACCCCAGGAAAATTTTCCATATTTTTATAAAGCACTTCTCAGGCTGACAAGCCAGGCTTTGCCGCTAAATCCCAGCTGCGCATGGTCAAAGGCCATGCGCGGTGGGGATTTGACTGCCTGTGCACAAGTGTAAGAGGTGGTGCCCACAGGATGTTGGTTGCAGGGCTCTGCTCCAGGCCAGGCTCTGTGGCCAACCCCACACCACACAGCCAAAAGCTGAGCACAGTGGGGGTGGTTTGACTATATCTTGTTAGTTAAACAATGCTGTTTCAAACATGCAAAATCACTTAAATTCACCAGTTACAGTTATATCAAGGAACTATAACTTGTACCCTAAGGTAATTATGACTCAAGCCCGCACTGCATTATCCCACATACTACATCACTCATGACATCTTCTATTACATCATTAATAATATCACAGCAACGTTTGCAATGAAATTATTGATGAAATACTGTGCATTGCGAGTGCACAAGTATAGTTACCTTAGGGCACAAGTTATAGTTATTTGAGATAACTATAACCATCAGATTAAAGTGGTTTTGTACGTTTAAAACTGCATTTTTAACTGACATTTTCGCCTAACTATATCTTCACTTTAACCTTTGTTTTTTTCAGTGAAAAAATAGATATATGTTGTTTTGTCTCCCAGTAATTGTGTTCTTACAAATGATACAGAATGTGAACACTTGTCAGTCTCACTGAATAATGACATTCCTTCCGCTTAATTGAATTGGTCAAAACACATGTTACCACTCTGCATCCTCTCAGTTTTTCCTTCTCTGTCATTCATGCAGGTACAAGTCCAGATGGGAAAGAAAAGTTGAAGGTGAGCTGGGACACAGATTATAAAGTAATGTCTACAATGCAAATTAAAGAAGGAACTTTATGTAGTTTGCCACCTCCAGGAACATGATTGATAAGAGTGACTGATTTATGAATTGAGCGATTATTTGAAATTGTTATTAATAATTTGTAGAGTAACAAAATAATAAGCAGCATATATACAGAAATGAGTAAATACAAGCTAAATAATGTATAGCGATTATTGAAAATAGATCTATCCCAACATGTATAAAAATACGTCTTAAATAATTATAAAAATGGCAAGGTCATTGACAGTTGAACATCGAATATATACTTAGGGTGATATTTGCAACCAAGTTAATCGTAGGCATTCCGATACCTATCCCACTTCTATGCATTTTCCTTCCCCTTTGCTCTGGTGTATTTCTTAGCCCTTTCACAAGTACGTAGGCACTTATGAAAGGGCTAAGAAATACACACATTTAGATATACCGCATTTAGTCGGTTTGTAGATTTCCTCTCTAAGTAGTTTTCAGTTTAAAGGTCGTCTGATGGCTGCAATTTGTATATTTTTTCAGCTCACGGGAGATAATAAGTTTTGAATCCATCTTGTATTCACCAACATTAACAATTGGTGAATTTCCAAAAATATTTCCCCATAATGAGATTTTGTATGATACTCATACAGAATAAAATATCTCGACTGGAGTATCCAGAGAATCCTAGAGCACAACTTTACTCAGTTAAAGTCATTTAAACAAAGTAACCATGTCTTTAGGAGGCTACATTTTCCCATATTTTTAAAGTAGCCAATGTAAAGTAAACCAGCCATGGAACAATTACATTAGATTGGCAACACCACACCATTTTAAACAGCAGCAAAATAAAGTCAGAAATGTTGCTTCCTTACTAAGGCTGAAATGGAGAGAAACTTGACACGCCACTTTAAGGATTCCATAACCTCCCTGCATAGTCAACTAGGTAATTCGTTTTCAGGGGGAGCATAAATACGTTTTATGGGGAAGCATAAATACGTACACCCACAATGATACTAGTGTTCTGGTTCTCTGAGATGCAGATGGAATATTTGTGGATTCAGAGAGACTACCTATAATGGAGAAAAAGGATTGCAGGTGAGTAATCTTTCCTAAATGGGATTCTGTTTAAAATTCATTGACAAAAGAATGGAATGGCAAGCTTAATCATATACTCGGGCGTGAGAAGCCAGAAACCTAAGAAGAAATAGATTGACTGCAAAGTGAATACTGCTCATCTCAGAATCCGAATAGTAAACCAATGCAAACATGTGATTTTATCTTTAGGCGTGCTATTGGGTCATTTCTTTTAAGAGCAGTGGTGAGTTGTCATGATAAGAGAAGAGAGGATAAACAGGAATGATTGTGAAACCAGAGGAAAATGAGAAACAACTGAGAAGAGAAATGAAATTTGAGGAGGTGAAAATGAGTGAAAGAGTGAGGGTGTGAGAGAAAAAGAGAAAATGGAATGGAGAGCACGGAAAGAGAGGAAGGGAGGAAACTAGAGAAATCTATTTAGTGGAGGAATATAGAGACCAGAAGGGCTATAGATGGAGACAACACCATGCAGCATAGAGACATTTCACACCACTAGTAGGGAAGGTCTGTATATATTTATAACAAGGTCCCTGCCTGTGTGATCTGATGTTTATAGGTAAATGTGGATTATTGATACATGTGTATGTGAATGTCATCGGTAAGCTCCACTGGTAGCGATAGAAGTCTGGAAATCACTGATAATAAGGAGTGAAAGTAGGAGGGAAAAAGAGTGATAGTGGCTATGTTGACAGGGAATGACATCTCAGTTAGGGTGTTGGCAGCGTTCAACCATCTATGCACTCATCCCTGATAATTAAGCTCCTGCTCCAGAGATCTGTGTGTCATCTAGATACTATGATTCCCTGACGGTATATGCTATGTTGGTGATATAACACTACCCTACCGCTGCCATATTGTTTGCATTCAATAAGGAAAGGATGCTTGCACTGTTACTGATTTCTGTGATAGAGGGAAGTTTTGCTCCTATGATGTTATGTCTTTTCTGTGAGGAAGTAAAGGTTGCACTGCTGTTTCTTGATTTGTACCTGTCTTGTAAGGGAGGGAAGCCTGGGCTGATGCTACTAAAGCTTGTACCTGTTCTTTGAGGTAGGAACACTTATGCTGCCCAAGCTTTGCCTTTTCTGATGGAGAACACATCTTGACCTACTGCTGGACGTCTGTGCTCCTTCTATAGAGTAAGATTGACTGCCTGCCAAAGAAAGTAATAAATCTGCATTTGAAAATGTATGATAAAAATTGGGTTTCTGGTTGTCAGAGGAGGCACCCTGTAGAAGCAGAGATCACAATCCTAGTAAGGTTAAATCAGATACACACTATAGATTAACCTGTGCTCACCCCTTTGGGGCTTGGCATAGAGCAGGCAGGCTTCACTTAAGAGGCAGTGTGCAAAGTATTTGTGCAGCATTTCAAAAAGTAACACAGTAAAAACACCACAAAAAGAATCCACACCAGTTCAGAAAATCGATTATGATTTTGTATATAAAACAAGATGAAAACGCAAATTCAACAAATAGATGTTGCGATATAAATGTTTAAAGATTAAAAGTAAAAATATGGATAAGAAGCTATAGGCGCCTATAGGGATTATCTGATCATGCTGGACAGGTGAAAAGTCAAAAGTTCAGACTGACTACGATGAAACCCGGGCCGAGAACAGGAGCCACGCTTGGCCCTCTGAACCAAAGTACCGTGACTCAGGTGCAACTATGAGATGCGGGTGCAGCCAAGTGATGTATTGGTGTCAATACTGTAGTTGAGGTGATGTGTTGATTTTCTCTATGCAACGATGGTATTGAAGACGAAGTGCTGGTTCAGAGATGCACAAGTTCTGAGTGCAATATGTAGGGTTTCTCCGTGCGGCGGAGGGAATGCATCGATCATCTCTCATGCAGCACTGGCGATGCAGTGATTCCGATGCGCCAGTCCTGATGGTGATGCACTGGTTCCAAGTGCAATGCGCCGGTTCTGTTACCGCACAGCAACGATGCATCGATTCTGCCTCAAGCAGCAGAGGATGCATCGGTTCCACTGAAGCAAGCACCTGAATCCGTTCCAATGGAGCAGGCACTGGAGCAGGGGGTAAGACTTTGATATCCATTACCGATGTTAATGGATATGACAGAGTTCATTCTAGAGAATAATTTCTTATCATTCAATTGAGAGTGGTTCCAACAGGAAACTGCCTTGGGGTTCCAGATTTGTGCTCTCTTAGGCAAACCTCTTTATGGGGTGATTTGAGAGGGTGTATATCTGGACCTCAACAGCAAAACAATGGACTCCACATATATCCTTTTGGGTCCAGTTCATTGATGATATTTTGCTTATCTGGACCGGCTAGGTAATTGAATAGAAGGAGTATTTTTCATACATTAGTAGTAACCCCTACAACGTGTAATTCATTATGACAAAGAGCAAAAAATCAAACACATTTTTGGATATGGAACTATTTGCAAAGGGAGGGAGAATTTGTAGTAAACTATTCTGCAGAGCCACTGCCACAAACAGCATTTTGAGAGCAGAGAGTGGACATCCTAAACATGTGATTAAGTGTATACCATATTGGGAAAGGGTGAGATAACAAAGAAAGTTCAGTGATGAAAGTGATTTCAAGAAGGAATTGGAAGGTTTGAAAACCATACTATGACATAGAGGGTACAAAGAGAGGGTTCGGAATTTTGCTGAACGTAGGATTCTACAGACTAGTCGGAACACCAACTGAGCAAAAAGAGAAAAAAAGAGAAGAATAGAAAACTGGATTTTGTTTCCACGTTTAGTGCAGAACACAATGAGGTGTATAGGATACTATGAAGATATTGGGGATTGGTCTGGGGGGTATCAGGTTTGGTTGATTGGATCACTCACAAACCAAGGGTGGCCTACAGGAGTGGGCTACGGTGAAGAGTCTGGTCACATTCAGCTACACACCTCCATTAGGGACAGAGGTAGAAATAGGATTCCTGACTAAGCGAAAGGGAACTATGTATGTATGGATTGTAATATGTGTAAAATAATTACAAACAAATTGAAGGACTTCAGTTGCAATTCGTAAAGAAGGTTCTATGTGAATGTAGTCATGAATTGTAATATCACCCATGTGATTTATGTGATTTATGTGATCGTATGCAACTTTTAGAAAATCTATGTAGAGAGCACCATTAGGATGCTGAAATTACGCATATAAGAACATCAGAGAGCCATAAAGAAGAAGGGCAGCAAAATCCCAATTTTTCAACATATACAAGTTGAACACCCCAATGTGACTGGTTTCACCTTTCATGGTAATCAAAGACTGAGCCCGAGGCCGAGGGAAGGAGATCGGAAACTGCCATTAAGACAAACAGAGACCAAATGAATAGCGAGATTGCGGTCTGTAGAGAAGGTGATGAATACTGAACAGGAACTTCATTACTTCCTTTAGAAATGCACGGTATGGTACAGAATGCCATTTTGTGTGTACATAGCACTGCATACTAACTGTAAGGGAGGGAAAGGAGCTAAATGTCTTATGTTGAGTTTTGATACTTTACATGGAAGATACTATAGAGCATTATGTGATAGCATAAAGACATGAGGTGGGGACAGGGATTGATTTATAGGACAAAGATGATTTTAATGGGAAACAGACATTAGAAATATAACGGACAAGGCACAGATCAGAGGTATACCTCATATGAATAGGACAGGGGATGGTCTTAGGCTAACAGCTAGAAACCTGTTAAAAGATGGTGGACACTCTTGAGTGTATTGAGACAGCCATTACAAGATGGCCGACCCAGTATATGTATCGGAAACGTGGGTTCCAGCATTTATAAAATACAGTAAATGTATAAACGCCCAGTATAGGCTTCAGATATGTGCTCAGTTTATGAGAGGAAAGGAACGATTGCGTGAAACGTCAGGGTTCTTGTATGTAATTCTGAAGGATGAATACAGCAGGAAGAACTTTCAAGATGGCTGCCATAGAATAATGGATTGGCAGTCGAGATGCGGACAGGCGCAGCTAAAAACGGTTACTGAAATTAGAGGGATATTTAAGAGGCGGGACAAGTGCACCTAGGACAGATTGATCAGACAAGATTTAGGACACACACACCAAAAGTCTGCTCGAAAGTAGGGGTGGGCTGCAAATTCCGTTCTGCTTGCGGAATTGGCAAAATTTCGGAAAATGACAAAACTTCCGCGATCCGCGGTAGAACGGAATTGTATTACACAAACGGTGGCATCTTCATGGATAAATATGCATGGCAGGATTCTTTCTGGTACAGTGCTCCTGTCACAAAAATTACAACTCAACAGGAACCGCTTACAGATAATAATAAAGCAGGTACCCGAGTTTAAGCTCAAATTCAGTAACTCATTAATCAGCCCCAAAAAATCGTGAGTTTTGTCGAGGCTGGGCAGGTGTGCTTTCTCCCCATATCTACCGTCGAAAATTAGCTGTGATGCTTGATGGAGGCCTTTGCATCCTTGACTTTCACGAGCGCAATCCCAGTGCAGTTCCTGTGACCAGGAGCTTCTTTCTACTCATCTGCTGCTCTGATCGGTCTCTGACCTTTTATAAACACAAGAAGCATGTGAACTCGCATACTGAAGCCCTGCCCATTTGGTCCCGCCACACACACTAGTGGTGTGCTCCGTCTTCCCGCCCTTTACCTACTATGATGGACAACTCACTCAAGGGACCCTGGCGCCCTTCGGCGCGATGGCAAAGTTACACACACATGGTCACTGGAGACAACTCTTCTGGCCCTTTACGCAGCTGTAGTGTAGGAAAAGCACTATACATTTACCCAACGAGTTAGCACTTACTGATTAGCCAGTAGAAAAAGTACTCTAATTAAGTAGAGGTATCGCACAAAATGGTGGCATCTTCTTGGATAAATATGCAGGGCAGGATTCATCTTGGCACAAGGCTCCTGTCAATAAAATTAAACCTCAACAGGAAGCACTTACAGATAAATAAAGCAAGTGCCCGAGTTTAAGCTCAAATTCAGTAACTCATTAATCAGCCCACAAAAATCGTGAGCTTTGTCGAGGCTGGGCAGGTGTGCTTTCTCCCCATATCTACCATCGAAAATGAGCTGTGATGCTTTATGGAATCCTTTGCATCCTTGACTTTCACAAGTGCAATCCCCGTTCAGTTCCTGTGACCAGGAGCTTCTTTCTCCTCATCTGCTGCTCTGATTGGTCTCTGACCTTTTATAAACACAAGAGGCATGTGAACTCACATACAGAGGCCCCGCCCATTTGGCCCCGCCACACACACTAGTGGTGTGCACTGTCTTCCCGCCCTTTACCCACTATGATGGACAGCTCACCCAAGGGACCCTGGCGCCCTTCGGCGCGATGACAAACTTTCACACACATGGTCACTGGAGACAACTCTTGTGGCACTTTATGCAGCTGTAGTGTAGGAAAAGCACTATACATTTACCCAACGAGGTAGCGCTTACTGATTAGCCAGTAGCAAAAGTACTCCAGTTGAGTAGAGGTATCGCACAAAATGGTGGCGTCTTCTTGGATACATATGCAGGGCAGGATTCATCCTGGCACAATGCTCCTGTCACTAAAATTAAACCTCAACAGGAAGCATTTACAGATAAATAAAGCAGGTGCCCGAGTTTAAGCTTAAATTCAGTAACTCATTAATCAGCCCACAAAAATCGTGAGATTTGTCGAGGCTTGGCAGGTGTGCTTTCTCCCAATATCTACCGTCGAAAATTAGCTGTGATGCTTGATGGAGGCCTTTGCATCCTTGACTTTCACGAGCGCAATCCCCGTGCAGTTCCTGTGACCAGGAGCTTCTTTCTCCTCATCTGCTGCTCTGATCGGTCTCTGACCTTTTATAAACACAAGAGGCATGTGAACTTGCATACTGAAGCCCAACCCGTTTGGCCACGCCACACACACTAGCAGTGTGCACCGTCTTCCCGCCCTTTACCCACTATGATGGACAGCTCACTCAAGGGACCCTAGCGCCCTTCGGTGCGATGGCAAACTTACACATGATGGAGCGCGCAGGTCACCCAACCAACAAATTTACCATACACGTATCGGGCCCATATATTTCAATACACCATTATTTATTAATACACTCTACTACCAGTATCCCAGTTCCTTCCTATATATTTCTATTGTACCCAACTTACCAATCCACCGTCACGGGTACCTAAAGACCACGATGAATCAGGGACCTAGCTGTGAAGAAAAGGCAAACAAATACAATACCAACTTTATATCCTTCTGTATTTCATAAAGACCACAGACTCCGGGGAAGTTTTAAAGATTTTATCTAGATTTCAGAATCAGTTTCAGAAAGCATTAGATTTATGACTAGTAAACAATCAATAACCAAGATAATGAAAAGTACATATCCATAAAGGAAATATATCAAGCTGATCATTTATGAGTCTACAGTAAGGTGAGAATGAGGAAACAGCTAGGCAAATAATTTCAGACTAAAGGACGGGTAAGAATAAAGATCATACTAGAAACTTCACAGTAGAATATTTCCCCATGAAGAGGAACTACAGGTAAGGTGAAAATAGACTGTATTAATAAATTGGTGCAATTACTTAAATCAACTAAAGATGGGTAAAAACAAAGAACATCTGTATATCATGACCTGAAAAGGAAATGTACTCAAAGGATGGGTAGAAAATGGAACATGCTAGAATAACAACAATAACGTATGAACTTTTCATTCAGTGGTTTTGCGAAAAAGCATGGAAATCAATATATGCAAATATATGTCTTTATTGAAGCAAAAGACAGAAAAATAGAAAGGTGCAGTATAGAGTTTCAGCACTATATTTACCTAGAATGGTGTGAAGACCAACCCTGGCCACAGGTCAGTTAAGAACAGGAGGGACCCCAAAGGAAACCCGTCATCAGTAGGACAGCAGGTGCAGAATGGACACCCCAGGACAGGACAGGAAACCCAGATTAGGATCAGGACAGGACCACCAGGATAAGACCAGCACCCGCAGTTTGGAAGCAACGCCTGCGCTCCACCCTCTCTGCAGCTATCAGTCAGAACCCCGATTGGGTTATCGAACTCCCCAGCAAAGTGCTCCGCCAGCACTTAAGGTTTCTCAACAAAACCCTTGAGTCTATGGAAATTTCGGACAGAGTGCTCCGCAGCCCTCTGTATCAAGTCACCTATTGAGTGCGTTGGGTCAGTGACAGGTCAGCTATTCGGACAAGTCGGACAATTTCTCTAACTAAACCTAGGCTAGTTATACTGTTTTCGGGTCAGTGTACCACCCCCCAAATGTTGCAAGTGTCAGAATCCCCAATTTCGATTGGTCCCCAAGTAGGATAGGTTAACACACCAATCACATTTCAATTCTACAAGCCTATATTAACATATTCTGGGACCGCCTATTGGTTTTGGGGTTCCCATGACATACTCTACTGAATACAATGAAATAGAATACAAATGTAGCATTTGCAGAACATTTTAGCTTCTTCTGCTAGGTGAGGGTGCATTTTCCCAGGCACATCTTGGCTGAGACCTCTGGTTGGCTGGGTTTCAATGCCATCGACAGAAGACTTGCCATGCGCAGAAGGGTAACCCAATATGGATTCATGAGTGTCTCACAGACCCTCAAGAACGCGGTACACGAAAAGTAAGCGAAAACAAATTAAAACACAGAAATAAATGATTACACTGTATACCATGAATTGCTACTCTATACCCCTTATTTCATATAAACTATTGGCATTAAGGTTAGTGCAAATAAATCACAACACGAAAACATCAGCGCAAGCTTTACCATGTGAGGACACCAAGCGGCCATATTAATGTAATTGCGCAGGCGCAAAGGTTCCCACCAGAACTGCAAATACGTCACGTCACGTGAGTGTGACTAACGCATGCGCAGAAGAAAACCCGCCAAGCAGCGGCCATTTTTAGTGACAAACGTTATTAAGGTTAATACACACATATGCAAGCATCACTCGGATACCCCAAATGTCAGACTAAAAGGGAAATTAGTAAGACAAACAGGTTGGATTACTTTGTTACATATTACTCGAGGTTCATGAATTCAAGCAAGTCGCGTAATATGCGAATCCTTGCTCCATCAATCCCCTCTTTGATGATATTTACTATCATCACAAAATCAATGGAATCAGATGCCAACTTTCACACTTTGCCCAATTCAATCTCTTCCAACATTCTATTCAGCTTTTCTTTTGTTTCTTTGTTAGGGTGAGAATTTTTCACCCTTTTATAAATTTGATTGTTCATTTCCTCTAATTCAAGTTCATCCACACTCCGTTTCACGCCTCTTTTGTTCACAGTATATTTCTTTTGGTGTTTGCGACATTTGCAACAGACAAATATGAGAAATAGGACGAACCTATTCCTGCAATTGGCATCAGTATCTTAAACAATAAACCTCTACCTAATTGGGCAAACCAATGACCTACAGCAGATAGACCATCAGTAAGTATCTTCCATGCACTGTCAACCTCCAGTGGTTTGAGTTCCTTTCCCAAATTTGTAATGTTCCTTACATACCTTTGGATTCCCACACTTTTATCAGGTATGTAAGTGCAACAATGTTGCGTTTTCAACATTCGGCAGACTCTGCCCTCTTTCGCCAATAGAGTGTCAAGGGCAAGTCGGTTTTGTAAAACCATGGATCTGATCGCAACCATTTCGGTATTGACCATCAGGAAACCTCCAGCAGTGTCGGTAGATAACCGGTCTACTACTGTTGACAATTTGCAAGTTTTATTTAAGTTCAGAACCACTCCCACTGCAGGTATTATTGCACTAAAAATATTCCCTACAATTTCACCAGCAGTTTTTCCTCTATTGCGTACTACTTTGTTAGTTTCTTCATTGCTTCCAGTGATTTTTTCCACATGGTATATCTTCGGGAAGACAATACCAAAATAGCAACTCCCGTACCAATGGTCGGGTAATTTGAAGTAAGCCTTGTTCCCACAAATAAAATAAATTCCAGGAAACACTGGCTCTGTCCCATCTTTGAAACCCCAGCCTCCAATTACCTTGTAATTATGTTCGCATTCACTGGAACCAATGAAAACATTGTTATAATAACTAGTCATTTCCCTTTTTAGACAGAGATTCCACTTCTTCTCGAAATCAAGGAGCATAGCAGCAGTAGCTTCACCATTTGAGGTGCTCCCTATATTTTCTGCCCATTTAGGAACTTTATGGTTCCTGTCTTTGGCTTTTTTTTGGAAACTCTCTCTTCTTTTCTCTACCATGTCCAGAAACTCCTTTTCTTTCTCATGTAAAGAACAGGTCAAGTTATGCTTATGTGCATCATCTATATTAATTTTTCCTACAGTTAGAAAATAATCACTCATGTATTTAGCTACATCTCTGGTCGTCTGTACAGGGTTCAGGTTTCGTCGAACAGGGAGTTCAGAAAATGTCACGTCAGAGTTTGAATAGTAATACTGTAAAGGTCCTCTTTTATAAAATAAGCTAGCTAATATACTACAGGAAATTCCATATGTTAAGGGCAGGTGATGATAAGTCACACCTTCAGCTACAGAAGTAGGTAGCTTCATACAGACATAACAGTCGTCTATTTCCATAGTTTCTACATAATGCAATAACAGGTTTGCGAACACTTTCAAATGCGTCTTGTTCTTAATTTTGTTAAAGTGTAATTCTTCCTCATCTGGTGCTTCTAAGTTTAATTGTTTTCGTTTTAGACTAAGAGGTTTTTCCAATGAGTCTATTCTTCGTGGTGTCGTTCTAGTGTGTGATTCTACAGTGTCATCAGGTAAGTTATTATTTGGGTACAGACTTGGGTTCTTGCTCATCATAGAAGGAAGCGTTATTGTTAGTCCTATCCAAAGGATCAATACTATAGCTACACTACATAAACATACTTGGCAGCATGTTTTACAGCAATTACGTCTAGGTCTTCCATTCACATTTGAATCAGACATTTCTGCTCAAAAGAAGCTTCTCTCAACCCCTCTTTGTAACTTTGCACAGGTAGCTTACACTGAGCAACTTCAGGTTGGTTCGTCTTCTTCGGCAGACTGGTCAGTAGTCTGTTCTTCGTCACTTTCGTCAGTTATATCAAGATCCTCAAATTCCTCCAACACCAGGAAAGTCCATTCAGGATCCTGGTACTTTTCGTTCTTTCTTTTCACTCGGGCACTTCTTCGCTTAGTGTTTTCTTCAGTTGGCTCTGTTTTACTTAAAGCTTGTTTCCTTTGCTCAAGTTTTTCTTCTACTGTTTTCAGTCTCAGTCTCAGTCTTTTAATGTACCTTGGTTCTGTATTTTTCTTCTTGAGTCTTTTAACTGGCACTGTGTTTGGCCTTTCGTCTAATGCTCTTTTATTTTCGTTCAGTTGTGGCACTTCTGCTTCCGCTTCTTCCCTTCCTGTCTGACTAGTCCCAGGTCTTATATCTGTTTCTTCTGCCTGGTCACTAAGCTGGCCTTGTTCAGGTGAATATTGAATTTGACTTTTTGATGTTTCTCTTCCTGTATCCTGAACACTGTCGTCTATTTCTATCTGTTCCTGTTCAAGCACTTCGAACCTTTGTTTTTCTTCCGCTTGAACTTTCGCCCTAATTCCTGTCTGTCCCTTTTCAATCTCAGGAGTTCTTGGGGGTGTGTCGATAACTTGTTCTGCCCCTATCTGATCTTCTTCTTCTTCAGATTTTACATGGATTTCGATAATCTGATCGTCTTCTCCTATTCCTGTCTCTTTCTCACTTTTCCACTCTCTGTCTGCGTATGTCTGGCTTCTGGTTCCTATTGGATCATCTGTCAGGTCGATTATGGGTATCCACTCATCTTGACTGGTGCTCGGTTGTTCTTCATCAGCTACTTCGGAACCTACGTCTGGAGACCCCTCAGCTGGGCAACCTTCAGCGTCAGTCTTCTTTTCGTCCTCTGTCACTCTCTTGGTGTGGCTGGCATGGATCCACTTTGGTACTCCTGCACACTTCACCGCTGTCGTGGTCACCAGGATCACCTGTCTTGGCTTTCCCCACTTCGGTGCAAGGCAACTCGAACGGGGGTGCTTCTTGAGTACCACCCAATCACCTGGAATCAATTTATGGACTGGAGTTGCTGGACTTGCGACGACGTCTTCCCCAATCCGGCGAGAGATAGAACGCACTTGGTCACCCAGTTGCTTGCAGTACTCAAGTACCAAATCATCAGAAATGCTTATCAGTTTGTGTCCTGGTACCCATGCTTGTCTCATCACTCTTCCCATTAGGATTTCATGGGGACTCAGGCCTGTATTTCGGTCTGGAATACTTCGGAGTCCCATCAGAACAAGAGGTAAAGCCTCTATCCAGTTCATGCCAGTAGAGTCACACATTTCCCTAATCTCGACTTGATAGTGCCATTTACTTGTTCCACTACTCCAGAAGCCTCTGGACGATATGCACAGTGCAGTTTTTGTGTAATTTTGAAGGCTTTACTGAGCTGGTCGATTATTTCATTCTGAAAATGCCCACCTCTATCTGATTCAATTGTGATCGGAACCCCGTACCTAGGTATTAGTTCTCGTAGTAACAATTTGGCTACAGTGATGGCATCATTCTTTTTGGCTGGGTAAGCTTCTACCCATTTTGAAAATAGGCAGACAATGACAAGAACATATCTCATTCCTTTGCACATGGGTAACTGGATGAAGTCAATTTGTAATCTTACAAAAGGACCTCCTGACTTTCCAATTTTCCCTATTTCAACTTCTGTTCTCTTCCCAGCGTTGAACTGTTGACATGTCAAGCACCTCTGGTAGACCGACTCCGCTACCTTCCTGAACTTCGAGCTGTACCATGTCTGTTGGAAATCAAGAACCATGGCATCCCTACCAATGTGTGTATCTCCATGTATCAATCTGGCCACAGAAGCAAGCAGGCTGTCAGGCAATACAGGCATACCATCAGGGCCAACAATGACACCATCCTCGCCTCTCTGGCGACAACCAAATTTTCTCCATCGCTCCCTTTCCTTTGGTGTCACTGCATTCTGTAAATCTTTCAATTCTTCCCATGTAGGCACATCCTCAAACACCATAAGTTGGCAGCTGTTTCCATATCCCCCCAATTTGATATTGACAGACATTCGATGTCTGGCACAATGTTGGGCTACTTGGTCAGCATAGTTATTGCCTACTGTCACATTGTCATTGCCAGATTTGTGAGCAGCACATTTGACCACTGCCAATTCTTTTGGTAACTGGATGGCGTCCAGTAATTCCTGTACCACTTTTCCATTTCTGATAGGAGTACCTGAAGAAGTCAGAAACTCTCTTTGTAGCCACAATTGGCCGAAGTCATGCACAACCCCGTACCCGTACTGACTGTCAGTATATACGGTTACTCTTTTATTTTTCCCAATTTTACATGCCCTTGTTAATGCAACCAATTCGGCTACTTGTGCAGACTTTACTCCAAATAGACAGGATGCTTCTATATTACGTGATACCGTGACTACAGCATAAGCAGCACTTAGGCCTGCAAATTCATGTCTCAGACATGAGCCATCAACAAACAGCTCGAAATCTTCTACAGGCAGGGGCATTTCCTTGATATCTGGACGTGGTTTGGTACTAAACTCAGTCAGGTCAATGCAGTCATGCTCGACCTCTCCCTTTGCTTCTGCAATCAGTGACTCAGGTAACAATGTTGCTGGATTCAATATATTACATTGAGTAAGGGTTACATTTGCAGCACCTACTAGGATCCTCTCATACTTAGTCAGCTGACTAGGTGTGAGATACTGGGTCTTAGTTCTGGTCAGTAGGATTACAACTGCATGTGGAACATACACAGTTACATGATGTCCCATAACGATGGATTCACTCTGCTCAAGACTCATGCAAGTTGCAGCTACAGCTTTCAGACATCCAGGTAATCCAGCAGCCACTGGATCCAGAGTAGCAGAAAAGTATGCTACTGGACGTCTAGTTAAACCATGCTCCTGAGTTAGGACTGACAATGCACAATTATCTTGTGTGTCACAAAACAGTGCAAATTCTTTCGAATAATCAGGCATTCCTAACGCGGGGGCTGTACACAGACATTCTCATAATTTTGTAAATGCTGTCAGGCTTTCCTCGTCCCATTCCACTGGGTCTTTTGCTCCTTTCTTTGTCATTTTTGTCAATGGTTTTGCTAGGACTGCAAATCCCACAATCCATTGCCTGCAGTATCCTACAACTCCAAGGAACATTCTGATTTCTTTCTGAGTATTAGGTTACTGCATGTTTCGAATTATCCTAATTCTTTCTGAAGTAACTTTCCTGATACCTTTCTGTATCTGGTGCCCCAGATATTTTACTGAATTGGTACAGAACTGTAGTTTGTCAGGTGATACTTTGTGTCCTCCTTCACCTAAATGGTTCAGCAAGGCAATAGTGTCAACAACACAGTCTTTCTGACTTTTAGACGCCACCAAGAGGTCGTCTATATATTGCACCAAAACTGAATTTCCAGGCCAGACTAGGGATTCAAGTCACTTTTTCAGAATCTGAATAAAGATTGAGGGGCTTTCTGTGTACCCCTGGGGGACGCGATTCCAAACGAACACGTGACTGTCGAATGCAAATGAGAAAAGAAATTTGCTGTCTGGGTGCAATGGGATCGAAAAGAATGCGTGACATAGGTCAATCACGGTGAACCACGCAGCATCCCAGGGAATCTGATACAGGATCACTGCAGGGTTCGGAATAATAGGACAGCAAGAAACAACAATTTTGTTTACCTTTCTCAGGTCCTGTACTACCCTGTATTTGCCACTAGGTTTCTTGATTCCAATTATGGGTGAGTTACATGGGCTACTCATCACTTCTTGTATGATGTTGGCTTCTAGCAATCTTTTTATTTCAAGGGCCACTCCTGCTCTCACTTCTGCACTCATTTTGTACGGCTTAGTGTTGGGGTAGACTGCATCTTCTTTTATGGCTATTTTAATTGGGTCTACTATTGCCATTAGTCCTACATCTTTTCCAGTAAAGTCCCATACTTCTGGTTTCACTGTCTGTTGGAGTTCTTCAGGTAAGTCTTGTATTGTCAGTCGTTTAATTTCTGAGTCAGGTCTTATTAGCATTAATTTATATATTCCATCTTCGTCTGGGGTTTGAATTTCGACGCCTTTTGGTGTGCAAAAGATGGTGCAGTTCATTTTACACAACAAATCACGTCCCAATAGGTTTACAGGACTGGTGTCACAGACTACAAATCTGTGCATTTCTTTGAAATTCCCTATTGTAATCTCCATGGGTTCAGTAACTGGGGTACTAATCAATTGATTAGATACACCTGCTACTTGGATTGTTTCTCCCGAGAGGGGTAGGTTTGGAACGTCTGCTATTCTTACAGTAGACCGGGTAGTTCCAGTGTCCAACAGAAAGGTGACATCATTGCCTTCAACCTTTCCTTCAATGTATGGCCCTGACTGGTCTACCGGCATGGAGGCGCCAAGTACGCACTCCTTGTCCTCCCCCCTCAGGCACCGTCAGTAAGGTTCATCACAGAGGAAAGTGTCATTCAACAGAAATTGAGAAGTTGCTGTATTTCTATCCTCCTTTCCTCCCCAAATTTCTATGTCTTCACCTTGCGGTGTCTTTCCCTTAAAATTCGGTCTAGGTGCACGAGGCAACTGACTCGCTTTTACCTGTTGCTGGTTCTTTCTTGGTTTTTCATTCTGCGTCTGTGGATTTAAATCAGGTTTTGGGGGTTATTATCTTGTGCGTATGGACACTCGTCTCTCCAGTGCCCTATCTCTCCGCACCCGTGACAGGGGAACTTCTTTTTGGCTTCTTCTCGACTCATTTTTACTCTGGGCTTCCCTCCACCCCCAGAACCTTGATTTTGGGAATTACTATTCATTTTACCCAATTGTTTTTCTTGTTGTTCAGCTAGTTTGACTTGTGCCCACATAACCTTTTCCTTCAACGCCTTTCGCTTATCAGCCATCTCGTCTTCGCAATACTTTGCGTATCGCAAGACTTCATCCATTTTCTTAGACTGCCAACAGATTTTATTATCTTTTATCCATTGACAAATTTCAGGTCTTAAACCGTTTACAAACCTGTAAATGAAGTGGGTCATATCCTTCATCTCAATGTTATCTATGCCACTATAGGTTTTAAACACCTGTAGCAATCTTTCATAAAAGGAATGCACAGTCTCATCTCTTTCCTGTGTAGTTCTATCTATTTTGGTCCAATCAGTTTCCTTTGCAGGCACCTTCCCTTTCAGATGTAACATTACTTGCTGGTATTTTTTCATTACCTCATCAGAAGGAGCCCCTGAAATAGGATCCCTCGCGTATTCCTCACTAGGCCAACCAATCGCAATTTTACATTCTGTCCACAAGTCTACGGGAACAACTTTATCCAAAAACCCATCCAGATCTTTCCACAGGCATTTTTGTACTTTCACAAACCTTTCTACCTGCCTGTACCAATCCACGGGTTTCTATCGTAGCTTTGGAAAGTCATTAGTAAAGGACACAATATCCTGTCTGGACCATGGAACGTGCACATACTTCCCACCAGGCACTTCTCGCATGGGGTATAACTGTTCTGGCTTGTCAGCTTCCTTTAAAACAAATTCAGAAGTCTTCTGTTTGAATCTAACCTCTTCCGTTTTCTTTGCCCACCTGGCTTTCCACTTTTCTAAGTCTCCCCATTTTTGCAACACGGTCAACAATTCTTTGATCTGCACCTTTTTCCCTGACACATTCATATTTTCCAGATCTTTGTCTGAGAACTCAGCTCTATAGGGTTTTTGTAATGGCTTTGATTTCGAAATATCTATTCCCATACTAGCTGCAGTGTCTGTTAATTTCTCATGGAGCACTCTGGTATTAGGGGTAAGACTCTTGCAGATAAACAGCAGCTCTTCCTCGGAATAGGTATTTAATCTGTCTAACCCCACGTTTTCGGCCGTCAGTTCTTCCATTTCAATTCTCAATTTGTAAATATCTAATGGTTTTGTCTGAGGAGTTTGTCTCTCTAATTCTCGACTCCATCTCTCAATCTCTTCAGGAGTCACCAATGTGACACTCTTGGTACCTGAAGTTGATTCCATTTGAATCTCTCTTGTATTGAAAGGATTATGTCTCTTCTGCAAACTCCTTCCTGAGTTCCTAATCAGCAAATCCATTAAAGAAGCTTCAGATTCACATTCACTCGTCTGATCATCTACAATTAAGGGCTCTTTTCTTGGCTGCACTACAGTTGGGGTAATGATCGGAGCCTTTGGGCTCCCTTGTCTATCCCCATACAAAGGAACAACTGGTCCAATAGTTACTGGGATTGTCAAGGCTTCGGGGCTTGGATTTAACTGGGAGATTTTCTGAAATATTTGGGTTCTTTGTTTGGCTAGAGCCTCTCGCTCCTTTTCCTGCAGCATTCTTTCCAGGCTTATTTCAGGTACTATTTGCGTACTCAATGTTGGGGCAGTTGGATGCGTCATACTTGGTCCTTCACCATAATTAGGTCTTGGGAACAGGCTTCCTGTATTTACGGATCTCAGTCCTTCCTCATAAGGAGGTCTTGGACAAAAGTCTCTTTCACCTGAATATCTTGATTCTCCACTAAATGGTGGTCTTAGACAGGTGTCTCGGGCACCAATAGGTCCTAGGCCCTCATTATAGGAAGGTATTTGACAGCTGTCTCTTGCATTTACAGATCTATTCCCTTCCTGACACGGGGGTCGTTGGGAAGTATCCTCTACACTAGAGGATCTGGGTCCTTCATTATAAGGAGGCGGATTTTTCATAAACATGTCATCCAATAAGTCGTCATCTGAATCCCCACTGGACACCCAATGCTTGGTCTTTTGTCTTTTTCTCTCCCGCAGGACCACCCATTGCCATCATTGGATACAGTCCTTCTACAATCATATTTTGTCTCCACTGTTTCATTTTTTTATCTCGGGTCTCTTGCTTCAATTTCGGATACCACTTGGTTAACCCTTTATCCATTCGGGGCTTATCTCTTTCAAAAGCCTCTATCTCCCACTCCTCTAATGCTTCGTGCTGTGTCCGTCTAGGTCTGGGATGTAAATCATTCATTCGCGCTCTCAAATTAAAAAGGATCCTGCCATTAAAGGTACCTTCTAACGGAAAAGCCAAAACTCCGTCATCCTTTGTGTACTCCGCCCAATTTTCCAACCATACACATGAATGATACCCTTTATCAAACATCATGAAAGATGCGGGAGTGTTAGGTGGCGGTATGACAACACCTTCTCTGGTTTTGATATGTTTGTCCTTTTTGAAATAATTCTTTACTTTGCTCACTAAGGTCATTTTCCTCTTTTCTCCCTACATAACGCTTTTACGACCTTTCCAGTGATCTTTTCCAAACCCTAGATATCTTGGATCAGGTCTAGTCCCTGGCATATACGTGTGCCACATACAACTTCCTACAAGCGACTCTGTTTACAAAATCACTCCCAATCCAAATGCGGCTTTTATTTTCGTGCAGCTAATCAAATGCACAAATTCAAATAATCTCGACCAATGGGTGCGCGGCCTTTTCGCGAGACAGGTTCTCACGCTTCGGCCCTCACCCCTCCTTTACAATTTCCAGCTCCGCTACACACCCGCTGTTTCGACCAATACCAGCGCGGCACGGAGTGACGTCAGAGCAACTCCGCAACTGACTCCCTCCTTCACAAGATAACTGAAACTTTTCTTTCTTTCTTAAAGTGCAAGTGCTTTAGTTATTTAACAACGTGAACACATTTGCCACTGTACTCGAGTGTCTAGAAAGAAAAGATACTTTCACTACAAGTAAACTACTTTTCAATTACTACGAGCAGATCTCTTCTGCCTACCCTTCACTCAAGCATTAGGGAACCTGTTACTTCTTCGACTCATCCACTTCTTTTCGGGATATATACTGAGTCTAAAGTTTCACTAGCGAACCCCTTTGCTGTCACTCAAGCTCCGATGAACCTACTACTCCTTTCTTGTGTGACCCTTACTAGGTTATATCACAACTGAAGTTTCATTAGCGAACTCATTGCTATCATTTATTTAGACATACATTCAGGAAAAAAAAAAACTAATTAGTGCTTCCAGTTCTGCCTAACCTGCACCAATCTTCCTCTAGCCAGTGACCTCAAAGCGAAGTGGATTCTCCTCACCACCCGCTATTCAATTCCCCGGGGATTCCAGACAACATATAACAATTTATTAACGAGTGGGTTAGTACATTTATCAATATAACGGTAAGAAAACCAATTTAAAACATTTCATAATTTTCAAAGCAATAACATTTGCAATTGCGTTTAGCAGCAAAATTTTCACAATTAGCAGCAATAACTTTTTAGCAGCATCCGACCTACCTAGTTATCTTAACTAGTCCCTAACCATTTCTTTAACTAGTCCCTAACCATTTCTTTAACTAGTCCCTAATCATCCTCTGGCTACCAGAAAAATACTGATAGAGCGCGCAGGTCACCCAACCAACAAATTTACCATACACGTATCGGGCCCATATATTTCAATACACCATTATTTATTAATCAGGCGACCATACACTCTACTACCAGTATCCCAGTTCCTTCCTATATATTTCTAATGTACCCAACTTACCAATCCACCGTCACGGGTACCTAAAGACCACGATGAATCAGGGAGCTAGCTGTGAAGAAAAGGCAAACAAATACAATACCAACTTTATATCCTTCTGTATTTCATAAAGACCACAGACTCCGGGGAAGTTTTAAAGATTTTATCTAGTTTCAGAATCAGTTTCAGAAAGCATTAAATTTATGACAAGTAAACAATCAATAACCAAGATAATGAAAAGTACATATCCATGAAGGAAATATATCAAGCTGATCATTTATGAGTCTACAGTAAGGTGAGAATGAGGAAACAGCTAGGCAAATAATTTCAGACTAAAGGACGGGTAAGAATAAAGATCATACTAGAAACTTCACAGTAGAATATTTCCCCATGAAGAGGAACTACAGGTAAGGTGAAAATAGACTGTATTAATAAATTGGTGCAATTACTTAAATCAACTAAAGATGGGTAAAAACAAAGAACATCTGTATATCATGACCTGAAAAAGAAATGTACTCAAAGGATGGGTAGAAAATGGAACATGCTAGAATAACAACAATAACGTATGAACTTTTCATTCAGTGGTTTTGCGAAAAGTATGGAAATCAATATATGCAAATATATGTCTTTATTGAAGCAAAAGACAGAAAAATAGAAAGGTGCAGTATAGAGTTTCAGCACTATATTTACCTAGAATGGTGTGAAGACCAACCCTGGCCACAGGTCAGTTAAGAACAGGAGGGACCCCAAAGGAAACCCGTCATCAGTAGGACAGCAGGTGCAGAATGGACACCCCAGGACAGGACAGGAAACCCAGATTAGGATCAGGACAGGACCACCAGGATAAGACCAGCACCCGCAGTTTGGAAGCAACGCCTGCGCTCCACCCTCTCTGCAGCTATCAGTCAGAACCCCGATTGGGTTATCAAACTCCCCAGCAAAGTTCTCCACCAGCACTTAAAGTTTCTCAACAAAACCCTTGAGTCTATGGAAATTTCGGACAGAGTGCTCCGCAACCCTCTGTATCAAGTCACCTATTGAGTGCGTTGGGTCAGTGACAGGTCAGCTATTCGGACAAGTCGGACACCCCCAAATGTTGCAAGTGTCAGAATCCCCAATTTCGATTGGTCCCCAAGTAGGATAGGTTAACACACCAATCACATTTCAATTCTACAAGCCTTTATTAACATATTCTGGGACCGCCTATTGGTTTTGGGGTTCCCATGACATACTCTACTGAATACAATGAAATAGAATACAAATGTAGCTTCTTCTGCTAGGTGAGGGTGCATCTTCCCAGGCACATCTTGGCTGGACCTCTGGTTGGCTGGGTTTCAATGCCACCGACAGAAGACTTGTCATGCGCAGAATGGTAACTCAATATGGATTCACGAGTGTCTCGCAGACCCTCAAGAACGCGGTACATGAAAAGTACGCGAAAACAAATTAAAACACAGAAATAAATGATTACACTGTATACCATGAATTGCTACTCTATACCCCTTATTTCATATAAACTATTGGCATTAAGGTTAGTGCAAATAAATCACAACACGAAAACATCAGCGCAAGCTTCACCATGTGAGGACACCAAGCGGCCATATTAATGTAATTGCGCAGGCGCAAAGGTTCCCACCAGAACTGCAAATACGTCACATCACGTGAGTGTGACTAACGCATGCGCAGAAGAAAACCCGCCAAGCAGCGGCCATTTTTAGTGACAAACGTTATTAAGGTTAATACACACATATGCAAGCATCACTCGGATACCCCAAATGTCAGAATAAAAGGGAAATTAGTAAGACAAACAGGTTGGATTACTTTGTTACATATTACTCGAGGTTCATGAATTCAAGCAAGTCGCGTAATATGCGAATCCTTGCTCCATCACACACACATGGACACTGGAGGCAACTCTTCTAGCCCTTTACGCAGCTGTAGTGTAGGAAAAGCACTATACATTTACCCAACAAGGTAGCACTTACTGAATAGCCAGTAGAAAAAGTACCCCAGTTGAGTAGAGGTATCGCACAAAATGGTGGCGTCTTCTTGGATAAATATGCAGGGCTGGATTCATTCTGGCACGATGCTCCTGTCACAAAAATTAAACCTCAACAGGAAGCACTTACAGATATAAATAATGCAGGTGCCGGAGTTTAAGCTCAAATTCAGTAACTCATTAATCAGCCCACAAAAATCGTGAGCTTTGTCGAGGCTGGGCAGGTGTGCTTTCTCCCAATATCTACCGTCAAAAATTAGCTGTGATGCTTGATGGAGGACTTTGCATCCTTGACTTTCACGAGTGCAATCCCCCTGCCGTTCCTGTGACCAGGAGCTTCTTTCTCCTCATCTGCTGCTTTGATCAGTCTCTGACCTTTTATAAACACAAGAGCTATGTGAACTTGCAAAGAAGCCCTGCCCCGAAATCTCTGCGAGCACATGAAATTTCACGTACTCGCGGAGATTTTTTGGCCGTTTCGCGGAATTTTGCGAAAGGCAATTCCGCAAATTCCGCCCACGTAAGAGACCTTGGTAGATATGTGAGATAACCCCATGGGGAGGGACATAGATCAGAAGGAGGAATATGCGGTCCGAAGGGTCTGTTCATGATGATGCTGGTATAAGCTAATGATATGTTGGAGAAATGATTCAGGTTATGAGAGAAGGGGAATTTTTGTTCTGCCCAGAATACAGGTTTACTCTGTTGTAGGAGTTGGAAGTTAATCAGGGGATAACTCGCCAACACTGATCAAGTAGGTTAGAGAGTAACAAGGTGAAACATAATTTAATAAACAAGAGGAAGAGATGGAAAGGCTTTAGGCATATTGACACATCAACCTGCTTTCTTGACAATAGGACCCCAGATATTTAAACGGAGAATGAATGGGAAAGAAGAATTTTGAGAAAGAGGATAAATCAAATTATAGGTAAAGTAGCAATCTTGTATGCTCATTTGAGTAGTACTAGGTGTGTTAGTTCAGCAGTATGCCCTTGGTAACTGCAATCACTCTTTAATTTAATTTTTGGGGATGGTGTGTATATGTTAGTCTGTATACCTGACAGAAGTTGGTACAGAAATTTTGATCAATACTGTCCTTGAAATGGAAGTGGTTCATGTTAGTTTAAAAACTACCCCCCTAAAAAAAATAGAAATGGAATGTAAAAATAAGAACCAGAGTTGTTGATTTTAATAATTGAAAAGTATTGATAACATGTTTTTTAAAAAGAAAATTGAATTAATTAAAAAACTAAATCTGGGAAGTAATTAAAAACAAGAGTGATTACAGATACACGCAATTCGGATTGGAAAGTTCAATGTGAACAAGTAAATTAGGTTGCCCTCCTATTATTTTGAAAACTTTGACCAAGGATTAAGGGCCATATGTATCAAGCTAATTAGCATTCGCAAAGGCCGAAATTCTGCGAATTTCGGCCTTTGCGAATGCTAATTAGACAAATGGTATGTATCAAACATGTTTGATGCAAAATAAGGAATAGCGAAATTTGATATTCCTTATTTTGCGATTGCACTTAAGGAATCGCAAATTTTGCGATTCCTTAAATGCAATGTATCAAACAAAAAATATTCAAAAAATGCCATTAAGGATTCGCAAATTACCACCAACTTCTAGTTGGTGGTAATTTGCGAATTCTTTTCAAAAAGCTTTTTTCCCAAAAACAAAAGGTGCCATATGACGCCCATACATGCCCTTAGGGCATGTATGAGCGCCATATGCCCCCAAATGTCTTTTTTCAGGGGTGCAGCAGGGTGTTCTTGAGACACCCCTGCACCCTTGGAAAAATTCCTAATTTGCGATTAGCAAATTGCTAATTGCAAATTGCCCCTTCATTCCTATGGGCCTCCTGACCCATAGAAATGAATGGGTAAATTGCGATTAGCAATTAGCTAATCGCAAATTAGGAATGGTAAGGAATCGCTATTATATAGCGATTTTGTACATACATACCGTTTTGCGAATTCCAAATAGCGATTCCTTAAAATTCGCTATTTGGAATTCGCAAAACGGAAGTATGATACATATGGCCCTATGTGTTGTAGGCAGCCAGAACTCCAAGAGTGGGCATAAGAGAACTATAAGTTTGGTATATTTGACCTGTGCCGTCCAGAAAAACCACTGCTGGATGTCTTTTGGAAATTCAACAAGAAAAGGAGGCATGGTAGAAACACCCTGAGACCCTAATCATCTGGGGGGAGGTCCTATAGGGACCCGCATTGCCAAGAAAGCATTCCCTGCCAAAAGATGTAAAAACAACAGAAGCTCTGTCTCCTGTGCATCTGCAATCTTGAGCCCCCGGGTGGGCTAGGTCCCGGGGCCATGTACAATATAAGTATGAGTGAAGTGCAAGGGACCTCCATCTATGGCTCATAAATGTACCTCCCGGGGGCATTGCTTATATTTTATGCGGGTTGCATGCTCGGCAACCTCCCTGCAACCCGGTGCCCTGGGGACCGCCGTCTCCCGAGGGTAAATGTTGAATTAAAGTGGAGCCCCAAGGACTGCTACCTCCATGGGGCTACAGTGAAATTAATGTAGGGGCCCGTGGGGCATCTCCGCAGCCCCAGGAACCACCATCTCCCCAGGACTGTTTCATGCATGGGAGGCGGTTGCACGGCCACCCTCCTGGAGCTTAGAGGGCCATGGGGACTGCCCCCACCCCCAATGCCAGCTCCTGCTATGTTCCGAAGTGCCCACCCCTGAGACATAGCTGTTTGCTAAACCATGGCAAACTGTGCTCCGCTTTCAGCAAGCATGAGCATTAAGAATGCTCTCACTTGCGGAAAGCAGAGCACAATATTTTTTACAGAGAGGTAGCTTTCATTATTTTTTTTTTGTAAATAAAAAGGCTGGGCCCTGATGGATAGGGTCCCTGGGGCCGTTTGGACCCCCTCCCTTCAATGTTAAAAATGTTTCTTTTTTAAAAGACCGGGCCCCGAAAAAAATAATTGATGAAATAAAACAGATGGCAATTCATCCTGCCCCCCATTCTTTTGCTTAATGCGGGAGTGGGGATGGTAAATCTAACCCCTCCAAAGTCCAACCCTTCTCTAGTGTTGCTTAGAGTGGAGTGGGAATGGTAAATCTAACCCTTCTAAAGTCCATGGGCTACAGCCCGGTCGGCATGTCAGCAATATTCACAGCGGCCCCATCTGGCATACAGGGTCATGACTTGATAATGCACACGTACTATAGCCCATTCAGTGCATCAACGGGCATGGCTCACTTCACGGCGGCCCTCCTCATATGAGGTAGCCGACATTTCCCTGCACATGGGCAGTGACCCGATTGGTGCAGTAGCCATCTCCCCATTAGACCTAACTCCCTTCAATCTTCTCCTCTCCCTCACAGGACACACTGTCAAGCAGGTAGGAGCTTGTGCTCAAGGCTCCAAGCGCAGGTGGTCTTGGATTTCTTGGTTGATGTCACCTCACCCAGATGAGAGACTAGAAGGCAGAGGTCTTGCAGAGCTGACTGGCTGCCTGACAGTTGACAATTTTGGGGGTTTTAAGCTTCCCTTCTTATGCTCTGTTAAACCTGGCATCTTTTGCAATGGGTGCCCAGGGCCTGTAAATCAAATTCTACTAGTGGGCTTGCAGTCTTTCAAATGTGTCTCAGACATGCCACTGCAGTGTCTGTGCCCAGTTTTGACTGCCATGTCGACCAGGCATGTGCTCCCACTTGCCCGGCCCTAACCTTCCATGTTTCTTACATCTAAAACACCCCTCAGGTACCCCCATGGGCAGGGTGCTGTGTGTGTGAAAGGTAGGGCATGCACTGGTGTGTTTTACATTTCCTGATAGTGAAATACTGTGTATTTCGTTTTTTACTGTTGAAAGGCTGCCTGTCCCAAAATCTATCATTGGAGCTGCACTGTAACATTTTACATGTGTAACTTTCAATAGGAATAAGATAGAGAAATGGAGTTTAGGCTCAGGCGCTCTGAACTCAAAATTTAATAGCACACCATTTAAAAAGATGGTTTTTAAATTGTGTGTTTGAAAATGCCACTTTTAGAAAGTGAGCATTTTCTTGCTTAACTATCCTGTGTGACTCTACCTGGTTGTGTATTCACTGTCTGGATTGAGAGTGACAGAAGCTGGGGATGTGCATTGACACTCAACAGACAAGGGGGAGGTTGAAGTGTGTCCTGCCTTTCCTGGATGACTCATAGTCAGGCTGAATAGACCTGGCTGCATTCAGAGTAGTGAGAGGAGTTTTCACTTGTACCTGAATGGACTGTGGCTGCCTCTCACTAAGCTGTCTCCCTCTCCTAGAGTGAACCTGGCCTGGTGCCAGGCAGAACCGGTTTATGTATGCCAGAGAAACTTTGTTTGTACCAACTTGAAAGGGAAATGTGGTATAAATATGGAGGCCCTGACCCCAGGACTTTAGAACGCTTTGGGGTTAAGGAACCTGCAAAGAAGAAGACGCTGTGAGGAGAGACTACCACTTTACTGTGTGCTTTTCTGTTTTGGCCTGCAGTGGCTCTTTCTCTTGGGCAGTGCAAGGACTGGGCTGAACTTTCGCCAACTTGTTTCTGAGTCTCTCCAAGGGCTTGAGTTAGAGCTTGCCCCCTGTTCAAGAAGTCCCAAAAACAGCAAAGATTTCCTCTGGGTACCTGCATCTAAAACTGTGTGTTTCAGCTGCCACCGAGATCAAAATCAACCCAATGCCCTCAACGATGCCGCTGCTGGCTCTGTGGCCTGAAGGTACTGCAGAGGGCATCACCATACTTTGCACCGCAACCCTGGTCTCACCACCGAGGCCATCCAACACCACCACTGAGTCTCTACTTGCACTGTGACCTTTGGGCACCACACTCTGCACCGCCTTGCGTCACACCACCGCTCTGATCCCGCAGATGATGACACTGCAAACTGACATCTATACTGCCTCCTGCACCATGGTTTAGGGGCACCGCTCATAAGTTACATGATCACACACTGCACTCATGGTCCACCAACGCCAGCACCATCGACTCCAGATCATCAACTGATGCCACTACTCGTACTACAACTTGTGGGCCACGCACACTGCGTTGCCCCATCTCCTAACGCAGCCTTGGGTCTACCGATGACAGAGCTTCAGCAATGATGACGCAGATTCTTGCCCTGTGTCCTGCCAGCACTGCGACAAGCACCATCCTGCTTTTCACCGCAGCCCTGGTCTCACCTACCCCGCTGGACGACTGTCACCGAGTTGATGCCTGTACCACGACCAGAGGGGATCCCATGCAGCGCCACCCCATTTCACACCACAGTCTCAACACCTGTCGACACCGGCGCTCCTGACTTCAACCTCACGGAGTTCGACCTGCATCAGGTGTGACCTGAAAGGCCTGACAACCACTGTACCAGCCTCAAGAACCGACCCCTGCCAACACCGGTGCTTCGGAGCTCATTGCGAGGTCCCACAACATAGTCCATGGGAGTGGCTAGAGGTACATACCTTTGTGTCAGCCTCAGTGATATGATAACTGTATGTTGGACTTTTATCGTATTGGTCTTATTTTACACAGATAAATATTGGTTATTTTTGGTGTGGTGTTCTTTTGTTGTGTGTTTACTGTATTACTTTGTGTTATGAGCAAATGCTTTACACATTGTCTCTGAGGTAAGCCTGACAGCTCGAGCCAAGCTATCAAGGGGATGAGCAGGGGTTATTTTAGAAGTGTAACTCCCTATCCTGACTACAAAGAAGGGTCCCTACTTGGACAGGGTAACCACCTGACAACTAGAGACCGCCATTTCTAACATGTTCCATTTCAAGCTACCAAATGTGATTTAGAGTCTGAGTCTTTGAAGTTTATATTTGGGGTCTTCCTTCTGAAATGCCCCCTCTACTGTCATATCTTTCTACAGAAAGCAGTCTGTCACAGCAGGAGCGACTTTAATTTAATTGGCTCACAACGCAGTCCATGGGAGTAACTAAAGGTCCACACCTTTGTCTCAGCATCAGTGATATGTGCATCAAAGGTTATCCCAGGGCATCAGCACTACTGTTTATTATTCTCTTATCAGCCCCACCTTCTTACTTAGATGTACCCAGGCCCCATCCCAGTGACCTCTTTCTGAATCAAAGAGCACCTTTTGAGGTATACTCGAGAGCCTGGTTCCCCCTTCCTCCTGTGTGTCCCTCCCAGCTTACAGGAATGTAGCAATAGACACATCTGCTTGGGGGGATTCCTCTACCTCCTCTCCTCATGTTCCTCCAGTGAGCCCTAGGTCTCTCAAAATGGAACCCAGAGTCTTCCATTGACTATACCATTTACAGCCATACATACACCCAGCACAATAATACAGCATACATGCACTGCACTACATCCTATATGTATTGTACCATTCACAGACACACATATAGCCAGCACATGATTTAAAATACTCGCACTGCACTGCACTATCACTGTGTGGTCGATTTACAGTCATACATACACCCAGGACATAAATACCACACATGCATTGCGCAGCACTACAGACCGAACAGATGAAGGCCAAGGGTGAATTCAGTATACAGCAGCAGAACTTTAAATGAGTGAGCCTGTGTGTACAATTCTAACCTGCTGAGTGTACTAAAGATTGAACTGATAAAATCTGATAATTATTACCAAATAATATTGATTTTCATAGACTCTAGCTATACCCTGGTCATATCCTGGCTGTTGTTAACTTTTATAATAATGCAGAAAAGGGTCAACTGGGACCCATTTTAAAACAGTTAAGCAAGAACCTAGGCAAACTAGGGGCAAATACCAGTACAGAAAGGATTATTGTTTGGGGAGGGGATTTTAACGTTAAGTTGTGCCAGCAAGCTGGGCTCTGGATCTGTGGGATGGAGGTAGAAGAGAATGTATTTACGATTCATTTTGAACACACTGCCAGGGGGGAGGTGTTCAATGAAATCTTGTTCTCACATGATCTTGGGTTCGCCAACTGTCTGTGCTCCCCGAATGTGGAGTTTGATTACACCTTTATTGGTAGTGGACTACGATATACAATAGATTTTATAATTGCTCCTAACCGTTTTGCTAATTTTTTTGCAAATTATAAAATACATTCATATGTACTGAGTGATCACCTGCCCTTGAGTATTAACATTTGTCTGCCCACCGCTATTGAATTATATTAAAAATTGCCATGGATCAAAAACATCTCCTTTGAATGTTTCAATGGATATACCTTACGTTGGTCCAGTCATAACCCTGCTGAATTGAATAAGCAAATTATAACAATGGCTTATGATTTAATTTTAACGTGTCTGGGGGAAACTACCTCCCATGATAATACTTTGTGGGCTTTTTCTGAAATCACCCGGATTATCCAAAACCTGTTAACAGTGGAAACGAAGGGTACACGATCCTGTGAAAACTGATGGTTTGATTTGCATTGTACAAAAACATATACACAACTTAAAGAGGTTTTACATCGGGCCGTGAGAGATCAGGAGAAAATTCGAGAATGCAGAAGGACGTACAATTTGGCTAGGAAATCCAGAAAGAAAGAGTTAAAAGACCTAGCTTGGGATGCCCTGCACAAAGCATCTCAGAGCAAAGATAGCTCATCATTCTGGAGGGTAGTTAATGCACCATTCTTTACCAAGTCTAACGTTGCGACATTAGCGGTCGCAATTGACGAGAAAACCTGGATAGATTTTTTCTCAAACGTGTATAAATCACTGGATAGTGCAGATAGTACCACGGACACTGCAAATAGTCAGGGGGGAGATCCTTTAACTTTTCTGCCAATTGAACTCCATTTTAATCACGAAGAGGTTATTGGGGCGATTAACGCAAGCAAGGCCGGTAAGGCTCCCGGCCCTGACGGGATCCCTATTGACCTGTTTAAGTTAACACCTTCCCTATGGTCCCCCTAATAACAGAGGTTCTCCAAGCTTGCTGCAAGAAGGGTTTTATTAAAACTTGGTCTGAATCCGTAATGGTACCGGTTTTTCAAAAAAGGGGATAGGGAAAATCCAGCATGTTATTGCCCGATATCCCTACTTGGCTTCCCGATGAAGGTAGCAGGAAGGATAGTCCTAGACAGAATGCCTGATGAAGGTGGCAGGAAAGACTAGAGACCTGCCATATGTAAACAAACGTCCAATTGTCTCCCTTCTCTATGCAGACAACACAGTGCTCATGGCCCGCACGCAGCTTGATCTGCAGAAGGCCCTTGCTTCGTACACCAGGTTTATGGATGATCTGGGGCTTAAATTAAATGCCCCAAAAACTTTTATTATGACCTGTGGGCGGGGGAGAAAAGAATGCAGAAGTCTCCCATTGGGAGATAGTAGGGTTGCCTCCACCAACATCTTCACATACCTTGGTGTCATGTTTGAGCAGTCAGGTTCATGGGGGCCGGCAGTCAAGCCGAGGAACCTTCTCTTTATGAAGTCGACTGCGGCCGTGAAACATTTCTCGAGGAAAATGGGCAAAAGACATACGAGGATCCTCCTAAAGAGCTATCAAGCAATATGCGTGAGCATTGCGACATTTGGGGCGGGATTTTGGCGTTTTTATAACGTATCTTCTATACAAAGCGTGGAAAACTCTTTTTTAAGTTAGGTTTTAACAGTACCTGTTAATTCCCCAGTTTTTAACTGCCATAGCGAGTTGGGTATTTCGAATATTACAGATGTGTTTAAAGACCAACCAGTGCTTCTCTGGTACCGTGTTTGGACCTCCAGTTTTACTGGCCCATTTAGGGAAATTGATGGCGTGAGATTACCAGTTCAGGATGTTTCCTAAATACCATACCCACCTGGGCCCATAAAATTACACACCTTATACCGGTAATCTATTTTCCCAGCCTATCAGTGAGTTTAATTTCTATACCTGAACACCACAACTTACCAAGTCCTTGTCACTTTTCTTTATTCTGATCACTTAGGTGAATAGATCTGGCAGTTAGAATAATAGGTAGTATAATAATCAATTTTTATCATAAAATAACCATAGACTCAGGAAAGTTTTAAACACTTTCTCTATGCAATATTTTGTGAGTGAGGTACCAGTACAATGCAGTTAAAGACTTTTCAAGTAGGAAAATAATGATCAAAGAATAAACCATTAAAGACTTAATAACATTTCTAGACATTGGTACCAGGGTGAGAAAGGGAAACAGCACAAGGACATACCACACAGATTTATATTTACCGCAAATGGTGCGAGGACCAACCCCTGGCCAAGGACTGGAAAGAAAAGGCTCCCGACTAATCAGGAGTCAGCAGGTCAGGACAGATGCAAGACAGGACAGGTAACCTCCGCTAAGTGCAATGCCAGTGTCACACCTCTTTCTGCAGCTACTCTCGTTCCCCTTCTAAAGGACAGAGTCTTCTCCCAAATGTTCTTTCAGAGTGCTCGACTAGCCCTCTGAGGTCTGAGGCATCCACGATTCTTCTTCAGCTTACGTTGGGTCAGTGACAGGTCTGTGACAAGTCGGACAAACTAACTGACTAAGCCTACCTTAGTTATACAATTTTTTGTACCACCCCCAATGTTGCAAAATTGTGAATTGCCTTTATTTGATTGGTCAGAAAGACGGGGAGAGGTCATCATACCAGTATGAAATAATTTCCTTTATTTTAATTAAGCTAGATTCCCACCCATAATTTTACTTTCCCATGTTTTTATTCCACCCAGCATTATTTCTCTTAGTTTCATAGACAATGTATAACATTTTTATTTTATTTTCTTCCTTTCTCTGGGTCATGGGGTGAGGTTCCCAGGTGCATTGCTGGTAAAGTGACACTTGGCAGGGCTTCAATGCCAATGATTTCAAGGCTTGAAAAGTTTCAGTGTGCGTGCACCACAAATCCAAGGTGGAGAATACAAATGCTCTTCAGGCCCGAATACGAGTTATCAATGAAGTCAAAGAGAGAGACATTAGAATACAAAAATAAATGATTGCACTGCATACCACTTATTTCTACTCTAACCCCATTACTTTATTTTAACTATTGCATTAGCAGGTAAGCAAAACCCACGAGGTTTAGTTTAAGAAGAAGCATATGCATTAGCATGTGAAGTTTGAAGCAGCCTTCTTAGATGCTACTGCGTAGCTGCAAAGAATTCCCACCAAAAGCAAAGACGTCATACTACATAGATGCAGTAGATGCATGCACAGAAGGGTTCCAGTGTTTTCGGCAGCCATTTTAATACACTCGGGTTACTGATTAGTAAAACACATATGCAAGCTTCCCCTACATAAAATAAATGTTGTGTGGTGCAATTATTAGTATTTACAAAACATGTTGGTTAATTTGTTACATGTTATTTTGAGAGGATTGAATCCAAGCAAGTTTCTTTACGTATGAAACCTTGTTCCATCAATCCCCTCTTTGATGGCATTGAATGCCATCACTAATGTCTAGAACCAGATGCCAACTTTAGCATTTTCCCATTTCAATGTCTTCTATTACTTTAGAGTTTCCCCTTTCTCTTTTCTTTTGGAAATCTTTTATTAGTTTTAAATATCCACTTTCAGTTCTTCAAGTTCAATTTCATCAATTTTCTCTTCTTTCCCTTTTCATTCACTGCATACCACTTTCTGTTTCTGCAGCATTTGCACCCTATCATTATCATTAATACTAATAGGGCTATTCCCATTATTGGCATCAGTATTCGACCTACAATACTTTTTCCAACATTAGAAAACCACCTACCTACAGAGGAGAAACCATCAGTTAGTTTCTTCCATGCACTATTAACCTCCAGTGGTTTTATTTCTTCTTCCAAATTTGTGATATTTCTGACATATCTCCCAATCTCGATACTTTTGTCAGGTATGTAGGTGCAACAATGTTGCGCCTTCAACATTTTACAGAATCCGCCCTCTTTTTCCAAAATATACTTAGAGCAAGTCGATTTTGCAAAACCATGGATCTTATTGCAACTACTTCTGTTTTGATTAATAAAAATCCTCCAGCAGTGTCAGTCGATAAGCGATCAACCACTGTAGACAATTTACGGATTCTTTGCATATTTAGAATTACTCCCACTGAAGGTATCAATGCACTAAATATATCTCGTACAATTTCTGAAAAACTAGCTCTTTTCTGTCGTGTTAGTCCATTATTTTCTTCATTGCTTCCAGTGATTCTTTTCACATGATATACCTTTGGGAATACTATTCCAAAATAGCAACTCCCATACCAATGACCAGGCAGCTTAAAATAATCCTTGTTTCCACAAATATAATAGACTCCAGGAAATACTCGATCGGTTACCCCTTTTAGTCCTTAACCCCCAATTATCAAGAAATTGTGTTCACATTCACTGGGCCCAATGAATACATTGTTATACTCTGTTTTTAACCTACTGAGACACATTTTCCCCTTCTCTTCAAGATTTAGAGACATAGCAGCATGAGTCTTGCCAGTTGCAATAAAATCTTCTCTCTCAGTCCACTTAGGTATCTGAGGTTTTGGTTCAGTAGCCTTTCTGTGGAAATCCTGTCTCCTTTTCTCTACTAAATTCAAAAATATATTTTCCTCTTCATGTAACCTACATGTTAGATTATCTTGATGTGCTTCAGCTATATCTATTGTTTTCATTGTTAGAAAATATTCACCCATAAACTTTGAATCTGTACTGCTAAGGGCAGGGTTCATGTTTCTGCGTAAAGGAATTTCAGAGAAGATCACATCTATGTTAGAATAATAATATTGTTACTTTCCAGTTCTATCAAATAAGCTAGCTAGAATACTACATGAAATACCATATGTCAATGGTAAATGTTGATATCTCACTCCTTCTGCTACAGATGTCGGTAATTTCATACAAACATAGCAATCACTAACTTCCATTGTTTCTACATAGTGCACGAACAGGTTACTGAAAACATTTAAATCTGTCTTATTTTTGTTTATTCAGTGGTGTAAATCTGTCTCAACTGGTGCTTCTAATTCTACTCTACCTTGTTTAAGGTTAGCTACCTTTCCATGTGTACTAGTGTCATTCTGTTTACTTGCTGTCATTAAATAAGGTATCACTATTGTCAATCCTACCCATGCTATGAGCACTATCAATATACTACATGTGCATATTCTACAACATGTCTTTATGCAATTTCTTTTCGGGTTTCCAGTAGCTCTATTATCAGCCATTTCTGACTAAGGAAAATTAATCACCTCTTTGATAATTTTCACAATATATAGACTGTGAACTTAATCTTCAAGTTGGTCTCACTTCTTCATCAATTTGCTCAGCAATCAATTCTTCATCACTGTTTCCACTTATTTCCAGGTTCTCAAAATCTTCAAGAATTACATATGTCCATTCGGGACCTTTGAATTTATTATTCAGTCTTTTCAAACGTGGACTTCTCCATCTTGGTTTTTCTGTTGATGGCCCAGACTGGCTTGTTATTTCATCTACTTGATCTGGTTCTTCATTTATTGTTTTAAGGCGATATTTCAGTCTCTTGATAACACTAGGCAAAATATCACCTTTTCTGAGTCTTTTATCTGGCACTGTGCTTTTATTCTCTACCAATGTTCTTTTGTTTTCGTTGTTCTGTGGCACACTTTGTTTATTTTCGTCTTCAGTTTTCCTCTCTGTCTGACCTTCTCCAGGGCTTATTACCTTGGCCGTTTCTGCCTGGATGGGTTCTTCTTCACTAATCTGGCCCTGTTCAGGAGTTTGTCATTTTCATCCTCGCTATCACTCTGTCTGTCTAAATAAGTTTGGCTTCTTGTTCTCACCGTTATTCAGGTATGTCTACTATTGGGATCCATTCGTCCTGACTTGTGCTCGGTCGTTCATCATCAGCTACTTCAGGATCCACTTCTTGCGATCCTTCAGCTGGACAACCTTCAGCCTCTGCTCCGTCAGGTTCTGTTACTCTTTTGGTATGGCTGGCATGAATCCAATTAGGTATACCTGCACACTTTACATCTGTGGTGGTAACCAGTATTAAACAAAAAACTTTCCTTTCTGTGTTACTCAATTATGCTGTGATAAATCACAAGAGTGTACAGTGGACCATCAGTAAAACAATACTATGAATACATATATATCAAGCACATGGGGTCATGTCCTTCTCTTGATTTTATTTATAACTTATTACAAGTCTGTATGTGAATCAATACAATTTACTTATACAATTAAAAACATCTATGTTCATGATATTCCAGACACAACAAAAATTATTTCATCAAATTTTACATTTGGGTAAAACACGAAGGGTGTCTTCTTTTACATAAATCAAACAATATTCACTACCAAAGGATAAAAACAATACAATCTCAATGTTAAAAACAAATATTCCTTTTGTCAACGCGTTTCGGTGTCTTTTCTTGATGTATAAACACCTTCCTCAGGACAGAACATTTAAAAACATCAGATCTTTAATCATCCTCAATGTAGAGGATCCGGGTCTATATTCTAATATACTACTTCGGTCTTCCGTCGCTGTTTAGACAAGGCAATCCCTTTATGTGGTGCCTAAATTCGGCTACCCACTCTCAATGCCTTCAAATATCTCAACCGGAGTGCATTATGTCATCAGCCCCTTCGTTGGTTCCCCTTGGTCGAGGGTATTGTTCAATTCTGTCTAATTGTATAAGTAAATTGCATTGATTCACATTCAGACTTGTAATAAGTTATAAATAAAATCAAGAGAAGGACATGACCCCATGTGTTTGAGATATATGTGTTCATAGTATTGTTTTCCCGATGGTCCACTGTACACTCATGTGATTTATCACAGAATAATTGAGTAACACAGAAAGGAAAGTTTTTGTTTATTACTTATATTACCCAGTCCTTTCTGGTTTATCTGGGGAACACTCTCTGTTTGGAGGTGGTAACCAGTATGACTTGATGTGGTTTTCCCCACCTTGGTGCTAGGCACAATTCTTGGGTGTATTCTTTTATCACTACCCGATCACCTGGATTCAAATCATGTGCTTGAGTCGACTGTCTGGTCACAGCGTCTTCCCCAACCAGGTAAGAGATAGAACGCACTTGATCAGCCAACTCTTTGCAATACTCCAATACCAAATCATTAGATATATTCAACAGATTGTGTCCTGGTACACATGCTTGCCTCATTGCCCTTCCCATGAGTATCTCAGGGGGACTGAAGCCTGTATTTATGTCTGGTATGCTTCTGAGTCCCATCAGGACAAGAGGTAAAGCATCAGGCCACTCCAATGGGGTGGATTCACACAGCTTTCCCAGTCTTGATTTTATTGTGCCATTTAGTTGTTCTACCACTCCAGAAGCCTCTGGGCGGTATGCACAGTGCAGCTTTTGCTAAATTTTGAATGATTGACAAATTAATAGAATTATTTCATTATTAAAATGAGACCCTCGGTCTGACTCAACCGTTACTGGAAAGCCGAACATAGGAATGAGTTCCTGCAACAGGAGTTTGGCCACAGTTAAACTGCCATTTCTTCTAGTAGGGTACGCTTCCACCCATTTGGAAAATAAACAAACAATAACAAGGACATATTTTAATCCTCGACAAGCGGGCAACTGAATGAAATCAATCTGGAGTCTTATGATTGGACCCCCTGCTTTTTCCAATCTTTTCAGGACAAACTACAGTTTTCCTGCCTGGATTCATTTGTTGACAAATTAAGCATATCTGGCAAAGACTCTCTGTTATGTTCGTCAACCTAGCATTAAACCAATCCTGTCTAAATAGTCTTATCATTGCATCTCTACCTATGTGTGTGTCTCTGTGGTGCATTCTAGCCATAGGTGCAAGCATACAGTCAGGTAAAACTGGTCTTCCATCTAGGTAAACTATTACACCATCATCAGTTCTTCTTTGACACCCTGTGTTCTCCCATTCTTCCTTCTCTTTGGGTTCTGCTTCATTTTGTAAATCTCTCACTTTCTCCAATGTTCCTATGCCCCATAGTAGCATATGTTGGCAGCTGATTCCACATCCATCGATTTTCTTGTTTACAGCTATTTTGTATTTACAACAAAGTTGGGCAACTTGGTCAGCATAAACGATTACCAGCTGTCACTTTGTCGTTTCCAGATTGGTGAGCAGCACACTTGACCACGGCCACTTCCTTTGGTAATTAAATTGCTTCAATGAATTCTTTTACAAAATGTCCATTTTTAATAGGGGTTCCTGAAGAAGTCATGAAATCCCTCTGCATTCAGAGTTGGCCAAAGTCATGCACAACCCCATAACCATACTGACTGCCAGTGTAAATGGTTACTCTCCAATTTTCCCCAATTTTGCAAGCTTTGATTAAGGTTACCAATTCAGCTATTTGTGTAAACTTGACTCCTGGCAAATAAGATACTTCAACTATTCCAGCCAATGTACACACAGCATACGCAGCACTCAAAACTCCTTCCTCATGAAGCATACATGAGCCATCTACAAACAGCTCATGTTCTGGATTCTTTAAACGCTCTTCCTTTATATCTGGTAGTGGTTTAGTACTATATTCAGGGAGGTCGAGACATTCATGTTCGACTGCATCTTTTACTTCTTCAAAGTGTGAATCAGGTAACAAGGTTGCAGGATTTAAAACAGTACATCGGAATATCGTCACATTTTCTGCACCTAGTATAACTCGTTCGTACTTAGTCAACCGACTAGGAGTAAGATATTGTGTGCGAGTTCGCGTCAGCAAAATCATGACTGCATGTGGGACATACACTGTCACAGGGTGTCCCATTATGATGGATTCACTTTGTTCCAGACTCATGCAAGTTGCAGCTACAGACTTTAAGCACCCTGGTAATGCAGATGCCACTGGGTAAAAAGTGGCATAGAGATATGCCACAGGATCTTGCATTATGCCATGTCTCTGTGTTAAGACTGAGAGAGCACAATTGTCTCTTGCATCACAGAATAATACAAATTCTTTGGAATAATCTGGCATACCTAATGCAGGGGCTTCACATAGACAGTTGCGTAATTTCACAAAGGCTGTCATGCTTTAATCATCCCATTCGACTAGATCTTTTGCTCTTTTCTTTGGTATTAGAATCAATGGTTTTGCTAGAACATCCTGATTTCTTTCTGAGTTTTGGATAATTTCACATTTCTGATTATTTTGATTCTTTCTGAAGTCACTCTTCTGACCCCCCCTTTCTATTTGGTGTCCCAATTATTTGACCGAAGTGGTACAAAATTGTAGTTTCTTAGGTGACACTATATGTCCACCTTCAGCCAAGTGATTCAGTAATGCAGTGGAATCCACAATACAGTCATTTCAAGTTTTAGACGCGACTAATAAGTCATCAATATACTGCACCAAGTCAGACTGTTTGGGCAGCACTAGAGATTCAAGAATTTTTTTCAAAATCTGATTAAAAATCGATGGACTTTCTGTGTACCCCTGAGGAACATGATTCCAAACGTGAACATGCTCGTCAAATTTAAACGAAAAAAAAACCTGACTCTGGATGCAATGGAATGGAATGGAGAAGAAGGCATGGCATAAACCGATTACAGTGAACCATCCTGCACTCCATGGTATCTGATATAAGATCACAGCTGGATTCGGTACTATTGGACAACATGGTACAACAATTTTATTTATTTTACGTAAATCTTGGACCACCCTATATTTGCCGTTTGGTTTCTTTATGCCAATTATAGGTGAATTACAAGGCCTGCTCATTATTTATTTTAATGTGCCCTGCTCAACCAAACGTTCAATTTCTGCTCCAAGACCTGCTTTTATTTCTGGGCTCATTTTGTATGGTCAGATTTTTGGGTAAACTGCACCTTCTTTTACAGTCACCTTTACTGGGTCTCCATCTGTCATTAGACCTACTTTTTTTCCTGTACAATCCCACACTTCAGGATTTACAGTATTTTGGGTTCCTTCTGGTAATTCATCTAGGGTCATCCTTTTAGTTGTGTCATTCAGTTGTGTCAAGGCGACCCTTGACCCTACCAGGTAGGTCGCTCCCCCTTCGCACAGCACCGCCCAGCTGCCGCTGCCACTGCTGAGGACTTTCGAGGCCATCCACCACCCGCAGGCTACCACCTGCGCCTCATCCCTGGTGGCCAATGGTAGGCCGTAGGTAGGTTTGTTCATCCTCCGCTTTATTGCTTTTATTGTATTGTCTGTATTTTCATTGTTGTGTCTGTGACTGCTGTTGTTTGTCTTACCTGCTGCTTGTACGTGGTCCTTGCCCCTTTTTCTTCCCTCTGTTCCCCTCGCTATCCCCGTGCTCTCTCTGCCCGGTATTTCCTTCTGTACCCCTCGCTACCCCCGTGTCCCTGCCCAGTTTTCCCTTCTGTTCCCCTCGCTGCCCCCGTGCCTCTCTGCCCATTCTGCCTTCTGTTTTCAGCTGCCCCAGTATTTCTGTATTCTGTATTTTGCCTCAGTGCCACTTGTTTTTCCGGTATTTCTGTGCCTTTTTTGCCTTTTGTGCCACTCGTTTTTCCCTCGTTTTTGTGCCCCTTTTGCCTTCTGTTCCACTAATCTTTTGTGCATGTCTGCCTTCTGTGTTACTAATTTTTCCCTTGTTTTTGTGCCTTCTGTTCCACTCGTTTTTTGGGCCCTTCTGCCCTCTGTTCCACTCGTTTTTTGTGCCCTTCTGCCCTCTGTGCCACTCGCTTTTCCCTCATTTTTTGTGCCCTTCTGCCTTCTGTGCCACTCGTTTTTTGTGCCCTTCTGCCCTCTGTTCCACTAATTTTTTTGGGCCCCTCTGCCCTCTGTGCCACTTGTTTTTCCCTTGTTTTTGTGCCCATTTTGCCTTCTGTTCCACTCGTTTTTTGTGCCCTTCTGTCCTCAGTTCCACTCCTTTTTTTGTGCCCTTCAGCCTTCTGTGCCACTTGTTTTTCCCTTGTTTCTGTGCCCCTTTTTCCTTCTGTTACCTTCGTTGTCCATCACCACCCTCGCCACTGCATCCTCTGCGGCTGCCCCCTGACTGCCCACTGCCCGTTAGCTGCCCCTGCCCCTGCCTCCCGCCTCCCAAGCTGCTCCTCCCGCCCACCTCCCCATATATGCCGAGCGCTCCACTGGCGCGCCAAAGGCGTGCCTAAGGCAAACCCGTCTGCGTACATCCGTGCCTGGACCGCACCCAGTGCCAGAACCCCTGGCCCCCGCACCCACCACGAAGACCGCCACCACTATGACGCCAGCAATCTGCACACTCTCAACTCCGGACGGAGCCACACCTACTTCAAGGCCGCCCCAAAACGCACACATGGCCCCATCACCTGCCGAAACTGCAGCTACACCAGCCTCAAAGCCGACGAACCACCCACCAAGAAAGACCCCAACCATCTCCGATGCATACTAATGAACACCCGCTGCTCACGCAAGCATGCCGTCGAGCTCTGGGACCTGCTCGACACAACATCCTCAGACATCGCCTTCCAGACAGAGACCTTGTTTAACGATTCCTCTGCACCCGACATTGCCATAGCCATCCCAGACAGCTACAAGATCACCCACAGAGACCACACCAACGGAGTCGGAGGAGGAATCGCCATCGTCCACAAGAACAGCATCAGGGTCTCAACTAGCACTGACGATGCGCTCAGCACCACCGAACACATGCATTTCCAGATCCACACAGAACCTAACTCCACCGTACAGAGGCACCCTCGTCTACCGACCGCCCGGACCCCTCCCCCAGTTCAGCGACTCCATCGCCGACTTGATCAGCACGCATGCCCTGTCCTCCACCAACTACATCCTCCTCGGAGACCTGAACTTTCACCTTGAGACAACAATTCCACAACCCTGATCGATAACCTCACCAACCTCGGACTGAAGCAACTCGTCATAACGCCCACCCACTCAGCTGGCTACACGCTCGACCCCGTCTTCTCCTCAAGCCTGCACGTCTCCGTCAGCCACACCACCGACCTACTCTGGACCGACCACCGCTGCATCCACTTCACCTTTCAGAAACCCACCACACACCACCGCACCCAACAGATCCCCCTCCGCTGCTGGAGCAAAATCACCGAAGACCAACTACACGCAAACCTCGCTCTCAGCCTACCCACTGAACCCTCCAACACCGACGACGCTGCCCACAGCCTCAGATGCTGGATCGAGGACTGCACCAACACCCTCATCCCGCTGAAGAAACCCCCCACAGAGACACCAGCAAGAGGGCCAGCTGGTTCACCCCAGAATTCCTAGCCTCCAAGCAAGCCTGCCGGAAACTAGAGAAGAAATGGCACAGTGAACAAACTCTGGACAGCCACGCAGCACACAAGGACGCCATCCTCAACCACCACCACCTCATCAGGGCGGCCAAGAGGACCTCCTTCAAAGACCGCCTCGACAACAACGCACACAATAGCAAGGAGCTCTTCAACATCGTGAAGGAACTCTCCAACCCCGGCTCCAACACCAACGACATCCCGCCGTCGTAAGCCCTGTGCGACTCCCTCGCCACTTTCTTCCACCGCAAGACAGCTTCAACATCCAGTCAGCCCCAACCGATAGCAACACAACAGACCCCTCACACACCATCGACCACGACCCCCTGCTAGCCTGGGCCCGCGTGAGCATTAATGACATCATCAACACCATGCGCACAATACACTCCAGCTCTCTGTCAGACCCATTCCCGCACCACGTCTTCAACAGAGCAAGCAGCTTCATCGCACCCCACCTGCGCAACATCATCAATCTCTCCCTCGAGAGCACGACCTTCCTAGAGATCTGGAAACATGCAGAGATCAACGCCTTACTCAAAAAACCTAAGGCAGACCCAAGAGACCTCCAGAACCTCCGGCCCATCTCTCTGCTCCCCTTCCAGGCCAAGGTCATCTAGAAACCTGTCAACAGACAGCTAACCCGATACCTCAAAGAAAATAGAATCCTGGACCCTTCCCCGTCCGGGTTCCGCAACAACCACAGCACCAAGACTGCCCTAATCGCCGCCACCAACGACATGAGGACCCTGCTTGACAACGGCAAGACCGCAGCACTCATCCTCCTAGACCTCTCTGCCGCCTTAAACACCGTCTACCACTGCGCACTACGCGCACGCCTCCACGTCCAGGGATCTGAGACAAGGCTCTGGATTGGACCACCTCCTTCCTCTCTGGCAGAACCCAGAGCGTCCGCCTCCCCCCATTCTGTTCCAAAGCCTCCGAGATTATCTGCAGCGTACCCCAGGAATCCTCCCTCAGCCCGACGCTGTTCAACATTTACATGGCCCCGCTCGCACACGTAGCCCGACAGCACGACCTCAACATAATCTCCTACACCGATGATACTCAGCTGATCCTCTCCCTCACCAAGGACCCCATCACTGCCAAAGCCAACCTCCACAAAGTAATGAAGGCCGTCGCCGACTGGATGAAGACAAGCCGTCTGAAGTGGAACTCGGACAAGATGGAGGTCCTCATCCTTGGCTCCAACCCTTCAGCCTGGGACGACTCCTGGTGACCAACGGCACTGGGGGCAGCCCCGACACCCGCCGACCATGCATGCAACCTGGGAATCATCCTCGACTCAACGCTCTCAATGACCAAGCAAGTCAACGCCGTCTCCTCCTCCTGATTCAACACCCTCCGCATGCTCCGCAAGATCTACAGATGGATCCCTACATATACAAGAAAACAGTCACCCAGGCCCTCGTCAGCAGCAGACTCAACTACGGAAACGCCCTCTACATGGGAGCCCTGACCAAGCTCATCAAATGACTACAATGCCTCCAAAACGCCTCGGCACTACTGATCCTTGACGTTCCATGCCACGGCCACATCACCCCCACCTGAGAAACCTGCACTGGCTCTCCGCCAACAAGAGGATATCCTTCAAGCTCCTCACCTACGCACACAAGACACTGCACAAGACCGGCTCAGCCTACCTCAACAGACAGCTCTCCTTCTACATCCCCAACCGCCAGCTAGGCTCCGCCGACCACTCACTCGCCACCGTCCTGCGAATCCGATGAACAACCACCGGTGGGAGATCCTTCTCCCACCTCGCTGCCAAGACATGGATGGATGTTTAACGGCTGTTGACCAGCCGTGAAGCGAGGCTCACCGCCTGGATGCGGGTCCGTGCAGGCTTCAATTTGCTGCTTGCATTTAAGGAAAGAAGGCAAGAGAAGCGTCATTGCAGGGTGGTGCAGTCTTGTGGCATGGATTTCACTGCTGGAAAGCGGGGCAGGCAGCACCTAGTGTGGTTCTTCTTTCCACTTGGATTTTAATTTAAGTTCATATTATGAAGGAATTGGAAGCCGCCCCACGAGGGTAAGAGGGTTGGTGCACTACAATGCCCAGAAGGCCCTGTGAAGGGCCCACCCACTGCGGCAGGTGTTGGAAATTATACTAAATGTGCGCGATGAAAAAGTGCTTCCAAACTCCTGTGAACATTGCCTTTGAAGAAGGGATAGAGAAAATCCCGAAACGCATCAGGCTGATATGGAACTATATTGAAGACTTTACCTGTGTGGGTGCCTGCGGGCAAGCTGTGAAATGGAATTAAACATGTGTGCTATTTAACTTCTAGTGTCTTCACTTCGTTTGGACTTACCTGCTTGGATGGATACCCATCGCCACACGTAGTACGCCGTTAGGAGCAGCGGGACAGCTTATGAAGGAACTATCCGTAACACAGCTCCCATTGAGGCAGCGGTTCCCGTTTTTGACAAGTCACAAGACCAATTTCGTGAGATCAAATTACATAATTACTATCGGACACTCGAACAGCTTTTTCACATTTTGTTCGACCAACAATCAGCAGTTCCGTCCTCATCTGTCCTGGCCTACTAACGGCACAAGACCATTCATTTTGGATTAACGCCGCAGGGCACCTGGACTCTCCTGGCTATATCACTGATCAATCTACCGACACCCTGACTGGGTCGGAATTATCACCAGTCATGGAGGATTAACTACACTATCCATTAGGATTTAGCCCTGAAGATTTGGAGTGTACTCCACTCCAATGAAACACGTGTCGGCTGGCGCAATAAATACAAGTGCAACATATACCGAATGCCCTTCTTCATTGCTTCAAAGAACACTAATAAGATATTAATTGTGATTATATATTTGGTGTGTGCACAGGTTTTGTTTTTCAAGTTGTAGATGTATGCCCGGTAATACATTGTCAAGGGGTTGTTAAGGTCACCCGTTTCCGAGTAGCACATTAACCGAACGAGTCTAACTAACCCAGCCAATCATTCAGTGGAGCGCAACTATTCCCTTTAACTAAGTGCCCATGTCATAGTAAAAAGTATTTCAATTTGATCATAGTGAGCACGTGTCCAATGGTAATCCTTCAATGCCCATAATGCACCAACTTTGTCTGTTTTGTATTGTACATATAAAGTGACTCAGTGCAAATGGTTGGAAATAAGAGTCACGTATTTTTTCAATAAAATGCTGCCAGTCATCTCCGAATGCCATGAAATCCTTAGTGGCAATTAAGGGCTCTGGAAAATTAGCGGAACATGCTCCCCATAATTAGGCACACACAAAATCTCCAAGTGAAAGGAGCCCCGTTCCTGCAGGGCGGCTTCGTAACAGGCCTGGAGCTGCCTGTCATTCAACACCAAAAGAGCAGCACTACAACAGAGTACTCGAAGCCCAACTCAGGAAACATGCTGGCATTTATTTAAAGCAGGCAGCAGAGTCTTTCCTTACGCGTTTCAGCTTTACAAATAGCCTTGATCACAGGTGAGTAAAATCATGGCAGGCGTATTTCAATTTGATCAGAGTGAGCACGTGACCAAAGGTAATCCTTCAATACCCATAATGCACCAACTTTGTCTGTTTTGTATAGTACATATTAAGTGACTCAGTGCAAATGGTTGAAAATAACAGTCACATATTTTTCAATAAAATGAATATATATATTACCTACTGGTGGTCACCAGTAAGTAGTTACAGTTAGGACCTAGTTTCCATAGGAAAAGCATTTTTTGTTTTCCCAATACCTTTGGCGCCAGATGACGAATCTTATTGGAGGTAAAAGGTAGGCTAGTTGGCCCCTAAAGGACCCTCAGCAGTGAAGGGGACTTCAATCCCCATCCAAGAGCATGCCAGGGAGCGCGTTTGTAGAGTGGTGGGCAAAGTGGGTGTGGCCTGGTACGAGTGCTTACCAGTGCTGATGTAAGGGACTGACTGGAGGTAATAGTTGGGGAGTTGGCCCCCAAGGATGTCCTTGGGGGCCACCTATGCCTCTTGTTACCTCCAGTAAGTCCCACACAGTGGGATTGCTAAGACGTCTTCGGAGGCCATGGCCCCCTTTCTCTACCACCTAGTCAGTCATGCAAATAATTAATCACACTGCCATTTACTCACCTATACAGTTATACAGACACCAGCTCAATCACTCATACAAATACTAGCACATTCTTACGCTCTTATACAATCACTGATACAAGCACACACTCATCCATACAGCCACTCTTAGAATCACACACTCTCACTTATAGCCATTTATATACTCCAACACACATATATACTGCCTTTCACATGTAGTTACTCACACATGTACCACTGAGATATACATTCACTCACTAGCACACCCATACTCACATCACCCACCCATACAGTCCATCACAGATGCACTCTTGAAACCATGCGCCCAGTGAATCACCCACTCACACATCTATGCACAGAGTCACATACACCCCACCCACATAAACACTCAGGCACCCGTACAGATATTCAGACAACCAATCAATAACACATATAGACACTCATGCAGCTATTCACAAACTCATATACTCGCTTACACACCAACAGACAGACGGATACGGAACATTCACGCAGTTTAGTCACTAACCCATGCATTCAGTAACATACGTTTAATCACTCACTTATAGAGTCAGTCACGCACCTACTAAATTATCCATTCAGACACTTATACACCCACTCATTCTTCAATATTCCTTTTCCTATATATTAAACATATTTAAACTTTACAGAAACACACAGTCACTGGATGATGTCATCAGTGATGTCATCAGTGATGTCATTTGAGATTTGTCATTTCTCTGGTTTTGTACGAATGAAATGTCCAACTAACTATAAATTTGCCTAAAAACTATGTTTTTTTCAGTGAATATATATATTATATAATATATTTGGTTTAACAAATTCCTTCACTCCAAGGAAAAGACTGGCACTCTGGAAGTTTAATCCACTTGAAATATTATTTTTGCAGTGATAGCATATCTACGCATTTCGGCTGCCGCCTGCAGCCTTGGTCACGATATTGAGCCACATTTGTTTCTGTTTTTAAATACATACAACTTAACCCGACAAAGGACGGGCAAAGGACAGGAAATTTACATAAAAAGAGGACAGTTCCCAGAGTGGATGTGAGGTATTTAGGTCAACAAATTTTGATGCCATCTTGGAATATGTTCATTTTGTTTATAGTGCACGCAAGTAATAAAATACTTTCACATTCCTTTACAAGTAATTTCAATTATCCACAAGGAATTCATTTTGATTGTACCTTATACGTAAGTTTCAAATGAAAAGTGCAGTATTACATTGTAAATATAGTATTATAAAAGACAATTTTACAACTTCAAATTTGATAAATAGAAATGGGACAGTTCCCCTTTCCGCCATAAAGTGCTATAGTGCTTCAAATTAAGAAACATTTCTATTGCACATAATAGAGGTATTTTTTCTATTTAGTTTTACATCTTCTAAAAACATCCCACATTCTCGATATTTGGTGTATCAGAGACCATCTGGAGTGTGAAATTATAATCTTACGAGCAGGAATGGGAGGAGAAATGTGTCAAATACCGTTCTCAATAAAGTGCATTAGTGCTAATTGTTCCTTACGGTGCCTTAAATTTAACAACCATTATTTTATATGGATTAACCTCATCTTCATACCTCTCATATATAAAGTACTAGTGAACAATTGATGAATTACCTTCATACATATAAAATAATTAAAGTGCAAGTGCTGTGCTGTGCTAGTGTTACAAAAGTGCTAGTGCTAATGTCATCCTTGTAAAACAATTTTTTATATAAAACAACTGAAAGTTGGCTTCCTTGAATGTGCAGTTTTGTACAGCTTACTTAATAAAGGCATGTGAACAAATCCTCTTCCACGGTTAGTCCTTTCAGCTCCTTGCTGTCTAATTCTAAGATGTAATACGTTTCCAGTTTCCAGTTCCCGTAACTCTTCCTCTCTGTTGCCTCCTCTTTTCTTTTTGGGTACATCGGCTATACAGCTATTACACAATAATGTAGGATCACTTTGGTGCTTTTTCTCAAAGTGTCTAGCCACAGGGTAGCTTCGATTGTTTTTACTTATTGCTCTACGGTGTTGCAGGATCCTTTTATGCACCGGTAACGTAGTACTACCCACATATGTTTTTTCACATGGGCACTTTAAGATGTAAACTACAAAACTTGACTTACAGGTTAAAAATCTTATTCTTTCAGTTTCATTAAAAAACGTTTTAAAATTTTATAGATTTTCCCCATTCTGGCAGGCTTTACATTTTAGAATTTTTTTTAACCTTCTCTCTGTTGTAGCCAAATTTGTCTACCATTACTCTCCCTATATTCACTTGTCCCCATATGGTCTCTCAAGGATTTTGATTTCTTATAGGTTATTTCTGGATACTTTTTAACTTGTGATCCTATTACAGGGTCACATTTAATAAAAAAATAACCTTGTTTCTTCATGTTTTATGTTATACATTGTTATAAACCTGTGAGTATTCTCTTCCTGACTAAGTTTATTCTTCTTTACAGCAGTTTTAGATGGCTCAAAAAACAGTTTTTCTCTAGTTAACATCCTAGCTTTTTGAGAGGCATTTTCCAGGATTTTAGATGTGTTGCCTCTCTGCAAAAACCTGGACATCATTTCCTTCTCCACACTTAAGTAATCTTCCAAAGTGCTGCAAGTTCTTCATGCCCTATACAATTCACGAAATGGAATGCTTCTAATAAGGGGGGCTGGATATGAGCTAGCCGCATGAAGTATTGTATTTCCAGCCATAGGCTTTCTAAAAACCGTGGTTTCCAGCCTATCTCCCCTCACCACCACTCTGAAATCTAGAAGGTTGATTGTACTTTTGCTATGGTGTCCTACAAAATTCAAGTTCAGCATATTCTTGTTTAAATCATCAATGAATAGCTCTACATCTGTTTCTGTGCCCTGCCACAGCACAAAAAAATCATAGATGAATCTTAGCCAAACTAGGACATTTCCTGCCCAGTGTTCCAATTCTGGCACTCCAAGCATCTGCTCCTCCCACCAGCCAAGATATAAATTAGCATAACTGGGGGCGAAGCAGGTGCCCATCGCCGACGCCTGCGCCTGCTCCTGTTGGAACAACTCATTACCGAACATAAATATTTTCCTAGTAAAGCACCATTCCATCATTTCAACCAACATGTCATTGTGTGCTGCTAATCTCATTGGTCTTGTTTTAAAAAAACTACTGGGCTGCTCTCACGCTATCCAAATGCATTCTGCTTGTGTAGAGAGTTGTGATATCTAAAGTTACCAGTACCATATTAGCATCCCATCTTACATCATAAATCTGTTTAAGAAAATCAGCCGAGTCTCTTATATATGATGGAAGGGTTTTCACAATGGGATTAAGAAAGAAAGAAAAAAATATATATATTTAGAAGTATTCTCAAACAAGCTGTTACAGCAAGACATAATCAGTCTACCAGATAGGTTTAAAATGTCCTTGTGAACTTGAGGTATCATGTAGAATACTGAAGTTAATAGGTTTTCTTTTTGTTATGAATTTATACTAGTTCCAGCTCAATAAATGTTGTTCTTTTCATTTTTCAGTCTTTCAGCATAGTGAAGGATCACATTTTCATATTCTGCTGGTGTTTTATAACATTCTGTGTTGTTTAGTTGTTTTAATGCTTCTTTTTTGTAGAGGTCCCGCCCCCAAAGGACTACGTTCCCTCCTTTATCTGAAGGTTTCAGCAGCATTCCTTCTTCCTTTTTTATTCTTCCTAGAACCTTATGGATACGCGTCTCTCTGGAATCCATTTTTCTTTTTTGATCTCCCATATTTTGATCTAACCTCCGTAAATCTCCTACTACTTTGTCCGAAAATATATTGATGTTATCTCCCCCACTTGCGATATGAATCTTGATGTTGAACGAAAGGGAGTTCGATCTTCACTATTAGAGGATAATGCTGTTTCTTCACTTCTTATTTCTCCTCTGACATCCTCCTCTCCTAAAAGGCTAGCATTGTCCTTATCATGCATTAGAGACTACATGTCTTCTAGTATGGGGATGTCCAACACAGTTAAGTTGCTTTGATTGTCAGGTGTAGATGGTGGCTCAAGGACATTCTTCATTTTATTTAGCTTCATCAACTTCAGTTTTCGTGTGAATTTATACATGTCCATCATACTATTTGCATATTTAAAATCATTTTTATAACAATAGGAAAGTTCTAATTCAAGCACTGCTTTATCCTCACTTGTTATTTCAATGCAACACAAGTTGATGATTGTGCTGTTTTGTGCTACTTCTTTCCTTTCTGTTTCACATTGGCACGCATGGATCTCTCGGTTGTTCCTTCTTGTGCTCCTCCGCTATCCTTTTCCTCCCCGTCTCTGCTTCCTCTTCCTCTTGGTCTCCCCGACCCCTCGTAGTTTGGAGATCTGATATTTGATCTAATTGTAAAAAACTGAGTTCATCTGTTACTGTGAGTTTAGTACCCACTACTCCTCTCCTTGTGGGGTCCTCTTTTTCGACCTCAGAGCCAGTATCTGAACTCATTTCACTCTGTGAGGTTTCCTGATTACTTATCATATTAGTTTGAACTTTTTGCCTTCTTACTGTATCAAAACGCTTAGCAAATGTATATATACGCCCATTTTCGTAGTCCAGGCGATCTCATAAGAATTTAGTTGCCTTCCTTTCCTTAATACGTTTCTCATATTTATCCAGTCTCCCTTTTAAATCAATTTTGAACTTAGTAATTTTTGCTTGATCTCCTTCTTGTGCACATTTTTCATTCAGTTCTTTCATTTTTTTCATGATTTCCTCTCTTTACAACTCTGCATACTTTGTTAGTATTTTAATCACGTTTGTGTAACTTTGCGCACTATTGTCTGCCCACACCCTTAGGAGGCTCGAGATGGGGGTTTCATATGTAGGTGTTATCATGATTCTTAGTCCCCGAGGGACTCTACCCACCTGTATATACTGATTGAGGGCGGCAACCTCCCACCAACGCAAAATTTCTATCTTCTTTAATTTCTCCAAGTCCTGCAATGTTCTACTTAATCCATTGCTGTTAGCTGAAACTCTCTCCCCTATTACTTCCTTTAAAGTTATGGATGCAGAAGTTTCAACGAAGAGCTGCACACTCATCATCACTCATTTTCTTCTGTGTTCGGCGAATAACTTCTATCTGTTATGTGATCATCTTGTAGTGTAGTTCCTATATTCCCAATAGGCTCTGCACATTCGAATAATAAATCCTGTAGTTTAGACGTAGGACTGAGGTCGACTAGGTCTCTACAGGATCTATTAGACTTAATTGTGAGTGCCAGCTAGCTCAGAGGTCACTAGAAACGTTCTCGAATTCACAAGAAGGGATTAGTTTCTGACAACCGCATAAACATGACAACTTTGTTCCCCAAGAATAAGAAATCAACCTCTAAAGTCGCGGAACAATATATAACTATTTTACTCAGTCAATCGTGCATGCTTCGTTTCACCAGTGATGCTGAGAAAATAGAGAGATGGGCGTTTTCAATAAAAAGTATTTATTGAACAGTCTTCTTTCTCGAGCATAAGAAAGGTACTGCCACAATCGTAATACCGGTTATAAAGTACAAGGCATATAATACGAAAAGTATTATAAAGTAGTACTGTAAAAGCATGATATGGTTTCTAAGCCATAAGTTGCCTAAAACATATAAAATACATACGGTGATAAAATAATGACTAAAAGTACTCAACTGGTGCTTCTAAAATACGCCTACCCCGGTGTACCTAACCTAAGTAGTACAAAGGAAGAAGTAAGAAAGGAGTAGTTTAAGTTTAGTATTTCTCTGCCAAGAATTTATCCAAGAATTCTCTAAGGGTCTAATCAGCTCCGTACCTTGGTTTAGAATGAAGGAAGTCTTGTATCTCTATCTCAGGACTCGATTTCCCAGCAACCCACAAGGGTTGAATGGAAACACTGGAGCTGGATTTCTCGGCAGGAGAAAAGACAGCGTCTCTCAGTGCGTCAGCTGGAGGGTCGGCTTCCTTCGGCACTTGCTGCTGCAGGGCGTCGGGCAAGTAGTAAGTCGATCTGCTCCAAACCACGTGTGTTTGTCTGGGCAAATCTAGGCACATTTATACTTTGAAGGTGCCGAGTTTGACGTGTGATTGGACTTAATAACGTCATCAAAGACTCAGTTCTTCGAAAAGTCCATGATTTCCTAGATAAATTAGTATTCAGGCAAGGGGAAGTCCCTAGTTGCTGAAGGCGGGTTTCTCTAAGAAATAGTTGTTGATTCTTGGAATTTAGTGGAAGTAGCCATGCCGTATTTGGTCTGCATAGGCTCAGTCTAAATATGGTAATGATTTCTATGCCTATATAAGGATAGGACAATCTCTACCTATATAAGGGCATGAATCTGGAAAAATTACACTAGAGTCCTAGATTCATTTACAACACCCACTCCACGATTTTAAGTTCAATACAACTAAGCGTAGAAGCACTGCCATATCTAAAGCTAGTGTTTACAAACCCACCCAAAATACAAAATACAATTTGCATTTGAAAAAGTTGTTTACATGAAACCAGTATAATTTGTATATTCTCAACAGATATGAAGCATGGTGTGAGATCATACATTCTAGCATGAAACATAAACTTACATTTATGAAATGTCTCTTAGGTTTTACATAAAGGAAAAAAAATTCGAGACCACCTCATATCATAGTTTATAAAATGTTTTTGTTCTGATTATTAGGCCAAATATTGTCATTAGGAAGTTTTCAAAAGAAATCTTGTTCTCTAAGAATAGTTCTACTTTAAGCAGATTATACTGTGCCAAAAAGTTCTATTTTGGAAAAAGTTCAAATTGGTAGAAAGTTAGTTTTGAAAAATGAAGGCCGAATTTCAGAGTTCAGGGAACGCTGTGTGCATGAATCAAAAGTTATTCTCGGTGTCAGGAGAAACCTAATGTAGACAGCTGAGCATAAAAAGTTTGCAGAATAAATTTGTTTAGTATTGGTCAGCATTGTTTTATTTCCTGTCTTATTTTCATTTTTAAAATAAAATGTTTCTGGATGTGTAACATTAAACCCTGAGAAGTACGAAAACTTTTCATTAAATGTTTTTGAGCTGCCCTTTTGTGGCGTTGGAGAATGTTCCCATTGATTGTAAGTAAAAACATTTCTCGGGCTTGCAGATTTATGCAAATAATGGTGACCATAATGATTAAAACAATACATTTGTTCATCATCTGATGAACCTTCTAAGTATTCATGTTCTGTAAATTTAGCTGACATTTCTAAGTCTGTCATCATGTTATTAACAGTTTCAAAGTCCCAATCATCAGAAAATGTGCTGGGTGAGACAAAGTCACTCAAAGAAACATTGAACTGGTGTGGAATCTTTAGCAGCTCCACCAGGCCACAGATGTCATAATCAGTTCTGTCCCATGCTATACCACCAGGTATAGGAACGGCTGTGATGTTCACTGATGACAGGTCTCTTTTTTCATGATGAGATGATTTGTGAGGTTTTAGGACCACATTGATTTTCTTACTCGCTGTGTCTATTGTACTGTATTTTCCATCTATCATCTTCCCCAAACTTAACACCAGTATGAGCCAGAGCAGGAGGAAAAGTACACCTAGCACAATTCAAAATTCAACCCATGGTGAAACCAGATATGTTTTTTCAAGTTGATGAAAGAGTTCTGTTATTTTTTCTTTGAAAGTTTTATTCACTGGCTTATCTTCAGGTTCGCTGGGATCCTCAGAAAATGTATCAAAGTTTATGAAATAGCCAGAGGCAGTTCTGTCAATTGTTGGAATTGCATCAGGATTGTTATTAATCTTTGGAGTTGCTTCTTCCTTTGTCAGATTTGTATAGTCAGACGCTACATCATTGTAGACAGGTGTAAAAGCATGATATGGTTTCTAAGCCATAAGTTGCCTAAAACATATAAAATACATACGGTGATAAAATAATGACTAAAAGTACTCAAATGGTGCTTCTAAAATACGCCTACCCCGGTGTACCTAACTTAAGTCTAGTACAAAGGAAGAAGTAAGTAAGGAGTAGTTTAAGTTTAGTAATTCTCTGCCAAGAATCTATTCAAGAATTCTCTAAGGGTCTAATCAGCTCCGTACCTTGGTTTAGAATGAAGGAGGTCTTGTATCTCTATCTCAGGACTCTATTTCCCAGCAACCCGCAAGGGTAGCCTGGAAACACTGGAGCTGGATTTCTCGGCAGGAGAAAAGACAGAGTCTCTCAGTGCGTCAGCTGGAGGGTCGGCTTCTTTCGGCACTTGCTGCTGTAGGGCGTCGGGCAAGTAGTAAGTCGATATGCTCCAAACCACCCTGTGTTTGTCTGGGCAAATATAAGCATATTCATACTTTCAAGGTGTCGAGTTTGACGTGTGATTAGACTTAACGTCATCAAAGACTCAGTTCTTCGAAAAGTCCATGATTTCCTAAATAAATTAGTATTCAGGCAACGGGAAAAATTACACTAGAGTCCTAGATTCATTTACAACAATCTCTCTCTCCCATTCACTCACGGAGAGCGTATCACTTACAGCCCGGCTCCCGCCTTCCTTCCATTTGCCTGACTCACCAGAGCATTCGAGCCTTCCAAAGACCACTGGTATCATCTGAATCCAGTCCCAGGGATTCTCTCACTCTGTATCACTTCGCTTCACGGGCCACGATCACGGTTTAGCGGGGAGCACGCATGTCTTTGAACAAATCTTCCTTCTGGCAGTTTCCTGGCATGCTTCCTAAACGCCGGTGGTGCTTGTAGTGAGTCATCAGCCAAGTCTTTATTGTATTTGGTTTTACAAATTCTTTCACTCCAAGGAAAAGACCGGCACTCTGGAAGTTTAATCCACTTGAAATTTTATTTTTGCAGTCATGGCATATCTACTCATTTCGGCTGCCGCTGAATATATATATATATATATATTCACTGAAAAAACCATAGGTTATAGACCATATATAGTTAGGAATTAGCATTTACAAAACCTTGAAAATTCACTGAAAAAACCATAGGTTATAGACCATATATAGTTAGGAATTAGCATTTAAAAAACCTTATTTTACTCACACAAAACCATTGAAATTCCATATATAGTTAGTTGCACTAACTATATATTGCGCACCCGCAATCCACTGCTGATCATGTCACATATTACATCATTCATGACATGGTCAGTGACATCACTGATGACATCACTGATGACATCTCAAATGACATCACTGATGACATCACTGATGACATCATCCAGTGACTGTGTGTTTCTGTAAAGTTTAAATATGTTTTAGATATTGAAGAATGAGTAGATGTATAACTGTCTGGACGAAGGATTTAGTAGGTGCATGACTGAATGTATGAGTGAGTGATTAAATGTGTCTCACTGAGTGCATGGGTTAGTGACTAAACTGTCTTAATTTGTGCATCATTATGTCTGTTGTTCTGTAAACTACTGCATGTGTTGATCAGTAGCTATATGATTAACTATATGGGTTATTGATTGATTGTCCAAGTATTTGTATGGGAGACTGAGTGTGTGTGTGGCTGGCTGGGAGGTGTGTGACTCTGTGCAGATCAATGTGTACTTGTATCAATGATTGTATAAGAAAGTAAGTATGTGTTACTATATGTTTGAAAATGTAAGGTGCTCTATGTTTAACTGTATAGACAAGAAAATGGAAGTGTGATTGATTCTTTACAGGACTGACTAGGTGTGTGAGTAACTCCATGGATGAGTGGCAGAGTGTGAGTGTCTGTATAGGTGTATGAGTGCATATGATAGTGTTGTAAAGATGAGTGATTGTATGTATGAATGATTGTATGGGTGAATGAGTGAATGTGTGTGTAGACGTAGGAATCAGTGAGTACGTATGTAGTAACTAGTATTGGTGTGTCAATGGTTTCAAAAATTATACTCTGTATTTAACACTGGGTGAAACAGAGGTTATATTAAAATGTGAGGAGATGCATTGTATTGTCACATGAATGATATCATCAGTGATGTGGTCATTGATGTCAAATGAGATGTCATCAGTGATGTCATCAGTGATGTCATTTGAGATGTCATCAGTGATGTCATCAGTGATGTCACTGACCATGTCATGAATGATGTAATATGTGACATGATCAGCAGTGGATTGCGGGTGCGCAATATATAGTTAGTGCAACTAACTATATATGGAATTTCAATGGTTTTGTGTGAGTAAAATAAGGTTTTTTAAATGCTAATTCCTAACTATATATGGTCTATAACCTATGGTTTTTTCAGTGAATTTTCAAGGTTTTGTAAATGCTAATTCCTAACTATATATGGTCTATAACCTATGGTTTTTTCAGTGAATTTCAATGGTTTTTTAATAGCAAATATCATAAGCTGTCGAATGTCAAGTACGTGGTAAGTGAAAACATTTTCGTGTTTATGCACACTGATCTGCTTTGAATGGTGCCCCCCCCCCTCATTTCTATTAGGAGTACTCTCTCTTTGCAGATAGTGAAAGGTAGTTAACGCAGGCCTTTGCCCCCGTTGTAATCCGTCGTGCCTGCTTCTCTCTCCATTTGATTGATTGTTATCCAAGTATTTACTGTTTTAGAATTAGTTCTCTTTGGTTCATTCTCTATTTACAAACAAACACAGAGTCGCAATACTCTGTTTAGTCTTTGCAGATAACGAAAAATCGTGTAAAAAAAAAGAAAAGGAATCGAGCAAAATCAGTAGGCCACTAATGGGATCTCTTTTTGACCTCGCTAAAATAGAAACATTAGGAACAACCCCTCATGACAAATACAAAACTAGTGAGATGAACTGAACTCCACACAATGATGGCTGCAAAACAGCTCGGCTCCGCCACCCACCCCGCCCAAAATAACGATAAAGAGCGGCTGCCATGATTGGTTGCGGAATGGCCACAACGGAGCTACGAAATGGTGCTGCTCTCATGCTAACCCCAGCTTCGGTCTGAAACATCCAGAAACACTGTAGACTACCAATTCGATCAGTTCCGGTAGCGCCCCAATGTAACCCGGTAGAGAAGAACTAGCCCTCCCCTCTTTGACTGATGGTTCTTGTTGCCTGTCCCTTCTGTTGTCATTTAACAGAACTATTTAGCCTGCTGAAAGGGGTTGTGTTTCGACCGCTGGTTGGTGGAGACATTTTGACTATATTCTGGACCTGCGTTGTCGCGTAATGCGTCATATGACGCGCCGCGTTAGCGCATCCGGAAGTCATCCGGGGCGCGCAGCGCGTAACGTAAGCATAACAAGTCATGTGACTTGTTAATAAAACTTTTCATTGGTTCATTTTACTTTTCTTATTCTAATGATGAAAGCCTTGGTCATATCACCTAAAAATTACGCTTTTAATTACTTCCGAACATTATTTTCTCTTAAATATATGTTATAATGTTCCAGGCTAATGTACTTTCCCGGAAATTTTACAACTGTCCTGCAAGTAAAATATATTCTTTTTTCGAGAAAAAGAGCGTTTCTTCGTCCCATGACGGAGCCGTTGAGCAAAAGAGGGTCGACCTGCTGTCTTAGTCGCCGATACGCCTGAATATGAGATTCTTATCGATCACTTTATGTTGCAGGAATAGAAAACACAACAGCCCTTGACCATTTATCTTTACTGCGTTCCTTCGTATTATACCTTTTACCCTTCATGTAATTGGTCTGCTTTATTTCACTTGCCTTTTAATGATTCTAAAACAGTGACTATTATTAAAAACTTTACCAATGTATACACTACTACCATGTTTTCTTTTAAAAACCTTTATTGTGAAAATTTCATTATACAAATACGAGCCTATAACCACGTGGGCCTGCCACGGAGCAAACTGTAATCGTATATGATGAATAGACATTTACACTGTAGAGGAACGTAACGGGCGGGCCATTCGGTTGCAAAAACTAAGGTGTCTAACAGTTACGGAATCGGTGGACGTACATTTTATAATTAAAATACGACAGAGCCAGTTACAATAAAATTATCTAGATATACATTTGCGGGCAAGTACCATGGGTGACGTTAATTCGAACTTTCAATAGTACAGTAATCAATAACACATCAGAACTTAATATCAATAGGGATGTCGAAATATTCAATCAATTCTCGTCCCCGCCCGCCATGTGCTTCAAAACTGCATACGTATCTCGTGATTTCAAGGTTCAGCAACCAGTACACAACAAGGAGTTACGAGTCCCATTTATTCCGGCGCCATTTTGGGCGAGGACGGGCAGGTCCAGGATATAGTCAAAATGTCTCTACCAACCATCGACTATGATGATGTTCATATGCTGTATTTATTAGAGTAACACTCATCTGTCCACATGAAATTAATTTGCCACAATCTAAACATGTCATTTTAATCTTTCCAAAGTTCTTCTAAATATTTGGGACCGTTTCCCTTGCCTCTAATGCTGTCAGTGTCACTTCTTTGGTGAATGTACTGGCAGGTCGGGGGTTCTCCTCCAAATCTCTCTTTTGTGCAGCACTATAATTAATCGGTGCCACCTCTCCATATGACGATGCATGGTATAGTTACCATAACTATATTTTTTTTCGGTTCCTCTGGAGAGTACATCGTGGCAGATGAGGCAGGTAACGTACCGGGCATTTACCTTTTTTGCATGTAGAGGAAAGGAAAAAAAATTCGAGCGTCCGAGTTTTAAGGTGTCCCAGGGCCATTTTAGTGGACCAGGCCCAAATCCAAAGAACAGGCCGCCATTTTGAGAGTCCTGTTGCAGCCACCTGTCGCTGTAGCATCAAGAGCAGCCGAAACTCAGCTGAATGGCAACTGAAACGGTAAAGGGGCGCCCCACTACAGCAGACGAGCCTCCACCTGGGAAGGCCCGTTCACGCCGCCTCCCCCCCCCCTTCGGGCACCCCACGCCGTTATTCGGAGCAGGATTGTAGGATGGCCACACCAGTGTGGCAACTTGCTAGACACCACCTCGGTGCCAACCGAATCTCAGCGCCTTGTGGTGTCTTCTATTCAGAAAATATTGTTGTGCTGACTTCGGCCTATTCGCCGCAAGTGCGCACGCAACTCAGCTGCATAGCGAGTGAAACACCAAGGGGCGCCCCACTGCAGCCGAGGAACCTTCATCTTGGGGGCGACGCACAGCATCACATTGCTTTCCAATGCAGTCAGATCCTCAAACAACCCCCACTGACTGACGCGAACTCACAGGCCAACGGAGCGCCCCACGCCGACTTTCGGCGCAGCATTGTAGGATGGCCACACCAGTTCGGCAACTTGCTAGACACCACCTCGTTGCCATCCGGATCTTGGCGCGTTGCGCTGCCTTTGGCCCTATTCGCACATCGGTCCGCTACTGACGCCATCTCACAGGCCAACGGGGCGCCCCACGCTGACTTTCAGCATTGTAGGATGGCCACACCAGTGCGGCAACTTGCTAGACACCACCTCGGTGCCATCCGGATCTTGGCGCGTTGTGCTGCCTTCGGCCTATTCGCACATCGGTCCGCTACTGACGCCATCTCACAGGCCAACGGGGCGCCCCACGCCGACTTTCAGCATTGTAGGATGGCCACACCAGTGCGGCAACTTGCTAGACACCACCTCGGTGCCATCCGGATCTTGGCGCGTTGTGCTGCCTTCGGCCTATTCGCACATCGGTCCGCTACTGACGCAAACTCACAGGCCAACGGGGCGCCCCACGCCGACTTTCAGCATTGTAGGATGGCCACACCATTGCTGCAACTTGCTAGACACCACCACGGTGCCATCCGGATCTTGGCGCGTTGTGCTGCCTTCGGCCTATTCGCACATCGGTCCGCTACTGACGCCATCTCACAGGCCAACGAGGCGCCCCACGCCGACTTTCAGCATTGTAGGATGGCCACACCAGTGCGGCAACTTGCTAGACACCACCTCGGTGCCATCCGGATCTTGGCGCGTTGTGCTGCCTTCGGCCTATTCGCACATCGGTCCGCTACTGACGCGAACTCACAGGCCAACGGGGCGCCCCACGCCGACTTTCAGCATTGTAGGATGGCCACACCAGTGCGGCAACTTGCTAGACACCACTTCGGTGCCATCCGGATCTTGGCGCGTTGTGCTGCCTTCGGCCTATTCGCACATCGGTCCGCTACTGACGCCGCCTCACGTGCCAACGGATTTTCTACGCTTTTTATACCCTATGCCGCATAACAGGTCATGTGACTTGTTTATAAAACTTTTCATTGGTTCATTTTACTTTTGGTTTCCTAATGATGGAAGGCTTGATCATATGACCTAAAAATAACACTTTTCATTGTATGAAAACTTTTTTTTTTCCCAAACGATGAAAGCCCCACCTTGTTTCTGGATGTTTCAGACTGAAGCTGGCGTCAGCATGAGAGCACCACCATCTCGTGGCTCCGTCGTGGTCATTCCGCGAGCAATCATGGCAGCCGCTCCCCACCGGAAGCCTGCAGGAGTCGGGGGCCCCCAAGACTTTTGTAGAATCCTCAAGGCTGAGGGGACGCTTTTGAGAATGGGGTCCAAGACCTAGCAGACAAGCGTCCGATTTCCAAGGTGTCCCAGGGCCATTTCAGTGGACCAGGCCCAAAAAGGAAAGAGCCTGCCGCCATTTTGAGAGTCCTGTGGCAGCCGCCTATCGCTGCACCGCAAGAGTGGGCGCAACTCAGCTGAATGGCGGATTTTGACACAGTGTACCAAAAGCGGGCGGAATGGCAACTGAAACGGTAAAGGGGCGCCCCACTACAGCAAACGAGCCTCCACCTGGGGAGGCCCGTTCACGCCGCCTCACCCCCCCCCCCCCGGGGCGCCCCACGCCGTTATTCGGAGCAGCATTGTGGGATACCAAAACCAGTGCGGCAACTTACTTGACATCACCTGGGTGCCATCCACATCTCAGCGCGTTCTGCTGCCTTGGGACTATTCGCACAACAGACCGCTACTGACGAGCCACCCCCCGGGACGCCCCACGCCGTTATTCGGAGCAGCATTGTAGGATACCCAAAACCAGTGCGGCACCCAGGCAACATCACCTGGGTGCCGTCCAGAACTCAGGACGTTGTGCTGCCTTGGGACTATTCGCACAACCGACCGCTACTGACCATTGTTCCTTCTTTTTTCCTAAAAATGTTTAAATGTTTTTACTGTTTTTGTTGCGTTGTTTATATTTATAAGTTATTAAAGTTTTATAATCCTACTACTTTGTTGGAGTGCTATATATTTTTAATGTGACACATAATTGTAAAAACTTTGATGTACAAAGAGGCATCCCTGGAATCTTCCGCTTCAGGCTCGGTCCCCTCCCCAATCACAATACAGGATGGTTTTCAGATAGTAGGAACGCGTGTGGTGTGACGGATCTCATCGGGTGGGTGCCTTGATCTACTGTAACTCCTTTGAAGAGGGGTGATTCTTTACAGCTGGGGCCATAAAGTACATCTGCAGGGCTACCTGATAGCCTGGGACCGGCCTGGACAATCCGACACAGAGGAAGAGGAGTGTCAGAGGGTGCGGTAGTGAATAGGGCGAAAGGGAGGTGTCGGGCGGGCACAGAGTGTGATTCTCAGGGAAGAGCAGCGCAGATGGGGGGAGGTTTATTGCCCATGCATAAGACAGAGAGCGGGGGTGACCAGTGCCTGGGGGAGATGCTTGCGAGGGTGGGGAGCCATGCTAAGGATCGACAGCGTGCAGAGAGTGGGTCTGGTCAAGGCATCTAAAATGGCTGCCGTGCACGACAAAAGTGTGGCATTTGAAAAAAGGCAAGATGGCGCAGACAATGTTTTTCAACACTTCCTGATTTCCTTCGAATCGAACGTTAACAGACGTTATCTCTCCCACACTACCGGTCCCCCTGGGCTTAAACGCCGAGATGGTAGGGACTGCATCCCGTGGAGATAGGCCGAGACGTCACTCAGCAGAAAAAAAAGTAAAAAAAAGTCTAGAAACATACAATAAGTTAAAAGTTTCCTTGTAGTACGCTCCCCAGTCCGCTTCCCGTTACGCTAACCGGGCGCACCCCACCAAAAAAAACGATTTTTAAAACCTCCACATCAAACCTAGGGGGTCAGGGAGGATCTACTATGCCCCCTTATGGTCATTTGCCCCTTCGCTTTGGCCTCCTCTTGTCTCTCGATCCTACCGAGAGACAAGATGGCGGCCGCTACGGACTGTTTGGAATGTTTACAGACGCCGGAGAACCAATCAGCTTCGCTTCGCAAAGCTCCGTAACGCGAAAAGTACGCGAAGCGGAGCGCTGCCCGGAGCGCTGTCACAGATATATATCTTTTTTTGAACGTTAATTTCTCAAAATCCACTGGAGCACATATATTGAGACCTAGCAAAGGCACATCGGGCTACCAGTCCCTACAATTTTGCCAAGTTTCGTGCAAATCCATTCAGCCGTTCGAGCTAAAAGTGAGTCCAACCGCCCTATGGAAATTAACATGGGAAAAACGCGTTTTGGGACCCCCCTTTTTTCTCGGCCCCCCCTTGACGAACCCCCCCCCAAATTTTCAGGGGCTGCTCAGAAACACAATGTTCCATTTTCCTGAAAATTTCAGCCAATTCCGTCCACAAACGCCAAAGTTATTAGACATAGAATTTTCAAAAATCCCATAGAGAAAAAATCCTAACTATATATACCTACTGGCGACCGCCAGTAGGTAATATATATATATATATATATATATATATATATATATATATATATATATATATATATATATATATATATATATATATATATATATATAGCTATATATATATATATATATATATATATATATAGCTATATATAAATATATATATGTAGATAGATAGATAGATAGATATATATATATATATAGATATATATATATATATGAAACCAATGTTCCTGTTCCGCCAATGGAGGACGGAAACACACCAGGTGCGGACCTCCAACCAGCCTTGTTACTGCAGTGAATAAATCATCCAAAAGAAGATACAAACCCTCAAATAGGTAGCAGAGTAAGTTTTTTATTTTAAATTAAAGGACAAATGTCCATCCGACGACGCGTTTCACTCCTCTAGGGAGCTTGATCACATAACACGCTCAGAAAGCTCAACCATTTTATAGTAAACATAATAGTGGGACAAATCAATAAAGTGCACGCCCTCACAGTGAAGATGGTGTAAAAACAAATGACAGACCAATATTTCTAGTTTTGCTTGTAGTCTACAAACAAACGCCATTTTTGAACGGGAAAAGTATCTAAAAATGTTAATACATTGTTTCAACTAGATGCATATCTTGTAATTATTTGAAGATCATATTTAGAGCAAACGCTTTATAGTTTTGGAAACAGAACAGTCAACTGAATAAATGATTTGTTCAAAGCAGATAATATTAACAACCATGATAGCAAAGCAAAGCATAATCATAATTCCGACATAGTTTCCTAATGAAATTCGCATTTGCAACTGGATATATATTTTTTGACAAATGTCAACAATTTAGATGTGTATAAACAATTCATATTGTCTGTTCCGCAATATACAAAACTCCAAGGTTATTATCAGAAATATTTCAAGCATGCATATAAATGGTTTAGTACTTTTCTATGTTTTAAAGATTATAGGTTGTCAAAAAAAGTGCTCAAAATGTGCAGTTCCATTAAAAAAACATGGATCATCAAATTAAAACCCACAAACAAATATAGTTAAAATATGTGTTGCTCACAGCCGAGTAAGCAAACTTGACAGCTTCACAAGATCCTGTGATAGTGTATAGAAATTAATAAAGACGTTGTCATAGATAAATTCTTACATGAAAAAATTAGTTTTATTGGTCATCAGCCGATGACCAAATTCATGTAGTATAATCTAAGAAGGAAGAGGATGTCCAAACATCATATATATTGTTACCCAAACGGAATAGACATTTCAGCTGGATTTACAGAAAGTTATTCAAATCTTCCGTTAAATTTAACCCATTTGGAGCCTTGGTATCTAAAGACAGTATAAAGTGCGATTCTTTTTGCCTAAGTAATTTATCCCGGTTCCCACCCCGTCCGGGCTGAGGCACCGAGAACAAAACAGTGTATTCAAGATCTTTTAGTAATTTGTTATGCACAGACCGAAAGTGTCTTGCCACAGGATAGTTATCATCACTGTTAACGATTGCTCGTATGTGCTGTAGGGTGCGCTTATGCGCCGGGAGTTTTGTGCTCCCTATGTATTCGAGGTTGCAGGTGCATTTTAATTTATAAATTACATAATCTGACCTACAAGTTAGATGTTCTCGAATAGGCACAGGAACCTCACTAAACGGTATATATATATATATATATATATATATATATATATATATATATATATATATATATATATATATATATATCCAACAATAGCAGGTACTCAAAGTGAGGGAGACCACACAAGGAAAGGTAAGTTCAGGGTTTAATCGTCATCTGCCAGCACATGATGAAACAGCAGCACTTTTCAAAACCAAAGTGAAACGCCGGACGCGTTTCGGGAATCCTCCTTCTCTCTTCAGCGGCGTCTATTTGAAAGCTGCAGCAAGCACTGAGTCACGCACCTAGAAATGATACCTGCCCATGGGCGTGGCCAAAACCAATGTCTTCTGGGTTTCGTAGTGCGTGAAAGTGTTCCCGCTTGCTGTAAAATTACCATGTTTAAATCCCAAGTGGGTGGATGGAAAGGCAATCTGCCATCGTGTGCCCTGCTTTATGTATGACGATCTCTGGTGAGTAGGCATCGTCCTGCATACTAAGCCAGCTCACTTCCTCGTTCCTGTTGTTCCAAACACCATCGGCATCCAGACAGGACCTGCTAATCTGCCGGGGGTCTCTCCTCGCGACCGAAGCCAGCCGCTAACATCCAACAATAGCAGGTACTCAAAGTGAGGGAGACCACACAAGGAAAGGTAAGTTCAGGGTTTAATCGTCATCTGCCAGCACATGATGAAACAGCAGCACTTTTCAAAACCAAAGTGAAACGCCGGACGCGTTTCGGGAATCCTCCTTCCCTCTTCAGCGGCGTCTATTTGAAAGTTGCAGCAAGCACTGAGTCACGCACCTGGAAATGATACCTGCCCATGGGCGTGGCCAAAACCAATGTCTTCTGGGTTTCGTAGTGCGTGAAAGTGTTCCCGCTTGCTGTAAAATTACCATGTTTAAATCCCAAGTGGGTGGATGGAAAGGCAATCTGCCATCGTGTGCCCTGCTTTATGTATGACGATCTCTGGTGAGTAGGCGTCGTCCTGCATACTAAGCCAGCTCACTTCCTCGTTCCTGTTGTTCCAAACACCATCGGCATCCAGACAGGACCTGCTAATCTGCCGGGGGTCTCTCCTCGCGACCGAAGCCAGCCGCTAACATCCAACAATAGCAGGTACTCAAAGTGAGGGAGACCACACAAGGAAAGGTAAGTTCAGGGTTTAATCGTCATCTGCCAGACTGGTGGTCTCCCTCACTTTGAGTACCTGCTATTGTTGGATATATATATATATATATATATATTCCCTAAAAAAACACAGATTTCATGGACGTTATAGTTAGGCTAACATTTCACTCGTACAAAATCAGAGAACTGCAGCCATTATAGTTAGCTCACACTTCCGCAATGTATTGCTGATGATGTCACATATTAAATCACTGATGACATGGTCAGTGACTTCACTGATGACATCAATGATGACATCTCAAATGACATCACTGATGACATCATCCTGTGAGTGATTCTACAGAGTTTAAGAATATTATCTATATACGCCAAGGGTATGTGACTGACTGGATAAGTGAGTGATTAAATGTGTCTTAGTGAATGCATGGGTGAATGACTAATCTGTGTGAATGTCTGTTTCAGTCTGTCAGTTGGTGTGTAAGTGGCTGCATGGGTTGGTGAGTAGCTACATTGTGTCTATATGGGTTAATGATTGGTTTTCTGAGTACCTGTATGGGTGCCTGAGTGTCTGTGTGGGTGGGTTGTGTTACTCCCAGCATGCATGTGTGAGTGGGTGATCCACTGGGTGTATGGGTTCATGAGGGCATCTGCGAGGGGCTCTATGGGTGAGTGAGTGTGCGTATGGCTGTGTTGTTGAGTGAATGGATGTCTCAGTGGTATATTTTTGAGTAACTACATATGTGATAGGCAGTATATGTGAATGTTGGAGTACATAAGTGACTATATGTAAGAGTGAGTGATTGTGAGAGTGGGTGTATGGATGAGTGTGTGCTTGTGTCAGTGATTCTAGCAGAGAGTTGTGGTAATATCTGTGTCACAATTGCCGATCCCGGGGGGACCGGCAAACTACAAATATGGCCGACGGACAGGGGCACGCATGCGCGGAAGGCAGCCAGACAGGTCAAATCGCAGCCTCCCCCAAGCAGTAACGCTTTGTGTTCCTGCTTCGGGAGAGTGTTGCTTTCCTTCTGGTTCACTAACCTTCCACTTCCGGGGCATCGGGCTTCTCGTACGCGTCCTGCTTCGTCCCAGTGTTGTTCCTGTCTGGACCTCTTCTTTTCAGGGTTCCTGTTCCGGGCTCATCCTCCTTGTGGTGGGCACCGCTTCTTCGACTTCCAGCTACCTGAAATAAACAGAAAGAAAACAAAGCTGCATTACTGTACTAGATGGTAACAGTGCTTTGCGCTGACACTAATTTCCATGTACTTTGCCCCTGTGTATACTAATCTGATCCTGTATTTCTGACGCTGTGGATATCCATTCATCTGTCTTAGATATAGTTGCCTATTACAAAGAAGAAGAAAGTCATTAGTTGGTTATACCTAAATGTTAAGGTGATATCTTTTGTTTGGCAACTAGGAAACATTTGTTTTGGGAATTACATTACGCACAAAGAAGCCTTGTTATTTGGTGAGTTCCTTAGCATAGGACATTCTCTACCTTTTCATTCCTTTTACTTAAGTCCCCCACTAACTAAGCAGTTCCTTGTTTTCCCCTCCACACCCAAACACATGCCTTACAACCCAGTTACTTGAATGACTCAGAAGAAGGGAATCCCTAAGGTATGGAGTAGCACTATTAGAGAGAATAAGGGGGTAGAAGGTGGACCCTTCCACATAATTACCAGTTCTCAGTTCTTCTCTCTTGTCTACAGCTTTTGTGCCTCGTCCTGACTGGTTCTATTGCAGCCTGGGGTACGACGTGGGACCTCTTATATCTCTCCTTGTTTTGTTTCCCTTCTTCCCCGGGTTACTGTTGTCACTTTGACCTTGTTGGGTGCAATAGGTGATTCAGGGAAGTTTCGGATCTTTCTTCATGACCATGACGTTCCTGTGGAAATATTGTTGAAACTTGACAATCTGTACCAATAAGTGAGGTGGTGTGTGTGCATAACTGTGTAGGTGAGTAAATGGCAGTGTGATTGACTCTTTGAGTGACTGCCTAGGTGTGTGAGTAACTCTATGGGTGAGTGGCCATGTGTGAGAGTCTGTAAGGGTGTATGAGTGCATATATCAGTGGCTGTATTGATGAGTGACTAACTGTATGGGTGAGTGAGTGGATGTGTGTGTAGACCTATGAATCAGTGAGTGGGTATGTACTAACTGGTATTGGTGTGTCTATGGTTTCAAAAATGGTAGTCTGTATTTTGGAGTGGGTGTATGAAAGGTTATATTAGGGTATGAGGAGGTGCATCAGATATTAAGTGGATGATGTCATCAGTGAGGTCATCGAGGATGTCATTTGAGATGTCATCAGTGATGTCATCATTAATGTCACTGACCATGTCCTGAGTGATGTAATATGTGACATCATCAGCAGTGCATTGCGTGGGCAATGAGGGTAGAGCACTAAGAGGGGTGAAGGCCAGCTTCGAATTTTGGGGGACCCTTCCTCTATCTGTGGCAGGCAGGATAGCATTAATGAAGATGGTGACATTACTTAGACTCCTAGAAACCCTTTTGCCAAGCTCTTTTGCCCAGCTTTGTTGTTCGCCCCTCATTGGGGGCAGGTAAACAGAAGACCAGGAGGACAGGAGCCGGGAGTAGGACTAAACTCCCCAGCATCCCATGCAGTCCCGCGAGCAGACTCCTCTCAGTGCCAGAAGGCACCTACAAAAGTCAACAGGGCTTCCCCGGGCCACCAAGGGGGTGCCCATCTGTGTCCATCGGTGGCAGGACGAGGCTGGGCCACCACCCTTGGCTTTTCAGGAGCGGTTCTACAGGTAAGGAGACATAATCATTCACATTTTTTCCAATGAATACACTCATTGGCGGGAATATGGGTAAAAGGAATTTACTGTCCTCTGTAGGAAAGTTGCCACGAAAAGTGCGCCAATCACGAAATACTTGAAAAATGCTGTGGGGTTGATAAATAACAAGCTTATCCAAGTTGAGGAACAACTTGCGGCCACCAAAACGACTTTAGACGCAGTGTTAAAAGAGTCTGTACCAGAAAGTGGGCTTGATCCATCATTACCTGTGAGTAATGGGAGGGTCAAGAATTTTGTGGCAGAGATATCTAGCCCAGATGATAATAACGATGTTATTGTTCCAAACTCGGCCAGCCCTTGTATTTTACCGACTTCTTTGGAGACCTCGGTGCTATCTAATAATACAGATCTGGTTTTCCCTCTAGCCAAAAAATCAAAACACTTACCTCAGTTAACTAGGTATTAAAGGCCAAATGCAAGTCAAAAAAGGAGGAAAAAATGCAGGGGCGGTAAAAGGCTTGTGGGCTGGTAATACAGTACACCATGCACAAATCCCACAAACCTTTGAAACATTATTCAAAAAATTGCCTGGCAAATTAGACAATATCGAGCGACGTTTGATGTCGGAGATTAAACTAGTCCAAAAGGATGTGACCTATCTAACAGACTTGGTTTCTGAACTATTGACACCAAAACCACTGATCAAGGGACTTGGTGTAACTGACCCAGTCACCAGGCCAAAAGAAGTCTTAGGTACCTTTACCTCTGTGGGTAAAACCCAGGAGAGGCTGACTTATCCTGCATCGTTATCAAGGGACTGCCCAATTACACAACCCGTGCAAGAACAAAGGGCTAACAAAGCTAGCGCAATTAACCCTCATAGAACTGCGAAAGCCAACCAGGTGGACAAAATGAACAGGACCACGCAATCAACTAACAATATTGAGGAGCCACTACATTTACCGCCCTAGGCGACCCAATATGTTATCGTTTTGAACAATGTTCCAAAATGAATTGATAACAATAGAGACTCATATGAGTCCTTGAAAAACCAAGTTATACATTGGATTTCCGTAAGACTACTTTTGGTATTAATTTATTGCAACAGAATATCATAATGTTAAGGAGAGTGAACTGGGTGGGTAGTTCTAGAAAATCATGTCAGGGAGACTGAGTAGTTGTGAACTTTCGCAGCAGGGAGTTGGTAGGGAATTTGATGGAAGTACTCTCTAACAATTTAAGTGAGCCCTTTTTCCAACAGAATGATTATAGAAGTGCCATCCCACTTGGTTTCATTTACAGGTCTAGAAATTAGCCCAATCACAGTAAAGTGAATATAACTTACAGGCATAACTTAATCCCAATTGCCCCCTCATACAATAAGTACGCTCCCTTAAGAAGTTCTAGTTGAATTGATTGACAGAGGGAGGATGCGGGTGGGCCACTACTTAGTAACAAGGAATACAACCCTACCTGTAACCCAAAAGATGCCAGCCAAAGTGTACGAATTTATGAGTCCTTATCTATTATGTCATGAAATGTGGGCGGGGTCAAAAGTAAGATAAATGATGGGGCATGGCTAAAAACTTTTGAGGATTGTGTTCTAATTTTGATGCAGGAAACCTGATATACCGAGCACTTTCTTATTAATGGCTTTCGAACGATTTACACTCAGGCCATCCCCTCTAAATTGGGGAGAGCCAAAGGTAGCTTAGCAGCCTTAATTGCTGTAACCTCACCTTTAATATTACGGAAAATTTACACCCCGTCAAAGTACTATCCGTTTTTACATCTCCATCTAGAGGGGAAACAGTCTATTATTATGATAGATTTTTATAATAATATCTTTGATAATACAAGATTCAGGGTGATTAATTCATTTGAAGAAGATTTGGGTTGTTTTTTAAAGGGGGTGGGAGGTGATTGTATAATCATTTGAGCAAGTGATTTTAATTGTGACAAATGTGAAATTGTAGCGGCAGTACAATGTAGATATCGTGACCGCTTTGGTGACCAAATCCCCCACTTCCCACATGAAACTTACGGGGAAGCAATTAACACTGCTATTCATAAATATAATTTAGCCGTCATGGAGCTAGACGAACTTGATGGAGAGATAACTATCCAAACATTTGTAGGGGCTAGATCTTTCTCGAATATAGATCACTTTATTGTATCACAGTATTGTAGGGGTCTAGTGGAAAAAATTTCAATCTGCCCAAATTTGTTTAGTGACCATCACCCACTAATTATGACTCTGAAGCTTAGCCTGTCACAACAAGTACAGGGGAAGGCAGCGGATATAAATAATGAGACACAAGGGAATAATGAAGTTTCCATAAATGGGTTGGGTGTGAACTCAACTATTTTTATGGATAATCTCATAGGGGGAAAAAAGAGATATTAACACCTGCCTGGATAGTTTCTCCATAAATTCAGACATTGTAAGTGCTTTCTGTAATATCACGGTTGAAATTGCTAGCAATTTAAAATCTAAAAAAAAAAGAAAACCTTTGATCATAATCTCTGATGGTTTAACCAAGAGTGTTCTAAAAACAGCCATGAAAGTAAGACCTAGGGATAGTGCAATGATAAGCATCTTGAGGAAAAGTTATAAAAATACATTAAACAAAAGGAAAATAGAGATTTGTGAGGAGGCCAGAGACATGCGATGCAGTTTTATTTTGGAAAACAATTCATCACCCTTTTTTTAAAGATAATACAGCGGTAAAAATAGATATTACTGTCCCACCGGAAGACTTGACAACGCACTTTGAAAGTATTTTTAATCCAGAAGCTGCTATTACTACTAAATGTAATGAGAGTAACTTTACATTAGTGGAAACTGTTAAGTCACCACTAATAACCCTAGATGAAATTAAAACCGCCCTAAAAAAAGTGCTAACGGTAAAGCCGAAGGACCAGATGGGGTATCAAATCAAATCAAATATACTTTATTCTATTCTAGAGTTAAAACCATAAAGTTACATAGATCCATAAAACAGTTAAAACATAGAATAACAATGAAAATTAATAGAAATCCCATAAAAAGCAGCAATATATACATCTGGTACAAAAGACTGGTCGGACGGAGAAAACACACAAAAAGGAGTGCCTTCCAATGATAGGGGTTTACTAGCTCTCTGTACAAATCCTGGATTGCAAAGACGATTTAAAAAAAACTACTATAAAAGTTACACATTCTGGTTTCAACAATTGTAGATAAAAAAGGGCTGGGCGGACCTGGGTAAAATTCAACTTCTTTAAAAGGGATGTTAAAAAGTATCTGCGAGGTACTTCATAAAATTTACAAAAAAACATGAAGTGTAGCAAATCCTGAGGAGACACTCTGTCGCAGCCACAGGATTCTAACACCTGACCTCTGCAGCTCCCTTTTGGAATGGCAAGCATCAAGTGAAGATATTCTAAACAAAACCTGATCAATAAAAGCCGCTCATGAGATGAAAGTGGCCACAAGAGATAGGGCTCAATGTATAGCGATCTTTTGAGCACCATATGTTTGCGGACACTAGTTTTTCCAATTTATAAGTCATCTCTACAAAACTTTTTTAAGGTAGTGAAAGTTTTCTTTACAAATTACACGTCCTTTAGGGTAATCGAATCAGGCTTTAAAAACAGGTCCAGCCGTTCCAGCTCTTCACAGCATCCCTTAATATAGTTTAACCATGGAATGCGTGTCATGTGATCAATGTTTGTGTTCTCTCTTAAAATCTGATGGTTAAGAGCTAGATCTTTATTTAACCAGCAATTGAGCCAGAACAACAAGGGGCGCATAGCCAGGGTATCCCCTATATAAGGCAACCCCAGTTCCTCATGAACAACCAAGTTTGATGTTCCGCTGGGCACTCCTAAAATGCAATTTTAAAAAGACATTCTCTGACACCTGCAAAGCATCAGTTGCTACATAGCACCAAATGTCACACCCATAGCTAGCAATGGCTACACTTTTGGCCTGATATATCTTCAACATTGCCACGATTGGGCACTTACCCATCTTCGCGGCAAAGGTAAAGATTGCAGCATTTGCCCTTATAACTTCCCCTTTTATTCTCTTGATCAGGGCCCCCCAGTTTAACCGATCATCTACCAAGACACCCAGGTAAGAAAATATCTTGGTCACCGGAACGTTCTCGCTACCCACTTTGAAAGGGTACTGTTTCTTCGGGCGAGTCCCAACCTGCATGATATAAGATTTAGAGTTGTTAATTGCAAGGTCACGATCTTCCATAACGCTTCGGAATGTATCAAGCAGGGTCTGAAGTCCCCTTGCCGTCCTAGAGACGAGGACCGCGTCATCCGCGTATAGCCGGACCGGCAGCCCCCGTCACCCCACATAAGGGAAATCGACCCCTGTTTTTACCAGGGAATTTTCCAGGTCGTTGATATATAGATTGAATAAGAAGGGGGCCAGGATACATCCTTGCCTAAACCCCTCTCTATTTTGAAATCCCTGGATACACGAAGATCCTTGACAAATCTAATATTGGCCTTGGTGTCCCTATGTAGATCCTTCAGGAAGTCAACCAAGTTATCCTCCACCCTCATCGATTGCCACAATTTCCCCCAATTGACGCAGTCGAAAGCGGAGGAAAGATCCATGAAGGCCATGTAGATTGTACCTTGGCGGGCGATTGTACACTTCCCAAGGATCATATACAGGTTAAGGCATTGGGCCAGGGTAGACCACCCTGGGCGGAACCCATATTGTATGTTGGAGATGATCTTATTCTCTGCCACCCAGGAGGGTAATCTTCCCAATAACACCCTGCCCACAACCTTAACCACAGAATCAAAAAAGGAGATCGGGCGATAACACAGAGTGCTATCGCGATCGCCCTTCTTGAAGACTGGCACAATGGTTGAGGTGCCCCAAGAGCCCAGGCAACTGATCCTGGTCGCTACATTAAGCACCGCCATCAGGACCGGATCCCATAGGAGTGGGTTTGATTTGAAAAGATCCGGGGGATACTATCCGGGCCTGGGGCCTTGTTGCATGTCAGCCCTGGAATACCCTTCTCCACCTCTTTCTGTTCGAACGTTAGCGGATCGTTGGTGTTGGCCCTACCGAGGAGTTGGTGGTGAACGATGGGGCAGGCGAAGATGGATTGAAAGTAAGACACCCATTCGTCCTCAGTTATATTAGTGCCTATTTCTCCGTCACCCGCCCTTTCAAATAGAGGTCAGTTAATAATGCCCCAAAACCTTGCACAATTCCCCAAGTTGCTTGCCTCCAGAAGATCTCTCCACCTTTCCTCATTCCGTTCACCCTTCTGGGTGGCCAATGCCTGTTTGTATTCGAGACGACGGGCGCTAATCAAAGGTTGGTTTCTCGGAGTGGCTTTTAGGGCATCTTTTAGTTGTTTCGCTGCCCTAGAGCGTAGTGGGTTGAACCATCTGGGGTCCGGTGACACCGTCCTGTTTGAAGGAACGCATAGGAGAGACCCTAACTTGGTGATAATGCCATCAAAAGCCTTGAGGACTTCCCCCAGATGGGAATCAGATGACACACAATTGGCCAATTCTGATGCACAAAACCCTTGAACTTTGCTGTAAAATGAGTCTGGAGATATCTGCGACCATTTTAACCGGCGACTTCCCTCTACAGGTCTCAACATGCCTGGGGCTGTCCCCCTAGCTAATGTTGACAGCAGCCTTACTTCCAAGTGTTTACAGACAGGATTATGGTCACTAAAAATACTAGCCCTAATTGTGAACCCACGAAAACTGGACTGAAGACCAGTGGAGATCGGGATATGATCTATAACGGAACCGCTACTACATCCTTTAAAAGAGGGGATGGGCTGTTTGCTAAGGGGGGCAGTTAAAGACATTGATGAGAGCAAATCAAATTTGTTAAGCAAGTTGTTTAATACATCCCCCTGGATAGAATGCTCCAAATGGAAGCCCCGCATCCTGGCACATCCCAACTCAGCCATATTTCTGGATTTAGGATCTCCACAGGGGTGAATATTAAAATCCCCGCCACCATAAACGTATGTGCAACAGAGCCACAGGACTGTCTTATAAGATAACCCAACTGGGCAATCTTGCACTTCCCCTACATGCCTATTGCATTATAAAAATGAATAATGCCCATACTGTTATTTCCTCTCCTTAGGACAATTACTTGAAAACCCTTATTATCAGTAGGGAGTTGCTGTATCCTGCAGGGCACAGCCAACGATATATAGATCACCAGATGGGGTACCGATCGATGTTTTTAAACATAACATCGACTTTTGGTCACCCAATTTATTAAATGTTTTTAATGCCACGTTAGTAGGAACGTTACCAGCATGCTGGGGAGAAAGTATAATAGTACCTATTTTTTAAAAAGGGAATAGAGGAAAAGCCAAATGCTACCGTCCCATATCCCTTCTTGACTCGACCTCCAAATTGATGGGTAGAATCATGTCGGGGAGATTAGAAAACTGGGCCTCTGAGTATAACATTGTAACTGAGGTCCAGTATGGATTTAGAAGGGGAATCGGGACGGTGGAACAATGTGTAAACTTGGAGTTACTGATAGGGAAATATACCCTAGCCAAGGAAGTACCTTTACACCTTTGCTTTGTCGATCTCACCAGTGCTTTTGACCTTGTTAACCATGCTAAATTGTGGCAAACATTGAAATGGCTAGGTGCACCAAATGATATTATTCAATACTTATCCCAGATCTACACTTTTTTAACCTCCAGAGTACGGTTTAGTACAAATGGTGAATGTACCCCGGACTTTAGGGTTACTCGTGGGATACAACAAGAATGTGTTTTAGCACCCCTTTTATTTTCCTTATATATTAATAGTGATGATCCCTTTTTACAAAATTTCACTGTAGATGCCCCAAAAGTCGGGTCGTCCCACACTAGTACTTCTATATGCAGACGACGCAGTCTTGCTGTGAAGGACAGCGAACAGTCTGCAATGTTTAATAGAAAAATTCTCGCAGTACATGACTGAAAAAGACTTACAGCTGAATCTTAATAAAACCTCTGTCATGACATGTGGGAATAACAGATTGAAGAATAGACAACACCAAGTGGGAGGGGCCGCGATTAATAGACTCTCAACCTTTTCATATCTGGGATTACTTTTTAATGGGGTGCAGGGGGTGCTGGGGGTAGTGGGGTGGGGCGGCAAGGCAGGGGTTGGGGGAAAATTGGAAAAAAAGGAGAAATGGTGCATTATTGGACAAGGTATAAGTATGATTAAGAAGAGGATGATTAAAGATCAGTATCTTGTTGTAGGTGGCTTTGCTTAGCAGAATGGCAAACATTAGAATCTGCACAATTAATGTGGGGGGTATGAATGACTGGAAGAAAAGACAGAGATTGGCATATCTTGTGAAATATAATAGAATAGATGTTTTATGCCTACAAGAGACTCACCTACCATGGGCCAAGAGGAATTTGCTGCTCCTAAATGGTTTTGAGTTGGTGGCATGTTCAATGCAAACCTCAACCATTAGGGGGGTTGCTATCCTAGTACGAACATCTTTGGGAAAAGCTAGAAAAGTTAAAGTTGATAGCAATGGAAGATGGGCAATAGCCGAATTGGAATTAGGTTTTACGCTTAGTGTAATTTATGGATCAAACAAAGATAACCCTGAGATTTTTGATTATCTTGAAGCAGAGCTAGTTAGCTGGCCTACCCCTCTAGTAGTAGCAGGAGACTTTAATATCTCAGCAGATTGGGGTAATACAGCACTTTACTCTGGGCGGAAAACTAGAGTCTTTAAAGCAGTACAGGCTTTTATCAGCTCACATGGGCTGCAGGATGTGTGGGGCATTAAGGAACGTCAGAATCATGGTTTTACATATTTTTCAAACCCTGCTCAGAGGTATACAAAGTTGGATTACCTATTCATATCATCATCTGAAATCAATAGAGTGAGTATTACAAGACTCCCGAGAATAATCTCGAACCACAACCCCTTTGTTATAATATATGATCTGGGAAGGGTGGAACGGAAAAAGACAACCTGGACTTTTGAAAGAAGACTACTAGTAGATAATAGGTTCACAGACCATCTTACCAAATGGGTAGAGGAATTTTTCTCAGCAAATAGATACAGCACCTCCCGGAATGGGGTCTGGGAGGCATTTAAAGCTGCTTTAAGGGGAGAGACAATAAGCTGTTCAGCCAGGCTCAGATGGGAGGATAGAGGTGAGGTGGAGAAGTTAATGGGGAACCTAGGCAAAGCGGAAGAACGGCATGTTAGGCATATTGCCCCATGGAGGGATAGTAATGAAAGTCAAAATTTATTATTGGCGTTGAAGGCAGCACTACAGAAGGAAGTAACCCAGAAGGTGATTGGCGAATTCCAATCCTCTAGGGCCAAAAGATATGAAACAGGGGAACAAGCTGGGAGAGCTTTGGCTCTGCGGTTAAGGCAAGAAAAAGCCAAAAATGTAATCTCTCGTATAGAAGAGGGCGGGAATGAGTATACTGAAGTGAAAGACATATTGAGGGTTTTTGAGAACTTTTATCAGAGGCTCTATGACTCAGAAGATCTTGGTAGAAATCAGGGGGAGGAATTTGTGGACGGGGCCCCTGCTTGGATGATACAGCTAGAGAAGAACTTGACAAAGATATTACACAAAGTGAGGTCATAGCTGCATTGCGGGAATTAGCCCCCGGCAAAGCATCTTGTCCAGATGGGATCCCCCTCGAGGTCTATAGAGCCATAGAATCTGAGATCACTTCCCTTTTGGTAGATCTGTTTAATGGGGTCATGTATTCTGGAGTGGTCCCGGATTCTTGGAAGGAAACTAATATCATAATCTTTCACTAAAAGGGGAAACCGAGTGAGAAACCAGGGCCTATCGCCCGATATCCTTGATAAACGCGGACACTAAATTATATTCTAAGATATGGGCTAAAAGGTTGGGCAGGGTCATTGGCGGTCTCGTATCCCCGTTGCAGCATGGGTTTGTTCCCGGTCGGGGTACAACAGACCATATATGTAGAGCAATCACACTTTTTGATGCCCAGGCTGCCATGGGGGGGGGGGGGAGATTGCCATGATCCTGCTCGATGCAGAGAAGGCGTTTGACCGCGTTGCTTGGAGCTTTCTCTGGGGCATTTTGGCGGGGAGAGGATTTGGTGAGAAAATTATCAGAGCTCTTGAAGCTATGTATTTAGATCCGGTAGCAAGAGTGATGGTAATGGGCGAGAAATCGGATAAAATTAACATTAAGAGTGGAACTCGCCAGGGCTGTCCCTGCTCCCCTATTCTTTTCTCCCTGTATATTGACCCCTTTATCCAGAAAATTTTAAAATGCCCTAGGATAACCCCTGTTATATTTAATGGCCACTCGAATAAAATTTTGGCGTAAGCTGATGATTTGGCTGTGATAACTACTAACCCACATCAGGCACTTCCTATTCTGGCTCAGATGGCAAAGGTTTTTGGTTCTGGTTCAGGGTATTTACTAAACGAATCTAAAACACAGATAATTTGCTCGGAAAATATTGTTAAATCTGATTCCAGATTCGTGGATTCTGTCATATACTTAGGGGTCAAAATTAATGCGTCAGTGGACAGAATCGTGGAGGAAAACTATCCCCCCCTTATCAAATCTATAGACGCCGAACTTAAAAGAATAGATGTGCTGCATCTTTCATTGGTAGGGAGGGTCAACGCACTAAAAATGTTAATGTTTCCCAGAGTCTTATATTTGTTTCGGGCTATTCCCTTATTTATTGAGGAAAAAAAAATGAAAAATTTGGAGTCCTTATTTATACGTTTCGTCTGGCAATATGGTAAGGTTAGGCGTTCTACCAACCTTATGTCACTACCCAGGGAAAGGGGTGGGATGGCACTCCCGAATTTAAGATTGTATCACTGGTCTTGCCTATTGATCCAAATGTCTATTTTCTTTCAATGTGATTTGGGCAACGGGATGGAAAGTCTAGCGGCACAGTTTCCCCCCGATTTTTAAGATGCTGTTGGGGGGAAAGGCAACCGGTCTGCTGTTGTGTGAAGTGGAACGGAGATTCTATAAAAAGGCTCGACTCAAGACCTTATTCGGGGCATGGTTAGTTTGGAAATCTATCCTGAAATTCTTTAATGCCCCCAAGGTGAATTCTTATTTACATCTGAGTAATTCTAGTCTTTTTCCTCAGCTGAGAGCTGATAGGAATCCTCATGTCTGGAAGGGATTGGGGGTTAAGACCCTTGGGGATATTATGGTGGGGGACAGGATACTTGGGTTTGATGTTCTGCAGGGCAGATTTGGTATTCCAGCCAATAACTGGCTTCTTTATGGTCAAATCGTCCGAAACCTTAAGGCTTTAAGACCAAAGCTGTCCCCTAAGGTGGATCTCCCTTTGGTGGAGGTATTAGCCAGAGGGTGCAAGAAGATCAAAGTAGTGTATTTCTTGTTGAAATGATTGAGGATGACATCGAGAGGACAGAGTGTAAGTGGGCAACTAAACTGGGGAATTCCGATGTCGACCTGGATCTTGCTCTCTGCATGAATAAAAAGATATTTCGGGCTTCTAACCTCCGGGCTCAGCATTATAAAACAATTTTTAACCTTTATCATACGCCGACTAAATTATTTGCCGGGGGGGCCTGTAATATATCCACAATATATGTGGATATATTACACATGTTCTTTCACTGTTATAGGTTGCCCATAATTAAGGATGAGATAATGAAATTCTGGGGGGGGGGCTGCTAGGTCATAAGATCGATCTATCCCCTACCCTGATGCTATTTGGAACGGATTCTAAGCTGAACCTAGGGAAGGACGAGGAGGCCCTAGTTTTTATATCAGTTGCAGTGCTTCGGATTGTAATCTCTGCAGGTTGGAAAGATGTGATTGCTCCTTCCTTCCAGATGTGGCTCACAAGATTATTGAGTATATATAATATTGAGTCCAGTCTATATGAATTAAAGGGGGCAAAAACACGAGAGATGGGAAGACGTATTTGGGCCCCGATTGCAGAGTGGAGAGAAGTAAGAGTGTGATATAGGAGGTAGATTGTTAAGGTTATACCTATGATGATCAGCTGGGGTGGCCCGTGGGAACTGGTTTTTAGCAAAGCATATTTATTCTTAACTATGTATTTATCTCTTTGATTGTTAAATACTGATTTTGTATATATTGGTTTCAATTTTATGCTGGGCGTAAGCCCGGGTTTTGTATGTTTGCATCAAATTAATCACAATGTCTTTTTAATGCACCTTTTATTCCAATAAAAATATATTTAAAAAAAGAACCTAGATGTGTTATTAACCCCTATCCAGATATGCATTAATATTTTGCACTTTACACACCTTAGGAACAATATTCCTTGAATTTTAAAAGGTTTAACATTCTTTTTTTTAATCTCTTGTTATGAGCTATTCTCCACCTAATGCACTTTATGGAAAAGCACTTTACTCAGATGTGTTGAACGATTATGAAATATGTTGTTTGTAAGGATTTATAAATGTTTTTAAAATTTACTTTTTTATATCTTAAACAAATAATGATTAACGGTTTTTTGTATCTTCAATTATATTTGGACTGTCTGTTTGAAAGTAAAACACCTTCTGATTTAGCAACATTTTTAACGGTTTTTAGGAATGTTATTTTGATCAGTACGCTTTTATGGCTATATATTTTGCACCGAATAAAGCTCATTTGACTTGACTTGACTTGGCTCCTATATTTCTTTGGAGTGCTCCCGGTGTGGATCCCGGCGGGGATGTTTAAGCAATTGCAGGGCCAGATAATGGAATTCTTATGGGAAGCGGATAGGAGTAGAGTGGCCCTCTCAATGCTGACGAGACCTAGAACAATGGGGGGTATGGCTGTCCCGGGGTTCGAATATTATTACATAGCAGCCCAATGGCTCATGAAATGGGTAGGGAGTCGAATGTGTGGAACGGCGCAACAGGTAGGCTTGACACCCAGCATGGAACTCCTAACTATATGTGAAATGCTTCCACATGGGGGGACTGAAGATCTTTAGAAGACTGGAAGGATGTAGGAGTGACCACAGTGGGAGATTTATATAGGAGTGAAGCTTAATCCCTTTTCAGGTCCTTCAAGAAAGATATGACATTCCTGGGGGAGACTTCCTGTTACACACTGCCCTCACAGCGGCAATACGCAAGCACTGGAGAGGGGGGCTTGTAGTACCCACCATGTCAGAGAGTTTCCTGTCTGTAGTGACAGCGGCAGGGACACAAAAAGCGGTTACTTGCCTCTATGGGAGACTTCAATGTGAGAATCTTCCTGCCCTTAACAAAATACACCAAAAGTGGGCAGAGGATTTGGAATGGAATGGAATGGAGGCGGATTTATAAAGCGCATGGTTACCCGACAGCGTCCCAGCACTGAAGAGCAGAGAGTACTGTGGGGAAGATGATATTTAGGAATTCCTAAGGGAAGAGGAAGGTTTTAAGGAGCTTACAAGTGGATTCCCGAGAAAGCGTGGGGAGAGCTAGCGGAGAGAGAGAATAAGAGTACGAGAAATGCTAGTTTTTAGTTAGTACACTTCTATGTTTTACATAGAGCATACTTCACGCCGAGCTGTATTAATAGGTATTTCCATACAGAAACAGTGGCATGCCCACGCTGTAATACGGAGGGAGCAGAGTTTATTCATATGTTCTGGACTTGCCCAGAATTGAGGGACTTCTGGAGAGGAGTAACTACACTATTAGCGGGGATGACAGAAAAGGAGGTAGCAACAACACGGGTCACTGCTTTCTGCATTGGTTCCCTCACACCTCTAAAAACAAAGTGACAAGTAAATTCTAGGACTTGGGCTTGGTGTTGCAAAGAGAGAAATCCCTAGCCATTGGAAATTGCAGCGGGCCCTAATATACACAGGTGGAGGAAAGAATTCTTGAAATGGTCAGAATGCGAGAGGGCGGTCAGACTGAGAAGAGCAAAGAGGAATGGCAGTGGCAAAACATTATAGGCAGTGAGAGCATGGATGGCGCTGGTGGACTTGTTAAAGAGTCCTGAGATTGAGGAGGGGGAGGTCCTGCAGGTGGAGCCTAGGGGGAGGTAGCAGAAATCCACTCTCCCTGACATTGCAATCTTGAGCCAGGAAGAAACTGACGGGAGACAAGGACCCCTCTCCCTTCTACGGTCATAGGAGTACGGATTTACTATGGCAGACGGGGGGATTCTGGACATCCTTTGTAATCAGAGACCATGGGGAGACTACAATACATGACACACCTGGGGGGGGGGGGTAGGTTATGGGAGGTAGAGGGGGGATTTTGTTAGGTTATATGTGATGTATGACTGAGTTGCACTAGGACCTTTGACTAGATGACTGTGACAAAATTGTACTGCAAGAAAGGTAGGATGGGATATTGTGGGAGTAAGGAGGTAGCAGTATACATTCTAATATAAGAATTGCACGAGCATTTAGTGACAAAAGTATGGATGATACTGATATTTTTAATGGAGACGTGCAATTTTTTTAGTAATATGATCTCAACTGTAATGGGACTTGTATGAAACTGTCAGTTTTAATAACAAATTGCATAATAAATCTGCAATGCATCACGGGGGCTCAAGTTATAGTTAGCTCAGCTAACTATAACAGCTCAATTTCTCTGTTTTTGTACAAGTGAAATGTCAGCCTAACTATAACATCCCTGAAACCTGTGTTTTTTTCAGTGAATATCTAAGGGTTTTTAAATGCTAATTTCTGACTATGCCTACAGAGGTGCAGAAAGAGTAAGAAATGTGCCGAAAGAGGCAAGTAGGGTGCAGAATGAGGCAAGAGAAGAACAGAAAGAGACCAGAGAGTTGGAGAAACAGGCAAGAGAGATATAGAAAGAGGGAACAGGGGTGCAGAAAGAAGCAAGAGAGGTGCAGAAAGAGGAAAGAGGGGTGCAGAAAGAGGCAAGAGTGGTGTTGAAAGAGGCAAGAAGGATACAGAAAGAAGCAACAGACGTGCAGAAAGAGGCAAGAGAGGTGTAGAAATAGGCAAGAGAAGTGGATAAAGAGGCAAAAGAAGTGCTGAAAGAAGCAAAAAAGGTACAAAAAGAAGCAAGAGAAGGAATGAAAGAGACAAGAGAGTTACAGAAAGAAATAAGAGAGGTGCAGAAAAAAGCAAGAGAAGTGCAGAAAGAGGCAGGTGAGGGGCAGAAAAAGGCAAGAAAGATGCAAAAAGACGCAAGTGAGGTTTAGAAACAAACAAGAGGGGCACAGAAAGAGGCAAAAAGGGCAGAAAGGAGCAACAGAGGTGCAGAAGGTGGCAAGAGAACTGCAAAAAGAGGCAAGAGAGTTGCAGAAACAGGCAAGAGAGGTGTAGAAAAAGGGAACAGGGGTACAGAAAGAGGCAAGAGAGGTGCAGGAAGAGGGGTGCCGAAAGAGGCAAGAGGGGTACAGAAAGAAGCAAGAGAAGTACAGAGAGAAGCAAGAGAAGTGCAGAAAGAAGCAACAGGGGTACAGAAAGAGGCAAGAGGGGTGCAGAAAGTAGCAAGAGAGGCACAGAAAGAAGCAAGAGAAGTGCTGAAAGAAGCAACAGAGGTGAAGAAAGAGGGAACAGAAGTGCAGAAAGAGGCAATAGAAGTGCAGAAAGAAGCAACTGAGATGCAGAAAGAGACAGCAGAAGTGCAGAAAAACCAACAGAGGTGCAGAAAGAGACACGGGGGGTGCAGGACAAGGCAAGAGAGGTATAGAAACAGAGAAGAGGGGTGCAGAAAGAAGCAAGAGGGGTGCAGACATTTGCAAGAGAGGTGCAGAAAGAAGCAAGAGCAGTGCAGAAAGAACCAACAGAGGTGCAGTAAGAGGCAAGAGGGGTGGAGAAAGAGGCAAGACAAGTGTAGAAAGAAGCAAAAAGGGTACAGAAGGAGGCAAGAGGGGTGCAGAAAGAGGCAAGAGGGATACAGAAAGAAGCTAGAGAAATGCAGTAGGAAGCACGAGGAGTACAGAAATAAGCAGAAGAGGTACAGAAAGAGGCAAGAGGAGTACATAGAGAGGCAAGAGAGGTACAGAAACAAGCAGGAGAGGTGCAGAAAGAGGGACCAGGGGTACAGAAAGAGGCAAGAGAAGTGCGGAAAGAAGGAATAAGGGTTCAAATAAAGGCAAGATGGGTACAGAAAGAAGCAAGAGAAGTGCTGAAAGAAGCAACAGAGGTATAGAAAGAAGCAAGAGAACTGATGAAAGAGACAAGACAGTTACAGAAACAAACACGAGTGGTGCAGAAAAAAGCAAGAGAAGTGCAGAAAGAGGCAAGTGAGGTGCAGGAAGAGGCATTAGAGGTGCAGAAGGAGGCAAGAGAGATACAGAAAGAGGCATGTGAGGTGCAGAAACAGGCAAGAGGGTTGCAGAAATGAGCAACAGGAATGCAGAAAGAAGCAAGTGAGGTGCAGAAAGAGGCAGGAAAAGTGCAGAAAGAGGCAAGAGAAGTACAGAAGGAAGCAACAGAGGTGCAGAAAGAGGCATGAGAACCACAGAAAGAGGCAAGCGAGTTGCAGAAACAGGCAAAAGAGCTGCAGAAAGAGGGAACAGGGGTGCAGACAGAGGCAAGAGAGGTGCAGAAAGAGGAAAGAGGGGTGCAGAAAGAAGCAAGAGGGGTGCAGACATTTGCAAGAGAGGTGCAGAAAGAAGCAAGAGCAGTACAGAAAGAACCAACAGAGGTGCAGTAAGAGGCAAGAGGGGTGGTGAAAGAGGCAAGACAAGTGCAGAAAGAAGCAAAAGAGGTACAGAAGGAGGCAAGAGGGGTTCAGAAAGAGGCAAGAGGGGGAACAGAAAGAAGCGAGAGGTGCAGTAGGAAGCACAAGGAGTACAGAAAGAAGCAGCAGAGGTACAGAAAGAGGCAAGAGGAGTACATAAAGAGGCAAGAGAGGTATAAAAACAAGCAGGAGGGTCGTGCAAAAAGAGGGAACAGGGATACGGAAAGAGGCAAGAGAGGTGCGGAAAGAAGGAAGAAGGATGCAGAGAAAGGGAAGAGGGGTACAGAAAGAAGCAAGAGAAGTGCTGAAAGAAGCAACAGAGGTATAGAAAGAACCAAGAGAAGTGATGAAAGAGACAAGAGAGTTACAGAAACAACACACAAGAGGTGCAGAAAAAAGCAAGAGAAGTGCTGAAAGTGGCAAGTGAGGTGCAGGAAGAGGCATGAGAGGTGCAGAAGGAGGCAAGAGGGATACAGAAAGAGGCAAGTGAGGTGCAGAAACAGGCAAGAGGGGTGCAGAAAGTAGCAACAGGAATGCAGAAAGAAGTAAGCGAGGTGCAGAAAGAGGCAGGAAAAGTGCAGAAAAGAGGCAAGGGAAGTACAGAAGGAAGCAACAGAGATGCAGACGGAGGCAAGAGAACTGCGGAAAAAGGCAAGAGAACTGCAGAAAGAGGCAAGAGAGTTGCAGAAACAGGCAAAAGAGGCACAGAATGAAGGAACAGGGGTGCAGACAGAGGCCAGAGAGGTACAGAAAGAAAGAGGGGTGCAGAATAAGGCAAGAGGGATGTAGAAATTTGCAAGAGAGGGGCAGAAAGAACCAACGGAGTTGCAGAAAGAGGCAAGAGGAATGCAGCGAGAGGCAAGAGAAGAGCAGAAAGAAGCAAAATAGGTGCAGAAAGAGGCAAGAGAACTGCAGAAAGAGGCAAGAGAGGTGCAGAAAGAGGCAAGAGAGGTGCAGAAAGAGGCAAGAGAGGTGAAGGAAAACAGAAGAAGGGTGCAGAAAAAGCCACAAAGGGTGCAGAAAGAAGAGAGATGTAGAAAGAAGGAATAGAAGTGCAGAAAGAAGCAACAGAGGTACAGAAAGTGGCAAGACGGGTGTAGAAAGAGGCAAGAGAGGTATAAAAAGAGGGAAGACGGTGCAGAAAGAGGCAACAGGGGTGCAGAAAGAAGCAAGAGAGGTACAGAAAGAAGCAAGAGAAGTGCAGAAATTAGCAAGGCAGGTGCAGAAAGAGGCAAGAGAAGTGTAGACATAAGAAAGAGAGATGCAGAAAGAAGCAAGAGAGGTACAGGAAGAGAGTACAGAAAGAGGCAGGAGGGGTGCATAAAGAAGCAAGAGAGGTACAGAAAGAAGCAATAGAAGTGCAGACAGAAGCAATAGGGATGCAGAAAGAGGCTAGAGGGGTGCAGAAAGAGGCAAGAGAAGTGCAGAAAGAAGCAACAGTGGTGCCAAAGGAGCCATGAGAACTGCAGAAAGAGGAAACACAGTTGCAGAAACAGGCAAAAGAGGTGCAGAAAGTGGGAACAGGGGTGCTGAAAGAGGCAAGAGCAATGCAGAAAGAACCAACAGAGGTGCAGAAAGAGCCAAGAGGGGTTCAGAAAGAGGCAAGAGAGGTGTAAAAAGAGGGAAGACAAGTATAGAAAGAGGCAACAGGGGTGCAGAAAGAAGCAAGAGGGGTGCAGAAAGAAGCAAGAGGGGTGCAGAAAGAAGCAAGAGAAGTGCAGAAATTAGCAAGAGAGGTGCAGGAAGAGGCAAGAGGGGTACAGAAAGAGGCAAGAGACATACAGAAAGAAGCAGAAGAGGTGCAGAAAGAGGCAAGAGGGATGTAGAAGGAGGCAAGAGAGATGCAGAAAGAGGCAAGAGAAGTGGAGAAAGTAGCAAAAGAGGTACAGAGAGAGGCAAGAGAGGTGTAGAAATAGGGAAGAGGGTACAGAAAAAGGCAAGAGAAATGCCCTAAAGAAGCAACAGGGGTGCAGAAAGAGGCAAGAGGGGTGCAGAAAGAAGCAAGAGAGGTGCAGTAAGAAGGGAGGTGCAGAAAGTGGAGGAGATATGCAGAAAGAGGAAGAAAGGTGCAGAAAGAAGCAAGAGAAATGCAGAAAGAGTCAAGAGGGGTGCAAAAAGAAGCAAGAGTGTTTTGCACACCATTAGTGTCAAGTTAACACCCACATTTAGCAATAAGCAACAGGTGACCATTCTATGTTTGCAAGGGACCTTCCAACACGCTATAACACTTGTCTCTGCATTTTTCTTAATGTTTGAGTCATTTGAGCTAGAAACAAGGGTTTCTTTGTTAAAATCTGCACATTTTGCAGCAGATGATGGATTGTGTGGCAAATGCGGAAAATTTATAATTGTGCAAAAGTCGGACAGTCGAACAGTCGCATATTTCAAGTGGCCGTGCTCATACCTCTGACTAGGTCCAAGAAGTGCTCCTTAGTGGTTCCTTCTTTTTTTGTCTCATTAGGTTTATAGTTTAGCTTCTATGGAAACTAGGAAGACTAATCCTGAGGTTACCACTCCACAACACAGACTACTATACCACATAATTACTCTCCATAACACATAATCCCACTCTACATAATTCTTATACACTAAATGCCACATACTTTCTGTCCACATAATTTCACTGCACAGCATACCACATAATTTCACTACACACAATGTACATCCACTCCACTGCAAAAACATTAGTAAAAAACGTTTACATTTATAACACTAATAGCTCTAACTCTTGCAAATCTGAGACCTATTAGAACTAGTAGTCACATTTGCAGAGTGGTAGAGAAAGAAGGCTGGACCTTCGACCAGCGCTCAGGAATTCCGCTGCATAGGACTTACAGGAGGTACCTGGAGGGCTTCTTGGCCCCCAGAGTCCCTCAGGAGTAAAGTGAACTTCATCCCCATCCAGTAAAAGGCCAGGAGGCGCGTTTGCAGCGTGGTGGAGAAAGGGGGCCTGGCCTCCAAACACCTCTTGACAATCCCACTGTGGGACTTACTGGAGGTAACAGGAGGGGTATTTGGCCCACACGGTCATCCTTAGGGGCCATCTACCCCTCCTATTACCTCCAGTAATCTCCCACAGAAGGATTGCTAAATTCTCATAGCAGGCCATGCCTCCTTTGCCCATCACTCTGCAAACCTGCTCCCTGGTGCGTTCTTGGATGGGGACTGAAGTCCCCTTTGCTGCTGGGGGTCCATAGGGCCCAACTATCCTACCTGTTACCTCCAGTAAGCACCACACAGTGGGATGGCAGAGAGGCGGACACAAGCCACACCCCCTTTCTCCACCACTTTGCAAACGTACTTTGTGATGCACCCTTGGTTGGGGGATGAAGTCTCCTTGCCTCCTGAGGGTCCCTGGGGGTCAACTAGCCCTCCTGTTACCTCTAGTAAGCCCCACACAGCTGGATAGCTGAGAATGGTCAGAGGCCACCCCCCCTTTTTACACCACTCTGCAAACAATCTGCAAACATGGTGAGGTGGTGGTTCCCGGGGGTCTGCAACAGACCCCACATTTACATAATCTATGCCCCAGGGAGGTGGTGGTCCCCAGGACAGTTTGACGGGCAGGAGCCCCACCCCACACTATATTAATTTTTAAAAAATCAGCTGGAGGTGACGGTCCCTGGGCCTGCAGGGGTATGAGGCCCCCGCATATAAATATTAAAAGGAGGTGGTCGTCCCCAGGAGCCCCCCATGCATTTTATTCAACATAAAGCCCCAGGGAGGTGGCTGGGGGGAGCTGCATGCCCTCGAATATTATAAACAAAGCCCCAGGGAGGTGCCGGTCCCCAGATCTGTGGGGAACCCCGCAGGCCACGCACCATATGTTGAGATTGCCCCAGGACCTGGCCCATCTGGGGCTTAATTAAACAAAGCACGGGAGACCGCACTTTGTTGTTTTTTTTCAGCAGGACTTGCGGACCCTACGCGAATCCAGCTGGAAATATTTTTTTAAAAACCCTGAGCAGGTGTAGGGGGTCGGGGTGTTTCTACTCTGCCCCCTTTTCTTGTTTGTTTACCTTATTTTTATATATGTGACTCGGTTCAACTGGCTGGTTGGAACTGTTGGCAGCCAATCAGAGTCAAGCTCGAGATTGGGAGGGTTCGCGGATCCACAGCAGTCACCAGATATCTATATTTCTAAATATATTAATTTCTCAGGAACTACTGAATGGATTTACACTATTTAACAGAAAGAGTGCACTCCAGTCCAAGAGCTACCTTTATGCCAAATTTGGTGTAATTCCGTTCAGCAGTTCGGGCTGTAGCTGCGACAAACTTTTCCTATGAAAATTAACATGGAGACACATATATATACATATATATATATATATCTCAAAACTGCTTTTCTATCAAAGTCTTTAAGCGTAGGATTAGCACAGTGCCATCCACGCCGAGATAGAAATGGACAAAGTCTTTTACCATTCCTATAGCAAAGTTTTTAAGCATAGGATTAGCACAGTGCTATCCTTGCCGAGCTGTAAAATGGCAAAGCCTTTTACCACTCCAGGCTCAGTATTATTTTGTTTATTTAGGGAGTTTTATATAGCGCCTGCCAGACCCGTGGGTATCGGAGCGCTTTACAACAGATTATAATGCAGGAAAACAAAAATCAGGCATAGATATACAAGTTGTTTCATATCGTCCCGGTGTGTGATGCTACAACTGAGGTAAGGCAGTCCTGGGAGCCTCACATCCTGTCATGAGTGGAAACCTATTACAGGGAGGAGGAGAACCAAGGGGGGGGCGAAGGGGCACTAGGAGGAGGTAGATGATGGTGAGAAAGTGGCAAGGTACTGGAGAAAGTCGGCAAGTGTCCAACAGCAAGGTTTAACTGTTCGGGAAGGCGCGGTTGAGGAAGAGGTCTTTTAGGAGTTTTTTTAATTTTACAAAGGGCGGGATAGTTCTAATGTGTGCTGGGATGGAATTCCAGATTTTGGCTGCGTTTCCAGCGAAGGATCAAACGGCGTTTTTTTGTTTGCGTGTTTTCATAGGGATGAGCAGTAGGGAGTTTGAGCTCCTGAGGTTCCTTGTTTGGCCGGCCTTATTGAGTTTGGAAGCCAGGTATTCTGGTTTCCCTGTGTGGGGGGCTTTGTGAGTGACACAGGCAATTCTGAAGCTGGCACACATCCCAACTGGGAGCCATTTTAGTTATTTGAGTGCAGGTGCAATGTGCTCAAATTTCCTGACTCCGGTGACCATTCCGGCTGCTGCGTTTAGAGTAGTTTTAAGGGGAGCCAGGTGGGATTTCGCTGTACCAGTGAGGATAGCATTACCATAATCAAGTCTGGATATCACTAAGGATTGGGTGGCTTGTTTGAGGTCTTTGGGTGGGATGAAGGGTGAGATTACCATTGAGAGCATCTATTGCTTTGATCCTTTCCATGGTTTGGGGTTTTTCTTCTTTGTTGGAGATGAGGAGTATTTCGCTTTTGTCTTGGTTGAGTTTGAGGTGGTTTATGGCTAGCCAGTGTTGGACTTCTTTGAGAGTGTTGTTTAGTCTCTGAATATCTTCAAAGGAGGAGGTTTCCAGATAGATCTGGGTGTTGTCTGCATAGAGATGGAAGGTGTTGTTACAGCTTTGGATTGGTAAATACCATCCAAGCCAACCTGAAATGAATAAAAGCAACCCCTGACACGTGTTTGGCTCTCATCAGAGCACTTCAGAGAGGTATAGCTTTGTCCAGACACAAGGGAGCACCCAGTAGAAGTCAAAACAATTCCCTTTCAGGCATAGAGTGACGCATAAATTATGCCAAAAAAGCAGAGAACTCTGGGTAGTTTTCAAGCTTATTGGAAAGCAGCTCCAGTATAGAGCACTCTCAACACCAGCGACACTCTAAATTTGCTCACCTCAAATGTCTGCTTTTCAAAGTCTTTAAGTGTAGGATTAGCACAGTGCCATCCACGCCGAGATAGAAATGGACGAAGTCTTTTACCATTCCTACAGCAAAGATATATATATATATATGCTGCTTTGTATTTTAAAAAAAACATGTGCTATTGCATCAAGTCTTATCATGAGTTAAGGAATACAATGGTGTATAGATTACTGTGAATTGTAACATACCCAGTATTTTTTCCATGTCTAGTATTGCTGATTTTTGTAACTACCAATCACGTAACAGAGTGACGTGCACTTGCACTTTAAAAATGAACTGCTCCTTCTATAGCGTTATGTGACCAAGGCCTCTGGGCAGGCCGAAACCAGCCTGCCCAGTTATGCTGGTGGCGAAGAAAAAAACGAAATAAATTATTCACCTTAAGCCTGGGTCAGCTCTCGTTTCCTTCTCTGGTGGAGTCCTGTTCGAGGGAAGATTACTGGAGTTGTTGGTTCGAGTTGTTGTTGCATATATATATATATATATTTAAAGCTCCACTGTCAAAACAAACGTTGACACACCAGCACTCTCAGGAGGTTAACCCTAATCAGGTTTATTGCACAAGAACAAACAATAAAACAGACGCGTTTCAGCACTTGCCTTCGTCAGTGTCAATATTATCACATGAATGATATCATCAGTGATGTGATCAGTGATGTCAATTGAGATGTCATCAGTGATGTCATCAGTGATGTAATTTGAGATGTCATCAGTGATGTCATCAGTGATGTCACTGACCATGTCATGAATGATGTAATATGTGACATCATCAGCAGTGGATTGCGGGTGCGCGAAATATAGTTAGTACAACTAACTATATAGGAGCAAATTCAATGGTTTTTTAAAATGCTAATTCCTAACTATATATGACCTGAAACCTATGGTTTTTTCAGTGAATTTGTATGTTTTTTTAAATGCTAATACCTAACTATATATGACCTGAAACCTATGTTTTTTCACTGAATTTGCAAGGTTTTTTAAATGCTAATTCCTAACTATATATGACCTGAAACCTATGGTTTTTTAAGTGAATTTGCAAGGTTTTTTAAATGCTAATACCTAACTATATATGACCTGAACCTTATGTTTTTTTCAGTGAATTTGCAAGGTTTTTTAATTGCTAATACCTAACTATGTAAGGCTTGAAACCTATGGTTTTTTCAGTGAATATATATATTTAATATAATATATATATCATTTTTATTTTCAAGTTTTTTTTATATTATTACAGGGCCCGCGCACCGTGAGCGCTCCGTAAGCACACCGTAAATGCTCTGAGCTCTTACCCTGACTAATTTTTTTAATTTCTAAAACAGATTATCTACGTTTTTAACGTAGATTTTAAAGGTAGACAATATCTGCTTTAATGTAGAAAATGTTTTTTTTAAACTTTTAACAACAGTATATTACTTTTTGAAGTAGTAACAAATCTCGCAAGGGTACGTCGCACGTGCACGCAACGTAAGAGCTCCGTCCGTGCACCGTAAATGCTTCGAGCTCTTCCCCCCGAAAGTTTTATAAACTTTAAATTGTTATATCTACGTATTCATTGCACAATGTAAAGGTACACATTATCTGGGATAATAAAGAACATGTTAATTTTAACTTTTAAAGACCATATATAACTTTATTAAAGCAATTATAAATCTCGGGAGGGTGCGTACTACGTAAGCGCATCGTAAGACGACGTAAGCGCTCCGTAAATAATACGTAAACGCACCGTAAGCTTACGTAAGCGCTCCGTAAACGCTCCGTAAGCTTACGTCCAACCATGTGACCTCATAATAAAAGATTTTATTGGTTTATGATACTTCCTACTCCAGTTCTTGAAAGACGCCCCCCATCTTCATCATTCTTCTTTGGCTTTCGAGGAAGAAACACCTTTTTTCATCAGCACTTTGCTCCTGAAAAATCTATTGAAATGTCTGAACAGCAGGAACCTGAGCATTCGGAACATGAGGAACCTGAGCATTCTGAACATGAGGAACCTGAGCATTCTGAATACCAGGAACTTGAGGATTCTTCTAGTTCATCTTCAGAAGAGTTTGTTCCTGAAACCCCTAGATCACCGAAAGAGTCCATAGTTTGGAAAAAAAATTAATTCCCAGAAGGACAGAAAAAGGTAAATGCGCCTTTTGTCACATGCAAAATCTGTGACACGGTATTTTCCAGAGGGGATCCACAGAAGAAGTACAGCTTTGGAACTTTTAGCATGGAACGCCATGTCAAGAATATACACCCAAACAATTGGAGTAAAGCTGTAATGAAACGATCATCAGAGGAGCAGGGCTCTGCTCCCAGCACTTCTTCTCAACCAACAGCACCACCAACGCAAGCATCAATGATTGCAAATATCCAACCAGAACTTAAGAATTTGATGATGCAATGCATTCGTTGCCAGAAACTAATAGCCTTTAGACAAGAGTCCATTCAAGTTATCCTGCAAAAAAACAGGAAGCACAGGTGCACCCCATAATTTTTTTCTTTATTTTTCATAGTTTGTTCCGGTTGAACAATTATCTGCCTTAAAAAGTTTTTTTACATTGTTTTTCAAGCAAAACAAAAACAAAACAAAACAACAGTTCTTTTTAGAACTACCTCTACTGGTTAAAGAAAGAACTATATTTCTATGTTTGTATGTAAAAGTTTGTCATAGTGAATGTCAAAGTGCAAAACTATAAGGATGTGGTACAGCATAAACCTATAAGGCATTTACCTATAGTATACTGTACTACTTCCAAAGCACTGAAATGTAACATATGTATATAAATATGTTACAACTTAATGGGCCAGATGTACGTAATCTCGATTTACCTACTCATAAATACCGAGGGCCCGATGTAAGTAATCCAAGATTACCACTTCTTAAATACCGAATCATACCGATTCGGTATTTAAGAACTGACAATGGGGATGTAGGTATTTTTACCGAATTAATTACCGATTCGGTAAAATTCGGTAATTACCGATTTGATAATTACCGAATCTGTATTTGCCATTGATTTCTATGGGCCTTGAAGGTAAATACCGAATCCTGCCAGGGGGAACAGGGTGTCACTTTGACACCCTGTAGCCCCCCTGTTTTTGGCTTGTGTGCAATGTGACACACATACATGCCCTTTTGGAATGTATGTGTGACACATGGCACAGGTGTACATGCACAGATGTGCATGTACACAGAAATTCCTTATTTACCACCCAATTATATTGAGTGGTAAATAACGAATTCTTAGACGCCTCTAGCATTATCAACAGTGCTACCTACATTAGAATTGACAGATTTGATATTTTTACCGAGTCTGTATTTACCGATTCGGTAATTTTACCCATTCGGTAAATACAGAATCGGTAAAAATACCAAATCTGTAAATAAATGCCTCCTACATAGGAAAAGGCATTTACTGGTCGGTAACGGCCAAATTCAGCCGTTACCAACCGGTAAAGGCCTACCTACATCGCATCCCAAATCATACCACTTCAATATTTAAGAGTAGGTAAATGGGATGTATGTAATTTCTCTTTTGAAATTACCGAATCTGTATAATTCAGTCATTTTACCGAATCGGTATTTACCGATTCGGTAATTGCCATTGATTCCCTTGGGCCTTGAGGCCGTATAGTATTCGGTGGTAACTAACGAATATTTAAGAGCCTGTTGCACTGTTTTCAAAACAAAGAAGTGTAAACAAAAGTGAACACAAAAGGGAAGAGGTGTGAGAAACAGAGAGAAGGAGGTGCACTGGAGGAAGTGGAGTGCCAATAAATGAAGGTTTACTAACAGGTAAGAAATGGATAACAGAGTGAAGGAAGGAGAATAAGATCAAACCTAACAAAATATAGAAAGAGGGAAACTGACTGGGGTAAAGAGGAGGAGTGGTAGAAAGAGAGAGCAAAGAAGATTAACTGTAAGGGAGAGACATGTAGAGAGAGAGGGAGCAAGGGACTGAGAAAAAGTGAGGCAGTTATTCTGTCACAATAAGAGAGTGATAACAAACTTATTTTTGCTTCTCATACTTACCTTATAAATAATGAAAACTTAGACACTGATGCGAAAAAAGTGTTTTATTTCTTATACTTACCTTCTAAGATATAAAAAAACTTAAAGAAATTATTTAAAAAAATATAATATCTGTAAAACACAAGAAACAAATACATTATAATGCATACAATGTATATTTCACAATACAAGAGAGAAGGAAGGAGATTAAGAGTCAAGAAAGATAGATGGCACATGCAGAGGGACACATGCCACAGGTAGAGAATAAGATGGTGCAGGCAGAGATTGAGATAGAACAAGTAGAGGGTGATATGGTGCAAGCAGAGGGTAAGATGACACACGCACATGCATATATTATGCAGACAGAGGGTAAGATGGCACACACACACAGAAACATGGAACAAGCAAAGGAAGACAAAGCACAGTCAAAAGAGAGATGGCGAATGAGCGTGAGACAAGGGGAGTGAGGACACAGAGGGAGTAAAGGACAGAGTGAGAGAAGGGGACTGAGTGAGGGAGCAAAGAAAGACAAGTGATGGAGTGTGGGTGAGTTAAAGAGAGCGAGTGTAAGGGAAGGGCAGTGAGGCAGTGAAGGGACAGAGGAAGTAAGGCTAACAGAGAGACAGTGAAGAAAGAGAAGTGAGGATGTCAGAGTTCAAAAGGAGTGACAGAAGGAGTAAGTGAAGTGGAGTAAGGTGAGTGAGGGAAGGTTAATGAATAAGGGAGCAAAAGAAGGAAAGAGGTGAAAGGGAGTAAATCAGATGAACTGAGAAAAGGTAAGTGAGGGAAACAAGAAAGGAGAAGGGGAGTGAAGGATAGGAATAAAGGGTACTGAGGGAAGCAGCCTAACGAAACAAGGGTGAGGTGAGTGAGAGAAGGACAGTGAAGTTGAAGAAAGACAAATGATAGAGGGTGGATAAAGTCGAGTGAGCGTGAGACAATGGGAGTGAGTGATTGACTACACACAGGGAGTGAAGGAAGGAGTGATAGAAGGAGACTCAGTGAGGGATCAAAGAACGGAGAGTGAGGTAGTGTAGGTGAGGGAAAAGGAGTGACAGAATGAGGTGATGGAGAGAGTCACGCTAAGAGACAGGGAGCGATGGAAGGATAGACAAAAAGAGAAATAAAAAAGTTTTTGGGGTCAGTCGTACTTACCTTATAAATGAAATATCTGTGGAAACGAAAAAACAAATCAGTTATAATACGTTATTCACAATACAAGAGACAAAGCAGGAGAAAAAGGAAAGAGGAGTTAGGGAAGGGAAATGAGGGAGAGGAAAGGGGGAATTAGTGCAGGTGCGTTAACAACAGTGAGTCTAAGAGAGAGGGAGTGATGGAAGAGTACAGAGAAAGTAAGAGGACACAGGGAGTTTTGTGAAGGTGTGTTTGAAGTGCAGTTAGGTGAGTGACAGAAGGGGAATTAGTGAGTGAGCAAAGGAAGGAAAGAGAGGTGAAGGGGAGGGAAAACAGAGGGACTGACTTAACATGAGTGGGTGAGAAGACTAAGAAGAAGGGGAGTGAAGTATAGAGAATGAGGATAAGTGAGGGTAGCACAATAAAGGGACAGGGGTGACGTAAGGGGAAAAGAATGACAGTAAGTTTGACGAAACAGAGGTGATAGAGGATGAACAAAGGCGAGTGAGCATGAGACAAGAAGAGTAAAAGAGTGAGGAAATAGAGGGAGTGAAGGAAAGAGTGAGAGAAGGGGACTGAGTGAAGGAGCAAAACAAAGTCAGTGACAAAATGTAGATGAGTTAAAGGGAGTGAACATAAGAGAAAGGGAGTGAGAAACTGAAGGGATGAAAGCAGTGAGGTTAAGAGAGAGGCAGTAAGGGAAGGATAGAGAGAAACAGAAATAAAAAGGTTATGAAAATTTATTTTTTATTAGTCGTACTTACCTTATAAATGTATTATCTGTGGAAGAGAGTAAACAAATCAGTTATAATATATATTTCACAATACAAAATGCAAATTAACTTGTACAACATGTTATATGGTTTATTTTTGCTGTTCTCAGAATATATTGATTTTCACTAAAAACAGTGAGTTCAATACTATTCATCATATCACAGCGGGCAAAAAAACCACAATCGAAATGATTGTGTTTAAAAAACCCATAAAACTTAGAAAAAACATATCTTAAATGTTTTCTTCGAAACAGCAATTTCTAAGATACAGTATCTCATTATTATACTCTCAAACTAAAGTGATATAGAAACATATATTAACCACATTTACCCGAAATACGTATTCTTCATTTACATACCTTTCCACATGGCCAAATGGTATACAGAAAGTCCTCTTTTTGGAAATTACTTAATCATAGTTTTAAACTTCCATTTACCCGACTTTATGAATAAAAAGTCCAACATCTATTTCATCATCTAACAATAATTATATTTGCACCTCTGACTTTTTTGAGCAACACACTTACTTTTATTAACTGCTCCAATCTTCATTGTCCAATTACTTTCACTAAAATTTCGGTTCTAAAAACACTAGGTAAGAATTTGTTAAGTCAAAAGGCAAACGTTGTTTGAAAATCAATTGAGTATCATTACAAACTTATGTAAAAACATATATTATCAACATTTACCCGAGAAACTCATTTTTCATTGATATACTTTCCCACATGGCCAAATAGTACGTAAAAATTCCTTGGTTTGGAAAATACTTAATAATACTCTTGATCTTCCATTTCCCGACCTTCTGCATGAAAAGTTCCAACGTCTTTCGTAACACCTAACAATATTTATATCTCCACCCAAGGATGTGTATCATGTCCATAAAACCTTAAACAACCGTTAAACTATCAGAATCTGAACATCATATAGTATCCTATCTTTTATTAATTGCTCCAATCTTTCTAGGCCAATTACTTTTCCTAAAATTTAGGTTGTAAAAACACTAGGTAAGAATTTTTTAAGTCAAAAGGCAAACGTTTTTTGAAAGTCAAAACAGTATCATTACAATAAGTCCAGCCTTTTTGACATTTTAAATAAGCTGTATAATGTCCAGATGTTGTTGAAGGACCATCATGGAAAATAATTGCTACTGTTACAAAGGTTCTTCCTGAAATTGATAATTGAGAAGCAACAAAATGTTTAATTAAAGTTGTTAATTTAGTTCCATCAGGTCTACATCATTGGAACATTAAAATTACGTACTGTCCATATCTTTGTATAAATAATGTTGATAGCATTGCAGAGTTACATTGTGTACAAACCATGTTTTGATCAGCTGCTCTAACTAGATTATTAAAAGACACTGATTTGCAGTATGGTAGAGTCAAATATATAAATCTTTCAGTATCTACTGTTGTACTACTTGAAAAGGAACAATTATCGCAGACATGTTGCTATTTATAAGAAAGGCCAGAAAGATTTTCAACATCTATACCTTCCTCCTGCAATACAACAAGCATGTACATTAGAAATTCCTGACAATCTTGCTGAATATCCTGAGAAAATTGAGTTATACCAGAACATATGTCTAAATCATTTTGAATATCAGAAACACTTTCTATATTTGTTCTATCGCTGCTACATTTCTCAAACACAGTATTCAACAAACAACAAAAACTTTGATCCCGATTTTCAACAATCTGTTCTTGCAAACTTTGGAGAAAAAAAACAACATCAACCACTACATTAGCATAGCAGTTGACACCAGAACTGTTCTCAAACTGAAATCCAACAATATCTTCAACAGAATCCTCTTTGTTTCTGCTTACAATTACTGGTTCATCTACATTTCTTTTTTTTGCTACAGCCTTGCTACAATTTTTCTCATTTCTTCTTTTTCGGCCTACCACACGCTTTTCAAATAGAGGATATTGAGGTAAATTTGGAGCATTCTCTCTTCTTAACCTATTATATTCCTTTACACAATTTAGATCTGCACTAATCTTTGTCACATCAAAATCAATCAAGTACAATCCAGATAAAGTTCTGACTCGAGATAAAGGAACATATGCCATACCCTCTTTGAAGACAGAACTTCCAATATTCATCAAAGCACTATCTACACTTAAACCTTGAGATTTATGAATAGTTACTGCATATGACAAAGAAACAGGAAACTGTTTTCGGCGGACATATAAATCTTTCACAAACAAAAATCGAACAGAACAACGACTAAACTGTTGTACTTCTTCAATTCCATCAAATTTAATTTTCAAAAATTCAATTCCATCTCTATTTCGGTAATTCACAAAATCAACAACATGACCCGTTGCTCCATTTACTAAACCTCTTTCCACATTTAAATTCCGTCGTAAAATTATACGACAATTTAGACATACATATAGAGTCTTTTCAAAACCAACAGTTTTAGAAATTGTCTTCTCTAAAGAATCCAACTTTGATTTCAACTTTTCTGACAAAACAATAGTAACTCCTTTGTGCTCAATATTATCAATAGCTTCCAGTTTCACAATCTCTTGATGTTCTAACTCTAACATTTTGTTGTTGAAGACTGAACATTCTCGAAGAGTTGGCATCAAGCATATTACACTTTTGTTTTCAGCAATTTTCTGATAAATAATCTCTGGGAGAATATTTTCCTTTGGAAACAAATTTGAAATTAATCGTGACTGTAAAGCTTCTTTGCCATGTTCAGTTACTTTTCCAATTCTTACATCTTGTAGAATATTTTTATAATCTTCATCCTTTTCCTGTCGCATGTTTTGAAGCAGTTCTGCATATTTAAAATATAATCAGATATTCACATTTTCAATGCTTCCAAGGCACTTTCTTGTATCTTTTTATTTATTTATTTATTGAAGTTTTGTATAGCGCTAGCTGGACCCGGAGGTATCAGAGCGCTTCACAGCATGTACAAATTGTGTGCAAACAATATCTGAACGGAAAATGGGAGCAAAGAAGAAAATACAGACAAAGCATCTTTGGTTAAATAAATCTGCGTCAGAATGACAACAGTACCGGAGCGTGATTCCCGGTGGTGGGATATCAATATAAGCCTTCTTCAGTCCATTCTGGGTTCCTCTTTACGGTCGAGAGCGCTCTAGGAAGAGGGCTTTTAGAAGTATCTTGAATTTCGGGAAGGAGGGGGTCAGTCTGATGTGGGAAGCGATGGAGTTCCAAATTTTGGGCACATTACCCGCGAAGGATTTCGTTCCGTTTTTTTGTTTCCGAGCTCTTAGTGGGATGAGTAGAAGCATGTTGAAGCTTCTGAGGTTCCTGGACTGACCGGCCCTTTTGAGTTTGGCGGCCAGATATTCCGGTTTGCCTGTGTGCAGGGCTTTATGGGTGAGACAGGCTGTGCGAAAGCTGGCTCGTTGGTCAATAGGAAGCCACTTCAGTTCCCTAAGTGCCGGAGAGATGTGCTCAAACTTTTTCGTTCCTGTGACCATTCTTGCTGCTGCATTGAGGGTCGTGGACAGGGGACCTAAGTGAGAACTTGCTGAACCGGTCAAGGTTGCAATTCCATAATCGATTCTGGAAAGCACCAACGCCTGTGTGGCCTGTTTGAGATCTTTAGGAGGTAGGAAGGGTTTTATTCTGTACAGGAGCTTCAGGTTTAGGAATGCAGATTTTGCGGCTTTTGAGATGTGTTTTTTCATGTCCAGTTTGGAGTCGAGGGTAATCCCTAGGGATTTCACAGAGTCCGTTGGCGTGAGAGCCCCGTTAAGGGCGTCTAAGGCTTTGAGCCATTCTTTGATTTGCGGGTTTTTGTCTCTGTTTGAGATGAGTAGAACTTCTGTTTTCTCTTGGTTGAGTTTGAGGTGGTTCATTGAGAGCCATTGCTAGACCTCTTTGAGCGTGGCGTTTAGTCTGTGGATGTCTTCATTCGATGTGGTTTCCAGGTAGAGTTGTGTATCATCTGCGTAGAGGTGGAAGGGAATGTTAGATTTCCTTAGAAGTGTGGTAAGGGGTTCCATATATACGTTGAAGAGTTGAGGAGAGAGAACTGATCCTTGAGGGACTCCTCTACCTACGGGCCGGGGGTCGGACTCGAAGTTGTTGATTTTTATTCTTTGTGAGCGGTTGTGAAAGAAGGAGGAGAACCATTTAAGTACCGTCCTTTCGATGCCCGCTCGCTCTTGGAGGGCTTTGAGGAGCAGGGAGTGGTCAACTGTATCGAACGCGGCTGATAGGTCAAGTAGGATGAGAAGGCTGCATTGGTCCGAGTCTAGGGACAAGTGAAGATCGTCTAGGACGTTTAAGATTGCGGTTTCGGTGCTGCATCCCTTTCTGAATCCAGATTGGTGAGGGTCAAGTAGATTGATATTCTCTAGGTGTTGGGTTAACTGAGGGAGAACACATCTTTCGAGAATTTTAGATAGGAGTGGAAGGTTGGACACCGGTCTGAAGTTGTTCATGTCCTCAATGTCCAGACCAGGTTTTTTTAGGAACGGCGTGACTTGGCCTACTTTGAGGCAGTCGGGAATGAGTCCCGTACTCAGTGAACTATTGATTATCTTGCACCAGATTGGGGCTAGGGTGAGCTTCATGTCTTTCATCAGGTTCGAGGAGAGCTGGTCTAGGGAGTGGGATGAGGGTTTAGCGGCGGCTATCAGCTTGATTATCTGAACTTCCTGTATGGGGCGGAATGAGGACCAAAGCGTAGGAGGACTCACTAGAGGATTGCTTAATGTTGCTAGTGTCGAGGTCCCCGTGAGAGAGGCAGGGTCCGTGTTGAGAGCCAGATCAATTTTGGCGATTTTGTCATTGAAAAAGCTAGCAAAGTTGTTACACAGCGATTTTGACGCCGTCATGTTGGATGTTGCCGGTTTGGATGTTTGGCTCCTAATGATGTTAAAGAGTTTGTTGGGGTGGTTTTTAGCGTTGTTTAGGGCCAGGCAGAAGAACGATGACTTTTTGTTCATGATGTGCTTATTGTAGTTTCTGCGTGCTGCCTTAAGTTGATCGCGATGGAGGGAGGAGGGATTATTCCTCCAGGTTCTCTCAACAGTTCTGAGGTGTCTTCTTTCCTCGTTGATGTCAGTGGTGAACCAAGTCCTTGAGGGAGTTTTTCTAGGTTTTTTTTGTTTCAGGGGAGACAACTTGTCCAAGGAGAGTGTCAGGTTAGAGTGGTAGAGAGAGGTTAGATCAGAGGTTGAGAGGTGCTCCACTTCGATTGGAAGGAGCGAGCTAAGCCCTTCTTCTAGTTTGTCTCGAGGGACTCTGGATGTGTTCCTGACCCATTTAGGAGGAGCCAGAGTGGGGGGTTTGGGAAGGGCCGGATGGTTGATATGAAAAAGAATAATGTGGTGGTCGGACCAGTCGACAGGAATGATGTAGTCAATCGTAATTGATTTCTTGTCCGATATGATTGCATCTAGGATTGCTCCTCGGCGGTGTGTTTCTTCTAGGCAGTGTTGGAACAGACCGTTATCTAGCAGGAGTTCATTCAGAGATTGGATGAGTGGGTTTTTTGATTCATTCCATCTCAGGTTAAGGTCCCCCAGAATTAGGCTACTATCGTTGCTGAGAGCGCATTGGGTGATCAAGTCCTTGAGCTGTGTTCCAAATTCGATGTGGTTACCGGGAGGATGGTACAGGAGATGGCAGTGAAGTGGGCTATTAGTACTCGATTTGATGATGACCGATAGGCATTCGAAGGAGTTATAAAGGCATGAGGGATGTTCTGAAATGGAGAGGTCGCTCTTGTGAATGATACCTACACCACCCCCTCTGTGCTCAGGTCTGTCTTTATGGATGATTGAGAAACCTGGAGGCACCAGCATGTCCATGTTGGGGAGAGACAGTGTATTAAGCCATGTTTCAGTGATGAAGGCTACATCCAGGTCGTGTGAGAGGATGGCTTCCGCTATTATAGTAGCGTGTTTGGCAGCAGATCTGCTGTTGATGAGCATACAGTTGAGGTGTGGTTCTTCTTTAGGCTTCTGAGTGTCAGGGAGGGCCCTGTGTATAGAAGTTAGGTACTCTGGCGGTCTGGGGGGTCTGCGATGGGGAGGGTCCCTACCCATACCAGTAATAACTTGGATTGCGGATTTGGGTGAGGATGTTAGAGTCGGGGTTTGTGCTAAGGTGGGCGAAGTCGATATCTGTAGATTGGGAGCTAGCTTGTGGAGGGGGATGGTAGGGTGGTCGTAAGATGCGGCGAGTGTGGTCGCTTCCTGGTGGGAAAGGTTGGGATACGTTCTTCTGGGTCTCTCTGGTCGTGAATCCACCCAGGGTTTCTTAAGAGGGGGCAGGGGGCATGCGTGAGCCATGGTCTGGGTGGTGGGTGGTGGGTCAATTCTGTTTGTTAGCGAAGGAGAAAGGGGGGTAGACAAGACTGGGGATGACCGCTGTGTTTTACCTAGGGAGTGAAGAGTTTCCTTTAGGCGGTGAACTAGGATCCCGAGCTGTGCTTCTAGCAATTCAAGGCGTTGCATCAGCTTGTCTGGAGTGGCGGGGGGGAGGTGGAGGGAGGGGTAGAGCCCTGTGGTCGAGAGGCTGCTGACCGTGTCGATTCTAGGGTGGATTAGAGGTGGCTGGGGAACTGATTCTGGCAAGTCACCCAACTGCGGTGAGGCAAGGGGGAGGGGGCGGAGGCCTAGTTGAGGATGTAGGTCAATCTTCATGCGTAAGCATCTTAAACACTGGTTGTCCTTTCACTGGAGTTAGCTGCAGTAGATCTCCAAATACAATGATGTGTTTGCCTCCAAATAACACATCATACTCTGTTTTGAGAATTTGTTGCATTCTTAAATGCACAAAAGCAAGCATCACATTTGAAACCATGCTTACTTCATCAATGATAAGAAGTTTCATTTTCTTCAGGACTCTACCAACTTCACAACACGCTTCTCCAGATAGCTTGTGCTATTGTAATTTATTATTATGCTCTACTGATAGCATCAATAAACGATGTAAAGTAATCCCTTTAATGTTATGTGCTGCCAACCCAGTTGGAGCAGTAACAACACAAGACAGTGATGACTCTGTTCTTTTCTGCAGATAAGTTGCAATTGATTTAATCAGAAAATTTTTCCCAGTTCCGGCTTCTCCACTCACATACAGTCGGACAGGTTCAAATGACGTACATGAGCACTCTTTTTTATCATGACGTAAACCATGCTCAATCTGTTCTGTGACTTCATCATATATTTTTTCTGCTCCACGTTTAGTTGATTTTCCAAATCTTCTAAATTAACTACATCCTCCTGAGCTTGATTCATGGCTCTTTCCACCTCTTCCATGGCAGTGGCAGCTTCATTTTGGATAATTGGTCCTCCTAGTGGATCCTGACTCAACGAAACAGAACTTTGACTGTCTTGACAACTGTCTCTAACAATCTCTGCTGCAATGGTAGCTTCCTGCTGTATTTCATCGTTCAACATTTGCAGATTATTTGAAAAAACAGACATTCTATGGTATCCTTGGTTGCATTGAAAGAATCTTCAAAACTGAGAAAATCTCCAAGTAGTTCCTCTTCCGAACGCCATGGCTTAAAGAGTTGCAAAAGAGCTAAATAGTAAAATTCCCTTTTATCAGGAGATTCGCAACTCAATTTACGATGATTAATCAAATGTCCTTTTCTTTGTTTCACCAGACATCCTTCACATCCAATTACAGTATATACTCCTTTATTGATATCTTCTGTCATAGTCCTCTTAAAAGTATAGCTTTGCAGTACTTCATAGAGACAAACGTTCTCAAGATGACTACTTCTATTTGGATAATATGTCTCCAACATGTTTGTCTTCAAAATATCTGTACTGTTTGGTTGAAACTCCGCCAAATACTCAATTTCTTGTGCAGACTTCATAACTCGGTTTAGAGTTGCAGCAAGAACTAGACTCACCCAAATGATGGATCTCGATTTGGCATACAGACTTGCTGATGATAACCGATCTGAACATTCCTATGCTCCAATTTCTCGATGCGACAACATCTTCAGACTGTAACTGTATAATTTCTTACTTAGGCTCTTTTCATGCGCACTATCCTCCCACATTTCCTTCAGTTCCGTCTTTTCTGATTTTGTGATGTAAGACGTTACATATCGAGCCACAGCAATAGAGTTGTCAGCAACATATTGAATATCCATGTTAGCATTCCACATGGACAAAATGACTGGATTGTAGTCATTTATGTATTTGGACTCTTCATTTCTTTTCAAGTTGTACGTATTTTTCGGTGATTTATTGTCACAGTATGTCGCAATGAAGACATAAAATTGTTCACTCTTCCTTTAGATATTACTGGTCGTGGAAATCCAAAACGACATTTTGTGTAGAACTTCTCCTTGGATTTGAACTTTCGACGACAGTACTTTCCACAGCGATGGGTTTGAAAGCGTAAGACTTGATGTCGTAAATTGTCTTCTTTTGTACTTTTCGGAACAACACATGTGGAATATTGTTCAATGAAACTCATCACTGTGTCATCCGAATCTGTTCCAAATTTGGGAGCATCTTTGATCCATAGCAGCATATGTATGTGAGGAGAAATCCCAAACCTCTCCAAGTGGAGGATTTTTTTTGTTTGTGATGAAAGACATCATAGCTTCAAATCGATGATTAAAATACCTACAAACATTAACTGGATCCAAAGAGCACAGTTCTCCAGGTGTCTTGAATTCTATATTTTCTATGTTTCCATTTGCTTCTCGAAGAAATTCAAGTAAGTCTTCCAAGGCATACTCAGCACAGCTAAGAGTGAGGAACCATGTAGGAGTTCCTAAGTTTCTTAGCATACATTTCAATTCCCCATGACGACGGTACCAATACTCATTCATACCAGGCTGACATGCCATGAGATTGATTCGGTGAGATTCCAAAATACTGTCTTCCACTTGGACTTTATCCATAAAGTCCCTTGCCGAAACATTTTGAAGATGTACTCCAGATTTCAGTATATGGTTCACAGCATAAGATAGTCCAGATAAGTCACTCTCAAACAGAAGATGAAGCAAATATGGAATGCATTGACGAAATCTTGGATCTTCTGCATATAATCTTAAAAATCCGGTATTCCGATGCAGGAATTTGAACAGGTCGCTCATCATATCTTCCACTTTGACTTGTTGGAAACAATTGAGGAAAACAACGAGCTTCCAAGCTTTCTTCCCATACACTTATGGGACTTCCTTTGGCTTCTTTCATTTGGAACAACTCAATAGCATTCCCCATACTTCTTTGGAATGCAAAGGATGAACACTATAATGCTCATAAATCTGTTCACTTCTAGACACATCTACTTTTTCAATCTGTCCAGCTGATGAATCACTGTCCTCTTCTACAGTTGTTTCCTCTTCTCCTACACATACATTTTTGTAGTACTGATTGTTTTTTACTAAATACAACGTTGCCTTTTTGACTTTCCTAACATCCACTAATTCTTGCCAGATTTTCTTACTCTTTGTAGGAACGCCATTAACTTGAATAACTAGAGGTTCCTCTTCCACTTTTTCTACGCCAATGGTGTCAATATTTTTCTTTAAATCTAAAGGCAAATAAACAACTCTTCCCTTTAATCCTCTCTGTAAATCTGAAGGAGGCAATTTCCCTGTCTTAGGCTCCATGCGAACAATAGCCTGAAAAGGATGCACACATTGAATCAGAATACACTCATAGGTATTTAAACCCATCAATTCAGACGGAATCTTTACCAACTCAAGATTATTATGTACAGCTCTAGCAGGCATTCTGTTTTCATTTAATTTATTATAACAATATTTACAAATATATAGATCAGAACCCAAATCAAAACAATTCTCAACCAACAAATAAGTTGCAAAATCCTTCCATTCATTATTATTTGCCATTTCACTTTTAACATATAAATCAACTAACCGAGTCTGATTCTTATAATGATTTCGTCGGCAACACACACAAGAAAAATTTGGCCTTCCACATTACTTTCTATTACTGTATCATTTTCGGCAGTGTCCTCTTTTTCACCAAAGTAACAAAACTCTATTTCTTCACAAATCTTCTTCACATCTAATTCAGATCCATGCAAAAGAGCACTGTTTAACTGTTTTAGCTTAAGTGCTGGACTTTTTGCATAATACAACCTTCTCACTATTTTCCTCACTTTAGTTTGATGCACTCCTAACATCCTAAAATGATGAAAAGTACTCTGTCATACTTTTCTAGAAAGACAAGCCAGTGAATGACCATGCAAACCTGTTTTCCCTCACTCTGCAAGGATCTAAGTCTTGCAACATCTTAAACTTTTGTTTTAGACTTTTCTTACTATATGTACGTAAGAAATTGCAAAACAAATTAATAGAATCCTGTCGCACACTACAAATACTACTACAATTCCAAGTATACACCGGAGCCTTAGGACATCTCCCTAAAACTTCATCAGCTAAAACCTCATCTGAATTGCTAGGCACAATTTTTTCTTTTTCAACTGGACAACCGTCCTTCACCTCATATGCTCGACCACTGGTGTCAACTGCATGCACCAAAACATTACCTTGAAAGTAACTCTCTTCATTAAAAAATGGCTCACAACTTGAACTATGCTTCCATTCCCCCGAAAAAACATCACAAAAATTTGTCTGATTAATGACTCTTTTCCACTTACATTTTGATTTCAAATTATTGATTGCCTTATCTAGTGTGCGAACTCTACTGATTACTAAAATATACAGCTTTCTCTTCACTTCAAAAGCCTGATAAACATACTTTTCTATTCTTTTCTTTTTCTTGTAAAAAGCTGTTTTCATATTATATTTCTTAAGATTTTTTAATAAATTCAAAACTACTCTGTTACGAAACAGTCGTCTACGAATGTCAATAAACTGATTTGTCCTACGATTACCAGACACACTATGATCTCCTCGTACCATTATACCATTTTTTGGTGACCTCTGCTTTTTCTTTCTATCTACACTTTGTTTTTTTTTGTAGAAACCCTTTCTTGACTTTTTCTGCATTTTAACAATTTCCTTAAAAAATTGTTGGTTTGCTTACCAAGAGCATTTTTTCTTTTCTCTGAAGAATGTCCTTTGCATGTATCTTCTAATTGAGTCCTCTTGGTCGATAAAGCTTTCTTATAAAGTCTTTTTTAGCGGTCTTTCGTAGGCATAATCTATTATGACTCTGTAGATATTTGCAATCTGTTGAAAAGAAAAATGTGACATATTATAGACCACTACTAACATAGCACATAGCAATTACATTAACTAAACATTATAAACACTAGTTCACATCTCTCTTTGTGTGTCTCATATCACTCTCTGCCTGCACCATCTCCCTCTTTCCATGCCTCATCTCACTCTCTCCTTCTACCATCTCTCTGTTTGTATGTGTGTGTCATCTCAATCTCTGCCTACACCATCTGTCTGTTTGTGTGTATGTGTCATCTCACTCTTTGTGCCTAAAACGATTTACCATGCTAAATGTTTTTGGCTGAAATGACTGGCTTTAAGATTTTTGACAAGCATCACACTGAGTGCCAATTTTATTACTCTGCATGCATTTTCTGCTTGCACCCATGTCAAACATTGCGCAAGGGGCTTGTAAATATGCCTCTCTTTTTTGTATATTCTATCTCAATTTATGCCATTAGTAAAATCCTTTAAGCATCTCTCACAGCATTTCATATTCTTGTCTATGTGCCAATTTTATTACTCTGCATGCATTTTCTGCTTGCACCCATGTCAAACATTGCGCAAGGGGCTTCTAAATATACCTCTCTTTTTTGTATATTCTATCTCAATTTATGCCATTAGTAAAATCCTTTACGCATCTCTCACAGCATTTCATATTCTTGTCTGTGTGCCAATTCTATTACTCTGCATGCATTTTCTGCTTGCACCCATGTCAAACATTGCGCAAGGGGCTTGTAAATATGCCTCTTTTTTTGTATATTCTATCTCAATTTATGCCATTAGTAAAATCCTTTACGCATCTCTCACAGCATTTCATATTCTTATCAGTGTGCCAATTTTATCACTCTGCATGCATTTTCTGCTTGCACCCATGTCAAACATTGCGCAAGGGGCTTGTAAATATGCCTCTCTTTTTTGTATATTCTATCTCAATTTATACCATTAGTAAAATCCTTTACGCATCTCTCACAGCATTTCATATTCTTGTCTGTGTGCCCATTTTATTACTCTGCATGCATTTTCTGCTTGCACCCATGTCAAACATTGCGCAAGGGGCTTGTAAATATGCCTCTCTTTTTTGTATATTCTATCTCAATTTATACCATTAGTAAAATCCTTTACGCATCTCTCACAGCATTTCATATTCTTGTATGTGTGCCAATTTTATTACTCTGCATGCATTTTCTGCTTGCACCCATGTCAAACATTGCGCAAGGGGCTTGTAAATATGCCTCTCTTTTTTGTATATTCTATCTCAATTTATGCCATAAGGAAAATCCTTTACGCATCTCTCACAGCATTTCATATTCTTGTCTGTGTGCCAATTTTATTACTCTGCATGCATTTTATGCTTGCACCCATGTCAAACATTGCGCAAGGGGCTTGTAAATATGCCTCTCTTTTTTGTATATCCTATCTCAATTTATGCCATTAGTAAAATCCTTTACGCATCTCTCACAGCATTTCATATTCTTGTCTGTGTGCCAATTTTATTACTCTGCATGCATTTTCTGCTTGCACCCATGTCAAACATTGCGCAAGGGGCTTGTAAACATGCCTCTCTTTTTTGTATATTCTATCTCAATTTATGCCATTAGAAAAATCCTTTACGCATCTCTCACAGCATTTCATATTCTTATTAGTGTGCCAATTTTATTACTCTGCATGCATTTTCTGCTTACACCCATGTCAAACATTGCGCAAGGGTTTGTAAATATGCCTCTCTTTTTTGTATATTCTATCTCAATTTATGCCATTTTTTTTGTTTGAATGTTTTTATTGGGTTTTAGAATTCTTTATTAAATTCATGCAGTAGTGCAATGTTACAAAGGGTATAAACAACAACATTTCCCCAGTCGCAGATGCCGTGTAGAGGTATTGTACTGTCCAACCATGATTGGGGTGATTGGTCCGTGCACACAAGTTACACGTCACTGTACCGTCTATGTCGTGTATCGCGGATGGAGTAGCCTTATCCCTTTCGTAGCTCAGCTGTGGTCCCGCGTCCCGGCTCTGGGTGTGATTTGTCATTGCGGGCGCACCTTGTGGGGGTGCCTGACCGTGTATCCCTAAGTGTTGTCGTATCATTGTCTTAGAAATGCCTTCCCAACTATTCTCTGGCGGGGGTCTCCCTCCAGTGCGAACTAGTAAACTGTATGTAACCGTTGGATCAAACCAGGGGAGGGGGGGAATCTTAGGGGAGTGGGGAGTGTGCTGCCGTGCTTACTTGGGATTGCTCGTATCCCTGAGTGTTCATGCGAGTTGAGCGTGGGTGTTTTGTCGCCTACATCGGACGGAGGTCCCTGTGGTGAGCCTCACTCCGGCAGGGGGGCCTCCTCCCGGTGGGGGTACCGTCCTCATGTGGTTCTGGGGTGCGGGTGGGGGGGTCATTGGAGTGCTTCTGGTATGTCTGGGGTCGAGTCCGCTAATGGGGTCATAGGTGGTGTGGCTATGGGTGTCTCTGGGGGGTTCGTTGCCCGTGCGAAATCATACATCATTTGTGCCCAATCTAGGGAAATGGGGTGTTTGCGGGTTCCCCGTAATTCCTCCTCTCGGAGCGTCTCTTCCTCCGCCTTACCCCACTTGGTCACGGCGCCTATCCAGGCTGCTTCTGGGGGGCCTGTGGGGGACCTCCAGTGCACGGCTATTCCCCTTTTAGCCAAAAGGAGGGTGAGGGACATGAATCTGTATTGTGTTTTCTCGGTCTTCCGCCTGCGGAAGATTCCGAGCGCACATGCCTCCCATGTGGACATATTTGTAAGACCGGTGACTGTTGTGAGTGTCCGATGCACCTTGTCCCAGAACCCTGTAAGTGAGGGGCAGTCCCAAAACATGTGTCTGAAGTCTGCTGTCGGAGTGTGGCAACGGGGGCACTCAAAATGGGTATCAGGGAAGAAGCGGCGAAAGGCGGTGCGGTATAAGGTAGGCCCTGTGTAAGATGTTAAATTGTATGTTCCTGAATCTTGCGTTCCTAGAGACTTTCTTGGGGTACTCCAGACCAGTACTCCATTCCTTGTCGTGGACAACGCGACCTATATCTGTTTCCCACCTCTGGCGCAGGGGTTGAAGAGACGGGAGAAGCAGCTCACGGATTGCTCTATACAGCCACGAAACCAAATGTCTTCCCCTACCAATGTAGAGGATCGCGTGGATCACTGGATGTGTTGGAGACTCCCCTGTGTTCGGATTCCAGTGTTGTCGGCAACTATCTAATAACTGTCTATGTACTAGAAATTGTCCCGGTGGGAGGTCATATTGCTCCATCATCTGATCATATGACTTCAACTGCCCCTCTTCAAAAAAGGATTCTATCTCTGCAACTGCCAGGTCGGACCACAACTGGAGCGCCCCTTCCGTGTAGTATTTGTCCCCTCTAGGAAACCCTATCAGTGGTAGTAGAGGCGAATACAGCGGACGCGTTTTAGACATTCTGTGTATCCGCAGCATACAGGTGCGGGCTATGGACAGCTGCAGTGGTCGTGTTCGGAGGGGTTTCGTGCCAGGTAGCAGTAGTCTGTGAACTGCCGGTAGTGGCATAGGGCCGTCCCTGGTGACAGTCTCTTCTATATGACGCCCCGCCGTCCAATACGACAGCCACTGGAGTTGTGCTGCCAAGAAATAAGCTTCGAACGCTGGCGCCCCCAGGCCTCCGTCCGTCGTGGGAAGATAAAGCGTCGACAATGCAACCCGGCTCCGCCCCCCACCCCACACGAGCTCTATGAGCAGGCTATCTAACTCCTTAAAAAATGAGCGCGGTGGAATTCCGGGGAGGTTAGTGAAATGGTATAGGAGTCGGGGGACCATTATCATCTTTGCCAGGGCTATTCTGCCAATAGGGGCCAGCGGTAACGATTTCCAAAAACCCACCGCCGATCTGAGTCCCGCCAACGCCCTACGATGGTTCCCCTCATATAAATCCTCCGGGGTGTGGTATAGCCGCACTCCCAGGTACCTAGGAGCTTCTGTGTTCCACGTGAGCGTCTGGTCGCCCATTCGGGCCTCAAATGGGGCCAGATGGGGGCTCAACGGGTAGAGCGAGGATTTCTCCCAGTTTACATGAAGGCCCGAGGCCTCCACAAAGCCCTGCAAAGTCTGCCAGATGACTGTTAGGTCTGTAGTGGCGTTGCAGACGAAAATGAGTAGGTCATCTGCGTATAGGGACACACAGTGCATGGTACCCGCTAGGGGGATCCCCCACTCTGCTCCCTCCCGCCTCAGGCGTATCGCTAAAGGTTCCACCGCCAGGGCGAACAGGAGTGGCGATAATGGGCAGCCCTGCCGGGTCCCCCATTCCACCTTGAACATCGGGGATTTACCCATCCGAACTCTGGAAGTGGGATGCGTGTAAAGGAGTTTTGTGTACGCCATTATACCGGGGCCTATATTTCTCTGGGGCACTTCAAACAGGTAGGGCCATGGCAGGGTGTCAAACGCCTTTTCGAGATCCAGTATTAGGCATGCCGCATTGGGAAACCCCCCCCCGTTGTGTCTTGAATATGAAACAATCTGCGTATATTCTGTGATGTGTTGCGGTGTGGAACGAAGCCATTTTTGGTCGGGTGTATCAGCTGAGTCAGTATCGTAGCAAATCGTTCTTCCAGGATTTTCCCTAGTATTTTACAGTCCGTGTTGAGTAGCGTGATTGGTCTGTAGGAGGATGGGAGGGTGGAGTCTCTGTGTGGTTTTAGGAAGGTGACTATTACCGATTCCCGCAGGGATCCCGGTAGTTCCCCTCTGTGAAGCACGTCATTGTACATGTGTGATGTATTCCTATAGGTTCTGTATCGATCCCCCTATTCCTGACCCTATTCTGGTTAACAAACTAACAAGTTAACTAGCAGCCATCCCATGAGGCAGAAAACCCCCATGATGCAGGAACCGTTATCTGATAAAGCCACACTACGGCACAGGAGCGTGTTATCTGATTAGGTCATAACGCTTGCCATCTAATTAGACAAGCGATATTCCTCCAGCCCCTGATAAGGCATACGGAGTTCTCAAAACAAATCAAACCTATGACAACCTGGGAAAAACCCTGCGGCCATTGTTTTGATTTCACCGAGAACTTCAGCAAAAGAATGTGCTAACGACCTGGTCGTATGACATCCTTATTGACGTATCTATGTCCATCCTTACGTCAATCTCGGCACCTTAAAGGTATAAATATTACCGATATTGCCCTATGCAAACACACGCGGTGGTGACGAGATCGGAGCAGCCAGACTTGCCGAAGCCCAGAGCAGAGCAGACCCCGCTGGCGCAGCCCCGCCTTTCCTGACGCGCTGAGAACGAGGCGCTGCTTTCTCCTGCCGAGAAATCCAGCTCCGGCGCTTCCGGGTAGCCCTCGCAGGCAGCCTGGAATATCGAGACCAGAGACAAGAGATACCATCCCTCATCCATCCTAGATTCCAGGTACAGAACTGAATAACCCCTCACAGAGAATTCTTTAGTCAGTCACTTGGCAAAACAAACTTAACTTAAACTGTAACTTTCTATTCCCGCCCACGCATTAGACTTAGGTCAGGTACACAGGGTAGGCGTAGTTAGAAACACCAGTTGAGTACGATTAGTCAAATGTATATGTGTATGTAATATATCTTATTCATTTTAAACCTTCATATGGCTTACAAACCATATCAATGTTTTTACAGTATTATTTTATACTTCTGCTTTTAATGTATGCACTTTACTTAACCATAAGTATTGCAATAATATCGATCCATTTCTCTTGTATGAGAAAAGAGACTGATCAATAAATAACATCTTTTATTGAACACGCCCGTCTCTTCCTTTTCTCTACAATCTGATGAGACTAAGAATGCACGTACTGACTGAGTAAAATAAATTGCCTTTTGTTTTCACATGACTCTCGAGATACACTCTTGATTAGGGGAGAGCAAAGTTGTCATGTTCTATGGTTGTCAGAAACTAAATCCCTTCTTGTCTATCCAGGGAGGTTCAACTCCTCCTTGCCTATTCGAGAAAGTTTCTAGTGAACTCTGAGCTAGCTGGCAAACCCAAAACTTTAAGTCTAATATCGACAGTAGTAGACCTAGTTAACGTCTGGTCTAGGCCTATACTATTGAAGGTATTATTCCAATGCGCAGAGCCTATTGGGATAATAGGAACTACACTACATGGCGCCCAACGCGTTTGGAAGGGCGATAAAATTAACGTAAGACATTTAGAGTAACTCAGTAGTGCTTTCTCACTCAGACCCCTTTTCCCATAATACTCCAAAGACGTCTGGAGTGGGCGAAAGGTAATATCCGCCAAACCTCGCAGGAGGAAACTCCTATGTATGGTACTTGGTTTAGTCAACGTTGAAGGATAAACCGTTCCAAAATATTGTGCATCTAATCTTTGTTTCCACAAGAAACCTGATCTGCAAACAAACAAAGTGACTATCCTGTCGGTAAAATGGTAGACAGTGATGATGAAAGAGAGGCAGTTAGATTAGCAACTGAACTCGCAGCAGATGATACTGCCCTGCAAGAAGCAGACCAGGATATAATACTCATCCCGGTCATCAAAAGGAAATCTATAACCTTAAAACTTATAGAAAATGGACTGACACCTAGAGGTGGTACAGTCATATTCGTAATTGAGGCACACGAATATCGGCAGACAGAGGTATACTATTCATGGATACATTTTCCAGCAGCAAATGCTGTAACAAAGTACTTCCACTATTACAAAACAGAGGAACCTCCTAATGAGTACACTCCTTTCGAGGAGGTGGAAGTACCACTTAAATTTCAAGAGCACCTGCTCTTATTTAATGGCGCCCTAAAACATAATAATCACATCACCAGGCTCCGTCCCTTAGGGAGACCAGGAGCAACGTGGCCGGTCCTAGCCGGATACACACCACATCCAGAGTTCGAAAGAATGCCTGCAGCAGATCTTTTAGTACACCTAAAACAATTAATAAAGATACATAGACAATTAGTCCAATATGTGATGCGGACTTCAACAATTCAACCAGCAATTAAAATTCCACAGCTGACCCCTCACCAGGGGAACACAAATAAAATTACACCACAGAACATACAATCCTGCCTAGGTAAAGTACCAGTTAAACGGGAACGAATACCATTCTGGTTAGCACAAAAAATCACCCAAATAGAGGCTGTGTTTCCAGACACCACCCCGTTAGAAAAACACAGGATTCTGACTATCTGTCTTCCAATGGGAATCGCACCACACATTGAGGACTGTGACACTTGGGGTACAGTCTTTGCTTCCATCTACACAAAAACGCACGGTGTTCCATCCATTTTGGTAATACCAGAGGTGCTAAAACAAATTCAAGACGAATATGGTCCAGAGCCCGCTTTAACTCTTGGTATGAAATTACTAAAAGACTTCAAGCAGGTCTCGGCTATATTATTAGCCAACATAAAGGGAGAAGCAGCAAACGTGGCGATCCACCAGAGGTTAAAGGAGACAGATATAGCAGACCAACCAGCTGAAATTGCCAGAATTATAGAAAAATCCTATGAGGAACTAGGTAGAGATAGTTTAGGTGGAATACCAGTAAAACCACAACTGATTGAAAGTCCCGAAAAAATATTTTTTAATAATAATTCAACATCACAAAAAAAGAGCTGGGATGGAAACAAACAATCCAATCCTAAAGAAAAGAAATTCCAGTCCAGAGGAAGGTCTCCTAGGCGAAGAGAAAAATCTCCGAACCAAAGACACAGGTCACCCCAAAGTGACCCCTCTGGGAAAAGATATAACCTTAGAAATAGGGATAATATAAAGAAGCCTGATAGGTATCAAGACATTGATACACGTCCCTCTCAATCTTTTCAGACTTCCTCGCAGAAATCGGAAAGAAGAGGACGATCAGAACAAAGAGAAGAGCACGCCAAGTCCAAAGACAAGGAACCTGCTCAGCTAAAAAAGAAATTACAATTTCCAAAAAAGAAGGTAGCTAGTATCAAGGTAGTCAACAATGCCGAGAATACTGAGGACACAACTGAAAAACGGAGAATGGGCTCAGACAATGCTAGACAGCGCAGCAGAAGTGAGCATAGCTCGCAAAGTCCTTATGAATCATCTGGAGACAGTGGACACAAATGAATATCTTCAAGTGGAAACTGCAGACACCAGAGTTAGCAAACCTCACAAAATATATGAAATAACTTTACATATAGAAGGGGATAAGACTAGAAAAATAAGGGGACTATTTTGGGATAATCTCTCCAAGGGCTATGACATCCTTCTAGCTGAAAAAGACTGGCCACCAGAGTTTGTCAGGGAGTGCCCTCATGGCGAAGAAATAATTATGCCTGCCTTCTCAAATCATATCCCAATTCATAAAAAATACACACTTGCCAGAAAGTGGGCAGTAGCTCAAGCTCCTGCTTTATATAAAAATCATGTAGGATGGGATGAGGACTCTCCTCCTCACAAAATCCAGTTAAAATCACAACCTACTGCACAAAGGCAGTACCCAATTAAGCAAGAAGCTGAAAAACAGGTAAAAGAAATCCTAGATCAGCTAGAATACCAGGGGGTGATTGAAACTTGCACCTCACAAATGAACAACCCTTTGTTTCCGGTCTCCAAACCAGACAATTCATATTGTCTAGTTTTGGATTACCGACACCTTAACTCATGTTGCAAAACTTTTGCAGTGCAAAACTCGCATAGTGCTGCACTAATGAATAACATAGTGCGCAAAAAATACAAAACAACATTAGACATCTCTAATGGATTCTTTTGTCAAAACATAGCACCAGAGAGCAGATATTTGTCTGCATTCTCAATAAATGGCACTCAAAAACAATTCTGTCGGTTAGCCCAGGGGTACAAGAACAGCCCGGGAGTATTCTCAGCGAGAGTAACAGAATTACTACAAACATATGACGACGAAGCATTATCTTATGTCGACGACATATACTTAACAGATGATGACTTGGAGACTCACTTGAAGAGAGTGAACACCATAATACTTGGGTTCGCAGCAGAAGGTTACAAATTCAACTTTAAAAAATCCAGAATTGCCCATCTGACAGTCCTGTTCTTAGGATATGAATTATCAAGTGAAGGCAAAAGCCTGGCTGACAATTTTCTAGAGAAATGTGCCGTACTCCAAGCACCTAGAACACTAAAAAACCTACAGTCAATTCTAGGCTTCCTAAATTTCGGAAGAACATACATTGCAAATTACGCAGAAAGGGTCAAACCCCTTTATGATCTAATAAAACCAGATTTTAAAAAAAAACAATTGGACTCAAATACACACAGAAATTTTGAGATCCTTACAAACAGACATGTTAATTAAAACAAAATTAGAAACACGTGATAACACACGCAATCTTGTGATTCGAGTCATCCCAGGAAGATGCGGATTCACATACCTGACCTCTAATGAGGGAGAAAAGGTACCAATTGCATTCAAATCACACTTGTACACAGAAGCTGAACAGAAATTCAGCATTAAAGAAAAAATTATTCATGCAGTTCAAACCGCAATAGCTAGAGAAAAAGATCAAGCGGACGGTAGACACATCACAGTCAGAACAGCGGAATCAGCCTTTGAGGCATTAACAACACCGTGTAATTTACCAACAACAACATTGAATCCGGAATGGATACAATGGGTGAATTCAATTACAACGGACAAAGTATACTACTACTTTGATCCAGAACTAAAGGAATTGAAAAATCTAGAATATGAAAGAAAATTCCCTCTACCTATCTACATTCTGCCCTTACGACAATACGCTTGTGTAATCTATACAGACGGACATGCTCAACCCTCCGTTTGGGGAGAACAAGCATACAACCCCACATGTGAGATTACAAAAGAAGTGTGGCGCGGAGGTAAACTAAGACCTCTATTAACAAAAACACACTCAGTAGAAACTAATTCAGAACAACAGACTGAAATAATAGCATTGAAAATGGCGCTAGATAATGCGGATCGCGAATTCCCGACACTTATAGTGTCCGATTCATATTACTGCGTCAAATCATATAACAACGATTTGCAGACATGGATTCAAAACGGTTACAAAGATGACACAGGTGCAACAATAAAGCAGAAACTGCTCTGGGAACAAATAGCTCTTTTACAAAAAGAACTACCAAAGACTCACGTGACACACTCACTGAGTAATCAGCGTGATGGCGTTCACGTTGCAGGGAATTCATTGGCTGAAACAGCCACAGCGGTAGCAACTAAATCGGCTTCCGTAGCTCGAAAAAAGCGTACAGTGAAGTATATTGACGGTGAAACAGTGCTGGCAGTGAAAACGTCATCAAAAGGCGACTCCTCAGCGCTACCGATCAACTTTCCACTCAATTATACATACATAATCGATGCAAACTCCGTCCCTTTTGCTCGAATCCCTGGAGTGGGGGATAGAGTGATTCCAAACATGGACAGGAGAAACTTGTTAATCGCACACGCACATATGGGCGAGGGTCTCAGACACCTCAAACTAAAAGATTCTCTGGAAGAATTACAATCAAGGTACTGGTGGCCAGGCATGAGCCTGCATCACACCATGTTTGTAAAAAAGTGCCCAAACTGCAACAGGAATCGCAGTGGTGAGAGAAACGGTGTAATACCGTGTTATTTCACTCCAGAAAAAATCAACAGTAAAAAGCAAGGCTTGCGATTAACATATACAGGCTAGTTTCCACTTATAATGTAGATCACCAGCACTCGGCTGACGTCTGGACTGTTATACAAAGATTTGCGAGTCTAAATGGCATATACGCTAAGAGCATGCTACGTTTGACCATTGTTTTCACTCAAGCCCTCCAGCCTGAGGGGAAACATGGCCAAATGAGCATAGCACAGCGGGAATCTTCTCACTTCCTTCCTGAGGGATACGGGATGGTGTAAAGAAAAAACCAAGGCATAAAGCAATCTATAACGGAAAGGATATTAGGTTCGGGAGCTGGGTGGGTCAAACATCTAATAAGTGTCCAACGTAGTCTAAATAACCTGCCAAGAAATTCTCTGAAGGGATTCAGTCCGTACGAATTATTATTTGGAACTAGGATGTTAATCTCTGACCTTGACAGTCAGACTTCAGTGGTAAAGGAAAAAAGCTTTGATATCAAAGATCGTTTGGCTATTTTACAGGACTTAAACGAAACAAGAAAAGACCTGAGCAACATAAAGTTGAAACAGCAGCCAACAGCCACTGAAGAACCACCACCTGTCCCAGCAAGACCTGTCTGGATTCCAAAAGTCGGGGATCTAGTCAGAGAAAAGATCGCGGTAAAGAAGGAATTTGGGCCTTCTTACAGAAAAGCAGTTCCTGTCTTGTCTGTCAACGGGACAAGATCAGTTGTACTACCGCCGCTTGCTGGTAAAAAGGAGAACCGAGTTGTATCCATCGACCTGGTAAAACCACAATCATGTGGCCGATAACAAATAGTAGGCCAAGTGGACTCCCCATAAGTAGCAGAACACCAAGGTTTGCTACCAGTACAGAGGTCCTAACAAAGAGGCTGATCACATTCGAAACGCCTAAAGAACAACGACAAGGACTATGCAACAATGCAATGGAACTTAGACCTCTGAACACCCAAATAAAAACATTTAGCAGAGACACACCAACCTATAATGAAGTAACAAACGACTATGCAAGAAACAGTAATCCTGAAGCAATTGAAACAATGGACAGAACTGCATCCGGCTACTTCATAAACTTCGATGATTCCTCCGAGGACTTCACTGAATCAAAAACACAGCCATCAACAAAAACCTTTAAAGATAAAGCTAAAGAACTTTTGAAACAACTGAAAGAAACATATCTGATTTCTCCATGGATTGAATTTTGGGTGGGTTTTGGTGCATTTATCCTCATACTTTGGCTCATCATGATACTAACTTTGGGACGCTTCATTGAGGGAAAATATGCTAAAATGGACACAGCAAGTCAGAAAATCAACTTGATCCTCAAACCACACACATCTTCACACGTCGAGAAAAGAGAACTTTCTTCAGTCAACTTCACAGCCAATCCTATACCGGGTGGGGTAGCATGGGACAACACTGACTACGAAATCTATGGTCCGGTTGAAATCCTGAAATATCCACACCAAATTAAAATCTCATTGAGTGACTTCGTAAAACCAAGCACATTTGCTGATGATTGGGACTTTGAAAGTATAAACAATATGATGTCTGACTTAGTGATGTCTGCTAAATTTACCAAACATGATTATTTGCAGGGTTCGACAAATTATGATAGTATGTACTGTTATAACCACTATGGTAACCATTTTCTAAATAGATCTGCACAACCTAGAAATGTTTTAAATTATAATCAATGGGAACATTGTGCAACCCCTCCAAAAGGAAGCTCAAGAACCGTTTACGACAAATATTCATACTTTTCAGGTTTTAACATAAGTAATGCTGAAACATTTTATTTCAAATTGTCAAATAAGACAGGGACAAAGACCATGATAACCAACACAAAATTGATATATTCAGACTCATTCTTTGAACAAATGAATACTTTTGGTTTTGATTATTGGGACAAAAATGTTGAATTGAAAAGTGTTTGGGGCTCAAAAGAATGGCAAGTACAGGGTATAGAATCTTTGTTTAGAGCCTGCATGATCCCAGAACAAATTATATTTTTAAATGACACTGTTCAACAAACTACCTGTCTTGGCTTAGCCAAAATCAAAGACTTAAATAAACCGTCTATTCCAAAACCAACATTGAACAGCAATAGCTCCACAGACGAAGAGATAGACGTAAATTATGTATTAAAGCAAAACAGAACACATCCTGATTAGAAACAGTGGTTGATCTGGCCCACAGATACTAATAACTGTCAAGACAGATTCCTGAACAAAACACAGGGGTTCAAAATGACCAGGCCAGACCCTAGATATTCCCAAAGACAACACCCAGGAATAATAACCACCTACAGTGTGGGCAAATTATGCCTTCAATGGCTACAGACTTCCACACTGGCAGAAATTAAGCAACACCTAACTTTACTTACTGATGGTGCTGACTTGCGTGATTTCATTATGGGACCGCGCAAACAGCGTCAGAAACGTTTCATAGCAGCCTCTGTATATGCAGCATACAACGAGGCCTGGAAGGTTACTCAAATTGAGACAGCAGAAAGAATACGGGAAATTGACCGTATTAATTTGGAAAAATCACTTTCTGTAGTGGACAATGGGTTAATGACTCTGTCCTCCAGAATTTTTTCTCTGGACAGCATTGTGTCTTCAGCAATCGACATAATATCGCAAGACTTACTGTTGTTACAACACGGTCAGTCTCAATTGCGTTCTATTGTACAGCTTGGCTGGACGTTACAAAATCTGCGTTCAGGCTATGTGCCTTAGCGTTTAATCAACACAACGTCACTTTTCAATATCTTTAACCTTACTGATAAACAAATCAGTATGGCCCAGAAGGGTGCTGATTATACAATCCTGAGCATTGAGAAACTCGAAAGATTACCAGTGACAATGTCAGAACGACCTGTCAGTGAATGGATAATACATGGGATAATTAATATTCCAATCTCAACCTTCAGGTTTCAATACTGCCAAAAATATATACAGGCTGGCATGTACGAAAAATTGGGAAAAGGGTACATTAAAACAACATGGAACCTGCCCTATTCACATGCATGTGTCAGTAATAAAGGACAGAAAATGTTCCTTAGTGGCGATAATTGTGCGATGTCACTAAGCGGTACACTTCTGTGTAACGGAATTAGTTTGCATGGAGCCTGTGAAGGGAACTCAAATAACCTTTCATGTCACCAGCTAGGCACACCTGCTACAGAGATAGAACCATTCTTTCAAAGACTCTATAATGGGAGTTACATTCTAATTGTGGACCGCAGATGCTGTAGTCTTATGCCCGGGACTCCTTATCTCGTAACTACGACGGCGAAGGTCAAGTGCTGTGGACGCTTATTGTTCCCCAGCTCCTTTCCAGACAGGGAGGCAAGGGCATGGCCCAACTTGAAAATTACTTCTATTCGAATAGATACTTTAAGCAGAATGAAAACAGTGCTTCTTCAGACGCCGACAAGGCTCACGTCATCAAAAGAAACGTATGATCTCCTAGTCGCAAGGACGACTGCAGAGATACATTCATTGTTATCGACTAATTCCCCCATACATTTCGCAGAAATCCTGAATGAAATCTTAAATATTTCTGATACCAGTGGAGTCTCAAAAGTATTTAAGACAGTATTTTCGATGGCATTAACACCATTCAAAGCCATACTGGATATTTTTCCAGATTTCGTCCATTCAATTTTTGGCGGACTTCCCCTCATTTTAGGACTAATTGCAGGAATCCTATTCTTAGTCCTTATATTTCGTTATGGCAAACCATGTCACAGACAAAACACCTGCGACAAGGGAAGAAACAATCCTAGCCATTGGATACCGGGACCGGATATCAAAAATCCTGGGACTACCCCGGCTTAGAGACCTGAACATGACTTGGTTTCTTTCATTTCGACCAATGTGGCATCGATGTGTTTAACCTGTATTAAGGTGCCTGCTATGCGGAGAAGAATGCGTGTTAGACACCTGTCTGATGCTACAATCGGATGCGCCAATGGATGCAGAAACATTGTTGAGTCCAACAAAGGCTCATGCTTTGTGCTGCCCTCAACGGCTACCGATCCTGATGACGGCATTCGTGGAAGCTTCACCACTACGATTAAGGGGTAGTGAGGTTCAAAATGAAAGCAGCATCGATCAGGTACGACCTTCTGTCAGCAATCCAAATCAAAATGTCAATGGAGACAATCATGCGCACGAATGCATGGTTACACCTATTTCCGAGTTAGTGGAACTCTCCCAGGAAGCTGTTGACAACTTTTTCGAGAGTCTAAATGATATGATGTTCTCACCAGAGCAGAAATAGAGACTTTTGAGCAAGCTCGTACACGGCGTTCCCTGAATTTGGTCTTCAACTAGAATAGCAAAATACCATGAACAATTTTCCCTCCAGTTCACGGACAGCAAAAAAAAATTTCAGCAGCCCCAAAATATTTTTACGAATTTTTCGGGACACTATCTTCTGCTTAAAGTAAAAACTATTCTTAGAGAACTAAGATTTCTACTTTTAGATAGCATATAGACATTAGCTGCCCGCTGGTATGTTCATAATTATTTTATTCTGTGATGGAATGGTCTCGAAACTTTTTTCTGTATTAAGAGCCATTTCATGTGTAAATTCTCGTATACGAATTAGTGATAATGTATAGATATGCGTGATTACTTTAGCATTATTCTACAGCTTGAGTGCATATATTACATATGACTGTTTTTTCCGTATCTTTGATAATTTCAAAATGCATTTATGTATTTTGGGGTGGTAAGGTATACACGATACTCTACAGTATGTTTTACTATGCATAGATTAGTAAATATGTCCATAGTTAGCGTGGAGTGGGTGTGATGTATTCCTATAGGTTCTGTATCGATCCCCCTATTCCTGACCCTATTCTGGTTAACAAACTAACAAGTTAACTAGCAGCCATCCCATGAGGCAGAAAACCCCCATGATGCAGGAACCGTTATCTGATAAAGCCACACTACGGCACAGGAGCGTGTTATCTGATTAGGTCATAACGCTTGCCATCTAATTAGACAAGCGATATTCCTCCAGCCCCTGATAAGGCATACGGAGTTCTCAAAACAAATCAAACCTATGACAACCTGGGAAAAACCCTGCGGCCATTGTTTTGATTTCACCGAGAACTTCAGCAAAAGAATGTGCTAACGACCTGGTTGTATGACATCCTTATTGACGTATCTATGTCCATCCTTATGTCAATCTCGGCACCTTAAAGGTATAAATATTACAGATATTGCCCTATGCAAACACACGCGGTGGTGACGAGATCGGAGCAGCCAGACTTGCCGAAGCGCAGAGCAGACCCCGCTGGCGCAGCCCTGCCTTTCCTGACGCGCTGAGAACGAGACGCTGCTTTCTCCTGCCGAGAAATCCAGCTCCGGCGCTTCCGGGTAGCCCTCGCAGGCAGCCTGGAATATCGAGACCAGAGACGAGAGATACCATCCCTCATCCATCCTAGATTCCAGGTACAGAACTGAATAACCCCTCACAGAGAATTCTTTAGTCAGTCACTTGGCAAAACAAACTTAACTTAAACTGTAACTTTCTATTCCCGCCCACGCATTAGACTTAGGTCAGGTACACGGGGTAGGCGTAGTTAGAAACACCAGTTGAGTACGATTAGTCAAATGTATATGTGTATGTAATATATCTTATTCATTTTAAACCTTCATATGGCTTAGAAACCATATCAATGTTTTTACAGTATTATTTTATACTTCTGCTTTTAATGTATGCACTTTACTTAACCATAAGTATTGCAATAATATCGATCCATTTCTCTTGTATGAGAAAAGAGACTGATCAATAAATAACATCTTTTATTGAACACGCCCGTCTCTTCCTTTTCTCTACAATCTGATGAGACTAAGAATGCACGTACTGACTGAGTAAAATAAATTGCCTTTTGTTTTCACACGACTCTCGAGATACACTCTTGATTAGGGGAGAGCAAAGTTGTCATGTTCTATGGTTGTCAGAAACTAAATCCCTTCTTGTCTATCCAGGGAGGTTCAACTCCTCCTTGCCTATTCGAGAAAGTTTCTAGTGAACTCTGAGCTAGCTGGCAAACCCAAAACTTTAAGTCTAATATCGACAGTAGTAGACCTAGTTAACGTCTGGTCTAGGCCTATACTATTGAAGGTATTATTCCAATGCGCAGAGCCTATTGGGATAATAGGAACTACACTACACATGGTGACCAGCTGTGGGACTAGGTGGGTGGAGAATGTGCTATAATATTCTAGGGGGAAGCCATCTAGCCCAGGGGCCTTGTTCCGGGCCAAGACTCTAATCGCATGTTTGACATTCTCAGGGCGGATCTTCTTCTCTAGTAGTTTCCTGTCTTCTGGCTGAATCTGGGGGAGTGTAAGCGTAGTAAAAAATCTAGTGATGGCCTGTGACGCTCCCTGACTTGGGGCCCGATATATACCTGAGTAATATGTGTGGAACACTTGCAGTATCTCTGGCTGGGAAATCTGGAGGCGACCTGCCCGGTCCCTCAACTCTGTGATCGGCTTCATGTCGGGGTTTTGCTTAGCAAGCCAGGCCAGGAGTGTCCCTCCCCTGTTGCCCTCCCGGTGTACCCTGGCGGCGTAGGCCCTAAAATGGAATTTGCGGAGGTCCCGTAATGTTTCCGCGTATCTAGTCTTGGCTTCTGCCACCTGTGTCGGGGTGGCACCCCCTTGGTCCTCTTTTTTCGAAAGGGCCTCTAATGTGGTTTCCGAGGCCTGTAGGGCTCTCTCAAGTGTTTTGCGCACACCCACCACCTGTTGTATACAAGGACCCCTGGCTACTACTTTGTGTGCAACCCACTCCAGGAGTCTTGAGGAGGCCGTTCCCGCATTCACCGCAAAGTGTTCCCGCAAGTGTTCCCCGTGACCATGTGTGAAGGCCTGATCTGTGAGGCATTCCTGTGACAGTTTCCACGTGGGTACCAGTGGGGGCGGTGGTCTCCATCGGAGGGTAAGGGAGTGGGCGTCATGGGCCGAGAGCACCCGACCCAGGTAGTCTGTGTGTTGCACTTTGGGGTATAGAGCTGTCGAGCACAAGAAGCGATCTAGGCGCACCCGCAGATCATGAGGGATTGAATGAAATGAGTATAATTTGAGGGTGGGGTGTCGTGCCCTCCAGGCGTCTACTAACGACCAGTGTCTGAGCCATGCATTGAAGAGTTCAGCTTGTTAATGTAGCGGTGAATGTGCCGGTGGGGGGTGGGATTGGTCTAAGCCCGTGTCTAGTATGCAATTGTAGTCTCCTCCCAGGATCCAGGGGGTGTGTATATACGGAGCTAAGGCCTGTGTAAGGCGGCTCCAGAACCTGTCCTGCTCTGTATTGGGGGCATATATACTGCCTATTAGTATCGGTTGCCCATCTAACAATCCCTCCATCAGGACATATCGTCCCTCTTTGTCCACCACCCTCTTCTGTTTTCTAAATAGGATTCCCGGCCTAATCCATATTAACGTCCCTCTAGCGAACGCGGAGTACCCTGTGGCACATATGGTGCCTCTCCACTTTCTCTGCAAACGGTCCACCTCTACTGCCATTAAATGGGTTTCTTGCAGTAATGCTATATGTGCCTGTTGTCGTTTTAGGTAGGCGTAGACTGAGTACCGCTTGCTCGCTGTATGTAGTCCCCTCACATTAAGTGTAAGGAATGTTATGTCGGTGTTAGGGGTTTTCGTCATGTCGGCCGTCCTCTATGTGCGTCGTGGGTCGAAGTTGCCCCCGTATACCAACTGAACTTCCCCCACACAGTCAACTGCCACCCCCCATTCCACATAGAGACATTCCAGCTGCACATTCCCACCAGAGCATTAGGGGGAGAGAGGGAAGGGAAAACATGAACTCAACTTCAGGGAAACAGTCCCAACGTAAGGGGCCTATTGCTGGGCACAATAAGTCCAAACTGTTCATCTCGTACTGTCTCTAGTCCGTTTCGGGCGAGGGGTGTTCTGACGTTACCACTAGTGGATAACTCCCCTGCAACCCACCTCATAATACATCTGTATGTGTGCCCGCTACTGCCTTTACCTTTTTCATCGTCGGGTTCCTGGCGTCGGGGCGCCGCCCCAGTTCTGATGATGTCTCGATCTTACCATGCCGCTGGCCCTGCTGTACCTTATATCAGCGTGTCCGCCGTTTGAGGGGTCACTATGGGTGGTGAAACCGAGCCTTCTCTGGAAGTACGAGCGTCGCTGACTTCCTCCTCTGACGTGAAGAGATGTGGGCCTCGTTCCCCCTCCAAGCTGTTTCTCGTGTGTCGGGCTCCCGATGCCGCCTGTAAGGCCCTTCTGCGATCCGCTATGATTTGTTCTAGATCGGGAATATTCCTGTTGCCAGGGATTGTTGGACGGCCCAGCTGTGTGAGGGTGACCTTTTAAGATCGCAGGCGCCTCTTCTTGGAGAGGCTCTGATGCTGTGAGGGCCTGCGCTCCGGCAACTCGTCCCTGCGCTGTTCCAACCACGTTCTTGCTTCTGCTGGGTCCGTGAAGAAATGGGTTGTTCGGCCGTGGATAATCTTGAGGCGGGCCGGGAAGAGAAGTGCGTACTGCACTCCATTTTGTCGTAGGGTTTGCTTCACTGCTAGGAAAGTGGTCCGTTGACGTTGCACTGCCTGGGAATAGTCCGGGGACAGCATCACATGCTTGTCCTCGACTCTGAGGGTTTTTGCGAGTCGTGCTGCTCGCAGTATCGCATCCCGGTCTTGATAGTGGAGCAGTTTGAGCAAAAAAGGCCTAGGCGGGGAGCCCGCTGGTGGTTTCTGGGCTGGAACCCTGTGTGCCCTTTCCACCGAGAAAAAGGGTGAGAGATCTTTGGCCTGGGGATTGGTCTAAGCCCGTGTCTAGTATGCAATTGTAGTCTCCTCCCAGGATCCAGGGGGTGTGTATATACGGAGCTAAGGCCTGTGTAAGGCGGCTCCAGAACCTGTCCTGCTCTGTATTGGGGGCATATATACTGCCTATTAGTATCGGTTGCCCATCTAACAATCCCTCCATCAGGACATATCGTCCCTCTTTGTCCACCACCCTCTTCTGTTTTCTAAATAGGATTCCCGGCCTAATCCATATTAACGTCCCTCTAGCGAACGCGGAGTACCCTGTGGCACATATGGTGCCTCTCCACTTTCTCTGCAAACGGTCCACCTCTACTGCCATTAAATGGGTTTCTTGCAGTAATGCTATATGTGCCTGTTGTCGTTTTAGGTAGGCGTAGACTGAGTACCGCTTGCTCGCTGTATGTAGTCCCCTCACATTAAGTGTAAGGAATGTTATGTCGGTGTTAGGGGTTTTCGTCATGTCGGCCGTCCTCTATGTGCGTCGTGGGTCAAAGTTGCCCCCGTATACCAACTGAACTTCCCCCACACAGTCAACTGCCACCCCCCATTCCACATAGAGACATTCCAGCTGCACATTCCCACCAGAGCATTAGGGGGAGAGAGGGAAGGGAAAACATGAACTCAACTTCAGGGAAACAGTCCCAACGTAAGGGGCCTATTGCTGGGCACAATAAGTCCAAACTGTTCATCTCGTACTGTCTCTAGTCCGTTTCGGGCGAGGGGTGTTCTGACGTTACCACTAGTGGATAACTCCCCTGCAACCCACCTCATAATACATCTGTATGTGTGCCCGCTACTGCCTTTACCTTTTTCATCGTCGGGTTCCTGGCGTCGGGGCGCCGCCCCAGTTCTGATGATGTCTCGATCTTACCATGCCGCTGGCCCTGCTGTACCTTATATCAGCGTGTCCGCCGTTTGAGGGGTCACTATGGGTGGTGAAACCGAGCCTTCTCTGGAAGTACGAGCGTCGCTGACTTCCTCCTCTGACGTGAAGAGATGTGGGCCTCGTTCCCCCTCCAAGCTGTTTCTCGTGTGTCGGGCTCCCGATGCCGCCTGTAAGGCCCTTCTGCGATCCGCTATGATTTGTTCTAGATCGGGAATATTCCTGTTGCCAGGGATTGTTGGACGGCCCAGCTGTGTGAGGGTGACCTTTTTAGATCGCAGGCGCCTCTTCTTGGAGAGGCTCTGATGCTGTGAGGGCCTGCGCTCCGGCAACTCGTCCCTGCGCTGTTCCAACCACGTTCTTGCTTCTGCTGGGTCCGTGAAGAAATGGGTTGTTCGGCCGTGGATAATCTTGAGGCGGGCCGGGAAGAGAAGTGCGTACTGCACTCCATTTTGTCGTAGGGTTTGCTTCACTGCTAGGAAAGTGGTCCGTTGACGTTGCACTGCCTGGGAATAGTCCGGGGACAGCATCACATGCTTGTCCTCGACTCTGAGGGTTTTTGCGAGTCGTGCTGCTCGCAGTATCGCATCCCGGTCTTGATAGTGGAGCAGTTTGAGCAAAAAAGGCCTAGGCGGGGAGCCCGCTGGTGGTTTCTGGGCTGGAACCCTGTGTGCCCTTTCCACCGAGAAAAAGGGTGAGAGATCTTTGGCCTGGGTGAAGGTTTTAATCCATGCTACTATGTATTGTACAGGGTTCGTCCCTTCCACCCCCTCCGGCAGATTCAGGATTCGGATATTGCTCCGACGAGAGCGGCCTTCCAAATCATCTGTTTTGCGCTCCAGGTGTTGCACTTTGGTCTGCAGTTCTTTGATAGCTTCCTGGTGCGTCTGTATCAGCGGGCCCATTTCATGTAGTGTTTGTTCTCCCTGGTGTACCTTGTCTGCTAGCTTCCGGTGGTCGTCGCGTAGGAGGTTAAGGTCCGTGGCTAACTCACCAAATTTGGTTTCCATGGATACCCGGGAATGCTCTATAGCGGCTAGTACTCTGTCCAGCTTCGATGACATGTCATCCGCCTGTGGTGGCCCCCCGTTGTGTTGCCTCCCGGATGGGTCTGGGGGGGGTTGCTTCTGTGGTGCAGGTACATATATAGTGGTCAGAGTCCAATTTTTACTAAACATCAAATGTAGAGCGAAGACACAACATAACTTAAATCGTCATAGTTCATAGATAGGTGGAGACCGCACAGGACCAGGTGGAACAACTATCTAAGGAGATAAACGACTTAAAAGCTGCAATTGAAAGCCACACAGCCTTTGCAAGCACAAAGGAAACTCTTGAACGTCTGAACAAGACCCTCAAAGATTTTGACATTGAAACACAAAACAAAAAATTGGAGAAATTATCCAAAGACATTCAATACTACAACAAAAAGAAAACATACCCGTACTTGGCCGAGGACTATTTCAAACAAGACAACCAGGGCCGCTTCTTCTACAGAGGAAGGGGAGGCTACAGGGGTGGATATCGAGGTGGAAGAAGATACACGAACTTCTCTGACTCTTCATACAGTGGGGGCAGTGATAACGAAACGGCTGGACCAAGCACCAACTATCAGAATCAAGACCAATGGTATCAACCCCCGCAGGACCCCTCCAACAGACCTCAACAGCCTTCTTTAGAGGACAGCACATGGCGCCCCCCCGCGGGAGAGGAGGAGGATGGAACAGACGCCCAACCAGAGGACAAACCCCACAGAACTGGGACGACGGCAGGCAACAAGGATACAACAACAAACGAGTGAGATTCCAGCAGGACAACCACGGGGAAATCAGTACCCGGAGGAAAACATACCGCTGGTGAATGAGGGGTGTCCCATCATGAATCTATCCGGCCAAACCTTATCGAAGGACGAAACTCGGGTCTTTAGTAAGGGCCTCTCCTTTGTTCCAACGTCTCATGTAAACTTGTTTAACATCAAAACTGAACTTGCTAAATTCTTCCGCAAAATTCGCCTTAGAAACTTTTTCCTACATAAAGCCTCGAGCGTGCCAAGAGCGTTCACTAATCTACGACCTCCCTCTACGTTCACGCCACATGCAGCGATGATCAACCATCAGGTTCTAACGTATGAGAGCTTAGTACTAAGGGATGTACTCAAGACATGTGCTAAGAGACCTTATGTTAAACACAACATCACTAAGAGTGAACGCACCGCCCTTGACGACTTGAAGAACAACAAATCACTAGTGATCAAGCCAGCGGATAAGGGAGGAGCAATTGTCATTATGGATGTTAATGACTACACACAAGAAATATACTCCCAATTGAGAGATGGAGTTAGCTATCGAGCAATAGCAACCAACCCTACAAAGGAGATCAGACTCCAGATCATTGCCATCACGGAGAAGGGGAAGGAGGATGGATTCTTGACTGAGAAAGAATACTCATACCTAAACGTGAACCAGCCACGCACTCCCACCATCTACGTTCTACCCAAGGTCCACAAGAACCCTATCAAACCACCAGGGCGACCTATCATATCGGGCTGTGGCTCCCTGTTGGAGCCACTCTGCAAATATGTGGATGTTTTTCTGAAGCCACTAGCAGAAGCAACTCCTACGTACCTGAGGGACACTATGCAGGTGATCAATCTGGTGGACCAACGACCGTTCGATAAGAATAACCAACTACTTGTCACAATGGACATTGTGTCATTATACACAAGCATCCCTCAGGGTCCAGCACTAACCACGATACAAAGAGCCCTGGCCACAAGACCGCAACCAACAGGAGTGCCTACAGATTTTCTAATTGACTTATTGGAAATTGCCATGACAAAAAACTTTTTTGTATTCCAAAATAAATTTTTCATGCAATGTAGAGGTGTAGCCATGGGGGCAGCCTTTGCTCCCGACCTGGCCATTTTGTATATGAGTGACTATGAGCAACACTACATCCTTTCCCCACACAATCCGTATCTCAATAACATTTCCGAATACCGTCGCTATATAGACGACATTTTGATCATCTGGACGGGACAACAACAGGAACTGGAATCATTCACCCAGTGGCTTAATACCCAATCACAAGATATCCAATTCACTTCAAGTTGCAGCAACAAATCAATCGATTTTTTGGACATCAGCCTCAGAGAAAGAGATGGAGTCCTGTATACGACCCTGTACAGAAAACCAACGGAGCGGAATACGTTATTAAGATACTCAAGCCACCACACCCGGGCCCTCCGGGATAACCTACCCTTCGGCCAGTTCCTCCGCATCAGGAGGAACTGCACCCTCAAGGAAGACTACTTTGCCGAATCTGATGAACTCATCCTTCGCCTGTTGGAAAGAGGCTATCCTAAAAGACTGGTCAAAAGGGCACGCAAACGGGCCTGGTTTTATAACAGAGAAAATTTGCTTGCGCCCAAAAACAGAAACACTCCAGAAGACAGGATGATATGTGTGACCACCTTCTGCACCAAGAGTCATGAAATAAGGAAGATAGTCAATAAACATTGGCACATTGTATCAGATGCAATTGAAGTGACTAATCCGCCAATGCACGCCTTCAAGAGGGCCAAAAGCGTCAGAGACTGCGTAGTACGATCGTTGCTGGACAGTCCACCGATTCCAACCATTCAATCAATGCTTAATTTACCCATCACACTTGGAAACTATAAGTGTAGTAATTGCAAGGCATGTACACTATGCATAGAAACGAAAACAATTATCCACAATAACTTGACTGTGTCCTTGAAATCGTTCACGAACTGCAACAGCAGTGGAGTGATCTATGCAATCTTCTGCCCTTGTGGCCTTATCTATATTGGCCAAACTAAACAAAGGATCAAGAATCGGATACTGCAACATTGTAGCCGTATAAGATGCCAAACAGCAGGCGCACCCTTGGTAGATCATTTTATAGAAAACACCCACACACCAGAATCTTTGAAGTGGGTGGTGATAGAGAAAATCACACTAGGCCAACGGTGTGGTGACCTGAACTCTATTATGAATTTGAGAGAATGCAAGTGGATGCAGTCTTTTGACTCCGTTCGTAATGGATTGAATGAACTGGATGCCACATTTGCCCAAATGGCATTGATTGACCCTGACTAATACATCCCATGCCTATTTTGCAAACCTTCTCTGTTATAGATGAACATAACCAGAATGTACCACCATACTTATGACTATGTCTACTACTTCGCCCGTGTTACACAATGGCTTCACTCATGTATGAGTAGACATGGTCTCAGTCACAATGCATTTCCAATTTCAGGATTATATTGTGAATATTGCTTGTCTATTCCTTAGCCAATTTTTCTGTATTTACTGAGTTATGCTGCTCGTTCTTTCTCAGCCAATTGTATATGTACTAATAACCTTTATCTAGATTATTACAGCTTATACATCTGACTAATATGTTTGGGCTTAATGTGATCCATCTGATATTAAGCACATCAATAATCTCATTTATTAATATTTTTCTTGTCTCAGTAGTACTGTATACATTTTGAACTAACCAATTGATATTCAGAGCTAGCTATTCCGCAATAAGGCCCTTTGTTATCGCAGCCTCGTCCCTTACGGCGATCAAGGCACCCGGATTAGCACCTTTTACCCTGATCCCTTGTTAAAGACCGATACTGTGCGGGATTGGCTGCCGGTCGGCGAGCCCACAGATGGTATCATGCTGCTGCACCTCGAGGCAGCCTAGTCCAAAACCCGGCGACCGACCGAGGAGGTGATTTACAGGATCTCTCCGAACCAGGATGAGGTAAGCTGCAGTGATTATTAATTTTGTCGTGTGCATCTCGTAAACCCCCACTAGTGCTCACATGATCTAGGTTTTACCTAATTCCGCGCACAACATTAGCGGAACTACATAGAAATATTGGCCAAGCTCTTCTTTGCGCACACCCGATCAAAGTACGGGATGCCGGTGTCCCTTGTACATCGTGCATAGGGCGCCCATTGTCCTAAGAATTTTTATAGCCACTCGACTCCCCTTTTTTCATTTTTGGGGTATAACCCTGATCTGCCCACCGGGCCTTTCACGACCTGATTTAACTCGCGCTATCCCATTCAGCCCTACCATATGAATGCTAGGCTCAGTACTAGACCCAGATGCTACGATTTTACTTAACGCGCGCTATTCTATTCAGTCTTGCTACATGAACGCGTGGCCTAACATTAAGGCATTACCAACCCAGAAGCCAACAACAATCTCCTCAGTCACCACTGGGGAGTGGATTGCTTCAGACCCCTATTTGGCTCCACCAACGCGACGACCTCCATTAATTAATTAAATAATTCTTCCTACGGACCAGACTCCACAATCATTTCATTTTAATCCTCAGATATAACCAGGGAACGTGACGCTTGCCGCACCCCGTGGACCAACACGGTATACCACGAATCTGTTGAATACGCTACAAGAGACTGGAAAGCACCTGTGACCCAGTAAGTTCTCTTACCGTCCCCCGCCAACCCTTGATTTTTCATACCTTCAGGGGAGGTTCCCCCTCCACCTTAGTCTAAAATCTCGCCTTTTGATCATTTGCAGATTGATCCTTTCACATATGAACCCTTGATGGTCCCAACCTAAGAGCCACTGGAGGGCCTTACGTTAAGTATGTAATCCATTTCCAGTCCAGTTCCAATGTATTAATGAATACGGTTATTATTATTATTTTGAGATACTTATTCCGATTACATTATTCATAGGCGCTCCTGCTATTCTTGTCCTGATGAAGACCCCAGCATGAGGTTTCCATTAACCCTTATACCAAGGGTCGAAACGTAGACAACCTGACCACGCCATCTCTCTGAACATAGGAATAAATTATGGAATAAGACGTACCCTATGTTGAAGAGCTCTATGGAACTTACGATCTAAATCAGACTGTAAAGGTTGCACTTGATTTTACTGTGATTGTTACAGGATCACAACACCTTTACCCAGTCCTCACGTCTTTCCATCACACCCATTCCCTCTAAACTACCTTCTTTCTTGTTCACTTTGAGCGCACTGTTTTACATTTAATGTGAATAATAGGTTATGTTCAGGTCAGACAGTTTGTAGGGTCTTCCCCGTTACAACTTATCGCTTCTGTGGTGCAGGCGCAGGCGTCGAGGTTAATGTCCTTTGTGGTCTCCCCATTTTTACTGTGGTGGGACTGTGGGCCCCAATAGCACGCGCTGGTCGTGGGGGATTTTCACCTGAGGACGCGATCCGTCCTTCTGCTGCTCTTCTCACAACTTGGCCTCCGAGCCCCCGCAGCTACTGCCTTGCGTGTCAGGGCGGCGGGTCTGGGAGGTCTGTGTCGCTTGTTGGTCGCTGACGCAGGTCGGTGCCCAGAATCTCCGGGCCCTCTCCTGGTCAACTGTTTAGTAAGGAGCAGAGGGTGCCGCCATTGTGTATGGGCCCGGGTGACCACTGGCCGATCACACAGCCCCGCTCCCCCGATGATCAGACGATTGTCCCAGGGATCCGCGGCCGCCCTTGGACCTGTAGGAAGGGTGTTGTGCTAGGCTCCTGGCCAGGTGAATCCCCTGGGGGCAGCTGTTCGAAGTTCGCACGTCGCGTCCGTGTCCCCCCTCCCGATGAGCGAGAGGGAAGGGGGTGGGTCGGCGGGGTTGCTCTCCGGGGAGAGGGGGGGCCCCTCCGCCTTGGCTCCCGGTACTATGCTGGCTTCTCAGTCCATATGCCCCGGGCGTCTAGCCCACGTCCCCTCCGCCAGCGCAGGTCCGGGGTGAGGGGATCTCGGGGTTGCACCCCGCGTACTCACGGCTGTGTCGGGGGATCGGGTGATCAGCGCCCGTGGTGGTCTCTCTGGTGTCACTGCAGCACGGCGCCCGAAGTCGCCGGGGCCTCTCTCAGCATCCGCTATCTTCAGGCTCAGTGTGCATGGCGTCCGGCAGGTCAATCCCTCGGCTTCACCTCCATTAAACCCCGGAGGCGGTCAGCGGCATTGGCTGTGGCGGCGGCCCGGCACCCAAACCCGCCAGGGTTCCCTCCAGCATCCGTCACCCTAGAGGTCGTTGGGCGCCGTAATGCAGATTGGGCTCATTGTCCGGCAGGATGATCCAACGGAGGGGAACCGATAGTTACTCCGTTGTCGCGGCCGCATGGCTCACGCTGCCGCCGTGGTCCCTTCCAGTGGTTGTCGTCTCTGGGCGCTGCCATTTTGAGTGGGTTCTGCGTCCGGCAGGCCGTTCCCGCAGCTCCGCTCTGGCAGCAACCTGGTGGGAGTTAGTGATACCGTTGGCATCCGTGCAAGTCCCCCATTTCAGCACCCGGCATTTTTGGAGGTTACATGTAGGTGGAGTCGGGCAATGGGAGTCTTCCGTGGGTTGCTGGTCGGAGCTCTACGGGAGTGCGTCCGCCATTTTAGCTATCATAGCCACGCCCGCATCTCAATTTATGCAATTAGTAAAATCCTTTACGCATCTCTCACAGCATTTCATATTCTTGTCTGTGTGCCAATTTTATTACTCTGCATGCATTTTCTGCTTGCACCCATGTCAAACATTGCGCAAGGGGCTTGTAAATATGCCCCTCTTTATCTTGTATTCCATCTCAATTGATGCCATTAGTGAAATCCTTTTTGCATCTCCCACACCATTTCATATTGTTTTCTATCTGCTATTCCTATCCCTCTCCATACATTCACTGCTTGCACCCATGTTAAAGGTTGCGCAAGGCGCTTCTAAAAAAGGAGCATATTTACAAGTCCAATTAAACCATTACACTATCTCTATACCAGCATTGAATCCAAGCATGAAAACAATTTAAAAAGAAGTCTACCCTATAAGCTAAAATATACAAACTGTAAGCACACACAGCTAACATTATGGAAAATATAATTCCTTAATTCACACAGACACTCACTGTGATCCTTGTCAAAAATCTTTAAGCCACACATTTTATCAAAAACATTTAGCATGGTAAATCATTTTACACACAGAGCACAACCCATTTAAATGAGCACTACACTACAATGCAGAAACCTGACTCATTTTCAAAATACAACAGTAATGAAGCCCAATATGCTTGTTATGCTTCCCAATACTGCAAACAGCACTCTCTCTATATTACTCACCTTTAAAATCGCTTTTGAAAATATAGAACAGTGTCAAACACACAGCAGATTTTCTTAAGCAGAATCTCTGAAATGCAGCTCAGACACTGGAACCAGAAATGGCACACTTTCCCACTCATTCTTCACACATATCTCAGGTCTTAACCAATGAAATGTCTTCCCACACTATTTCACTACTAAACTAACATTTCAATTGGTTCTACATTCCCACACTTTCAAACTCACATAATATTCACCCATCCCCCTAGTGCTCATTCAACCTGTTACCATGGTAACTCTCACCTGAGGAAGAACAGAGTTTAAAAGTTCATCATACTATGTTGCAAATGAATCCAGCAAGGTTGTTAGAGCTTTCAGTATAACAGCTAATCATGTGCAATGTTCCTTTCAATGACCTTTTCTGAACCATTAGAATTGCTTCTTTTAAAAAACAAAACTATGCACCCTAATATGCTCTTTTGCATTTTCAGAAAGCACAAATGATTTCTTAAGCTTCAAGTGCAGTGAATGTCCTCCTCTTTTTTTCTAAACTGCAAGCTTTCCAACTGCCATTTCATTTACAGCCCTCATCTGAGTACAACCAGATCTGCCTTGAACATGCTTTCAGTATGGTTTGTAGGACACAGCTTTGTATTCTGGTCTAAAAGGTATGCAACAAACAGAGGAATTTTAAACCTTGACTTACCAATTGTGGATATTTTATGGATTGGCCAGAGAGGATTGAGATGTCACCAATTGATACCATTGGTGAAATCCTTCATGCATCTCCCACACCCTGACCTCATAATTGTGCACTGTGGTGGAAATGACTTATGCACTTTGACTGGGGTTGGTCTGGAAATGCTATTGAAGGACATCTTTGGACAATTGATGTCACTTTTGCCTCAAACTGTCTTTGTCGATTCCAATATATGCCAAAGGCAAAAATGGAAATGGTCCAATCAATTTTGTCCACAGATTGAGAAAGCAAGGAAACATGTAAATAAATCTGTTTCTGCATTCATGAGAGACTATGGAATGGGTTGTATATACCACAACAACTTGCGTTACAACATGCAAGGCATCTATAGGACAGATGGTGTACATTTCACTAATGAAGGGAACAAAGTCTTTCTCTGTAACATCAGACTCTGCATTGGTACTTACTTGTAGGTACCAAAAAAAACACAATGAACACAACAGCTCTTTTTAGAGCCAACTAACATGTAAACACTCAAATATGATTTTTAACTTTATTTTTTTAATTAATTTTTACCGAGGTCCGCGCACCGAGCACTCACCGAGCACTCCCCGTGCGCGGACGTATCGTGTTTTCTGTTATTTTTTAAAAAATAAACATTATTTTTAACCTTAGGAGTCCTTGAAGGACCTCCTGAGAAGGCATAAGGGGTCAGGGACACTCTACCCTACCCCCTTCCCACGTTTTTAAGTTATATTTTTCACTCTCTTCTGAAACCACAAAATGGCGGCGATAGGGCTCGTGCAACGTGCATTCACTGAGCACTCACCGTGCATTCACCGAGCACTCAAGGTGCGCAGACCTATTGGAATTAAAAAAAAAAAAAAACTAAATGGAAATGGACATTGTCTCCTCTGTAGATACCTTGTATGTTGTAATGCAAGTTATTGTGGTATATTGAATCCATACTGTAGTCTTTCAGGAAAGCAGAAACAGATTTGTTCACATGATTCCTTCCTTTCTCAATGTGTGGTCAGAATTGGCGTAGGGGGTCATGAGTTCCTACTCTGGTGAAACACACTTGCTGTTCTATATACTTACTTATGTTGTAAACTAGTGCATCAGAGACAGTCAGTGAGAGAAAGGATGCAGGACATGAAGAACACAAAATTGTATCACTTTTCTACTACCCCATAAATTACATTTAAATAAGTATAATTTTCAAAACAATTTTTCTTTACTAAATTAAAATTTATTTATCAGAATTTTAAAAATCTAAAAGAACTTGTAGCATTTCTTCATCAGGAATTTCATCCATCAAAGTGTCTGAAAATGATTCGTCAAACTCAACAATGTCTACACATTCCATTAATTCCATATCTAGTGTTTCATCAAAAAAATCTGCCATGGTATCTCCTTCATGTTCTTCATGATTTGTTTCATCTATAGGATCAATATACACCACAGAATAAGTTGCCTCAATAAACGTTGCTGTTATTTCAAAGAAGATGTTGGTAGGCTCCTCATTATTTTCATTCATCATTTTATGTTCGTGTACTATTAAAAGAAAGAGAAACAGCGCTTACTGCATGATTTCCTGCTCTGGTGAGACACACTTGCTGTTCTTTAAACTTACTTATGTTGCAATCTTGTGCATCAGAGACAGACAGTGAGAGAAAGGATACAGGACATTAAAAAGAGATGTCAAAATACACATTTAAGAAAATTTTGGGGGAGAAGGGAAATATTTATGAGTAAACTCACTATGTAACACCAAAAATTATCAGTTTGCTACTACCTCATAAATTACATTTTGTATAAATTCTCATACAATATTTATTTACTAAATTTAAATATATTGTTGGAAATTTTCGAAATTTAAATGATCGTCTAAGATTGCATCATCAGCAATGTAAATATTAAAAATCTCCCAAAAAGAATCCTCAAACTGAATGAACTCCAAAGCTTCCATTAAATCTGAATCCAAGGATTCATCATAGAAATCGTCCAAGCCATCTCCTCCATCATAAAGCTCTCCTTCAGGAACATCCTCAATAACAGTCAAAAAATGTCTATAACGATGTCAAATGACTCTTCATTTTCAGCCATTATTGATGTTAGTGTACTATAAAAAGAAAGAGAAAGACAGTGAGATGGTGCAGAGGAAGAGTGAGATAGGGCAGAGAAAAACTATTAAATTCTATTAGAAGAGTAAATCTCACACCAGAAATTGAACACCAAAATTTCCTCACAAAACTACCTCAGACACTATAGTCACAAAATGGCCGTGTTTCCCGTGACAGTGAATAGTATCATGCAAGAATTAGAAATATAAAGCACTGCATCTGATGTTGCCCTACTCAATCCATAAGTATAACAGAAAAACATCAAATAACTAACAGAAAACATTTTTCCTATTAACTTAAAGTGAACAACAGAGTTCTCCTTACAAATTAACAACTCACCTTCTAGAAAACTGTTGAACAGTAAATTGTGTCTCAATCTCACACCTCAGAAATATACCTCAAACACTAAAATTGCAAAATGGCTGTGTTTCCCTCTCATTTCTCATACATATTCAGATACCCAGCCAATCAAATATTATCACACAAAATCAAAACCAAAGTAACATTTTAATTGGTTCAAATTATCAACACTTTCAAACTCACATAATATTCAACCTACCCCCAATGCTCTCTACCAATTACCATAATAACTCTCCACAAAACACCTACCTAAACCCAAAGGTGAAAGAGTCATCACTCAATGTTGCACTCAACCAACATCTAAACACTGAAACTTGTTATTTTAATGTATTTCCTTTTTTGTCTTTTTGAGCCGAAGTCCGCGCACAATGCGCGGACCCCGAGATTTTTAAAACAATTTTTTTTTCAACCTTCGGGGTCCTTTACAGACCCCATGACAAAACCTAGGGGGCTCAGGAATCTCTACCCTGCCTCCTTGTCAACTATTACACTTCTGTTTACAACCACTATCATCTGCCACAAAAACAAGATGGCGGAGCACACTTCCTCATTTCGACTGACTGGAATGTTGACAGACGTCCAACAGAATTCCGCGCGCGCACGCTAAGGTCCGCGCATGTGCAAGGACAGTGCAAGCCCGTAAGCGCACCTTGTCCCGCCTATAGATATATAATTTGAAAAAAGTCGATTTTCTCAACAATTACTGAAGGGATTTTCACCAAATATACAAAAGGCACTTATGCATACCAGGCTCTACCATTTTGCCAAGTTTGCAGTAATTCCATTCAGCCGTTCAGTCTGTAGCTGTGTCTAAAGGTCCTATGGAAAATTGCATTGGACTCAATTTCACATTCAATTTTCTCAACCACTACTGGAGGGATTTACACCAAACATACAAAAGGCACTGCTGCATACTAGTCCCTACCATTTTGCCAAATCTGGTGTAACTCCATTCAGCCGTTCGAGCTGTAGCCTTGTCAGAATGTCCCTAAGGAAATTAACATGGGGAAAACATGTTTTGGGACACCCTTTTTTCTCGGCCCCCGCTTGACGAATCCCCCTGAAACTTTGAGGGAACGAGCGGAGCGCAGCGAGGCTAATTTAAGGAAAATTACAGGCAGATCCCTCAATCTGCGCCAAAGTTATTCCCAATAGAATGTTCGGAATTTCCTATGGTAACTAGGTCCTAACTATATATACCTACTGGCGACCGCCAGTAGGTAATATATATATATATAGTCCCTTTTCGATTGTTAATAATTTTCATGACTGTTGAAAAGACGGCTGCCTCCGGTGTGTCGGTAACACTGAGGAAGGCAGACTGCCGAAAAGCATGTGTTTCTGTAAATAAAATATCCTTAAAATGCCACCCACAAGTGCTTATTTTCCTGCAAATAAAGGAATCAGAGCAACAATATTTGTGGAGTGTACCGCCGCAATAAAGCACCCGTTCGCGAGTGATGCATGTTTTGGTGCAAAGGGAGCGCCAATTTAAAACGAAGGTACCTGTAATAAGATGAATAAATGATGAATGTAGACAAGGTGTAGCATTAGAAGGATGCTTTATTCATCAGATGGTAAGTATCATGGGGGGACCCCACCAGGAGCAGCTCACTTGCTGCTCAGCCCGACTCTAACTGAATCCTCACGCTCACACACAAGCATTCCAACACTCCACTCACGCGCGCATCAACATTCCACTAACATTCATACTACTAATGGCTGAGCAGCAAGAACTAGACCACTACATCACCTTCCCCCTTTTGAACAGAAACAAAAATTCTGTAAATACATTCACAACATGAATTAACATTGGTGTAAAATTGCTAAAACAGGATGTGAAGGAAAAGAAATATGCAATAAATCGTAAAAGAAAATACATTGCATTAATTAAGAAGACAAGGTAAGGTGTGGAATAATGAGCAGCAAGAACTAGACCACTACAGTACCGCTGCAACCTAAAGCAAAATGATTACAACACCGAAATGGTTGAATCGAGGATCCGCGAATTAGAGGAGATGCTGTAATTGAGGAGACCTATGCGGGTGAGGCGCGTATTTTAATCTGTGCCACATTTTAAATGAGCGGCAGGACGAGGGAGACGTTATAGAGGATTATATTCAGAAAACATTCACTGAACTGTGTCATCATGTTCAGTGAATCGGCTCGCCGCGAAGCGGCCAAATACATGTTCAAGAAACAAAGGGGAACGGAGCGTTTAATTGTAACAGAATAACTGAAACCAACAAGTAATTTAAACAGCGTCATGATTAAATTGGAGATACTATACGAATGCGAGACACGCAAGTGGTAGGAGGCCACTTCCCTCCAGAACTATATTGAAGTGAACAGGGTACCTAGGGGTCTCAGAGTGTACACCGTTTCTTCATATGAAAATCCAGACCCGGGCCTATTATTAGAGAGGGCAGAACATACTGCACAATACTGTCAAGGCACTCTAGGTATCCTAGTGAAATGCGCTTGGAACGATCGGGAGAAGGCACTAAGTGAGATAAAGGATTTGGAGGACCTGTTATCTAAAGAAGAAGATAAGAACAAAACGGAGGAACTGCTAGGACAAATGAAAGCATGTCTGTTGAAATATGAACACAAAATAAAGCTGAGAAAACAAGAAAAATTTGAGCGTGACGAGAATGATTATTTACAAGGGAGAGTTTTAACATTTGCACGCAAATTTGATGGTCCCAGAAAAGAACTATTGCAAAGAACAACCAAAGCGGCAATCCCAAGAGTGGAAACATCGGAACCTGATATGACTAAAAATGAGTCTGGCGATGAACATGTCGGTGACTCCGTGGCAGGGTCCAGGACAACGACACCTTTTCATGACGAATTTCAAATAATGATACAGTCATGGCTGTGGAGGGCAAGAACAAACCGCCCGAACAACCCACCGAAGAACGCGTCGATCAGGGTGGGGCAGGAAGAGGAAGAGCACCGGCGTGGTTAGTACGCAAAAAGAAATACAACAAATGACAATAGACAGTACCAAGCTTACAGTGGTCAATCTCACTCTTAAACATCTGTCTTACAACAAGATCAAAGTATTAACTCTGGGATTGACATTCTGTCCGACAAGTCGCCTAGAGTTCACACAGACTAGAATTGATCTCTTTAGCTTTATACCTCAACAGCCGCCTCAACTTCTACGCTCCCACACGCCAGCTTCGATCGATCAGCCACGCCCTCGCCACCGTCCCCCGCATCCGAAGAGCCACCACAGGAGGAAGGGCCTTCTCCTACCTGGCTGCCAAGACTTGGAACTCCCTCCCGACCCACCTCCGCCTGACCCAGGACCACCTCGCCTTCAGGAAGCAGCTCAAGACCTGGCTGTTCGAGCAGTAGCGGACCCCCCCCCCCCCCAGCGCCTTGAGACCCTCCGGGTGAGTAGTGCGCTATACAAATGTTCTGATTGATTGATTGATTGATACGAAAATTAAAGCTACATAAATATTTCAAATTAAGACTTCGCATGGAAGAAATGAAACAAACATCATTAAGAATGACAGCAACAGATCAGCAACAGATCTGCTAACCTGCAATGATTTGCAAGCAGTAGAACTTTTACAAAATCTTGAATTGGAAGATCAATCTAACACTGCAGCAGACATGGCTCAGAGGGCGGTACGAGTAGGAATAGATCAGGAGATGGAAGAAAGTCTGTTTAAACCAAGATCTACATTTGTACCACAGATGCCATTTGATGCAATAGACGTCTTTTCAGATGCAATGGTCAGCGATCTGTTAAAATGTAGGAGTAAGAACTTGAAAAGTCCTAGGAAGGACAACTTAACCAATGAAGACAAGCAGTCACTCAACAGTCTTCTCCAGGATACCTCCGTAATAATCAAGCCTTCTGATAAAGGCGGGAACATAGTGCTACAAACCAGGACACAATATTGTGAAGAAGCTCTGTGACAACTATCAGGCACCAAGTACTACATGAAGACTACACGGGAAAATTATCAAGAAAGAGCATGTAATTATGAGACTCTTATTAGGAAATGGTATGACAGATCGATGTTGGGGATGGAAGAACATTTATTCCTGCAGATTATGAATCCAGTCATGGCAAATGTTTACCATATTCGTAAGCTCCATAAGTATAGTCTACATCCACCAGGTAGGCCGATTGTGTCATCACAGGAAGGCTTAACTGAACATTTGTCCATGTTCATCGATGTCAAGTCAAGTCAAGTCAAAGAATTTATATAGCGCACTACATACCCAGAGGGTTTCAAGGCGCTTAGGGAGGGGAGGAGGATTACTTGTCAAATATCCACGTTTTAAGTTGCTTTCTGAATGCTAGGTGGTTCTGGGTAAGGCGAAGGTGAGTGGGGAGTGAGTTCCAAGTTTTAGCAGCCAGGTATGAGAAGGATCTGCCTCCCATGGTGGTCTTGTTGATGCGAGGTACAGTGGCGAAGGCTTGGCTGGAAGAACGTAGTTGGCGGGAGGGGGTGTAGAAGGACAGTCGTGAGTTGAGGCATTCTGGTCCGATGTCGTAGAGTGATTTGTGTGCGTGGGTTAGCAGTCGGAAAGTGATCCTCTTATTGACGGGTAGCCAGTGGAGGTCTTTCAGGTGGCCAGAGATGTGTTCGTTGCGCGGGATGTCTAATATGATCCTGGCTGAGGCGTTTTGGATTCGTTGGAGTTTCTTCTGGAGTTTAGCGGTAGTACCTGCGTAGAGGGTGTTTCCGTAGTCCAGTCGGCTCGTGACAAGAGCGTGGGTGACTGTTTTTCTGGTTTCGGTGGGGATCCAGCGAAATGTTTTTTTGAGCATGTGGAGAATGTTGAAGCAGGATGAGGATACGGCGTTGACTTGTCTGTTCATTGAGAGTGAAGAATCCAGGATAACGCCTAGGTTCCGTGCGTGGTCTGTCGGGATGGGTGCTTTTCCAAGGGCTTCCGGCCACCAAGAGTCGTCCCATGCAGAGGGGGATGTACCTAAGATGAGGACTTCTGTTTTATCTGAGTTCAGTTTCAGACGGCTGTGTTTCATCCATTCGGCAACTTCTTTCATTCCTTCATGTAGGTTAGTTTTGGCGGTGCTGGGGTCATTGGTGAGAGAAAGGATCAGTTGAGTGTCATCCGCGTAGGAGATGATGTTGAGGTTGTGTTGGCGGGCGATGGCCGCGAGGGGGCTCATGTATACGTTGAAGAGGGTGGGACTGAGTGAGGATCCTTGTGGTACGCCACAGATGACTTCAGTGGCCTCGGACTTGAATGGTGGAAGGCGGACTCTCTGGGTTCTTCCGGTGAGGAACGAGGTGATCCATTCAAGTGCTTTTCCTTGTATTCCGATGTTTCTGAGGCGTTGTAAAAGGGTGCTGTGGCAGACTGTGTCGAAGGCTGCAGAGAGGTCGAGGAGGATGAGGGCGACTGTGTCTCCATTGTCCAGTAGAGTTCGAATGTCGTCTGTTGCTGCGATGAGGGCGGTCTCAGTGCTGTGTTTTGCTCGGAAGCCAGATTGTGAGGAGTCGAGGGATTTGTTGGCTTCGAGGAAAGCGGCGAGCTGGTTGTTGACAGCTTTCTCGATTACTTTGGCCGGGAATGGAAGGAGCGAGATGGGGCGGTAATTTTTGAGTTCGGTGGGGTCCGCTGTGGGTTTTTTCAGAAGGGCGGTGAGTTCGGCGTGTTTCCAGCTTTCCGGGAAGGTGGCGGAGTTGAAGGAGCAGTTGATGACATCTCGGAGGTGCGGTGCTATGACGGAGTCTGCTTTGTTGAAGATGTGGTGAGGACATGGGTCTGTGGGGGATCCTGAGTGGATGGAGTTCATCAGGCGGATGGTGTCCTCAGTGGAGATTGGGTTCCAGTCGTTGAGGGTGTTCAGGGGGGGAGAATGTTCAGCATATGGTTGGGTGGGTGGGTCTCCGGGTTGGTTGTCGAAGCTGTTGTGGATGTCAGCAATTTTGTTGTGGAAGAATGAGGCTAGGGAGTCGCAGAGGGCTTGAGAGGGGGTGATGTTGTTGGAGTTGGCCGAGGGATTGGTAAATTCCTTGACGATGTTGAAAAGTTCCTTGCTGTTGTGGGCGTTGTTGTCAAGTCGATCCTTGAATGCTGTTTTCTTGGCCTTTCGGATTAGTTGGTGGTGTGTGCGGGTGGCGTTTTTGAAGGCGTCCTTGGTGCTAGTGGTTGGGTCTTTTTTCCAGGCCTTTTCAAGGGAGCGGCAGAGTTTCTTGGACTTCTTTAGATCATCGTTGAACCATGAGGTCTTCTTGCTGCCAGGTTTGCTTTGATGTTTTTTCAGTGGTGCTAAGGTGTCGGCGGTGTTGGATAACCATAGGGTGAAGTTGGCGGCGGCTTGGTTTGGGTTAGAAGAGTGGGCTGGGGTGTTTAGAAGGAGCGATGAGGAGATCTGGTCGATGGTGATTTTGTTCCAGTTTCTTTGCAGAGTTGGTTGGAGGTGGTTGATGGGTTTTGGCTTGTTGTAGGTGAAGTGAACGCAGCTGTGGTCAGTCCAGAGGAGATCCGTAGTGTGGCTGAAGGAGACATGATTGCTGGAGGTGAAGATGGGGTCGAGTGTGTGACCTGCGATGTGGGTGGGGGAAGTGACCAGTTGTTTAAGTCCGAGGTTGGCGAGGTTGTCCAAGAGGGTGGTGGTGTTGCGGTCGTTGATCTTTTCAAGGTGAAAGTTGAGGTCTCCCAGAAGGATGTAGTCTTTGGAGGGGAGCGCGTGTGGAGTGATGAAGTCCGTGATGTCTTCACTGAATTTTGCGCGAAGTCCTGGTGGCCTGTAAAGGAGGGTGCCTCTGAGAGTGGTCTTGGGGTCGATGTGGATCTGGAAGTGAAGGTGTTCGGAGTTGGCGAGGTTGGCGTCGGAGCTGGTTGAGATGCGGATAGATTTTTTATGGACGATAGCGATTCCTCCTCCTGTGTGGCCGGTACGGTCCTTGCGTGTGATCTTATAGTCTTCAGGGATGGCGATGGTGATGTCTGGGGCGGAGGAGGCGTTCATCCATGTTTCTGTTAGGAAGGCGACGTCTGGAGAGATGGTGTCTAGTAGGTTCCATAGGTCAATGGCGATCACTTTTTATTCCCATTTGTGGTGGAACTGAAATCATACGTGTAGGACACTAAAGATGTTTTGAATACAATTGTGAAGACAACCTGGAATGCTTCATATCAATTAGTAGTGCTAGACATTACTAGTTTGTATACCTGCATAAACCATGAGGATGGTTTAAGAGCTTTACAGTTCTATTTGAACAAAAGACAGCTACGCTTTGCAGAACACAATCCAATGTTGATTGAATTCCCCAGATTTTGTCTCACTAACAGTACCTTTTTATTTGAAGACTAATACTTCAAACAGATCTCTAGGATGGTGATGGGCACCTGCTTCGCCCCCATCTACGCAAACTTGTTTGTTGGCTGGTGGGAGGAGCAGGTGTCCAGAACCTATAAATGTGGTACAATCAAAGGCAGATCTGTTTTGTGGTATCGATACATCGATGACCTTTTCATAGTTTGGGAGGGCACGCCTGAGTCAGCAAAGGGGTATATTAATGATCTTAATAACAACAATCTGAACCTACACTTTTCGGGTACAGTCAGTCCAGTGGCAGTGGACTACCTGGACCTGAGGGTGTTTGTGTCAGAAGGAGAATTACATACAGCCCTCTATCAAAAATCAACAGCAGGTAATTTGACTCTGTATGCAACCAGTAAGCACCCACCCAAACTCGTACAGAGTATCCCTTATGGAGAGCTCTTAAGATTAAAAAGAAATAGCTCGAGAACATATGATTTTGAAGCAGCTGCAAAAGATTGTGTAGCCAGATTTGAGGTGAGAAGCTATGAACCCACCCTTCTAGAGAAAACACTCCAGAAAGTAAGGAGGCTCCCCAGGTAACATCTACTGAAAGATAGCACTACAAATAAGAGTGGGTCTAGTGACTCACAAGAGGGCAAGTTCAGGATGGTTACCACCTACTCAGCTGAATCTAATTTCCTGAAACGTATGCTCCGAAAGGACTGGCACATTTTAAAAACTGATAATGTCATAAGCAAAGATATTCCAACATATCCATTGGTCACCTTTAAGAAGGCACGATCACTAAGAGACAGGCTAGTAAGAAGCCATCTGGAAAAGGAACTTCAATATATGGGGACCCTAAGGGAAATGCGAGGATTTTACCCGTGTGGGAAATGTAAAGCCTGCTCAAACAGTAATAGGGTTCTGACATACAATATTCCAGATATAAAAAATGAAAAGACCAATAACTAAATTTCTGACCTGCAGTACATCGTATGCAGTCTACTGTTTAACATGTCCTTGTGGCCTCTGATACATCAGCAGCACTATTCATTCTCTCAAAATCAGAATACAGGAACATCTGAGGGCGATTGCCAAAAATGATGCATCGTACCCGGTAGCAAGGCATTACGCAGAAAAACACTCTAGTAATAGAAATGTGCTACAATATTATGGTTTGGAGTATGTAGCTGAGAGCATAAGAGGAGGAGATAGACTTAAAAACTGCGCAGGCTAGAATTGCGCTATATTGTAGATTTACAAAAAAAAATTCCCAAAGGTCTGAATAGTGGCGAGGAATTAGCATCGCATTTGGGTATATGGTCCATTCATGAATGTACAGTTAATGTCAAGAAGTTCCCCATAGATTATAATCTTGTGTCTGAGAAAATAAAATGTGTATTAATGAGGAATCGAAATGAAAGGGACTTTTTGCCGATCCACGGCCAGATTTGTATTAAGCAGGATATCACAGGGTTGCTTAGCCGATACACGGCAGGATAAATGTGTATAAAATGTTCAATAACGATGATAAGTGGTCTTTTCGATAATCGAAAGTATATCATGAGCATAATGTTATTGTCCTAGTAAGCTTCCAACATGCAATGAATTTTAATATAAAATTGACTGTGATTTGCATTGTGATATCTGCTGGCTCATAACGCATTGGCGTATGCAATAATGTGATGTGAATGGAATCAATACATTACCCACTACAAGATAGCGCCCATTCTTAACGCATTTTGTCTAGTCCCTTTTCGATTGATAATGATTTTCATGACTGTTGAAAAGACGGCTGCCTCCGGTGTGTCGGTAACACTGAGGAAGGCAGACCGCCGAAACGCATTTGTTTCTTAAAATAAAATATCATTAAAACGCCACCGTGAGTGCTTATTTTCCTGCAAGTAAAGGAATCAGAGCTACAATATATATATATATATATATATATATATATATATATATATATATATATATATATATATATATATATATATATATATATATATATATATATATATATATATATATATATCCACGATCCATCCTGCTCTCAAAAGAAGAAGGCACACACTCGAGGGTAGATGGTATAAAGCATTCTCTATTCTCTCGGGTCTCCCTCGAGCCCACAACTGAAGAGAACGTTTTCGGCTACCTAAACATATGTGTATATATTTCAAATTTTTATTTAGTTTTCAGGTTGTATATTTAATTTTCAATTTAAAATAAAAAAAATTTTTTTTTATAAATATATACATTTGGCAATACTTTTGTTGGATGGTTCATATGTTTACCACTTTTATTTTTTTAACTTAAAATATTTTAAATTGAATTTGTTATTTAAATAAATTGATGTTTTTAAACTCTGGTTAGTTCCCAAGTTTACGGTCGAGAGCAGTTCCCTTATAGGGAACATTCTACAGCACCACTGGCACTAATCTGACACAGCAAAACTGCTCTCCTCAAATGTATGTTTTTCTACCTGAGTTTTAAAAAAATAGAATTAGCATAGTGCCATCCATGGGGAGCTCCAGGTACAGTGCTACAGCTTTGGATAAGTAGAATACCATCCAAACCAACCTGGAAAATATATATATATATTATGTTGGGGTCGGTGTATCTAGTAATTGGCCACAGTATAATGTCTATTATATTCACAAAAGGATCAAATGATGGATAGAATGCTAAACAATGCAAACATTCACACCTAGTCACAAAGATCAGGGTTTAATCCATTGTTCTTTTGCTCACCAGGCCACCCCAGTTTGCACCCTGCCATATGGAAACCAGTCTTTACCCTGTTTCTCATGGGAACAGTCCAGCCTGATCTGCCCAGCCAGACCCTCCCTGAAAAGGAAAAAAACATCCTGGGACTGGTTCCAGGGCATCACCCCTCATCAGTCTGGATAGCTTGAATCCAGTGACGCAGTGAGCACGGGACCCACGTCTGGGCATACCCTTCCCAACTAGGGCGACAAAAGGAACAAATGATGTATAGAATGCTGACCAATGCAAACATTCTCCCCCAGTCTTAAAGATCTGGGTTTAACCCATTGTTCTTTTGCTCACCACGTCACCCCAGTTTGGACCCAGTCATATGCAATTCAGTCTCAACCCTGTTACTCATGGGAACAGTCCAACCTTTACCACCAAGCCGGACCCTCCCTGGAGCGGAAACAAGCATCCTGGGGCCGGTTTCAAGGCATCGCCCCATATCAGCCAGGCTAACATGAATCCCAAAACTGTTCGTAGGATGCTTGTTGCTTTAGAACTCTTGTGCAGGGCAGTCACTGCACAGTGCATATCTTAGTGGATGTAGTTAGCAGCAGTGAAATTATTTGCTAGAAAAATCACCTTAGTCACATGATAGCATGGTTGGCCATTAGTGTTTAGTTTTCCAGGTGTGCAGTGTACTTGTACATGGGTCTATGGAGAGAAATGCAGTTTCACATTATCAGCATGTGGCCTGTGCTGGTGGAGATGCGTACTGGAGGCAAAAGAAATATAATTAAGCTTCCCCGTTCAGGAACTTACGTGTGTGGTTGACCCAGTCGGGGATCCAGGTTGCACTACGAAGCGTCGAAATCCTTCATCCGCTAGTTATCTAACCGGCAAACTCATGACAAAATGGAAGCTGCGGAGTGCACCGCCGTTAGCAATTGGGTCACACTAAAAAGTGGTGAAAACCTTTGTCCGCTGCTGCAGGGCAGGGAAGGGAGCTGTGAACAAAATTTACAGTTGGTTAGCAATCATTGGCAAAAGGGGCTGCCCTGTGAGGCAAACCTTGGAGCTGGCTGGAGTTGCTGGTTTGGCTATGCGGCGGAGTCTCCCATGCGCTGGAGCTGGTCTATTTGTAACTGGCGCATCTAGTGGTTCATCAGTTCAGTCAGCACCAGTAGAGTGACTTTGTAGCGTCTGTGGTGTTCATTGCTCAGTGGTTGGGGCGTACTTAAAAAGAGGTGCCATGCAGGTCACGTGATGGAGAATGAAACCTGTCAGCCATCTTGAAGTGTCACTCCGCCCGAATATGTGCAGTGCATGCCAGATGAGGAAATATCTTGGTGGGGCATATCAGTGCTAAATTAAGGGATAATACAATGCTAGTCAGAAGTGACAGGAATCATTAATTTGGTATTTTGGAACTACTGATGATCTGTGCCCATTTGGAAAGTGGGTGCCAATTGGAATCTTGCCAGAAATGGCCCAAACCAATCAATGTAGTGCCCATCCAATTTGCGGAGCTGCACAAAAATAAAATACATATTTAAGTCTTTCAAACATATTGTAAACATATTGAATTAACAGCATGTAGATGTGCATCTGTAAATATATGGGTACACAGTGCAACCAGAATAGAGTGCATAGCAAGGAGGTGCATACATTATTTTAGAATAAGTTTGCTCAAATTGTCACATGAATTTCAGTTAGATTAAGGCCCACATCTCATTTAAGTCATTGAGCCCATGAGTGGCTGTACCAAATCTCTCAATCACCTTGTCTTTTTTTTCTGTTGAAGATTGACTGGAGGGACTCGCCTCTGTATTTTCTCTGGACTACAAACAGTACTGACCATAGGATGTTGTCTTCTGTGTGGTTGAATTTTTGTAGTGTTCTACAAGGGGAGAGACTGGCACTGCACATCTGATTCTGGATGTCAGGATTCCTGCCACAGCTCACACCTCTTGACAATCACAATATACTAGAATGACTCATATCATTCCTCTCAACACTTATGAATGAACTAATGACTTGTACCCTGACTTTTGACCATATTACATGCTGTTGGTATTAGCTAGCTGCAGCTGGTGTTCCCTGGGTTGTTTGAAAAGGCTTAATATCTTTTACAAATGTTTTACCATGCATGTGCCAGGTCAGGTTTCAAGTGCCACAGAAACATCCAAAAAATCCACCAGAATAGGCATCAAGCAACCGGCATGGTATACCTCAATGTGAACCTTCCAGAAGACAGCCATCATCAAATTATTCCACTTGCTTTAAACATTTAGAACACGATCCTTTTGAACATTCTGAAGCACCTTCTAGAAGGCAGCCTCATCAAGTTAATTATCTGCACCTGCTCCTTGTTACAAACAATTAGAATGTGACCTTTATGAACATTCTAAAGAAGTGTTATTTAAAGACCGTCCGCTCTCCTCCCCTTTGCTTAGTCTCTACGCCTGCCACTTACCTGTTTCCTGGCTTCCTGGACTCTGTCTTGTGAGCTCCCTTGATCCTCCCACTTAGACCTCACCACAAAGAATGCCCTGCATCAGTCTTTTACCTTAATGGAAAAAAGAACAAGAAGAAAATGAGAGACACATTAACAGATTTGATTTTAATGCAGGCCGAGCTCAGTCGCAACATTGTTCTGCAAACAAAGGTATCCAGTATTTTGGTTCAACTAGTACATACTGTTCGCAGGGTTCTGCCAGAGAGGACTTGGGTGAAGCTAACCCCATCTAAATTTGCTTGTGGGTTTAATGCTGAAATCATACTCACTACAGTTTTAAAAAATTTGATAAAGGAGCCACTACAGACAATCTAAATGGCAACAAAACAACAAAACTAAAAGTTGGTTAAATTTGAAAAACGTTCATGAGGTGATATTTTGAGTGATAGAGGTAAATATAAGACTAAATCCTTATTTTTTGTTTGTTTATAAGTACCATATCTGCTGGTACCATTCATCAGACTGGTGTGAATGCCTGCTGCAGTTTTGCTGTAGAGTAGATGAGCCACAGCATCTTTAACTCTAAACGCTCTCTCCATCCTAACCCCCTTCCCCCTGGGATTTGCCACCAGAGCAGTGTCTCCTCCTGTAAATTGAAAGCAAGTCTCTGGAGGATTTAGGAACAAGCGTTGCCGTCCCATGAAATCATTTGGAATCCAGGTAGGCAGCTTATGAAGGAAGGTCAAGCCACACTCCTAACATTTCATGACCAATCAAGACCAAGTATTTATGGCTAACCTAGCACATGCCTTATCCGGGGGCCTCAATGACACTACAAATCTGAGTTAATGCAGCAGATGCAACTAGATCTGAATAGGTGAAAAGCAGAAAATACAACACTTAAAGAAGAGTTGCAACAAGAGAGGACACATTTCACACAATGGAAGGATACTAAACCCAAGGATGGTCGCACAGTTTTGACCCAGCCTGTGTTTGGAGAACCATTTCAGAGAGGGGCATTTAGAACTACTGACCAGACCCTGCATGATCCACTTTTGTACAACTATTCTGCTTTTAAGGCTGCCATAACTAAGTTATTTGAAAAACATGCTTTAATCCAAGCAAGTGACAATGAGTTATTAAACCTACGACAAGGTTCTAAGGTCCTGCTGACTTATATCTCTACTTACAATCAACTGGTGGCTGGAATGAGCTGGCCAGTAGAGAAAAGAAACTCCTTTTTCTATTGAGGGTTAAAAGATTACCTTAAAGAGTCCCTCTCACACATTGTTGATCTGCCTGACGATTGGGCTGAATTTATTGATCTGGTGGTTACGCTAGATCACCGATTAGGCAAGGGAAACAGTGACTGATCTTGCAGTGACACCAGAATAATTGTTCTCAAAACCAAGAAGAAGGAGTCAAACAGTAAGACTCTTGATACTAAACCTATGCAGATACGATGTTATAAGGGGTCCACTATCTAATGAAAAAAAGGTACGTAGTCGCAAATTAAGCCTATGTCTTTATTGTGCACTTCTGGTCATTTCGCTAAGGAATGTTCTGCAAAACCAAAAAAGACTAAGGCTGTGGCTAGTGTAGAGGTGGAACAAGAACAGGGAAAACTAAGGCTCTCAACCAGAAGGGAGATCATCTTGTTGAGAGAAGCCTACAAACTCACAATATCTGACCAATTTAGAAACACAAATTCCCCGCCATCTGATTATCCGAGTCACAGTAATCCTATCTAACCCTGGGCGGGTAACTCCGCTCCACCAGCAGAGTTTGCAGAGATTTGCCTACTCTGCGGCGAACGCGGAGGTAGGCAAAACTCTGCCTCCGTGGCTGAGCAGAGTTAGCCACTCCCTACCCCTCCCAAATGCTTTAGAAAGGTATAAATAAGGCACTTACCTGTATGTCTGCAGCCTCCTGTGCCTCCCTGATCTCCTTCCTGCTCCTCTAGCTCCCTCATCCGTCCTCTTAAAAAAAAAATACTATGTTGTACATCTTGCGAGTGCGCATTCGCACGCGCAAGTCTGACAAATTAGAGGGGAGAGGAACAGGAAGGAGTGCGGCGAGGCACAGGTGGCTTCAGAAAAACAGCAAAGTGCCTTCTTTATACCTTTTTAAAGCATTTGGGAGCGGGAAGGGAGCGGGGAGGGAGCAAAAGGGAGATACACTTAGCTCCAGGGAGTTGTTGCCAAACTCTGTGGAGCTACACATAGATGAACTACGCCAGCTCCGCCCAGGGTTAATCCTATCCCCACAGCGGAGACACATAATATTGTTGCTTGTTGACTCAGGGACAACAGAAAATTTCTTTGATCTGACTCTAGCTGCCAAGCTCGGGCTCACAAAAGTACCCAAAGAAAAACCTGGTATCATTTATCTCAAACAGGCATCACTATGGGCTCCAAAAAGGTAGAAGCCATTACCAGTTGGCCGACTCCAACAAATGTTAAGGAAATTTAACAGATACTTGGCTTCGCCAATTTTTATCGTCATTTCACCCTGCACTTTTCAGAGATAGTGGCCCCATAACACAGCTGCTAAAAAAGGGGCAATCATTTTTGTGGTTTCCAGAAGCCTATCAGGCATTTCAACTGTTAAAAATGAAATTCATCACTGCACCCATTCTTCAGCATCTCAATCCAGACCAGCCCTATTACATCAAGCTAATGTTTTGCAGATAGCCGTAGGAGGAATTTTATCTCAATTTTTATCTCAAAAGAACTCAAGAACTGGCCACATGCATCCCATGGCCTTTTATTCCAAGAAACTTCTACCAGCGGAGCAAACCTATACGGTGGCTGAAGGAGAACTTCTGGCCATCAATCTGGTGGTCAATGAATGGAGGCATTACCTACAGGGGACTAAACATACAGCAACAATATTTTCAGATCATAAAAAAATACAATTCTTTAGCTCCGTTAGTGCGCTCACCCCCCATCAAATGCGATGACTGCATTTCTTTAGTGGGTTTGATTTCATTATCGCGTATTGCCCAGGGACAAGGAGTTACAGTCTGATGTTCTTTCTAGACTGGGGTATAATCACTCTTCCTATTCCATATCAGACTCCCCTACTATCATTCCACCAGAAAAGATAGTTGCAGTCAGTGAGAGTGACATCTCTATGGTGGCCTTACATGAAGAATATGAAAAACGAAAAGCCGAAGAATGAATTAAAACACCTAACCATACTTTTACAGCCAATCTTTTCCTTCAAGCTCAGAGACTGTACATCTCTACTAGAGAATTAAGATGTCAGGTAATTCAATTGAATCCGACACAGCATTAGAAGGGCACCCAGGTATAACGAAATCCCTAAGGAATTGGCAAAAAACCTTCTGATGGAACAGCGTGTGGAAGGATATAGAAGAAAATGTATCTGGTTGCCCAACTTATGTACAATACATGAACACTCACACTGCACTTGTAGGCTTATTACAGCCTCTGTCTATACCCTCAGTTCCTTGTCACACCATTCATCTGGATTGTATTACTAATCTTCCAGCAAGCAATACCTTCACTACCATTTTAGTAGTTGTTGACATGTCATCAAAGATGGCAAATTTCATCCTCCACAAAAAGATATCCACCGCAGCAGAATTTAGTCAAATATTCATTGATCATATCGTAAGATTGCATGGTCTACTAACTAAAATCATATAGGATCACAGTATACAATTCTCATCTAAATTTTTTAGAACACTCCTAAGTTAGGAATAGAGGTAGACTTGTCATCTGCCTTCCACCCACACACCGACAGGCAGACTGAATGGGTCAGCCAATCCTTAGGAACTACACTAAGATGCTTACTATCCATGTCCACAGGACAATGGGATCAGGCCTAAACACTAGCTGAATTCACTTATAATAACAGCACCCCCTCAGCCACAAACCACACAACCTTCTTCTTCATGTCAGGACAATATCCTCGGGCCCTTCCCATTGATATATCAGGAGTTTTTACTACGCTAACTCCAGTCACAGAAAGATTAGAACAACTGCATGAGATTTAAAAGTATGCTAGGACACGTTTAGCAAAAGCCAAATTGGCCATGAAGGTTCAAGCTGCCAAGCATAAAACCCCAGCACCTATATACAAGGAGGGAGACAGGATATGGTTATCAACACAACACCTACAACTAGAAGGCCCAAGGAAACTACAACCACAGTTTATAGGTCTTTATGGCATTATCAAGATGATTATTCCAGTCATTGACAAGCTATGGCTGCCCCCTGAATACAGTATCCACCCAGTGTTTCACGTTTCACTGATCAAGTTCTACCACCACGCCTGGCAGCTAAACAATCTCAGGGAAAACTATATTACCTTATAGATTGGAAGGGTTATGACCCTTCAGAGTATTCTTGGGAACCGCCCGCCTCGGTACATGTCCCCATCAAGTGAGACAATTTAATGCCCTCCATCACACCAAACTACGACCTGTAAGGCTGCTTTTGGGAGGGGAAACTGTCAGGATTCCTGCCACAGATCACCTCTCTTGACTATCACAATATACTGTATAAACAACAATTGGTCCTGACGTATCTAATTTATCACCCACAATAAGACAAAGGACTCAAAGAATCCCTCAGAGATGTCATATAACCATTTTAAAATGGATTAAACATTCTTTTGGAATGAACCAGAGAGAAAGACATTCAACAACTGAGTTTGTGACCAAATCTTTTTATATATTCCTTATAAATAGGCATAATAAATAAAGCATTTACATAATAAGAGGCTGTCTAAAAAGAAGGTACAGAAAAAAAAGCTCATGTGTGAATGTGGGTGAAGAAAGAACAAGGAAAATCAGGAATTTTAAATTACGAATGTCTTAATTTACACATAAACAACACTGGTTGAGGTCGTTTTTGCAATAGCTTAACCAGTGCTAGGCCTGTTTACAATAATATTATATTATGATATTATAAGCCCTTACTACAAAGCAGCAACCACAGAGTTTATACCACTTCCTTTTTTTATTCTACTATACACACCAGAGGGACAGGCTCTAGCTGCTCTCTTGCTATGTTTAGGTTGTCTTTTTTAATGTCCTGGTGAAGACCTGCATGCAGAGGTCGTAATCAACCCTCACCACCCAAGATGGGTCGAAACGTTGACACTCCCTGTTTCGTGGCCTGTAATACACTTTGCTGGTTCTGTTGAAAATTGGATGATGCATTGTAAAATAAGTTGCATCATTCTGTAGTAAGGCTATTGCTGTTGAGTAGACGAGTCACAGGGCAAGTCTTGGGGGGATTCAGGAAGTAGCTTCACCGCCCCATTTGAATCATCTGGGATCCAAGTTGGTGGCTTATGACACTGGATCTATGCTGTAATACTTGTTCTTTCACAGATTGCATCGTTTGGCCAATGTACACTAGTTCACATGGGCATTGTAGGCAATATATCAAATTTTTTGTGTTGCAATTGGAAAACTTCAGTTGCCGATGAACTTTGCCATTGATAGTGATGGTTTTAGTGTTGCTCTTAAAGTAGTGTAGTGTCCTATGACAGCTAGCAGTTCTAATCTTTCTCAAAGGTCTTTCTTCCTGTAAGCTTGGGCGGCCAGCTTTGTATTACATTTGACTGCACCCTTTCTGAATGAGAACATGGGTTTCCAGATTTTATATTGGGGTCAACATCTTCCAGTTTCTTTCTATTATGTTCTTGGATTTGTTGGCTTGGGGGTGGTAGGTGATAAAGCAAGTGAAAGTTATCTTTTTTGGCATATTTTGGGGATGAGCAATGTCTCTCTAGGTGTGAAACTGGCTCTCTTAAATGCAGCCGTTCAGGGTTCAAGGGTGTCTACTGTGGAAGTGGAAGACGGTGTTAGGTCAGTGGCCTTAGTGTAGAGGCTGACTTCTATGTTGTCTTCTTTCCTCACTATCCATAGGTCTAAAAAGTTAACTTTCTTAGTGGAACTTGAGGTCAGCTGTCCTTTGGTTCAGCCACTCATAGAATGCTCTCTTTTGCTGAAAGCAGATCAGCATTTTCTATGGCTTGATGGGAGTGGTAAAGCTCCCGCCAAGGCATTGCAAACAGCTATGTTCCGGGGGTTGGCACTCTGGTATATGGCAGGAGGCAGCCCTGGGGGCTGCCCTGTCCCCAGGGCATCTATGGCCCTAGGAGGGTGCCATGTGCCCCCTCCTTTCTTTGAATCTGCTCCAGGGAGGTGGTGGTTCACGTGGCTACCTGTGCAGCCCCCCACAATAATTACATTTAAATCCATAGGAGTGCAGCCCCTATGGCTGTAGAGGTGCCTGCGCAGCCCCCTGCATTCTTTAAACAAAAAGCCTTGGGGAAGTGGTGGTGCCTGAGGCTGGGGGGTCCGGATGGCCCCCTAATAATAAAAGGTAAAACCCCAGGGAGGTGGCAGCCCACGTGGCTGTGGGGGGGTCCATGTGGCCCCCTTCATATTTGCATCTAAAGCCCCAGAGAGGTGGTGGTCTCCAGGCTGCGGGGGTTCGAGTGGCACCGCCATTTAATAATTAGATAAGCCCCAGGGAGGTGGTGGTCCCCAGGGAGCGGGAGTGCCATGCCTGCATAATTTAAATAAAAAAACCTGGGGAGGTGGTGGTCCCTGGGGTTTGATTAAACCCCGGGAGAGAGGCCCATGCGCCTCTTCCTGTATTTTTCATATGTCCCCGGGATTTGGCCCACCCCAGGGCTTTCTTTAAAAGGCACACAGGAGCCCATGCTGTTTTTTTTTTTTCAATTTTGCGGTGAATCTGCGGATCCATCCACGAATTTACAGCAAAATTGAAAAGAACAATCTCTTTTTAATGCATGGCATGTCCCTGTGGGAGCCCCCAACATATCTCGGGGGTCAGGGTATTCCTAACCTGCCCCTTTTCTTTATTTTTTACTTTTTGTGTTCCAAGATGGCTGCCAACACTCCATGGTTTATCTAGCCAGTCAGATTTCTGTGCAATTTGCAAGTCTACTTCAGGGACTCGCGTCCTCAAATATCTATATTTTTAACTTAAATATCTTTGAAACTACTGAACAGATTTACACCAAATCACTCAAAGCATGCTTTCTGGACCAACATCTAGCTTTATTCTAAATTTGGTGTGATTCCATTCAGCGATGTGGGCTATAGTTGTATTAAAAAAATTAAAAATCCCCTTAGATATAGCATGAGGAAAACGTGTTTCGAGACCCCCCTTTCATCTCGGCGCCTGCTTGATGGTGTTGTAAGTCGATTTAGATTCTGTATGAATTTTCCCGATTCATGCCCTTATATAGGTACATTTCACATTGCCCTTATATAGGCATAGAAATCCATTTCTTATTTAGGCATAGCTCATGCTACCCAAATACAGGCATGGCTACTTTCATCCGTTCATCTACGTCACAACAGGTTCTAGGAAAACTAGGCTCTTAAGCTGTTAGGGACTTCCCCTTGCTTGGATATTGATATCTCCAAAAACTCATTTATTATACATGAACAACTATTCCTTAGGTGTTCATTCATGACGTTCATATGCCCGTCTTTACGTCAAAGCTGGCATTCCTAAACACCTTCAAGGTATAAATATACCTTCACTTGCTATGGGAAAGCACGGTGTGGTTCGGTGCAGTTTGACTACCTAATTGTCCGACTCAGCTCGCTACAGCAAGTGCCGAAGGAAGCAGACTCTCTAGCTGACGCACTGATCAAGAAGCTGTCATCCTCCTGCCGAGAATCCAGCTCCAGTGTTTCTGACTCCCCTTGCGGGGTGTTGGGAAATTGAGTCCCGAGACAGAGATACCAATCTCTCTCATTCTAAGGTATGGAACGGATTAGAACCTAGAGAAACCTTTGGCAATTCGTCGCAAAACTAAACCTATGCTAAAGACAGCACCTACTTCTTCCCTCGCACTAGACCTAGGTTAGGTACATTTTAGAAGCACCAGTTGAGTATTTTAGCCTGTATTATTTATGTATGTATTGTTATACAAGTCATAGCAACAGACAATGCTATTACAGTATTATTTTATATTACTGTTTACGCTGTACGCATTATACTTCGCATTTTGTCTAACGATTGTAGCAGTTCATATCTCTTGCATGAGAAATAAGACTGTTCAATAAAGCCCTTTTTGTTGAAAATGCCTGTCTCACTTTTTCTCTGCAACTCTGTAAAAACAAAGCATGCCTGATTGACTTAGTGAAATAGTTATCTATTGTTTCCACGACTCGGAAGATATTTGTTCCAGTCCTAGGGAAACAAAGTTGTCATGTTTATGCGGTTGTTAGAAACTAATCCCTTCTTGTTTGTTCGAGAAAGTTTCTAGTGACCTCTGAGTTAGTCTGCACACTAATTAAGTTTAATTTTTCTCGATAGAGACATACTGACCTCAGTCCAATGTCAAATCTATAGTGTATATTATTCCAATGCGCAGAGCCTATTTGGAATATAGGAACTACACTACATGGCGCCCAACGGTTTGGTAAGGCACTAATTTAACGCAAGATACTGAAGTAACTCAGTCGTGCTTTTCTCAGAGACCCTTTACTCATAATACTCCAATAGATGTCTGGAGTGGGTGAAGGATAAATATCCGCCATAGCTGAGTAGGACGAAAATCCTATGTATTAGCTTTTTGGTGTGTTCAACATTGAAGGATACAGTGCTCCAAAATATTGTGCACCTTATCTTTGTGTCCTTGAAACTTGCTCTGTAGAAATTCATTAAACAATGTTGAATAACGGCAACAACACCGAAACTGGTGGAGCTGCGGCTGATCTAGCCGATCCAGCATTTAACTATACGGGTTTCCAAGAAACCGATGAGGATGCTATATCAATACCTCTAAATTTCGGGAAAGCCATCACTGTAAAACTTATATAACATGGCCTATCATCAAGAGGTGGTATGGCAGTTTTTGTGATAGAGGCACACAAATATTACCAGGCAGAGGTATTCTATTCATGTGTTTCACTTCTACAAAGAAGATGATCCACCAGAAGAATACATTTCTTTCGAGGATATTGAAATTCCACTCACATACCAAGAGCACGAGCTCTGGTTTAAAGGCGCCCTAAAACATTTAAATAACATTACCAGGCTCGGTCCACTAGGTAGACCAGGAGCTACATGGTCGGCCCTAGCCGGCTACACACCTGACCCTGACATTGAAGCAATGTCGGACGATGAATTACTTAGTAATATACAAAGATTAGTAGAATTATACAGTGAAACCCCAACTGTCTGAAAGTCCTGAAAAGGTCTTTACTAAAAACACTCCTACTACTTACAAAACGAAGCGGGAAAATAGCAAACAACCTTCCAAAGAGAAGCGTTCTCATTCCTGAGGTAGGTCTCTTCAAAAGGAGCCCTCTGGAAGGAGGTATAACCTCAGGAATAGGGATAATTTGAGGCAACCTGATGGATATCAAGATAATGAAACACGTTCCTCTCGTACCTTTCAGACTTCGTCACAGAAATCCAAAAGAAGAGGATGGTCTGAACTGAAAGAAGAACGTGTGAAGTCCAAAGACGATCAACACGTTCAGAAAAACAAAAAGCCTCAATTCACCAAAAAAGAAGGTAGCAGGTCTAAAAATTAGACATGCAGAGGCTCTTGAGGACACAATTCAAGAAAGGAGAATGGGCTCAGACAATGTTGGACAGCGCAGCAGAAGTCACAATAGCTCGCCAGGACCTGAAGGATCTTCTGGAGACAGTGGACTTGAATGAATTAATTCAAACTACAGATACCAGGGTTAGTTCTCCACAAAAGTTATATGAAATAACACTCCGGATGGAGGGAGACATACCAAGAAAAGTGAGAGCACTCTTTTGGGAGCGACTTTCTAAGGGTTATGACATTCATCTAGCTGAACAAGACTGGCCACCACAATTTGTCAGGGTGTGCCCACATGGTGAAGACATTATTATGCCAGCCTTCTCTAACCATATTCCAATTCATTTAAAATACTTATGCTAGGAATTGGGCAGTAGCCCATGCCCCAGCATTATACAAAAATCACGTAGGATGGGATGAGGACTCGCCTCACCATAAAATCCAACTAAAGAATCAACCAACTGCACAAAGGCAGTACCCAGTTAAGCAAGAAGCTAAAATACAGGTCAGGGAGATCTTAGATCAACTTGAATACCAAGAGTTTCCTGTATCCAAACCAGACAATACATATCGTCTAGTATTAGATTACAGACATTTAAACTCTTGTTGCAAAACATTTGCAGTGCAAAATGCACACAGTACAGCATTAATGAATAACATTGTGCGTAAAAAATATAAAACCACAACAGACAATTCAAATGGTTTCTTCTGTCAAAACATTGCACCAGAAAGTAGGCATTTGACCACTTTCTTAATTCTGTCGTCTCCCTCAGGGATTCAAGAACAGTCCTGGGTTATTCTCAGCAAGGGTAACAGAGTTACTACAAACGTATTATGACGAGGCATTGGCATATGTCGATGACATCTATCTAACAGACAATGACTTGGATAGGCACTTCAACAGGGTGAACACCATTATACTTGGATTTGCCTCAGAAGGGTACAAATTAAATTTTAAGAAATCACGAATTGCCCATCTCAACGTCCTTTTTCTAGAATATGAACTATCAAGTGAAGGCAAAAGCCTGGCAGACAACTTTTTAGAAAAGTGCGCGCTGCTCCAACCTCCAAAAATCCTGAAAAACTTACAGTCAATTCTAGGTTTTCTGAATTTCGGAAGAACTTACATTCTAAACTACGCAGAAAGGGTTAAACCTCTCTATGAATTAATCAAACCTGATTTTAAAACAGTAAATTGGACACAAAAACACACAGAAAGTTTGTGTTCATTGCAAACAGACATGTTAGCAACAAAACATTTGCAAACACGCCTAAACGTACGCAACTTTGAATCATTCCGGGTCAATACGGATTCACCTACTTAACTTTTAACTAAGGGAAAAAGTACCGATTGCTTACAAATCACACTTGTACACACAAGCAGAAATGAAATTCACTTCTACAGAAAAAGTTCTGACAGCTGTTCAAACCGCTGTAGCAAAAGAGAGAGCCCTCGCACAGGGGAAACACATTATGATCGTTACTCCTGTACCTGCCTTAAAGGCGGTGACAAAAGTGAACATTCCTAATGCTAAAGCTTTACATCCGAGATGGATACAATGGGTTAATTCCCTTGCTGCAACTGATGTTGAATATGTTTTTGATCCTTATTTGAAAACACAAGCATTTCTACAATACGAACAAAAATTTCCTCTGTTTGCTCGAATACCTGGAGTGGGCGATAGAGTAATTCCAAACATGGAACATAGATTAGGACTAATCCTAGCAGCACATGAAGGGCTCGCCTCTGCACACGCAGGTGTTTCCGCCACAGTATCGTTATTAAAACAGAGATACTGGTGGCCACGCATGAGGAAACAACCCAGAAACTACGTTCTGGATTGTGAAATATGGCAAAAGATGAAAGTCTCAACTGTAAAACATCCTGCGCAAACGCCCCTGTTAATTTCAGATAAACCATTAGCGTGTGTTTACCTGGACCACTGCGGTCCCTTACAAAGGGATAGTAACTATAAATATATCATAGTCACAGTGGATTCGTGTTCAAGGTTCATTTGGATGTGGCCTCAGCGCTCGGTTGATGCTCGAACTGGTATAAAAGATTTGCGAGTCTTTATCGGCACATACGCAATCGGCACGCTACATTCTGACCAGGGTCCTGCATTTAGCTCTCGAGCTTACAAGGAGGCCATGGCCAATTTGGGCTTTGCATTGAGGTGTTCTAGTCCATTCCATCCTGAGGGAAATTCGGTAGTGGAGAGAAAAAAACGGACATAAAGCAATCTATAACAGCTAGGGTATTAGGTTCGGGTGACGGGTGGGTCAAACATCTAATAAGTGTCCAACGTAGTCTTAACAATTTGCCAAGAAGTTCTCTAGGAAGTATCACTCCATATGAAGTCCATTTTGGGACAAGAATGATAGTCGCAGACCTTGATTGTCAGACATTTTGGGGCAAGTATGATAGTTGCGGACTTTGAATGTCAGACATCAGTGGCGGACCAAAAAGCATTTGATATCAAAGATCGGTTGGCTGTTTTACAGGAGGTAAATAAACTAAGAACGAAACAAAGCAACATGTTCCTGAAGCCAACCACCACTGAGGAAAAACCGACCGTCCCAACAAGGCCTGTCTGGATCCCAAAGCTTGGTGATCTAGTCAGAGAAAAGATCGCGGACAAGAAGGAATTTGGGCCTTCTTACAGACAACCAGTACCTGTCCTGGCAATCCATGGATCAAGAACAGTATTACTGCCGTCCCTTGCTGGTAAAAAAGAGAACAGGTTGGTGTCCATCGACCTGATTAAACCACACTATGTGGCCGATACTAAGCAGTAGGCCAAGTGGACTCCGACCAAGTAGCAGATGCCCAGCTCTAGCTACTATCCAAGAAGTTCAAACTGAGAGACTCATCACCTTTGAGGAATCTGCAGTGCGAAAAGAAGGGCTATGCAAAAAGCAATGAAACATGTACCTCCTGAGACCCAAATAACAGTTCATCAAGAAACACCTGTCTACAACGAAGTAGCTCCAGTCTACAATGAAGTGATCAAATGGTTCCAGGGATTTCAACGAATCCTGATGCAATCCCTACAATTGACAGAACTGCCTCTGACTATTTCATTGACTTTGATACGTTTTCTGAGGATCCAGCGAACCTGAAACAACGCCAGCAAAAAGAACTTTCAAAGAACAAGCAACTAAACTTTTTCATCACCTGTAAAAAACTTATCTGGTTTCACCATGGATTGAACTTTGGATTGTGTTGGGTGTATTTTTTCTTCTACTTTGGTTGACTCTTGTGATAACTCTGGGTTTGCTGATAAATGGAAGATATGTCAAAACGGACACAGCAAGTGAGAACATCAACTTACTCCTCAAGCCACACAAATCATCCCATCATGAACAAGGAGACTTGTCATCAGTGAACATCTCAGCCGTTCCTATACCTGATGGTATAGCTTGGGACAGAACAGAATATGACATTTTTGGCCCGTCGGAGCTGTTGAAGATTCCACACTTATTCAAGATATCATTAAGTGACTTTGTGTCATCTAGTACCTTTTCTGATGATTGGGACTTCGAGACTGTTAACAATATGATAGCAGACTTAGAAACGTCTGCAGTATTCAGAAATCATGAATATTTAGGAGGTTCATCAGACTATGAACAAATGTATTGTTATAATCATCATGGTCATCATTTCCTGCACAAATCAACAATGCCTAGAAATGTATTAATGCATAATCAATGGGAACATTGTCCTACGCCACCGAAGGGTAGCCCAAAAACATTTACTATGAAATTTCCGTACAACAAAACAGGGATGAAAAGCATGTTGACCAATACAAAACAGATTTATTCTGCAGCCTTTTATGCCCAAGTGTATAAACTAGGTTTTGACTTTTGGAAAAACAACATTAAGACAAAAACTGTCTGGGGTACTAAAGATTGGAAAGTGCAGGAGGTAGAAGCTTTATTTAGAGCCTGTATCATCCCTGAGCAAAATTTGTTTTTGAATGACACTGTCCAACAGACATCTTGCCTTGGGTTAGCCAAGATCAAAGTCATGAACAACACGTCTACACCTACACCTACACCTGATAGCAAAAATACTTCAGAGGGGGAGGTCAACGTACATACTATTTTGTTTCACAACAGAACAGATCCACATTGGAAAAAATAGTTAATCTGGCCCACAGACACAAACAACTGTCAAGATAGATTCCTGAACAAAACACAGGGTTTCACATTCAATAGGCCAGACCAAAGATATGTTCAAAGACAGCATCCTGGAATAGTAACAACGTACAGTGTAGGGAAGCTTTGCCTTGATTGGCTACAGAGATCTACACTTAAATATGTAAAGCAACACTTATCTTTACTTAAAGATGGCGCTGATCTTAGGGAATTCTTGCTAGGACCAAGAAAACCGCGCCATAAACGTTTTATATATGCAGGTATCTATGCTGCTTATAATGAAGCATGGAAGATTACGCAAGCAGAGACTGCAGAAAGAATACGAGAAATTGATCGTATTAATTTAGAGAAAACTCTCCCTGTAATTGACAATGGGTTAACAACTCTGTCGTCCAGGATATATTCATTGGACAGCATAGTGTCTTCTGTCATATACATCATGGAAAAGGACTTGGTCATGTTGCAACATGGTCAGTCACAACTACGTTCTGTCATGCTATTAGGCTGGACGTTGCAAAACCTTTGTTCAGGCTATGTGCCTTGGCGTCTAATCAATACCACGTCCATGTTTTCAGAATTCAATCTCACTGATAAACAGATCAAATTGGCACAAAGGGGAGCAGACTATAAGGTGCTGAGCATTGAAAAACTGGAAAGATTGCCATTTACAGTCGCTGAAAAGCCAGCTACTGAATGGATTATACATGGAACAATCACTCTGCCTGTTGCAATTTTCCATTCTTAGTATTGCCTAAAACACATACAAGTAGGCACATATGAAAGGTTGGGTAAAGAATACATCGAGACATCCTGGGAATGACCATACACACATAGATGTTGGAGTGGGGGATTTGAATAGTTTCTTACTGGGAAAAACTGTGAAAACGCACTAAGCGGTTCTCTCCTTTGTCAGGGTATAAACTTACAAAGGCCTGCGATGGTTCCTCTAACAACTTATCCTGCCACCTGCAAGGTTCACCAGCTGCGGTGATTGATTCAATTTTCGCCAACTTTCGAATAGAAGTTACCTCATGTTGAACGATCACAGCTGCTGTGGCATGTTGCCAAGCGTACCTTATCTTCATATATGTTAAAACGAAGCTCAACAGTAGCTTTTGGTTTTTAATATGAGCAGATACCCAGCAGCGAATAAAATTGATCATAGTGATAGTGGTGCCTAGCTCGTTTTTAAGGGGTCGGAACATCAAATCCACAGCCTAGGGGGTCAGGTTGCAGTGATTTTTGTGTAGTTAGTTTCACTTTTGAGTTACACACATTATTCACACTTTATTTATTTTTAGGTGGGAAGGCACTGATGATGAAAAGTGGAACACACTGACGAGTACCTGTCAGCAGTTCCCTGGTGGTTGCTTCCGTGAGGTTCCTTCCCTCCTCGCACATACTTTTTTAGAACACCCTCATAATTGGAGGGTGTTTTGAAGTTGTGGGGACACAGACATAGTCCTGATTTTAGAATTTCAAGAAAGGAGATAGGCACACCTTGTTAGTACTGCAGACATGTCGCGTACTAAGAATATCCTCACTGATTAAGGAGGTAGGTGCTGTTTGGAAGACCCTATCGGACAAGGGGTAAGTTTTGTTGATAATAGTATTATTATCTAGTAACTGTGTCAGCCAGGGTCACTTGCTGTATGCAAGTATTGTTTCCTAAACCCAAGACAGACAGGTAGTCGCCTTTATGGCCTTCACTGAACATCTCTTCTATAGGAATTGATAATTTAAGCAGACTGAAAGGCAATCTTTTTGCAAAAAACTGTGCCACTGACCTTGGCCAAAGAAACCTATGATCTACAAGTCGCAAGGACTTCTGCCGAGATACATGCCCTCTTAACTACAAACTGCCCTAAACAGTTCTCGGAAATTTTAAGGCGTATCTTAAACATGTCTGATACGAGCTGTATTGTACATGTATTTAAGACTGTATTTTCTGGACTGTTAGCACCTTTTGAAACGGTCCTAGGAATATTTCCAAACTTCGTGCACTCTGTGTTTGGCGGACTGCCCCTCATTCTCGGACTCGTTGCAGGGATACTATTTTTGCTCCTTCTGCGACGATATGGCAAGCCAAATCACCAGCGCCACTCCAAGAACCATAGAGAGAGCTCTATTGGAGATGAAGTGTCGTGAGCGCATCGTCCAAATTTTGGGATTAACTCGTCTACGAGAATTAAATACCCCATGGTTTCTGTTATTCAGACCAATCTGGCAAGATTGCATCTTACCTGTTCTACGCTGCCTGCTATGCGGAGAAGAATGCGTGCTAGACATCTGTCTGACACTTCCATCAGTCATGCCAACAGATGTTGATACTTTACTGGACCTGGTAAGGGCCCATGTACAGTGTTGTCCCCAGCATCTACCAATTCTGATGACGGCATTCATTGAGATCTCTCAGACACAAAATGCTGATGCTGAGGTACGAGAGAAAACTACAGGCGCACAGGTAAAATCCGATTTGAGGTAATACAACTATCACCTACAATGATAGATGACTTTTTTACAGAGTTAGAAGATTTCATGTTCTCTCCAAGCACTAGCACTGACATTTGAGTTTGGCACACAGTCTCCTTAGAGACTTTGAATTTGACCTTCACTTTTTCAAAACAAGAGACTTGGGCCCAGATGTAGGTAATAGCAATTTACCGAATGGTAAATACCGAATTTTACCGATTCGATATTTACAATTCGGTAATTGCTATGTAGGTAAATAATTCGGTAAAAATACCGATTCGGTAATTACCGATTCGGTAATTACCGAATCGGTATTTGCCATTGATTCCTATGGGCCTTGAAGCCCATAGGATTCAATAGCAAATACCGATTCGGTAATTACCGAATCGGTAAAATTACTGATTTTACAAGGGGGACAGGGTGTCACTTTGACACCCTGTTGCACCCCTGTTTCGGGTGTGTCTGCTATGTGACACACAGACATGCCCTTAGGGCATGTCTGTGTGCCACATGGCACAGGTGTAGGAATTCGTTATTTACCATGCAATTGTATTACATGGTAAATAACGATTCGGTAAGGGCCTGTGGCACTGATTACAGTGCCACCTACATATTGATTTACAGAATCGGTATATTTACCGATTCGGTATTTTACCGATTCTGTAAATTTACCGAATCGGTAAATATACCGATTCTGTAAATAATATGCCCTCTACATGTCAATTTCCAAATACCAGTCGGTAATTGGCGAGCTACATCTGGCCCTAACTTTAGAACTTTTTCCTATGATTATTTTTTTTTCTCCAAAATTGTATTTTTCATTTTTGGCACAAGTAATCTGCTTAAAGTAGAACTATTCATGGAGAACAAGAATTCTTTGAATACTTCCAGAGACAATATATGACTCTGGTCCACAAACAAACAGTTTTCTGTAAACCTGATATGAAATGGTATCGGACTTTTTTCTTCTGTATTTACGAGCCATTTCATAAATGTATATTTTCGTGATTTATTCAGTTAGAATTCCAATGTCAACATATATGCTGAGAATGAAACATTGCTTTAAATGCGTACAGCATTAATGCATCTTTTATGTGTACAACCGATACCAATGCATTTTTATGTATTTTGGGTGGGTTTTCGTACATAAGAAAGTGTAGTGGGTGTTGCATATCGATTTAGATTCCGTATGAATTTTCCCGATTCATGCCCTTATATAGGTACATTTCACATTGCCCTTATATAGGCATAGAAATCCAGTCCTTATTTAGGCATAGCCCATGCTACCCAGATACAGGCATGGCTACCTTCCATCCGTTCATCTACGTCACAACGAGTTCTAGGAAAACCAGGCTCTTAAGCTGTTAGGGACTTCCCCTTGCTTGGATATTGATTTCTCCAAGAACTCATTTATTATGCATGAACAACCATTCCTTAGAGGTTCATTCATGACGTTCATGTGCCCGACTTTACGTCAAAGCTGGCATTCCTAAACAACATTCATTTTGTGATTTTCTGCAATTGTTCTTGGAGGAAATCAAAGCCTAAACGCTCTGAAGGGGCAGGGCATAGATGATATTTCAAGTGGATATGGAAGCATCCCACCCCTAATGAGAATAAACACTCCTTCAGAACAGGGGAGGATGATTAAAAGACCATCTACCCAGAACACTGACAAAGGCAAAGCACCACTCCCAACCCTTCTTGCTCCCATCATTAGTCAGTGTAGCACCTGCAGCTCACCATTTCTGCATGTCTGTGGAACAGAAGAAAACAAGCATTAGAAAAGACAATCAGTCTAGTGTTTTTATGTGTACTCTGTTGTAATGGCTGTATGATGTTGTGTGATACTTTTGGATACACAAACAGATAACACACATAGAGGTACCCTATACACAAAGACAGTGGTTGCGTGTTGTAGCTCTGGAAGAAGTCTTATGTGTGAACTTCATGATGTAGCATCAAAGGAGTTACATGGACATATGAAGGAGTGTTCCTCAAGAGGCTGAGATGTAGTAAATCAATATAATCTCAAGTAAACCAGGAGTCCCTCATGCTGCTTTCTCAGAATACAGCTCATGTACCTCATGAGAGTTGAATGCTGTAGTCTTTGACTAATGAGGACGTGCTGTACTATCACGAGTCTGTGGTAGAGTTGTCTCATATGCAGTCTCATGCACCTCATAACATAACATAACATGTGTATTTATAAAGCACATGTACCACCCAAGGGTCTCAAGGCGCTGAATAACAGATGTATATTGTTACCCAACTCAATGGTACTCATTTTATCGACCTCAGTGAATGCATTAGTCCACTGCACCACCAGACCTCAGGAGGAATGAATGTTGTAAACTCTAATGGGTCTGGAAATTATAAACTCAGATAGAGGCTAATGTGCTTTTGAGGATGGGATGATATAACTTGAGTCTCTACCTCATTTCAGTGGATGGTTGTACACTTAGACAGATTCCGAAATGTGGGATGCTACAGCCTCAGAGTACGGTATTGTGCTGTTATGCTGGTAGGATGTTTTGTTCATCTGAAGCACATTGTGAGAGAGGGACATCCATTGCATAATGTCTTTTTGTTCTACTTTTTTTAATGTCCACTTTACCATCTTGTCCCCCAAGCTCTTAGTGTTTGTTGCCACTGCACCTCTGCAACATTCTTTCCAAGAGTCATCTATCAGTCTAAATGCTTTTTGTGTATTCCACCATCAAATCATACTTATCTACCTCTTTTTCAGTTCACCAAAAACATTGCAGGATGTTTCCAGCTTTGATGTTCTTGGTGTTTTTTTCACTATCGTCCTCTGAAACAGAGTGACTTGTGTTGATCTGGAAAATTGTGTTTTTGAAAGCCTGTTTGTAAGAGGTGATTTTCAGCAAGGATTCTGCAGCTGGAAAGAATGCTGGGAGTGAGTTTCATATATGAGGATCAGAGCCATTACACCATTGAGAATAACCAAGTCCCCTTACTGTGTATTTGTGATTCTTGCAGGAAGTGAACTTCTGCTGGAACCCGTATGCAGACAGAAAGTTCCGGTTTCATGACCAGACACTGGTAGACATGGCCCGAGATAACAAGAAGCGGGAAGTGGTAGAGTTTTTCCGCCTGCTGGCTCTCTGCCACACAGTGATGGTGGATGAAAAAGAAGGTGAGGGGCTCTTGTGGTAATGTAAAGTGATGTCTGCTTTAGCTCATAGAGTTATGTGGAATAAGCCATCATAATTATGTTAAAACACTGCCTTATGCTGACCCCAAGGTGAAATCACGTCTTAACAAAATGTTACACCACCCAGCCCCTTCTTGTGATTTTAGAAGTCAGTGAGTTGAACCTTTGATCTTTATAATTTTTTCAGCCATTTCTGTTGCCTTCTGATAGTATAAGCTGTAGATGTTTCCTTGCTTGACATCCGTCCTTATCTGTCCATTAACACCTTCTGATTAATTTTAATTTTAGTGGAAAGCAACTACTTATCAATTCCCTGCTTCACTGGAACCCTGCCTGATGCATTATTCTGTCTCCTGCCCATGTTAGGCTCTATATGTCTCCATATCCAAGATGACCTATGAGGTGTTTGAGTCCTTTTCTGGACTATGTACACAATAGGAACAGTGTGGATCTCACTTGCTGCAGTGAGAGCTGTTTTTAGTAGAAGAATGTCTCAGACTTCAATTCAATTCAACTTCAATTTATTTATGATTCGGAACTCCAACGAATTCCACATAAAAAATACAAAACAGAAGAAAATGTCCAATACATCATATCCTACAGTTCTTTTATTTTTATTTTTTTTCATCACAAAGAAAATCCAATTACAGTGTTTCCATCAATTCATTTTCTACCCCCCCCCCCCTCCCCCGGAACCATACTATACATTCTATACATTCTTCCCGATTCCAGTCAGGGTTACAAAGAATGTTAAAAGAGAAGATGAAAGACAGAGAAAGGAAAAAAACCAGTATCCGTTATACAATTAGCAGTATTTACTTTAGACATTAAAGAAGAAGCAAAAAATGTAAGAGAGAGAAAAATAAACGAAAAAAAATACGTTCTCCAAAGTGAGGGAAATACTAAAATTAAAGCAAGGAATAAGAGGGCTGCTTGAAGCATGCAGTCTTCAGTTTTGTATCCCATCCATCGAGTTTCCTAGCTGTTCCCATACCGCCAATCCATTTTTCCTGCTGCGTTTGCCTTTTTTTGCGTAAATAGCCATTTCTAATTTACAAGTCGCTAGTAATCTAGCCTGCCATTGTGTAAACGACGGCAGGTTCGGATCTTTCCAGTGGGCCACTATACAAATCCTATAAATAGTCATTGCCACAAAAATTAAGGGGCTCCCGCCCGGTTATGGTCATCCAATCCCAATAGCACAGCAGCCGGAGTTAGTTGTATACTGCTCTCATATCCTACAGTTCTTAGTACCAGAATAAAATGCATTTGGGGACGCAACATTTATAATTTCACTATGCAATTCAAAATTTAAATATTTAAGCAAAAATGACTCCATATAGTCACAATACATAATGTATAAAGTGCAAGTGCGCATATGTAGAAACCTTTACACAATCGTTTATGATATAGTGCAAAATATGCATAATATTTTATCCCAATTAATATTCTAACAGCTTCCTTTATGCACTTTCAAGTACTCTAAGTCTCCATTTATAATTTGCAAAATATGCTACCCAGCAGGGACCATGTTTGACCTACCAGAGCTAAGGGGGGGTGAGGGGGCAGACAATTAACATGTGACTTAAATGTTGCCCTAAGTTCTAGTTTATAATGTGCAAAATATGCTACCCATCAGGGAACATGTTTAACATACTGAAACTAAGAACGGCATTATCAATCTCTCTAAGAAATGTTTGAAAATTGTTTGAAAAAGCAAAACATTTTAAAACATACAAATTCAAGAGTGGGGGGAAGACAATTCCGGGCCTCCTCTGCAGTGATGATCTTATGCTTTAAAAACATGTCTTAATAAAGGGCGTTGTAGTAGTTGTAATGGGGGACAGACAAATAACACATGATTTAAATCTTGCACCCAATTTCCACATAGGTCACAAAGTCTGTTCTTCCTCGGGAATCCCCCTAAAACCCCTGTTATAATACGCAAAGGGAGCAGATTCATCCTCAACAGCAAAATGGTTCTACGCACTCCATGGGGGAGATTCCATATGACGTACAATTGTTTTTTTTATAGATATTACTCCCCACAATTGTGTTCTTTCTAGAGTGCCCTGAACACAAAGTAATATCTCTCTTGCAACTGACTTAGTAAATCATTTTTTTGATTATAGTTTCAATACAGATTTTGGGTGAGGGCATACACCACTGTGCCCGATTTCAAATAAGTCTAAGGCTTTCTCATTGTTTCTAAATACATCGCTTTTCCCCTTCAAACTAAACATAAATCATGTTTTAGCGCAGCCAGAATAGAACTTACATAATTTTCCAATAAAGCATTACCCCACTTTAAACATGCTGCGATGGCAAACACGTAGGTTGAGAGAAGCCCAAATTCAAGCCGAAGGGCCGCTATGCTGACGGCACAGTTCAAATGAGAGATTTGCATCTAACGATTTGCATGCATAACTCAATGCTGTTGGTAATTTGATTTTATAGACATATAAAACATGTTCAAAATATCTCTGCCCACAACATTTTTATAGCCTACCAAGTGCAGAGGCCTGGGATATAGCTTTACTAATGCACTGGTCAATGTAATCACTACTAGAGCACTTGCTCGAGAGGATTCTTCCCAGATATGGGTATTGCCTCACAACTTCAAGTTTGTTTACACTAAAAACCAATTAATATTTTTCCTAACCCTACATCCCGAGACCTAAAAATAATTATTTTACTTTTTTAAACATTTATTTTTTTAAAGTGAACATCCGAGTAATGACCTAGCTTGTTAAGTTGCCTTTGAAAACATATTGGAGTTAGATCCAATAGGATAGCATCATCCGCATAAAGTAGACAACACAATTCCATAGGACCTAATTTCTGTGAGTCTCCTTTACAACGCCCTACCCGGCTACGCAAATCATAGCTGTACAAATAAAAGCAGGAAGGGGCTAATAGGCACCCTTACTTCTGCCCATTGTAAGTTTCCACTTTACTTGACAGGCCCTGGTTGCCTCCCATCAGCACCTGTATCCTTGTAGAGGAATGCAAGGCAATCCAATGATCAATCTTAACAAATGTCCTGAAATTCCTATTGCGGACAGTTTCCTCCACAGTGTCCAAGGTCATCCCGGTCGAAGGCCATGGAGAAATCTAAAAATGCTGCATATAAGGTCATTTCCTTTTCTATCGGATATTTTTCAATTAAGTTTTGTAAGACAGTGATGTAATCCAAAGTTCCACTATGCTTACGAAACCATGCTTGCTCTACGGGTACAAGGTCATTATCAAAAACCCAGTCCTGGAGGTGAAGAAGTATGCTGTTGGCAAACAATTTTCCGCTTGGGTCCAGTAAGGAAACCTGCCTGAAGCTGGCAGGAGAAGTCTTAGGGCCCTTTTTTATATAGTGAAACCACTATGTTTCCTCTACAAGAGGACATAATAATCCCGTAAGCATAGCAGTAGGAAAACACAGGTGTAGGAAATGAGCCCATGCCAAGCTTTCTTGTTTAATGATGGCTATCAGGAGATCGTCCGGGCCTATCGCACCAAAGTACCTTGCCCCTTTAATAAAGCTCTCTATTTCCTTACAGGATGGAGGGCCATAGGTATTCACCAGGCAGGATCAGGAATTGACTCCAAATTAAACCTGTTCCTAGTGTTTAGTGCATATATATATGTGAAATATATTGGGTCCATTCTGCGTCAGATATTAAAATGGCTTCTGCCTTAATTTAACTATTATAGAATTCAGCAATTAGGGCCCAATATTTAGGTGAGTCTCCAGAATGTGCAACCTCTCTCAATTAAATTCATTTGGAATCCTCCACCCCCCTACTTTCGGAAGCCTTCAGTCTGGTTCTTACCTGCTTTAATCTATTAATTTCCCTTTGCCTAGACAATACTGCCTGCTTAAATTGGTCCCTTATTAAAGCATTCAGTTCCCAATTTGACTTTTTTACCTTCCACAAAAGAACTAACGGGAGGGTAATGCCATTAACTCTTTTTTTTACTTCCCCATGATCTAAATAGAGGGAAATGCTTCTTAAACCAGGTAATGGGTTTTTCCTGACCGGGACCAGAGCTCGCATTTTTAGGAGTAGCAGTATTTAGGAGGAATAATGAAGAGGGAGTAAAGGTACAGGGGAGGAGAGTAGTAGGAAGCATAATCAGACATAGTCAACAAATAATAAATAAGAAAAACAGTACATGTCTTGTCAGTAATAGGTAGTCACTTTTCCTCCTTTCCTGAGTCGGCCACAGAGCTGGCAGGCATGATCAGCAATATCCGTAGGTAAATTGGGCCTGTAAGGTCCTGATATACCCCTGAGAGGTGTTTTATACATGTTACCCACCTTTTCTCGAACTTGGGTAGGGTGTAACTGATGACTGCTGTAAATGTTTCCATACCCAGTAAGTACCCGAGTTTATGCAGCCAATCTGCATGCGTTGGCATAACATCATTGCCCCATTTCGATAACAGTACTTGTTTTGCCACCGACAAAGCCAGGGTGATAGCCTTTCCTTTGTTAGAGTGTAATGGATAGGTTTGTGTATTGGGCTGCCCTAACAGGACATAGCTGGGAATACGAGGTATTTCAGTGTCGAACATCTGATCGATGTCCGCCAGTATTGTGTGGCGTTTTAGGCTCCGAGTGAATTTTGCCGATTCATGCCCTTATATAGGTACCATTCACATTGCCCTAATATAGGCATATAAATCATTCCCTTATTTAGACATAGCCCATGAAGACCAAATACAGGCATGGCTACTTCCACCCGTACCAAACGTCACAACGTTTTCGGCTTACGCAGTCAGGGAGCTTCCCTTACTTGAATATTGATTTGTCCAAGAACTCATGTACTTTGCAAAGAACTACTATTCCCTAGGAGTTCTTTCCTGATGTTATCATGTCCAACTTTACGTCAAACTAGACACCTTCAAGGTATAAATATGCCTTCACTTGCTCTAGCAAGACACAGTGGTTGGGAGCAGTTCGACTATCTACTTGCCCGACGCAGCTCGCTACAGCAAGTGCCGAAGGAAGCCGACCCTCCAGCTGACGCACTGATTGAAAGGCTGCCTTTCTCTCTGCAAGAATCCAGCTCCAGTGTTTCCAAGCTCCCCCCGCGGGGTGTTGGGAAATCAAGTCCCGAGACAGAGATACCAGACCTCCTTCATTCTAAACTAAGGTATGGAGCTGATTAGAACCTAAGAGAAATCTTGCATAGATTCTTGGCAAAGAAAACTAAGCCTATGCTACACAATACTTACTTCTTCCCTTGTACTAGACTTAGGTTAGGTACACCGGGGTAGGCGTATTTTAGAAGCACCAGTTGAGTATTTTTAGTCATTGTTATTTATGTATGTATTTTTATATGGCTTAGAAACCATACAATGCTTTTACAGTACTATTTTATAATATTGTTCTCGCTGTACGCATTATACTTTGCAGCCTGCATTACGATTGTAGCAGTTCATTTCTTTTGCATGTGAAAGAAGACTGTTCAATAAATCCTTTTATTGAAAACGCCCATCTATCTATTTCTCTGCACCTCTGTTGAAACGAAGCATGCACGATTGACTGAGTGAAATACTTATCTATTGTTTCCGCGACGCTAGAGATACATTTCTTATTCTTGGGAAACAAAGTTGTCATGAAACTAATCCCTTCTTGTGAATTCAAGAAAGTTTCTAGTGACCTCTGAGCTAGCTAGCACTCACTATTAAGTTTAATATATTCGATAGAGACCTAGTCGACCTCAGTCCTACGTCTATTCTATAGGATATGTTATTCCAATGCGCAGAACCTATTGGGAATATTGGAACTACAATACATGGCGGCCAACCTTTGATGAGGCACTAATTTAACGCTGGATACTAAAGTAACTCAGTTGTGCTTTTCTCAGAGACACCTTTTTTTCCTGTAAAATACTCCAATAGACATCTGGAGTGGGTAAAAGGTAGTAGTAGTAGTAGTAAAATACTTTATTTGATATGGTTTTGAAGTACTGGGTTTTTAAGAACCCAGCGGTGCCAGGGAAAACACCCTAAGACTTCGAGTCCTTCCTGTCCCAGACTACAGAAACACAGAGTCTTCTTGGTGAAGTCAAAGATCGATTTTTTTGGCTGCAGCCAGTAACAGATATCCTAGAAGTACAACACGGTGTATATTCTCAGGAGACTGCTCAAACTTACAAAGCTAGCCATCCCTTTTATACAAAATATTATGCTTTAGGCAAACATTCCTTATTTTACAGTTGACCATTCACATATTTTCACTACAAAGAAAAAGCAGAATCATGATGACAAGCTTATTTTCAGTTTGTCCAACCCATAATCAATTACCCGGCAAAGCCCAACATTTTTCATCAGATATCGACGGACCCCTAATAAAAACGGGCACCTCCTCCTCGTAAAGCAGGTCATAAAGTAGAAAGCAGAGACAGGTGTGTGTAAGATTAGGCGTGGTTTGTGTGCGATGAAAGGTTTATGGTATGCTGTGCCTTGATACTAATCTCGATCGGCCACTGGGAAAGGAACTGGCCGAACAGGTTTGGCTTCAGGCAGTGGAGTCAGCTTGCCCAGGTCACAGAGAAGTCAGCAAAGGTGTACATGTCCTTCAGACTCGTTTTGGCCTTAGCCATCGGCCTATGTGAGGGCAATCACAAAATGGCTGCCGTACACAAAATTGAACCCGAGGGTTCAGGACGGAATCTCTAATTTCAGGGTATTTTCGTCACTCGAATATGACGAAAATGCTTGTGTATAGTATACTAGACATTCTTGGTCTGCTGATATCAAAATCGTCATGATACGACGTCGTTTATGACACGGGTCCAGAATTTTCAGTACCACAGACCCTCCTTTTGCCCTTACATAGGCAATAACCTATCCTCACGCTAATCTGAGTCCAGGTCTATATTCGTAAAGTCTTTGAGATGTTGCTGTAGCTTCATCCTATTACTTAGCTTGTCCCTCGATACAGGTTTCCTTACACACGATGTAACACAGAGGCCACATACAGCAGGAGCACACTGTACGCACAGACAGAACAGGAAAAGAATGGCTAAGATCATCCCAATGACCATCAGAATCTTCCATCCCCAGGCGGATATCAGTTCCCAGAACCACCCCATCAACGACCAATCTCCTTTATCCACATGAATAGATTCAGAGATCTTATGTAGTTTGGAGATGGCCTGGTACACTGTTGGAGCGTTATCTGGAATGAAAACACAGCAACTCAATTGGATCACTTTACATACCCCACCTCGGTCTGCAAGTATGACGTCTAACGCGACCCTGTTCTGAAGGGTCATAAGGCCATCCGACTGGAGCTCAGCAGTCAAGTTACTAAGGGCACCGGCAGTTACAACTACTGTGGATTCAGCCACCCTCGTTAATTGCCTTATGTTCCTGCTGCTAACCATGGGTCCCCAAAACGGCAGAAAACCCTTCACGAAGTCTCCAAATTCTTGTCCTGCAGTGTCTTCTTTACTGAAGACACCTCTAACTATCCTTGTCTTCTAGTAATCTGCCGCAGCTCTGTAGGTGGGAGGCAACAGGAATGAAACAAAACATGTGCCCGAGAAGTCAGGGGGCAACCATGTGTAGGCTCTATCATGACAGATGAAATAGGTACCCTTAGCTGCTAGGAACAAAGGGGAAGTCTGGGACGCAAAAACATATGTCTCAGTGCAGATACTTTTCCCTAACTGAGCTCTGGGATTCTTGCCATTTCCTTGCAGACATAGGTGACCTTGATGGGGTACAATCCAAATTGGGGAGGATCTCTTTGCTCGCTGGTTCTCACTCAGAGTAACTCCATATCCGGTCATGTTCCATCCAATATATGCTAGTGTCTCATCTCTCGGGATAGTCTCATAGGAATTATCTTCCCTAATCATATCTACTATACCCTTAACTAGAGCACTATTCTTTGGATTATCTTTTACAGAACGTAGGGGGTTGATTTCATGTGCGTAGATGAACATTGTTCTGTATGCCCACACAGAACCATTATGGCTGAAAGGCAGGACCAAATACGGGATACCTTTATCCGTAGTATGAGGCATAAGACCACACACCCAACAGTTAGTCGTGTTCACTACTAATTGGTGTTTGTGCAAAAGCTGAACGAAGGAGTTATTGATAATCTATGATCTCCTAACGGACTCATGTTCAGGTAAGGGGTGAAAAGAATGTGAGGAAACAGTAGAAGGAGGGATGGGCTGTGCAGTGGGTGCAAATGTCACTCGAAAATAAAATAAAACATATCCTATTAAAAACATCATTACACTGAACAACATGAAAATGCATAATATCAAAAAGCGTTTCTTGGTCATCATTCTACAAATTTTAGCTTTAAAGTTCATCTCTTTGGCAGGTCTCTCCATCTCGAAAAACTCCATCCTCTCTAATTGCTGCTCGCGATGGTAGGGTGTGCTATGCTAAGGAATGCTTCTGTCAGTCCAGGGCAACTCTCTTAGACCAACCAGAACGGTCGACCTAACGTCTTCAGCTGCACTCCAAAGACTTCGGCAACCGCGACCCTACAGCTGAACCCGGATGGTGGTTCGAAAAACAAAAATAAAAATGTTTCTCAGATGAGAGAGCTGCACTTTCAAAAATAGGAAGGGAAAGAACATTTTATTAGTCCATAGTTCTCGGCCTCAGATTATAACGCCTTTTTCCAGGTAATGTCTGGTCTTGGAACAAGAGTTCAGGCTCGGTAGTGTCCAATCGAATTGACGGTGGTACAGCTTCTTGCAAAAGATTGTCACTTTCACGTTCAGAAATTGTTCCTTTTACACGTGCATCGCTGCAAGGCAGAAAACGAGGCACAGTCTCAGTCTCAGAGTCAGCAATACCCTCCTGGACCCACCGGTCGTACGGCAGAGGCAAAGGGACCCTCTTGCAGTGTACGCCGTGGATCCAGTTCTTCTTTCCTTCCACTCGAACGGCTGATCTCGTTGAGAGAAGGACTAGGTGAGGGCCGGTCCAACGGGGCTGGTCATTTTTTGTCCGCTGGAAGTTCTTGACCAGCACCCATGATCCAGGATCGATAGTATGTCCTGGAGCTTCAGAGACCTGAGGCAGAGTATTGTAAACCTGTTGGTGTAAAACACGCAATTTAGCCGTCAATTCATAGAAATAATCAAGCAGTACAGGGTGTTCGATCTCACTGAATTTTGTCGGCCTTGGCACTCCCCATATGTTGGCCTGGACGGCCGAACACGATTTCATAAGGACTAAGTCCCACTCGCGAATGCACAGTCATTCTTGTTGATAGGAGTGCTAAAGGCAGAGCGTCAGGCCATTTAAGACCAGAGCTTGCTTGTACCTTACCCAGTTTCAGTTTTAGTGTGCCATTGTAGCATTCTACTAGTCCAGCTGATTGGGAGTGATTTGCAGCGTGGAATTTTTGCTGGATACCTAGCCCTTCACATACTCTCTTCATCACTTGACCCACAAATTCACTCCCATTGTCACTCCAGACCATTCTCGGCATTCCGAACCTAGGGAAGAACTCTTTAACAAGGGCTTTAGCTGTGGACAAGGCAGTGTTGTCTTTCAGGGGATATGCTTCTACCCATCTCGAAAAGGCACAAACAACAACGAGTACGTATTTTAAGTTGTTGCGCCTCTCCATGTGGATGAAATCTAGCTGCAAAACCTCGAACGGATACGTCGGAGGCGCAAATTGACCAGCTGGAGTTGGGGTTCCCCTACCTGGATTGTATTTCAGACACACCATGCAATTCTTGACTACATTCTCTGCACACTTAGGAATTCCAGCATTTTGCCATACTGGAGCCAACAACTTACAAATCCCTTTCACACTGATGTGAGCCATTCCATCAGCCATTGTAACTACTGCAAGCACATACGCATCGGGTAACAACCATCGCTGATGCTCTGACAATTCAACCCAACAACCATTTGCATCCATTTTACCCGTGCTCTCTCTCCATACACTCAACTCTTTCTCTGTAGCTTCAGCTTGAATAGATTTCACACTCTCTATCGTATCTTCACACATTCCAACATCACCAACCTCTCTTGAAGGGCCTGCAACATACATTCGACTCATCACATCCCTCGCTGTTTCTTTTGCGATTTCGTTAGCAAATGCATTACCACGACCAACATCATAAGTAACCTTCTTATGTGCACTGCATTTCACAATCGTGACTTGCAACGGCAAGGTAAGTGACTCAAGAAGCTCATTCACCAACTGACCATTCTGTATCTTAGCTCCATGCGAGGTCAGAAACCCACGTTCTTTCCACAATCGTACAAAACTATGGGCCACACCAAATGCATACTGGCTGTCGGTATATATGGTCACTTTCATTCCTTTTGACAACACACACGCTCTTGTAAGTGCAATCAACTCTGCTGCTTGAGCTGAATTATGTGGGATACGTGCAGCTTCAACAATCGTATGCAAAGTCGTACAGCATATGCCGCAGTCGTATCACCATTCGGAAGCTTGAAGCATGCACCATCCACCCATAAGGTACCATCACACTTCACAAGAGGAGTGTCCTTAAGATCTACTCTCCCTTTCGTTTCTTCTTCTGTTCTGAGAAAACAATCATGCTGCTCAGAAGCATCTGTCTCTGCTACAATCGGCAACAACGTAGCTGGATTCAACGTGTTACATCTTTTCATCTGCACATGACTCGCTAAAAGTGTCAACTCGTAACCTGACAATCGAGCACTAGTTAAGTGCTGTGTCTTGGTCCTGTTTAACAAAGTGTCCACTGCATGTGGAACCATTACAATCAACATATTATTCATCACTAAACCAGCAGACGGTCGAATAGAAACTGCTGCTGCCGCTGTGGCTCTCAAGCAACTCGGCAACGCTTTAGCTACCGGATCCAAAGTCGACGAAAAATACGAGCATGGACGTTGCTTGTCCCCAAAAGACTGTGTCAACACTGACAATGCACAACCTTCCTTCTCATGGACATACAGCGTAAAAGGCTTACTGTAGTCGGGGGTACACAACACAGGAGCCGTACACAATGCATCCCGCAATTCGGAAAAACTTTTTTGACAATCTTCAGACCATGGGAGGGGATTCGGTGTATCTTTACAAGTCAATGCTACCAAAGGTTTGGCGAGCAGAGAAAAATTTGGTATCTATTGTCTGCAATAGGATGTAATACCCGAGAAAGCGCGCACTTCTCTCTGTGTCCTTGGCACACTCAATTTTGCAATTGCCTAAATTCTTTCTGGGGTTAGTTTCCTTCCCTCCTTCGATCAGAGATGACCTAAGTAGGTCACTTCTTGTCGACAATATTGCAATTTCGAAAGGGACACTTTGTGATGCAAATCAGACAAATGACGTAACAATGACAATGTTGCTTCTTTACAAATCTCCTCAGTATCTGCAGCAACTAGCAAATCGTCAACGTACTGAATAAGGGTAGCGCCATTAGGTAAAACAATCGTATCAAGCTGTGTTTTTAAAACCTGACTATATATTGATGGACTTTCACAGTAGCCCTGGGGAGCGCGTTTGAACCGGAAGCTTCGGCATCCTAAACTGAAGCTGAAAATATCCCTACTCTCCTCGGCAATCGGGATGCTGAAGAAGGCATTCTTCAAGTCAATCACCGAGAACCAAGTCGCGGAAGCTGGAATCATCGTTAATAGGGCAGTGATGTCAGGAACAACTGGAAATTGTGGCACAACAATTTTGTTCACCTCTCTAAGATCAATCACAAATCTGTAAACGGGTGGCTGAGAAGGGTCAGTACGCTTCAAAACAGGCAGAACAGGACTATTGCAAACGTTGCCTCTTGTCTCCTCAATTACATCTTTTTCAATCAAATCATAAATGATCGCTAGCAACGCTTTTTCACCTTCACTAGAGATCTTATATTGGGGAATGCGTGGCATTTTAACATTGACTTTCAGTGTCACAACATATGGCGGTATTTCCAAAAGACACACATCATTAGGACCAGTAGCCCAAAGAACATCAGGAAGAGACGACAATTCTGTCTGAAATTTATCCTTTGACAAATACATTGGGGAGACCACTTTCTTACCTAGTGTAAGTTGTACTCCTGAAGGAGAACAATACAAGGTTGCATACAATCTTTTCAACAGATCCAATCCTAACAAGTTTTCACCACAACCTGTCGTCAGAATAAGGGGTGCTTCGAATTCCCAAGGTCCAACAGAAAGCGACGTAAGACTAGAAATCGGGTTCCTAACCAGGGCACCAGAAAAACCTACTGAAACATTCGTTTCGCCAGAGAAAGGTGCGCCAGGGAGTTTAGAGTGCATAATAGAACTCTTTGTAGCACAAGTATCCAACAGAAAAGGCTCTGACACACCTGATGTAATCACCTCAACATAAGGTCCACTCTGATCTACTGGAACTGAAACAACTCCCTCTCTTTGTCTATGGCTGTCCTAGCAATCATTACCTTCCATATTCCCATCTTATGCTTAGTAGTCATCAGCATAGTACTGAGCCGTCCTACCAGACGCGTTATTCTGCTGATCAAAACTATTCATTGAATTCTGTGGCGGAAAAGAACACGCGTTCTGGGTGAAATTTCCACGTCCTCTACCTCTAAGAGTTTGATAAGTACCTCGACCTCGTGCGTTAGAAACACCATTCATACGCTGTAACAAAGCAGGGCAGATACTTTTAAAATGGCCTTCCTCTTTACAATATGCACACTGATTAGGGCCTACAGGAAAACGTTGTTGAGTATATTCGGTCCTATGCATGTTTCTCTGAAACTGCTGGGGCTGCTGATAATCACGCTGGTTACTATGAGGCGGATACGCCTGCTGTAAAAGAACCTTCGTTTTTAACTCTTTCGTTTTCTTGTCTGCTCTATCCTTCTCGTCCTTATCTCTATTTTCATAATACTGTGCCGTAGCCAATATCTGTGCTGAAGAAACGGCCCAAGAACTCTCTGAATCTTTCAATTTCTTACACAACTCAGGAAGCAAATTATGTACGTACTTGTCAACGAACAGCCGTTGACCACCTTCTGTACTTATATCTTGACCACTGTGGTCGATAAAAGTTTCTTCAAACCTAGTGAAGAAATCAGACACGGTTTCCTCTTTCTTCTGCTTACATGCAGACAATTTGTCCCAGTTCACTCGCATAGCAGGCATTAAAGTCTTCATATAAGTAACGATCTTGCCAGGAAGTTCTGCAACTAAAGGCTCAGGTTTAGCACCACCAACTTGTCGTCCATCTGCAGCAGCAATATTAACCCAGGTATCACCTAACTCTTGCGCATGATCTGTGTGATGAATCAAACCCCATAAAGGCTGTGGAACAACATTCCCAAACAACATGTCTATGTCAGCTAGATTCATAATGCATGAGTCTGCAGTCTGAGATAATTCCTTATAGTACCCTGCGGGATTTTTGCGGGGGTCAGGCAAAGTCTGTTTGAGGGCCAAAACTTCAGCTCGCTTCCAAGGAACATGTACCCAAACACGTTGAAAATGTGCTGGCACAGCATCGACGTGATTAGCGACATCAGCTGCAACGGCATCCTTCCATACCGGAGGAACCTTTCTCATTGGATATTGTCACGCTTTCCTCCTAACAGAGAAATCATGCTCAAACAATGACCGAGAAACACCCTCACTCCTAAACGACAACAATGTCGCAACTGCTTTTTCAACATCAGAACCCACAATCGTGCATTTTGCAAACTCGTACCGTACACGACATAAATCAGGCGGATTGCATTCTAAATCATTTTCCTCCAATTCCTCACAAAGAAAAGCACACATTTTCTCGAAAACGTATCTCTGTTTCGGTTCTTCCCACTGATGGAAGACATCCATAACAGAATCTAGCTCATACCTTGTGGGGTCTGTAACCCATTTATGTGCCAAATAATTCAATCTTTCCCACTCTCTAGAGTCGGGCAGTTGACTACGCAGTTGTTTGCTTGTTGAAACAGGGGTCATACTTGTTGCCCCAAAAAGAGGATACAGAAGACTAGCAACAGTGTCGGTCATTCTCTGTCGAACAGAAGGAGAAGTTGACGAAAGCACAGTAGGAAAAACAGAATGAGGCAAAGCAGACGCAGATGCAGACGCAGAGGCAGTAACAGGAGGAACATCAGAAGAGGTAGTCGATGTAGTAGGCAAAGTTGTAGGAAGCAGAGGGGAAGCAGGTAGCAGAGTCGGCGGCCCTTGAGGAGGCTGCGCCGTAGCAGTAGGAGCCAACTGAAGAGTAGCTGGCGGTTGTGGAAGAATCTGAGGCACAACAACCGGAGGTTGCACAACTAAAGGTTGCGGAGGTGCAGTAGCACTCTGCGCATAAGGGGGTGGTGAATTCAACAAATGTGACATTAAAGGATCTTTCTCAAGTTCTTTTGCTGCATCCTGCTGAAGAGGCGGCAAAACTGGGTAACATTTATCGATCGCCATTTTACGTTTCCTGTGCAACTGCTCACTCGCTTGCTCTTCTTCGTTATCTTTATACTGCATAGCAGCTTGCATTATCGAGATACCCTTTTCTCTTTTATTTTTCTTTGCTAATTTAATTTCTTTCTGTTTGGCTTCCTTTCGCCATAGGCGGAAAAAGTCAAACATCGCCGGCCGGGCTTTCTTCTTAAAGAGTCTAACCTCTAGATTATCTAATATCTCTGTGTCAAAACTACCATATTGGGGCCATTTTAAAACACCATCCTTCCTGGTGTATCGAATCCATACTTCATTATATGTGATGGGGCCCACGCCGTGTTTCACATAGAGCTCATAGGTCGGAGTTCCAATCGGAGGAACCGGACAAGAGTCCTCCAATCGGGAATCCCTATTACAACCAAGACAAAACAAATTTCCAAGTCTGCTAAGACCAGGCATCTTCGCTCTCTAGTCTAGCTTCAAACTTCAAAGGATTATCGAAATACGATAGTCTCGTGAATACACGAGTCCCTCGGCTTTGGTACTTGCAAGTTCCAAATCAAAGATCCCAAGGGGATACCCAAACTAAGAACCAAACTAAGGACTGGGAGACGCTCCACTTATACTTAACTGAGGTATCGATGACGTCACCAGAAGACTCGTCTATCGTTTCGCTCTACAAATCATCAAGGGTCCAAAACAGGGCGATAGTCAGGGCATCAGTCCTTCGTAGCCGTCGGGAAGCGGGGTAACTCGCAGCAAAGACTTTCGGACCACGTCGACATGCAGGGGTCGATGAAGTGGCGGCCTTCCTCCAGAATTTTCTCACGAAGCTCCTCACGAACCTCTGGCTTGGACCGGTACCGCTGAAATCGTCCCACGTTGGGCGCCAACTGAAGTACTGGGTTTTTATGAACCCCGCGGTGCCAGGGAAAACACCCTAAGACTTCGAGTCCTTCCTGTCCCAGACTACAGAAACACAGAGTCTTCTTGGTGAAGTCAAAGATCGAATTTATTGGCTGCAGCCAGTAACAAATATCCTAGAAGTACAACACGGTGTATATTCTCAGGAGACTGCTCAAACTTACAAAGCTAGCCATCCCTTTTATACAAAATATTATGTTTTAGGCAAACATTCCTTATTTTACAGTTGACAATTCACATATTTTCACTACAAAGAAAAAGCAGAATCATGATGACAAGCTTATTTTCAGTTTGTCCAACCCCTAATCAATTACCCGGCAAAGTCCAACATTTTTCATCAGATATCGACGGACCCCTAAAAAAAATGAGCACCTCCTCCTCGTAAAGCAGGTCATAAAGTAAAAAGCAGAGACAGGTGTGTGTAAGATTAGGCATGGTTTGTGTGCGATGAAAGGTTTATGGTATGCTGTGCCTTGATACTAATCTCGATCGGCCACTGGGAAAGGAACTGGCCGAACAGGTTTGGCTTCAGGCAGTGGAGTCAGCTTGCCCAGGTCACAGAGAAGTCAGCAAAGGTATACGTGTCCTTCAGACTCGTTTTGGCCTTAGCCATCGGCCTATGTGAGGGCAATCACAAAATGGCTTCCGTACACAAAATGGAACCCGAGGGTTCAGGACGGAATCTCTAATTTCAGGGTATTTTCGTCACTCGAATATGACGAAAATGCTTGTGTATAGTATACTAGACATTCTCGGTCTGCTGATATCAAAATCGTCATGATACGACGATGTTTATGACACGGGTCCAGAATTTTCAGTACCACAGACCCTCCTTTTGCCCTTACATAGGCAATACCCTATCCTCACGCTAATCTGAGTCCAGGTCTATATTCGTAAAGTCATTGAGATTATGCTGTAGCTTCATCCTATTACTTAGCTTGTCCCTCGATACAGGTTTCCTTACACACGATGTAACACAGAGGCCACATATAGCAGGAGCACACTGTACGCACAGACAGAACAGGAAAAGAATGGCTAAGATCATCCCAATGACCATCAGAATCTTCCATCCCCAGGCGGATATCAGTTCCCAGAACCACCCCATCAACGACCAATCTCCTTTATCCACATGAATAAATTCAGAGATCTTATGTAGTTTGGAGATGGCCTGGTACACTGTTGGAGCGTTATCTGGAATGAAAGCACAGCAACTCGATTGGATCACTTTACATACCCCACCTCGGTCTGCAAGTATGACGTCTAACGCGACCCTGTTCTGAAGGGTCATAAGGCGATCCGACTGGAACTCAGCAGTCAAGTTACTAAGGGCACCGGCAGTTACAACTACTGTGGATTCAACCACCCTCGTTAATTGCCTTATGTTCCTGCTGCTAACCATGGGTCCCCAAAACGGCAGAAAACCCTTCACTAAGTCTCCAAATTCTTGTCCTGCAGTGTCTTCTTTACTGAAGACACCTCTAACTATCCTTGTCTTGTGGTAATCTGCCGCAGCTGTGTAGGTGGGAGGCAACAGGAATGAAACAAAACATGTGCCCGAGAAGTCAGGGGGCAACCATGTGTAGGCTCTATCATGACAGATGAAATAGGTACCCTTAGCTGCTAGGAACGAAGGGGAAGGCTGGGACGCAAAAACATATGTCTCAGTGCAGATACTTTTCCCTAACTGAGCTCTGGGATTCTTGCCATTTCCTTGCAGACATAGGTGACCTTGATGGGGTACAATCCAAATCGGGGAGGATCTCTTTGCTCGCTGGTTCTGACTCAGAGTAACTCCATATCCGGTCATGTTCCATCCAATATATGCTAGTGTCTCATCTCTCGGGATAGTCTCATAGGAAGTATCTTCCCTAATCATATCTACTATACCCTTAACTAGAGCACTATTCTTTGGATTATCTTTTACAGAACGTAGGGGGTTGATTTCATGTGCGTAGATGAACATTGTTATGTATGCCCACACAGAACCATTATGGCTGAAAGGCAGGACCAAATAAGGGATACCTTTATCCGTAGTATGAGGCATAAGACCACACACCCAACAGTTAGTCGTGTTCACTACTAATTGGTGTTTGTGCAAAAGCTGAACGAAGGAGTTATTGATAATCTCTGATCTCCTAACGGACTCATGTTCAGGTAAGGGGTGAAAAGAATGTGAGGAAACAGTAGAAGGAGGGATGGGCTGTGCAGTGGGTGCAAATGTCACTCGAAAATAAAATAAAACATATCCTATTAAAAACATCATTACACTGAACAACATGAAAATGCATAATATTAAAAAGCGTTTCTTGGTCATCATTCTACAAATTTTAGCTTTAAAGTTCATCTCTTTGGCAGGTCTCTCCATCTCGAAAAACTCCATCCTCTCTAATTGCTGCTCGCGATGGTAGGGTGTTCTATGCTATGGAATGCTTCTGTCAGTCCAGGGCAACTCCCTTAGACAAACCAGAACCGTCGACCTAACGTCTTCGGCTGCACTCCAAAGACTTTGGCAACCGCGACCCTACAGCTGAACCCGGATGGTGGTTCGAAAAACAAAAATAAAAATGTTTCTCAGATGAGAGAGCTGCACTTTCAAAAATAGGAAGGGAAAGAAAATTTTATTACTCCATAGTTCTCGGCCTCAGATTATAACGCCTTTTTCCAGGTAATGTCTGGTCTTGGAACAAGAGTTCAGGCTCGGCAGTGTCCAATCAAATTGACGGTGGTACAGCTTCTTGCAAAAGATTGTCACATTCACGTTCAGAAATTGTTCCTTTTACACGTGCATCGCTGCAAGGCAGAAAACGAGGCACAGTCTCAGTCTCAGAGTCAGCAATACCCTCCTGGACCCACCGGTCGTACGGCAGAGGCAAAGGGACCCTCTTGCAGTGTACGCCGTGGATCCAGTTCTTCTTTCCTTCCACTCGAACGGCTGATCTCGTTGAGAGAAGGACTAGGTGAGGGCCGGTCCAACGGGGCTGGTCATTTTTTGTCCGCTGGAAGTTCTTGACCAGCACCCATGATCCAGGATCGATGGTATGTCCTGGAGCTTCAGAGACCTGAGGCAGAGTATTGTGAACCTGTTGGTGTAAAACACGCAATTTAGCCGTCAATTCATAGAAATAATCAAGCAGTACAGGGTGTTCGATCTCACTGAATTTTGTCGACCTTGGCACTCCCCATATGTTGGCCGGACGGCCGAACACGATTTCATAAGGACTAAGTCCCACTCGCGAATGCACAGTCATTCTTGTTGATAGGAGTGCTAAAGGCAGAGCGTCAGGCCATTTAAGACCAGAGCTTGCTTGTACCTTAGCCAGTTTCAGTTTTAGTGTGCCATTGTAGCATTCTACTAGTCCAGCTGATTGGGGGTGATTTACAGCGTGGAATTTTTGCTGGATACCTAGCCCTTCACATACTCTCTTCATCACTTGACCCACAAATTCACTCCCATTGTCACTCCAGACCATTCTCGGCATTCCGAACCTAGGGAAGAACTCTTTAACAAGGGCTTTAGCTGTGGACAAGGCAGTGTTGTCTTTCAGGGGATATGCTTCTACCCATCTCGAAAAGGCACAAACAACAACGAGTACGTATTTTAAGTTGTTGCGCCTCTCCATGTGGATGAAATCTAGCTGCAAAACCTCGAACGGATACGTCGGAGGCGCAAAATGACCAGCTGGAGTTGGGGTTCCCCTACCTGGATTGTATTTCAGACACACCATGCAATTCTTGACTACATTCTCTGCACACTTAGGAATTCCAGCATTTTGCCATACTGGAGCCAACAACTTACAAATCCCTTTCACACTGATGTGAGCCATTCCATCAGCCATTGTAACTACTGCAAGCACATACGCATCGGGTAACAACCATCGCTGATGCTCTGACAATTCAACCCAACAACCATTTGCATCCATTTTACCCGTGCTCTCTCTCCATACACTCAACTCTTTCTCTGTAGCTTCAGCTTGAATAGATTTCACACTCTCTATCGTATCTTCACACATTCCAACATCACCAACCTCTCTTGAAGGGCCTGCAACATACATTCGACTCATCACATCCCTCGCTGTTTCTTTTGCGATTTCGTTAGCAAATGCATTACCACGACCAACATCATAAGTAACCTTCTTATGTGCACTGCATTTCACAATCGCGACTTGCAACGGCAAGGTAAGTGACTCAAGAAGCTCATTCACCAACTGACCATTCTGTATCTTAGCTCCATGCGAGGTCAGACACCCACGTTCTTTCCACAATCGTCCAAAACTATGGGCCACACCAAATGCATACTAGCTGTCGGTATATATGGTCACTTTCATTCCTTTTGACAACACACACGCTCTTGTAAGTGCAATCAACTCTGCTGCTTGAGCTGAATTATGTGGGATACGTGCAGCTTCAACAATCGTATGCAAAGTCGTAACAGCATATTCCGCAGTCGTATCACCATTCGGAAGCTTGAAGCATGAACCATCCACCCATAAGGTACCATCACACTTCACAAGAGGAGTGTCCTTAAGATCTACTCTCCCTTTCGTTTCTTCTTCTGTTCTGAGAAAACAATCATGCTGTTCAGAATCATCTGTCTCTGCTACAATCGGCAACAACGTAGCTGGATTCAACGTGTTACATCTTTTCATGTGCACATGACTCGCTAAAAGTGTCAACTCGTAACCTGACAATCGAGCACTAGTTAAGTGCTGTGTCTTGGTCCTGTTTAACAAAGTGTCCACTGCATGTGGAACCATTACAATCAACATATTATTCATCACTAAACCAGCAGACGGTCGAATAGAAACTGCTGCTGCCGCTGTGGCTCTCAAGCAACTCGGCAACGCTTTAGCTACCGGATCCAAAGTCGACGAAAAATACGCGCATGGACGTTGCTTGTCCCCAAAAGACTGTGTCAACACTGACAATGCACAACCTTCCTTCTCATGGACATACAGCGTAAAAGGCTTACTGTAGTTGGGGGTACCCAACACAGGAGCCGTACACAATGCATCCCGCAATTCGGAAAAACTTTTTTGACAATCTTCAGACCATGGGAGGGGATTCGGTGTATCTTTACAAGTCAATGCTACCAAAGGTTTGGCGAGCAGAGAAAAATTCGGTATCCATTGTCTGCAATAGGATGTAATACCCAAGAAAGCGCGCACTTCTCTCTGTGTCCTTGGCACACTCAATTTTGCAATTGCCTAAATTCTTTCTGGGGTTAGTTTCCTTCCCTCCTTCGATCAGAGATGACCTAAGTAGGTCACTTCTTGTCGACAATATTGCAATTTCGAAAGGGACACTTTGTGATGCAAATCAGACAAATGACGTAACAATGACAATGTTGCTTCTTTACAAATCTCCTCAGTATCTGCAGCAACTAGCAAATCGTCAACGTACTGAATAAGGGTGGCGCCATTAGGTAAAACAATCGTATCAAGCTGTGTTTTTAAAACCTGACTATATATTGATGGACTTTCACAGTAGCCCTGGGAAGCGCGTTTGAACCGGAAGCTTCGGCCTCCTAAACTGAAGCTGAAAATATCCCTACTCTCCTCGGCAATCAGGATGCTGAAGAAGGCATTCTTCAAGTCAATCACCGAGAACCAAGTCGCGGAAGCTGCAATCATCGTTAATAGGGCAGTGATGTCAGGAACAACTGGAAATTGTGGCACAACAATTTTGTTCACCTCTCTAAGAACAATCACAAATCTGTAAACGGGTGGCTGAGAAGGGTCAGTACGCTTCAAAACAGGCAGAACAGGACTATTGCAAACGTTGCCTCTTGTCTCCTCAATTACATCTTTTTCAATCAAATCATAAATGATCGCTAGCAACGCTTTTTCACCTTCACTAGGGATCTTATATTGGGGAATGCGTGGCATTTTAACATTGACTTTCAGTGTCACAACATATGGCGGTATTTCCAAAAGACCCACATCATTAGGACCAGTAGCCCAAAGAACATCAGGAAGAGACGACAATTCTGTCTGAAATTTATCCTTTGACAAATACATTGGGGAGACCACTTTCTTACCTAGTGTAAGTTGTACTCCTGAAGGAGAACAATACAAGGTTGCATACAATCTTTTCAACAGATCCAATCCTAACAAGTTTTCACCACAACCTGTCGTCAGAATAAGGGGTGCTTCGAATTCACAAGGTCCAACAGAAAGCGACATAGGACTAGAAATCGGGTTCCTAACCGGGGCACCAGAAAAACCTACTGAAACATTCGTTTCGCCAGAGAAAGGTGCGCCAGGGAGTTTAGAGTGCATAATAGAACTCTTTGTAGCACAAGTATCCAACAGAAAAGGCTCTGACACACCTGATGTAATCACCTCAACATAAGGTCCACTCTGATCTACTGGAACTGAAACAACTCCCTCTCTTTGTCTATGGCTGTCCTAGCAATCATTACCTTCCATATTCCCATCTTATGCTTAGTAGTCATCAGCATAGTACTGAGCCGTCCTACCAGACGCGTTATTCTGCTGATCAAAACTATTCATTGAATTCTGTGGCGGAAAAGAACACGCGTTCTGGGTGAAATTTCCACGTCCTCTACCTCTAAGAGTTTGATAAGTACCTCGACCTCGTGCGCTAGAAACACCATTCATACGCTGTAACAAAGCAGGGCAGATACTTTTAAAATGGCCTTCCTCTTTACAATATGCACACTGATTAGGGCCTACAGGAAAACGTTGTTGAGTATATTCGGTCCTTTGCATGTTTCTCTGAATCTGCTGGGGCTGCTGATAATCTCGCTGGTTACTACGAGGCGGATACGCCTGCTGTAAAAGAACCTTCGTTTTTAACTCTTTCGTTTTCTTGTCTGCTCTATCCTTCTCGTCCTTATCTCTATTTTCATAATACTGTGCCGTAGCCAATATCTGTGCTGAAGAAGAAACGGCCCAAGAACTCTCTGAATCTTTCAATTTCTTACACAACTCAGGAAGCAAATTATGTACGTACTTGTCAACGAACAGCCGTTGACCACCTTCTGTACTTATATCTTGACCACTGTGGTCGATAAAAGTTTCTTCAAACCTAGTGAAGAAATCAGACACGTTTCCTCTTTCTTCTGCTTACATGCAGACAATTTGTCCCAGTTCACTCGCATAGCAGGCATTAAAGTCTTCATATAAGTAACGATCTTGCCAGGAAGTTCTGCAACTAAAGGCTCAGGTTTAGCACCACCAACTTGTCGTCCATCTGCAGCAGCAATATTAACCCAGGTATCACCTAACTCTTGCGCATGATCTGTGTGACGAATCAAACCCCATATGTGCTGTGGAACAACATTCCCAAACAACATGTCTAAGTCAGCTAGATTCATAATGCATGAGTCTGCAGTCTGAGATAATTCCTTATAGTACCCTGCGGGATTTTTGCGGGGGTCAGGCAAAGTCTGTTTGAGGGTCAAAACTTCAGCTCGCTTCCAAGGAACATGTACCCAAACACGTTGAAAATGTGGTGGCACAGCATCGACGTGATTAGCGACATCAGCTGCAACGGCATCCTTCCATACCGGAGGAACCTCTCTCATTGGATATTGTCGCGCTTTCCTCCTAACAGAGAAATCATGCTCAAACAATGACCGAGAAACACCCTCACTCCTAAACGACAACAATGTTGCAACTGCTTTTTCAACATCAGAACCCACAATCGTGCATTTTGCAAACTCGTACCGTACACGACATAAATCAGGCGGATTGCATTCTAAATCATTTTCCTCCAATTCCTCACAAAGAAAAGCACACATTTTCTCGAAAACGTATCTCTGTTTCGGTTCTTCCCACTGATGGAAGACATCCATAACAGAATCTAGCTCATACCTTGTGGGGTCTGTAACCCATTTATGTGCCAAATAATTCAATCTTTCCCACTCTCTAGAGTCGGGCAGTTGACTACGCAGTTGTTTGCTTGTTGAAACAGGGGTCATACTTGTTGCCCCAAAAAGAGGATACAGAAGACTAGCAACAGTGTCGGTCATTCTCTGTCGAACAGAAGGAGAAGTTGACGAAAGAACAGGAGGAAAAACAGAATAAGGCAAAGCAGACGCAGATGCAGACGCAGAGGCAGTAACAGGAGGAACATCAGAAGAGGTAGTCGATGTAGTAGGCAAAGTTGTAGGAAGCAGAGGGGAAGCAGGTAGCAGAGTCGGCGGCCCTTGAGGAGGCTGCGCCGTAGCAGTAGGAGCCAACTGAAGAGTAGCTGGCGGTTGTGGAAGAATCTGAGGCACAACAACCGGAGGTTGCACAACTAAAGGTTGCGATGGGGCAGTAGCACTCTGCGCATAAGGGGGTGGTGAATTCAACAAATGTGACATTAAAGGATATTTCTCAAGTTCTTTTGCTGCATCCTGCTGAAGAGGCGGCAAAACTGGGTAACATTTATCGATCGCCATTTTACGTTGCCTGTGCAACTGCTCACTCGCTTGCTCTTCTTCGTAATCTTTATACTGCATAGCAGCTTGCATTATCGAGATACCCTTTTCTCTTTTATTTTTCTTTGCTAATTTAATTTCTTTCTGTTTGGCTTCCTTTCGCCATAGGCGGAAAAAGTCAAACATCGCCGGCCGGGCTTTCTTCTTAAAGAGTCTAACCTCTAGATTATCTAATATCTCTGTGTCAAAACTACCATATTGGGGCCATTTTAAAACACCATCCTTCCTGGTGTATCGAATCCATACTTCATTATATGTGATGGGGCCCACGCCGTGTTTCACATAGAGCTCATAGGTCGGAGTTCCAATCAGAGGAACCGGACACGAGTCCTCCAATCGGGAATCCCTATTACAACCAAGACAAAACAAATTTACAAGTCTGCTAAGACCAGGCATCTTCGCTCTCTAGTCTAGCTTCAAACTTCAAAGGATTATCGAAATACGATAGTCTCGTGAATACACGAGTCCCTCGGCTTTGGTACTTGCAAGTTCCAAATCAAAGATCCCAAGGGGATACCCAAACTAAGAACCAAACTAAGGACTGGGAGACGCTCCACTTATACTTAACTGAGGTATCGATGACGTCACCAGAAGACTTGTCTATCGTTTCGCTCTACAAATCACCAAGGGTCCAAAACAGGGCGATAGTCAGGGCATCAGTCCTTCGTAGCCGTCGGGAAACGGGGAACCTCGCAGCAAAGACTTTCGGACCACGTCGACATGCAGGGGTCGATGAAGTGGCGGCCTTCCTCCAGAATTTTCTCACGAAGCTCCTCACGAACCTCTGGCTTGGACCGGTACCGCTGAAATCGCCCCACGTTGGGCGCCAACTGAAGTACTGGGTTTTTAAGAACCCAGCGGTGCCAGGGAAAACACCCTAAGACTTCGAGTCCTTCCTGTCCCAGACTACAGAAACACAGAGTCTTCTTGGTGAAGTCAAAGATCGAATTTATTGGCTGCAGCCAGTAACAAATATCCTAGAAGTACAACACGGTGTATATTCTCAGGAGACTGCTCAAACTTACAAAGCTAGCCATCCCTTTTATACAAAATATTATGTTTTAGGCAAACATTCCTTATTTTACAGTTGACCATTCACATATTTTCACTACAAAGAAAAAGCAGAATCATGATGACAAGCTTATTTTCAGTTTGTCCAACCCATAATCAATTACCCGGCAAAGTCCAACATTTTTCATCAGATATCGACGGACCCCTAAAAAAAACGAGCACCTCCTCCTCGTAAAGCAGGTCATAAAGTAAAAAGCAGAGACAGGTGTGTGTAAGATTAGGCGTGGTTTGTGTGCGATGAAAGGTTTATGGTATGCTGTGCCTTGATACTAATCTCGATCGGCCACTGGGAAAGGAACTGGCCGAACAGGTTTGGCTTCAGGCAGTGGAGTCAGCTTGCCCAGGTCACAGAGAAGTCAGCAAAGGTATACGTGTCCTTCAGACTCATTTTGGCCTTAGCCATCGGCCTATGTGAGGGCAATCACAAAATGGCTGCCGTACACAAAATGGAACCCGAGGGTTCAGGACGGAATCTCTAATTTCAGGGTATTTTCGTCACTCGAATATGACGAAAATGCTTGTATATAGTATACTAGACATTCTCGGTCTGCTGATATCAAAATCGTCATGATACGACGATGTTTATGACACGGGTCCAGAATTTTCAGTACCACAGACCCTCCTTTTGCCCTTACATAGGCAATACCCTATCCTCACGCTAATCTGAGTCCAGGTCTATATTCGTAAAGTCATTGAGATTATGCAGTAGCTTCATCCTATTACTTAGCTTGTCCCTCGATACAGGTTTCCTTACACACGATGTAACACAGAGGCCACATATAGCAGGAGCACACTGTACGCACAGACAGAACAGGAAAAGAATGGCTAAGATCATCCCAATGACCATCAAAATCTTCCATCCCCAGGCGGATATCAGTTCCCAGAACCACCCCATCAACGACCAATCTCCTTTATCCACATGAATAGATTCAGAGATCTTATGTAGTTTGGAGATGGCCTGGTACACTGTTGGAGCGTTATCTGGAATGAAAACACAGCAACTCGATTGGATCACTTTACATACCCCACCTCGGTCTGCAAGTATGACGTCTAACGCGACCCTGTTCTGACGGGTCATAAGGCGATCCGACTGGAGCTCAGCAGTCAAGTTACTAAGGGCACCGTCAGTTACAACTACTGTGGATTCAACCACCCTCGTTAATTGCCTTATGTTCCTGCTGCTAACCATGGGTCCCCAAAACGGCAGAAAACCCTTCACGAAGTCTCCAAATTCTTGTCCTGCAGTGTCTTCTTTACTGAAGACACCTCTAACTATCCTTGTCTTGTGGTAATCTGCTGCAGCTGTGTAGGTGGGAGGCAACAGGAACGAAACAAAACATGTGCCCGAGAAGTCAGGGGGCAACCATGTGTAGGCTCTATCATGACAGATGAAATAGGTAACCTTAGCTGCTAGGAACGAAGGGGAAGTCTGGGACGCAAAAACATATGTCTCAGTGCAGATACTTTCCCCTAACTGAGCTCTGGGATTCTCGCCATTTCCTTGCAGACATAGGTGACCTTGATGGGGTACAATCCAAATCGGGGAGGATCTCTTTGCTCGCTGGTTCTCACTCAGAGTAACTCGATATCCGGTCATGTTCCATCCAATGTATGCTAGTGTCTCATCTCTCGGGATAGTCTCATAGGAAGTATCTTTCCTAATCATATCTACTATACCCTTAACTAGAGCACTATTCTTTGGATTATCTTTTACAGAACGTAGGGGGTTGATTTCATGTGCGTAGATGAACATTGTTCTGTATGCCCACACAGAACCATTAGGGCTGAAAGGCAGGACCAAATAAGGGATACCTTTATCCGTAGTATGAGGCATAAGACCACACACCCAACAGTTAGTCGTGTTCACTACTAATTGGTGTTGGTGCAAAAGCTGAACGAAGGAGTTATTGATAATCTCTGATCTCCTAACGGACTCATGTTCAGGTAAAGGGTGAAAAGAATGTGAGGAAACAGTAGAAGGAGGGATGGGCTGTGCAGTGGGTGCAAATGTCACTCGAAAATAAAATAAAACATATCCTATTAAAAACATCATTACACTGAACAACATGAAAATGCATAATATTAAAAAGCGTTTCTTGGTCATCATTCTACAAATTTTAGCTTTAAAGTTCATCTCTTTGGCAGGTCTCTCCATCTCGAAAAACTCCATCCTCTCTAATTGCTTCTCGCGATGGTAGGGTGTTCAATGCTAAGGAATGCTTCTGTCAGTCCAGGTCAACTCTCTTAGACAAACCAGAACCGTCGACCTAACGTCTTCGGCTGCACTCCAAAGACTTCGGCAACCGCGACCCTACAGCTGAACCCGGATGATGGTTCGAAAAACAAAAATAAAAATGTTTCTCAGATGAGAGAGCTGCACTTTCAAAAATAGGAAGGGAAAGAAAATTTTATTAGTCCATAGTTCTCGGCCTCAGATTATAACGCCTTTTTCCAGGTAATGTCTGGTCTTGGAACAAGAGTTCAGGCTCGGCAGTGTCCAATCAAATTGACGGTGGTACAGCTTCTTGCAAAAGATTGTCACTTTCACGTTCAGAAATTGTTCCTTTTACACGTGCATCGCTGCAAGGCAGAAAACGAGGCACAGTCTCAGTCTCAGAGTCAGCAATACCCTCCTGGACCCACCGGTCGTACGGCAGAGGCAAAGGGACCCTCTTGCAGTGTACGCCGTGGATCCAGTTCTTCTTTCCTTCCACTCGAACGGCTGATCTCGTTGAGAGAAGGACTAGGTGAGGGCCGGTCCAACGGGGCTGGTCATTCTTTGTCCGCTGGAAGTTCTTGACCAGCACCCATGATCCAGGATCGATAGTATGTCCTGGAGCTTCAGAGACCTGAGGCAGAGTATCGTGAACCTGTTGGTGTAAAACACGCAATTTAGCCGTCAATTCATACAAATAATCAAGCAGTACAGGGTGTTCGATCTCACTGAATTTTGTCGGCCTTGGCACTCCCCATATGTTGGCCGGACGGCCGAACACGATTTCATAAGGACTAGGGGCCCAATGTAGGTAGGAATCATTTACCGATTTTTAATTACCGAATTTTACCGATTCGGTAATTAAGAATCGGTAAATATGAAGGGTGGACATGTAGGTCCATCCAGATGGTTTTTTTAGCGAATCGGTAAAATTCTGTATTTACCGATTCGGTAAATACAGACCGGTAATGCTCCATTCATTCCTATGGGCTTTGAAGCCCATAGGAATGAATGGGGCATTACCGGTCGGTATTTACCGAATCGGTAAATACCGATTTTGATAAGGGTGCAGGGGGTGTCACTTTGACACCCTCTAGCACCCCCAAAAAAGGTTCGGGGGCCATGTGGCAGGCATACCTGCTCTAAGGGCAGGTCTGCCTGTCATATGGCACAGGTGTGCATGCACACATGTGCATGCACACCTGAATCGGTATTTTAACATCAAATTGAATTTGATGCTAAAATACCGAATCGGTAAGGCTTGTGGGACTCAGAAGAGTCCCACCTACATACCAAATTTACCTAATCGGTAGAAATACCGATTCGGTATTTTACAGAATCGGTAAATTTACCGATCGGTAAATTTACCGATCGGTACATTTAACGATTCTGTAAAATATGTGTCCCTACATACCAAAGCTCAAATACCGGTCGGTAACGGCCGAAAATACCGATTTTCGGCCGTTACCGACCGACCTACATCGGGCCCTAAGTCCCACTCGCGAATGCACAGTTATTCTTGTTGATAGGAGTGCTAAAGGCAGAGCGTCAGGCCATTTAAGACCAGAGCTTGCTTGTATCTTAGCCAGTTTCAGTTTTAGTGTGCCATTGTAGCATTCTACTAGTCCAGCTGATTGGGGGTGATTTGCAGCGTGGAATTTTTGCTGGATACCTAGCCCTTCACATACTCTCTTCAGCACTTGACCCACAAATTCACTCCCATTGTCACTCCAGACCATTCTCGGCATTCCAAACCTAGGGAAGAACTCTTTAACAAGGGCTTTAGCTGTGGACAAGGCAGTGTTGTCTTTCAGGGGATATGCTTCTACCCATCTCGAAAAGGCACAAACAACGAGTACGTATTTTAAGCTGTTGCGCCTCTCCATGTGGATGAAATCTAGCTGCAAAACCTCGAACGGATACGTCGGAGGCGCAAAATGGCCAGCTGGAGTTGGGGTTCCCCTACCAGGATTGTATTTCAGACACACCATGCAATTCTTAACTACATTCTCTGCACACTTAGGAATTCCAGCATTTTGCCATACTGGAGCCAACAACTTACAAATCCCTTTCACACTGATGTGAGCAATTCCATCAGCCATTGTGACTACTGCAAGCACATACGCATCGGGTAACAACCATCGCTGATGCTCTGACAATTCAACCCAACAACCATTTGCATCAATTTTACCCGTGGTCTCTCTCCATACACTCAACTCTTTCTCTGTAGCTTCAGCTTGAATAGATTTCACACTCTCTATCGTATCTTCACACATTCCAACGTCACCAACCCATCTTGAAGGGCCTGCAACATACATTCGACTCATCACATCCATCGCTGTTTCTTTTGCGATTTCGTCAGCAAATGCATTACCACGACCAACATCATCAGTAACCTTCTTATGTGCACTGCATTTCACAATCGCGACTTGCAACGGCAAGGAAAGTGACTCAAGAAGCTCATTCACCAACTGACCATGCTGTATCTTAGCTCCATGCGAGGTGAGAAACCCACGTTCTTTCCACAATCGTCCAAAACTATGGGCCACACCAAATGCATACTGGCTGTTGGTATATATGGTCACTTTCATTCCTTTTGACAACACACACACTCTTGTAAGTGCAATCAACCCTGCTGCTTGAGCTGAATTATGTGGGCTACGTGCAGCTTCAACAATCGTATGCAAAGTCGTAACAGCATATGCCGCAGTCGTATCACCATTCGAAAGCTTGAAGCATGAACCATCCACCCATAAGGTACCATCACACTTCACAAGAGCAGTGTCCTTAAGATCTAACCTCCCTTTCATTTCTTCTTCTGTTCTGAAAAAACAATCATGCTGTTCAGAAGCATCTGTCTCTGCTACAATCGGCAACAACGTAGCTGGAATCAACGTGTTACATCTTTTTACGTGCACATGACTCGCTAAAAGTGTCAACTCGTAACCTGACAAACGAGCACTAGTTAAGTGCTGTGTCTTGGTCCTGTTTAACAAAGTGTCCACTGCATGTGGAACCATTACAATCAACATATTATTCATCACTAAACCAGCAGACGGTTGAATAGAAACTGCTGCTGCCGCTGTGGCTCTCAAGCAACTCGGCAACGCTTTAGCTACCGGATCCAAAGTCGACGAAAAATACGCGCATGGACGGTGCTTGTCCCCAAAAGACTGTGTCAACACTGACAATGCACAACCTTCCTTCTCATGGACATACAGCGTAAAAGGCTTACTGTAGTCGGGGGTACCCAACACAGGAGCCGAACAAAATGCATCCCGCAATTCGGAAAAACTTTTCTGACAATCTTCAGACCATGGGAGGGGATTCGGTGTATCTTTACAAGTCAATGCTACCAAAGGTTTGGCGAGCAGAGAAAAATTCGGTATCCATTGTCTGCAATAGGATGTAATACCCAAGAAAGCGCGCACTTCTCTCTGTGTCCTTGGCACACTCAATTTTGCAATTGCCTGAATTCTTTCTGGGGTTAGTTTCCTTCCCTCCTTCGATCAGAGATGACCTAAGTAGGTCACTTCTTGTCGACAATATTGCAATTTCGAAAGGGACACTTTGTGATGCAAATCAGACAAATGACGTAACAATGACAATGTTGCTTCTTTACAAATCTCCTCAGTATCTGCAGCAACTAGCAAATCGTCAACGTACTGAATAAGGGTAGCACCATCAGGTAAAACAATCGTATCAAGCTGTGTTTTTAAAGCCTGACTATATATTGATGGACTTTCACAGTAGCCCTGGGGAGCGCTTTTGAACCGGAAGCTTCGGCCTCCTAAACAGAAGCCGAAAATATCCCTACTCTCCTCGGCAATCGGGATGCTGAAGAAGGCATTCTTCAAGTCAATCACCAAGAACCAAGTCGCGGAAGCTGGAATCATCGTTAATAGGGCAGTGATGTCAGAACCAATCTGGAAATTGTGGCACAAGGATTTTGTTCACCTCTCTAAGAACAATCACAAATCTGTAAACGGGTGGCTGAGAAGGGTCAGTACGCTTCAAAACAGGCAGAACAGGACTATTGCAAACGTTGCCTCTTGTCTCCTCAATTACATCTTTTTCAATCAAATCATAAATGATCGCTAGCAACGCTTTTTCACCTTCACTAGAGATCTTATATTGGGGAATGCGTGGCATTTTAACATTGGCTTTCAGTGTCACAACATATGGCGGTATTTCCAAAAGACCCACATCATTAGGACCAGTAGCCCAAAGAACATCAGGAAGAGACGACAATTCTGTCTGAAGTTTATCCTTTGACAAATACATTAGGGAGACCACTTTCTTACCTATTGTAAGTTGTACTCCTGAAGGAGAACAATACAAGGTTGCATACAATCTTTTCAACAGATCCAATCCTAACAAGTTTTCACCACAACCTGTCGTCAGAATAAGGGGTGCTTCGAATTCACAAGGTCCAACAGAAAGCGACATAGGACTAGAAATCGGGTTCCTAACCGGGGCGCCAGAAAAACCTACTGAAACATTCGTTTCGCCAGAGAAAGGTGCGCCAGGGAGTTTAGAGTGCATAATAGAACTCTTTGTAGCACCAGTATCCAACAGAAAAGGCTCTAACACACCTGATGTAATCACCTCAACATAAGGTCCACTCTGATCTACTGGAACTGAAACAACTCCCTCTCTTTGTCTATGGCTGTCCTAGCAATCATTACCTTCCATATTCCCATCTTATGCATAGTAGTCATCAGCATAGTACTGAGCCGTCCTACCAGATGCGTTATTCTGCTGATCAAAACTATTCATTGAATTCTGTGGCGGAAAAGAAGGCGCGTTCTGGGTGAAATTTCCTCGTCCTCTACCTCTAAGAGTTTGATAAGTCCCTCGACCCCGTGCGCTAGAAACACCATTCATACGCTGTAACAAAGCAGGGCAGATACTTTTAAAATGGCCCTCCTCTTTACAATATGCACACTGATTAGGGCCTACAGGAAAACGTTGTTGAGTATATTCGGTCCTTTGCATGTTTCTCTGAAACTGCTGGGGCTGCTGATAATCACGCTGGTTACTACGAGGCGGATACGCCTGCTGTAAAAGAACCTTCATTTTTAACTCTTTAGTTTTCTTGTCTGCTCTATCCTTCTCGTCCTTATCTCTATTTTCATAATACTGTGCCGTAGCCAATATCTGTGCTGAAGAAGAAACGGCCCAAGAACTCTCTGAATCTTTCAATTTCTTACACAACTCAGGAAGCAAATTATATACGAACTTGTCAACGAGCAGCCGTTGACCACCTTCTGTACTCATATCGTGACCACTGTGGTCGATAAAAGTTTCTTCAAACCTAGTGAAGAAATCAGACACGGTTTCCTCTTTCTTCTGCTTACATGCAGACAATTTGTCCCAGTTCACTCGCATAGCAGGCATTAAAGTCTTCATATAAGTAACGATCTTGCCAGGAAGTTCTGCAACTAAAGGCTCAGGTTTAGCACCACCAACTTGTCGTCCATCTGCAGCAGCAATATTAACCCAGGTATCACCTAACTCCTGCGCATGATCTGTGTGACGAATCAAACCCCATAAAGGCTGTGGAACAACATTCCCAAACAACATGTCTATGTCAGCTAGATTCATAATGCATGAGTCTGCAGTCTGAGCTAATTCCTTATAGTACCCTGCGGGATTTTTGCGGGGGTCAAGCAAAGTCTGTTTAAGGGCCAAAACTTCAGCTCGCTTCCAAGGAACATGTACCCAAACACGTTGAAAATGTGCTGGCACAGCATCGACGTGATTAGCGACATCAGCTGCAACGGCATCCTTCCATACCGGAGGAACCTCTCTCATTGGATATTGTCGCGCTTTCCTCCTAACAGAGGAATCATGCTCAAACAATGACCGAGAAACACCCTCACTCCTAAACGACAACAATGTCGCAACTGCTTTTTCAACATCGGAGCCCACAATCGTGCCTTTTGCAAACTTGTACCGTACACGACATAAATCAGGCGGATTGCATTCTAAATCATTTTCCTCCAATTCCTCACAAAGAAAAGCACACATTTTCTCGAAAACGTATCTCTGTTTTGGTTCTTCCCACTGATGGAAGACATCCATAACAGAATCTAGCTCATACCTTGTGGGGTCTGTAACCCATTTATGTGCCAAATAATTCAATCTTTCCCACAATCTAGAGTCGGGCAGTTGACTACGCAGTTGTTTGCTTGTTGAAACAGGGGTCATACTTGTTGCCCCAAAAAGAGGATAGAGAAGACTAGCAACAGTGTCGGTCATTCTCTGTCGAACAGAAGGAGAAATTGATGAAAGAACAGGAGGAAAAACAGAGTGAGGCAAAGCAGACGCAGATGCAGACGCAGAGGCAGTAACAGGAGGAACATCAGAAGAGGTAGTCGATGTAGTAGGCAAAGTTGTAGGAAGCAGAGGGGAAGCAGGTAGCAGAGTCGGCGGCCCTTGAGGAGGCTACGCCGTAGCAGTAGGAGCCAACTGAAGAGTAGCTGGCGGTTGTGGAAGAATCTGAGGCACAACAACCGGAGGTTGCACAACTAAAGGTTGCGGAGGTGCAGTAGCACTCTGCGCATAAGGGGGTGGTGAATTCAACAAATGTGACATTAAAGGATCTTTCTCAAGTTCTTTTGCTGCATCTTGCTGAAGAGGCGGCAAAACTGGGTAACATTTATCGATCGCCATTTTACGTTGCCTGTGCAACTGCTCACTCGCTTGCTCTTCTTCGTTATCTTTATACTGCATAGCAGCTTGCATTATCGAGATACCCTTTTCTTGTTTATTTTTCTTTGCTAATTTAATTTCTTTCTGTTTGGCTTCCTTTCGCCATAGGCGGAAAGAGTCAAACATCGCCGGCCGGGCTTTCTTCTTAAAGAGTCTAACCTCTAGATTATCTAATATCTCTGTGTCAAAACTACCATATTGGGGCCATTTTAAAACACCATCCTTCCTGGTGTATCGAATCCATACTTCATTATATGTGATGGGGCCCACGCCATGTTTCACATAGAGCTCATAGGTCGGAGTTCCAATCGGAGGAACCGGACACGAGTCCTCCAATCTGGATCCCTATTACAACCAAGACAAAACAAATTTCCAAGTCTGCTAGGACCAGGCATCTTCGCTCTCTAGTCTAGCTTCAAACTTCAAAGGATTATCGAAATACGATAGTCTCGTGAATACACGAGTCCCTCGGCTTTGGTACTTGCAAGTTCCAAATCAAAGATCCCAAGGGGATACCCAAACTAAGAACCAAACTAAGGACTGGGAGACGCTCCACTTATACTTAACTGAGGTATCGATGACGTCACCAGAAGACTCGTCTATCGTTTCCCTCTACAAATCATCAAGGGTCCAAAACAGGGCGATAGTCAGGGCATCAGTCCTTCGTAGCCGTCGGAAAGCGGGGAACCTCGCAGCAAAGACTTTCGGACCACGTCGACATGCAGGGGTCAATGAAGTGGCGGTCTTCCTCCAGAATTTTCTCACGAAGCTCCTCACGAACCTCTGGCTTGGACGGGTACCGCTGAAATCGCCCCACGTTGGGCGCCAACTGAAGTACTGGGTTTTTAAGAACCCAGCGGTGCCAGGGAAAACACCCTAAGACTTCGAGTCCTTCCTGTCCCAGACTACAGAAACACAGAGTCTTCTTGGTGAAGTCAAAGATCGAATTTATTGGCTGCAGCCAGTAACAGATATCCTAGAAGTACAACACGGTGTATATTCTCAGGAGACTGCTCAAAGTTACAAAGCTAGCCATCCCTTTTATACAAAATATTATGCTTTAGGCAAACATTCCTTATTTTACAGTTGACCATTCACATATTTTCACTACAAAGAAAAAGCAGAATCATGATGACAAGCTTATTTTCAGTTTGTCCAACCCATAATCAATTACCCGGCAAAGCCCAACATTTTTCATCAGATATCGACGGACCCCTAATAAAAACGGGCACCTCCTCCTCGTAAAGCAGGTCATAAAGTAGAAAGCAGAGACAGGTGTGTGTAAGATTAGGCGTGGTTTGTGTGCGATGAAAGGTTTATGGTATGCTGTGCCTTGATACTAATCTCGATCGGCCACTGGGAAAGGAACTGGCCTAACCGGTTTGGCTTCAGGCAGTGGAGTCAGCTTGCCCAGGTCACAGAGAAGTCAGCAAAGGTGTACGTGTCCTTCAGACTCGTTTTGGCCTTAGCCATCGGCCTATGTGAGGGCAATCACAAAATGGCTGCCGTACACAAAATGGAACCCGAGCGTTCAGTACGGAATCTCTAATTTCAGCGTATTTTCGTCACTCGAATATGACGAAAATGCTTGTGTATAGTATACTAGTCATTCTCGGTCTGCTGATATCAAAATCGTCATGATACGACAATGTTTATGACACGGGTCCAGAATTTTCAGTACCACAGACCCACCTTTTACCCTTACATAGGCAATAACCTATCCTCACGCTAATCTGAGTCCAGGTCTATATTCGTAAAGTCATCGAGATGTTGCTGTAGCTTCATCCTATTACTTAGCTTGTCCCTCGATACAGGTTTCCTTACACACGATGTAACACAGAGGCCACATATAGCAGGAGCACACTGTACGCACAGACAGAACAGGAAAAGAATGGCTAAGATCATCCCAATGACCATCAGAATCTTCCATCCCCAGGCGGATATCAGTTCCCAGAACCACCCCATCAACGACCAATCTCCTTTATCCACATGAATAGATTCAGAGATCTTATGTAGTTTGGAGATGGCCTGGTACACTGTTGGAGCGTTATCTGGAATGAAAACACAGCAACTCGATTGGATCACTTTACATACCCCACCTCGGTCTGCAAGTATGACGTCTAACGCGACCCTGTTCTGAAGGGTCATAAGGCGATCCGACTGGAGCTCAGCAGTCAAGTTACTAAGGGCACCGGCAGTTACAACTACTGTGGATTCAACCACCCTCGTTAATTGCCTTATGTTCCTGCTGCTAACCATGGGTCCCCAAAACGGCATAAAACCCTTCACGAAGTCTCCAAATTCTTGTCCTGCAGTGTCTTCTTTACTGAAGACACCTCTAACTATCCTTGTCTTGTGGTAATCTGCCGCAGCTGTGTAGGTGGGAGGCAACAGGAATGAAACAAAACATGTGCCCGAGAAGTCAGGGGGCAACCATGTGTAGGCTCTATCATGACAGATGAAATAGGTACCCTTAGCTGCTAGGAATGAAGGGGAAGTCTGGGACCAAATAAGGGATACCTTTATCCGTTGTATGAGGCATAAGACCACACACCCAACAGTTAGTCGTGTTCACTACTAATTGGTGTTGGTGCAAAAGCTGAACGAAGGAGTTATTGATAATCTCTGATCTCCTAACGGACTCATGTTCAGGTAAAGGGTGAAAAGAATGTGAGGAAACAGTAGAAGGAGGGATGGGCTGTGCAGTGGTGCAAATGTCACTCGAAAATATAATAAAACATATCCTATTAAAAACATCATTACACTGAACAACATGAGAATGCATAATATCAAAAAAGGGTTTCTTGGTCATCATTCTACAAATTTTAGCTTTAAAGTTCATCTCTTTGGCAGGTCTCTCCATCTCGAAAAACTCCATCCTCTCTAATTGCTGCTCGCAATGGTAGGGTGTTCTATGCTAAGGAATGCTTCTGTCAGTCCAGGGCAACTCTCTTAGACCAACCAGAACCGTCGACCTAACGTCTTCGGCTGCACTCCAAAGACTTCGGCAACCGTGCCCCTACAGCTGAACCCGGATGGTGGTTCGAAAAACAAAAATAAAAAAGTTTCTCAGATGAGAGAGCTGCACTTTCAAAAATAGGAAGGGAAATAAAATTTTATTAGTCCATAGTTCTCTGCCTCAGATTATAACGCCTTTTTCCAGGTAATGTCTGGTCTTGGAACAAGAGTTCAGGCTCGGTAGTGTCCAATCGAATTGACGGTGGTACAGCTTCTTGCAAAAGATTGTCACTTTCACGTTCAGAAATTGTTCCTTTTACACGTGCATCGCTGAAAGGCAGAAAACGAGGCACAGTCTCAGTCTCAGAGTCAGCAATACCCTCCTGGACCCACCGGTCGTACGGCAGAGGCAAAGGGACCCTCTTGCAGTGTACGCCGTGGATCCAGTTCTTCTTTCCTTCCACTCCAACGGCTGATCTCGTTGAGAGAAGGACTAGGTGAGGGCCGGTCCAACGGGGCTGGTCATTCTTTGTCCGCTGGAAGTTCTTGACCAGCACCCATGATCCAGGATCGATAGTATGTCCTGGGGCTTCAGAGACCTGAGGCAGAGTATCGTGAACCTGTTGGTGTAAAACACGCAATTTAGCCGTCAATTCATACAAATATTCAAGCAGTACAGGGTGTTCGATCTCACTGAATTTTGTCGGCCTTGGCACTCCCCAAAGGTTGGCCGGACGGCCGAACACAATTTCATAAGGACTTACAGCCTGATTCATCAAGCCGAAATCGGCTCGCAAAGGGCCAGATTCTCAGAATCTGGCCCTTTGCGAGCGCTATTTTTGCATTTGGGATTCATCATCCCAAATGCAAAAATCGGTAATAGCGATTTCGCTATTTTGCGAGGAATTACATTTAAGGAATCTCTATTTGAGATTCCTTAAATGCAATTCATCATCCATTTAAAAATTGCGAAATCTCAATTTCGGCCCGCTATTTACCGCGAGGTCAAACCTCGTGGTAAATAGCGAAAACTTAGAAAAATGCTTTTAAAAGCATTTTTCTAAGTTGCATGTTGCACACACACATGTCCTTTGGACATGTGTGTGCGCAACACCTGTTTCAATTTGCATTTAAGGGGTGCTACAGGGTGTCCTTTGGACACCCCTGGCACCCTTTAAATCGCTATCTAATTTGCGATTAGCTAATTGCTAATCGCAAATAAGGAATACTCCCCATTCATTCCTATGGGCCTTTTGGCCCATAGGAATGAATGGGGAGTTATTCCTTATTTGCGATTAGCAATTTGCTAATCGCAAATAAGGAATGTGTAGGAATCGCATTTCTTTATGCAATTCCTACATGAATCCTGTTTTGCAAGTCCTTAATAGCGATTCGTTATGAATCGCTATTAGGGGCTCGCAAAACGGGAGATTGATGAATCAGGCTGTAAGTCCACTCGCGAATGCACAATCATTCTTGTTGATAGGAGTGCTAAAGGCAGAGCTTCAGGCCATTTAAGACCAGAGCTTGCTTGTATCTTAGCCAGTTTCAGTTTTAGTGTGCCATTGTAGCATTCTACTAGTCCAGCTGATTGGGGGTGATTTGCAGCGTGGAATTTTTGCTGGATACCTAGCCCTTCACATACTCTCTTCATCACTTGACCCACAAATTCACTCCCATTATCACTCCAGACCATTCTCGGCATTCCAAACCTAGGGAAGAACTCTTTAACAAGGGCTTTAGCTGTAGACAAGGCAGTGTTGTCTTTCAGGGGATATGCTTCTACCCATCTCGAAAAGGCACAAACAACGAGTACGTATTTTAAGTTGTTGTGCCTCTCCATGTGGATAAAATCTAGCTGAAAAACCTCGAACGGATACGTCGGAGGCGCAAAATGGCCAGCTGGAGTTGGGGTTCCCCTACCAGGATTGTATTTCAGACACACCATGCAATTCTTGACTACATTCTCTGCACACTTAGGAATTCCAGCATTTTGCCATACTGGAGCCAACAACTTACAAATCCCTTTCACACTGATGTGAGCCATTCCATCAGCCATTGTAACTACTGCAAGCACATACGCATCGGGTAACAACCATCGCTGATGCTCTGACAATTCAACCCAACAACCATTTGCATCCATTTTACCCGTGCTCTCTCTCCATACACTCAAGTCTTTCTCAGTAGCTTCAGCTTGAATAGATTTCACACTCTCTATCGTATCTTCACACATTCCAACGTCACCAACCCATCTTGAAGGGCCTGCAACATACATTCGACTCATCACATCCCTCGCTGTTTCTTTTGCGATTTCGTCAGCAAATGCATTACCACAACCAACATCATCAGTAACCTTCTTATGTGCACTGCATTTCACAATCGCGACTTGCAACGGCAAGGTAAGTGACTCAAGAAGCTCATTCACCAACTGACCATGCTGTATCTTAGCTCCATGCGAGGTCAGAAACCCACGTTCTTTCCACAATCGTCCAAAACTATGGGCCACACCAAATGCATACTGGCTGTCGGTATATATGGTCACTTTCATTCCTTTTGACAACACACACGCTCTTGTAAGTGCAATCAACTCTGCTGCTTGAGCTAAATTATGTGGGATACGTGCAGCTTCAACAATCGTATGCAAAGTCATAACAGCATATGCCGCAGTCGTATCACCATTCGGAAGCTTGAAGCATGAACCATCCACCCATAAGGTACCATCACACTTCACAAGAGGAGTGTCCTTAATATCTACTCTCCCTTTTGTTTCTTCTTCTGTTCTGAAAAAACAATCATGCTGTTCAGAAGCATCTGTCTCTGCTACAATCGGCAACAACGTAGCTGGATTCAACGTGTTACATCTTTTTATGCGCACATGACTCGCTAAAAGTGTCAACTCGTAACCTGACAATCGAGCACTAGTTAAGTGCTGTGTCTTGGTCCTGTTTAACAAAGTATCCACTGCATGTGGAACCATTACAATCAACATATTATTCATCACTAAACCAGCAGACGGTCGAATAGAAACTGCTGCTGCCGCTGTGGCTCTCAAGCAACTCGGCAACGCTTTAGCTACCGGATCCAAAGTCGACGAAAAATACGCGCATGGACGTTGCTTGTCCCCAAAAGACTGTGTCAACACTGACAATGCACAACCTTCCTTCTCATGGACATACAGCGTAAAAGGCTTACTGTAGTCGGGGGTACCCAACAGAGGAGCCGAACACAATGCATCCCGCAATTCGGAAAAACTTTTCTGACAATCTTCAGACCATGGGAGGGGATTCGGTGTATCTTTACAAGTCAATGCTACCAAAGGTTTGGCGAGCAGAGAAAAATTCGGTATCCATTGTCTGCAATAGGATGTAATACCCAAGAAAGCGCGCACTTCTCTCTGTGATCTGGGCACACTCAATTTTGCAATTGCCTGAATTCTTTCTGGGGTCAGTTTCCTTTCCTCCTTCGATAAGAGATGACCTAAGTAGGTCACTTCTTGTCGACAATATTGCAATTTCGAAAGGGACACTTTGTGATGCAAATCAGACAAATGACGTAACAATGACAATGTTGCTTCTTTACAAATCTCCTCAGTATCTGCAGCAACTAGCAAATCGTCAACGTACTGAATAAGGGTAGCGCCATCAGGTAAAACAATCGTATCAAGCTGTGTTTTTAAAGTCTGACTATATATTGATGGACTTTCACAGTAGCCCTGGGGAGCGCGTTTGAACCAGAAGCTTCGGCCTCCTAAACTGAAGCCGAAAATATCCCTACTCTCCTCGGCAATCAGGATGCTGAAGAAGGCATTCTTCAAGTCAATCACCGAGAACCAAGTCGCGGAAGCTGGAATCATCGTTAATAGGGCAGTGATGTCAGGAACAACTGGAAATTGTGGCACAACAATTTTGTTCACCTCTCTAAGAACAATCACAAATCTGTAAACGGGTGGCTGAGAAGGGTCAGTACGCTTCAAAACAGGCAGAACAGGACTATTGCAAACGTTGCCTCTTGTCTCCTCAATTACATCTTTTTCAATCAAATCATAAATGATCGCTAGCAACGCTTTTTCACCTTCACTAGAGATCTTATATTGGGGAATGCATGTCATTTTAACATTGGCTTTCAGTGTCACAACATATGGCGGTATTTCCAAAAGACCCACATCATTAGGACCAGTAGCCCAAAGAACATCAGGAAGAGACGACAATTCTGTCTGAAGTTTATCCTTTGACAAATACATTGGGGAGACCACTTTCCACCTAGTGTCAGTTGTACTCCTGAAGGAGAACAATACAAGGTTGCATACAATCTTTTCAACAGATCCAATCCTAACAAGTTTTCACCACAACCTGTCATCAGAATAAGGGGTGCTTCGAATTCACAAGGTCCAACAGAAAGCGACATAGGACTAGAAATCGGGTTCCTAACCGGGGCGCCAGAAAAACCTACTGAACATTTGTTTCGCCAGAGAAAGGTGCGCCAGGGAGTTTATAGTGCATAATAGAACTCTTTGTAGCACCAGTATCCAACAGAAAAGGCTCTGACACACCTGATGTAATCACCTCAACATAAGGTCCACTCTGATCTACTGGAACTGAAACAACTCCCTCTCTTTGTCTATGGCTGTCCTAGCAATCATTACCTTCCATATTCCCATCTTCTGCATAGTAGCCATCAGCATAGTACTGAGCCGTCCTACCAGACGCGTTATTCTGCTGATCAAAACTATTCATTGAATTCTGTGGCGGAAAAGAACACGCGTTCTGGGTGAAATTTCCACGTCCTCTACCTCTAAGAGTTTGATAAGTACCTCGACCTCGCGCGCTAGGAACACCATTCATACGCTGTAACAAAGCAGGGCAGATACTTTTAAAATGGCCCTCCTCTTTACAATATGCACACTGATTAGGGCCTACAGGAAAACGTTGTTGAGTATATTCGGTCCTTTGCATGTTTCTCTGAAACTGCTGGGGCTGCTGATAATCACGCTGGTTACTACGAGGCGGATACGCCTGCTGTAAAAAAAACCTTCGTTTTTAACTCTTTAGTTTTCTTGTCTGCTCTATCCTTCTCGTCCTTATCTCTATTTTCATAATACTGTGCCGTAGCCAATATCTGTGCTGAAGAAGAAACGGCCCAAGAACTCTCTGAATCTTTCAATTTCTTACACAACTCAGGAAGCAAATTATGTACGAACTTGTCAACAAAAAGCCGTTGACCACCTTCTGTACTCATATCTTGACCACTGTGGTCGATAAAAGTTTCTTCAAACCTAGTGAAGAAATCAGACACGGTTTCCTCTTTCTTCTGCTTACATGCAGTCAATTTGTCCCAGTTCACTCGCATAGCAGGCATTAAAGTCTTCATATAAGTAACGATCTTGCCAGGAAGTTCTGCAACTAAAGGCTCAGGTTTAGCACCACCAACTTGTCGTCCATCTGCAGCAGCAATATTAACCCAGGTATCACCTAACTCCTGCGCATGATCTGTGTGACGAATCAAACCCCATAAAGGCTGTGGAACAACATTCCCAAACAACATGTCTATGTCAGCTAGATTCATAATGCATGAGTCTGCAGTCTGAGATAATTCCTTATAGTACCCTGCAGGATTTTTACGGGGGTCAGGCAAAGTCTGTTTAAGGGCCAAAACTTCAGCTCGCTTCCAAGGAACATGTACCCAAACACGTTGAAAATGTGCTGGCACAGCATCGACGTGATTAGCGATATCAGCTGCAACGGCATCCTTCCATACCGGAGGAACCTCTCTCATTGGATATTGTTGCGCTTTCCTCCTAACAGAGGAATCATGCTCAAACAATGACCGAGAAACACCCTCACTCCTAAACGGCAACAATGTCGCAACTGCTTTTTCAACATCGGAACCCACAATCGTGCCTTTTGCAAACTCGTACCGTACACGACATAAATCAGGCGGATTGCATTCTAAATCATTTTCCTCCAATTCCTCACAAAGAAAAGCACACATTTTCTCGAAAACGTATCTCTGTTTCCGTTCTTCCCACTGATGGAAGACATCCATAACAGAATTTAGCTCATACCTTGTGGGGTCTGTAACCCATTTATGTGCCAAATAACTCAATGTTTCCCGCTCTCTAGAGTCGGGCAGTTGACTACGCAGTTGTTTGCTTGTTGAAACAGGGGTCATACTTGTTGCCCCAAAAAGAGGATACAGAAGACTAGCAACAGTGTCGGTCATTCTCTGTCGAACAGAAGAAGAGTTGACGAAAGAACAGGAGGAAAAACAGAGTGAGGCAAAGCAGACGCCGATGCAGACGCAGAGGCAGTAACAGGAGGAACATCAGAAGAGGTAGTCGATGTAGTAGGCAAAGTTGTAGGAAGCAGAGGGGAAGCAGGTAGCAGAGTCGGCGGCCCTTGAGGAGGCTGCGCCGTAGCAGTAGGAGCCAACTGAAGAGTAGCTGGCGGTTGTGGAAGAATCTGAGGCACAACAACCGGAGGTTGCACAACTAAAGGTTGCGGAGGTGCAGTAGCACTCTGCGCATAACGGTGTGGTGAATTCAACAAATGTCACATTAAAGGATCTTTCTCAAGTTCTTTTGCTGCATCTTGCTGAAGAGGCGGCAAAAGTGGGTAACATTTATCGATCGCCATTTTACGTTGCCTGTGCAACTGCTCACTCGCTTGCTCTTCTTCGTTATCTTTATACTGCATAGCAGCTTGCATTATCGAGATACCCTTTTCTCTTTTATTTTTCTTTGCTAATTTAATTTCTTTCTGTTTGGCTTCCTTTCGCCATAGGCGGAAAGAGTCAAACATCGCCGGCCGGGCTTTCTTCTTAAAGAGTCTAACCTCTAGATTATCTAATATCTCTGTGTATAAACTACCATATTGGGGACATTTTAAAACACCATCCTTCCTGGTGTATCGAATCCATACTTCATTATATGTGATGGGGCCCACGCTGTGTTTCACATAGAGCTCATAGGTCGGAGTACCAATTGGAGGAACCGGACACGAGTCCTCCAATCGGGAATCCCTATTACAACCAAGACAAAACAAATTTCCAAGTCTGCTAAGACCAGGCATCTTCTCTCTCTAGTCTAGCTTTAAACTTCAAAGGATTATCGAAATACGATAGTCTCGTGAATACACGAGTCCCTCGGCTTTGGTATATAATAAAAACGGGCACCTCCTCCTCGTAAAGCAGGTCATAAAGTAGAAAGCAGAGACAGGTGTGTGTAAGATTAGGCCTGGTTTGTGTGCGATGAAAGGTTTATGGTATGCTGTGCCTTGATACTAATCTCGATCGGCCACTGGGAAAGGAACTGGCCGAACAGGTTTGGCTTCAGGCAGTGGAGTCAGCTTGCCCAGGTCACAGAGAAGTCAGCAAAGGTGTACGTGTCCTTCAGACTCGTTTTGGCCTTAGCCATCGGCCTATGTGAGGGCAATCACAAACTGGCTGCCGTACACAAAATGGAACCCGAGGGTTCAGGACGGAATCTATAATTTCAGGGTATTTTCGTCACTCGAATATGACGAAAATGCTTGTGTATAGTATACTAGTCATTCTCGGTCTGCTGATATCAAAATTGTCATGATACGACGATGTTTATGACACGGGTCCAGAATTTTCAGTCCCACAGTTTAAATCACACAAAGAGCGGATTAACCGCTAAAAACACATAAACACTGTGATTTAAAATTCATGTATAAACACTAGTTAGTTAGTAAAATTTCCGTTTAAAACATTTTGATTATTAAAACAAAGGAAATCAAAGGACAATAATACAGTTAGTGCCTTTTAGTCTTATGGAGTTGATCTGGCTTGAGGAATCTGATTATTTTACTTATATTTGCTATAAAGTAGATGTCTAAGCATTTTCTGAATCAAGTTCTGTGTCTTTCCTTTCTAGCGCTTTTGCAGCTGGTCTTAAAAGCTTTAGTGATTTACACGCCAATTGCACTGTTGATCCTCCTAAACATTTTATTACTGCGGATCTGCATGTCCTTATCTGCTCTTTTTTCAACAACGGCCGCAGCAGTTTTTTCCATTCGGATAGTAGTGCCGGGCAAATACAGAGTATGTGGAGCACTGATTCATCACCATGTCCGCAAAGGTGACAGTCCGTTGAAAGCCACGTGCGTTTCCATTTAGGAGTTAAATCTTTAGTGGGATACACTCCCAGTCTTAGTAGAATTAATTGCTGTTTCATTCGGTTTACGAAATGTTCCAGAAGGTATGGTTGGGGCTTTAGCTTTTTATATTTTATTTTATTTATTTATTTATGTTCTTATATAGCGCTGGAATCGACCCCAAGAGGTATCTCCGCGCTTATAGGGTCTTCCAAGAAGCCAGATCCATATCATAGTCATAAAAAGCCCTAGATCTTACACAGACGGAAACAAATAGGTCTTCAAAGATTTCTTAAAGGCATGTAGATTAGCAGTTTGTCTTAAAGTAAGGGACAGAGTGTTCCAAAGAGTGGGGCCCTTATAAGGCAATGCACGGCGGCCTTGTTTTGCCTTCTTAATCCGCGGAATCTGCAGCAATAATAAGTTGCTGGATCGCAAAGAGCGGGTCGGGATATATGGCTGAAATAATTCAGCCAGATATTTAGGGCCAGATTCATAAAGGCATCTGTGAATTACACAACACACTTTAAACTCAATTCTCTGGCGGATAGGCAGCCAGTGGAGCTTATGCAGAAGAGGGCGTGACGGGGACCTAGGAGGCGCGTCAAGGACTAATCTGGCCGCAGTATTCTGGACCACCTGCAAACGGCTCAGTTGCTCCTCGTTGGCTGAAAGGAGCAGTCCATTACAATAGTCCAGCCTACTGACGACCAATGTCTGAACCAGTGTTTTCCTATGGCAATCATCCAGGAATGGAAACACACGCCTCAGGAGCCCAATGGTCCTGAAACAGGTTCCCCCCACCAGACTCACATGTTCCTGCAGTAATAACGCCTGGTCAAGCCGCACCCGCAGATTTTTCACTATCTGCTTAGGGCAGGGAGCAGCTCCTAAATCCGTGGGCCACCACGGAGGCGACCAAAGGAGGGGGGCTTCTCCAAAAAGCACGACCTCCGTCTTGCTCACATTACATTGTAAGCAATTGGAGGTCATCCAGTCAGATACTGCTCTCATATCGGTGGCAAAAGTATGTTTAATAGCCGGTGTCATGGTATGGAAGGGGAACAAAAGCTGAGTATCGTCAGCATACGATACTGGGGTGAACCCATATTCTCTCACAATATCCGCCAAGGGGGCCACATACACATTAAAAAGTGTGGGGCTTAGACATGAGCCCTGAGGGACCCCCTTAGTGAGCTCCCTAAAGATCGAATAATGGGAGCCCAACTTGACGGTTTGTGATCGACCCGAGAGAAAGCTTTTTAGCCAGGCCAGAGCCGAGCCGCCTATTCCCACCTTCTGCAGACGACCGAGAAGAATATCCATGTGAAACCGTATCGAAGGCAGCGGATAAATCCAACAGCACCAAGATCATGGAACCTCCTCTATCCTGTGTCATCCTGATGGTATTGGTCACGGAGAGGAGGGCCGACTCGGTGCTGTGGTTAGGTCTGAACCCAGATTGGGAATGGTCCAGACCGCCCGCTGCCTCGATAAACTTAGATAGATAGGTATTCACATGTTTCTCGGTCATCTTACTGATATAAGGAAGTAGGGAAATAGGACGGAGATTGGAAAGGTCTGACCATGGCAAGGCTGCATTCTTTCGAATAGGGTTCACCACCGCTCTCTTCCATTCACCTGGCACATGCCCGTCTCTAAGGGAGAGATTGATCACTGTTTGAATTCCAGGTAGGAGCAGATTCCCTAAAGAGCCTACCATCTTTGCTGGCAAGGGATCTGAGGGGGGCCCTGTTTTAATTAGACCAACCAGAGAAATGACTTCAGAAAGACTAATCTCCGGAAATGTGATAAGTGAGATACGTGAGATACTGGCGCACACAGAAGACATAGGAAGAATAGATGATGTAGAGGAGGAGTTGAAGATACTACTTACAACAGTCTCTGTATGCTTGATCTTCTCATATATAAGCTCTATTTTATTCTCGAAGAATAATGATATTTCATCACACAGGGTTTGAGAGAACTCATCAGGACTCTCGCAGGCCACAGGTTTTATAAAGGACTGTAGGATCTTATAGAGCTCTCTGGGAGTATTGCCAGCTTCCTCCAACTGTGACGCAAGACAACTCCGTCTGGCCATCTTTAGGTTTTTATGATAAGAGGCCAGGGCATCAGTATACTCTTCCTTATTCGTATCCATGTGTGATTTCCTCCAAGCTTTTTCGAGCTTTCTGCACTTCTGCTTCTCCCCTCTAAGTTCTTCAGTGTACCATATCTCTTGTTTGGTTACTGAATGCTGTTTACAAAGCTTCAGTGGCGCCAGTAGGTCCACTGCTTCTAAAAGAGCTGCATTGTACTTGACTAAGCCAGACTCAACATCATCTATCTCTGTAAAGATGGGTTCCTTCCAGACCCTCTGAAGTTCATCCAGTGTTACCTTGCGCCAGGATCTCCGCAAAGCAGCAGGGAAAGACTTCTGATGTAAAGGGGCAAAACCACAGAAGAAGAATTCCACCATATAGTGGTCGGACCAGCACACTTGAGATGATAACCAATATTTAATTTTCAAGCAGTTGGTGAAAATTAGGTCCAGAGTATGTCCACCAATGTGGGTGGGATCAATATTTTGGATCTCTAGCCCTAATATTGTAAGATCTGAAAGTAATAATGCAGTATCGGGATGACTAGGGAGGTTTGCATGAATATTAAAATCTCCAAGGAGAATAAAATCTTCTTTGGCTTTTAGGTAAGGAGCCAGAATTCCACTAAGGAAATAGAGAAGCCCGCACTTGAGCCTGGGGGGGCGTTACACTAGTGCCCCAGTCCAGTGAGTTTTGGGAGTGAAAGTAATCATAAAAACCATAATTTCCATCATGGGACAACTCCTTTGTTCTAACAGGGAGATCTTCAGGCCCTCCTCCTCTTTATACACAATAGCAATACCTCCCCCCGTTTTGACAGGACAATCGAGTTTAAGTACCTTATATCCCTTAGGAACCCCCAACGTGATGGCGGGAACTGTATGGGGCTTTAACCAAGTTTCTGTGAGGAAACAAATGTCTGGATTTACAGTATTGACCAGATCCCAAAATTCAAGATGGTGCTTTGGTAGGGAGCAAATGTTTAAAAGAAAACTCTTTAAACTATTCGCAGGCACAGTATCCTCGGTATTGAAGTTAGAGGGAAGGTTATGGGGAGAGATAGGAGGGCAGGGCCTAGTAGGTGGCTTGCTTTCCTCAGTAATACCACCAATGTCTAAAGTAGCCTGGAAGCAACAATGTAAACACGAGAAAGGACCTTCAGGGCATAGGAAGGAGTGCACAACACAACCTATCAGAGGGTCTGGCTGTAGATTTCTAAGCGCCTGGGAGGAATATCTAAGGCAGTGACTCATAATAGCGTCTGTGCCCTTTGAGACAGAGCCCATGGCCCCTGGTCCCGTCCAGTCACGGACGGGCACAGACGGGCTTCTCCCTGGCTTGTCTCAGGCGCGTCCTCAGGCGCTCCCCTGCGCGCGACCGCTGCGCGCTCAGGGCGACGAGAGGGCTAAGTAGCCCCTCCTTGTGGGAGACTAGACCGCTACCGGATCGACCTAGCGGAAGTGTAGTGAATGTCAGGCTCTTACCTGTCCGCCCTCCGCTCTAAGGCACTGATTGCCGAGTCGGAACGAGGCGGGCAGGCTATACCATCGAGCACGGACTTCCTCAAGTGCAAGTGAGTTTCAATCACCCCCAATACACCAAGCAGCGTGTGAAAGGATTATTAAAATGTATGGCAAAACTAATGCGTTTTAAAATGATGCAAGTAGCGTGATTATTAAAAACCTCAGATTCCAGAATTCAGAAACATTAAATACTCATTCCGTTTTAGCTGACCTGGTGAAAGCTATCTGGCGTCAAGCCGATCGGGGAGACAGTGCCACTGTCCTCCCTAGCCGCCGTCAGCGCGCAGCTCCTCGCTGCCTAAGTAGCCCCTCCTTGTGGGAGACTAGACCGCTACCGGATCAACCTAGCGGAAGTGTAGTGAATGTAAGGCTCTTACCTGTCCGCCCTCCGCTCTACGGCACTAATTGCCGAGTCGGAACGAGGCGGGCAGGCTATACCATCGAGCACGGACTTCCTCAAGTGCAAGTGAGTTTCAATCACCCCCAATACACCAAGCAGCGTGTGAAAGGATTATTAAAATGTATGGCAAAACTAAGGCGTTTTAAAATGATGCAAGGAGCGTGATTATTAAAAACCTCAGATTCCAGAATTCAGAAACATTAAATACTCATTCCGTTTTAGCTGACCTGGTGAAAGCTATCTGGCGTCAAGCGGATCAGGGAGACACTGCCACTGTCCTCCCAATGTCGGGAGCACCGTCCATGCGTTTGTTTTCTTGGACAACGTGGCTTTATCCTGGTCATGGGACATTTGGTTAACTGTTTTGTTGACCAATTGTTTAAACTCCGAGTAGGACGGTGTAGTATGCCATGCTTCCTCTAACTTTAAAGCCTCAATCGATTTATTTAGGAAAGAATGAATCGAGTTGGTCAATTTTGATTGCTTTTCGACTTCCAGCCAGCAATAATGTACCAGGGAGTCGTCCTCTGCTGCTCGCATTCTCCAATAATATTTGGCCAGTGCTCCCTGTCTTGCCATGGTCTGATTCTTTAGCCCAAATTCAAGTCTTATCCGGTCTTGTGAGATATGGCGCGGGATGTTGAACAGTTTTTTTAAGAGACTAGTTTGGGCGATATTCAAGGATGTTGCATCCTTTGCATTTAATAGTTCGGAACCGTATGTGTTTGCGGGTAAAAATTTTGATGCCACGACCTTTAATAAGTGAGTAGTGGAGCTGTCACTGATTTTTTTGCAAGGTTTTAAATGCAAACAGTAGTTGTTTAGCTTAAAAGGGTAAAAGGATAAAATATCCACCCTAACTGAGTAGGATGAAAATCCTATATATTAGTTTTTGGTTTGTTCAACGCTGAAGGATACAGTGTTCAAAAATATTGTGCACCTTATCTTTGTTTCCTGGAAACTTGCTCTGCAACTTTCATAAAAAAATGTCGAATAATGGCGACAAAAACGCAACCGGCAGAGCTGCAGCAGATGCGGCCCTACCAGGTCTTGACGTTACAGGCTTTAATGAAGCCGACGCGGATGCTATAATCATACCGGAAAATTAAAGGAAAACCATCACTATAAAACGTATAACAAATGGCCTATCATCAAGAGGTGGTAGGGTAATTTTTGTCATAGAGGCGCATGAATATCGACAGACAGAGTTATTCTATTCATGAATTATCTTCCCTGAAGCAAATCCAGTAACACATGTGTTTCACTTCTACAGAGAAGAGGAACATCCAACGGAATACATTCCTTTCGAGGATATTGAAATTCCACTAACATACCAAGAGCATGCGCTCTGATTTAAAGGCGCCCTACAACATCAAAATCACATTACCAGGCTCGGACCACTAGGTAGACCAGGAGCAACATGGCCGGTATTAGCCAGCTACATGCCACATCCTGCCAATGAAGAAATGTCAGGTGAAGAACTATTAGTTCAACTAAAACAACTAATCAAAATACATAGACAATTGGTTCAATATGTCATGCGGACTCTAACAGTCCAACCTCCAATAAGGATTCCACAACACACCCCTTACCAGGGGAACACAAATAAAATTACACCATAGATATACAATCAGTCATTGGTAAATTATCCCCAAAACGGGAACAAATTCCATTCTGGATAGCTCAAAAAATTACTCAAATCGAGGCAGTATTTCCTGATACTACCCCTCATGAGAAACACAGGATTCTAACAATCTGTTTACCAATGGGGATCGCACCACACCTGGAGGACTGCGACACTTGGGGTACAGTCTTTGTTGCAATCTACACTAAAACACTAAAACACATGGTGTTCCATCTATGGCGGTAATACCAGAAGTCCTGAAACAGATTCAAAATGAATATGGGACAGAGCCTGCTTTAAATCTGGGTATGAAATTACTGAAAGATTTCAAACAGGTCTCAACAATAATATTAGCCAATATTAAAGGTGAAGCAGCATCCGTGGCGATCCGCCAAAAACTAAGAGAATTTGATGTAACTGAGCAACTACTAGAACTGGCCAGAATAATCGAAAAATCCTATGAAGAGCTAGGTAGAGACAGTTTGGGTGGTAAACCAGTGAAACCACAACTGACTGAAAGTCCTGAAAAGGTCTTTATTAAAAATAATCTTACTCTTCCTAAAAAGAAGTGGGAAAAGACTAAACAAACTTCTAAAGAGAAGCGTTCTCATTCCAGGTGTAGGTCTCCTCAAAAGGAGCCCTCTGAAAGTAGGTATAACCTCAGAAATAGGGATAATTTGAGAAAACCTCTTGTACCTTTCAGACTTCCTCACAGAAATTGGAAAGAAGAGGATGGTCAGAACACAAGGAAGAACGCGTGAAGTTCAAAGACGATCAACATGTTCCAAAAAATAAGAAAACCCAATTGACCAAAAAGAATGTAGCAGGTCTAAAAATCAGACATGCCGAGAATCTTGAGGACACAACTCAAGAACAGGGAGTGGGCTCAGACAATGTTGGACAGCGCAACAGAAGTAACCGTAGCTCGCAAGATCTTGAAGGATCATCTGGAGACAGTGGACTTGCATGAGTACATCCAAGTTGAAAATACTGATACCAGGGTTAGCGTCCCACACAAGTTATATAAAGTAACACTCCGGATGGAGGGGGATATAACTAGAAAAATAAGAGCACTCTTTTGGGAGAAGCTCTCTAAGGGTTATGCCATTCTTCTAGCTGAAAAAGACTGGCCACCTGAATTTGTCAGGGAGTGCCCACATGGCGAAGACATCATTATGCCAGCCTTCTCCAATCATATTCCAATTCATAAAAAATACACTTATGCCAGGAAACGGGAAGTAGCCCAGGTACCTGCATTATATAAAAATCATGTAGAATAGGATGAGGATTCTCCTCACCATAAAGTCCAGTTAAAAAGTCAGCCAACTGCGCAAAGGCAGTATCCTGTTAAGCAAAAAGCTAAAAAACAGGCCAGGGAGATCTTATATCAACTTGAATACCAAGGGGTGATTGAAACATGCACCTCGTCAATGAACAATCCTTTGTTTCTGGTGTCCAAACCAGACAATACATATCGTCTAGTTTTGGATTACAGACATTTAAACTCCTGTTGCAAAACTTTTGCAGTACAAAATGCACATAGTGCAGCACTAATGAATAACATTGTGCGTAAAAAATATAAAACAACATTAGATATTTCTAATAATTTCTTCTGTCAAAACATTGAACCTGAAAGTAGGTATTTGACAGCTTTCTCAATTATGGGGACGGGAGCCAATTCTGTCATCTCCCCAGGGATTCAAGAATAGTCCAGGGTTATTTTCAGCCAGGGTAACAGAGTTACTACAAACGTATGATGATGAAGCATTATCATATGTCGATGACATCTATCTAAGAGACGATGGCTTGGATAGGCACTTGAACAGGGAGAACACCATAATATTGGGCTTCGCCTCTGAGGGGTATAAATTCAATTTAAAAAAATCTCAAATTGCCCACCTCAACGTCCTGTTTTTAGGATATGAATTATCAAATGAAGGCAAAAGCCTGGCAGCAAACTTTCTTGAGAAATGTGCACTGCTCCAACCTCCAAAAACGCTGAAAAACTTACAGTCAATTCTAGAGTTCCTAAATTTTGGAAGAACATACATTCTAAATTACGCAGAAAGGGTTAAACCCCTCTACGAATTAATCAAACCTGATTTCAAAACAATTAATTGGACTCAAAAACACACAGAAAGGTTGCGTTCAGTACAAACAGACATGTTAGCAACAACACATTTACAAACACGCGTAAACATATGCAACGTTGTAATCCGAATCATTCCAGGAAGATGCGGATTCACCTACTTAACCTTTAATGAAGGAGAAAAAATACCAATAGCTTATAAATTACACTTGTACAAGCTGAATTGAAATTCACTTCTACAGAAAAGATTCTGACAGCTGTTCAAACTGCAGTAGCAAAAGAGAGAGCCCTCACACAGGGAAAACGCATAATGGTCATTACTCCTGTACCTGCCTTAGAGGCAGTAACAAAAGCGAGCATTCCAAATGTGAAGGCTTTACATTCGAGATGGGCACAATGGGTTAATTCTCTTGCTGCAACAGACGTTTAATACGTTTTTGACCCCTACTTGAAAACACAAGAATTTCTACAGTACGAACGAGAATGTCCTCTGCCTACTGAAATTCTGCGTCTAGAACAGTACGAATGTGTAATTTATACGGATGGATCAGCACAGCCCGCAATTGGGGGTAAACAAGCTTATAGTGCTGCTTGCGCGATCGTAAAGGTCGCTGGCGCAATGGTAAATTCCGACCTATGGTCACAAAAACACAATCTCTTGGAGATTGTACAGCTCATCGAGGAGAACTACATGCATTCAAGATGGCACTCGAAACTACTGATCGCGAATTCCCCACACTCATAGTGTGACATTCCTATTACTGCAGTCAATCTTACAATAAATACTTGCAGAACTGGATTCAAAACGGTTTCAAAGATGCAAAAGGTGGCACAATCAAGCATAAGTTGCTTTGGGAACAAGTAGTTCAGGTACGAAAGAACTACAAAAAGCTCACGTGATCCATGATCAAGGTGATGGAGTTCACATTGCAGGGAACTCATTGGCTGATGAAGCCACAAAGGCAGCTGTGCAAACGGCTTCCGTAGCTGCAATCACTTGTTCAAAAACGAAAATAGACGGCGACATAATGCTAGCTGTCAATACTTCAAGCAAAGACAGTGGTAAAACATTACCAAAAGGCTTTACACTCAAATACTCATACATAACTGATGTAACTAATGTTCCTTTTGCTCGGATCCCTGGAGTGGGGGATACGGTAATTCCAAAACATGGAACATAGATTAGGACTAATTTTAGCAGCACATGAAGGGCTCGCCTCTGCACATGTAGGTGTTTCTGCCACATTGTCATTATTAAAACGGAGATACTGGTGGCCGCGCATGAGGAAACACACCAGAAACTATGTTTTGGAATGTGAAATCTACCTAAAGATGAAAGTCTCTACAGTGAAATGTCCTGCGCAGACGCCCCTGTTAATTTCAGACAAACCATTAGCTTGCGTTTACCTGGACCACTGCGGTCCCTTACAGAGGGATGGTAACTATAAATATATCATGGTCGCAGTGGATTTGTGCTCAAGATTCATTTGGATGTGGCCTCAGCGCCGAGCTGATGCTCGAACTGTTATAAAAGATTTGCGAGTCTTTATCGGCACATACGCAGTCAGCACGCTACGTTCTGACCAAGGTCCTGCGTTTAGCTCAAAGGCTTACAAGGAGGCCATGACCAATATGGGCGTTGCATTGCGGTATTCTAGTCCATTCCATCCTGAGGGAAATTCAGTTGTGAAAAGAAAAAACCTTGACATAAAGCAATCTATAACAGCTAGGGTATTAGGCACGGGTGACGGGTGGGTCAAACCTCTAAAAAGTGTCCAGCGTAGTCTTAACAATCTGCCAAGAAGTTCTCTAGGAGCAATCACTGCATGTGAAATCCTTTTTGGAACTAGAATGATTGTCCAGGACCTTGATCGTCACACTTCAGTGGTAGAACAAAAACCTTTTGATATCAAAGAAAGTTTGGCTGTTTTGCAGGACTTGAATGAAACAAGGAAAAGTCATAGCAGCACATTGCAGATGCCAACGACCACTGAAGGGAAACCACCCTTCCCAGCAAGGCCTGCCTGGATTCCTAAGATTGGGGATCTAGTCAGAGAAAAGATCGCAGACAAGAAGGAATTTGGGCCTTCTTACAGACAACCAGTACCTGTCTTAGCAATCCACGGATCAAGAACAGTGTTACTGCCGCCCCTTGCTGGAAGAAAGGAAAACAGGTTTGTATCCATCGACCTGGTAAAACCACATCATGTGGCCAATCATAAGTAGTAGGCAAGTGGACTCCAAAGATGTAGCAGACGACCGAATCTGGCTACTATCCAAGAGGTTCAAACTGAGAGACTAATAACCTTTAAAGAATCTACAGTGCAAAATAAAGGACTACGCAATAAAGCCATGGAACTTGTGCCTCTTGAGACCCAAATAACAGTTCATCAAGAAACACCTGTCTACAATGAAATAGCATCTGACTATACTAATATGACAAGTGAACATGTGGTTCCAGCAATTTCAACTAATCCTGATGCAATCCCTACAATTGACAGAACTGCCTCTGGCTATTTCATAAACTTTGATACGTTTTCCGAGGATCCCAGTGAACCTGAAACGACGCCAGCAAAAAGAACTTTTAAAGAACAAGCAACAGAACTTTTTCATTAACTGAAAAAGACTTATCTGGTTTTACCATGGATTGAACTTTGGATTGTGATGGGTGTACTTTTTCTTCCACTTTGGTTGACTATGGTAATTACTTTGGGAATGCTGATAAATGGAAGATATAGTAAAAAGGACACAGTAAATAAAAACATCAACTTGCTCCTCAAGCCACACAAATCATCCCATCGTGAACAAAGAGACTGTGGGCGTGTGGGGAGAGCAGGCCGGATACACAGACGAGGACGCTGTATGTAGAAAGCAATCTTTTAGGTATTTTATTGATAAACTTCCATCAGTCTTTGTTAACTCCCCCAAATTATTATTTTATTTTTTTAAAACACGAAGGTTCCTTGGTTCTTCCTCTTGTGGTTGGCCTTCTAGTGCGTCTTCGCGTATCGGGGTCTCCGGTGTGGGCTTGATGGTGGGCTGGCGGAGGGTCGCTCAAGAGGAAAGAAACAACAGGAGCCGTCAGCAAACTTTTTCAATTTTTGTCGCGAGGTGCAATGTGAGATTCGGTACGCACGGGCAAGAGGGAAAACTAAAGGTATTCTCTCTCTGAGGGGTAAGGGCAAGTGGATTGTGGTGGTATAAAGGGGGTGATGAAAAAATGGCAAATAATGGTGCAGTACTCAGGACTTCCGTGCTGAACACCCTCTTATGACCCTCCCTACCCCACACCTATTAAGCACTTCCCTCCCTCCTCCCTCGTTTTCCTGCTACCCATATTTTCCCGACGGGGTACTCACCGGCTCTGCCCCAACTCTCCAGAGTTGCGGCCGCTCTCCAGCATCCTCCGGAGGGGTCCACCAGTCCTCACTTCACTCCACGGCTTCTCCATGATCGTCTGCTTCCTCTGCTGGGCTCACTCTCGGCTCCGGCTCCTCCGCTAGACGATCCGCTTCCTCTGCTGGGCTCGCTCTCTGCTCCGGCGCCTCGGCTAGACAATCCGCTTCCTCTCTTGGCTCGTAGGGCTCGTACTCCTTCCTCTCCAAAGCCGTTTTCTCCTCTGTCCTTTCCTGGGCTCTATTTACTGGCCTCAGGGTTTTGGTTCCGGGGTCGCGTTCGTCCCCTTCCTACGATTCCAGCCTTTTTATTGGGTCCTGTGGAGACACATGACAAGGGGGCAGGGTTAGCGTCGACGGCCTCGGGTGGTTGTCCTGGTGATTTGGCGGGGATTCCGTACGACCTGGAGCAGAGTGGTCGGGATATTGAGGTATTGTCTAGCCAAAGTTCTTGCTCCTCTCACATCGACTTGTCATCAGTGAATATCACAGCCGTTCCTATACCTGGTGGTATAGCTTGGGACAGAACTGAATATGACATCCTATGTCACGCCTATCTTGAAGAAACCTGCGCTGGACCCGCTTAAATTGGAGAATTATCGCCCAATTTCTCTTCTCCCATGGGCCGCTAAGGTCGCTGAGGCTCATGTGAATGAGATCCTGTCTAAACACCTCCAAATCGCCAATATCCTTGACCCTTGTCAAAATGGGTTTCGGGCAGGTCATAGCACCGAGACAGCTCTCCTTGCTATGACGGAACATCTGTGTTCCGTGTTGGATTCCGGTCAGACTGCGGCACTGGTGTTACTTGACCTCAGTGCCATGTTTGACACGGTTTCACACGTGATACTGCTGCGTCGTCTGGGAGAAGCAGGTGTCTCTGGGAGGGCATTGGATTGGTTTCGGTCATTTCTAGCAGATCGCACATTCCGGGTCGCTATACCCCCATTCGAGTCCAAGCCCTATTCCTTTGAGCAGGGAGTACCTCAGGGGTCGGCACTTAGCCCCACGTTGTTCAATCTGTATGTGCAGCCGCTGGCTGCAGTCGCCAAGCAGTGGGGCCTGAATATGGCATCCTATGCTGACGACACGCAGCTGGTGGTGGCCCTTAGTGGGGATGCTGTCTCCGGGGCCTCTAGGTTCAGGGATGGCCTGACAGGAGTGGCTGGCTGGATGACGGCGAACTGCTTGCAGCTTAATGCAAAGAAAACAGAGGTTTTAATCGTGGGCAAACACAGCAACCTCTGGGGCGATCAGTGGTGGCCCTCAGAGCTAGGTCCTACTCCCATCCCGGTGTCTGATGTTAAAAATTTGGGAGTCTGGTTAGATCCCGCCCTTAGCTTTTGCGGACACACCAAAAACAGTAAAATATTTCTGTAATACTAGGGACGGTAGAGTTGTGGTCCCTCTCTGCTGGCTGAGGGTTTCAGCGAGTTTTCCTACAGCTGTTTCCTGCACTTGACTCTGCCCAGCCAATGTTTGTTGTAACTTATCACGATCTTCCTCCACCACGGTAAGGAAATGTTCCATAGCTCTCCCCAGGCTTTCTTGGGTATCGGCCATTTTTTATTATTGCAGCCTCCATGTCTCTGGCGTATCCCACTTCTGACACCACCTGTGGGCGTGTGGGGAGAGTGGGCCGGATACACAGATGAGAGGGCTGTATGTAGTGAGCAATCTTTTAGGTATTTTATTGATAAACTTCCATCAGTCTTTGTTAACTCCCCCCCCCCAATTTTTTTTTTAAAACACGAAGGTTCCTTGGTTCTTCATCTTGTGGTTGGGCTTCTAGTGGGTCTCCGCGTCTCGGGGTCTCCGGCATGGGCCTGATGGTGGACTCCCGGAGGCTCGCTCAAGAGGAAAGAAACAAACAGGAGCCGTCAGCAAAATTGTTCAATTTTTGGGGTGAACCTTCACCACACCCGGTATGTCGCGAGGTGCAACGTGAGATTTGGCAGGCACGGGCCTGAGGAAAAACTAAAGATATTCTCTCTCTGAGGGGTAATGGCGAGTGGATTGTCGGGGTATGAAGGGGGTGATGGAAGAACAGCAAATGATGGTGCAGTGCTCAGGACTTCCATGCTGTACACCCTCTTAGGACCCTCCCTACCCCACCCCGATGAAGCACTCCCCTCCCTCGTTTTCCCGCTACCTGTATTTTCCCGCCAGGGAACTAACCGGCTCTGCCCCAACTCTCCAGAGTTGCGGCAGCTCTCCAGCGTCCTCCGGAGGGCTCCACCAGTCCTCACTCAACTCCTCGGCTTCACCAGGATCGTCTGCTTCCTCTGCTGGGCTCACTCTCTGCTCCAGCTCCTCCGCTAGACAATCCGATCCTCCCTCTGGCCCGTAGGGCTCGTACTCCTTCCTCTTCAAAGCCGTTTTCTCCTCCGTCCTTTCCTGGGCTCTATTTACCGGCCTCTGGGTTTTGGTTCCGGGGTTGCGTTTGTCCCCTTCCTCCGATTCCGTCCTTTTGATTGGGTCCTGTGGAGACACATGATAAGTGGGCGGGGTCAGCGTTGACGGCCTCGGGTGGTTATCCTGGTGATTTGGCTGGGATTTCATACGACCTGGCGCGGAGTGGCCTGGATATTGAGGTATTGTCCGGCCAAAGTCCTTACTCCTCTCACATCGACTTGTCATCAGTGAATATCACAGCCGTTCCTATACCTGGTGGTATAGCTTGGGACAGAGCTGATTATGACATCTTTGGTCCTGCAGAGCTGTTGAAAATTCTACACTAATTCAAGGTTTCCTTGAGTGACTTTGTTTCATCTAGTACCTTTTCTGATGATTGGGACTTTGAGACTGTTAATAATATGATGTCAGACTTAGAAATGTCTGCAAAATTTACAAATCATGAATACTTAGAAGGTTCATCAGATTATGAACAAATGTACTGTTATAATCACTATGGTCATCATTTCTTGCACACGTCTGCAAACCCTAGAAATGTTTTAAAATATAATCAATGGGAACATTGTCCAACGCCACCAAAGGGTAGCTCAAAAACATTTTATGACAAATTTCCATACTTTTCAGGTTTTAATATTTCCAATCCAAAATCATTTTATTTTAAAAATATAAATAAGACAGGAATGAAAAGTATACTGACAAATACTAAGCAAATTTATTCTGCGGCCTTTTATGCTCAATAGTCTTTCTATAGGCTTTGACTTATGGAAAGACAACATTGAGACAAAAACTGTCTGGGGCACAAAAGACTGGCAGGTGCAGGGCTTAGAAGCCTTATTCAGAGCCTGCATTATCCCAGAACAACTAATGTTTTTAAATGAAACTGTTCAACAGACATCCTGTCTTGGCTTAGCTAAGATAAAAGATTTAAACAAACCGTCAATACCTACACCTACAACTGAAAGCAGTAACACTTCAGAAGGGGTGGTCGACGTAAAAACAATTTTACTCAACAGAACAGATCCTGATTGGAAAAAATGGTTAATCTGGCCCACAGACACAAACAACTGTCAAGATAGATTCCTGAATAAGACACAAGGGTTCACATTCACTAGGCCAGATCCAAGATATGTCCAGAGACAACATCCAGGGATAGTAACATCATACAGTGTAGGGAAACTGTGCCTTGAGTGGCTACAAAAATCTACACTAAAGGAAGTAAAACAACACTTATCTTTACTTAAAGATGGCGTTGGTTTAAGGGACTTCTTACAAGGACCTATGAAACCGTGTCATAAACGTTTTATATGCGCCGGTATCTATTCCATTTATAATGAAGCATGGAAGATTACGCAAGCAGAGACTGCAGAACGAATACGAGAAATCTCTATCTGTAGTTGACAATGGGTTAATAACTCTGTCACCAGAATATATTCTTTGGACAGCATAGAATTTTCTGCCATAGACATCATGAAACAATACCTGGTCATGTTGCAACATGGTCAGTCACAATTGTGTTCTATGATACTATTGGGCTGGACGTTACAAAACCTTCGTTCTGGCTATGTGCCTTGGCTTCTAATCAACACCACGTCATTGTTTTCTGAATTTAACCTTACAGATAAACAAATCACTTTGGCACAAAGTGGAGCAGACTATATGGTGCTGAGCATTGAATAACTGGAATGATTGCCATTGAATGTTTCTGAGAAACCAGCAACAGAATGGATAACTCATGGTACAATCACTCTGCCTATTACAATTTTCCAATTTCAGTATTGCTTAAAACATATACCAGCAGGCGTGTATGAAAGGTTGGGTAAGGAATCCATCAAGACATCCTGGGATTTACCTTATACACATAGATGTTGGAGTGGGGAGAAAGAAGTGTTTCTTAGTGGTACAAATTGCGAAAACGCACTAAGCGGTTCTCTCCTATGTCAGGGTATTAATTTACACAGGGCCTGCGACAGTTTCTCAAACAATTTATCCTGCCACCTGCAAGGTTCTCCAGCTGCAGTGATTGATCCAATTTTTAGACAACTTTCTAATGGAAGTTATATTATGTTGAATGATCACAGCTGCTGTGGCATGTTGCCAGGAACACCCTATCTCGTAAGTGTGTCAGCCAGGGTCACTTGCTATATGCAAGTATTGTTTCCTAAAACCAAGACAGACGGGGAGTCACCGTTATGGCCTTCACTGAACATCTCTTCTATACGAATTGATACTTTAAGCAGAATGAAAGCCATTCTTTTACAGAAAACTGTGCCGCTGATCTCGTCCAAAGAGACTTATGATCTGTAAGTTGCAAGGACATCAGCAGAGATACATGCCCTTTTATCCACAAACTGCCCTATACATTTCTCAGAAATGTTAGGGCGTATCTTAAACATGTCTGATACAAGTGGTATTGTACATGTATTTAAGACAGATTTTTCGGGACCGTTATTACCCTTTGAAGCAGTCCTAGGCATATTTCCAAACTTCGTGCACTCTGTGTTTGGCGGCCTTCCTCTCATTTTGGGACTTGTAGAAGGAATACTATTTTTGCTCCTTGTGCTCCGATATGGCAAGTCAAGTCACCATCGACACCCAGATCACCTTGGAGAACACCCTCCTGGCAATGAAGTGTCGTGAGCGCATGATACAGATTCTGAGACTTAATTGTTTAAGAGATTTGCATACCATGTGGTTTCTATCGTTCAGACCAATCTGGCAAGATTACATCTTACCTGTTCTGCGATGCCTGCTTTGTCCATTGCTTTTGGCTCCGCATAACCGGCCCACATCCACCGCTGAAACCTTGGACCTAGGCCCACTGCTTCTAGCACAGTGTGAAAAAACGGCCAATGGACGTGATGAAAGGCCTTTTTGGCATCAATTGACAGGAACAGGTTTGACTTTTGTGAGCGCTGTGTTTTGTCCAGTAGGTGGAAAAGCCGTTTAGTGTTATCCCCACACGTGCGGCCCAGGATAGAGCCTGACTGGTCAGGCTCAATCAACCCAGGCATTAAACTACCCAATCTGCATGCTAAGATCCCTTTGAATGTCTTTGCATCAAAATTTAACAAAGAGATCGGATGGTAGGACGCGCAGTGTTGAGGGTCTTTCCCTAGCTTTGTCAATACAGGTATTATCGCAGTGCGCATTGATTCTGGATGTTTTCCTGTCTTGCTAAATGAGTTATACAGCTGGGCAAGCATTAGGAACAGCAGTGAAGCAAACTGCTTATAAAAGGCTGCCGTAAATCCGTCCTGTCCCGGCGCCTTATCCAATTTGAGTCTCCCTATTGCGTCCATCATCTCCCGCTCAGTTATGTTTTTCTCCAGGGGCACTGCATGGGGCTCATGCAGCGTTGTTATAGGGGCGTGTGCTATGTAGTGTGTGCAACCTTTCGGGGATTGCTCATCCACCCCGTGCAGATGCGCATAAAAGAGACCAAACTCCGCCGCTATATCTTCATCCCTAGTGATGTATCGCTGGCCCCCATTTATGAGGCCCTGCAAGTGCCTAGAGTGTACCTGTGCCCGCAACCTGTGAGCCAGCAACTTTACAGCTTTGTTCCCGCCCGCATAGCATTTTTGTCACGTTCATAGTAGAGCGTACTCTGCTGCGTCTGTGTCCGGTGCTCTAAGCTGTTTGCGCGCTATAGTCATTTGACGTCTTGCTTTATGGGAGCCTGGGTCTCTTCCAATTCTTTCACAGTGCCTTCTAGACTAGCTCGCTTCAACGCTCGTTCCTTGTTTAGTTTAGCTGCTATCGCAACATATGTGCCGCTAATGACTGCCTTCAAAGCCTCCCAGATCGTGGCTATTGTTGAGTGAGGAGTGTCGTTAACTGCGAGATAATCTATTATGGCTTTCCCCACCTCTTTGAGCGCGGAGTCACAGGATAGCAATTTAGGGTTAAGACACCATGTTTTGCAGCACCGGATGGAAGTCGGGAAGTGCAAGTCCAGCTGTATGGGAGCGTGGTCAGAGAGGGATGCTACTTCGATGATGCCCCACGTTATTCTAGGGCTCAATGAAGTCGAAGTGAGAAAATTGTTGATTCTGGCATAGGGTTGGTGAGCAGCTGAGAAGAATGAATTGGACCGGGTAGTGGGGTTAAAAGATCGCCACATGTCAGTCAACCTGGCCTCTGTAAGCCAGCGCGTCCCCTGTGGGGGTGTATATCCCTGTGCTTCCTGGTCATGAGGGGGTTCTATTGAGTGAGGCATCCATTACCAGGTTAAATTCACCCCCTATTACGAGGTTGGTGTAAGGTGATGTGAGGACGTTGCCTATAGCCTGACATATGAAGGGCTCCTGGTGCTCATTAGGAGCATAAATGGAGGCTACCGTGAATGTGTGGTCTGAAAGGGACATTCATAGGAACAGCAGTCATCCCACAATCTCAGATTGTGTGCTAACGACTTTCCCTTTGAAACGTTTGGCCACTAGGATTGCGACCCCTGCTTTTATCCCCGGGCCTATGGACCAGAATTGGCGGTCAAACCATCTGGTGTGCATACTAGTCCAGTCTTGTTTCAGGAGATGAGTGTCTTGCAGGAGACATATATCGCATTGGACTGCCCTAAGCTGAGTTTTAAGTTCTATTCTTTTAGTGGGTGAATATAGGCCTCTCATATTCAAGCTAACTGTGCATATCATGTCCCTGGAAATGTGACGCTGCTGTCTGTGTCCTGTGCGTGGCCGTCCAAAGTCCTTTTCCCCGCCCTATACATAAAGTGTGACATTGTGTCTGAGTGCTGAGCATGTGTACATTTACCTAGCATAAAAATGTTAACAGCTAAGAAAACCAGAACTCTAGCTGGTGTATAACTTGCAGTTCAGTAGTGAGGGTCCATGTGGTAGGTCATTCGCATCAGCATACCAAAGAGGAGCAAGGAAGTCTGCAACTCCCGCCGCTACCTTCTTACAGTGACTAAGGTGGGTACGTACCCCAGGGGGAGCGGGCCCACATCTGTTACAGGACTCGATGGACATGTGAAGCTTCCTCAATCCGTTTCTCTTTCAGGGGACTGTTGTTGCTCCATGAGCTATTGTAGCAGGGCCGAGCGTTCTTCAATACTTTCAGTTTTTGTTGGCTTGCTTAATTGTTGCTTCGATCGATTTCTTGAGTGCTGCCTTTGTTGCGCTTCTTGAGATATGGATTGAGTAGATGTCTGCTGGGATAGGGACTCCGGGCCAAGCTTGATACCCAGAATTTCTGCCGCCTGTGGTGGTGTGCTCCTTACCCGTGTCCCGTAACCAGCTTCATCTCCCGAAGCCTCTGGAGCGTAATATTTGACAAGTCCTGATATAGGTGGATTTTATGTCCCTCGAAGACCACCTTGGGGTTGGTCATGCACTGCCGACATGATTGCTTCCTTTTGCTTAACATTGTGAAGACACATGAGTATATCCTGAGGGGTGCCTGTAGGCGTTGACGTGCGTCCCGCTCTGTGGGTGCGATCCAGCAGGAGGTCTTTCCCAATGAAGTCTGGTACTATGTGATGGAAGAGGTGCAACACGTAGTCTTCCAAACGCCCCGCATCCGCTTGCAATGGCATACATTTTATACGCATGTTGGATCTGCAGGATCTATTTTCAAGATCCTCAAGGTGTAGGTTGAGGTTGGCAATGCGGTCCATGAGCTCTATTAGTTCTTTGAGGTATTCTTCTAGTTCTTCTTCTCTGGCGTCCCCTGAGCGTTCTACAGAATTCACTCTCTGCTCCAACTCCCCAATGTCTTGGCACAGACCCTTCACCTCCTCATTGACCTCTGTGCAGAGAGCCACTTTGTTATCTCGCAGTGTACCAAAGAGGGCTTCCATGAACCCGCGCGTAATGGGGGCTTCCTCGGTCACTTCGTGCTTTGTTGCCGCGACAGCTTCTGCCCTGTCCGGGGAGTTAAAGGCAACACCCGCCTTCTTGGTGATGCCCTTTGCTAAGAGGTCCTTGATGCTTGCAGTGTTCCTCTTAGACCTGGGGGTAGTCATTGTGATATCCTGCACCCAAGCTCCGCGTATTCCACGCCTTGCTGGAAGTTGGGGGGGCCATCCCACTTCACCGGCTGGCCTCACCCCTGCAGGTCCTAGTAGCACCGTCCGCTCAGGTTCTGCAATGGGCCCAGGACCCCTGTTCTTTACCATCTCAGGGACGCCTGCCCGAGTGTTCCCCAGCAGCTCCTCATTCGCTCTCTAAATGCAGTGCGTTCCTGCAACCGCTACGTCTTGGGGCAGCCAAAGTTGAGGGGCCCTGTCCTTTGCCCCAGGCGCTCTCAGTTCAATGGGGAACTACGGTGTTAAGATCAGAGCAATCCGCTTGCCTGTGTTGCCATCTGTCCCCCGCTTGGTTCCTTGAGAGTTTCCTCCCTACTAGTATGAGTATGTGGTCCAGTGGGGGTCCTCCCCGCTGCAGCAGTGCCACCCTACTGTCCCTGCACTCCTGCGTTCCCTTCTCAAGGCTCAGCTCCTAGGTCTCGCTGGTCGCCGGTGACTTCCACCTTGTGCCACTGGGTTTGTGTCTTTGGCTTTGTCTTTGTCTCAGTGTAGGAGTGCTGCAGGTGAGGAGGCCACGTCACGGAGGGCCTCGGTGCTTGGTGCAGCTCCGGTGATGGCCTAGTCCCAGCTGCCTCCTGGGTCCACCCTCCACCACCTCTCCTCTCGTGCCCAGAATATTCGGGCCCCTGTTACTCTTATGCGGGGGATGGGCAGGCAGCTGATACACTTCGTCTGATGACAGGGTGTGGGGCCACTTCTCTCCGCTGCAGTCCAAAAATGTCTCCGTGTAGCTACGCTAGGATCAGGCAGGTGCCATTTTAATTTTGCCTCAGCTCCCACTTTTCTCAGAAACCGCTGCCGTGGTCACGGTTAGCACTGCGGGGCCTCAGGACTGCTCCCGGAGGGCTCCAGACACATTCCGCTCCCAGTGTGTGTGATCTGGGGCAGCCTCTCTCCCGGGAAGCGCTACTCTAATTCTTAGTGCAGCGGAGTTCCATACTGAGTTTACTTTGCGGACGCCATCTTGGACAAGCCCCCCAGATCTCGCATTTTTAACATATCTCCCTAAGCATGTCAGATTTTTTTAGACCAAAAGGCATGCCCATTTATTCTATTGTACATAATAATTTCACTTCTTGGATTCCAAAGATCAAGCATTTTAAATTCCAAATAAACATCCACTGGTAAAATACTGTGGTCACTCAGATCTGTTCCCAGTATCTTAAACTGAGGGCATGCTGCAAGGAGTGGATATGATTCCACCCTATAATCAATTAATGATTTCCTCTAGGTAGCTTGGAAAGTAAGGAGGTGGGGGAGTCGTCTGGAAATCTCCCATTTAATATAACTAAGTCATTAGTTCCCAGACAATCCAAAAGACTCAACCCTTGCCTATCTGATCGAGTATGGACTGCCAACGTTATTTCAGGAATAGATAATACATCTTCCAATTCTCGATTGCTAAAGGCCAGAGAAGAACAATTTGAGATTTTAGCATTAAAATCACCTATCACAATTATCAATGTGCATTCTTCAGAGGAACTGATTCTGTGCACAAAAGAAAATATGGAGTCAACAAGAAAATCGGACGCTCTACCAGGAGGAATGTATACATTTACCAATAAAAGGGTTGAGTGCTCGTGTTACATTACCAAAGGTCAGTTTTAAGCACATACAAAGATTTGACGGGTGAATAAAAACCAAAGGATTCCATTTTATACTGCTGCTAAGTAGGATAGCTAGGCCCACACTTGCATGGTCGTTTGCTGAAGGTTTTGCTGCACAAAGAGACAAAAAAATCCAAAACTAAAATCTACATGACTCCATGTTTCCTGAAGGCAGATTATCTTTGGATCATACGTCGTTAAGGAACTTAGTTTAAAACTTGGGTTTCCTACCCCTGCCTCATTCCAGGACAGGCTCTTTCCCAGTGGCTACCTCTGCAGCAAGGGGAGTTTTATATTTCCTTTAGGAGCATTTAATGAGCCGGCTACCTAACACCATTGAACCAATTCAACTTCCTCACTGGATTTAGTAGCCCTTTGATCCACATGTCCTGCAATATTTATCACTCTTTTCCCTGTGTTACTACCAACCGAAATTGCTATAATATCTTTCAGGTTTACGAACTCCCTGCTATTCGATAATGCTTTGCATAAGGCCTATCGATCTTTTCTAAGGGATTCAATTCGAGCTACTACTGGCCTCCTCATACAAAAATACATCAATCCAATTTTTCCTAAAATGATCAACATTCATCAGGACTAACATTGCAATTATCCCAGAGCTAAAAGTAACTTTGGAATTCGGGAGCCCATTTCGATGGTCCAATAAAACCTGCTCAATATCTCTGCTTGTTATTAATCTCAGGTTCTCAATTTCAGCTAGTAACTGCAAAAGGGAACTTCTATTAAGTTGGCCCAGTTCTCTATCATACAAGGGAAGCAAAGATCGAGGTATTGAATACTTGTCCTGACTCACGCCCTCCTAATTCCTTATCACTATACTTTTGTTCTGCCTCCAGTTAAACTATATTTGCAGAAGGTGAGGGGAAAGAGGAAAAAGAGAAAAAGGAGGAAAATCCTGCCCCCCTTGATGCAAACTTCCTTGATTAGGGACTATCCATCTATGGAGAGTATCTATATGGAAAAAGTTTGAGGAAGAACTATCCACCATCCGCCCTACGTCTCACAAGGTATTATTTGTTTTACAAGCATACTCTTCGTAACATTCAGGCCTGACCTTGACTTTTGGTTCTCCCGTTCAGATCCCAGTCTCTTCCCTTCATTATAGTCCACTATCCTCAAATCCTTATACCCTCCACTTGCCCTAGCCCCCCTACTAGAGGCACGTCTATCGTAATTGAGGAATAAGGGTGAGGATTTTTATCCAGGCAGTCCAATTCCTGACCACCTTGGAGCGCAACAACCTTAAGCTCTTTTCTTTTTTGGGGCAAAATAGCACTATCAGGTTCTTACAGGCCTCAGAAAACCTCAATTTCTTTGGTTTATGTTTTGTAATACGGGAGTACTTTTTCTTCTTTCCATTCCGTGCTTTTACCCTACTACACTCAGATTGACAGGCACCCTCCCCAGGGAGAGCAAAATGAGTTTCAGTCCTAGACTGTTTAATAAAGGAGGGAGCAATTGTTAGGCTGGGTCTCAAGATGTACTGGAGTTCCCTTTTTTTTTTAAATTGGATAAATGGATGAGGAATTCTTAAGAGCAGAAACCTTTATGTTTTTCCCTTGCAACAGCGAGTGGGTGATAATACACAGACAACTGATTTTGGGGGGCAGTGCAACACATGTTATTTAAAGCTGTGATATGCCCAAACCGCCTGGTTGAGAGATCTCCCAAGTCATCACAAGTTCCCATTTGGACTCCCATTTCCCTTACCAATATATTAGTCTGGGAAGCCTGAGTATTCAAATCAATAACCATTTATGCCTTTCCTAAGTGGGTACCGGCAGAAGTGAGGTGCTGCACACCCACTAAAATCGGGGACAATACATTCAACACATGATCAGAATTAACAGTACATTTTTTTCAACAAAGTTAAAATTGACAAGAGAATCCTCTTTAAAACATTTAATATATCCGAGTTGTCCCTCCCTCTCCTATTATCATTTACACCCTCATTCCCATGTACACCCTCGGTTATTAGTTGCCATATGTCATGTGCCCCTTTGCTTAGGGTCACATCAGATTTCGATATTCCCAATGAACGAGAAAGAAAAACACTTGAAGGAGTACTGCTGTACAAAGCTAGAATTCATGGGCATCTAGCAGGACAGTCCGTTGACAATCTCAAAGCTAATTCTTGAGCAGTCGGTGATTTTAAGTTGGCCTATATTACTAGGTGTTTCCGCATGGGAATAGCAATATCCGTTAATGTAAAGTACTCTAAGTCCTGAGGGTCAAAGCTACAATCAACCCCGTCCCCAAAATATTAATTCTGGGTCGCTTGAGACAATTCCCTGGGCAAAGACAATCCTGATTTTGACTCTGCAACATTTAGGGTGCCAGTTATAACCTCCGGGCTCCTTGACTTCAGCAAAACCACATTCATGCATCAACTTTTTACCGGCATTGTTAATTTAAAAAGTAACAATAGCATCTTCCATGTCCGTTTCCATATCTTCAACCAATATGCTTGACAGACGTTGTTCAATAGACTGGATAAGTTGAGTTAAAACTAAGGATTCCACCAAGTTCTGTGCAATAAACTTATACTGGTGCGGAACTAACAATTGTGAGAAGACCATATCAGTGCCCAACTCATCCACATTAACCACACCAGGGGATACCTCCTTTTAATTAGCTCTTAATGTTTTGCTCCTCGAACACTTGTGAACATAGATAGTACAATAGGATGAGATTTCAAATGCAACAAAGGGTCTTGGGGCTTCTTTTCATTGATGGTTTTAAGTAATTTATGGGAACTAGAGCGAATAAATATGTTTCCAACAAATCCAGGGGCAGGCTCAAACCCTGGCCCTGTGGATTACATTAAATTGCAACTAAATTGCAAGCATCTAGAGGGCAATTTCTTTCTATACATACTATTCTCAATCTCACTCAAATACATGGAAAGTACACACTCCGGCTCAAGCTTCCAGTGGATTATAAGACCAATGGTTAATGGAGGCAAATAGTTGGTTAATCCAAGAGCTAAGGTGAACAAGTACCTGGGCCATTAAGAGGTCAACTCACACCTTTTTACCACCTCTAAACATGCATGATTCGCAGAGGCTTATGGAAAATTCCTTTAAATGTATCCACTGATGCATGGAAGATGAATGACTGTACAGTATTCCAGGACTTCCAGTGGTAGGCCCAGGCGGAGTCAACTGACACACCCCGCAAGCCGCACCCAGTACTTACTGGCACGCTTCCGCGGGGGACACAAGGTACACTCCCTGCAGCCGACTACAGATGTAACGCTCGAGCCAATTTACACAAGAGAGGCAGATGGTCTCAAAAGGTCACGGTTGTGATCGAGGTCAAGGCCAGGCCAAGGCCACTTATCTCCCTTGACACACCCAGCTCTCAGGCTCTCTCTCCGCCTATCTGCCCCACTACCTTGGACCTCAATAGGCTCTCGGAGAGCTCACACCACCGACTAGTTTATCAGGCTAGCAGTGGTGGAAGAACAGCTAGGCCCGAGCAGCAGCAGTAAAAGAGTCATGGCTGTGGCTGTGACTGTGGCTATAGCTGTAGATATATGTCTAGGTCTGGTCAAAGACCAAGGCAGAGGCAGAGTCAGTGAGACTGCGGCAGTGAGGCAGTCGTCCAAACGGGAGCACACCAGGCCAGGCCGGGACTGGCCATAGCGGGCACCGGGCAATCCCCCGGTGCGCCGCAAGGGTGGGTGCCGGTTTTGAGCCCATGGGGGCCGATATTGTTACTGGGCCGTTTTTGCAGCATAGCTGCAAAATCGGCCCTGCAACAAAATCGGCCGAAAACCGGCCCCACCTCCAACCCCCCCCCCTCCTCCCCCCCAGAGGGGGGCCGGCTGAGCACTTTGCCAGGGCCGGTTTTAGTTCCCAGTCCGGCACCCACAAGCCGCACCCAGACTTAGCTGGGCCACGTCCACGGGACCCCAGGCTTTCACACTGCGCACAGTATCTACCACAGTAGCGCTCAGCCCCCACTCCTTCCTTACCTCTCCTCCCGTCAGACCTTGCTGGACCTCGCCTTGCTGGAATTCCAATCGACCAGTCCGGGCTGGGCAATCCCCAGGTGCGCCGCACGGGTGGAGGCTGGTTCTGGGCCTCTGGGGGCCGTTTTTGTTGCAGGGCCGTTTTAGCAGCATAGCTGCAAAATCGCCCCTGCAACAAAATCGGCCAAAACCGGTGCCCGGCAAAGAGCTCGGCTGCACCTCCAACCCCCCGAGTGGGGAGGGGGCCGGCCGAGCACTTTGCCAGGGCCGGTTGTTGTTCCCAGTCCAGCCCTGCGGGCCATAACGAAACGAATCACCAGATCCGCAGATTCGGAGATTACACTGGAGTGGATCCGCTAACCCGATCCTCCAATGCAGCCTCGTCCTAGTCCAGCACCCAGCGGCAGCGTTCGCGTTCACGTTCCACGTCTCATTCATGTCTCAAGCTCTCCCTTGCAATGAACACTGTCCCTGAAGTGAATCATGGAGGAAAACATTAAAAGATGTAAAAAAAGATGCTTGCTAAAAATCCTTTTTTCATGTCTCAACTACAGACAGCTGTCGCTGCCTGTTGCCGAAGAGTTTTCATGAACTATACAAAACATAGAGTGGGCTTTGGGTCAGCCCCTTCCTTACGATTGAATGGCATTCTCATCTATCTCACGCCATTGCTCCTGAGTCAATTGCTTTTCTCCTGATTCATTCGTCTGTCCCAGACATGCTCATTTTGATCTTACTGTGCTTTGTTTGTATGGCATGTATCCTTCCATTTGCAAAAGTCAAGACTATTTTCTCTACTTTTCCATCTGCTTCTGCTTCCCTCTCTCCCTCCTGCTCCACCTTGTTATTAAAAACAACACCCCACAAATCCAGTGTCCCTTTACCCCTCAGCCGAGGATGTGCTGTGAGCACCGCCTGCCTCTGTAACAGCTGACGGCCATATATAAATGTTTTTTCAACTAGTTCAATATGACCACAGATGTGTAGTAGGTGAGCATCTGTGAATACATTTTCAAATGCCTTAAAAATCAGTTCAAAGATGATTGACAGTTGTGCGCATCTGCCGCAGCCATCCTTGAAGTGTAAGGCAATTGCGGATGCGAGCGCATTTGCAGTGGCTGTGTAAGAAAATAAATAGTCATTTGCAAAAACCAGCCTGTTTCATAGCTGAGACCTAGTGAATTTGCAGTGCTTACTCTCCTTTGAATCCTTGTCAGTCATCCAATTCATTTGACTGTTTTTCCCTACAACAGTGAGGCCTCTATAGGTGCAATTCTGCTTAGGTACTGTTAGCTTTTTCATGCTGCTTCTACAAATGGTTACTCATGCAGCTCAATTTGTTGTACATATTAATTGATCCTCCTCAGGGCTACCTCCTGTAATGTTTCAAGGTACACTATTACTAGTAAACTTGTTGTAACTCTACCTATTCTTTTATAAGTCTTTATCATCAATTTGGCGTAATCAGTTTATTATGTTTTTAATTTAAACTTTTAGGGCCCTATTACGATGTTGGGTGGAATTTCCTTCGCATGCGACTGATCAATGTTTGGTCGCATTCCTATACTTTACAATGGGAGTCAAAAGGCGGGATTTAACTTCTAGAGTCGGCTTACCATTCTCCAGAATCCAGTCACAGGTCGACTGAACCTTTTTACCTGTCATAGAGTAAATTTAGGCAATCTAGTCACAACTAAATAAATCAATTTCAGAATACCCAATTGCTTTCCCCAAAGAACCACTGACTAAAAACTGAATTTAAAGGGTTTATTACATAACCAAAAATAACTGAAGATACAGGCACCTCAACAAGAGGTTCAGAAGATAAACAGGTACTAGTACAAACATAATCCTACGGAAAAGTCTCAATCGACTAATGAAAAGAACGAGAATCAATTCCAGAACCATTAAACTAAACAGGATAGCTATAACTTGTGTTCTGGTGCTCATCAGGATAAAATACATCAATTCAGATTAGTCTGTCCCTACTCTAGGCTAAATGACATCCCTACTCAACAATAGCCCAACCTAACCAAAGGTGTCAGTCGTGGAGACTTCCTAAGAAGTTCACCACCTTCTCTCTTAGACTAAAATTTCCATCACTGCTGTTAAGCTCCTTGCCCATGCGACCGCTCTCTCTAGTCCCTCAGCCATCTGCTCTGCCTCCACCCTCGGGGCACTGTCCCTAATACAAAACACCACAATGTTGTTGACACGCCTATAGGTACGCCCTCTAGAAGGTGTTAAGTTCTGTAAAATTCCACATGGCGAGGATCCATCTTTGTCCGTTCAGCCGTCCTTGGGTCTCAGGCTCTTCATCCTTTGAAGTTGCTTCTGTAAATTCCTGGTCTACTCCTCCATGTCTGAGTCAAGAATCCTAACATACTCACACAATGGGCCCTTCTACTCTACTATCTGCTTGATGAGGCGCCTGCAAAGGAATACACGCAAATAACTCGCAGTCTATGATTATTGCAACATTTCTTAAAGGTCACATCTATCCCTCCTGTCTACAGCTCAATGTTTAAACAAGACATTTCTCAACAGGCCTGCACTGTTTCCATTAACTAGGCCTCTGCTTGGGTTATAGGCCCAACGTTTTACATTAACTTGTTCTCTTAGTTCACTAGACATCAACCTTAAACAATAAATGCATCTTCTACTTTAAGCAAATCATATATATCTATATGTATGTAATTCGTTACGTTTCAGATAAAGCAGATCTCAAGTTCTATTGCATTGTTAAACACACGTTGCATTAGGAGAAGGTTTCCTTTTAAAGCATATATATATGTCAGCAAGCATGGATTGCACTTTGTAACGTTGGCTCTGCACATATTCTGATACCAATTCACTTTAGCACTTTTCACATCTTACATCTAACTATGATTAACAGGCCTCTATATATGCGGGTGCTGACTACTTGTACATATGCTGCACCCCTAAAAATTTCACTGTAAATGGCGCTCTCTCAGTTCCTCCCTTTGATGACCCGTGTCATCACCACCCTCACATCATCCTCAGGATAAGAACTGAACTAAACAGAGCTTGTTGCCATTTTTCCCCTCTTGAGCATCTCCAATGCTCTCAAACTGCGATATTGATTATCTTGCAGTCTTTCCATTCGCATCTCTTGCACTCTCATGGATCTCGCCAATCTATTCGCTTTGTACCACTTGCACAACCTCACTAAACCCCACAAGGCGATCACACATGCCACTGCTATGATAAGGGGTTTCAGTACAAAACCAAGGAAACCCTTTCCTAGGTTGGCAAACCAGTTTCCAACCTTCCCAAATCCCTTGCCAACAGTCTCCCATGTATTCTCTTGGGTCAAGTCCTCGATCTCATAATGGATCGCAGTAATGTTGCTTATATATGTCTCCAGATCCTTAGAGTTGTCTGGTATATAAGTGCAGCATTCCTGAATCTTCAAACGTTTACAGACTCCGCCCTCTTTTGCTAGGAGGACGTCTAGGGCAAGACGGTTCTGTAAAACCATTGTCCTTATCGACAACATCTCACCCTCAACCAGTACTAATGACTTGGCTGTATTCATTGACAGTTCATCCACTACAGTTGCTAACCGTCTTATCTTGATGTCATTCAAAATGACTCCTAACACAGGTATCGCTGCTCCAAACACATCTCCAATCACTGCTCCAGCACTCTCCCCCCGCTTTACCCTCCTCTGAGACCCTCCCTCCAAGAGAGCAAAATCCTCAGTATGGTAAATCTTGGGAAAGATAATTGCTAGATAACATGTTCCATACCACTTCTCTGGCAATCTCACGTACGCATTCTTTCCACAGACAAAGTATACAGTAGGGATCACTTGCACCATGCTCTTCAAGAAGTCCATCGTGTAGTACTCTAATGTAAAGGTGTGTTCGCACGTGGTCTGACCCACATACACATTTTCATAATACGTCTGTGGTCTGTGGAGACATAACTTCCCTTTCTGTACTTCATCTAATGCTATTGGACCGTAACTCCCTTTTGACTTCTGCTTCTTCTCTTCTTCGGTCCAATCTACCTTTCCTTGTCCTGAATCTCGCAACTGTTTTTGCTTCGTGTACCTATCTTCCACCTGCTCAATAAACTTCTTTTCCACCTCTGACAATGAGCAAGTCAAATTGTGTCTGTGTGCATACGGTGTGTCTAGTTCTCGTGTGGGAATGAAAAAATATCCCAGTCTGTCTTCCGATTTATAATAGTCCCATTTATTCAAATGCTTGTAATTTGGGACTTCTGGTAACACAGCATCATAATTTGAAAAATAATATTCAAAATGATTTCTACCATACAATATGCTAATCAACAAACTACAGGAAATTCCATATGTCAACGGAAGGTGATGATATCTAATACCCTCATCTACTGAGGCTGGCAATTGCATACACACATAACAGTCTTTCGCATCCATCGCATCAATGTATTCATACAACAGTTTTGCATAAGCATTCTGTCCAAAATTTCCTTTAGACAGGTCAGTATGCAACCTACGACTTTCTGCAGCCAGTAAGGCCTTCTCTCTTCTTTCTCTTTCTTCCTTCTGGCTAGGGGTGTCAGGTGCCTGTGTCCCCTCAGCCTTCTCTACTGGTTCGTGTGGTGCAAAATAGGAAACTGAAACTACTATAACTATAAGGAGAATCACTCCTGCTAAAAGGGTGCCTACTATGCACTTGGCTCTACGATTCGGGTTTCCAGGTGCCATGGTTTCGGCTCAAGCAGTTCGTGCTCGGAAAGCACCCAAGTCTCTTTCTTTGCTATTTGAGTCTCTTGAACCACACCTGGCAACTTGAATATTCTGTTTCGGTTCTTCTTTTTCTTCAATCAACAGACAGCCCTAACCCTTCTCCGTCCTCTGTGGAAAGTCCCTAACTTTGTTCTTCTTCCACTCGGCTCTAGGTTAGTTTTTAACAGTTATTCACAACAGTCTTTTCAGAGTCTTTCAACGCACATTTTAAAACTCAAAGTTCTTTTCAAAAGTTCAAAGTTCAATTTTACAGCTCTTAATAGTCTATGATTATGCTTGATCCGATTGCCTGCAACACATAATCCAAAAGTTCCATGCGAAGCACAACTACATCATAGGCTGGCATGTCCGGAACGAAGGTAGGAAAAATCAGTCTTTCCAGGAGTAAATCACGTATCTTGCTTAGGAGAGGGGGATTAGGAATGGAGAGTGTCAGGATACCTTCAATTTCAAGTCCAGGTATCAACAGCACCACTTGCAGCTTAACATTGGGGATTGTGCTGGTCACTTCCACTGACCTCACCCTCCCGGACCTCAGTACCCCTGGCATTGGTAATCCTAACATTTGTGAAAGGATAGGTCCACTCTGGAGTGGCATATCTTTGGCACGGCACTCGCACCCTCCTTGACCTTCTCAGTCCACTCTGCGCCGCTCCTTCGTTTTCTCCTTCCAGATCGGACTCTTCGGACACAGGGGCGAGTTCTCTTTCGGAAGCCAATATCACATTCATTCGCCTCCGCCTTTCGGGCCAATGAGCTTCTGCACTTCTTGCTCGCCGGCCTCTCGTTTGCACACCCTGTTCGTCCTCCTGGTCAGCCTCTTCTGCACTCAGATCACCTTCTCCGCCACTTCCTTCTTCTGGGGCGGATTCAGTGTCACTGTCGTCGTGATCATACACAGCTTGATCAGGGGAGTTCCCAACTTCTACCGGCACCCCCACAGCTTGACTTGTCCCCTCTTCTGGATCAATCAATCAATCAATCAATCAAAGCATTTATATAGCGCGCTACTCACCCGGAGGGTCTCAAGGCGCTGGGGGGGGGGTCCGCTACTGCTCGAACAGCCAGGTCTTGAGCTGCTTCCTGAAGGCGAGGTGGTCTTGGGTCAGGCGGAGGTGGGTCGGAAGGGAGTTCCAGGTCTTGGCGGCCAGGTAGGAGAAGGACCTTCCTCCTGTGGTGGCTCTTCGGATGCGGGGGACGGCGGCGAGGGCGTGGCTGGTCGATCGAAGCTGGTGTTTGGGAGCGTAGAAGTTGAGGCGGCTGTTGAGGTATCCTGGGCCTTGGTTGTGTAGGGCTTTGTGTGCGTGGGTGAGGAGCCGGAAGATGATTCTCTTGTTGACCGGGAGCCAGTGCAGGTCTCTCAGGTGTCCGGAGATGTGGCTTCGGCGGGGGATGTCCAGGATGAGTCGTGCTGAGGTGTTCTGGATCCGCTGGAGTCTCTTCTGGAGTTTGGCGGTGGTTCCGGCGTAGAGGGAGTTGCCGTAGTCCAGACGGCTGGTGACGAGGGCCTGGGTGACCGTCTTCCTGGTCTCGGTGGGGATCCATCGGAAGATCTTACGAAGCATGCGCAGGATGTTGAAGCATGACGAGGAGACGGCGTTGACTTGTCTGGTCATGGAGAGGGAGGAGTCCAGGATGAAGCCCAGGTTGCGTGCGTGGTCTGTTGGTTTGGGTGCGCTGCCCAGGGCGGGGGGCCACCAGGAGTCGTCCCAGGCGGAGGGTGAGGATCCCAGGATGAGGACTTCCGTCTTGTCTGAGTTCAGTTTCAGGCGGCTGTTCGACATCCATTTGGCTACGTCTGTCATCCCTTCGTGCAGGTTGGCTCTGGCGGTGGCGGGGTCGTTGGTGAGGGAGAGGATCAGCTGGGTGTCGTCGGCGTAGGAGATGATGTTGAGGTTGTGCTGGCGTGCGATGGCTGCGAGGGGGCTCATGTAGACGTTGAAGAGTATTGGGCTGAGCGAGGATCCTTGAGGAACGCCGCAGATGACTTCGGTGGCCTCCGATCTGAACGGGGGGAGGCGGACTCTCTGTGTCCTTCCGGCGAGGAAGGAGATGATCCACTCAAGTGCCTTCTCCTGGATTCCGACGTTGCTGAGGCGCTGTACTAGGGTACGGTGGCAGACAGTGTCGAAGGCCGCGGAGAGGTACAGGAGGATGTGGGCCGCTGTTTCTCCGTTGTCGAGCAGGGCTCGGATGTCATCGGTAGCTGCGATCAAGGCGGTGTCGGTGCTGTGGTTGGCCCGGAAGCCAGACTGCGAGAGGTCGAGGGAACCGTTCGTCTCGAGGAAGGCGGCCAGTTGCTTGTTGACGGTCTTCTCGATGACTTTTGCCGGAAACGGGAGTAGCGAGATGGGGCGGTAATTCTTGAGGTCGGTGGGGTCGGCTGATGGCTTCTTTAGTAGAGCGCTGAGTTCGGCGTGCTTCCAGCTCTCCGGGAAGGTGGCGATGTCATAGGAGATGTTGATGATGTCCCGCAGGTGGGGTGCGATGACTGCGTCGGCTTTGTTGAAGACGTGGTGAGGGCAGGGGTCTGTCGGAGATCCGGAGTGGATGGAGTTCATCGTCCGGATGGTGTCTTCGGTGCTGATCGGGGTCCAGGCGGGGAGGGTGGTGGTGGGGGGCGGTGGTTCAGTCGCGGCGTGCGTCGGTTGAGTGCTGAAGCTGTTGTGTATGTCCGCGATCTTGTTGTGGAAGTAGGAGGCGAGGGAGTTGCAGAGGTCTTGCGAAGGGGTGATGTCGTTGTTTCCGGCGTTGAGGTTGGAGAGCTCTTTGACGATGTTGAAGAGTTCCTTGCTGTTGTGTGCGTTGTTGTCCAGTCGTTCCTTGAATGCGGTTTTCTTGGTGGCGCGGATCAGTTGGTGGTGTTTTCGGGTGGCGAGCTTGAGGGCAGTCATGTTGTCCGGTGTTGGGTCTCTGCGCCAGGTATTCTCGAGTGCTCTGCAGTTCTTCTTGGAGCTCTTGAGTTCGTCGTTAAACCATGGGGCTTTCTTGCTGCCGGGTCTGCTCGGCTGGGTCTTCAGAGGGGCGAGGTCGTCTGCGCAGTCGCTGATCCATTTCGTGAGGTTGGTGGCCGCTTGGCTGGGGTTCGTTGTGCTGGTAGGAGGGTTCTTGCTCAGGGAGGTAACGAGCTGGTCTGCGGTGATCTTGTTCCAGGTTCTGCGGGGAACCTGTTGCTGGTGATGGTGGAGCGTGGTCCTTCTGAAGCTGAAGTGGACGCAGCTGTGGTCCGTCCAGTGGAGTCCCGTGGCGTGGCTGAAGGTGATGTCCTTGCTGGATGAGAAGATGGGGTCGAGTGTATGTCTGGCGTAGTGGGTGGGGGTGGTCACCAGCTGCTTGAGTCCGAGGTTGGCGAGGTTGTCCAGCAGGGTGGTAGTGTTGCGGTCGTTGTTGTTCTCCAGGTGGAAGTTGAGGTCCCCGAGGAGGATGTAGTCGGCGGAGGGGAGGGCGTGTGGACTGACGAAGTCGGCGAAGTCCTCGCTGAATTGTGTGCGTGGTCCCGGGGGTCTGTAGATGAGGGTGCCTCTGAGGGTGGTCTTGGGATTGACGTGGATCTGGAAGTGCAGGTGTTCGGCGGGTGCGAGGGTGTCGTCGGTGTTGGTCGTGATGCGGATCTTCTTCGTCGTTATTGTTCTCATCCAGGGGAGGAGCTGTTCCTTCTTTAGGTGCTGGAGCTCGTCGGGTGTGAGAAGCATGGACCCAATTCGGCAATCCGCCACACTTCACAGCAGTAGTGGTCACGAGTATCACCTGGAAAGGTCCTCTCCAGCGTACATCCAAGCAGCTCTTCCTCACGTGCTTTCTCACGTAAACCCAATCTCCTGGACACAGGTCGTGACAGAGGTCGCTAGTAGCCAGAACTTCAGCAGCCTGCACCTGAAGGGACACAGAACGGATGACATCAGATAGTCCCCTGCAATAATCAAGAATCAGGTCATCTGTGATATTCAGCAAGGCAGTTGTAGGAATAGATGGCAGTCTCATAGCCCTCCCCATCAGGATTTCGTGAGGTGAGAGCCCTGTCCTCCTATCCGGGGTACTACGCATACTCATTAATACCAACGGCAGTGCATCGGGCCATTTCAGGGACGTGGATGAGCACACTCTTGCCATTCAGGCCTTCAGGGTCCCATTAATCTGCTCTACTATGCCAGAGGCCTCTGGACGGTAGCTACAATGCAGTCTTTGATCAATGTTCAGAGCAGAGCAAAGCATCTTCACAACTTCGCTATTAAAATGTTTTCCTCGGTCCGATTCCAGAGAGGTCGGAACCCCGAATCGTGGCACCAATTCCCTCAACAATAGTTTAGCCACAGTGAGTGTATCGCACCTGCGTGTAGGGTATGTGTAGTAATTGACTCTAAGCTGGTTGAGGTATTTCATGAAGATTTATTGTAAGATGTTAAGTATCCTGGAATAAGCCCCACCAGGAGCAGCCTGCAGTCAGCTCAGCCCCATCATAACTGTGCTTATCTTCAACCAGCACCCAACATTCCGTAGTGCATCACAGTGCAGAGACATTCCACAAGAAGGGCATTAAGTGGGTCAAGGCATACATGGGAATATGCAATAGGTAGAATACAACATACCTCCTTTTCTTCCAAAACAAAACAATTAACAGAGGAGCATTGAAACTAAATTAAATATAATGTAAAACAACTTGACTTTAAGAGTACAAAACTCATAGTGATACAGAGAAGGAAATGAATAAATAATATAAATTGACCCATTCCTTTCCTGTAAACAACGATGTAAAATAACAAGACTAGATAAGCGAGAACTCATACAATAGACTAGAAACTAGATTGAACTGCAATCCCACCAAGTGAATACTGTAAAATTGATATTAAGACTTTTGAGAATGTACAAACTGGAAAACCTTGAGCAAAATAAACAATAAAAACTTGACAAACGTTCCCAACAAGACATATATTGAAATGTGCAATTATAGATAGAGAAAACGGCACAAATAGAAATTGAAAACATCGAGGAGTTGAGCTTTGCAATACTTCGTGAAAATGCTAGGCTAATTGAGAAGCGTTGCACAAATAGAAAATAGAGGATAAAGGCATGCTAAAGAATGAGAGGGATGAAGGCATTAAACAGTATGTAATAGCACTTTTGAAAATGTATAAGTTTGAGAATGTGCAAACCTGGAAAACCTCAAGCAGAGGTCACCTGACATGCACAAATCGAAAAATATAAAGGATTGAGTAAAGTGCAACCTGGACAACCTCAAGTGGAAATATACCATTGAATTTGAACAAAATTACACACATGCAACCTTGTAAGAAAACAATTTGAGAAAACATTTGACTTGAAAAATTAAAGTCAAGTCCAGGCATGCATGTGAATTAAAAACACAAAAATAACAGTAGAATAATTTACAGTAACATTTGAAACCATACATTAGCAAATAATAGCATTTTGAAATTAAGAAGTATACCACCACACTGCACATAGTGAAGCATTGAAGTCCAAGGTAGATACAGTTAACAAGAACATCATGGCAGGAAAACAAAACTTTGCCGGTGTGGAAGAGCATGAGGTAAACACCCTGGCTTGTAAAGCATGTCCTAGACACACTGTCAGACACGTGAGAATTTTTTTATTTTTTTTTAATGGCACATGAAGAGTAATAGAGTAAATGTTGAGGCAAAATTAATTCCAGGGAGTCAAAGTCGTGCTCATGTAAACACGCATGACCAGTGGACTTGACATGCACCACAACGACATAGAAGAAAGTAAGGCACGTAAAATATTTCCTTGGATTAGGGCTAGAAACACGAGATAGAACTCGTGTTCAACACTGCCATCACCGATGGTGAACATCCTGAATGAGAAAGAGGACCAAAATCTTGATGTGAGGCGCCAATACTGAGATGGCGACACATTACCGAACTGATGTGCCGGGTGGCTGTAAGGTCAACCACACACCAAAACTTCTTAAAATTGACTCACTGCAGCAAATGTGCTTGAAATGAAACATCTGCGTCGTAAAAGTTCATGGCTCTGTCTACCCACTGTATAAAATATGTATACAAATAGAGTCGTCACCCTCCCAGGCACATTTAAAGTACAAGTTAAGGTGCGTGTCCCCAACGTGTCTTTAATCTAGTTGATCTAAAGTCCTATGTCAAAACTTGGAGCACTGGTTGATAGACAGGAGGAGGTACTGCAAAATGGGAAGAATAGTATATTCTTGATGCACTGTAAAACTAACTGGTAGGCAGGTACAATGGATGTGTGCAGGAGCACTTCGAGACATGCTTGCCCTCACCAAAGGCATAGCACAGGTTGAATTGACACACTTGACAGGTGAAATAGAGATGGAACTTCTAGAGTAGCTGGGACAAGGAAGTGAAAATTTTTATTCAATAGGCTTTGATTCTGGAAGGCGGGAGCTACTGAACAACTTGAAAATTGAGCCATAAAGACTTTGGCAGAAAAATACTGCACAACTTGAAAACAAGAATAGAATTGAACCCCGTCCTTGAGTAAATGGATTGAAAATTGAACTGTACAGACCTTGGCAGAAAAATACTGCACAACTTGAAAACAAGAATAGAATTGTACCCCGTCCTTGAGTATATGAATTGAGAATTGAACTGTACAGACCTTGGCAGAAAAATACTGCACAACTTGAAAACAAGAATAGAATTGAACCTCGTACTTGAGTAAATGAACACATGCATGCACATTGATAAATGAACAATTGAAATTTACAGTCCAACTAGAAAATGCAACAGGCACCCGTGCACATAGAAAAAGACAATTTGAAATGCGCAATCCCAAATAGAGAAACTTGTAAACATGCATGCAAATACACTTAAACCATGGAGTAATAGAACTATCACATGCATGTCTATTGATATAATTGATGAATTGAAAGTATGCAAGTACATTGATAAATAAAATACATTGAGAATGTAGAGTAATAGAAATCTTGAGAGCATGTAATTTGAGTAATATGGTATTTGACAATTGAGAAGAACTTGAAATTTGATAGGACCTGAAGATGGCATGACTTCCAAAAGTACCTTTCAAGACAGCAAAACGTGGTCTTTGTAGTTGATTTCGAGTCGAGGCGTCCCTTTACTGGAAAAAATAAAAAAACACCAAGAACTCCAACAAGGAGTATGTACATGAATTTAAAATGGAGTTCACAGTCTACCATACATTGAGAATATAATTCTAAAATGTGATTGGTTTTGCTGCTATGCATTCAACCACCATCAGACGGAAGAACTCCCTTTGGTGTTTCATTAATGTATCAGCCTGTTCAGATATACTTTTTCGGACATTTTGACAGTTATTAGAGGTGCGACAGAAGGTTTTATTATCCTCAATTAATTATTTCAAGAGATTCGTTCTGCTTGCCTTTGGAAAGAAATCCATATTGAGAAATGGAAGCACTCAAAATACTACCAATATTCACCAAGTGTCGCTGTTAACAATAAATTAAGAGACTTTGTTTTGACTTGACTGTGCTTTCCTGTGAAGCTTTGACAACTGACAAGTCTCTGTGCTCAAAGAGAATTATTTTCCCCAGTGTTTTGCAGAACGTCATTTATATAGCACTAGAAACATTTTCAATAGAAAACACAAGAGGAGATCGTGAAGGGTCCCAAAGATAACTTAGCGCGTGGAAATTGAAAAGTACCTTTGAATTATTGAAGTAACGTTCGGGTAGATACGTGTCTTCACTGGGGAGCATCTACACTGGGGAATGACAGGTGATTCCCAAACAACAATAATTGAAGGTGCGTACCTTGCATGTGATTGGTAAATAGAATGAAAACGGCAGAGGCACAAGAGGAGCACGTTGCCAATCACACTGTGCCGAACGCATTGTACGTTGCGCCGGATGGCTCCTGGTGAAGGCGTGCTGCAATGCGTCTATTACAGACTCCAGGTTCTGTAGCAACGGAGCCTCGAGAACAGTGATCAGACTGGAATAGCTGAGCATGAAAAAAATGCCGGTGAGTGTGCACGTGCCGGGTGAGACTCGTGCTTGAATTCAAAAATATGCACAGCGGTTGACATGTACAATATTTCAAGTGCCTGAGACTGTAAAAGACAAAAATATGTCTCAACAAATCCGGATGCTACTGTAGATCAAATGTACTAGGTAGTTTGTAGAGACATCTTGAAGGTTGGGACTTTTACAAAAAAGATATTGCTATTTCTTCAGACTGCTTGAACTGCCCAAAAGTCGAGGAAAGGACTGGGCCACAATTGAGAAAAAATAGACTTACCCCATAAGTTCATAACTGGGTAGCTGCATACTTGCTTGATTTGAAGTATCAACGTTGTAAATGTGTACAGCTCTGCTTCGTGCGATGTTTACTTAGTCGAATATGTTCACAGTTGACAGTATTTTGACAGGTCCTTTTATTGCAGGATCCTATGTAGAAATTTTTTGTTCCTACTTTAGACGCAAAGAGCACTTGAAAATGTCATGTAGGTACTCTTTTGTAGCGCACACAGCTAGACGTCGTGGAAGCAGGAGCTGGCAACTCTTGATTTTTGAGGCAGTTTAACATCATAGTTGAGGTACTGTGAGTGCAGCAGGAGGTGGCAGGAAATGGCAAGAAGTATGAGATTCAATAACAGGGATGTCAGCCAAGTTTGAAGAGATGTATGGTGTGACTGAACCATTGATTATCACCAGGCTTGTGAAACGTCTTAAACCACTTGAAGGCATAACAACTGGATGAAATCTGTTACAATCTTGAGATACTGTGGAAACACTGCCACTCCAGCACTGCACTTAAATCTTGATTACACTTGTTTCAAACAACATGGCACGTAGAAAGCAGCAGAAGTTTAAATGTTGAAAACAGCCACAGCAGTTTTGAAAATACACCATAGGTTGTAGAAATGAATCCTTGCCTTTACCATCCCTCTGGAGATATTGTATGAGTAGTAGGTACTAGAAGGCAGCAGGAATTGTAAAGTCTGCGTCTCAATTAAACACCAAACCATTAGGGCCTTATTGATGGATGGGGTTTTGACATAAACAGGTGTCCTTGCGCAACATCACTTAGCTGGCAGTGCGAGGTAGAAGGGAGACGTAAGCAGGATGAACTCCCATTTTTGGATTTGTTTGAGATTGAAAGGAACAGAGCTTGAATATCATACAACATATGGCAGGCCCATTCAACAGCTAATCCATAGAGCCAAACTGGTTATGTGATATGGTTGAAAAGTCCAATTATTGAGACATGTGAACAGGAATCTGGCACGAAGAAGTTGGGGGCGACAGCTGAAATGGTCACTGGTGGGGCTTGGTGCCAGAGTCTTTGTTTGAAGTTGGAAGATAGATATAGATTTTGAAAGACTTGCCTTCTTGAAGCTTGATTTCTTGAGTTGAACACGTAGGTAAGATCAAATCGTCGCCATCAAAATGTAGTAATTGACTCTAAGCTGGTTGAGGTATTTCATGAAGATTTATTGTAAGATGTTAAGTATCCTGGAATAAGCCCCACCAGGAGAAGCCTGCAGTCAGCTCAGCCCCATCATAACTGTGCTTATCTTCAACCAGCACCCAACATTCCGTAGTGCATCACAGTGCAGAGACATTCCACAAGAAGGGCATTAAGTGGGTTAAGGCATACATGGGAATATGCAATAGGTAGAATACAACAGTATGCCTCAACCCATCTAGAGAACACACACACAATCACCAAGACATTCCTAAGGCTATTACACCTCGGCATTTCAATGAAATCTATTTGCATCCTGTAAAAAGGCCCGCCAGACCTTCCTATGTGACTCAGTGTAACTGGTGTTCTTTTCCCAACATTTATCTGTTGACATGTCACGCATCTCTGACATACTGCTTCCGCAGCCTGTCTAAATTTGGGATTGTACCATGTCTGTCTGAACACACGCAACATCGCATCCCTTCCCAGATGCACAGGACCATGTATCTGTCGTGCCATCGCACTCACCAACTCATTCGGCAACACAGCTCTTCCATCCGCTGAAATCCACATGTCCAGATCTCTCTTGACACAACCAGCCGATTCCCACACCCTTTTCTCATAGTCTGACGTCTGTCCTTGCATGTCTCTCAATTCTTCCCAGGTATCTGCCACTTCAAGCATCATGCTTAGCTCAGTTCTCTCCTTTGGCCCCTCGATCGTCTGTTCAGTATATGAATATCCCTGCTCTGCACAGTAACGTGCAACTTCATCAGCATAGCGATTCCCCATAGTCATGAAGTCTGTGCCTTTGGTGTGTGCTGTACATTTAACCACTGCTATCGCTGCAGGACCCTGCAAGGCCTCCAGCAATAACCTGACAAATTTGCCATTCCTGATTGGGGAGCCAGATGACGTCATGTAACCCCGCTGAGACCACAACTGACCGAAGTCATGAACCACCCCAAACCCATATTGGCTGTCGGTGTAGATGGTACTCCGAATTCCGTTGGCTGCCAAACAGGCACGCGTCAACGCAATGATCTCAGCCACCTGTGCAGAGTGTACTCCTTCCGGGCAGGCTGCTTCAATTATTCCAGAAATAGTACAAACAGCAAACGCTGCTCTCAACTGACCAGTATTGTCTCTTATGCATGAGCCGTCCACAAAGTAAATTTCATCGGGGTCTGTCAACGGCACATCAACAATATCCGGCCTTGGTTTGGTGCATAGTTCAGTTACATCGAGACAATCATGGTCTTCCCAATCATCATCTATATCATTTGGTAAAGGCAACAAGGTAGCAGGATTCAAAACAGAGCACCTCCTGAGAGTCACATTCTCAGCAGCAAGTATAACCTGCTCGTAGCGTGTGAGCCTGTTGTTGGTTAAGTGCTGCGTCCTGGTCCTGGTCATCAACAATTCCACAGAATGAGGTACATGCACTGTCAGTGGATATCTCATTACAATGCTTTCACATCTTTCAATGCTGACACCTGTTGCAGCAACGGATTTGAGACATCCGGGCAACGCTGCGGCTACTGGGTCTAAGGTAGCCGAAAAGTAGGCAACTGGTCTACGGACTCCTCCATGATCCTGCACTAAAACTGCTAAAGCACATCCTTCCCTTTCGCAGCAGAATAATGCAAATGATTTGTGGTAATCTGGCATTCCCAGAGCCGGAGCACGACACAAGTCCTCTCGCAGCTCGAGAAAAGCCATCATACAGTCTGTGTCCCATGGTACCGGATCTATTACGTCCTTGTGCGTCAGTTTCTGCAAGGGTTTTGCTTTCAGAGAAAAGTTTGCAATCCATTGTCGGCAGTAGCCAACCATGCCCAAGAACATTCTAACCTCTCTCTGGGTCGAGGGCACAGTCATTCTCATGATCGTTTCTATTCTGTCTGGTGACACTTTCTGCTTTCCCTGCTCTATTCTGTGACCCAGATACTGCACTTCTTGCAGGCAGTACTGTAACTTGCTAGGTGATACCTTGTGCCCATTCTCTCCCAAATGGTTCAACAAGGCTATGGTGTCAATCCTACAAGCGTCTTCGGAGTCTGACACAACAAGGAGGTCGTCTATGTACTGTACGAGAACTGAGTTCTGTGGCAGTACTAGACTCTCCAAATTCCTTTTCAGCAACTGATTAAAGATCGATGGGCTCTCTGTATACCCTTGTGGGATACAGCACCATGTTAACACGCAACTCTCTATTTTGAACGCAAAAAGAAATTGGCTTTCCTCATGCAGTGGGATGGAAAAGAAAGCTTGACACAAATCAATCCCAGAAAACCACTCAGCTTGGAACAGTATCTGAAACAGTATTACTGCTGGATTCGGTACCACTGGACAACATGGGACAACTATGTTGTTAATTTTTCGTAGATCCTGTACTATCCTATACTTCCCGCTTGGCTTCTGCAAGCCCATTATCGGAGAGTTACAAGGGCTGCCCATAACCTCCTTCAGGATCCCTTGTCTAATCATGGACTCAATCACAGGTTTTATACCTTCAAGTGTCTCTGGGGTCAGCTTGTACTGTGGCGTTCTAGGGAAGTCAGCATTCTGCTTTATCTGTATTCTAACAGGCTCTACTCCTTTGATCAGTCCGATCTCTTCCCCCGTAAAGTCCCACACTTCCGGTGCAACTGAGTCTCTCAAATCCCAGGGAAGTTCTTCCACAGTTATGGCAGGGTACAGTTCAATGCACACATGCGAATTTGCAACCTTGAAATCGGCATCATCATCATTAGTCTGCAACTCTACTCCCTTGGGGGTACAATAGATGGTGCAATTCAGCTTACACAGAAGGTCTCTTCCTAGCAGACATACGGGGCTAGAATCACACACCACAAACTGATGTCTATCTCTGAAACTTCCGATCTTTACCGGAACTGGCTCTGTCAGGGGATTTGTCATTCTTCTGTTTGCAACCCCCACCACTTGAATAGTCTGTCCTGAAAGGGGCAAATTGGGGACCACTGCGGACCGCACAGTAGACCTGGAAGCTCCAGTATCTACCAGGAAGGTGGTGGGGTGTCCGTCTACGTCAGCCTCTACAAAGGGTCCCCTCTGATCTACCTCTAGTACCGCTCCAAGGGTACAGTCTTCCTCCCCATTCAGGCACCGTCCTGACACTGGATCAAAGTAATAATGCTCATCTCCCTCGACTATGAAGGGCATCTGCTTGTAAACCTTGTTCCCTACTGAAATCTTAGGTGGTTGAGGAACCGGAGCCCTAGGGGCCGATGTCCCCCCTTTTGTCATTTGGGGCTTAGTCACTGTCACCTTCCGCCTCGGAGGGGCTTCGACTTCCTCGACTTCCTCCTCCTCCTCCTCCTGCACCTGGTTGTCCGGATTATGGGGGCACTCGCGTTTCCAATGCCCGACCTCGTGACACAGATGGCACTTGGTCGTCTTTTTCAGGGTCGCTATATCTATCCTAGGTCTCGGACCTTCCTCATTGTCTCTTTTCTGTCCCCCTGACTTCCTTCCCAAGGTGCCATTTCCTGATTGGCCCTGTCCTCCTGCTTGCATCTGAACTAGCATCAGTTTGTCCTTAAGCTTCTTCGTTTTCGAATCTATCTCATCACTGCAGTACCTTGCATACCTCAAAATCTTGTCTAAAGGCTTGTTTTGCCAACAGATCAAATGTTGCTGTATCATGAGGCAGATATCAGGCCTCAATCCCAGCACAAACTTGGATACAAACTGTCCCATATCCTTCGGATCCATCACATCTAATCCACTGTACTATTTAAAAATAAGCAATAGCCTCTCATAGTACTCATGCACCGTCTCTTTTGGTTCCTGCCTAGTCCGATCTATTTTTACCCAGTCTATGTCCTGTGGCGGTACTTTAGTCTTCAGCCACGTGACCGCCTGCTCGTACTTTGCCATTACCCTAGGTGACGGCCCGTTTGTGGCTTTATCTCGCTCTGGCTCCGCTGTGGGCCATTCGACACTGACTTTGCACGCTATCCACAAATCACTTGGAACCACAATGTCAAACAGTGTGTTTAAATCAATCCACAGCACCTTTGAGATTTTAACGAACCTCTCTACCTGCTTGTACCATTCCTCTGGGCTCTCTCGCAACTTTGGGAAAGTGTTAGTAAAGGCAGCCAGGTCTCCCCTGCTCCAGGGTACATGTACATATCCCCCATGGGCCACCTCCCGCAAGGGGTACGCTTCAGCATGCATCAACCCTCCTCCCGGGGGTGTCCCAATAACACTCCGCCTAACTGTCTTTTTCTTTGACCACCTTTCCTCCCATCTCTCCAAGTTGGACCATGTTCGGATTCCCATGATCAGTTCCCTGATATGGGTCTTTAACCCGATCACCCTCTTTTCTTCCAGGTCTTGATCTGAGTACTGTAACCTATGGCCCCCTTGTAGGGCTTTCGTTTTTGTCAAATCCACCTCATACTTGTTCGCTAATTCTGAGAGTTTCTCATGAGCAGTCCTAGCCTTCCGAGTGACATCCTTTGCCACAAACAATAGCTCATCTGGTTCGTATAATTCAATCCTTTCTAGTGGCAGTGTACCTTCCACAATCTCCTCTACTTCTGACTTTAGTCTCAGCACATCTAACCTTCTTGCCTTTATTGCCGCTCTCAACGTGCCTTGGCTAGAAGTTTCCTTAGAGTCCCTCCCGCTGCCGTTCTGACTCCCTCCCCTGTTCTCTTCAGGTGTGTTAGGAGGAACCCTTCTACCCTCAAAGGTCTCGCAGTCCCACTCCTGTCTGCTGTTTCCAGAGGTGTGGTGGGACGTCCCCCTACTTCCCACACCTTCTCGTTCCCATTCTTGTCTGCTTTCGCTAGCTGCACAGTGAGAGACCATTCTATTCTCCTCGTTCTCCGACCCAAACACATTCCTCAACATATCGCTCTGGGTATCCACAACTGTTTCCCAGGTTCTCAAATCTGGCCTCAACTCCCTCATCGACTTCGGCCTTAGTCCTCTCAGATCCATCGATCCCCTCCAACCCCCTCTGTCTTCCGAAGGGTCTGCCGATGTTACCAATGGGGTGCTCCGTTCTACAGGTCGAGGTAATGTCTTCCACCCATCTGCCACATGAGTTCTACCATCACTTGCACTTCTCTCACTCCCCATCTGGGGTAAATTCTCATGATGTGTCGGTTCTGGATTGTACACTGATACTATGGGACCTATAGTAACCGGTACTGTAAGTGCGTCTGGCAGTTTCTGAGAATGGACACCCTCTTCCACCCGTACCTTCTGTACTGTAAATCTTCCCACTACTCTATTTACCGGTGAGGGTGGAGGTGCCTTTTCTCCCTTATCTGGGGTAAACTTGTCCCCTGAGGTGTCCCATCCGTTCCCCATTGGAACTCCGCCTTCCCCTGTTGGGGCTTCCCAGTGCTTTCTCGATTGTTGTGTTCCCTCTAGCTCTGGATTGTATGGGGGTGGCCTTTCTGACAACAGCCTCTCTATCAGGCTGTCATCTGTCTCGCTGTCTTCATCTTCTGTACTCTTTTTCTTCCCATCCCCTGTACTTTCCAGTAACGGATACAACTTATCTACTGTAATGGTCTGTACCCTCCATCTCTTTTCCATGGCATCCCATCTCGCTTCCTGAACCGCCCTTACCGATCGCTTCACTCTTTCCTGTCTCCTGTCTCTGTTCCTGTCGTGGGCTGCCCTGATCCATGCATTGAGCGCTTCAAACTGTGTTGGTCTGGGCAAAGGTCGCAATGCAGCCATAATTGCTTCCAACTGGTATAACACTTCTAGTCTAAACGTTCCATATTTAGGAAAGGTCAATTCCTCATTTCCATCTGTCATCTTACACAAATTATCAAGCCACAATATGGTATGCAACCCAACATTCGTTGCCATGTAATAAGCTGGAGTATCCTCGGGTGGAGCCTCCTCCCCGCCCCGAGGTTCTATCTTGTCTTCTCCTTTGAAACATTTCCGCAATACTTTAAAACATTTCATGATGGAACCCACAACGTTTCCTTGTTTACAACCCTCGTTTACTTCCTGATGACAATCCACCAATCTCAGCGCGGCTTCACACTAACCGCCCTATCACAGCGCGGCTTCACACCAACCGCCCTATCACAGCGCGGCTCCTTCTGACATCACTCGCCTCCGTTTCGCAGCAGTTCCCCTCCTTTCTCCGATGTCTCGCCGGGCACGCATGCGTCCCAATCATACACTAGAAATGATTACTTCCGATCAAGCAACCACCTCCCTGACTGTACAGCCACAGTCTACTGTAATTGTCACCTTTCCCGGCGAATGCCTGTCCGCGAGCGAACGGACAATCACCTCTTTAACCTCCGGTAACTTCCGACCAGCGTCCGTTACCCACACAGTCCTTCGGGCGATCAATGGTACCTCATGACCCCCTCTCACAACAGTCGACAATTACTTTGGATGTTCGATACACCCCAACCACTTAAACTCTCCTTGAGCTTAAGATTTTCACCGGTTGCGCGCGCTCACAACCTGATCTCCTTTCACACTACAGGCATTCAACTCCGCAAGACATTACAACACAATGACACAACATAACACCGCAATCTAGCAACGCATGACCCTTTTCATACTCACTCTCCTCCGACCTGCTGCTTTCCGCCGCACTGTTACTCTCCGTCAGATTCCATGGAACGCCATCCTCCGTCCGTGGCTCTCTGGACACTCTTCATGTTCTTCTCTATGGGCCTCAGGGAAATCTCAACCTACTTCTAGATTACCCTTTCTCTAGAAGGTAACCATCCTACACTGCTACCAACTGGAAAGTCGGGATTTAACTTCTAGAGTCGGCTTACCATTCTCCAGAATCCCGTCACAGGTCGACTGAACCTTTTTACCTGTCATAGAGTAAATTTAGGCAATCTAGTCACAACTAAATAAATCAATTTCAGAATACCCAATTGCTTTCCCCAAAGAACCACTGACTAAAGACTGAATTTAAAGGGTTTATTACATAACCAAAAATAACTGAAGATACAGGCACCTCAACAAGAGGTTCAGAAGATAAACAGGTACTAGTACAAACTTAATCCTACGGAAAAGTCTCAATCGACTAATGAAAAGAACGAGAATCAATTCCAGAACCATTAAACTAAACAGGATAGCTATAACTTGTGTTCTGGTGCTCATCAGGATAAAAGACATCAATTCAGATTAGTCTGTCCCTACTCTAGGCTAAATGACATCCCTACTCAACAATAGCCCAACCTAACCAAAGGTGTCAGTGGTGGAGACTTCCTAAGAAGTTCACCACCTTCTCTCTTAGACTAAAATTTCCATCACTGCGGTTAAGCTCCTTGCCCATGCGACCGCTCTCTCTAGTCCCTCAGCCATCTGCTCTGCCTCCATCCTCGGGGCACTGTCCCTAATCCAAAACCCCACAATGTTGTTGACACGCCTATAGGTACGCCCTCTAGAAGGTGTTAAGTTCTGTAAAATTCCACATGGCGAGGATCCATCTTTGTCCGTTCAGCCGTCCTTGGGTCTCAGGCTCTTCATCCTTTCAAGTTGCTTCTGTAAATTCCTGGTCTACTCCTCCATGTCTGAGTCTAGAATCCTAACATACTCACACAATGGGCCCTTCTACTCTACTATCTGCTTGATGAGGCGCCTGCAAAGGAATACACGCAAATAACTCGCAGTCTATGATTATTGCAACATTTCTTAAAGGTCACATCTATCCTTCTGTCTACAGCTCAATGTTTAAACAAGACATTTCTCAACAGGCCTGCACTGTTTCCATTAACTAGGCCTCTGCTTGGGTTATAGGCCCAACGTTTTACATTAACTTGTTCTCTTAGTTCACTAGACATCAACCTTAAACAATAAATGCATCTTCTACTTTAAGCAAATCATATATATCTATATGTATGTAATTCGTTACGTTTCAGATAAAGCAGATCTCAAGTTCTATTGCATTGTTAAACACACGTTGCATTAGGAGAAGGTTTCATTTTAAAGCATCTATATATGTCAGCAAGCATGGATTGCACTTTGTAACGTTGGCTCTGCACATATTCTGATACCAATTCACTTTAGCACTTTTCACATCTTGCATCTAACTATGATTAACAGGCCTCTATATATGCGGGTGCTGACTACTTGTACATATGCTGCACCCCTACAAATTTCACTGTAAATGGCGCTCTCTCAGGAGCATGTATTTCAGCTGCAATGCATGCCTCCATTGTAAAATAGGATGTGCAGTTCATCCCTGTGCCCCATGGCAGGCACTTCAATGTGCCTGCAACAGGGTGCATGGATCACAGGGGTGCACAATAGGTGCCCCCTCCGCCTCCAACCAGAGGCTGTGCATCTAAGGGGGGCCTGCTGTGGCCCCCAAAGTTGAGTTCTGCCTAACTTTCTGTGTCGGAAAGGTCAGCAGGGAAAGGCTGCTGAAACCCGACATTGTAATCCCTCTATTGGAAAGTTCCTCCCTTGGGATTACTGGCTGCGTTCCAACTAGTCAGTCGGAATGACCAATCAGATTCCTTTCCGACCGCCTCCATCGTAAGGAGGCGGTCGGAAAGTAATTCGACCAACATTTTACGAAGCGGTCGGAAAAGCTTCGACGGACAGTCAGAGCCTTTTCTGACCGCATCGTAATCGACCCCTAATTCTTAATGAATAATTAGTGCTGAATTTATTGCTAAATACCAATGCTTTTAAAGCTTGGAATTCGAGTTTTGAATCGTTTGGGCGAACTGAATTCATTAGCGAGAATTGTCAGATTAATAATTGAGTAAATTATGTCATTTTACCGATATATGTTATTTATTTTGTTATTAATCACTGTTTGAAAATGTCTAAGATTTTTTTTATACCAATAGGAACATAAATATAAACGAATTAAATACATTTGTGGAGTTAAAACATTAAAAAGTGGGCATAGAAGTATATCTTAAAACCTAAATTCTGTGTAGGAATCTTTCTGCAAAAAAACTGCAGATGAGTACAAGGACACCTGAAATATGACACACATATAGTGCAATAATACAGGTAATTCCCAGCTGGACCACTTGAACTACTTGAACTAAAAGGGCCTAGGAAGTGGAAGTGGGTGGCCTACAGTTGCCAGACAAATTAGCTCCTGGGCTGACCTTAAATATAAAAATATAAAATAGAATTCACAGCTCAGGGCCGGTTTGGAATGGTTTTCCCGAAAAGGAATTGCAACAAAGAGAAAGCAACCCCATTCCACCAGGCAGCAGATTAGTAGAAGTCGCATTTTATTGCCAGGCAATGTCTTGTCTAAATACATTTTTTTTTATCAACACCAAAATATGTTTGATTAATTTGCCTCTGAAAATTGGCTAATATGATAAAATATTACAGTAACTGATAAATTATTATTTTAAATTTCTGTTTAAAATTATAATGTTTGTCATTCCAATATGTATGTATTGAAGCTCTAAATAGATACATCAAAACTTATTTGTAAGTAACAACATGCTACAGGTGCAAGACACCTGTATTCGGCAGGTATGTGTTCCGAATAGTTTGTTTGAACTGGAACCACCTACGCAGCATATTTATTACTTAAAAAGTGAAACTAACTGGTATTCCTTAAACCCGGCAGGCCTCCGGAGCAGCATGCGTCATACCGTCCCATCTCACTCCTGAATGTGGAGGCGAAGGTCCTGGCCAAAGCACTGGCTTATCGGCTTCTCCCACATATTCCCACTCTGGTACACCCTGACCAGGCCGGGTTTATGCCCCAGAGGGCCACCCACCACAACATCAGGCACACGCACGTGGCAGTGGCGGCCAGCGGACAGCTGGGGGAGCCAGCAGCGCTCTTGTTGGCCAACATGAATAGGGCCTTTGATTCCCTAAGCTGGGTATATTTATTTGCCCTTCTGCGGAAACTTATTCTGTGCCCGAGATTTCTGGCCTATCTAATGCTACTATACACCGATTTTACTGCGTTGGTGCGGGTGGGAGGAGCGATTTCTCGTTCTTTCTTCATTCAGCGGGGCAAGCGGCAGGGCTGCCACCTCTCCCCGCATCTCTTTGCGCTCGCCATGGAACCGCTGGCGGCCTGGGTGCGCATTGATGCCCAGCTTCGGGGCTTTGAGTGGGCGCCGGGGCTCTCGGACAGAATAGCACTATACGCGGACGATGTCCTGTTTTTTCTTACAGCTCTGGACAGGTCGGGCCGCGGTTGCTGCGTATACTACAGATATTTGGGGAAACATCAGGATTGTACATGAACCCACGTAAATCTACCTTATGGGACCGGGGGTCGACTGAAAGTGGGAGCTTGGGCTGCACCGGTTCAATTGGCGGTGGGGAGATGAAGTATTTGGGGGTCTTCCTGTCGGATGAGCCGGCGGTGTCCTGGGAACGCAATCTGCTCCCGGTGTGGGACCGTACCCGGGAGGATATTAAGGTCTTGTCCCATATGCCCCTGTCCATATATGGCAGGTCGGCAATCTTTAAGATGGTGGTGCTTCCCCGCCTCTTATATCAGCTGCAGAACCATTCGTATCAGATCCCACCCAGATGGTTCCGGCAAGTGAACCCAGCACTGGGACAGTTTCTGTGGGAGGAGGCAGGGTGAGGGTGGCTGTGCAAACTTTTTTTTTTGTCTACATACTCCGGGGGTCTCGCTTCATCGGATGTCCTCTCCTATTATCAAGCCTCACATCTGCTGGTCCTTAATGAGTGGTGGTATGGGGATAGGGGGGACCCGACATATGCGGTTGAGCAGCAACTTCCCTACACATGCTATTATACTTCGCACCGCTTCGGAGGTCCTTGCCGCTGACCACGCGGGTAGTACTCCTCATCTGCAGACAGGCTTTACGCAGGATGGGGTGGTGGAACACCTTGACCCGGGAGACCCCCCTTTGGGGCAACAGACGCCTGCCTCAGTTGGCAGCACTACAGGGCTTCTGGGGGTGGGATGCAATAGGCATCTCGGTCCTGGGTGATGTTATGACGGATCTGACACTCAAAACATTTCAGGACCTGCAGGAAGAATATTAGATGCCGCAAACTCAATTCTACCGTAATTTGAAATTTAGGCACGCTCTCGCTCTCAGCCTGGAGGGCCTGGAGGCACTCCCCGACTTTAGCCCCATAGAAGAAAAGGTATTCATGGAGGCTCTTCCAGACCGCAAGATCGCCCGCCCATACCTAACGTTGGTCCTCCACTGTTCTCACAGCCTGCAGAGGCTTAAGAATGCATGGGAGGCGGATGTGGGTGAATTGGAGGAGGAGGACTGGGCTAAGGCTCTAGTGAGCCCGCGAGGGGCGGCATTAGCAATGCGTTTGCGGTTAGTGCAATACATATATTTACACAGAGTGTACTTCACTAGAGAGCGCCTGTGGAGGGCAGGAATAATTGCATCACCTGAGTGCCTCCGCTGCCAAAGGGAAGAGGGTACGCTCTTCCATACAGTCTGGAGCTGCCTTTCACTACATAGATTCTGGAGGGGAATCTACTCTTGCTTATCGGAGGTATTGGATGGGAACTCCCCTACACACCGCGTCTGGCCCTGCTGCATGTTATGGAGGGAGTGGGGGGCAATCTGTACAAACGGCATCTCCTGCTGTTAGGTCTCACACTAGCGAAAAGGGATATCGCCAACGCCTGGAAGGTGCCCATGGCTCCGTCAGCAGCTGTATGGAAAACTGGGCTGGATTTCTGTATGGGGCTCAAACAACCTGTTTTCCTGACCAGGGGGTGCCCGCGCAAACATTACAAGATATGGAAGAGGTGGGCGGACTACCGGGGTCTAGAACTGGACCCACCACGGGAGGCTCGGGCACGCTTGCCGAACTGATTCATGTGCAGTTCTCATGTGTAAACGGTGGCGGGTGGGATGACCCGGAGGGACTGTGATTCCTGGGTGTGCAGCTGCTAAGTGGACGGACTTATGTGACATGGGCGCAATCTGGGGGGTGGGGGGAGTTGGGGGGTGTTTGTTATGCGGTATTTTTTTGTCTATTATCCATAAAATTCGAAGTCAAAATGACTGCGTATTTGATATGTGTACTACCCTCTGGAGTGCAGAGCTCTACAAAATATGCAAAACTAGACAAATAAAATTTGTTTAAAAAAAAAAGTGAAACTAACTGCAAACTTAAGCTCGTTGAATTGCAATATTTGCTTTACGACATGAAAAATATGATGGATTCTCCTACATTTATTCTTCTCACTGCAACCTCCTTTTCCAGGCAACCTTGTTTACCAGGCGGCCTCTCCAGACGAAGAAGCCCTGGTCACTGCAGCTAGGAATTTCGGCTACGTCTTCGTTGCCCGCACACAGGATACGATCACAGTCAAAGAGCTTGGAGTAGAAAGGATCTACAATGTGCTGGCTCTAATGGATTTTAACAGTGACCGTAAGAGGATGTCTGTTCTAGGTGAGCTGAAATGTCTGGGGCAGAGAAGGGGCAAGGATAACTTGAATTCTGTATGGGGTATCTAACACTTTACGTCTAAGTAGTGATAGTGATACATATTTTGAGGGGTGTGTGTTACTTTTACTCTTCAAGAAAACTTGTTAGAAAGATTGTTGTTAGAAATTTCTGATTCAATTTAGGTAAACACCTCCGCCAACCAGAGGAACACAATTGCATTAACGCTCTCATTACCCAGGAAAAAGATTTGCTACATACATACTATATAAATGCCCTCACTTCAACCCAACTGAAAGAAAAGAACTATAAGATGCCCAGCTTTATAAGGTAGAGAATTGTTTGCTGTAAAACACATCTGTCTAGTAGAGATAATACAAGTTACACTCTCGGGGCCAGATGTACAACCATAGTAAATTGCGACTCGCAATTTGCACTAGATTGCGAGTCACAAATTGTGAGACGCAATTTACGATGTACAACAGTGTCAGAGACACTGATTGCGATTCCCAATGGGGTCGCAAAATGCGAGGCTCATTAAAATTATTGAGGCACTCGCATTTTGCGACCCTATTGGGAAAGGCTGGCCCTCCCAGGGATAGTGGCCTGCTGGGCTCAGCAGACCACCATGTCTGGGACTGCTTTTAAATAAAGCAGCTTTTTTTTTAAATGCAAACGGGTTGCATTTGGAAAAAAAAATGAAACGATTTTGTTACATTTTTTAAGGGCATGCAGTGGTCCCTGGGACTATTGCCTGTCCCTAAAAAATATTTTCTCATGCATTTGCAAAGAGGAAGTGGTCCCCTAGGGACCCCTTCCCATTTGCGCTTGCATTACAACCTACCTGATGTAGGTGGTAATTTACGAGTGTTTGGCTACCGCAATTGCTGTTGCAAAACATTCATACATGGCTCATGAGGCGCTATAACAAAGGGAACGTCCTTTCCTAATAGCAAGTCGCAAAACCTATTTTGAAAGTCTCTAATTGATTAGCGAGTCGCAAAATAGGTTTTGTACATGGGCCCAAGGTTTTTAGTGTGCGCAAACGGGTCTAAAATCTGTTTGTGCACGCTAAAAATCATTGTACATTTGGCCCTCAGTTCTTTGTTGAAGCTATTTTATATAAATTCCGAGTAGGACGCACTGGATTAAAGGGTGGACTACTAAAACAGGGGAGATTGAATTTGGGTTTTACGGGTCCTTGTAGGGTAACTGCGCTTGTAGTACACTATCTGCTGCTATGCATGCAGTAGGTGCTTTTTACAGAGACAGCGCTTCCAGGTCAGGATTAGTGATCTTGCAATATGTGGAGTCCCTGTGAAGTGTACTTCTGTTGGAGACTTCTAACTTCTAACAAAAGATTTGCCACATTGTGAATATGCCTAAGCACCAAAATGGATCCTGAAAATTCAGTGCAGTGCTCTTGCATGCTAGCAGGTGGCACCATGTGACTCCGCATCAATGACATTCCCCTCAAGAAATGATCATCTGACCGACCTATAATTTTATCCATGCCCTCTGACATCTGTTCCTTTCTTCAGACATGGATCCAGGGCTTAGCTTCTTTTTTTTTCTTCACTTGTGAAGATCATGTTTTCCTCTGAAATGCTTTTTCCAGTGTGCAAGGGATACACCCCCTAAGGCTACAGGGAGCCTTGTAGAGACTGTCACAAACAAATGTCTGTGACAGATGCCCATGACGTGTGCTTTTGATGCATGGGTTTATTGCATTACTCCACAGCCTGCGTCAACTGTGCCCAGATGAACCTGAAATCCACCCAAGAACACAAGGTGAAGTTCTAATTTGAGAAGCACCAGAGGCTGCACATAGGTCCTGCTCCAAGTGAAAGCCGAGAATGTGGCCCCTTTCCCAGGCTCGCTCTCTCTTCTAAAGTTATTCCCAAGGCTGATCTTGCTAGCTGTTGAAGTTTTAGGATAAGTCAAAGATGAAACACAAGAAGTCAAAGCAGATTCGGACCCTTCCTGTCACACTGACAAGGTATAAGGGCATCACCGTGAATATATGTTCCTTTCCCGCATTCATTTTCCCCGCAGGGAATCACAACGCGGTCGTCACAACGACCGCGTTGTGATTCCGCATACCATAACTCTGCAAGTCTGAACAACGACTTGCGGAGGAGGGGTGCTGGGAGTAGGAATAGTATAAATGACTATTCCAACTCCAATCAGTGCGGACACTAGGAAAGGTGTTGGATTTTAAGTCCAACACCTCCCCCCACCCTCCGCAAGTCGTTGTTCCGACTTGCGGAGTAATGGTATGCGGAATCACAACGCCTTAACTTTCTTACACCTACTGAAGACCTCACAGCAAGTTGAATCCTTTTGAGAGCCTATGCTGCCCATCTTAGGCATTCGTCTGATTGCCTTTGACGCCCTATGGGCTCCAGGGATCCACATGGTCCTCCAGTTTGGTTACCACTGACATGTTTCCCCTTGAAGATGTCTGGAACCTTGGAATCCACCTTAATACACGAATGGTTAGATACATAATAACTTTCCCCTGCAATTTGCACTATGTAGGAATGACAACCCGCAAGATAAAAACAAGGATCTGCGAACACCGCAGCAACCTCAGGTGAGTGACAACAAAAATGTTGACTTACTACATTGAGAAAAGACACACAGCACAGGGTGATCCTGGAACATTTGATTGATCCGGTGAATTGTGACTCTAAACTGTTTGAGAAAGAACAATGCTGGGTGATCAGGCTTAAAATAGACATAGAGAGCCTCGCATCCGACCGGGGCTAGGGGCCATAACCCCTGTCCGTTCTCCATCAACTATTCACTTCTACTCCCCTGATTTCCTCCAATGCCTAAGGGGAGCTGTAAATGGAAACTGTCTGTACTCCATGCCTCCATCTAAGGACCATATCAGCTGCCTCCACTGTTCTTTCAAATTCTGTCCATCCCTTAAAGCCCCGACCCCTGCTAAGAACCAAACACCTTTTAAAATGCTGCTATTAAACTGTAGATATTTTCCCAAATATACTACTGAAATCTCCATTTTATTAGAGGAGGAACGACCTGATGCTCTGTTTCTAACCGAAACCTGGCTCAACAAGGAGTCTGATCCAGTCCTTGCATATTCCCTCCCTCATGGCTACCTTATTCAGCGCTTAGGTCACAGGAGCGGCAAGGGTGGTGGCCTTACAAATTATTTACAAAGACCTGTTTAAATGTCGCATTACAGATGACCCTCTACCTGACCGTGAGAATCTTTCTTTTTCGATAAGCTTCTCGCCTACCCACACATTCTCAGGCCTATTAATTTATTGCCCACCCGGAGCCTATTGACAATTTCTTAAAGTTCTTCCCGAAACCGTTGCTAACCTAGCCAGTTAGGTGATCTTAACCTGCATTTAGACAAACCCATAGACTCTGTTGCTTCTGAGTTAGTTAGGAATCTTTCAGCACTCCAGTTCAAACAAAGAGTCTCTGGAGCCACCCACATCAGGAGACATCGACTGGATCCCATTTTCACTAATAGTGAGGAACTTTCAGTGGGGGTCCCAACCCCGCTGCAGTGGTCAATCCACTTTTTGATTCCTCTGCCATGGGACATCACATGTCGACTCTCCTCATTTAGTATAGTTGGCAGTCAGGAACGCGCCTGGTCTAAGCTTCCCCTAGAACAGTGGGTTTTAGCTCTCAAAGCCACTAGGCCTTCTAGCGATCTGAACCCCATCACGGCCAATGATAATTTTAACAAATGGATTGAGTCCTCTCTAGACTATGCTCTTCCCAAAAGATCTACTTATAAAAAAGTGAGGCCCACGATCACTCCATGGTACTCCCCTAAGCTCCGCGAACAGAAACAAATCTGCAAAAGATTAGAAAGAAGATGAAGAAGGGACTACGCGGAATCTAGCAAACTAAAATATAGGGAGGCTATTAAAATCTATCAAGCTGAAATCAAATTTGCCCAAGCTGCCTACTTTGAGAAAAAAATCAGGCTCACATCTAATTCCCCGTGGAAACTCTCCGCATTGCCAAAACTCTTCTTAAACTTCCTTCCCCACAAGCCACCACTGATGGCGTCCTCGCCCGCTGCAATGATCTGGCAGAGTTCTTCTATGGGAAAGTCCAAAACATATATATCACCTTCCCTCTCACAGCCGGTCAAAAAGTCCAGTCTCCTACAATTGTCTCACTTCATTGTACCCAAGCGTTGTTGGAACAAATCCCTCTGTTGGACCGTAAAACATTAGAATCCATCTTGGCTCTCGTTAAATCATGTTCTCCTAGGAAACCCGCCCCTCCTCATACTCTGACCTCAGCCACTGTAACAATTCTTCCAATGATTCTTAAATTGCTCAATTCCTCAATTTCTTCTGGATTGGTTCCCCTGCCATGGAAATGTGCAATGGTGAAAGCACTACTTAAAAAAGCAAGTCTCGACCCGGATCATTTGGGGAACTATCATCCTATTTCCCTCCTCCCAGTGCTTAGTAAAATCCTTGAGAGGCACGTTAATTCAGTCCTGTCCGGGTTCTTAGAGTCCAACAATCTCTTCCACTCCTCACAGATGGGGTTCTGCCCCCAACATGGGATGGAAACAGCTCTTTTAGCAGTGGTTGAAGAGTCCAGGAAAATTCTGGACCAAGGTGGTACAGAGGCTATTATCCTCCTGGACCTCAGCGCCGCATTCAACACTGTCAAATATAACATCTTGACTCTCAGGAGTCTTGGGGTGATGGGGAGTGTCATCACCTGGCTGCAATCCTTCTTAGAAGACAGGTCCTTTCAGGTTTTCAAAGGAGTTATCATTTCTAAGCGTATGTCTCTCAGCTGCGGTGTGCCTCAGGGATCCTCCCTGAGCTCTAGACTGTTTATTGTCTAGATGATTCTGCTGGCAGAGAGAGTCGTCCATATGGCATAAAAATAGTTACTTACGCTGAGGACACACAACTCATGGTGCCCTTAAACCACCCGGAAAATACATACTCCGACCTAGGCCCCTGCCTGGAGAAGGTAGCCAAATGGATGGAGTTCTCATGCTTGAAACTAAATGGAAATAAGACAGAGCTTATGCTCCTTGGCAACTCTCCAATCTTCAACGCAGGGTTACTGTAGCCTAATTGTCTTGGCCCTGCTCTAGCACCAAAGAATCAGATCAAAACGTTGGGCATGTGGCAGGATTGGTCCCTGAATTTTGAACATCAGGCGGCGAAACTGTCGTCCACGTGCTATGGCATTCTGATGATGCTTCGCAAAATACTTCCTCTCCTCCCAGTCCGTGCAAGAAGGATAATGCTCCAGACTCTTATTCTATCATGCCTGGAGTATGGGAATGCCCTTTATCTAGGAAGCCCCCAAGCTACCACCTCCAAGCTACAGATCGTTCTGAACTGCGCAACTCGCCTGCTCCTCCAGACCCCGTCCCGGCAATCTGCCAAGCTGGCACGGGAGACTCTTTATTGGTTGCCTATATTGGAGAGAATCAAATTCAAGGCTTTATGTATCACACACAAGTCCTTCTGGGGGAAAGGACTGACAATTAGTCGATCTATTATCACCCCTTGCTGCCCTAACAAAAGTCTCCGCTCCGCTAACCTCTTGCTCGCCGTACATCCACAAATAAATAGAGCAAGAAGCGGCGGGCGCTCCTTCTCTTACAACGCTACTAAGCTATGGAACGCTCTGCCTCCCTACATACATTGGGAGTCCAACCTGATGCCCTTCCGGAAACTCCTTAAAACTTGGCTGATAGCACTGGGATGCCTAAGGGTAGCTACGCGCTTTATTAATCTTTTTGTCATTCATTCATTAAAATAGACATAGAGAGCCTTAACAACAATATATAATGGGGCCAACTCATAGCACAACCCTTCTCATCATCACTGTAGTAATCCTGATGAAAAATTAATCTCCAGACGGGTACAAGATACGATGTATGAGTACAACCTTACCCTCTATCGGACATCAACAAGCCGTTTGTCTATGTCCAACATTGATAAAGTTTCTTCGTACACTTTTTGGGCACTAGATTACTGTGGGCAGTCACATAATTTTTTTTATTTATTTTTTTCGTCCATAAGAATTGTTACATTTTTTTAAACCTTTTTTCAAAATCCTTTTCTTTTTTTCCAGTATCACATATAAAAAAATACTCATTACTTTTTTTGTTGGTAAACCGAAAATTACGTTTTTGACAAACTTAATATAAGATTGCTTATCCCAGCAATTTGAAAGCCTGTTTTTCACCGCGGCACGCATAGCTCAATGGAACGCGGAACCGGTTCCATCTGCAGGTGCTATTGTAGATCGCAAATGCGCTCTAGTTCTACAGAGCAGCGGGGACGTTGCATCAGCTTGACTCGGAACATTGACACTGCATAAATAAACAATGAGCAGACATGACGGTAAGATTCGGGCACCAGGCTGGCAAACTTAGGTCATTGTACGGCGGAGTAGCTTTGGCATAGTAAGTAAGTGCGGCACAGCCGCATTATACCATCTTTCAGAGTCCATTAAAATCGATCTTGACATCTTGGGATACTTTTCTCCAGTTTTTCCTTTTTAAAGTGTGGCAACAAGCTCACCTCTCCACCGTAGGACCCATGATGTAATAATTCAGCATGTTATATGTACGTTGTATTTGTATAAGTGGTATTTTTTCATATATGTATTGCGCTCTGTGTTGCATGTCACAAGGTTCCACTAGAAGTGCGCACCCCGAGTATTGTCACATACCTCTCCTAAGTAAACTTGTCACCACGAGGTGGTTAAATTAGATAATGGACATGAAGCGCTGATACATATCAGCATATGTTGTGTGTTTTAATTTGTACACTACCAGTTTTTGGCAGTCTAACTCGCCCATTATGTTTTCACTGATTATCAAGCAATAACACCAAGTAGGTGCTATAGATTATATTTTATATCCTTAGCATGCAGAGTGTGTGCAGCTAAACAATATAAAAGGAGTGGTAACAGGGAGTTAGATCATTGGTCCTAGAGAAAAGCAATGGGGTATGGCTTGTAACATGTAGACCTGTAGAAAGGCAGATACACGATCACCTACACTTTCTACTTCCACCTTTTTTACCATACCGACTAGAGGCCAGAATAAATAGTACTTTACCTACTAGGCAGGTATTTTTAATTTTTACTACCCACCCAAAAGCCCCCAACCTTCTATTTTTCCATCAGTTAGTACATATCTATGTGTCCCCATGTAATTTGTAGGTCACAGCATGCCCCGTTCAGCAGCAGAACGGCATGGACCCAATGATGAAGCATGCCACCAAGGGGCAACCCTGGTGTGTGACAGTGGCGGCTCCTCCACTATGGCAGAGGAGCAGCGCCCCACTGCTTTTAAGCAGTGGGGAGTAGAAACATAAAATGATAATAGCTTTGCATTATTATTAATTATGCTTTGTGCTGCTTTGCGGGCGGGCGAGGCTGCTCTGCTCTCGGAGCAGTGTAGAGGAAGAGTGGATTGCTCACTCCTAAGTGCAGAATAGCTGTTTGGTCGGCCCTCTCAGGCTGCCCAAGCAGGTCATGAGCACTTTCCTCATTCAGAGCAGAGAAGCGGGACCCAGAACCCAGGGGCAAGGAAGGTTTATTTATTTTTTATTCCCCACACGCAACCCCCCTGCAACACACCCCCTCCTGCAAGCCCAAAGGTTTATTTATTTTTTATTCCCCACACGCAACCCCCCTGCAACACACCCCCTCCTGCAAGCCCCCCCGCACCCGACTTACCACCCGCGAGCCATGCCGGCTGCCACTGGTGGGGCAGGGTTATTTAAGAAAACAGAGAGTTCTCTTTGACTTGTGGAGGGTTAGTCCATGCAAACTGATGGGCTCTTTTTGGTTTTGATACATATTGACAGGAGGATGAGCCCTCTGATTTTCGTAATCCTCTTTCGCCCTTTTTTGTTGAAAGTTTTGAAAAGCTCCCACCTCCTTAAGCAAAAAGTCAGATTTGGCCCTAGCATGTTCCCTGGGTCCCTCAGCTCCAGTCCAGCAGACCCTGCTACAGTTTTGTCCCTTTAGAGGATATGTCGGGGCCCTGGCATATCGACAGCATAAGCCCCTGCCAATTATGCAACAGGCTTACCAGCCCTTTCAAGGTCAGGGCTCTGGATCAGGTAGACAGCGGGCCAGCCATCAGGGACAGCTCTCCTCCCACTCTTCTGTTTCTCCAGCAACAATCACAACATTTCTGTGGTGTTCCTTTAGCAGCACAGAGCCATCTGATGGGGAGCAGGAGCCCCCACTTCCTACAAGGAAGTCAGAACATCACATTCGACTAATGGGTCCTGCAGATAGTCAATGGTGCTAGGTCTGCCTTTCCTTCTTGACCTGCCATACCAGCTAACTACAGCGGAACATCTGCCAGACAATCACCTGACTGTATTATGGCAGGAACAGCAGGCTCTTTAGCCAATATGAGCCATACAGAGAGTTCCAGCATCGGAAGTAGGGGCTGGCTGCTATTCTTGTTACTTCCTTGTGTTGATGAAGGGCGGAGGTCACCGCTTTATTTTGGAACTTCAACCTTTCAATGCTTTCCTCTGCAAAGACAATTTCAAGATGCTCACTCTGGCTTAGGTTCTTTCTACTCTGAATCCCAGAGATTGTATGGTGCCATTGGACCTGCACAATGTTTCATTCCTGCAGGCCAGTTGGCGGTACTCGTGGTTCACTGCGGATCACAAGCACTTTCAGTGTGCCATGCTCCCTTTCCACCTCCCCAGTCCCCTTCAGGTGTTACGAAAGCTAATGCCAAGGGTTCCACTTTTCCCCTACCTTGGTGACTGCTGTTGGGCTGTTGAAGGTGGGATCACCTCAGTTGATCACAAACCATCTCCAGATGACAGATGACTTCTTAACATCTTTTGGTTTCCAAACAATGTGCCAAAGTCACACCTCACTCCTTTGCAGAAGCTTCCCTTGATCAGAGTCATCCTGGATATGGTATGATTTTTAGATATTCCTCGAGACAAGCAAGCTCAGAACACTAGGGGTATGATCCCTCTAGTGAGGATTGCTTCTAGTGAGGATTGCTCCTATGCATTAGCATCCTGTATCCTGCTCACAATTTATGCCAGATGGCACATACAAGTGTTAAAGGAGAATCTGAAGTCTCAGTGGGTCCAGCACTAATGGAACCTACTGGATTCCATCCGGGTGTCAGAGGAAAAGATCTACAATAGTGGCTGCTTGGTCACAAATGAATCAGCAGTAGCCCCTTCTTTCTACCACATCCAGAATTAACAATGATGTTGGACACTTAGCTACGGCACTGAGGAAGCAATTTTGCAGGGGTGGAGATCAGAGGACTCTGGTCTCAGCAGAGATCCACCTCCCCATCAACTTGTTGGATTTGCAGACAATTCACTTGGTATTGAAGATCTCCCTGCCCGCCATCAAAGGGGGGGCAGATAGAGGTTCTCACAGACAGCACCACAACTATGTGGTATTGCAGCAACAGGGTGAAATAAGTTTCAGAGTCTTATGCCAGGAGGCTCTGTGTCTGTGGAGGTGGCTTCATCATCAGGGGATTTCACAGGTGGTACACCACCTGACAGTATCTTTAAACACTAGGGGGGACTAACTCAGTCATTGATGCCTAGCGGATCACAAATGGCAATTGCATCCGTTGGAGGCGCAGGGAATCTTTCAACAGTTGGTGAGAACTCTGGCCAGATCTGCTGATTAGTGATGCGAACAAGCAATGTTAATACTTTCTCATGCTGAAGTTTGCCAGAAAGCTCTCTTGGAGACACATTCTGCATAGGGTGGAGCATAGGGTTCCTGTGCACCTTCCTGCCGCTACCTCTCCAGTACTGAGTTCTGAAGAAGATCAGTAATGACCAGGCCCAAGTCATCCTATTGGCAAGAGATTCAGACAGGGTGACTATGGTACCCAGAACTTTTGTGCCTGATCATCTGTCCTCCAATCAGGCTTCCACTGCGGGAGAACCTCCTGTTGCAGCAGCAGAGCATGGTCTTGACCCTGAGCAAGCTTACTCTGCACCTCCCTGCATAGAGATTGAGTCGGAGCAGTTGAGTTCTTTTGGTCTCCCTCCTGAGGTTCCTGATGTTATCCTGGCAACCAGACACTCCTCCAAGCGTAGATGATCAGCTCTTTGTGGGGTTCGCTGCAGCCAAAGAATGGCAAGGCAGAAGAGAAATGGACCATCTCTCGATGGAGCAGTCTCTGAATGAAGATCTGCTATGCATTAACCGACAAGCAAACTCCATACCGTTTGCAGGCCCACTCCACCAGGCAAAGGCTGCTACCACTGTGCATTGGTATGTGGAGTGCTTGTCCTTTACATTTGTCAGGCAGATAGATGTCTGGGCATTGGTGCATATGTTCATGAAGCTCTGTTCCTTGACATCCAAGTCTGTCTAGATGGGAATGTTGCCTGCTTGGTCCTGCAGGCTTTTTCAGTTGAGCTATTCTATATATCCACCACTTTGGGAGGTACTACTTTGGTATCTATTTACAAGATGAGGAATCTGCAGTTAGAAGTATGCATCAGAAGACCAAGCTACTTAGCTTTGGTCACCGCTTTCCCATTTCTCGTATCTGTGGTATAGTTTATTCCACCAAAAAATATCCTAATTTAGGAATCTGCACACTGGGTGTTCAATTGGTCTACCAGCTCTACGTCTAAAGGTGAGGATGGATTAATGAAAGAAACTGATGTCAGTGTGCATCGTGGGTGCTTATATGCTGCTCTGTTAATTACTTCAGGATTCGAGCGGCTGCGACACGGATTCGCCTTGCACCACCTGCAAGTATGCAGGAGCACTTCTGTGAATGTTCCGGATCTAGTCTAGTCCCGGTGGATTTATTCCTTGCTAACAAATCTTCATGGGCACCAATGTAGACTAATGTATTTAATGCTATGGTCAAAATAGGCCCTTTGAACTCCTGGAAATAATCTGAGATTATTACGGTGTACAAGAAGCGGGATGGCTCAAATCAGGCAAATTACTGCCCGATTTCTGTAATTGACAGCTCAGCGAAATTAATTGGCAGACTTTTAGTCAACAGATTGGAAGAATGGGCGGAGGAAAGAAATATCTTAGCGGAAGTTCCATCTTGGTTTCAGAAAGGGCAGGGGGACACTTGATCAGAGTCTTCACTTAACATTATTAGTTTCCAAATACGCCATAGCAAAGAAGGGTCAATTCTACATGGCCTTCATGGTTTTATCTGCAGCATTTTACTGCATGGCGCATAGTAAATTGTGGTCGAACTATGGAGGCTATGGGAGTTGATGCAGTAATACTTATACTTATCAGACAAATGTCTGCAGAAGTCGTAGTGCGCTATGGGAGACACGGGGAGTGCACTAAACCTTTCAGAATTGAGAAAGGAGTAAGGCAGGGTTGGTCCTTGCTCCCTTCTTATTTTCACTTTATACAAAGATTTTGAATGAGGTATTGAATGATAAATACAAGGATGTCCCTCACACTGCATCTATTTCTCTCCCAATCCTGCTAAACGCAGGTTTTGATGGCCAGAACCCCGATGTCTCTGCAAAACTCTATTGTGACCCAATCAGAGTCTGGCCCACTCAGACTATATGGCGGCCTTGGATTTGCATGTAATATAAAACAATGTATTTTATTTTAGTGGCGAGTGGTGGCAAGAAAAGGGCGATGAGGCTTCACGTTGAGGGCAATAGCATAGAATGTGTTGACAAATTCACCTACTTAGGCATTCTGTTTGAAAATAACCTCACATGGAACAGAGTTAATAACATGTCGAAAAGTATAGGCACACTTTTTAAATTTACGAAACATCTAGGTAATAAGCCTATCCAGGAAATTGTTAACATCTATTCAGCAAAAACCATATCTACAGCGACTTATGGGGCAGCAGTATAGGGCACTGCATACCCCTACAAATCATAGAAGACAAGTTTGCCAAAAGGCTATTGTCGATTCCGGGTTCGTGCCCCAATGTTATTGCACATAAAGGACTTGGGGGCAGATGGATCAAGCTATTTTTTAGTCGCAAACGCTGCAATTCGCTAAAAAACAGCGTTGCGACAAAAAAATAGTAAAAAATGGTATGTATGAGGAAAAATGCCTCGCAATAATAAGGAATCGCAAATTTTGCGATTCCTTAATATTGCGTAAGCATTTAAGAAATCACAAATTGCGATTTCTTAAATGCAATGCATCAACCATTTAAGAATTGCGAATTTAGGCTAAGAAATCGCAAATTACCACCAACTTGTAGTTGGTGGTAATTTGCGATTTCTTTTACAAATGCTCGTTATGCAATTTGTAAAGGTGGCATGTGACGCTCATACATGCCCTTAGGGCATGTATGTGCGCCATATGCGCACACATTTCATTTTCAGGGGTGCAGCTGGGTGTTCTTGAGACACCCCTGCACCCTTGAAATTATTCTTAATTTGCGATTAACAAATTGCGAATCGCAAATTGAGAATAATTTCACATTCATTCCTATGGGCCTCCTGGCCCATAGAAATGAATGGGAAATTATTCCTTAATTGCGACTAGCAATTTGCTAATCGCAATTAAGGAATTTTAAGAAATCGCGAAAAAATAGAGAATTTCTACATACATACCATTTTGCGGTTTCTAAATAGCGATTCCTTAAAAATCGCTATTTAGAAATCGCAAAAGGGTATGTTGATACATCTGGCCCTTGGTCTGCCATACATTAGCGATAGTATTAAAATAGCCCCGCTTTTGCTGTGGATATCAATATGAAAACGAGAAGAGGTTCCACTTACCAAAACATTATAAGGGATGTTATGAAAGTTGATCAAGCTGAATCAATACCTGCCTTATATATGTGAAACAGACTCTTGCTTTGCTGGGTTTGGCACAACGTTATGAAAATTCGGTTACATGTGTAACTTACCCTAAATCTAGATTGAAAGATATCTTTTTAGCTAAATGCTCTCATGCAAGATGGAAAAGGAATATAGCAAAATGTCCAGTCATTTTATACCAAGCTGTACCATCCGTTTTGCCTTGGGCTTCTTCCTATCTTTCTTTTGTTGGGAAACCCCACCATTGCTATCTACTGACAAGATCACGTTTAAACTACATCCCTTTAATGTTGGGCCACCTGGCAAATATATACACTTTAAACCATCTCCCTGCATGACATGTGATGCATCATCTAAAGAAACCACCTCACATATCTTGTTTTATTGTGCCTGCTGTGAAAAAGAGAGTAAAAAGTGCATTGTTCATTTGTTGTGAAAGGTTAGTCTAACCAACCACACCTCAGCAGTTTCAGTTCTCCTTCAACTGGAAACACCATTTGTTTGTTATGTGATGGTATATATACCATATAGCAATAAAAAGTAGAAGGGCTTCTACCTCATAAATTGTCCTACCCAGATGTATTCGAGCTTGGATAGGAGAGAAATGGAGATGCACATTATTGCACTTTCTGATATATGTGTTTATTAATATCACAGTACATATGTTGTGTACCTTAGGAGTAACTGATATTAGTTGTATTGGTTTATGCTTGATTGTATATTTTATAGATTTTTTAAAGGATTATCTATTTGATCATAAAATATATATATATTATACTTGTTTTAAAGGTGGTGAAAATGTATAAATAACTGTCTGAAGTGATATCTGATGTACTTTATATGCATTTTAATGTACTTTAATGCAAAATAAAGCTTATTGTTTGATAGTCTGGTGCCTAGGCATATTCACTAGTTGAGGAAACTGCAGTTAAATAGAGTATCCACCAGAAAGATTGCTACCAAAGGTAAGTATCTTGTTCTTCGATGCTTAACACTGAAGATGACTGGTGTATGGTGTGATATTCCCCTTCCATTTGTGCAAGATACCACAAATATAGAGAGAAATATGGAAAAGGAGGTGTCAGAAGATGTGGTCATGTGACAGAAAGTGTGCTAAGGCACCAAATATAATGCTGGATGGGCTGCACATGCTCCGTATGCAGTACTGCAAGCCTACGAAAACATATTAACAGTGGGGACGCGCTAACCGGAAGACTCTCACTGGGCCAGCAGCAGTAAAGGGGAAACACTGCCACACCACCTCCGTGAGGGCAACGGCCAACGCTGCAGACGCCCACACCTACCTGCCATGAGGGGAACGGCTTGCTCTGCTCTCCTGAACCCGGACTCCATTTCCCAGCGTCCCTTGCCTCGTCGCCTGCTCTGACGTGGAAGAGCGGGCCTGGAGGCGCAATTTAATCACTGCCAGCTCCCCGAAGCGTGGGACGCGCTAACCGGAAGACTCTCACTGGGCCAGCAGCAAGGGGGAAACACTGCCACACCACCGCCGTGAGGGCAACAGCCAACGCTGCAGACGCCCACATGTACCTGCCATAAGGGGAATGGCTTGCTCAGCTCTCCTGAAGCCGGACTCCATTTCCCAGAGTCCCTTGCCTCGTCACCTGCTCTGAAGCGGTGGAGCGCGCCTGGATGCACGATTTACTCACAGCCAGCTCCCCGCAGCGAGGGACGCGCTAACCGGAAGACTCTCAGTGGGTCAGCAGCAGCAAAGGGGGAAATACTGCCACACCACCGCTGTGAGGGCAACGGCCAACGCTGCAGAGGCCCACACGTACCTGCCGTAAGGGGAATGGCTTGCTCAGCTCTCCTGAAGCCGGACTCCATTTTCCAGAGTCCCTTACCTCATCGCCTGCTCTGACGCGGTGGAGCGCGCCTGGAGGTGCGAATTAATCACCGCCAGCTCCCCGCAGCGTGCGACGTGCGCTGGCCATGCCCGGGCAAAGCCCGGGCCAAGGGCGGGCCCGTCATCGACAGGAAGAGGCAGGGCAGGGTCACCCCCTTAGCTGCTGTGTTTGCGACGTTGATGTACCAGCGGGTAAGATTTTTATCAATTTTTTGTGCTCAGTCCTATCGCCACTCACCCGCACTGAGACTTTATTGATACCAGGAAGTGCCTGCATTGCAAACTTTGTAAACTGTGGAGTCCCAACTGTGGAGTCCCTAGGAACTGTGGAATGGATTGCTACTCAAATTAAGTAAAAATCGAGCTGGTCACGTTGGGGTGGGGGCGATTTCAGGGTGGTTAATATCCTGTCTTAGTCCTGTGTCGCTCAACCTCCTGTGTTGTTGGTAACATTCTATAGGTGTTAAAACTGGTGTAGCTGGGGTGACTGATTTACAGTAGGCAGCAATATCAGAGTTTGGAAGAGGTTGGACAGGTCTACCTCTTGTGATACTGGGGCTGTGATATAACCATTTGGTTAGATTTGTCTCACATTTCACCGGTCTTTATAAAGCTTCTGTAGTATTGTTTAGCTTCCTTTGTTTTTCTATTGTACTGCCGATCCATAGTTGCTCACAAGTTAAGGAGTATGAGTAAACGTAAAGGTGCAGCAGGCACCTTAGCCGCCTTCCTAATCAGAGCAGAATCTCTGCTGACACATGAAATCCAACTGACAGACAGGCGGTTGTCACTCGATCCTACGCAATTGCTGATGTATAAAGACGCAAATACTATAGATCCCAAAGAATCTGTTCAGCTCAACGAACTAGTTCAGCAGATGCCACTAACCCCTAGAATAATAATCCAAACTGGGCCTGTAACACCTGCCTTGCCAAATGCAACCCCTATAGCCCCAAACACAGCACAAGATGATCATAATAGCCCAGGCATAGAAACCAGATCCCAAGCCTCAAAACAAAGAGAAGAAGCCAAAAGGAACATTCCAATAACAAAGCAGAAGCGTGCTATGGGTGGTTTAGAAACCAAGAAAATAAGGGGCCGAAGGTACAATGCTCAGATAAACCACAGAGTAGAGGAACATACTGTAGCACTGGCAAAAACCTCTATTACACAGATGCTGATGCCGATCTTACCCCTGAGGTAGCAAGGGAAGGTTCTGAGGCCCAGGAGTGTGTAATCCCCGTGTTACTGGAAACAGCATTCAGATCTATAGTAATTCAGATAAATGACCTAATAGATAAAAAATTTGGCTTACTGGATCAAAAGATCGATCAGCTGAATACTATTGCAGATAATTTGAGAGACAGAATAGACAGTACCAACCTTGGTTGTCCAGAAAGGGGGGGTGACCAAAAGGCATCTAGAGGACTCCCGGCCCCCGAGCATTGCTGGAACGAGCAGTAGGACAAATGATACCTTTATGGCTAAATCAATGATTCAAAGAGAAAGAGGCACACGGGAAATAGCGCAGAACAGGTACGACACAACAAGGGGAATACACGCTATGAATCCCAAGCATGGAGTTCCAAATCCCCCCATAAAAAGATTAGGCACTGACTTAACAAAAGACTCTCAAGATACAAGCTCGAATACAAGTTCTGAGGTTCTAGGATTACCACCTGCATCATGTCTCTATGTATTCATTTTAGCAGGGGTTCCAGCATTAAAAAGTGGTCAAAGTGAATCCTGGATGTCTCTGCGAAATAAGACAGTCGATTGGCTGACAAAACACGAAAACTTTAGAACCTAGATGGCGATTGTATAATAGTTAATTTTCGTCGTCCGCAGATGGTTCGATCCTTATTACACATGGAAGAAGAAACCTCCTCTCAAAATACTTACCTATTTGTGCTCTCCCATTGGGGTATTTTTATAAACCACATCCAGGGCCATCAGGTTACGATGATGTTCCGATACTAGCCCCAAATAGGTTCCAAGTATTTTCTGCTTTGGACAACTAACTAACATACTTGGCGAAACATCCACCCCTGTAATCGATGAGACAAATAGCAGTATGGAACAAAAGCGCCCCCTAAATATATGTCATTGATGTAATTTGGAGATAAGAGAACACAACAGTCATCTAGAGGAGGTGCAGGGGGAGATAATACCTTACAAGGCATTTGAGCCACATGCAACTTCTGGGACAGAGGAGCAGCAGTAGTCACTATCCATGCCCATAACTGCTTGTTTTGTCTTGGTGAATAGCCCACACAGGTCAAACACGACAAATACAGGAGTAAATACTAAGAAAAAAATACTACTCACACATGCTGGAATATAGTGGGACTAAATAGGAATCTTAGAGATACAGAATGGCTGGAATACACAGAGCAAAGTGATATTCTCCTCTTACAAGAGACTTGGACTCTAGAGACTCCCATTGGGTAGGGTTTTAGACCTTCGGTGTAAATGCCATCCCATCTATGAGAGGTAGGCCTTCTGGGGGTCTTATCATATGGATTAGAATAACCCTCAAAATTGAATCAACTGCACTACACATACCATCCCAGGACTTGGTTGATTTAAAAATTAGAACACACGACAAAAAATTAATATATTTAATCAACATCTACAATAGGCCAAGCCCAGCTACGAAAGAATCACCAATAATAGATCAACTTGACTCATGTTTTAACCTAACAGACGCTGGTGCAATGGTAATCGTAGGGGGCGATTTCAATTGTAAATTTGAACCAGTGGTGGGTTTCGACAATCTCTTTGAAGATGAAGACGCAATGAATAATATTCCCTCTCTAGAAAGTAGCACAATAGTGCCCTGCACCACAGCAGCCACACAGATCATGAAATTAACAACAGGGCAAGGTCTTAGAGCTTGTAATGTACGGTTACCCTCGGACAGACCAAACGCTCCAACCTTTTGCAGAGGCAATTATAGGAGTAGTATCGATTATATATTGGTATCCGTTGAGTTCTGGCAACATTTATTGGATTTGAAAATAGACAATAGAACTGATAGTGATCATCGCCCCCTACATCTGTCACTAATACCTGACCTTTTCCTTGGTAAAATTTTGGACAATGAGGAAACTACCACCCACACTGACGCTAATATAGGGCCCTATTAGGATGGCGGACGGACCTGCGTCCCAGAGGTGGAGGGACCGTCCGCAGGGGGAGCAGCGGTCCATCCGTGCAAATTAGGATGTGACCGCCACCCTGGCGGTCACATTCTGTATGTTTAACATTGCGGCACAATGTTAAAAATGCAAGCAGTGCATTTGCATGCACAAAGCGGCAGGCACCGCGCGGTGCCTGCCGCTTCGTGCATGCAAATGCAGGGGGATACCATAGGTACCCCCCATGTGCACCCCCACCCCCCTCACCCTGGGGGCCCGCAACAGGCCCCCCAAGAAAAGACCGTATGCCTTTTCGTGGTGGCATTGCCGCCGCGGAAAGGCATATCCCTAAGCAAATCATAATAGACACCGCCACCATATTAGAGCTTTTCCGCTGCGGTCTCGCGGCGGAAAAGCGGTGGACGGTCTTGCCGTCCGCAGATGACCCCGCCCCCCGCCATCCTAATCTGGCGGGGGGTCATTTCTTTCACCGCAGAGGTGAATCCGCATCGTCCGGGCCGGCGGTGGCTTCCGCTGGCCCGGAGGATGCGGATTCACTGCAGTCGTAATCTGGCCCATAGTTAGTAACAATTGCCGAGCTTTAAAATGGCTGCACATATTAGGAAAGGCTGTATCCATGACACAGATTTATAACATCTTTGCCGATACTGTTTCACTCCATTTAGAGTCACCTGGAGTGGAATTTTCGATAATGGCTGAACATCAAGATTTGCTGGACGCAATAGCGCCAGTATGGTATACAACGTTTACAACGCAACTTTTACAACGCACTACCATTACAACGAAACTTTTACAACGCAACATCCATTACAATGCATACATTTACAACGCAGTCATTACAACGCATGACACTACAACGCACACCACTACAACGCATACCATTACAACGCAGTCATTACAACGCATACCATTACAACGAAACTTTTACAACGCAACATCCATTACAATGCATACATTTACAACGCAGTCATTACAACGCATGACACTACAACGCACACCACTACACTACAACGCATACCATTACAACGCAGTCATTACAACGCATACCATTACAACGCAAAACTTACCATCCAATACTTACCCTACTGTTGCACCCCCTGGAGTTAGAATAGTAATTTTAACCCCTACACTATCCAATATTTTCCCTACTGTTGCACCCCCTGGAGTTAGAATAGTAATTTTAACCCCTACACTATCCAACACTTACCTTATATGCAATGTAATATAATGCGTTGTAATGGTATGCGTTGTAAATGTAGTATGCGTTGTAGTGGAATGCGTTGTAAAGGTATTTTTTAAGAATTCGTTGTAATGGTATGCGTTGTAAAAGTGTGCGTTGTAATGGATGTTGCGTTGTAAAAAATGCGTTGTAAAGGTATGCGTTGTAAAAGTGTGCGTTGTAACGTCATACATCCCGCCAGTATTGACTAGACTACCAAAGGAACACAGTGGAATCGATACAAAAAAAAGGATCTAATCTATAGTATAACATGGAGTGCCGTGAGGCAAAGGCTGACCTTATATTGTCAATAAAAGAGAACAATGTAACAGCTATAAGGGAGAAAAGAATTAAATATAAACAAGCCCTTACTTATGCAAAAAAAATCTGGGACGACAACACTTGGACAGATTTAATTGAAGCAGCCAAATCCAAAGATCAAGTAGGCTTTTGTCGTTTAGTAGCAAACGGTAGAAAGACAGGTGGGTATGTTAAGGATCTTTCCCTTGATGCCAAAACTTGAGAGGACCATTTTTCTAGACTCTATGTGGATGTACAAATGGTAGAAATATCTTGTACTGCAACTGCGATCTTTAACCGTATTATTAATCATCTTCATTTTATTCTGGAGGAAACATTGCTGGCAATCAATTCAGTCAAGTCAGGGAAAGCTCCAGGCCCGACAAAATACTGGGAGATTTGCTGAGGCATGATAGCAGTGTTTATGGCCCCTATATTGATCATGTATCTAACACAATAGCGGCAGGCTCACCAATACCTGAATCATGGAAAGGGGCAGAAATTGTTACAATTTTTAAAAAAGGTAATTGTAGTGACCCCGCAAATTACCGACCAATCAGTTTAATTGATATTTTACAAAAAAAATCCATTCAGGCATAATCCACATTTTCCAGGCACATTTTAATGAGACTGAACGACTGGCTTGGTGAGAATAGTGTGATTTCAAAATTTCATGCAGAGTTCAGAATAAAAACAAGCACAATCGATTGAGTTTTTAGATTTTTATGTTTATGCTGGAAATATATAAGTATAAAAAAGGGCCATTTGTATATTGCTTTTATAGACCTAAAGGCCGCCTTTGACCTCGTACCCCGGAACTTACTTTGGGAATCACTGAAACTGCAAAGCGTCCCTGCTGAACTACTTACGCAAGTAATAAGATTACACAAAGGCAATTTTGCAAGAGTAAGATGGGGTCCGAGGGGTGAGCTATCCAAGGCTATTCCGGTAAGAAGGGGTGTACGTCAGGGGTGTGTACTGGCACCCATCCTATTCTCAAGTTATCTACATGTGTGTACACATGATTCACCCAAGTTGGGTGGGGACTTGATGCCAGCTCTCCTATTTGCTGACGACACCATATTAATATCGCAAACACCTAAAGGTCTACAATCCCTATTGAATTCTTTTAATACTTATTGAAAAAACAGGGCCTTGTAATAAATTCTGGCACAACAAAATACATGGCAATAAATCCACACAAGTCTTTTAAAAAGAATCTAGCAGTTAGTGGCCAAAAGTATGTACATCATTTCAAATATTTAGGAATAACCTTGGACACAAAGTTGTCCTGGAAACAACAGTCAGAAAAAAATAAGATTATCCAACTACAAAACTCATTGCCAATAATAAAGAAGCATGGGAGTAGTATATCGAAGGCGTTGACTCCCGCTCTGGAGGTCTTTAAATTCAAAGTACAATCAGCTTCTCTTTATGGTGCTGACATTTGGGGACCACACTGTAAAAGGTGTTTCAAATTAGGATAAAAAGCATGTTTTAGAAGAGTTTTAAGCTTGCCAGTGAGAACACCCCTTATTCCCATTTTAATGGATTTAAACGTAAAACGAACAGACCACCATGCAATATTAAGACCCTTGTTATTCAGGGTACAGCTCTGGATAACCACTGATTTGACATCCTATAAGGATGGTCTACAGGAGATCTTGGGGTTTGATTAGAGCAGGGGTACCCCGCGGCTCAAACATGTGTCTTCTTGGTTTGAAAAACTGGGCTTGAGACATTTTTGGGAAGCCCCAACAGAGCTGGCAATGTCCAGTAAAAAACTGTTCAAAATCCATCTTCTGGACCCATATTCAAAATAATGTGCTACATAGTACAGATAACGGTACACTAACAACCAAGTTTCTTCTTTTCAAGGAAGTAGCGAGGTTCAAACCCTTTTTGGATGAGATACGCCCACCACTAGCTAACGCCTTGTATTTGAAGTTTAGGCATGGTGTGTTATATATCAATGTGAACACATCAAAATGGGCAGTAAAATTTGACAGAAGTAGTAATGAATTTTGTGAATTATGCCAAAATGCATCCAAGGAGAATGATTTACATGTACTCTTCTTCTGCCCAGCATACGCCAAACCAAGGAATAAATGGATTAAACCCATTTGCCGTAATCTGAACACTAGCGTTTGCACAGAGGCAGGAATAATATTAAAAACAGATACATCCCCAAAAATTGTTTTTAGTGACAGTAGGTTTTTATTCAATGTGAGTCTTATAAGAGCTAAAGTTGGATTAAGACTGTAATTATGCACATGCATTTTATGGCCTTAACGCCAACAATAAACTATGAACCTACTCTCGCATAGAAAAGTACTTGAGGTGGTATGACTATGTGGAAATAATACTGAAGTTTTAAAAAATCCGTGCACATATGTTGACTCCCGTGCACTGGCCATTTATTTTTAAAATTCTATTCCAAGGTTTTAATGTATTAAAATATTTTAACAGTAGTTTTTAAGGTTCGGAAATTGTATTACCAATTCAGGTTTCCAGCCCCTACCATGTCGAGCTGTTATTACTCATATATGAAATTGTCCCATTTGTATTTTATAATTGTGTGCGCATATTTATGATGTATCTTTTATGGTTTCATTTTGAACCGAAATAAAGAATATATGAAGGGTAAAAGCATCAGTGATTAGGTGATACATTTATCTTCCTTACTGACTAGCTGTTCTATTGCACAGACTAAAATAATGCAAGGTTTCTGTGAAAGCCTTTTTCTTTCAAATTGTCTTTCTTTTTCAAACAGTGCGAGATCCAGATGGGAAGATAATGCTTTACACAAAGGGTGCAGATGATGTGATCTTCAAACGGCTCTACCCTGGTTCTAAGAATGATGCAAGTGAGAAGGCACTAGATGTGAGTAGGGTCCTTCTTCCGAGATGAGTCACAATATTCTTTTGCTTATTTTTACTATTCTAAGCAGATAGTGGGAGTATAAAAGTACAAAGGTGGATGAATTATAGTCAGTCATGAGCCCAAGCAGATTGCTGTTTCATCCTTTGGGAGTTCCTGGCATTTCTTTCTTAATCAATAGTCATAGACAAGGGAGTATCAAGAGAATTAAAATGACCCCACTTTCCAAGGAAGGTCACCAGGAATTATATCTCTAAGGACATTTTCTTTCCTTCCTTTCTTTATTCTTCTCCTTTCCATTTTTTGTACTTCCATCCATTTGCCTTTCATTCCTTTGAACTTACGTTCCCTCCTACTTTATTTTCCCTTACATCTTTCCTTCTTTGTACTCTTCTTTCTTCTCTTCTTTCGAGCTTCTACTCTAGTTGCCTTTCCTTTTCATCAATCCTCCATGTTTGGTTCCTGTAGCACCCCTCCCCCCTTGCCCCCCCCACACCTGTGTCACATTATCTTTCTTTCTGTTATTTATTAGTTTCACCTTCTGCTCTGGTCTTACGTGCAACCTTGGACTCACAGTTCATAGTTAAGAGTAAAAAATAAATAAATAACATGTCTATTAACACCACCACTTCAGCAATAAAGAACCTTAATATCAGCGTACAAATATTATTGGGCACAAATACAATGTCAAAAATATCATGATGTCAAGAAAATGGTAGGGCACAATATTGCAAAAAGTAGTATTGTTTATAAGTGTTTAATATCAGGTTTTTTTTTAATAAGTTGTATGCAATATAACTGTTTAACTATTTTGCTATTTTATACAAATTTTCTGTGTTTAATTGTATTTATTTACTTATGGGTAGTTTTTAAAAAAATATATATTTCCCGATATTTGATAAATTATTCATTTATTTTATAAATGTTAATTTGTTGATTCAATTATGAATAATGTAAATTCTCTAATCTATAAATTATTACATAGATCAGTTTTAAGCATAGCATTAGCACAGTGTCATCCACTTTGAGCTAGAAAGGGACTAAATATATTGCCATTTTTACAGCAAAGTCTTAAGCATAGCCTTAGCAAAGTGCCATCATGGCTGTGCTGAAACATGACAAAAGCCTTTCACCACTCCAGGCTCAGTATTACAGCTTTGGATTGATAAAATACCATCCAAGCCAACCCGGAATAAATAAAAGCGACCCCTGACACATGTTTCAGTCAAAAGGCTGGAAAGATCAATGTTTGGCTCAGCATGGATGGCACTGTGCTAAACCTATGCTTAAAACTCTCCTAGAAAAATAGATATTTGAGGTGAGCAGATTCAGTGTGTCGCTGGCGTTGTAGGGTGCTCCATATAAAGGGGCTGGTCTCCACCTAAACGTGGGAACTACTCAGAGCTCCTTGCTTCCCTTTTTGCATACTTTATTCAGTGCTCTAAACTTCAAAGGGTATCATCTTGACTTAGGACCTGATTATGACATCAGTGGTCCATCCACTGGACCGCCGATGCTGCGGTCAGGAGAACACCGCAAAGCTTGTAGTGTCCCGACCACCGTATTACGAGTGGACCGCTGGGCCAGCAGTCTGAAGTCGGTGGTCCCATGGCAGCAGCATAGCTCGGCCACTGAAAAGGGCTGCAGCAGATGCCGCTGCCGTGCAGTACCTTCTGTACGTCCATGCACTGTGTGCCATGAACCATGTCATGAATGGCACACAGTGCACGCACTACAGTGCATGGAGGGGGGCACAACATGTGCCCCCATGCACTACCCCCAGGCAAAATCGCCCGAGCCTTGTTTGGGGCCCCTTCCTTCCCTTTCTGCCATCCTTTTTCATGGCAGGGTTCCCGCCATGATCAGGCTGTGGAAAAGGGAACTCGTAATCCTTGACGGCAATGCCTGCCTCAGCACTGCTGCCATTCACAGCCACCTTCGCCTCCGCAGCACCATCGGGATCCAAGATCCTGGCAGTGTCTGTGGTGTTGTATCAGGCTGGTGGTGCTCTGACAGCCACATTTGTAATGAGGTGGTTGACTAGGTTGCAGCGGTTGAACTGCCACCAAGGGTACTTGCAAAAACAACAAGTGATGGACTGAATGTGGATCAATGTCACACACTCCCCCAGTCAAAAGATCTGGGCCCAAATCCATCGTTTTTTTTTTGCACTCCACACCACCCTGGGTTAGACAATGGCAATATGCAAATCAGCTCTGACCCTGTTGCCCCATGGGAACAGTCCAGTCCGAACTACAAAAGCCATGTCCTTCCCAGAACGGAATCAAGCATCCGAGGACCGGACCGGTTTCGAGGTAACACCTCTCTTCAGCCCGGCTAGCTTGATTCCAGTGGTGTGGAGTGCCTGGGACCCACGTCTGGGCATCCCCAGCGCACTTAGGGCGGCAATTGCAAAAACAACAAGTGATGGACTGAATGTGGATCAATGTCACACACTCCCCCAGTCAAAAGATCTGGGCCCAAATCCATCGTTTTTTGTTTTTGTTTTTTTTTTTGTTTTTTTTTTGCACTCCACACCACCCTGGGTTAGACAATGGCAATATGCAAATCAGCTCTGACCCTGTTGCCCCATGGGAACAGTCCAGTCCAAACTACAAAAGCCATGTCCTTCCCAGAACGGAATCAAGCATCCGAGGACCGGACCGGTTTCGAGGTAACACCTCTCTTCAGCCCGGCTAGCTTGATTCCAGTGGTGTGGAGTGCCTGGGACCCACGTCTGGGCATCCCCAGCGCACTTAGGGCGGCAATTGCAAAAACAACAAGTGATGGACTGAATGTGGATCAATGTCACACACTCCCCCAGTCAAAAGATCTGGGCCCAAATCCATCGTTTTTTTTGCACTCCACACCACCCTGGGTTAGACAATGGCAATATGCAAATCAGCTCTGACCCTGTTGCCCCATGGGAACAGTCCAGTCCGAACTACAAAAGCCATGTCCTTCCCAGAACGGAATCAAGCATCCGAAGACCGGACCGGTTTCGAGGTAACACCTCTCTTCAGCCCGGCTAGCTTGATTCCAGTGGTGTGGAGTGCCTGGGACCCACGTCTGGGCATCCCCAGCGCACTTAGGGCGGCAATTGCAAAAACAACAAGGGTACAGCAGTCCTGACACAGCCGTACTCGTAATCAGCCCCTTATACTGGGTGCTCCCTTGTGTCTGGACAAAGCTGTACCTCTTTCATGAGGTCTAACTTGAGCAAAACAGCAGCCCCTCCATTAGGGTGGAGAAGCATCTCCCCACTGCTGAGAGCTAGCCGATGCAAACATGAAAAATAAAATGATAATAAAACAACTTTATTGTCATTTTATTTTTCACTGAGCCGAGTCAGGAATGAGGAGTGGTGGGCACTGGAAGTGCAAGTCGGTTTGGGACGGGTGTCTTAGGACAGCAAAACCAACATGCGCACCTAGATTTCTCCACCCCGAGCGCCTATCCAGCCTGCGCAAACCAATCCCAGTGTTTCTCTCATGGTGAAAAATAGTATTGCCAGAATGAGAACAGCATCTGGATTGGCGTAGGGAAGTCCGGGAGTCTGTGCAGTGTGCAACAGCCCATGGACTGCTGGGACAGGAGCAGAAGAGCACCGAGGCGGTAAGCGGAAGGTAGGTACCTTTTTATTTGTTTTCAATATTGTCCTCCACTCTGCCCACCACTTTTCATTGACAGCGATCGCCACTGTGTCAGGGGTTGATTTAATTCATTCCAGGTTGGCTTGAATGGTATTTTACCAATCCAAAGCTGTAAAACTGTGCCCGGAGTGTTAAATGGCTTTTGTCATTGTTAAGCTCAATTTGGATGGCACTGTGCTAATCCTGTGCTTTGCTGGGAAAATGACAAAAGGCATTTTCCCATTCTAGCTCGGCACAGATGGTACTATGAGGTGAGCACATTCAGAGTGTTGCTGGTGTTGTAGGGTGCACATAATCTATTTGCAGGACCATGTGTGAACATCAACATGGGACTTTTTGAATCAATATTTCCAACTCCATTCCATGGCCTCCAACTTAAAAGTGTCTTCAATTGCACTACATTTAAGCATTTATTGTGGATGGCAGCCATTCAAGCGTTTTCTTTTACAAATTCAACATATTTTAAATTGATCAGGCTGTTGTGATCTGGTGAATTATTTTTGTAAGCTACCAAGCTATTATGTCATGCCTGGAATGTGACCATGTCACAGAATGCTGTGATGCATGCGAGCGTAATTGAGGCATTCTGAGATGTTCATCCTGCTGTACAGTTGGTGTTGACTCTTCCCTTGGAAATAAACAGCTTTACTTCTATTTGGAAAGACTCTATCTTCTTAACACTGGCGACGAGGTATTTAGCCTGATTGGGGACAGGCAACCTTCAACACCAGCTCCCTTGTTCATCGTATTATTCTTCCTTTTGGAATTTATGGACTTTGCTCTCATCAACTACTAGATGTCACCTCTGCGCTTTAAATGTACTGTAAGTACAATTACTTGGAAATGTACTGCTACGTTTGGAAAGCTATATCTATGCTTGGATATATGCATTTAGAAACGCTCTTTCATCGTGGCTCACCGCTAAACTGCTGACTGCGACGCGAGCCATCTTCCAGTGTTCTCGCGCACACTCTCCCATTGTTTTCTTCAGACGTGCGTTACACGCCGCACCTCAGCAACCGAGAAGTGCCTGTCAGTGAAACGCATGTAGCGTTTCAGACATCCCTTACGTATATCACTACGTCTTGCTGCCATTTTCACTCGGAGTCTGCAAATAATTACCGGCACACTCAATTGAAGTCTGTGTGTCAACAAACTTTATCGGGCACACGCAAGGACTTCAGTTACGAATATCTATGGTGAGCCAAAGCAAAGTTCTTGTTGTATTGGTCTAGTACAGCAGAGATTGACATTGCGTATATATTTACATTTTATAAAGGACTTAATTCTCATTTTTTCACCTTTACTGCCACATTTACATCCAAAAAAGACTTATTTTTACGTTCACTGTACTGTGACAATTGTTTTGTTTTTATTTCATTTTTCTTCACATCCTTTTATATCACTGATCATGGCTACCTCCACTAGGTTGTCCCAACCACCACCATTTTTATCTGAAGTGTGGCAGTTTTACGCACTTCTCAAACTATCCTCATTATTTTGCTAGGGAATCGACGTGCAACAAATGTGGTATTAAGGGGCATTAAGCCAGGGTTTGTAAATCGTCATCCTCTTTTTCTTTCGAAACTCGCAATCCTGAGAAAAGTACTGCCACTGTACGCACCGTGATATTGAACATTGATCATGGTAATGAGAAAGTTGGTACTGACGGAATGGTGAAGAATGTTGAACAAAACAACGGTGAAGTTGATGTTGGAAAAATAGTGATGCTGGAGTGTTACATTTCAGTGGATGATTATGACTTTGTAGTCCTTGCAGATTCAGGCTCATCATTCACCATGATTGGCAATAAACAATGGGATGAGATTGTGGGGTTTGAAAATGTGAGGTTAAAGCCACCTGATATAAACCCAGTCAGTTATGGTGGAGCTAAGATTGATGTTTTAGGATATGATGAAGCTAACATTTGTTTTAAAGGGAGATCTACTGTTGGTAAAGTTTATGTGGCTGTGCGAGGGGATAATCTTTGAAGATGGAGACACTAGCGTGATCTGGGCATTATGCTTAATCCAGTGTGCAAGATTCCAAAGACCAAGTCATGTTAGTTGACTATGAAAATGTGGATGGGGTTTCAGACTATTTCAAGAAATTCCCAGAAGCATTTACAGACACCTTTGGATGCCTTAAGGGGTTCGAGCATAAGATTGTCCTCAAGGAATAAGCTCTGCCCTGTGTCCATAAGGTCAGAAGGGTGCCCAATATGACGTTGGCACCATTAGAGTCTGAACTCAAAAGACTCTTAGATTTGGGAATAATTGAAGAAATTGAGGGCTCGGAGTGGTTGGCCCCCATCCTTTTGGCCCCCAAGGATGGTGGTACCAGTGTGAGGATGTGTGCGGACTTGAGGGGCCTAAATGAATGGATATGGGTGGATCGCCAACCCCTGCCCAATATTTCTGAATCACTCAGTATGCTTAAGGGGGTACGAGTCTTTAGTGTGTTGGGCTTGTCATCCCCCTACCACCAGGTGCTTCTTCACAAGGACTCCAGGCATCTTACATCTTTTGTAATGCCTCTGGGAGCTTACCGCTTCCTAAGAATGCCTTTCGGGTTAGCATCGGCAGCGGCATGCTTCCAGAGAGTCATGAAGATTGTCTTGAAGGGAATATCTAACATCATGTTCTTTCAGGATGACATTTTAGTCTATTGGAAAGACGAAGCTGAACATGGTGTGACTCTCACGTCTGTTTTGGAGAGGTTGGGGGTAAAAGGTCTTACCGTGAAAAAACAGAAATGTCGCTGTTACTTATTTGGGACATGTAATCTCAGGTGATGGGATTCAACCCAAATTAGAATTGGCGGAAAGTATTGTAAAGGCTCCTGCACCCAGAGATTGAGATCAAGTCAGATCATTTTTGGGACTGGCTGAGTTTTATTCTAAATTTGTGAAGGGTTTTGCTTGTGTTGTCGAACCCATCAGGGCCTTACTAAAAAAGGGAACACATTGTGTGTGAACAGATGATTGTCAAAGAGCTTTTGTTGATATTAAGAGGGAGATTGGTAAGTTACCGACTTTAGGACATTTTGATGTCAAACGGAAGACCCTACTAACCACTGATGCCAGTCTCATGGGGTTAGGGGCGGTGCTCTCCCTTGTGAATGGAGAGGAGAAAACCGTCGACTTTGCTTCTAGGGCCCTTAGGGATGCAGAAGTCAACTATTCATGTATCGAGAGGGAAGCTCTGAGCATATTTTGGGCTATTCAGAATTTTAAGTTCTATCTTTGGGGCATTCCGTTCTTGGTTAGAACAGATCATCGTCCTTTGATACAAATTTTTTCATGCCGCCAGCATATCACGCCCAGACTCAAGCGTTGGAGTGAGGATTTACATGAATTTAACTTCCGTGTACAACATATACCTGGAGAGAGTAACAGATCTGCTGACTGCCTTTCTCGCCTTACTATTGAGTATGAACAGAGTGAACCCGATATGGAGAATGTTTGTTGGGTGTCTGAGTCAACCTTGTCAGGTGAAGAGTGGTTGGATGGTGTAAAGAAAGATGGTGTTCTTTCTTCCCTTAAGTTATGGACGAGTCAAGGCTGGCCTGACTATAAGACAATGGACCAAGAAATGAAGTCGTATTGGTCTGTTAGAGATGAGCTGTCATTTTATGAAGGAAATCTCATGAGAGGAGATAGAGTAATTCCTCCTGTGTAATTTAGGAACAGAATAAATAATATAGGGCATGAGGGACACTTGGGTAGGAGTCTCACTAAGGCTCGAGTGAGAGAAAGATACTGGTGGCCGGGGATGGATCACATGACAGAGGAGGTAGTCAAAGACTGTGTGTTGTGTGCTTCCATTGATAAATCTCGCATTCCCAGTCTTGCACCGTTGTCTCCTGTGAAAGTTCCTGATGTGGTATGGACAAAATTGGGGTTGGATATTTGTAATGACCTGCTTTTCTGTATATTTTGGTGCATCTGTCAGTCACCAGGCCATTACTTACCACATGCTTTCTCAGGATCCAGAAAGACACCATATTTCACAATACTTACCCAAGAAAGGAATAAACGCTAACAACATATAAGACCATTGCCGAGGAGCTCGCAAATAACAACAAGTCACAACACCTCCCCATTTGAGAGGGTACGCAGCAAATCACAACACCTCCCCAACAGAGAGGGTACACAGCGTATGCTCCTCCTAGCAATGTATTGGATAGAATAATTAGAATTTAGACATCCCTGATGGGAGCCGCTTTCCCTCCCGTATCAACAATTACCCATTAGAGGGGAATCGCCCATCCCTCTGTAAGTACTTGGTAAAAAAGGGGCCCGACATTCCCTCACAAGGAATAAGGACAAATTATATGCTCTAAGGATCTTTTATTACATGATAATAGGATGACAAGGAATAAGAAATAACTAAATATCACAGTAAACATTTATAGCAATCACCAACACATACATATACATAAAACCTGAAAATAAAAGGCATAGTTAGATAAAGTTAGATATACATGGAACACCTCACCATAATCTTAGGCATCTTTGCATCTGAAGAAGGGTCCGTCTCTCTTTCCCTCTCTGGTTGGGTCAGGACTCTCTGTTCCACAAACACAACTGCACGTCTGCACCGTGATGTATCATCAGACCGCCAAAACCACCAGACCAGCATCTCACCCTCTCTCGGACCCCCTTTCTCTAATATAGAATGCAGCGCTCCATCAAAGTTTCTAGCAAACTCCACCTACAATTCTCACTGGATTCCTGTACCACCTCGTACCAAGACAGCACAACAAGCAGCTGGCCAAGCGTTTTGCTATGACTCCGGCATCGAGTGAGCACATTCCTCTGATAAGAACCGGTCCTCTCTAGTTTAGCTAGAGCAAATAACAACTAAGAATTAAAACATAACCTCTCACCTAAAGAGGCTCAGAGGATGGCAGCAGTTTAGAGTATGGAGTTGCTCAAGCATAGGCCTCTACTCCTGCAAAGAGCCAAAAGAAGGCATAAGATCATGCCAAAGCCAATAGACAAGCCCTGCCGTTAAGCAAGATGAAGTCAGAAACAGAAAGAGACTTAATCAAACCCTTCTTTGTAGCTTCAGGTCTACACATCACTATGTCTATGTGATGATATGAATTGCAAAGCAAGATAACATGAAAGCATGTCAAAGGCAATAGTCAGCACTGCCATAAAACAAGGTAAAGTCAGAAACAGGCCTAAATATCACTATATTAGGCTAAAATATGCTGAGATGGTGGCGGGGAACCGACATAACCAACCCAATCATTGAAAATACCTCAGTCACTACAATATTGCTGGCCCGTTTGAGCTCTTACCTTCCTATGAACGCTTTGTTATTTTGTTAGTGGACTACACTTCAAAATGGGTAACTACCAAATGTGTGTCTACAGTAAGCCCAAAAGATGTAATTGACTTTCTTAGAGATGTCTTTGCCTTAGAAGGTGTGCCCAAGTTCTTAGTTACAGACAATGGGGTGCAATTTGTTTCCTATGAAATGTGCAAATTTCTAAAAGATCACAATATCATTCATCAGAAAACAGCTTTATATACCCCTCAGGCCAATGGTTTGACCAAGAGGATGAACTGTGTTGTCAAAAGTTGTGCTCAGCGTGCTCTAGAATCTAAATTGATCTTTAATAGTGTTTTGAAGGATACGTGGTGGGCACACCGCACCACTCCAAATGCAGTCGCGCAAAAGTCACCTTTCGAAGCTTTGAGGGGAAGGAAAGCTGTTTCAAAGTTAAATCCTGTTTGGCTAACAGTTTGTGTTGGAGGAGGCATTTCTGTTGAGACAAGACATGCCAGAATCTCTGAATATCAAGAATAATACAAATCCAGTTATGATTCTAAAAAAAGTGTGAAGTGGAGGAAATGGAATCTTGATGACAAAGTCATGGTGAAAAACCCCAGACACACCTTAAAAGGGAAATCTGGTTTCATTGGTCCATTTACCATAGTTGCCATTAGGAAAAATGTGGTGAAAGTTGATACAGGTTGTACATGGAGCATGTCTAGACTTGTGAAGTATACTTGAAACATTTCAGATTCTTCTCCAAGTTTATGTGTGCCTCCTATGGATCTTTCTTCTGATGATCATATCTCCTCAGATATGAATGACAACTGCAGAGATAATTTCTCCTCTGCAAGACGTAAACACTTACCTGTCAAGTTTAAGGATTATGTTCTGTATTGATGGTAAGATTTTTAGTATTCTGTTTTCTTGTATATTAATGTTTTTTTATTGCAAGATTCCGAATATTCCATTATTTTGCAATGTTTTTATTCTTACGTTGCTAGCCTTTATTAGTGTTCTTTTTAGTTCCATATGATTTGTTCTCTTCATTCGGAAGGGGATGTGTTGTGATCTGGTGAATTATTCTTGGAAACTACCAAGCTATTATGTCATGCTGTGATGCATGCGAGCGTAATTTAGGCATTCTGAGATTTTCATCCTGCTGTACAGTTGGTGTTGACTCTGCGCTTGGAAATAAACAGCTTTACTTCTATTTGGAAAGACTCTATCTTCTTAACATAGGCCTATATTGAGCAACATATGCAGGCGTATTCACACTAATAACATTATCCACGCATAAATATTTGTGGAAATACAACTGATCGATTCCAAACGTGAACATTAACAAGGAACTTCTAAAGCTCAGGTCCATGGTCCCAAAACACAGCGTCATCTTGTTATTGTCATCTCTTTATACTTATTTTCTATAATGACAATTACATTCATGCCTTGAATATGCTATTGGCTTATGTCTCAACTGTCAAACTCAAAATTAAAAGGAAGGAAAACAAAATATACTATCCCAAAAAATCAATTTCAAATAAAATTTCAGATTTAAAAATAAGCTGTGGAATTCAGCGTTCAACAATAAATCACGCCCTGTATGTGCTATTATTGCTCCTCACCAATCTTTACAGAACATTTTATACAAAAACTTATCATTATTTCATACAGTTATGGCATGCTTTTAACCCTAGATATGAATAGTCACGTAAATGGGTTACCCATTCACCGTCACTCTTAAGGCCTATAGGCATCTTGGTTTGCAGGTTGATAATGTTTCTCCAACGAAGGCACCCCGCCCTGGAATATCGGCAGCGAGTGGTGGTGAAAGTTACGTGATTTTAATTTTTTTAAGTAAACCTACCAGAACCGCCGCAGGCGCAGCTGGAGACTGAATGGCATACTGGCATTTGCAACGGAGATGTGGCCCAGTGGTTGAGCGCCGGGGATCGTTAAATTGGAGATTGCTGGATCGCTGGACTGACTCCCACGGATAAGTGCGGAAGTGTCCACACGCCTCTTACGAAAATTGATAGCAGCGGCTGTGGCAGGGATGTAAGAGAATCATAGTAAATTGAACAGTACAAATATGTTTAGCAAAGTAGCACAAAAGCAGCTGTAGGCATGTTTGGCCTTGGATCTCAAACAGTACATTCGATGGAAGGGGGGAAAAGGATGAGTACTTTGAAGGACAGCCTGAATGAGAAATTCAGCCGCTTGAAAAAAAACTTGTACGAAAAGGCAATACGAAAATGGCGGGAAGCTACCACATTACAGGGCTATCTGGCTGTGGAAAGGGTCCCACGAGGGTTAAGAATAAACATTATACCCTCTTATGAAAATTCAGACCCACAGTTACTGCAGGTGTCAGTTGAGCATACAACGTTATCCCCAAAGGGGATGTTGGAAATATTAGAAAGATTTGCATGGAGCGACAGGGAGAAAATCCTGAATGAAATCAAACAATCGGTAGAAGTGATAGATAAGCATTCGGATCCCAGTAAGTTGGAGGGGCTATGACAAGCAATGAAATTCAGGCTCACTGCATATGAAGAAGGCATTAAACAATGCACATGATGGCGCGCAGAGTTACCTGCTCAATTACCATACTCACCTGAGCCCATAAAGCATTCACACTTTGAACAGGTAATCCAGCTTTAACCATTTGCCAATCAGGATTTTATTTTACTTTAGGTCTTTTACCTATTCACATTGACTTACATCCTTGTCACCTGTATTTAAGTCCTGAGGGATCAAGAGTGTTGGCATAATAGGTAGGTAGAAAATAACATTTACATTCTTAAATAACCACAGACTCGGGAAAAGTTTAAAAACTTTATCTATGTAAAATCTTAAATGTCAGAGTCCATACAGAAGCAATTAAAGCCTTTTCAATTAGGAAGATAATAACTAATGCAATGATATGTAGAAATATTATGAGACTTCTTTTAGGCATTGAAACATAGGAAGGGTAGAAAGAGGGAAACAATACAATGACATACCCACACAGATTTATAATTACCTAGAATGGTGTGAAGACCAACCCTGGCCACGGGCTGGGACATAGAAACAGGACTCCCGATAGCCTAGGTGCCAACAGGACAGGACAGGTTCAGATCAGGACAGGTGAGGACCAGGACAGGACGGATGCAGGACAGGTACCCTCAGCTAAGTGCAACGCCAGCGTCACACCCCTCTCTGCGGCTAACAGTCGGACCCCGATTGGGTTATCGATTCTTCTCCCACAGCAATTTATCGATTCTTCTGCCAGAGTGCTCCGCCAACACCTCTGCTCCCGATTCTTCTGACAGAGTGCTCCGCCAGCTCCTCTGCTCTCGATCTCCTATAGCGTGCGTTGGGTCAGTGACAGGTCAGCTATTCGGACAAGTCGGACAATCTAACTAGCTAAGCCTACCTTAGTGATCCCATTTTCCAGGGCAATGTACCACCCCCCAGTGTTGCAAATTTGTGTATTCCTTTGATTTGATTGGTCAAAAGGCGAGGTGAGGTCATCACACCATACCAGTATGAGATCATTTTCATTCAATAATTCAAATTATCGTTCCCGCCCATAATTTTATTTTCCCATGCACTTTTATTCCACCCAGCAATGAATGTTTCAATAATAAATACAATCTATTCGATTAGTTCAATTTAGCTTCCTTTCGAGAGGTCAGAAGGTAAAGTTCCCAAGAACATCGCGAGTAAGTCAGGACTTGGCTGTCTTTCAATGCCAATGATTCAGAGATTTTGAGTTCTTCTGCACAGACACTGCTCTTTCAAGATGTAGTTCAGAAATGACACATCAGGTCCAAATATGAGCTAGCAGCAAAGTCATAGAGAAACAGTTTTAGAACAAAGAATAAATGAATGCACTGTATACCTCTTATCTCTACTCTATTCCCATTACTTAATTTTAACTATAGCATTAACCACTTCCATGCTAATGACAAGGCCAGCTCGTCATGCAGTTTACTGGAGCTGTGCTTATGACGAGCTGACCTTGTCATGAACAATGGGAATCCAAGCTCCTCAGCACCCAGCGGGAATTGCCTTAGCATTGAAGGTGTTAATAGTTAAGCAGGACAAACACAGCTTAGTTAATGCAGCAGCAGGTGTATTAGTATGTAAAACATGAAGCAGCCATCTTTAATACCAGTGTGCAGCTGCAAAGAATTCCCTCCAAAGCAGAAAGGACGTCACACCACGTGAGTGTGGCAGGCGCATGCGCAGTAAAGTTCCTGCGTTTTCGGCGGCCATTTTAGTGCATTCGGGTTACTGTTAGTAAAAGCACATAGACAAGCTTCCCCCAGATACTAGAAATGTCGTGTGGTGCAATTATTAGTAAGACGAAACATGTTGATTATTAAATTACTTGTTATTTCGAGAGGATTGAATCCGAGCAAGTCTCTTTACGTATGAAACCTTGCTCCATCAATCCCCTCTTTGATTATATTTTATATCATCACTAATTACAGAACCAGATGCAAACGTTTAATATTTTCCCAATTCAATTTCTTCAAACACTCTATTTTTCTCATTTTCTTATATAGATTCCCATTCAACTCTTCAAGCTCAATTTCATCAAAATTTCTCTTCTTTCCTTTCTTGGTTACTGTATATGTCTTTTTGTTTCTGCAGCATTCATACCAAATCATTATCCCTAAAATCAGTAGGGCTATTGCCGTTATTGGCATCAGTATTCTACCTACAATACTTTTTCCTACATTAGAAAACCAACTACCTATAGAGGAGAGACCATTAACTATTCTCTTCCATGCACTATTAACCTCCAGTGGTTTCAATTCTTCACTCTGATGAGTAATTTTTTTAGCATACTTCCCAATTTCAACGCTTTCATCAGGAATGTACGTGCAACAATGTTGCGTTTTCAGCATTCTACAGACTCTGCACTCTTTTGCTAATAATATGTCAAGAGCAAGTCGATTTTGTAAAACCATTGATCTTACCGCAACTAATTCGGTATTGATCATCAGAAATCCTCCAGCAGTGTCAGTCGATAAGCGATCAACCACTGTTGACAATTTACAAATTCTTTGAGTATTCAGAACCACTCCCACTGAAGGTATCAATGCACTAAATAAATCACCTACAATTTCAGCAAAACTAACTCTTTTATTACGTGTTAGTCCATTATTTTCTTCATAGCTTCCAGTGATTCTTTTTACATAATATACCTTGGGGAATACTATTCCGAAATAGCAACTCCCATACCAATGATCAGGCAATTTAAAATATGCTTTGTTCCCACGAATATAATAAATTCCAGGAAATACTGGTTCAGTTCAATCTTTGAAACACCAACCCCCAATTACTTAAAAATTTTGTTCACGTTCACTGGAACCAATGAATATATTATTATATTAATCTGCTTTCTGTCTATGGAGACAGAGTTTCCCTTTCTTTTTTCAATCCAGCAACATAGCAGCTTGAGTCTTGCCATTTTTGGTAATTGCATTACTTTCAGCGCACTTAGGATTTTTATGTTTCTATCCCGTGGCTTTCTATAGAAATCCGGTCTCTTTTCTTCTACTAAATTCAAAAACACCTTCTCTTTTTCATGTAAGATACATGTTAAATTATCTTTGTGTGCACTAGCTACATCTATTGCTTTCATTGTTAGAAAATATTCCCCCATAAAATGTGTTGAATCTCTAGTACTAAGGACAGGGTTCAGATTTCTACGTAAAGAAACTCCAGAGAAAACTACATCAAAATTAGAATAGTAATACTGCAACTTTCCAGTTCTGTAAAATAGACTAGCTAAAATACTGCTTGAGATACCATATGTCAGAGGTAAATTATGATAGGTAACCCCTTCTGCTACTGATATGGGCAATTTTATGCACACATAAAAATCACTAATTTCCATAGCTTCTACATAGTGTACTAACAATTTGGCAAATACACTCAAATCAGTTCTGTTTTTAGCTCTACTATAGCGTAGTTCTACCTCTTCTGGTGCTTCTAAATCTACTCTGTTTTGTTTAAGGCTATCTACCCTTTCATATGCATCTATCTCTTTGTGTGAACTAGTGTCATTTTGTCTACTCTCACTCATTATATACGGTATAGCTACTGTCAGTCCTAACCATGCAATGAGTACTATCAATATACTACATGTGCAAATTCTACAGCATGTTTTTACACAATTTCTTTTCGGTTTTCCACCAGCATTATAATTAGCCATTTTGACTAAGGGGACTTAACCCCTCTTTGTAACTTTTACACGGTCTAGAACCTGTGAGTTTTCTTTCAGGTTGGTCTCACTTCTTCGTCAGTCTGATCAACAATCAATGTGTCCATACTTTCATCACTTATTTCTAAGTTTTCAAAGCCTCAGGGATGACACAGGTCCATTCAGGGCCTTTGAACTTATTATTCACTATTTTCAATCGTGGACTCTTCCTTTTTGGTTTTTCTGTGGATGGTCCAGCTTGACTTGATATTTCATATACTTGCTCTGGTTCTTCATTTATTGGTTTAAGGCGAAATTTCAGTCTTTTGATAAACCCAGACCACTTATCTCCTTTTCTGAGTCTTTTAGCTGGCACTGTGCTTTGATTTTTTTCAGGTGCTCTTTTATTTTCATTCAGTTGTGGCACAATTTGTTGGGTGGGTTCTTATCTAGACTAATCTGACCTTGTTCCCGAGTTTGCTGAATTTGACTTTGACTTTTACTTTGTTCGCCTTCCTCTTCCTGAACACGTTTTTCTACACCTATCTGGTCCTGCTCAGGTCTTTTGATCTCTTGATTGTCTTCCACCTGAACCTTCACCCTAATACCTATCTGGCCCTCCTCAGACTCAGGAGTTCTGGTAGGTGTATTGGATGTCTGAGTATATTGATCTCTCCTTATCTGATCCTCCTCAGAATTACTGTTGGCTTTGATTTCTGTAATCTATGTGTGTTCTTCTATTCCTTACTCATCCTCACTATCACTCTGTCTATCTAGATAGGTTTGACTTCTGCTTCTCATGATCTCTTCAGGTATGTTGACTACTGGAATCCATTCATCTGACTGGTGCTCGGTTGTTCCTCATCAGCTACTTCAGGATCGATTTCTTGGGACCCTTCAGCTGCATAACCTTCAGTTTCTACTTCATCAGGTTCTGTCACTCTTTTAGTGTGACTCGCTTGGATCCAATTTGGAATTCCCTTGCACTTTACAGCTGTGGTGGTCACCAATATTACTTGATGAGGCTTTCCCCACCGTGGTGCTACGCAAGATTCTCGGGTATGTTCCTTTATCACTACCCAGTCATCTGGATTCAGATGATGTGCTGGTCTACCTTGCACAGAAACTCATGCTTTCGGGAGGGAACCGGTCCTCCAGGAACAAAGCGGACCTATTACTGAAACCGGCTAGTTTTTGCAAGAAAATAACTTATGATCGAGCGTTCTCCGGTGCAGCATTAAGAATTTGGAACGCACTCCCCCCAACATTAGAAGAATTCCATCATTCACAGCATTCAAAAAGGAAGCAAAATCATTTTCTATGAGGAAGTTTCTTCCATGAATCCTTATTGCCGATCATCTGGCTATAAACATGTCATGTTTGTTTCAAAGTTCATGCAAGACTTTTGCTAATCATTTATGGACTTGTATATATGCTCTCAAGTGGTCTTATGGTTTAAGCTGCTTTATGGTAATCTAACTGCTGACTGTTAAATATGTTTATATGCTTTCCTGAAATTAAAATATTTTCGTAAATCAGTAATGTCTTGTACACCATAAGTTTCGGATTGTTGAAATGCACCTGTAAAGCGCTCTGACACCCTTTGTAGGGTCATGTTCACACTATAGAAAACACAAAATAAAATAAAATAAAATAAATTGTCTGGCAACAGCGTCTTCCCCAACCTGGTGAGAGATAGAACGCACTTGATCAGCCAGTTTTTTTCAGTACTCGAACACTAAATCATCAGTTATATTTATCAGCTTGTGTCCTGGTACCCACACTTGCCTCATTGCTCATCCCATGAGTATTTCATGGGGACTCAAGCCTGTGTTCTTGTCTGGAATGCTTCTGAGCCCCATCAAAACAAGAGGTAAAGCATCAGGCTACTCCAATCCAGTAGATTCATACATCTTTCCCAATCTTGACTTGATTGTGCCATTCAATTGTTCTACCACTGCAGAAGCCTCTGGGCGGTATGCACAGTGCAGCTTTTGCTCAATTTGGAATGATTCACAGATTAGACAAATTATTTCATTATTAAAATGAGACCCTCGGTCTGATTCAAATGTAACTGGAAAACTGAAACGAGGAATGAGCTCTCTTATCAAGAGTTTGGCTACAGTTTAGCTATCATTCCTGCAGGTGGGGTAGGCCTCTACCCTTTTTGAAAACAGGCAGACAATGACAAGGACATACTTCAGTCCTCGACATGGAGGTAGTTGGATGAAATCAATTTGCAGTCTTATAAATTGGCCTTCTGCCTTTCCAATTTTCCCAGGGCAAACTACAGCTTTCCTACTAGGATTCATTTGTTGACAAATTAAGCACCTCTGGCAAAGACTCTCTGCTACATTCCTGAATCTCGCATTAAACCAAGTTTGCCTAAACAACCTGATCATCGCGTCTCTCCCTTTGTAGGTATCTCCGTGGTACATCCTAGCAATAGGAGCAAGTATACAGTCTGGTAACACAGGTCTACCATCCAAGTAAACAATAACACCATCTCCAACCCTCCTCTGACAGCCCATTCTTTCCCACTCTTACTTTTCTTTTTGTTCTGGTTCATTTTGTAAGTCTTTCACTTCTTCCCACGTTCTCACACCTTCAAGCAACATAAGTTGGCAGCTGTTTCCACATGCATCAATTTTCTTATTTATAGCCAATCTGTGTTTGGCACAATGTTGGGCTACTTGGTCAGCATATCGGTTACCTACTGTCACTCTGTCGTTTCCCGATTGGTGAGCAGCACACTTGACCACAGCCACTGCTTTTGGCAATTGAATTGCTTCAAGCAATTATTTGACATAATGTCCATTTTTAATAGGAGTACCTGAAGAAGTCAGAAACTCCCTTTCTATCCAAAGTTGGCCAAAGTCATGCACAATCCCGTAACCATACTGGCTATCAGTGTATATGGTTACTTTCCAGTTCTTCCCAATTTTGCAAGCTTTTGTTAAAGCAATCAATTCGGCTACTTGTGCAGACTTGACTACAGGTAAATAGGATGCTTCGACTATAGCACCCAATATGCACGCAGCATAAGCATCACTCAATCCTCCTTCCTCATATCGCATGCACAAGCCATCTACAAATAGCTCGTACCCTGAATCTTTTAAAGGCACTTCCTGTATGTCTGGTCATGGTTTAGTACTATATTCTGTGAAGTCGACACAGTCATGTTCGACTTCTTCCTTTACCTCTTCAAAATGTGAATCAGGTAACAATGTTGCTGGGTTCAGGACAGTACATCTGGCAACTGTCACATTTTCTGCACCTAAAATGACTCGTTGGTACTTAGTCAGCCGACTAGGAGTCAAGTACTGAGTACGTGTCTTGTCAATAAAATCACAACTGAATGTGGAACATACACTGTCACAGATGTCCCATAATGATGGACTCGCTTTGTTCTAAACTCATGCAAGTTGCGGCTACTGCTTTCAGATATCCCAGCAACGCAGATGCCACCGGATCCAGTGTAGCAGAAAAATATGCCACAGGAATATGCCACAGGATGTCGCATTAGGCCATGAGTTTGGGTCAGAACTGAAAGTGCACAATTGTCTCGTGCATCACAGAACAGTGCAAATTCTTTCGAATAATCAGGCATTCCTAATGCTGGAGCTGAACATAAACAGTTTCGTGATTTCAAGAAAGCAGTCATGCTCTCTTCATCCCACTCTACTGGGTCTTTTGCTCGTTTCTTTGTCATCTGTATCAATGATTTAGCTAGGACTGCAAATCCCACAATCCACTGTCTGCAGTAACCTACCACTCCAAGAAACATCCTAATCTCTTTTTGTGTTGGAGGAAGATTCATTTTTCTAATTATTTTGATTCTTTCTGTTGTTACTCTTCTGACTCCTCTCTCTATCTGGTGCCCCAGTTATTTAACCGATGTGGTACAAAATTGTAGCTCCTCAGGTGGCACTTTATGTCCACCTTCGGCTAAATGATTCAATAGTGCAATTGTGTCAAAAACACAGTCATTTCGAGTCTTAGACGCCACCAACAGGTCATCTATATACTGCACCAGGACAGACTGTCCAGGCAGCACCAAAGATTCAAGAAATTTTTTCAAAATCTGATAAAAAATCGATGGACTTTCAGTGAACCCTTGAGGAACATGATTCCAGATATAGACATGCTCGTCAAACTTGAACGAAAATAAAAATTTGCTGCCTGGATGCAATGGAATGGAGAAAAAGGCATGGCATAAATCAATTACAGTGAACCATCCAGCTCCCCACGGTATCTGATATAAAATCACTGCAGGATTTTGTCCAACTGGACAACATAGGATGACAATTTTATTAATTTTACAAAGTTCTTGCACGACCCTGTATTTTCCACTCGGTTTCTATATACCAATTATAGGTGAATTACATGGACTGCTCATTATTTCCTTTAGAATGCCTTGCTCAACCAAATGCTCTATTTCTGCTGCAACACCTGCTGTTATTTGTGGGCTCATTTTGTACTGTCGAGTATTTGGGTACACTGCACCTTCTTTCACTGTCACTTTTATTGACAGTTGCCATTAATCCTACTTCTTTTCCTGTAAAATCCCACACATCAGGATTTACAATATTCTGCAGCTCTCTTGGTAAATCTTCCTGGGTCATCTTTTTAATTGTAAATGTAAAAAATTAACTTATAGATCCCGTCTTGGTTTGGGGTCTGAATTTCAACACCACTTGGGGTGCAAAAGATTGTGCAGTTCATTTTGCCCAACAAATCCCTGCCTTACAAGTTTACTGGACTAGAGTTGCACACAACAAACTTGTGCATTTCTTTAAAATTACCTATTCTTACTTCCATGGGTTCTGTAACAGGGGTCCTAATTTGTTTATTAGAAACGCCCACTACTTGGATCGCTTCTCCGGAGAGGGGTAGGTTTGGAACTTCTGCTGTTCTCACAGTAGAATGGGTAGCACCATTAACCAACAAAAAGGTAACATAATTTCCCTCAACTTTTCCCTCAATGTATGGACCTGACTGATCTACCGGTAAGGATGCGCCAATTACGCATTCCTTTTCCTTCCCTCTCAGGCACCGTCTGAAACTTCAAAAAATGTGTCATGCAAAAGAAATTGTGGTGTTACTGTGTCTCTCTTGCTACTTCCCTCCCCATTTGTGGTATCCACACTGTATTTAGCTTGACTCCTAGAATCTGGCATAGGTGCAAGTGGTAACTTGTTTTATATTACCTGCTGTTGTTGCTTTATTGACACCCCATTCTGCGTCTGTGGATTTAAATTTTCATTTTGGACATTATTACTTTGTACAGCCTTAAACTTGTTCTTCCAATGCCCCAATTTTCCGCACCCATGACAGAGTAACTTTTTCTTTGCCGCTTCTCTGTTCATTCTTCCCCTTGGTTTGCCCCCATTTCCTTCCCCTTGTCCTGAACTATTTTTCAGCTGGCTCAATTAAAGCTCCTGTTGCTCTGCTAATTTTACCTGTGCCCACATTACTTTTTCTTCTAAATTCTTTTGTCTATTGTCAATTTAATCCCCACAATATTTTGCATATTTAAGAATTTCATCAACATGCTTTGCCTGCCAGCATATTTTGTAATCTTTAATCATTTGCGAAATTTCTGGCCTTAACCCTGACACAAAACAATAAATAAAATGCGTCATGTCTTTGGTATCAATGTTCTCCAACCCAGTGTATTGCTAGAATACCTGTAAAAGCGTTCATAATATGCATGCACCGATTCATCTTTATTCTGGGTTGTTCTGTCTATTCTTGTCCAATCTGTCTCTTTTGGGGGTACCATTCCTTTCAAATACGTTATTACTTGATGGTATTTTTTCATGACGTCATCTGACGGGGCTCCTGTCTTTGGGTCTCTGGGGTACTCATCATTGGGCCAATCTACTGCAATTTTACATTCTGTCCATGAATCTGCAGGAACAACAATGTCGAATAAACCATCTAAATCTTTTAACAGCACTGTTGAGACCTTTACAAAACTTTTGACTTTCCTGTATAGAAGTAAAACTGTTATATGCTCAGCTTTTGCAATAAAAAAAATGCCACCTATGAAATCAAATATGTGTAATGAATTATAAATCATTTGATTATGATTTGAATCATCAGAAGGGTGGTTTGAGGGGGAACATTTCATCGGGAGTCAGGCATTGCTTTATTTTTGTGTTTCAGACAGACTGCATTTAAATTGACTCGCACATTTTGGTGCAAGTGAAAACACATGGCACATAAGACATGAAATGAGGCCTAGTCAGTGTGAAATGCTTTTGCTGAATTAACATGTGTTTTTGCAGTGTAGAGAAAAACCTGTGATTAAAGTGGCCTTTTTAGTTGTGAAGAATAACCATAGAATGTGTTCTCGCTTCCCAGCTCAATTTAGGAACCTGCTACTCCTTCAGTGTTACCCTTTCTAGGTGATATAACACCAAAGTTTCACCAGCAAACTCTCTGCTATCAATCACTCACACTTTTACACAGAAAATAGCCCCTAATTTAACACTGCCAGCCCTACCTAGCTTCTCAGTGTTATTCCAACAGACGAGTAACCTCAGAGCAGTGTGGCTTCCATTTACCACCCGCTATTCCTTCCCGGGATTCCACAGGTGTACATACCTGTTTTTCCAGACAACATAGAACAAGATACTAACTTACTTAACATGAAGAGTTAAAACATGTAATCAATAATCAAACACATTCTGTCCTACAAAATTACCAATATAATCAATAACACCTTCGATTCAAAATGAGCAAAATTTCACCAACAGTCAAAATCCTTATTATTTTCAACACTTTAAAATACATCCTAGCATATTAACAACATTTCACAACCCTAGTGATACTCACACCACTCCAGCAATCACCTTCTTGCATCACCTTCCAGGACTGCTTTGCCAGTATTCAGGTTCCGAGCACTGGAGTCAGGAATCAGGACTTGGACATTTATCTAACTTGGGCAATTATTTTACTTCCCTCCTAAGATCTATGATCCATTAGTTGAATAGTTGATGGTGAAATCAATAATCATTATTCACCAAACTAATCAATAATGACCATCCTCTGCTTACCAGAAACTGATGCAGCGGTAATTTATCAATGCAAAACCTCATGCTACCTCTATTTACAGCTGAAAAGGTGTTGGGCCCTTGACACCATGTATTACCTCCAGGAGACTTTAAATAAACATGAACAGTCAAAAATGCAATTATTATTTTAGCCAATGAAGATAGTGGTTGAGTATTTTAAAGGGTTTTATTTTCTAGTCAAAAGTTAATTTTCTCTGACCCTTTATGCATTAGTAAAATATCAATCAGGTTACAGAATTTGGAAAACAGGAAAAATAGCATTAATACAGAACATATTACAGTCTGCATATAAGCATCACATGTAGAAAGGACAACGTGGCGCAAATGTCAGTCAAAACTCCTAAAGAGTTTCTAAGAAAAAGAGTCTTGCAAGGCTAATCAATAATTAAATAGTTTGCAAAAACTCCCATGAAGAGAAATAAATGCATAGGACAAATACATCTTTTCAAACCTAATTAATTAGTCAAAGCATAAACTTAGAATTTTAGCATCTAAATCTGTCTTCTGGCTGTCTGTGTCTCAAGAGCAAACAGCCCCTCCTTTACCAGTCCTCAAAGGAATGTGGCCTGCCGTGCCAAAAATATGACGTGCAAGGACTTCTCTAAAAAAAATATGAGCAAGAAACCTCCCCTCTCCTCGAACGCGAATCTCCTCCCAAGGCTGCAGCAATTTCCTCCTGTGACGTTTCTCATACCTAACCCATAGAATGTCTGGTCTAATCTGTTCATTCTCTCAAGAGCTCAACCCCCCCCCCCCCCCCCCCCCCCCCCAGAACCTAAGAGCCTAAAGCCTAAGCCAACCACGCCTCCAAAGAGGTCATTATTTATACTCTAATTCTTGGCAGACTACACAAAAATGTTTCATATTCAGAAAAGCTTGTACCTGATTGGTTAGTCACAATGGCATAAGGTCTCCCCATCCTGAACTCTTTCTAAATTCCTAACCATACCAGTTTTAACAAAAGAAGCATACATGATTAATACATTTTTATGTTTTTGCAACATTTACTAGGAAAACTTTTCGTTCTAATTTCCTCTTTCCTGTCACATCGCGGCAGGAAGGATACTTTAACTATCACTGCTACATTGCCACAATCACAAGAATGTACAGTTCATAGTGGCCTTCACTCCTTTGTGTCTTGAGGCAAGCTGGCACAATCTGCGCATGCTCTCTTCTTTTTAATGCAAGTCACAGTCTTGTTGGATTCACAGGCAGCCATTTAATTTTAGGCGCAAAAACATAACGAACACAAAAGAGTATTAACTTCATGTAAATACACCCATTATGTTTCCCTCCCTTATACTAATACTCTGTATAAGTAATTTCCTAGCAAAGCTATTAGTTTAAAGCAGCTTTTCTAATTGTTTGTGTACAACATGCAAAATGTGCAATGTACAACATAGCATTATTATGCATTTGTGTAGATTTTAAAAGCGCACACAGCAACATGCTTTAATGTTTTAGATAGCTTTTCATGCAAAAAAGCGTTTAGCCCCATGTGTAGTGTTTGGTGCATTATTAAGTCACACACATTATAAAAATAGATGTTATAAACTGAAATATTTTTTTTCTAAATATGCAACAAGCCAAAGTCTTTTAAGACAGGGACAGGGATGTAGATTATAAGTAGGACTCCCGGTTTTCCGGTTAAACGGATTTGTACATATAAATACAGATGGAAAACTATATTTCCTTTGTCTGTATTTATATGTAAAAACTGCAAAATACTAGCAAATTTTGCCTTGCTGCCGTGCTCCAGTGTAGCCGTTCTCTTCACCTCAGCCCTGCTGGGGTCAGTTCCTATTCTCTCATGTCCTGCCTATTTCCTATTCTGGGTCATTCCGAGCCTGGTGGCTGTTACACTTGCGTCCCATGCATACCTTACTCCTTGCATCCATACCTGGTGGTGGTATTCAGTCACTCATTACCGTCAATGAATTGCCGTTGGTGAAGCCCAGGAAATCCACGCCTTGAGTCTGAAGTCGGAGAAGCGCTGTTACACCCCCACCCCGAACGTCTTACTCTGCTCTCCCATAAGGCCTCTCCACTTCCTCTGGCTTGTCACTGCACCTGTCCAGCTTTTGTCGTTGCCGTGTCCCGGGGCTATTACCCCCAAGCAGCAACACTCACACGGTTGCACTATTTTCATATTTCCAATCATTAAAAGGCTTAAAAACAGACTTTACAGTATGTGGTGTCTGGGATTCTTAATTGCAGCGGTTACTCGACAACCATAACGTGTCTAATAATTGTTTTCTGATGAGCAAACGGCTGCTTGTTGTGCGTTGGGAGGACAACAACGCCGTTATCCAACCCCTTGAGCGGTTATCTCAGAGCCAGGAATCTGCCTTTGACAGATCCCTGCGGGCAGTGGAGATATTTTTAGGCAGGCCTTGTCGTACCAGGCCCAGTGCCAGTGGTAGAAAGAGGCTCTTGTAGCACCCTCCTCCGCCTAAGGGAAGATGTAGCTTGGTTATCTTTTAGTCAGCATGGACAGAATTGGCCTCAGCCGACGTAGCAACTTCAGGTCGGTGTCTTTGAAAATGGCCTATCGAGGTCAGAAAAAAGCAATTGCATATCAGGTTTGTCTCTTCTACTGTCCATCCTTGTTCCCCTCTGGGCGAGCCCCTCTAGCCCTGTCTTATTATCTTAGACACAGCCAGGGCTCTTTCCCCCAGCAGCAGTCCTGGGGTCGTCATTTCTAGGTCTAGCTCTGCTTCCCAGCATGCGACCGTTGGTGCAAGACACTAATGTAAATTTTGGATTGGGGAGGGGGGTTTGGTGGGACCTGATAATACATTTCTCGGGAGGGGGTGGGGGGGGTATTCTTCCTGCCATATGCAGAGTGACGATTCGGGGGCTCTAAGAAGGGGTGAAAAAACAAAAAGGTCTCTTTAACAAGTGAATGGTCTTTTAAAGATCTGTGAAGTGCTCGGGTGTGTGTGTCCCCGGGAGACTGTCTCAGCCCGGGCTGACACACACAATGGAGGGGGAAGGGGGAGGGCGGGAGGCTGAAGCCTTTTGAGCTCGATGGGCATTGCCTATCTAACGGACACACGGCCCTTTCACTGCGGTCTTTGAAGAGAAAGAAGGCTGATTCCCTTCTCACGTTATGACCACCACAACATGAGGCGAGCTGATGGATCACCATGGGAACCGGATGCAGGCCTCTGGATCTAAGGGACCTTCCTCATGTGTATTCTTCTGGCATCCGCTGAGCAAAATCAATTAAGAAGAACATAGAATAAATATTGGCAAAGCCAACAGGACTGCCTTTTGTTAGAGTAAGTGTTTGGTGTGCTGCCTCCAGCTGACCTGTAAAGAAATCCCACAATTATATATTTTGGACCACACCAGCACAGGGGCTTGGAGTACGGCCCCTTTGCTGATTAGACAATCTGCAGAATTAAGGTGTACCTTGAAAGAAGAGTGTAATTAAAAGGAGTAAAAAAACGTCGTTTCCACTATAAATGGTGAACGTCAAAGGCTCACTCGGCAAAATATAAAGGGCCAATATTTTCAATATAACTCTGTCTGTGTGTGGGGCGTGGCTTAACAAAATGGCCGGCTAGACGCGTTTTAGTTCAGCTCCTGCCCTAGCATTTTAAAATCCTGCAATATCCTGGCACTTTCTTATTAAAAACGGTGCTCCTGAGGTGAGGAGCCCTCCCGGACCTTGACCGCATCTAACTCGCCTGGGGATCGCCGATGGTGGAGGCAGGGAGCCCGGCGGCCCGCTACGGACCTGATTGCGCCCGCGGCTGGCAAATGGCGGCCGCCTCGCGTTGAGGCAATTGCGGAGAGATAAGGGACCCTTTGCAGCGGCTGCGCGCCCCCACGGAGGTAGGCAAGGAGACGCGCGAGCCCCAACGAGGCAACTGCCACAGGCGATGGTGACCTGGTGCGGCTGAGGGGGAAGTTGCGCGGGCCTCGGAGGGCGCCCCCTACGCGAGGCCAAGGAGGTGCGGCCTAAGTACGTTCCAGCGCCGGAGGTGCCGACAGTGAGAACGGAGACCGGGCCCACAGGGTCTGAGCGGCCAGAGGAGTCTTTGTCCCTTCTTCTCCCCCGCACCATCAGGGGGACGGCTGGTTCTATTGGGGCTCCGGGCCTGGAAATCGTGAGAGGCCCTCTGGAACCTCGGAACCACTCCCGCGAAGAGCAGCAGAGAGCAGACCCATCCTCGCGAGGTTGGTGGGGGCGACTGCCGGCGAAGGGGTGCGGCTGGCAGACGGGGCACTGGGGCCCCGGAGTGGGTGCTGGGGGTGCACTCAGGACGGAGAGGCCTTCGTACAGCCCAAAGGCCCCTGGACACTGCAAAGACCACAGAGGACGGAGCTCTCCCTGAGACCGAGCAGCCTGGGTGCCGCTTCCCCCCCCCACACCCTGTTTGGAGCCAGTTGACATTGTTGGTGCTCTGCAGCGGGGGAGATCGGGTGGTGCCTGGCGGAGTCGAGGAGTGGAACTGTCTGGCAGAGGGGGTGTACAGTCTCGTGGTTGTGGCCGGACTGTGGCGTGGTGCCTTGCGGGTTGGACTGTGAATGCTGGAGCTTGGCCCTCCCCCACCTCGCTTTTTGGTGGGGCGGCGACCTGGGTGTCCCTGCGGTGGTACCAGAGTGGACTGATGATAAACGGAAATGTGGTAGACTAGAGACCTAACCTGCGGGTCCCCTGTGTCTGGACCGGCCGGACCCAGGGTTGCTGCTGTCAGGGCTACACTGCCACTCAAAGGGAGATACAACAAGGTACGCAGGTCCCTCCTGGGAGGTGTCCGGTGGACCACCCTCGGTGGCCCACATTACTATGGGAAAGGACGGACCGATGAGGGGAGCCCAGGCGAACAAAATTGTACAGTATACGGTCCCGGGCCCCACGGCGGCGGAGCGCCCTGGGATGGAATGGAGGGTGGAGGCCCACCCAGAGGCTGCGGCCCGAGACAAAGCTGATATCCTTCCGGCGATCCGTGACTCCAGGGTAGTGCTGGAGACCAAGATGTTCGGGATGGCTATGGACATCAACCACTTACTCCTTGACCTCAGGAAGGTAGCGGACAGGGTCACCACCAAGGAGGGGCATCTGACAGTATTACAAACTGAGGTCCGGCAGATGAAGGAAACTGTAGCGGCTCTCCAGGAGCATACGGCCCGATTGGAGGATCGGGCGGAGGATGCAGAGGGGCGTTCCCGGAGGAACAATCTCCGCTTCCTGGGATTTCCGGAACGCTCAGAAGGGCCGGCGGCGGACCTATTTCTTGATGACTGGACCGGCAAGGTCTTCCCGAACCTGCAACTATCCAAAATGTTCGCAATAGAGAGGGCCCATAGAACTCTGGGGCCGCCTCCGAAGCCGGGGTCTCCACCTAGGGCCATAATAGCCCGGTTCTTCAATTCTAGAGACCGGGACGTGATCCTCCAGCATATCCGCAAGTCCGGCCCGCCCATGTATGATAACCACGATATTCACATCTTCCCGGACTACACTAGAAAAGAGCAGGAACTTCGGTACAACTTTCTGCAGGTTAAACGACAGATGCGGAGTCACGACGTCAAATACTGTCTGCTCTTCCCAGCCAGCCTCCGAGTGCAGCACGGCGATAGGACACACTTCTTCGACCGCCCATCGGATGCGGAGGACTGGATGGATGCGCTGGGCCTGGCGTGCCACGACCACACACAAGGATGGCAGGAACAGAGGGGGCGTGGCCAACAGCATGACGGGCTAGGTCGTGCTTCTCCGGAGCTCCTGCTGGATGCCTCGCATTCCGACTTACTAACAGACCCAAACAACACAAAAACTGGAATCGGAGGTGCCCCTGACAGCCCTGACTTTGGGGGACGCGCCGGAGGGCGAATCTGGCCGCTGTGAACGGAGCGACGCCGGCTGGACGGTGATCCCCCTGGTATCCCGGAGGTCCGCAAGATGGCGGCGTGACCTAGGAGCCGCGAGCGGAGCCGATCGGGACTCCGTATCTGGACAGGCAGACGGCCTGTGGGACAGGGACACGGCTGCACGGACGGCCCGAGGGAGCGCACGCAAAAAACCGACCCTGCCGGGGGCTGCAAGGGGAGACAGTGAGCCCCGGTGAGAGACCCGCGCCTTTACCAACATGGCGGCGGCACCGACTCCGTGGGTCTGAGACTGCCCCGGAGACCGTCGAGGAAGCTTGACCCGCGATACCCCTGAGGCGGGGGCGAGAAGGAGCGGGGCGGCACCGGGAGATTACGAACGTTGTGGAAGTGGTTCCCCAGGCGGACGGGGCGATTCGCCGACCTAACCAATATGGCGGCCATCCACTTCAGTTAGTGTGGGTACACCGGCAGCTACCGCCCAAGCTAGACTCCGATCACCACTGAGGGGCGCCTACAGGTATCAGCTGAGGAGGGACTGGCCTAGCGGGGAGCAGACCACTAGCGAGCGGAAGCGCTGGGGGAGTCCCTGGAGCGGGCGGAGGATGCCTGGGGGGCCACTGGGTGAGAGCGACCAGAGACGCGGGCCAGGCCACCTGGCTGGACTGCTGCCTTGCATGAGGGAAGGCCCCTGGATCCCGCAGTGATTCTCAGGGCGGTGGCAGGCTTATCCGCCCCTGTGCTCGGTCTGGCTCCTGTACCCTGAAGTTGGACTACTGACTGACGACCTTGAGGCGGCCGGTCCTCCAGGCCGCAGCTTGCCAGAGACGGTTGGCCCGGAGATCTAGTGCCACAAGCTGAGCCTTCCATCCCCTGCTGCACCTCCCCCCCCCAGCCTGCCTTCCTTCTGGGGGTGAGACACAGAATACACACTCCTGGGTGGTCAGGTGCGCCAAGCAGCCGCTGGGTCATCAGGAGCCGCCCAGGCTATCCCGCCGGTATCGGTGAGTCATGGGGAAGGGGGACAAGTTACCTAAAGTGCCCAAGCAGGGAACAATGGACAGCTTCACAGCACCGCGCACGGCCGCAGTGGGAACAGGCGAGACGTCTGGTACGCGATCCGACACTGCGCTACTAATGGAGGCCATCCAGGCGTCCCGAACGGATATTCAGGAATCGAGAGCGGCACTGGAGGTGAAAATAGGGGAGGTGTGCTCTGAGGTGACACTTCTACGACAGGACTTTCGGAACCTCTCTGACAGGGTTGGTGCCGCTGAGACGCGACTAGGTGAGGCGGAGGACTCTATCACCACCTTGCGCAAGGACATGGCGGAACTAAAGGCGTCTCACCGCCAACTGCAATGGAAGGTGGACGATGCCGAAAATAGAGCACGACGGAACAACCTCCGCTTCGTCGGCTTTAGGGAAGGGATCGAGAAAATGGACATGGTGACCTTCCTGCGCACATGGCTCCTGGAGACGTTCCCTACAGTGCAATTCTCCCCCTGCTTCATCATTGAGAGAGCACATAGGGCTCTTCTGGCAAAACCTCCGGAGGGAGCTCGACCACGACCAGTCATCGCGCGTTTTCTTAACTTCGCGGACAGGGACCTCATCCTCAGGGAGGCGAGGAAGATGGGAGAGATACGATTGGAAAACGCTCATATAATGGTCTTCCCGGACTATAGCCAAGAGGTGCAAAAACAACGCCGCGCTTTCGACTCCGTCAAAGCGAAACTCAGAGATCTACGGATCACATATATGCTCCTTTTCCCAGCCAAACTCAAGGTGATCTATAAAGACCAGTCGCTTTTCTTCACTCACCCGGACGATGCATGGCAATGGCTGGAGGAACGCCCGATCCTGAACAGCAGGGACAGGGTCAGCTGAGACGTATCGGAGAGATCTCAAAATGGTGTAGCCCAATGGGACCTTCCTAAGATGCAAAGACAGAGAATTGCGAGGAAGTCGAGGAGACAATTCCAGGCGACACCGTACCATGGCAGGGATGTGAGACCCACGCGCAGAGGACGCTCGGCCTCGCCAGTCGGGACGGCCAGGACGGACTTCCTGTCCGCGAGGTTGCGTTCGCACACAAGATCGAAGAACGACGAGGAGGGAGATCTGACAGGACACACATTGGAGGAAGAAGACTTGGGGGGAGGAGGCCACTCCGCGCACCCGCTTGTGGAGGAGATCCGTGTGATGGAACAGGACGTCTCTGGACAATTGAGCGCACCGGAATCAGAGACACAGGACTCTAAATCGTGAATCACAGGGTTACGGATCATTGACTGATGGTCGGGGAGGAGCGGACGCCTCCTATCAGCCACGTCCTCTGAACAAATATGATAAGGGTCACGGGAGTGGCATCCGGCCGGAGGACTGGAGAGCACGCAAGTTGACACGCGTCTTTGTTACACAAGTTCAAAAGTTATTTGACTCTTTGTTTCCTGGGTATTTAACAGGGAGGGTGTTTGTGGGTGGGCGACAGGCCTACTCCTGCGGAAAGTTATTTCCTGCGTAGGGACAGTACTGGAAGGGGAGGGAGGTGGGGAGGAGGGGAAGACAGGGAGTTATCTTGTTTGTTTGGAAGGAGTTCAAGGGGAAGAAAGTTGGGGGAGACACGTTTACACTGAACGAAGACAGCAGCACGCGCTAACTACACGCTTCACCTATACAGATCGGGGGTTGGGAGATGGTAGATCCTATGTGCACCAATGGCGAACACTGTAATCACTCCACAAGAGGGAAATAGGAGATTGAGCATCCTGACGTGGAACGTCAATGGGTTGGGAGCCAAAATCAAACGAGGTCTAGTGAATGCCTACATTAAAAGGGTAGACCCAGACTTTACCTTTTTACAGGAAACGCACCTCAAGGGCAATCAGTGCGCCTTTATCGCTCGGGGGAGGCACAGGGTGTTAGCACATGCGGGATACACTTCGGACTCTAGAGGGGTGGCAGTCATTGTTAAAAAAACGTCCCCGTTCTGCGTCACACGCACCTGGCTAGACCCTCAGGGTACTTACGTGGGAGTGCAGGGTACCTGGAACAGGCGTACTTTTACGCTAGTCTCGGTTTATGCTCCGCCCAAACTACAACCCCGTACACTCACGGCGCTTACGCACATACTCCTAGAAACTTCTGATACGATACAAGTAGTGGGAGGGGACTTTAACGATGTCATGCATACAGACAGGGACAGGTCTGGTGGGGTGGCTAGGAGTGGACACCAAACTACACTCTACAGCAAGATGTCAGCCATAGGTCTCACAGACGTCTGGCGATGGCTCCATCCAACACAACAAGCGTACTCATACTACTCGGGGGCACATGGTGTGTTTTCGAGACTGGATTACGTCTTTATGTCTCGCCACTACCTGAAGGCGGACGACACCGCAGAATACAGAGCCAGGGGTATATCGGATCACTCTCCGCTATTAGTTGGGGTGGGACAGACCCAGGGGAGGAATTCTGGATCGTGGCGCCTGGCGGCATGGGACTTACAGAACACGAACATACTCAGAGGCATACGAGCTGACATTAAGGTGTACCTGGCCGAAAACATGGGCACGGTCGACTCTAGTGTTACCCTATGGGAAGCCATGAAACCGGTACTTAGGGATAGGATAAACTCTAGGTTGGGTGAGGAAAGACGGAAACTTCAGGCGGACGTGGCCGCATTGGAACAGGACATCCTAGAGAGAGAGAGGGACCACTTGGTGAGGGCAAACACCGAGACCCTCAGGAGGCTTCTGGACGTGCAGAAACAATACAGGGAACTAGTGACCGACGAGGCGAAGACCCAATCCCTCGCCACGCTTCATAGGTTACACGACGTGGGGGACAAGTCAGGGAAGCTACTGGTTCGGCTCAGCAGGAAAGAAAGGGCGGAGAGATGGATAGATAGTGTTAGAACCATTTGGGGTGACCAGGTTAATACTGACACGGAGATCGCCGAAACTTTCGCCACACATTTTGAGGCGTTCTATGCGGCCCGAGATTTGGCAACACCAGAAGAGGCGCTCCGGTACCTCGACAAAACGCCCCTGCCGACCCTGCCACCCGAATCCATGGATGCCCTGGAGGCGGACATTTCGGTGGATGACGTTACCGAGGCTCTCGCTAGAGTGCGGCCAGGAAAAACCCCGGGCCCCAACGGTTTCCCGGCGGAATTTTTCAAGCGCACGGCGGACCTACTAACGCGGCACCTTCAGAGTCTCTTTGCTGGTGCCCTTGGACAAGGAGCACTGCCCCCGGACTTGACCAGGGCTACCATTGTCCCGATATACAAGGAGGGCAGACCGCGGGATGAATGCACCTCGTACCGACCCATCTCCCTCCTGAACACGGAGGTGAAGGTCCTAGCCACAATCTTGGCGGCCCGCCTGAGGACAGTCATCACTGGCCTGATACATATGGACCAATCGGGTTTCCTACCCGACAGAGCCACTAAATTGAATCTCAGGCGAACCCATAATTGGCTACAGGAAGTCAGAGGCCGTAGCGACCCTCACTGGTTCCTGTCCCTCGACGCTGAAAAGGCGTTCGACGCAGTGCATTGGCCCTTCCTCTTTAAGGTTCTAAGTAGGTTTGGTTTGGGGGCAAAGTTCATCCAATGGGTGCGACTCCTATACACGGCCCCGAAAGCCAGGGTGCGAGTCAACGGGACGCTGTCACGTCAGTTCCAGATTCAGAGAGGCACTCGACAAGGCTGCCCCCTGTCCCCCCTTTTGTTCACCCTTATGATAGAGGTGCTTGCCGCCAGGGTGCGACAAAACGTGGCAATAACCGGCTTTAGGAGCAGTGCCACGGACCCGCAGTCTGAAAAAATTTCACTGTACGCAGACGATGTTCTGCTTTATGTCACTGAGCCGGAAGCCTCGATCCCGGAACTATTCCGAGAAATAGAACGATATGGTACTATGGCGGGACACAAAATTAACTGGCATAAATCGGTCCTCTACGACCCGAGGGGCCGGAACCACTGGGGTCCGATACCTGCCGACCTCCAGACTACCTCGGAGGGCTTCCAGTACCTCGGGATCTATATAACCACGGACGAGCCTCTTTCCTTCAGCAAGAATGTAGAACGGATCATACTGGCTGCGGTGGAGGATATGAACCGGTGGAGGCAGCTTCCGTTGACTCTCCTAGGCAGGGCGGCCATGTTTAAAATGGTTACACTGCCGAAATACCTATACGCTCTGCAAAACGAATACTACCCGTTTCCAGCAGCGGTCTTTCGTAGGATACATGCAGACGTGCGCTCCTTCCTATGGCTAGGCAAGCATGCCAGAGTGGCCCTGTCGACGCTCCAGAGGCATCAGTACAGTGGGGGGATCTCGCTTCCCAATTTGGAGGCGTACAATTGGGCTGAACATCTTACACCAATAAATGATTGGCTCCATGCACCGGCCGATCACCCAACATACGCTCGGGAGAGAGCGAAATTGGCATCCAAACACTTACTATCGTATCTATATGGACCCTCTCGTAGTACTTCACTCCTCCCGGCGACAGCCCTGACGATAGCTGCCTGGACGAAGGCCAACCGTCGTATAGGTTGGGATAAAAGGCCTACACGACAGACTCCACTGTGGCACTGCCAGTGGCTTATGGAACTCCACAAATTACGGGGCTTTCAGAGGTGGGACGACATAGGCATCTCCACTATAGGGGACGTAATAGCTAAGGGAGAGCTCAAATCGTTCCGGGTGCTTCAATCTGACTTTGGGCTCCACAACACGCAACACTTTAAATATCTACAACTACGCCATGCATGGAATGCCCAACACATTACACTCACAGACATTCCTGAGTATGCCCCCCTGGAAGGGCGGCTCCTTCAGGAACGGATTACAGAAAAGGCGGTCTCCCTGACATATAAAACACTAACTAACCATATGTTGGGTGATTTAGTAAAGTTGAGGGCTACTTGGGAGGCAGATGTGGGAACGATGGAGGATCTGGATTGGGACACGGTCCTGATGCATCCGCGGGAGGTTGCGGTCAAATCCCGGTTACGTTCAATATACTCCACAGAACTTACTATGACAGACAACGGCTGTGTAGAATGGGGAAAATAGAAGATCCAGGGTGTCTCAGGTGTCATAGCGAGGTGGGAGACTTCTTTCACACGGTATGGTCCTGTAGTGTCATACAAACATATTGGACCCAGATATTCAAAGAGCTGGAGGAGGTCCTGGAGGTCCCTATCCTGCCAGACCCTAAGATGGCGTTATTGGGCATGACCAATGAAGTAGATCTGACGCGCCCCCTCCTTATTTTCCTGGTCCTAGCATTGGTGGTGGCAAAAAGGGACATTGCAAAACATTGGGGGGTGCCGGATCCACCGTCCCTTGAGGAATGGAGGAGAGGGCTCGACCTCTACATGGCAGCGGAAAGGGTGACCTATAAGGCAAGGGGCTGTCCCAAAAAATTCTGCAGAGTGTGGTCCAAATGGAGACAATACCATGGGCTGGATGGGGGGTTGTGAGGGTGGGCTTCTTTGTCGGGGGTGGGATGGGTCAGCGGGGCACACAGGAAGTCGACATTGACAAGTTGTAAGTCATTTTTGTGTCAATGGGCCGACATGGGGCAGGGGAGACTTGTCACATGGACAATGTAGTGTGCTAGGGGCACGGGCGAGAGGGGGAGCGGGAGGGTAGGGGCGGCTGCTACAAGGTTCTAGGTTCACAATTGGACAGAAAGGTTAAAACGTGTTTCTTGCTGTTTAAGAAGGGTGGGGGGAGTATTTTAGTTCACGGAAAAGCAGAGGAGTGGAACGCTCTTTGATTGCTCAGAAATGTAGGTGGGACGAGTCAAAGACACCCTATTAAATTCGCCGCCCGACCTCCGGGATGTGGGCTGAATGGCCCTGTGTCCACATGATAATGGGGTGAGGTACTATTTGTGTCTTATGTCAGAAATATCTGAGTGTTAGTCACCGATTCACAGAGATTCTGCAATAAAAACAAATTTGAAAAAAAAAAAGGATGGCAGGAACAAAGACGGCGGAATGCACGACGGCGGAGCCAGCGACGCGGAAAGGGTGGACAGCCCCAGGAGAGCGCGCCGTCGCACAGAGCGAACGCATCACGGTGGTCGATTCCAACCCAAAACCAATTCACCCCACTGTGTTTGGTGCAGGAAACACAGTCGGACTCAGGGGGAGCCGCCAGTCAAGTTGCTGAACCTGCACAGGACAAGTGACTGGTAACTCAGGTGGTCTGAATGTAACGTAGGGGGCCCTGGACACTGTGAATATCTTTATACTTTAATCTGGGGGGGATCAATGCAGCCTGACGAGTTAGAGATGGGGCTGTTCCCCGGAGTGGTAAGAGTATAACGAGGTGGGGACGGGGGGCGGTAAACCTGTGTATCACAGTGACCGTACTATTGTGCCAAATTCACCTTAAGTGGCCGATTGTAGAGTGCCGAGGTGGCCAGCTAGGCCTCGGCCGGGCAGGGCTGCACGGTGCCAGTCAGTCGGCTGAAGATTCTTCTTGACTATAAAGTATTCAATTGCTGTGTTTATCTTGTTTAATTCACTAATTACAAGTTGAAGGGGGGTCTGAGGGAGGGAGAGTCTTTGGGGCGCGGTTCGAGGTCTCCTGACCGGTTCCGAATTGGGAGATGCGGTACTACCGCCTGTGGGTGGGTGATGTTGAGGTTCCTTGTTTTGGTTCAGGGAGGGATGCTGCCGGGTCACTTTATAACCTTGTTTTGAAATGTCAGGGTTGTTTACTTTTTGGGGGGTCACAATGCATGTGGAGAGGATTCTGATGGGCACCAATAGGGGCGCTGAGACTTCGAAAATTGCTAACTTAGGATGGGCGATACACGTAAATACAAATTCATAACGTGGAATGTCAGGGGGCTCAATAATATGATTAAGTGGATCAGGGTGGCCACCTATCTCCGGCGTTAGGGGGTCAGTTTTGCATTACCCCAGGAAACACACCTTTGGGGGGACTGCCTTAAGTTTCTGCAGCATAGATGGCGGGGACAGTTTTTTGCCACATCTTACTCCGGAATTGCCAGGGGGGCGCTTATTTGGGTAGCACCGGGGGTCCCCTTTAAGGCCATACACACAACCCTGGATCCAGAGGGCAGGTTTGTAATAGTGGTGGGAACTCTGGATGGGCACAGTGTATGCTTGGTGAACATTTATGTCCCAAACACTGACGATGGGGAATTCCTAGGCCGAGTGTTAGGCCAGTTGGATATAGACACAGAGCTCCTCGTGGCAGGGGATTTTAATTGTGCATTTGACGGGTTATTGGATAGATACCCCCAAAGCCAGATGCCACACCCAAAATGAGAGACGCAATGACCCAGATGCTTCAAAATTATGACCTGATCGATGCACGGAAACACTGTAATCCTGCTCATTGGGTGTACTCATGTTACACGCCTGCTGCCAACACCCACAGTAGATTAGATTATTTATTTCTTCAAGGCCTGGTAACAGACCGGATAGAAGAGATCCACTAGCTGGCGCGCTACCTGCCTGACCACTCCCCGCTCTTGCTCACGTATTTGGTGGGTGGACCTCGGCCCAAGATCCTGCTCTGGAGACTCAACTTGGAGGCGTTCGGGGATCCCACTTATAAGGAGGCTATCTTGCAAGGGCTCGTGTCATACTTAGAAGTGAACTGGGGGTTGGCTAGCACTCGGGCGACTGAATGGGACGCAATGAAGGTGGTCATTCGGGGGACCTGTCTGTCCACGGAGGTGGGGGTGAGACGGGTACTAGAACGAGAACTTCGACAACAAGAGGACCGTTTGGCGGAGATGGAAAGAGACTTCCCCACAGACAAAGAGCAACGACCTGAATGGACGGCCACGTGACAACAGCTGGGGGACATCTGGGCCTCACTCGGCAAATTTAACAGGGCAGCCAGCAGGCGGAAATGGTACACAGAGGGCGACAAAGCGGGGAGGCTGATGGCGCATTTGATTAGGGCAGAAACCCAACCCCACCCGATTCTGGCACTGCAGAATGAATTGGGCCAGATTGTGTATACACAGAAGGCGATTAACGAGGTGTTCCGACCCCATCTATACAAAATATATTCAGAATCGCAACTTTTTGCGGACACCGAAGACACAGAGCTGTACCTTGAGGGGATACAGCTACCCGGTATTGAAGCGGAAAGCCAGGAGGATCTGGGGGGGGCCACCTGCAAACAGCAAAATCCCCGGGGATGGACGGATTAGCGGCCGAACTTTATAAGGAATTCTGAGGGGTTTTGGTCCCGAAGCTCCTTGAAACTGCAATGGAGGCCTACGACCGGGGCCTGCTCCCGGACTCCATGCGGGCGACAACGATAGTCATGCTCCCTAAGCCAGGTAAGGATCCTCTCCTTCCCGGATCCTATAGGCCTATATCCATGTTGAACGTGGACTTAAAAATTATTAGCCAGGTGCTGGCCTCTAGACTCCTTCACTATCTTAGATGTCTGGTCCAATCATGATCAATCGGGGTTTATCCCAGGTCGGAACACCTTGTGGAACATCCGCCTCCTGGCCCACATCATGCAAACCTTGAAGGGACGGGTTAGGCAAAGCACACTAGTCTTTTTAGATATCGAACAAGCGTTCGACTCGATCCGCTGGACCTACCTCTGGAAGGTACTTTTAAAACTGGGACTGGGGGAAGGATTTGTAAAATGGGTCCAATTACTGTACACCAGGCCTTTGGCCAGAGTCCGTATGGGTCGTTGGGTCTCGGATGAGATACCCATATCGAGAGGAACATGTCAGGGGTGCCCTCTCTCACCCCTGCTCTTTGCCCTGGCAATGGAGCCGCTGGCATGCCATCTACGTACTGGGCTTAGGGGCCAGGGCATTGAGGTAGGAGCGGTGGAGCATGTGGTGTCTTTGTATGCAGACGAAGCCTTGATTTATCTGAGCCAACCGACGCAATCATTGCCAATCTTGATGGCCGAATTATCGCAGTTTACAGCTGTTTCTGGCCTCGCAGTAAATAGGTCAAAATCCCAGCTCTATGCAAATGGAGAGCAGTCTGAGTGGGAGGGGGTCCTGCGTCCGGAGTTGGGGCTCCCGTGGGTAAATGACACACTCCGCTATTTAGGGATCTGGATTAGTCGAGATTCCAATGCTTTCTTCCAACATAGCATGGGGCAAATAATCCAGGGTTTGAGGGGAAGTATCGCCTTCTGGAACACCCTTAAGCTCTCCTTGATGGGGAAAATCACTCTCATCAAGATGGTGGTCCTCCCGCGCTGCCTGTATACTATGCAGGGGTCCTTCTCTGAGCTACCGCACCGGGTTTTCCGGGAATTGGATTCCCTCCTTGTCCTCCTATTATGGAACGGGAAGAGATGCAGGGTGAGTCTGGAAGTTCTGAAGCGCAGATGGGGCGCAGGGGGATTGGAAGTCTCCGATCTGGAGGTCTCCGATCTGGAGCTGTATTACTTCGCATCACAACTGCAACATGCTATTGCATGGTTGGATACGGACCCCTCCTGGGAGCGGTCCTTGCTGGCAGGGACTTATGGGAGTGAGCAACTGGGAGTGCTGCTGTGGCAGGGGGGGGCGGCGAGATCACATCCCTCCACTGATACGATTGGTCGCCACGATCTGGGATAGAGTGGAGAGACGACACGTCGGCAGCAAGCCGTTCATCCCTGACTTTGATCTATGCCTGCTGCCACCCTTTGCCCGGATTGCACGGGTCATGTCCACGAATAAATGGATGGAGGGAGGCTGCCTTATGCTGGCTGATTTATATCCCAACGATAAATTCATTTCTTACCAGGAGGCAGTTAACGCCTTCGAGCTTGGGCCAGGACAATTCCTTCAATACGCCAAACTAGTGGCGACTGTGCGGCAGCTGTGGCCCACGTTTCCGGAGGCCCCGGCACACACCCGTATTTTAGTCACTATGTTGGCACTAGCGGGGGGTCAGAAGTTCGTGACTCACCTCTACAGGGCCCTGAGGGAGGATAAACGGCTACGGCCCTTGGCGATAGAGGAAAAATGGCAGCGGGCGTGTCCGCAGGAGATCACTCCCCGTGAATGGGAAAAGATCCATGAAAGTGTGCGAAAGGTGTCAGTGAGCAACCGCTTTAAACAAATTCAATATAATATTATACACATGGCCTACCTGTCCCCAAAACGTCTTCAGGTTATTGACAATACCAGGGATTCCCATTGTCCGAGATGCCGCAGCCCCATGGCAGACTTTGTGCACATGGAGTGGACGTGCCCCACCCTTCAATCATACTGGGTGTCAGTTCTGGAAGCTCTGGCGAGGGTGTCGGGATGGGTAATAGATTTGGACCCGCGCCCCTGCCTCCTGGGCTTGATCCCCCGAGACCCGAAAAGAAGGGTGAGCAGAAGGTCCCTAATGCTGGGCCTGGTTACAGCCTGCCGTCGTATTGCAATTCATTGGTTGTCCCCACAGGGCCCGACGCTGCAGAAGTGGAGGGCAGATCTGAGGGAATGGGCACTGGCAGAAGAAGAGCACATGAGACATACAAGAAGGGATGGGAAGCTACCTGAGGTCCTACAGGCTTGGGGGGTAATGTTTCAGGAGTTGGTGAGACAGGATGCCCCACTGACGCAAAATAGTCCGGAATTGATCACCTTGGGGCAGGGGGAGGCTCAGACCCAGGCTGGTGTGACACATGATGACCCGCCATAGAGCGCGGACGGCATAGACTCAATATTTGTATTCTATTTTTAGACCCGGCAGCGGGGGGGGGGGTTTCGAGGGGGAGGGGTTGGGGGCGTGGGGGGGGGAGTTCCTATACAGTTCAGTAAGGTTTTATAGGACACTGCACCAGCGTGAGGGGCAACCAAGTGCCCCCCCCATTATCCTCGCTATTGTTCAGTAATTGGCCGAGTGCTGGAAATGATAAGAGGATTTATATGTACAGGGCGACCAAGATGTATGATTGTACCTTACCTGCTTAAATGTGCTGGAGATGTAAATTGAAAAAAACAAGACAAATAAAGTTTTAAAAAAAATACTCTGTGTGTACATATGTCTTTACTTTGTGAACAAAGAAAGCAGTACATCCAACATATTAAGACTGAATATTAAATAAATGAACATTGACAGTGCCCCACGAGGTCTCTTCTTCTTTCACATTGACGGTGACAGTGCCCTCTGAGGTCCCCCCTCGTACACGGACGATGCCCTCCAAGGTTTTGGGTTTTTAGTGGTCTTCATTTCATTAGCAAACCAGAAAGAGCCTCTATGTCCTCAAAGTCTCTTAAAATGCACATGTGCTTGCACTACAATGGCAAAGTTTTCAGATGAATGTATTGTGTTGATCAATAACAACTGAGCGCATGTGTGCATTGTTAATTTAAATAAATGTGAAAAACACTAGCTATAGCATCGTCTTTTGCTTGTAGCAAAAATAAATGTGGATAAATTCAGTAAAAATGCCCAAAAAAAAATATGGATAAATACAGACGGAAATGGGCAAAAAATAAATACTATAAAACCGGAAGCCCTAATTATAAGGAAATTGAGCTGGGAAGAGAGAACACATTCTATGGTTATTCTTCACAACTAAAAAGGCCACTTAAATCACAAGTTTTTCTCTACACAGCAAAAACACATGTTAATTCAGCAAAATCATTTCAGACTGACTAGGCCTCATTGCATGTCTTATGTGCCATGTGTTTTCACTTGCACCAAAATGTGCGTCAATTTAAATGCAGTCTGTCTGAAGGCACAAAAAATAAAGCAATGCCTGACTCCAGATGAAATCTGCTCCATCAATCAACCCTTATGATGATTCAAATCATAATCAAATGATTTATAATTCATCACACATATTTAATTTCACAGGTGCCATTTTTTTTAGGCAAAAGCTGAGCACATAACAATTTTACTTCTATTTCTAAGGCAAACACAAGCCTTCTGTAATCAGATCATATATAGCCAAGCTCAAATGTTTAGTGCAGAGTTCTGTAAGGAGCTTCTTGGAACAGTTAGTCTTCTTTAAAACAAGTAACTAAAATAATAAAAGGAGAATTCAGCAGGACAGTTTCAGCATTTCTTTGCTCATCACCTTGCCATCAGTATGGCTCACACAGTATGGCATTCAGTACTTTTTCCATGCAAATTTGACTATTTAGGTGCTGAGAAACTCTGACAGAGCACCATCAATCCTTTGCACTTTTTCAACCTAGGCCTTTCACTCTTATTTTCAGTTTGATCAGATTCAGATGTTTCACCACAGCATCTCTCAGATCAAAGTTGTTGCACCATCCATTATGCAGATCTTGTGTAGCAACTGCAATCTGGTGAGAAACTGCACACTGTACATCAACCAGACCTACACAGCAATGGCTAGTGTTCTCATCAGTGTTTTCCACAAGTGCATTTGCATGTGCATTTTCAAGCCACTTTGGTGATGCTGAAACACAGTCTTTTGCAAAAGGTAACTCTGTGCTGCCATTGTGTTGCTTTATTATACTTGACACTTAAGGCAGATAGCTACAATCCATTCCTTGTCCAATCTGGTGTTCTGCACTCATTATCTTTGAGACCTCATTATGATCGGATTTCTGAGAAACTGGCAATCTATACCTGGGCATCAGTTTTTGCAATAACACCTTTTCCACTTTGCAGTTGTCATTTTTCTCACATTTCTGATGCAACCCTGTTGTTCTGCTTCTGAAACATTTTTTTGAGCCTCTTTTAATTCAACTGTGAAGATTTCATTGAATGTATATGCTAACAGAACACAAATTTGTGCAACTGAATTAGCATTTCTCTCTCGCATGACAACAGTGACTCCCAATTGAGCAGATATACTGCATGTTATGGTAAGGGCAATCAATTTCGAATTTTGGGCTGAGGTAACTACTGAAAACCATGAATCTTTGACAACATAATGTATAAAGAGCACAGCATGTGCTGCTTTTAATGTGTCATTGTACCTTTCAAATATGGGCCACCTACAAAATGGACATTGTTGGGCTGACTCAGACATTCATCCTTAAAGTCTGATTTTGGCTGTATGCATATTTCATGATATTTAGACGCTCATATTCAGTTTAATCACAAACCAATTAATTTGCTGACATTTCTGTGAAGTTAGGGCCAAAGGTCATTGGGCAATACATCACAGACCCTTGAAAACATTCATCTTTTTGAATAGGCAATGAGAGAGCGCAGCCCTCCCTCTCACTGCAAATTGGTGTATTTTCTTTCGAATAAACCTTCATTCCTAGTGCTGGGGCGCGATATTTTTTCTCTTTCAACTCTAGGAATGCCTTTGTGCAATTGTTGTCTAATGAAAGCGGATCAGACACATCCTTGTGTGTCAGCCTCAGTAAAGGCTTAGCCACCAGGGAAAGGTTTAGTAACCACTCTCTACAGCAGCTAACCATTCCCAAAGATTTCCTGACTTCTTTCTGAATTTGAGGTGGATTTATCTTGGAAATTATTTCCACCCTCTCTGGTGACACCTTTCTACCTCCTTTTCCAATTTTGCGTCCCAGGTATTCATCATCTTTTTGACAGTACTCCTGACTATTCTCATGCAATGGCACTGTGACATGAACTTTGCAAAAATCAATAAAAGTAAGCCATTCTTCAGCACATGGAATGTGAAAAAATATATTGCTGGATTCGGTACCACAGGACAACATGGAAAAATTATGCTTTTAATCTCCTGCGCTATTCTGTTCTTTTCATTTATTTTCTGTGAACCTGTGATCAGAAAGTTACACAAACTTCCAATCAATTCCATCAAAAATCCTTTTATTGGTAACATTTCTGCAACTGATGGTGTTCCTGAATACATGTCATCTGGTTCTGACATGTTCCGCACATTTTATTAATCTGGCATCCTTCTTTGTGAACTCTCTTATGTCTGTGTGCATTATTTTTTCAAAATCAGAAGGTAATTTTTCAACTGTCTTTTCTGAAATCAATGCTACAGCTGTCTCTTGTTGGGCCATTTTAAGATGTACATCCTCATCAGAAATCTGAAAATTAACATTAACTGGTGTACAGTAATTTGTGCTGTTTAATTTGCTCCTCAGGCTGCGGCGTAATTGCAGCAATACCACAGAATACAAAGCACAAGCAAATGACCTCTGTAAGAAACTAGAGAGTCGGAATTATCCGAAAAAGATCATCGACAATTGCAAAAAACGTGCTAGAAATCAGAACAGAGAAGCACTCCTTGAGAATACACCAAGAACACCTCCTGAAGAAATACTCACGTGTGTCACCACGTATAGCCCGATGACAAACAATCTAAAGAAGATGGTCAATAAACATTGGCGGATACTCACATCAGGTAACCTTACCTGGCAGAAACCAAGATTCGCAAACAAGAGGAGCAGAAACCTAAAGGATATCCTGGTCCATACTAGGCCAGTTCCGAAAAAACCAAGAGAGAATCTAAATCCATGGGGCAATCCACAAGTGACAGGTCACTACCCATGTGGCTCATGCTCTGTCTGCAACCTCACAAAACCAACCAAAGAACTGCAACTCTTACCGAATTTCAAATGGACTCTGAACAGCCACACAAACTGTAACACCACCCACGTGGTTTATATGATTACATGTCCATGTAAAATGAATTACATTGGAATGACATGCAGAAAAGCGAAACAAAGACTATGCGAACATAAGAGCAATGTAAAATGCAAAAAGAGTACCACGAAGATGGCTACCCATTACCTAGAGAAGGGCCACACAATATCGGACTTACAATGGGTAATCCTGGAAACGTTACCATACAAAGACCATACTGCCGAAAAAATTCTCTTTGAAAAAGAGCAAAGATGGGTACACAGACTCAAGACGGATACCGAAGGGTTGAATGATAATATACCCTGGCTCACGTTGGCAAGAAAATGAATACCCTAGGAGCATCCTGTGAGCAGACAAGGCATACTTAGTTCCAAACTATAGATATAAGGCCCCATCACAGATGGAAACTAATAACTGGGGTTGTCTATAAACAAATATTCAATACCCCCGAAAGTAACAGTGCCCCCAAAATATACACAGTAAAAGCAAGATGACACTGGTATACCTCCTACAAAGAAAAATACAGTCCAGTTTCGAAAGATGCATTGGACATAACACACAGTAGAACTATTCACACCAGTGAATGAGAAACCCACCTCATAGAGATATGAAAATAAAATACACCAATATGAGTCTATCAGTTAATAAAATGCAGAATCACATGTATTCATTAAGACTTCTACAAATGTCTAGATATGACAAGACTTATACTGCATCCTGAATAGGAAGACTCTATCATCACCAGTCCGTTTTGCATAGATAAAAACGAGCGTCGTAATAAAGAGAATCTCCAAAATTGAAAACGCATAGCCATGAATGTTTACGATGTCCTAGACAATACTATTAGCCCAATAGGAAAGTGATGAGGGCGTAAGCACCGCCTCCCAGACAGATCTTCAAAAGTAACCCGGAAATAACACGAACCACTTCCGGTTCGGTACGAGCAGAGCAGCGCGCACAACAGCGAGCTGAGGACGAGGCGCAATAGGTAGCGAGGAGACAGATTTGATCACGTCCACAAAACCGCAAGTATAAGACAGCCGCCCTAATAATTCCTCACTTTACCTCCCCTTTAGCCCGCTCCAAAATCTCTACCGGCTGAAGGAAGTGTGCAAAAATAATGCGCGAGGTAAACGCTAGCAATATCACTAACCGGCCTATGTATGTGTCATGACGCCGCTATAGACACCTGCGTTTCAGCTCACCAAAGCGCTCAGTATGCCTTGCATGCCACGACTAGAGGTCGAATCAATATCACATTCGCCTTGTTAAATGATTAGCAGACACAATCACTACCTTAGCATCACTATAGTCTGAAATGAATACGAATGCACGATACTATAAAAAATACACTCTGTCCCATTGCAAGCATGCTATAGGTCGGTGCTTGAGTATGGAAAGGATAAGAGAGAGTTGACACTTTAATGAATGAAAACGGTCTACAAAAGTATTGCCATTTTTTAGTTGTTTATTAGTTGATATTTACAGCAGTATTCTGCTGTGGGTGTGTGTCTCTTCCCCATCCCCCACCCCGTGTGTGTGCGCTGAAATCATGTGTTTACTCATTACAGGTACCATAAGACCTCCAAGACATAGGAACAGGTCAATAACCTTTTTCCTTTTCACCTTTTAACACTATATTTAATAATTCATTGCACGTTATTTTACGGTCCTGATGAATGCCCGTAAGTCCTAGAACAAAGGCCATTGAGGCAGAAACATGTCGACCAAATTTTTAACTTTTTGATACTCAAAGTGCAACTATAACTCATTAACCAGTTAACCAGATGCACTACAATTGAGTTTACCAGACCCAAAACCAGACCTAATAAAATTTTTGTCTTCCTGGCTTTTCGGTCTTTTTATCTCTGGCTCACTACTGCGCCAACCTTGGGCAATAACCTCCTGGTGGAGGCTGCATAACCTAATAGACCTAATGATTATGCACACACGTGAATCATAAGCGGAGAATCAAGATATACCGCTTAAAGACACCACCATACCCATCACGTGCCTGAGGGTCTTAATATTGGGACAGAAACCCCCCCACCATCCTGAAGACCTAAGGTTGATCAGGACAAGTGATCCTTTCTCCTTTGATTATACTATATCCTTTGGAAAATGAATGGATCAATATTCCATCTCCCCTACTTCTGATTAGAAGATTATTAGCAGCGCACAGCTGTGGGAGTCTCTACAAAAATTGGATCAAGAAATCCTATCGACTGCCGAAGGCATTCCAGAATGGCAGAAAACCTAGGATTAAGCTATTCCATAGAAGAGATTGACGCAATACTCGCGAGACCAGCACCGTTCATGAACAGTGACCTCTCACAAACCCTTTCCAATTCGACTGAATGGGATGAACTGACCGAAGTGAAAAAAGAAAGAGTCAGAACTGCCGTACATGGCATAATTATGACGGAATATTTGAGAGTGAATGCGGCACCCAGAGGCCTCTGGGTCACCACAGCACCAAGAATTTTCCTGAAGGATCTGGCTTTCAGAAAAGATTGGTCCGCCATTTCATGGAAATGTACGAGAGACTATCTAGTCCTGATCATAAAAACAGCCACAAGATTGGCGGATGAATTAACAATAAAAATCCGAATTCTAGAAACGAGTCTAAATAACACGGTCGACATCACCATATACAAAACAAAACTAGACGAAATTAACAAAGAAATGAGTGACTCTCACGAATACCTGATACAGACCAAGCTACAGAAACTAGCAAAGGAACTGAAGAAGTTCTCTATAGAAAAAGTGCACCCCTATAGCAGCAAAGACTACAAGGCAGACGACAACGCCTCTAATAATGGGTCAAACAGCAGTACGTCAAGTACCAGCTCTGACCAGGGAACCAACAATCATAACAATTCAAGACACTACCAACAGAATAAAAGAGGTAACCGCCGTGGACGGAATTCCTGGCGCCCACCCTTTTTCCAAATGGATAACCAAGGGATGCCCTTTCAGCCGTTCAATCCTCATTTCCAAGGTTGGATGAATCCATACTTCCAAGGCCCACAGATGATGAATCATCAGATGCAACCTCATGGTGGACAAAATTTCCAACCGCGCATTCCTTTTTTAGGGAATGGCCATACATCCGAGAGAACACGGAGAAGAGGAGTGACCTGGTCCGACCAGACCAGACAGGTGCAAACAAGGAGTGTAACAAAGGCCCAAACAGGAACACCCACGAATCCCTCATCGTGAATCTCACAGACAGAATTTTGACCAAAGATGAAGAGAGCATACTCAATAAAGGACTGGGATATGTTCCTACACCCAAATTGGATGTATTCAAGACTAAATGTGAAATGGCAGAATTCTGCCGGAAACTGAAATTGAAAGCCTTTTTCAAAGGAGATGGACCCGAAAACCGAGAAGGAGATACAACCCTAAAAAAGAAATCATCTTTCTGCCCATTAAACTCTCAGGTTCCAATCGAGATACAGACTTTCGAACAGGCAATTTTCAAGGGGATTGACGACCTGGCTCGAGATACACAGAAGCCATTCCAAAATATCACGAGATCTGAACAATTAGCATTGAATGCACTGACAAGTGACAACAACATAGTCATCAAGCAAGCCGACAAAGGCGGAGGGGTGGTTCTCCTAACAAGTGCGGGATACAACCAACAATGTATGGACCTTTTGTCCAATGACAAATTCTACAAAATCTTATCAACAGACCCGACACCAAGACTACAAACGACAATAGCAATGATGATAGAAGAAGGGGAAACCAATAACTGGATCTCCAAAAAAGAAGGGGATTACCTGAGAACTACAACACCAAGAACCCCGTACTTCTACTCTCTTCCTAAGACACACAAAGGACGGATACCACCACCAGGACGCCCCATTGTATCTGGAATTGGTTCAATTCTTGAACCTCTTTCCCAGTTCGCTGACCAATATCTGCGACCACTTGTTCAAAGAACCCCAACATACCTGAGGGACACAAGGGACCTCCTGAACCAATTAAAAAACATTGAATACTCACCAGACACCATGCTTCTGGTGGGTTTTGATGTCGAAAGTCTGTATACCAGCCTACCCCAGGAGAAGACCATGGCAACTCTAGAAGACACACTATTTAACACCACATGGTCATACAAAACTCCCAGACATTTCGTTCTAGAATGTTGCCGGCTGGCCCTTATGGAAAAAAAATTCCAATACAGAGACACGCTGTACCTACAATGCCACGGGACCTCGATGGGCAGTACATTTGCCCCGAGCGTGGCAGGACTATACGTGAGCACCTTTGAGGAGACACATATCCTCAATGAAACCAATAACCCTTATCATCATTGTATACTGTTCTGGAAACGATACATTGATGATATCTTTGTGATCTGGAAAGGAAATTACCAAAATCTGTCAGAATTCCACACCTGGCTGAATCAAAAGGATGAGTGTCTACAGTTCACTTACTGTTCAGATAACAAGAGTATTGACTTCCTAGACATAACCATCTATGCTGCGGCTAATACTCTCCAAACACGCACCTTCTTCAAGACGACTGCAAAAAACAGCCTTTTATCTTTTAACAGTTTTCATCCACGACCACTACGAGAGAACTTACCTTACAGCCAGTTCCTCAGGCTGCGGCGTAATTGCAGCAATACCACAGAATACAAAGCACAAGCAAATGACCTCTGTAAGAAACTAGAGAGTCGAAATTATCCGAAAAAGATCATCGACAATTGCAAAAAACGTGCTAGAAATCAGAACAGAGAAGCACTCCTTGAGAATACACCAAGAACACCTCCTGAAGAAATACTCACGTGTGTCACCACGTATAGCCCGATGACAAACAATCTAAAGAAGATGGTCAATAAACATTGGCGGATACTCACATCAGGTAACCTTACCTGGCAGAAACCAAGATTCGCAAACAAGAGGAGCAGAAACCTAAAGGATATCCTGGTCCATACTAGGCCAGCTCCGAAAAAACCAAGAGAGAATCTAAATCCATGGGGCAATCCACAAGTGACAGGTCACTACCCATGTGGCTCATGCTCTGTCTGCAACCTCACAAAACCAACCAAAGAACTGCAACTCTTACCGAATTTCAAATGGACTCTGAACAGCCACACAAACTGTAACACCACCCACGTGGTTTATATGATTACATGTCCATGTAAAATGAATTACATTGGAATGACATGCAGAAAAGCGAAACAAAGACTATGCGAACATAAGAGCAATGTAAAATGCAAAAAGAGTACCACGAAGATGGCTACCCATTACCTAGAGAAGGGCCACACAATATCGGACTTACAATGGGTAATCCTGGAAACGTTACCATACAAAGACCATATGCCGAAAAAATTCTCTTTGAAAAAGAGCAAAGATGGGTACACAGACTCAAGACGGATACCGAAGGGTTGAATGATAATATACCCTGGCTCACGTTGGCAAGAAAATGAATACCCTAGGAGCATCCTGTGAGCAGACAAGGCATACCCAGTTCCAAACTATAGATATAAGGCCCCATCACAGATGGAAACTAATAACTGGGGTTGTCTATAAACAAATATTCAATACCCCCGAAAGTAACAGTGCCCCCAAAATATACACAGTAAAAGCAAGATGACACTGGTATACCTCCTACAAAGAAAAATACAGTCCAGTTTCGAAAGATGCATTGGACATAACACACAGTAGAACTATTCACACCAGTGAATGAGAAACCCACCTCATAGAGATATGAAAATAAAATACACCAATATGAGTCTATCAGTTAATAAAATGCAGAATCACATGTATTCATTAAGACTTCTACAAATGTCTAGATATGACAAGACTTATACTGCATCCTGAATAGGAAGACTCTATCATCACCAGTCCGTTTTGCATAGATAAAAACGAGCGTCGTAATAAAGAGAATCTCCAAAATTGAAAACGCATAGCCATGAATGTTTACGATGTCCTAGACAATACTATTAGCCCAATAGGAAAGTGATGAGGGCGTAAGCACCGCCTCCCAGACAGATCTTCAAAAGTAACCCGGAAATAACACGAACCACTTCCGGTTTGGTACGAGCAGAGCAGCGCGCACAACAGCGAGCTGAGGACGAGGCGCAATAGGTAGCGAGGAGACAGATTTGATCACGTCCACAAAACCGCAAGTATAAGACAGCCGCCCTAATAATTCCTCACTTTACCTCCCCTTTAGCCCGCTCCAAAATCTCTACCGGCTGAAGGAAGTGTGCAAAAATAATGCGCAAGGTAAACGCTAGCAATATCACTAACCGGCCTATGTATGTGTCATGACGCTGCTATAGACACCTGCGTTTCAGCTCACCAAAGCGCTCAGTATGCCTTGCATGCCACGACTAGAGGTCGAATCAATATCACATTCGCCTTGTTAAATGATTAGCAGACACAATCACTACCTTAGCATCACTATAGTCTGAAATGAATACGAATGCACGATACTATAAAAAATACACTCTGTCCCATTGCAAGCATGCTATAGGTCGGTGCTTGAGTATGGAAAGGATAAGAGAGAGTTGACACTTTAATGAATGAAAAAGGTCTACAAAAGTATTGCCATTTTTTAGTTGTTTATTAGTTGATATTTACAGCAGTATTCTGCTGTGGGTGTGTGTCTCTTCCCCATCCCCCACCCCGTGTGTGTGCGCTGAAATCATGTGTTTACTCATTACAGGTACCATAAGACCTCCAAGACATAGGAACAGGTCAATAACCTTTTTCCTTTTCACCTTTTAACACTATATTTAATAATTCATTGCACGTTATTTCACGGTCCTGATGAATGCCCGTAAGTCCTAGAACAAAGGCCATTGAGGCAGAAACATGTCGACCAAATTTTTAACTTTTTGATACTCAAAGTGCAACTATAACTCATTAACCAGTTAACCAGATGCACTACAATTGAGTTTACCAGACCCAAAACCAGACCTAATAAAATTTTTGTCTTCCTGGCTTTTCGGTCTTTTTATCTCTGGCTCACTACTGCACCAACCTTGGGCAATAACCTCCTGGTGGAGGCTGCATAACCTAATAGACCTAATGATTATGCACACACATGAATCATAAGCGGAGAATCAAGATATACCGCTTAAAGACACCACCATACCCATCACGTGCCTGAGGGTCTTAATATTGGGACAGAAACCCCCCCACCATCCTGAAGACCTAAGGTTGATCAGGACAAGTGATCCTTTCTCCTTTGATTATACTATATCCTTTGGAAAATGAATGGATCAATATTCCATCTCCCCTACTTCTGATTAGAAGTTTAATTTGCAAAACAATTGTTTTCCTGCTAGGCCTGAGTCACAAACAACAATTTGGCAATTTTCCTCAAATGGGCCTATTTTTGGTGCAAATTCTTCTAAACCTGGGTTTGTAATTTTTTTGTTTAAAACTCCTGCAATTTAGTCTGGACATTCCAATGCCTTGACAATTGACTTGGTAAATTCAGAATTGTGAGGGTTAAATCTCTCATTTGCAAACAAAGAAACATGTTGAAATGGGTTCTGTTTATGTCTCTGGAAATAATTCACATTTGCTCTTGACAACTTATTTAAATTAATTTTATATTTCTTCTTCCAATGCTCAAATCTGTTATAAAGATGGCAAAAGGACACATTTTCCAGCAGTACAACATCCATACCTGAATTTGCACAGACCAAAACACCTGTACTTCCATCCTGTGTTCTTTTATTCTGTACCCAATCAACATCCTTTGCTGACATTCTGCCCTTCAGGAAAGTAACCACTGCTATATTTTCCTCCATAACAACAGAAAATGGTGCATTCATGCGAACCCTTTTCATGATCTCCTCACCCGGCCTTTGCACAACTTTTGATTCAAACCACAATTCAGTCTGCATGGCAATGTAAAAGGACATTTCCAAATAATGCACAACTCTTTTAAAATTTCAACACATCCATCAACTTGTGGGTACCACAGCATAAATCTGTCTCTCTGTTGTGGGAATGTGTTCAGAATTGCTGCAAGTTCACCTTTATTCTGTGGCATATGCACATACATTTCTCCCACCTTTTCTTTCAATGAATAAGCAAAAGCTTCTCCCTCATTCTGCTTAATATTTTTCTCAACTAGATCTGGTGGCTTCTTTTCCTTATCCAGTTTCGTTGCTATGTCTGGTTTCTTTTTCTTCTCATGTTTTCTTGTCCATTGGTCTCCTAATTTCTCAAACCCATTGCATTTGAAAATAGATTTTATTATTTTTGCAATGTGCAAATGCATTCCTGAAGAACACATTTTTCCGTTTGCTTCATCATCCATATGCACCCTTACATTTTTGCTGAAATGGAAAGTTTCCTGAAACATCAATTTCATAATTTTGAGCCAAATTTGTCAGTCCATTATGTGTAGTTAATGCACATGCAGCTGTTTTCTTACTCAGGGACATTAATTCTTTTTCTTGACACTGGTTCACATTTTCATAATTAATCCGCCGGGACTGTTAATTTCTTCATGTTCACATGTTGAATTTAAAACATTAAGCTGTCTCTCTTTTTCATGGTCTGTGTTAATATGTTCCCCCATGCTCTCTATCTTTTTAATCACTGCTGCTTCCTCAAAGCAGGTTTAAAAAAATCCCATTTTCAAATATATTTATTTTATCGTGGCCTGCAGATGTTGTAAATACCATTTTCCCTCACCTTTTAGTGTTTGATCTGTCTGGGGTAATTTCTGTTCAATAATCTGTGAATTCTGATTTTTTTTTTAAATAAAACCTGCCATGATCACTCCTTTTGCAGCTCTTTGAACCTTTTCAATAGGGACCATATTAATTGGGACAGTCATAATTTTTCTAGGCATTATCTGTGCATCTGCAGTTTGTAATTCTTGGACTGAATCAGGCACAATTGAAGCAGTAACACCTGGAGGTATCACTGTCAGTGCTGAATCAACAGGTAGTCGGTCAATCTGAAATGTCTGCACAGTTCTGTCAGTCTGTGTTTCTCTCTGTTTAACAGAAGCAGTAGCCACTGTAGTACTTACTGGTACACTATTTTCAGTATTTTAATGGGAACCACATAAAGTGGTGGATACTCAGTTAACAATGCATCCATTATTTCATCACCTGAATCATTATTTATTTGAAGCTCTTTATCATCACTAATTCCCTTCTCCTGCCTTTGGTGCTTTACCTTTTTATCCTCACTTGCTTTCTCTCTTGCTACCTTTTCCCACATGCTTAAGGCCTCAAATTGTGCAGCTTTAGATGGTGTCTTTATTTCACATAACACTTCCCTCAATTTGTCAATAATTTGCCATTCAAAAGTACCATCTTTTGGAAACCTCAAAGCACCCTCTTTTTAAGTAATCTTGCACCATTGGTGAACCCACATACATGTATTTTGTCCCAAATTGGTAGACATAAAATGCACAGGTGTTCCTTCAGGAGCCTCACCAATAAAAAAGACATTTTTCACTTTACCTCCCAAAACAGTTTCTATAAACCTTCAAACATTTTCATTTTTGCAATAGTTCAATGCAATTTCTTTTCTCCAATGCTGTCAGTCTCAGTTTCAGTCATTTTTTCTCCTACTACTGACCCTCCACAAAATCTTACTGCTATATTTTTCTGCAAAATTATGTTAGTAACAACATAAGAACATTCGCTACCCTGTCTGTTCCACTAAATAAAGGATAGATGTATTTTCACTGCGACTAACACAAAGTAAAAGCTTCCGTTCACTCTTCAAACACTGCAGGTAAATCCCTTCCGCTTACCCTTCACTCAAGCTCAGAAGAATCTGCTGCTCCTTCAGTGTTACTCTTTCTAGGTGATATAACAACAAAGTTTCACCAGCGAGCTCTTTGCTATCAATCACTCACACTTTTACACAGAAAATAGTCCCTAATTTAACACTGCCAGCTCTACCTAGCTTCTCAGTGTTATTCCAACAGACGAGTAACCTCAGAGCAGTGTGGCTTCCATTTACCACCCGCTATTTCTTCCCAGGATTCCACATGTGTACATACCTGTTTTTCCAGACAACATAGAACAAGACACTAACTTACTTAATATGAAGAGTTAAAACATGTAATCAATATTCAAAAGAATTCTGTCCTATGAAATTACCAATATAATCAATAACACCATCAATTCAAAATGATTAAAATCCAACAGTCAAAATCCTTACTATTTTCAGCACTTTAAAAATACATCCTAGCATATTAACACCATTTCACAACCCTAGTGATACTCACACCACTCCAGCAATCACCTTCTTGCATCACCTTCCAGTACTACTTTGAAAGTCTTCAGGTTCCGAGCATTGGAGTCAGGAATCAGGACTTGGACATTTATCTAATTTGGGCAATTATTTTACTTCCCTCCTAAGGTCAATGATCCATTAGTTAAATAGTTGATGGTGAAATCAATAATCATTAATCACCAAACTAATCAATAATGACCATCCTCTGCTTACCAGAAACTGATGCAGCGGTAATTTCTCAATACAAAACCTCATGCTACCTCTATTTACCACTGAAAAGGTGTTGGGCCCTTGACACCATGTATTACCTTCAGGGGACTTTAAATAAACATGAACAGTCAAAAATGCAACTATTATTTAAGCCAATGAAGAGAGTTGTTGAGTATTTTAAAGGGTTTTATTTTCTACTCAAAAGGTAATTTTCTCTGACCCTTTATTCATTAGTAAAATATCAATCAGGTTACAGAATTTGGAAAATAGCATTAATACAGGAGATATTACATTCTGCATATAAGCATCACATGTAGGAAGGGAAATGTGGCGCAAATGTCAGTCAAAACTCTTAAAGAGTTTCAAAGAAAAAGAGTCTTGCAAGTCTAATCAATAATGAAATAGCAAAAATCTCTCATAAAGAGAAATAAATACATAGGACAAATACATCTTTTCAAACCTAATTAATTAGTCAAAGCATAAACTTAGAATTTTAGCTTCTAAATCTGCCTTCTGCCTGTCTGTGTCTAAAGAGCAAACAGCCCCTCCTTCACCAGTCCTCAAAGGAATGCCTGCCGTGCCAAAAATATGACGTGCATGGACTTCTCTAAAAAAAATACGAGCAAGAAACCACCTCCTCTCCTCGGACGCAAATCCCCTCCCAAGGCTGCAGCAATTTCCTCATGCGACATTTCTCGTACTTAACTCATAGAATGTCTGATCTAATCTGTTCCTTCTCTCGAGCTCACACGCCCTCCTAGACCCTAAGAGCATAAAGCCTAAGCCAACCACGCCTCCAAAGAGGTCATCATTTATACTCTAATTCTTGGCAGACTACACAAAAATGTTTCATATTCAGAAAAGCTTGTACCTGATTGGTTAGTCACGATGGCATAAGGTCTCCCCATTCTGATCTGATTCTAAATTTCTAACCATACCAGTTTTAACAAAAGAAGCGTAAATGATTAATACATTTATATGTTTTTGCAACATTTACTAGGAAAAATGTTTCATTCTAATTTCCTCCTTCCTGTCACATCGCAGCAGGAAGGATACTTTAACTATCACTGGTACATTGGCACAATCACAAGAATGTACAGATCACAGTGGCCTTGACTCCTTTGTGTCTTGAGGCAAGCTCGCGCAATCTGCTTCTTTTTAATGCAAGTCACAGTCTTTTTTGGATTCACAGGCAGCCATTTAATTTTAGGCCCAAAAACAAAACAAACACAAAAGAGTATTAACTTCATATAAATACACCCATTATGTTTCCCTCCCTTATACTAATACCCTATATAAGTAATGTCTTAGCAAAGCTATTAGTTTAAAGCAGCTTTTCTTATTGTTTATGTAAAACATGCAAAATGTGCAATGTACAACATAGCAATATTATTCATTAGTGGAAATTTTAAAAGCGCGCACAGCAATATGCTTTAATGTTTTAGATAGCTTTTCATGCAACAAAGCATTGAGCCCCATGTGTAGTGTTTGGTGCATTATTAATTCACACACATTATACAAAGAGGTCTTATAAACTGATATATATATATATTTCTAAATATGCAACAAGCCAAGGTCTTTTAAGACAGGGACAGGGATGTAGATTATAAGGAAATTGGGCTGGGAAGAAAGAACACAGTCTATGGTTATTCTTCACAACTAAAAAAAAGGCCACTAAAGCAGGCCGCCATCTTGTCCCTCCTAGAGAGCTCAGAAGGAGCTATTTGTCTGTTGCAGGAGACTCATCTCCTTTCCAAGGATACGCGACGCATGTCAGATAAGCGCTTCCCACTGCAGCTTTGGTCCTCAGGGTCTACCAAGAAACATGGGGTGGCTATCCCCTTTAGTGCGCGGGCGCAGTGCAAAATTATAGCCCAGGTGGCGAACATTAAAGGTAGACTTCTAGCTGTGCGAGTACAATGAAGGGACACGCAGTTCATGGTAGGAACCATTTATGCGCCGAATGCTGGCCAGGAACCCTTTCTGCAGTCGGCGTTTGCGCAGGTTTTAGCCATGCCGGATGCCCAGATACTGGTAGGAGGTGACCTAAACATTGTGATGGAGGCTGAGATGGATAGGACGGGCCAGCGGTCGTACCACACAAGAGCTTTGTCCCAGGGAGGGAAGCAGTGGCTGATTGATGGGGTCTGCATGATGTGTTGCGCGTTCAGCATCCCCAGCAGCGCAATTACACCTACTACTCGGCGGCTCACAAGACCTATGCACGCTTAGACCACCTTTTGGCCTCCACCTCCATCTTGCCTCACTTGGTAGAGTCGGACATTATGCCTCGTTCCTTATCGGACCATGCACTAATCTCGGTGATATTTACTTTGGCTGGAGCCCGACCACCGTCGGCGGAATGGCGCCTTAGAGACTCCCTGCTGCACTCCGAGCCGGTGATCGCGAAGGTCAGGTAGACGATAGTCCATTACTTGGCCGAGAACGAGGTGGAGGGCACTTCACTAGTAGCAGTATGGGAGGCTCTAAAGTTGGTGGCTCGAGGCGAATTTATTGCTCTGGCGGCGACGTACTCTCGCCTGCAAAGGAAAAAACGAACGGAATTAGAAAGCGACATTAGCGGTCTTGAGGCGATCCACAAGCGGACTGGGGCGCCGAGGGTTTGGTGAGAGCTGGAGACAAAAAGGCGCATACTGAAACATCTAGACACGGACAGAGCTATGCATGCTCTTTTACGCCTGCGGCATAAATTCTACCTCTGTGGGGACAAGGCGGGTCGGATGGTGGCCCACAGGCTGCGGGCACGTTCTCATATGCAAGCCTCCAGGCGGTTCGGGATAGCGACGCGGCGGAACACAATACAGATTCCGCTATTGTTGACACCTTCCGGCGGTTCTATCAGGACATATATAGCAAAGAGGGTGCGCCTTCCACCGGGATGGCAGAGTATCTAGAGTCCTGCGATGTTAAACCCCTCTTACAAAGCTCCGCGGAGGCTCTCGACATGCCTATTCGCATCGAAGAAGTCATCTCGGCTATTTCACGGTTGAAGGTGGCCAAATCGCCGGGCCCGGATGGCTTCTCGGCAATTTTTTATAAAACTTTCTGCAGGGAGTTGGCCCCACTCCTGACTCGCCTTTTCAGGTGACGGAAGGAGCGACGCATTCTAAAATCTGGCCTCTCAAGCAGGGAGTGCCCCAGGGCTCCTCCTTGAGTCCCACACTCTTCAACGTATACATGGAGCCTCTGGCAGAGATCGTACATCCTTATGGCTTTGAAATCATAACCTACGCTGATGACACCCTTCTAGTAGTGGCCATGAATCAGCCAGAAGGCACTTCCCACAACCTGGGCAGCTGTTTAGAAGCAGTAACAAAATGGATGGCCCTGTCCCACCTAAAGTTGAACGGGGACAAAACGGAGCTAATGTTCCTGGGGAAGACAGCACCAAAACCCAACATTGACTGGCCGCTCTGCATGGGTGAGAGCCAAAAGAAGAGATTAAAAGCCTAGGCATATGGTTGGATGATGCCTTGAGCTTTAATCAGCAAGCCACCAAACTTTCTGCCACCTGTTTTGGGCTGATGAGAATGCTGCGTAAAGTTCTTCCTCTCCTTCCTTTTCAAGCTCGAAGGATAATGGTCCAGGCCATTATCCTGTCCCGCCTTGACTATGGAAACACACTGTACCTAGGTGCCCCTGCCAGCATGACAAAAAAACTCCAAGTAACCCAGAACGCGGCCGCACGTCTGCATCTCAGATTGCCCCGAAGACACTCGGGCGTCACCGCCATAAAAAAACTACACTGGCTGCCTATTCAGGCCAGGGTAAAATTCAAGGCGATGTGCATAACACACAAAGCCATGTGGCAAAAAGCCCCCGCAATGATCTGTTCCCTAGTCACTCCATACTACCCACGGAGATCACTGCGCTCAAGCTCAACCTTTCTGGCCTCAACCAAGAAAATCAAACGTGCTAGGTGGGGTGGCCGCTCCTTCTCATGGAACGCGGCCGTTGTCTGGAATTCCCTGCTGCTCGCATTGCGCAGCGAACCTGATCTTCAAAATTCCGCAAGAGCCTGAAAACACTTCTCTTCCATTAGGTGCTAGCTGGTGGCCTCCAGCCCCACCCGTCCACAGCGCTACGAGGCCTCCGGGTAGTAACGCGCTTTACAAAACCCAATTTTATTTCAATTCCTTTTTAGAGACCGGGGTTGTAGTACCATCTATGTCTGAAGCGGCCATCACGGTTATTCTTAAGCCCGGGAAGGAGCCTAAGGAGTGCGGATCATATGGACCGATTTCGCTCATCAACATCGATGCCAAGTTGTTCGAGGGGGAGCTGGCAGCTCGACTCAGCCCCTTAATGGACAGACTTATTGAGCCCGACCAGGCGGGCTTCATCCCTACATGGCAGGGAAGAGATAATACCAAACGATTGCTTCACCTCATGGATTTGGTCCATCGTTCGCGGTCGCAGGCCTTCCTGCTCTCTATTGACGCGGAGAAGGCCTTTGACCGTGTAGATTGGGACTATATGTTTGCCGTGTTGCGGAAGTTCGGACTGGGGAATAATTACATCCAGTGGATTTGGTGCCTATATATGGCCCCCAAGGCGGCGGTGCGCGTTAATGGATGTAAATCAGCTCTCTTCCCAATAGCACGAGGAACGCGGCAGGACTGCCCCCTGTCCCTGTTACTCTTCGCGCTCTATATGGAGCCCTTTGCTCAATGGGTCAGGTCCAATGTCAACGTCTCTGGGATCAAGTTCTGGGCGGACACGCATAAGATCAGTCTGTATGCGGACGATGTCATCCTCTCGCTCACACACCCGCACTCTTCCCTGCGGGGCCTCACCCGAGAACTAGAGGAGTTCCAGGCAGTGGCAGGATTTAAGGTCAATTACACGAAGTCACATATCCTCAACCTATCTGTTTCGGAGGAGGAGGTCATGGATTTGAAGCAAGACTTTGAATTCCATTGGGTATACACCGACATTCAGTATCTGGGTATCCGCTTGGCACCGTCTATTAATAAAACGGTGTCACTTAACTATAAGATCTTGGTGGAGCAGGTCGGTAAGGCCCTCGCTGACTGGTCCCGCCTCAAATTGTAGTGGTTTGAGAGATTGGGAGCCCTGAAGATGACTGTTCTTCCCCGCATACTGTACTTGTTTCAGATGCTGCCTCTGGCCCCACCATCGGGCGTCCTCCGGAGGTTGCAGGGATCCCTTAGCAAATTCCTGTGGGACAATAAAAAACCGCGACTGGCATTGGCTGTGGCTACTGCCCCGAGGGCGGAAGGAGGACTGGGTTTTCCCCTTCTCTCTGCCTATTTTCAGGCGTCGGTCCTGAGATACATTGTGGAATGGAACAGACCCATGTCCAGTAAGCACTGGAACTTCATGGACCAAACGGTGGCGGGCTGCAACATCTGGCGGGAGCTATGGCTGCCTCGCAAGCATAGAGCGTGGGGGCTCTATGTGCCATGTGTTTTCACTTCCACCAAAATGTGCGTGTCAATTTAAATGCAGTCTGCCTGGAACACAAAAATAACACAATACCTGACTCCAGATAAAACCTGCTCTCTCACAGGTTTCTCTCTGAGTTTTGGGAAATCATTTGTAAATGATAAAATATCCTGTTGAGACCATGGGACATGTACATAACTTCTCTCATCGGACACAACCGTTCTACCTTTTCTGGTTCTTTTAGTAAATATTCAGATGTACTACAATTTGCCTGAGCTTCCTCCTTTTTCTTTGTCCATCTAGCTTTCCATCTGTCTAAATCACTCCATTTTTGTAACAACGACAATAACTCTTTTATTTGCAAATTTCGTCCAGAAACATTCATGTTTTCTAGATCGTTATCAGAAAATTCAGCTCTGTGAGGTATCTGTAACACTTTAGATTTACCTATGTCAATTCCCATGTCAGTAGCTAGATTCATTAATTTCTCATGAAACATTTTTGTATTTTGAGTAATACTTTTGCATATGAATAACAACTCTTCTTCACTGAATGTATTTAACCTTTCCAATCCCACATTTCCAGCAATCATTTCTTCTAATTCAACTCTTAATTTAAAAATGTCTAATATCTTTGGCTGTGATTTTGGCCTATCTACTTCTCGGGACCATCTCCCTATTTCTTCTGGGGTTACTACTGTGGCACTTCTCATTCCTGATGATGTTTCCATCTGTACTTCTCTAGAGCATCCAGATATATTTCTCCTGATCGTTCCACCCACGGGTTCCCTTATAGGCAAACCCATTAGGGAAATTACTGATTCACTCTCACTTGCCTGGTCATCAATTATTAAGGTTTCTTTTCTTGGTTGCACTACAGGTGTAGTCAAAACAGGAGTTTTAGGACAGGGCTGTTTATCTCCATACAAGGGAACAACAGAACCTATGGTTACCGGAATTGTTAGGGCTTCAGGACTCGTATTTAATTGGGTAATTTTCTGAATTAACTCACTTCTTTGTTTATTTATTGCTTCTATTTCTTTTTCCTTTAATACTGTTTCTAATGTGGTCTCATGCATAACCTGCGGAATCAAATGTGGTTTCAAGAACAGGGCACTAGGGTTAACTCTACTTGTTTCCTCATGAAAAGGTGGTGGATTTTTCATTAATAAATCCTCCAGGTAATCATCTTCTGAATCACCACTAGTCATTTAATTTTTTGTTTTCTCTGTACTCTTACTTCCTTATGGTTCTTCTAATGTTAATACAGGACACAATCCCTCCACTAGCATGGACTGTCTCCATTTTTTCATTTGCTTATCTCTTGTCTCTTTAGGAAATCTGGGATAGAATTTACTCCAATTTCTGTCACTTCTGGGTCTGTGTCGCTCAAAAACCTCAGTTTCCATTCCTCTAATGCTTCATACTGGGTTAACCTAGGTCTGGGATATAACTCATTCATGTGAGTTCTAAAATTGTACAAAATCTGGCCATTAAAGGTACCATTTTCTGGAAATGCCAAAATACTGACTTCTTTAGTGTACTCCGTCCAGTTTTCTAAGCACACACAGGTTTGATAGCCCCTTTCTACCATCATGTATGATGCAGGCGTATTTGGTGGTGGAATATTAATCCCTTCTCTTGTTTTAATGACTTTATCCTTATTAAAATAATTCTTCATTTTCTGGAAAAATTAAATTTTTCTCTTTTCTCCGTACATGATATAAGGTCTTCCTCTTATGTACTGCTCTTGTGCTAAACCTAAGTACCTCCTATCGGGTCTGTTTCCTATAACTGTTGGATCTAAATGCCATATATAATTTGTGCTAATAATTTTAACTTGCAATTATACTCAATTGTTTACTTAAATGTTCTTCCAATACCAGCGCCTTTCTTATTTTTAATAGCCAATCAACAATTAGATTTCAAATGCATTTCAACCAATAGTTGTGCGGCTTTTCCCATGAGACTAGTTCTCACACTCCTGCACTTCTCCCACTTACTCATTAAAGAACCTGTTACTCCTTCAGGCGTAAACTTTCTAGGTGATATAATGCCAAAGTTTCACCAGCGAACTCCTTTGCTATAATTTATTCACACATTTATACAGAAATCCCTAATTAGTGCTTCAAGTCCTACCTAACTTTACACACTTATTCATCTAGCAAGTGACCTCACTGCAGTGTGGCTTCTATTTACCACCTGCTATTCCATGCCCCCGGGGTTTCCAGACAACACAAAACAATAGAAACGGGTTTTGGTTAATACATGAAATCAATACAAAATCAATAATCAATACAAACTTAACTACCTATCTTAACTAAACCCTAACCACTACTCTGCTACCAAAGAAATCCTGATGGCGCGCAGAGTTACCTGCTCAATTACCATACTCACCTGGGCACATAAAACATACACACTTTGAACAGGTAATCCGGCTCTTACCATTTGCCAGTCAGGATTTTATTTTACTTTAGGACTTTTACCTATACACATTGACTTACCAATCCATGTCACCTGTATTAAAGTCCTAAGGGATCAATAGTGTTAGCATAATAGGTAGAAAACAACATTTACATTCTTAAATAACCACAGACTCAGGAAAGGTTTAAACACTTTATCTATGTAAAATCTTAAATGTCAGAGTCCATACAGAAGAAATTAAAGCCTTTTCAATTAGGAAGATAATAACTAATGCAATGATATGTAGAAATATTATGAGACTTCTTTTAGGCATTGAAACGTAGGAAGGGTAGAAAGAGGAAAACAATACAATGACATACCAACACAGATTTATATTTACCTAGAATGGTGTGAGGACCAACCCTGGCCACGGGCTGGGACAAAGAAACAGGACTCCCGATAGTTCAGGTGCCAACAGGACAGGACAGGTTGAGATCAGGACAGGTGAGGACCAGGACAGGACGGATGCAGGTCAGGACAGGTACCCTCAGCTAAGTGCAACGCCAGCGTCACACCCCTAACTGCGGCTAACAGTCGGGCCCCGATTGGGTTATCGATTCTTCTCTCACAGCAATTTATCGATTCCTCTGACAGAGTGCTCCGCCAACACCTCTGTTCCCGATTCATCTGACAGAGTGCTTCGCCAGCACCTCTGCTGTCGATCTCCTATAGCGTGCGTTGGGTCAGTGACAGGTCAGTTATTCGGACAAGTCGGACAATCTAACTAGCTAAGCCTACCTTAGTGGTGCCATTTTCCAGGGCAATGTACCACCCCCCAGTGTTGCAAATTTGTGTATTCCCTTAATTTGATTGGTCAAAAGGCGAGTAGAAGTCATCACACCATACCAGTATGAGATCATTTTCATTCAATAATTCAAATTATCGTTCCCACCCATAATTTTATTTTCCCATGCACTTTTATTCCACCCAGCAATGAATGTTTCAATAATAAATACAATGTATTCAATTAGTTCAATTTAGCTTCCTTTCGAGAGGTCAGAAGGTAAAGTTCCCAAGAACATCGCGAGTAAGTCAGGACTTGGCTGTCTTCCAATGCCAATGCTTCCGAGATTTTGAGTTCTTCTGCGCAGACACAGCTCTTTCAAGATGGAGTTCAGAAATTACACATCAGGCCCAAATACGAGCTAGCAGCAAAGTCAAAGAGAAACCGTTTTAGAACAAAGAATACATGAATGCACTGTATACCACTTATCTCTACTCTATTCCCATTACTTTATTTTAACTATAGCTTTAAAAGTTAAGCAGAACGAACACGGCTTAGTTAAAGCAGCAGCAGGTGCATTAGTATGTAAAACATGAAGCAGCCATCTTTAAAACCAGTGCGCAGCAGCAAAGAATTCCCTCCAAAGCAGAAAGGACGTCACACCACGTGAGTGTGGCAGACGCATGCGCAGTAAAGTTCCCGCGTTTTCGGCGGCCATTTTGGTGCATTCGGGTTACTGTTAGTAAAAGCACATAGACAAGCTTCCCCCAGATACTAGAAATGTTGTGTGGTGCAATTATTAGTAAGACAAAATATGTTGATTAACCCCTTGCACGCTGATGACGGAACCGCTCCGTCATCAGCTGCGGGTGCGCTGTGCTGATAACCGAGCGGTTCCGTCATGGCCCGCCCCGCTCGATAGAACGCTCATGCGCGGCGCGAATTCCGCGCCTGCGCTGAGGGTTCTATTGAGCGGGGCGGGCCATGACGGAACCGCTCCGTCACCAGCATAGCTCAACCGACGCTGGTGACGGAGCGGTTCCGTCACCAGCATGCGGCGCCGCGCGGCCGCCCCGCCCCCTTAGCACTGCGGCGGAATAGCCGCCGCAGTAAAGGGGTTAATAAATTACTTGTTATTTCGAGAGGATTGTATCCAAGCAAGTCTTTACGTATGAAACCTTGCTCAATCACACACAAAGCAAGTTTGCAATGGATAGGAGGCTAGGAGCTTGGACGTTTACGAAGAAGTTTGATTATCCCCAGAAGAGAATTATTAATAAGAAAAATTAAAAAAACATCAGAATCTGAAGTGGGCACAGACACAGATTTTCGGAAGGGGAAGGAATAGGTATCTGAACAGCAAGAAAGCCAGAGGCAGCTTTTTTTCATGAATATTAATTAATACACAAACGTTGCAAAAAACATCACAAGGAAATAGGCCGCGGGAAATCAAAGACACAGGGCAACAAGACAGAGCTCACAGAGACACCGAAGAAAAGTCAGACTTGAAAACCCCAAGGACAACCAGGAGCAAACGGAGAGGCAAGAATACAACAAAGATAATCTCTCTGTAATCAACCTAACTAACAGGACACTCACTGAGATGGAGCGATCTGTTTTACAATTTGGACAAACATTCTGCCCTCCTATGAACTTTAATTATACGCAAATGAGAATTGCCTCGTTTAAATTTATTAGAAAGCTAAAATTATGACAACAAAACATGCTTAATAGGAGTAACACAAGCAGTAAGTAGAGTAGTGTTGGATATTTGACTGACTTCTGGCAGGGGAAGACCTACAAACTCTGCTTACACTGAAAAGTTTCCAACGGGAATTACCTTTCATTCCACAAGAGGAGAAAGCACCCATAATTGAAACACTGAAACAAGTGAGAATAACTCAACGTAGTGGCAAAAGTGAATTTGAACCAACGTCCAAATATCTATCACAAACTCCACAAAATGCAGTGGACCCTTTTCATAAGGTGATTAATCAAGAGCTTGAAAATCTAAGAATGAATGAATGAATGAAAATATTTGTTAAGCGCAATTTAATACCTGGAGGCGTTTTGGTGCTGTGCAAGAAAAGGAAACAAAAGGCACTTACAACCTATTTCTGCACGAAGAGCCATGTGTTCAAAGACTTTCTGAAAATAGAATGGGAGGCAGCTGTTTTAAGTTAAAAAGGAAACCAGGTCCAAAGTAGAGCCGTGGAGCTGAGAAAACTTCTACTGCCCCAGGAGACATGATTGAAAGCTGAGACCACCGAATCTTTTGCAGAACTGGTGTGCACCACCTCGGATTTTGCTTAAAGTAAAAGGGACCCTGCCCATGAAGGGTCTTATAGGCCGTGCAAATAACTTTAAGGACATTACGTTGCCTAACTGGCAGCCAATGCACTTTGCTAATGGACGCTTTTGCTGGGATTTGGAATCCTTCCTGTATGATGGCTGTCTAGAACGTATGCACAAAGCCTAACTGTCATTCTGCCCTTGACGTGCATTGGTGTCAGGCTGCAAAGCACAGTCTTTTTTTAATTTTTTTTATTGAGCAGGGTAGAAAATATAAGTTAGAACAAACATAAATAAACATATATATATATACATACTAATACAATGAATGCTATTCAATGCAAAAGATGGGCAATTTGTATATAATCGAGGGAATAGTCAAATCATAAAAGTTAAAGTGCATCTAGTAAAGTGCTACAAACTCAGCAAGCTTATTTTTAACATCAGCGATGATCATCATCTAAATCATATATATTCAAGAGAGGGCCTTCTCCTAAATTAAAGTGCAAGTGCAAATACAGGTGAGGTCAGAGAAATACAATTAAACAAAAAAAATTAGTACGGTTAACTAAAGCGCAGGTGCAAATGCAAATATAATTTACAGGGCCAGATGTAGGTAATCCCAATTTACCTATTCTTAAATACCGAATTTTACCGATTCGGTATTTAAGAATAGGTAAATGGGATGTAGATACATTTTCGGTAATTGCCATGAATGGCAATCACCGAATCGGTAAATACCGATTCGGTAAAATGGGTGAAACATTCAGGGGTGCCAGGGTGACACCCTGTTGCACCCCTGAATCGTGCTTGTGTGCAGATGTGGAATGTATGTCTGCCACATGGCACAGTTGAAAATGCACAGATTTGAATTTTCAAAGATATTCCTTATTTACCACCAACTTATAGTTGGTGGTAAATAACAAATCCTAAAATGTGAAAAGCACTCATTGAGTGCTCCCTACATTGCAAATTCGGTAATTTACCGATTCGGTATTTTAAGGAATCGATAATTTACCATTTCCTTAAAATACCGAATCGGTAAATTACCGAATTTGCTATTTAGGCCACCTACATCCCAAATGCCCAATACCAGTCGGTAACAACCGAAATTCGGTAATTTCATCCGTTACCGACCGGTATTGGGCCACCTACATCTGGCCCACAGTTCTTTCCTTCAAAGGAAAAGTACATACATCTCAAATGCGATATCTTAAAATAAAAATGCAGATGCAAAGCATCACCTGGATGAAAATACTTAAGAAAAAGAAGCCATTCTCTTCAACTAAAGTACACATACAATTGATATCGCTGGAATAAACGTAAAAAATAAATATAGAGAGAAAAAAACACCTGATAGTAATAACAGTAGCAGAAATATCATAAAATGAATAAAATTATCCCTGCAGATCCCATTCCATTTGATCGAAAAGTTTCCATACTGAAACAAATTTCTTAACAGCTCCAACCCTTTACGCATATACTTCTTCATAAGCTCTAACCCGTTTAATTTTTTTATACCATTCAATAAAAGTTGGGGCTTTTGTTGTCTTCCAGTTCTGCAGAACCAGTGAACATGCCACCAGAAAGGAGATTGATAAAAACAATTCCCCCCTTTTGTTATAACCTGGTTTGGGCTTTGTTTTAATAAACCAAACAATGCCACTTCCGGTTCTAATTGTAAATTGCTTCCAAGAGTGCGGCTGAACCTAGCGCATAATTCCATCTAAAACTGACTCAACAAAGAGCATGTACAAGCAATATGAAGCCAATTACCCTCGCCAGCTTGCTGGCAGCGAAAACAAGTATTTTCAATCTCTGGATAAATTTTATAAAGAGCATATGGCGTATGGTAAGCCAACCATCGGGACAGTATAGCCATTCTTTTGAAATTTGCAGCACTAAGTGCCTGATTACCGTACTGCGAGATCGCTTGCCTTCTCCGATTGAGAAGTTGCAGTACGGTTAATATTTTATTTTTTCCAGAAAATTAGTGACAACAGGAGGGTCTCCTTGATTTGGAAAGAGTCTATACCAATTCCCTATACCTCTCAATTTGGTTCTAAACACGGACGCAAGGACCGAAAGGGTGCCTATGTTGCCTAAAGGTACATTTTTATCTATCAAAGATCTTATCTGGAGGAAACTAAAGAAAAGGACCCTACTCTGGGTGCCACATCTGGACTGAACCTCCTCCCAGGTGATACATCTACCTCCTATTATAAAATGGCCTAACTCTTTAAAACCTTTTAGTTCCCAAAGTTTAAGGTGATTGCTATGAATAAAGAGGCCCAAACTTCTAACCTCTGACAACCCCAAATATTCAAATCCCGAAGACTTAGCTTTTTGGAGAAAAAAAATCCGAAGTCTAATGGAAAATTCTTGATACGTCTTGTATCTTACTTTTTAAGCAGTTTTGGTGTTTTAACAAGACCGGAAGCTGAGTCCCAGCTTCTTCAGCAATTTTCCTATAAAAAAAACATCCAAAGCCCCCCCTTTTATCAAGCAGGCAAACTAAAATATCCATAAATGCAGCTTCATAGTAGGTTTGGATATGTGGGAGTGCCAGCCCCCCCCCAACTGGTGTCTAGTTGTAAAATTGATAATTTTACTCTTGATACTTTTTTATTCCAAATAAACTGATGAAAAAGTTTATCCAGTTTTCTAAAATACGCTGCGCCAAATTTGATCGGGACATTTGAAAAAAGAAAAATTAATAAGGGTAGTACTGACATCTTGAGCAGGGCAACATGTCCTATCAACGAGAGAGGAAAAATCCCCACTTTCCCTGTACATCTTTAACCTTACTCAATGTTGCTTCGTAATTTAGCCTAAATAAATCTGCATAGTGATTTGACACATACATTCCTAAATAACGAATCAATTCAGGGGAATATACTTGCTGTTTCAGAATATCTGGAAGAAAATTACAGGAGACATTTAATGCCAATACTTCATTTTTTTCATGGTTGATTTTACATCCTCCAATTGCCTCAAACTGAGCAAACTCCTTTAGTATTAAATCAACATTTTGTTTTTCCGGTTTGAGGTAAAGTATCACGTCATCAGCAAATAATTTGATTTTAAGCATTCCCCTATTGGAGTTTTTATATCTATATAATCCCTAATCCTCTCTGCTAAAGGCTCTATGAAAAAAGTAAATAAAACAGGGACAAGGGGCACCCCTGCCGGGTCCCACATTTTATATCGATTGGACCTATTGAGTTAGAATTAATCCTGATCCGGGCCTGAGCTCCTTGATATATATTTAGATGCATAGTACTAATTTGCTCTGGAAAGCCAAACTTTTCAAGGCCATAAAACAATGCTCCCCACTTCACTAGGTCGAGTGCCTTTTCGGCATCAACCATTGTTATTATTGTAGGAGTGTGATGGGTGTTGAAATAATCAATTGCTTGAATAAGAAAAACTGTGTTAGACAACATTGACCGGCCTGCTATAAAGCCCGATTGATCCATATGAATTGCATATTGAGCCAAAGAAGTAAATCGATTTGCCCAGATTTTCATCAGAATTTTATAGTCTACATGTAGAAGACTAATTGGTCTATAGAGCCAACTTCCCTGGGATTTTTTCCTTTTTTCACAAAACTCACTATTGATGATTCCTTTAAAAGACACTGGGATTTCTCCTCCTGCTCTGAAAAAATGGAAAAGCTGAAGCAAAAAAGGAAGTAGTTCTGCCGAAAAAGCTTTATAAAATTTGGTCGGAATACCATAATTTCCACAAGCCTTACCTCCAGGCATTGAGGCTAGAGCCAAGGAGATTTCTTCTATCGAAATGTCCTTCATTAAAGCCTCCTTTTGTCCTGTAGAAAATTGAGGAAGGACTAAATCATCAAAATAAGACTGGATGGCTTGTTTAGGTATCTGGTAGTCAGTTGAGTAGAGATCTTTATAGTGATCTAAAAGATTTTTTGAGATATTGTCTTGTCCAGAAACTAAATTTTGTGTCCCAGGAATTAGCAGTTCATCGATTATCGCTGCCTCGTGTTTGGCTCTAGTTGACCATGCCAATAACTTGCCTACCATCTGACTTTCTTCATAGGTTCTCTGCTGATATGCTTTTATACTACATATCTCTTCCCTGATAAAAAATTCCCTCAATTCCTGTTTGGCCCTATTAAGTTCTTTTCCAACACCCTGACCCCTCTCAGCAGAGCCTCTCTTTTTATTAATCAAAGCTATATCTACTGCTTTCTGGTGTTCCCCAATTCGAGCTTTGCGTTGCCTAGTTTGGCCTGCCATGAAAGCTATCATTTGTCCTTGTATTGCTGCTTTAAAATAAAAAAAAACTGAGAAAAGACTTGCAGTTCCTCTATTAATCTCAAAAAATTCCCTGATCCATTCTTGTATATTCCTAACCCAGTATTGATTAGTCAAGAGGAGCCGATCCATCTGCCTCCTGGATTTTTCTCTAACCCCCAACCCTAAGTCAATTTCCAATTTAACTAACGAATGGTCTGAGAAAGAATTGGCCATAATCTCAATATATAAGCAGCTAAGAGAACGTGACACTAAAAAGAAATCAATACGGGAAGCTGACCTGAATTGGCTAGAGTAATAAGTAAACTGTTTAGCTACACCATGAGCCCTTCTCCAAGGATCAACCAATTGATGATCCTGTTTAATAACATCTATCAACTTCTTGGTCCCAGGTTTTATCTGCCTGTTTGCTTTATTAGAGGTGTCTAATTGCAGATCCTGTATAAGATTAAAATCCCCTCCTAGAATAATTGGGCCTGGCACTGTTCTGGCTTTATCATTAATAATTGTAAGCACCGCATAATCATTTACTACAGGTGCATAGTAATTCACCTGATTCAACAGATTGCCATTCACTCTTACCACAATCAAAATCCATCTACCATATGGATCTCTATCAATCTGAATAGTTTCCCAATTTAATCCTCATCCAAAATAAATAGCAACCCCCCGTATTGCTGCCTGGGCTGAGGCAAAATAGGCCTTTGAGAAATTCTTTGGGATAAACAGATTAGGTTGATTGGTTTTAAGGTGGGTCTCCCGTAAGAACAAGACTTGAGGGGAGAATGCTGCCAACTATCTTATCAGGCCACCATACTTTTGCTTATTCGTGATACCATTTACATTAATCGATATAATATGAACATCAGTACCCATTATTCACATTATTGTTAAAATAAAACTCATCAATAAACATACCCTTATTTTGAATATACAATTTCAAATAATTCTGCTTATTTCCTTTTCCTGTACCAGTTATATTGCAATTTACATTTATATTTAAACTATTCTGCTCATTTAGTTTTTCTACAGCACCACCCTTCCTTTGCACCCTGACCCAAACCCAGCCTTCCCCTGGAACCCGCTGACCTTGTCCCTTAGCAGTAGGGGATTTGCCCTCCTCACCCACTGCTGGCCCCCCTTGAGGGCCCTTCATGGCGGGTGCCCTGGTATTGCACCCTAATATGATATATCAGCCACCCCGCCCTGGAAAAGAAAAAGAGGAAGTGGAATAAGAAAAAAAAAAGAAAAGAAAAAACAATAAGCTAAGGCAAGAGCGACTTATAGCAACATAGAAATCTGTTTGTTTCCTTTTACTTGTCCTTCGTGATTTGCTGCAAAAGCTCCTGTGCTTCATCCAGATTTGAGAACATATGGAACTTCCCATGAACCAGGAGTCGCAGTCTCGACTGCTGGGCAATAGCTGCTTGCGCCCCCTGTGCCTTAACACCTTGGCTGCTAAGGCTTTTCCCGCTGGGTGCTGACAGTCAGATTTACCATTGTTCATGACAAGGATCAGTGCACTGCATGACGAGCTGACCTTGTCATGAGCATGGAACAGGTTAAATAAATAGAAGAGTTTACAAACTCCTTTCGGCGACGTGCCTGTGCAGCACTCATCTCTGAAACAATATGGCAGAGGGGGACCTCAGATGATGAAAATTACTTCTTTTGAATTGCCCTGGTCAAGATTTGCTCTTTTATGCGATAATCTGAAAAGTTCACTAACATGGTTCTAGGAAGTTTAGAACTAGGAAAAGGCTAGGCTGGAACTCTATAGGCACGGGTGATTGTAAGGTCCCCAGCGAATTCAGGAAGAACGGTCTCTTTTATGAAGTCCTGCACCCATTGAACTGGTTATGATCCTTCACACCCCTCCGGAACACCAACCAACTGAAGAATAGTCCGACGTGCATCATTTTCCAGCTCTTCAAGTTTCAGTTCCAAAACGTTCTTTCGTTTTTTATCCTCTTCAATTTTCGATAATCGTGCATGAAATGCTGCAATTTCAGTTGCCTGTGTGGTTTTCATTTCCCTGATCTCCTCAAGAATTAGATTGAGCATGCTTTTTATATCGCACTGAAAACTGGGCCCAGATTCTGATGTGGATCCTATTGCTGATCCTGTCGCGGGTCCTGTTGCGGACAACTTTATTGTTTCCAGAGCTACTTGCTTAGCACCTTTAAGCTGCTCCGATTATAGCTTGGGAGGAGAGGGATGCCCCATTGGATGAAAGGACAGAGGGGGTGCATGAGTAGGAGTTGGGGAAGAAGACTGGAGTTGGTCAACTTGTGGAATCCTCACACTTTGAATGTCCAGCTTAGGAGACTTTTGCGGGGGAGAAGGTAGAGACTGTATTGAAGGTTGAGAAGACTTAGTTTTTTGGAAAATCGAGTACTCCTTGATTTTGCTTGGGGGGGTTTAAACACGAGTCCTCTTGGTTTTCCGTTAGAGGATTCTTATCCTGGTTTTTCTGGCTCTCAATCTCACAGACTGTATCAACACTGCTACCTTCTGTGTCCAGTGTAATTGAATTTGTCAGTACCTGGCAAGCATTGTCTGACTTTCCTTGCGACCCCCCTTGACCACCTTCACCTTGATCTGGAAATTCCTCGTCTGAACTTGAACAATTGGCTATGGGGGTAGACCCTTTACGATTTTTCTGAACTCGCTCCAGTTCAGCTTTTGAAGTACCCTGGCTCGTTTTCATTAGTATATTCCGGGTTCTTGATTTTGAGAGTGGGTTAGGGACTGACTGAGACGGGGTAGTGGGATTTTTAGTGTGTCTCCCCATAGTATTGAAGTTAATCACATCACAATATATATATAGTTGACTAACAAGGAATCACAATTCCACCTTTCCCTTGAAAGAAAGTCCGCTTTCTACCTACTCTTAATCACCTTTAGCTCATCGTTAGTTCACTTTAGTCCGGTTTGGTATGCAAACAAACCCCAGGCAAAAAACAAAAAAATAGAAACCCAATCCCTGGTAAGAATCGGCGTCTTCACTAGTGCACAGTCAATTTGCCGGAATATTACCTTGTTTACCTGCTCCTTCAGTCCTCCCGATCTAGAACACCGACACACCAGCGGCCCACAAAAGAACCGCAGCAATCAAGCCAGAGCGGGAAGCAGGACCGGACCAAACTCCAAGGTATCAGCCCTTCGAGTAGCACAATCCCCCGGAGAATCCAGGAGAATCGAGAGAATCCGAAAAGAATGCAAGCTGCAAGCAGACAGCTGGCCTCAACAGAACTACGGCTCCTGCAGTCCCAGCAATCCCGAGTCTCCAAGCATCAGAGGAGCATTAGCAGAAGAGCAAGAGCGAGAAACACCAATATGCCGAGCCTCACGCCGCCATCAGACCACTTGTGTTTCCAGGTACAGGGCGGGGCAATAATCACCTAGGCTACATGAAGGCAGGAGTCATAAGCACATAAAATGCCCACTTTCTAAAGTTACAATATTTTTGGGCGACGCTCCGCCCTAAATCCAATGGCACAGCGTAATGCTGCTTGCGCAATTTTTTCTAAAAGTACTCAAATGTATTCAAAGTTCTCCTGATTTTCATCCTATTTTTTCACTTGAATCCCTCTTTTTATTCCATAAGTAGGGTAACATGCCAATTTTCAAAGGATTCTCATGTTCGAGATTGTCCATCCGGACCGTTTTACAAGAACACGTACAAATGCAGCAATTCATCCAAGTCAGTATTTTATTAAACCCAATGCATTTTGGGCATTTTGAGCCCTTCGTCAGGGGTCACTACAAATAACAATGAAACAAGCGTTATTAATAAAACCATCAATATGCAATCATAACAAAACCTTAATAATCTGTGCGAAAATCAATGTATCCCTTTTGCCATTAAAACATCACTTTGCGCTTTTGCTAATATCCCAATGCATGTGCAATCAAGTAACAGCCCCTTATTTTTGGCCAGGCTGGCTCCAACCCTCTTCCCCTATGTATGCCTCCCTTTATTAAATAGGTGGTTCACTCTAGCTGAAGGCTTGACCTTAGACTCAACTCCTCAACTTCTCTGTGTGTGCACACTTTTTTCAAACTCTCTGTGTCTTCCCTTCCATCCATGCAACCATTCATTCTCCTTACCCAGCAATCATTCTTTTCCTTACTCAACCACCTACCCCTCCTGATACTCCTCACTATTGCATCCCACCCTTCTCCATGTCATGCTCCCTCTCTCATTTATCCATAAACCATTCATCACATTTCCTCCTCTGCGCCTGTGTCCGCATCAAATCTTCATCTTCCCACCACTCTCCCAGCCTCCAAAATTCACAACCTACAAACGTCCCCATCTCTTCCCGTTCTACATCTCTCCTCTTTCCCGCACTTATAAACACGTTACAAAATTAAAACTCGTTCCACTTAGGTTTTCTAATACAAAGATGGACTTTATGATGAACCATGAAAAAAGTGCTATCTCCACACGTACGGCGGAAGACCTGGTTCATCCAACAATATTTTACTGAAGGGGCATGTAAATATATTGTAACTGATTGTGCTGGTGGTGTTCTTAGGGCGCAGAGATACTCCTTCGGGAGTCGATTCGAGTGCGATATAAACCCGCAAATAAATAAATAAATAAATAACTCGTATTAGAAAACCTAAGTGGAACAAGGTTTAATTTTATAACATGTTTATAAGTGCGTTGTTGTATTCTCAGCATTTATTTATTTTTAATAATATGTTGACCACTGGATTCTTACCGGGATGCTTGGCAATATGCTGTTTCTAAGTACTAATAAGGTGCATTGTGGGAAGAGTAGTATTTAAAAATGAAGGGCAGGTTTCAGCGCAGGTGTGTTAATGAGGTGGTTAATTAGGAATTGAGAAAGCAGGAGGAGCTTGGGCATGAGTGTGTGTTTAAAAATAGGCGGTTTGAAAAGTATGGGAAACACAGACGCCGAAAGAATGTGAGGAGGAAGGAAATGCTATCGAGTGCAGGCAGGTACGTGGTATTTTGCAGAATGAGAGTGTGGTTTGAAACATGGGAGTGTGTGAACATGCCGGAGGCCTGGGGAGAATGAACGGGAAAGAGGAGAGATGTAAAACGGGATGAGATGGAGACGTTTGTAGGTTGTGAATTCTGGAGGCTGGGAGAGTGGTCGGAAGATGAAGATTTGATGCGGACACGGGCGCAGAGGAGGAAATGTGATGAATTGTATATGGATAAATGAGAGAGGAAGCATGACCAGGAGAAGGGTGGGAGGCAATAGTGAGGAGTATAAGGAGGGGGAGGTGGTTGAGTAAGGAAAAGAATGATTGCTGGGTAAGGAGAATGAATGGTTGCATGGATGGAAGGGAAGACACAGAGAGTTTGAAAAAAGTGCGCACACACAGAGAAGTTGAGGAGTTGAGTCTAAGGTCAATTCTTCAGCTAGAGTGAACCACCTATTTAATAAAGGGAGGTATACATAGGGGAAGAGGGTTGGAACCAGCCTGGTCAAAAATAGGGGTATGTACTTGATTGCACACGCATTGGTATATTAGCAAAAGCACAAAGTGATGTTTTAATGGTAATAGGGATTCATTTATTTTTGCACAGATTATTGTGGTTTTGTTATGATTGCATATTGATGGTTTAATTAATAATGCTTGTTTCATTGTTATTTGTCGTGACCCCTGACGAAGGGCTCAAAATGCCCAAAATGCATTGGGTTTAATAAAATACTGACTTGGATGAATTGCTGCCTTTGTACGTGTTCTTGTAAAAAGGTCCGGATGGACAATCTCGAACATGAGAAACCTTTGAAAATTGGCATGTTACCCTACGTGTGGAACAAAAAGAGGGATTCAAGTGAAAAAATAGGATGAAAATCAGGAGAACTTTGAATTCTTTTAGAAATAATTGCGCAAGCAGCATTACGCTATGCCATTGGATTTGGGGCGGAGCGTCGCCCCAAAATATTGTGATGTAGTATCTGGGTGCCACCTGGGCAAAGAACCACAAACCTGTGAGCACGCAACGTTGAACGAATGGTGTGAAAAATTATGATGAACTATGACTAAAGAGGGTGTGCATTCCCTATCATTTAAAATTGACTTTCTAAAGTTGGCATTTCTACAATAGTAATGAAAATTTCACCTACTCCAATAAGCAGTATTTATCCACACTATTCCAAACATATCAAACGCGGCAACGCTACTCCTTTCAAATCAGAAATTATCACTTATACACATGTAAGGGAATTCTCAATGCTAACCTATGAAAGGAGCAGCACTCACAATAGTGAAAAATGAAATAGGGTGTTTGTCACTACCAGGACATGCCACACAATAAAGGCACATGTCATACCTTTTATCTACACAGCACCCTTCCCATACGTCTGCCTAGGGCCTACCTTAGGGATGACCTATACATATTAAAAAAGGAGTTTATGCGTGGCAGTATTTTTAAATGCCAATTCAATGTGGCAGTGCACAAAACAGTGGCAGGCCTCAGACAGATTTGCAAGGCTACTTCTGTGAGTGGCTCAAGCAGTGCTTCAGCCCCACCAGTAGCATTTAATTTGCAGGCCCTCGGTATATGGGATACCAATGTACAAGGGACTTACAGGTCAATTAAATGTGCTAAACAGGTGTAAATCAGTCATACCATGTTTAAAGGAGAGAGCGCATGCACTATTAGCACTGAATAGAAGTGGTAAAGTTCCCATAGTTCTAAAGCCAACAAAAACAGGTCCGAAAAGATTCGGGAGAAAGGCATAAATTATGGGCATAACCCAGCAAAAGGGCCAGGTCCAACAATAACTACTAATGTCATCTCAGACATGACATCAACTGAAGCTGCTGCTTCTTCCCAAGAAGAGGTTAACCACTAAATGTAATATTCTGACATCCACCAACTGTACACATATTCGAAAAGGAACAGTTTGGCTTGGTAATAAATGTGAGTTGCCCCATAACATTTGAGGATGTTCTAACCACATCAAAATGATCTTCTCACCGACCCTACTATACTTATTTGGCACCCTTCCAGTATACCTTCTCTTGAATTTTTTTCAAAAACTCAAGCCATCATTCTAACGTTTTATATGGGGACACAAAAGACCAAGGCACGCCATCCCATGTCTTCAGCTTCCAGTAGAAAGGAGGGTGCTCCTTAACATTCAGTTTATTTCTGGGTTGCCATAGGGAAACATGTAGCCAAATTAGTACAAGATGTATGAACAACTTTCTTGTTCATGCAAGTATATTTTGAAGCAACACTCCTATTTTTTTTTACTTTGATTCTCTAGTTATGTGTGACATCCAAAACATGCCAAATTTAAGGTTATCATTGCATTAGTCACTGTCTGGCAAGTTATCTTAAGGAAATTCAAATTCCCTAAATTGCATGGTTACCTACTGCTCTGCGGCAAGCCTGCTTTGCAAGAGAGCTTTACTGTTTGTAAAGGCAGTGGGTCAACTATAGTTTAAAATTCCTTTATTGCTTCAGAACTTGTATTTGTACACTTGTGTAAAGTCTTAGGGCTGATTTAGGATTTGGCGAACCAGGTTACTCCTTCACAAACGTGACGGATATCCCGTACGCCGTATTATAAGTCTATTATATCCTATGGCACTTGTAATATGGCAGACAGGGGACCTCAAAAGACAAATTTAGATTATGGCAGTACTGCATAATGTATGATTTTTTATCGTCCTGTATAAGCTTGATAAATGGGGGCCTGACCCACCCACCTCATATTCAAGATACAAAACCCTTGTCTTAGAAAATGTACATGTTTGCAAGTTTTCCTGTGAATAGGTCATATTAGGGCCTATTCTTGGCTCGGACGTCTCCTGCAGTTGGTCAAACCTGTCACCCTCTAAACTGATTTAATCAGGAAAGGGTTGCCACCTAAGTTTATATCAATTTTTTTCCCCTTGCCATTCTCACCTGCAGTTTGCACTCCATTGGCAGAATGCATCCTGCCAATACCAATTGGATACAAGAGGTTCTTGATATATATTTTGATGTGAGAAATGGACTTCTAATACACAACAAACTAAGAGATTCAAGTGAACATTGGGAACATTCAACCTAAATGGTCAATTTACTGGCAGATGAAAATGGTAGATAACAGCAAAAGCTGATGATAATTAGTGTTCTGATTCATTGACAATCATTTATATATTTATTGTGTTCGATATTTGATTTTGCTATTGACCCAGTTGCTCTAGTGGAAAAAAGAATAGAGGGGCGTGGCCGGGCAAGATGGCAGAGTAGACGTGTCCTGTCTCGGCTCCCAGTCCGCGCTTGGCTCCTGTGGCGATTTTGGGCGGACCCGGCAAACCACGGTCCTTTTGAGTGGGTACCCGGTGTGGCAGAAGATGCCCTGATCACGGGGGTGCCTCTTATCTGCAGGAACTCGGCAGAGTTCACAATTAGCACCATCGTGACCCTGCTGAGCCCGCCGGCTGCCGGCCCCAAGATGGCGGGCGGGAGGCGGCTGCAGTGATTCTCTCCCCCGAGGCCCCGCGGCTCCACCAATATCAGCGAATCACCCGCCCGCAGTGACCACAGACGTTTGGCGCCCTGCGGTGAGAGTCTAACAGGGGTTCCCAGATCACTCACTGAAACTGGTGACCACGTGTGCCTGGTTCTAACATGGCGGCCGTTCAGCATTAATGGCAGCGATGCCGAGCCCTGAGGAGCGGTCATGCGGTTCTTTTTATTGCTTGCTCCCGCGCTGCGGTGAGTCGGTGCCAATTGAAGCCAAAATTGCGGAGTTGAGGCACTGTGTTTATCTTTCCCATGGGTGCGGTTGCAGGACACAGTCTTCCTGAGCACCTTGCCCCCCCTGGACCCTCCACTCTCACCAGTGCAAGTGCCCTTCCAGCATTCCTCATCTTGGATGCCTCTCCCTAGTGGTCCCCCAAGCTAGAGCCCTCGGCCTGCGGATACAGCCCTGAAGGCGGCGCCACTTCAGACTGAGCGAGAGGACCTATGTTCTGAATCTTACGGTAACCAACCTTTTGCTCCACACACTCAATGAGAGCCCACAGTCCTATCTCTAACACTGCCTCACGGCCCCCCCGCAGTGGCATGTCTGTCCCCTCATGGCAGACTATCGGTTGCAAGCTTTTCTAGCTCACCTGTAGCCCGGGGGCACTCACACGCTTACTGGGCCTGTTGCTCCACCTTGCCAAGGAGCTGGGGTGCGGCAGGAGGGCCCACGCTGATGGAGGAACTACTGCGCCCTGCCTCACGCATCTATCCCTGCAGGCACGATTGTGTCCTCCAAGCATTTGCTGATGCCATCGCTCCGCTGGGGAGTGCTGCCATATGCCTCGAAAGAAATCGACTACAAAGCCTCCAGTCAAGGTCTCAGATTTCTTCTTATCTATAGAAAAGCGAGTCTCGCTGAGAGGAGACCCCGGTGCGGCGGCGATAGCTCTCACGAAAGCAGAACTTCTGAACATGTTTAAGAACTTTAAAACGGACCTCCGTAAAGACATTGCTCAAGACATTAAGTCTTCCATTGATCAACTGCGGTCTGACCTATCCGAGCGTCTCTCTACCCTGCAGCAAGATATTGACTCCGTGGATACGAGAGTCCTTGACCTTGAAACACACCAACAGGAGGAGGAGCGTCGCTCTTTAGAACTGCAGGACGATGTCAAAATGCTCAAAGGCCAACTATCCCAGGCGCACCTTAAAGTGGAGGACCTCGAGAATAGATCCTGAAGGGAGAATCTACGTATTAGAGACTTAGAAAAAGGTGCAGAAGGGCCAGACCTTGAGGCGTTCGTGATAGGCCTCTTCTCAGAGATGGTCGCCCCCAGTCTCTTAAGATAAAGTTAGACAGAGTTCACCGTGTGGGACCGCTGCAGCAGGGTGAGAAGAACCGGCCACGGGATATCTTAGCAAAATTCCACTCCTACCAGACCAAAGAGACAGTTCTACAGGCGGCAAGGGCTAAGGACTCCATCACCTTTCAGAACTACTCCTCTAACATCTATCCAGATGTCGCTCCCGCAACACTAGCCCGGAGACAACTGCTCAGGCCGGTTACCACTAAACTGCGTGATGACAACATCAGATACAGATGGACATATCCCTTCGGGCTCAGCTTCGAATTCCGGAATAAGCGACGCCACATCACCGACCTTCAGGAGGGGCTGGACCTGCTTGGCATCTCTGCACCTACAAAGTCAGCAGTATCAGACAATCATGGAGGACCTACTGCCGGAGTCCCCTCCGCTTCCGCATGGTCTCGCCGATCGAGGCGCTGACTCTCTATGGCTGTCATTGTAGAGGGGCTCTTCTGCCCCCCCCCCACTGCTTAGCGGTGCCTCCCACTGTTAGTACTTCTGTATGCGGACCTGCGGTAGGGGCCTGCATCTATCGGGTGAGCTGAGAGGGTCGCTCTCTTAAGCCCCGCTGCGGCCCCTGCCTCTGCGATTCTGATAACTTCCCATCCAAAGATGGACCCTTGTCATTCACGGGCCCTTCCTTGCTAGATGGGAGTTGCTCTTATCGGACTTTATCTCTCTGGTCATACTGATGGTAATCCTGTCTGTTGATATTGTCGGCTACGACCGAGTCCTTTGCGGCTTGCCTCGCCATTCAATGTGTTTACCTAGGGGTGTTCTGGTTTGAGGCTTGACTGTGATCACCCTCTGATTGATCTTACATCTGTTATGTTCTTAAGCACCGCCATGCTTCACTACTGATTTGATTGCCCGTTGGAGCGAGCGTGGACCGGGTCCTTCGACCCGAAGTGATCTCACAGTGGTCCTATCGACCCCGCGCTGGGATCGAGACTTTAGTTTGTTTCTGTTATTTATATTCTTGGTTTTCTAGGGGAATTTGGGTGGGTTTGGGTGGGTTGGTGGAGGCGGCTTTTTAACTTCCGTTTCTCTGAGAGCGGTGATGTTACCTGTCAATGTTGTCAGCTAGCTCTAGCTTCACATACCTGCATGGGGGCATCCTTGGGAGGAGCGAAAAGGGGTTTCAATGAGCTTAGGAGGATAGTTGTCCCTTTCCTGTTGTCATGATGCCGATCACCATTGCAACCTGGAACGTCAAGGGCCTTAACTCTCCACAAAACATCTCAAGGTCTGGAAATACATTGTGGACCACCACTTAGACGTGGTGGCATTGCAGGAGACTCACTTAGCAAGATCTGATGATTCCTGTCTCAATCACAAACTCTTCCCGCTAATATATAGATCCTCTGCGCACACCAAACACCGGGGAGTGGCCATAATGTTTCGTGCTGCTTTCCAATTCCAACCTCTGGGGGTACAATCTGATAAGGATGGCCATTGGCTTATGATCAAGGGTTGCTTGAGGGGACGACTTTGCACCTTTGCGGCTATATATGCCCCCAATGTAGGCCAGACAACGTTCTTACACACATTTCTGGGGAAACTCACAGACTTTGCAGAAGGTGAACTGATTCTAATGGGCGATTTTAACCTAATCTGGCAGAAAGATCTGGACAGCACCCACTTACAGCGCGCAGACACAGGCTCCTTCTCGGGGGACACACAGCAGCTAATGCGAGACCTGGGCCTTCTAGATACATGGCGCATGCTTTACCCGCAAACACGGGATTATACATTCTTCTCCCAAGTCCACCGCACCTACTCCCGTTTGGATTACATTTTCATTAGCCAGTCCCTACAGGGCGATCTGCAAGAAGCTAAGATCTTCCCCCTTTCAGTTTCTGACCATAGTTTGTACTCTGTGTGCCTTCAATGGCGCGGTACTTCGCCGGCAACACCTAAATGGTATTTTCCCCCCTCCCTCACCTGCGACAAGGAATCATGCACCAAACTGCGGTCTGTCATTGCTGAATTTCTTAAGACTAATCCACCAGAGGACACCTCAGAGTTCACAACCTGGGATGCCTTAAAGGCCGTCCTAAGGGGTGAATGTATTGCCCTTAATGCTGCACTGAACAAACAGTGCGCTCTGCAGTGTGAAGCTCTGGAAACAGAATTATCTACCCTCGAACAGCTCCATAAACTCAACCCCACGAGGAAAACGCAACATCAACTTACAGCTCTGCGGGGCAAACTGCGGGCCATCTATACTAATAGAGCGGATTTCACCCTTCTTAAACTGTGCCACCTCTCCTACACCCAATCTAACAAAGTGGGTAGACATCTGGCTCGGCAGCTGAGGGGCAAGCGCGAGAAGGAATACATTGAGGGTATTTTTGGATCCTTTGGGGGTGGTAGTGCATAAGGATGAGGAAAAGGCAGCTATTTTCTGGTCTTTCTACCGAGACCTTTATTCAGGGGATTCCTTAGATGAGATAGGTCAGCAGAAGTACCTCCAATCGTTTTCTCTACCGCAGGTTTCAGATGCATGGAATGACGTACTCACCGCCCCCATCACCTTGGATGATGTTACCTCCGCTATCAAAGCCTTGAAACCTAATAAAGCTCCTGGGCCTGACGGCTACACAGCTTTTTTCTATAAGACTTTTGCCCCTGACCTTTTTCCCTATCTTGTCACGCTCTTTAACAAGATGGCTGAAGACGGTATGACTTCTGGAACGATGTCTGAAGCTGTGATCTCAGTCATCCCCAAGCCAGGGATGGACCCGCAATCCTGCGCCTTATATAGGCCTATAGCCCTATTAAACTTAGATGTGAAGCTCTACTCTTCCATTATTGCCAAGCGCCTTAATGACCTCATGCCCATTCTTATCCACCCGGACCAGTCGTTTTTTACTAAAGGCCGCCAGACACATGATAATACCCGCAGAATCATACATCTTATAGAGAAGGTTAACAGGTGCCAAATCCCAGCAGTTCTGGTAGGCTTGGACGCCGAAAAGGCCTTCGACAGGGTCAACTGGGCTTTCCTCTTCCACACACTCACGGCATTTGGCTTCGCCCCCAAATTTCTCAACATGATTAGAGCTAATTATTGCCTTCCCCCCGTTAACACCCTTAACGCCTGGAACCCAATCTCCACTGAGGACACCATCCGCCTGATGAACTCCATCCACTCTGGATCCCCCACAGACCCATGCCCCCACCACATCTTCAACAAAGCAGACTCCGTCATAGCTCCGCACCTCCGAGACGTCATCAACTGCTCCTTCAACTCCGCTACCTTCCCAGAAGAATGGAAACACGCTGAACTCACCGCCCTTCTGAAAAAACCAACAGCAGACCCCACCGAACTCAAAAACTACCGCCCCATCTCGCTTCTTCCATTCCCGGCCAAAGTCATCGAGAAAGCTGTCAACAACCAGCTCGCCGCCTTCCTCGAAGCCAACAAATCACTCGACCCCTCACAATCTGGCTTCCGAGCCAAACACAGCACTGAGACCGCACTCATCGCAGCAACAGACGACATTCGAACTCTACTGGACAATGGAGACACAGTCGCCCTCATCCTCCTCGACCTCTCTGCAGCCTTCGACACAGTCTGCCACAACACCCTTTTACAACGCCTCAGAAACATCGGAATCCAAGGAAAGGCACTGGAATGGATCACCTCGTTCCTCACCGGAAGAACCCAGAGAGTCCGCCTCCCACCATTCAAGTCCGAGGCCTCTGAAATCATCTGCGGCGTACCACAAGGATCCTCACTCAGTCCCACCCTCTTCAACGTATACATGAGCCCCCTCGCGGCCATCGCCCGCCAACACAACCTCAACATCATCTCTTACGCGGATGACACTCAACTGATCCTATCTCTCACCAAGGACCCCAGCACCGCCAAAACTAACCTACACGAAGGAATGAAAGAAGTCGCCGAATGGATGAAACAAAGCCGTCTGAAACTGAACTCAGACAAAACAGAAGTCCTCATCTTAGGTAAATCCCCCTCTGCATGGGACGACTCCTGGTGGCCAGAAGCACTCGGAAATGCACCCATCCCGACAGACCACGCACGGAACCTTGGCGTCATCCTGGATTCTTCACTCTCTATGAACAGACAAGTCAGCGCCGTATCCTCTTCCTGCTTTAACATTCTTCGCATGCTCAGAAAAACATTTCACTGGATCCCCTCCGAAACAAGGAAAACAGTCACCCACGCTCTAGTCACGAGCCGACTGGACTACGGAAACACCCTCTACGCAGGTACCACCGCTAAACTCCAGAAGAAACTACAACGAATCCAAAACGCCTCAGCCAGGCTCATATTAGACATCCCACGCAACGAACACATCTCTGGTCACCTTAAAGACCTCCACTGGCTACCCGTCAATAAGAGGATTACTTTCCGACTGCTTACCCACGCACACAAATCACTCTACGACATCGGACCAGATTGCCTCAACTCTCGACTGTCCTTCTACACCCCCCCCGCCAACTTCGCTCTTCCAGCCAAGCCTTCGCCACTGTACCTCGCATCAACAAGACCACCATGGGAGGCAGATCCTTCTCATACCTGGCTGCCAAAACATGGAACTCACTCCCCGCTTACCTTCGCCTCACCCAGAATCACCTAGCGTTCAGAAAGCAGCTTAAAACGTGGATATTTGACAAATAATCCACCTCCCCTTCCTAAGCGCCTTGAAACCCTCTGGGTATGTAGTGCGCTATATAAATGTTATGACTTGACTTGACTGACTTCCACGCTCCAGGGTGGTTGTTAACGGAGTACCTTCGCCCTCTTTTCCACACTCGAGAGGGACCAGGCAGGGTCGCCCCCTCTCTCCCCTGCTTTTCGCTTTAAGCATTGAACCTTTGGCACTCGCTATTAGAAACAATCCAGCTATTCAGGGAATACCATTCACAGGGGAACCTCATAAGATATCCCTATTCGCGGACGATGTACTCTTACCCCTAACGGAGCCGTAAACTTCCTTCCCGGGTCTGCATTCGGAACTTGAGCGCTATGAGCTGGTCTCTGGATTTAAAATTAATGCTGGCAAATCATTCATACTGAATCTCACCCTTCCACCAGAGGCGGTCCTTAGACTCCGATCCCTCACCTCGCTGGCTTGGGCCTCTACAGCTATTGACAACGAATATCCAAGGGCTATACGCTGCTAATTTCCCTCCGCTACTCACGCACATCCAAGCGAAGCTCGCCAAATGGAAGCCACTCTTCTTATCATGGCTAGGTCGCATTAATGCTGTAAAGATGACCCTCCTGCCCAAGCTTCTTTATCTTTTTCAAGCCTTACCTATCGAGCTGGTGCGTGATTTTTTTCAGCGAATGAAGTCCATGATCCTGCGCTTTATATGGCAGGGCGGTGATCCAGCGGCCTATAGAAAATATATCATAAACAACGCTACCCAACTTCATAACCTATAAATAAAATTCTATACTAAATTTTGGACCCATTTATAAACCTGACATATTTTGGGCCTACTGAATCAGGTGGTCAGATTAAATCTATATACACATTATCTACAAACTATATACATTTTATACATCTGCGGAAAGAATATTGTCATTAGAATAAACTTAACCATTTAAACGACCACCATTGGCGACGTGATCTAGCTAATAGTAACCTACACTCTTGAATAACCAAGACCAGCTTGTTTGTCAAAAGTAAGATTTTATTTACTAAATTATGGTATATAAGTTGATAGTTTTATAAATGAATTTTATTAGCAATAAAGCAAGCATGATTGTAAAGAAAAGTGAATAAAATACAATTTAAGCAAGTGAATTAAAAATTAAAGTGAATATATAAAGTTTAGCATTTCTAAAACCTAATTCCCTAACTGAGCTAAATAGATAGAAATTAAAGTAAAGTTCTTTGAGGATTCTTACGTGCTCCACGCAAAGTTCGACAGCACTTCACCCTCATCGGAAAGTCAGAAAGCAGCAGCCAGCCCATCCCTAGGGGCATGACTTTTTATACCTTTCTATGCTAACTAAACTACGCAAAGGAAAGTTTTCAGAAATCTTCGACGTCCCATTGGCTGAGAGTGACAAGTGACATGTCACCCACTTTTCAAAACTTCCATTAAGTCACTTTTCTTAGAGACCATTGTCCCTTCCGAGTGCAACCAGGAGCTTCCTAGGATTGCAACATTTGTATAAAGTCATTCTCGCAGCGTCCATTGACTTCCAATTGACTTCCGCGGATGCCAAGTTAAGGGCTGACAAAATGTTCTTTTTCGACCTTGGCCATGTCCGACAGAAAGATGATAGCACATCAGTTTTTGCTCTGTGAACGCAGCTTTTGACGAACAATTTATTTCAGAATGGGCGTCTCAGCACTTTTGCAGGAGTAAAATTCAGCATATTGTAGTTCGGGCAGACAAGGCCCAAAAGCAGACAACTTATGTTTTCTAATATAAAACAAACACAAGAAAAGTATTAATGTAAGAAATAATGTAGATTCTGTATCCACCCCAAGATTTACTAATTAATTAACCCACCCGATTAATCAAAATGTTATCTAGCCAATGCAAACAAATAAAGCAGCGTTTATATCTACCAGTCTCCGTTATTCCATGAGACTTATATGCACCTAGAATAGTAGAAATGACATCACACAGACAAGGAAAAGCAAAACAAGCACATGCTTCTTTTAAGTTTGCAGCAGTTAGTAATGACAAAAACGAAAACAATAAATTATTTTATTATTTTGCACGAACAAAAAGATGCAACAATTATGCACGTTTATGAGCACACATGTTAGTCCCCCCATGTGTAAAGTTTAATCTAAGTTGTATTAGCACGACAAATCACAAATCATTAATATTATTATTCATGTTATGGAAATGTGACTTCACGAGTTAAAACAAAATTTTGTTTTCTATCTCGCTCCATCAACTCCCTCATCTGGTGATTAACAAATCACCACACCAGCACTCAAAATTTTGATTATTTAAATTTTTAAGAAATCGATTCAAATTCATTTGTATCAGTAAACCTAAAAGTCTGTTTCTGCATAATCTTTGGAATTAGCATAACGCTCTCTATGTAACTCCTGTAATTCGATCTCCCTTTCTTCTTCTTTTCTGAGTTTATAGATTCTTTTCTTTTCTTTCAACTGTTTCTTTCTTTTATGTAACAAACAACCTATTTTGGTCAAAATAAAAATAAATACTATTATAATCAAAGGTGCCAGAATCTTACCAAGAATTGAACTTCCAATATCATGAAACCAGTTTTTAATTGCTTGAAACCTTTTTGAAAGTTTCCCTGTAAAATCATCTTCTTCTAAAGGAATTATCTCTGAATGCATTTGTGTAATATTCTTAATATACATTTCAATATTCTTACTTTCATCAGGAATATATGTACAACAATGTTGTACATGTAAAATGCCACAGACTCCTCCCTCTTTTGCTAGGAGTATGTCTAAAGCAAGGCGGTCTTGAATTACCATAGATCTAATTGCAATAACTTCAACATTCACTAATTGAAACCCATCAGCTGTGTCAGTTGATAATCTATCAACTATAGTGGACAATTTTCTGATTCTCCCTGCATTTAGGGTTATACCAACAAAAGGTATTACAGCTTGAAAAATATCTCCCAGAACTTCAGTAAAAGTTTCTCTTTTAACTCTATTTACATAATTATGAATTTTAAACAATCCTTCTGAATCTCTGTCAACATGAAACACTTTAGGAAAAACAATTCCCACATAACAAGTTCCATACCAGTGGTCTGGAAGGTTGTAGTAGGCTTTGTCACCAGAAACAAAATAAATCCCAGGAAAGATAGGATCTTTTCCACCTTTAAATCCCCAACCTCCCAAAATTTGATAAGTATCTTCACAGTTACTTGCACCTACAAAATAATTATCAAAAAGTGTATTATCTCTTCTAATGCAAAGTTTTCCACTAACTGGTTTGTCTATATGAATTGCAATATTTTCAAGCATTTTGCCATTTAACTTCTCATCCTCTTTTTGCCAGAAACTTGACTTAGTCTGCTTGACTAATTCATTCCTCTTATAAATTGCTCTTCTCTCTTCAACCATGTTCAAAAATTTCTTTCCTTCAGCACTTAATTTGCATGTTAGATTATTCTTGTAAGCATACTCGTAAGTGAGTTCGTTAGTAACAAGGAAAAATTCTCTCATTTGTTTTGCTTTCTTATGCTTATTTAAAGCATTATCAATCTTAATATTTGCAAAAATTTCATCATAATTTGAATAGTAATATTCTAAACGTCCAGTTTGATAAAATAAACTAGTTAACACACTACATGTTACAGCATAAGTGAGAGGAAGCATATTATATGTTACTCCCTCAGAAACAGAAGCAGGTAATTTAACGCAAACGTAGCAGTCTTTTGCATCCATTACCTTAACATATTCACTCAATAGCTTTGTGAATGTATTACTTGAGAAATCACCAATTGATTTATCTTGATGAATGTTAGGCTGATGATCAATAACTTTTGCAGACGCACTATGTTTAGTTTGGCTAACCAGAGCTTTGCTTGTTATGTTAACTTTGTGTAATTCTCTATTCATCTCCAAAGGGATAATCACAGCTAGAACCAACCAGAGCAGAATTAAAATGAGCAGACACACCAGAGTCATCTTACAGCATCTTTTAAAAACAGAACACTTTGAAGTGCTCTCCTTAACATAAGGCATTCTTGGTTAATTTTAGCCTCAAAAAAATAAAAATAAATTTTAAAATTCTAAATTTATATTTACACCCCCCTTTTAAAATATATATATATTTTTTTTTTTTTAAAACCCTAGACAAGATTTCTTCGACCTTATGTCATACATAAGTTTTCTTCAACTAAACAGTTTTTCTTCAACCTTGTGTCAACTAACAAATTTTCTTCAGCCTTTTGCCAATTTAATATTTCTGTACTTCAATCATTGTCACTAATTTCTTGTATTTCGTTTTCTTCTTCACTACTATCATATATGTCAATAACAGGTGGAATTACTAAGTAAGTCCACTCAGGAGACTTGTATTTTTGGTTTGGTCTTATTATTCTCTTCCCTTTTCTCGATATCATTTTAATTTTTCTTCCAACTCCAACTTCTTTTCCAGGACTCTTTTGACTACTTATTTCTTCAACTTGTTCTTTTGGCTTTTTGATCAATCTGACTCTCAATCTTCCACCTGGCCAGTAGTCTGCTTTTCTCACGTACTTCTTCTTTGGTTCAGAATTATTTGATTCTGACTTCCAAGTCCTTTTCTTTCTGTTTTCACTTTCACCTTCCACGTCACTTTCTTCAGTTTCGTAGTCTGAAATTTCAATTGACTCAGGAATTTCTCTATTCGGCAATTTCACTCCTTCAGGAACTTCACTTTGTCTTCCATCACTGGTACTCGGTAATTCGTCTTCCTCTTCTTCCTCAATTACCCCCAATTTCCCAGATTTCGGATTTCTGTTCCTTACTTCAGAGTTTGTTCTCTGCCTTTCGATACTCTCCTGGTCTGAAACTTCTTTTTGTTCTGCTTCTTTGTCTTCAATGGAGACAACCGAATCCTCAGTTATCTTTCCTTTTAACAGATTCTCTTCACCTTCAGAATCTATTTCAATTATTTCCAAGTCTTTTCTTGTCAAATTTCCATTCACTGGCACAGTTTCCAGATGTCGACTTTCTTGTCGATCTTCAGAATCTGGAATTATTTCACCTTCTGTTTCGCCTTCTGCTTCAGAATCAGAATCATCTGTGGTATCACTTTCAACATCAGAACTCTCAGGAGTTGGTACTGGAATAGTATGACTAGGATGAATCCAACGTTTCAATCCTCTGCACTTTACAGCATTAGTAGTGATCAAAATTATCTGCCTAGGTTTCTGCCATCTAGGAGCTAGACAATTCCTTCTCCGATGTACTTTCGTTCTGACCCAATCGCCAGGTCTCAGATCATGTGTCAAAACTTTTTCATCTGATTGAGCTTCAGTTCCCACCTGATTAGACACAGAAGTTACCATATCAGATAACCTTTTACAGTAATCCAAAATAGCACTGTCATTTATGCTCAACAGTTTACCTACAGGTACAAAAGCTTGCCTCATAACTCTTCCCATTAAAATTTCATGAGGACTCAAACCTGTCTTTTTATCTGGTGTACTTCTTAATGACATCAAAACAAGTGGAAGAGCATCAGTCCACTTTACACCTGTTTCAAGACACATTTTTCCAATTCTGTTTTTAATTGTTCCATTTATTTGTTCAACCACTCCTGATGCCTCTGGTCTGTATGCACAGTGTATTTTCTGCTCAATGCTCAAGGCTTCGCAAATTAACTTCATCAGTTTGTTATCAAAATGGCTTCCTCCATCACTCTCAATAGTGACTGGAAAACCGTACCTTGGGATGATTTCTCTGAGCATTAGTTTTGCCACTGTAATTGAATCACAATGTCGTGTAGGGAAAGCCTCTACCCATCTTGAAAATAAGCACACAATTACAAGCACATATTTTAAACAATTGTGTAAGGGCATTTCAATGAAATCCATTTGTAACCTGGTAAAGGGACCACCCTCTCGACCAATTATTCCTGTCCCCACCACTGATTTTCTGTTTGGATTCATTTGTTGGCATGACAAACACCTTTGACAAAAAGATTCTGCAATAGTTCTAAACTTGGTATTGAACCATGTTTCTCTGAAAAGTCTAACCATAGAATCTCTTCCCAGATGTGCTGGACCATGATATAATCTTGCCATGTCAGCAATCAAGCAATTTGGTAAAACTACTCTGCCATCTTTGTAAACCCACACTCCATCTTCTTCACGTGGTCTACAATCTGATCTTAACCACAAGTCTTTTTCTTCATCTTCTGCTTCATTTTGTAAATCTCTAATTTCATGCCATGTTTCTACAACAGTTGTTAGCATTAATGAATTTGAATCAGTTTCTTTACTCCTCTCCCGATTGTATGAATAATTTTTCCTTGCGCAGTATTTAGCTGTTTCATCTGCGAAGGCATTTCCCTTGGAAATATAATCAGTTCCTCTAGTGTGCGCTGCACACTTGACAATGGCGATTTCTTTTGGCAATTGTATTGCTTCAATTAATCTCCTAATAAAAACTGCATTTTTAATTGGTGATCCTGCTGATGTCATGTATCCTCTCTGTGACCAGAGTTGTCCATAATCATGCACAACTCCGTACCCATACTGACTATCAGTAATGATGGTAACTCTTATATCCTTTGATATTTCACATGCACGAATTAAAGCAATTAATTCAGCCACTTGTGCTGAACGAACTCCTTCAAGACATGATGCTTCTTCAACATCTACGACTGTACAAACTGAATATGAAGCTTTCAAGACACCTCCTTCGGATCTTAAGCATGACCCATCTACAAAGTAGACAAAATCCGATTCAGACAAAGGTCTGTCTTTGATGTCTTTTCTTGGTTTAGTGCAGAATTCCATGACATCTAAACATTCATGTTCTGTTTCAATGTCATCAACAATTTCAGAATCAGGCAGTAATGTAGAAGGATTCAGATTTAAACATCTTGAAATCGAAACATTATCTGCTCCCAGTATGATTTTCTCATACTTTGTCAATCTGCTACTTGTTAAATGTTGAGTCTTACCTCTTGTCAGTAATATTTCAACTGAATGAGGCACAAAAACTTTCACAGGAAATCCCATTATGATCCCCTCACTTTGTTCGAGGCTGATACTTGTAGCTGCAACTGCTTTCAAACAACCTGGTAATGCTTTTGCAATTGGATCAAGAACTGCAGAAAAGTATGCAATAGGTTTCTTTAAATTTCCATGTCTCTGAATTAACACAGACAATGCACATCCTTCTCTCTCACTGCAATACAGTTCGAAATCTTTCTCATAATTTGGCATACCTAAAGCAGGAGCTTGGCATAAGCTCTTTTTCAGGTTCTCAAAAGAATCCATCTCAGCATCATTGAGAATAATTGGATCTTTTACATCTGACTTTGTTAGTCTTTGTAGTGGTTTTGCAATTACTGAAAATCCACTTATCCATTGTCGACAGTAACCAACCATTCCCAAGAACATTCTGACCTGTCTTTGTGTTCTTGGCGGTAACATTGCTTGAATCATTTTTATTCTCTCTATTGTTACTTGTCTTTTTCCCTTTGCAATTCTGTGACCAAGATATTTTACTTCTTGTTTGCAAAACTGTAGTTTTGCTGGGGACACTTTATGTCCCTCTTCTGCAAGGCGATTTAACAGAATTATTGTGTCTGTTACACAATTTTCTCTTGTCTTTGCAGCTATTAATAAATCATCAATATACTGCACTAGCGTAGACCTACCAGGTAAGTCTAGGTCTTCTAATGATCTTTTTAACAATTCGTTAAAGATTGATGGACTTTCTGTATAGCCCTGAGGGATTCTTGACCATCCGAGGGTCTTACCTTGGAATCTGAAAGCAAAGATTTCATAACTGTCTGGATGTAATGGAACAGTAAAGAATGCATTGCAAAGGTCAATGACTGTATACCATTCAGCATCATGTGGAATCTGGAATAGAATTACTGCTGGATTTGGAACCACAGGACAACATGGAACGACAATTTGATTAACCTTTCTCAAATCTTGTACGATTCTAAATGTTCCGTTAGACTTTTTAACTCCCATAATTGGTGAATTACAAGAACTACTCTCCATTTCCTTTAATACACCTTGCTTGATTAATTTTTCAATTATAGGTGTAATACCTTCAATTGTTTCTGTTTTCATTTTATATTGTGGAGTGTTTGGAAATTCTATTCCCTGTTTCAATGTAATTTTTACTGGATCTACGTTTTTCATCAGACCCATCTCATTTCCAGTAAAATCCCATATTTCTGATTTCACTGTTTCCTTGAGTTCTTCAGGTAAATCTTTTTCTTCAAATGCAGGAAACAATTTTGTTTCTTCTGCTTCCATCATCATCATTGTCATTCTATATAAACCATCTTCCTCCATTGTTTGTAACTCAACTCCATCAGGAGAACAATATTTTCTACAATTCATTTTACATAGGATGTCTCTGCCCAATAGATTCACTGGACTACTATTACAAACCACAAATCTGTGTTTGTCTCTATAATTTCCAATTTCAACCGGTACTGGATCAGTTAAGTCAGTTTTAATTTGTTGATTACTTACTCCGACAACTTGGATGGTATCCCCAGAGAGAGGTAGGTTTTCAATTTCCACTGATCTAACAGTAGAACGGGTAGCACCAGTGTCCACTAGAAAAGTGATGTCTACATCATTAACTTTCCCGTTTACAAAAGGACCAAACTGGTCAACCTCAAGAGTGGCTCCAACAACACACTCTTCCTCCTCTCTCGGGCACCGTCAACAATAATCATCAGAATCGCTGTCTTGACTTTCTGCTAATAAAAATTGTTGTGAAGCATTTTGCATTTGAACTCTTTGCTGCTTTTGCTGTTTTTGTGGTTTTATTACCTGTTCACTTCCCTGAAATCCCACGTTAGGATTATATTTTTGAACTCCCCCACAATTCGGAAAAGGTGGTTGTGGCAATTGTTCTTGACGATTATTCACCTGTTGTTGTTGCTGTTGCTGTAACTGTCGCTGAATATTAAATTCGTTTAACCCCTGTTGCATCTGTAGCTGTTGCTGCAGGTCAACACCATTCTGCATCTGTGGATTCAATAAGGGATTCTTTAAGTTTTTAGGAGGATGAGGACACTCGTCTCTCCAATGTCCAATTTCGCCACAATTAAAACAAGGTAATCTTTGTTTCAACTCCTCAATCTTTGGGCTAAATTTCTTTGGGAAATTATTACTTTTAAACTTTCCTTGTATCTGGTTTGTATTTCCAGTTTGAACAAAATTAGTGTTCTTATTACCCATGCTGTCAATCTGTTGCTCAGCTACTTTTACCTGAGCCCACATGGCTTTCTCCTTGAGTTTCTTCTGTTTTACTTCTATTTCATCACTGCAATACTTAGCTTTTCTAAGAATATCATCTACAGATAGTGATTGCCATCCGACAATACTATTTCTGATCATTTCTCCAATTTCAGGTTTTAGTCCATAAACAAATCTATAGACAAAATGGCTCATGTCTTTTTCATCTAATTTTTCATAACCACTGTATTGTTTAAAGATTAACAGTAGTCTTTCATAAAAAGAATGAACTGATTCTTTTGTTTCTTGTTCTGTCCTTTCTATTTTAACCCAATCGACTTCTTTGGGTGGAATTTTGTTTTTCATCCAAACAATTACTTTCTCATAGAAATCCATTACAAGTGGATTTGGAGCACCTGTTTCTTTAATTCGCTCAGGTTCTGTTTTTGGCCAACTAATCGATATTTTGCATTCTGTCCAAAGATCAGATGGAACGACAATATCAAAAAATCCATCTAAATCAATCCACAGAACTTTTGACACTTTGATAAATCTATCGACTTGCCTGTACCACTCAACTGGTTTCTCCCTCAATTTCGGAAAGTCATTTGTAAATAATAGAATGTCCTGTCTCGACCAAGGGACATGAACATATCCTCCACCTGCAATTTCTCTCATTGGAAATTGTTTTGACAATTTTTCCAATCTTTCATCTTCCTTCTTTTTCGTCCATTTTACTCTCCATTTATTCAGTTCTCCTAGCTTTTTGATATATACAATCAAATCTTTAATATGAACTATTCTTCCCATTGAGTTCAAACTCTCAATGTCACTTTCTGAAAAGTCTAATCTGTAATGTTTCGCAAAATTCTTTTGTTTACTCACATCGATTTCAAGTTCTGCTGCTAGATCCTCTAGTTGATCATATTTATTTTTTGTTTTCCATTGTATGCTTTTGCAAATGAACAGTAGTTCATCATCTCGATAGTAATTTAAACTATCTGGACCAATTGTTCCAATTATTAATTCTTCGATATTCGCTTTTAATTTGGCCACATCAAGTTTTGGTGTGGTTACCCTGACTTCAGGACTCCCTATATCTGATATAGCACCCATTGGTGTTTTTGGAGATAAATCCTCATTAAAGGTTAAATCAGGCATTCTCGATTTAGAAGAGTTTATTTCAGATAAGTCTGAATAAAATTTTTCAGCAGCCTTTTGAATTTCTGTATTTAATGGAATAGTTAATCCAGTTTTGTTTGTTTCCTTTTGGTCAAATACGGGCTGAACAGGACCAATTGTTACTGGAACTGTCACAGCTTCCATGCCTTTTGTCATTCTTTTTATTAATTCTTCTTTAGATCTTAAATATTCATTATAATCAACATCTTCAACATTTCTTGCCTCTCTTGTATAATCTTTTGGAGCTTCTCTTGCTCTTGGAGCCATTGTAAAATGTCTACCTTCATTTCGAGCATTCTCGAATTCTGGTCTTCTAGGAGTTTCAATAATTTCACAATTATTTGGATAAAGTTTAGGAGCTTCATTAATTGGAGGTGCACTCGGTGAAGTTTCAGTAGAAACCACCGGAGTAGACCATGATCTAGGAGGTCTCAAAGGCTGATTCTTTCTAGCAGTTGTATATATTTCTTCCATAACTGCATCCTCAGATTCACTTTCCATAGATTTCCCTGTAGGAGTACCCATTACCATTTCATGAATTAAATACAATCCTTCACTCATGTTTCCCTGTCTCCACATTCGCAATCTATCTTCATGAGTTTCTCTTCTCCAAGGTGGATTTTTAGAAGGTCTTTTAATTCCACTAGCTTCTCTTTGTAACTGATACATTTCATCTTCCCACTCAACTAAAGCTTCAAATTGAGTTGGTCTCGGTTTCGGAACAAGAGCATTCATTTTCTCTCGTAAATTTCTCAAGACTTTTACATTAAATGAACCATCATCAGGCCAAGTTAAAACACCGTCGTTCTTAGTATAGCGTTTCCAACTATCGAACCATAAGACAGTATGATATCCATATTCACCTTCCATATACGCTGCAGGTGTTTTATACTTATGAAGTAGTTTACCACCTCGCGTTTCGATTTTCTTGTCAGGTGAAAATAAATTCTTAAACTTCTGAAATAATGTTGGCTTTTTCTCAACATGTTTAAAATGATAACTCATTTTTAAGAGTTAAATCTAATTCACAATTTTGTTCGTAAAATATTTCCGGGATGTTCCGTAAAACAACCAATCCGTGCGCGAAACACACCAACAAGCCAATGACAGTTGAGCTACGTCACTTTTCTGCTCAACCAATAAAATTGGAGTTTTTCGGTAGGACCAATCAGCTCACAGGTCGTCAGAGACTCAAGAGCCAATCAGAATGTAGCTTGTGACGTAGGTCACCCAATCCCAGCGCGGCTCTGTGACGTACACAGCAGCTGCGGTTTCTCGTTTCTCACTCCTGGCGCTTACCCCTCCTTCACAAAATCTTTTCACAGCGCCATTTTAAGGACACTTTTCAGTGTAAATTAATTCTTAACAATGACTATAAGGACAACATCTGTTCGTTTCACTATTTAGGATAGTTTACATACATTCAAGTATCCACACTTCGGAATAGACGGCGCTATTCACACTAAGGATAATATTCAATTGTTAGTAGAGTAACCTTACCCCACCCTTCTAACACGTATAATTATGAACTCGCTTTGCTCTGAACCCACCGCGAAGTGAAAGTTCTAAGAGTTCCACTTGAACATAAAATACAATTCAAACTCGCACTTTCATACTGAAAATTCCCTAATTTCAAACACACATGAAATCCGTACAGGACTTTCACCTGTTTATAGAGATCATGCACCGTTAGCAAAATAACGACGTTATCCGTACAGGGCTCTCACCTGTTTATAGATATGAAACATGTACCCGTACAGGACTCTAACCTGTTTATAGATAATCATGCACCGACGCTAATTTACCCTTCACTCAAGCTCGGATATAACTAATACTCTTATCACAGTGAGTTTTATGGAAGGCGCTTTGTCCCTATTCTCATGCTGCTTTAATTTCTTAGAAAACCCTCACTTTACAAGATTCAGACCTAGCCCTAAAACTGTGCTGCTCGGCGACAACACTATGGTACACGGCGATACCTCTTGTGATACTCGGCGATATCACTACAAACAGAACAGATGGCTTGCGTGACTAATTTCTCGCCACACAATCTATACCGGTATAGCTTACAGATAGCACGAAAAACGAACTCAACATGTGTTAAAACATCGATCCTATTTCCATACCATAAGGTTTTAGTAACCCTTAGCAACCAACATATTACCTTGGTTACCCTTAGCAACCATCAATTTCTGCTACCAGAGAATTGATCCAGCGGCCTATAGAAAATATATCATAAACAACGCTACCCAACTTCATAACCTATAAATAAAATTCTATACTAAATTTTGGACCCATTTATAAACCTGACATATTTTGGGCCTACTGAATCAGGTGGTCAGATTAAATCTATATACACATTATCTACAAACTATATACATTTTATACATCTGCGGAAAGAATATTGTCATTAGAATAAACTTAACCATTTAAACGACCACCATTGGCGACGTGATCTAGCTAATAGTAACCTACACTCTTGAATAACCAAGACCAGCTTGTTTGTCAAAAGTAAGATTTTATTTACTAAATTATGGTATATAAGTTGATAGTTTTATAAATGAATTTTATTAGCAATAAAGCAAGCATGATTGTAAAGAAAAGTGAATAAAATACAATTTAAGCAAGTGAATTAAAAATTAAAGTGAATATATAAAGTTTAGCATTTCTAAAACCTAATTCCCTAACTGAGCTAAATAGATAGAAATTAAAGTAAAGTTCTTTGAGGATTCTTACGTGCTCCACGCAAAGTTCGACAGCACTTCACCCTCATCGGAAAGTCAGAAAGCAGCAGCCAGCCCATCCCTAGGGGCATGACTTTTTATACCTTTCTATGCTAACTAAACTACGCAAAGGAAAGTTTTCAGAAATCTTCGACGTCCCATTGGCTGAGAGTGACAAGTGACATGTCACCCACTTTTCAAAACTTCCATTAAGTCACTTTTCTTAGAGACCATTGTCCCTTCCGAGTGCAACCAGGAGCTTCCTAGGATTGCAACATTTGTATAAAGTCATTCTCGCAGCGTCCATTGACTTCCAATTGACTTCCGCGGATGCCAAGTTAAGGGCTGACAAAATGTTCTTTTTCGACCTTGGCCATGTCCGACAGAAAGATGATAGCACATCAGTTTTTGCTCTGTGAACGCAGCTTTTGACGAACAATTTATTTCAGAATGGGCGTCTCAGCACTTTTGCAGGAGTAAAATTCAGCATATTGTAGTTCGGGCAGACAAGGCCCAAAAGCAGACAACTTATGTTTTCTAATATAAAACAAACACAAGAAAAGTATTAATGTAAGAAATAATGTAGATTCTGTATCCACCCCAAGATTTACTAATTAATTAACCCACCCGATTAATCAAAATGTTATCTAGCCAATGCAAACAAATAAAGCAGCGTTTATATCTACCAGTCTCCGTTATTCCATGAGACTTATATGCACCTAGAATAGTAGAAATGACATCACACAGACAAGGAAAAGCAAAACAAGCACATGCTTCTTTTAAGTTTGCAGCAGTTAGTAATGACAAAAACGAAAACAATAAATTATTTTATTATTTTGCACGAACAAAAAGATGCAACAATTATGCACGTTTATGAGCACACATGTTAGTCCCCCCATGTGTAAAGTTTAATCTAAGTTGTATTAGCACGACAAATCACAAATCATTAATATTATTATTCATGTTATGGAAATGTGACTTCACGAGTTTAAACAAAATTTTGTTTTCTATCTCGCTCCATCAGCGGCCATGCCCGTTTCTCTTATTCTTTGCTTCATCGTTCCCGCACTGAAGGGGGAGTTGGTTTACCAGACATCCATCTATACAACAAGGCGGCCCAACTGAGGGTTTTGGTTGAGTGGTCCCAACAAGATTCTGAGAATCACTGGTTAAATATGGAGCGGGCTGAACTATCTGGGATTTAGTTTGGCGCCCTCGAAAGGACAGTTCCCCGATCACATATATTAGTACTCCTACACGGACCACTCTTAAAGCCTGGGACACAATTTCAAGCGACGATAGATAGACCTCTTTCCCATCACTCTTTACTCCAATCCATTACAATCCAGCGTTTCCCCCGGCCCAACATGAGGGGCCTTTTGAGGCATAGAAGCAGGGCGGCTGTCTCGCTCTAATACACCTATTTCACAACTTTGAACCCCTAACTTTCGATGAGTGTAAAGGAGAATTTGATTTAGGTAACACAGAAAGGTACCATTACACGCAACTGATGCACTGGGCCCTCACACCTTGTCTTCGGGAGGCTGCTATTAGACCCCTCACAAAATGTGAAGCCTTCCTCTCCAAATCCTCCTCTATGAAAGGGGTGATTTCCTTTATCTATAATCTCCTGTTGAAAACTGCGCTTGCTCCATGCCCTAGATATATGGCCATGTGGGAAGACCTGGTCCAGCGTCCGATCTCCGAAGAGGAATGGTCGCACCTCTGGACCAACATCTCCCGCCTCAACTACTCCACTGACCTCAGGGAAGCCCATCTTAAGACTATGCTGGACTGGTATTTACACCCCTCCAAACTCCAACAGATTTTTCCTACCTCCACGGACAGATGTTAAAGGGGTTGTGGGCTGCTGGGTGACTTCCGCCACATTTGGTGGGACTGCCCAACTATTCGCCCTTTTTGGGAAGAAATTCTAGCCCAAATAAAAGACATGCTAGGGTATCCTATCCCCACTACTATTGCAGGGATCCTTTTGGGAGTTTGTGACCCCGCACTGGAACACCAGACCCGAGCTGATAAAATGATTATGTGGCTCTGCTTGGGCGCGGCTAAGATCACCCTGGCGACCGCATGGAAGAGAAGGGAGGCCCCGGCGATTTCCCTTTGGCATTCTCAGCTTTGGAGATTGCTTAACCTGGAACGTATGGCTGACATAATCAGAGACGACAATAAGAACTTTGAATTCCAATGGGGTCCCCTGGTTTCCTTCCTCTCTCTGGGCCTTCCTTCCGCAGTTTGTCCCCCTTCCATCAGAGCCCTCCATCTTTTTCAATTTTGCTACTGTCCTAAAAAACATCCAGTCTCCTGGCAATTTATTTAGTGCCGCCGCCACGGGTAGGGTGGGGGGAGGCTAAAGGGGGGGTTTTGTTTTTGGTGGTCTTATTGTTTCTTTCATATAAACGGGTGTCCCATGTTGGGACACGCCCTATTGAGCTAGATTCATTCCTCTATAGCACTCTGGAGGCACTCTCTGGAGCAGGTACTGTCATGGTCTTAGGAGGCGTTTGCAGCTGATCTGCCAGAGTGTCTAGTAATATTGTGGAATGGACATATTATTACCTGATTCAGAAATATGGAAGTGCTCTGTCGGTTCAGCAGCTGTACCTTCTATGTGGCCTTCTGGTTCGACAACAGAGCTGATTTCTTGCGACTGCTGCACTCAGCTGATTTACCATCTTTCTTAGTGCCTTCTCATCCCCTGCATGGGATCACATGATGATATCATTGGTTATTCATGCCTATGGAATGTATGCACACAAATTTCTAAGAAAAACATCTTTGACAAAAAAAAAGAATAGAAATTATTAACATAACGGACCCCTCCAAAATACTGGCAGTCTGAGCAGACATTCTTAGAGTTTTTCTGCCTGAAACCTCCACGGTTTGAATGGTGGACTCGGACAGAGAGGACACTGATGAAAATGACATTTGCGGGGCCACCTAATTTGTGCAGGCCCTTTGACACAATTTTCATCAGTGTCGGTTCATCATAATGGATTTCACACTGAGCCAATAGAGGCTTCACAACCACGAAAACAGAGAATAGAAGAATGTAGATGGAATATCAATTTCTAGTTTATGTGCTTTACTGCCCTTGTCTAAATAATGCCCTTAATCTTTAGTTAGCATACCAATTTCTTCCCAGTAGAATTCTTGTGATTACAACTAAGTAAGTACCCCGTAGGCAACAATCTTTTTCCAGATTCACAAACTCTACAATCGCCTTCTTTTCATACCGATTTAACGGCCTCTGAGTCAGTTCTTAAGTCAAACAAAACCAGGAGAACTGCATTGTTGGATAATTTATGCAGAATCTTTACCTGGTTTGAACATGACTGTTGGGTTGTCATTTCAAATGTAATTTATAGTTTAATGTATAAACTATGGTAATTGGTATCACGGTATTCATCTTCCAGTGAGTAACCTTTGATCCACTTACAGGTGGTGTGGAAGACATGCATGCCTCTATTTGTAAATCTGCAGCTTGGGCTGCGAGGAAAGAGCTTTCTCAGCAGCCAAGGATTTTTTTCTTGAATAATAATAAAAAGATGTCACACTGACATCATGAGTTAAGAAAGTAAAATTAAGATCCCTGTGTTGTGTGCTCAGGGGAATGTCTTGGTTCATGAGCACCGATCACCACGGTTTCTGACAATGCCTTTGCCTTTCGGTTCCCTGCTTGGGGATCACCACAGGAGAGCCACATGAGTTGCCTTCTAAGGGGGAAATGGCCACTGCAGGTATGGGGAAATTCTTCCCCTCCAAAGGTGTTGGTACAAAGCCCAGTGGGCCCAGGCATGTTTATATCTATATAGAAAATAGGGTGGGGACCAGTCTATCTAAGCACCAGGCTGAAACTCCACCCTAAAAATCCCCAGCAGTCTTTCTGCCTCCCATATGGGGCAGACCGGGGCAGACTATAGATTTATTACCAATCTGTCTTCCCAGGAGTGGAAGAAACCCTATTAGATTACAGGGATGTTTTTATTTATATACAAGAAATTGGGTGGATGCTGGCCTGTCCAGGTATGGGCCCACATCCGACCTCTAAATCCCCAACATACCTTCTGCCCTCCTCTGGCCTAGAACCTGAATATTACAGCCATCCCCAAGGCAAGCAAAAGGAAATATGAATTTAATTTGGTGCAGTTTTGTCTTATGGGCTGGCAGAGAGGTGGTGTCAGAAGACTGACTGGTGCTTGGGGGTTGGAAGTGCAGGGCAGAGCCTTCCATTCCATTCTGTTTCTTAACTTTTTCCCTGATGGTAAGCTTTCTGACCCCATGGGAAGGACATTTAGCTGGAAAATACTCCAATCCACCAACCCAAGATGGGGTGAAAGCTCACTAGACAAGGCTTGGAAAAATAGTGGGTGCATGAACATCTTAGGATGGAAGACCCCACCTTTGCTAACAGAAAGTATGTGGGCCTCCAAGGGGGAAGGGGGTAAAAAGAGTGGCTTACATCGCTCTGCTAACCCATAAGTCCAAACTATGCTTGTGAAAAAAATACCATTTTCTTATATTTATGTGACAGAAAACTTGGGTACTTCTAGCAAATGGCCAAACTCTGACCTCCATGCGTTCCCACACTTCTCCTGGTTCAAACACTGCTTCCCATCTGTAAATGAACCTAACGCACATTATGGAAATGGACCAAAACTGCAACCATGTGAAGACTTCTTTAATAACTCTTTAACTCTGTGTGATCCACCTTTTGAGCTGTTTTGTTTGCTGCCAATAAAAGAGGACACTGTTTCTAACTGAAGACATGTGGGAATGTTGGGTAGTAGGAATTGTATGACTTCCTGCAGATGTCAAAACCTTTCCTCACAGAAATATTAGGAAAATCCATGATTCTAGCCAATGTTTGATGCTTGCAGGACTTTCAGTGTGATAAAACATAGTGGTATCCACACAAGTCACACCACCCTACATTATCTTGAGAATCTAATCATTAAAAATGTCTGGGTTGGTAGGTTTCCTCAGGCCCCCACCGGACACAAATTCTGCAGTAGCCCTCATTGCCAGAATGAGTGAATTTCAAAAGAAAAATCATGTTGTATTTTAGGGGCTTTCCTACTGCAGGCAGTAGGCTCACCCACACAGTGTGGTACCGTTATTATCAGGAGAGATGTGAAAGTACAGAAAGTACAATATTTGTTATCTCCATTTTTCATCCTAAATGTAAACTAAAATGTAAGAAAGAACACATTTGCAGAATTTCATCTGAAAAGCGCGATATGATGATAATCCCACATTCAGAATTATTCACTATTCACAACCTCATTACCATGGGCACATTTAGGAAATGCACAGGTTCCTTCATACCCAATTTACATGTATTAGATATTTTTAGTATAATTGATGGAAGGTCAGTATACAATAAAAAACTATTACAATCTCTAGCTTTGTGGATGGCTTTGGAACAATCAACAATCATATAGATGCATGCAACCAGGAGAATCTGGTGGACATAATGGTATATTACTTTTGTAAATCAGTCATGGGGGTAAAATAGTTACAGATGAAAACATTGTACCTTATTTCATTTTGTTCTTATATTTTCTTACATTATTTTTATTGCAGCAATTAGTTTCTGGGGAACAGCCATGAGCGATCTACACAAATGACCCCTTGCTGAATTGAGAATTTTGTCAGCTTTTAAGAAATGGATATCTTTCTGGATTCATCCATGGTTCATGGCTGTTCCACCACAAACTACAAGTAGGTAGAAACTACAAAAATAGAAATAACTGTTAAAAACGTTAGTAAATAATTATATTTTTTACAACTCTGCCAGTTCCTGCAAGCTGGGAAGAGGGTGATGGTAGCACAGCAACCATTTAGTTAATATCATCCTTTGATAAAAAGCACATACTTTCTTGTACGGCGCTTTTTTCTAATTAAAACCCCCATATATTTTGCTATATTTTTTATACTTTCTTGGTTCCTTCCAAGAGAATCTACAGTCCCTGGCTATCTTTAAAATCCCTTACTTGTGGGGACAAATGACACACATTTGGCCTAGATACCTTTTGTGGGAAAACAGGTATGAGGGCTTAAGTTCAAACTACCCCAGACATCCAAAAAAGGGACTTGGGTGGAGAAGGGATGGGGTTAGCCTGAAGCATTTGAGTGGTTAAATGTTTTTGTGTCATTACTTTATGATTACTTTAAACCTTTAGAATGGGTCCAAATTATGTCTGAAGAGGACGCCTACCTGTAGTAGCACAATACCTCTTCTGAGGTCATTTAAAATATATTAAGTAAAACCACCAATGTGTTGTTATTATTTCTGTCATGGTCTGCTACCAAAGCAAATCTAGACTTTGGTTGTACAAATTCCAGATTGGAATCATTTAGTGGAATCTCTCCATTCTCCATAACTGTCTGCAGAAGAAACAATTGCCTGCTTTACATGCGCTTGCCCCATCTTTAAAGCTGCCATCTCCTTCTTTTTCTGCCTCATCGTATGATTCCCATGGGAATTCCTTGAATCTGAAGCAGGTGAGCTTGAAATAGATTGATTTCCTGTCTCCCTGGTGCCACACTCTTTACACTTCAAACACACCAGAAACTACATAAATTAGCTTTTTTTAACCAAATGCTATTCTAGTTCCAGAGATTATTAAAAAAGTGCATGATTCCCAAGAATCATTCTCACAGAAAAAAAACTGTTACTAGTTATGCTCCGGTCGGCTTATTTATTCATCAGTAAGACCTTATTGAAACAATATTCGCTGCTAATTTGCCCCGATAATTCTCAAAAATTAAAAAAGTGTGGCTGTCAGTTCTTTACATCTCATGCGTGATGTGCTTGTACCCCGCATAATGAGGTAGGTGTGTGGCTTCCTATGTTATTTGATTTCTTGTGTATGTCTGAGTGGTTGGAGAATGTACCCCTCTCTGGTGATGTCTTGTGTTAGGTAAATAGGTTCTTCGAATGAGTAGTTCTTGCTCAGATAGATAGAACTTCAGATAATCTTGAGGTTGAACATCATTTAAATATTTCAATTTTGGTGGTTGTGTTGGTGTTCTGTATTTGGGGGGCATTTGAGTTGTAGCCGTAATATAATTAGTGTCATGTGTGTCACATTAGTTCTCTTCCTAATGAGAGAGGCGTATGGCATCCCTAGTTAAGCCCTTTGTCCTTCGCCTGCTTGGAAGTTGGCCCTGGGTCCCTTCATCTTGTTGATGGCAGTGTGGAACAGTCAGCTCTGTCAACCCAGAGGTCTCTAGTTTTAAGGCTGAGCAGTGCAGGTACATTAAACACCACTCTTGGAGGTTACAAACCAGTCCACAATTTGTGTATAGAGTTTCCGTAACTTAGAACGAGTACGATGGTGTATTCTTACTTAAAATATACTTGCAGATGTTATTAGCGCACTGCATAATACACGGATATGTTTTAAAATAGTTGGAAGATTAGGGGAGGGAAGAAACAATGTAGTTCTGGCAGGTGGACAATGAATGTTCCTCCCTACCTGTAGAAAAAAGCAATGGGAAACTGAGCAATAAGATTTGGCTGCCTCATGAGATTTTACCAGCTGCTAAGGTGAAGGAACACCGGATCACCCTGGGATTCTGCTCTGCCAGACTCATAATACGGACCTTAATTTTATGGCTATGGATATTAGCACTGCTATTATTAATGTTGCTAGTATTATTATTATTAGCTTTATTTCTTTCATCAGGAGCTGAAGTAATTATAGCATTAGATTTGTACTACAAATAATATTATATTTAATATCCTCGTCATTCCCTTCTATTTTTCCCTTCTTCCTCATTTCTTTCTTCTTGTTCTGTTTTTCACCTTCATCTTTCCATCTACATGATTCCAGTTCGGGAGTCATCCTACTCGGGTTTTATCCTGAAAATCTCTGATCGGTTTCCCAATAGTCTTACATTTCTCACCTGACATTTTTTGATTGGGTTCAGGATGTTTCTCGTAAGCTTCTTATTGTTTGAAGCTCTCTTTTCATATTTTTAGGTTCACGATAAATGGTCAGTAGGTGAACATTTCTCAATCTGGCTTCCCTTTGCTAAAGGCCTCATTTGCAAAGCTTATTGTTGTCAGAAATTACATTTTCATAGGCTAATCCTGGATTTGTGGGAGCAAATTTGAGAATATTACCAACACAAATGTATACTTACGATGGTGGGAAATGTCAAGAATGCTGAATTGTTGTACATTTAGGCTGAAGGAATAGGTGCCCTCAAGAGAGGAGCAGAGTGTAACCATAGGAAAGTGGTAACCACCCTCAAAGGCATCACTTTGTATTAATTCAAAATCTTTCCAAATGTTTACATGCCCAACTTACTTTTTTATCCAGAATGTCACAGGTAAGTGTGAAAATTGAGTGGAAGAAAGAACAAAACTCAACTATTTCTAGGGTGTGCGTGAAAAGGATTTCTCAACAATAAAACGTATTTTTTAAAGAAAAAGCAAAAAAGATAGGTAATTGTGACAATGGGTGTTTCCAACGCTTTTGGGACAGTTTGCCTGAGTAAGTGTAGGAAATCAGGACTGTGTATTGAAATCCTAGATTTGCACACATATTCATGAATACTCCTGGTTATTCTTGCAAAGCAGCAAATGTTTTATATAGTTTTTTTACCCAACATTTTTCTCTCTGCAGACATTTGCCAGTGAGACACTAAGAACCTTGTGTGTAGCTTGCAAACACGTGGAAGAGTCCGAGTACATTATGTGGAGCGAAAAGCACACGGAGGCGTGTGTGACACTGGAGAACCGTGCGAAAAAGCTCCACGCTACTTATGAAGAGATTGAAACAGATCTAGAGGTAAATGCAGGATCCCCCTTGAGTGGGAAGTATGGTCAACTGCAATGGTGTAGTGTACTTTCGTGATATAAAATTGTAAACCAGGTTTAGTCAACAAATTTCATTGGGAAGTTGGGTTGCTAATCATCAGTCTATTTGCATGAGGTAGTGTTATACATACTTGCTTATGGATCCTCTAAGGATGGATATTGATTCTGAATGGAACCTGCTGAAAGTAGGATTTGCATTTGTGAAGCAGGATGTTTATTGTATTTTCTGAATGCTTTTGACTGCTTCATTTGAAATAGTCTGGTCAGATTTCAGGGCCGGTTTTGCGAAGCTTTAATCTTATTAAAATAATCACATGATTGCAGACTATACCAGCTTCTCAAAAGCAACGGCCATGAATCGACTATTGCCTTCTGCTGATGGTACTTGGAGGGATCATAAGGACAGCCTTCTCTGTGAGCCGCTGGGCCAAAACCCCATAGGCTAGGTATTATGTAAGTGGATCCAGAATAATGTGCCAAAAATGAAAGTGTTCTCAAATCTTTGAGAAGAAGATGAAGAACAGAGCACCTCAGGAGAGGCAAATATAAGCAAACCTTAAAACAAAGCTTTCCAACACACAAATATGCTAAAAAAAAATCAATGCAGCCAAGGAAAAGCTCAAATCATCAACAGTCAAAAGTAGAGAAAAAAGACAGAACCCCGAAAGAAACAAGAGAAGGAAAACCGCAAGGGGTGTAGTGTGTGACTAAAGAAGAATGATCTTGAAGCATTACAACACACCTTAAACACAACTTATTTACTTCTTGCAGTATCTTTTCATAGACTCCTTCCTCCAAGCCCTGTGAAAATACTGTGTTAGACACATTGCCTTGAGAAAAATGTAGGATCTACAATGAAAACCTACTTCATAATAGAATTGACAAATTATCTCTATCAGTTACTAGGTGAAACTGTCCTGCAGTAAAAAAAAATATCATTAACATGTAGGTACTGTACTAGGAAAAAATTGCCCATGGGGATTTCCTGTGCCAAGCGCAGATAAGAAAATCACAGGGACCAAACTCTAAAGACATAAAGGTTCAGATACCCCTTCCACATAATCCCACCATCTGTTCTGTATGTGTTAAGGGACAAGGAACCAAAGGAATCAGAGAAAAGCTAGTGTGACAATCTTAGCTTGGATATGGAATTCTGCTTTCCACAATGGCCTGTCCGATTTTGAAGTCAATCTATATGTTATGTTAAAAAGTTCTGTAAAGCGGTCTTTTTTTCTTCCAGTACTGTAGTAACCGTTACGTCTTTGAATCTCTGACCCCTGGAAAATGTTGTTCTTGAACAGCACTTATTACCTTTAGAATGGTGAAAATCTCTTTCACATTTGCTATGTCATGCACTGCACAATTATTGAGATTCCTCATCTTCTCATCCCAGGACTCTTGGTTTAAAATATTAACCATTTCCATGCTCCATCCTTGAAATTGTTTTAATCGTGTCTTATCCTTCTGAAGATATGTTCTCTAGAGCTAAACATCATATAACACATTAGGCCTTTTAGATGAGAAAATTATCTTCCTCCTACTTGTCCCAATGCATTTCAGTGTACCTCCAGGTGGCGATCATCTATGGAAGCATCAATAGGCCTCCACCGTTTATTGGCTGTTAAGGCATCACAGCTGTCCAAAAACTAGACCTAAGTCTGCCTGGCTATAAATGCATGATTTCACCATTAACCATGCAGACTTATTTAGTTATGAAATGGAGGACATCACAAGTATAGTCATCAAAATATTAATAACCATTTGTGACATCATCCAGTCTACAATAAGTTCATAAGTCAATGCTAAAATCATCCATCTATGGCAAGGTAGTGTACAGCTAATTTGTGACCTACTTCTACTACTCCCTCCGAAACCCACCTGAAGCTTGCCGATTGTGGGGGTCAGTATGCCTTGTGTGATAGATTGCATCACAATAATATACCATCCACTCCTTTAAGATTGCAAGGTGAGCATATAATGACTGTTCTTAATGTCACTTATGCTTACCTCCCAAAGTATGTCCTGGTGAAGTTAAGAAAAGTAAACTTGCACTTGGCCTATGAAGTTGTGGAAGGTGATCTGACAGATAGGCGAATACTGATGGCCGATGTTGTCAATCTCAAAATAAGGACATACAACCTTGCCTGTGATCTCTAAATAATCATCTGTGAGGACAGAGTGGTTATGGATTTTGGTAATGACTATTTCCTGTTGGTTCTTTATGGTAGAATACCTGATTTGGTGGCTAGGATCTTGCAGAGGGCAAAACGGAAGAAGTGAAGTGAACTTGATGCATGAAAGTCTCAGCGCAAGACCGTGTAAAAGGAAACCCTAGGCTTTACATGAACACAAAACCACAACCTTCCTTAAACTCCAGTTTCTGCAGATGGCTCTAGGACTTATAGCCTTGCTTCAGCCTATAGTCATAAGCTCTATCCTCACCCAAACACAATGAGGACATAGAATGATACATTAAATAGAATAGCATTAACAGCCATCGCTGCCTCTAGGGCAACTTTCTAAATCTTAGTAATTACCTGGATGTCTCTCATTAATGAACTTTGTAAGAAGACAATATTCTTTTCTTGGGAAAAGCTAGATCTAGGTAGAAGCTCAAGTGTCTTAAAAACTTTAGTCACACAATGTAGTTTTAAACTCCTCACTGCATCCACGAGGACATTCTGCTTCCTCATGTTCAAGGCAAATGCATGTGAAGTTGAGTCAGATGCCTTTACTGGATTATCCACCTGCACAGACATTGCTCCAAATTATCACTTGGCCTTTTATTTTTAGTCTGTGTGACTGGACAATGCCAAATGGACTAGCTGGAAAGGCCCAGTCTGTGGGCCTTTCTTTTGTAGTTCTGTGGAACGTGACTGGGCCCAAAGAAAAGTCACACACTGCACAAAAGCATGTCCAAATACAGCACACACAAGTCCATGGTAATTTATTGTGCCCATCTTGTTCACTCCTACTCCCCTAGTCGAGCTCTTTGTTTTTCTAATAAAAATCTCCTTGAGGTTCCCAGGTTTGTAAGAGTGAGATGGGGAGGCCGAGCTTTTTCCTCGGTTGTACCCAGGTTATGGAACTCGCTCCCCTCCAATTTTGTAGGGCAATCATCGCTTGCTCTGTTTCGCAAGGCATTAAAAACCTGGCTCTTCTCTGAAGCATACCTGTAATTAGTATGCTTCATTGGATTACAGATCGAACGACCTGCTTGGCGCCTTGATGCCCTTGGGCTAAGTTGCGCGGTAAAAGACTTTCTTCATTCATTCATTCATTCATCTAGGAATGTTGTACAAAAGGGGGTGGTGATGGACGGAGGATCTGAACCAATCAAATACTCACACCCAGTCAAAAGATCTGGGTTTAATCCATCACCATTCTTTAGCCCACTCTGCCAACCCAGTTCAGACATGGCCATATGCAATCAATCTGACCCTGTGCCTCATGGGAACAGTCCAGCCCGAACTGCCATGCCATGCCTTCCCTGGACCGGAAACAAGCTTCCTAGGACCGGTTTCTGGGATTTCAGTCGTCTTCAGCCAGGCTTGCTTGAATCCAGTGGCAAAGTGAGCAAGGGACTCACGTCTGAGCATACCCTGCCAACTTATGGCGAACAAAGTGGTAAAAAAGGGGGTGGTGATGGACGGAGGATCTGAACCAATCAAACACTCACACCCAGTCAAAAGATCTCGGTTTAATCCGTCACCGTTCTTTAGCCCACTCTGCCACCCCAGTTCAGACATGGCCATATGGAAATCAGTCAGACCCTGTGCCTCATGGGAACAGTCTAGCCCGAACTGCCGAGCCATGCCTTCCCTGGACCGGAAACAAGCTTCCTAGGACCGGTTTCTGGCATTTCAGCCATCTTCAGCCAGGCTTGCTTGAACCCAGTGGCAAAGTGAGCAAGAGACTCACATCTGAGCATACCCTGCCAACTGATGGCGAACAAAGCGGTACAAAAGGGGGTGGTGATGGACGGAGGATCTGAACCAATCAAACACTCACACCCAGTCAAAAGATCTGGGTTTAATCCATCACCGTTCTTTAGCCCACTCAGCCACCCCAGTTCAGACATGGCCATATGCAAATCAGTCTGACCCTGTGCCTCATGGGAACAGTCCAGCCCGAACTGCCCAGCCATGCCTTCCCTGGACGGGAAACAAGCTTCCTAGGACCGGTTTCTAGCATTTCACCTGTCTTCAGCCAGGCTTGCTTGAATCCAGTTGCAAAGTGAGCAAGAGACTCATGTCTGAGCATACCCTGCCAACTTACGGCGAACAAAGCGGTACAAAAGGGGGTGGTCATGGACGGAGGATCTGAACCAATCAAACACTCACACCCAGTCAAAAGATCGGGGTTTAATCCATCACCGTTCTTTAGCCCACTCTGCCACCCCAGTTCAGACATGGCCATATGAAAATCAGTCTGACCCTGTGCCTCATGGGAACAGTCCAGCCCGAACTGCCAAGCCATGCCTTCCCTTAACCGGAAACAAGCTTCCTAGGACCGGTTTCTGGCATTTCAGCCGTCTTCAGCCGGGCTTGCTTGAATCCAGTGGCAAAGTGAGCAATGGACTCATGTCTGAGCATACCCTACCAATTTATGGTGAACAAAGCGGTACAAAAGGGGGTAGTGATGGACGGAGGATCTGAACCAATCAAACACTCACACCCAGTCAAAAGATCGGGGTTTAATCCATCACCGTTCTTTAGCCCACTCTGCCACCCCTGTTCAGACATGGCCATATGCAAATCAGTCTGACCCTGTGCCTCATGGAAACAATCCAGCCCGAACTGTCAAGCCATGCCTTCCCTGGACCGGAAACAATCTTCCTAGGACCGGTTTCCGCCATTTCAGCCGTCCTCAGCCAGGCTACTTTGAATCCAGTGGCAAAGTGAGCAAGGGACTCACGTCTGAGCATACCCTGCCAACCTATGGCGAACAAAGCGGTACAAAAAGTGGTGGTGATGGATGGAGGATCTGAACCAATCAAACACTCACACCCAGTCAAAAGATCTGGGTTTAATCCATCACCGTTCTTTAGCCCACTCTGCCACCCCAGTTCAGACATGGCCAGATCTCTTGACTGGGTGTGAGTGTTTGATTGGTTCAGATGCTCCGTACATCACCACCCCCTTTTGTACTGCTTTGTTCGCCATAAGTTGGCAGGGTATGCTCAGACGTGAGTCCCTTGCTCACTTTTCCACTGGATTCAAGCAAGCCTGGCTGAAGACGGCTGTAATGCCAGAAACCGGTCCTAGGAAGCTTGTTTCCGGTCCAGGAAAGACATGGCTTGGCAGTTCGGGCTGGACTGTTCCCATGAGGCACAGGGTCAGACTGATTTGCATACGGCCATGTCTGAACTGGGGTGGCAGAGTGGGCTAAAGAACAGTGATGGATTAAACCCAGATCTCTTGACTGGGTGTGAGTGTTTGATTGGTTCAGATGCTCCGTCTATCACCACCCCCTTTTGTACCGGGTTGTTTGCCATAAGTTGGCAGGGTATGCTCAGACGTGAGTCCCTTGCTCACTTTGCCACTGGATTCAAGCAAGCCTGGCTGAAGACGGCTGTAATGCCAGAAACCGGTCCTAGGAAGCTTGTTTCCGGTCCAGGGAAGGCATGGCTTGGCAGTTCGGGCTGGACTGTTCCCATGAGGCACAGGGTCCGACTGATTTGCATGCAGCCATTTCTGAACTGGGTGGCAGAGTGGGCTAAAGAACGGTGATGGATTAAACCCAGATCTTTTGACTGGGTGTGAGTGTTTGATTGGTTCAGATCCTCCGTCCATCACCACCCCCTTTTGTACCGCTTTGTTCGCCATCAATTAGCAGGGTATGCTCAGACGTGAGTCCCTTGCTCACTTTGCCACTGGATTCAAGCAAGCCTGGCTGAAGACGGCTGTATTGCCAGAAACCGGTCCTAGGAAGCTTGTTTCCGGTCCAGGGAAGGCATGGCTTGGCAGTTCGGGCTGGACTGTTCCCATGAGGCACAGGGTCAGACTGATTTGCATACGGCCCTGTCTGAACTGGGGTGGCACAGTGGGCTAAAGAACGGTGATGGATTTAACCCAGATCTCTTGACTGGTTGTGAGTGTTTGATTGGTTCAGATGCTCCGTCCATCACCACCCCCTTTTGTACCGCTTTGTTCGCCATAAGTTGGCAGGGTATGGTCAGACGTGAGTTCCTTGCTCACTTTGCCACTGGATTCAAGCAAGCCTGGCTGAAGATGGCTGTAATGCCAGAAACCGGTCCTCGGAAGCTTGTTTCCGGTCCAGGGAAGGCATGGCTTGGCAGTTCGGGCTGGACTGTTCCCATGAGGCACAGGGTCAGACTTCTTTGCATACGGCCATGTCTGAACTGGGATGGCAGAGTGGGCTTAAGAACGGTGATGGATTAAACCCAGATCTCTTGACTGGGTGTGAGTGTTTGATTGGTTCAGATGCTCCGTCCATCACAACCCCCTTTTGTACCGCATCTAGGAATGTTGGCAATAATACATTTTGCAGAGTACACACATACTGCACAGCTATGCAGGTATAAATGCAAGTATAAATATCTCTATTGCCAACCTCATGCCATTAAATATATGTGTTTGGCAGTGAGGATACACAAATTAACAACTGAAGAAATTGCTTGAGGAAGAAACACTGCCAATGTTAATATGTACATTTTAAACTCATCAATCTGTTGTCAAAGATACATAAAAAAAAGTGTGATATGTATGTGAGATTGGTAGTTACAGTATATTTTATTAGTGTTCTGGAGCTGCGTCCTGCCTACTTGGACATTATGTGAAAGCTACAAATATAATACACAAGGATAAATGTGGGAAAATAGTTAAATAGTTCCATGATTCTCTTTCCCAGTCAGAAGAATAATTGAGGCCACAACTCACTCAAAGAAAAAATATGTTAAAGTAAACTGCATGTTAGTAGGGTGAGCATATGTAAAGCCTGTACTTGCTGTTTGGTGGAAAAAGGTGGCTTTGTTGAAATTAAGCCTACCTCACACTTCTCACAACATTTGACTTAGCTGTCCACTATCCTACAATCAACATCTCTAATATCAATGACTAATCCCATCCCACTACCCCCAAACATTACCTTCACATAATGGCATCTTGCCTAGACACACTAGACCCAGACTGGCTCCCCTACATCTCCCATTATGCCTTTCAATCCTGTCTTTCTCTGTACACTTCTTTATTACTTCCTCATCTCTCCCGTTACTTTACCCTAAGCTTCTTTTTATGCCTGCTGCCAGTGACTGCACACTCTACATCTTTCAACACAATCCAAATACTGACTTAACCGCCCTACCTGCTTCCAGAAAACAACCAGCCATGGTCTACTCCAGGGTAGGAGGTGGACTTTGTATGATATAGAAGGGATAACAATATCCTCTCTGCACATGTACACTAATGTAGTGATGTGGTGAACTTATGGCCCAGTAACGACACTTGCCCTACATCACTCAGGTTCTCTCCAAAATCCTATGGAGACAACAGACTCCCCACCCCTATGTTGTGGGTTCCTTGGATGGGAGGATTTTGCCCTCACTTATATTCTGAAGTTCGAGGCTTATATATAGGCGTGTCAGGGTATATAGCTGTCCCTGGAATTTAGATATAAACCTACAAGCATTTTATGAAAAGTCACTTGACATTCAACCTACTTTATTCCTGCTATGTTATGTCAGTTTGTATAGTGCTAATCACCTGTGAGGGTATCCCGGTGCATCGCAGGTGGGTAGTTGGCTGTCTCCCAGGAGAGATTAATCAAAAGGCTAGGTCTTCAGTTTCTTGCGGAACTTAAGAAGTGATGAGGAGGCTCTTGTAGTGTAGTTCCTATATTCCCAATAGGCTCTGCGCATTGGAATAACATAAACGATAGTTTAGACGTAGGACTGAGGTCGACTAGGTCTCTATTGAATATGTTAGACTTAATTGTGAATGCCAGCTAGCTCAGAGGTCACTAGAAACTTTCTCGAGTAAACAAGGAGGTGTTAACTTCCCTGAATAGACAAGAAGGGATTAGCTTCTGACAACCGCATTAACATGACAACATTGCTACCTCCAGAATAAGGAGTATATCTCCAGAGTCGCGGAAACAATAGATAACTATTTCACTCAGTCAATCGTGCATGCTTAGTTTCACCAGAAGCGCAGAGAAATAGAGAGACGGCATTTTCAATAAAAGTCTTTATTTATTGAACAGTCTTCTTTCTCATGCAAGAGAAGTGAGTTGCCACAATTGCAATACTTGTCATAAAGTAAAGTGCGTACAGTAAAAGGAGTATTATGAAATAATACGTTAAAAGCATGGTACAGTTTCTAAGCCATACCGTGTTTAAAATAGATAAAATATATACATACATAAAATCATTGATTAAACGTACTCAACTGGTGCTTCTAGGATACGCCTACCCCGGTGTACCTAACCTAAGCCTAGTACGTGGGAAGGAGTAAGTGAGCTGCAGTTTAAGTTAAGTTAGTTTTTGCCAAGAATCTGAATCAAGAATTCTCTAAGGATCTAATCAGCTCCGTACCTTGGTTATAGAATGAAGGAGGTCTTGTATCTCGTTCTCAGGAATCGATCTCCCAGAAACCCGCAAGGGTGACTGGAAACACTGGGGCTGGATTTCTCGTCAGCAGAAAAGACAGCGTCTCTCTCAGTGCGTCAATGGAAGGGTCGGCGTCCTTCGGCTCTCGTTACAGCTGGGCTTCGGGTAAGTAGATAGCCGATCTGCTCCAAACCACCGTGTGCTTGTTAGGGCACAAATGGGGGTGGGGTCGCGCATTACTCACACACCGGCGGTGTCGCCCCTAAGGACTCTAGTCAATGTGGTAAAGTGTTCGCGATGCATCATCTTTCGATCTTCTGCTATCTTCGCTGTCTTCGCCATCCCTGGACACGTGTTTCGGGGTATTACCCACCATCAGCAGGGATAGGCCGTGTACTGGGGTTGCCGATGGCTGCGAATATCTGCCAGGTATAGTACCACTCAGGCGCGTAGGTGCGGGATCCCAGGCTCGTCAGCCCGCTGCTCAAGGGAGCTTTAAAGTTACAAATGGGGGTGCGGTCGCAAACTACTCACACACCGGCGGTGTCACCCCTAAGGACTCTGGTCAATGTAGTAAAGTGTTTGCGATGCATCATCTTTCGATCTTCTGCTATCTTCGCTGTCTTTGCCATCCCTGGACACGTGTTTCGGGGTATTACCCCTCATCAGCAGGGATAGGCCGTGTACTGGGGTTGCCGATGGCTGCCAATATCTGCCAGGTATAGTACCACTCAGGCGCGTAGGTGCGGGATCCCAGGCTCGTCAGCCCGCTGCTCAAGGGAGCTTTAAAGTTACAAATGGGGGTGGGGTCGCACACTACTCACACACCGGCGGTGTCGCCCCTAAGGACTCTGGTCAATGTAGTAAAGTGTTTGCGATGCATCATCTTTCGATCTTCTGCTATCTTCGCTGTCTTCGCCATCCCTGGACACGTGTTTCGGGGTATTACCCCTCATCAGCAGGGATAGGCCGTGTACTGGGGTTGCCGATGGCTGCCAATATCTGCCAGGTATAGTACCACTCAGGCGCGTAGGTGCGGGATCCCAGGCTCGTCAGCCCGCTGCTCAAGGGAGCTTTAAAGTTACAAATGGGGGTGGGGTCGCACACTACTCACACACCGGCGGTGTCGCCCCTAAGGACTCTGGTCAATGTAGTAAAGTGTTCGCGATGCATCATCTTTCGATCTTCTGCTATCTTCGCTGTCTTCGCCATCCCTGGACACGTGTTTCGGGGTATTACCCCTCATCAGCAGGGATAGGCCGTGTACTGGGGTTGCCGATGGCTGCCAATATCTGCCAGGTATAGTACCACTCAGGCGCGTAGGTGCGGGATCCCAGGCTCGTCAGCCCGCTGCTCAAGGGAGCTTTAAAGTTACAAATGGGGGTGGGGTCGCACACTACTCACACACCGGCGGTGTCGCCCCTAAGGACTCTGGTCAATGTAGTAAAGTGATCGCGATGCATCATCTTTCGATCTTCTGCTATCTTCGCTGTCTTCGCCATCCCTGGACACGTGTTTCGGGGTATTACCCCTCATCAGCAGGGATAGGCCGTGTACTGGGGTTGCCGATGGCTGCCAATATCTGCCAGGTATAGTACCACTCAGGCGCGTAGGTGCGGGATCACAGGCTCGTCAGCCCGCTGCTCAAGGGAGCTTTAAAGTTACAAATGGGGGTGGGGTCGCACACTACTCACACACCGGCGGTGTCGCCCCTAAGGACTCTGGTCAATGTAGTAAAGTGTTTGCGATGCATCATCTTTCGATTTTCTGCTATCTTCGCCGTCTTCGCCATCCCTGGACACGTGTTTCGGGGTATTACCCCTCATCAGCAGGGATAGGCCGTGTACTGGGGTTGCCGATGGCTGCCAATATCTGCCAGGTATAGTACCACTAAGGCACGTAGGTGCGGGATCCCAGGCTCGTCAGCCCGCTGCTCAAGGGAGCTTTAAAGTTACAAATCCCTGCTGATGAGGGGTAATACCCCGAAACACGTGTCCAGGGATGGCGAAGACAGCGAAGATAGCAGAAGATCGAAAGATGATGCATCGCGAACACTTTACTACATTGACCAGAGTCCTTAGGGGCGACACCGCCGGTGTGTGAGTAGTGTGCGACCCCACCCCCATTTGTAACTTTAAAGCTCCCTTGAGCAGCGGGCTGACGAGCCTGGGATCCCGCACCTACGCGCCTGAGTGGTACTATACCTGGCAGATATTGGCAGCCATCGGCAACCCCAGTACACGGCCTATCCCTGCTGATGAGGGGTAATACCCCGAAACACGAGGCCAGGGATGGCGAAGACACCGAAGATAGCAGAAGATCGAAAGATGACGCATCGCAAACACTTTACTACATTGACCAGAGTCCTTAGGGGCGACACCGCCGGTGTGTGAGTAGTGTGCGACCCCACCCCCATTTGTAACTTTAAAGCTCCCTTGAGCAGCGGGCTGACGAGCCTGGGATCCCGCACCTACGCGCCTGAGTGGTACTATACCTGGCAGATATTGGCAGCCATCGGCAACCCCAGTACACGGCCTATCCCTGCTGATGAGGGGTTATACCCCGAAACACATGTCCAGGGATGGCGAAGACAGCGAAGATAGCAGAAGATCGAAAGATGATGCATCGCGAACACTTTACTACATTGACCAGAGTCCTTAGGGGCGACACCGCCGGTGTGTGAGTAGTGTGCGACCCTACCCCCATTTGTAACTTTAAAGCTCCCTTGAGCAGCGGGCTGACGAGCCTGGGATCCCGCACCTACGCGCCTGAGTGGTACTATACCTGGCAGATATTGGCAGCCATCGGCAACCCCAGTACACGGCCTATCCCTGCTAATGAGGGGTAATACCCCAAAACACGTGTCCAGGAATGGCGAAGACAGCGAAGATAGCAGAAGATCGAAAGATGATGCATCGCGAACACTTTACTACATTGACCAGAGTCCTTAGGGGCGACACCGCCGGTGTGTGAGTAGTGTGCGACCCCACCCCCATTTGTAACTTTAAAGCTCCCTTGAGCAGCGGGCTGACGAGCCTGGGATCCCGCACCTACGCGCCTGAGTGGTACTATACCTGGCAGATATTGGCAGCCATCGGCAACCCCAGTACACGGCCTATCCCTGCTGATGAGGGGTAATACCCCGAAACACATGTCCAGGGATGGCGAAGACAGCGAAGATAGCAGAAGATCGAAAGATGATGCATCGCGAACACTTTACTACATTGACCAGCGTCCTTAGGGGCGACACCGCCGGTGTGTGAGTAGTGTGCGACCCCACCCCCATTTGCTTGTTAGGGCAGCTGCTGGTATATTTATACCTGGAATGTGCCGAGTTTGACGTAAGGTTGGACATATTTTTTTTTTGCAGAGTTTTATATAGCGCAAACTAGAACCGAACCGAATCAGTTATCAGAGCGCTTTACATAGCACCAGTTACGTTACATGAGGACACACTTTCATTTTTTTAGGCACGGGGAGATTAAGTGATTTGCCCAGAATCACAGGGGGTTTTTGGCGTCGTTACCGAGACTCGAACCCAGATCCCCAGGTCCGAGGTCGAGCGCCTTAGCCGTTAGGCCAACCCCTCTCCCCTCACGTCACTAAGAACTTACAGTTCTTTCAGGACTCCAGGAGTTTTTCGACAAATCAAAACAAAAGCAGGGGGAATTCCCGGGCTGCTGGAGGCTTGGTTTGTTTAAAGAACGCGTTGTACTTTCTAGGAGTCTATGGGAGTAGCCTTGCCGTATTTGGACTGCATTGGCTATGACTAAATATGGATATGATTCTTATGCCTTTATAAGGATATGATTTGTTATAACCACATAAGGGCATAAATCGGGAATATTTCTGTGAGGAAGTCTGAAAAGATCGCGAGGGAAGTGTATCAATATCTTGATATCTGTCAGGTTTTCTTAATTAATCCCTATCTCTAAGGTTGTATCTTTTCTCAGAGGGCTCCCGTTGTGGAGACCTGCCCCCCATTCTGGAGATCTATTTCTCCGATTGGGTGACTTTCCTCTGGACTGGAACTGTTTTTCTCTGGGAGTGGTTTGTTTGTTACCCTCCCACTTCTTTTTCGAAGTAATGAGATTATTTTTAATAAATGTTTTTCAGGATTTTCAGTTAGTTGGGGTTTTAGTGGTTTTCCACCCAAACTATCTCTACCTAATTCTTCATAGGATTTTTCAATTATTCTGGCAAGTTCAAAAGGTTGTTCTGCTATATCTGTTTCTTTCAATTTTTGGCAGATCGCCACAGATGCTGCTTCCCCTTTTATGTTGGCTAATAGTATAGCCGAGACTTGTTTAAAGTCTTTCAGTAATTTCATACCTAGATTTAAAGCAGGCTCTGGGCCGTATTCATTTTTAATCTGTCTTAGTACGTCTGGTATCACCGCCATAGACGGAACACCGTGTGTTTTTGTGTATATTGAAGCAAAAACTGTGCCCCAAGTGTCACAGTCTTCCACATGTGGTGCGATCCCCATTGGAAGGCAGATAGTCAGAATTCTGTGTTTCTCATTAGGTGTAGTATCAGGAAATACTGCCTCTATCTGAGTAATTTTTTGAGCTAACCAGAACGGAATTAGTTCCCGTTTTGTGGGTAATTTGACAATGACTGATTGTATAGTCTGTGGTGTAATTTTATTTGTGTTCCCCTGATGAGGGGTGTGCTGTGGAATTTTTATCGCTGGTTGGACTGTTTAAGTCCGCATGACATATTGGGCCAATTGTCTATGTATTTTAATTAGTTGTTTTAGCTGAGCTAAGAGTTCTCGGTCTGACATTTTTTTCAATGTCAGGATGTGGGGTGTAGCCGGTTAGAACCGGCCATGTGGCTCTTGGTCTACCTAGTGGACCGAGCCTGGTAATGTGATTTTGATGTTTTAGGGCGCCATTAAACCAGAGCTTATGCTCTTGGTATGTTAGTGGAATTTCAACGTCCTTGAAAGGGGCGTATTCCGTTGGAGATTCCGCTACTTTGTAGTAGTGGAACTCACGTGTCACAGCATGTGCTGCTGGAAAATCTATCCAGGAATAGAATACCTCTGTCTGCCGATATTCATGGGCCTCTACCACAAATATGACTGTACCACCTCTTGATGATACTCCATTATTTATAAGTTTGTAATTTACACTCTTCCTTACATTGACTGGGATGAGTATAGCATTCGGGTTGTTGAAAATTAGTACGTTCTGGTGAACACTATCTGCGCCATCTTGCCTCTTCCCCTGATGCCACACTTTTGTCGTGCGCGCCCGCCATTTTTAAGACGCCCCGATCAGAGCGAACCCTTTTGCATGCCGCTGGCCCCTGACATAGCCCTTCGCCTTCACTAAGCCTGCACGCTGACCACCCCCCCCCCTGCTTGCACCTGCCTTGAGTCATAAACCCCTCTTCGACGCTGCTCTGCCCCAGGCCCCCATCCTGTTCCCAGCGCGACACCTCCCTGCTTCCCTTTCATGATCTCCGGCCCTTAGATGCAAACCCCCTTTTCCCCGTGTGCCCGTTTTGTCTTCCCCGTTCCCAGGCCGACACCCAGCTCTGCCGATACCATTCCTTGCCCCTCCCCGTACAATAGAAAGCGTCCCCCATCAAAGGATCCCCGGGTTGATCAAAGCCCCCACTCCATGAGACCCGATCAAACCCCCCACATTCCGTGAATCAGCGGAATATCCAGCTGCGTGATACTCATCACCTGTTATGACTAGGGTGGGGATTTCAACTGTAAATGTGTGTGGGAACGGGCCCCAAAGGGGGATTCCGGGAATGTCTTTCCGTATATCAAAGCTTTGTCACATGTATGTAAACTATAATAAAAACCACAAACACTGTATATAAGGGGCCAGGCCTCAAACGTAAGTTAGAGCACCTCAGAACGATACCTTCTGTCCGTTTCGTTGTGTTCTCCTCCGGAGAGAATAAAAATCCTTGTTTCCTGCTTTCCAGTCTCCAGCGCCTGCCTCTTCATTTGATTAAATAACTAGAGGGTCACAGAGGCCATACCGCCGGGCAAATATCGATTGTCCCCGACCCGACCCAGGTTTTTACAATTGGCGTCCCAAGCGTGGGGCCCATCAGCGACTCGTGGATCCAGTGGGAGAGGTCCCGACGACAGAGTGAACGACTGCAACGATCGGGAGAGCTCTTGCCCAATAGACCCTCGTCTGGCAGCCGATCATCCGAACTTCACTAGTTCCGAACAGACCTCTCTCGAGTGATCTACGGTCCTGACTGGGAACCATCAGGAGTGCCGTGAGAAATACGAGAAAAAGAGGACGATCGGGCGCTGGATTCGGAAGACAAGAAACTGTCCATACGGTCCGGGTAAGGTCGTGTTACCACGACAAGTTGCGAAAAATTGCTTGATTGCTTGTTTGTTTAAAAATACTAGTATTGCTCTTTTTTTATTTGTTTGGAGATTCACTGTCTGCAAACGGAGAAACAACGGGCTCTCTCTCTTTGCAAGCAGTGGAGGATAGGTAGGGCAGCAACCGTGCTTATTTTTTCTCCCCCACGCAATAATTACTTGAAACTGAACTGTTGTTCGCAAAACTATTGTTTCCTGGAGATTCCCTGTCTGCAAACAGGGAAGAGACCACCCTTTTTGCAGATAGTGAAAAGGGTAGGTAACGCAGATCTTTGCGGACCTACTCATTCTCCCCATTGTTATTTATTGGTCGTTTGGTTTTTATTATCATTTTTTTTGATCCATGAGGTATTCACTGCCTGCAAACAACGTCGAATAGAAATATTCTGTATGGTCTTTGCACCTAGTGATAAGATAGGCAGTGCTGACTTTTTAGTCCCTCGTTACGAGCCGTCATGTCTGTCTTCTCCCCACTGATAAATAGCCTGTTTAGCCCGGACCGCGTATTAGAGGTGGACCATATAGCTCCACTAGAAGGCACCTCTAATAAGGACATGTTCATAAACTATGGATTAGTCACCATAGCCTATAATAAATTGTGGCACAGGTATACCGAAGAGAGTCAAGACAAACAGTGGCCACTGACAGGATCCTTTGACCTTGATAAAATAGAAACGTTAGAAATAGCCCTTCGAAATAATAAGACAACGCCAATTATGCTCGACAGTCTCGGTATGTGGCGCAGAGAGGCTACGAAACGACAGAGAAAAGACGAGGACAAACCAAGTAGAGAAATATACCGACAGGACAACCCCAGGACACCGCTACCCACAACTTATCCCCCGACACTGTGCAAAAGACGACTAGACTTAGGGCCAGACCAATGCGCTTTCTGTAGGTATGTCGGACACTGGAAAGCCCAATGCCCGACTCTACTGAGCGTGAGTAAAGGCAAAGGGCCGACAGGAACGACAGACCGGCAGTACGGGAAAAAGCGCGAGACAAAGAAGAACCCGACTTACATAGACAGACCAGACAGAACCACCACGTTTGATTATGCCCGATGGCACAGATTTCGCCAGGAAAATCTCAGCGGCATGCTCAAGTTCTCCTAGGTCGGGCAATGTCAAGACAGGAACCCAGCCTCGTTTCAAATTCACAGACGGAAAGAGATAATTATGACCAATAACTGTTTTATATTTGTCTTGGGTCTTTGTATGTCGTACTTGTACTGTCCCCCGTCTGAGTTTGTGTGTATGTAATGTACAAATCTGCGTCATCCCTCTACACGTGTTTCCGTGTTACTCAACCTCTGTTAGCAGAAACTTAGCATAAAAGCAACCTTGAAAGAAAGAAATGGTAAAACAAAATCCGTAGACCATTAATGAACTTGAACTTTTAATTTAACACAACAAACAAGGAATAATAACGGTAAACTGTAGAAAATGAAAGTCAAACAGAACATTCGCCCCCCCCCCATTCTGGAACCTTCCAAAGTAGGGCAGGGTTACGGCTACGCCCAACCAACGGCAACCCATATAAGGCGGGCCCGGCCGCCAACTCTTGGTCAGGAAATCTTAACGTATGGGGGAGCCGGAGGAGAGGCAGGAGCCAGCAGCCGGGCTGTTGTAGGTAGTCCCGCCACATGTCCAGAGGAGAACGAGGCACCTTTTTTCCTTTTCTCTTCCGTAACAGCCGCAGCAGCTCTGGACGGCGGGATGTCCTGCACGTACCTCCACAACAATTTGTCCAAGTTGGGCTGGGAGGGAGAGGCGACGCGGACGAGCCTCTCCCACCTCCACCGGTAGGAGGTTTCCCAGCCCCCGGCCCGACGCCGAACACCCCCAGTCAGGCGATGGTGCCCATACTTCCACAGCACCGAACACACCATGGTGGCACCCCAGTACTTGCGCAGCACCGAACGTGCAATGGTGGCCATACTCCCACAGCACTGAGCACAGGACTTGGGGAACACCGGATGTGGAGAAACCTTCATGCGGGGCGATGAAAAGGAGCGGCATGGAGTGCACCGGGAGAAGGAGACGATGCGAACCAGTCTCCCTCGCCCCCCAGGTGGGGGCATCACAGCTGCACCCCAGCCGAACGTCCCGCTTTCACAAAACAGGGACCTCTTCCTTTCACTCCGAGGGGTCTCCTCCACTCTTGCAAACTCGACGAGAGTGGCCCCGGTAGGGCCTCAAAATGGCGTCTGGGTCCGCTGGAAGACGGGCCCCGGCCACTAGAGTAACTTTGACCAGCCATATAACTCGAACATTTGCCCCCTGGAGCACGAACCCCCATCTCCGACAGCATCTCCGCAGCCTTGAAGATCCTACAAAGGTCCCCGACGGAACCTTCGGCCTTTGCAGGTTTCCGGTAAGGGACGGCTGCCTTGATCGCCAACGAAACAAACATGACATTGCCACTCCTTCTGTTAGCATGAATTCTAGAACTGCCGAAAAGGACTCTGGTCCAAACTGCCAGTAATGGGAAACATTTCCCCTGATGCTGCTTCCGGACTGAGCCGGCCCCGCCCAAAATGGCGCTGGTATCAATCGGAACTTACAAACACCTCGTGGTGTTCCTTCGCACTAATATAAACTTGATGTTCTGAGATTTTATATGATCCTTTGTACACTTGGCTAGAAAAGACAAGGAGAACTCACTCGACGAACAGTATGAAAGAATCCCCGATACAAATGTTAATTACAAATGTACAATGTATTATATTTTTATAACTGATGTAAACCTCATTTACGACGCACACGTACGGTATGCATATAGAAAATCTGATTACAACCATTGTGATTATGCTTCTAAATTATGAAAATAAATGCCCCCGAACCCCCAGCCAATTAATAGACGTTTTAGTTTCTTACAAATGAATGAGTAACACTTTCCGATGTTTTTATTGCTGCAAGCGACACCCCCCACTGTATGCACTTTAGCCGTTGCCACGACCGGCCGAATACGACCGCACCCTCATAATCCACATGCTGAAATAATTTTTGCAAAATAAAGTTTTTGAAACTATGGACGGGTATTGCATGCTTTACTTTAAAAATGTGGGATCGGTGGGAAAGTTCTTTTCTGTGCACCCTACTCTGCTCTCTCTTCAAGGTTAAAAGAAGATGGTTACCCAGCCCTGGAGGACGGATCGGATCAACAACACGACACTCCGCCTTCAAAGTACGCGGCTGACCCATGAACCCTCGCGTAGAGGAAGACCTTGACTTCCAAGGATGGGTAAAACGAACGGTGTAAATGAGGGAATGTAAAGGGAGGGTGAAATGAAATAATATAAATGTTATAAAGTACCACGTTCCAAAGTATCAGGGACCCAAGAACCGAAGAACCTTAGAACGCCACAGCGTTGAAAGAGGTTTAAGGACCCCGATAGTGAGATACATCCTTTGACTAGATACCTCGCACTAGGCACCTCTGGTTTCCTTTTTACGTTTCCCCGCACACGACCTATATGGACACACTACCCCCCCTCGACTCCAGAAACCATATCCCCGGGGACCCTGCCCCAAGGAGGAAAGACGAGTAAGAGGTAAGTAAAGGACTTATGAATCCATGTATTTGAATGCGCGCGAATGCTGTCTCCCCCACCCCCCCCCCCTTTTTTCCTCCCTCTGCAGGTTACATCAGAGATTACAGCCGAGGTGTGGCGAAGATCTGAAGCCTCGCCATGTCTAATACACGAAGCAGACTGGTGCCGCAAGGTGGTGTCTAAGCACGCCTGCAAACTACTCACGTATCGAACAAGCCCGAAAAATTAGCACAACCTGATAAAAAGTGATCACCCTTAAACCAGACCGGACGAATGAACCCATGTCACGTATGATGCGAAACTGTGAGGGAATGTGTGTGTGTGACTGAGGCGTTGACCCAACTGGTCGAAGGACCGAGAATGCGAGAAGTGCGACAAAATGGTACCTCCTTTCTTCTTTCCCTTTTTTCTCAAAGCACGTCCCCTCTACCCTGTCTAATGCTCAAACTGCATGATTACAAGATTCTAACGCAGACCCGTGAATGCCTTTTACTGTGTAATGCACTAAATAGCCTTTCTTGAATACACTGCCACCCTCTCTGTTGCACGTGTACTATTTAGTCTGCCGTTGCACTCTCTCTCTCTCTCTCTCTCTCTCTCTCTCTCTCTCTCTCTCTCTCTCTCTCTCTCTCCCTCTATTTTTGCACTCCCACTCTTCCGAGTGATTAGCCCCGAAATTGGCAGACTGCCACCCCTAGCACACCACCTAATTGGCTTCAAATACCGTCAGTATTTGCACAAAAACTTGTCTTTAATACAATCACCCTGAGGCCGCGTCATTACCTCTCCTTTTCCGCTAGAAGTCAATGAACCAAGGTTGGGCCGTAAGGGAAAGGACAGGTAAGACGACAGAGGTTCCCTAATCTGACCCGAAAATAAGGGAACTACATGTCAACGGCTCCTATAGTATAAAACAAGGACCTCAGAATACGCGACCCTCCCCTCCCCGAATCGTCGCAATACCCAAACCGAAAGAATGATCACCCCTGTTACCTCCCCTGTATCAGCCGCCCAAAACTGGAATTATGAAACTACCCCCCATTTCCGGTTGTGAGAGATGGGTCGATTTGTGCCCTTACCACAAGTTTCCTATGTCCCTGGTTGTTTCCCATAAAACCCCTGTCCTTCCTAATTAAGTAATCAGGCTATAAAAGGTTACGTAGGACCCAGAATGATGTTTTACAAGGTTAACAGACTAGTCCAAGGTAAAGAAATCATCAAAATGAACCCCGTAGTAGTTGAAAAGCAGGATGCATCAATAGAAAGGAAATGTTCAGCCATGTTCGTCTCTCAGCAAAATACCTGTGTAGTAACTAATTGTAAAGGAAAGTCATAGTAAATCCAACAAACCCGTCACCGGTCATTCATATGCCAGTTGTAAACACTAACATAACGGGCATTTTTTCATTCTTTGCCTGGAGCTGGGAGAGAAATAGACTTTTTGATTATCTTCATCTGCAAATTCACTAAAGACTGTCTTTTCAAACTTGTTTAAGGGTACTGCTGTTGGAGGAGAGAAGGACCGGATGTGGGAGCACGAGGCCCGACTGCAGACTAAGGAACACCTGCGACATTAGCCAAGGCGAGACCACGACTGAAAAGAGCTGCAGGACGAGGCACTGTTTTCGACAACATGAGAAGAAAGGGTCGACCTGATGCCCCTGCTCGATGTCCAGTGCCTGTCGACAAGTCCCCGCTCTTTGAATTCGGTCACACGCCCGCCTATTCGAAGTCTCTCGTTCCCCTAGTTTGTTCCTAATTTGGCCCTGCTCCATCCCCCTTTTCCTCTGACCTACCCTATGGACTGTTTTGTACGCTCTTCTTCCATTTGAACTTTCTGACAATCACCTCAAAGGACACAGGGCGAAAAGGACCTTTCCGACCAGAAACGCGAGGAAAGGGTCGTGCCCTGCAACGCAGAACTTAGAACAGAGCTGGACTTGTAGCTCCACCGCCGGTGCTCAACAGCGCCAACGAAAGGCAACAAAGAATAATGAGAACTCGTTAAACTTCGAACATTTGACATCCCCAATCGCCGTTTCTGCTAGACCTCATTTCTCTCCCAGCCGCCATTGTATTGATCATGCTCCAATCCGAACCTGATATATATGTAATAACCTGCCAGTATGAAATATGCTTGCTGCTCACGCTACAGAATCGTTTTTGTATTGCATTTCTATGACTTTCCTGCTAACACAAATTGATCAAAGTTTATCAAATAGGCTCACCTCCTAAAAACTAGAAATGTTAAAATGTACAACTCTTTTCATCTGGGGTTCCTACCGTTTTCTTTCTCATGACCGAGTAGAAAATGAACCAGCAAGATGTCTTGAATATGTTAAAGGGATGACTGTTGAAAATTAGTACGTTCTGGTGAACATTATCTGCGCCATCTTGCCTCTTCCCCTGATGCCACACTTTTGTCGTGCGCGCCCGCCATTTTTAAGACGCCCCGATCAGAGCGAACCCTTTTGCATGCCGCTGGCCCCTGACATAGCCCTTCGCCTTCACTAAGCCTGCACGCTGACCACCCCCCCCCCTGCTTGCACCTGCCTTGAGTCATAAACCCCTCTTCGACGCTGCTCTGCCCCAGGCCCCCATCCTGTTCCCAGCGCGACACCTCCCTGCTTCCCTTTCATGATCTCCGGCCCTTAGATGCAAACCCCCTTTTCCCCGTGTGCCCGTTTTGTCTTCCCCGTTCCCAGGCCGACACCCAGCTCTGCCGATACCATTCCTTGCCCCTCCCCGTACAATAGAAAGCGTCCCCCATCAAAGGATCCCCGGGTTGATCAAAGCCCCCACTCCATGAGACCCGATCAAACCCCCCACATTCCGTGAATCAGCGGAATATCCAGCTGCGTGATACTCATCACCTGTTATGACTAGGGTGGGGATTTCAACTGTAAATGTGTGTGGGAACGGGCCCCAAAGGGGGATTCCGGGAATGTCTTTCCGTATATCAAAGCTTTGTCACATGTATGTAAACTATAATAAAAACCACAAACACTGTATATAAGGGGCCAGGCCTCAAACGTAAGTTAGAGCACCTCAGAACGATACCTTCTGTCCGTTTCGTTGTGTTCTCCTCCGGAGAGAATAAAAAACCTTGTTTCCTGCTTTCCAGTCTCCAGCGCCTGCCTCTTCATTTGATGAAATAACTAGAGGGTCACAGAGGCCATACCGCCGGGCAAATATCGATTGTCCCCGACCCGACCCAGGTTTTTACAGGGTCATCTTGTCGAAGACTTGTGTCTTCCGCTAAAAGTTGAGCTGCTAATTCCTCTCTTTCTCTATCGTCATCCGACATTTTTACTGACTGAAAGTTTGCAGAGCAAGTTTCAAGGAAACAAAGATTAGGTGCACAATATTTTGGAACACTGTATCCTTCAACATTGACTAAACCAAGAACTAATACATAGGATTCTCATCCTACCAAGTTTTGGCGGATATTAACCTTTTACCCACTCCAGATGTCTATTGGAGTATTTACGGGAAAAAGGGGTCTGTGTGAAAAGCACGACTGAGTTACTCTAGTATATAGCGTTAAATTATCGCCTTACCAAATGTTGGGCGCCATGTAGTGTAGTTCCTATATTCCCAATAGGCTCTGCGCATTGGAATAACATAAACGATAGTTTAGACGTAGGACTGAGGTCGACTAGGTCTCTATTGAATATGTTAGACTTAATTGTGAATGCCAGCTAGCTCAGAGGTCACTAGAAACTTTCTCGAGTAAACAAGGAGGTGTTAACTTCCCTGAATAGACAAGAAGGGATTAGCTTCTGACAACCGCATTAGCATGACAACTTTGCTCCCTCCAGAATAAGGAGTATATCTCCAGAGTCGCGGAAACAATAGATAACTATTTCACTCAGTCAATCGTGCATGCTTAGTTTCACCAGAAGCGCAGAGAAATAGAGAGACGGGCGTTTTCAATAAAAGTGGTTATTTATTGAACAGTCTTCTTTCTCATGCAAGAGAAGTGAGTTGCCACAATTGCAATACTTGTCATAAAGTAAAGTGCGTACAGTAAAAGGAGTATTATGAAATAATACTGTAAAAGCATGGTACAGTTTCTAAGCCATACCGTGTTTAAAATAGATAAAATATATACATACATATAATCATTGACTAAACGTACTCAACTGGTGCTTCTAAGATACGCCTACCCCGGTGTACCTAACCTAAGCCTAGTACGTGGGAAGAAGTAAGTGAGCTGCAGTTTAAGTTAAGTTAGTTTTTGCCAAGAATCTGAATCAAGAATTCTCTAAGGATCTAATCAGCTCCTTACCTTGGTTATAGAATGAAGGAGGTCTTGTATCTCGTTCTCGGAACTCGATCTCCCAGAAACCCGCAAGGGTGACCGGAAACACTGGGGCTGGATTTCTCGGCAGGAGAAAAGACATCGTCTCTCTCAGTGCGTCAATGGGAGGGTCGGCTTCCTTCGGCTCTCGTTACAGCTGGGCTTCGGGTAAGTAGATAGCCGATCTGCTCCAAACCACTGTGTGCTTGTTAGGGCAGCTGCTGGTATATTTATACCTGGAAGGTGCCGAGTTTGACGTAAGGTTGGACATAAGACGTCACTAAGAACTTACAGTTCTTTCAGGACTCCAGGAGTTCTTGGACAAATCAAAACAAAAGCAGGGGGAATTCCCGGGCTGCTGGAGGCTTGGTTTGTTTAAAAAACGCGTTGTACTTTCTAGGAGTCTATGGGAGTAGCCTTGCTGTATTTGGACTGCATTGGCTATGACTAAATATGGATATGATTCTTATGCCTTTATAAGGATATGATTTGTTATAACCACATAAGGGCCTAAATCGGGAATATTTAAATAGGGTCCTAGATACGTTCACAACACTCTCTTGTGATGTGGTAGGTAGTTACTTGCTCTCAGGGATATGTATGAGAAAGCACTACCTCCAGCTTTATTTTAGTATATGTGGGGTACATTTGGTGAGAGGCTGAGTGAAGGTGCCTGGGAGGATGATGAAAGTGTACACAGCTTTTAAGATAGGCGGGCATGTGTTGTGTAATGCTTCATATGTGTGTGTGAGGAGTTTGAACTCAGTTCATTTGTGTATGGGAGCCAGTTGAGGAGTGGGGTGGTGTGGATGTGGCAAGGTAGGTTGAGGATGACTCTTGCTCCAGTGTTTTGGGCCTGTTCATGATCTGTTTGGTGATTGCTGCATAGGGAGTGTGCCATAGTCAAGTATGCTGGTTATCTGGGCCTTTGTGACCATTTTCCTAGTGTTCTCTGGTAGCCACTTGAAGAATGTTTTAATCATCCCCTAGATGTGGAAACAGGTGAAGGTTGCCATGTTTACCTGGGTTATCTATCATGTTGAGCTTGTCGTCTAGGAAGATTCCCAAGTTTCTGGCATCAATTGTGGGGTTGGAGGTGGAGCCAAGGTTTGCCATCGACCAGGTAGAGTCCCAAGCAGAGGTTTTCCTTACAAAGAGGACACCTTCAGTCTTGCCTGAGGTGAGTTTTTAGACTAATTTGCATATAGCCAGGTTCTGAGCTGGGATGGGGCAGTGAGCTAAATAACGGTGATGGATCAAGCCCTGATCTTTGGACTGGGTAAGAGTGGTCTGCTTAATTCAGACACTCTGTTCATCACCACCCCCTTTTCTGAATCGTGAGGTGAGTTTGAGGCCATAGAATCTCATCCAGATGCTATCATAGACATGCAAGTGGTGAAGATGTTTTTTGTTGTGGGGTGTGATGTAGCGGAAATCAAATTTTATTTGTAGGAGTGCCTTATAATTCCACGTGCAGAGCGCACCCGCATATAATCCTTTGCTGTACGACATGGAGTGTTAGAATCTTGAATTGTTTAATATGAAACGTGATGTGCTTATGCCATTGGAAAGTAAAACAGAGAAGTAACGTAGAAAATGAATGTAACTAGCGAAGAACATTAACATGAAGTACTTGTGTTGTGAAACTGACCGTTATTCATGTAACAAACGTGTCTAGTGATTATGTCATTTTACATGTAGGTAGATGCATTAATTGAAGGTGCCTTATTCCCTATGAATTTTCTAACGTTCCTATGGTGCTTTCTTATGTTAGCTGAATTTTGTAGGCCTGAAATGCAGTTCCCTGGAAACTCTCTCTTAAGAATTAACAAGCCGAATTTCATGTGTGCAGTAGAATTTGTTCATGTTTTGTGTTGGAGGTGAAAGAAGCGCTCTTGTTAGCTAGAATAATGTCTTTGTTTTACTAGTCAGACAAGGTGTGAAGAAGTTACAATCATCCTGCTTGAGCCGATAAAGGAAGGTCGTTGTGCTTCACACAAGAGTAGGCCTGGAAATCAAGGACAAAATGTTGCAATGGAAAAACACGGCTGTCTCATGGAAAACTACCTTTTGAATTGTACTCAGAGCAGATGGTGTGATCCGCAATGACTCCTGGGAAAGTTACCTGCAATAATGTGACGATGAAATTAGAGAGAGCCCACTTCTTCTTTTCCTTCGGAGAGAGAGCATCTTTGAACAAGCTCTGTCTTGGTACCTTCATGCTACATGACCCATTAATGATGGGGAGACTTCTTAGGAAGACTCCACATGCTGACACCTTTTATGCTTTCTTCCTGAGGATGCTTAACTAAGGATTTCACTTTAGCAGTAGTGTAGGGATAAATTAGTGTTTTTCATTCATCAACCCTCAATGCAGGGAACTTTGGACTTATGCTTTCTGATCCTCTCCATTCTTATTGAATTAATTATATTATTCATGCTGAATTGTCTCAAAGATTTGGCTTCATGCTAACTCCGATTTATTTCTACACTCTCTTATTGAGGTGTCTTTATGTTTAGTTATTTTTGGCTATGTAACAAATCAACTAACCTCACGGAGTTGTCTGTTGTTACTATGTGTCCCTTAGCATCATAGTTTAATTGATTGGCTTTAAATAACACATTTTCTCCACTCTACGCCTTTATGCTGCGAAAAAAAATCATCAAGTTGCAACTCTGGAACAGGTCTAGAACTTATGGGTCCGACCCTTTCAATTGGTAGCAGTGTAGGATGGTTCGCAAATGAGGTGAGGGAAGAACCCAGAATTAGTCTAGAAAAGGTGAAATATAGAACCCCACAGCCATGAACAAGATCCCAATGATCAAGAACGGAATGCGCGGAATCTGGCGGAGACTGACAGAGTTTGATGGTGCGGAAGGATAAGTCAGTGGCGAATGGAGTAGTGTGTATTGATAGGGTGTATGTTGTGTGCTAGATTGTAGGAATGACTTGATCCTGTGATGTCTTGCAGGGTTGGTAGTAGAGTCAAGTGAATGTAGTTTTGGGCCGCACATGGTCCAAGGACTGAGATTTGAGTTTCAGGTCCCGAAGTGGCCTAAGATCCTGGTATATATTAAATGTGTAGAAGACACTGAGATTGAGATTGCATTGCCTGACATAGAAATTGAGGAGTCATTGGCAATTCCACCTAAGACAGGGAACCTTGTGTAAATGGGGCACATATGAATCGTTCAGTGGACCTTGTGTACAGAGGTGAGCTATACTGATCCAGGGGACGAGCACAGGTCGAGATCACTGTGTGTGAATTTTCTTGTGTGGTTAAATTCGTCTGATCTTTTAGATGGCATAGAATTACGGATTTTAAGATGATTGTGTGAGTGAATAGATACAGAGAAATTGTGAAGGAGGATGAGCCGCTGTGAGCAGTGAAGGTGACGCCAGGGAGTGTTGCGATGCGATAGGCCGGCGGTGTAACGCCGCACTGGGATTGGTTGGCAGTCAATGGAAAGTTGTGGTTGGAAGAATTCTTGTGTCGTTAAATTTCGAACAACAAATTGCAATTAAAATCATGCAATGTTTTAGGGTGTCGTGAGATCTGTTCAGAGGTGATGAAGGGGTTGTTACTCGAGGATACTCCAGCAAATTACATGGTGACAAAGGTTTGGCGCCATACTATAATTTGGCTTCAAAATTAGCACAAGATCACTAAAGAGGAGGGGAAATTGTTATTTGCACGCTTTGGTTCATTTCGGCTAGATGTATTGCATCATTTAAGAGGAGCAATGTTAGCACTGGGACCATTGCCTAGACCAACATAGTTTGAAGGATTTGCGTGCATCACATGCTAAACAGAGGAAGAAATATCAATGGAGAATGAAGAAAACTGTGAGGTCATACCAGAATGCACTATGGGATGCACAACTTAAGAAATGGAGAGTGTGTACCATAAATTAGGAAGGCTATACCCAGTGCTAGTAGAAGAGGGAGATCCCCAGGACTGGATCAAAAAGGTAAATGGAAGTGACAGTAGTGACAATGAAGAAAGCTTGGTTGTCTGTCTGAGCGTCCTCCACCTTACGGTCCACAAGCAGGGGACAGGGGGGCTCAGAAGTGCAGGAGTTTGGGAAAGGATATCCACAGGAGAAGGAGTGACAGGAGTATCCACATTGAGAGGTATAGAATGAAATGGAGCTAGCAGTCCCAGTCACTATTGGTCCTGTTGTCCCTATGTATGACCTGAGCTCAGTGGGAAACGTTAGTCAGCTACAGTACATTCCAGGTGAAGTAACTGAGTTGTGAAGAGCAGGGAGCATGAGTGGGAATTGTCCATCCTTAGTGCCTAGAGAATCTAGTACCCCTTTGCAAGTTACTGCTGATCCTTTGGGAGCATACTTTGGTTCAAGTACCATATGATATATATCTATGGCATGTACTAGTTCAGACATAAGCATGTGGGAAACTCTAGTGAGAAGACCAATTGGAAGCAAGTACAAGTCAGGTTGCCACTGGTAATCAGCATGTCTTGGATGTTTCAAACTTGGAAAACTGGTTGAGAGATTACAACAATAGCAAGGCGAGTCAGAGTAATTCATCAAGTCAGGGTACCATCAAGACTGCAGGGAAGGCGAAGCTATTGGACGTATTGGATGTGGTGAGGCTGAAGGCTGAGTTAGACAACATCATCAGTGGGAATTTACTTTTTAATAGGATAGAGTCCTATGAGCCTGATGACCTGTTGTTTGTAGCAGAGGATGTCACCCGAAGGGTGAGACAAGTGCATGAGAAGTTATCAGTGTTAGCTCGGAGGTACGGAGTGGACTTATCTTGAACAAAAATGTTACAGGGAAATCATAGGCTTAACTACAGTGACCAGGAGCTAGAGGAAATGGGAGTGGCGGGATTGAAGACACATAGCCAAGAGTTGACTGTAGAAATAAGCGTTTGAGGTATGCTGGATAAGTGGGAGGGAAGAAGAAGATTGTGAGGAAGCTGACAGGGGAAACACCACCTCCGGGATGGGGGACATTGAGAGTTGATGCGTATCCATTAAAGGCGGTGCCTAGTGGAGGAGATGTGCATGAGTAGGAGTGACCTAGCTGCATTTACAAATGATTTCCCCAGGTTTATGGTGAAACCTGCAGAGTGGTATTAGCAAGGCGACCGCTTTGTTAAGATCTCATAGGTGTTGTTAATGGACTTAAATAACTTTTTAAAATTGTGGTTCCTAGTGATATATGGTCTGCTTGAAACAAATCGCTATTGAGTGGTCTGCTGCTGAGCCAGAGAGGGATCCTCTTACTCATGGTCCCTCACCAGTGGTTATGAAAAAGTATGAGCTGGTGATCACAAAGTTGCAGTCCAAAATAGCCCTCAAGACATCGATTGGGTTAAGATAGATCCTAAAGAGTCAGCGCATGCTTACAACAAAAGGCTGTTGCAAGCCTTTCAGCAGTACAGCGAGTTAGACAAACTCAACCCTAAAGACATGGGCCAATTTGTATCGCAATTTGTGACAGGACTGAGGCCGGAGATTAGCCTCATGATCCAGCAACACTAAATATGCTAGCAAAATAGGTCCATAGATGAGATCTTATGGTATGCCAGGTACTGCAGTGATGAGGTGGATTCCAAATATAGGAGGATAAAAGAGGAGTTGATGCTGGCTCAAATGTGAAATGCACTGAGGGGAGAGCAGGTACAAGCAACAGAAGGAACAGTAGTTTGTGGTCAAGGGAATGTTCCAGGAGGCATCCAAGTTACATCAGTCGCAGGACTGATGGGACAGGGAAGGGGAAGAGGTGTCCCTATAGATCCCAAGACGGGGATAGATGTTGTGACCCTGAAAAAGACGCTGCTTGGCACTTTTGTCACAAGATCGGGCATTGGAAGTGCGAGTATCATATAAATCCTGTGAATCAGGTTCAGGAGGGGGAACCCGTGCAAGGGACAGATGTGGTGAATCAGTTACCTACAGTGACTAGACCGGGATCTCTGTGGGAGGGGATCAGAACCAGCTAGTGCAAGTGCCCAAGCTCCGAGAATCTCGCAGGGAAATCAAACATATCATCAGATGCCCCTAATGGAAGTGCTGGATGCATTTGATCAGGACCTATCCTTATGATGGTGCCTGAGAGGGGAGGAAGACTGTACGCTTGGCGCAGTCTTAAAGGTAGACCAGAGTGAACCATATGTAGAAGCAGATGTATATATTCCTCCCATTCATTCTTGATACTGGTGCTACCCCTTCTACTGTGAGATCTGCTGTAGTCCCAAACCTGCCCCTCCCAGGAAAATCAAACCAAGTGGTAGGAGTCGGTAACAAAAGAAAGAAAAAACATTTGAAGAAAGTGATATCAGTGAAAATCGGAACCTGTCAGGATCACCATCAGTTTGTGGTGTGTGATTCAAGTCCAGTTTGCTTGCTGGGGTGTGACCTATTATGCAAATAGAATTGTTCCATCTATTGTACACCAAAGAGAACTGAACTGCAGACTAATGATGAAGACATTGCTTTCAAGTTGGTAAATGAGAACCAATACACTGCCATGTTTCCTTTGCTGACAGTAAAGAACATGCAGTTGGATTTCAGAGACACAGTCTCTCCAGTGGTATGGGACTTCTCAGGAGAGGAGATCAGACTGATTCGAGGAGTTGAGCTAGTCCGCTAACAGATCAAGCCTAATGCGGAATCCCTGAGAACTCAGCACTACCTGACCCCAGTAACAGTGGCAAGGATTACACCTGAAATTGAGTCCATGATTGCCCAGGACATTCTAAAGGAGATCATGGGAAGTCTGTGCAATTCGCCCATCATGGGATTGCAGAGACCAAGCAGAAAATATTGCATTGTTCAGAACCGTATAAAGGTCAATAACATAGGGCCCGATTCACAGAATGAACTTAAGACTCAATCCTAAACTTACTACTATTTTGGTATTCACAGAATCCACTTATTACTTTTGGCATTCACAGAATGAACTTACTACTTTTGGTATTCACAGAAGTTAGGATTTTATCTTAAGTTTGTCTTAAGACAATCTTAAGACAGACTTAAGACAGACTTAAGACAAAATCCTAATTGGGAGAGAGCCCACTTCTTCTTTGCCTTAGGAGAGAGATCATCTTTGAACAAGCTCTGTCTTGGTAGCTTCATGCTACATGATCCAATGATGGTGGGGAGACTTCTTAGGAAGACTCCACATGCTGACACCTTTATCCATTCTTCCTGAGGATGCTTAAGTAGGGATATAGTGTAAGGATAGATTAATGCTTTTCATTGATCAACCCTCAATGCAGGAAAACTTGGAATCATACTTTCTGATTCTCTACATTCTGCCCACTGAATTAATAGTATTATTCATGCTACATCTCTTCAATTGGATAAGCAGATTGGCTTCATGCTAATTCCTGATGTATGTCTACACTCTCGTATTGAGGTGTGTTTATGTTCAGTTATGTTTGGCTTTGTAATAAATCAACTAACCTCACATAGTTGTCTGTGGTTACTATGTGACCCTGAGGATCATTGTTTAATTGATTGGCTTTAAATAACACATTTTCTCTCCACTACGCCTTCATGCTGTGAAAAAGAACCATCAGGTTGTGACTCTGGAATAGGTTTAGAACTTATTGTCCTGGCCCTTTCAGGTGCCTGTGTTACAGGGAGAGTATCAGTTGGGTTTTGTCTACATAGGACATTACTTTGATGCCATGCAAACTGATGAAGTCCGTTAGTGGTGTTATCTAAATGTTAAATATTGTCCGACTGAGAGATGATCCTTGGGGGACTCCATGGATGAGGTTCTTGGCTTTGTCGAGTAGGGTGGCATGCTGACTTTTTGCCTTCTTCTAATGAGGAAGGAGTAGATCCATTTGAGTGTGGGTTATTGGATTCTATTTCATCTAGTCTTCTGATCAGGGTAGAGTGAGAGACTGTGTCAATGGCAGCGGAGAGGTCAAGCAGGATGATGGCTGCTGTTTCTTCGCGGTCCAGGATCATCCTTATGTCATTAGTTGCTGTGATGAAGGTATTCTTCATTCTGTGATTGGGTCTGAAGCCTAATTACATGGTGTCTAGGAGTTGGTGTGTGTGTAGATACCGACCAAGTTGCTTGTTGATGTCTTTCTCCATGACCTTGTCTGGGTATGGTGGTAAATATTTTGGTAGTTGAATAGGGTCTGCCGTAGGATTCTTTAGTAGTGTGTTGCCTCCTACGTGTTTCCAGTCCAGCAGGAACATCACAGTGGTGATGGAGGTGTTGAGGATGCGGTTGAGTACTTAGCTAATTGGGGAGGTGTCCATGTTGTAGACGTAGTAGGGGCAGGGGTCGGTCGGTGCCCCGGAGTGGATGGACCCCATGATATTGGCTGTCTCTTCCATTGTGAATGTTTTCTATGGCTGTGTGGAGCTCACAAAGTTTCAGTCAGCCGGATTCCGCTTACTTGATGAAAAACTCTGTGGAATTCCTCGGAATTCTGTTAGCAGGGGGAGTATTGCTCGGCCACATTAAAAATAAATTATTCCACTGCAGTGTCCCCTCCACTTTCACAACCATCTGTTTGGGCACTGAATTCCAAATGTGCAGCCCCTTGTTATGAGAATTTATCACAGCTGACACCATTTCACATGGATCTTTGAGGCAGCAGTTGCCATGGCAACTGTCTCTCATGTTAGCTTTGCACGAACCTAGCAAGGTTCACGGTTTAACCCCAAAATGGGCAGCGCAACCTTTCATCCTCCAGTGGGAGGGCAGTTGAGTGTTCGGGGTAATTGTGCAAGAGAGCCGGGATTGCTTACCCCTTTTTCTTTATGGTTTACATTGAAACGTTTAAAAAGCGAAAAATTCACTTTCTGATTTTCTAGTTTCTGATTACAGCAGATATCTACCTCTACCTCTAAATCACACCCTGATCAATCCATATAATCCCACCAGACAGCTTAGGTCGATGCATGCCTTCCAAGAAAGCAATCCCAGGATTCGAAGAGCGAGGTGCGGAGGCCGAACCTTCTCTGTGAACTCGGCCAAACTTTGGAACTCCCTCCCCCTTTCCCTTCGCTCTGAGCCTAATCTTCTCCCTTTCCGAAAGAAACTGAAGACTCTTTTGTTCAGCAGATAAATACAGTTTCCTTTCTCATACACTCCTGTTATCCATTAGCGCTAGGACGCCTGCGGGTAGCTATCGCGCTTTATAAAAACCTAATCCAATCCAATCCAATCCAATCCTGTGTGATCTCAACTTATACACAGATAAGAACTTCCCTGGGTCAGATATATTTACTTCCTGGTTTTTAAAGTCTTTGTTTGCCACAATCAATACAGCTCAGCCAAGAAGTGAGGTAACTGGTAGGAGACACGCTGGATGGCATTATATATAACCACAGGGTTTGAGGTGGTGATAAATGGATTGAAACGTTTTTAAGGAAATTACAAAGAAAATATTTAGGCTAGCTGTAAATCCCCTATCCAGTACAATTCACCTTATTTGAACTGTACGGCACAAAAAAATCTTAATATCCGGTCCCTTCTCCTCCGCCTCGCCTACAACTCGCAGCTGTGCTACAGAGTGTATTCCAGGATCCAGAGGCTGCGCCGGAGGTTGGCTAGCTACTGTGTGACCTCTGGCCCGTGCCCCCCACCAGTGCTGTCTGGTCCAGAGACTCAGATAAATCAACCTCATCCAGGGCCACCAAGTGCACTTCTGAGCTCTCCCTCAGCACCAGTACTGTCCAGTGCTAGGTATGCTGCGAAAAGGTCCGTGTTGCTCAGGCGCTGCAGCACGGTGTTCAAGAAGCATGTGTTTCCCCATGGTTCTTCAGGCCAGAAAGACCTGGGTCTGAGGGGAGGTTGAGGATTTGCCGGGAACCTGGCTCAGGGGTGAGCCAGAGGGATGGCGGTCTGGGAGGAGTGTGTGGGGGAGGAATAGAAGGGGGGCTCTGAACTTAGCTGAAAAAGGGCTGGGGTGGGAGAGGCCTGCCGCAATGACCTTTTCTCCTCTCGGCTTGGGAAGAGGGGGCAAGGCACACCTCAGCCATTACAGCCCCAGCACTGCGACATTTCCTGTCACCGTCAGAAGTAGGCATTGATATAGACAGAGGACAAGCCTTTATTGGGCCATATACAATGAGGCAAGGGAAAATGGGAGGCAGAGTAATAGACGGAGATCTAAAACTGCCCTAGATCTAGCACAAGGGGTAGAGAGTGCCGGTAAACTCTGCTCTGCCAGTGGGTGGTGGAGATTTTGCTGAACTTTGCACTCCAGGCAGAGCTCGGAGTGACTAAACTCCGCAAACTCCGCCGGCAGAGCGGAGTTTGCTGCACACCCCTAATTGTTTCCCATGTAGTCAAGGTGTTTCCGAGGTTGTTTGTGAATAGGCTGGAGGTGAGGCTGCAGGGGTTTGGTTGACGGTCAAAATTGTTGTAGATGTCTTTGATCTGGTTGCTGGAGAATTCCAAAAGGTTGTCGCATAGTTCTTGTGAGGAGGTGAAGCTTTTTGTGGTGGAAGCTAAATTAGGGAAGTCTTTGACGATGGTAAAGATTGTATTGGAGCTGTTATTTACGCGATCTGCTAGGGCCTTCTTCTTAGTTTTTCTGATCTGCTGGTGGCAGTGTCTGAGTGCTGCTTTGTAAGTGTCCTTATCAGTTTCTTTGTGGTTTGTTCTCCATCATCTTTCTAGTTGTTTGCAGTGTTGTTTTGTTGAGTTTCTCAATGTACCAGTTGGTCTGCTTCCGGGTTCTCTGTTGGTTGTTGTGTTCGAGAAATGCTAGGGGTTTCACCAAGTTCTGTAATCTACTTTTCCGAGCTGTTTGATGTCACTGTTTATGTTTCCAGTGGGGTTGGATTGGTTTAGCGAAGGGTGTGGGGCCAGTTAGATTCTGAGATGCTGCTCCAGCTGTGTCTGGCCAGGCTGGTGGTGGTGGGTTTTGTTTGTCGAGGGATGTTGATTTTTAAGTGGACAATGGCGTGATTGGTCCTGCTGATAGGTGCGGTTGTGGTGATTTTGATGCCATTGTAGGTGGCGAATTTGGGGTCAAGGGTGTGTCCAGCATAGTGTTTAAGTCCATTGATGTGTTGTGGCTGTCCGTGGTTTCCATCAGTTTTGAGGAGTGCTTTGGAGTTGGGGTTGTTCTGGTCTTTCATGGGGAAGATGAGGTATACAGTAGGATGTAGGGTTTGGAGTCGATGGTGAGGGGAGCAATGAAATCTGAAATGTTGTCAGTGAAAGTAGTCTTTGGTCTGGGAGGTCAGTAGGCGAGGGTTCCTTTCAGGGTGTAAGTCGCTCAGATTTGTAGTTTGAAATGTAGTTATTCCATAAAGGGGGTCGTGATCTCTCTGGTTGGAGTGCAGTTGATGATTTCCTTGACGATTATTGCAACTCCTCCTCCTTTTTTTGTGTTGACTGTCCTAGCTTGCGATCTTGTACACTTCCAAGATGGCCGTGGGATTGTCGGGTGCTGACCCAATGGGAAGCCACATTTCAGTAAGGAAGTGGAGGTTCAGTGTACCGTTGTTCTGAATGTCTCAGATTTCTAAGGCATGTTTACTGAGTGAGCAGTTGTTGGCACAAGTGAGTGAAGTGATTGTGAGAGTGAGAGAAGAGAAGAGGTGGAAGACTCAGGTCCATGAACCAGGTCAGCGAGAGCTTAGACAGGTCAGAGGACTGGTCTAAGGTAATTGCAGCAAACAGGCCTTGAACACCTGCTACTCGGCTAAACCTGTAACAAACATTTTCCAGTTTCATGTTTTACTGACTTTGCCACAAAATTTTAAAGACCAGTGTTTACAAGATACATAGCATAAAAAGCTTGGTTTCAGTGTTTTCTCTTATCCAGAATCCTTTTTGGAATAAATGTATGTGTGCATTAGCCTGTGTCTGCATGCAAGTATGCATGTTAATATGTGTGCTTAGAAATTTCTTTTATTATTAACTTACTTTGGCTCCAGTGGTCTCAAGTGGTCAAATCTTCCTGCTCTCATTTATATTGTGGCAAAGACATCACCTGCAGTGCTTCTGGCCTATACAGAATTTACAGAGTAAAACAACAGCATTGAAAAGCTTTACCTACAGATTCATAAAGTTAAGAGGTAGTCAGAGGAATGAGGGGATGTTTATGATTCTTGTTTCCTCCGCAGCTACTCGGAGTCACTGCCATTGAGGATAAGTTGCAAGATGGCGTGCCTGAAACCATCAACCTGTTGCTGAAGGGTGACATTAAAGTCTGGATGCTAACTGGAGATAAGCAAGGTACACATTCTTATTGTCTCAGTTCTGGATGCTTTTAGCTAGGACTTCCAACAGCTGACATATCCTCCAGCTGCACTGAAGCTGTTGCAAATATTATATATGTTGGAAGAAATCCTTTAAAATGTCATATTACTAAATGTATATTAATATTAATACTCACAGCAATCAAGTAATTTTGAAACGTTTTTGCATTCTCTGCCATCACGTGTTTCTTGCCTCTCATGAGGGTCTCAGGGAAATTCAAGGAAAATCCATCTTTACGGCAGTGCATGAAATACATGGCTAGAGGACGTGTCAGCCTTTGGATGTGTCTGTGTGGGCAGTTGTTAATAATCACTAGCTTATGCAATCACCATGAATCACTATTAAAACCCTAAAATGACACTGGGAGGTGCTGAGTGCTGGTAAAGTGCTTGAGATGCATGTTTTCGCCAGTCTTTATCATTCTGTTCTTATACATTTAGTTTCTAAACATACTGCCAAAATATTGGCATCAGACATAAGCAGTGAAATGTGAGGATAGAATAGTTTGTCCCACAAGGGCATTACCCAATCCTCACAATGATTTTACCGTCATTACCATGTACCATTCTACTTGAAATGGGTCAGAGTATAGCAAAAAGGGAAGAAAATGATTGCTAACAAGTATTATCTTCCAGATGTTAGTGTTCGAAAATGTACACCATTGAATAGAGTCTCAGCCCCTTCTCCTGGTTCACTTAGTGTACACAAACATTCACCTTGTGCTCCAGGGCGCTGCCTGCTTCACAGTAGTTCAATACGTTTGTAGTTTATACTGTCTTCATTTGATGCTGGTCATAGTGAACGCACATAGAAGCTGCTCCACTCTGCCACATGTGCATAAACATAGTACACATGTGAAACCAAGTGTCGTCACAAGAAAGTTCATATGTGCTACAGTGAGATTGATGGGAGCAGATGGTTCACCACAATCCGAATCACTGTGCTCTGCTGAAAGAGCAGGTAATCTCACCAGCACAGAACTATCTTTGGATGCAGTGGCCATCTTTGGTATAGAGAATCCGTAGAAATTCATTTGGAGTTGTACCAACCCTGTAACTGCTTTTTTACACGGCATAATGAGTTTTTGCTGTTATTTTCAGTGGCGACCCGCACTACTGCTGGAACATTTGGGTCACAGAAGTAAGCACTGGGGGAGGTGGACAATGCTGCTTTCATTTGGAACAGTAGGCAATAACAATGCACCTCCATTGTTGTTTGTGTTTGAATGTGGGACCTGGTTTGGGTGCCCCCAGGCAATCAACTTACTGGGCTCTAATGGTAATAACTAAAGTCTTTTGCCACTCATGCTCCGGGACCACTTTATTGTTGGACCAAATAAAGCAACAAGTATTCTCCTTTTAAACCCCATAGTATCATTTATTAAATCAATGCTGAGGTAGTCATTTCAGTTTTAAATAGAAGGTCTCTCAGTGTATAGGAATGTAAAGTCCCTTCCTATGGTGTCTGTCACTTGGTTCACAATGTAAACTGCATATTTTCATATTTTTAATGAGAGAAAGTCAGCATTTTATTAAAGACAAAGAGGGGTGTATTATACCTTACTTTCTTGCTTTTTTATGATGGCATCCAGAGCGAATAACAACCAGAAAAGGTCTAGAAAATAAGTCCTTTGGTAATGTAGAAATTACAATATCTAGAAGGCCTTGGACCAAGAACTACAAAATAACTTTGCTCAGGCGTGTAATTAGTTCCGTAAAAGGTATGTGTAGTGTCAGTCCTTCCTTTTTTCTTGTTCACAATGAAGGACCGGCATACCTCAACAAACTAGTGAATTTCAACCTACCTACCAAGGAACCGTTCCAGACCCCTCTCCCTAGCAGCTACCCAGTACATTCACCAAGCAAACAGCGGCTGCTCCTGCTCCCACCTTGCGGCTAAGACTTGGAACACCCTGCCCCTGCACCTGAGAGCCTCAGCATCACTCCAACAGTTCAGGAAAGACCCTAAGCCCTGGATGCTCAACCACAAGGAACAGACAGCATGATCCCGCAGCATTATCCCTCAGCACTACTAGACCCTCTTGGGTGAAACAGCCACGCTATACAAATCATGATTGATTTATTTCTTGTTGCAGTACTATAATCTAGTTGTGTAGAACCAGAAGTGTAACTAACACAATTCAAAGGAAAATATGAAGAAAAGCCATTGATAGCATGAAAGGAGTCCATAATTTATTTCCCAGTAACCGTTCAACATGTAACTTACAAGAATGGTCTCCAATTACACACTATATTTTCTTTTTCTGGGTGACAGATCTTTGCCACAGTTTTTGAATGGACGCTAAATCAAATCAAGTCAATCAACATCATAATTAACAGTTGTTATGTTCAGTCAATGATGAGAGTTTTAAAATCAGTTTCAAACCTATGTTCTCATTGAGAGATTAGTACTTTCTTTTTATTCAATTAGTAAGTCAGAATACTGAAATATGGTTAGAGTCATCAATAATGCAAATTGACCATCGTGTTCCATAAAGGAAATAGTCCCTATTCAATCTAATGGGAACAAAAGCTAATGGAACTCATGAAGAGCTTGGGAAAAAAGTGAGATCAAAGAAGCATCAAGTTCAAAAACAAATTAGGTGGTTGAACTCCCCATAAAGAGTAGTTCATGAAATTCAGCAGAGTCTCAGTCTCCAAGAAGCATTAGCACACAGTTGCAGTAGCAAACTGTACCAAATAGACCTCAACAGGACAATAGAGAAAATAGTTGCAGTAGTTGCTACACCTGTCAGGAAAGACATAAAAGGTAGTGTCAGCTCCAAAGTGGCAGGCAATAGCAGCAGGCTTCAGCAGTAGTCCTCAGCAATGAAAAGTCTGAATCTAACTCGAAATATGCACTGATATAATAGACTGCAAACCATGCGGACAACAATACTGCAGATAAGGTCTCTCCGGTCAAATGAGAAGACATCTTTCAATGGTTAGTAGCTTTGTTCTTCCTCTCCAACGGAAAACACATTGAGTCCACAGTCCACCATCAAATATGTAATAGACATCACTAAACATTCGTATAGCTGGGAAAGTCTAACCTTGGTTCTCAGGGAAGTTTATTGCAGTGTCTATTCTATCATTTATTCAATGTTTCACTGAGTAACAATGAACTACACTAAACACAGAAACATTTTGCTTGCAGATTTCAAGTTACATAATGCTTTTCATATTTCATATAACTAAGCATTATTGTTCAAATGTGTGATTCTCGATTCAGCATTATGTGAATGTGAGATAGACAGGAAGTTCAAGCTTGGTGTATCAAGAATGTAACTTTAGAAAGGAATACATTTATTAAACTCAGCACATGTTGCAGCTATGACAAAATCTAAGCAAGTCATGTTAAGGTTAATCTATCAAATACATGGTTCAGCAAATTCTAAGGCCTCTATTTGGTAAAGGGAAATTTAACAAAATTCTTTCAGTAAATATGGATACCTGGTGCATTTTATACATTTTGACTATGTGACATTTTAAAATGTGTTTTTTTGTTTCATTTATTCATTTTTATGTACATTTTCTAACTCTATCAATTAGCCTATTTGATGACTATCTTCACCATCAAGCTAAACACATTTCACATGTAAGTGCATTCAGACAACACTTTCATCATCTGTTGTGTCTAGCCTTTTTCTTTTCTGATCCCGATACTTTAATGATTTCATGTAGTCATCAAACATGAGACTATTTAATGTCAAATCTTTTTCAAATCTCTTATTCAATTCTTTTTACCTTTTGTGCACAATATATCTACATCTCAAACATAATGCATAAAGTAAAAGCAGACACAGTCCTAATATTAGTAGTGGCATAGGAACAGCCTTTACAATTCCTCCTCCTGCCATTGTAAACCAATTTCCAATAGTCTGAACTCCTTTTCCACACTTTTAAAAAACACTAGGCGTATCCAAATCTTCCAACTCAGGTTTCAAATTTGAAATTTTCTTTGCAAAGCCTTCAATTTCTTTACTCTCATGAGGTATGTAGGAGCAGCAAAAACTTAATTTGAGCATTTTGCAGACTCTGCCTTTTTTGTGCGAGTAAGATGTCTAAAGCAGGACAGTCTTGCAGACCATTAAACGTATAGCAATTTATTTATGCTCACTACTAGTAAAGATTCAGAAGTGCTGTTTGCCATCTTGTAGACGACAGTTAACAGTTTTCTCATCTTTTTGCCATATATTATAATGCCTACAGGTGGAATGATTGCGCCAAATCTATCGCCTTCTAATCAGCTCCTGATTCAGTACTACTTTTGTGTCAGTGAGCGGGTGCCATTGTTAAAGCATTTAAGCTATGCACATAATACATTTTTGTAGTTAATGCACCTAAATAGCACATACCTTCCCCATCAGCAGATAGCAAGTAATAAGTATTCTGTACGCAAATGAAATAAACTCCGGGAAGTGCGGAGTCCTCTCTTTGTAAAATTTGCTATGCTTCCCCTGTTAATTTAAATGTGTGATCACAAGTTTTAATCCCTACATGTCTGGTTTGTTTGGGTGTTCTTCTATAAATGCAAATTTTTCATTTATGTTGGCTATCTAACCTTAATGTGGGGTACACCATTTTCTTTTCAAATTCACCTGCTTCTTTCTTCCAAACATTTTTCAAAATATAACTATGTGTTTGAGGCATGTGTACTGTAGATACACATGTTTTGGATTCTCCTGCCATCTAGTGTTTAGTCTGGATGTTTGCAAGATTTTTTTTTCATAGAAGTCTTTCCTAGTCAAGAGGTAAAGTGACTCCACCTTTCGGTGATAGTGCGCATGAGCATCCATGGTTAGATTGTTTTCTTTCTGCCATCGGGTTCGGATGTGGTTTGCGGCACTCCGGTACAAGACCATTCTTTGGGATCCCTTCAGGCACAACCCACTGTACCCTCATTAGTATTGTTTCTAACGCGTTATCCACCCTCCACGTATCAAAAATTAGAAAACTTTCATAGGTGGATGAGAAAACTTCAACCGCGGTCTTCGGGCCTTGCCCATTTTCATTCCACTCAGGAAAAAAATACACTCCAGAGTAATCTGCCAATTGAACAGAGTCCGTTCCATTTCTGCCTCCGACGCTACTCTAAATAGCTGTGCACCAACCTTCAAAAGGTCTGTAACTTTTGCCTGTCTCCGGAGCACAAGGAAGAAGACTGTGACGCCTGTTGCTCATTTTGATCTTTAAAGACCCTGCGGGTCTGACAGGCTCGAAGAAGAGAAATGTAGCAACATAGTATAGAAGACACCCCCGATATCTTCATAGAAGATATTGAACAGGAAGAAATGAAAGAGTCCGCAGCAATAGAGGAAGAGGCCTTCTCCCTACAGGACTCTGATTCAGAACTGGAGATGAACTGGAGTCCCAGGATGTCTCTGCTGGTCAGGGCGCATGAGTACGAAAACCCCTTGCCCACAAAACCTGCTTCCACAAAACAAAAGTCTTCCGGGCCACCACTGCCATCCAGCTATGGTAGGCAATGAGACTCTGCTTCGATTGCCCCACCCTCCGGCTCGGCACCGAAATCACAAGTCAAACCTTCCTTCTCGGGTTCCAGTCAAGATACCACAATTTTGACATCTAAAACTGTGGTTTGGGAGGATAAAAAGGACTGAAAATGTTGGCACTGAAACAGAAGGATGCTCCTCAGAAGCCTCCAAAGATTATTCTGGAAGGCATGAGAGAAAAGTTGGATCCATTACAAAAGAACATTTATATTAATCTCATCACTGGACTTACTTCAACAACACCTATGATACCATCATCCTCCAAAAGGAAAAGTCCTAGCTTACAGGATATAAAATACCTTTAAAAACATGACTACTAGCCCTTTTCACCCTATTCCTATACCCTTCAACCATCTTCATCAATACCTTTAGTACCAAGTTCAGACCCTCTAGACATTATACCACATCACTCTCATACAGTTCCTGACTCAGGGGCTGTGGATGACACTTATGACAAACCACCATCTGACCCATGGGATGAATATAATATAGATCCTCCCACAGACACAGATCTAGATCCATACCCTGCAAAACCTTCACCTCCAGATGACAACACCTCATATCAGGATCGAATTGCCAGGGCAACCATATACCACAGAGTCACTTTACATAAAGAATCTTCAGAGGAAGATGTTTTATTGGAAACATTAGGGACCACACACAAAACAACACAGTTATTACCAATGTTAAATGGCATAATGCGCCATGCGTAAGACCATCAGACCCAATTTCTATTAAGGGCCAACCACCGTTTGACTCCTTCGTTGTGTCCAACGCTCTTAAGAAATTATATCCCCAACCCTCAGACAACACACTACCTCCAGACAAAGAGTCAAAATTAATAGATGCCTCAGGCAAAAGAGTGGCTGCCAATCATTGGCTCATAGCCAATACGCAAGGTCTTTTGGCTAGGTATGATAGGGTCCACTGGGACGAAATGGAGGAGTTACTCCAATACGTCCCAGAGGAGCATAGGAAAAAGGGCAGGAACTAGTGCAGGAAAAACAAACTAATTTCCAATTCTTCCATCAGATGTGTGCTAGACGCTACTGATACTGCAGCCCGAGGAGTTAAGAACAGCATTCTCCTCAGAAGACACGCATGGCTGTGAATCTCTGGGTTTAAACCAGAGGTACAATAGACAATACTTAATGCTCCCTTTGACAAGGAACATCTTTTAGGACCTCAAGTGGATGGAGGACTTGAAAAAATGAAAAAAGACACAGAAGTGGCAAAATCAATAGGAGCACTTCATTCATTCCTTTTGCCGTTCATTTTAAGGGGAGGCTCAAAAAGTACCTCCACAGATGCCAGCACATCTTCCTACAAGACTCAAACTCAATCCTCCCCCTCGAAAGAATTTTACAAGGGTGGTTACAGAGGAAACAATGTTAAAGGAAGAGGTAGAGGTACACCAACACGTACCTCTCCATCTCCCAACAAGCAGCGACTTCATAACAATGCCCCTCGACCATCATACACCTGTCGGGGATGACTGCACCAGTGTCTTCCCATTTGGCAATCTATAACATCAAACAAATGGGTGTTGGATATTTTCCAGCATGGTTAGTGCCTGTTGCTCACCAGCAATCCTCCCAATATTTCTCCATGCATTTACAAACTCTCTCTGGAGCACCAGTAACTGCTCCAACAAGAAGTACAAGCTCTTCTAACAAAAAGAGCTATAGAACAACATCAAGGGTCAAGGGTTTATTCACTTTACTTCCTAATCTCCAAAATTACGGTTCTCGACGGCCAATCTTAGAACTTAGGGCCAGATGTAGGTAATTTCATTTTACCGATTCTTAAATACCGAATTTTACCGATTCGGTATTTAAAAATCGGTAAATGATATGTAGATAAAAAATCGGTATTTTTTACCGATTCGGTAAAAGTCGGTATCGGACGATCGGAAAATACCGATCGGTATTTACCGAACGGTATTTACCGAACGGTATTTAGCGATCGGTATTTCCAATGCATTCCTATGGGCCTTTCGGCCCATAGGAATGCATTGGAAATACCGATCGGTAAATACTGATCGGTAAATACCGATTGGTAAATACCGATCGGTAAATACCGATCGGTATTTTCAAAAACGTGCAGCAAACAAAAGTGAAACTTAACACAACAGCCAATCAGGTGCAACCACCCTCCCCCTTCCTACCAGGAAGTGCCTGCCCAGGCAGCTGCAACTCATTAGAAGGTTCTGGAGGCAGGCAGAGCTGAGCAGAGAGACAGAGCAGCAGGGAGAGATTAGTTTTGAGTGTAATACTGAAAGAATGGCAAGCAGCACAGAGAGCCAGAAGGCTGACAGAAAGAGAAAAATAAAGTTTAGCAACATGGAGCTGCAGGTACTAGTGGAGGAGGTGGTTAGAGTCCACACACAACTATTTGGAAAGCAGTCCCTTACTCTAGCTGAGTCTGCAAAACGCAAGCTCTGGCTACACATTGTTGAAAGGGTGAATGCTGTGGGAGTCACCAGCAGGAGCTTGGAAGATTTAAAGAAAAGGTTCTACGACATCAGGAGCCTCACAAAGAAAAAGATGGCAGAGCTGCACAAACAGGCTGGTCTCACCGGTGGAGGCAGGAACCCAGCACCCCCCCTGACTGACCTGGAGGAGTTGGTGGCGTCAACCATCGAGCCAGACAGTGTCGTGGGACTAGGAGACGTGGACAGCTCAGCCAGAGCCAAAGCAAAAGGTAAGACGCATGCGCAGCATAACACCCCATACCAAGCAGCATCCCTTAACCCTTTGTGCACAGGCCAACCCCAGTCCAGTACTGCTAGCACTATACAGGAGCAATGCATTATGGGAAATGTAGTCAGCTAATATTAGACCATGTATAACTGAACAGACATCAGCAAGGCAGTGAAAGTAATGGCGATTAATGAAAGTAAAATGTGTAAAGATTTTATTTTAGTCACTGTGAGACAGTAGCACTCAGTTGACATACGCTTATTTACACCTAGGGGCACCATCAGCCAGTCAAGTCACACCGACAACAGGGACTGCAGCAGCGAGGGAGGAGAGTGACGAGGCAGGGCCAAGCCATGTCCATGCATCGCAGGATGAGGAGGACACAACTGCCATCACACAGGAAGAGGAGACAGTCCAGACCCCCGAGTTAGCACACTCCCCACACCTTTCCCAATCCCCTGCATTGCAATTCTCTCCTGAGACATCCCCATCAATGTTACAGGCTGCACCAGCAACCCCACCAGCCAGGAGGCGACTCGTGGCCCCACTGCCAATGATGGAGGCAGCAGAAGCCGAGGCTCAAGACACTGCACCTATGCCTCATGCTGCACTGCAGCCCAACACAGAATCTGACACCATGCGCAGACGTCGCCGCATGCCCAGCAGTGCATGTGGCTCTGGAGATGGCACTGTCTTCCGTGGGCTGGAGGGAAGCATGGTGCGCATCCAGCGCATGCAGGGCAAATATATACAGGCCTGCCACCGCCAATTCCGTGCCCTAAACCAAACAGTAGGAGAAATGGGGAAGGGCATCAGTGACATTGCACAAAGCAACAGGGACATTGTAAAATCAAATGCAGACCTAGCTGCAGGAATTACTTCTGCAATTACGCAGCTGTGCACAAAACTCGACAACATAGAGCACACAAGGCGCAGGGACGCCCGAGCAACCAATAGGGCCATGAATCGCCTCGCCACTGCCACAGCACAGCTATGCCGTAGAGGCAATAACATGCAGGAAAGCCTCACCCATAACACGGTCGAGGTCACCAGGGGCATGGCCAGAATCACCAGTGCCCTAGAGGCAATGATGATTTCTCAAACAGCACACAATCCTGCCCTGGATGTGCCTGAGGGAGAGGACAGCAGTAGCTGCAGTAGCATGGGAAGCGCTGTGGTGCAGCCCCGTAGGAGCAGCAGGCGCCCAGCTGAGCCTGCAGGCCAGGAGGAAGGCAGTGGGGAACATCTCAGTGGCTCTGGGAAGCGCGCGCGAAAATGACTTTGCCAGTGAGTGATGTAACCCAGGACATGTTGTCCCCACCTTTCTTAAATTTAATTTGTTGCTTGTTGGTCCTTGGATGGCTTGGTAGTTCGGACTGGACTGTTCCCATGAGGCACATGGTCAGAGCTGATTTGCATATAGCCAGTGTCTAACCCAGGGTGGTGTGGAGTGCAAAAAAACAATGGATTTAGGCCCAGATCCTTGTACTGGGGTGAATGTATGACATTGTTCTACATTCTGTCCATCAACTGTGTTTTTTGCAATTTTCACCCTGAGTGGGCTGGGTATGCTCAGACGTGAGTCCCAGGCTCTCCACATCACTGGAGTCAAGCTATCCAGGCTGATGAAGGCTGATAGCCAGAAACCGGTCCTTGGATGCTTGATTCCGGTCTGGGAAAGACATGGCTTGGTAGTTCGGACTGGACTGTTCCCATGAGGCACAGGGTCAGAGCTGATTTGCATATAGCCAGTGTCTAACCCAGGGTGGTGTGGAGTGCAAAAAAACGATGGATTTAGGCCCAGATCCTTGTACTGGGGTGAATGTATGACATTGTTCTACATTCTGTCCATCAACTGTGTTTTTTGCAATTTTCACCCCGAGTGGGCTGGGTATGCTCAGATGTGAGTCCCAGGCTCTCCACACCACTGGAGTCAAGCTATCCAGGCTGATGAAGGCTGATAGCCAGAAACCGGTCCTTGGATGCTTGATTCCGGTCTGGGAAAGACATGGCTTGGTAGTTCGGACTGGACTGTTCCCATGAGGCACAGGGTCAGAGCTGATTTGCATATAGCCAGTGTCTAACCCAGGGTGGTGTGGAGTGCAAAAAACGATGGATTTAGGCCCAGATCCTTGTACTGGGGTGAATGTATGACATTGTTCTACATTCTGTCCATCAACTGTGTTTTTTGCAATTTTCACCCCGAGTGGGCTGGGTATGCTCAGACGTGATCCCAGGCTCTCCACACCACTGGAGTCAAGCTATCCAGGCTGATGAAGGCTGATAGCCAGAAACCGGTCCTTGGATGCTTGATTCCGGTCTGGGAAAGACATGGCTTGGTAGTTCGGACTGGACTGTTCCCCTGAGGCACAGGGTCAGAGCTGATTTGCATATAGCCAGTGTCTAACCCAGGGTGGTGTGGAGTGCAAATAAACGATGGATTTAGGCCCAGATCCTTGTACTGGGGTGAATGTATGACATTGTTCTACATTCTGTCCATCAACTGTGTTTTTTGCAGTTTTTTTTAAATTACAATCATGGGCAGAGGAAAATGACATTATAACTCCTGTACAATACGGGTTTCGGGCAGGAATGGGTACTGTCGAACAAGTCTTAAACCTTGTCTTGCTACAACGGAAGTACATCAGAGCAAAAGAGGGATGTTTTTATGCAATTTTTGTCGATCTCTCCTCTGCGTTCGACTGCGTAATACATACTAAGCTCTGGGAAACACTAGAGGAGATGAACGTGGACCCAGCCATTGTTCTCTTTTTGAGACAATTATATTCAAATGCGACCGCCAAAGTTAGGTATGGCCTGGGGGGGGGAATGCACCGGGTCTTTCCGCATACAGAAGGGGGTGAGACAAGGCTGCGTGCTGGCCCCATTCCTTTTCTCATTATATACCAACAGTCTAGAGAAGGAATTGGGATCCAGTAATATTGATTCACCAAAATTTGGAAGTAGGCAGATTTTCTCACTTTTGTATGCGGACGACGCCGTGTTAATGGCGAGAACGAAGGTCGGTGCCCAAAGGGCCCTAAACAAATATGTAGATTATATGGAGGCAAGGGGCCTTAAGCTTAACGCTAAAAAATCCTTCGTGATGTGCAGTGGTAAAGGTGGAGTCAGACTTAATCAACTTAATGTAGCAGGATGTAAACTACAAGCTACTAAAATATTTCCATACTTGGGGGTTACAATTGAGGCATCCGGGGCTTGGGGCCCCGAGGTGAAAAATAGAACTCTAGCCTTTAAACGATCTATTGCGGCCATAAAACATTTTGCAAGTAAATTGGGCAAAAAACAACCTGGAATTATGCTCAACATATACATGGCAAAATGTAGAAGTATTGCACTATACGGAGCAGGTGTATGGGGGTACCAAGATGTAACATCGCTCCAAATCGTAGAAAACAATTTCTTAAGATATCTTCTGGCCCTCCCTAAGAGCATATCGGTTTACAATTGTCATGCGGAATTAGGAATGGAACATTTGACAGATCTGATCAGAATACAGCCAATTCTGCTTTGGCGCAGAGTATGGGGGACACCAGAACTGGGCCTAAATCCAGAAATAATCAGCGACGTCATGGCCCTGGAGAATGCAAAACGTATTAAATGGCTCGAGTACGTCAGGAGAGTTTTAGTGGACATTGATAGGCCGGAATGGTATAATAACCCCGAATCAATTAGGGAAATCCCGAAGAAAGCCCTGAAAAAACTATGCATGGAGCACTTTAATATACTAAGGTTTGGAAGTGAAGTCGGCAAAAAATCTGTGCTCGAACACCATCGGTTGCTGACTACCCATAAAATACAACCTTATCTGAACCTTGTGACCTTGGGGTTTGATCGTTTTGTCCTCACAAGATTTAGGTTTAATATTTTTCACCACATAGTCTCATTTCCAGCCAAAAACGACTGGAACAGAACTATGGCTGCCTGCCCATGAGATAAAACATCTTCCCAGACCACCTTTCACTTGGTTTTGTTTTGTAAACTGTACAATAACGAACGCTCCAGATGGTTAAAACAATACCTTAGAGGGGGGGCCTGGCGGCAGTGTAGGCCAGCGTATCTTCACTTGCAACTATTGGGAAACCCTCTATGCATAATGACAATGACAATGTTCTTAAAAAGTGTTTTAAAACGACGGAACGCATTATGAACTATTAATTATTCGATTTGCATCACTCTAACTGATTTAATACTTTTTTTAAAATGCTATGTACGATTGTATAGACATATTTTTTGTATGAATTGCTTTTATGATTTTTAACATGTGAAAGTCGAATAAAGCTTTAAAATTTGAATTTGATAGCATCTTACACTCTATTTGTGGTAGTGTGGGAGAGCAGTAAGGCTTTATCAGAGGGTAGTTTTAAGCATTTGTTGTACACACTCAATCAGCAAATGATGTCACATGCTCAAAGACTGAACTCATACCAATTTTGTTTGTATAAAAATATTATTAGGTTATTTTATTTCTAGAACCAAGCCAAGCCTGGCACATGTAAGTGAAATAAATGCTTTGCAAATTATTATGCAGTTTACAAGTGAATGCAAGTTCAAGTGCTATTGTTTAAAATACAGGTATGTCAAGGTATTGAAATTACTGTACAGATTACTTTTTAGTTACTTTGTAAATTACGTTTTAGATTACTTTTTCTACTCGCTGGGACATTTCCTAGAGAAAAGGTAAGTAAAATCAGTTTTGCACAATTGTAATGTGAGGAGGCCAGCTCTGAACCTGGCATAGAGAGTGACAATTTCAAGATGACGGGCGCCATAGACCAACCCGGAAGTGAGGGGCTCGGTCTAGTGGTCCGCATGTGTCGTGGGAGCGTCACCGGTCAAGAAGGGGACAACAGGACGACGCGGAAGGAGAGGAAATCAACGAACGCTGCAGAGTAAGAGGATTGCAAGAGAAACGGATCGGAGGAAGATACACGGCCTGGAACTGGAGCAGAGGAGGTTCGAGGAGAAGTCCAAGAGGTTACAGATATCTCATAGAAGAAGGAAGATGCCAGAACCAACGCACGCTCGCAGAGCACTGCTTTTGAGGCCGGTTCTCCCAGGAGGGACGAGGAGACTGGGTCTCCCATCACCACGGCCCAGGAGGGTGGTGGGCTCAGGCAAGTGCCTGCTGCACATTTTTTTGCTTTAAAGAGTTGGTGGGCAGGGTTAAGGGCCACTCCGACCTGAGCACAATTGTTCTCCACTTAGGCACCTCACACTAGGGTTCTGGTGAAGGAGCACTGATGCCCCTCCCCTTTTTGTGAGTCAGGAAAAGACAGTAGCCTTAACATTCTTTCTTTGTTTCCTTTTTGGTTATCTACGTCCCTCCTGAGAGCCATAAAAGAGGGAGAAGAAGGAAAAACTCCCACAGGACGAAGAAACCAAGGAGAGGACACTTACTTTAGCTGACTCAAAGCTACCCCAACCTCCTTAACAGGATATTGTTTGTTTGTTTAGACAGAATCCTGGTGCATGTGTTAAAAACATACCAGAATAAAAGAGAATAAATACCCTGAGGCCTATTAGTAGTCTTGTCTAACGGTGGGTCTGGGACACTCAACAGGCAGATCTAATCACATGTAATTTTTTCAGGTTTCCACACAAATCAACTCCACATGCCTAAAGTTATCCAATGGGGGAAAGGGGGCATCTGGTTGGTGGCTGCTTGTGAGCAGGCCACTGGGTTGTGGGGGCAAAGCTCCTGGTGTTAGGTTCAGGGCGAAGGGGGATCCTGTTTAGCACACAAGGTGCACCCGCAGCGGTGGCTGGGTTCAGGGTGCTGTTTTGGCACTGGGTGCCCTGATGGTTTCAATGGTGATGCTCTGTTTCAACAAAGACTGCAGGCTCGGGACGGAGTTGGGATGCCACCCAAGGCCGTGGGACTTCAGGTGCAGGGGTGTCTTTAGGCATCAAGCGTCTCTTACCAGCTCCGGTCACGGTCAGGGGGATCCTCCAGAAAGAGGCTGCAGGCTTCACTGGGTGATTCAAGGCAGGTCAGAGATCTCAAGATCTTGGGTCAAATTCGCTGGGGAGACCTCCTCATGGTGTTGGGCCGTGGGCAACGGGTGCAGATTGGTCCAGAATTGTGTATTTGTGTGGGTGAACAATTCCGGTGTTCACGGGAGACAAAGTATTTTCTTTGGAAGGCAGGGCATGTCGTTGGGGTTCTTGAGGTTGCTGGCTGCAAGACACACCAGAGTTTCTCTTCTGCATGTTCGAGGTGGGGACAGTCCGGTAGGGCTGGCGCCAAGTCAGTGGGCGTCCTCCACTTCTTAGCTTCAGTATGGCTGTTTAGTCCTTCTTCTTTTCTTCTTGGTTGTTTCTTGTCTGAGGGAGCAAGGTTCAAGGGTGCCCCATAATACTAGATCTAAGGGTGTTACAGGTAAGTAAAGGTTGGGACCAATGGGTCCCTTCCTTGGGGTGGGTTCACCCCCTATAATGCCACCCTCCAGTGGGAGGGGGGCATATGTCTCCCTGGTTGGCTGAGTCCCCATTCTGCAAGATGGCGAGGACAGAGTTGTGCTTCACCTCACCTCCCCCATCTGAGGAGTGGGGTTGGCAAAGGTGGGCACACCTCTTTTCCTCACTTGGTTTTTCCCGCTGGTGCTCCCGCCCAAAATGGGGGTCAGAACCAGTGGGGACCAGTTGCTAGAAGCAGAAAAAGGCCTGGGAAAGTTCACAAAGGCGACAAGCCTTTCAAGATTCCCCTTTGTGGATCTTGCCCTTCCAGGGGGAGGAGGCTTGGCACCTTGTCCCGGGATGTGCATTGTTTCAGACTCCTGTCTGGTGAGCAGCCACTCAGCCTCGGCACCAGTGTTAGGTAGTTTTTCAGGGGGCATCTCTAAGATGCCCTCTGTGTGCATTTTTCATTAAATCCTACACTGGCATCAGTGTGGTTTTAATATGCTGAGACGTTTGATAACAAACTTTCCAGTTTTCAGTACAGCCATTGTGGTACTCTGGAGTTCGTAATGACAAACTCCCAGCACCATATACTCTTAATGGCGTTACTGCACTTAAAATGTCTAAGAATTGGATTAGACACTGTAGAGGTACAGGGCTCATGCACCTGTACCCTCACCACTGGTATAGTGCACCCAGCTAGAGGAGTGGCTAGAGGGGTGGCTGATCTAAGCCAGGGCAGTGGAATGGTTATTTTCAAAATGAGAGTTGGAGTTAATGGCGTTGTAAATGTGAATATGTTTTACTTATGTGTTGTGGAGTGGGTGTATGTGATGTGCAGAGAAATTATGTGAATAGTAATTATGTGATATTTATTGTAATGGAATTATGTGGAGTGGGATTGTGTGTTATGGAGAGTAATTTTGTGGTATGGTATTTTTTGTTATGGAGTGTTATGCAGTGAAGTTTAATTATGTTGCGTGCTTTTGAATTTTGTGGTGTGATGTGGAATTATGTGGTGTGGATTGTATGTATGTGGAATGTTATGTAATTGTGTTGATTGTAATATGTGGTTTCTTGTAGAATTATGTGGTGTGGAATGAAAACATGCTGAGTTGATTTGTGTGTAACTGTGTGGCATTGAGTGAAATGAGGCTGATTGGAATTATGTGGCACGGTGTGAATTGTGTTTAATTGGATTGTTGCTCTGAGGTATAGATAGGTTTTAGGTGGGATGTATTTATATGGTAGTGATTAGTGATTTACTGTGTGGAGTTGAATTATGTTGTGCTGAGTGGTATTATGTCTAGTGTAATTATGCTGGGTGGTTTCAAATTGTGTGTAGGCGAATTGTGTGGTGTTGTGTGTGACAGTAAGCATCAAGTTATAATGAAGTAAAGGTGGGTTTGAAGGAAGGATATAGGGAGGTAGGGGGGAAGAGATGTCAGAAGAGAGAGTAAAAGAAGGTAGGATGTTATGGTGGGTTAGATGGAAGGAGGCAGGGTGGAAGAGAGAGTGGAAGGGAAAAAGGAGAAAAGAAGGGATGAGGAAGCAAGGAGGTTAAAGAAGAACTAAAATGAAAGGATGTTGTGAGAGAAAAGAAGAATTAGTGAATGAGAAATAGAGGGAGCATGAGAGGAAGAGAGCGGGGTAGAGGTGATGTAATGAAGAGAACGGACGGAAGTAAGTAAAAGTGAAAGGAGTGAAGGAAGGAAATGAGGGTCAATGAAGCAATTGTAAGGGAGTAGTACTTAATGGACGGAAGGACACAAGGTGGTAGGGAGTGAATACAGTGGAGAACAATGAAAGTGAAAAAAGGACTGGAGGATTGAATCAAAGAAAGGCAGGAAGGGAGTGAGGGCTGGTTCGGCATCCCTGAAAAGCAATAGTGAGTATGGATTGCTACAGCAGAATGTGCCATCCCAAGCAGCTAACATGACTAAATGCATTTGTGACTACAAAGTGTGTAACCATTAGGAAGGTTCTACTTTGCCTTTCATCTTTCTAAGCTCCGTACGATAAGTCCCAATGAGTTTAGTAATAACACACATCGTTTGCAGTGCTGTGAAGCTACCGTGTGGTGATAACAAGGGTCAAACAAAACACAGCCCATTTATCTTTTCAAGTGTAATCTCAGAAAACTCAGGGCTATAAATAAATGATATTAGTTGCCAGAACTATTGGTGTGTGCTTGTCCAGTCATGCTATTTTGAATAAAAACAAATATACTTTCAAAACATCAGAAATGCTGAATTTGGGGCACCACTATGAGAGATTGTGGAAGCTACCTTCTCCCATGTTGTGCGTAACGCTGCCTGACTGTAGGATGTGACTGATAGCTTGGAATGTGCATACCCAGCCAGGCCTAGGTAAAGGGTGGGACTGTCAGCTGCTATCCCTGATGAAGGTGGGTAAACAGAGTATCATTGAGGGAAGTTCGCTGGAATAGCCATAACAATGCACTTTTTAAATACATGTCCATAGGATTATGGACATGTCTGTAAAAAGTAAATTCTAATGGCTATATCACATCACACGTCATTGACATGGACAGAAAAAGGATGGAATAAAAAGGGAACTGCTTAAGTAAAGTGCTCGAATACCTCTGAGTTTAATTGGCGCTATAGCGCTTTACATGAGCACCAGTTACACAAAGACACCTTCATTTTTGATATGCTTGGGGGACATTAACTGATTTGCCCAGATTCACATGATATGAAGCTGACGCCGAGACTCAAACCTGGTCCCTCAGTTCCAAATTCCTCAGCTCTCGTCATTATGCAACATCCTTTGCCCAATGTTTAGTTACACATGGTAAAATCTGAGGGTCGCTTACCTCTAGTTAAATGTAGTGTTGTTGTGTAAATAGCACACAAAGAATACTGTGGTATCAATAGCAGGTGTAGAAACAAGTTGGTGGTTTTGTTGTTTAAAGGGCTGCAGAAGTCCATGTATTTACAGCAAAATCCATGTGGAGACAGCAGACCTTTGCAAAATCTGGGAAGTAATCTTCATAATTACGTTTGTGAGAAAATATTTGTAGAATTGCATGCCTCACGATAGGGACACCTAAAATTTACAAAGGAGACACTTACAGGCAGATTCATCATACTAAAATCGGCTCGCAAAGGGCCAGATTCTGAGAATCTGGCCCTTTGCGAGCGCAATTTTTGCATTTGGGATTCATCATCCCAAATGCAAAAATTGCTAAATGCGAAATCTCTATATTGCGAGGAATTGCATTTAAGGAATCTCTATTTGAGATTCCTTAAATGCAATTCATGAACCATATAAGAATTGCGAAATCACAATTTTTGGCCGCTATTTACCGCGAAGTCTGACTTCGTGGTAAATAGCGAAAACTAAGTTGTATGTTACACACACACATGTCCTTTGGACATGTGTGTGCGCAACATCAGTCTACATTTTCATGTCAGGGGTGCTACAGGGTGTCCTTTGGACACCCCTGGCACCCTTGAAATCGCATCCTTATTTGCTATTAGCAAATTGCTAATCGCAAATAAGGAATGACTCCCCATTCATTCCTATGGGCTCCCCATTCCTTCCTCCCCATTCATTCCTATGGGCCTTTGGGGAGTTATTCCTTATTTGCGATTAGCAATTTGCTAATCGCAAATAAGGAAGCTGTAGAAATCGCATTTTTTTTTGCGATTTCTACATGAATTCCGTTTTGCGAGTCTTTAATAGCGATTCCTTAATAATCGCTATTAAGGACTCGCAAAACGGGACATTGATGAATCTGGCCGTTAGAGCACTATTCCCTTTAACTACTGAAAGCAAACCTGACAAGAAAACGTACCCTGTTTACCTGCGCACATTAACTGTTAGCAATATGCACTTTTGTACGGCATCAACACCCAAAGCAGTCAGCTACTAAATGACCTAACAGCACCTTGTGATGTTACCGTAAATAAATACGTGCGAAGAGAGGTTGACAACAGCAACTGTCACACCACCTCCATCAGTGCTGTGCTGAAACACTGAAATAAGTATCACACAGTGAATAGCAAGTCGCCACATCTGAGGTGTTTTTTGTGACAAAGATCTCTTCTGACTAATTATCCTGTTAATAAACCAGCATTACTGCGGGCTAGGCCGAGGTGGTCAATAGAATCCAGGGACGGTCTGCTGTTACAGATCTACTGCAGTGTGGCCCGCTGTGTGCTCCTGGACAGGCCGAGTGCCAAACCAGGACACTGGACATCTCACTTGTTTACCGGGTACAGAGCAATGCGCGTTCACTACTGCAGCTTCAGTGGCACTGGACAGGAGGTCGGCGCACCCCACTCTGCACCAATGAAGAGGGACTGGATTGCTAAACAACGCAATGTTATATCACCCACTACCCCGCCCCCACGTTTGTGTGTCTGGCAGGAAAGAGCATTACCACTCACTGCTAGGGTAACTGGAGAACAAGCACAGGGTCACCAAGTAAACATACGCGCATATGACTACAGCGGAGTGGAATGCTGGGCTCTGATTGGTGGTCACACCGAGTCTGCAGTAGTTAATCAATCAATCAATCAATCAATCATGCCATTTGTATAGCGCACTACTCACCCGGGAGGGTCTCAAGGCGCTTGGGGGGAGGGGTATGCTACTGCTCGAACAGCCATGCACATATTTATGCACATAAAGCAGGTGTTGATAATAATAAAAGCAGACTCTGTGTGGGGTCTGTGTTGATAATATGAAAGCGTGCATTGATAATAATGAAAACGGTTGCCGTGTGGCGCCCATGTTGACGATGTGAAAGCGGGCGGGACTAACAAGCCTATTAAGGAATCAAAAGCCAACATTTACGAAGGACATTGACACAAGCCAATGACAAATATGGGCAGGGAGTGGGCAGGGCTTCGATTTCATACTCCAGTACAGCAAGTCTCCCAGAGCAGCGCACGCGTGCTGACTCTCAGCTTAACCTAAAGAGGTTTGTAATATATTGTAATAGGCAGACAACGCAATGTTATATCACCCACTACCCCGCCCCCACGTTTGTATGTCTGGCAGGAAAGAGCATTACCACTCACTGCTAGGGTAACTGGAGAACAAGCACAGGGTCACCAAGTAAACATAGGCGCATATGACATATGACTGACTGCAGCGGAGTGAAATGCTGGGCTCTGATTGGTAGTCACACCGAGTCTGCAGTAGTTATGCATATAAAGCAGGTGTTGATAATAATAAAAGCAGACTCTGTGTGGGGTCTGTGTTGATAATATGAAAGCGTGCATTGATAATAATGAAAACGGTTGCCGTGTGGCGCCCATGTTGACGATGTGAAAGCGGGCAGTGTTGATGTTGTGAAAGTGGTAGCCGTGTGGTGCCCGTGTTGATATAAATTAAAGCGGGCACCATTGCCCCGGCTGCTTGGAAAGTGAAAGCATGCATGGCGTGCTGAATCTGAGCAAAGCAGGTCGTCATGCCTGAAGTAAGAGAAACTCAATAAAGAAAATAGTGCTTACAAGACTAAATAACACATATCGTGTAACAACCAAAGTAAACGGGCCAGTCGCCATGGGAGGATGCAAATGAAGACAAAGTGGTACTAAGGAGGGACTAACAAGCCTATTAAGGAATCAGAAGCCAACATTTACGAAGGACATTGACACAAGCCAATGACAAATATGGGCAGGGAGTGGGCAGGGTTTCTATTTCATACTCCAGTACAGCAAGTCTTCCAGAGCAGCGCATGCGCGCTGACTCTCAGCTTAACCTAAAGAGGTTTGTAATATATTGTAATAGGCAGACAATTGCCCCACTAGAAACAACTTCAATACAACAAATCTTTTGTTATCTGTTGCATCTACAACAGGCAAGCCTTGTCTACACATCCATATAGTCAAGTCAAGTCAATTTTATTATGCTTGATTAATTAAAACCATTGCATATACAAAACATATAAAATGCTTAACCTCTCTGCTGCTGAGGATATTCCCCTGCTGTGCTGGTAAATCGTGAATCCCATTGTTTCATGACGAGCTGGGCTCGTCATGAGCGTGCGAGGAGGCTACACCATGACGAGCCCAGCTCGTCATGAGCGTCGAAGGGGTTAATAAAACAGATAAAAATTTGTTAGACTGTCCTTATTTTTAAATTTCAGTATGTGTGATCGAGAGGACATGCCGGAGAAAGTCTCTTGTTTCATTTGCTTCTTGCTATCAGCTGTATTTGTTGGTATATTCAGGCGCTTCACTACAGTATTAAGGAGTTTTGTGAAGTGGCAAATCAGTTGTGTAGAATTCGATTTGAAGCAGGTGAGCACCACCTGTCTGCAGGTATGGATCCCTGCTTGAATGAAGGGGGAACGAAGTAGTAAAGGTCTTTCTTTCCCAATGGTTGGACAAATGCAGATTATATGGACGAGATCTTCCGGTCCTTGATTGCATAGATGGCAGGTATTATCACCGGGCATTCTCTTACAAGGTGGAAGTTGTGGCAGAACTGGTATTGAGCCCAGCCAATAATTTAAGTATTTCTCTTTCAGCGTGATGTTAAACCCTGCACCCAGGTATGATTGTGGTTTAGCTGCGACTTAGTCATAGAGTACAAGCCAGCCGTGGGCCCTTTTTGCAAGCGTGGCCTTGTCTTCTACGTTTGACAGCGCTTTGATTGATTTAGAGACCGCTTTCTTAAAACTGGTGTGTGTCGCGATGATTCCCTTGCAATTTTCAGCCCTAGCTGTTTTAGGGAGTCTCTAAGGTATACTGTAGTTGGCATTGTTCCATTTTGTTACAGTTCGGCCCAGAGATGCCAATTCAGTGTGTCTTCCTCTGCTCCTCTGATTTTGTGCCAGCCTTTTATGTAGGCCCCTCTTCTGAACAGGGTCAGTTTCTGAAGCCCAAACTCTAGACTTATTTGCACAGGAGAGGTGTATTTTGGGATGCAGAAAATTGCTCTATATGTCCTGGTAGTTATTCTTTCTACATAATTGTGTCTCTTCTCATTGCCTCACTCCCATATGTTACTGTAGGGATGAGCTGGTTTGAATGATCTCGAGTAGAGGTGTCAGTGAAGGCCCTCAGAGGGATTTTTTTTTAGGGACTTCATGGCAAAGGTTATGGTATTTCCTTTTCAGTCGTATTGCTTCTTTCTGTGGGTTGAAAGAGCCTTTACTGCCAAGCAGAACTCCTAGGTATTTATATTCCTTCGCCAGTTCTAGTCGTGTGTATCCAGGAACTATTTGAATGTTTTCTTCTTCAAAATGTTTATTGTCATTGTTTTTGTCATCCCTAAGTTTATTCTCAGTTATTTTCTTGAGAGTATTCTTGTGTTACGCTTAATAGATGTTGTAGACTGCTTGGGATTTGGCTTACTAACACTAAGTCATCAGCTTATAAAAGGTTGGAAATAGTCATTTTGCCAAAGTTTGGGGCATGCAAGATGCATTTGTCCAGCTTTGCAGGCAGGTCAGCCATAAAGAGGTTGAATAGTATGAGCACGAGTGCGCACCCTTGTTTCAGACCTTCGGTAGTTGGGATTCACCTAGATAAATGTGACCATGTATCTAATTTTACTTTCACCATTGTGTCTGTGTATAGTAGTTCAAGTTGTTTTAGGATTGCTAGTAGAATACCCAATTTTTTCAGCTTCCTACATAGTTTTGCTTGATCAATATGGTCAAAGGCGGAGCTGTATTCAATGAAACACAGGAATAGTGGTTGCCCAGTTTGTGTTGCGGCTTCATTCAGTAGGGTTTGGGCCATGATGTTGGTGTTTTTTTCCCATGTTTTTGCAAAGCCAGTCTGGTTTAGTGGGATGATGGATGCAGAGGAGGCCCAAAATTTAAATTCTTCTAGGATTAGTCTTGCATAGTATTTGGAGTCATTATCGATCAGGGCAACAAGACATTAGTTTTTCACGTCGCCTTTGTCACCCTGCTTATGAATTGGTGATATTATTGAGCCTTTCCATGATTCTGGGATTGTTCCGCTAGCCGAAATCATTGACCCGTACTGGGGATTTTGCTTTTAAAGAATTGGAAGAATCCCGTTCAGCTCGGGGGCTCCTTCCGGTATTCCTTTGCCAATTTGTGTCTTTATCTGTATTATTGTTACTTGACATGATTCGTCGAGTGGGTTATGTTTTGTTTTCAGGTGTTGCTTTTCCTGCCTCCGCGTGATTTCTGCTGTTTTTTTATTATGTTTGTGCTTGTCACCCGGCATTGGTTGAAGTTCTGTCCCTTGTTCATTACTCTCTTGGCTGGTGTGATTGAAGTGGTCGTAGAGGTAGTTGGCCCAGTCTTCCTTCGGGAGGTTGGAATATATTGTCAGTTGGGATTAGCATTGTAAGGAGCTTATTGTCCGCCAGAATCTTGCACTGTTCTTACTTTATGCGTGGTGGAATAATTTTGTTCACTATGTTTCATTGTCTTGCCTGGCAGCCCATTTTATCTTAGGTTGAACTTTAAGTTCCTCAGTTCTACCTGAAGGGTAATCTCCTGTTGGTTCCTGTGTAGCTTCATTATAGTTTGGTTGATGTTTTTGTTTGAGGGTGTTTCGAGGTTCGATATTTGTTTTCTTGTTAGGATTCTGCTTCTGGCTCCTACGTTGGTTGCAAAGTTCTCCCTGAGAATGGTGGTAAATTCTCCCAAGCCACTAGTGGGTTCTTTAATAGATTAGGGTCTTCAGTTAAAATGGTTTTAGATGACTCTAGGATAATTCTCGCTGCACCTAATCCTTTTGTTGATGGTAGCGAATTCTGTAGCAATTGTTTTCTTTATGTTATAGTTTGGGGGTTGACTCCTTTAAAAATCACTTCTTGAGGTAAGTAGTTGCTCTGGTTCTTTTCCCCTAGCTGGTAGGAATTAATTTTATGAAACAGTGAGAGTGTTGTATAATGTGTAATCTATATGAGAGGTGACCGTTGAAGAGTAAAATCTGGGGGCTGAAGGATTGTCTTCTTAGAAGTGTCTGTTCAGTGCCCTTAGATTAAGGTGCTCGAGTTCCCTCAGCAGATGAGAGCCTAGTCCAGTCTGTTTAGTTGTAGCGCAGTTCCTCCCGCGTTGCTATTTTCCAAGCCCTGTTTAGTTCTTATAGTAGATCTTCTTCAGTCGGTGTTCCCATGAGGTACAGAAGTCACCTTCAACTGTTGCTTTGTCAGTCTCTTCTTCCTCGATGATTCTAGATTGCTCAGTGATCAGTTGTTCAACCCCTTTGTTTTTATGTCTGGGATGCAGGTAGATGACCCATCCATATGCCTGCACCTTGCAGCTGTGGCTGCATATCTTCAAAATAGACTACACTGATCCCTATCCATAGTACCAGTAATTAAAGCTTTTATTGATGGCCTTAAAAGAGAGATACCATAAGAAGTTTCATCTGCACCTGCATGGAATCTTAATATTGTTCTAGCAGGACTTATGGGTCTACCTTTTGAACCGTTGCTCAATTGTACACTGCAATTCCTTTGCTGGAAGGTTGCTTTTTTGATTGCTATCAGTAAGATGTGTCAGTGAGCTTCAGGCATTAACCTTGGAAGAACTATACTTCCATCTCCATAAAAACAGAGTGGTTCTTCGAACTAACCCAAAGTTCCTTCCAGAAGTACTCTCTGCTTTTCATATTAACCGATCAGTTGAGTTACCTGTTTTTTTCCCTCAACCCGATTCTGTAGCAGAAAGAGCTCTTCATACATTAGATGTCAAAAGAGCATTACTGTATTATATTGATAGAAAAAAAGATGGGCGAAAAACAAATAACTTTTTGTTGCCTTTGCACCCCTCATAACAGAAAATCTATCTCTAAATCTGGTATTTATAGATGGATTGTTAAATGTGTCCAAACATGCTATGTAAAAGCCAAAAGAACTTACTAGAGCACATTCTACTCATAAAATAGGAGCATCTATGGCATTTTTAGGTAACATTACCATAGCTGAACTTTTTAAAGCAGCTACATGGTCTATACTACACACATTTACCAACACTATTGTGTGGATGTATGAGCACGTCACCAAGCTAATGTAGGACCAGCAGTCCAAGGAACACTTTTTCAGACAACTGCAGTGCCCCCTGGATAGCCACCACTTTGGGAGAGTACTGCTATACAGTTTATGGAAAGCATGTGAATCTACAGCTCTACATGCCAAGAACAGATGCTTACAGGGTAAGTTACATAATCCTTATCTTTAGTATGCATTATCTGTACGTAGCTCTCTTCTAAAGCCTTTATATAAATATTCTCTATTGGTCTCATCAAGCTTCTTAAATTATTTTTCTAAGCCTTAACACTATTGATAGGTCTGTGGGGAAATAAGTAATATTAACATGTGACCATCTATTTTGTTTGCGGGTGTAAATTCATGCTTTCTATTAGATCGTAATTAGAACAGAAATATTCAAGGTGTTCTTGCCCATGTACAAGTGAAAGCAAAACACTAAAAGAAATAGCATATGATAATGGCATGTGATAAGTGACCTCTTCTGATGCAGATGTGGGCAAATGCGTACAGACATAGCAGTCCTTCCTGTCTATAGGATGATTGTATTCTTGTATTAATCTAGAGTAAACGTCAATGGAGGAATAATCTTTCTTGTTGCTAACAAAAGAAGCTCCCAGTTGGTCTTCATCATTAAGATATGCTTGTGTATTAGTTGTATTTTTTAATTTAAGCTCTATTTCTGGGATTAAATAAAATCCCACTATCACAATAGTAATCATTAATACTGTTATTACGAAGATTGAGCACATAATATATTAACACTTCTAATACAACACATTTCTCTTAAATCAGGCTATGACCTATAAAGCTAAACAATTCAGTAGTTTAGCGTGATATTTCATTAGCAGCTTTTTAAGACAACTTAGTAGTCGTAGTTCAGTTTTCTAATTAGAAAATCCTTTACCCTACTCCGTGTTCTTCTATATTGTTATCCTACTCTACTACTGCAGACTCAGGCCTAGGTTGATCTTCCGTAAAACAAGAAATTAAATTAAAAGAGATCTAACAGGATAGTTGTTTTTCGTTAATAAATTATTATTTCTTTTATTTCAGGTTTTTTTAGGTCTCAGTTAATAGTTTCGATTTTTCTAAATTTTGTTTGAAAGCTTATACATCGGGTAGGTTTATACAGTTCAGATCTGACATCACACAGATCATCTAATGTGAAGTTCAGTACTTTGTCCACATAATATGTCATTTCAGGTGCTGAACACCTTTGAAAAGGTACCCTTGCTCTCTTTGATCTTCTGAGATTGTTTGGTTTTCCCTATACCACTTTCATCACTTGACCCACTTTCTTTAGGTATTGTTGCTGATATTTGATCAACTGATGAACTCTTTCTCAGTTTTTCTTGTTCCTAGGAGTGTGGCCATTCAGCTCTGCGGTGACTCTTTTTATACCAGTGCTTGTTCCTTCACCCAGATCCTCTAGCTGTGCTGCTGTGTTATCAGTAAGGTTTCTATTTTGCATTGTAGTCTCTGCTTCTATTACATTAGAGACATCAACGCCAATCTTTGTAACTTAAGGCACTTGAATCTGTTTTTCAACTTGCAAATCTTCACCCCTTTCTTCCTCTTCTTACTGTCCTTGTGGTGGTGTTGAAACTGGTCTAGGTGGTCTTTCATGTTGTTGGACCTGGCCCTTTTGGCAGGTTCACCCCAAAACTTTTAGCTTTTTCCTAGCCTGTTTCTGGAACCTGGCGTTGGTGATTTTAGGCCTTGGCGCACTTTTTCACTGTGGTACAGTGTAAAGTGTGTGAGCTCTCTGTGTATGTATGGTGAGTGACCTGCCCTCCCATAGGAATGAATGGGGAATATGTATGCCCATGGTAGTTCCTGATGTGTGGGGAGTGCAGGGAGATTGAATGCTGCGTAATGGTGTATGCGGCATGGTTGTGTCTAGTCTAGAAGTGCCACTTTGAGAAGTTGGCATATTTGTGTAATTTGTGCCTGGCGTGTGATTGGCTGGTGAGCCTGGCCCAGAGTGCCTGGGCCTGCTTGTGGATTGACTGTCTGGTTTGAGGGTGCCAGGGGCTGCAAAACCCCCAGGAGGTTGTCTGAGTCAGCCCGTGGATGAAAGGCAGCATCTGCTACCAAGGAAGTGGGAGGAGATAGCACCTGGGAGTGAATGAGGCTGTGCCTGTCTGCCACAATGCTGGCTCCACCTCCCCGCTGGGCGACTGTCACCTCTGTCCCTGATACTAAAAGGACTTCCCTATAACCAGTTCTAGCTGGTTCTCACACTGCCTGCACAAAGACTTCAAAGACTTTTCTCTGTATAAGAAGGGGCTGTGTCCCCTTCCAAAATGTTCTTGTTTCTGACTTGAATCTGCCAGGGGCGTGCTGCTGCTTGGGCCCAGGGGAATCCCTGGGCCCTGCCCAGCCCCTGGACACCTGATGGACGTTCCTTCTCTGGGAGCTGCTGTGCTCCACCTTATGTCCTGGACTGCTGAGGTCCCGGACTCCTTAAGGACTTTGCTGGACTTGTTCCTGTAGCACTGAGGGAGCGCTTTATTTGCATCTAGCGCTGAGAGAGTGCTTTATTGTCCTTCTAGCGCTGGGAGCGCTGTGTTTCTTCTCTTTAGCGCCTGTGAGCGCTTCACTGGGACAATAGCGCTTAGGACTTTCTGATTATAGCGGTGGTAGCGCTCTGCTCATTGTCCTTAGCGCTTGGAAGCACTTTATTTTCCATGGCCGGTGCCCACCCGGCGTTTTCCCCCGTAAATTGCGGCGAGATCGTCCCTGCCGCCGCCCGGCGCCCGAACCGGAAGTCAGGCAGGCCGGGGGTGGGATGAGAGAGACAACCGGAAGTGGTGGAGAGAGGAGGTCGGGAGCCTACCCCGCCTCCTCGTGGTCCATGAGCTGTGCGGCGTGGGGGGAAGTGATTGCCTGGTCTTCCGGTCTCCCGTGTGTAGAGGGAGACCGGAGATACTGCCGCCGGAAGAAGCTGGCCGAGTGAAGATTGCCACCGTGTTGCGGGGCTCCAATGACCAGAGGGAGCCCCGGAAGGAGAGGACGCCGGCGGAGAAAGGAGGAGGCAGCCTGGAGCTGCTGCCCCCCAGCAGAGAATCCCCGCGACGCCTGACCCAAGGAGCCCCGCCGAAGAACAGCCCAGTGAGTAGAAGGGGCTGGGGGGGCTCCGGGCGGCTGCTGTTGGTGCCGGTTGAGAGGCACAGAGTCAGGGCGGCCCCGATTGGCAGCGGGTCGCCCCAACGTTGTAGAGCCCTGAGAAGGCTCCCTGGGGGCATATTCATTGTGTTGGAGCCCCCGAAGGGCTCCGGGGCCATTTGTAGTTAGGGGGGGCGTCGGGGCACATTGCCGGTGCCCGCCCCCCTCCTGCCTGTGAGATTTTGGTTTCCAGAGCCCCGAGAGGCTCGGAAGCGCCACATTTGTTTGGAGAGCCTAGATAGGCTCCGGGGGCCATTTTAGCTAGGGGGGGCGTCGGGGCACATTGCCGGTGCCCGCCCCCTCCTGCCTGCGAGATGTTTGCTCTAGAGCCCCGAGAGGCTCACTGCCTACCTGGTTGTTTTGCGAGCCCAGAGAGGGCTCTTAGGGGGCAAAGTTATCTGCAGAGCCTGTGTGGCTCCAGCTTGGCACAGCTTTTGTTCTAGGGCCAGTGAGGGCCCTGGCGCAGTTTGTTGATTCACAGCTGCCCAGCAATTAGTGGGCAGCTGCACCGTTTAGGTTTTGGGATGTTCCTAGGTGCCCAGCAAGTAGTGGGCACCTGCACCGTTTAGGCCCCTGACATTGAGACACAGGGCGTCCTAGCCCCAACAAGGCCAGTTGGCCTAGGGACTGCCACAGGTGGTGGCTTATGTAGGTTTTGTGCAATTGTGTGATTTTTCCTTGCACCTCTGAATGTTTTAGGCATCATGTGTCTTTGCGCTATTGAGTTGTGTTTTCCTTCCTGGCACCTCTGAATGTTTTTGATGCATCATGTGTCTTGGTATTACACCGCTGAATGTTTTAGGCATCACGTGTTTTCTTTCCCTGCACCTCTGAATGTATTTTTATGCATCATGTGTTCTTTCTTTCCTTACACCTCTGAATGTTTTATGCATCATGTGTTTACCTTTTTCTCTACACCGCTGAATGTGTTTTTGATGCATCATGTGTAATGTGTTCTTGCTTCTACCCCTAAATGTATTTTATTCTTAGGTGGTTGTGTTTTGCCTAGTATAGTTATACTAGAGGGGTTATGTGTCCATGCGTGATCTAGGCCTATGGTTATTAGTATTGCGTAGTATGTACTTACCTGTACTTACCTGTTCCCAGTAGTTACTGGATGTGATCTATAATTGTTATTTTGTGCTACAGTGATTTTATATCCTTTTATTCTAATTTCTGACAGTATTTCTATTTCTAAAAGTGTTGATTCTGACAGTGGCCCATGTTGCCCTGTCTTGTAAATAATCCCTTGTGAATATTGCCCGTGCCAGTTGGCACAATGTACATGTGTGATTTCTATCTGATGTGTTTTGACAATACAAAAGTTATTTTAATATAACCTTGTGTGGAGTTCTTTTTGTGGTGTGCCTAGGATGTTGTTGCTGTTGTGTGCTGGCGCAAATACTTTACACATTGCCTCCGAGTTTAGCCTTACTGCTCGTGCCAAGCTACCAAGGGGGTGAGCAGGGGTTATCTTGGCGTGTGACTCCCTTACCCTGACTAGAATGGTGGTTTCTGCCTGGCTTTGGCGTCAGCCTTAGCCTACCAGAAATAGCCAGTTCTAACACGTGTGGTGGTACAGCCACCAATGTTCTTTGTTCAGGATCAAAGACTACAATTGTCTCTTCTGGGTTTGTCACTTTCTTGGTGTGAGAAGCATGAATCCAATTCAGAACTCCAGTACACTTAACAGCAGTATTGCTCACAAGGATTATAGATTGAGGTCCTTGCACTGTTCTTGGCGTGTATCTCATGTGACAGCTGTATTATGATAAGAGACAGAACAGTCCACATCAGCAAATCCTTTGAAGAAATCAGGTATGATATCATCTGTGATGTTCAAAAGTGCATTAACATGTACAGTAGGCAGTCTCATTGCCCTGCCCATCAGAATTTAATGAGGTCAAAAGTCAGTCTTTTTATCTGGGATACGATGGATACTCAGCAACACCAAATGCACTGCAACTAGCCATTTCAAAGAAGTTGAAGCACAGACTTTTGCTTATCTTGATTTAAGGGTTCCGTTGACCTGCTCAACTAGTCCAGAAGCTTCAGGTCTGTAACTCCAATGTAATCTTTGCTCGAACTGTAATGCTGTGCTTATCAAAACCAGGACCGCTTTGCTGAAATAGGTCCGCCTATTTGATTCTAGAAAAATTGGCATTTTGTAATGTGGAATCAATTCTTGTAATAACAGTTTTGCCACAGAGAGGCTGTCAGTTTTTTCATGTTGGTTAGGCGTCAAACCCATCCTGAGAAGTCACACAATATAACAAGGATATATCTCAGCCTGTTGTAAGCTGGAATCTCGAAAAAATCCATCTGCATTCTGTTGAATCGACCACCTGAACTCCCTACTGGGAGGCAGACGGGGCAATAGTCCCCGATCTCCCCCTCCCCCCCGGGAGGCAGAAAGGACACTAGGCACCAGTTATTTTTTTATGTATAAAGGGGTGGTGGCTTCCTAGAATGGGCATGCCAATTACCCCACTCCCCCATAAAAATTAGCCACAGTCTTTCTGCCTCCCCAGGGAAGCAAATGGGGACAATAGCCCCTAATCTGCCCCCCCCCCCCGGAGGCTTAGAAAGCCCACTAGGTGCCAGGGATTTTTTTTAAGGTAGGCGTGGAGGCTGTTGAGAATGGGCATGCTAATGCCCCCACCACCCCAAAAAGTCTTTCTGCCCCCCAGAAGGCAGATCTGGGCAATAGCCCCATATCTCCCCCCACGGGGGCAGAAAGCCCACTAGGCACCCCAGGGATATGTTAATGGGCATGCCAGAGAGAAGCCCATAGGCAAGGGTTACTCCCTTTTTGTAGGCACACATTTTGGCTGCTTCCGAGATAATTTTACTCCCACCCAAGAGTGGGGAGAGAATCACTAGAAACCAGGGAGAGTTTGTGTGTGTGTGTGTGTAAACTGGAGTTTGGCTGACGGTCTGCGTGTACTGACCTTTTGCTGCCATTTTGCTGGCAGTGTGTGTGGACCTTCACATGCCTAAAAGTGTGGGTGGACTCGTGCTGGATGACGGTGTGTGTAGATTGGCGCTTTCCTGGTGGTGTGCGTGGAGTGGCACTTGGCTGGCAGTGTACGTGGACTGGTGCCTGGCTGGCAATGCAAGCCATACCTCCCAGACTCCCCGGGTGTCTAGTTTTCAGAAGTATGTGGCTTTGGAAGGTTTCCATAGATGATGTATCCAAAATACAATTTGGTCCCTTGCCTGTCGCTGGCACTTGGCCCACCCACACCAGTGAGGCATTATTTTTATCGGGAGACATGGGGAAACGTTGGGTGGTGGGAAATTTGCGTCAGCCCGGTAATATCACAACTTTCCGACACAGAAATTGATTTTTTTTCAGCTAAATTTGAGGTTTGCAAGGGATTCTGGGTAGGAAAACATTCTGTGTCCAAGCAAACCATACCCCCCCTTGACTCACTTGTGTGTCTAGTTTTCAGAAAAGTGTGGGTTTGGTAGGTTTACCTAGATGGCCACCGAGCCAGGGGGGCCAAAAACCCAGGTGACCCCCTCTACAACCACGTAGTTTTGTGATAGGTAATTTTGATGTCTCCACTATATATTTTGGGCCCTTGCCTGTCGCAGGTACTTGCCCCACCCGTACAAGTGAGGTACAATTTTTATCAGGAGACTTTGGAGAACGCAGGGTGGGTGGAAGTTTGCAGATCCACACAGATTCCAGAAACTTTCCATCACAGAAATTTGATGAAAATGTTTTTTTTTTTACAATGTATGAGGTTTGCACGGGATTTTGGGTAACAAAACCTAGAGAAAGCCACACATGTCACCCCATCCTGGGTTTCCCTGGGTGTATAATTTAAAAAAATGTATAGGTTTGCTAGGTTTCCCTAGGTGCTGACAGAGCTAGGGTTCGAAATCCACAGCTAGGCACTGCATAAAAAGGTCAGTTTTCACTATAAAAATGGGGTGTGTCCGTGTTGCATTTTGGCCCGTTTCCTGTCACAGGCACTAGGCCTACCCACACAAGTGAGGTGCGATTGTTATTGGGGGACGTTGGGGAATGCAGGGCTTGTGGAATTTTGAGGATTCACACTGAATCCAGAACTTTCCATCTAAGAAATGTGAGAAATCATTTTTTAGGGACAAAGTGTGAGGCTTGCAAGAGATTCTGGGTAACAGACCCTGGTGAGAACCCAACAAGTTATGAATCTCTGGATTCCCCTGTGTGTCTAGTTTTCAAAAATGTATAGTTTTTCTAGGTTTCCCCAAATGCTGGCTGAGCTAGGGTTCAAACAGCTAGGCACTTTGCAAAGAAAGGGTCAGTTTTCCCTTTAAAAATGTGGTGTGTCCATGTTGCATTTTGGCCCATTTCCTGTACCAGCACTAGGCCACCTGCACAGGTGAGGAACCATTTTTATTGGAATATTTCAGGGAATGCAGGGTGGGTGGAAGTTTGTGGATCCACGCAGATTCCAGAACTTTCCATCATAGAAATGTGAGGAAAATGTGTTTTTTTCACAAAGTTTAAGGTTTGTAAGGGATTCTGGGTAACAGAACCTCGAGGGAGTCACACAAGTCACCCCATCATGAATTTCCCTGGGTGTCTAGTTTTAAAAAATGTACAGGTTTGCTAAGTTTCCCCAGGTGCAAGCTGAGCTAAGGTCCAAATTCCACAACTAGGCACATTGCGAAACAGGGTAAATTTTCACTAGAAAAATTATAAATATCCATGTTACATTTCGGGACCGTTTCCTGTCACAGGCACTAAGCCAACCCACACAAGTGAGGTACCATTTTTATCAGGAGACTTAGGGAAACACAGAATTGTAGAGCAGGTGTTATTACCTATTGACTTTCTATGCATTTCTGCCTTCCAAATGCAGGACAATTTGTAAAAAAGAAGTCCCTTTGAAAAATGTCCTATAATTTACATGCTAGTATGGATATACCCACAATTTCGGAAATGTGCAAATAACTACTGCTTCTAAACTTTATATTTTGTTCCCATTTCAGAAATACATAGGTGTCCTTGATACCTATTTTTCACTCTTTATATTTTACCAAATGAATTGCTATATACCCGTTATACAATGAAAAACCATTAAAAGACGCAGCTCGGTTATTGGCTCTCGGGTTCTTGGTGAACCTACAAGTCTTATATATCCCCACAACCAGAAGGGTCAAGCAGATGGGCTGGTATATTTCTTTAAAAAATCTGTCATACTTAGAAGAATTTACAGGTGAAAACGTTGGAACAAATGGCTTTTGTTTAACTCATTTTCAATATTTCTTATTTTCAACTGTTAGTTTCTATAAAAAAACCTTGAAGAATCTACACAAATGACCCCTTGCTGAATGCAGAATGTTGTCCGCTTTTCAGAAATGTACACCATTCTGAGATCCATTATTACTTTCACACCCATTTCTACCCCTAACTAGAAGGAGGTTGAAAGCACAAAAAGTAGCAAAAATAGACTATGTCCCAGTAAAATGCCAAAACTGTGTACGAAATGTTGATTTTCTGACAAATGTCTGCCCTGAAAGCTTGGAAGATGGTGATTTCAGCACCACAAACCCTTTGTTGATACCAGTTGTAGATGCTTTCTTCTGCAGCACCTTTTCCCCATTTTAGCTGTATTTTGGCAAATTTCTGGGTCCCCTCCAGGGCTAGCCAGAAACCCTGGGTACCTTTAAAATCCCCATGATGTTGTAAGGAAAGGACGTAAATTTGCTGTGGATACCTTATGTGAACAAAAAAGTTACAGGGGCCTAAGCGCGAACTATCTCAAATAGCCAAAAAAAGGCTTAGCACATGGGTGGAAAAGGCCCGGCAGTGAATGGGTTAAGAACCCTCTCGGGGTCTACAATTGCCCAAAATCATGGACAACTACAAAGCCTTACTGATTATCCGTAAATATAGTCACTCTCATGTGAGCAGTTAAACTAAATGCTCTGGAAAGGGCAATCAATCCTGTAACTTTTGCTGAGATAGAATCTAGAAATCAAGATACTTCCACATCATTCATAGTGCACTCGGCATATGCTACTACTCAATGTGCTGTTATTACTTTTGAGACAGCTACAAAAAAAACATGGTCTGGCTCAATTAAGGGTTCATCCTTAATACCAGGTCTTGGCTTGGTGCATACGTCCGTAACATTCAGACAATCATGTTCAATTTCATCACACAACATTATTTATTGGCAAAAGAGTTGAAGGGTTTAATATCTGCCATTTTCTTTAAAACAACATTATTGGAAGACAGTATAGTTTGTACGTATTTAGTCAAATGGTTGAGTGTCATACATTCGGTTTTATTTCTGCTGATCAATAGAAGCTCCACAGAGTTTTGGACCATAACAGTTAAAGGATATACCTATTACTATATTCTCACTCTTTTCCGAACTAGTGCTCATCACAGCAACCACTTTAAGGCAACTGTGAAGACCTGTGGCTATTGGGTCAATGGTCGTAGAGAAATACGCCACTGGTTGTGGGGCGTCTCCATGCATCTGAATCAGCACTGTGAGAGTTTAGCCCTCTCTCTCACTGCAAAATAAAGTGAACTTTTTTGTATAATCTGGCATTCCTAATTCTGGGACACCACACAATTTTTCTTTCATCTCTAGAAAAGCTGTCATACAGTCATTGTTACATGGAATCGGATCAGGCACATCTCTGTATGTCAATCTCAATAAAAAAGGCTTTGCCACTTGGGAAAAGTTTGGTATCCACTGTCTACAGTAACCAACCATTCCTAAAAACACCTGACTTCCTTTTGACCTCGTGGTGAGATTCAATTGAAGAATGGCTTCCACTCTCTCTGGCAACATTTCTCAAGCTCCTTTCTCAATGATGTGTCCCGGCTATTGAACTTCTTTTTGCCAGTATTTTAATCTACCTGGGGACACTTTATGTCCATCCGTATCTCTGATCCTACCAGCAGAACATCTATATACTGTACAAGTACTGACTCATAGGGCATCTGCAATTACTCTAAATTCCTTTTGAGACTCTGGTGTAAAATAGGACTCTCTGCATATCCTTGCGGGACACAACAGCATGTTAATACTCTCTGCTAGAATACAAAAGAAAAGAGGCACTGGCTTTCTTCATGTAATGGCACTGAGAAGAAAGTCTGGCACAAGTTAAGCACTGCAAACCACTCTGCAGTACATGGAATCCGAAACAATATTGTGGCTGGATTTGGTATCATGGGACAACAAGGAACCACTATTTCATTAATCTTTCTAAAACGTCGCTCTATCCTGTATTTTACATTTGGTTTCTGCAAACCCGTTATCAGAGAGTTATATGTACTCCCAATTAATTCCCTTATAATTTCTTTTTGTAACATGTCCTCTGTTACAGGCATTATTCCTGCAATTGTCTCAGGAGTCAAATGATACGGTGGTGTTCTGGGATATACTGCATTTGCTTTTACTGTAATCTGCACTAGTTCTACACCTTTAATTAGTCTGACATCTTTTCTTGTGAGATCCCAAACTTCTGTATTTACAGTTTCTCCTAAATCTGCAGGTAATTCATCAACTGTCATTAGGAGAAACATTCCTCTAGCTGTCCATTGTTGAATCATTTTACATTCCACATCCTCATCATGAGTTTGAAAAGCTACACCATCCCATGTGCAGTAAATAGTGCAATTTAACTTGCACAATAAATCACTCCCTAGCAAATTCACAGGACTTGAATCACAAACAACAAACTGATGTTTTTCTTAAAATTAACCTATTTTAAACGGGACCTTGGATTTGTAAATTGTTTATTTGTTACTGCTATAACTTGGATAATTTTCCCCAAGAAAGGTAGGTCTAGGACTTCCATTGTTCTAACAGTAGATCGGGTACCACCTGTATCGATAAGAAATGACACTGGATGGCAATACACTTCAGCATCTATACATGGGCCACTCTAGTCTACCTTTAAGACCGTGCCAAGTACACAAAGCCTCCTCCCATCTCAGGCACCTTCATTGGGAAATATCAGAACCGGAACAATCATTTTCGAAAAAGGGATATTGCTTTAATGCATTTTGATAGAATCCAACCCTATTCTTCTATTTTAATGTTATAATGTTGATTGTATATTTATGTCCTATTGGTGGTGATGATTTGTACTTTTATGGATATTTTTATCCGAATAAAGACCATTTGACTTTGACTTGGCATTTTGATAGGAAGTTGTTGCATTGTATTTTTAAATGAATTTGTATTCATTTTAGGCATTTAATTTAAATTGAATCTAGGATTTCACATGTTTTGTGTAATCATTTGAGCTGGTTCAACTGGCATTACTGTCACTTGTCCCTGTCCCTGCGTAGGCACCTGCATTTGTGTGCAGGCATGTTTTGAATCTGTACTCCTCTTTTCATTTGTACATTTCCAATAGGGTTATCAGGATTACATCTACAAACCCTTATCCAATGTATGGCTCTGTGACAGATGTGACAAGGAGGCATTTTTCTTCATAGCAACAACATCTGCTCCTGAACCAGAATTAACAGGAACACCTCTACCTTGTGACACATTGAATACTCCTTGGTTACATTGGAAACCAAATTGTGGAACAACACCTTGCATACTTCCTTGATTCCCTGTAAATAAAGGATTCTGAAAACCTTGCTGAGCCAACCTAGTCTCTGTTAGCATACATTTCTCTTTTCTCTTTTTCTGCTTCATCTCCAGCTCATCACAGCAATACTTTGCATATCCCAGAACTTTATCAAGCGATTTGTTCTGCCAGCAAATCACGCTTTGATTTATATGCAAATTTATCTCTGGTTTCAGCCCTAAGACAAACTGAGACACAAAAATCCCTATATTCATTTCTTCAGGATATGTCCTTTTCTTCAGGATATTCTCGTTCACTATGCTGTTGAAACACCTGTAACAATTTTCATAAAACTCATGAACTTAATTTCTTTGGTTTATCGGTCGTTTGATTATTCTTTACCCAATCCAAATCTTTTGGTGACACTCTGCCCTTCAGGAAAGGAATGACTGCTTCATATTTCTCCGTAACCACAGGAGATGGTGCATTAGTTCTAATGGTTCTCACTGGTTCATCTTGTGGCCATTGTACATCAGTCTTACACTCGGCTCAAAAATTAGTTGGCACTACAGTATCAAAGAATGTGTCTTAGTCAGCCCACAACACCTTCAGAATCTATATAAACTGCTCTATTTTTGAGTACCACTACACAGGTTTGTCTCCTAATTATGGAAAAATATTTGAAAATGCTGCAAGATTGCCTCTGCTCCATGGCATATGAACATACATCCCTCCTGCTATTTCACTTACAGAATAAGCTGCAGACATTCCCTCATTTTCCTCATCTTTCTTCCCTGTCGCTTCAGTTTCTCTCTTTTCCTTTCTATGTTTCTTTGCCCATTTAACTTCCAATTTTTAGTCTCACCCTATTTGCGAATGCATTTTACCAATTCCATAATATGTAACTGCAATCCTGTTGCACGCATATTTTCAACTACTACATTGTTCAATTGAACCCTATAACTTTAATATGAATGTAAATTAATTTTTAGAAAGGTAAATCGCATATTTCTGGGCTAATTCTCTCAGATTATCATGTATGACAGCTGCCTGTCTGGTAATTTCTTTTCTCAAGTAAATTAACTTCTCCTTCAGATATTTTTCTAAATGCTTCAATTCTAGACAGCCTCTTATTATTTACTCCAATTTCACTTTCAGCCAAGTAATGTTCAAAAGTCTTTCCTTTTCAGAATCTAAATTTGCTTGTGACTGCATTTTCTATCTTTCTTATCCCTGCTGCTTCCTCCAAACAAGTTGGATTACCTCCCTCTTCAGTAGAGTTTATTTCTCTGAGGATCATAGATGCTGTAAAAACCAGCATCCCTCCACCTATAAGTATGTGCACTGTCTGTGGTGGTCTCCATATAACAATCTGGGAATTTTGTGAGTTTGGAATAAGCACTGTTGCAGGTAGACCTTCTTCAGCTCCTTGAACCTCTGCGTCAAATGTACATTATGTGGGGCATTTGTAACTGGCCTCAGTAAGGTCTGTACATTTACTGGTGTTACTGGTGCTGCATTATGCACTACGGGAGTACAAGTCACAATAGAAACAATATGTGGTTGAGCCACAACTGGTTGAAAAATTTGAAGTATCTCCATAGGTCTCTCAATCTGTACCGTACATAGTTCTAAAGGGGCAGAAGCCACTGCAATACTCGTACTAGCACTTGACTCACTTTTCTCAGTAAGTGTTGCATATGGTGGGGTCTTGCAGCCACCATTTCTTCTAGAATGCCATCCCCTGTAGCACCTCCTGTATCATATTCTATCTCTTTCTTTTCTTCACCCTTCTATTTTGAATTATTCTGATTTGCCTTTCCTGGTATCTCTGTTGTAATAGCTGGATACAATCTAGTTCCGTGAATCACAGTTTTTTCCATCTATGTTGTTCTTCATCCCATTGAGCATCTTCATAATTACGCACTGCCCTCTTGCTCCTTTTTTGATATTGCTCCCTCTCTTATTCCAGGCAACTTTCTCCCATAAATTTAAAGCTTCATATTGAGCAGGTCTAGGAGGTGGCTATATTTTTTACAATTCCCTTTTGGTTTATCAAGAATTCTAGTTTCAAACGTAGCACATTTTGGGAAACTCAGTGGACCCTCTTTCTCTGCAAACTTGCACCATTGACAAAACCTAAAAACATGCAGTTAACCCAAATTTGTTATCGTAATGTATGCAAATGTACCATCAAGAGGTGCCTCTTCACCTTTCTGTACTGAAATAGTAACATACCAAATTCTTCCTTTCTTTAAAACATTTCATGATAGCCATAAATTGAAAGGCAAAACAACTTCAATTCAATATTTTGATTTTGTTCCGGGTATGTCAAATTCTTTTAAACTGATCCTGTCACAGCTATTATTTTCCAGTTCCATCAACACATCTCAATGTGGCATTCACTCAACCACTGACCAATCCCAGAACAGCACCTTGACATCACCAACCAATCCCAATATTAAAACACACCAACCAACCAATCCCAGTGTGGACCCTATGACGTATAACTTCGCTCCTTGCCGCAGTTCACTCTCCTTTACGATTCCTTTGTACTTACACAAACTTCAACAAAAACTTTCAACTAAGACAACAAACATATGTATGTCAATTCAGAATAACAGTATTACAATCATTCAAGAAGTCTACAAAGGCAAATGAAATCACTCTAATGAATGCCTCATTACCTTTTTGCACAATTAGGTTCTGCTAACATTAATCAATGTTAAATAATCACGATTTTTTAGCATCTCTGTCTTATTTGTAGAAGTGGTTGTACCTTACAATCTAGACCGTAAACCTACAAACAAGATATGCCATATGACAATTGCTTTTGATTCCAACAATATATCGGTTTATCTTAATTTATTTATGTATCTATGTATTGAGGAATATTAGACTATGGGCCTCATTACAAGCAGGACCGTTGAATCCGTGGTGGTGGTCCGACCCATGCCATAGGCCTGCAGCAACTGCCAGGGATCAAGGATTCTGCGGCGATCATGCAGAGGTCAGGAGCACTTATATGCTGGTGGTGCAGCTGCGGCACCCCCAAGCATATTGGGAGTTGCCTGTCCACTGCCCTTTTCATGGCTCTGAGCCAGCCAAGAAAAGGGTGGTGGAAAGACAACAAAGTAGTCCCTGCTGCTCCTGGACCTGGGGGTGCATGTGGGGGTGGGCACTTGTATTGCCCCCTCTCCTGGTTTTACTCCCCCAGTTCCTGCACGATGTGGCATTTATTTTTAGAGTTTTATATATCGGAAACGCAACCCAAAAATATCAGAGAGCTTTACAAGAACATGAACACCACTTTCATTACACGCAGACACATTCATTAGGTCGAGCCTTCGCAGCGCGTGCGCTTTTCTTGTCTAAAGTACGTCTGCCAATGGTTTCACCCCCTTGGCGCTGGCACACCCTTCTGAAGGGACCTGTGTTAATAAACATGTCTGCATCCATGCCCCTCAGCTGAACTTACCTGCCAAGTGTCCCTTGTTTGAGAACATTCACTCATTAAACCCCAAAATGTAAAAAGGGCAGGGTTACTTAAGCCAGTCCTGCCAGGGAACCCTGCAGCAGTCGGCGCAGATGTTTTGGTTCTCCTGTCAGAGGCTGGCCTCTGGTGTTTACGCTGAGCAGTCGCACGCGCCGCTTCTCCCCGTCGGCGGGCGGGGTGTGCATGCGGCTCTCTCCTTTGACTCTCTCAGGAGGTGGGTTCTGTCGGAGCAGTGGGCTGCACCCTGGATCCGCGGGAGGTCTGTCAGTCCTGGGAAGGCTCTCACTGGAGCCTCTGCTGCTGGCAGTGGTCACTGGCTCCAGGTCTGCAGCGGTGCTCGCAGACATCAGCGCCACAGCTAACCTCGCACTGATAACTTTCAGAAACTTCCCACCTCCCCGGCTCGTGGCTGCAGCATCATTCCCCCGACCATGGGCACCGGTAACTACATCAGCATCACCCTGAGCTCATCCGTCTCTTCAGACGCTCTGCTTTCTGCCTGCAATCCTTCCAAATCATGTTCATATTCCACCACCACATCCTTCCACAGCCATTCATTCTTATACAATCCATTTTATTTCCTTTCGCCATTTCCTCACCATCGGCCTCATTACATTTTACCATCAGACTTATATGCCCCACACTATTATCACTCAACCTCACAGAATTTTGTGAACACTTCTTCTCTCTCAAAGGTTCTGCATACTTACTTTCCCCTTTAAGCAACTAACCAACCTTCCTGACTTTCACCCATTCACCTTCCTTCAATTTCTCTATCATTCTACTTTCTTGCAGTGTCCATCCACCATACGCGGTCATTAGTATACGGTTCTGTCCTTCACATTAATAACAAACATTGGCATAGCCAAAAGGTCTCACCTTCGGGACCTTATAAGTGTTTAGCCATGCAACAGTTGATGTTGTTGCACCAAGGATATTGTGCTGCATAACTAAATACTTAAGGGTCCCAAAAGCGAGACCTATTGGCTATGCCAATGCTTGTTTTTGTTAGGCGCAGGGAGATTAAGTGATTTGCCCAGAATCACAGGATGTTGAGCGTCCCTGCTGAGACTCGAACCTGGTTCCCCAACTTCGAGGTCGACTGCTCTAGCTGTAAGCCTACATCCTCTCCCTTTTATGCCACACCGTGCAGGAAGATGCAGTCGGTGCTCTGAGAATACCAGTCTGCATGTCAGGCTCCTCAATGAGCCTGACAGAGCACCGCCTTAGACCGCTGAAGCACCGCCCGCCAGACAAGGATTTAACTCCTAATCTGGCGGGCAGCAGCACCACGGCTTTGGTGGTACTACAGCGGACGGTGTGTTGCACCATCCACTGGAGGACTGCCAAAGTTGTAATAAGTCCTTATGACTAGTCTGAAACTCTTCAACTTCTTCACACAAAAACAAATAGCATTACTCTAGATCACAATTCATCACCCTACTACAGACCAAAACACAATTGGACAACACATCTCCCTGTTCATACTTACACCTTCAAACAGCAACTGCTTTTAAATACTGCCTTGTCAGATGTGCAAGTTCTGGACCCTGGATTTCGGAATTCAGGTAATATTGTCTAACTTGAGAAATTAATTTATAGCTCCATTCAAGGTGTGAATCGTACTCTGCTACTAGAAAACTGATAGCTCAGGAAAAGTACAACATTTACTTGCCAGTACCTGTGCAACCTGTAACTTACAAGAATGGGCTTCAACTCTTTGCTATATTTTCTTCTTCTAGGCGACAGATCTTTGCCACCGTTTTTGAAAAGGAAGCTAAATCAAATCAAATCAATCAACATCATAATTAATAGTTTTTATGTTCAGTCAATGATAAGAGTTTTTAAATTGGTTACAAAACCTTTATTCTCATTTGGAGATTAGTAAATTATTTTTATTTCCTTAGTAAGTCTGATAAATCTGTTTACAGAAGTTATCAAGAAAAATCTGGTCAGTCATCAATAATGCAAAATGACTAGCGTGTTCCCTAAAGGAAATAGTCCCTATACTAGCTAATGGAAACAAAAGCTAATAGAACCCATAAAGAGTTCAAGAAAAGAAGTGAGATCAAATGAGCATCAAGTTTGAAATCAAATTAGGTAGTTGAACTCCCCATAAAGAGTAGTTCATGAAACTCAGCCGAGTCTGAATATCCAAGACGCATCAGCATCCAGTTGCAGTAGCAAACTGTACCATATAAGCCTCAACAGGGAAATAGAGCAAAAAGGTGTAGCAGTAGCTACACCCATCAGGATAGGAATAAAAGGTAGCATCTCCTCCAAAGTGGCAGGCAACAGTAGCAGCCATCGGTAGTAGTCCTCAGCAATGGAAAGTCTGAAAGTGCAAAAAGTCTGAATTTAACTAGAAACACACAATAACCCCTTAAGTGCTCCAGTCGGCCAAGGACCGTCACGAGCACTACCTCCGCAGTGCTGCGCACGTCTGTTGGCCGACGTGGCCCCGCCCACTCATTAAAACCGCCGCACCGCAGCGGAATTCGCGCAGCGGTTAAGCAGATAATATAGAGGAAGAGAAAACATGCAGACACCAGTGTTGCAGATCAGAGCAGATCCATTCTTCCTTTCCTACGGAAAACTCATGGAGCTCACAGTCTACTATCAAATATGTAACAGACATCACTAAACATTTGTACAGCTGGGAACATCTAACCTTTGTTCCCTGAGAAGTTTAGTGTAGTGTCTATTCTATCATTTATTCAATGTTTCACTGAGTAACAATGAACTACACTAAAGACATAAACATTTTTCTTGCAGATTTCTAATTAAGTACTGCTTTTTTATTTCATATAAGTAAGGGTTATTGTTCAAATGTGTGATTATCTATTCAGCACTACATGAACATGAGCTAGATAGGAAGTTCAAGCTTTGGTGCATCAAGAATATGTCTCTTGTAACTACATGACATTTTAACATGCGTTTTCATGTTAATACCTATGACAAATTATCAATTTCATTGATTTGTATGTACATTTTTTTATCTCTATCACCACGCGGCATTTTCAATCTTGTGGAGGAGGTTCCGGTAGTATGAAGACTGTAGAAGTAGTAGTAGTATAATAATTAAAGACATAGAAAAAATGGGCCAGACATTTCATCAAAATAAAAGCAAAATATACTAATAAGACTAGTGGAGGGATAATACTCACCTCCGAGTCCTTAACAAAAATTACGACTTTCCATCATTAACACCTATAAAATAGAGATTTTATTGCAAGACCGGTGACTCAGATTATGGTATTTTAAAGCATATTTATAATGGAGACAGAGGCATGCATAACTGATTTACAATAAAAAGTTCTGAATATTGAAACCAATGACCAATCAGTTAGTCTCAAAATGTCATCAAACCTTCCAGAGGCAGGGCCCCAATGTTGGCTACATCACAAACTGCCTGTTACATAGTCCACCTGACCCACCTCGAATGAGCTGCTGACGAACCAGGTAAATGAGGCTTTCTGAAGAAAGCAAGAAGTTGGGTAACGGACATTATGAGAGCCTATACAGTGTCTTCATCTTCTTTCAAACCTTGCACATAACAGAGCTTTGGATTAATGAGAAAGCCAGGATATTCCACAGAAAATATGAATTATAGTTCTTTAAAAAGAATGGAGTAACCAGTCTAGCTAACAGACAGGCCTGCAAGCTCACACAGCCCATCAGTGTGACACCTGTGTCCATGCCTCATCACACAGCGAACAGGTGGAAAGTGACATTCACAAGATGAGCTGAAAGCCTTTTCATAAAATAGGTTTCCAGCTCAGTTGTGAATGCTCTGCACAGCAATGCTTCAATATAAATCTGCCAAAGTCGGAGGTGACTCTAGATGAGCATTATTTTCTGTGGATGATCAAGGCAGGTGGCAGTGCAGGGCATTCAAAGCTATACTCGCCATGCCTTTGCCCAATTGCCAAAGACATGCCCCCTTCTCTGTGCAATGTCTTGGCACATAATCTTACGATTGGCAGGTCTGTAAAGATTTATATCAGAAACCTTTTTACTCTCTATGGAACCATATGTCTCCAGTTGAGAGCTGATTGCAATGAGCTGTCCTACAGGACCAACTTGGGTCAGATTCTAATTAAAGATCTGGGACGAAATTGAAGCTGGAGCTGCCAATCCAGGCGTGGAGATGTTCCAGCTACCAAGAAGCCTAATTCTTTGTTTCTAAAACCAAAGGGCTTTCATCGAAGTAAGCAAGACCTTGAAATTTCAAGCGCTGTAACACCCAGTAGTGAAGAGGATGCAGGAAATCTGCTTGAACCGAGGATGCAAACAGACCCACTATTCTGGCCAGGTACCATATGGAAATTCAGGACAAAGTTAAAATATTAGTCAATTCCTTCTATATTTCTGACAGTTTACCTTCGGCAATTGTAGACTGGAGTAGGAAGAAGAGTTTTCTCTTGGTTTGTTATACACCTCGTTCTCAAGAAAACACATGGAGAACTGAAGAGGGGCCAGAAAAGAGAGGTTTCCAGATACACTAGAAGATGAACCACCAGGGATATGAGATAAACTACTGTCTTCAGTAAGTTGGTGAAGTACTAAGTAACTGAAGACAGACTGAATTAGAGAGAGGTAAATCAATATGTCTGATCATCCTACATAAAGTGGAGGAATTTCCTGTGTTGTAAGCACATTGGAATGGATAAATAACCATCTTTGAATTCCAGATGGACCATCCAGTAAAGAGGTTATAAACAGTCCCTGAGATGGAGAATAGTTTCCATCTCGAAATAACAATACATAACAAACAAATTGAGATAATGTAAATTGATAGCAAGATGCAGCTTCATGTTTCAGTTTTTACCTAGAAAAATGTTGCTCACAAACCAGAATTATCCAAGACTGCAAGGTCTATTGCCCTTTCACCAAAAACTTAGAATGTCTTGATGAATCAAATCTTGATCTTTGACAGGAAGATTAACTCAGTTTTGAAATGAAGTTTGCATTGGGTTACGCTTCAGTTCTATGTGGTAGCCCTTTCCATTTAGGTTATCCATGGATCTGTAAAAATAGAAAACCAATTATGTAGAAATTATGTTTTTTACCTCCTATGTGAGGAGGCAGTTGTTACACACTTACCAGCATTGCAGTTAACTCTTGACTGGGCTCTTAAGTATTCTTTATCGGAACCTCTTCTTCTCTGTGGGAAGGAAGACCTGCTGGATTGTAAGCCAAATTGGAGTTGTATAGTATACTATAGTATACTATAGTAGTAGTAAAGTTAAACTTTTGGTCTAAGTTAGACTTTTGGCCTCAACTTAGACCAAAAGTCTAACTTTACTAGTAGTAAAGTGTAAAGTGGGCTGGAAAACAAGTGGCGATGTGGTTGATGGGTCACACTTCGTTTATTTGTCTCTTTGGGGTATAACTCTCAAAACAACACAATGTTCTCAGATAATGTGACTAGCAGCGATGTCTTCGTCAGGGGGATCGATTCTTCTCCCTCCTAGGCTTCGGCTGTATGCATCTTCTTCTCTGGGGCGCGGATCCGTTGTGAGCAGGCACGGGGGTGCGGGCAGCTCCAGGTCTTCTTCTCTTCTCCTCTCATTCGGCTTTTTAGCTCTGTGTCGGTGGTTCTGGATTCGGCTCCTTCCTCCTCCCGGGGCTCAGCTTCTCCGTGATAGGTCTCGGTGGCCTTATCCTGTGGTGACGCTGTGGGATCCCACCCCCAGGGGGCGGAGCTCAGTTCATCCGGCTGAGGGGCGTTAAAGGGCCAGCCCTGTGGGTCCTGATATTCTTTAAGTTCCGTCCAGCAGTGATCCGGGACTGGGGGCTGAAAGTGAAAGAGAGGGGCGGGCCTGTGAGGCGTGGCATGACACAATGACCTGGGGAGGAGGGAGGCTGGATCCCGACACATTGCTCCCCAGAGTCATCCCGTTCTGGGATGAAGGGGACAAGGGAGAGGAAGTCAGCATTGGAACTGTGAATACCCAGTCGGTGTCGCACCTCAAAAGAGAAAGGCTGGAGGGACAGAAACCAAAGCATGACCCGGGGGTTGTTGCCCTTGTTTCTACTCATCCAGACCAAGGGGGCATGGTTGGTGAACAGGGTGAACTTGTTGCCCTCCAAGTAATACCAGAGTTTATCAATGGCCCACTTGACGGCCAAGCATTCCTTTTCTATGATTGGGTAGTTTCGTTCCCTGGGAAACAGCTTTCAACTAATGAAGAGAACGGGCCTTTCGTGCCCATCCTTGGTGACCTGGGAGAGAACCGCCCAAATGCCCACGTCGGAGGCGTCAGTCTGTAGAATGAAGGGCTGGGTGTAGTCGGGGGAGATCAAAACGGGACTGCTTGTTATGGCCTGTTTCAGTTTTTTTAATGCATTGGTGGAGGGGGACCCAATGTTTTTCCTATCTACGTTTATTTTCAGGAGGTCAGTAAGAGGTGCTGCGATCTCCGAGTACTCTGGGATAAACCTTCGGTAATAGCAGAGAAGGCCTAGAAACGCCCTTCCTTCTTTGTCGTGGGAAGGGGAGCCTTTGTGATTGCTTTGAATTTCTCCTCCTGGGATTATATACACCCGTCCCCTATCAGATATCCCAAATACTTTACTCTATGAAACCCTACCCGGGATTTCTTTGCTTTGATGTGCAGACCTGCTTTTTTCAGACCCCAGAGTACCTGTGAGCAGTGTTCCAGATGGGTCTCTCAGGTGGGGATTTACATGACGATATCATCCAAGTAGGCTGAGGCGTATCCCTGATGGGTCTGTAGGACCAGATTCATCAACCTCCGAAAGGTTGTGGGTGCCCCATTGAGACCAAAAGGGAGCACTGTGAACTAGAAGCGACCATCGGGGTGGAAAAAGCGGTCCTCTCTTGGTCAGCCTTCCGCAGAGGCACCTGCCAATATCCTTTCGTAAGATCTAATGTGGATATGTAACGGGCGTTCCCCAACCTTTCAATTAGTTTGTCTACTCTGTGTAGAGGGTAGGAGTCTAGCTTAGAGATGGCATTTACTTGACGGAAGTCGATGCAGAACCGGATGGACCCATCCGGTTTGGGCACCATAACAATGGGGGAGGTCCATTCGCTTCATGAGGGCCGTATGACACCCATCTGTAGCATCTTTTTGACCTCTTCAGAAATCGCTGTCGGGCGAGCATCGGGTATTCGATAGGGCCGCTGGTGGACACCTTTGCAGGGGGGGTTTCGATACAGTGTCCTACTAGATTGGTCCTTCTGAGTAGGTCTGAAAAAAAGGGGGCATAGGACTCTAATGTGTCTAATAGGGCTGTCTGTTGACTGTGTGTTAGGGAGTCGTTAACTATTAGGTCCTAAAGTGTACAGGAGTTGTTTTCCGGGGGGGGGGGCAAGTGGTTGTTCCAGGGTGATGGCCCTATCCACTTCTTTAGCAAGTTAATGTGGTACATCTGATATTTGTGGGGACCCAGTTGGAGTCTATAGGTGTTTTTTCCTATAGTGGCTACCACTTTGTATGGGCCCTTCCATTCCCTTTTGATGGAAGAGAGGGAGGATGTTTGGAGGACCAGCACCCAGTCGTTCACTTGTAGGGTTCTTCACTTGGTTCCCTTGTCATAGATGTGTTTTTGTCGTACCTGGTTCTCCTCCAGGTTCATATGGGCTAGTTCTTGAAGTTTTCCTATCCGTGAGCGAAGATGCTGGGTGTACTCTACAAGATCACTGGTTTTGTTGTTCTCCTTTTCCCAGGTCTTCCATGTCATTTCCAACAGGGTCCTAGGCTGCCGTCCATAGAGGATCTCGAAAGAGGAGCATCCCAGGCTAGCCTGGACCTGTCCCCAAATGACAAAGAGGGCTAGAGGTAGAATACGGTTCCAGTTCTCCCCTTCACCCAAAGGCATCTTCTTCAAGGTCAACTTAAGGGTCCCGTTATATCTCTCAACTAGTCCATCGGTCTGTGGGTGGTATACAGAGGTCTTTATGTGTTTCACGTCCAACATCTTACATACCCGGGACATTAGTTTCTCGACAAAAGGTGTACCCTGGTCAGTTATGATCTGATAGGGAAAGCCCACCCGGGAAAAGTACTGCAACAATTTGTCCGCAATATTAGATGTAGTGGGTGCTCTAAGGGGAAAGGCCTCTGAGAACCGGGTACAGTAGTCCACCAACACTAATGTGTACTGAAACCCTTTGGTGGATTTGGGTAAAGGGCCTATCAAATCCATGCCTATTCTTTCAAAGCATTTGCCGACTATAGGCAGGGGTTGAAGAGGAACTGGTGGGGGGTGATACGGATTCTTCTTCTGACAGACCGGGCATTCCTGGCAATATTTCTTTATATGCGCGAAAATGCCTGGCCAATAGAAATATCGGAGAAGGCTCTGAGTGGTTTTTAGGGACCCCGGGTGACCAGACAGCAAATGGGAGTGCCCGAAGAACAGCATCTGTTCTCGGAACTCATGGGGAACCAACAGTTGGGGATTCTTGTCTGGTCCCGCCACTCTGTACAGAAGACCGTTGTTTACCCAGAAACAAGGATAGGTTCGTTTTGTTGTTGTCGGGGTCAAGCAAGCTTCCTGCCATGCGTGGGATAGGGTGGGCCCAACGGAAATCTTTATCTAATTGCCATGGTTCTTGGGACAGAAGTGCTGTAGAGTAGTACCCTGGGGAGTGGCGGGGTCTCTCTGTTTTTTTCTTACTTTACCCAAGAAGAGAGACAAGAATTTTGGATTGTCTGTACCCAGGATTAGTTCTTTCAGTAGAAAAAGGAAAAATGCCTACTGTAACCAGGGAGAGGGGATGACCGGGGCACTTCAGAGGTATTTGAGCCACGGGGCAGGAGCGCACATCCCCATGTACACACCGGATAAAGATCTGTTTCCTAGGAATAACCTGACGAGGTCTGACTAGTTTGCTTCGGATCACTGACTGATGACACCCAGAGTCAAGGAGGGCAGACACAAGGGAACTGTTAACACTTAGGCTTACATAGAAGGAGGCACCCATCTCTTCAGAGTAGAGGAGGTTGCTGGGTACATAACTGATATCTATTGGTTCATCTAATCTTTTCTTTGGACAGGCCCGGGCAATGTGTCCCCAGTCTCCACAGTCAAAGCACTGGGGCCCGTGATGTAAGGAAATGTCAGCTCTTGACGGCCGCACCTTAATGGGTCTAAGGGATTTCCAGGGGGGGGGGGCAGGGAGTGGTCTCTGGGTCTGTTCCTGTTCCCAGGGAATGGAGCGAGGTTGAGCACACACGAAGGAAGTCGCCCTCTCTAGCAGGCAGTGAGGTACGTGTACTGTTTCAGCCACCGCTGAGTGGGTTAGGTTAAGGCCTCCAGGAACTGCTCCAGGCGCTCATTATCTCCTCCTTGGTGTGCTCAGCAGGCTTGAGCCATTTGTCGGTCGTGAGTTTTAGGGTTGTCTCCGGGGGAGCCCTTCTCCTTTCTTAACCGAAGCCTGTACGCCTCCGAGTCCATCCCGGGATGTCTAAGATGATGGCTTTCATTTCTTCGTAGGGGGTAACGACCCCAGCATTGGCGACCTGATAGGTGGCCTCAGCTTCACCCGACAACAGGGGGGCCAGGAAAAAGGCCACTTTCCTATGGGCCATCCGGAGGCGCGTGCGGCTCTCTCAGAGTTCAAGAGAAAGGCATCTGGGTCCTCTCCTGACACATATTTCTGTAGTAAAACATTTGTGCGGCCGTAAATCCTTTGGTGAGTTTGGGGGCCGCAGCAGTATGTGTTTGTTCCTCAGATCCCCTCACTAGTGTCTGTAGCTGGGATTTCGTGAGGTATTTAAAGGTATCACTTGGGGTGTCTGCCTGGGCTGAGGTCATCTGCGTTCTACCACCCGTTCCAGCTTCTTTTGACCCTCAACCAGATGCTGTATTAGTGCCTCCATTTTTGGCTCCCAATGGACGTAAACGTGCCTGCATTCTCCCCCACTTGTAAAGCGGGCAGGAAAGCACATGTCGATGTGGCTGATGGTTCACACTTAGTTTATTTGTCTCTTTGGGGTACAGTTCTCAAAACAACATAATTTTCTCAGATAATGTGATTAGCAGCGATGTCTTCGCCAGGGATGATCGAGTCTTCGCCCTCCTTTTTGTCAGTTGTACGAGTCTTCTTCTCAGGGGGACGGATCCCTGGTGATGAAAAAAAGAAAATAAAGGCACTTACGTTGGTGCCGGGTTATGGCACGCTTGTGGGGAAGGGCGTGAGGAGGTTTCACCCGTCTATTGGGAAGAGGTGCATGAAGAGGGGACAAGAACCATCACCATCTGCAAGCAGGCTCGGCGTGCATCAGGTATCCTTATTTCCCATGGTCTGTGCACTGCGAGGAGTCATACGCCTGCCCAACCCTCCCGGACGCTGTTTCCACACTCCTCCCTGCTCCCAGGAGACGCGCTCATACCTGCTCAAGCCACGTTCCTCCAGGAACATGGCAGGGCGCTCAACGGAGTCGTTGGCTTCCAGGCTTCTCCACCTCCTCTACCGGGCAGCTCCAGGTCTTCTTCTCTTCTCCTCTCATTCGGCTTTTCGGCTCTGTTCGGCGGTTCTGGATTCGGCTCCTTCCTCTTTCCGGGGCTCAGCTTCTCCAGGATAGGTCTCAGTGGCCTTATCCTGTGGTGAGACTGCGGGATCCATACCCCCAGGGGGCAGAGCTCAGTTCGTCCAGCTGAGGGGCGTTAAAAGGCCAGTCCTGTGGGTCCTGATATTCATCAAGTTCCATCCAGCAGTGATCCAGGACCGGGGGCTGAAAGTGAAAGAGAGAGGCAGGCCTGTGAGGCGCGGTATGACACAATGATCCGGGGAGGAGGGAGGCCGGATCCCAACATAAAGTTAGACTGTAGGTCTAAACTTAGACTTCAGGTCTAAACTTAGACTTTTGGTTTAAGTTTATCTTTGTGAATCATGCCCAATATCTTTATTTGAGTGGACAAGGACGGTCATCATGATAACACCAAAAATCATGAGTCTTCAGTGAGTCAAGCAAGGATAAATTCATATAAATTGTATTTAAGACTTGTACTGTCATTTAAAACAGCTATGAAATGGGATCAATGGAGTCTAGTAGCTTGGCCTGGCAAGAGTGCCCTTTTCAAATTTTCAGAAAAAGGCTAAAAGGCTGGAGTCACTCCAACTGGCCATAAATAGAGTATACAGATATTATTATATTTCTTCATTGGCTTCTCTGAGGGAGATCTAGTTCTTGCCCTAAAGTATGCCACTACACGTGGGAGGGTATTCCGATCCAAAGATATAGGATAGAACAACAGAGTCAGATCAAATGAAGGTTATCCAGAATTTCTGACGCTCACCCATGGGAAGTATTTTCATTGAGAAATTTTGAAATGTTTCTTGATTTATTTTTCTCACAACCAACTCAATTAAGATCTGCCCCATCACCTGTGTCTGAATCAGTATCTGGAATGTGGATCACAACATCTGAATCATTATTTTATAATTATTGGGAACGATTTTTGACTGATTACCTTTTTTCACTCCCATCTCTATCTTCGGGTGTGTAAGTCTCATATCTGACTGACAGGCAGGGTCTACTGAGGATGGAACACCCTACCTCAAACCTCTGACACATTGGACATCGTCTTTGCTGACCTAAATGCTGCATTCAAGCTTGAATGCTTTAACTTACATAATTTCTTTAAATAGGAAGCAGAAATAAGCTTGGAAGAAAAAGAACTTTGAATGCATCATTTAAAAATTCATTGCCCTCCAAACCTGCAATGTTTGGCCTGGTTGTACCAGCAGGCTGGGTCTGAGCCAAACTCTTTTCTTTGCCATTTCCACAATGTCTTGTACAGTTAATAACATAGAGACTGTCATTGTTTTCTTGACAGAAGCTGCCACAGAATTGTCAATAGTGTGTCTTAAAATGCCTTTACATATCTCTTCATCCGTGTCAAGTTCAGAAAGTCAATGATTTAAATTTGTATTAAATAAATCTTCATCAATTTGTAAATATAAATAAAGGTTACAGGCAGAAAGGAAAATTCAGATTCAGATCACATACAACAAATTAAAACAATTATTAAAGATAAAACTGTCAATAAAGTATTATTGCATTTGACTTAAAAATTGAAGAACCAAGGGGGGCGTGGCTAGCAGCTGAGCAAGATGGCTCCTGCCTAAGGGAGCTCTGGGGAGGAGGTGACCTTCTACGACAATCCGATTACTTATCCTTCATGTCCATGTACCTCAGGGGCTCACGCTGAGGCCTGGGACCGAGCGGTGGCTGCGGGTGAAACTCCGGTTGTAATCTGACACCGGGTTCAGTGATTAGCCGACGACGGGCTGTAGCGGCCTATTTCCCATGGTGCAGCCAGGGACTGGATTTCCGAGAGCACCCTGTGCAGAGAGCGGTGGCGACGGAAGGGCCTAAGCGGCACAGTGGAGGGGTGCGTGACCCCATACGAGCACTGGTTTAGCGGCGCAGAATGCAACACGGTGGCCTGAGACACAGGGGACGCATCAGCAAAGTGAGGCCTACTCGCTGGGGGAGAGCTGGGGCCTGGATTTCTTGAGAGCCCCAGAGCCCCCCGAACACCGGAAGGGAGCGAGCCCCGGCGGGTGGCAGTGGAGCGCTGTAACCCCCCCCCCCCCGGTGAGTGCACAAGCAACACGACTCCCCGACACCTGTAGGGGTATTTACAGACACATAAGTCGCGCTCCATAATTGATGACACGAAGGATCCTGGCGGAATACAGACACTTACTCCAATCGGGCGGCAGACAGCCGGGCTGCGCAGAGGAAGACCGGGGCAAAAGGCGAATCCCCCCCCTCCTAGTACTCTAACCACGGAATCTGTAGGAAGCATGCCATATCGAGTGGGGGGCCCTTAGTGACCTACGGGCCACAAAGTCCGACAAGCCCAAGGTAGACGACGGCACCTAACAGCGGCATACCCTGACAACCCCAAACATCACCATGGCAGGCAGGGGCCCACCGTCTCAGAACACACAAGCCAAACTGGACAAATATGCATACGAGAAGGATCCTCCACTGCTTCCAGAAGGGAAAGACTCCTCAGGGAAGGACCAAGTTAGACGATGGTTCCAAAAAAGTGACTCTAGAAGACATAATGGCAGCCCTTACCAGCGTTCAGGCCACGGTAGGCTCAATTTCTACGGATGTATCCCTGTTGGAGACAGACTTTCAGAAAATCACGACTAGGGTCACAGAAGTTTAACAGGTCACTAAAACCTTAATAACGGACACGGCTACACTGCATAAAACTGTATCACGGCTTGCAACTGAGAATAAATTATTGGCGGAAAGCTGGACGATCAAGAAGGGCGCTCGCGCAGAAATAACGTGCAAATTCTTGGAATTCCAGAAAGTGAAGGCGCTCCTGCGATGGATCTATATGTGGAGGACCTCATAAAGACCAGGCTGCAACCGAAAGGACTTTCAAACTTTTTTTCCGTAGAACGGGCCCACAGATCCGGGTGGAACACCTAAACGGGCCCCCCCCCAGACCAGTGCTCGCACGATTATTCAATTTCCGTGATAGGGACGCAATACTACAAACTGCAAGAGTATCCCGGCCGATTAGTGTACAAAACTCAACAATCTCCTTCTTCCCGGACTATACTGCGGCGGTTTCACGGCACCGTCGAAGTTTTTTGGAGGTTAAAAAAGCTTTGAGAGCTAGAGAAGTGCCTTATTCAATGCTATTTCCAGCAAAATTCAGAGTTGTAGCAGATGGCAAAACGTGATTTTTCGAAACACCAAAAGAGGCCCATGATTGGCTTGAGGGCTGGTGGCGAGTAGAGGGGCCGCGTCGCGGGAATACAGGACAACGCCATCGGAACGAGACCGAAGATTCGAGCAGCCAAGATCACCACCAGTCAGAAGAGGAAAATTAGCAGAGAGCGGAAGCAGAAGACCTCGGCCATGGATAAAACTGAATCGCGGGAAGAGGGCCGATTAATGGACACCCATGTATAGACAAGATGGCGGCTGAACCGACTCTGGACACCGGGCTGAAGCGGGCCCTGGAGGGTAGGGGAGGTCACGGTCTCTTTGGACTTCTCACCCCCTTCACACAAGTACACTGTTTTGGGTTGGGAAGAAGCACTCTGCTAAGTTGGGGTGGCAGGCAGTTAAAAGTCCGTCGGGCAGGGAGGCAAGGCGGGAGGGTGAGCCACAGGGTTGGGAAGTAAGGGTTTTGAGTTTTGTTGTTGTAGTTTGCAGAGGCAATGACAAAATAGTGCAATATATCGAAGCTGGCAGGTTTCTGTATTACACGATTGGGTTAGAGCTCACATTCATTTTCTACCACATCCATGGCGACGTGCACCCCGATTGCTAATACCCAGAACACGGCCCCCGAAGTTCAGGTGACCCCTCTCACATTACTTACATGGAACGTACAGGGACTAGGTGACAAAATTAAGAGAGGGCTGGTGCTACGGGCCCTGAAGAGTCAGGCTCCCACATTGGCACTCCTGCAAGAAACGCACCTCACGGGCATGGCATGTATGGCGTTACTCACATGGGGGTATAAGATGGTGGTACACTCCAAATTCTCGTCGGGATCCAGAGGAACGGGTATGCTGATGCGGAAAAACTCTTCCTTCATAGTACTCCAAACCAGAAAGGATGATCAGGGGAGATTTGCGGCGATACAGGGTCAGTGGGAAGGTAGGCCCATTAATGTGATATCAGTATACATCCCCCCGGCGCTCCACACGGTGGCACTCCCGGCCCTAAGTGAATTTCTGTTGTCTCTGCCGAAGGGGACCTTATTATTGGGGGGGATTTTAATGCCATGATGGACGCCAGCTTAGACAGGCATCCTTTAAGGACACTGACACCGGGCGTTTCTCCAGCCTACAGAGCTTCATGGAGGCAATGGGGCTGGTTGACGTATGGAGGCATACCCATCACGCAGAGCGACAATACACATTTCACTCCACGGCACATAACAGTCTGTCTGGGATAGACTATTTTATGACCTCGGAGACCAGTCTGCAAAATGTTGACGACATTGCAATCAAACACAGGGGTATATCGGACCATTCACCTGTAATGTTAACCTATTCTTATCATCACAAATCACGCAAGAGGTTCTACCCTATTTATCCAGGATATCTGCAAGTCCCGAAAATACGTAAGGAAATCCGTAAAGCCACAAAATATTTCTTAGCGGAAAACACAGCATCTGTTGACTCCCCGTCAGTTCTATGGGAGGCCTACAAGGCGGTTATTAGGGGGCAGGCGATAGTTTCCATCACAGGACACAAACGGGAGCAACAGAAAGACCTAACAAATTTAGAGCTAGAATTGCATGCAGCTGACACTGACCACACGACAGACCCTACACCTGTCTCGATGCACGCATTACACCTTAAACAACAACAGTACCAGGAACATCTGAGACAGGAGACGGTGTCCGACCTCACTGCGACCAGGCATAAAGTATACGATGTTGGGGACAAAGCAGGGAAGCTTCTGGCTTGGCTGGATAGGCGAGAGCAAGGCACCAGGGGTATAGCGCAACTGCGGACTACAGAGGGCCAACTCACATCAGACCCGCGATCCATAGTGCACATATTGGCAGAATATTTCCGAGAGGTATATACATCGACTTCGAACGTGTCGGAAGATGAGGCTGTGGCCTCTATAAAAGACATAGAAAAGCCCAAACTCTCACAAGAGGCATCTCTGGAGCTCGAGGACGAATTACAAGCAGCAATCTGATCACTGCAACTGGGCAAAGCACTGGGACCCAATGGGATCCCGATAGAATTGTACAAACTAATGGCTGGCACTATCAGCCCGCATTTGCTTAAAATGTACACCGACAGCTTAGATAGAGGCGAACTGCGGTTAGACCAGATAATGTCCACAATAGTGGCTATCCCGAAACCCGGTAAACCTCCGTCTGAGTGTACCTTTTATCGCCCAATATCACTACTTAATGCGGAGGCAAAAATACTTGCTAAAGTATTGGCAAATAGATTGATGGCGTACCTCCCGCAGTTAATTCACCCGGACCAGTCAGGCTTCATGCCAAATAGGAACACAGCGCTCAACCCCAGGCGACTGCATGGAGCGTTGGCTAAGACACACACCCTGTCGGAGCCGACGGCAGTCATATCCCTAGATGCGAGGATGGTCTTTGATATGGTGGAATGGAGTTACCTATTTGCAGCCCTTCCACACTTGGGATTTGGCCCTAAGTTCTGCGCATGGATCCGCCTCCTATACATTGGACCTCAGGCATATGTGGCGGTCAATGGGCACATGTCGGACGCCGTGCCGCTGGCGAGAGGGACGCGTCAGGGATGCCCCCTGTCGCCGCTCCTTTTCGTATTAGTGTTGGAACCCCTTGCGGCCTGGATTAGAGAAGCCCCATTGTTGAGAGGTGTGCGGTGGGTGGAAGGATGGGAAGACCTAATTTCCTTCTATGCTGACGACATTCTAGTGTATCTCACAGGCCCTGAAAGCTCCATACCAGTGCTTCTTGAGATGTGCTATAATTTTGGGAAGATCTCTGGGTATACTATCAATTGGTCTAAATCGTTCTTATATGTGCTAAAGGGGCCCGTGTCACGGCTCCCTTCGGGTTACCCACTGGTAGTTTCCCAGAACTCTTTTAAATACTTGGTTATTCACATCACGGCGGATTCAGCGGAATTCTTTTCCAAAAGCCTGGCGCCCCCCCCTGGAACGCTTGAGGAGAGATGTGACACATTGGGAATCGCTCCCGCTGACACTGTAGGGAAAGGCGGCGTTATTTAAAATGATGGCCTTGCCCAGGCTCCTGTACGCCCTTGAAAACACGCTGTATCCGGTACCATTAAAGCACTTTAAACAAATAGCAGCGCTAGCTTCCACGCTATTATGGGGCAACAAACCAGCACAAATAGCACAAGCGAAATTGCACCGAGGATGGTATGACGGTAGGCATTGCGCTCCCCAACATCCAATTATATTATTTGGCTGCACACCTCAAGATCATCAATCAATGGATACACGCCCCTCAGGCTGATCCAGCATATATGGCAGACAGGGCACAGCTGGGCACGGGAAACATGCTTGCGGTCTTATATAATAAAGGACAAGCCATGAAGCTGACGGGACTGACAAAACACACAGCCATGCTATGGCACGCAGCTCAGATGTGGTTGGGATGGAGGGGGATCATTACCAGACTTACCCCACTCTGGGACACTAAGAAGTTGGGGACATTGAGGAATAGCAAGGGATTCGGCCAATGGGACAACATAGGTATTTCCACAGTGGGCGACTTGTGGGACAAGGGCACGGTAGTACCATTTGACCAGCTCAGACAGCAGTATGATCTTGCACCTACCGAGGCTTTCCGCTACACGCAAATACAACACGCACTATTAGCAGTACTGCCAAAAGACACTGATGTCCCTTAAGCTTCCCTACTGGAAGACAGATTAATCACAGACCACATGCCAAAGTGCGCCACTTCTTTCACTTATCGCAAACTGATTAATAACCTGCCGGACCCCGCAAAGTCACTGGGAGAGAAGTGGGCGGTAGATGTTGGAGACATGGACGAAACAGAATGGCAGGAAGCCTTGGCCTCACCCAAGGAGGTGGGTATACCCGCACGGCTCAGGCTTGTGCAACTTAAGATATTACACCACACATACCACACCAGAAGCCCACTGCACAAAATGGGCAGGACACAACATCCATACTGCCTCAGGGGGTGCGGGGACGAAGGAACCTTCTTCCAAACAAAATGGGAGTGCCCCATGATAGCCGACTACTGGCGGAAGGTACTGCGAACAATATCACAGACGATGGGCATGTCACTCGTGCCAGAGCCGCGCAGATGCCTCCTGAACGTGTGGGAACCCAATGATCTAACGCGACATGGGCAGACGTGGGTAACGTTGGGCCTAATGGTAGCAAAGCGAAATATAGCGCAAAAATCGGGGGCTGTAGAACTGCCATCACTGGCGGCCTGATGTAAAGATATGGACCTCATTATGGTGACTGAGAGAACTGTGTATATAAACCGGAGATGCCCCTGGTAATGAACCAATATATGGACAGCATGGAACACATTTAGGGGGGATATTTGTGAGCCAATACCGGATTCTGATGAGGATAGTTCAGATGAAGATTTTGGAGATGGGATGGGGAATTGGGCTAGAGAGGCCGCCTACGGTTCGAAGCGTGATCAGATGGTCGAAAGTGAAATACGATGAAGATTTATGTCACGAGTTATGCAAGCTTATTGTAATATATGAATGTGTACATTATGATTGTCTTGCCGATGCTATGAATGAAAATAATAAAAACTGTTTTAAAAATAAAAATAAAAATTGAAGAACCATCACTGCGCATTTCAGGAAGCAATGCATGCTATTTAGGGAAAGCGCAGTCAGCTGAGATCTGCTGCTTTAACAGAAATTGATGAGGGAGCTCATTCTGCATGCACCCGGATTCTAAGAAGCTCCTGAATACCTATGGTCAGCTCTGCAGAGTGAATGCATGATCAGAACAACTTGCAACGGACTGGGGAAAGCCATTCAAGATACTCACAAAGACACTAAGCCTGAGAACATACATCACTCTGAAACAATGAAGATATGAAACATAAAGCATCAATATGAATTGAATAAGTTGAAATAATTAAAAAATATGAAAATTCAACAAAGCCCGACTGTTCCAGCAGCAAGAAAAGCAGGGACTGACATTATACTTATCTTTTAAGGCACTAATTGAACACAAGCAAAAAGAACAGACGGTATCACCCCTCCTCAGCCAGGCTAGTTTGAATCTGGTGGTGTAGCAAGCATGGGACGTATGTCTGGGCATACCCTTCCCACTTAAAGCAACAAATGCAAAAAGTGCAGATGATGGACGGAATGCTGAACAAATCAAACAGTTATCCCCAGTCACAAATCTGGGTTAAAGCCTTCGTTATTTGTAGAAATGGGTCCTTTGCTCACTGGATTCAGGCTAGCCTGGCTGTTGAGGGGTGAGACCTGAAACCGGTCCCAGAATGTTTGTTTCTGGTCCAGGGAGGACCTGGCCTGGCAGTTCAGGCTGGACTGTTCCCATGAGGAGCAAGGTTCAGACTGATTTGCATACTGCTAGGTCCAAACTGAGGTTGCTTAGTAAGCAGTAGAATTATGATGGATTCAACCCAGATCTGTGTCTGGTGGTGAGTGTCTGAAAAGTTTCAGCACTCCATCCATCATAATATTGTGTTTACTAATTAAACACATCTGCAGTGCTTTTGTGTAGTTCTAGGTCGAGGTCTTCGGGGTATTGCAATTTGTAGGTTTCGAAAGGCAGCAATTCTATTGTTGTTATCCCTTTGGCTACTGTTATAATACATACTAGCAAATAAGGCTAATAAGAAACTCTAGCCTTGCAAACAAAACCCTTTCCTTTTGTGTTTGTCAGAGAATCCACAATGTTAAACCTCTACCTACCACATTTGTCATGGGTTGCACCATGTAAAGTCCCTTGCTGCTACATTTGACAGTGGGTCTGTCTTAATGATATCTCTGTCAGTTATAAGAAATGAAACTAACTTCTAAGCTGGCTAAATCAATTGTCAAATTCCATTAAAAAAGACTATCATGAAAGGTTTGGGCACAAGCCTATCTCTCTATACTGCTTTTTCTTTTTTTTGTCTTTAATATGCTAATGCTAATTGCTCATGATTTCCTTTTAAGTACTGTAAGTATTGTGAGTAGACCTCTGAAGCTACACCCTGCCATAAACATATATTGGATTTAACTTCCCCTTCGAAGGGCTTGAACCTCACTATCTGCAATTTACTTGGCTCCCCAGTATGCATGCAAAATGTGTCCTCTGATGAACACTTAGTAAAGGAAAACGTTAGAAATACCCAACTTGTGATTAATCTCAGATGTATGAATTCTAGCAAATTTAATCTGTGTGTCTGTGTGCCCTTCCAAGGGGACTATCCACATGCAAATAAGTACCACTATCCACAAAAAACATAGTCTAGCTCAAACTTCTATATTGTGTTGGACTAGCTACAGTTTAAGTAAAACTGCAGGGTTATAGTAAGACTCTACATTGTCCAGAGTCTACTCATGACTAACAATGGAAAGACAGAGAACAATGTAAGGTTCTCTCTTCCTGCTATATTCATACCTTAGATTACTATCATTGTCCAGAGTCTGTTCATGACTGACAATGGAAAGACAGAGAACAATGTAAGAATCTCTCTTCCTGCTGGATTTATACCTTGGATTACTAGGATTTATAAAGCCAACCTCGAAACTGAGTTTCTTCTGGGGCCTGTAACTTCATTTTATCTAAGAAAGAAATGGTGAGGATAAATTCCCCATAATATTCTACAAGCTTCATGGCACAGAGCATTGCATTCACTTGGATTGAACATTCATAATATGCATCCTACGAGAATCCCACTAATCATCTTGTGATGCATGCACCAAGTGTGGGAGGCAGATTCAGTTTGGCATCAACACAACCTGCCTCCACCTCAATAGTTGAGAAACAATGGACAGCGTTAGTAATAAATAGGTATTAGCATTAATTCAATGTATTATTTCCTAATGAAAATGTAATTTCTCTATTTCAGAAACAGCAGTAAACATTGGTTTCGCCAGCCAGCTGCTTTCCGATGACATGGAGATTCTGGATGAATATAAGATCTGGTAAGTCAAAGAATACTTTGTGTGCCAACCTTTGTTTGACCAGAAGTTTTTGCTTCTAGTGTGTTGGTTGGCAGTCATGAGGATGAAGGATGGAGCCTGGGAGGCAGTTGGAAAATACTTGTGTGAGAATTTACGCCATATGGTATTATCCTAGAGGTTGTCCCTCCTGTACCTAAAGGCACACACAAGGACTGGCAAGGTTTAAGAAATAAAGTAACTCAATGGTGTTCAGCGAATGCAGTTTGGCCAAACATCTAGTCATTGCAATCATCATGGCTATTAGAGTAGACTGGATGGGAAATTGTCCCAGGTTTTCAAAGAGTGGCTGGGTCGTAATAAACTTTAGAAACCCACGCCTGATAAGTCAACTATTACAAAGATTGGATTACTGCACAAAAGACATGGGCATGACTAGTGCTTTGCCACTGGGCTTTTTCTATCACTCCACATCCATTGCATAAACCCCTTGCCAGAACCCAGTTCAAGGTTCTATTCCATTTCACAAGCCCATGTTTTCTTCCACTCATTAAAAAAACGCTTCAGGATCCTGGCTTCCATGTTAGACGTTGAGTGACTCTCCATTCTTCCAGCCCTCTGACAACATGGTACTGGAAACCAACAAGGAGGACATTCCAAGTGCCCACCCCCAAGTCAATCTTAAGCTACCCCTTGAGTGTCAGCTGCACCAGATCAGATTGCTTAAAATTATTTTCATGGAACACTGCAGGCATCAGCAATAAGCTGAATAGTAGAGACTGGTTAGATTTAATTAAAGAGTATGATGTTGTATTTTGTCAGGCGATGTGAGCACTAAATCAGAGCATCATGAAATTATTTAATTTTAAAGACTGAGTTTTTTTTAGGGAAGGGAAGGTGAATCAATCTCTCCAACTTTTACTGGTAGAGGCAAAGACTCATCTTTTGACCTTGTCTTGGTTTTTTCTCTCTTTGTACCAGATATACAAGATTCAAAGATTCACACATTTTACCATCCATCCATCTTGACCACAACCCATTAGTTCTTAGGTTTATATACCCCCTTGCTAATCTACAAACACGTAGAACTCTTCCTGACTTGCAGTTTTCAAAAAACAGTGGTATCCACTTAAAATTGGATAAAGTAGACCACAAGAAATGTTTGTTGAAGTTATGACCTGCTTAAATGAGGAGGTACAAGTTGATGATGTGCTGGTCAGCTTCGATGGTCTATGCAACTTTGCTTCAAGCTTGTTGGTTACTAAGCAAACACACACAGAACCCTGTCCTCACAAATGGTTCACCCATGCATGCACTGATGCACTTAAACAGCTAAGGGAGCCCCTATCTCCCCGCAACAGTGAGGTTGTTAGAAAATCAAGTTCCTCATATAAAATCCTTTTAGGAACAAGTAAAAAGGATGTAAGAAATTAGGCCTGGGATGTCCTTCAAGTTGCCACCTTACTTAATGACTATCGGACCTTCTGAGTAGTAATAAACATATCATACTTCTCAAATGATAACTAACACAAAATAGAATTCAACATTTTACCTGAGAACTGGGATGGATATTTTTTGAAAATATTCTCCTGTGATCTTCTTTCTAAAACAGCATTAGAGTTACTAACCCCATCAGGTACTGAAATATTAGCCCTAAGCGATTCCACTGAGGTCAATGTAGTATCAAGGGCCATATTACAATCATCTGCCAGAAAGGCACCAGGTGCCAATGGGATACCCATTAACGTTTATAGGCAGGATCCTGCCTTCTGGGCACCTCTTTTAACTAACATTTTTTGTGCGGTAGTTAGCGGTGACATCCCATATTCCTGGAAGGAGTCCCATATTGTACCTATATTTAAAAAAGAAAATAGAAGCAAACCCTCATGTTATAGGCACATCTCCCTCTTGGACTCCTCAGCCAATATTCTGGGGCAGGTCCTTTTACAGATCATGGAAAAATGAAGCACTTGACAACAGATTTTTCTTGGATACACAAAATCGTTTCCGTCAGGGGGTAGTCACAGTCGAGCAAACATTAAATCTTCTACTGATATCAAGGAAATACACTCTAGCTAGGGGAGGGGCTCTACGTATGGCCTTCATGCGCCTCTCTAGCACGCTCAATTCCGTGGACAGGGCAAGCTGTGGTTCACTATGTGCAAAGCAGGGATCCTTTCAGTTCTGATAGATTTTTTAATACGCCCCCAAAGTGTGACAAAGGTTCGGGTTTGCTTTAATTTAAATGGGGATTGTACACTTTAATTTAAATGGGGATTGTACCAAGGGTGTGTGGCATTGTTACATGTTAGGACCATTTTTTATTTCTTTTTTATATACATACCTTCAAGCGGTGCTGACAGCCAAAGCCAAAGGCTTTCCCAGAGTCGGGAATTGTCAATTGCTTGTCTTATTATACGTGGATGACAGGGACCTGATCCCCCACTGCCAGTGGTCTGCAATTGCTCCTTGATGCATTTAATGATTTTATGGGAGGCCTTAACTTGAAAATAAACCATCAGAAATCACATATAATGGTTTGCAGCCCAAAAGACCCCTTACGCACATTCGACATAGTTAGACCCACCATTGTAAAAGTGGAGTTTTAATTATCTTCGCGTCACGTTTTCAGAAAGGTTTAGTTAGGAAGGGCTTTTACCTCAGAGAGCTTCTAAATTTATTGGTGCTATTGATGGTATTTAACATTTCTCTAAAAAACTGGGCCAAAAACCCATTAAGGAACTAAGGACTAGATGTAGGTAATTGTAAATTACCAATTCGAAAATACCGAATTTTACCGATTCGGTATTTTTGAATCGGTAATTGCTATGTAGATAAAAATACGGTAAAAAATACCGAATCGATAATTACCGATTCGGTATTTGCCATTCATTCCTATGGGCCTGGAAGCCCATAGGAATGAATGTCAATTACCGAAGTAAAATTGGGAAAAAGTCAAGGGTGGCAGGGTGTCACTTTGACACCCTGCTGCCCCCCTGATTAGTGCTTGTGTGCACATGTGGCACAAATACATGCCCTAAGGGCATGTATGTCTGTCACATGGCACAGGTGTAAATGCACATATTTGCATTTACATAGGAATTCGTTATTTACCGCCAACTAATAGTTGGTGGTAAATAACGAATAGTTAAAGCCCAGAAGCACTGTTTACAGTGCTTCCTACATCTCATTTACCGATTCGGTAAATACCGAATCGGTAAATGTTGATTCGGTAAATGTTGATTCGGCAAATACCGAATCGGTAAATACCGAGTCGTTATTTACCGAATCGGTAAAAAAGCCTCCTACATAGGAAAAGTCTATTACCGGTCGGTAACGGACGAATTCGGCCGTTACCGGCTGGTAATAGCCTACCTACATCTAGTCCTAATTTCCTTACACAAAAGTAAATGTCTCTCCTTCGGGTGTTATGGGGCAGGCTTCTAGGGATTTACCCTTCCTGGTAGTCTCCAAAGAATTGAAAACAAATTCCTTTGTAGGCTCCTATGATTCCTAAAAGCAGAGCCAGCCATTTGGCCCACCTGAAGGCTGGACCTCCTTTTTTAGAGAACTAGGCGCTGATGGCTCGGTTACTTACATGGATTAACATTTAGCACTCACAGCAAAGCACATTTTCACGCATGGCCATTAAAGACTGCATGAGACAAGACTGATCTTTGGCCATCCTTGAATTGCCCATCCTAAAAAGGGGGTTTAATGACATTGGCCCATCATTCATTTAATTTCATATCATTCATTTCATTCCTCCACAGAAATCAACAATAGTTCAAAACTCACAGTGAAAATTATTTCTTTCCAACATAGAAAGAACGTTAGATTCTTCAAAAACCAATGGATGAGTACAGTTCCACGCTATCTAGACATAAAACATGAATAAGGACCAGAACCATACTCAATATGGGTCACAAATACCAAACTTAGGGGTTTGTCCGCCCGCCACCGTAACGGAATGCGGGACTGTCTGCAAGGGGTGCGTAGGTCCCGCACCTGCAATTAGGATGCCACCATCACTGTGGCAGTGGCATCCCCTATTCCCAGCATTGTGGCAGGCGGTGCTCACAGCGCCACCCACCACAATGCTGGGAATGCACGTTATGCATTGGCATGCACAAGGTAACAGACACCGCGCGGTGCCTGCTACTTTGTCCATGCCAATGCAATGTGCAACCCCCACCCCCCAACTGCCTGGGGGCCCGCTACGGGCCCCCAAAGGCAAAGACTGCATGCCTTTCCTTGGCAGGAACGCCGCCATGGAAAGGCTGATCACTGCTGTAATCCTAATATTGATGGCGGTGTCTTGCAGACACTGCCACCATATTAACCATCGTTTCCGCCCGGTCGACAAGTCGACAGGCGAACAAGCAGTGGATGGTCTTTCCGTCTGCCGCGGACCCTCCAGCCATCCTAATATGGCGGGGGGTCTTTGAAGTGTGGATGGCTGGTAGATCGCACCCGTCGGGCCAGCGGTGACTACCGCCGGCCCGGCGGGGGCGATCCGCCCGCCGTCCTAATGGGCCCCATAGATTTTTCTTAACCTGTTTTAGATTCAGCACTTTGCACTTTATGATTGCTTACCCCCACCAAGGCACTTGGCTTCAATGTATGCCTCCTTGCCCTTGTGACAAAACTTGCAAGCAATCCCTAGCACATTTTATGTTTGTTTGCAGTGTTTGTGTGCACCCAAGAATGCAATATCTATGACCACTATTATGCACTCATGGCATAAGATCCCATAAAGTATGTTTGCAGCGTCTTCAGCTCCCAGACTCTGGAAATTGTTGTCTTACCATCATCAGCTTTGTACGCCACGCTCTCAAAATCAGGAGAGAAGTGAATAATGTCAATTTTGATGAACTTTGAAGTGCCTTATGCTTGACCTACTTAAAGCTCAGATTATGGCCCAGATGTAGGTAAAGTCAATTTTGCGAGTCCTTAATAGCGATTTTTACCGAATGGCTATTAAGGACTCACTAAATGGAATGTATGTAGGAATCGCAAAAATAATTGTGATTCCTTAATATTCCTTAATTGCGAATCGCAATCAAGGAATACCTTCCCATTCATTCCTATGGGCCAAGAGGCCCATAGGAATGAATGGGATTTGTGCACACATTTTGCGAGTAACCAAGAGGTACTCGCAAATTGCGTGCCGATTTCAAGGGTGCAAGGGTTCCAAAAGGACACCCTGTTGCACCCCTGAAGTGTGCATGTGTGCACATGTGGCGCACATACATGCCCTCAGGGCATGTATGTGTGCCACATGGCACTGTGAAAAAAGCAGAAAAGTGCTTTTTTAAAGGAAATCGCAAAATACCACCAACTTGAAGTTGGTGGTAGTTTGCGATTCCTTAAGGCAATATCGCAATTTGCGATAGCATTTATGGAATCGCAAACTGTGAATCTCTAAATGCTTGCGCAAAATAAGGAATCACAATTTTTGCGATTCCTTATGTTGCAAGTGGGTATTTGCCTACCTACATTGCACACTGCCAAATTGCGATTGCAAACACTGACATTCTGCAAATTTCATTGTTTGCAATTGTAATTTGTCTTCCTACATCTGGCCCAAAGTCCTTTGGATCTATGTGTTGGAATTATGTCTTTTTTTATCATACTTACTATTTTTCATCTGGTGCTTTTATCTGATGTTTATACACATGTTTTACCATTGTTTCAGTAATGTAACTTCTTTTTATGGCTGTACAGAAAAATAAAAATGTTTTGACTGACTTGTGTGAGTTGCTTGTTGGTGCCTGTCTGTGTATTGATAAGTTTATCTTTAAAACAAAAGATTTGAAACTTAAATTCATTTGCCCCCTCCCTCACTTTAACTGTAAAGGCAATATAATGAGCATAGGTACATCTTTCATGATATAGGAGCTGATGAATGTGTACTGGTCATCTCTAAGAAGCTTTATGCACCTAGAGTTTCTTGCATGCCCACAAAAGGTGCTTATTTGACAAGCAGACCCAAAGGTGTAAAGGAATGTTCACAGCATATTCCAATTATGACAGATGCCAACCCTGGATAAAATAAAGTCACATCCTGAGTCAGTAACGGTTTAGATTTCATTCTTTTTATATACTTTCTTTCCCTTAGTGAAATGATGGATGCCACTTTGAAAAATACCTCAAGCAATGGGAATGTTGTCTTGAGGAGTGACACGACATCAGATTTTCGCCGAACAGCCCTTGTGGTCACAGGAGAATTGCTAGTAAGACAGTACTTTGTTGTTTACATTTTCTGCAGAACATTTGGCTGTTGTTGCAGTTTGAGATGCACATGGGGTTGTGGAGTTGTGGGCTGCACACAAATTTACCTTAACCCACACAAATAGTGATTTAAAGTATAGCATGCTTTGAGAACCGTACTATGTTTATATCTTCTTGGGCAGACCATGATTATTTATGGTTGATTCTTAATCAGTCAGGGCAAGCAACTTTAATCTTGATTTTATTCACATATTTGGCTGAGTAGCGGCAGAAAATGTGAACAAACCCATCACCTACATTGGCACACCACCACGCAATGAGCAAACCAATGAGTAAACACATATTTTATGTCAGATACATTCTGCTTTGGTCCCAGTTCTTCGTGTGTGTTTTGCTTTATTAAGTGATTAGGTTCCATAACATGTTTTTATGTAGCAAGGCATTATTAATCTTGATCATAAATGCTTTTCTGAGGATTGCAACAATACGTGATACAACTGATGATAATGGCAGATGATGATGCCAACCACTTAGCGTGGAGTGATTGGGTATTCAGAAATTGCATGATGACTGTAACAAGTTTTTTCTGAATTAAAAAAAGATGAGGCCCTTAGTGGAAATGGGTAGCGATTGTCCTTGGGATGCAGTGGCTCTAAGTTCCAAAAAAGATACGCCACTTGCCAAGCCAGTGAGTTTCGAAGGCAATTAAGCAACATTGAACTCATCTCTACTGATCCTGCACTATTAGAATTTGACATAACACACAACTTACGGAAAGAGGAGTCGTTACTCATTACAATCATTATCTTATTCGGTTTATACAACCCATCAAAGCACACATAAGCACCAGTCAATTGTTCTTTCTCAAGTTCTAAATAAAATGTAATAAAATAATAAAAACTGTCTTAAAAACATTCTAAATTAAACCCCCAACTGTTATGTTTTCTCATATAGTCGAAAATGCATTGTGCAAAAACTAATGTGATAAAAAAGAATAGAAAATAAAAATCCATTCGAGCAGACAACAGTAATGACTCGTACATATTGGCTTCTCTAGTAGCGATGCCTCCTCAATGAAAGTTACAGCGTTCTGGCGCCTGAACCAGACATTCATAAAAAATCAACTTACAGAAAAAACAGTAGGAGTTGATGTATCTGTTTTTAGGATCCTTTCAGCAGCGCGGAAGTGTCTAATTCCCAAATTCAGACAGATTGGTCGTATCCACTTTCTTCAAGGATAATGGTATTCAATGCAAAAGAACACAATATGAACCTCGGTCTCCATTTCTAAGCCATAAGCAGGACACACAGATGTTTCTGGGTCAGTGACCCAGGTTGTTCAGCATATTCGAGGCAGACAGCCCAGGTGAAATCTCATGTACAAACTTTTGGCCAGCAGTGGTGAGATCAAGTCTAAAAAAGGGTCAAACCCAGGGTTTAGCTTAAAATTAAAAAACTGAGTAGTTAAGCGCCCTGAGGTTATGTTAGTAACATACCCATCTGTCACAAATGCCCAATACTTGGTCTTCGCATTATCGATATGTCCTGCACCAAGTTGCTACATGGAGAAGCCAAGGGATTTGACTTGCACCACTGATATTTGAGACTTTCCTCAATGACTTGCGATAGTCACTTAACTTAGGCATCGACCAAAAGCGCAGCCAGTACATCAGGGGTTTAAGTGAAGCCACAACCCCAATTCTCTTTATACCGTGATCGAAAAACAATGGATTCAATGGAGAGCTAACTGGAACAGAAACAAGGGATCTAAATTTGAGTTCTCACATACCACCTGTGGGTATCAATGTGACCCCAAAGCTCTGCTCCATAAAGTGAAGCGCTCTGGGCTTTTGCTCAATGACTCCAGGGCAGGCGTAAGTGATTGAGACTGAGTCTGTTTATAAAATCAAAATATAGATTTAGATTTATGATACAAGGTAAGGTAGCTTTTGTCGACTTGGGGTCCCAAACTAAGCGAGTCAGCCAGTTTCACCCTAGGTAATCAAAACTGGTTACCCTCTCGAGGGATTTCTCAGCGATTTTCATTGTTCTTGATCTGGCTTGAGCCCTTCCAAAGACCATAAACTTGGTTTTCTCTGCATTCAATTCTAGTCTCCTACGTCGCAAAAAGCCACAAATGTATCTAATAAGTTTTGTAAGCCCTTGGGGCTTCACAAGATGAGTAAAGATTAATCTGCAAATAGCAGGATTGGTATCTCATTGCCATTTAGAGCCGGAGAGTCATTTTCGCAGTCCCTTAAAATGTTAACATCATTTCCATACAGGGAAAACAGAGTAGGCACGAGTACACAACCTTGACGCACCCTGCACTGAATAAGGATTGTATTCGTTAATTTGCCTTGTTTCCCCACCTATCCTGCGCATAGTACCCCTCGTGCAGCTGTTGAAGAAGGTTCACCAGATTTATAGGTGCACCTAGCCCTAATAAGACTTTCCATAGTAATTATCTGTGCACCAGGTGAAATCCGCTCGTAACTCAACAAATGTCGCATACAATGTTTGTTTTTTGAGTAGTACATACTTCCAGGTAAGTAGTTTAAACGTAAAGACCTGATCGCATGTGCTACTTTTTACGTGGTAGGATGACAGAATCTCATTGTCAGCCATCTATTCATGTAATTGGACTAAAACGTGCTTGTCAAAGATTTTCTGTAGGTTGTTCATCAGGCTGATTAGTCCGTAATTGGTAGCGATTGAAACATCTCCTTTACTGCAATTATCTCTGCCCCTCTCCACATCTCTGGAATTTCTCCTCGATCCACTATCGCATTGGATATCATATTAATGTATGGGGCCCATACAAAGGGCTTTGATTTATGCAGGTCAGCAGGGATCTGGTCAGGCACTGGTGCCTTTGCAATTTTTGGTCTGTCAATAGCCTTCAGTGTGTCATCTAGGTTAAAGGCTTGATCCATTTTATTATTTATGCCTGCGGGTATACCATTTAATGGACTTATTGTTTGAACCCTTTTATGCTCCCGGTGCAGATGGTTTCTAACTTAACATATAGTATGGTAAAGTGGTTGACCCAAACCTCGGGCTGTATATGGTAATGTGGGGTAGTGGCACTATCTAGGCTCCTGTGTGCTACGATTTTCCAAAAGGAGCGACTATCATTGCTCTGGGCGCCCACCAATAGATCATGCCAGTTTGTATGTGCTCAGTCGAGATCAGCTCAGGTGAGAGCACTCCTTTACCTATTTCGGGCTGTCTTCAATTCATGGTTTGGTATTTGGAACTGAGCATTAAACCAGTGTATTTTCCTCGTCACAAAAGGTTTATTCCCAGGTGGCCTAGTTAAAAAAACATTTTTCAGGGCCTCATATGACTCGCTATGTGTTGCTAAGATATACTCAGGCGGGGGGAAGCACTTTCTATATCTTTAAGATAATGCACGAATTGCTCGTAGATCTTAGCGTACAAATTGCTATCTTCGAGTGCCCTACGCCAGGTTACTCTTCTATGATTGTTTGTTATAGGGTTTTGAGCTGTGGAGTAACATCTAGGCAAGAAGAGTACCCCTCAGAGATAAAATCAAAGGGTTATAGCTACTCTCAGTTCTGGAGGAAACCACCACATCATCCACTAATGAGCAGATACTGACATCCACCAAGATGTAATCAATGACACTGAGACTAAAACCTCACTTTAATATAGGCTGCCTATTAGAATCAGAATGAGTCCTACCATTGCACGCCCTTAAACTCCTCCCAAACCACAGGGAGGTGAGCTGGAGGGATGCGTTAGTAAGGTGACTACAAAGGGCTTTATAGGCTATGCCTAGAATTCCCCAGAGCACACCTTCCTCTTCAGTGAGAATATTAGTTAGAGGATAAGTTTCGAATGAGGTATTAAAGTCCCCGACTATAATTTTAGTCTGGGGCTGGTAAAGCCCAAGAATATTGTTGAGCAAGGTCAAAACTGGGGAATCAGTGTCTGTAGGAACATAGACATTTAGGGGTCTATTATTATAGCGGGCGGATCGCCACCGCCCATATGGCGGTGGCACTTCGCCTGCCAAAAGTCACCACCCGCCTACCTTTCCCCCCCCGCCACATTACGATGGCCGGGGGGACCCCGGGGGGGGGAAGTGCCTTCCCATGGCAGAGACTCCCCCATGGAAAGGCATGCATTTTTTACATTGGGGGCCCGTTGCGGGTCCAAAGGGAGTTGGGGGTGCACTCGCCATTTGAATGCACAAGGTGGCAGGCACCGCGCGGTGCCTGTCAAGTTGTGAATTCAAATGCACAACATGCATTTATCGCATTGCGGCGGGTGCTGCTTGCAGCACCGCCCGCCGCAATGTGACAAATGCGTGATGCGCCCGCCAGTGTGACGGGCGTATTTTAATGACACTGGCTGGACCGCTGCAACAATGGCAGCGGTCCCGTTTCCCGGTACGATGAGGGGCGGACCAAGTCCGCCCGCCATCGTAATAGGCCCCTTAGAACAGTTAGAATCGGAACCAAGAAGAAGTTAATCTTAATTACCATTAGGTCATGTGATTCAATCGGCAGCTGTTTGTCGATGCAAACTATAGCATTTTTTGCAAGAATAGCTAGGCCCGCTGGCTATGCCTGATCTATTTGGCACCATTGCTTCCACAATATAAGTGGAATTGACATCTATAAATATCCTCTCCACAGCCCATGTCTCTTGGAAAATGCATATATCGTTGCCTCCGATAAAAGTAAGCCACACAGGATTGGGGAGTTTGGAATAGATCCCCACCAAGTTCCTAGAAATAATGGACAGGTCAGTTGTTACTTCAGAGGCTGCCACGGTAAGACTGGGTGCAGACCTCGTTCTGGATATATAGGTATTATCATTAAAAAAAGCCAAAGTTTGTAAGCGCCAACTCTTGATTAGTAAATGAGGAATATACAATAGCAGATGGACTAGAAGTCTAATTCGAGATACAACAGAGGGCTGGACATGTATTGCTTTTGGAATTCTCTTGCCAGGGATCTGCTGCAGCTGGTGAAATAGTGGGCCCTGTGGCAATAGGGTCCACATCTGATGAAACACTGGTAGTGACATGACATAGGATATAGTACAGATCGAGTGGACTCTTCCAGTCATTCTACATCAGCCATTAGAAGTGACATATCCTCCCTATGCTAGACACCTGGAAATAGGCTCTATGACTGTAATACTTAAGCTGTATACTTGAATGATTGGGTGGACTATTCCTGATGTCAAGAGCTACAAGATTCTCATCTATCCGCCCATCTTTCAGAGCCAGCCCAATCAAGTCATTCACTTGGCTAAATGTAGGGCTCCACTGGATGCTGAGGATGTCGTCGCGAACCACTGAGCTTAATCCAGCCTAATCCAGTGTACAACTTTGTAGGTTAGAGATTCCTCTGACTCATATCTGCAATAGGGTGGGAGTTTTGGAACTTTGGTCATAAAGATTGGATTAGTGATTAAAGTACGCTGGTAGTTAGAATTCCCTACAGGTTAATGACTCTTACCCCATAGAGCCCATTGTTAACCTCCTGTGGTTATTGTTTACTACATTCTTTAAGACTGGTTTCGATGGAAAGCTAGATCTTGGCTGCGAACGGGCCACATTCAATTTAAAGTTCTGACATGTATTTGTCTCCGCACAAGTTCTAGTGCATGCCAGGTTGCATATCAGTTGCTGAGCAAGGGATACATCAGTTTCTCGACTCGGCTGTAGCTGTTTAACGGTATTAGATAACTGACATATGATAGCTTTAAGTTTCCCCACCTTTGCCTTACTCATTACAATCATTTTTCATATTTTATACCACAATAAAAGCTAACACCAGGAATTCATTATTGACAGTTTAAGCCATGAATGCATATACTCAAGACCTGAATCCAAAAGAGCAGAAGATTCAGGCAAAACAAATGTTGATATCCACGGATGAAAGAATGGAACTTCTGCACACATGAGTACATGAAACAAGGAGACCATCGTATGGCTGAGCCATAAACCTGAGATTATCAATTAAAATATAGGACAGCATGTTCATAAAGATAGTAGATATGAATCAGCTAGGTTTTCAATACCAACATTGTGCATTTCGATTGCCATCTGGCTTATCATTAACTTCCACAGAGAATCATAAGGTTTTTAGGGTGAACTGACAGAATATCGAGTTGTAGATATCGAAGTGCCAGAATATCTAGTTGTGAATATCGAAGTGGCAGAATATCGACTGCAAGAATATCTTTGACCAGAAATATTGACTTTAAGGTAAGAAATATTGTTTTCTGTAATATCGAAGTCAGTAATATCGTTTGTTAAAATATTGTTGTTAATAATATTGATATTTATATTAGTGTTCTGTATTTTAGGATGTAAGTTAAAAGTATGGGATCTAATTATTTTTGTATAAGGATAGCTGTTTTTTTTTATGTATGTGTGAAATTTTTAGAAGTGATTCATTTTATGTCAATTAAATTTTGCGTATTTTAGTTCTGTAGCGGGTTGTGGGTGTATAGGGGAGTTGGGTTGGAAGTAATTTAATTATAACAAAGTAATTCATATTTTTTATTTTTTAGAATTTATAATAAAAAAAAGTATTTATTAATTATTAATTGGTTATTATTTTCGATTAATTAAATAATTGATAATCATGTAAATTGTGTTATTTTTTTTAGGAGCCGGTTGTGGGTTTATAGGAAGTAGGGTGGGAAGTAATTTAATCGTAAAAAAGTCATTAATAATTTTTAATTATTATTTATAATTAATTGTTATTAATTATTAATTGGTTCAAATTTTAATAATTAACGAATTGATAATCATGTAAATTGTGGGGTGTTTTAAGAGTGGGTTGTGGGTTTATAGGGGAATGTGTGGGAAGTAATTTGATTATAATAAAGTAAATAATCATATTTGTTTATTTGTATTTATAAAAAAAAATTATTAAGTAATTATTTATTATCACATTTTATTAATTAATTGATAAGTAAGTAAATTGTGTTATATTTTTAGAAATGGGCTGTGGGTTAATAGAGGAATTGGGTGGGAAGTAATTTAATTATAATAAAGTCATTTTGTATTTATTAGTATTTATAATTAATTTGTATTAATTAATTATTGTTATCACATTTTATTAATTAATTAGTTAATTAATAAATATGTAAATTGTGTTATTTTTTAGGAGTGGGTTGTGGGTTTATATAGGAATAGGGTGGGAAGTAATTTAATTTGAATAAACTAATTAATAATTTTTATTTTATCTTTTGATTTTATAGTGTTTTTTGTGGTAATCTATTTATTTTTAACTGATTATTAATTGTTAATTATAAATAATTAATTGTTAAATATAAGTTAATTGTGTCAAATATGTAGGAGTTGTTTGTGTGTTTATATGGGAATATGGGCCTCATTAGTATGGCAGGCCAACTTTGTCCATCCGCCATAGGCCCGGGAAATGGGGCCGCCCGCTATGTATGCAGCGGTCCCGAATTAGGCATTAGGATGCCCCCACCATACTGGCGGGCGCATCTCGCATTCCTGACATTGCGGCGGGCGGGTCGTTCAGCAGAACCCTCCGCATTGTCAGAAAAGCATGTTGTGCATTTGTATGCACAATGTGGCAGGCACCCTGCAGTGCCTGCCACCTTGTTCATGCAAATGCAGGGGGGTACTATAGGTACCTCCCATGTGCACCCCCACCCCCCAACACCCTGGGGGCCCACCACGGGCCCCCAAATAAAAAACTGCATGCCTTTCCATGGTGGAGTCTCCGCAATGGAAAGGCACATCCACGCCATTATAGTTACATGGCACCGCCACCATATTGCTCTGCTTTTCATCCCGGTAGGCAATCGGGCGGATTGCCCACCGACAGAAAAGCGGCGGACGGTCTTCTCGTCCGCTGTGGTCCCCCCCGCCACAGTAATATGGCGGGGGAAATGGGTTGCGGGCAGTGACTTTTTGCCGGTGGATCGCCACCGCCATACGGGTGATGGCGATCCGCCCGCTATATTAATCACCCCCATTGTGTGAAATAATTTTTTTTAAATTCATTAATAATTAATTTTTGGATTATAATTAATTTATATTAAATATAGTTATTTGTTTGTAAAATATTTTTTTAACTTGTATAAAAGAATTTTCGTAGTTCATTTTTAGTACTTTTTAATATTAAACAATTTTTCTATCTTTTGTAATTTATTATATTTTTATGTTTTGTATTTTATTGTTAATAACAATTTGTGTATTGTAGTTGGTATTTTCTTTCTTTTTTATTTTAATTTTTGAGAAATATTAATTTTAACCCTCTGCTATCCAACACTTTCCCTACTGTTGCACTCTCTGGAGTGAAAATAGTAATTCTTACCCCTTCGCTATCCAACACTTTCCCAACTGTAGCACTCTCTGGAGTGGGAATAGTACATTTTACTCTTTGCTAGCCAACACTTTCCCTACTGTTGTACTCACTGGAGTGGGAAAAGTATTTTTTCCCCTCTGCTATCCAACACTTTCCCTACTGTTGTACTCTCTGGAGTGGGAATAGTAATCTTTACACCTACACTATCCAACACTTTCCCTACTGTTGCACTCACTGGAGATGGGAATAGTAATTTTTACCCCTTCACTATCCAACACTTTCCCTACTGTTGCACTCTCTGGAGTGGGAATAGTAATTTTTACCTCTCCACTATCCAACACCTTCCCTACAGTTGTACTCTCTGGAGGGGGAATAGTAAATTTGACACCTACGCTATTCAACACTTTCCCTACCGTTGTACTCACTGGTGTGGGAATAGTCATGTTTACCTCTCCGCTATCTAACACTTTCTCTACTGTTGCACTCACTGGAGCGGGAAAAGTATTTTTCCCCCTCTGCTATCCAACACTTTCCCTACTGTTGTACTCTCTGGAGTGGGAATTTTCATTTTTACCCCTATGCTATCCGACACTTTCCATACAGTTGCAGTAATTGCAGTGGGAATAGTACATTTACCCTTAAGCTATTCAACAATTTTCCTACTGTTGCACTCAATGGAGTGCAAAATGGTAAGTTTAAAAATGTATGCAAATGGAGTGCAAAATGGTAAGTTTAAAAATGTATAAATATTTTAGTATTTTATAATATAATGTTTGTATTATGATATTTTATATTATAATTGTATATATATGTACATATATATATATATATATTAGTACATTTTTAAATATTTATAATATTTTAAAATATATTAAAATTATTAGTTTGTTATTTTTTTAAATTAAACATATACATTTATAAATTAAATGTTATATATTTATGTTTAATTTTTTTTCATTACATTTGTTTATTATAGTTTTTTAATGTATATTATTTCTAAGTAATTTTTTTGTTAATTTTATAATATAATTGTTTTCACATTATTTTTTATATATTTAACGATATTTTGGATTTAGATATTTTTTACATCTATATTTTTCCGATATTTTTGTCATTTACATTTTAAATATATGATGTCGCTATTTTGACTATCGATATTTTTACATCGATATTTTTGTCTTCGATATTATGTCAGTGATTCGGTTTTCAGATCCACGAGTAAGAGGACATAAGTTCAAGTGATAAGAAAAGAAAAGAATAACAAGAGTGTTGTATACTCACAAGGAAAAGTCTATTAAACTCCCACACAGAGCCCATGGGACCTGTTAGCAAGAGATTATAAGACCCATAGACAAGAGAGCACAAGATCCATGGATGAAAGAAAACAAGATGACAGACCAAAAGCTCCATAGGCCCGTAAGATGCCATATATGTGCAAAAAAGAGTCTGTTAAATCCACAGGCGAGTCCATATCCTAACTGACATGGGTAGTTAAGACGTAAAAATACATAGATAGAAAGACCTGTAGGCAAAATACATGGAGACCCAAAGTCCATGAGAGGTAATCATTGAATACTTTGATTTATTCCTTTATTTGTGGCAACAAACAGTGCCTCGAATGATCAGAGTACTTTAAGTTTAAAAAACACGTGAACAAGATAGATGCTTAGAAGTACAATGGGTCTGTAAAAATCCAACTCAACCTGAATAGGGTTAGATAGGAGGATGTCTTAGGAGAAGCCATGATTTGGTGTTGTGACTTTGTATGTTTTCGGTGTTCCTCCTAAGGAGCATTATTTCTCTAATTTCGAATAATTTGTATTTCTTTTTCTTTGTTTGACAAAATGAAAAGAGTGCACAATAAATACATTTTGAAGCAGTCAAATATTCGTGACAATGTGGATCACAGTGCATTGTAAAAGAAAGTCAGAAGGGATACATTGACACATGGCTACTCTGTCACTCATTTTTATAAAATAGAAATGTCTCTTAATAAATATGTTTTTAACATTTGTAAAGGGAAAGGAGTCCACAAGGGACACCTTTCCCTTTGCGAATAGGCTACCGCCACTTTTAAACTGGTGGTAAATTATTACTGTTTTGTGACCGGAATTTGGTCGCAAAACCGTAATACGTACCAGATTGATACGGTATTTGGAAAGGACGGTCAAAACACACACTTTGCAAATTCCGAATCACAAACGCAGTTTGAATTTGCACATTTGAAAAAACATTTTTGCGGTAGCAGACTGCCCAATTCTGCAAATCAGGCTGTTAGCGACCAAAAAAATGCATTGTACATCGGGCCCTTAATACTCCTGCCCCGGGCTTCTAGACAATTTGAGACCACAATAACTATGCTTAAATTGACAGTTGATTTACAAAGATGCAAGGCATTAACAATATTTCTAATCATGCTGTTCAAAGGACTAGCACATTCTCTTGTTCCGACTCAGTGATGTGGTGAGCGCAAGGTCTTTTGTTTTTTTAATTAATCTTACCTATCCCCTTGTCTGCCGACTTCCCCACTGCCCTGCCCCTGCCCCGCCCCACAGCTCTTACCTGTGCCAGCCGCTACTGAAAATAAAGTTTTGACATTCTGTTGCTTTGGCCTTTTAAGAAGCTTGAGAAAAATCTTAGGCTTTTTAGCCCATTCAGAGCCCTATTATATAAAGGGCGCACTTTCCCTGTTTGTGCCTGGTGCCCCTTAAAACAGGTGTGCCGGGAACAAACAGGGAAAGTGCGCCCTATTACATGGAATTTACTGCCCCCACTGAAGCCACAAACTCGAGCTGCCCTGGGGCAGCGCATTCATGTGAAAAATTGAGCGGCTACTTTGAAACAGCTCTGTGTCTCACAGTGCAGGCGGCATCCTGCCTGCATTTTTAAGGGTTATTAGAGACCCCCTTGCAAGCAGGTGCAGTGAGCGACTACACTGACTGCAGAGGAATGTCTGGAGGGCCCTTGAGACCCCTTCACAGCCTCCATAGGGCTGCCATCAGGTGGCGCACTGACAGGGCACTACCTTTTAGGTGGTGCACTGTCAGTGTGCCTCCTGACAGTTTCTATGAATCTGCGACTGCATCTATAATATGGCATGAGTGCAAAGGAAAGGGCATTTTCCTCATTTGCATGGGACTATGCCCCTATGCAAATGAGGGAACTCCCTCTAAAAATAGAACTGGCTCTTTATGTGTGCCAGCGCTTTTGGTTGTACCGGAGGGACGCCCTAGCATCTATGGCCCCTTCTGTACTACCAAAGTGCACCGGGGTGTGCAAAGTGAGCACATACGCCTGTTGCACCCCGGGGCACTTCCATAATACGGCCCCAGATAAATTTAAGCTTTGATCATCTCACATATGGACTTCGATTGGGGGTCACAGTTGCGGCTCATGTATTTCCCTTTGCGACCCTTGGGATTGCGCTTGCGATTCCTGGCTGAGAGAGGACACAGGGCAACACAAAGATGACAAAACAAATGTGGATCTCTCTAAGAGTCTTGTTTTTATTATGTATCTGTGAGCCCTTGTCGTTTCATTTGGCATTCAAAAGCCTACACACATTGGTCTCAAAAGTGAAACTGAAATCGATTTTGTCTGTTAGTAGAGTGCAGCTTCTTTCAGACAGAGGATGAACTACCCTGGAAGCGGATAAGTGGATATATTGTTTTGGGCATCAAATGATATGAAACAAGGATTCTGTCTCAGTTAAAAGTTAAAATTAGACCAGCGAGGGTCATGAAGAATAAGAGTTCAGCTGTGTGCCGCCCCTCACCGGACGAAATCAAAGGTATGCAAAGTGGCCCACACACCGGGTTCTTATCCTTGCACCATTGCCCTTTCTTGACTCAGGCCCTGGGCCAAGGCTTACTAGGAGTACAGCAGGGCTAGGCAGCTAAACACTGGTAAAACAGTCAGAGGAAAAGGAACTAAAGGTGACAGTTATGCTGTAATGTTGCTAGAGCTCTCATGGTGCCTTGAATATGTATACCTAATCTGAGTTTTAAAGTCGCATTCCTGTACTCGTAGTCCTGGATTTAGATTGGGGTAGGCAAAACTACAAGCAACAGAATGCAAAGATAAAATGTGGAATGTGAGAGCTTCTTCTGCCTGACATTGATCAACTTGCAGACGGTGGGTTTCCTGACTATATCTCACAAAACTTGATCTGCCATATATGTCCCAGCACAGGGTGAAATATATTTAATTGTTTTGAAATTACAATATCTCATTCGTGAATTTTTTCTTGTGTAAGCATTTAAACTGAAAAGAATTAGGTTTTTGACAACTCATGCTACCACAGTACTGACAGCCACAGAGCAGGCACAAAGCATCTCTATTCTCACTTGCACCCAGCCACGGTCCGTGCCGGTAACAATGGTGGGGCACGGTGGGGGGGATTTCGAGGGACGATGCAGATGGAAAACTAATTATTTTTTGAATTTCCCCTCTGCATCGTCCCTCGAAATCCACCCTCACCAGGCCCCATCGCCCCACCCCTGTTACCTGTACGGACCGCAGCTGCTTGCACCATGCATCACTATCAGAGCTCACACTGCATCCCTACCATCACTTGTACCATACACTGCTATCCCCATAATGAGACTTCCTCGGAGCACTCAAAATGCATTTTTATACTGACCTGCACCATGCACTGCTGCTATTGCAATACTAAGGGCCGCATTAGGATGACGGGCGGATCGCACCCGCCGGGCCAGCGGTAGCCACTGCCGGCCCGGCGGGGGCGATCCGCCCGCCATCCTTTCACAAATGACCCCCGCCATATTATAATGGCTGGGGGGTCCGCGGTGGACGGAAAGATCGTCCGACGCTTTTCTGCCCGGTCGACATGTCGACCGGGCGGAAAAGGGTTCCATATGGTGGAGGTGTCCAATAGACACGGCCAGCCATATTATCATGTGCCTTAACAGATACCTTTCCGTGGCGGCAAAAGCATACGGAGTCTGCTTGGGGGGCCCGCTGCAGACCCCCAAGGACACCGGGGGCGTGGGGGGTGCACAAGGGGGGTTGCAGTTTCATGCACAACATGGCAGGCACTGTGCGGTGTCTGCCATGTTGTGCATGGAAGTGCACAACATGCCTCCCTGGCATTGTGTTGGGCGGTGCTGAGTGCACCGCCGCCACAATGTTAGTGATGCAGGATGCGCCCGCCACTGTGGCGGGCACATCCTAATGGCACATACGGGACCCCCGCCCTTATGGCGGGCGGTCGCTTGTTATGACAGGAAGGCGGGCGGACAAAGTCCGCCCGCCATCCTAATGTGCCCCTAAATCTTGCCCAGAATTCTCACACTGCATCTCTTTTCTCACTTGTACCATGCACGACTACTGTCCCTGCACTAAGAGTAGCACAGAGCTCTTATAATGCAACTCTGTCCTCACTTTTCACCATGCACAACTCCTATTCTCGAACAAACACTTCCTCCGAAGATCTCTCACAGAGCTCTCCCAATGCATGTCTTTTTTTACTTTTACATGCGTAACTATCCCAGTAGTAAAACTCACCAGAGCTCCCGCACTGCATCACTATCCCAGTACCAAAACTCTGAGAGCAATCTGACAACACGCCTCTATCGTTACTTGCACCATGTATTGCTATCCCACTACTTAGGGTCTCATTACCTGATGCCTGTAATTAAAGTTTCACCAAATCAGCACCAAAGTACCAGTTCTGGATGTTACATTTACCCCTACATATGTTGCATCATAAATTAACTTCCCCAGTATGGGAATAAACAGTGAATCTGGACCTATTAGTCTTTTACCACATATCAATTTCTGATTTGGGGACTTTACAATTGACATTTTTAGCATGCTGTGAACAGGTGGAAAGTATCAGTTGGTACGCATGTGGGTTTGACAGGTGTGGAAATGTACTATTAGGCTTTGGGTCTTATACCTGGAAATTTATAATGCAGGTGCAGATGTTCCCTGTGGATACTGCTCCAATGGACTGAATAAGCAGCTAACGTTTCCACAGAGCTCTCTGAATGCATCAATATCCTCAATTGCACTAGGCATCACTATCCCAGTACCTAGTTTTCCATGGAGCTCTCAAAATACATCTCAAGCCTGACGTGCATTATGCACTACTTTACCAGCTCGGAGATATCTTCAAAACCTTCATGTTGCACCTCTGGATGAATTAACAGTGTCTGATCTGTAACGTGCATTATTATACGCCTGCTCAGACATCTACAGTTCTTCCACATTGTACCTCTCTCCTGATTTAGAGTTAGAACTGACATGTTTGTATGAACACATCCTCTCAACTCTTGCAAACTGCAACACTTCTGACATGGAGTGTGAACTAGTAGCTCAGTATTGCAGCAAGAACAACACAGCTTAAAATTAATGGTCTCAAAAGCATCCAATGATAAGGTAGCTGTGGGCAGCAGGAAGCAGTTGTCAGTGCATTTAGTGTCCAGTGCATTCAGTAAAGTGAAAAAATGCTAACCCAGAAGATAAATACTAGAGCCAATATAAACGGCAACTCATCTCAAGGTAATTCAGTGCTATAGACTCTTTTTATTTTCTCTGCATAACCAAGAGCGATATGGGGTGTGGCCTTGCACTGCAACTGCTGGTGGGAAATGTAATAGGATGGTAGGTGCCAATAGCATCGAATGTATGGAAAGTGGGCTTTGTGCATGTCATGGAGTATGACAACACTGGTTTAATCCATTGAAGATACCTCTACTGGTTCAGAGGTAAAGTTATCTGAAGATATGCAAGATGGGGGCCTTGTAGTGATGGCTGGATAGAGGTTATGAATCCCCCCACCACATACAGAGCGTGGGTCTTCCTTTCCTGCCATGGGTTGCTGATCACTTAGCTGCTGGGCTACATACTTATCTATCCATCCTCTGATGCCTAATAATTTTTACCATTCCTGTCTGATGAGAAGGGACTAGGCAAACATCCCGTTCTCTGTGGCCAAATATTTGTTACACTTCCCTTCTCACCAGAGCCCAATGACATCATAAAAGTCAAGCATCGTTAGCTGTTGGTTGCTTTTTCACTTCCACCTGGACTCTTCTTTTGTGCACAGTACCTGTCTGCCTATGCTAGGTCCTGGAAAGGCCGAAGACCTAATTCCATACAGCATTTGTGTGTATGTGCTGGCTTGTCAACTTCTGGCATTTGTGGATACTCACTGACATCAAGCAATAGATGGGTGAGACAGGGAGCAACCGCGCAGCTACTTCGAGGAGGGCAGAAGCCTTGGACACCTCTGCCTTGTAGGTTGGTCTCGCATGTCCGGTTTTCTTTCCTTAACTGCCCTTCAGTTGGAAAGCTGTGTGTTTGGTGCAAGGAGTGGGGCGGGGATCTGAATTCCCACATTACATCTCACCTGGAGCTGTACTACTACCAGTGGAGAGTAGCCTGTACATGGTGCTTAAAGAGCTGGAAATCTTCCTGGAGTGCAGGACCTTCCGAGTACTGTGTTTGGTGTGAGGAGGGCAGTGTGGACTTGAAGTCCTGCATTACACCACACCTAGAGCCGCACTACTGCCAGCACTTGTTTACAGTGGGGAGGAGCCCAGAATTTGCACCTAAATCGCTTGAAATCTTCCCACAGCAGAGGACTGCTGAGCAGTGTGTTTGGTGTGATGAAAGCTGGGGGGACTTGAAGTCTCACATTACACCGCACCTGAGGAGTAGGGAGATTGGGCAGTAGTTTTTGAGTTCACTTGGGTCGGCAGAGGACTTTTTGAGTAGTGGTCTGACTTTGGCCTGTTTCCAGGTGTTGGGAAAGTTGTGGTGGTTATAGAGGTGTTGAGTAGGATGGTGAGTTCCTGGGTGATCCTTTCGTTTCCGAGGTTAAAGATGTGGAGGGTGCATGGTTCTGTGGGAGCTCCCGTGTGGATGGATTTCATGGTGGAGGTGGTGTCCTGGATGGAGAGGATGTTACAGGTTGTGAGTGTGTGGTTTGTGTCGGTTACGGGGTTGACATATCTGTCAAGGAAGTCCGTAGGTGTGGGTTGGGGGTTCGAAGTTTCTGTCTATGGTTGCGATCTGGTCGTGGGCAAGGTCGTTGCTCAGGTCATGTGATGGTGTGATGTTGTTTTCGCTGGCAGCTAAGTTGGAGAATTCCTTAACGATGTTGAAAAGTTCCTTGGTGTTTTTGGCACTGGTGCCAAGGCGTGCGGCAAGACCTGTCTTCTTTATTGCCCTCAGCAGGCAGTGGTAGAGGTTGAGGGAAGTTTTAAAAGCTTGCTTGTCGGAGGTGCCCTTGTTGGGCTCCATCTCCTTTCCAAAAAGTTTGCTGTGTCGTTTCGCTATTCTGAGTTCCACTAGCTGGCCTTTTTGGAGGATTTTCTCTGGATGTTGCTCTTGATGGGGACGATGCTTTCTGTGCAGTTGGTAATCCAGGTGTTTATCACTCCCTGTTGGTGGTGGCAGCAGGGTTAGAGGTGTTGAGAGTGTTCACCCAGTTGGTACAGTGATTTTGTTGCACCACCGGTGGGGGGCATTGGTCATCTTGGGGGGTGACAGTGCGGGGGCTGGAAATGCTGTAGTGGACTATGGAGTCATCAGTTTATGTGAGTTCTGTGACATGTATTTGACAGGGTTGCTGGAAGTGAACATTGGATCCAGAAGGTCCTGCGGTGTGTGTGGGGTCGTGTACAATTTGGGGGAATCCAAGCCTGTTCGAACTGTTAAGGAGGTCTGCAGCCTTTTTGTTGCTGAAGTCATCAATTTAGAAATTTACGTCACTGAGAAAGATGTAGTCCTTGGAGTCTAAGGCTAGGGTTGCGATAAAGTCTGCATTTGTGTTGCATAAGCTGGAGGGCGGGCCTAGAGTTGACTTGCAAGGGTGCCTCTGATGGTTGTCATGTCATACGTGTTGAGCTTGAAGTTGAGATATCCCATGGGGGTGGTGGTGTTTGTGGTGGTAGTACACTGTATGATCTCTTTGTGGATGATGGCTGTTCCTCCTCCCAGCTTGTAGGTGCTGTCCTGGTGAGTGATTTTATATCCGTCAGGGATCGCTGTGGCAATGTCTGGGTCGGATGTGGCTTCGAGCCAGGTCTCAGTGAGGAAGACGATGTCGGGTGAAAGGGTGGCCATGAGGTCCCATATTTCAGTAGAATTCTTGCATAATAAGCGTGTGTTGAGAAGGGCGCAATCAAGTTGGTGTTTTTGTTCAGGTGATGTCTGTGGTGTGTTCAGGGTGGGGCTAGTCAGTGAGCTAGTATGTGTGCTGTGGCAGGTTAAGTGGCAGTGAGTGCAGGTGAAATGTTCTAATGTGCAGCGCAGGTCAGTGCAGTGGCAGTGTTTTTTACAGCGTCAGGGGTCGAGGGTGGACAGCTTGATAATGGTGTATCTTTGAGGGGCGGGAGGGCCAGGGGTCGTGGAGCTCGGCATGGTCCAGGCATGGAGAGGTACAGGTGGGCTTGCCTATGGCATGCCTTTGGGTCGCCAGTGGCGTGACCACTGTGTGCATCCACTCTACCGTCACATTACAGCCTGCATTAAGTAGGTCCTGGGGTGGACGGGGCTTCTGTTGGCAGGAAGAATAATGAGTGGGTAACCCCCACAGGAAAACCCAGGCAGCTCTAGTGTGACTGTTTCAAGTTTCAAGTTTATTTGGTTAGCGCAGTTAATTAAAACCATTGCTATAAAATATCGACATTGGGCACAGTTATCACATTAAGGAACGAAACTGGCAGGATACACTGTCAGTTTTAAAAAGTCTGTATGTATAAAAACAATCTTATAGTTACTAGTGTTATTACATTATTGCTTTAGCCCAGAAATAAAAGGATTAAGACAGGAGGTGCTAAACCAGGGGGCCAAAAAAGTCTGTAATAAGTTTTTGAGATGGAGGGACAGGCAGCGCTGGGGCCGGGGAGGGTGAAAAGAGATTAACCAGGAGTCTCACAAACTTTCCAATCCTAGCGAGCGCTTGAATGTCTGCGGAGGTAAAGCACAGGGCCGTCGCCTCCCAGCATGACCTAATGCCCCATTTTAAAAATATGGGTTTTAAAAGTGATCTTCTGGGGGCATCCATAGCTGGGCAACAGCACAAAGGATGCGGCCATGATTCTGTGTGGTATGTGCACAGTCTGCACGCCCCCCCCTCCTTTGAGGGGGCCCATCCATAAGTGGCCGTAGAACACAGGCCTAGGAGGCGCACGAACATTATGTTCTTCCGTGCCACTCCGTTCAGGTTTTCCAGCAGATAGAATTGCGGTACCCCAGGCTGGTATGAGGCATTCAGGGATAGCAGAGCAGTAGGTGTGTTTAAGGCCTGGAAGTCCATCCGATAGGAGATTAGTTTCACCTGCTTATTGATGACTTTTTTCCAGACTGAGTATGGAATAGTGTCTGAAGTCAGCAGTGAGTTGTCAATCTCAAGCGATTTAATGGCCTTTGTAATCTGACGGTTCCATGGATTTCCAGGGCTGGTGAAGATCTTTTAAGCGGAATTTTAGGGTGGTGTCTGCAGCTTTTAGTGACCTTATGAAATATTTCAAAGTGTCTGCCTCACAGTAGATGGACTGTTTTTGTAGGCCCAGCTCCAGACGTAGTCTCGCCCTCTGAATAAATTTCAGAAGGTGAAAGATTTTTTTATAGATGGAAACTTGGGCATGGTCAAGAATAGCAGAGCAAGCACCAGGGAAGGCCTGATGCCCATAGTTTAAGGCAGGGAGTAGTGTAGCTTTAATAACCTTCAAAATGGGTTCTGCGGAAGGGCTGCTCAGAGACTGATTCAGTCGAGTCAGGGAGTATGTTATTGCACCTGCTCTTTTTTTCAAGGCAGCTAAGTGGGCTGTTGGTCTAGAAGTCTCGCAGAACCATACTCCCAAATAATTGTATTTTGGTGTTGGGTTGATCTTTGCGGGCCCAATTTGCCACCTTAGACTTCTCTTGTTCTTGCAGCTTCCGAATATCATGACCTTGGTCTTTTCTTGATTCATTTTTAGTGCATTGGCGGTATTGTATGTATGGAGCTTACTTAGCGCTCGTTGGAGCCCCGATTTTGTCTGGTCCATTATGACAATATCATCGGCGTATTGTAAAATGTGCAGATTCCTTTTTGCAATGCCAGCTTTGGTGGTAGGAGGTTGCTCTTCTCCAGATATTTCCCAGGTCAGCAGTGTAAAGATTAAACAAAAGAGGGGCGAGAACACAGCCTTGCTTCAAGCCGTCTCCGATAGCAATTTTTCTGGAGACTGTCTTTGGGCCAGTTTTAATTCGCACCCAAGTGTTCTTATGCAAGGAGATAAGTGCTCCTAGCAGGCTCTGTGGAATCCCCCATTTGGCCAGTTTCTTCCATAGAATCTCGCGAGACACTTTGTCAAAGGCTGCGCTGTAGTCTATGAAGCAGCAGTATAGTGGGAGATGGTTTTTTTGTGCTGCCTGTTGACTCAGAAAGGCCAAGGTTGTGATGTTATCTATGGTGGAAGCCGAGGAGCGAAACCCAGTTTGGAAGTAAGGTAGGATGTTGTTTTCTGCTACCCAATCTTCTAAGAGCTTAAGAAGACACCGGGCATATGCCTTCGCCTCAAGATCTAATAGAGCAATAAGTCGATAGTTGGCTGGGAGCGTGGGGTCTCCTTTCTTAAATATGGGGCATAGGATCGAACCTAGCCATGAGTCTGGTAGCTGGCAGGTCGTAAACACATTGTTATAAAGTGAGGCAAGAAGTGCGGCCCACTCCTCCAGAGCACATTTGAATAGCCCTGCAGGAAGACCGTTGGGCCCGGGTGCCCCATCGTTTTTCATGGCCTTCAGCGATTTGGAGACTTCAGCTGCAGAGGTCAGCTCATGGATTTCTGTCCGGGTGTGATCGACGCGGTCTCTTAGTTCGATCACCACAGGATCAGCCGTGTCACAGCAGTATAATTGGGTTACATGCTGGGCCCAGTCTTCTTCGCGGACTGCGTTCCCTCTATTGATATTCGACGAGCGGAGCTTGTTCATGTAGTTCCAGAACTGGGACAAGTTTTTGCCCCTTAGCAGGGCGAATATTTTTAGCCACTCGTTCTGTTCTTTTAGTCTCTTGGCAGTCCATGCTGATTTTCTGAAGGCCTTGCGCAGCAGAGCCATGTTGTTGGCAGAGTGCTCTGTGCCATTCAATTTGTGCAGGCGCTCGGCCCTCCTTAGGGCATTCCTTTTGGTGGCTAGCTCTGGGTCATAGGTCCGGTTCGGGCGTAGTCCATGGAATTTATGTTGAGGCTTGGGACCCGATAAGAGATCTTGCAATTTAATAATGGCATCATCCCACCGATGATGTAGGTCAGTGAAAGAGTTGTGCCTGAAATTAGGAGTTTCTCCTGTAAGCCAAGCGCCCACTTTGGCAGAACCCGATGTATCCCATTTGATTCTTCTGACTGCTGTGGGGAGTTCAGCCAGCGTTGAGTGCCCCACCACTGTTATTTCGGCGGCGGCTGGCGCTCGCAGTTGCATTGTTACCGTTAAGGGGTGATGGTCACTCTCATGACGTGGAGGAATTTTCATCCTGGTTAGTTTATTTCCCAGTAACGGTGAAAGGAAAATGTAGTCAATTGTCGAGATGTTCTTAAAAGTTGGTGGAAAATGAGTCCCAGGATTCTGTTCCATTCTAATTTGCTTTGCTGAGCATAGGTTATGATTAATTAAAAAAGTTATCATGACTTCTTGCTCTTTGGATCTGATGGCTGGGCGGGCGTTGGTGACCAGATCTTTGATGTTAAAGTCCCCTAATAACAGAACCTCTGCGGATGCAAATTCCAGTAACAGTTCTTCCAGATGTTTGATCAGTAGCTCTATAGCAGTTACTTTTGTGGTTTTCGTAGAATTATGGTAACAGTTGATTAGCAGCAAAGAGAAGACCCTGCCTGGGGATGAGAGGCCGGTAATAAGAACAGTCTTCCCTGTCATTAAGTTCCGATGGATGGGGGTAGCCGCTATCTTACACCTGTGCTTGATGAAAATAGAGAGAACCCCAGAGGGTCTTCCATGGGAGTAGTCCTGAGTAGCTGGTTCATAATAGCCGAGGAGAGGTGTTGGGGCTAGAGACCAAGTCTCCTGTAGACAAATGATGTCACTTTTGTTCAGATATTCCACGGCTGATTTAGAGGCGATGGTTGACTTTAGCCCAGCCACATTCCAGGACGTAATGGTCAGATTATGTTCTGACCAGTTGACTTCCCCGTTAGGAAGAGCACTGCCAGGCAGATGTGTTTGCAGGCTCTCGGTGAGGATGCCCGTGGGGATTGTCGGTGACGTGGACAGGGCGGCTCAATTTGCAGCTCACCAGGCGATAATTATTGTTACAAGAGATGTTTATGAAATTGTCCACTTTCGTTGCTTCTGGGAGCCAGGCGTGAGTTGCGCCCCTGGACCCCTTCAGTACGCTAATATGCTGCCTCGCGGTGGCCGCTGGAAGGAGAACGTGTGGATATTTTTGTTGTGTAGGCACCCACATTTCTATGCCCCAGTTTTCAAATGTGCTGGCTTCGCCAAAGATTGCATCCCTTGTAGATTCCCGGGACCACGTAGTTACGGTTGCCTCTGAGTCCCCTTTGCCTGGTATTGAGGAAAACATGACGGAGGTAAGGTCTAAAGAATTGACCCCAGACAGCGCTGGAACGTTATTGAGTAGCCGAATAAGATTTTTTCTGTTGAGGATGTCATGTGGGCCCTTATGGGCATAATGAGGGAAGAAGACAAGTTCAGCATCTTTTTCCGGACTTTGATAGTTATGACTCCTTGCTAATTCGCTTGAGGATGCAAGCACCTTCAGTTGTTGAGGTCGTGCTTCAGTTGAGTAATTGTTCCCCTCCTGATGGCCTTTCGCACCCGGGTCATATATACAATGGGGCTGAAAAGGCCTCTGTATTTGTGTAGAAGAGTGCACACAGTCTTTGGTTGCAACTTCTGGCGTGTGGCACATGGAACAGCCCTTCACTACGCCCTCTGATACAATTTGAAGTTCTCCTTTCAATACTTTTGCCAGTCCCTGGCCATTAATTTGGCTGTTCTGAGCGCCTGGCGTTGCTACTGCAGGCTGTGCAGTATTGTTCTGGCTCCCAAGGCCAAGGTCATGGGTAGCAATTCCTTTGTTTTTGTTTGTTAGAGATCCACACGTTGCCGTTGTGGAGAGTAGTTCGCTGACTACCAGAGCCGGGGATGTTCCCACGGCCGTACCCTGTATCGGTAGCCCCATATTTTCTGTGGTATCCTTATTGCACACCTGAGTCGTGCTTGTCCCGATAGTTTTCGGTTTGGATTTTAAGGCCAGATTAAAAATAGGAAAGTACGGAAGGACCTTAGATTTGGTGACTGGGATACTAAGAGCCGCTGGCCCATCGAGCTCCACTCTCCTTTTCGCTAGACGTTGTTTCTTGGATTTTTTTTCAATTTCTTTCTCTCCCTCCTTGACAGTGGAGGTTTCATTGGGAGATTGGAGGGTGTGTGATTAGTGTTTTTATAGGCTGCATTAGTGGAATTGGGCCGCTGAATCACTGATTTCGTCGGTGTAAGGCTGCTCAGATAGGAGCGTTCTGGACCCGCTTGGAGGTTCCCTGGGCAGGTCCCCAGTGGCAAGCAAGCTGTGCTATTAGGATCTGAATCAGAAGTCGGGGGGGTATCTTTTCTCCCTGACGGAGAGCCGACCAGTGTAGCAGTGTGTAGAAACTCCTCGGGGGAGATTGAAGTTTGGGGCTCTTGAGAGTTTCACTGTCTCATTTCCCTTGATGTTGCTCTTTACACTGTCCAAAAGTGCTCCCAAGATTTCTGGGAGAGAGGAGAGTTTGTTAATTATTGGAGAGCAGGAGCAGGAATTCGAGTTGTCCTGCGGCACTACAGACCTTTCAAGAGAGCTTAGCTTGGAGCCCAGGTCAGACAGTGCTGAAGCCAAAGTTTGAATTAGGTCAATCTGCAGTTCCATTTTCTGAGATTGCCAAAGCATGGCTGCGGCAATTGCGTCTTGCTTTACATGAAGAGGTGTCAACGAGACCAAGATTGAGTTTGTCGATCCCATGGAAGCGAATACAGGTAGCTCTTGATCATCTTGCGTGATACTAGAGGAGTTGGAATGTGAACCGAGGCCCGGTGTGTGGGCAAGGGATTCCTCAATACGGGCTTCTAGAGAGGCCAGGAATCGCTTAGATGACAGGGGGCTTTCAAACCTTAGACTCTTTTTTAAAGATAGAGGGTCCTTCTGGTTGCTTTGAAGAACACCTGAACCTGGGCAAGGTTGTGGTGAGGGCTTAGGTGTAAAATCTACCATGTTGCGGTTTGTCAGAATATATTAGAGGAGTAGACGGCGCACTGCTGTGGACTTGGACTTGTAACTTAGCAGCAGTATTTATTACAAAGGTGTTTGTAGTAACGTTTGTAGAATCTGAGCCCAAGACTAGTTCCGGTAGGTTCTCCAGGTCAGTAGAAAGTGCACTTGATTTAACGGGGAAGCTGTCCAGGGTCGTGATGGCGTCGTCCTGGGAAGGCATACACAACTGGGGATTCTCATGTGAGACAAGGGCTTTGGGCGAGGATAAATGCAGCATTTCCGAAAGTGAGCTTTTGAAGTGAACAGGGCTGGAGGCGGAATGTTTCTCGTCACCCAGGATATCTGCATTTGTTTCCGCATCGTACTGTGATGTTGCAGAGGGGGGAGAACCTGTTTGAGGAGCGGAATTGCCGAAAAAGTCAATGATCCGGGATTGCAACAATGGGGCACCAGTTTGGGGCGTTTTGACCTGGGGAGGCGGCAACTGCTGCTGGTCGGCCCCCGGGGGGATGACACGTAGAACAGTGCCCTTTCTCCAAGGTAATTTCCTGAGCGGCTTCAAAGACTCCATGGCAATCCCGTGAATATTGCAGCTTGCTGGAAGCGCTCCCTGGTACCCTCCTGGAACTATGGCGCCCAAGAGTGATGGTTAGTGTGAAAGATCTACAGATGCAACAATCCACCAGACGATAGGCCTGCTACAGCAACGGCCCAAGAACAGTGCATCAGGTTGCTGACCGTGGTGTAGACAAAGATTTCAAGTTGCTGCACCGCTCAGGGCCTCCGGACTCTGGACCGTGGCCGATCCTGGCTGTCTAGGTAGATAACCGCTCTTTTGATGGTGAACTCCTTTGAACACACTCGTCCTCCGTAGGTGGCTACACCACCGATACTCCAAGTGACGGGCAGGTAGGCAGAAAGTCCGGCTGGGAGACCTCAGCCACGGGCAATGATCTGACACACAGGCTGCTGATCGATGACTGGGCAGCTTGGAGGGTCTGGGAGGGCCTGGGAGGGTCCGGACGGCCAGACCTCAGCACCAGCAACTTGAGATCTACAGTTAGGGGGCGTTAGGAAGCGGTGGGGGGGCGATTCACGGATCACACCTGCATCGGGTTTCAGCCTCGCCCGCGCCTGAGCTCATCAGAGCACACACCCTGCTCTTTGCCCCAGGATTCCCCCCGTAGCCCGCAATCTGCCACCCACAGCTGACAACCGGCACCGGACCTCTGCCGGAGCCAAACCGCGCTGCTGCTGGTGTCTCACCCGGGGCGATGGCTGTGTTCTGCGCCGATCCGTATGCCTCTTTCCCGGATTTCCCAGATCTCACAGGGTTCCCGGGTTGTCACAGGCTATCACAGTTCTTTCCTGCACGGGGTACCACCGCACTTCCCGGTCTCCTTGCTGCCCCCTTATCTCCTGGGGGGGTCAGGGGGGCTCAGTGCCTGGCGTGCTGCGGAGAGGCTGTGAAGGCTCTCTGCTTGTTTGTTTGTTCGAGAATGGCGATCCGGCTCTCTGGCTGCTTTGGCGTGCTGCTCTCTGCTGCTCTCTAGTGTGACTGGATCAGTCTGGAACAAGCAGAAACTGCAGGCCACAGGGAAGTGGCAAGCTATGTTTACAGGTGCCTACTGGGGGAACAGTAAAACTAACCTACCTCTCTGTCCTGCTAGAGAAATCCTAATGGTGCAAAGAATTGGGTATGGGTGTGCAACCTAAATGTTTTGAAGGGGATTGTATCATTGTGAATTTATTTTCTGGCAGCCAAGGATTGTGGAAGTCTTGGTGTCCCAGGCCAATAGGAGCCTAATTCAATCTAATTTGATCCAGTTGTTGACCTTCGCATGATTTTTCTGGCTCACTGTGCAAGCAAGCTCAAACCAATGGAGTGCATCACCCAGGGCTCACAGGTTCAAATCATTTTGCACCACCATCCATCTTCTCTAAGGTGGATTGGCTCTCGGATGTAGAGCACTGTACCTGTTCACATCAGCTACCCTTCGCCCATTCCCCTTCAGACTACAATGAAGTCTCCATTAGAGCCCTTGAAGAATATCCCAGCTTCTGTGCTCTTGCCTAGGTCCTTCCAGGGTAGTAAACAAGGCAACATAGTCCCTATTAATTTGCTGATTCGGCAGCACTATCTTAGGGTGCTTAGCTGGAACATAGCAGGGGTCAAAGCCAAGCTGGGGTCCCAGGTCTAGCTGGATTTGGTCCAGCAATTTGATATCATCTATGTAAGTTTTACTCAACATCCTTCAGTCTTATTCGAGGCAGGCTAGTGTTGGCTCATTAGCCTGGTTTTAGTCTCGCTGAGCTGTACAATAACATGTCTTGATACCGGCAGCAGACTCATGCAGACTTTTTACCTGAAATGGCCTTTGAAATGCGGGCTATGTGTGGTTAATATTTATAATGACGGTTTTTCGGTTAGGGGTATTAAGGAACTGTCAGCCTGATTCATCAAGCCGAATTGCGCTCGCAAAGGGCCAGAATCTGAGAATCTGGCCCTTTGCGAGCGCAATTTTTGCATTTGGGATTCATCATCCCAAATGCAAAAATCGGTAATTGCTAATTCGCTAAATTGCGAGGAATTACATTTAAGGAATCTCTATTTGAGATTCCTTAAATGCAATTCATCAACCATTTTTAAATTGCGAAAATGCAATTTTGGGCCGCTATTTACCGAGAGGTCAGACCTCTCGGTAAATAGCAAAAACTTAGAAAAATGCTTTTAAAAGCATTTCTCTAAGTTGCATGTTGCACACACACATGTCCCTTGGACATGTGTGTGCGCAACACCTGTTTCAATTTGCATTTAAGGGGTGCTACAGGGTGTCCTTTGGACACCCCTGGCACCCTTTAAATCGCTATCTTATTTGCGAGTAGCTAATTGCTAATCGCAAATAAGGAATACTCCCCATTCATTCCTATGGGCCTTTTGGCCCATAGGAATGAATGGGGAGTTTTTCCTTATTTGCGATTAGCAATTTGCTACTCGCAAATAAGGAATGTGTAGGAATCGCTATTTATTTAGCAATTCCTACATGAATACCGTTTTGCGAGTCCTTAATAGCGATTCGCTATGAATCGCTATTAGGGGCTCGCAAAACGGCCCGTTGATGAATACGGCTGTTTATTGCTTTATTAAGTTTTTGCGATCTGTATACATCATTTACAATTAAGAAAAAACGGTGATTATAATCCCACTTACAGCCAATATGAAGCATATAAATGGCATCATAGTATTGACAAGTACAGTTGTTAGCAAGTGCTAAGGGTAAAGTAGATGAGTGATCACTGAAACGATAAAGTACACCTGTTGCAGTAAAGTCTGCAGAATGTTTACCAGGTTAGTGTATCTTTGCAGTAAAGGAGAAAATAGTCTGTTATAAGAGAACAAAACAACAATAATGACTAGAGCCCATGGTTACAATTCTCAGCACCTCCTCTCTATGAGAACAGATACACCATCCACTCAGCTAGCTGTTTGATCGCTAGTGAAAACAGTAGCAGGGACAGTGGACATCCCTTCCTGGTGCCTCTGCTGATCGATATCGGACAGGGGACAGAGGAACCAGTTTTGACTCTTAATTTAAGGTTCATGTTTACAGTAATTGCAGTAATCGCAAAAAGCGAGACCCTATGCCATATTGCTGCAGCGGCTCGAACAGAAAGGACCACTTGAGAGAGTCAAAGACCTTTTTGAGGTCTAGGCCCCTTGCCAGCGCTGCAGTGAATTTGTCTTGACAAGGTGAAAACGCCTGAGCTTCAAAGAGGTGTTATGTGCTGGCAGGAATCCATTTTGGTCCGGGTGGGCCAGCCTTGGGACCAGAGGTGCAAATAGGGTCACAAGTGTTTTAGCCAACACCCAATAGTCTGTATTAAGCAATGCCAGAGACCTGTATGATACCAGCTCTGAGGGATCTTTGTTAGGCTTGGGAAGGGAGACCAGTTTCGTCTCCCTTCGGGAGATGGACAAGGTAGCAGCGGACAGGGCTTCCTCATTTAGGAACTTCAGTCGGGGAGCAATCAGTGGAGCACACGCTTCATAAAATTTGGCTGGTAAGCTGTCGGGATCCGGGGTCCTGCCGGTGCCTAGCGCCTTAATGTTGTCTTGTATTTCAACATGTGTGAGAGCTTCGTCCAGTTCTGCCTGTTGCTCGGGCATGATATGGGGCAGTGGGATTGAGGAGAAAAATGTATTGAGTTTGTCAAGGGTAGCAACAGTGGTGGACTGATATCAGGATGTGTAATGCCGCATTAGCTCGTCGTGTATCTCATTCTGCGCAATGTCAGCATTTGGGAATGGGATTGGTCTTGGCAGATGAGCCAGCCCGGCAATCTGCCCAATCTGTCAGCGGCAGCATGCATGCAGGCCAAGTGGGCCGCATAGTTGAGACAGCACAGTCTCTCCAATAGAGACACTTGTTGTTGACCCTTGCTTGCTAAATGACATATTTCAGCCAGGACGCATGCTGCTCGGGTTTCATGTCAGAGAAGTGTGTTTTCAAGACAGGTGAGATCACTGTTAATATTTGTACGCATGTTCTATTGTGCACCCATGCAGTGCTCCCATTTAGGGACCTTAAATGCATCCCAATCAAGAAATCGCGTGGATGTCATACAGTCATTATGACCAAAACATTCAGCTATGGCAGTACCCAAAGATGCCCGGAAAGGCGGACCCTCTACGGCCCCCAGCTGTAACCTTCAAGTGGAATGGTGGTTGTAATGGTATATGTATCTCACAATGAGGGGTCTTATTGGAGTATTGAAACACCAACCATCGTACTACTCCACTCAATCTATCTCGTTAAAGTATGGGGATGGCAACATGGAAAAGAAACCACAACATGAGAAAATTGAACTGGGGAACACATCTGTGCTAAGACGAGAACACTCACTCACCCTCTTCATACTGGGACCGCAAGGCACTCAGTGTGGGCTACAACTCTCCCGTAGGAGAGGAGTGGGGGGGGTGTGTCATCCACAGTACAAGTTCTCCCTGTTGTGTAGGGGAAGGAGGGGCAGAGTACAAACAAAAAAATAGTGTGTGAGTTAAAACTATCTCTTGGTGGGTGAGGACAATCTTTATTCTGGTACTCCCAATGGATAGGATTAAAAATAAGCTCTATGAGCTAGAGATATGGATATTACCCTAATCTATAATGTGGTCGACATGTTTCTGCCTGCATAGACCAAGAGGTTCGTGGCATTCCTCAGAACCAGAATTATAAGTCACCCTGCTTTAGATCAAAATAGAAAAGTGAAAAACATACTGTCACTGATATGGGGCATTTTCATGGTACCGACCTCTAGTAAGGTCCATAAGGTGCTGAAAAATATAAAAACAAAATAAATACCGCATAAAATGACATTCCTCTATCTTTCCACCAGCGTCCATCACCAACACTGCAAACCAAAAGTGATGCAGTTGTTTGTAATTAAATCAACTATGTCAAGCCTTACCATTAACAACCTATAAAGTTAGCTCCACCTTCTTCAGTCCCTTCATGGCCAGTCGGAACTATATGGGTATATAAAGGTGGTTAACACAGGTCATGTAAGGTCAACTGACCAGTTCCTTAATCACTTATGACATAGTGCAATCAGCTCACACAGGATATTTCTAGTCAAATAAATGGGATCCATATCTTGAACAGACATATATATATGCCTGTTGACACTTATGCCATTAAAGTCCTCTCTAAGAAACTCAGGGGAACCTCTGCCCGGTAGCCTTTATTTATAGTTATGTATAACTTATAAATTAACTAAAGCGGTCACTTATAAACATGTGCCTCTTCTTATCTGCCTCTAATTGATAAGTTGGTTAGCCTAAAGATTGACTGGGGGGGGGGAATATAGCTATTCTCTCCATTCATTATCAAGTAAGTAACCCGGCCTACCGGACCACATACCTGTTGCAATGTTTGGCAATTTAGGTTTTAGGGAGGACAGAGAAGTGAATATTGCACACTTTCACAACTGTTTGATCAGAACTACCAGACCACATCTTGGGGAACAAACAGTCTGCGTGGCATGGAAAATGCAACATTTTAAAGCCGCCATGAGTCTCAGGAGACGATATGCATTCCCGGAAACTGTTGCGACTACCAAACAGCAAGAACACCCCTTCTTGTAACAGCACACTACAAATGCCAGAAACAATTGCACTACGCCTCGTGGGGGGACGTGTCTTACCTGAGTGATCTCGACCACCGCATTTGGGAAGGGCCGGCAGGGAAGTGGCTCAGGAAGATGTTCCATCATGAGCGTGATTCTACGACCCACGCATATGGTAATTAACCCGGAAATTATTTCACCAGGTTTATGGGGGATGTAGTTCCAGCTCTAGGCGATCTTTACAAAAAGAAAATCTCTATAATCAAAGGAAACAATACTTAAGGTATCTCAAAACTAAAGTGTATAAATGTGTTTCTGATTCAGAGAACTTGTCCAATTAGCCACCTACGTGAGGCGGTTCCCCTTCTCAAAATGATGAACATTGTAGTCATAAGTTATAGATGGCTTCTACGTATAACTTTCTCCAAGGGCTCATATAACGTTTTTAGTCGTAGGGGCCAAGCGTGGCAAGTATGTATCCTCAATGAGATCTCCCTATTACACTCTAGGACTGTATACTATCACCTTAATCTGGAGGTAGTTCATTGCCTAAAAAACTCATATTAGGGGAAACTCGTCCTACAGGTATAATTATGGAGAATGGGAGGTAAGGAACATTTCTAGTTTAGGGCATATGTCAAGTAAGTGTATGTCACACTTAAAGATGTTATCCTGTGGGCATGAACCAGTTCAATTATCAGCGTGGTTTGCGAAGGAAGCTTTTCTGAAATCAAACTAAGTAGAACTGCTGTCATGTCAGGACATATAACGGATGATAGACCCACTTGTAAGGAACACCAAAGTATATCATCATTAGGTCCCCTTTTATGGATTCCTATTCTAAATACCCATTGTTGTTCTCTACGGAAAAGTATCTTATCTAGAGGGCCCATTTGTGTATCGTAGTTGGGTTTGTCCAATACCACCCAAGTTAGATCATCCTCTGTGTGCCCTAACTCAAGAAATTTTCTAGTCAATTTGGTGTTAGGTATCTTACACCTAATGGAACTGCGATGTTCAACATCCTGTTCCTCACCTTTCGGGTGGTCATACCCGCATACATAAGGGCACATGGCACTTCATCAAGTAGATGACACCCCATGAGTTACAGTTGGTGTGCTTCGGCAAGAGCCACGGTGTCTTCAGCACTAGATTAATCTGTTTTGTCTGTAGTGTGAATGCACGCACAAAACAAGACCCACAAGGGAAATGTCCCATAATTGGGGAGGCCCAAAGTGACTGTTGGGCCAATTGTCCATTCCCATTTCGTGGCCTTGTGTGAACCAAAATGTCCTTCAGGTTACTGCTCCGCTTCAGAGCTAAACAAAGGTTTCTCCAATACCTTGTCTCCCTTATTAAGGATATGCCATATTTTATTGCTAACCTTCTTGACAATGTCCGTTAAATGACTATATGTGCTCACAAACTATCCTCTCTGTTTTGGTTTTGGGGTACGACTCTAGAAGGGCATCCCTATTATTATTAGGTGCCCTTTTGGATGACCGACGAAATAAGTCTTTAGAGTATTGGTGTAACTGTAATTCTTCACTCAAGTTAGCAGCGTGTTGTTTGTATTTCTGTACAATTCCTCCGCAACTTGAGGAACTGATCCACGGGGAGTTGTTGAGTAGTGCTCGTGGATGGAAACCTGAATAGCTCAGTAGAGAGTTGCGTGCCATTGGTTTCTAATATTGCTCAGTGTATATATTGCCTTCTTTTGGGTATAGTAACACTTCTAAGTAGGGGAGTTGTTCTTTTTACCATGACAACTGTAAATATTGCAGGTTGTGGTCGGAATGAGTCCAACCTATATAATCATTCTTTCAAGTCGGACATGCAATTGGTGCAGGCATAAAATAACAAGTACACCCTAGCCGTAGTGTTACGTTGGCACCAAAGGTCTGTTAACTGCTAATGATGGAGCCAGTCCCATAGCACCCGAGCAGGTGAGACCGTGGGTCCGTTGGGCAATGGGGGAAATGAATGGCCAAGTCCTGGCTCAATAACACTATGAAGTCTCCCCCTATAAGCCACGGTAGTCTGCATCAGTGGGAGAGAGTACCAAACAGCTTGTCGAGGAAAAGGGGCTGTTCTGAATTTGGTGCATAGACCAAGCCTATAAGTATCTGTCAGCTGTCCAGGCGACTATGCGCAAAAACATATCATCCTTCCTCATCAATATCAATTTGATGTGCCACAAAGGGAGTTCCCGGTCTAACCCATACTAATGTCCCTCTAGCAAATGTGGAGAAATTAGTGGCAAGTAACTGACTGCGCCAAAGGTTCTAGAGCCTAGTGGCTTCCTGAAATGTTAAATGTGTCTTCTTTAGGAGTGCAATGTGGATGAAATGATGTCTGAGGTAGGAGAATATTGAGTATCTATGTGTAGGTGTATGAATGCCACTCACTTTCCATGAAAGAATATTAGTGGGAGCCATCAGTGTAGGGAGAGAAAGCAATGCTGATTATGATCCCCTGATGGTAAGGAGCATATCCTGCAGATGGTGGCCAATGTGTACGGGTGTGGGTGCGAGGTCGGGCTCCTTAAAACAACAAAAAGAACACTTCAAACAATTATAAACCAAAAACAATACTAAAATCTGAAATTCCATCAAAGCAGAGGGAAAACCTGTATCTCCCCAAACTACCAAGTCTGGTTTAACTAGGAAAGAGGAAGAAAGTACCTGCGTGAGAGTTGAGGCACAAGGAGCTCTGTAGAAGGTGCCCTGGCATGTCGAATGAAGGGGTGTTAGTAGGATATTTAACATAGCAATGTTTATGATACAGCATTTGAGTACATGATAAGGACTACCTTTTATACCCTCAGAAAATAGAACGGTGAGAAAAGGTAGATCACAGTACATATCAATCAATCAATCAATCAGAACATTTGTAAAGCGCACTACTCCCCCGTGGGGGTCTCAAGGCGCAGGGGGGTTGAGAAGCTGCTACTGCTCGATTAGCCAGGCCTTGAGGAGTCTTCTGATGGTTAGCAGGTCCTGGGTCTGCCGTAGTAGGATGGGGAGGGTGTTCCAGGTCTTGGCGGTGAGGTGAGAGAATGATCTGTTGCCGGAGGATGCTCTATGGATGTGGGGAACGGTGGCGAGGACGAGGTCGGCGAAGCGGAGCTGTGTGATTGGGGGCGTAGAAGGTGAGTCTTCTGTTGAGTTATGCTGGTCTGCTGTTGTGGAGTGCCTTGTGTGCGTGGGTGAGGAGCTTGAAGGTGATCCTCTTGTTGGCAGGGAGCCAGTGCAGGTCTCTCAGGTGGGGTGTGATGTGGCTGCGGCGCGGGATGTAGAGGATCAGTCGTGCAGAGGCGTTCTGAATATGTTGAAGTCGTTTCAGGAGTTTGGCCGTGGCTCCAGCGTAGAGGGTGTTTCCGTAGTCCAGATTGCTGCTGAGGAGGGCCTGGGTGACCTTTCTTCTTGTTTTGGTGAGGATCCACCTGTAGATCCTGCGGAGCATGCAGAGGGTTTTGAAGCAGGAGGACGAGATGGTGTTGACCTGCTTTGTCATGGAGAGAGTGGAGTCAAGGATGAACCCCAGGTTACGTCCGTGGTCTGTGGGTGTTGGTGCTGTTCCCAGTGCGGTCGGCCACCAGGAGTCATACCAGGCCGAGGGGGTGGCGCCGAGGATGAAGACTTCCGTCTTGCCCGAGTTTAGCTTCAGACCGCTGTTCTTCATCCACTCGGCGAGGGCTTTCATTCCTTCATGGAGGTTGGTTTGGGCGATGAGGAGGTCCTTTGTGAGGGAGAGGATCAGCTGCATGTTGTTGGCGTAGTAGATGATGTTGAGGTCGAGCAGTCGGGCGACGTGGGCGATCAGTGCCATGTAGATGTTGAACAATGTCGGGCTGAGGGATGAGCCTTAGGGTACACTGCAGATGATCTTGGTGGCTTTGGAGCGGAAAGGGGGAGGCGGACGCTCTGGGTTCTGCCGGAGAGGAAGGAGGTGGTCCACTCCAGAGTCTTGTCTCAGATCCCAGCGTTGTGGAGGCGTGTGCGTAGCGTGTGGTGGCAGACTGTGTCGAAGGTGGCTGACAGGTTCAGGAGGATGAGGGCCGCGGTTTTGCCATTATCCCGCAGGGCTCTGATGTCATCGGTGGTGGCGATGAGGGCAGTTTCGGTGCTGTGGTTGCTGCCGAACCCGGACTGGGACGGGTCCAGGATGCTGTTCTCCTTGAGGTAGTGGGTCAGTTGTCTGTTGATGGTCTTATTGATGACCTTTGCCGGGAACGGGACCAGGGAGATGGGCCGGAAGTTCTTGAGGTCCTTGGGGTCAGCCTTGGGTTTTTTGCGTAAGGTTTTGATCTCGGCGTGCTTCCAGCTCTCTGGGAAGGTCACTGTCTCGAAAGAGATGTTGGTGGCTTTCCGGAGATAGGGTGCGATGGTGGTACTGGCTTTGTTGAAGATGTGGTATGGGGATGGGTCTGACGGAGATCCGGAGTGGATAGTGTTCATGATTTTGACGGTTTTGTTGTTGTTTATGTTGGTCCAGGAGAGCAGGGGATCGGTGTGGATGGTGGCTGTGGGGACGGAGGTCTCAGTGCCTGTCGGGGTGGTTGTGACGTTGAAGCTGTTGTGGATGTCTGCGATCTTGTGATGGAAGAAGGTGGCAAGGTAGTCGCACAGGTCTTGCGAAGGTGGGATGTCTTTGGTGTTGGAACTGGGGTTGGAGAGTTCCTTCACGATGTCGAAGTACTCTTTGCTGTTGTGTGCGTTGTTGTCTAGGCGGTCTTTGAAGGAGGCCCTTTTGGCGGATCTGATGAGGTGATGGTGTCTGCAGGTGGCATTATTGTGGGCTGCGTAGCTGTACTGTGTCTGTTCACTGTGCCATTTCTTCTCTAGCTTGCGGCAGGTTTGCTTGGAGTCCTGGAGGTCCTTGGTGAACCAGCTGGCTTTCTTGCTGGTGCGTCTGTTGGAGGGTTTCTTGATCGGGGCGAGGGTGTTGGCGCAGTCGTCGATCCATTGTCTGAGTTTGCTGGCGGCAGTGTCGGGGTCGGTGGGTGAGCTCCGTGCGAGGGAGGTGGTTAGCTGGTCTTTGGTGACTTTGCTGCAGCAGCGGCAAGGAATCTGTTGGGTGCAGTGATGTGTGGTGGGTTTCCAGAAGGTGAAGTGGATGCAGCAATTGTCGGTCCAGTGGAGTTTGGTGGTGTGGTTGAAGGAGATATGGGAGCTTGCGGAGAAGATGGGGTCAAGCGTGTGGCCAGCAGAGAGGGTGGTTGCTGTGACGAGTTGTCTGAGTCCGAGGTTGGCGAGGTTGGTGATCAAGGTGGTGGAGTTGGTGTTGTTGTTGTTCTCATGGTGGAAGTTCAGGTCTTCGAGGGGGATGTAGTCTGTGTAGGCAAGGGTGTGTGTAATGACGAAGTCGGCGATTGAGTCGCTGAACTGTGGCCGGGGTCCAGGGGGGTCTGTGGATGAGGGTTCCTCTGAGGGTGGTGTTGGGATCGGTGTGGATCTGGAAGTGCAGGTGTTCGGCGGTGCTGAGGGTGTCGTCGGTGTTGGTCGAGACTCTGAGAGTGTTCCTGTGGATAATGGCAATTCTTCCTCCTACTCGGTTGGTGCGGTCCCTGCGGGTGATCTTATAGCCGTCCGGGATGGCTATGGCGATGTCGGGTGTCGAGGAGGGGTTTATCCAGGTCTCTGTCAGGAAGGCGATGTCTGGGGAGGTTGAGTCGAGTAGGTCCCAGAGTTCGCCTGCATGTTTGCGGGAGGAGCGGGTGTTGTGAAGAATGCATCTGAGGAGGTTGCATTCTTTCACGGCAGGTGGATTGACATATCGGATGCTGGTGAAGCTGCAGTTCTGGCAGGAGAAGGGTCCTTGGATACTCTTCGGACGGCCAGGAAGCAGGAGTGTAGTCGTCCGGTGTTGAGTGTGTGGAGGGTGCTGGCATCGTAGCGCAGATGGGCGTCGTGGCATTCGCAGGGGCCAGAGGTTCTGGCTCAGGGCATGGTCCAGGCTCGTAAGGGCGCAAACGGGCTTGCCTTTGGTGCGCCAGCGGCACAGCAGCACAGCAGCCGCCAAGTAAGGGGAGGTGTGAGGGAGGAGCAGCTGGGAGGCAGGAGAGGGGCGGCGAATGGGCGAGCAGGGGGGGGCCACAGGGGACGCGCGGCAGGAAAGCAGAAGAGCGGGATACAGAAGGGAATAGGGGAGTAAACAAAATAACAGTGCAAACCAGAATTAGGGCAAAGAGGCAATAAACGATTAACACAATACAGGATCAGGCACAATTACAATCAGGCTGACATAGATGAAAGGGGTAGAACGAGCACAGAGAGCGGCCTTGAACTACCTACAGTGGCAGCAGTGAGCTAGAGGACACGGACACACAGGTGGTGCTGTGCGGCGTGGGGAGCGACCTGCCTGAAAAACATCTTGGTTACCAACTTGGAGCATGCTGTATGCAACACAGGCTCAGTCCTAGGACCATTTATGTTATGGGTTAGTCTCTGCAAGGGTTCCTTAATGCTGCATCATATATGAGTTTGATCTAGATTGTACCATCCACCGTTTGTGGCATTACATCGGGAGGCGCAGTAGAGTCAGTCTTAAAGGGCCCATTGCGTGAAGAACCATCTTCACTCCTGGACCTGGCTGTCCTGCCAAGTACCACGCATCCTGCGTTAGACTAATGCATTTTAGTGTGGCGGTCCGCATCACCACACTTAAATGTATTAGTCACACATTTTAAGCACTGTAGGAGGCTGGCTTAGAATATGGTGCACACTTATTGAAGTGAGGCACCTTGCACTAATCCAGACAACCCTTATGGTGATTTTTGTGGTCTTACACAACCATTGAAAGCTCTCAAAGTGGTAGCTGTGGAGAGAAGCCTTCAGGCTCAGTCCAGACGGAGTGTTAAGCAGCTTGTTTTACCAGAACAAATCATATAGTGTATGTTAAGTGAAAAAGAACCACACATTGTAGTTATAAAAATAGTTATTTATTATACACGCTCACTGACACATTTGGTATATTTCCTACCCGGAGATATAAATACAATGCACGCAATATTTAAATAGTAGCACACATACACATATACTAACAAAGTGAAATGCAAACTGGAACAAAAGTTGAGAGTTGACCGAAAAGATTTAGAAGAGCTGTGGACCCAAAGGACCCACCCAAGGTAAGTACCCAGGAACCCCATGGAGGCCGTGTGCAGAATGGAAACACAGCTGCTTACTCAATGCATGTCAACGGGGAAGTCATGGTTGCAGTTATCAAGTAGAAGGACCCTTCCCATAGGACCCTGAAGAAACCCTGTCGAAGAAGGAAGTTTGGGGAGTCGACCCACCTGTGGAGACATCAGGAACCAGGATACCTACACCCGGGAAGCCGGGTGCATAGATGGGAAGTGACGTCGGAAACTGCCATAGACCACAATGGAGGACTTTAGTAATTATGAAGCAGGCGAAGAAGGTGAAAGAGTCCAGTGAAATCCAAGGGTGGATTTCTGAAGTGGAGTACCTGTAAGTCTATGCCACTCGGGTGTGACCAGGAGGCACAGAAGACCAATGACCACAGATGACGCAAGATGCAGAAGAGTTGACAGAGACCTTGTCATTACAGCTGTGGGGACCAGGCAATACTGTGGAAGACCAGGAGCCATTCATGAGTTCTCCCTCATCGGAAGTCAAGAACCAGGTGTTCCCTTGGAGCTCCACAAGCCTTGGCATCAGCAATAAACAAAGAGAACGAAGAAGGTGCAGTGTCGGGACCAGCAAAGTCCAAGGGACTCACCACATTCAAATGAGTCAGAGCAGGCCAGAGCAAAAAGGGGAGCCCACTGAAACCAATGAAGACCCTCAAGAGGACTCACAGGCCGAAGGCACAGGAGTCACAAGAGGACCTTGAGCAGCTCAGCAAAGATGCAGGCCCACGGTGCATAGGCTGTGGTGAGGACGCTGATCTTGGCAGGAAGAGTTACTGAAGGCTGGAGCTTCTTGGAGTCCGAAGATCTCTGGAGAAAAGAGTTGTTAGATTTGGTGGTCTCTAGTTGGCAGAGGTAGGTACCTTTGACCAAATAGGGACCCTTGTGTTTAGTCAGGGTATGGGGGAACACTCCTAAAATAACCCCTGCTCACCCCCTTGGTAACTTGTCACAAGCAGGCAGGCTTATCTCAGAGGCAGTGTGTAAAGCATGTGTGAACACACACAGTAACCCAGTGGCAACACTACAGATGGACACCACACAGTTTGTAGTATAAAAATAAGTATTTTTATATAGACGTACACAAGACCACAAACAAAAAAAATCCACAATACTGTACTTCAAAAATGGTAGAAATAGCTTAGTTCTCTTTAAATGTAAAATGCAACACTTTAAGTTCAATGTACCTTTGGATGTATAACGCTATACAACGAAAGTGTTGCAGGGAAGGTGATGCCTTCGTTCCTTACATGCAAGAACGGTGATGCATCGGGTCCCAACTGCTGTGTAGGGGATGCGTTGGTTCTTCTCCGTGTGGGGAGGTGATGCGTCGGTTTCTTACTGCGCTTCTGTGGCGATGCGACCAGCAGCGCCGTTATGCGATGAAGATCCGGTGCAATGAAACAAAATGGCGTCTTCTTCTTGATGCAACAACAATGCGTGCATGCCCGACGGCCGTGCGGCGACTCAACGATTCTTCTGAGCCGCAACAGGCCCTGCGACACGCATCTGCTGCGATGGGGACACTCTTCTCCGGTGATGCGAGTAGCTTTGGGTGATCCGATGGAGACAGTGGCAGCCGCAGCACGCTTCTCCGGTGATGCTACGGCGTCTGCTGCGACTGCGACACTCTTCTCCTGTGATGCGACGACAACGGCTGCGGTGGCGACACGCTTCTTGACCTTGAGTCACGCTTCCAGCTCCCAGGGACACACAGTCTCTCAGAAGGCCCAGCTCAACAGCAGGCACTTCAATTCCCAGCAAGAGAATGCAGGGGAGCTGGTTGATGAAGTCTGTTGTCCCTGAGACTTCAGCAGGAGGCAAGCTCTATCTCAAGCCCTTGGAGATCCTTTACAAGTTGATTTGAAAGTAGCACAAAGTCCTTTCTCCTTTCGTTGGCAGTCAGGCAACCACTGCAAGCCAATCCACCAAACAGCACTCAACTTAGGGATAGACTCCTCCTCAGTTTCTCTGGTTACTCTCCTCAGTAAAGGTTCTTCTTGCTTCCCAAAAGTGATCTAAAGATCTGGGGTCTGGGTCTCCTCTTTTAAACACAGTTTCTCTTTGTTCTCTGAAGGCAGAGAGGCCTTTGCCTAGTCCAAACCAGTTCTGGTCAGCCCTGGAGCACTCTGGTTACATGACTCCTTCTTTCCTTTCATAGTGCAGGGCAGGGACATCAGACGCACCACAGGAGGTGGAGCCAGCATTGTGGAGGGAAGGCACAGCCCTATTCAGGTCCCAGGTGCAACTCCTCCCACCTATCTGCATGTCGATCTCTCTATGCAGCCCTGTTCAGACTCACCCTGTCTCTTGGAATCCCCCAGCCCCTGTCACTCAAACTCCAGACAAGGAATACACAACCTAGCAGAGGCGGGCCTGGATGGTTAGAAAAGAAAATACCTACTTTCTAAAAGTGGTATTTTCAAACACAGAATGTTAAAACCAACTTCACTATAAGATGCATTTTATCATTCTGAGTTCAGGCATACTAAACTCGAATTTCTACCTAGTTTCCTGAGTCAGTTAGAATTATAAGATGTAATAATCAAACTGCCCTATCTGGCCTCTGGGGAACAGATAGTCTTGCATCTGAAAGAAACAGGTTAGTGTTAGATTCCTTACCTTAGAGTAACCCCAGGCGTCAGACTGGATCCGGAAAGTTTTGCATAGCAGTACCCCTGCGCATCGGTAGGCGTCGTCTGCAGCTCCACGTCCGTCGTCGGCGTCGTTGGTGCCGGGATGATGTCGTCGGAGTACTTAGACGCCGCCCTTGCGCGCTGACATCAGTTCTTCTTTTTTCCGCGCCAGCAAGCGCAGATCCGGAAAAAGCAGTACTCCTTAGTCAATTTTTGACTAACTTTTTCGATCTCTTTTGGATCCTTTTTCGAGTCGATACCGACTCTCGGTGCCGATAGGGATGCCCGGGTTCAAACCCTGCACCGACTGTAACCGCTTGATGTCGGTTACCGACCCCCTCCGTCGGTACCTTTATTGCCTCGGGCCAACCATGATGACAAGTCATGCCCCGACTGCCGGGCCTTGACGTCGAAGGCTAGGCGGGAGCAGTCCCGTAAGCGCCTTGAACTCCGGCAGTCGGCCCCGCGCCGTTCACAGTCCCGGTCCAGGAGGAGGTTGAGGGACCAGTCGCGGGGCCACAGTCATCACAGCTGGGCGAGTCGACACCAATCGTCAGGCTCCAAGTCCTCAGGTAAGAGGCACAAGAAGTCGAAGAGGCGACACCGCTCTTCCGACACAACCCCGACGCTTGCTCGATTCGGCCGGGGGTTCAGGCGACACCACCCACGTGGCTCCGCCGGAACCTCAGGCTGAACGCGACGCCAGAGGAGATCAGCACCTTCCTCATGGCCATGAGGAATTGCTTCCCTCCGACGGACCCTATGGAGGTGCCTCCGGGCCCCGTGGGCCCGTCGGGGTGTCCTAGCAGGCCGGTGGCTCCGGCCGCGGCGCCGTCAGGTGCTTCAGCCCCAGCGCCATCGACGACTCCGGTCCCGACACCACAGGGCCCACTGGATCCGGGTCACCGCTGGTCAACATTACGACTCCTCTGCTGGCGGGACCCCCAGGGTGTCGCCCTCGACGCCGTCTCCGGACGACGTCGTCCCCGGTCCCAACCTCGGTCCGGATCCAGCGTCGGACCAGCGCCACTCGGCGCCGTGTTCGATGCCGAGAGAAGAGCAATTCTTCTATGATCTGGCCCCATTCTTTGACCCTCTCTATCAGGAGATGGAGGGCGAGGAGGACTGGGAGGGGTCTGTGGACCCTCTGGCACAGGAGTGCCAGTCGCATCAGGACTGGACAGTGGAGCTAGAGTAGGCCAGTGGTCTGGACACTTTCCCCGACACTGGATTTGTCTCCCCTCCTACCGTGGCTACGGAAGAGGGGGCTGCTTACAGCGGGGTGTTGACATGGGCGGCCAAGGCCTTGGCTCTTGAGCTCCCTGTCATGGCCGTGAGGACTAACCTCCTCACCGAGGTCCTCAAACCGCAGGCGAGCTCTTCGGAGCCTCTACTGCTGTTTAATGAGGCCCTCACTGACGTTCTGTTGGGCACCTGGGCCAAGCCCGCTACAGGCCTCCCTGTGGATCAGAACGTGGCCCGACGCCACCGCCCGGTCCCAGGCGACCCTAGCTTCCTGTCCACCCACCCCACCCCTGAGAGTCTGGTTATCCAGGCCTCTGACTCCCAGACCGCATTCCTGACTGCTCCACCTGATCGGGAATCCAAAAGGTATGACTAGTTCGGTAAGAAGCTGTTCTCCTCATTAAGTTTGGGGTTGCGGTCGGTAAACACCACGTGCCATTACACCCACTGTCTGTGGGACACGGTTGCCGACGTGCTGCCACAAAGCCCGGAGGAGGCCCGGGTAAAACTCACCCAAGCCCTTGCGGAAGGACGAGATGCAGCACGGTACTCTATTCGATGTGGGCTGGATACCACGGACTGACTAGGCAGAGCATTTTCAACGACGGTGGTGGTTCGCCGCCACGCCTGGCTGAGGTCCGCCAACTTCTTGTCTGATGTCCAGTCCACACTCATGGACATGCCGTTTGATGGCCGTCGCCTCTTTGGCGACAAGGCAGACAGTGCGCTTGAGCGTTTCAAGGACTCCAGGGCTACGGCCAAGTCCTTGGGCTTGTCAGGCCAACGCCAGCAGCCTTCTGCTTCTCGCTCCTTTTGTGGCCACGGAAGGGGCGGCCCCTCATGTCCTGCCAGCCACGGGCCGCAGACTAACTTCCAGCGCGGCGGTCGTGGTAACCGCCGTGGCGGTACCAGGGGACAACGGTGAGGCCAGTCCACATCCAACCCAGCAGCATCCGCCTCTAAGCCCTCCTAGTCCGAGCTTTCAGGCCTATTCGACCTCCAGTGGGGGGCAGGGTCCGCCATCACCTTCCCCACTGGTGTACCATCACTTCGGACAGGTGGGTGCTGCAGATCGTCTGAAGGGGCTACTTCCTCCCATTTGAGGAGACCTCTCCAGCCATGCCACCGCAGTGCCACCGCATGTCGGGGGATCACTTGCAACTTCTGCAAGAGGAAGTTACAGCCTCTTGGCCAAGGGGGGGTCATTGAGCACGTTCCTGGCCCAGAAGTAGGGTGTGGATGTTATTCCCACTACTTTCTGGTTCCCAAGAAGGGCAAAGGGGGCCAACGCCCTATCTTGGACCTCCGGGACGTCAACGGCTTCCTTCGGAAGGAGAAGTTCAAGATGCTGACATTGGCTCAAGTCCTAGCTGCCCTAGACCCGGGAGACTGGATGGTGGCGTTGGACTTGCAGGACGCTTATTTCCACATTCCCGTCCTGCCGGGCCACCGGCGCTACCTGCGGTTCACGGTAGGCCACGAGCACTCTCAGTTTACCGTGCTCCCCTTTGGCCTTACCAGCGCCCCTCGGGTGTTCACAAAAGTGATGGCGGTGGTCACAGCTCATCTGCGCAGATTAGGGGTGTCAGTCTTCCCCTATCTCTATGACTGGTTGTTGAAGGCGGGCTCGCCCCAGACAGTCGTCAGCCACCTGCAGAATACGGCCGACCTCCTGCACTGTTGGGGTTCTCCGTTAACGTGCCAAAGTCACACCTGTGTCCCTCTCAGAAGCTCCTCTTCTTTGGAGCGGTTCTGGATTCGGGGCAGTTCCGGGTTTATCCTCCCGAACAGCGAGTTTGGGATATTCAGGCTCTCACTCCGATCTTTCAGCCTTTATCCCAAGTCTCGTCAGGTTGACGCTGCGGCTTCTGGGACTGATGTCCTCCTGCATCCTTCTGGTGCATCACACCCGGTGGCAGATGCGGGCTCTGCAGTGGAACCTGAAGTTTCAGTAGGCTCAGCATCAGGGCAACCTGTCCGACCATGTCATGATCTCGAAGGGCACTGCGAGACAGTTGCAGTGGTGGCTCACTGACCTCGATTGGGCCAGCGGCATATCCCTCTCCCTACCCCAACCGGAGCACGTAGTTGTGACGGATGCGTCCCTCCTGAGTTGGGGGGGCGACATGGGAGAGGCGGAGATCAGAGGCCTCTGGTCTCTGGTGGAGTCCCGTCTCCACATCAACCTTCTGGAGCTGCGAGCTATCCGGCTTGCACTGAAAGCTTTCCTCCCCTCTGCTCGGGTGAGTGTAGTGCACGGGTGAGTGTAGTGCAGGTGTACATGGACAACGCCACAGCCTTGTGGTACTGCAACAAACAGGGCGGGGTGGGGTCGTGGACCCTTTGTCAGGAGGCTCTGCGCCTCTGGCAATGGCTGGAACACCAGGGCATCACCCTGGTGGTTCAACACCTGGCAGGTTTCCTGAACGACAGGGCGGACGAACTCAGCCGTCGGTGCATGATGGATCACGAATGGCGCCTAAACTCGGACATGGCGCAAGGTCTCTTTCAGCAGTGGGGAGAGCCTTGGTTTAGATCTATTCGCCACAGAAGAGAACGCGCAATTTATTCAGTTTTGCGCGTTGGAATTTCGAAGGCGGCACTCGCTCAGAGACGCTTTTCGTCGCGAGTGGAGCTGTGGTCTGTTGTACGCCTTTCCGCCTATACCACTTCTGCCCAGAGTGCTGAAGAAGATCAGGTGCGACCGGGCCCACGTCATCCTTGTGGCTTCGGACTGGGCACGAAGATACTGGTATCCCGAGCTGCTCAGCATGTCAGTCGACCCCCCGATTCATCTGCCTCTTCGGGAGGATCTTCTATCACAGCAGCAGGGGACGGTTCTCCACTCGAACCTGACCAGTCTCCACCTCCATGCGTGGAGATAGAGCGGTGGCAGTTGAGGCCATTTGACTTGCCTCCTGAAGTCTGTGATGTGATTCTGGCAGCCAGGCGTCCCTCCACAAAATCGGCATACGCCTGCAGGTGGAAAAAATGTGTGGCATGGAGCACAGCAAAGGCTGTGGATCTCCTTTCCGCCCCCCTTTCAGAGGTTCTCCTCTTTCTTCTTTCTCTTGCCCAGCAGGGCTCTACTCTGGGCACTATCTAAGGCTACCTCTCTGCCATTTCAGCCTTCTTAAAGCTACCTGATCAGCCTTCTCTTTTCAAGTCCCCCGTTGTAAATAGATTCTTGAAGGGCATCACTCACATGTTTCCTCCTGTTCCTTTCGTGATGCCTCAGTGGGACTTGAACCTTGTTCTTACTTATTTGATGTGCGCTATTTTCGAGCCACTTCACAATTTCACTCTTCGTCTTCTAACTCTTAAGACTGCATTCCTGGTTGCCATCACCTTTGCCAGGAGAGTGAGTGAGCTCCTGGCTCTATCTTCTAAACCTCGTTTCCTCTCTGTCCATCCGGACAAAGTTGTCTTGAGAACGCGTCCCTCTTTCCTGCCCAAGGTAGTCACAGCCTTCCACATCGGGCAGTTAATCACCTTGCCCACCTTCTTTCCGCCTCCGCATCCCTCGAAAGAGGAAGAGAGGCTCCACCGTCTGGACCCAAAACGTGCGCTCTCATTCTATCTGGACCGCACACGTCAGTTCGACGACCAGCTCTTTGTTGGTTACGTGGCCGCTAAGAAGGGACGGGCGGTGCACAAATTGACCATTCCTCGATGGGTCATTTTGTGCATTAAGGCTTGTTATTCGCTGGCTAAAAAGGAGCCTCCTGTGGGGCTGCATGCCATTCCACTCGGGCCACGGCGACTACTACTGCCCTGGGTCGGGGAGTCCCCTTGCAGAACATCTGTCAGGCAGCTACGTGGGCCTCGCTGCACACGTTTGCTAGACACTACTACCTGGACAGCCAAGTCCGGAGAGATGGCTTTTTCGGCCGTTCTGTTCTCCAGGACTTTCTGGTGTGATCATTGGTTCGCAGACCCACCACTGGGGTTGGTATTGCTGGGGTATCTATTCTAAGGTAAGGAATCTAACACTAACCTGTTTCTTTCAGATACACAAGTTACTTACCTTCGGTAACCAGGGCTGGACTGGTCGTAGCGGGCACCAGGCAATCCCCCGGTGCGCCGCACGGGTGGGGGGGCCGGTTTGAGGCCCCTGGGGGCCGTTTTTGTTATAGAGCCCTGTAACAAAATCAGCCAAAAACCGGCCCTAGCAAAGAGCTCGGCGGCACCCACAACCCTCCCAGGTGGTAGCCGGCAGAGCACTTTGCCAGGGCCGGTTTTGGTTCCCAGTCGGGCACTGTCGGTAACATATATATCTGTAAGAAACAGTAGTTAGTGTTAGATTCCTTCCCGCCCCACCCATCCTCCCCGTTCTGCAAACCGATATCTAGGGTTAAGGTTCATTCCTTTTAGGGCCCTAGTTTCATGCCACAAGTGTCGGTTTTTATCATGGCTCTGAGTTCCTGGCGTGGAAAAGCTATGTATAAGAACTGACGTCAGCACGCGAGGGCGCGTCTAAGTACTCCGATGACGTCATCCCGGCGCCAACGACGCCAACGACAAACGTGAAGCTGCAGACGATGCCTACAGACGCGCAGGGGTACTGCTACGCAAAACTTTCCGGATCCAGTCTGACGCCTGGGGATATTCTAAGGTAAGGAATCTAACACTAACTACTGTTTCTTACAGATATATCGTTACCGAAGGTAAGTAACTTGTGCAATAGTGAAAAACGCAAATGGCTGTAATTCACTATTAGGACATGCCACACACATCAGGTCTTGTCCTACCTTTTACCTACAATGAACCCTGCCCTTGGGCCTACCATAGGGGTGTCTGATATGAAGAAAAGGGAAGGTTTAGGAACTGGCAAGTGGGTGCACTTGCCCAGTCAACATAGCAGTACCAGACTGCACACAGGCTCTGCAATGGCAGACCTGAGACACATTTTTACAGGCTGCTTCTGTGGGTGGCACAACCATTGCTGCAAGCCCACCAGCAGCATTTGGTTTACAAGCCCTGGGCACACTATTATTATAATTATTATTATTTTTTGAATTTCTATTTCACGACAGCTACCCACAAAGGGTTCCCCGGCGCAGATGAAAAAGCCATCAACAGCAATGCCAGGAAAAGACGTATTTGTCAAATAGCCAGGTTTTAAGCATCTTGCGGAATTTGGGGTAACTTGCCTCCGTTTTTATCCTGACCGGGAGGGAATTCCAATAGGACGGCATTAAATAAGTGAAGGATTTTCCTCCCATTCTTGCTAGGTTGTATTTGGGGACCACAAAGTTTCCATGGGAGGTTGATCTCAGATTTCTGGATGGGATAAAGGGTCTGGCCAGAGCATAGAGGTAGTTCAGGGCCATTCCAGTTTTGATATTGTGCATATAAGCAAGTGTTTTGAATTTAACACGATGTTCGATGTTCAACCAGTGTAATTTACGTCGGTGTGATGAGATATGTTCAAATTTAGGTACTTTGCATAGGAGCCTAACTGCAGCGTTTTGGGCCATCTGGAGTCTGTGGGTTATAGTTTTATTCGAGCCCGCATATAGGATATTTCCATAGTCAAGCCGAGAGGTGACCAAGGCATTGACATTAGTTTTCCTGTTTTTTTCCGGTAGCATCCAACATATTTTCCTTAACCATTTGATGATGGAGAAACAGGTGGCGGCGACTTTTATTGATTGTGCGTTCATGCTCAGAGTCTCATCGAGAATAACACCTAGGTTCCGAACTTGTAATGAGGGGGTGGGGAGATTACCCATATTGTCTGGCCAATGTTGTGCGCTCCAAAGGTCTTTCTGTTTTCCCAATATCAGTACCTCCGTTTTCTCTCCATTTAATTTTAGGAGGTTGGTTTGCATCCAGGCTGAGATATTAGTTAGTCCTGTTTTGAGTGTAGAAGTATCATTTGAATTGGAGTTATGTGCTGATAGGGAGAACAGGATCTGTGAGTCGTCAGCATAGGAGTATATGGATAACCCAGATTTTTCAGCAAGTTCCGCTAAGGGTTTTAAGTAGAAATTGAACAATAGTGGGCTTCGGATAGATCCCTGCGGAACGCCATGTGCAAAGGAGTATGTTTTGGAACAGGCGTTCTGCGAGAAGACTTGAAACGGTCTGTCCGATAGGAAGGCCTGAATCCATTTAAGAGCAGCACCGCTTATACCTATCCTGCTCAGTGTGTTAATGTGTACCGTGTGTGATATGGTATCGAATGCAGCGCTTAAGTCTAACAGAATAAGCGCCACAGTTTCTCCCCTATCTAGAAGATAGCGGATTCCTTCCGTGACTCCCAAAAGAGTGGTTTCGGTAGAGAAACCCGCTCTGAATCCTGGCTGTGATGGGTGGAGTAAGTGTTGTGATGTAACATATTGTGTCAAGTGTGCATGTATGTGTTTCTCTAGAATTTTTGATAGAATGGGAGTCAGAGATATGGGACGGTAATTTTTGGTTTCTGCCGGATCAGCATTAGGTTTTTTCAGTCGTGGGTGAATCATGGGAAGTTTCCATGAGGGAGGGGTCGCTCCCTCTTCCATGGATGTATTTAGAAGATGGGCTATGACTGCTAGCACTGAGTGACTTAATTGTCATGGATGCACTAGAGCATGTCGTAATAACATGTATATTTTCCTGTGAGATAATCTCTTGATATATTCCTTCCACTTTATTTATGAAGAAAGCTGCCAATACCTCACACTTAGTTACAGTCAGTATTAGCAGAGTGGCCGAGGAACTCGAGCCTGCGAGTTCCTTTATTGTATAAAAGTTTTTGCACAATTAGAAGCCTTAGTGATAGTTGTATTTACAAACATCGCACGAGCAAGTTCGAATTGTTTGTGATAGTTGCTCAGAGCCTTTTTGTAGGCTAGCTTGGTGGATTGCGCGTACTCTCTTCTCCACTTTCTTTCCAGGGTCTTACAATTAGATTTCATTTCTTTTAGAGATTCGTTATACCATGGTGAAGGTGGCCGGTGTATGTTTCCTTTTATTTTTTATAGTGGGGAGGCAGGTGTTAATGGCTTCAGAGAGCCAACTTTGAACTGTTGCGGCGAGATGATCAGGTTTATGCTCTAAGTGAGGTTTATGAGCGTCGAGATATTCATTGAACTTATTGATATCTAACTTCGAACCTTGAAGTTAATCTGATAATGATCAGACCAGCTAGAGGGAAGCGCAGGAGCACAAGTGATTGTATTTAAATTTGAAAAGACAGGATCCAAGAGATGTCCAGCAATATGGGTCGGCCAGAGTTTAGTAGCTCCAGGTTTAGGGCGGCCATGTCTGAAATGAGTCTGGCACTATTAGTACAGGTAGAATTTTCCAGGTGGAGATTCATGTCTCCTAATACTGTAAAGTTAGCTGTGTTAATGGCAAGAGGCGAAAGAGCTTCCATAAATGTGGAAATCCAGTTGGCAAGGTGGTCAGGGGGTCGATTTACTAAAACTCCTGAGTAAGTAAAATTAGGGGAGAGAGTAAGCTTAAAAGATGCAGCTTCACATGCTGGTATGGGTAGTTGTTCTAAATTACAGTTATAGCTTTTTTTATGTATTACCGCAATTCCACCTCCTTTTCTTTTTATTCGGTCTACTCTTACTATCGCATAATTAGAGGGTAAGGCTGCTGCGATATCTGGGCCGGAGCTCTCGTGAAGCCTGGTTTCCGTGAGGAAAACCACGTCAGGTTGCTCATTAAACAGTAGATCAAAGACGTTGGCTTTGTGTTTTGGAAGAGAGCGGCAGTTTATACTTGTCATAGTGTAGACTTTCCTATTTGGAGATGATTTCTTACCGCGTGTAGTTTATGTGTGTCATGGTTAGGAGTGACATGGAAGCCACAGTGTTCACTGGTAGTAAAATCCATGTTGACGGTTGCTATAGAGCAGTTTTGCCTGTAAGATGTAATAGCAGCTTTCAGGATATCGGCATCATATCGATGATACCCTCTCTTGGTTGTCTGATTTTTTTTTGATTCCTTAATCTTAGAACCAGGCGCGGATGGGTACAGACGGGCTTGCCTTTGGCGCGCCTTCGGCATGCCGGCGGCGCACCCGCAGCGCGTTTCTTTAGGGGCATCCATTTTATGCCTACACTGAGCGCACAAACAACTAATCCGCTGCCCTCTCCGCTACCTCTAAGATGCCGGCTATCTGCGGCAGTCACGGTGTTGTCAGCTTCCCCTGATCAGCACCTAATCATCTGATTAAGGCCGGATAGAGTAACGTGCAAGTGTTGGGGTGAGTGCAGTTTAAAAAAATTAACAAACAATTTTTTAAAAGATTGGATAACAAACAGAGAGCTCCCGGCTTCCGCCTCAGGAGTTGTAGCGTTAAAGGGCAATTTCAGCGCGATCGCAGTTCAGGGTGTCTTTTATGCCTACAGAGAGCGCACAAACAACTAGCCCGCTGCCCACTCCGCTACTTCTAAGACGGCGCCTATCGGCGGCAGTTATGGTGTTGTCAGCGTCCCCTGATCAGCACCTAATCATCTGATTCAGGCCGGATAGAGTAACGTGCAAGTGTTGGGGTGAGTGCAGTTTTAAAAAATGAACAAACAAGTTTTAAAAAGATTGGATAACAAACAGAGAGATCCCGGCTTCCGCCTCAGGAGTTGTAGCGTTAAATGGCAATTTTGGCGTGATCGCAGTTCAGGGTGTCTTTTATGCCTACACTGAGCGCACAAACAACTAGCCCGCTGCCCACTCCGCTACCTCTAAGATGGCGGCTATCGGCGGCAGTCACGGTGTTGTCAGCGTCCCCTGATCAGCACCTAATCGTCTGATTCAGGCTGGATAGAGTAACGTGCAAGTGTTGGGGTGAGTGCAGTTTTAAAAAACTTAACAAACAAGTTTTAAAAAGATTGGATAACAAACAGAGAGCTCCCGGCTTCCGCCACAGGAGTTGTAGCGTTAAATGGCAATTCAGTGCACTGTACTAGGGTCTGACAAGTAAACCAAATCAGCCAATCATGCAGTCACTAATCCATACATCAATTTACAATAGAGAGCACTTGCACTGTGGCACTGGACAGCAGTGGCACAGTGCCCAAAGCATCTAACACCAGTAAAAACACATGAGGCAACAGCAAAAATGGAAGGGAGACCCACGCCAAGGTGCCAGGTCTAACAAGAGTCAACAAGCCTTGGCAACTGCAAGTCAATGTGGTGCACAGGGGTGCTGTTCTAGTGGTTCTGGTGAGGGATACTGGCCACAAACTCAGTGAGAAGACAGGGAAATCCTTGAGGGAGTTGCAGAACCACCCCTTGTGCTGCTGGGCCTTTCAAAGTCTAGAGGACGTCAGGAGCAGTAGACCGGTCAGCTTAGTTGCAGTGCCTGCAGATGCAGGGGAGTGACTCCTTCACTCCAGGGTAGATTCCTTCGGTGACTTTGATGCCCACAGGCCTGTAGAAGAACCCGGATGAAGTACAGGCACAGGCGACGCAGGGGACTGGCAGGACGATGAGACCAGGAGCAGCAGGAGTCTTCCTAGATGCAGTGTCGGTTCCCAAAGGGAAGTCCAGCGAAGTCCAAAGTGCCCAGACTGTAAAAGTAGAAGTGGTTTCCGATCTGAATCTTTTCCCATGACGAATCTAAAGAGCCACCCACAGGTAAACCCTTAAGTACACTAGGAAAAGGATGATTCAGAGGTCCCTCCCAGAGGAGGGACTAAACAGAGGGAAGGTGACTCCTGTGTCCTTTGTCCAGTTTTGCACCAGAGTGGGAGCTGTTGGCTCCCTGAACTGGTTCCAACTGGAGTATGCAAGGAGGGCACCTTTGCCTTAAAAGAAGACTGGTGGCGCTGGCAAGTGTCCCCAGCCCAGCCTAGCCCAAAACACTAATTACTGTCTGGGAGGTGGTAAAACCTCCCTGTAATAGTTAACCTATTGTTCGACCTTCCCCTGCTTGAATCAGGCTCTGCAGCAGTAGAGCAGAATCGTGTATGTGGTCAGCAGCAGCACTAGCTTGCTGTTAGACCCTAAAAGGTTGGTACTGGGAATACAGGGGGCTACCTAGGTGAGTCCCCCAGTACATTGGATCCAACACTGCAATTGGTTTTGAGGTAGGATTCCAACATGTTTGATACCAAACATGACTGGTTTCTGTGCAGCCAATATATAGTTAGACATCTCATAATTAACCTGATGTCCACTATATGAATAGAATGGCTGACCACACTTACAAAGCCGCAAGAGCACCCTCACACTTATAACCAAGCACTCTGCCTTCAGGATTGAAAGGCCTGCCTTAAGGGTGACTTATAGGTTTTAAGTGTAGTGACCTTGGATACAAGAAAACATATATCTGTTGTGAGCAGTGTTAGCACCAACTCACACAGGCTGCAATGGCAGGTCTGTAGTCACAGTTTAAGTGGTCTCTCATGGGTGACATAATACATGCTACAGCCCATGGGAGACCCCTGGTGTACCTATTCCCTGGGTACCTTAGTACCATTACTAGGGACTTTGAAGGGTACACCAGTAACCAATTAGGAAGATACCAAAGCACTAACCATAGTCAAATTTAGGGCAATAGCACAATGACTGGGGGCCTGATTGGCAGAATGCCAGTCAGAGCAGTCAGAAAACAGAATGACACCAGCAAAAAGTGGGGGTAACCATGAAAGCAGTTCCTAATTTCCTACAAGCGTCTTCACACCACTGGCATACTGTAAGGGAAACATGTGAGTGATTGCAGCCACTACCTCGGATGGTTGGGCTCGTTTGACTTCATTGTAAACAGCTGAGACCTGCAGCGGCCATTTCGTGTGGTCTGCAATTCCATCTTTCTCCTAGCAGTGAGTGTAGAGCCAGTCAAGTGAATCGGGGTGGCACCTTCCCCGAGTTGTTATTTTTTAGCAACTGGCGCCTCCCCACCCACTCCCAGTTAGTGCCTCTGACACCATTTGGTGGCCATCTGCAGCATTATCTGCAGAGGATCACACTGTTCTTTCTATCTTAATTTGCCACCCTCTGCCAGAGTTGTGTCGCTGGCGCCTGTCAGGTCGTGCACGTGAACAGGCTCTGTCTGACTACCTGTAGGGTCCCAACTCAGCGCAGGCTGCAGCAGCCTGATATGATTTTCATTTCAATTTTCTGCCAGGAATTGCTGTTGCCGACCGGAGTTTGACTGTCCTCCCTGACCTCGACAGACAGACACTTCAGGGCAGCCTGAGGCAGCAGGATGCTCGCTGCAGCACATAGAGACTATGAGCCGGGTTTTCTGTGAAGGTTGCTGTAGGCTTTCCTCGAAGTGCAGGGGCCTCCTTTTCCCGATAGTTTATGTTGGTTCGACTTCCACGGTAATGGAATCATTTGTAGGTCGAGCCTGAGTCCGCCTGCATGCGCTGCTCTGCGGGACTTGTTGTCCTGCACTATGGAGGAGAAGTCCTGCCCACTCTCCACCGATATCTGTCATTGGTTTGTGTCATTGTCCTTCATAAATGCTGGCCTCTGCTTTCTTAGTAGGCTTGTTAGTCCCTCCTTAGTACTGCCTTGTCTTCGATTGTAACCTTCCAAGGTCACTGGCCCCTATACTTCGGTGGTTACACGGTACGTGTTTTTAAGTCTGTGAGACTCTTTTCTTTAATGAGTTTCTCTACGTGCAGGCACGACATGTGCTGCTTCAGCTGCTTTATTTTGGCAGCGCACCTCGCGATACCTATAGCGTCTGTGTCCTTTTAATTTCTGTGTAACTTGCTCATTTAAATCTGTATATGTGCAGGCACGACTTGCGCAGCTTCAGCTGTTTTTCTGCTTTTTCAAAACCGCAGACCGCGATATTGTTATTGAACACAGTCTTTTTAATGCTTTTTTCCTTTTCTAAGTAACCGCATTTGTGCTATATTTTTTGGTATTAGTTGACCACGATGTTGTTATTATGCGTGATGTTTTCTAATGCTTTTTGTAACCTGGAAGAGTAAAGCACATTTGTCATATAAGTGTGCGGTGTTTTAAATGCTTATTGTCTTTTCTAACCTGTACAACTAAAATGTGTTTGTGCCTCTGCTATTCTTTTGCATTTTCTATAGTACTGATTAGTTTGAGCCAGTATTTTGCTGAACTCACCATGGCAAAAGCTTACTTTAACATGCTCTTTGCTATAGCTGTTCCCCAATGTCATTTGCCGTCACTATTCTGTTTCATTCTCTGTACTACTGCTTAATATGACTTGTATAAGTAACACTGCTTACTTTGCGCCACTGTTTTCGGGGATGCACAACGGCAATTTATTCTGGCACAAAAATTAAGCTTAAGTAATTTGCCCACTATTTACCTGTACAACAATTAATGGCCATTTGTGCCTCTGCTATTCTGTTGCATTCTCAATAGTGCCGCATAATTGAGCCCGTATTTTGCTGAACTCACCACGGCGAAACTGTAGTTTAACATGTTCTTTGCTTCGCAAAACACATTGCTTAATTTGTGACGCTTCTGGTACAAAAGTGAAGATTAAGTACTTTGCCTAAGATCGCAGTATATTGGTGCCACGCCAGGTCTTGACATTTATTGTTAACTTCAAAATAAACATTTTTGCAGTTATAAATTTTCACCAAATCTTTTGACTCTGCTATTCTGTTACATTCTCTATAGTATTGTTTAGTTTGGCTTCACATGCTATTTGACTTGTACAAACAACACTGCTTACTTCGCGCCACTGTTTTCCGGGTCTCATCACAGCAATTTATTCTGGTACAAAAGTGAAGATTAAGTGATTTTCCCACTATTAACCTGTACAACTAAAGCATATTTGTGCCTCTGCTATTCTGTTACATTCTCGATAGTACTGCTTCATTTGAGTCGGTATTTTGCTGAACTCACCACGGCAAAAGCTTACTTTATCATGCTCTTTGCTATAGCTTTTCCCCAATGGCATTTGCTGTTGCTATTCTGGTACATTCTCTATCCTACAACTTAATTTGAGCCAGGATTTTGCTGAACTTACCATGCCAAAAAGCATACTTGAACAGGCACTTTGCCTTGTACAAACCACATTGCTTAGTTTGCGCTGCTTCTGATATAAAAGTGAAGATTACGTAATTTACCCAGGATCACAGTATGTTGGTGCCACGCCAAGACTTGAACTTTGTTGTTAACTTCAAAGTGGGCATTTTTGACAGATTTTCAAAAATGGCATTTCCATCTCTTAATTTTTTTTGTTTCTCTATCCTACTGCTTATTTTAAGTCGGTATTTCCCAGGACTTACCACTCCATTTAATTAGGAACACCGCCTCTTATAGCACAAACTGGACCTAAAGGTTTTTGAGTGCTTTTTATAAGCGGTGACGTTTTACATGCTCTTTGCTTTTTTGTAACCCACATGAATAATGTGCATTTGTGATATCTTTTTTATTATTTGTAGACAGCAATTCTGTTACTTTGTGAGCGGGGTTTACCTTGATCTTTTTGTCTTCTATAAACATTCACTGCTTACTATACTTAGCTGGTTTCTGGGGCTGACCACGGCAATTAATTAGTAACAGCATTGCTTATGGAGCACACTGCATTTAAAAATATCGCAGAGCTTTTTATAAGTACCACTTAATAACATATTAATTTCTGGTACAAAATTAACATTAAGTAATTTGCCCAGGATCACAGGATATTGGTCCCACGCCAAAACTCGGACTTGGTTACCCACCTTCAAAACAGCAGTCTTTGCTTCTAACACAATAACCTTTCCCCAGTGGCACTTGCTTCTAATATTCTATTACATTCTCTATAGTACTACTTAATTTGAGCCGGTATTTTGCTGGACTCACCACAGCAAAAGAGTTGTTTAACATGCTCTTTGCTGTAGCTTTTTCCCAATGGCATTTGGCTCCACTATTCTGTTACATTCTCTATACTTTAATTTTAGCGAGTATTTTGCTGACCTCACCTCCGCAAAAGCTTACTTTAACATGCTTGTTGACTTGTTTAAACCATGTTGGGTAATTTGCGACGCTTCTGGTACAAAAGTGAAGATTAAGTCATTTGCCCAGGATCACAGGATGTTGGTGCCATGTCAAGGTTTGGACATTTTAATTTCTGAAACAAAAGTGAAAATTAGGTAATTTGCCCACAATCACAAAATGTTGGTCCTACGCCAAAACTCAAACATGGTTCCCCATCTTCAAAGGCATCTTGCCTTCTTACACATACCTTTTCCAAATGGCATTTGCCTCTAATATTCTGTTACAATCTCAATAGCACTGCTTAATTAGAGACGGTATTTTACTGAACTCACCACGGCAAAACCCTAGTTTAAGATGCTCTTCGCCTTGTGTAAACCACATTGCTTAATTTGCACCTCTACTAGTACAAAAGTGAAGAGTAAGTAATTTGCCCAGGATCACAGAATGTTAGTGCCATGCCTAGACCTGAACTTTGTTGTTAACTTCAAAGTAGACATTTTTGCCAGTTATGTATTTTTACCAATATTATTTGCCTCTCCTATTCTGTTGCATTCTCTATAGCACTGCCTAATTTGAGCCGGTATTTTGCTGAGCTCAGCACGCCAAAAACATAGTTTAATATGCTCTTTGCCATAGCTTTTCCATAACAGCATTTGCCTCTGCTATTCTAATACACTCTCTATATCAGTGCTTAATTTTAACTGGTATTTTGCTGAAGTCACCATGGCAATAACCATAGTTTAACACGCTATTTGCCTTGCATAAAACACATTGCTTAATTTGCACCGCTTCTGGGGCAAAAGTGAAGATTAAGTAATTTGCCCAGGATCACAGGATGTTGGTGTCACGCCAAGACATGGACATTTTCATTTCTGAAATAAAAGTGAAAATTAAGTAATTTGCACACAATCAGAAAATGTTGGCCTACACCAAGACTCAAACTTGATTCCCCAGCTTCAAAGCTGCCATCTTGCCTTCTTACACTGTAGCTTTTCCGCAAGTCTGATATTCTGTAGCGTTCTCTATACTACTGCTTAATTTGAGCCGGTATTTTGCTGAACTTACTACCGCAAATGCGTAGTTTAACATACACTTTGCTATAGCTTTTTCCCAATGGCATTTGCATCTGCTGTTCTGTTACATTCTCTATACTACTGCTTAATTTCAGCCAGTATTTTGCTGAACTAACCATGGCAAAAGTGTACTTTAACATACTCTTTCCCTCATAAAAACCACATTGCCCAATTTGAGCCATATTTGATATGAAAGTGAAGATTAAGTAAGTTGTCCAGGATCACATGGTGTTGGTGCCATCCGTATGTTCTCCCCTTCGCACCTTAGTTCTCACTTATGATCTACAGAGTCTTGATCACTGAAGATCGAGTTGAGCAGACACAAAGTTAGAATGTTAGAAACTTGACTTTTCTCGCTAGCTTCCTTTCACCCAATGTTTCATTTTTACCATTACTTATGTTTCACTCGCTTAGAACTCCATTCAGTAAACAGGGCTGTAAATCTTGTTTTTTATTTGGTCACAAATGTGGCAGCTGTGTCTCTGTTCCCAGTAGTAATTCCCCTATCTTAGTCCTCTATGCAGTGCTGCAGTTGTGTCTCTGTTCCCAGTGATAATTCATCATTCCTAGTCCTCTAGACAGTGCTGCTAGCTGCTTCTCTGGACCCAGTAGTAATTCCTCATTCTTAGTCCTTTACACAGTGCTGCAGCTGTGCCTCTGCTCCCTGTGGTAATTCCCCATTCTTAGTTCTCTAGACAGTGCTGCAAGCTGCTTCTCTGGTCCAGTGGTAATTCCTCATTCTTAGTACTCTACATAGTGCTGCTAGCTTCTTCTCTGGTCTCATTGGATATTCTTCATTCTAAGTCCTCTTGACAGGGCTGCAGCTGTTTCTCTGTTCCCAGCGGTAATTCCCCATTCTTAGTTCTCTAGGCAGTGCTACTAGCTACTTCGCTGTTCCTAGCCATAATCCCTCATTCTAAGTCCTCTAGGCTGTGCTACCACCGCATCTTTGGTCCTCTTGGTAATTTCTCATTCTATGTCCTCTACACAGTGCTACTACCTGCTTCTCTTGTCTCATTGGTAATTTCTCAATCTAATTCCTCTAGACAGTCCTGCAGCTGCTTCCCGGGTCCCAGTGGTAATTCCTCATTCAAATCCTATAAGCAGTGCTGCAGCTGTATTTCTGATCATACATCCACAACACTCTAAACCAAAACACATAGATAAAAGACATTGTCACTTACAGTGGCAATAGCTCTAACTCTGACAAATGCGAGACCCTCTGCATTGCAAATGCTTGTTCTTTTAAAAATAGTTTGTAAGTTGTTTCAGCTGTTGTGCTGCAGAGGCCCACATGTTGCGTGTGCTGGGTGTCCCTCTCCCGAGGGTGTTTTCAGACTGTTTGCTTTTACTTTACTTTTTGAAGTGCAGAGGCCTGTGTGTTCTGTATATTTGCAAGCAGTTGCAGAAAGTTCTGGGCATGCTTACTTCTGTTTTAGTGGTCAATCGCCCTTTTAACTACAACAATGTTGGGACCACCTCTCCCCTCACATGCTGTTTTTACTCAAATAAACCCACCTTCTGCCGAATTCCTTGTGTGCCCAGGAGTTTTCTGGCAACAATTGAAATCATGCCAAGATAAATCTTGTGAATACTATCCCTGCTGGAGCAAGATCAGCGTTTTGTCTAGTGGCAGTTTTCACCACTCCTGAAGTAGCATAGAGAGTTAAAATGCTTGCTGCAAAGAACATGTATATGCAGATCACTAAAGAGCATTTCATGTGAGGAGCTCAGTCGGTTACTGCTTTTGTCACAGAGATCCATGTGTTATTTACAGTTCATAAATCACAGTCCTAAATTACAATCCTAAAATCACACAATTACGAAAGGCCTGTTTTCAAACTGCGTGGTGAAGGTTAGAACATTATTCCCCCCCTCAGACTTTCATTAACCTAATGTTACCAAAAAGCTTAGTTCAGGTAGAAAACATAGTTTATTGTAAAACCAACCACTGTGGTATGTTTTAAATTCTGAGTTTGTGCTTCTCCGGACCAAACACTGTTCAAATATACTGCCTACTAGTATGGATTACACGATTCCCACAACTTGTAATTCTCACTGTTTTATATAACGTTTCCTATAGACTGATTTATGCACATATGATTCATTGTCTCTTATAATGTGTATCTGATGTAATGTGCTCTAAAAGCCTACACTGGTGTGAGGATTGCTATAAAATGAATGAAACACATGAAAGGGAGGGATTAGTGCCCTTCCATCTTAGGCGCTTTGCCGCAGTTTCAAGATCCTCTTAAAGTTTCTCATTGCTCATATAGGTATAACTTCAGGTATTTATCTGTTTCCATGGACTTCATTGCTTGATTTTACACTTGAGAAAGTGTCACTCTTAAGTGTCATACATTGGTTGTTAAATGTGACTCATAAGTACGCTGAAACTATGAAAATGTCACACATTAGCAATCTCAAACCTTGACAGATATGCCCTGGTGGGGGTCTTCATCTAGGTCCGAGGCCTGCACCATTTCCCCAATGGCAGCTGCTGTTTGCAAGTACTGTGTTAGTCCTGTATCATCTGCTCTAGATCAGGGACATGGTCTGATCATGGAGGACGGTTCCTGCGTCACCTGCCTGCGTGGTGCTGGCTTGACCACGTCTCCTGAGATCCGCGTGGTGCCCATGGAGACATGGACCTGCCGACTCCAAGTTACCTCAGGGGTGTCAAAAAAATGTGTTTTTCCCTTCACCACAATTTGCAGGCGTGCAGGGGAAAGGAGAGAATACTTCATGTTGTGTGTTTGCATAACTGACGTTTCACGGCAAGAAAAGAATTGCTCAGCCTCTGCACTGTGATGGTGTAATCCGGGAATAGCATTATACATTCATTTTCCACCGTGATGTCTGTGAGCGCCCGCACTTTTAGCAGTATCGAATTCCTGTCCCTGTAATGTAGCAGGCGGAGCAGCAAGGCCCACATATTTGATTGTGGGCCTGCTCAATGGAGAAGAACTGTGATAGCGCTTCTGGGGGGATCAGTTTGTATATCCAGCGTTCCATGTATGCTTCAGCATCCCTACCCTCCACTCCTTCTGGCAATCCTACCACGCAGTTATTGTTCCTTCTGGAACGTCCTTCGGAATCATCTGCTGTGCGCTCCAGGATGTGTACGCAGTTAATCAATCTTTGCATGGAGGTCTCCATCTCATGAGTTTTAGGTGTGATTTCATTTAGGATGTATTCCATGGAGTGTATTTTGTCATCAAGCTTGCGGTGGTCTGCATGTAGTAAGGTGAGGTCAGCCACCACATTGTCGATCTTGTTTTCGAGAGATGTTCTCGTCTATTTTAGTGAGGCTCCAAGTCTCTCCGGTGCCTTAAGGACTGCATCTAATTAGTTTCCCATGGACGCCGAAGGGTTTGAAGCTTCTGGAATGTCTAGTTAGTCTCGGGGATGGGTGCGTTAGGGCCACCAGTTCCTAACTTCAAGTGACCCATAGGACTAGGCATGAAGAGTGCTCTTCTTGCAGTGGCACAGGCAGGTGGATTATAGGATCCTGTCTGACCACGCCAATGTAATCCCAAGTCGTGGCAGTCTGGGCAAGTTCTGTATGTTCATGGTAAGGTATTAGAGAGAGTGCCACCTGGGATTTGTATTAAAGAGCCACAGTCAGAACTCAGGTGGTTGTGTGGCAGCTCAATTCCTACTGGAAAGTACAAACATAAATTCCTGTAATTTATAGTGGCATCAGGAGAGCATTATGGCTTGCCATGTGTCTCAAGATGTAGGGCCTGCTTGAATGCTTTAGTGGATCCCTAGAGAGTGCAGCTGCATGAGCAGCCTGGCGGCGTGATGGATCCAGGTATCTAATCCACAACAGTGACATCAGGAGCAAAAGAAGTTAGGGGTGTCGTGAGCACATGGTAAGGAGGCATCTGAGGTCCCAAAAGCAGTACCAGGCTAGCTGATGGATCAGGCGCGATCTCGGTCTCCACAGCAGCAAAGTAGGACCTGCAGCGGGGCACCCCGCGCTCACGTTGGCTGGCGGGTGGGACTGCTTATCCAGAGTCCCCAAAGCAGCTGAGGTCAAAATGTGCAGTACCAAAGGGAAATAACAGGGGAAGGGAAGTGCACCATGCTTGGCTGTGGGAAACCTTAAGCACTAAACTCCGGACACAGACCTCAATTTAATCCCAGCACCAAAGGGGCATGAGTGCCAGAAGACTACAGCTCTCCCTGGGGGCCCAAGTGTCCAGGTCCTGTCCATTTAACTATTCGGCTGGGCGTGGTGACAGGCTCACAACAACTCTCTCCCTCGCCCAGGCCCGTGTGTACAGAAATCTTACCTGCAATAGCAGCCACCACGGGGGCCTCAGTATGTCACGCTTCCAGCAGCGCCTCAGGGGCCAATGCAATAGACACTCAGCAGCAACAGTCATGTAAGGAGGACAGCCGATAAAGTGCGATTCCAAGTGGCGGGGCCCAGCAGCATCTCCAGCCACCACTGTGCTCCAGTAGCTCCCTCCTCTGGGCCCAGACTAAGTCTGGCAGCAACGTGAGGGTGCCCAACCCCAGTCACACCGGGCATCGAAACGAATCGGCACCAGGGGTCCACACTTTCCGGGAGCAGGTTAGTCTATGTCGCAGTTCCGGCTCTGTCTTTTTGCATTGATTCCTTGACTTCTGGTCCTCTATGTCCTGGGCGGAGCTTTAATATATTGGTAGCAGGAGATTTTGAAGCCAATCTGGGGGATATATCAGATTTTATTGAGTCCCAGCCTTCAGATTGGTTTTATCAACCCTTTAGTAGGATTGTGATGCTAGAAGTTTACTCCTCTTTCCTATCTTAGTTAATAATAATATGTGTAATGCTTTTCATTTTCTTGATGAAGATGTATCTAATTTTGCAACATTCATTGGGATAGGACTGTGTTACATTATTGATCATGTCTTTGTGTCCAGAGACATGTTTACTAGAATGGTCGAGGGTGGTGTTATTTCTTATGTATTTAGCGACCATAATGTTCAATATATATCTGCTACTTATCTTGTGCTGGCTCAATGGTGCATGTTGGTGGGTAATTCCCTCATAAAGATGAAGGATAATTTGAACAGACTAGTATGGAGGCACACAGAGACCAAACCAGTGTTTGCTAAATTAGTGGCAAATAACCAGATTAACGTTCTCAATTGTCTCTCTTTGCAGACTGATCGTTGCTTGGTGGTCGACTTATTTGTGGCCTTGGGAAATGCTATCAGAGCAATCCTTACAAAGAAGGCTAGGGCAAATGATCAATGCTTGGCCTCTTAGTTTGATAAAACCAGAAGGGTGCTAAGTTGGAAATTGCATCAAGCTTCGGGCAGGCAAAAATCCCTAGGAACAGAGAGGAAATAATCAATCAGCTGTAGAAGAGATTACTCATGGGTATTGGAGATGAGGAAAGCTGAAATAAGAAATATGCACTAGGATAAGTTGGTGGAAGCCTGTACATTGAAAGATTATAGGGCCTACTGGAACCTGGTCAACAATTATTCCTTGGATGATGCACCCAAGCAAAGCCCTGGAGTGCAACATTGCTACGGAGGACTGGGTAAGCCATTATTAGCGCATTTACGCCCTGAAGGGTAATGCCTTTAGTGCAGAGGTCTTCAAACTGTGGGGCGCGCCCCCCCTGGGGGGGCGTCGGTGAGTTGTCAGGGGGGGGGCGCAAATGCCTCAGCAATGACATGTAAATGAGGATGGACTGGCAGTGCGGCGATGTTGATCTGCTGCATTTCCAGGCTGTTCATTTACTCTGAGCCCTTGAAATGAGAACTGAGATTAGAGTTCTGTGGGGGCGGGGGTCAAAGAGGCTGCTAAAAAAGTGTTTTGACAGTCATATAAGTGTCAAATTATTTTGCCACATACATATGCTTACCAAATGCTATACAATACAAGGTTGTTATTTTTCTTCATTTTCACATTTCATTATTTTGCTTTTGTTTTTAAAATTGCGTTCAATTTGGAAGGCTCTATGGGTATTTCCAAGTTTAACTTGAATTCTTTATCTGAGTCTCCCACAATCACTATTTCTGCAAGAAAAGAAACTTGCGTTATTATTTGCCCGTTAGACTTCCTGCTATGGATCCGAGATAAAGGGCACAATTCTCAAAAAGAATTCAATGGGAGCTAATTAAGAAAGGCACAGTATACTTGTGTGGTGACAAAATGAACAATTTAGGCGATGCACAAACTTTAACATTTGCATAATCCATCATTGTTTTATGGTCATTTGTGTCAAATGTACATGGACATATTTTTAAATCACACAGAATATTTGAATGTTGTCCTTTGCAGAAGTCTTCAAACTGTGGGCCCGCCCCCCTTGGGGGCATGGGTGGGTTATGAGGGGCATAGAAATGCCTCTGCAAGTACATGTAAATGAGGATGGCCTGGAAGTGCGTGATGTATATTTGCTGCATTTTCAGGCTGTCTTCATTTACTCCAGGCCCTTGAAGTGAGAACTGTTATCAGAGTGCAGTGGGTCAAAGAGGTTGCTAAAAAAAAGTAAAAAGTACGAGTTTTGTGTTTTCACAGTCATGTAAACACAGTAATAACTTAATTGAAAAATAATTGCACGTTAAACTAACTGGTGATAAATGCACTATTTTAGGTTATGAAACCTCAGTTAGTGACTACCATCACTCCAGATGTCTGTGTGTGTTAAAGCTGAGCGACACATAATTGAACCCTAAGTGGTGCAGAGGGATAGTGACCTTTGTATTTATAGTTAGGGCCACTGGAATTATGAAATTGTGCAGTTTTGGCTTTTTGCTCATAGTAATGGAGATCCTGCATTTGCCACATAATTCATCATCTATTGCTGCATAATTTGTAGATATTAACAAAAAAATTGTTTAGAGCTCAAACGGTTCAAAAGTTTAAAAAAATGCAGCAACACGTTACCCCCGCAGTGGAAGGCCCTTTGTAAAGGTTGACTGGTTACCTTTCTGTTACTTATTTCTATATGTGGGGGTTAAACTGGTACTTATGAGGGGCAATATATGCCAGGACAGTGTTAACAAGTATACAAATTATAAAATAATGTAGCAATGCTATCACAAAATATGCAGCATTATGCATCATAATTCGCCTTTGTTTGCTGCATAATGTAGTCAACCCTGCTGCATAATTTGGCCTTCTCCTGCCACATAATTCTAGTGGCCCTCTTTATAGTGCTATAAGGTCTCAGCCTACGGCAGAGAGCACTGTGAATATGTAAGTCATTATTTTAAAATAGTATTTACATATTCTAAGCTAAGCTGCTGCAAAAGGATGCAGTGATTGAGATAATAAAACTTCTTAAAAAATTGTAAGTAATCAAATTGTATCCAATGCAGATACTTATATAAGTGTCTCCTTTTTTATTTTTTTCTCGGAGTTTTATATAGCGCGAACTTGACCCGCAGGTATCGGGTATCAGAGCGCTTTACATAGCACCAGTTGCATTACATGAGGACACATTCATTTTTGTTAGGCACTGGGAGATTAAGTGATTTGCCCAGAATCACAGGATGTTCAGCGTCATTGCTGAGACTCGAACCCAGTTCCCCAGATTTGACCCCTACATTACATGTCAAAAAGAATAAATCTTTGTCACCATGAAGCTTTAAGCAGAGCAACTGAAATTATTCAGCAAGAGAACCACATTATGCGGCAGGGTTGACTAAATGATGCAGTAAGAAAAGGTAAACTATGCCGCTCAATGCAGCACGTTTTTTTTGGTTAGCATCACTTCAATATTTTGTCATTTTATCTCATAGTAACGCTGTCAGGGGAAATATTTCACCTCATTAGTACCAGTTTAACACCCAAATACAGAAGTAGGCAACTACAAGATTACGAGTGAATGTTTGCAAAGGGCCTTCCACTGCTCCGGAACACTTTGCCACTTTTTAAGTAACTTTTGTTCCATTTGAGCTAGAATCAAGTTTTTGCTGAAATCTACAGCTTATGCAGCAGATTTTGGATTCTGTAGCAAATGCGGTAAATTCATATTGATGTGGAAAACACTGCTGCTGCAGAGACTCATAAATCCTGTGGCCCTGGCTTTAAGTGACTCAATCAGTTAGTGGCTGGTAAGAAGGCTGGCTTCATTTTTAACTTTCTGCACTACCACAAGACCCTTCGCTTTCAGGCAGAGGCACCACAAAGTCAGCTTAAACCGTTCAGGGGCAGTTTGTTTTGTGAAAGGTGAGTCCAAGGGGTCGCAGGTAGAAGGCCAGCAGGGTTGCACTCTGATGCAGAGCCCTAATCCTTCCAACCCCTGGTGCCACACAGTAATGGTTGAGGAGAAAAAGGAAAGGAACGAGATTGATAGATATTGCCAAAGAGATGGCCCAGAATAGAGAGCACTGTATGGGGACTCATTTTTATGTTTAAAATGGCCATAGACCGCTTCTTCAGAGAGGTACCCCAAAGAAGGGAACAATATAAGTGGCATTTATGTTTTTAAAGCGCCATTCATCAGTACAGCAGGTACTTCTGTCAGGTGTATAAGTGGCCACTGTTGGAAGCAGATGCAGCAGGACTGGAGCCCAGGGGATTCAGGGGCCCACTACATCACAATTATGAATGTGTACCTTTAAAAATAGGGCATGGGAGCCTATTTTCGATTCTATCCTTAGGACTGAGGTGCTGGTCCGTCATTGTGGGGAAGAGGTAAAAGATGCATAGGAAATAGCCTGCTACTCAGGACTGCAGTTATCAGTAGTGCAGCAGGTGTAGTTGCATTGGGGTCCAGGAGTGTGAGGGGCTCACATCACCCCAATTACGGGGAGCAGTATTTGGAATACTACTTGTTTTTGATTGAAGCATTTGCTGTTTTATAAGTCCCATATTTGTGCGGTTTATGAGCTATGGAAAAAGTACTCCTGAAATCATCTCATAAGTCCAGCATACAGCCATATCCGTTCCGCACCCCCAATCCTTTCCATAAAGTTTTGGGGGGGGGGGCGATCCAAAACATTTTGCTTAGGGAGGCTCGGAGCAAATAAGTTTGAAGACCTCTGATGTAAGTAGTAAATCTTTCATTGTCTAATATGGAAGTGTGTGTGTGTTGTTATTTAGAGGAAAGTGCTGGAGTGAGCAAGTTGATACCCAACCCTAAAATGTGCCTAGAAAGTGTAGTTGTTGTACCTAGTTCTGTCTAATATGTTCTGTGGGATGATGTGCTAATGTTGAGTACTCTTGGGGTCCCATGACAGCTATTTATACCATATCTTAGCTGTGTCAGGTGCTTGCTCTGTTCAAAAGGTACAAATGGACTAGCTTGGGTAGCAATGCAAGGAAAGACTTCTAGAGGCTCTATTTAGTGACTGGTATTACAATTAGTATCTCTCCAAAAAGTATTGTCAGTCAAACGTAAAAATAAATCATTTACATTAAGTATTGCTTTCAAATGGGGAGGAGTGGAGTTAATAATAAGCAGACAACTGACCAAACAGCAGCTATTTGGCTGTGCTCAAGACAATAGTAATAAACATTATTTAATTAAATATATACTCACTGAAGAAGAAGAAGGATCTTAATTTCGGCCATGGACATTGACCATAACTGTACATTCAAAACAATAAACAACAGAAATTTGACAGTATAAGATAAAAGTAAAAAACACAATAAGCAAATAAAAAGACAAGTTCCATGCCCAAATGTTAAAATACAAGATATCGATAAATATAAGTTAAAATATCAAGCAATTCCGAAGTGTAACAGCAGATTTTAAGAACAAGCCTATTCTGAAACAGACGTCCTGAGACTGCAATGACTGAAGATAATAATGCGCTGCTCTACATTTTTTTATTTTAGCTTACCGTCGAGCCGGAATGAATAAACCGATTGTCATTTCTCTGTAAAACCTTTTGTCTATTCTATTTCTTAAAAGCAGGCACTATTTTAGCAAATCCCCAAGACTTATGGAACCCACCATAACAGGAGAACTTAAAGAGGTTCACAAGCAAGGGGGGGGCAAAGGTTAATATTGGCCTTGTGCAGGTTCAATTGGACTCTGTCTGGGCCAGGAGCTTTATTGGTCGGGCTTTGCTGGATGGCTGAAATGACTTTTTCCAGAGAAAAAGAAATTTCCACTGGGAAGTTGGATTGGAAGCATCTCACTAAAGCCTTTAGTGAGATGCTTCCAATCCAACTTCCCAGTAAGTCTTACATGCATACTATCAGTGCACCCCAGAACAAGTGCATTTACATCTAAAAAGAACTCATAGGATCTAGCCAGCATAGTGCAAATAGCAAGTGGATGATTATTAGGACTTTTCAATACCACCCAATACATCCAGGTAATTTACCTATTTTCATAAGCCAGATAACTCAGCAAGCACATAAGCATCTTGGCTAGAGCCCTGGCCACACCAAATAAATATATACTGCTTAAGACAAAACAAGGAATATCTTCAAACTGCCTGCTACTCAGTACAAATCACAAACAAAACCAGACTAGTCTTCAATTGAATCGGAGCTTTGTCTAGCATGTGAGGCTGTCCTTAATCGGTGTGGCATATGCCTGGGCATTTGATGACTGCATGCCTTACATATCATGGTAGCAGCCTAACAAATATGTGTTGTAATTAAAATAGGCTTAAACTTGCTTTAGCATTGTGGGTATTTCGTTATTTAAAACTTATTTTTTAATCCTGTTCTTATTTCATTTTTTTATTTTCAGTGATGCCACCTCTTGTGATGTCCTCAGAGTCTAAACTCACATGATATCATTTCCTATAATCCCACCAGAGCCACTGTCATGTGATATCACTTCCTGTGATGTCATTACAGATCAAAGTGTGTGTGAAGTCACTACCACTACACCTAACGTTTTGCTGAATCGACATTCATGATTTGTCCATTAGACCACTCTAACATTATGTATGTGGACACTACAAACTATGTGAAAAAGAGATTGGAAATTATACAGAATGCTGATGTCAGGCTGTTATGCCAGATACCAGGAACTCTTTCTGTTCTCGCCACACTTATGTTTTTTTGCAATATATTTTATTGGCAGTTTTCTCAATAAATAGTAGACAATGGTGCTGGTGTAGGTGCATATTGTACATTCTGACCCCAGTGTAATAATTGTCGCCACATTAATGTAGAATAATAGAGTCTATGCATACTGTTGTCAGTAGGACACAAGTCCTAAAGAAAGAAGTGGGGGGACTTATCTAGTTAGGCAGCATGCAAGTGACATCACGGCGCGTGACATTACCTCGCAAGACATCACAGAACATGACATCACAGCGCATGACATTACATATGGCATCACAGGAATTGACATCATAAGAAGTGGCATCACAAGCCACGACTTTAGTATGTACATGCGATGTAAAGCACTCTGACACTGCTTTCGGATGAGTAGTGCTATACAAGAAAAAATAGTGGTACTTAAATTATTTCAACGCCTCCTCATGGGAAGTAAGCACTATAAAAATTACATTTATTTTGTGTAAATACTGGGAGAGACCAATACATCTGACATTCTTACAGTGTATGCATATCTAGTAAACAGAGCCTGAACAAAGTGAAAAGCTGCCTCTCTTAACCTCTTCCATGCTCATGACGAGCTCAGCTCGTCATGAGGCACGGTTGAACTGCACTCATGACGAGCTGAGCTCGTCACAGCCGTTGGAACGTACGCACGTGGGGATAATTACCCCGCTGTGCTGAAAGTTCGAAAAACGGGTGTGGTTGTGACGAGGTGCAGCTGCACTGTGCCTCATGACGAGCCGAGCTTGTCGCAAGCACAGCGGCGCCGCGCGCAGCCCCACTCCCCACGCACAGGGGGGGAAAACACCCCGCAGCGAAGGGGTTAAGAATGCATGAAGTGTTAACCTTTGATTCCCCTCTGCTGCATTTGCTTCTAGGTGTGAGGCTCCTGACTGCTCCCAGCCAGGAGACTCAAACAAAAGGAGGCCTGATGACCCCTCAAATGTAATATTTGTTATGGGCCCAGCAGTAGTCTAAAATATGAAAGCGCCGTCCCCGCCTGCACCTTGTTGCTTGTTGCAAATGGAAAGCAGACACGGTGCAGGCGCTTCTGAAAGTGTCCCGTTTTTGGAAATTACATTGGGGCGAGTTCAGCACATTATATAGTGGGCCACAACTTCTTGGTAGGGTGGACAGCATTCGCCCTGTGAAAATAGTGAGTGAATGCCATCCACCCGCGTGTATCCCCAACTCGTGCCCTGCTTATCAGGCAAATGAAAGAGTTACCTAATGTCCGTGGTCCATCAACCCTGTCATCCCAAGGATCATACGCTTATACAATAACACGTCCACCAAACTATACCAACTACCTTACCCCATAACAAGGTCCGAAGATAGCACCAGTCATAGATATGCATCACGCAGCAGCATCACGGCCGGTACTTCTTGCAGGAGCAGCGAGGCTAGGCAAGGGAAGTGAAACAGAGGTGGGGGAGGGGCAGTCACAGCACGCCAACCTAGCGTGGCTATTGAAATTTGTCTTGTGAGAGTAATACAGAGGGAGGGTAATATTCCCGAGGGGGGGGGGGGAGAGAAGGGAGGGGTGGTGCCGCAAAAGGAAATGGTATGGTTGCTCGTATCCCTGGGTTGGTGTGGGAAAGCAGCCTCCAAGCGGGTGCCCACACAGTGCAACTCCTCCAACAAAGTATCCCAGGCCCGGGCCACTTCCAAAGGGCACTGCCCCTTTTTTTAATCCCCGAAATAGATTTGCACTCTTACACCCCACCCATCTCAACCAGTCCATCCTCTGTTTAGAGAACTCAGGGCCCCTTGCAGATCTGACGCTTCGCTGGAATTAAGGAAAGATCTACAAATTTAGTGGTATTCCTACATTTAGCAGGTCTCGGAAACAGCCACAATAGACAATCTGCTAGGTAAACAGGTAATTTATTTATAAGTGCCAAGACCACTCCCTAAACTCGCCTGATTGGGGCTGCTTCACACAATGACACATATCATGAGGTATGCTCTGCGAATATAATAGAAATTGATCAACTTAAAATGTGCATGAGAAATACAGGGTACACCAGCCAAGATTTTACCCCAGTCTGCTCCAGTAATACGACTACTGATATCGGCAGCCTAAAAGGCTCTGAAATTGTGAAGTGGAAAGTACTTTTCTGCCCACAACGCCAAGTACAATATTGTAACAGCTCAGTGTCTACCGCCCTGTAGCGTAGCCGGCTCGTCATGTCCACATCGCCACCATTGCCTGAGCAGTGCATTGAGCACCCCCAAAAAAAGAAAGTGAGCCGCTGGCAGTTCATAGACCACCTGCAAGTCCTCAAAGGACTGCAACATTCCAGAGTCATGAAGATCTCCAACTGTTTCCACCCTGAGGAACAGAGGAGCAGACCAAGGGAATAGTGGGCGGGCACCATCGCTCTCTGTAAGTACCATAGACAGCAGTGTTTTGCAACTGTTGGAGGGTGCAAGGTTCAGCTTTAAACTGTTTAAGCTCAAGCATTAGTTGCGTCAGCCAGGAATGGGGGATTGCGTACCTCATCTGATGGGCCACCCGAGTACTACTGACTATCCACCTATTGACCCACTGCAACTAGGCCACGTTATATTACACCTGAAGTTGGGATCCACCAAACCACTGTCCTGAACAGGTCGTTGAAGTTTTGCAAGAGCCACTTGGCACCTACCCCCACCCCAAATGCGATCAATAAGCAAGATATGCATCTCTTGAAACGTGCACCGGGGATTACGATATAGAGGGTGGCAAAATAATACAACAGCCTAGGCAAGGCTATCATTTTGGCAATCGCCACCCACCCCCATCCTTATGGAGAGAGTCTTCCAGAAACGTACCATCCCACAGAGCTCAGTGAGCGCTCTACCTGGATTACCCTCAAGCAAATCAGCCTCTATTCTGTAAAGCTAGATCCCTAGATATCGAAAAGTGGTAATCACCCATGGAATCCCCGCACGTGGAGGCAGTCCCCCTTCCCACTCATGCAAAGGGAACACACTAGTTTTCTGCCAATTTAGGGTCAGGCCTGATAGAGTCCCCAAGTCCTCCAGAAGACAAGTGGCCCCGGGGACATCCACCTGGGGGTCATGAAGAAGGAACAGTGTGTGCTCACAGTGCAATGTGATGCACAACTCCTCTGAGTTCAGTTTCTCTGTAAAAGGTGGCATCCTGGGCCCTGCATGCCAGGGGCTCCACTGCAACAGCAAAGAAGAGCGGGGATAAAGGACAACCCTGTTGAGTGCCCTCTCTATCCCTTAGGCTTCCGATAATATCCCCTCTGTTCTGACCCACGCAGTAGGGTCTACATACAATAGCCTGGCCCATTCTATGAATGAATGAATGAATAAAACACTTATAAAGCGCATGGCTACCAAAGGCCTCCCAGCGCTAGAAGACACCCCTAAAACTGCAAGTATAGAGGAGATCAGGAAAACAAGAGAGTTTTAAGATGCTTGCGGAAAAGAAGATGATTGACTTGAAGACGAATAAAATCGGGCAGCTGATTCCAGCTTTTAGCAGCAATGACAGAAAAGAGACGGCCCGCCACTCCGGATTCGATTGAATCCCTCCCCAAGACCCATGTGGAGCATCACTGCATACAAATATTCCCAGTCCAAGCTATCAAAGGCTTTTTTGATACCTATGGACATCACTGCTACCTCCTCTTTTATAGAGGATAAAGCAAGCAGCAAAGCCGTCATACGCCTGATATTCATCACTGATTTCATCTCCGGGATAAAGCCCATCTGATCAGTATGTATAAGCCGACGCATATCGGGCAATAGCTGTGTAGCCAACACCCGGCTGAGAATTGATAGTGGACCATATGAATCCAACTCCTCAGGGGTCTGGCCTTGTTTAAGGAGGGGGATCATTAATGCCTCCTTCATCTTAGGAGGCAGGACCCCTTTCTCTCACGCCATCCGGTAGATCTCAACAAGTGAGACATGTGTTGAGCAATATAAGTGGAATAGAACTCCACCGGGAGCTTCTGTGACCCCAGCACCTTACCACAGGCCATGGCTTTAATCTCAGCCGTGATCTCGTACGACAAAATGTCTGCACCCAGAACCTCTGCAGTGTCCCATAGCAGAGTCGGCAAAGACTCCAAGAAAAGACTCCGAGATTGTGGGTCCGCAAGGGGGGTGAGCATACAAGGCATTGTAGTATGTGTGGAACAGACCATAAACACAGGCCTTGTCTCCATCGGCTAATTACAGGATCTGTGAGCCTCATTTAGTGGAGCAGCCAAGTCAGCAATGCCCAGGGGTTGTCTCATTCTGCATGGGCTCTAATAATGCACTCCCTGTAATCAAAATAGCAGAGCTTCTCCACGAGAGCCGCCAGTTTCTCCTTATCTAGCAACAAGGAACTGTGTACCGAGGGGTCAGTGTGCCTACAACATTTCATCAACCAAAGCGTAACCTCCTGTACCACGTCGCCTCCTGCAGTGACCAACACCCCGCCTGATCGTTGTAGTGACCCTGATTATCGCTTTAAACGCCTCCCATTCAAGCAAGACAGGTGCACTGGACTCTGTATTCTCAGTAAAGTAATGCCTTTTTTTGTCCCCTATAGTCTCACAGAACACTTGGTCTTCTAAGTTATCGCTCCTAAGGTGACTAATAGGTCTGTGTTGGGGGCATAAATATTAACAATTGTTAAGTGCTTCCCCCCCAAATGGTCACTCATCACTGTATAGTGCCGTTCCTTACCTACACTTTCCTCCAACACTTGAAGTTGCGTTCCTGGCCTGACCAATATTAGAACCTCTCTAGCGAAGGCTAAATGGGTGCTGTAAGTCAGGTGGCCTAGCCAGTGTGTCTGCAACACCATCCCCTATGAAGCGGTGAGATGTGTCTCTTGCAGGAGGGCGATATGGGCTCCCTGTCTCTTCAGGGAAGCCTGAATCCTGTAGCACTTGGATATACTATTAAGACTCCGAACATTCCAGGATATCACCTTATAATTATTCAGTGAACATGCCATCGCTAAAGTCAATCAAAGGCAGCGCTCCCTGAGAAAGGGCGCCCCAAAGACCATTCCCCACCCCCTGCAGACAGTTCCTCGACACAAGCATCAAGTTCTCCCTCCCAGTATAGAAAGACTACAATCCCACCATCCAAACAATGATATACCAGAACAAAGAAACCATGTTTGAATCACACAGTGCACAAATGTGGGGCAGTGGTTGTCTCCAAGCAAAATAAACTACTGGAGCTCAACAAGTAATCTGGGCTTTGTTGGAAAAAGCAAAAAAGCCAATGCACCCCACCCGCCACTTGCAGTTTCCATTAGCACAATGTCCACAGGTCGCAGGGCTCCTTCACCCCAGGTCGTCAGCTGTACAAGGCATGAAACTCGGCATCAGAGATGTTCAGGGTAGAGCCAGAGTTGGTGTCTGAATCTGAGGCATTGGAAATCTTGTCACCATCAACTGGTCTGACGTCCATGCCAGTCTCCCCAAGGTTCGCTGCCACTGCATTCAGCTGGTACATCCAAGCCTGCTCCTTCGAGGGACAGCTAGGCAACACAGGCCCAGGTGGATTCCACTGGCACTCTCTCCTGTTGGGCCACCCGGTTGCCCGTGGTCTGTCCTTTTCTCTTGGGTGCACATCAATCCAGTTCCATACCTCGTTTGGATCCATGACAAAACCTGGCTCTGTCGTCCGTGATGACCCTCACTTTAACCGGAAAGAGATCTGCATATTTGAACTGCAATTGTCTTTGTCTTGCTCTGGCAGTCAAGAAGGAGCAGTGCTGCTTATGGGCCACCAGTGTGAAATACGGTAACACCATTACTTTGTGAGTCTCAATGAGTAAATCCCCTTTATCCTCTGCTATGCAAAGGATACAGCCTCTGTTGCTGAAATGGAGCAAGCGTGCCACCACCAGTCACATCAGGGCACCTGGGGGGATCGCACCAGCACCCTAAGCGCCCATTCCAGTGCAAAGAAGGGGGGTAGGCCGGCAGGCGCTATCTTGCCCTTGCTCCAATCCTCCAAGAAAGAAACCATGTCCTGACCCTCAATCCATTCTGGGAGGACCACTATGCAGATAATGAGCCTTCATGCTCTGCCCTCAGCATCTCTATCACCTCTGCCATGTGAGTCACAACGTCCATCATGTCAGTAACAATGTGCTCTGCTATCACTAAGCAATTCACCTACTTAAGCCGATCGTCCCTAAAAATATCCATGTCAGCCACTACAGTGTCCATCTTATGTTCTAGGGCTTCCTTAGTGTCCTTAATGGCCACCAGAATGGAATCCAGTGTGGTAGGAAAGTCCTGTGTAGGGTTGGAAGGGCTTTCTTTTGTATCACTGTGATAAAAAGAAGGTTTCTAATGGCCCCCTTCTGCCCCCTTCCATCTAGTGCTGCAGTCCATGGTTTCTGCCAGAAAGGGCAAGCCCCCCCATTCACCCACACTTGTAGCTGGTGCTTGTACACCGTACCCATTTCCCAGTATAGATCAATTGTCCCCCTTCCTCCAGTAGGGCCATACTTCAGGCCTAGTAGGGGATACAAAGAGCTCACGGCCCTCAGGAGAACATAAGGCAAGTGTTGTGTACATCCCAATGTGCTGTGCTTCAAGGCCCCGATGGCATACCAGCACTCACAGCAGCATCCCCCAGCACTGTTTCCATCATCTAAAGAGGATCTCAATCAATCAATCAATCAATCAATCAATCAATCAATCAATCAATCTGAATTTTTATAGCGCAGCTAATCACTGTGATCGTATCCAGGTGCTGAGAGTTCTGCTGCAGGGGTGTCAGTTGAACAGTCATGTCTTGAGTCATTCTCTGAATTCCAGCAGAGAGGATGAGGTCTGTGGGTGCAGAGAGAGGTCATTCCAGGACTTAGCAGTGAGGTGCGAGAAGGAGGGTCCTCCACTGTTGCTGCGGGAGATGCGGAGGGGTGAGCGAGTCAGAGGGAAGCAGAGCACAGGTGTTTGGAGGGGAAGTGGAAGTTCAGTCAGCGGTTGATGTATGCTGGTCCCTGGTTGGAGGTCTTTGAAGGTGTCGATAAACATCTTGAACTGGCATTTCTTCTGAATGTGGAGCCAGTGGAGTATCTTGAGGTGGGGTGATGTGGGTCTATTTAGGCAGGTCAAGGATGAGTCTGGCCGATGAGTTCTGATTTATTTGCAGTCTCTTGAGGAGGTGTAAGGTGATTCCTACATAGAGTGCATTGCCGTAGTCCAGTTGGCTGGTGATCAGGGCTTGTGTGACAGTACGTCTGGTGTTGATGGGGAGCTTCTTGAAAATCTTGCTGAGCATGCAAAGGGTAAGGAAGCAGGCGGACAATACTTCGTTGATCTGTCTTTTCATGGGGAGCTAACTGTCCAGAATGATGGCAAGGTTGCAGGCGTGGTCAGTCAGAGTATGTGAGGGTCCTAGTTCGCTAGACCACCAGGTGTCATCCCATGGGAAGCGTTGTTTCAGAAGATCAGCACTTCTGTCTTGTCTGTGTTAGGTTGTAGGCAGTTGTCTCTCATCCAGTCTGCGATGCTCGTCATGCACCTGTGGAAGTTAGCAAGCATGGTGGAGTCATGTAGGTGTTGAACAGGGTAGGACTGAGGGATGAACCTTGAGGACCACCACAGATGGTGTTCTTAGGTTCTGAAGTGAAGGAAGGAAGGTGGAATCTTTGAGTTCTTCCTGTGAGGAACGAGGCAATCTACTTGAGGGCATCTCCATGGATTTCAATGTTGTGAAACCTTTTGAGTCCATTGTGGTATGATACTGTTTCGAATGCTGCTGAGATGTCCAGGAGGATCAATTCCACCATTTGTCCTTGGCCAAGGAGAGATTTGTTGTCTGTGACTGCAATCAGGGTGGTTTTGGTGCTGTGGTTGGCACCGAATCCATATTGGTAAGTGTCCAGAAGATTGTTGTTCTCCAGTTGTTCTGTAAATTAGTGTTTGATGGACTTCTCAAGGACTTTGGTGGGAAAGGGCAGCACAGGGATGGGGTGGTAGCTCTTGGGTGCGTTGCAGTCAGCAGATGGTTTCTTGAGGAGGGGCTTGACTTCTGAGTGTTTCCATTCTACGGAGAAGGTGGCTGTGGTGATGCATGCATTGAAGATGATGGTGAGCTCGTTGTTGATCATCTTACTCCTGAGTTTGAAGATGTTGTGGGGGCAATGGTCCATGGGTGCTCTGTGGAAGTACGTACTCTTCAAGAAGCAGTCTCACACATCAAGTGTAGAATAAATGTTGTTTATTCAGGTACAGGATTACATGGAGACCCCATCCAGCAGAAAGCTGAAGACAACTGAACATTACTTTAAACATCACTAGGCAACCCGCATTCTAGGCAACAAACATTCTAGAAGCCAAGGGCTGTCAGAGATGCTAAGAACACCACATCACCTCCCCCTTCACAAATCAACAACTTTAAAAATGAACATTTATAAATAAAACAAAATTAAAAAAAACTTTAAAAATGGAAGTGCATAAAACCAATCATGTAACACAATCTTGTAACCGTAGAGGAACTCGCCTCACACGAAGTGGTCTGGATCCACTTTCTTCAGCATCACACTCAAGGTCCACCTCACGTGTCGGAGTCCGTTCCATCGATGGATGGTACAGAACGAAACTTAGCAACCCTGCTTAGGTTCCAGATCTTGTGATCATGTGTCTTTATGGCATTCTTAAACACTTTAATAACCTGAAAAGGCTTACTAGACTTGGAAATGCCTCCTGTTTTCCTTGGAGACTTAATTTTGACCCAATCTCCAACACTGACAACAGTACTCTTGACAGCCTTCCTTTCATCATACCGAAACCTCTGTTCATTTATCAAACTTTTCTCCTTTTCTCTCCATGCATCCGTGCTCCCCACATTGTCACACACTTATTACCTCTTGTCACACACCCACAAAGGAACAGTTTCAGTACTCGCCAATCTACCTTTAAACAAACGAAAGGGAGCTACACCAGTAGATGAATGGGGAGTGTATCTATACTCCCTGGCCTTCTTAAAGCCACCTCCCAAATTTCACCACAGGATCTTGCTTGTTGCATAGACTCCTTCAAGACCTTGATAAACCGCTCTACAGCACCATTACATTGGGGATGGTACAAAGAAGCCCTTGTGCTTAATTCCTCTCAAAGACAGAAAATCTTGCATAATTTTTTAAGTAAATTGCACGCCATTGTCTGACAAGAGAGTTTGCGGGAAGCCTTTACTCTCAAAAATCTCATCCAAGAATTCAATCACAACAACAGCCTCCATTGAATTAACCACCTTTATCACAGGCCACCGAGAAAATAAATCCATGCAGACAATGACATACCTATCCTGAGAACTGAACCTCACAGGCCCCAAAATATCTATTGAGATGTCAGACCATGGACTAACTGCTTACTCCCAACAATCATGGGTTGAGCTCTCCATTTAGGTAATTTGTCGCAATTTGCACATTCAACACAGTCACGAACAATTCTCTCCACAAAAACATCCATAGCAGGCCACCAGTAAGCTTCTCTAATCCTTTCCTTGGTTTTAGCAATGCCTATATGTGATGCATAAGCGTTACTGACCAGCTTTTTTCTCAAAGTAAAAGGAGGAACAAGATTACTCCCACACAAAAGAAGTTCATCCGCTACAGCCAAATCTTCTTTTAAATTCCCAAAACCTTTGAGAACCTCACTACAATCCTTCTCACACCAACCACCTTTCACCATGGTAATGACCATTTGCAAAACTTCATCACCCACAAGACATTGCTTCCATTCACTTTCAGATATTATGCCCTCAGTGATCAAACAAACATTGACTTCTTCTTCAATGTACTCTCCTCCAAACCATTCTACATCATCAACTTCATCATTATTAACAGATCCAAGTCTTGAAAGACAATCAGCGATAACATTATTTGCACCGTGTAAGTACGACACCTCAAACTCAAATTCTTGAAGGGCCACTACCCATTTGCGAATGTGATGGGAAACAAAGTCAATTCTCTTATTTGTAAAAACCTCTTTTAGAGGTTTGCGATTTGACAAAACCTTGAACTCCTTTCCCCACAGAAATTTTCGTAACTTGTGTATATCCCAAAACACACTAAGGGCCTCTTTTTCCACAACTGAATAAAAACGAAACTGTCCTCTCTTCCCCATCAATCTTCTGTATTAAAACAGCTCCTTGTCCCATCGAACTTGCATCAGTCATGAGGTAAGAAATTCTCGCTGGGTCAAAGCTACTGAGACACGAGGCATTTTTGAAATCCCTTTTTATGCCAACATATTTCTCCTCACAACTTTTCGACCACACAAATTCACATTGTTTCTTCAAAAGAGACCTCAAAGATTGCATCTTCCCAGCAAAGTTGTGTAGAAATTTGTGATAAAATTCTGCCATACCTAAAAATGCAACCAACTCTTCTTTAATCGAGGGTGAAGGTAAATCAAGAATAGAGTTGACCAGGGCAGGTTTTGGTCTAATGCCTCTCGCAGAGACAAAATGACCAAGATACTCTATTTCTGCAACATTAAATCTACATTTTTCAGCACGAAGTGTAAGACCCACATCTTGTAAAAAATTCAGAACAGACCTCAACCTCGTGTCGTGTTGACCAAGATCTGCCCCTGTGATGTATTCCTATAGGTTCTGTATCGATACCCCTATTCCTGACCCTATTCTGGTTAACAAGTTAACTAGCAGCCATCCCATGAGGCAGAAAACCCCCATGATGCAGGAACCGTTATCTGATAAAGCCACACTACGGCACAGGAACGTGTTATCTGATTAGGTCATAACGCTTGCCATCTAATTAGACAAGCGATATTCCTCCAGCCCCTGATAAGGCATACGGAGTTCTCAAAACAAATCAAACCTATGACACCTTGGGAAAAACCCTGCGGCCATTGTTTTGATTTCACCGAGAACTTCAGCAAAAGAATGTGCTAACGACCAGGTCGTATGACATCCTTATTGACGTATCTATGTCCATCCTTACGTCAATCTCGGCACCTTAAAGGTATAAATATTACCGATATTGCCCTATGCAAACACACGCGGTGGTGACGAGATCGGAGCAGCCAGACTTGCCGAAGCCCAGAGCAGAGCAGACCCCGCTGGCGCAGCCCCGCCTTCCTGACGCGCTGAGAACGAGACGCTGCTTTCTCCTGCCGAGAAATCCAGCTCCGGCGCTTCCGGGTAGCCCTCGCAGGCAGCCTGGAATATCGAGACCAGAGACGAGAGATACCATCCCTCATTCATCCTAGATTCCAGGTACAAAACTGAATAACCCCTTGCAGAGAATTCTTTAGTCAGTCACTTGGCAAAACAAACTTAACTTAAACTGTAACTTTCTATTCCCGCCCACGTATTAGGCTTAGGTCAGGTACACGGGGTAGGCGTAGTTAGAAACACCAGTTGAGTACGATTAGTCAAATGTAAATGTGTATGTATTCATTTTATTCATTTTAAACCTTCATATGGCTTAGAAACCATATCAATGTTTTTACAGTATTATTTTATACTTCTGCTTTTATTGTATGCACTTTACTTAACCATAAGTATTGCAATAATATCGATCCATTTCTCTTGTATGAGAAAAGAGACTGATCAATAAATAACATCTTTTATTGAACACGCCCGTCTCTTCCTTTTCTCTACAATCTGGTGAGACTAAGAATGCACGTACTGACTGAGTAAAATAAGTCGTCTTTTGTTTTCACACGACTCTAGAGATACACTCTTGATTAGGGGAGAGCAAAGTTGTCATGTTCTATGGTTGTCAGAAACTAAATCCCTTCTTGTCTATCCAGGGAGGTTCAACTCCTCCTTGCCTATTCGAGAAAGTTTCTAGTGAACTCTGAGCTAGCTGGCAAACCCAAAACTTTAAGTCTAATATCGACAGTAGTAGACCTAGTTAACGTCTGGTCTAGGCCTATACTATTGAAGGTATTATTCCAATGCGCAGAGCCTATTGGGATAATAGGAACTACACTACATGGCGCCCAACGCGTTTGGAAGGGCGATAAAACTAACGTAAGACATTTAGAGTAACTCAGTCGTGCTTTTTCACTCAGACCCCTTTTTCCCATAATACTCCAAAGACGTCTGGAGTGGGTAAAAGGTAATATCCGCCAGACCTCGCAGGAGGAAACTCCTATGTATGGTCCTTGGTTTAGTCAAAGTTGAAGGATACACTGTTCCAAAATATTGTGCATCTAATCTTTGTTTCCATAAGAAACCTGATCTGCAAACAAACTAAATAACCTTCCTGTCGGTAAAATGGTAGACAGTGATGAAGAAAGAGAGACAGTCAGGATAGCAACTGAACTCGCAGCAGCTGATAATGCACTGCAAGACGCTGACCCGGATATAATACTCATCCCGGTCATCAAGAGGAAATCTATAACTTTAAAACTTATAGAAAATGGACTGACACCTAGAGGTGGCACAGTCATATTCGTGATTGAGGCACACGAATATCGGCAGACAGAGGTATATTATTCATGGATACATTTTCCAGCAGCAAATGCTGTAACAAAGTACTTCCACTATTACAAAACAGAGGACCCTCCTAATGAGTACACTCCTTTCGAGGAGGTGGAAGTACCACTTAAATTTCAAGAGCATCTGCTCTTATTTAATGGCGCCCTAAAACATAATAATCACATCACCAGGCTCGGTCCATTAGGTAGACCAGGAGCAACGTGGCCGGTCCTAGCCGGATACACACCACATCCAGACATCAATGGGATGTCTCAAGCAGAGCTTTTAACACAGCTAAAACAATTAATAAAATTACATAGACAATTAGTCCAATATGTGATGCGGACTTCAACAATTCAACCAGCAATTAAAATTCCACAGCTGACCCCTCACCAGGGGAACACAAATAAAATTACACCACAGAACATACAATCCTGCCTAGGTAAAGTACCAGCTAAACGGGAACAAATACCATTCTGGTTAGCACAAAAAATCACCCAAATAGAGGCGGTGTTTCCAGACACCACCCAGTTAGAAAAACACAGGATTCTGACTATCTGTCTTCCAATGGGAATCGCACCACACGTGGAGGACTGTGACACTTGGGGTACAGTCTTTGCTTCCATCTACACAAAAACGCACGGTGTTCCATCCATTTCGGTAATACCAGATGTGCTAAAACAAATTCAAGACGAATACGGTCCAGAACCCGCTTTAACTCTTGGTATGAAATTACTAAAAGACTTCAAGCAGGTCTCGGCTATATTATTAGCCAACATAAAGGGAGAAGCAGCAAACGTGGCGATCCGCCAGAGGTTAAAAGAGACAGATATAGCAGACCAACCAGCTGAAATTGCTAGAATTATAGAAAAATCCTATGAGGAACTAGGTAGAGATAGTTTAGGTGGAATACCAGTAAAACCACAACTGATTGAAAGTCCCGAAAAAATATTTTTTAATAATAATTCAACATCACAAAAAAAGAGCTGGGATGGAAACAAACAATCCAATCCTAAAGAAAAGAAATTCCAGTCCAGAGGAAGGTCTCCTCGGCGGAGAGAAAAATCTCCGAACCAGAGACACAGGACACCCCAAAGTGACCCCTCTGGGAAAAGATATAACCTTAGAAATAGGGATAATATAAAGAAGCCTGATAGATATCAAGACATTGATACACGTCCCTCTCAATCTTTTCAGACTTCCTCAAAGAAATCGGAAAGAAGAGGACGATCAGAACAAAGAGAAGAGCACGCCAAGTCCAAAGACAAGGAACCTGCTCATCTAAAAAAGAAATGACAATTTCCAAAAAAGAAGGTAGCCAGTATCAAGGTAGTTAACAATGCCGAGAATACTGAGGACACAACTGAAAAACGGAGAATGGGCTCAGACAATGCTAGACAGCGCAGCAGAAGTGAGCATAGCTCGCAAAGTCCTTATGAATCTTCTGGAGACAGTGGACACGAATGAATATCTTCAAGTGGAAACTGCAGACACCAGAGTTAGCAAACCTCACAAAATATATGAAATAACTTTACGTATAGAAGGGGATAAGACTAGAAAAATAAGGGGACTACTTTGGGATAATCTCTCCAAGGGCTATGACATCCTTCTAGCTGAAAAAGACTGGCCACCAGAGTTTGTCAGGGAGTGCCCTCATGGCGAAGAAATAATTATGCCTGCCTTCTCAAATCATATCCCAATTCATAAAAAATACACACTTGCCAGAAAGTGGGCAGTAGCTCTAGCTCCTGCTTTATATAAAAATCATGTAGGATGGGATGAGGACTCTCCTCCTCACAAAATCCAGTTAAAATCACAACCTACTGCACAAAGACAGTACCCAATTAAGCAAGAAGCTAAAAAACAGGTAAAAGAAATCCTAGATCAACTAGAATACCAGGGGGTGATTGAAACTTTCACCTCACAAATGAACAACCCTTTGTTTCCGGTCTCCAAACCAGACAATTCATATCGTCTAGTTTTGGATTACCGACACCTTAACTCATGTTGCAAAACTTTTGCAGTGCAAAACTCGCATAGTGCTGCACTAATGAATAACATAGTGCGCAAAAAATACAAAACAACATTAGACATCTCTAATGGATTCTTTTGTCAAAACATAGCACCAGAGAGCAGATATTTGTCTGCATTCTCAATAAATGGCACTCAAAAACAATTCTGTCGGTTAGCCCAGGGGTACAAGAATAGCCCAGGGGTATTCTCAGCGAGAGTAAAAGAGTTACTACAAACATATGATGACGAAGCATTATCTTATGTCGACGACATATACTTAACAGATGATGACTTGGATACTCACTTGAAGAGAGTGAACACCATAATACTTGGGTTCGCAGCAGAGGGTTACAAATTCAACTTTAAAAAATCCAGAATTGCCCATCTAACAGTCCTGTTCTTAGGATACGAATTATCAAGTGAAGGCAAAAGCCTGGCTGACAATTTCCTAGAGAAATGTGCCGTACTCCAAGCACCTAGAACACTAAAAAACCTACAGTCAATTCTAGGCTTCCTAAATTTCGGAAGAACATACATTGCAAATTACGCAGAAAGGGTCAAACCCCTTTATGATCTAATAAAACCAGATTTTAAAAGAACCAATTGGACTCAAATACACACAGAAATTTTGAGATCCTTACAAACAGACATGTTAATTAAAACAAAATTAGAAACACGTGATAACACACACAATCTTGTGATTCGAGTCATCCCAGGAAGATGCGGATTCACATACCTGACCTCTAATGAGGGAGAAAAGGTACCAATTGCATTCAAATCACACTTGTACACTAAGGCTGAAATGAAATTTAGCCCAACGGAAAAAATTCTTACTGCAACACAGACAGCTATAGCAAAAGAACGAGCCCTGGCACAAGGTAAACGAATAATAATCGTGACACCAATACCAGCCCTAGAGGCTGTAACAAAAGCAAGCATTCCAAATGCTAAAGCGCTCCATCCGAGATGGATACAATGGGCTAATTCTCTTGCTGCAACAGACGTGGCATACAAATTTGATCCTAACTTAAAAACACAAGAATTTCTCCAATATGAATTTGAATGTCCTCCGCCGACCGAAATTCTGCCTCTAGAACATTACGGCTGTACAATATATACAGACGGATCAGCACAACCCGCAGTAGGGGGTAAACAAGCTTACAGTGCTGCGTGCGCGATTGTTAAAGGTCGCTGGCACGAAGGAAAATTCAAACCGGCTATCACTAAGACACAATCTCTAGGAGATTGTACAGCTCACCGAGCTGAACTACTGGCGTTTAAGATGGCGCTTGAAAATACCGATCGAGAATTCCCCACACTCATAGTGTGCGATTCGTATTACTGCGTTCAGTCTTACAATGAATACTTGCAGATCTGGCTTCAGAATGGCTTTAGGGATGCAAAAGGAGGCACAATCAAGCATAAGATGCTCTGGGAACAAGTAGTTCTATTACAAAAAGAACTACCAAAGACTCACGTGATACATACGCTGAGTCATCAACGTGATGGCGTTCACGTTGCAGGGAAATCATTGGCTGATGAGGCCGCGAAGGCAGCTGTGCAAACGGCTTCCGTAGCTGCCATCACACGGTCAAAAACAAAAATAGACAGCGAAATATTACAGGCTGTCAGCGCTACAGAAAAGGATTCGATAGAAACACTCCCGAAAGGCTTTCCAGTAAAATACTCATACATAACTGATGCAAACAATGTTCCTTTTGCTCGAATCCCTGGAGTGGGGGATAGGGCAATTCCAAACATGGAACATAGGTTAGGACTGATAATAGCGGCACACGAAGGGCTTGCTTCTATACATGCTGGCGTCTCAGCCACAGTATCATTATTAAAACAGAGATACTGGTGGCCACAAATGAGAAGACAAACAAGGAACTATGTCAAAGAATGAAAGTATCAACGGTGAGACGTCCAGCGCAGACGCCCCTTCTAATCTCGGATAAACCATTAGCCTGTGTTTATCTAGACCACTGTGGTCCCTTACAAAGGGATGGTAACTATAAATACATCTTGGTTGCAGTGGACTCATGCACGAGATTCATATGGATGTGGCCCCAGCGAACGGCTGACGCCAGAACTGTTATAAAAGATTTGCGAGTCTTTATCGGCACATACGCAATTGGCATGCTGCATTCGGACCATGGTCCTGCTTTTAGCTCTAGGGCTTATAAGGAGGCCATGGTCAGCATGGGCGTTACATTGCGGTACTCTTGTCCATTTCACCCTGAGGGGAACGGAATTGTTGAAAGAAAAAACCGTGACATAAAGCAATCTATAACGGCAAAGGTATTAGGTTCGGGAGCTGGGTGGGTCAAACATCTAATAAGTGTCCAACGTAGTCTAAATAACTTGCCAAGAAATTCTCTGAAGGGATTCAGTCCGTACGAATTATTATTTGGAACTAGGATGTTAGTCTTAGATCTCGACAGTCAGACTTCAGTGGTGAAGGAAAAAAGCTTTGATATCAAAGATCGTTTGGCTGTTTTGCAGGACTTAAACGAAACAAGAAAAGACCTGAGCAACATAAAGTTGAAACAGCAGCCAACAACCACTGAAGAACCACCACCTGTCCCAGCAAGACCTGTCTGGATTCCAAAAGTCGGGGATCTAGTCAGAGAAAAGATCGCGGTAAAGAAGGAATTTGGGCCTTCTTACAGAAAAGCAGTTCCTGTCTTGTCTGTCAACGGGACAAGATCAGTTGTACTACCGCCGCTTGCTGGTAAAAAGGAGAACCGAGTTGTATCCATCGACCTGGTAAAACCACAACATGTGGCCGATAACAAATAGTAGGCCAAGTGGACTCCCGAGAAGTAGTAGAACACCAAGATTTGCTACTAACACAGAGGTTCAATCTAAGAGGCTAATCACATTCGAAACGCCTACAGAACTACAACAAGGACTATGCAACAATGCAATGGAACTTAGACCTCTGAAAACCCAAATAAAAACATTTAGCAGAGACACACCAATCTATAATGAAGTAACAAACGACTATGCAAGAAACAGTAATCCTGAAGCTATTGGAACAATTGACAGAACTGCATCCGGCTACTTCATAAACTTCGATGATTCCTCTGAAGGCTTCACTGAATCAAAAACACAGCCATCAACAAAAACCTTTAAAGATAAAGTTAAAGTACTTTTGAAACAACTGAAAGAAACATATCTAATTTCTCCATGGATTGAATTTTGGGTGGGTTTTGGTGCATTTATCCTCATACTTTGGCTCATAATGGTACTAACTTTGGGACGCTTCATTGAGGGAAAATATGCTAAAATGGACACAGCAAGTCAGAAAATCAACTTGATCCTCAAACCACACACATCTTCACACGTCGAGAAAAGAGAACTTTCTTCAGTCAACTTCACAGCCAATCCTATACCGGGTGGGGTAGCATGGGACAAAACTGACTACGAAATTTATGGTCCGGTTGAAATCCTGAAATATCCACACCAAATTAAGATCTCGTTGAGTGACTTTGTAAAACCAAGCTCATTTGCTGATGATTGGGACTTTGAAAGTATAAATAATATGATGTCTGACTTAGTGATGTCTGCTAAATTTACCAAACATGATTATTTGCAGGGTTCGACAAATTATGATAGTATGTACTGTTATAACCACTATGGTAACCATTTTCTACATAGATCTGCACAACCTAGAAATGTTTTAAATTATAATCAATGGGAACATTGTGCAACCCCTCCAAAAGGAAGCTCAAGAACCGTTTATGACAAATATTCATACTTTTCAGGGTTCAACACAAGTAATGCTGAAACATTTTATTTCAAATTGTCAAATAAGACAGGGACAAAGACCATGATAACAAACACGAAATTGATATATTCAGACTCATTCTTTGAACAAATGAATACTTTTGGTTTTGATTATTGGGACAAAAATGTTGAAGTAAAAAGTGTTTGGGGTACAAAAGAATGGCAAGTACAGGGTATAGAATCTTTGTTTAGAGCCTGCATGATCCCAGAACAAATTATATTTTTAAATGACACTGTTCAACAAACTACCTGTCTTGGCTTAGCCAAAATCAAAGACTTAAATAAACCGTCTATTCCAAAACCAACAATGAACAGCAATAGCTCCACAGATGAAGAAATAGACGTAAATTATGTATTAAACCAAAACAGAACACATCCTGATTGGAAACAGTGGTTGATCTGGCCCACAGATACTAATAACTGTCAAGACAGATTCCTGAACAAAACACAGGGGTTCAAAATGACCAGGCCAGACCCTAGATATTCCCAAAGACAACACCCAGGAATAATAACCACCTACAGTGTGGGCAAATTATGCCTTCAGTGGCTACAGACTTCCACACTGGCAGAAATTAAACAACACCTAACTTTACTTACTGATGGTGCTGACTTGCGTGATTTCATTATGGGACCGCGCAAACAGCGTCAGAAACGTTTCATAGCAGCCTCTGTATATGCAGCATACAACGAGGCCTGGAAGGTGACTCAAATTGAGACAGCAGAAAGAATACGGGAAATTGACCGTATTAATTTGGAAAAATCACTTTCTGTAGTGGACAATGGGTTAATGACTCTGTCCTCCAGAATTTTTTCTCTGGACAGCATTGTGTCTTCAGCAATCGACATAATATCGCAAGACTTACTGTTGTTACAACACGGTCAGTCCCAATTGCGTTCTATTGTACAGCTTGGCTGGACGTTACAAAATCTGCGTTCAGGCTATGTGCCTTGGCGTTTAATCAACACAACGTCACTATTCAATATCTTTAACCTTACTGATAAACAAATCAGTATGGCCCAGAAGGGTGCTGATTATACAATCCTGAGCATTGAGAAACTCGAGAGATTACCAGTGACAATGTCAGAACGACCTGTCAGTGAATGGATAATACATGGGATAATTAATATTCCAATATCAACCTTCAGGTTTCAATACTGCCAAAAATATATACAGGCTGGCATATACGAGAAATTGGGAAAGGGGTACATTAAAACAACATGGAACCTGCCCTATTCGCATGCATGTGTCAGTAATAAAGGCCAGAAAGTGTTTCTTAGTGGCGATAATTGTGCAATGTCACTGAGCGGTACACTTCTGTGTAATGGAATTAGTTGGAGCCTGTGAAGGGAACTCAAATAACCTTTCATGTCACCAGCTAGGCGCACCTGCAACAGAGATAGAACCATTCTTTCAAAGACTCTATAATGGGAGTTACATTCTAATTGTAGATCGCAGATGCTGTAGTCTTATGCCCGGGACTCCTTATCTCGTAACTACGACTGCGAAGGTCAAATGGTGTGGACGCTTATTGTTCCCCAGCTCCCTTCCAGACAGGGAGGCAAGGGCATGGCCCAACTTCAAAATTACTTCTATTCGAATAGATACTTTAAGCAGAATGAAAACAGTGCTTCTTCAGACGCCGACCAGGCTCACGTCATCAAAAGAAACGTATGATCTCCTAGTCGCAAGGACGACTGCAGAGATTCACTCCATATTATCAACTAATTCCTCCATACATTTCGCAGAAATCCTGAATGAAATCTTAAATATTTCTGATACCAGTGGAGTCTCAAAAGTATTTAAGACAGTATTTTCGATGGCATTAACACCATTCAAAGCCATACTGGGTATTTTTCCAGATTTCGTCCATTTGATTTTTGGCGGACTTCCCCTCATTTTGGGACTAATTGCAGGAATCCTATTCTTAGTCCTTATATTTCGTTATGGCAAACCATGTCACAGACAAAACACCTGCGACAAGGGAAGAAACAATCCTAGCCATTGGATACCGGGACCGGATATCAAAAATCCTGGGACTATCCCGGCTTAGAGACCTGAACATGACTTGGTTTCTTTCATTTCGACCAATGTGGCATCGATGTGTTTTACCTGTATTAAGGTGCTTGCTATGCGGAGAAGAATGCGTGTTAGACACCTGTCTGACTCTACAATCAGATGCGCCAATGGATGCAGAAGCATTGTTGAGTCCGATAAAGGCTCATACTTTGTGCTGCCCTCAATGGCTACCAATCCTGATGACGGCATTCGTGGAAGCTTCACCACTACGATTAAGGGGTAGTGAAGTTCAAGATGAAAGCAGCATTGATCAGGTACGACCTTCTGTCAGCAATAATAATCAAAACGTCAATGGAGACAATCATGCGCACGAATGCATGGTTACACCTTTTTCCGAGTTGGTGGAACTCTCCCAGGAAGCTGTTGACAACTTTTTCGAGAGTCTAAATGATATGATGTTCTCACCAGAGCAGAAATAGAGACTTTTGAGCAAGCTCGCACACGGCGTTCCCTGAATTTGGCCTTCAACTAGAATAGCAAAATACCATGAACAATTTTCCCTCCAGTTCACGGACAGCAATTTTTTTTCAGCAGCCCCAAAATATTTTTACGAATTTTTCGGGACACTTATTTTCTGCTTAAAGTAAGAACTATTCTTAGAGAACTAAAATTTCTATTTTTAGATACTTTATAGACATTAGCTGCCCGCTGGTATGTTCATAATTATTTTATTCTGTGATGGAATGGTCTCAAAACTTTTTTCTGCATTAAGAGCCATTTCATGTGTAATTTGTCATATACAAATTAGTGATAATGTATAGATATGCGTGATTACTTTAGCTTTACTCTACAGCTTGAGTGCATATATTACATGTGACTGTTTTTTCCGTATATTTGATAATTTCAAAATGCATTTATGTATTTTGGGGTGGTAAGGTATACACGATACTCTACAGTATGTTTTACTATGCATAGATTCGTAAATATGTCCATAGTTAGCGTGGAGTGGGTGTGATGTATTCCTATAGGTTCTGTATCGATCCCCCTATTCCTGACCCTATTCTGGTTAACAAGTTAACTAGCAGCCATCCCATGAGGCAGAAAACCCCCATGATGCAGGAACCGTTATCTGATAAAGCCACACTACGGCACAGGAACGTGTTATCTGATTAGGTCATAACGCTTGCCATCTAATTAGACAAGCGATATTCCTCCAGCCCCTGATAAGGCATACGGAGTTCTCAAAACAAATCAAACCTATGACACCTTGGGAAAAACCCTGCGGCCATTGTTTTGATTTCACCGAGAACTTCAGCAAAAGAATGTGCTAACGACCAGGTCGTATGACATCCTTATTGACGTATCTATGTCCATCCTTACGTCAATCTCGGCACCTTAAAGGTATAAATATTACCGATATTGCCCTATGCAAACACACGCGGTGGTGACGAGATCGGAGCAGCCAGACTTGCCGAAGCCCAGAGCAGAGCAGACCCCGCTGGCGCAGCCCCGCCTTCCTGACGCGCTGAGAACGAGACGCTGCTTTCTCCTGCCGAGAAATCCAGCTCCGGCGCTTCCGGGTAGCCCTCGCAGGCAGCCTGGAATATCGAGACCAGAGACGAGAGATACCATCCCTCATTCATCCTAGATTCCAGGTACAGAACTGAATAACCCCTTGCAGAGAATTCTTTAGTCAGTCACTTGGCAAAACAAACTTAACTTAAACTGTAACTTTCTATTCCCGCCCACGTATTAGGCTTAGGTCAGGTACACGGGGTAGGCGTAGTTAGAAACACCAGTTGAGTACGATTAGTCAAATGTAAATGTGTATGTATTCATTTTATTCATTTTATTCATTTTAAACCTTCATTTGGCTTAGAAACCATATCAATGTTTTTACAGTATTATTTTATACTTCTGCTTTTATTGTATGCACTTTACTTAACCATAAGTATTGCAATAATATCGATCCATTTCTCTTGTATGAGAAAAGAGACGGATCATTAAATAACATCTTTTATTGAACACGCCCGTCTCTTCCTTTTCTCTACAATCTGGTGAGACTAAGAATGCACGTACTGACTGAGTAAAATAAGTCGTCTTTTGTTTTCACACGACTCTAGAGATACACTCTTGATTAGGGGAGAGCAAAGTTGTCATGTTCTATGGTTGTCAGAAACTAAATCCCTTCTTGTCTATCCAGGGAGGTTCAACTCCTCCTTGCCTATTCGAGAAAGTTTCTAGTGAACTCTGAGCTAGCTGGCAAACCCAAAACTTTAAGTCTAATATCGACAGTAGTAGACCTAGTTAACGTCTGGTCTAGGCCTATACTATTGAAGGTATTATTCCAATGCGCAGAGCCTATTGGGATAATAGGAACTACACTACACCCCAAAAATGAGTACATCATCTTGATATACTTTAACCCCTTCCAGACCTCCCAGTATGCTCTCCATCACTCTTTGACACACGGAGGCCGCTGAAATTAGTCCGAATGGCATCCTTAAATACTTAAAAGTCCCAAAGGGAATTACAGAAGTTGTGAGATCTTCTAAAGAAGAGTGAAGTTTAACCTGGTGGTAAGCCGAGGTTAAATCTACCAAAGAGAAATGTCTTGCCCCTTCAAGAGAGCACAACATGGAGACCCCATCCAGCAGAAAGCTGAAGACAACTGAACATTTGTTTAAACATCACTATGCAACCTGCATTCTAGGCAACTAACATTCTAGAAGCCAAGCGCTGTCAGAGATGCTACCAGAGATGCTAAGAACACCACATGCTGCTGGGTGGACAGAGTTAATTATGGCAGTGGTGTCTTGCATGGTGGGCTGGTCCCAGGAAGAGAGCAGGTGGTTCTGTTCATCATTCTTGAGGGCCAGATGGCTAAGGATGTCAGTGGATTGGGGTTCAAAGTTTCTGTAGAATCTGTAGATCTTGTTGCGGAAGAAGTCCGCCAGGGAGTTGCAGAGTTGCTGTGAAGGGGTGATGTTTTCAGTGACTGAAGGGCTGGAGAACTCTTTGACAATGTTGAAGAGTTTCTTACTGTGGTTTGAGCTTGCTTCAATGCAGTCAGTCAAGGTACTTATTTTAATCTTTTTCAGGAGTTGAGGGTATTGTTTGACTGCTGTTTTGAATGTTTTTTGGTCTGCGGGGTCCATATTGGTGCGCCATTTCCTTTAGAGTCGTTTACAGGTGCGCTCCATGATTCTTAGTTACGCAGTGTATCAACTGGCCTGCTTGGAGAACCTCTTGAACTCAGTGGGTTTGCTGGGGGTGATTGTCGGCACAGTCTGTAGTCCAGGTAGAGAAGTTCATGACAACCTGTTCTAGGTTGATTGCGGTGTGAGGGGGGAGGTGTTGAGGGCGTCGGTCTATAGGCTCTCTGAGATCTTGTTCCAGCTGTGGTGTGGAGTGCCGGCTTGGGGCGATGCTGAGGGAATCCCACAATGGTAAAGTGGACGATGGCATGGTCAGTCCAGGTGAGATAAGTAATGGGGCTGTACTTGATACTGGTACTAGTCATGAAGATGGGGCTGAGGATATGCCCTGCGATTTGAGTGGGGGTTGTTGACCAGTTGGGTGAGGCGGATGTTGCTCATGTTTTCGAGGGGGTTGGTAGTGTTGGTATCATTGGGGGTAGTTGACATGAGCATTGAGGTTGCTGAGGAAGATGTGGTTTTCGGAGTGGATGGCAAACAGAGCGATGAAATCGGGAATGGCGTTACAAAAACTGGGATGAGGTCCTGCAAGTCTGTAGGCTATTGTGCCTCTGAAGGTTGTTTTGCTGTTGTTTTTGAGTTGGAAGTTGAGGTATACCATGAAGGGGTGGCATTGCCTTTGGTGGTGGTGCAGTTGATTGTTTCTTTGTTTATGATGGTGATTCCACCTCAATGCTTGTTGATGCAATATCAGTGTACAATCTTCTAACCATTGGGCTTGGTTAGGGCGATGTTGGGCATGGATGCGGGGTTGAGCCAGGTCTTGGTTAGGAAGATGACATCGGGGTGAGGGAGGTGATGGTGTCCCACATCTCAGTGGAGTGCTTACAGAGGGATATTGCATTGCGCAGGAGGCAGTTGAGATTGTCAGGGGGAGTCTCAGTAGTCATGCTGGTGGTCGGCTTGCATGCTGGAGAAAAGGCAGTGCTGGCAGGTAAAAGGTGGAACGTGGAGAGCTGCACAGCAGTTGTTGCAGAGTCCTGGGTTCAAGGCTTGGAGCTCGGAGGTGGTGGTAGAGCCCAGGCTCCTGGTGCTGGGTGCAGTCCTGGCCAGAAAGGTGCAGATCGGCTTGACTTTGCAACCTGGTGGAGCACCTGCTGGGTGCATCTGCAGCGCAACCTCCAAAAGTAATCTGGGGAGGTGGGAGGGCTGGCAGGAGCTGGAGAGCAGGAGGGAAAGGAGAGGGAAGAAACAGCAGGGGTGGCGCAAAAACAATAGAATAAAACAAACCAGAAAAGATACAACAGCAGCATAAGTAGTACATTGAAACTGAACAAAAGTTACAGTAAAACAATTGGTGGACTATGGGCTGAGTCAAAGTAAACCCAGGGGCACCTCTAGCAGATGCCCAAGTCCCAGTTTGATCTCCAGGAACCCACTGGGGGACAGACACTCTGACCAGGGGCCCCTTCAGGGGTCCAGGCAGCTGCCGCTTCACTGGTCCTCACTGCTCCCACTGCAGTATGTAACCAGGCCCTGTATCATACCCTGCCGGCCAGGCACCCCACAATGTCGGCAGTGAGGGCCTCCAGTCACAGTGCGCCCTCACAAATGGCCTCCACACTAGGCGGCTCAGGGTAGTACTCACAAGGTACGGGAAAGGGACAAAGAATCCTCTGGGACCCGACACTTCATCCAGGCGTCTCCGCAGATCCTCAGGTTGCCGTTGCACTCCATGCCCCCATCGCACTTTTCTCTGTAGGTGCACAGAGCCTCTTCATCACACGAGGCGGACCGGCCATGTCTCACTCCTGGTTCAATGCGCAGCTGGTCATGCCTCTGCAGTCACCGACTGCTCCACTGCCGTTACCACTAGACACTGGCCACCGGGCATATGGGGGAGGCCAGCCCTCTAATCCACCTTTAAGCACCCAACATCGTGCTATTTTCAAAGCGGCAAGCACCCACTCAGTCAGCACCGCCATCTTGGGGCCTTACTCGGGCGTTGACATATCTTCCGGAGAGCCGCTTTATGTTCAGATAGTCCCCAGCTATAGTTTTTTCTTTATCTTTAAATTCATCAGTTTATCTTGTCAAACGTGATCCCAGTAGTCTTCCTACATGCAATGTTTGCCAGACATTGTTGTTTCCAAAAAGAAACCTGTCATCTATAAGATTCTTTTGATATATTTAAATCTTGGAAGATTGTCACAGTTGTATATAATCATAATGTTTTCATAGTAAAGCTCCACCTTAAGGCCCATCCATATCTATACCAAAGAAAAAGAGGTTCATTTGTGAGATAATATCCTTTTACCCCAGTTCTAAAGATTGGGGTCGACAGGATACCAATAGGTACGATTTCTATATTTCATACATTTCATTACATATCTAGTGAGAAACTGCAATTCTGGCTATCGCAAAACTCTATCTCATACAGGAAGGATGGTTATGTAAATTACTTTAATTTGGATTAATTCAAATTTATCTAATGAGGTTATCCTGAGTCTCAGACATAGATCCAGTCCCTTGTGGCTCAATGCTGAATACTGATAGATATAAATTATCAAGGCCAGAAATCTCTTAGACCGGGTGTAAATAGCCATAGACCAGTTAAATAAACAACTGCAAAGAGTTAATCACTCCTATACCTTGAGTCAAAAACAATATTTTGATTAAAAGTGTCTAACAGGTGCATAACATTTGTATTTTATCACCTTTTTCAAGAGTAGTATCCGGAGCCCAGATACAAAGAAGACGACAAAGAAGGGGGCTTTGTTGGAGAAGCTCGAAGCTCTGTGCTGTCCAAAGAAGAGGGAAAAGAATAATGTGGAAACTCAGAGGGAGAGAGCGTTTGTTGATCTTGCATGCCGTTGCCACGCTGTGATCTGCTGCAGGGTTACACCCGAACAGAAGGCCATAGTTGTAGATTTGGTGAAGAAGCATAACAAAGCCATCACGCTGGCTATTGGAGATGGAGGCAATGATGTCAACATGATCAAAAGTAAGACTCCAGGAATCACTTCTTTATACATTTCTTAATGGTTCTAAAGTAAAAAGAACATAACAATCTGAGAGGGCTGCTTAACCACTATAATTGCATATGCGGTAGAGCATGCTTGTGAGCTGCCGTAAAGGGTGTTGCTACTCTCATCCAGTGCTGTTCTTTCACTCAAGGCCTACTTGTTATATGTGTAGATATGAAAACAGTGTGTCATCTTCATCTGCATTCTGAACAGGATGTTTGCTTTAACCTACCTTTTGAGTTCCATAATTGTGGATCCCTATTGACAGGGTTGGGTGCATATTTGGTGACTAGCATCTTTCAATCACTTCTCTCTCCTGAACATTGGTCCATGGCTTGGTTAGGTGAATCTAAAGGGCCTGATTCACAAAGGTAAAATTAGGCTAAAGTCTAACTTTATGACTTTCGGTATTCAAAAAGGGCATTTACTTCTCATAAACACCCTTTGTGAATACCGAAAGTCAAACTTTATGACTATCAGTATTCACAAAGGGCATTTGCAAGAAGTAAATGCCCTTTGTGAATACCGAAAGTCGAACTTTATGACTTTCAGTATTCACAAAGGGCATTTACGAGCACCTTTGTAAATAGGTGTAGAAATGCCTTATTGTGGTCCCTGGGTAAATCTAAAAAGTTGGGCCATAGGCAGGCATTGGTGTTTGTGTGCCCCCCTCCCTCCCCTCCCCCAGCTCAAGAGCTCCTTAAAGGCCCACCAACCCTTTCTGTACTGCTCCCTGCAGACCAAAATATTTCTTTCCTAATGTCAGTTCCAGTGCCTGATTTGTAAAAGAATGAATGCCAGTACCCAAAGCTGTTCTCAGAATCCCGTGGCCAGCGCTAATAAATGTCGATGTGCTAAACACCAAGGCTGCATAGTCTTGAATCCACTTCATGCCTCTTGAATCCACTACCAGACACTCCCTGACCCTTCATCTCACTCATGCAGATTCTTACTTCCACAGACACTGGGAACTTGTCCCAAGCCTTCTCCCGCCGCCCGTAACCTGGGAGTCATATTTGACACCTCACTTGCTTTCGATAAGCAAGTAAATAGAACGGTCTCAACCTGTTGCTGGGTTCTAAGGGTGTTAAGAAAACTTACCCATTACCTCTCTCCTGACGCCCGGAAACTGGTTGCGGTTGCCCACCTCTCCTCGCGACTGGACTACTGCAATGCCTTATATCTTGGCATGAGCAACAAACTACTCCATCGCTTGCAAGTCGTCCAGAACGCTGTAGCGAGGTTTGTCGTCATTGCCCCCAGACTCTCTTCAGGTACCTTGATCAGGAAGAATCTTCACTGGCTCCCTGTATATGCTAGGATAGAATTTAAAATCCTGACCATTACTCACCTGGCTCTCCATGGTGCTGGTGCTGAGGCCATCAGGTCCCTAGTGTCGACCTACGTCCCCAGAATTTGCTGACCGTCCCCCGAGTCGTCAAGGCGAGATGGGGAGGCAAGGCTTTCTCCTCTCTCGCTCCCAGACTCTGGAATGAGCTCCCCTTGGAACTCAGGGTCCAAGAATCTCTTCCCCTCTTCCGAAAGGGCCGTAAAACTCTGCTTTTTACTGAAGCCTACTCCTAGGCCTCTATACCCTATATTTCTATACACATACCTGGCTATTTTCCATCAATTGCGCCTTGATGCCTCCGGGCAAAGTTGCGCATTACAAATCCCTATTCAATCAATCAATCAATCACTTTCTCTCTTTGTGACGGTTTTTCCATCTTTCTCTTCCTCCTTCTTACCCCTTTGTGTATTTATCCCTCTTTTGCTCTTGGTAAATGTTTAATAAGGGCAAAATTAGTGCCGGCCCCAATACATGAATGCCAGTGGGCTCCATCGACAACCACTGTCTCAAATTAAGCACTGAACATTTCCTACACACATGGTTGGATCAAGGGCTATTGGCTGCAAAATTATGGCATGCTAGCCACTGTCTTCATTTAAGTTTGGTTTTACTGCAATGTCTTATGCAACTTTATTGTCAGAGACAATTGGCAGCTGTAAAATCGATTTTTGCTAAGTGTCTGTCACCTGCAGCACTGTCCCACCTTGGATGTTACATTTGTATGTAATCACAGTGAGTAGGGGATCGGAGAGGTATTTTTACAATTGAGAGAGAGAGAGAGAGGTTAATAGGAAGAATGTATTCTTCTCCCGATAATGAGGAAAAACATTACCTGGGAGTAGCGCTTTTGTAGTTCCAAATTCATTTTAGTCACAATACAATCTCAGAATTATGGAATATTGAAAATCAAAGTGTAAGAGAATGGTTATGTATCCATTCTGTTGAAATGTGAATCTCCTCTGCATGAGTGTTTTTTTCAAAATGGAACCCACAGGCCTCTTTTGCTCTGGCTCTCTCAGACGCACACTATGGGGTTGATTCCTATGTCATTCGGAAGGGCTCCGAATCGGATTCGGGTTTGCCTAATTCCATCTGGAGCCCTTGTTTCCGACCAACTCGTCTCCATTTCCAAATGAGCAAGTACGATGCCTGGTAACCATTAGCGCTGACTGAATCAGTTCTGGAAGGGATTTGAACAGGTCGAGCCTTTCCGGATCCGATTCTATCTATTGACTTGGTTTCCAAACTAGCGAGTGCAATGACCGATTCGGACAGCTTCTCCGATTCGGTTTGACCGGAACAAAACGACTGTCGGAATTGGTCTTTGGGGGGCCCGTAGCAGGCCCGTAGCCGGCCGTAGCAGGCCTTCTGAATCAGGCCCTTAGAGGTACCCATGGTTCCACTCTTCCCACCCATGCAGAGTGTGGCAGGCACCATGAGGTGCCCATCACAGGGTGCATGCTTTCCACCAAAAAACCCTATTTTCAATTGGAGCCTGTGTTCGCATTCAGACCACAGGCTCGCGTTGAAGTCAATGGAAGCCCGGCCGAATCGTATCCGGAAGCATCTGAATGTGTCATACTCGCTCAGTCGCAACCCCCCCCCCCCAATCCGAGTCATCCGGAATGCATTCCGGAACCAATTCAGTCGGAATGCTTTCCGAACGAGATCGGAATCGGGCCGTATGTATGTATTACTCAAGCAACACCATGAGCTGGAATCTTCGCGCTAGGATCAGAGTTAGCTTGTAGCAGCAGGCCTTTACACAACCACAGGATCATAAAAATACAGTATACTGCCTCCACCAATCTACATGTGAATGCCATGATAGGGATGGTAGTCCACTTTCACACATAAGAGTGCACTTGGTGTGCCCATCAGGTACAAGACAAGTCAGAACTGTACTCACATCAAGAGAAAGGCTGCCTCTGCACACATGCCAGATCAAGGTGAGGCTAACATAAAAATCCCAAAAACAAGGATATCAGATATTTGCGGTTGGGAACTCAAGGCTTGTAACCCATGCAGGAGACATTCACGTTCGAACACAGTATAATTAGTAAATATATATTATGCATATGGCAATGTAAATTACATTTGTAAAACGTATGACAAGTATATGTATCTTAGGCATTTGTAAGTTCCACATGGATGTGTTGTCTGGAGGGTGAAGGGCATGCAATTCTAAATATATGAATAACTAAGAAATAGTGATGTTGGAGGTATTCACTGAATCCCTGTCATGTTTTATTACATATTGGAAAATCTACAAAGGACCAAAAAGAAAATTAGGAGTGAAAAGTGCAGATAGTGTTAAAAAAAACATGAATCTGTGTGAGTTTTGCAGAGGATGTCACAAGTCATTTATGAGACAGATACATGTGAAAGATTGATGTAAGAATAGGTTTAGGTTTTCTGCTTAAAATGGCTCAATTTTATAAAAATGAAAGTTTCAGAAAGAGGCAATCATTTCACTCATTACAAGAAATACATGTAAATACCAAGTCTCAAATTCTGTGGAAGTGTAGGCTTAGCTTATGCGTAGTTTACTCCTAGTCATATCCATTTGGTAAACTACAGGGTAAGCAGGTGTGCACTGGAACAAGCCTCCTCTGGATCTTACACCACTTGCCGCCAATTGCCAGACCCCATTCTGGAGACCACGTTGTAGGCAGGGTCTACTGTGCAACAATTGTGGAGGCTGGGGTCATTTGCCTCTACTTTCCAGGGACCTATCCTATTATGGCTCTGCAAACTGGACCAAGTGAAACCATTTCAGCACTTAACCCACACTGGAAGTGATGCTGAGGCATCACAGGGTTCTCAGAGATGTTAGTGTGGGGGGTTCTTGGGCTCAGCACCACCATAAGATCAATGTCCAGCCCATTGCTTCTCTTTTCAAAAGACAAGTACTCTATTACACAGAAACACTACACACTGCATAAGAATACCAGATTAAGGGATGTGAGTTTTAGGTATTTCAAAGTGGGTACCCTCTACCTAGGCATGGATTAGGAGTTTACCATCCATGTTCTTGAACACACACACAATGGGTGCCACATTAGGGATTTATCATGTCTTCACTCAGGTCTACTATTCGGGTGCATGGATCTTAGTGCCTTGGTGGCAACTAAAGGGATAATGAAAGGAGACTGCCTAAAACACTTCAGCAGTGCCACGGCTGCTTTAATGCTTCAACCATGCCACACAGACAGACCAGTGCTCCCAACTCATTGGTCGTTTTAGATGATGAGCCACTGTTCAAAGGGCCCCTACGGTCAACCAGCTCCTCTTTCAGGTTAGTGCTTTGTTCCCTTTCACACAGGTATGAGCCCCTAGTTCCCAGGACAAGTTCAATGATTCCTTCTTCAGTTTGGACTCCAGGTGAAGTTTCCTCACTTCTGGGAAGTTTGCTGTCAAAAAGACACCAACCCTGGAATGCACTACCGTAAAGAAATTTGAGGGAGCCCCCCTGAAAAGTACATGGATGGCCTCCCCCTTCCATTCGCCGTGGTGGTCAAAAGCTCTTAGGCTATCGACCTGCCATACTGCAGGGGATGCAGGGCTTTTGTTACACCACTGTTACCAATACAGCTGTTATAAGTAACCCTGGATGGTGGGGTGAATAGTTGGGCTCAGTTTGCTAGCAGTCTATCATAGGTGGTGGTCTATCCACTGCAGGGTCCTTGCCATCAGTAACCCGGGGAAGTTTGCCCTATTTTAGGTGGGTTTCCTGATGCAGACTCCTGTCATGATATACATCGAGCCCACTCATCATTCAGTTTTGCCAAAAGTGCATCCACTGCTCCTTCTCTTTCACACTTCCTTCCTTCCTTTTGCTTTCTGTCTCTTCCCTTCCATTATTTCTGAGCATCCTATCTTTTCTTCATTCTCATCCAGCCTTTTTCTTTCTATTCAGTACATTTTTCTCTCACATCCCGTCAAAATCATTCCACTATGTTTTTCCTATCTCCTGTGCAGTATTTCTCTCCCTTTCTCTGCTCTTTTTATGCTATCTGCTTTGAATTTCCTTCGTCCATTTCTCCAATCTCTACCTCTCTTGTCTCTTATCCTCTTTTATACCCCACCCTCTCTTCCTTATCAGCTTTCAAGCTGACCTTGTCCTTATGGCCCCTCTTGATTTCTTTCCTTCATACTTTCTCACTGTGTTCCTTGATTAGCGCTTCCAGTGCATTCTTATCTAGCACTGCTCTTCATCAATTCTGTACAGACCTGGAGCCTGGATCTCTCATCTTGAGCTCTTATACCCCTTCTTCATCATACTCCCCCAGAACACCTAAGCTCAATGGTTGTATGTATTTACTCCAGAGTCTTCACTGGTGTCTCTAGAGAGGCCAGATGGTGCCAGTTCCCCAGTGGAATTTGTCCTGGCTCCTTAGTGCCCACCACCACAGCTGCTAAATGTATTGGCTGACGACCTTTTGTCTCCTTCTTCTGTTCTCCCACTGTAATGTCTCACTGTTCTACCACATCAGCCTTGGATTTAGGTAAGAATATTTGTTCCTGGATAAATTAATAAAAAGATCTGAACCATAAAAGATCAATGGGTCTGCAAAATATTTACATTTTAACATTGTTAATATAATATTCCACCAACACAAGTAAAATTCAAAGTGGTGTACGTCAATAAGAAGCACTATTTACAAGAAGAATAAAACGAATTAAAACGTTTTAGGGAAAAATCCAAGACCTCATTATATCAAGCAGAATAGAATATGCCACCAAATACTTATGTATTTTATAAATAAAGATATTCTAATTGCACCATGATTGAAGAAAAGTACATTCAGGTTGATTAGTGTGATGGCAAATATGAGCCTTAAATGTCAAATCATCAATGCATTAAGAGTTATCAGCTTGGGAAGTTTAATCCCTGACACAGAGTTCGATTTTAACTATGGAATATGCATTAGTGGTCCATGAGCCTTAATGAATGAACCTCGATCCCCCTGAGCAGGAAGCACTGTTGGGGGATACGGCAGTGGCTGATCAGACCAGTGTGAGTGATTTACACTTAACTAGAGAGCTTAAAACTCTTTGCTAACAATCCAGCACATCACACATGCACTGACAACCAACTCATGTAAAGGGAATACTATTCTCCTCTCCCTCGGGTTTTTCCTTTGTCCAATTTTCTTCATGTGTGTCTCTTTACACTTGGTTTCAATGGATTTCTCATTCCGCATTATTTCTCTCTCTTTTGCAAAGTCTTAATACTTTTCAGAAGCCTTCTCCCTTTTTCCTTTGTCTTTCACTGGCTCTCTCTTTTACCTTTTCACTCTCTTTGTGGGTTCCCGGTCTCTTCCACCCATTTTCTTATTTGGGATCTTTTTACCCTACATTCATGGAGCTCTTTCTATCTTATAACATTTTTATCACCTCCCTCTGTGCTTGTTTTTTTCACCATTTCTGTCTCACAGGGGCCCACACTTTTGCTCCCTGAGACCCTACTTCATCCATATTCGCCCGATCTCTCGATCTATTTGAAGGGATTTCTTTCACTCTCTCCTAGGTTGTCTAACTTTACCTTTCTCTCTTTGCTCATCCGCTCTTTATCTGTCCCCCGACACCGGTCCAAGCAACACAATCTACCATCTCTGGCTTCTTTAATTTTCTCGGTACAACAACAACATTATTTCACGATGTTCAACAGAAAGAAAACATATTGTTTTTCAGTGATCCTTACAAAACGAAAAATTCATATGCTCTCTCTCTCGTGGCTTAGCTGCCTTTCTCCCTCATTCTCAAGGGTGTCTTGTTTGCTCTTGTGGGTCTCTTTCACTCTTTATGTGACTCTCTGGGTTTCTCAGGCTCCTTTTATACTTTCTCTTTGGGGCTTTCTTTCACCTTTTGATCTTATATTCTTTCATAGGCCTGAGTGTTTTTTTCTAGGTGCAAATTAATACATTTTCCATACCTCTAATCCTGTTTTCTTTCTCACAAGCACACATTTGTGCTCTTTAAACATTACTTTTTTCTCTCTGTTTATATATTCATATCTCGGGTTGCTTTAAGGTTTCTCAGATTTGTGGTCTTATATTTTGCTGTTACTCTCAAACACTGTAAACTTATTTCACTCTCCTTTGGTTTGCGGAACTCTCTGATAACCCTTGTTACTTCAAGGCACCTCTTATAATAAAGTGTTTCTGTATTTCCACAGTCTCCAAGGCATTACTGTACACATTTTCCAACCTCAAAAAGATGAAACTATGACTTGGCCTAGTTGAGATTCAAATTCATGAATAACAGATCACAAAACATGCCTTCTCTTTTGATGTCACTGTATCTTCTCTCTCACGTTCTCCCTCTCTCAAAGTCTTCTTCTTCTCTTCTTAGTTTTCTCACTCTTAGTATATATTTCTCTCTCTGCCTTACTTACTCTCATTCTTTACATTTATCTCCTTCTCATTATCTTGCTCCTCCTCTGGTTTACATTCTGTTTAAGCTCCCTATCTCGTTCTTCAACCCTCATGCTCTGCTTCTTCTGTCATCTAATTTTTTCTCTGGCTCCTCACATTTGTTACACTTCTCAATCACATGTTTCCCTTCTCTCATTTTATTGCCCTTCTGGATGCGCTCTCAGCTCTATTTTCATCTTCCACTATGTCTCTTATATTTCTCTCTGAGAGTTCAGTCTCATTTATGTGTGGATGTCTCACTTTGCATTTGAGAATGAAACTATTAAATAAGGTTAGAATCCCATACCAGAGTAATATGTTACATAACTCCAAGGGATTCAACATTTTAATATAACACTGCATATAGGTTTTAACAATATAATGCCATCTGAAAAATTCAAATTGCAGCATTTTTGCTCCTACGTTCAAATATGCACTGGCCGGCGCTTTGTGTTCTTGGGTCCTCTGCAGTGTTCACCAGGGAGCTAAGGTGAAGGAACCGTTATCCTGCACAAGTGTTGTCCCTAAATGGACTGCTGTGAATCTAAGCACATTTATAACATGGTGTTTATGAGCTCTGGCATCCCCCAAAAAATGAAAAAGACTTTGCACCCCAGGAGAGACTGTATGTACAGACAACAAACTTTAGTTTAATGTCAAGCAAGTGTCTATGTTTTGAGAACAAAAACAGAAGCACTCACCGTCGTTCACCCTGGAAAATCACTTTGTCTTCCTTAGATGTGTTTATTTCAACTTTCCACTACTGGTTCATTTTTATAAGTTCTTCTAGCTTTTAGGGGAAAATATGCACATAGCAATTGAGCTTGGTAGTGGTGAGCAAGGCCCGCTTTAGGGCAGTGCGAGTGGTGTGGCTGCACTTGGCGCTGACCTGGAGAGGGGCGCTATACTCAGGAGGGACGCTGTGCTTAGCACCTTCTTACGATTTTAAAATGTCTGCTGCAGAGTTCCTTGTGCATCCAGCTTTCGGGCGACAATAAAAATGTCAAGATAACTCTTGTGATTAATTAAAGAATAGATCTGTATTTTAATAGGCTAGGTGAGTGGATTAGTAAAACCAGCCTTTAACAGTGCTTTAAATGAAATGTATGTGAGAGAGGGGCTATGGAGAGATGAGGGGCACTTTTGCCAGATGGTAGTGAGGGCATTCGAGGAGGAGGACATTGGAGGAGGGGCGCCATAAAAGACTATAGCACCCAGAGCACCATCACGATACAGCCTCTCAGAAATAGCCTACAAATTAAACCACTGATCATCTCTGATGCCTATCTGCGGCCGGTCGGTTTGTTTTCTTCCTGCCCTTCCAGTTTCTTTTTACCTGCGAGTGGAAACAGAGAGGTTGGTACAGGGCAGATAAGAGGAAAACACATACCTGAGGAGCCAACCAGTAAAATAAATGCAGTCTACACAGACAAGATCCCCCCTCACTCCTGAACCCCTGTGCCACTGCACTGACTGCACCACTGATAGCTCTGCCCCTGGTTTTGTACCTTCCAATGTGTCCCAGCAGCTGGAGCTGCAAACCTTCTACTGCCCCAATCAGCACTTTTTTTCCCTACAGTTTTATGTAGTGCGAACTTGACTGAAGGTATCGGGTATCAGTGACCTTTACATGAGCATCAGTTGCATTTACATAAGGACACATTCATTTTTGTTAGGCACGGGGAGATTAAGTGATTTTCCCAGAATCACAGAATGTTGAGCGTTGTTACCGAGACTCGAACCCGGTTCCCCAGATTTGAGGTTGACCGCCCTAGCCCTTAGGCCACATCCTCTCTTATTTATCTGTGGTTAATCATCGATTCTTTGTTGGGATGGCCTACCCTGACTATCTTTGATATATGGTTGTCAGGCTGGGTTCCAATCTGTGGTGTATTATGTTTTTCCAATAACTATTGTATTGTCCTCTTCAGAAGAATTCAACAGCATTCTCAAATTTATCGATCTTTCAAGCAGGCATTTGTCAGTTTTTACTTTTAGGAGAGTGTCTCAGGCAGTGTCTCCACCCCTTTCGGTATTTTAAATAGTGTATAATATTCAGTGTTCGCCCATTTCTTTACATCCATGAGCAATACATCTGTGGAGAGGGCTTCTGAAGCTTTCCATGCCATGGCCATCCTTCTTTTTGCTAGCACAAAGGCCATGTAAATGAATTTGCTTATGGTTTTTAAACATTTCACCTTACATGGGGCAAATGTCAACATGCAAGCAGGACGAAAGTCACAATAATTTAAAGGGTATTAACAGAGTACATGCCTTTTGTCCCTTTGCTATCAGTTGTTTGGATAATGAATAGGTTTGTGAAAACGTTTGTACCAGCTTGTGCTGTCAAACATCCAGACTGCCTCGTCCCTTCTCACAGTGCCCTGTGGGGAGTGCTCTCTCTGAGGACCCCCACCCCCTCCCTTTTACGAGCATGTCTCTGACTGAAGAGAAACAATGTAACTTGTTACTTTGTTTCTCTTCAGTCCTGGGTCAGTGTGAGAGCTCAGAGCAGGCTGCACACTGCTGCTGCTTTAGAGCAAGCCTCTCACAGCTCTCTACCGGTGAGCTGGGGGGGTCTCCTTCATGTACTGAAGACTGCCCCCCCCCTCACTGAGGGGGCTGCGGGGGTGTTTGTTTGCCCTTGCTGGAATGCACAGTTGTCATTTGGGTACTCTGCTGAGTACCCTCATTGGTTAAAGAGAACTTGCAACACAAATGGGTCAGCAACTCACATTTTGATGTGCGTTTTGCCATCAGAGAATGTCAATTCTAAAGCTGCCTTCATCAAACCAGTTTCAGTTGATTTCTATTTCTTTTGTCCAGGCCAACCATCTTCCTAGCGTGGCCTTTATCTTGAGTGATGCTGTTCACAGCAGAGCAGTCTCCAGGAAGACCAATCACCACGGAAATACAGAAGAAATGTGAGCAATATGCACCCTGTCTATATCTGACAAAAATGAGGAAGAGACGATGATCTGCACCCCTTCAAAGGAACCCTTCATCCGTGACAGCAGATACTTCAGTCTTACCTCTTCATCCTCTGCCATTCACCAAATGGCAATTGCAAAAAGAATACTTAATAGCTCTCTGGGTCAAAAAGAACCTAAACAAATTCTAAGGGAGGGACTGTCTCTACTTTCCCTTTTCATTCTCTGATTTTCCCCCTCACATTTTGGAAATGTCAACAATACCCTTCTGCCATCTGAGGAAAGCAATTTCCCCTCCATCTTGTGTACATGCCCTGGCCAGGGCTTTCAAAGTGGAGATCACATGGCGGTATCGCTCTAGCTCATTCAGGCACACATGTACTGTATATGATCACACCCATATGCTCAGTGCTTTGGATCCTAGGGCTAGGATTCTGGGATCATCGAGAGCAGTGAAACTTTCAGATGAATGAGTCAGTAGACTCATAGACGCACATCACAGAAAAGAGGCCAGGTCACAATAATAATTTACAAAACATGTTATGCTTCTACCTCTATGCTATGGGTGAAACTAATGGAGGGGTCAAATTTACTATTCCCACTCCAGCCAATGCAACAGTAGGGAAAGTGTTGGATTTTGGAGGAGTAAAATTTACTATTCCCACTCCAGTCAGTGCAACAGTATGGAAAGTGTTGGATTATGGAGGGGTAACATTCACTTTTCCACTCCATTCAAAATAACAGTAGGAAAAGTGTTGGCTAACGAAGGGGTGAAATTTACTATTCCCACGCTAGCAATTACAGCAGTAGAGAAAGTGTTGGATGTTGGGGGGGGGGGGGTAAAATGTACTATTCCCACTCCACTCAGTAGTACAGTAGGAAAGAGTTGGATTGCGGAGAAGTAAAATTTACTATTCCCACTCCAATGAGTGCAACAGTAGGGAAAGTGTTGGATTGCTGAGGGGTAACATTTACTATTCTCATTCCAGTCAATACAATAGTAGGGAAAGTGTTGGATTTTGGAGGGGTAAAATGTACTAGTCCCACTCCAATGAGTGCAACAGTAGAGAAAGTGTTAGATAGGGGAATGGTAAAATTTACTAATCCCACTCCAATAAATGCAATAGCAGGGAAAGTTTTGGATAGCGGAGGGGTAAGATTTACTATTCCCACTCCAGCCAATGCAACAGTATGGAAAGTGTTGGATTTTGGAGGGGTAACATTTTCCTACTCAAGTCAGTGCAACAGTATGAAAAGTCTTTGATTGTGGAGGGGTAACATTTACTTTTCCAACTCTATTCAAAATAACAGTAGGAAAAGTGTTAGCTAACGAAGAGGTAAAATTTACTATTCCTACACCAGCAAGTACAGCAGTAGGAGAAGTGTTGGGTTGTGAAGGGTTAACATTTACTATTCCCACTCCAATAAGTGCAACAGTAGGGCAAGTGTTTGATTGCGGAGGGGTAACATTTTTAATTACCACTCCAATAAGTGCAACAGTATGGACAGTGTTGGATAGCTGAGGGTTAAAAAGCACTATTCCCACTCCAGTCAGTGCAACAGTGGGGAAAGTGTTGGATTGTGGAAGGCAACATTTGAATATTCCCACTGCAGTCAGAACTACATTAGAAACAAACAAATTCTCTGCAGCATTAAAATAACTTCAAAAACAAAATAAAAAAATTAAGATATAAATAATAAAAAAACAATATATTTCATATAAAAAATTATTTAAAATAAATACATATTATAATGTTGAATACATATCATAAATAATTTCAAACAATATTAAAATGTAAATCCAAACATCATTTTTATATACAAAAAATTATTTAATAATGATTTATTATCAAAAAAATAATTTATTACATAACTTTTATTTGTTACCACCCACCATATACCCCTACAAAACTTACAAGCAACACCTAAAAATTAACTTTAAAAAGCTAATTATTTACACTATTAACATAAATATTTACCAACAAACTAATTATCAATCAATACAAATTAATTATGATTTAATAACATTTAGGGGTCGTTTACAATGTTGGTCGCAAAGGCCCCAAACAGCAGTCAGATTCTCCGAAACAGTGTCAGAACCTATGTTTCCACTGACTCTCAAACATTTCAAACCGACCGATTATGATGTATTTGGTCAGAAAGGAAACCGTTCGGACATTCCAAATCAGTTTTGACCAGCATTTAGAGACTCCGAGTCGGTCGGAGCCAAATCGCACAGCTCTACGGACCACATTTCCGACTGAGTGATTACGATGTCGGATTCGGACAGCCTTTCCGAATCGGTCTGTCCAACTCGAAACGACGGTCAGAAATTGACTTTGGGGGCCCGTAGCAGGCGCCCCTTTACCCTGAGGCCTCCAGTGGGGTACCCAAGGGACCATCCTTTCCAACCATGCACAGTGTGTTAGGCATTGGGTGCCTGTGACAGGATGCAAGGTTTTCCACGACCACCCCTTTTTTCAATGGGAGCCTCTGTGGTCGGTCGAAACACAGGCTCCCTTTGAAGACAATGGGAGACCTTTCGAACGGTGTTCAGAAGCATCGTTATCAGCCGGTCGGAGTTGCCAAACCCGAGTCGGTCAGAACCTGAAAAGGAGTCGGTTGGATTGCTTTCCAACCGACATCAAAATGAGGCCCATAATTTACTTACCACAATATACCCCCCCAAAAATATGCAACACACTCCTAAAATATACTACAAAATGTATTACACATTTATCATAATACATTGTAATTTTAAGACTCATTATCAATTCAAAAATGAATTCTAACCTAATTTAAATATAATTCATTTCCTACCATATACCCCAACAAAACCCAAACACACACCTAAAATGTTGTATAAGAACATTTAATTACAGAATTAACATCATTATAAATTAAATAATCATTATAATTATTAATTACTTTGAACTATTTACTTCCCCACTGTGTACCCCTATAAACTCCACAACCCACACCTAAAAAAATATTTACACGATTAACATAAATAATTATTAAATAAATCATTAATAGTAATTAACAATTAATTATTAAATCATTAAAAAAAATAACTTCCCACCCTTTAGCCTTATAAATCCAACAACCCACACATCAAATTGAATTAAAACATTAATTACACTATTAACACAGTTATCAATTAAAAAAATAATATTAAATAAAAATTAACCATTTTCTTTTTTCTTTTATTGAGAGTTTAATGTAAAATACAGTACAGTGCTACAGGGTAAAGCGCATAGTGCAAAGCATTTAGAGTATAGGTACTCAAAATATCTTACAATTAACAACATCATAATAAACAAACATTAAAAAAGAATTCAATTGCTATGATTCTTAGCGGAAAAAATCCATAAAGAGTGATAAATTGCCTAAATGCAAGAGGCACACAAAATACAAATATTAAAGTGCATAAGTGCTTACTACAGAATAGCATTTGTCCCATAGTTTAACCTGAAAATACATAAATATTTAAAGGGTTTAGCTATTCTGCTTAAAATCCCAAACCCCCTCCCCAATTTCATACCGTCTACTAACAGTCTTTCTCCCTAGAACCCAGACTAATTACCTATGGAGTTCCAACGTTTCTCAAACTTCCTAGATGTCCCTGATCTTAACGCGTATCTTCTTTCGCATTCTTTGACTTTACTGAGTTTCGCTCTCCATGCTTTAAAGGGAGGTATCTTATTGCTCCGCCAGTTCTGGAGGATTAAGGATCTTGCTACTAAATCCGATATGTACAGGCATTCTTCTTGTGTATTGCTTAACATCTTATTAGGTGAGCAACCCAATACTGCAATATATTTATCAATGGAAATAGAAAAATCTATGGCGGCTCTAAGATAATTTTTGATTTCTTCCCAGAGATTGCCAATTTTAGAACAATCCCAAACAATGAGGTCTATTAGGATGGCGGTCGGACCTTCCGAGGTGGAGGGACCGTCCGCAGGGGCAGCGGCGGTCCCTCTGTTGCAATTAGGATGTGACCGCCACCCTGGCGGTCACATCCCGTATCTTTAACCTTGCGGTGGGTGCTGCTTGAAGCAGCACCTGCCGCAAGGTAAAAAATGCATGCTTTGCATTTACATGCACAAAGCGGCAGGCTCCGCGCGGTGCCTGCCCCTTTGTGCATGTAAATGCAGGGGGGTACCATAGGTACCCCCCATGTGCACCCCCACCCCCCTTCACCCTGGGGGCCCGCAAGGGGCCCCAAGAAGCAAAGTTCCACATGCTTTTCCACGACGGAAAAGCCGCTGCGGAAAAGCATGTTTAAACACACATCCTAATTTGGTTGAAGGTGTCTTGCAGACACTGCCACCAAATAGCGCTCTTATAAAGGAAACAAACAGTCCTCAGCATAAAGGATTAAATGCATACAATGTTATATAGACCACAATAGGCTGCTATATATTTCAGTCCCTTGTCCAGCCGGACAGGGAATTTAATGATCAAACAAATCGTTCAAGGTAAGGGTATACATTAGCAACAAGCATTATGGTTACAGTAGGGCACAGTCCTGTACCGTACAAGGGAAAGGAAAGTGAGAAAGTAATAGAGTGAAGGGATATCAGGCAAACAAGGTGAGCTAACAGGCCACTGTCATGAATCAAAATTAGCAGTGTGTCCTGGAGTAAACCATACATACAATAATATAATCAGGTGAAACGTATGTTTACTCAAAAGAGTCAACGTTTCGATCCCGCTCTCAATTTATATAGGGATCATCTTCAGGACTTAAGACATTATATTTGCCTGAATGGGAAATAAGCGCCTGTTGAGGAAAAACAGGGAAGAAAACAAAAGATAGACAGATAGAGTCAGATTTTTGAAAAGATTAAAAATGTACATCAGCTTTAGCCATTTCCTTACAGTATTCGGATCCGCAGTGAAAGGTGTTGCTTGATGGCGTGGGCATTCAGTGCAAGCATCTATTCATAAGTGAAAAAGTGAATTGACCGCTGTGCTAAAGGACTGGTTGCTGTGTGCAGGTGGTGGTAATCTGCTAGGGGGCATAGTGGTGGTATGACGTTGCGCCGTGATGTGGAAGGTGGGCCGGATCTGTGTTTCGATTCCGGGGGGATCAATTGTTCCCATGTGCTTGACTTCGAGCTATACAGAACCACCTGTAGTGACTTTACATGTTTCCGGTGGGTGGGAATTTAGTTTTAATCAAATTTAATAGGGGGAACGGGACCTACCAGTTGCTGGCGAATTGGGAGACAACCAATGGGTTTGCAGCAATGCTGAAGAGACTTCAGTTGTCAAGTGTGGGCGTCCAATCAATCGGACACTGCGGGTAAAAAAGGGAACGGTATTTAGGGCATTGATAAAGCCTTTGTAGGCGAGTGGCGGGTTTTATGGGGGGTGGAGTTTTTTTTTGTTGATGCGCCGGAATTTACCATGGAATCCTCGCGGCTGCCACAACATAGGTGTAGAGGGTGGCCAGAGTTATGGTTCCCTGCAGACGTCCATAGGCACGAGTAGAGGTGCAGATAGGGCGCTGTTGGGGAGGAGGAATTAGTTAAAAAACAAGTAAAGAGTGGTATAATTATCGACAGTGATGGGGCGTCCAATTTTTACCGTTATTCTCTAGATTCCCCCAGGGTATTCCTGAGCGTCTGGAAGGACGGAGTTCCAATGAGGACAGCGTGGGCTTCCAGACGCTCAGGAATACCCTGGGGGATCTAGAGAATAACGGTAAAAATTGGACGCCCCATCACTGTCGATAATTATACCACTCTTTACTTGTTTTTTAACTAATTCCTCCTCCCCAACAGCGCCCTATCTGCACCTCTACTCGTGCCTATGGACGTCTGCAGGGAACCATAACTCCGGCCACCCTTTAAACCTATGTTGTGGCAGCTGCGAGGATTCCATGGTAAATTCCGGCGCATCAAAAAAAAAACTCCACCCCCATAAAACCCGCCACTCGCCCACAAAGGCTTTATCAATGCCCTAAATACCGTTCCCTTTTTTACCCGCAGTGTCCGATTGATTGGACGCCCACACTTGACAACTGAAGTCTCTTCAGCATTGCTGCAAACCCATCGGTTGTCTCCCAATCGCCAGCAACTGGTAGGTCCCGTTCCCCCTATTAAATTTGATTAAAACTAAATTCCCACCCACCGGAAACATGTAAAGTCACTACCGGTGGTTCTGTACAGCTCGAAGTCAAGCGCTTGGGTTCAATTGATCCCCCCGGAATCGAAACACAGATCCGGCCCACCTTCCACATCACGGCGCAACGTCATACCACCACTATGCCCCCTAGCAGATTACCACCACCTGCACACAGCAACCAGTCCTTTAGCACAGCGGTCAATTCACTTTTTCACTTATGAATAGATGCTTGCACTGAATGCCCACGCCATCAGGCAACACCTTTCACTGCGGATCCGAATACTGTAAGGAAATGGCTAAAGCTGATGTACATTTTTAATCTTTTCAAAAATCTGACTCTATCTGTCTATCTTTTGTTTTCTTCCCTGTTTTTCCTCAACAGGCGCTTATTTCCCATTCAGGCAAATATAATGTCTTAAGTCCTAAAGATGATCCCTATATAAATTGAGCGCGGGATCGAAACGTCGACTCTTTTGAGTAAACATACGTTTCACCTGATTATATTATTGTATGTATGGTTTACTCCAGGACACACTGCTAATTTTGATTCATGACAGTGGCCTGTTAGCTCACCTTGTTTGCCTGATATCCCTTCACTCTATTACTTTCTCACTTTCCTTTCCCTTGTACGGTACAGGACTGTGCCCTACTGTAACCATAATGCTTGTTGCTAATGTATACCCTTACCTTGAACGATTTGTTTGATCATTAAATTCTCTGTCCGGCTGGACAAGGGACTGAAATATATAGCAGCCTATTGTGGTCTATATAACATTGTATGCATTTATTCCTTTATGCTGAGGACCGTTTGTTTCCTTTATAATACTTGATACCCATGGTCCCTAGTTACCCATTGGGTTCCCCTTGTCTAGTCTGATGAACCAAATAGCGCTCAACACCCCGCGGATCAGCGGCGGACGAACCTGCCGTCCGCCGCTGTTCCCACCGCCATAATAATCTGGCAGTGGGTGTTTTCTGTGACCGTGGCGGTGAATCCGCATCCTCCGGGCCAGCGGTGGCTTCCACCGGCCCTGAGGATGCGGATTCTCCGCAATCATAATCAACACCAATATGTGACCAGGTGACACCACCTCCCTCTTTAGCGAAGGGAAAACACCTATCTTCAATCTGTGGATACATATTATGCAAAAAGAAAGGTGTCCTATAAATTAGCCATTTTGTATAGTATTGCATACGTTTAAAATTAGCGCCTTTTATTGCTGTTCAAATTCTATCTCCAGCCTCTTCATCACCTGTGGCCAACCTGACATTTGTTCCGAAGGGCCCCCCTCTAGCTACCTCTCCTCAGAATAACAATTATTCCGCACTGGATGTAGTAAATGTGAGGGTTCCTCATACTGTTCAATCTTTATCTCCCACCTCTTCACCTTCACCTCCAAGCCTGCAGTTCCATTTCTAAGAATCCCTTGCCCTGGGGCTCACTCACTCGCCACCTGCCCCTCTTGTCCCTTCCCCCACTAGCTATCCTCAGCCGCAGGGTCCCCGGGGCCTTGCATCACATCACCTTTCACACACCTCATTGGAAGACCGACTGAATGCGATTGCCCTCTGCATTCAACAACTTAAGGCTGATATTCGTAGCCTACCTCACATCACTGAGGATCTCTCAGCTAATTCCAGATTAAGCTGCTCCCATTTGACCAATCTTCATCTACGCTCGCTCCCTGACTGCGGTTGTACCTGGCGCCTTTCCCCCCCTATCCTAGGCGCCTTTCCCCCCCAATCCTAGGCGAACCACATCCCACTCCTCCCACACACCCCATAGTTTGGCCTCCGCTCTATACCCCAATAACCCCTCTCGCCACCCCAGATGTAGATCCTCCCTGTCTGAGAGTGATATTCAATCTCTCCTACTGTCTTATGATCTGCCACTTTCTTCCACCCCATTTAACTCGCATCCAATTGAATCAATACCCACTGATCCCTTCAGGGAACCTAAACCAAATACAAGAACTTTAAATTTGAACAACCTCAAGACAGTCACCGCCACACTACCCCCATCAACGGACATCCCCGTTAATCTCAAATGTGCACTCCTAAACTGCCATCGGCTGTTAAACACACTGCTGTTATTGCTGATCTCATCCTTGTCCAAGATCTGGACCTTTTAATACAAACAGAAACTTGGCTAAATGACTCAGCCGCTCCTAGCCTGGACCTTTTAATGCCTCTCAATTTTGATATCATTAGGTTGGATAGAAGTAGTGGTCAGGGGGGAGGCATTGCATGCTTACATGATAGTAATCTAACAGTGAAAGTCATTCATGGCGACCTCCTGCCGTCTTGTGAATATCTATGCATTGAAGTGATGGGGGTCCTAAAGCCTTGTTGGGGGGGTAGCTGTCACTGGGTGGGGTGGGTGGGTTGCGTGGGGTTTGGGTAGGCAAGGGTGTTGGGTGGGGAGGTGTAGGGGGGTTAGCAGGGGTAAAACCGGAAAAATTATCCACAGTATTGTAAAACAATGTTTGATTTTTGAGGACTTGATGTATCTTTCAAGGGCTTGCTCACTCTTTTTTTTCTAATGGCTAGAATGGGAGTTTGAATTTGTTCTTTAAATGTACGCGGTCTTAGCAACTATAATAAGACGCAAAGATTTGCTGCTGAACTCTGTGTGATTCAGCCTGATCTGCTTTGTATTCAAGAAACACATATACCTTGGGGGAAACGTAAAATCTTGTTAGATCTGGAGTTCGTGCTCTTGGCTGCCTCACAACAAGCCTCAATGACGCGGGGGTCGCAATACTTGCTAAATCAGCCACCCGGACCTCGGGTCGACTGTTAGTAGATAAATTGGGATGGTGGGCAATTGTGGAATGCTGCTTAGGGAGTGTAAAATATACATTATGTACTGTCTATGGCTCTAGCCTTGATGAAGCTATAGCTCTGGAAGAATTGAATTTAGAAATTGCATTGTCGCCAACTCCTCTGGTATTATGTAGAGATTTTAATATAAATTTGATTAATAAAGAATTACAGGGTGGGGTACAAGGGTATAAGGGGAGGAAACTCAGGGTTTTTAAGTCACTGTACAATTTATTAAGACATCATGAGTTAGTGGATGCTTGGGACTCTCTCCGAGCGCCCGCACCTGGGTTTACGGTTTACTCCCATCCCCATCAGAAATTAGTACGTTTTGATTATTTTTTTATATCTTCTGCATTACTTACTGGTGCACAGATGCATATATTCCCCAGGGTTACCTCTGATCATGCACCAATAGTCATAGAAATCCCCTCACTTCCTGTAGTTAGATTCCCCAAAACGTTCTCATTTGATAGGAAGCTTTTGCTTGATAGTGTTTTTAGAGAGCACATGCAGATATGGATTAAAGATTTTTTTATAATAATAGGCACTCTGTATCAGTAGAGGTTCTGTGGGACACGTTTAAAGCTTGCTTTAGAGGGGAAGTATTGCGTTTTGGGTTGTATTATCAAAAGAAAGCAAAATTGGAACTACAGGAATTATATTCTAAATTGAGAATGGTGGAAGAAAAACTCGTTCAAGGGATATCGCAGCATAATGATATTGCCGATCTTCAAAGTAACACGGCTAGATGTCGGGCAAATATTTATCTTTTATGGAACAAGGAAAACGCTCGGAAATATTTAATCTATAAAAAGGAATGTCATGAGTATGGTGAGGCGGTAGGTCGATGTTTAGCGTTAAGGCTATGTTCGAAGGAGGCCTTCCACAGAATTGCGGGTCTTAAAAACGCTTTAGGACTTACGACTTATGATCCTCAAGAGATTCTTACGAGTTTTCATAAGTTCTATACAGATTTATATACGGAGCAGAAGCCACGGGTTTCAACAAGCAATTTGTGTATTCAAGATGATTTGTTGCAGGTAGATCAGGAGGAGGGAGTGATACTGGATAGCCCTATCACAATGGAGGAGTTAGAGGTGGCTATTAATAATCTGGCGATTGGTAAGCCTGCTGGGCCAGCTAAGCTTCCTGGTGAGGTCTGTAGGGCCTTCTTTCAGGATATTAAAACCAATATGTTGGCAACCTTTCGGGCAGCACAAACTGGGCAAGCAACTCAGTCTTGGGAAGAAGCCAGTATTGTGGTATTTAGGTGGAAGGAAAACAGCCAGAGATCCTGGGTTCTTACTGATCGATTTCACTTGTTAACTGTGATGGGAAAATGTATGCTAAAATTCTGGCAAACCGGTTGGCAAAGGTTAGTTCCCCACTGGTCTCCCTACACCAACATGGCTTCATTCCTGGCCGAGGGACGGTATCCATATTAACAAAGTAGTGACTTTATTTGGTATAGCCCAGGTGGATGTAGGGATTTAGGGCTAATATTACATGCCGCAGAAAAAGCGTTCGATCTCGTTGCCTTGGACTATTTGTGGAGCGTTTTGTATCGGATGGGGTTTGGACTGGGGTTTATTCAGGTTATACAAGTATTATATTGATCACCGGTGGCTAGGATATGCTCTAAGGGGCTGGTATCGGATCCTGTTAAAATAACTAGAGGAACACGACAGGGGTGTCCCTGTTCGCCCCTGTTGTTTGCCCTATACATCAACCCTTTCGTAAACATGTTGGAAAAAAAGAACTTGGGTGAAACCTTTCACTGTTCAGGGAATTCATTATTCAGTTATCGCATATGCGGATGATATAGCCATCACCACATCGGATCCGGTCACGGCTATACCTGAGGTGGAGCGTCTGGCACAAGAATTTGGTGAGATATCTGGTTATAAGTTGAATATAACGAAACTCAAATTCTCTGCATAAATAATAGTATGCCTGATGATCTAAGAGTGGTAAGGGAAGCTACATATTTAGGGATAAAAATTCGGGCGTATATGAAAAACTTGGTTGAGGCTAACTGGGGGGGGTTAATATTGGTAGTGTTAAAAAAATCTTTAGAAACATGGGAGCGTTTGCATCTCTCATTGGTGGGTAGAGGTAACATTTTGAAAATGAATATACTCCCTAAGGTCCTATATTTTCTTAGATCAGTTCCATTAGAAATTTTGCCTGCCCAACTTCAACATCTGCAGGCACTTTGTGCTAAATTCCTGTGGGCTCCAGGGAATCCTAGACGAACCGCACGATTATGACTCTCCCAAGAGAGAGGGCTGGCTGGTCGGTCCCTGATTTTACATTTTGATATTACGCTTGTCTTTAATTTAATATGCGGATATTATTGATGGGAAAAGAGGTCAGCAATTTAGCAGAAGCTCCGTCAATTTATCAAATGCTATTTGGTGCAGTGGTTAAGAACTGTTTATTTAAAGAACTAGATAGCAGATACTACAAAAGAACGTGTTTCAAAGTCTTAGAGGCTGTTTTTAAGGTATGGAAAACTATTCGGAAAAAAATGTGTTTGGAGGGGTTAACTTATTAAACACCTACTAATGCCATAGGGATACTTCCAGCAATTTTTTGGGACATTGTGGCAATAAGTTGGAGAAGTAAGGGTATTTTACAAATTGGAGATTTTTACGCAGTAGGAGGGTCGTATCCCTCCTTCTCGAACTTTGCAACAAAATATAATCTACCCAAGACGTAGTTTTTAAAATTTCTACAGACTCTGGATTTTTTGGGCAAACAGGATATATAGTGGCAACACTGCACAGACTCATAGAGGCCATTAGGCGTCAGGAGAAAATAGGGGTCCTTTATAAAAATCCTTTTAACCTCTAGGGTAGATGACTTGGAGAAGCATGATATTAAATGGGACAATGTTTTGGGAGAACAGACAGTCTCTTTGGAGAAAGCTATTGCAATAGCGGGCAAAGCTTTTTTTATTTGCGAACCTTAAGGCACAATTTTACAAAACTGTGTTTAATCTGTATCTTACTCCAGCAAAGTTGCTGAGATTGGGGGGGGAATGATGGCAAAGGCTTTCGTGTGGTGCCGACAATGCCGATAGTCTGCATATTTTTTATTCTTGTGGTAAACTGGCTCTATATATCAATTATATCGAAAAGATTTTGTCAGGTGTTACTAGTGTGATTATTAAAATCTCAGCCTCTATGATGTTACTAGGGACGGGTGAAGATGTAGAGCAAGGTAGACCTATGTATAAGCATCGTTATTTGCTCTTTATGGCCACTGCTGTGGCTCGCCTCTGTGTGGCTGCCTCGTGGTTGCAGCCCGAAGCTCCAGCTTTTGAAATGTGGCGAGCCCGGATTTATAGAATATTTAGTTTAGAGTTTAGTCTGTATTTGGCTAAAGGCCCTAGGAAACGGAAAATGGGCATTTAAGTGTGGGGGGCACTGTTTGACCATATGAATTTGTGAATTTTAGTTTTGTACGATAAATTTATTAAGGGTTTTCTTTTATCTATTTTCTTTTTTGTGGTCTTGTATTTTGTGAAGATTTGTTTGTCTTTGTGATACTGTGGATTAATAAAAAATATATTAAAAAAATAAGTGATGGGGCAAAAAGCACATATGCAATCTACATACGTGATACTACCCCCTCGCGACAACCTTCCCTTCACAGAACAGATCATGGATATTATTTCATCTAACACAGATTTCCAGGGTACTCAGATCTTCCTGGGAGACTTCAACCTCCATTGGAATGATATTAGCGATATGATTGTCAAAAGCCTCAAACCTTTCCTACTTGACCTTAACCGTACCCAATTATGCGACAGCCCTACGCATAAAAAATGAACCACGCTAAATCTGGACATTGGTAAGCCCAATTCTCTCCTCCTGGAGGCGATCCTTCCATGTGACTGGACGTACCACCACTGCATCACCTTCCTTGTCTTTGAATCGTAAGAGCAAGCAGATCCCAACCTAAGAACACAAAACAATTGAAAAGATGTTTACGGAACATCAACGCGGAAGTTCTGATGGCGCTCTGTGATAGCATCTTGCCACCCCCTTTGAACATGTTCATGACCTGACGGACCACTATAACCGTGCAATGCTTAATGTACTTGACTCAGTAGCATCACTTCAGCTAAAATGAGTGTCCTCTAAATGCTCCAAACCATGGTTCAATGATAGTCTTAATGCTGAAAAAAGAAATGTAAGACTTGCAGAAAGGAAATGGCGATCGCATCCCTTCCTTGAACATCTTTGTCACCTGAGAACCTTGCGAAGCACATACAATAAACGCATCAGATGCTCAAAGGCCACCTTCTTCAGAACTCAACTGGATCAAGCAAAAAATTATCCCAAAAAACTGTTCGAACTCATCAAGTCCCAAGCTAACAATCATCCTAACCTCTCCGGGTCAAGGGGCACTCCCCAATTGCGAATAATTTGCTGTTTTTTTCACTGATAAGTCTTCCAAGGTTGAGATGGAATTAAGCTTGGCCCGTTCTCTCCTCCCGAGTGGTCCTCTGAACACCCTATGCCCTTCAGAGTTGACTAGCACTGACCCTTTACAGCCATTCCTCCCCAAAAACAATGCATCTTGGAGTCTGTTCCAAACCTTGGATGAACCCACTATACGCAAAATGCTGCTGACGTTGACGTTGTAGTGACTTCCAATCACTACAACAACCCTTTGCCATCGAACTTGTTCCCGGAAGTGAGATCCTCCTTACTAACACTCAGGACGACGATCTTCAATGCTTCTCTTATGCAAAGTGCTATTATGGATAGCCTTAAATCAGGTCAAGTTACCCCGATCATAAAGGAACCAAATGCTGATTCCAAGGACCTTCTTAACTTTTGCCCAATCACTAACATCCCCACCTTAGCAAAACTCCAGGAGAAATGTGTGCTCACCCAACTCTGTCATCACATCGACCACTTCCAGCTCCTGGACCAATGCCAATCTGGTTTCCGCCCAAGTCATAGTATAGAGTCGGCGCCAACACATATCGTGGATGATGCGCTTAGAATGGTGGATCACAATGAAGCATGTCTATTGATCCTTCTTGACCTCTCGTCAGCATTTGATACTGTCAAACACAATCACTTAATTGACCTGGAACATAGGATGGGACTGTCTGGGTTATCTATGTTCCTTCACAACAGATCCCAAAGGTTCAAGGTGAACCACTCCTTGCCTCATCCTATACCGGTCACCTTGGGGTTCCCCAAGGTTTAGCGCTGTCCCCTACCCTCTTTAACCTGTTCATGGAGCCTCTGACCAAAATTCTAAAATCATCCAGCATTTATTATCAGATGTATGCAGATGATACCCAACTATACTTGAAGATCGCCTCCCCCGAAGACATTCAGTCCCTCAACTCAGTCCTGCTGGAAACGCAAAGCTGGTTGACAAGTAATCACCTGAAGTTAAATGCTCTTAAAATAGAATTCTTATTGATCTCACTCCACAACCAATCTCCTGTCATGGTGCAATGGCTGAACCAGCTGACTGCTCTTAACTGTAGACCACACCTTGTGGACTCGACATCTTCTCTGGGTATCATTCTGGCCAAAAACCTGAACATGCTGAAACACATCAGTCCCCTCGCCAAAGGAGCAAACTTCCAACCCAGCCTACTGAGGAAACTCAAACCTTTTCTTCCTGCTTATGACTTGAAGGTGGCAGTACAAGCATTAATGATATCAAAGCTGGACTTTGGTAGTGCAATACTTTTGCGGCCTGCCTAGAGTAAGGATGGCTCCTCTTAGGGTTTCCCTCAATCACGCTGCTAGATTATTAACTGGCACAATAACATACCACCACATCTCTCTGGACTTGCGGGACCTGAATTGGCTTCCATATGAAGGTCGGATACAGTTAAAAATTGCATGCATGGCTCACAAGGCCATCTACTACACGACCCCGCTGTATCTCACTTAGAAACTGGAGCTCTCCTGTGGTTCTAGAGCCTCCAGAAGTGCCAGCACCCTTTTTCTAAAACCACAAAAATTAAAGAAAAAAAAAGACCTACAACCGAACCTTCTCAGGGATGGTGCCGAGGATCCTGAACTCGCTTCACTGTCTTCTTCCAAAAAGAAGTTAAAGGACTCCTGTTGAAAAAATGTCTTCTTTAGCATGGCTCCTTTATTTGTTTTTAGGTCCATACCCGCTGACTCTGGCCCAGCCACTTGGTTCACGATTTTCTTGGACATTTCTAGATTTGGAACTTGTCGAGCTGACGATTCTGTTGTGTTTGTTTTTCCCTTAGGATAATGTTTGTCAATTAGACTCTGATTGTGCTGCCCTGCTGATTTTGTTTGTTTGCTTATAACCATCGTATTGCATAATCTGTAAAGCGCTCTGATACCCTCGGTGGTCATGTTCGCGCTATATAAAACTTTCAAAATAAATAAATACATTTAGTTTGTTGATTCTAATCCAGGTTATTTTTGGAAGCTGTAGCTCTTCTTTTTTCCACCATCTGTCTCGAATTTTTTCATAAATGGGGAGAGATTTATTATCGTCTATGATTTTCACCCATGCGCTAACTGACCTTTGTATCGGGGTTTCAAAAGCTTCACTTATGCCTATACTTGATGTTATACTCCTGGCATCAGCATTTTCCAAAAAGTGACTTATAATATTAAATGACCATTTAAGCATGTTTTTAGAGTGTAGGAGCCCAATGTCTATCTCTGGCCATGTCTTCCAGGAGTTGCAATTGGCAAAATCCCTAACTTGTGAATATCCATTCTCTCCCCATTTTCTTAAAACGCCAGTTTCTAATAAACTCTACTCCCCCGTGTAAAGATGAGACATCCTCTTAAACCATTTATTCTAGGGATGCTATAACATGCTAACAGTTGCGTTTTTTATTTAAAAATCCATTGGAGAGTCTTATATTATACGTTCTAAGGGTACTTAACTATTCTTGTTGGGTCTACAATTTTATACTCCATTAAAATCGTGTTCATGAAAAAAATTATCTACCTCCAGGGGGTCTGACTGAAAGGAAAATCTATAACTGTTGTGTGCAAAACTTGCATGGTAGTAGTTCCTTATGTTTGGAAGGGACAAATGTATGTATAGGCATTTATATAGCGCACTACTTACCCGTAGGGTCCCAAGGCGCTTCGACCGCTGCCAAACCCTTCCTGGCTTCCCTGAGAGATGGCCTTAATGGGTATCTCCAGGGTGAGACCAGGCATCCCCGGCGGTCTGGTGGGGCCGTTAGTGAAGATGAGGCAAGCTAATGCCCAGAGTTGCCGAGTGTGAACGCTGATCAGAGTGGGCACCGAGGCGAGAGAATTATCGAGTCCGCTGACCCTGGTCCAGAAACCTGCCGCGCCGGGAATCGAACCCTGGTCCCGGGCCGTCCTCTGCTCTCGGGTCTGCCGCCTCTAACTAGTGAGCCACACTACTTCACCCTCCCTCTGCAATAGAGTACTTTAAAGTGCTAAGTGCCAGCCTAGGTGTTTTATTAGCCCATAAAAAGGATGAGAGCATATTGTCTATCTCTGTAAAAAAAGACGTTTGTAATGCAAGCGGAGCAGCTGAGAATAAAAAATTTAATAGAGGCAGAATAGACATACGTATGAGTCCCACACGGCCTAGTATAGATAGTGGAAGTTGGTTCCATCGTGCTAAAAGGCGTTTAACTTTTTGTATCAGCAGGATGCAGTTCAGTTGAAATAGATCCTCTACTTTCTCAGTCACATAAATCCCTAAATATCTCTTTGGACGAGAGTTATACACTGATCTAAAATTTGGCAGTAGCGAATAGGCGGAGCAATTGAACAGCAAAATTTCAGTCTTGACCTTATTAACCTTGTTTTTTTGTGTTTTCCCTGCTTACCTGCCTGTAATCTATTGGGGGTCCCCCTTCTATTTAGGACTTATTTATCTTATAGCCTCCTATTGCCTGAAATACCGAAAAAAATCCTCCTAGGTGCCTGCTTTAGGATTTAAAAAAAAGACAATATCATCAGCATATAGTTTTATATTAGTCATCCCTTGAATGGGAACAGTATGAGCCATTTTCTGTCTGATCGCTATTGCCAGGGGCTCTATAAACAAGGCAAATAAAATTGGGGAAAGAGGGCAGCCTTGTTTAGTACCCCTATTTATTTGACAAGTGCCCACATTTATGGAGTCAATTCAAATTTGCGCCTGTGAATCCTTGTATAAGCAAGCATCTTATTAGTTGTGTGAATCCATCTGGGAAGCCAAACTTTTCCAGAATTAAAAATAAACAAATTCCATGATACCAAGTTGAACGCTTTTTCAGCATTTAAAAACCATACCTGACCCTCTATCCTATTTTTATTAAAATAATCTAAAGCTTCTATTAAAAATTTCATGTTAGTAGAGAGCTGTCTCCTGGCTAAAAAATCCACATTGATCCGTATGTATAAGTGAGCCCACCATTCCATGAAGTCTCTTTGTAAGTAGCTTTGTGAAGATTTTATAATCAACGTTGAGGAGGCTTAGGGGTCTGTAAGAGTTGACATTCTCCCTGTTGTTGTCCTTCTTCAGGATGCTAACCACTACTGCTGTATGGAAAGATGTCGGAGTATCACCATTCTTGAGTAGGTGGTTAGCGAGATGTAAAATTTACGCGTTAAGAGTTGACGCAAATCTTTTTTTTTATTTTTTGGGTTAAAGACTTTTATTTAGAGTAACAAGTTAGTACACCGCTATTCAGCCAACAACCCGGAGGCAGGCAGCATCAGTATTTTCAATTCAACCTCATCATGCGGTCTCATTCCGTATATATTTGTACATATCTTGCAACATGGATGTGTGTAAAATAAAGAAGGAAGAAAAACAAATAAATAAACACATATAACCAAACCAATAGCGTTCTGTGTTTCGTTACGGTAGACTTGTCAGTACATAGAGTATCGCGTCACCATCCCTGGAGCGAGTCCGTTAGTTCTCGTCTAGGAAAGGGGGGGGGAAGAGGGGGGAGTGTCACAATAGGCAATCCACATCAGGCATCCCACTCAGCCGTCCATACGCAGTCATAAGGTTAAGACCCACTCCCACTCAATCACAGCGTCATCCATTCCTCTGCACGCCAATCATGGCACCACAGCATTTGGTCTCTCATGTTTCGGCTCTCCACTATCTCAGTGCTCTCTCACCACCTCACTGACCGTATTTACTCATCCATCTCTACTCCAGCCAGCCAGGCCGTCAAGGGCTGCCAGATATCAGCAGGTCTAGATCTCAGTGGTAGGAGTTCCCAGTATGTAGTTAGTTGATCCCGACAGTACAGTGCCGAGTTAATCCAGCCCATCACCCTTGGAGCTACCCCTTGTTTCCAATGTAGTGCAATCTGTCTCTTCGCCAGTAAGAGCAACATAGCAACCAGTTTCCTGGAGGCACTGGGTATATCGGCCACCAATACCAGTAAAGACATCAGTGGATCAGGAGGCAACGGCTCTCCTATTATTCGTCCCAGTTTCGAAAACACCTCTACCCAATATTGCTGCACAGGAGTGCATGCCCACATGAGGTGGAAGAAAGTTGCATCTGCAGCACCACAACGCCAACAACGAGAGTCAGCTAGTAATCCCATTTTGAAGAGCTGCGCCGGCGTGCGGTACGTTCTATGCAGAAAGTTAAAATGTATTAATCTCAGCCTATAATTAGGCGATAGATTTTCCAATTGATTGCAGCAGAACGTCCATTGTTTGTCCGTTATGCTTATTCCCGCCTCAGTTTCCCATTGTGCTTTCGAACCGGGTCGTACCCACGGCGCCGTGTCCTGTGTTATCTTATAGATCCTGGTAATCAGTTTGTTCGGGGATTTGTTCGCTAGTATGTCTTCCAGTGCCGAGAGCGATGGCGGCACTGCTGGGAACGTCGGGTATCTGGCCTTACATGTCGCTCTAAGCTGATAATAGAGTAGCAACTCAGACGCCGTAGGCACCTCCGATTCGCAGATGTCTCCCAGCTCTACAAATGTGTCGTCTGGGTAGAGGTCACTTGCGACCAGAAGACCGCTCTTGCGTGCCCTTTCAGATATCGCCGCGTCCTGCAAGGGACCCAGTAGCGGATTACCGCCCAGCGGCATGGATGGGGCATATAGTTCAGTAATGCCCGTCCGTTGTGCTATGTTTTGCCAGGCCCATCTCACTGTTTCCACCGTGTTCACATCTTCCGGTGTACGTTTGTATTTATGGTAGACCGTCGTATTCAAGGGGGTCGGCGCCGATACGTCCTTCTCGATCGCTACGTGTGGTTGATATGGGATCGGGTGTTGCCAGAAATGCAGGTATTGGGCCTGGGCGCAGTATGCATAGAGCTCAAAATCTGGAGCCGCCAGACCACCCTGTCGAAAAGGAAGCGTCAATATCTTCCACTGGATTCTGGGTTGTTTGCCCGCCCACACTAGATCCAGAAGCGCGGAGCGTATGCGTTTAAAGAAGGATAGTGTAAGTGGCAGGGGTATGTTCGCAAATAAATACAATAATTTTGGCAGTACAACCATTTTGGTTATGGCTATACGGCCTGTCATTGACAGCGGTAAGGTTACCCATTTCTTCACCTTGGTCTCGAGCCATTCCACTGCCGTGCCATAGTTCAATAGCCACAGGTCCTGTATCGAGCGGCTTATGTGGATTCCCAAGTATTTTACCTCTTCCGCTACCCAGGTTATGGGGAATTCGGTATGACATTGTGCCGTTCCGTCCGTCAACGGTAGTATCGTAGATTTAGTCCAGTTAATGTTAATGCCCGTTAGGCCACTATATCGCACTAGTTCCCTCATGAGGGGGTCTAAATTTTCGGCCGTGTTTTGCATAAATATTGTCATGTCGTCGGCATATAAGGACACTAACAACCTTCTGGAGGTGAACCCTATGCTTCGCTGGGTGTTGTGTTGCCTCAGTCTCGCCGCAAGCGGTTCTGTGGCGATGGCGAATAGCAGTGGCGATAAGGGGCAGCCTTGCCTGGTCCTTCTAGTGATACTCATAGGCTGCGAGATCTGCCCATTTACCTTTACTCTTGCCGTGGGACAGTTGTAAAGGATGCACATTTTCTGAATAAATAGCTTACTGAATCCCGTTCTTGTGAACAGTGCTGGTAGAAATTTCCATTCGAGAGAGTCAAATGCCTTAGTGGCATCTAACAGGGCAGCTGCGGCCTGGACCTTTGGGTCTAGGTAGTGGAGCAATCCAAATAATGTGCGTAAATTGTGCGAGGTTGATCTGCCTGCCACAAATCCCGACTGATCCGACAACGCTATTTGGGGCAGCATTGGTTTCAGTCGTTCCGCCAAGAGTTTAGCGTAGATCTTGGCATCTAGGTTTATCAGCGAGAGCGGCCTATACGAATCCGGACTCATAGAATCTTTGTCCGGTTTTAGGAGTGTGATTATCATGGCCTCACGGAGCGATGGGGGAAGGCTCCCGGTCTCGATCGCTTCCATGTACATCATATGCAACCTGGGGACAAGGATATCAGCGTATTCTTTATAGAATGACGCCGTAAGACCATCGGGTCCCGGCGCCTTACCCGAGGGCATGCCAGCTATGGTCATCCGTACGTCATCCTGCGTTATCGGTAAGTCCATATATTCGCGTGCCCCGTTGTTGAACCACGCCAATGCAATTGTGTCTAGGTATTCCGTTATCACCTCGTCCTGCGGTTGTACTTTGGAGGCGTACAGGTTCTCATAATAAGCTGCCATAGTGTGCAAGATATCGCTCGGTGACCGGACAGACTCGCCAGTCTCAGCGGTGAGTTCCAAAATATATTCCGCACCCCTGGGCTTTCGAAGCATTGCGGCTAGCATCCTTCCAGGGCGGTCCCCCTCCCCATATCTACGAGCCTGAGCGTATTTATGCAAGAATTTCACTTCCCTTTCAGCCTCCTCTTGATACTGAGTGAGTTTCGCCCTGAAAGCCGCCCGGGCACCAGCAGTAGGCGACCCAGTAAGCTCAACCTCTAGAGCCGCCAATTCTTTTTCTAGCGTATCCAGTGTGTTTCTTATGGACCGCAGCACTCCCGTTTTAAGTGCCATACAGTGTCCCCTAGTTACCACCTTGCAAGTCTCCCAAAGCGTACCAGGCGAGTCCACAGTCCCTTCATTGAACTCAAAGAATTCTTCTAGCTTCCCTCTCAGTTCTTCCTTAAACACCTGATCTAGTAAGGCCTGCGATGGAAATCTCCAGCTAAATGTCTGTGCGTATTGTGCGGGGGTGGCCAACGTCACTCCCACCGGTGCGTGGTCTGACAGTGATCTTGGTAAGTGCACCGCTGCCAAGACCGAAGCATGTAGGTCCCTGGACAGCAGCCAGTAGTCCAGTCTCGACCATGCAGCCCTGTGGGCCGTAATGCAGGTGCCCGCCCGCGCATGGGGGTGCAATTGCCTCCAGGAGTCAACCAGGGATGCCTCCATTATAATGCCTCCCAGTGCCTCAGCCGCCCTTGGGTGGTGTTCCCGGGCAGTGCCCTGTCGATCCACCGCGTCGGATAGCACTACATTGAAATCACCCGCCCATAATATTGGCACATCACCAAAGGGACGCATTTTATCCCATAGTTTCTCATAAAAATCAGGATTATCATCGTTCGGGCCATAACCATTCACCAGCAACAACTGGATTCCACACAACATTCCCAGGATCAATGTGTATCTTCCGTCCTCATCCTTCAGCACCCGTTGTGTCACCCAGTGTAGGCCTCGGCGGATCAGGACTGCCACCCCTCTGGCATAATTCGAGTATGGGGCATGTATCACTTCCTCCCATCTACCGTGTTTGAGTTGCGGGGCATCTGTGGTATTTAAATGTGTTTCCTGAAGCATGCAAATATCTACATGTTTCCTTGACAAATAGGCATGTACCAATCTCGCCTTCCTCCTGTCATTCATTCCTCTCACATTCCAAGATAAGCATGTTATTGACGGCAACACGGCATGCCCATCTGAGTTATTAGGCTCCCCAGTCTTTAAGCTATCTCCAGTGACTATAACAATACCAAAAAATGTAGGTGCAAGCGGATCGGCAGAGCACTCGTTGCAGTACGACTACGGCTTCGAGGCCCCAACCCCTCAGTCAACTGTAACAGCAGCCATGCCCATCCCCATCCCCGGTTTATTGCGTCAGTGTCAGTGACTATCATACGGAAGATCTTCGGTGACATATGCAACACAGAACTTTCATAGGTTAACAGTGCAAACCAGACAGAACCAAGCCCTATCCCACCCCCCCCACCCGCTCCAACCCCCCAATCAGGTCGTGCAATCATCCCCCCCTGTACCATCCCAACAGAACCAAGTAACAACAATAATAGATGGTCTAACCATGTTGTGGGAGACATCCCTTGGGGTGCGCAGGTACTTGCCATCTAACCCTGTACTCTTGACAGGGCGATCAAGTGCAAATCTACGATCAAGCGCTGCAGGGCCCCCCGAACCTCAAATCAAGCGGAGCATCAATTATCTAGTATCAGTGATCTGGATTATGCAGTAATAAGTACGATACCTCCCCACTTAAGCAGTTAGCGCCCCATCACTTCCGGTTGTATGTTTGCATTTTCCCTCCCCCAGAAAAAGGGTCCCTGCGGCGCCATACTCAATAACACAGGACATTATTCAACATCACTTAGCTGAGCAGAGTCCCCACGTTTTTCGGCCTCCGTCTGTCCCCTCTGGTCTTTAGCAAGCTGTTTGGCAAATTTCAATGCCGCTTTGGCGTCCGTGAAGAAGGTGGGTTTACCCGGCCCCTGCACCCTCAGTTTTGCCGGGTAGATCAAGGAGTATTTTGTGCCGGTTTGCTGGAACACCTTTTTTGCGGGCAAAAATTACCGCCGTGCTGATTGTACTTGAAGCGTGAAATCAGGGTACATAGCAATCCGGTTTCCTTTGTATTGCAAATCTGCCATGTTTCGTGCCAGTCGCAGTATCGAGTCTCTATCTCTATAGTTCAGAATGCCGCCAAGGATTGTCCTAGGTTGAGCACCCGGCTTGGGCACTGGTCCTAACGTGCGGTGTGCCCTTTCCACCAGAAACATCGGGGATAGACCCTCTCCAAAAAGATCTTTCATCATCTGCTCAACGTAGCGTTTCATATTCGCAATGTCCGTCGATTCCGCCACTCCCGTGATGCGTACGTTGTTTCTTCTGGACCTCGCTTCCAAATCCTCATTCTTCATTTGGATCAGGGGGAGCACTTGGTCCATTCCTCGCAGTTTCTTGTCAAGGTCTGACTGGCATTCCTCCGTTTCCGTCACACGCGTTTCCAGTACCCCAACTACTCCTTCTTGCTTGTCCATTCTCCTTGTCATGCTGTCCATCCGTGCAGCCAGCGCGTCGATCCTACCATCTATGCCTTGCAGACTCGATTTTAAATCCTGAAACATGGCCTTGATGTCGTCAGCCGGCAGCACAGGCTGGACTACCCCCGATGGTTCCTGATCTGGCGCTTCTGGGCTCGGTGGTTTCTTGGTCGTCTTGTCGAATGTGATTCTGGGCTGTCGCGTGTCTGGCTTGCCCATGACGGCGTCCGGTCTCGACGCGCTCACCCACTGTCGCCTGGGAGCACCTTACTTCCACTGGTATCACCCAACCTGGGCAATGGAATTGACAGCGGCTACAGCGTTTGACTTATGTGTGGCACGCTATGACGCCAGCCGCCAGCAGCGCGGTCCGGTTCCGAGATCGGCCACACTAGGTAGCAGGCGTGTCAGTCAATGGCCCATCAAATTCGCTTCCTGCACTGTACGCAAGGTGCCGCAGTCTATATGCACAAGCACAAGGTGCCTCAGACCATATGCCCAAACAGTTCAACAGCGACACACACTATAGGTAATCAGAAGTAATATCCCGCTTCAGTCGCCACCTCCAGCCGCCGATGCGACCGGTCGCAGACTCCTGGACAAAATGGCGGTCCGCGCCCATGCACCCTTAGCTTGCGATCGTTGGCAATATTCATGAACGGGGGGTCTACGAGCGCCACGTGCTCCTGAGCCTTTCTTCTTCCAGTGGTCGCATTCGCGGTCAGGCAGCCGGGTATCCCACTGACTCCTTACCGGCGATCGCGTGTCTTTGCCTCGTCCTCCGCTGCGGCCGAGCGTCTGCTACCATGCACGGCGCGGGTCGTCGCCTCCACCTCCTCGGGCGCCCACGTCCCAGCGTTCGGAGCAGAGGTGCGTGTTGTCGCCGCCGCCACCAGGCACCTTCACTAGGCAGCCGCCAACCAGCGAGTGCGGTCAGAGCTTCCAGTCGCCGAACCAGGCGGCACAGTCAGCAGGCGCGGTGTCGGGCACGCAGACACTTTCGGCCGGCCAGCTCCAGCGCAAGCCCCCGGCATCACACGCCGCAGCAGGCCCCACAGCGTAGTCGGGTCAGGGAGGTAATCCTCACCGAGAGCTGGGGCGCAGTTTCGCCAATCCTTCACGAATCGAGGTGGGGATATTTCGCTTGTTCAAGGGGCACGAGACCCGAGCCCCAGGGTCAGTAAAAGCGGATTTATTGCGGATTAATCAGCTTGATCGGCGGAGCTACACTTTCAGGCAGCCATTCCGCTCGGCAGCCAAGCCACGCCCCTTCTGAGTTGACGCGAATCTTTTGTAAAATTTGACTGGCAGGCCATCTTCTCCAGTTGCTTTACAGTTTGCCATAGAGCTAATCACTAATTTGAGTTCTTCATTTGTGAATTCTTCTAATAGTTCTTCCCTAAATTCCCTATTTAGATTGGGGACTGGCAGAATTTGGAGAAAGCCTGTAATATAATCAGAGGACATATGATGATCTAATTGGTAGATTACCTAGTAGTGCTTAAGAAAGGCGTCACCGATATCCTCAGGTCTAGTTAGTCGTGATTTAACTAGCTTGTCCCAGGTACTTTCAATTCTATTTCGGACCTGTTTCACTTTTACCTGCCATGCTAAGAGCTTCTCTGTATATTTACTCTCTTCGAATACTGTGTGAAGATAAGTCCTACTTGCTACATCCCCTAGTTGATAATAATACTCTCTCATTTGTGTTTTTGCCTGGAGTAGTTCTTGTTTAGTGTTCAGATTACTATCTTTAATGTACTCCCAGTTCACCTGGGCGAGCCTTACCTCGATCTTTAGTCTTTCCTCTTTTTTTTGCCCTTTGTTGCGGGATTTCTTTCAGGGTAATTATACCTCTTAACGTAGCCTTAAGGCTTAAATGCGTCCCAAACTACATTAGTTGGAGATGAGTCTTTATTTATGGAGAAAAAGACGCTAATCTCGTTGGCTATTTCTGTACACCAGAACTCATTTTCCAGATTAAATTTATTAAAGTACCACCTTCTAGGAGCTTTTTCCTCCCAGCTTCCAACAGCAATTTCTATTTTAATGAGGGCATGGTCAGAAAAGGCATTCAAAATATGATCATACTTATTGACAGTAAGGCCTTGTGAAGTCATGCTTTCCTGGATTTTAAAGGCGTCATCTATCTACGATGTATGGATAATTTTTACAACTAGACAGAGCAATGAAATCCTGAGGTTTATTTAGATTTCGATCTTTCTTTAAGGAGTCAACTGAGGGATCTTGAAGAATGTTAAAATCACCCTCCCAGATAATGGGCCCGGGAATACAGGATAGGGTCTGTTTAAGCTGTAAGAGTGGGAGTGGGTTATCGAAAACTGGTGCATAGATTGTGGCATGGGTGAGATTTAACTGATTTAGATTTCTGTGGATGTACGTCCATCTTCCCCCCGGATCCGTCCGCGTGGTTCTTACTTGAAATTGCATGTGTTTACCTGCATATATGTCTACACCCCTCTGGGTACTCCCTGCATTAGATGAACAATGAAAGCCTGCTCAACTCTTAAAAATGTTGCTTTCATCTGTCATACTCCGAAAATGCGTCTCTCGTAAGAAGATAGTATCAGGATTATATCCTCTGAGCCAGCTTTCAATTGCATGGATCTTACGTTTGTTATTAAGACCGTTAGCATTAAACAAAAGTATTGTTAGACTTTCCTACTCATAGTCATGCTATTTTACCAGCTACTCCAATAGAAGCCCTCCATACCTCCAGATCTCTTGGGGCTCGAATGCTTGTATAAACATATACAAATAATCTAAAATATATATCCTGATGTACAATGCAAGTCTCTGGAATACCAAATAGCCACAGAAACATATCAGTACCTGGGATATTTAAAGTGACTTATGCTAACATAAAACAAAGCCTTGAGCGTAGAGATAAATTATTCAATTGAATATGTAGCAGCTAGAGATCAGAAAATGCCTACACGAGAAAATACAGTACTTATGATAATAAAGGTGCCATGTGCAAGCATACATTCGAGTTACTTCAAATCTGTAAACAGTCCCTCGTGCTTGATCATATAAAATCATTGAGAACCTCCAGGAATACACCCTAGAAGATAGCTGTCTATTGTGCAAATATAGCATTGAGCAGTTTAGATTTCATAACAGCTAAAATACAAAGTGCAAGAGGGCATAGATACCTAAAATGCATGATATGAATGATGTACATAAAGTGCTTAAGAGATATATACAGAACTTATAATAACAAACAACAATACTTGCAATAGAATTTTACCCCATCCGAAAGGCACTATCCAAGAAAAACCAAATAGGGACAGGGCTATATTTGACATTACGCCGTAGTACCTATACATACCCTGCAAAACTAAATCTCCACAAAATAACTATCTTTTTTCAGAATGCTTCATCCCCTCTACCCTCCCAACTCCCAACCCCCACCCTTGGAAGACGAAATTACCCACTATTCCCTCCTTCCACCCCTCTTTACTGGATGCCATCTTGCTGCATCCCCTTGCACCCTCAGGTTCACCTCATGGCCACCTTTAATCTAACAGATTATACATTAATTTGACTTTTTATCCATTACCACCTCAGCCTACTGTCTCCTTCTCAAGTAACACACAATTCTTCCAAAAGAGATTGAACTTCATGAATGTCTGTAAAAATAAAAAATAAATCTTTGGCCAAAACTTTTAACTTAGATTGTTGAACAATTGTTGCTTGGGCTCCTTTCCCCTTGAAGAAATCCTTCCGCCTGCGTGCTGAAGTTGCGGACATGTCCGAAAAATGTTGAATGTCTGTAGTGGAGAATGATCTTTTTGCTATTGCTGTGCTTAATATTTTCTCCTTAATTCTATAGTCCGCAAAGTTCCACTAGGATTGTACACAGGTATTTGGCATTTGGATGTTTCTGTGCTGGGACTCTGTGGGCCCTAGTAATTGTAAAATCTCCTTGTAGCTCTGGGATTACTTTCCTCAGGAATGACCCAGTCCACTCTATCTTTTCGGCACTTTCTGAGCCTTCAGGTATTCCGACCAGGCGCAGATTGGATAGTCTATTGTAATTTTCTAAGTCCTGGAGTTTTAACTCCATCTGATTCTTATTTTTGTTTAGAACTTGCATGTCTTTTTGCATGGTTGAGATAATATCCTCTAGAACAGAGATACGACTTTCAGCTTCTGTTAGTCTTTTTGGGATATTGAATATATTCTCTTCCAGTTTGGTCAGTCTTTCATGTAGCTGTGCATACATAAGTGACTGAGATACTTTAAAATTCCTGATCTCTTTTAGAAAAAGTATCAGCATTTTTTTATCGAGTCATCTCTGCTCGTCTCATTTCCCAAAGACACGTGTTCTTGATCAGACTCAGATTCAATCTCTTCAGCAATTCCTTGATTGCCACTTGCTGCTCCTTCTACAGGCTGCACTGCTACTTGCTCACTTTGAGTAGAGGGAACAAAATCGTAGCCAGGTTGTAGGGGGTTTGTCACTGAATGCATTGGAATTTGTGGCTGAGCTGGCTGAGCTCGTTGAGCCGGTTGAGCTGGGCTCATTGTCCCCTCATAGCTGACCTGCATAGCGTCTTTTGACTTAGTCTTAGTCTGATGTGACGGGTACTTATGAAAGAGAGGATATTGCTTAGGGCTGATTGAAATCTCATTATTCAGACTTTCCATCTCTCCATCTGCAGCTTGGTCTGGGCAGCTCTGTGTCGCCATTCTACTCTCGGATAGGTGACTGACCATATTGTCTTCCACTACCCGCTCAGATATGCATGAAGAGCAGAGTGTAGAGACAGCAGACAGGTAAATCAGGGATGCTTATGTTTATGCACCTCCATAGATTAGATTCTTCAAAATCTTAATTGACCATGCTCCAACTTGTTCTATGGTGAACTGTGTTTGAATTATGTTTCCATAAACTGTTAATGGACTGTTAATGGTCTGTGAATTTTACTCAGAACAGCCTGACCAGAAAATAATATAGAACAACCCAGCTGGCAGGTAGACATGAGACTGTAAGTCTGCAAAATCTAGTCCACAGTAGACCAGCACTGAAAGAGACTGAGAAGAGGCTTGGAAAAAAAACTCTGCAGAAGTCCTGATAGGAGGTAGAGTCACAATTGAGCTGCAGTTGAGGCATAGATGCTGAATAGAGTCTCTGACACCCTGTTGATACTGCTGCTGCCGCTACCTTAATCTGGTTCCGGATTTTCGTTATTTTTTTCCCTCCTCCTTCCTCCTCTTTCATTTCCTTTCCCCTCTTTCCTTTAGGGGGTCCTCCTCGCTCAACTCAGCATAGCAGAAAATCAGGGGGAGGGAACTCGCAGTGCTCCCTTACACATCCCGCACTCTGGGGGAGAAAACCACAGAACAAAGCCAAATGCGTCTTACCAGTACTGGTGCCAGTGACAGTTCCAGCGCACAGGAGCGATGTCCCTTTGCTCAAACAGCTGTAATGTAAACGCTGCAGCTACAGCATATCACAGCTTAACAGGACTCCAAGTATGCCTCCAAAAAAGCGACAGAACCAAGCACTGAGCGCCGGCAGGCGGTAGAAACAATAAAATTTGGGGTTTTTCCCCCACGTCGTCTTCGTTTGTCGACCTCACTGCATTGAGAACATGGGTCGATTTCATATCAGTGCGGTGGTCCCCCTTCCGAATTCAGTGTGCAAAGGGGAGAGCTGGCAGCCATCTCATCTCAGCTCGAAGAACAATCAGCGCAGGAAGCGGGAAGTGGGCGGGGCATAGGGTGAGCCGAGCGGCACTCAGCAACTACGTGTGTGGGCCACGTCTGCTGCCATCCCCGCAGCAAAAAAAGTAGCCATTAATTTATTATAATTAAATTACTTCCCACCCTGTGCCCCTAAACATCCACAACCCACTATAGTACTTAAAATAACGAAAATTACTCAAATGAAATTTAATAACTAATAATAATTTAAAAATACCTTTAAAAACATAAACAATAATTATTTCCAAAAAGTATCATATACATTTAAAATATATAACAATTGTTAAAAAAACAATATTGTACACAACTCCATTTTTTAAATTGATATTAATAACTTTGATATTTAAAAAAATGATATTACTTACCTTAAAATCGATATTCTTGACAACCATATTCTTGCTGATGATATTTCCATGTCACTACATTTTTGACTTAATATATTTTTGCAAGTCGATATTTCCAGCTCAATATTTTGTCTCAACACCAGTAATTGATTAGCTTGAACAGGGCATTCCTAGATACCTTTGGAGTTCTCTCCAGAATTGTCTCCTAATCTCTGTCGGGTGTGGGAACCCCAAAGTCCTCCCCCAGTTGGTTCATAGGGTCTCCAGGTGTTGACGCATATGTGCTTGCATTGCTCTATAGAGGCATGTGCCCTCTTCAACTGTGCCCGACGCCAGTACAATATTGACAGGCTTTGTGAGAGCTAGGTTCCGACAGGCCTGTGCCCCAGTGTTTAAGTTTTGCTGTCGTTATGGCCCTGCAGAGTAGAAAGTGGCCCTGTGGTTTGTCAAACTCTGAGTGCAAATCTTCAAATGGGAGGAACCCTTTGTTGTGAAATAAATCCCCCCTTCTCGACGCCTTCTCTGTAGCCCAGTCCCCAATTCTTCCCCAGTTGCCGTTGTGGGATAGCACTTCTAGCGTAGTTATGGGTATGTCAGTGGAATATGGAATCCGGTACATGTTTTTTGTAAACATCTATACCAGCATTTATGTATCACTCTGAACTCCCAGGTGTCTGTCTGAAGGTCGCCTGGTTTTCAACAGCACATCTATGAGCCTAGGATGCTCATTGTCAAATGGTCCCAGCACACAATCTTGGGTTTGTCTGCCCATCACCTACTGCATAAACCACTGCAGCTGTGCTGCAAAAAAAATATGTCTCAAACTCAATCACTGCGAATCCACCCTCAGACATGGGCATTGCATTGCAGCCAGCGCCACCCTCCTGTGGCCCGCTCTTCAGAGGAATGCAATGACCAGGGAATCAAATTCCCAGAACATCGTCCTAGAGATCCACACTGGCAGCACCGCAAAGTAATATAATAAGTGGCGGAACGCTATCATCTTAAGAAGCGCTACATACCAAGTTGTGGTATATCTTGACGTCTAGATACGACCGACATTCGGTTCCCACAGGAGCGTGTCCAGTCTCTCAGGGGGTCATGGTCCTCCAATGTCGGGAACAATCTTGACTTTTGCCAGTTAACTTTCAGGCCTGACAGAGCCAAACTCCTCAAGCAATTCCTGATGCCGCTCAGGTCCATCACCATATTTCCAAAAAACATTAGGAGATCATCCACCTATAAAGCAATGTGGTGGGGGTGGTTGCATATCTTTATACCTTGGTATCTATTCACTGTTCTTGTGTGGCAGGCCAAAGATTCCAGTGTAAAAAGTAAGGGTGATAGGTTATTCCTACCTTATTCCCCACCGCACCTTATATCTCTCTGATATGATCTGGCCTCTAGCAGTGGGGTCTGTATACAGCAGCTTCATCCATGCCGGAATGCAGCTCCATCACCCCAGATAGGAAGTTCCATTCCAGGCTGTCAAAGGCGTTTTCGATGTCGACAGCAAACACCACTGCCTCCCAATGGTCTTATGTGTCAGCCTCAATCAGTGTCAGAAGTCGCCTGATATTCAGCGCTGCATGGCAGCCTGGTATACACCCTGCTTAATCAGGGTGTACTAGTCGGAACATGAGTGGAAGGAGCCTAGTGGCTAACATCCTGCTGAGGAGCTTATAATCAATACTAGCATTGATAATAGTCGATATGCTTCGCTGTTGTGAGACGGTCTACCTGGTTTTAGCAGCATTATCACCAGCTCCTCCCAAGTAGAACCCTTTAGGTAGCCCGTATCCCACGCTGCCTCATACAGATCCACCAACTTGGGGACTAGTATGTTGACATATGCGACATAGAACTTGATGGAGAGCCCGTCTGTTCCTGGTTTTTTCCACGGGCTAGTCCCTTTATCCACGCCCGAATCTCCTGCAAGGTTATGTCCCCACCCAGTTCCTCAACCTCTTCATTTGTGATGTCCGGGATTAGCAGTGGTTCTAGGAGGGCACTTAATACCTCACCATTGCTCTTTGTGACACTCATGTACAAGGTGACCTAATAGTGGCTGAAGTGCTGGTTTATCTCCCCATGCCTGTACAGTCTGGCCCCTACCTCTATGAAGTTCTACTATCACCAAGCCTCTCTTTGCAGGTTTAGCGAGTCAGGCCAGGAGAGAAACCATTCGATCACTCTCTGCATGAGCCCTCACCATGTAATTTTTGTAATCAAAACAAAAGAGCCTCTCGGTGTGTCCCACCAGTCTCTCCTTGGTATCTAACAACGTGTGTTGCAAGTCAAGCACACAGGCTTACTCTTTTCCACCATGTGCAATTCGCACTCTGCCGCCAAAACTTCCTGCACCAAAGTGCCTTTAATACCCACCAATTCGGCTATACACTTGCCCCTTTTTACTGGCTTGAAGGCGTCTCACTTCACTTGGAGGGAGGATGCTGTACCGCTATTTTCAGCGAAGTACTGTCCTATATATTCCCAAATCAGTTCACAGTACACTGGGTCTTCCAGTGACCCAGGTTTCAACCACCATGTTGGGATGCAGGGCTTAAGTTGTTCCACTTTCAAGTGGAGAAGGACTGGATTGTGATCATACACCGCCCGAGCTAAATATTCTAAGTCTTATACTAAGCTGCGGAAGTCCGGAGTGCAGATGAATGTGTCAAGTTGTATGTGCAGTTCATGCAGGCCAAAGAAAAAGGAATAGTCCCTCACATATGGGTGTGTTTGCTGCCAGGAGTCTATTAGCCCCAATTTGGCCTGCAAAGCCGCAAAGGGGCGGGCCTTTTGAGACACCGGATAGTCTTATTGTGGCAGATGGGAGCGATCAGCAGTGGGGTCCGCTACACAAAGTCACCCCCATTATTGCTGACTGAATCAGGTAAAGGGGTAGGGTACCCAACAAAACTGCCAGCAATGCACCTTGCTCTGCATTTAGGGCATAAATATTGATCTGCGATTTATCTCAGCCCTCAAGTCTAACCGTCTCTACTACATATCTGCCCTCTGGGTCTATCAATTCTCCTGTACGTTGGAACAGGACCCCCGCCCTTATCCATATCAGTGTCCCCCATTCGTAGTCTGAGTGATTAGTATAATATGCCTGACCTCTCCACCTTCTGTGCAATGCTGCTCCCTACTTAGCTGTCAGGTGCGTCTCTTGCAAGAGTGAAATATAGATTCCTCTCCTATTTAGATAAGAAATGATGGATCTTCGCATGTAAACTTGGAGGACCAACACTTCTATCACCAGCTAGTATGAAGACCAAGTCTGTACCCCAGCAGTTGAAGCCTTAATGCTCGAGGTAGTCACAAGAAAATATTCCACTGGGCCCAAGTCTAAAACACAGCCTAAAGTTGCCTACACAAGAGATAAATCCGGATCACCTTTGAGGCCTCCTGAGTTGAGTTAAAAGTAAACTGACAGATGCACGCATGTGGTAGGCTACTAGGGAGATAGCTCCAGGTAAGGATAATTAGCTTCTTATCCTGGCTGTCCTAAAATTCATGTGTGACCCCTCCCTCTACACCTAAGTTTCATTGACCAGTTATAGCACCGACCAAAAGCAGCAGGCCCATGGGGAATGGCTGCAGGGCCTGATGCAAGACCAATCACCTGACGTCAGAATTTGTCTTACGCCACGTCTGTGAAGGCTTGAAGATCTTCCCCTTTCCTATCCATATAGCCTTCCCTCTGATAGACCCTAACCCAGTTCAAAAAAGGAGGCGTAACACATTACATATATATATTTTTTAAGCAAAGACAACATATATGTGTAGTGACACATTAATAAGTAATACTTGCCAGTCTCCACTCCACCAGTGACTCACTCCACCCGGAATCCGCAGCTAGGACAACCCCAACATAGCGTGGAGATCTAATTAGGTTCGGTGAAAACCCGCAGGCCTGACAGTGACGGAGTACTGTTAGCCAGCAGAGGAGTCCGCAGCATCGACAGAGGTGTGCCATTTACATGACAGAAAACAGCCTGCTGATGCGGATGGTGCTTCAGCCAGCCCACATTGATGGGCGGGACTCCGCGTTCTCAATGGAGTACAAGTAATCACTGCCATGTAGGGAAAATGGGAGTCCCACAAAGATCTAAATCAGGCCCCATGTGTTTATCAAAGCGTTGCTATACAAAAACATGCTTTTTATTTGCTCCATCCATGCCCGACTCACAAAAAGTGGCCAACTTTGATAGTGATCTCTTCAATCTTACATCAACAGAACAAGACACGGGTTCCAATGGTGGAGGACTGCAACCTAGTCATAGACAAATTCCCGGACTAGCCACACCATCCACTGATTTATCCGGCGGCAGACAGAGTAGTTCTGTGAGACATAATAACTGACTACTCCCAGGTTGACCCTTGGAATGATGGACCCCATAGGCAGAGACTACACATTCACCTTGACTACTTTTTGATGTCCACAACACTTTTGTGCTAGCTGGTGGATACTGTCATAAAACCATCTGTGGTTTCTGATCATGATGCTACCCAGATTCACCTAGACGTCATTGCATTCCTTCCTGCTGTGATATCTGAATGATAATGAGGAGTCAGTGGCCTAACCCAGAACCCTCTGGGTTTATGTGATTGGGGAACTAAGTCGGGATGTTGCATTCCAGAAACAAACTGCTGCCGACCAAGCAGCCCACTTGAATGCAAAGTGGGAATGCTATTTCCCTGGCATTGTGTATCACACTAGACAGACAAGCAAGCTGAAAGCCATCTAGAAGCGAAGCATGAATTTAATACTCTGTATTTCTCCAGTGCGGGAACAGTTGTGTTTAGACTGAAACAAAGACACTACGAAAGAGGGGCGATAGCAGGGACATATTAACCATTCAGTTAAGGCAATAGAAGGCTGATCACGTGATCCCAGCCAACATAGGCCCCAATAATACCACCCTCACGCACCCCATTCATATTCTGAACATAAAGATCTCTTGGCAATGCTTTTGTGCAAAGCACTTGGCGAGGCACAATCCAACCCGAACATACTTTCTGAAAGTTCTAGCTCATATCCCCTTCACTGTGCCAGCTACAGCCTATATCACTTCTGAGTGATGACATTAAAATGGTGGCCAAAATGTAGACAAATAGCCTTAAACAGGTCCTTCCTTCTTCAATAGTCAGAGACCAGGTAGGCTCTGTCCGCTCCATACAGCAGCAGCCCACCTCTGATTACTAGCCTGCATACTCTGGCAGGGATGTAATGATCGGGATGAAAAGCAGGCAGTCCCTCTTCTTTTTTTTTCAAGTGTTTTTCCTTTCTCTTTATTGGCATTTTGAGATATCATTATACATTATACAATTGAAGAATTTTTCAGGTATAACATCTTCATTTGCGATATATCATTTCCTATACATTTAAATTATATCAACATAAGAGTACATCGGGAAATCTGTACACATTACATCAGTATGAAAAATACAAAAACAGCTATGGTCAAGATTTGCACATATTGAAGTTGTGTTCGCTATACATAAAGAATATAGGGTGGCCCAGTCCCTGAGGCGACTTGGACTAGAGCGTGCACTGCTCTAATGACGTTATGTCAGCAATTTGAATTGTGTTTGACCAGTTTGCTAACGTTTTGTTCAAGAGTGTATTTATTTTTACTCTCACCTTTCCATTAATACTTTTTTGTGTGTATTGGTAACAAAATGTAATCGTACATTTCAAGTATAACAAAAATATTTCCAAAAATTATGAGCATACAACTAATTTGAGCCGCATTGACCGCAAAAATAGAGCTCCAAAAAGAAAACAGTCGGCTCGGAAGCATGGGAGCCGCGGACACACTGCCGTTTAAAACTAATGCACTTTGCGCTCAAACTGTATATCTAGAATGTGACACTGTTTTTAAGGTTTTATGCTCGACTGTGTCGCAGTAACAAATACGGAACTTAACTTATCTTCTTTTTTTTATAATCCTTTTATATTGCTAGTATATTGTAATGATTTTAAGTAATCGAACAATAAAATCCTTTCATGTGCATTGGATTCAATGAAAGGAAAGTGTGATGAGGCTCAATGCATTTCAGGACGACGGCCCCTACGTCAGGGGCACAACCTGTAGAAAATAAACAGTTTTCAGTACAAAGCAGGTATAACATCTTCAGTTGAGATATATAATTTCCTATACATTTAAAGATATCAACATAAGAGTATATAGGGAAATCTGCTCGCATTTCATCACTATGAGAAAAAACCAGCGATGGTCAACATTTGCACATATTGAAGTTGTGTTCGCTACACATAAAGGACAGATAATCCACAATTGCAAAGCATTATTCGTTACAAAATAAGGACATTGGGCAACCATGAAGAAGTAAAAATACGTTGAGGTTGTGGAGCTTACATTCCTATGAGTCTTGTGCGTTAGTGGCACTGCTTTGGTCATTTGAAATGTAGGTCTGTATCCAGGTGAGGAAGGGAGTCCATATGTCCTTGGGTCTGGAGGCTACTGGCATAATTTCCCCCAAAATAGACAGCTGTTCCTGGCAATAGGATATATCTAAAACCCAGGCCTTTATGGTGGGTCTACCAGGGCGTCCCCATCATAATGCCATTCTTCTCACCACCAGCAACAGCATCATAGCCAATAGCCTATGAGAGCTCACCAGAGTCTCCTTAACGTAGCCCAACAGTCCCATCAGAGGCGTCAGAGCTAGCTGCAGCTCCAGAATCTCCGGAGTTTGCCAAATATCTATACTCAAATCTCTGCTATGAGAGGGCAAATCCAGGCCAGGTGCAAGAAAGAGATGTTCTCTGCTCCACACCTCCAACAGTTCATATCAGCTTGAATGCCCATGCGGTGTAACTGAATGGGAGTTGCCATTGTTCATTTGTGACAGCTGTCTGTAGCTCTGAGTTCCAACCCCTCTGTGCTCTGGCTTCAATTATCGGGTGATTACGCTGCATAAGAGAGTGGAGGCGCATTATTAGTTTGCGGGGTGAGGGCATAGTGAGTATTTGCTCTAGAGCTAGTAATATGGGTGGAGGTTCCGGGATTGTTTTATGAATGTCGCGGCAGGTAGCCCTGATACTATAATATAATAATAGGTCTAATGGTCTCCCCAGTTGTTTAACCTCTAATGTGGGGGGGCTAGAAAGGTGTCTCCGGGGTACACCGTGGCTTATGTCGTCACTCCCATTCTTTTAGCTCTGATCGCATTGCTCTTGTCCATGAGCGGTGGCATTTCTGGATTATTATCCAGAGGGATGGATGGAGCATATAGTACCTCTGCCCTAGACCTGGTAAGAAGGCCATTCCATGCCCATCTCAGCGCTTCAGTGATGCCAATATCTTTCTTGGGGCGGTGATATGGTTGATATAATCCTACCTTGAGAGGGGTGGGGGCCGCTATGTCTGCCTCCATTGCCTACGAGGCTGAAATGGCGTGGGGTCGATCCAATAATGTAGAAATTGAGCTTATAGAGGAATATCCGGGGCTCCCATGCCACCCTGATTTAGCGGTAGCATCAATACTTCCCAAGTGATCCTAGCCTGCCTTCCAGCCCAGACCAGGGATATCATCAGTGACCTAGGTTTGAGAAAGAAAGTTTGGGTAATTGGTAGAGGTAAATTCACAACTATGTTAAAAAATTTAGGGAGAACTATCATTTTAGCGATTGCGATTCTTCCCGCGAGGGAAAACCATAGCTTTGACCAGGTAATAGCTTGCCAGTAGTTCATATTTCACAGTTCTTGTACATCACTGCTCAACCAAATCCCTAGATATTTTACAGGGCCCTCCGCCCATGCAAGGTGGTATTCTAGAGCAAATGGTTTGGTAGCAGTTGTGGGAGGGAAGAGCGTGGATTTAGTCCAATTGATCTGGATGCCAGAAAGGCCTCCAAATTTAGTGATCTCACGGAGAACAGGTGGTAGGTTTAATTCTGGGTCCTTGATATATAATGTTATATCATCAGTGTAAAGTGACACAATTAACATAATTAACACCTGAAACGTGAACCCTAGGCCTCTGGCTGCATGGTGCTGCCTTAGTCGTGTTGCGAATGGCTCCATCGCCACAGCAAAGAGGAGTGGTGATAGAGGGCATCCCTGCCTGGTCCCGCGGTTGATATGAAATGCCTCAGATATCAGGCCACTCACTCGCAGTCGAGCCATAGGCTCTGAATACAATCATCTAATTTGCTGAATGAATAGTGGGCATAATCCCAAAAGCGTTAGAACCGCAAATAGGTAGGGCCACTCTCGGGTATCAAAAGCCTTATTTGCATCTATTAGAGCAGCCAACACAAGCGTATGTGGGTGGAGATAGTGGAGGACTGCAAAGGAAGTGCAAAGGTTGTGGGCTGTAGATCTATTCGATCTAAAACCAGATTGATCAGACCTGGCTATGAGGTGCAACAGAGGATGAAATCTACTGGCCAAAAGCTTAGCATATTTCTTGTTATCAATGTTTATTAAGGATAGGGGACAATATGAGTCTTTTTGGCCGGGATCCTTTCCCGGCTTCAACAGTATCAAGATAACTGCTTCACTCATTGAGGGTGGCAGCCTACCGCTTTCAAGTGTGTCCTGATATTCTCTCAGCAATTTCAGGGCTAGCAGCTGTGCATTACATTTTTAAACAAATAGTGGTTACACCGACCAGCCCAGCTGCCTTATCATTAGGGAGGCTATTTATGGTCTGGATTATGTCTTCTGTGGTGGAGGGCTCATTCAGATACGCCCAATGCGCTCTACTCAGCCATAGCAATTCTAGAGAGTCCAAGTATGCTTTTCTTTCCTCTGGCATATCTGGAATTTGAGACATGTATAATGAGGAGTAACACTTTTAAAAATTCTGTAAATTCTCCTGTGACCCCCAAGTTGGCTCTGTGTTCCCATCACTCAGTTCAGTAATGTAGGTTGAACTATTTGGTTTTCGAAGTAGGATTGCAAGAGTTTTACCAGGCCTGTCTCCCTCACCGTAGCGTCCAGCTTGTGTATATTTCCCTAGGAACTTAACCTCTCTAAGCCTCCTTCAAATTTCGAGAGTTTCTCCCTAATGTGTTGGGTCATTCGTGGAGTAGTGCTTTAGTTCAGTATCTCGGATATATGCCTCTGATTTAGTTAGATTGCCTGATGGCCTTCAGCATCCATGCCTGTCTCGCTATGCAATGTCTGTGAATAACTGCCTTAAAGACTTCCCAGAGTGAAGCTGGATAGGCCACTGATCCCTCATTTAGTGAAAAATATTCAATTATATCCCCTCTTATTTCTTCCTTGAATGCGGCATCCAATAGTGCCCTATGTGGGAGCCTCGAGCTAAATGGCCTTCCCCCTACGGCGGAAAATTGTATCCTCAAGAGGCAGGGGGCATGATCAGAAAATATCTGAGGGAAGTGGTTGATATCAACAGCCCAGGACGCCACGTCCCTCAATATCAACCAATAATCCAGGAGATACCAGGCTTTGTGATATGATGTGATGCATGTACCTTCTGCTCTACTGGGGTACCACTGCCTCCAGATATCCACTAACGTTGCATCCCTTATGATGTCATTCAAAGCTATACTAGCGTTCGGGTGCAGCCTACGGGCCGTCCCCTTGCAATTTACTGTATCATCCATGATTGCATTAAAGTCCCCCCAGATAACTGTATCACATCCTATTGATGTAAGTTTTGCCCAAATACCTGCAAAAAAAATCTGGGTCATCTATATTAGGACCATAAATCGTGGCAAGTACTATTCTGGTGTGGCCTAACTGCCCATTCACAATTAGAAAGCATCCATGTGGGTCTGTCAGGGTTCACGCCATTCTCCATACTATTCCACGCCCAACCAAAATCGCAACACCTCTCGTATAATTGGAATAAGCTGCGGTGTCTATGCTTCCCCAATAACTACGCTGCAGTTTTGTGCTAGCAGAGTCTTGCAGATGCGTCTCTTGGAGGAAGCAAATATCTATTTGGTGTTTTGACAGATAGGAATGAATAAACCTAGTTTTTCTATGATCATTTAAGCCCCTGATGTTCCACGTCAGATAATTAAATGTTGTCATAGTTGCTCAGTGGGTATGCTGCACTTGTTTCAGTGCTCGATGAGTAAGGTATCAACTTGTGCTTGTTAATGCGTGCCTACATGTAGGGTTCGATTGTGCATTATACTGGCATATAATATTGAACACGCATAAGCCATAGAGAGTACCTTTGTCTGTGATTACCTGTCTCCTACAACAACAACAACAAATCCTGAGTTTCCACCCCTCCACTCCAAACCCCCCCAATTAGGTTGAGCAAGGCTACCCACCCACCCCGTCTATTCAAATAACTCCCCAGTCTTTAAATGCAAACCAGAAATTGGAACCTTCCCTGGAGGTGAGGAGTCGCAGGCGTATTACCCAGCCCGAAAGCAGGGTGGCCAAGCTATAACAGGAGGGCAGGGTGAAAAATATTAATGAGAACCGGCTATAATGTCATCAGTGTTCTGCCAAGGCAACTGAGGGGTTGTACATAGTCAACATTTGCACCAGATCCAGCATTCGAATAGTGATTAGTCGTTATCACTCAGTCCTTCGTTCTCTGCTAACCTTCTGGCAAGACTTTAGCTGTTTGCGTTTGCGTCCTATGTGTTTGGCATATTTTAGTGCTGACTTGACGTCAGTGAAGAAATGAACTTTGTTTTCATGTGTCACTTTCAGTTTTGTGGGGTATAGAAAGGCATAGGCTGCGCCAGCCTCCCGTAACATATGATTGATTGGGATGAATTTGCGCCTGGCAGCCTGTACATGCAGAGCGAAGTCTGGATAGTACGCCACTTGGTTGCCCTCATGTAGGATGTTCCCTCTTTCTCTGGCACTGCACAGAATGGAATCACTGTAGTTCAGAATCCTAGTCAGGATCGGACGGGATTTGTCTCCCACAGGGGGCTTTGGGCCCAGTGTTCGGTGTGCACGTTCAACAATTAACAGTTTGGAGAGTTCAGCATGGAATATTTCTTTCAGCAGGTCTTCCACAAATGTTTCCATCCTTCCCATAGGTGTGGTCTCAGGAATCCCCGTAATCCGGATGTTGTTCCGTCGAGACCTGGATTCCAAGTCCTCGTTTTTGGCTTTTATCACATTCAGAACGTTCTCCTTGTTAAATAGCTGTTCTCTTGAATCCACCTGGAAGTAGTGTGTGTCAGATACCCGAGTTTCAAGCTTGTCGAGTCGTAGCTCATGCGTATTATCCTGCTACTTGACCTGATCCTTTTGAGCTGTTAAGATGTTGATTTTGCTGTCCATTGTCCTGAGACTCGACTTAACTTCCAGCAGTAGTGTCCCAAGGTCCTCGTTGCTCCCTTTGTGTTCTTCACAATTCCCCTGCTCGGAGTATGTTGCTGTATTATTATCAGTTTGGCGAGTGAGCCTCTTGTTTTCAAAAGTAAGCTTAGTTTGCTTAGTACCATGTTTACCCATGGCTGCTGCGCTATTTTTATTTGATTGCATAGTTGATTCGCAGGTTTTTTAAAGTGGTATTGTCCTGTTGGATCCGCCTATATGATCCCAGCTATTTTCTGCCTGCTAATAGTCTCTATCAGTAATGAATATGCACTGTGAAAGCAATATCTCCCCCATGCAAGGAGCAGTAGATACTACCGGAGACGCTCACGTCACACTTCTCCTTCCGCAGCGCCTTCAAGCGCCCCCCGACACGTCCTTTCCCAAACTGGAGGGGGGGGCAGCCCAAAGCCATCCAACAGGTCTCATGCTGGGTAGCGTCTGCTTATCTCCTGTCACTGCCGGCATCTCCCCGGGGTCAAAGTGGCACCAAGTCCGACGTCTTCTGAGTCCCCCCAAATTTGCATCGTGGAGTGTATCGCCGGCGGTTTCTAACCTGCTCAGACCGGGATGATCTCGCTCCCAGGCTGCAGCGCAATCGGATTCAGGCTCCCAGCGCACTCTCCTCCAGCACGCGGGTCACCGCACCCGCCCTTGGCCTGCTACGATTTCTCTGCTAGCCGCTTCCAGCCCGTTGCCAGAGTTAATTTTTATACCATCTGACGCCGGGCATTTCAGATAGTATGTCGGATGTTGATTAGGTTCTCCCACCACGCCTTGCTCAGAATAATTTAAGGATAAATTCTCGCGGCAGAGCCCTCTCACAGAGCAGTCATCTTGCTGCTTGGCGAGATCAGGACTCTCCTAACCGTCCCTCTTGATGCCTAGAAGACCTTTGACCTTCTCAAATGGTCATACCTATTTTGAGTTCTCCTCTTGGTGGGGATGGGCCATATTGTATACAGTGGATCCAAAGGCTATGCACAGGACTACTGCTGGGGCCGCTTCAAATGGCCACCTTTACACACAGTTTTGATCAACAGGGGCACCACATTGGGCTGCCCCTCTTGCTATCATGCTCACACTAGAAACCTTGGCAGTGGCGATCAGTGACTTCCTGGACATTCAATGCATTCAGACCCCAAGAGGGATACATAAACTTTTACTGTACTCTGACAACATTTTAGTTACACGCTCCAATCCTAGATCCTCTCTTAGAGACCTCATGGCCCTGAGTTTTAATTTTTAGTTTGGCCCTGTCAGCCTATGAGATGCACTTGAATAACTGAGAGGCCCTTCTGCTGACCCAAAACTTGACAATCGCAGCACTGGATGGCCTTCCATTTCAAATGTCAGCTACCTATTTGAGATATCTTGGGATAGAGTTGTCCCCTGGGCTGGAAGACATGGTGAAGCTTAACATCAATCCTTTACTTGTGAAAATAAAGTTAGGTCTGAATCTCTCTATAGATAAAAATGCATGTTATGCCCCGACTTCACTATTTGTTTATGATAATCTCTTCCTACCTTATAAGAGCCATAGACAAACACTCACTACTTTCCTTTGCAGGGGGTGAAAACCATGTTTGAAATTGTGGAAGCTACATGCAGCAATGGACAAAAGGGGTCTGCTGTTGCCCTATACACTCACATACTGGTTGACATTCCAGTTAGCCCCCTTCAGGCATATACTCCATAATACCCCAGCCCTCCTAGGTAGACTAGGGTGAATCAAGATACTTTATACATGTGACCCACAAATGCTAATTGCCTCCCACCCGATGCTTCACTCAATGACCGCGGCCTAGCAAAAGACCCACAAAGTGTTGGGAATAGACTCCTAGCCGCACAATCGAACTCCCATATGACATAATGCTGCAATCAAGCTTGGAAATGTACAACCATGTTGGGTAGTGTGGTAAACCTGTGGGACATGTTCCCTTTCGGACATCTTAGCTGAAGGGATCCCTGAACTTTTGCCTTCACCCAGGAACAATTCACACTTCAACCGAATCACTTCTGGGACTATCTATGACTGGTCAGATGCTTGGGTAGAGCTATGGGCTCACACCAGCCAAAGTTACTGTCTTCACCGATCCTAGACTATCTTCTTAAATGGGGCACATATAATGGGGTGGTCTCAGGTTTCTACACAATACTGTTTGACCATCATTTCTCTAACCCCAATTTGTCGTTGTTGTAAGCCTGGTGATCCAAAAGATTCCAGGTGCAGTATTCCACAAGGAGTGGTCAGACCTAATGGCATAATATGACAAGCCCTTGAGAGAAGCTTGCTTGAAACTGAGCTATTTTAATATCCTACACAGATGGGACTGCTCTCCAAAAACGTTACAGATGTCCACAATACACCTCAAGGCACACTGCTGGTAATGTGGGGCTCAGGAGGGAAACATTGTTTATTTGTTATGAGAGTTTGCCCGGATAAAGTCTTCTCGACTCAAATAGGAAACATCTTGGGAGTCACATTGGAACTAGAAGGGCATCTACGCCAATCCACGATCGTCCTTCCCAATTTTGGCCCCTATCTCATTATAACCAACCAACAGACCAGATGGATAGCAATGACACTGGCTAAAGCCAAGATCAGCGTCTTAAAAATATGGAGAACAGATGCTTGTCCATCTCAAAATTCCAGGCTTAAGGTAATGCTTAAGGTGGCAGTCATAGAACAGGCCATTGCTAGTCTTAATGACAATTCAGACAAATTTCATGAGGCATGGAGTTGTTTCATAAAAGACCTGTGATTCCTCCTTGACCCACTGCTCCAAATCCTATCAGTGCATGGGACATGGTTCGGAACTAGACGGAACCTGTACTACCAGCGTCTGGGGGGAGGGGGCATTGGAAGGGGAGTGGAGTAGTGGTACTTTGGACATTAGACAAAAATGGTAAGACCATAGGTCACAATGAGATAGCGGTGGCTGTGACAAACATGCAAGGACTCTCAAAAAAGAGATGGTAGGACAGATTAGAAAGAGCCTTGGTGGAGAACTATCTTGCGGCTAGAAGTGGCGATTTGGGTGCCATAGGCCAAGAAGAGGCACTGTTCTGGATGAATTGAGAATCCTCTGACCCAGAGGTATGGCCTAATGTAGAGGAGAGGGTTTGGCACATGATGCAGGACTGGGGAATCCTACCGGCTCTGGTTAGCCCCACGATGTGTTGACACCACTTGGTTACAATGTTTATTGTCGAGATGGTAGCATGGTTTACCATATGATGAATAATGTTCAGTGTTTCCTCAAACAAATGTATGAATACAAAAAAATTAATGGGATAACCAATACAGATCTCAAGTACAGTCCTCACATCGCTCAGTGGAGAAAATCACTTCAGCACTCACCTGCAGCCGGCTGTCACATTCTAAACACCATGCAACCACTGCAGCCTTCACCTAAAGCTAGCTATCCCAACACATAGAGGAGGCAATGACCAACCTTACCTTCAGCAGCTATCACATTCACGTGAGAGGCCAACACTCCGACCTGACATGCATCTGGCTATCACATTCTCATAGGAGACAAGAACGGAAGCCCTTGCTTGTAATAATATTAGATGACAACTGTGGCTCTTACTTACAGTAGGACACCACTTTATACAAATGAGACAAGCACTGTAGCACTCACAAGAAGGCTATTGTATTACTGACACCATAGAAACACCAGTGTCACACTTTACAAAAACCTTGCAGTACTCAGAAAAGAGTAACACAGAAGGCATCCCCTGGGTAAGTCTAAATGAGCCAAACCTGTAAATAAAGAGGGAGATCTGGGTCAAGTCGTGACCTCATTTGCTCATTGAGGTACACCCTTAATAGCATCAGTTGTTATGGATGGTAGGTGCCTGTTGAAAGGGAAAATATGGAAAGAATGTCTTCTTGAAATTAGATTGCCTAATTTTTGCTTAAGATATGGAAAGTTTGCCTGCTTTCTTGCTCCAAAAAAAGAGCCCTCATCCCTATTTGGAATGGAGGCCTCACTTAATATTATATCCCATTTCTATTGTCTTGCAGCTGCGCACATTGGTGTAGGCATCAGCGGCCAGGAAGGCCTACAGGCTGTTATTGCCAGTGACTATGCCCTGGCGCAGTTCCGTTTCCTGCAGCGTCTCCTGTTTGTCCACGGCCGATGGTCCTCCTACCGCATGTGCAAGTTCTTAAGCTATTACTTCTACAAGACCTTCTCCTACCAGCTGATCGCACTCTGGTTCTCTATCTTCAATGCCTTCTCTGCACAGGTAACAGCTTGATTTGGGGTTCCACCTGCATCTATGTCAGCAAAGGGTAGGGTGTGGGGAGGCTCTGTCACTCTGTCTTCTGTCACCAAGCTGAGGTGCCCATTAACAAATTAGAGACAGAAAATATATAAGATCAGATTCAGAAAAATACATGGAAAAGTAAAGACGAGGATTTACGTCTCCACCTAAGAATTATTTTCTATTTATACCCTCTTCACCAACATTTCTGGTAGTACACCTGGAAAGCTGCGCCAAGCACTAGTTTCCAGGCATACTACTGGTGATAACCCGTGACATGTCACACTGGCTGCTATTTCACTGTGTGGAGTTCTCCATAATAGAGATGTCTGTACAGGGAAAATGGTGCCACCTGTTCAAATGCAAAAAAAAATCCCCATAGGGAAAGCCCTTCTTCTACACTCTGCAAAATCTGTCAATAATTAATTCCTATTTCCATCCTTGAAGGAGAGTTACTCCAGTCCTTAGGTGGAGTAAAGCTCCATCCATTTCCAGGGAGAATAGAGGACAGAAAGAAGTTTGGAAATTCCCGATAATGTACATGCTTTTGGGCAAGCCCGAACCTCCAAGGCAAATCGTGCCTTGAAACAAATGCCCACCCTCCACCACTTGGGCGACATTTACCTGAGGTAAATTTGGTTGCAAACATTTGTAATTAAGGCCCAATGTGTATACCATATGTAGGTTATAGTTTACCACAATATTGTTACAAACGAATATCATGTCAAAGATATCGTCAACAAAAATCAAGTTTACATTGTGTCGAAAGTATTGTGGACAGAATATCATCAAAAAAGGTACGTAAATCGAAATATGAATATATATAGCATTACATTTAATTTATTTAGCATTTTACCCAACAAAATTATAATTGAATTACAAATATTTGTAATTATTAACCCTTTACGCGATGTGCGAATTTTCGCTCAGTGCGGGCGTTTTATGCATGGGCGAAGTTCGGATGGCCCCCGGCCATCCTACGCACACGCCCACCATGAGATCGGAAGGCCGTGGGCTGTCCGACACACGCAAGGGGTTAAAAAAAAACTAGATATACTTTAAAATATATAAAAATTTAAACCATTAAAACATTCCATTAAACAAATCAAGAACAACTTAAACATTAAAATTAACCAACATATAAAATAAAACATATATCTAACTTATTAAAAATAGAATTATTATAAAAAAAGTTGCAATTATTAAGGTGAATCATATATCAATCTGGTACAGCGATGGGCACCTGTTTTGCCCCAGCCTGGCTAAACTTTACCTGGGCTGGTGGGAGGAACAGGTAGTTTGGAGTGATAACAATGAGAGGTTCACCGAGCACATTCCTATCTGGATCAGGTGTATTGATGACTTGTTCCTGATATGGGATGGGCCGGTGGACCTGGCACAAGAATTTATCACTGAGTTGGGCAAGAATCCATTGAATTTAAAATTCACTCACAACATTAGTTCTACTTATTGTGAATTTCTGGATGTGCCAGTTAAAATAGAAAATGGACAGATTTGACAAGCCTCTTTCGAAAAGACACTGCTGGCAATACACTACTCCACGCTAATAGTAATCATCCTGTTCCCTTGCGCAATAGCATTCCCTATGGTGAGTTTCTTCGGGCCTGCAGAAATTGTAACACGGAAGAGGTCTTTGCGAAGGAGCAACATGTTATGAAAGAGAAGAGAGGTTCCTTCAGCGTGGGTATAACAGTAAAGTAATTACAGCAGCCAGGGATAAAGTCAGCAACATCTCACAGAATGCGGCCCTTTTCTCATTAGAAAGAAGAAAAAAATCTAGAAACGAAGAAAATGTAATGAAGGCATCTAGACTAATCACCACTTATAATACTCAGTCGAATGTTCTAAAGCACACTATGGAACGACATTGGGGTTTGCTGGCAACTAATCCTGTGATATGGTCCTCTGTAGGCACAACACTTCTGTTTACCTACAGAAAAAGACCATCTTGTCCACAGTTACCATGGCACACCCAGCCCCACCACTTGGCTAGGAATGATGAAGGGATTAAGGAAATGTAATTCCTGTAAAGCCTGTAAATATAGCCACAATAAAGATAGCTACAGGGCAGACAAAGGCTAGTCAAAAAATCACAAGCTCATTACATGCACAAGTGACTTTGTTATTTATGTCTTGCAATACCCATGAGGCCTGAAGTATGTTGGCAGCACAAAGCTGCAATTAAAAACCTGTGTTTTGCTGCATATGAGGGCCGTTACTAATGTTGATCTAAGTTACCCAGTGGCCAGACATTATCAAGAGAAACACCAAAGGAACTGCAATCTTATGGAATGCTTTGGGATCAACAGAATCTTACCACACCCCAGGGGAGGCGATCGAGAAAAACTCTTAAGAGTCACAGACTCCAAGTATATTATTGAGCTCAATATAAAGTGGCCAAATGGGCTCAATTCAGGAGAAGAGCTAGCAACCCCCATTGGATACAAATGATGTTATATGAATTTACATTCCTTCCTTGCTGTCCACACGTATGATTCTGTTCAGTCTTTGACTGATTTTAATTTTAACTTATTTTATTGCATGGAAGGGAGAATGAAGCATCATTAGTAGGGAATATACCCCATGAAATTTGTGAGTTGTGACATTATTGGCAATGGCATATCACACCCCAATGGAAAGTTCTTTGGTGCTAGATTGAGCAAATGAACTAGATTCCCTCACACATGGTTTGTCTTCACATCCCCCACCAGTGGAATTCCTGTTCCAAGATTTCATTTGTTTTCACTTAGATGCATCGCATTTATTTGGTACCTACCTATTATTTGTTATGCCTAGACACGAAACAACATTGATTAACATGAGTCAGTTGAATGAGGCAACTTTAACAATGTAGAAGTTTGAATAATTTATTAACGAATTGCATATGCAGGATCTATGAATAACTGGGCTTTTGACCTTCGCTATGATGCTTACATATTTCTGAACACATGTGACTGTAAAGCATTTGCTGGATTAATTGTTCCTTTGTGTCAGGATGTTGTGCTCATGTTCACCTATGTTATTGTTGAGGCGTATTTTCTATGGGGTGCATTACCCATGATATCGCTGCTCTGTGCGCATCTGCTCACAAAATTAATATGGATACAATGTTATTATATAAATATTCAAGGGATATGCATTAGATTGCGCGAAAAGGGCAGCATGTAAATATAGTCCGCTTTCTATATTTATGGTGAACTAGCGGCAATAATGAGAATGGTCCTTGATCGGTAAGGTCTGTCATCTATGTCCATGACATCGATATCTCATGGCGAAAGCAAACTTTCCTTAATCCCTTATTAATTCTGCTATTGTGGACGAGTTTTATTTGAAGGTACTTTTGCACTGATTTTTAAAGCATTATGAATTTAATAATGTCAAAATGTGAGTTGCACCATGAATTTAAATGTTTTTTCCATGTCTATGCTCTGTGACCCGTATTTTTATGGGCGATTGGGTGCAGGTCACACAACTTGAAAAATGCTTCGCCGTAACGCGTCGATGTATGCACAATAAACTCGTTGTGCTGTCCTCTTGGTGTGCCGCTTGACTCATTCTGGATTTCCTGGATAGTTCTTTGTGTGGATACATATATAAAAATATATATATATATATATATATATATATATATATATATATATATATATATATATATATATATATATATATATATATATATATATATATATATATATATATTCACTGAAAAAAACAAAAAGTGTATCTTAGTGAATAAATGTATTAGCGAGTTATGTTTAAATATGTAAATATCTGTATCACTGTCTCACTTTGTCTATAAGTGGCTGCATGGGTTGGTGAGTAGCTACATGTGTGTCTATATGGGTTATTAGTTGATTTTTTGAGTATCAGTATGAGTGTCTGTATGGTTCGGTGGGGAGTATTACATAGCGCATAGATGCATGAATGAGTGAGTCACTGTTTGTATGTGTTTTGAAGACAGTATGTGTGTAGGACTGTATGAGTAGATGAGTGTGTGTATGGGTGTGTTAGTGAGTGAATGACTGTCTCAATAGTGTCTTTATGAGTAAGTACATATGCTTTAAACTAGTATATGTGAGTGTTGAAGCATATAAGTGAGTATATGTGAGAGTGACAGATTGGAAGAGTTCCCGTATAAATAAGTATGTGTTTCTATAAGGGAATGTTTAAGAGAGCAAGTATATGTATGTTTCTGTAGAAGTAAATGTAGTGGTGTGTGTATAGCTGTATATGCAAGTAAATGGATGTTTAACAGTTTATTTGCATGTGTGAGTATCTATATGGATGAGTATCGGTGTGTTACAGGATGTATAGGTGTATGAGTATATATGATGAGTTAGTACATGTATGAGTGACTATAAAGAACTGTTGGTGAATGAGTAGATGTGTATGTAGATGGTGGAATTACTGAATAGGTTGTTGTAACTGGTATTGGTATCTCAATTTTTTTGAAAATGTTAGTTTCTATTTTTGAATGTGTGTATCAAAGGTTACATTAAGCTGAGAGGAGGTCTGCCACTCTGTCACAAGGATGATGTCATCAGTGATGTCATCAGGGATGTCATTTGAGATGTCATCAGTGTTGTCATGAGTGATGTCACTGACCATGTCATGAGTGATGTAATATGTGATGTCATCAGCAGTGCATTGCGGGTGCGCGAGTTATAGTTAACTATAACGGGGGAATTTCAATGGTTTTGTATGAGTGAAATGTCCAGATAACTATAAGATGTGTGAAACCTATGGTTTTTTTCAGTGAATTTCTAAGGTTTTTTAAATGCTAATTTTTAACTATAACGTGTGTGAAACTTATGGTTTTTTCAGTGAATTTGCAAGGTTTTTTAAATGCTAATTTTTAACTATAACGTGTGTGAAACCTATGGTTTTTTCAGTGAATTTGCAAGGTTTTTTAAATGCTAATTTTTAACTATAACGTGTTTGAAACCTATGTTTTTTTCAGTGAATTTCTAAGGTTTTTTAAATGTGAAATTTTAACTATAACGTAGGTGAAACCTATGGTTTTTTCAGTGAATTTCAAAGGTTTTGTAAATGATCATTTTTAACTATAACGTGTTTGAAATCTATGTTTTTTTCAGTGAATTTCCAAGGTTTTTTAAATTCAAATTTTTAACTATAACGTAGGTGAAACCTATGGCTTTTTTTCAGTGAATTTCAAGGGTTTTGTAAATGATAATTTTTAAATGTATTAATTGTTATATTTTCTTTATACTGATTTACTACATTATTTTAAATTATTTATTTTTAGATATTTTATATTTTAAATTACATTACATATTTTTTATATAAATTGAAAAATACATGTTTTTAAAACTATTGAAATTGTGATATTTGTATTTTTTTTATATTTTTTAATTTATATATATTTTATATAGCAGGCAATGATATCCTATGAAAGGAAATTCAAGTTACTGTTACTACGGTTAGAATGACTTTTCAGGATCAATAGTGGGTTGAGAGATGCAGCACTGAGGTCTCTCCTGATAACAGGTGAGTAAATCGGAATTTGTAGTTCAGCTGATTTTTTAGGAATTTTTTAAAGTTCCAAAACTCCACACTTGGAAAAAAATTCAAGTGAAACCAGTCAATGTTAGCCTATGGAAAGAAATTCAAGTTACTGTAAGTATGGTTACAATTACTTTTAAGGATCAGTAGTGGGCTGGAAGATGCAGCAATGAGGTCTCCCCTGAAAACAGGTGAGTAAATCGGAATTCGTAGTTCGCTGATTTTTGAGGAATTTTTAAAAGTTCCAAAACTCCACACTTAGAACATTTTTCAAGTGAAACCAGTCAATGTTAACCTATGGAAGGAAATTCAAGTTACTGTAAGTATGGTTACAATTACTTTTCAGGATCAGTAGTGGGCTGAAAGATGCAGCACTGACATCTCTCGTGATAACAGGTGAGTAAATCGGAATTCGTACTTCGGCTGATTTTAGAGGAATATTACACTCAATAGAGAAGGAAGGGGGCGGGGCCTGAGGAGACGTGTGCAAACACGCCCTGTGGCGCATTTTAGGTTGGGGAATATATTCCTCTTCAATCCTGAGGTCATCTGTGAGCCAACTAGCCCATCAGGTACCTCTAGTTTGCGCCTGGGAGCTGTGTTGCAGAGAGGTGTTCAGAGGGCACGCCCCCTTTTTACAACACTCTGCAACGCAGCTCCGTGGCACTTACTAGAGGTACCCGTTGGACTAGTTGGCCCCTAGGGGACCTCTGGATTGAAGAGGAATATATTCCCCAAGCTAAATCGCGCCACAGGGCATGTTTGCACACATGTCACCTCAAGCCCCGTCCCCTACCTTCACCACTGAGCAAACATGCCCGTAACGCGTTCTAAGTTGGGGGATTAAGTCCCCTTGCCTACTGGGGGTCCCTGGGGGCCAAGTAGCTCACCAGGAACCTCCAGTATGCGCCAGGGGGCTGTGTTGCAGAGAGGTGTAAAAAGGGACGTGGCCTCTTTACACCTCTCTGCAACGCAGCCCCCTGGCGCGTTTGCAGAGGGACAACTAATTCCCCTTGCATCCTGGAGGTCCCTGGGGGCCAACTAGCACACCAGGAACCTCCAGTATGTGCCAGGGGGCTGCATTGCAGAGAGGTGTAATTAGGCCACGCCCCTTTTTACACCTCTCTGCAACGCAGCCCCCTGGCGCGTTTGCAGAGGGGGAAGTAATTCCCCTCGCATACTGGGGGTTCCTGGGGGCCAACTAGCCCACCAGGAACCTCCAGTGTGCGCCAGGGGGCTGTGTTGCAGGGAGGTGTAAAGAGGCCACGCCCCTTTTTACACCTCTCTGCAAGGCAGCCCCCTGGCACATACTGGAGGTTCCTGACCCCCTAGGCCTGCTCAGGGGGTCCCACAAGGACCCCCAAGGTCCCCTCAAATTATTTATTTATTTCTTTAAATCCCAGGATATGCGTATGGTACGCGTACCCTGCTGATCCCAAAAAAAAAACATTAAGACACCAATCTGCAAACACACCCCCTGGCGCATTTGCAGAGGGGGAAATAATTCCCCTTGAATACTGGGGGTCCCTGGGGGCCAAATAGCCCACCAGGAACCTAGAGTATGCGCCAGGCGGCTGCCTTGCAGAGACGTGTAAAGAGGCCACGCCCCTTGGCGCATTTGCAGAGTAGTGCCTTAATGTGTTTTTTTTGGGATTGGCAGGGTATGCGTACCCTACGCGTATCCTGGGATTTTTCTTAAAAAAAATGTTTTTGAGGGCCTTGGGGTCCTTGTGGGGCCCCCTGAGCAGGCCTAGGGGGTCAGTAACCTCCAGTATGCGTCAGGGGGCTGCCTTGCAGAGACGTGTAAAGAGGCCACGCCCCTTTTTACACCTTTCTGCAACGCAGCCCCCTGGCGCATACTGGAGGTTCCTGGTGGGCTAGTTGGCCCCTGGGGACCCCCAGTATTCAAGGAGAATTAGTTCCCCCTGTGCAAACGCGCCAGGGGGCGCGTTTGCAGAGTGGTGCAATCCTCACCTCAATCCCTGCCCCCTCCCTGCACCACTCTGCAAAAGCGCCCCAAGGCCCAAAAAAACATTTTTTTTCAGAAACAAATCCCAGGATATGCGTAGGGTAAGCGTACCCTGCCGATCCCCAAAAAAACATTAAGGCACCACTCTGCAAAGGCGCCCCCTGGCGTGTTTGCAGAAGGGTAAATAATTCCCCTTGAATACTGGGGGTCCCTGGGGGCAAAGTAGCCCACCAGGATCCTCCAGTATGCGCCAGGGGGCTGCCTTGCAGAGACGTGTAGAGAGGCCATGCCCCTTTTTACACCTCTCTGCAACCCAGCCCCTGGCGCATACTGGAGGTTCCTGGTGGGCTAGTTGGCCCCCAGGGACCCCCAGTATTCAAGGGGAATTATTTCCTCATCTGCAACCGTGCCAGGGGGCTGCCTTGCAGAGACATATAAAGAGGCCCGCCCCTTTTTACACCTCTCTGCAACGCAGCCCCCTGGCACGTTTGCAGAGGGGGAACTAATTCCCCTTGCATACTGAAGGTCCCTGGGGGCCAACTAGCCCACCAGGAGCCTCCAGTATGCGCCAGGGGGCTGCCTTGCAGAGAGTTGTAATGAGGCCACGCCCCTTTTTACACCTCTCTGCAACGCAGCACCCTGGCGCGTTTGCAGAGGGGGAAGTAATTCCCCTCGCATACTGCGGGTCACTGGGGGCCAACTAGCCCACCAGGAACCTCCAGTGTGCGCCAGGGGGCTGCGTTGCAGAGAGGTGTAAAGAGGCCACGCCCCTTTTTACACCTCTCTGCAACGCAGCCCCCTGGCGCTTTTTAGGTCTCGTGACCTACAATGCGCGCAAGCGCATTGAGGGAGCGAGAATTCAAGTGCTCGAAATCCTCCTCAAACCAAGGGCTTCGTTCCTTGCGGTTTTCTTGAAGTTCACGTGGCCACAGGCACGCGCTTTTGGGCCATAAACTCTGTTCCCCACAGCCGTACATTCATTTCTCCTCCCCCTCCCCAGCCAGCTTCCCCCAGGCCGTAGCAGCACTCCTCCCACACCAGCACCTCCCCTCTCTCTCCCCGCAAACACAGCCTTTACTTTCATTTCTCCTCCCCTCCCCAGCCATGCCGAATTCTCCTCCCACCTCCCACGGCCGTCCTTTCTGCCCGCACGAGCCTTCTCTTCTCTCTGCTCTCCCCTCAGGCGCCGTGACATACTTCAAAGTCTTATCACTTCACACGGCCGCAGGCCGTGCAACCAGAGCACTTCAGTTGGTGCGCAGCCCCCCCTCCCAGCACTGCCTTGTTACTCTCGGCAGCCAACTTTCGTTTCATGGTGGAACAAACCTCACTGATAACACTTCACACGGCCGCAGGCCGTGCAACCAGAGCACTTCAGTTGGTGCGCAGCCCCCCTCCCAGCACTGCCTTGTTACTCTCGGCAGCCAACTTTCGTTTCATGGTGGAACAAACCTCACTGATAACACTTCACACGGCCGCAGGCCGTGCAACCAGAGCACTTCAGTTGGTGCGCAGCCCCCCTCCCAGCACTGCCTTGTTACTCTCGGCAGCCAACTTTCGTTTCATGGTGGAACAAACCTCACTGATAACACTTCACACGGCCGCAGGCCGTGCAACCAGAGCACTTCAGTTGGTGCTCAGCCCCCCTCCCAGCACTGCCTTGTTACTGTCGGCAGCCAACTTTCGTTTCATGGTGGAACAAACCTCACTGATAACTATTGTCTATTGTAGCGAACAACACCAGGTTCAACTTGTGACTTCAGGCGCTACACGCATCTTTGCAGAGTGTGTGCACAACCTAACGCCATTTTTTGTAGCTACCTTTACGAGTATTATTGGGTATTACAACCCTGTCTACGTGCCTTGAAGTAGCATCCTGATGGCTTAAGGCGCTTGCTCACAAGTCAGCACTCGATGCACTCTCTTATCTTCTCCTTCCTGCTACCCAGGCTCCGCATTTCACCCATTGAAATAACTTTAGAGCAGCATAAAAGGGTATACAAACAAAGTAATGTAACTAAACAGAACATATATTCTTAACTAAATGTGGCATATACATGAATAATATATGGAACGTATGTAAGCATAACATACCATATGTAGAGTGCAGAGTGCAGATTCAGAGTGCAGTGTGCAGAGTGCAGATTGTGAGTGCAAATTCAGAGTGCAGATTGTGAGTGCAGATTCAGAGTGCAGATTCAGAGTGCAGAGTGCAGATTCAGAGTGCAGAGTTAGAGTGCAGAGTGCAGATTTAGAGTGCAGATTGTGAGTGCAGAGTGCAGATTGTGAGTGCAGAGTGCAGATTGTGAGTGCAGAGTGCAGATTGTGAGTGCAGAGTGCAGATTCAGAGTGCAGAGTGCACATTTAGAGTGCAGAGTGCACATTTAGAGTGCAGAGTGCAGAGTGCAGATTCAGAGTGCAGATTCAGAGTGCAGATTCAGAGTGCAGATTCAGAGTGCAGATTCAGAGTGCAGATTCAGAGTGCAGATTCAGGGTGCAGAGTGCAGATTCAGAGTGCAGATTCAGAGTGCAGATTCAGGGTGCAGAGTGCAGATTCAGAGTGCAGATTCAGAGTGCAGAGTGCAGATTCAGAGTGCAGAGTGCAGATTCAGGGTGCAGATTCAGGGTGCAGATTCAGGGTGCAGAGTGCAGATTCAGAGTGCAGAGTGCAGATTCAGAGTGCAGAGTGCAGAGTGCAGATTCAGAGTGCAGATTGTGGGTGCAGAGTGCAGATTCAGAGTGCAGAGTGCAGGTGCAGATTGTGAGTGCAGAGTGCAGATTCAGTGTGCAGATTGTGAGTGCAGAGTGCAGATTCAGAGTGCAGATTGTGGGTGCAGATTGTGAGTGCAGAGTGCAGATTCAGAGTGCAGATTCAGAGTGCAGATTCAGAGTGCAGATTGTCAGTGCAGATTGTCAGTGCAGATTCAGAGTGCAGATTCAGAGTGCAGAGTGCAGATTCAGAGTGCAGAGTGCAGAGTGCAGATTCAGAGTGCAGATTCAGAGTGCAGAGTGCAGATTCAGAGTGCAGATTCAGAGTGCAGAGTGCAGATTCAGAGTGCAGATTCAGAGTGCAGAGTGCAGATTCAGAGTGCAGATTCAGAGTGCAGATTCAGAGTGCAGAGTGCAGAGTGCAGATTCAGAGTGCAGATTCAGAGTGCAGAGTGCAGATTCAGAGTGCAGATTCAGAGTGCAGAGTGCAGATTCAGAGTGCAGATTCAGAGTGCAGAGTGCAGATTCAGAGTGCAGAGTGCAGATTCAGAGTGCAGATTCAGAGTGCAGACGCAGAGTGCAGACGCAGAGTGCAGAGTGCAGACGCAGAGTGCAGATTCAGAGTGCAGATTCAGAGTGCAGAGTGCAGATTCAGAGTGCAGAGTGCAGAGTGCAGATTCAGAGTGCAGATTCAGAGTGCAGTGTGCAGATTCAGAGTGCAGATTCAGAGTGCAGATTTCAGATTCAGAGTGCAGATTCAGAGTGCAGATTTCAGATTCAGAGTGCAGATTCAGAGTGCAGATTCAGAGTGCAGATTTCAGATTCAGAGTGCAGATTCAGAGTGCAGAGTGCAGATTCAGAGTTTAGATTCAGAGTGCAGATTTCAGATTCAGAGTGCAGATTTCAGATTCAGAGTGCAGATTCAGAGTGCAGTTGCAGAGTGCAGTTGCAGAGAGAACTCAGCAGCACCACCACAGCATCACTCAGCACCACCACAGCATCACTCAGCACCACCACAGCATCACTCAGCACCACCACAGCATCACTCAGCACCACCACAGCATCACTCAGCACTACCACAGCATCACTCAGCACCACCACAGCATCACTCAGCACCACCACAGCATCACTCAGCACCACCACAGCATCACTCAGCACCACCACTGGATCACTCAGCTTCACCACAGCACCACTCAGCGCAATCCCAGCATCACTCAGCACCACCACAGCATCACTCAGCGCCACCACAACATCACTCAGCGCCGCCACAACATCACTCAGCGCAATCCCAGCATCACTCAGCACCACCACAGCATCACTCAGCGCCACCACAACATCACTCAGCGCCACCACAACATCACTCAGCGCCACCACAACATCACTCAGCGCAATCCCAGCATCACTCAGCACCACCACAGCATCACTCAGCGCCACCACATCACTCCGTGCCATCACAACATCACTCAGCGCAATCCCAGCATCACTCAGCACCACCACAGCATCACTCAGCACCACCACAGCATCACTCAGCGCCACCACAACATCACTCAGCGCCACCACAACATCACTCAGCGCCACCACAACATCACGCAGCGCAATCCCAGCATCACTCAGCGCCACCACAGCATCACTCAGCGCCACCACAAAATCACTCCGTGCCATCACAACATCACTCAGCACCACCACAGCATCACTCAGCGCCACCACAACATCACTCAGCGCCACCACAACATCACTCAGCGCCACCACAACATCACTCAGCACAATCCCAGTATCACTCAGCACCACCAAAGCATCACTCAGCGCTACCACAACATCACTCCGTGCCATCACAACATCACTCCGCGACATCACAGCATCAATCTGTGCAACCATTCAACAACAACTGGTTCAATTATGTTCTCTCAATGTTTCAAGCTTTATTACAAATGTCACAAAAAGATGTTATTTCACTTCTGTTCTTGGATTTTCATCACAATAAAATACACTGAACATAATCTTCACAAACGTTATTTACAAAAGTTTAAGCTATTGCCAATATAAATTACAATCACTTTTATTTAAGTATTAATTATTTTAAAAAATTAAAAGCCGTTGCTGTTTGTAATATCAATACATCTAAGTCACGTAAATACAAAACATGTTGCATTACAAATGCTATAGTCGTCACATGTGCGAAAGTTATAACTATTGGCATTGAAAATGACAAAGCTATTAATTTAGCTATTTTCAAAATCAACACATAAATAAAAAAATTGTCATTTACAAGACCAATAGCTCAAACTTTCATAATGCGAGACCTATTGCATTGCAAATGCTTGTTTAGAGGGGGAACTAATTCCCCTTGCATACTGGGGGTCCCTGGGGGCCAACTAGCCCACCAAGAACTGCCAGTGTGTGCCACGGGGCTGCGTTGCAGAGAGGTGTAAAGAGGCCATGCCCCTTTTTACACCTCTCTGCAAGGCAGCCCCCTGGCGCATACTGGAGGTTCCTGACCCCCTAGGCCTGCTCAGGGGGTCCCACAAGGACCCCCAAGGTCCCCTCAAATTATTTATTTATTTTGTTAAATCCCAGGATACGCGTATGGTACGCGTACCCTGCTGATCCCAAAAAAAACCATTAACACCACTCTGCAAACGCACCCCCTGGCGCATTTGCAGAGGGGGAAATAATTCCCCTTGAATACTGGGGGTCCCTGGGGGCCAAATAGCCCACCAGGAACCTAGAGTATTCGCCAGGCGGCTGCCTTGCAGAGAGTTGTAATGAGGCCACGCCCCTTTTTACACCTCTCTGCAACGCAGCACCCTGGCGCGTTTGCAGAGGGGGAAGTAATTCCCCTCGCATACTGCGGGTCACTGGGGGCCAACTAGCCCACCAGGAACCTCCAGTGTGCGCCAGGGGCCTGCGTTGCAGAGAGGTGTAAAGAGGCCACGCCCCTTTTTACACCTCTCTGCAACGCAGCCCCCTGGCGCTTTTTAGGTCTCGTGACCTACAATGCGCGCAAGCGCATTGAGGGAGCGAGAATTCAAGTGCTCGAAATCCTCCTCAAACCAAGGGCTTCGTTCCTTGCGGTTTTCTTGAAGTTCACGTGGCCACAGGCACGCGCTTTTGGGCCATAAACTCTGTTCCCCACAGCCTTACATTCATTTCTCCTCCCCCTCCCCAGCCAGCTTCCCCCAGGCCGTAGCAGCACTCCTCCCACACCAGCACCTCCCCTCTCTCTCCCCGCAAACACAGCCTTTACTTTCATTTCTCCTCCCCTCCCCAGCCATGCCGAATTCTCCTCCCACCTCCCACGGCCGTCATTTCTGCCCGCACGAGCCTTCTCTTCTCTCTGCTCTCCCCTCAGGCGCCGTGACATACTTCAAAGTCTTATCACTTCACACGGCCGCAGGCCGTGCAACCAGAGCACTTCAGTTGGTGCGCAGCCCCCCCTCCCAGCACTGCCTTGTTACTCTCGGCAGCCAACTTTCGTTTCATGGTGGAACAAACCTCACTGATAACACTTCACACGGCCGCAGGCCGTGCAACCAGAGCACTTCAGTTGGTGCGCAGCCCCCCTCCCAGCACTGCCTTGTTACTCTCGGCAGCCAACTTTCGTTTCATGGTGGAACAAACCTCACTGATAACACTTCACACGGCCGCAGGCCGTGCAACCAGAGCACTTCAGTTGGTGCGCAGCCCCCCTCCCAGCACTGCCTTGTTACTCTCGGCAGCCAACTTTCGTTTCATGGTGGAACAAACCTCACTGATAACACTTCACACGGCCGCAGGCCGTGCAACCAGAGCACTTCAGTTGGTGCTCAGCCCCCCTCCCAGCACTGCCTTGTTACTGTCGGCAGCCAACTTTCGTTTCATGGTGGAACAAACCTCACTGATAACTATTGTCTATTGTAGCGAACAACACCAGGTTCAACTTGTGACTTCAGGCGCTACACGCATCTTTGCAGAGTGTGTGCACAACCTAACGCCATTTTTTGTAGCTACCTTTACGAGTATTATTGGGTATTACAACCCTGTCTACGTGCCTTGAAGTAGCATCCTGATGGCTTAAGGCGCTTGCTCACAAGTCAGCACTCGATGCACTCTCTTATCTTCTCCTTCCTGCTACCCAGGCTCCGCATTTCACCCATTGAAATAACTTTAGAGCAGCATAAAAGGGTATACAAACAAAGTAATGTAACTAAACAGAACATATATTCTTAACTAAATGTGGCATATACATGGATAATATATGGAACGTATGTAAGCATAACATACCATATGTAGAGTGCAGAGTGCAGATTCAGAGTGCAGTGTGCAGAGTGCAGATTGTGAGTGCAAATTCAGAGTGCAGATTGTGAGTGCAGATTCAGAGTGCAGATTCAGAGTGCAGATTCAGAGTGCAGAGTGCAGATTCAGAGTGCAGAGTTAGAGTGCAGAGTGCAGATTTAGAGTGTAGATTGTGAGTGCAGAGTGCAGATTGTGAGTGCAGAGTGCAGATTGTGAGTGCAGAGTGCAGATTGTGAGTGCAGAGTGCAGATTCAGAGTGCAGAGTGCACATTTAGAGTGCAGAGTGCACATTTAGAGTGCAGAGTGCAGAGTGCAGATTCAGAGTGCAGATTCAGAGTGCAGATTCAGAGTGCAGATTCAGAGTGCAGATTCAGAGTGCAGATTCAGGGTGCAGAGTGCAGATTCAGAGTGCAGATTCAGAGTGCAGATTCAGGGTGCAGAGTTGTGGAAAAGTAAATTTTGCCATGTTCTGTGTCCCTACGTGTCATCCATCATATGTTATGTGTGCATGATTAAATATGCATATGTACTCCCCATGTCCGATTAGTGACGCAATTACAGTTGTGTCCACCTCTAGTATGCCAGTTTCCAGTCCTCGTGAATACTACGAATATCAGGCCTATGTAAAGCTACGTTGCCACGTTTCTCAGTGTGCACGTTATTCTATTATAAAGTCCCCGTTTCTAGGCCTCAAAAGGGCCTGGACACTAGATTCAGCTCCTGTCTCCTGAAGCCTCGCTGAGGAGCGATACAGCCCCCACCTGTATCCTCGACCCTTCACTTACTTCCTGCCTCGCAGTGCCCGGTCCAGCCTGGCTCTGCCTCTGAGTCTGCCAAGAATATGTTATGAGTCCAGTTATCAGTTCAGCCCTCCTTCTCTGCATTCCTAAGCTACTGAATCGCATCAATAGTTTCCGTCATTGTCTAGCCTTCACGTCTCCACGTTAGAGAAATACTGCATTTAATGGTCATTTAATATTCTTCATCACGCACTACATGTAGAATAATGCATGGTCCAGTCTTAGAATCAAGTTAGCCTTTCCCCTCCTAACTTCTAGTTTATATCAACATGTTCTCTAAACATCAGATACTAGATACTGTTTAGGTACATGTCGCCCTGACTCTCCAGACTTCAGTCTCTGCTCCTAGCACAGAGTTCATAGCCCCCAGCTTCTCCTAGTAATACGTCATTGCCAGTTTGCGCGCACCATCAGGTTAGAGGTCCCGGCTCCTTAGGTAGCCCCCTCCATGGTTTCCGCCCCATTCATGACATATCCTGTTACGTCTGCACCACATGTCTATGTATACGCCCAGTTACACCTACTTTCGCCCTTATCTTTCGCGACTGCTACGCGTCACACCTTCTGCTCCACCCACTGCTACGCCTACTGCAATGTAATGCTATGTGTTCACGTTATGTATATATGCTCATGTATTGTTATTAAAAGCCAGCGCTCATCCCAGATCCAGCCCCAGCAGCTGCTGGGCCCTGCCATCCTATTCCTATGCAGGTTGTCCTGTTCCTGTCCTTATGCTATATTAAACCTGCAAAACTCCTACTACCTCGAATCTTGACTCTTATTTATTGAGCTATCTGTTATGATATATGTCTAGTCAAAAAGAGAGGTATTATTTATTTATTTACCACATAATGGCGCCCGAACAGGGACTTGCCCTTTCCCCACGCGTCGGTGAAGCCACGCCGACCCCCTGATCCTCTGCAGTCGTGACGGAACTCTTCTGCGCAGTGGCAGATATTTCTGCTCAAGTATCCCTCAGGCCCACGGAGGAGACGGAGGAGGCGGTCCAGCATCCAGACGAGACGGTGGAGGAACGCGGCGAGTCCCGACCAGAGCCCAAGCCAAGAGTCCAAGGTCCGAGGTATCCGGAGGTCCACCCGTAACTGAAGTCCGAAGTCCGAAGTTCGTCGTCCGTCGTCGTAGCAGTCCAGTCCAGTCTGAGGCCTTCCGTTCTTGCTGCCCGGTGAGTACCGTTACTGGGGTGGTATCTAGACAGGGTCAATTTAAATTGACTCTGGTCTGTGGGTTGGTGGTACACAGTCCCACAAACGAAGTGCCCACTTCGGTGGATGCGGGTCCTGACGTGTCTCTTTACGAGACCGGTAAGTTTCGTACTGTTTCAGCAGTGCATCTAGTTTCTGTTCTAGTCAGTTTCTGTTCTCGAGAAAATTTATGTGTTCTGTTCTCAATATTTCCAGGTAGTATTCTGTTCGAACTGTTATTTTAAATGTTTTTCATGTATTTTAATGTCGTGGTATGAATGGGGAATAAGTATCGTGTTCATTGTGTATTGTATTGTGTCTAGATTACAGTTCAGTCATGCCCATATTTTCCAAGTTACGTCAGTTAAAAACTAGAAAGGGTCTGCTGGAAGCAGCAGTTCCCGTCCCGCCCAGGGACAGTCCAGGTCACTTTATGTATCAGAAACATGGCATAAGTGCCATATTGTATCTAGATTTATGGGTAGAGTATACCAAACAGTTAGAAGAAAAGTATAGATGGCCCGTATCGGGTACATGGGATGCCGAATGCATCATGCGAGTAGAAGAAGCATTATGGAAAAAGAAAGCCAGACAGTCACAGAAAGATGCCATCGAGTTATGGCGCAAAGAAGCTCATAAAAGAACTGAAAAAGAAATCAGAAAGTCAGAATTAAGTAGAGAATCCTTAGAGCGAGCCCAAGAAAAAGAATTAATCGAGATAGGTGAACAAGTCAAAACTGAACAGAGAGACAGACAGAGGAATGCCCTTATTAAGGGTATGTATCCTCTTCTTGCCGAGGGCTTGCCAAAAGCGACCCCGGAGGCATCCAGTAATTTCCCGCCACCATTAGTTCCGACCAAGCTACGTCACAAACAGACCGCAGCTGATATTTTTATTTCGTCCTATTTGGACGACACAGTCCCAGAATATGCAAATCCTGTTCGCGCTCCGCCAGTCCCTGTAAATCAGGCACTTCCCGCTCCTCCAGACTCCGGAGTACCTGCTACGGTACCCCCGGTCCAGCCAGCATTTCAATTTCCCGCTCCGCCACGAAGAATATCAGTCGACGATTCTAGTCTAGGGGCCGCAGGAGAAGGTCCTCCTCAAACCCCGCCGCCACGCAAGCGTTTATCAGCACTCGAATTACATGCTCAAGCATCACAGCGTACTCCCAAGAGTAATAAGTCTGTTGCAGAAATCAGGCAAGCCCTTGGCGAATGTGCCTATGACCCAGTCCCAGGCGAGAATAATATGGTTTTATATTCAGTACGCGTAAGGAGGGTGACCGAGTATCTAGTCACCCTACCCAATATGAAAGAAGATCTAGACAGAATATATCGTTTCATCCGTACAGGGGATGATCCAGAAAGTATTAGTGATGCCATGTCTCAAAGGAAAGCTGAGATCCAGCGTATGATATTAAAGTTTTTAATTAACTGTCTAATAAGAGAACAAGATTACCCGTCTAAAGATCAGGCCGAAATGAAAATCCTGACAAAGTGGAGTGATAATATAGCCGAGGGTAAGCACAATACCATTAGTGCCATGGAGAGTATGTACAAGAAAATCCGTAGAGAAATAATAAAGATACACGAACAACGTAAAGCAGCACAAGTAAGCGAGAAAGAAAGTAACTCTGATACTGAAGAGGTAGAGGACGAGAATCCCGCCAGAATAGCGTATGTAGGAAAATCTAGATTTCCAGATCGCCATTTACGCCTAGAACACAAGTCAATTTTCCATCATTCAGCACCAGAACAAGGTTCCCTAGAACAAGTGTTCCAAGCTACCGATCACATTCTAAAATCACGAATCGGTTACAGTGAGTTAAGTACCATGCATGAACAAGAACTAGCCCGATCAGCAGTCCGATGGATTACTGATTCTACCACTTTTCCAGACGAAATAGTGGCACAAATGTTTCTGAAATTGCCCCCAGCCGAGCAGCGACTGGCGGGTATGTATATGATCCAGTACCTCATTACTCTGTATGAGGGTCAGCACTCTGATTCAGGTCCGTTACACGATATCCTGAACGAGTTATTCCAGTATAGATGGAGAGGTCTAGGTACCGATTTAATTAGTGTCATTCTAGAACAGCGTCACAAATATAGAACGTTTCTGAACCCGCATTTTGTTCATGTCTCACCCCCAGAAAGTAAACCATTTTACATGGAAAGACAGAACCCGTTACGAGAAGTGCATCCAGTTAAGACAGAGGACGGTGAAATGCAACGAGTGTTTGTATACACTCCAATAACAAAGATGGAACTCCTCGAGATGAAGAAATTAATTCCCTGTCATGACAAAGATCCAGCAGGGTTCCATAGAGAATTAAAAGACATGCTCCGTATGGGAGAATACACTTACCCAGATATCATTAAAATGTTAAAGGTCCTGTTGCCCGCAGGGGTGTATGAAAAGCTAAAGGAAAAAGAATGGGAGGTGGGAGAGAAAAAGATAGATTGGGCAGTTCTAGAAGCTGAAGATAAGTCACGTGTACCAGGTACTGGTCTTGGAGATAAATGTAAAGAATTACCAGAATTATTGATTCAAGTTTTACCCAGATTATTGACAACTAGAAAAGAAGACTGGGATGCAATCTCAGCCTGTAAACAGAAACAAGAGGAAGATATTAGTGATTTTTATTCTAGATTTGAAAAATGTTTCAGTATCAACAGTGGCCTCAAGACAAGTAGTGAGTCATACCCTCACCTTTTTGTTACTAAATTAGTCGAGAATTCAAGCCCACAAGTTAAAAATCGAGTTCTGAAAGTCGAGAGTACCTGGCAAGCTAATACCCCGTCCCAGATGTTGCAGATGCTTCAATACCACCAGAATAGAATCAGAGAAGAGCAAGAACACGAGAGAAAACGTATGAAAGACACGAAAATGAAAGTACTAGTTGCACAATCTGTTCCTCAAGACAGTCAGAAGAGGGGTCCGAATCAAGCCAGTCATCCTGCAGCTCCCGTTAAAGGGAATTGCAATTATTGTAAACAGCCAGGTCATTTTATAAATGAGTGTGCAGTTCTGAAACACAACATAGCTACTGGTAAAACTAAAGAAAGACCACGTCCGCCTAGACAAGAACAAGTTTCACAGATTCCTCAGCCACAGAATGCACCACAGACAGTTACAGCACCGCAGCCTATTGCTGCAACACAGCACGTTACATCGCAGATGTACCAGTATGCACAGTCTGAGTATCCAGAGTACCAGCAGTATTCATGAAACAGCCTAGAGAGGGAGGTAGGCTTGCCTCTCATCGAGATACCTGTAGATCAAGAAGGTCCCTATGTTCACAGTCAAGTATTAGGGAAAGACAGAAAGTTTTTGATTGATACAGGGGCAAGTAGGACCACAATTAGTCACGCCGAAGTTCCAGGGGCTCCGCTCTCAGGCTCAAGAAATGTTTCCCTTGGATTTTCAGGAAAACCTATCGTAAATGAGATTTCAAAGCCAGTTACTCTAGAAGTAGGTCCATTGTCCCGCACTACTGATCTGTTACTTACTAAGTCATGTCCAGAAAATCTATTAGGCATTAAAACACTGAAAGAGTTAGGTGCAGTTATATGCTGTTCCCCAGAGGGAATACGATTGTTCCTGCGTGACTTCAAGGGTCACTATGTATTACGAGATTTTGATTCAAGACTGTCTAATGTTCCGCAGCACTTATGGGCGCAAGGTCCAACTGATGTAGGTTATATGCAAATCACACCCTATCGTGTGACTCTCAAGCCAGGTGTAGTGTTACCACGAATCAGACAGTACAGATTGCCACCTGAGGCTGTAGCAGCCTTATCCAAAATTATTGACGAGCTTATGGCTCAAGGAGTGGTTGTAGAAACTGACTCCAATGTATGTAATTCTCCGATCATTCCAGTCATGAAACGTACTGATCCAAATGCACCCCCAGTATATCGATTAGTGATTGACCTACGAGAGCTTAATAAATGTATTATTCCTCAGTACCCAGTTGTCCCAGACATCTCTTCCCTATTAACGGCCATTGATTCCGAAGCCACGTTCTTCACTGTCATAGACCTCAAGAACGCATTTTTCAGTGTCCCTATTCATCCAGACAGCCAGTTCCTTTTCGGATTCTGTTTAAATGGAAGGAGCTATATGTTTACACGAGCTCCTCAAGGTTTCACAGAAAGTCCTAGTATTTACAGTCAAGCACTCAAGAGACAACTAGACAACATTCACATGCCAACTGACACTGCCCTGCTCCAGTACGTCGATGATCTACTGATCACAGCCCGTTCTGAACGTGCTTGCGAGCGAGCATCCCTTACAGTCTTGTATTTCCTAGCCGAGATGGGGCACAAGGTGTCCCCTTCTAAGCTTCAATTCTGTGTCCAGCAAGTGGTCTACTTAGGACACTTACTGTCCAAGAGGGGTAGGCAGTTGACACCAGACCGTATCCAGTTAATAGCGAGTCTTCCTCAGCCCAAGACCCAGAAGGAGGTACGTGCTTTTATCGGCCTTACTTCTTACTGCAGACAATGGATTCCCCAGTATGCATTTCGAGCCAAGCCACTGATACAGTTAACGACACAGGAGGCAGCCGCATCGACTGTTCTCCCTTGGACATCTGAACATACACTTAGTTTCAACGAGTTAAAGAAAGCCCTATGCCAAGCTCCAGTTCTAGCTACTCCGAACTACAGTAAGCCTTTTACACTTTTCGTTACTGAACGTGAAGGTACAGCATTATCTGTTCTCACACAAGATCAAGCAGGACAATACAAGCCCTGTGCTTATTTTTCGAGCACATTAGATCCTGTAGCCCAGGCTCTGCCTGTGTGCCTCAAGTCAGTTGCAGCCACAGCACTAGCTATCAGACAAAGTGATTCCATAGTCTTAGGACATACCTTGACAGTACAAGTTCCACATTCTGTGGAAGTTCTTTTAAACCGAACACAAACTCAGCACTTGACAATTGCACGTTTAACAGGTTATGAATTGACACTGTTCCAGCCACACATAGAAATCAGACGCTGCAACATCCTGAATCCTGCTACACTGTTGCCATCAGTTAATTCAAATCCTGCCACACACGACTGTGTGGAAGTAGTTAACATTACGACAAAACCAAGGCAAGATCTGACAGATACTCCGTTACCAGATCCCGACCTGACACTTTATGTGGACGGTTCATGTATGAGAACTAGTACAGGAGAACTAGTAGCCGCGTATGCAGTGACTACTGACACCGAAGTTATTGAGACACACCGTATTGACACTCTGTCCGCTCAAGCAGCAGAGCTAGTTGCTCTGACACAAGCCTGCATACACGCCAAGAACCTGAAAGTTAATGTTTACACAGATTCACGTTACGCATTTGGAGTTGTACACGACTTCGGAGTGCTCTGGCAGGAGAGAGGTTTCATGACTTCTCATGGAACCAAGATTCAGCATGGTCTCCTTATTCAAGCTCTGTTAGATGCCATACACTTACCGACATCCATTGCTATCATGAAATGCAAAGCACATACGAAAGTCACTGACATTATTTCCCAGGGTAATGAACTAGCAGATCGCACAGCCAAGCTTACAGCACAGACTCCAGACATTCCAGTTAACATGACACACACTCCAGATCCGATTACATGTATGACAGTTAAGGACCCTACACAAGATGTCATAAATATCCAGTTACATGCTACTCCTGAAGAAATCAAGAAATGGTCCGAACAAGGAGGGGTCCAGACAGATCAAGGATGGTTAACGAAGGGTAGAGCCACATGGTTTCTCCCCGACTCTATGGTTCAAGTCATTATCAATACCGCACATAGTCCAGCACATTTAGGAGAAAAAGCTATGTTAGACAGTATTCAGAACATTTGGTTCAACAAGCATTTACGAGCTGCAGCCAAGCAGAAAGTCCGTACCTGTATGATATGTTGTCAGTTTAATCCAGGTAAAAGTGTCCCGGTGGAACAAGGTGGATTCCAGCCCCCTGACCACCCTTTTGAAGTCCTCCAGATGGATTATATTCAGATGGAGCGATGTCGAGGTTTCAAGTATGTACTTGTAGTTGTATGCGCTTTGTCCAGGTGGACAGAAGCATATCCAGTCCCAGATTACACAGCCGCGACCACTGCCAAGCAGTTGGTTCGTGAGTTCTTCCCTCGTTATGGACTCCCTAGAGTCGTATATTCAGACAACGGCCAGCCATTCTCATCTGAACTCATGAAGCATGTTTCCCTGTTGTTAGGGTACCAGTGGAAGTTTCATTGTGTACGCCATCCTGAAGCAGCCGGTCTCGTTGAGAGACATAATCAGACTCTGAAAATCCGAGTCGCCAAAATATGTAAAGAGAAGGGTGTGGACTGGCTAGTAGCTCTGCCAGTCGCTTTATTTTATATGCGCATGGTCGCACATTCCAGATCAGGTCTGTCCCCGTACGAGGTCGTATTCGGCCGCCCCCCTAATATGTGGGGTACTCCTAGACCCCGAAGTATTACCGATGTTTCAAGTAATATGCTGACAGATTACCTAGCTTCCTTGATGTCTGCCCTCAACTCATGTCGTTCACAGGTTGCCGCCGCATTTCCAGACAATACCGAGGTGGCACCGCATGAAATCGTCCCAGGATCCATGGTGATGGTCCGCAACTTTGACAGATCAAGTCCGCTGGAGCCTCGTTGGAAAGAGCCCCGACAGGTCCTCCTCACCACCCGTACAGCCGTGAAGTTGGAAGGACGCAAGGGCTGGGTGCACCTTTCTCATGTTAAACTTTTTAATGGACTGAAACCCGTCTTAAAGAACATTTCCCAGGATTCAAAGGATTGCCAGAATATTGTTCTCAAGGACTGTCCCGCAAAAGACATTGCTACAACCCCTCCCCTGTTAGAGAAAACTCCGCAGCAAGAGTATAAACAGAAATTAAGGTCTAGTAAAATAAGTCAGTCAGTTTGATTGTCTAAGTCCTCCCCTAGGTGAAACGGTTAGACTGTTTCTGACATGTATAAAATAGACCCCCATAGTGAGAGAGTCAGTCAAAACTCCATTCGATGTATCGTTTTTCTATGTTTCATATTATTTCTCAGCATTATGATTTCCTGCACCAGTTATGCATTTTTCCTGTATCTCCCAGTTCTTCGTGTAAATAAGTCTGCTAATGCTACAGCAGAGCACACGTTTAGTGATCTGCCCCCTCATGAACTCTCTTACCGCCTCGCTATGCGTAATAACTCCTTTATCCGCATGTTACATTACTCACACCAGACCAGCAATGCCACTAATTGTTGGGTGTGTGGTCGACTCCCCCCTTTCCAGACACCGAAGGGAGTTCTGCCACTTTTTCCTTATCCATTTTCACATAATGGTTCGTGTGGAGCATGGTCCACGTTAACGTCATCCTCAACAGATATGTCTTTTCTTAACAGTACATGTTTCCCAGACAAGCAAGGTCTCCCCCACAGAACCGGGTTAGATCTAGAAAATGAAGTGTATAATTTAGGTAATTATTCTTCGAATTTTATGGTCCTGAATGTTCAGTCTGATACTACTCCAGACTTACCCGCTATTTCAGTACTACCAGTCAAAGGCGAATTATGTGTCCGAAATAAGGGTTCTGTACATGTAGGACATAGTGATTGTACTACTATTGTCAAGTATAGTGAGAGTGGGAAATCTATCTTTAAAGCTTCACGTCATTCCTATTTTATTTGTGGTCAAACTGCATATGTTCGTCTGCCCCTCGATTGGGAGGGAACCTGTTACATTGCCTTCCTACTGCCACCAGTTTTTCTAGCCCCACCTGATTATCATAGAAACACACATCTAGTACACATTAGACATAGAAGGGAGTCCCCAATTGTCGATTATACTGAAACTGCTCTAGAACAGTATACAGATTTCAACAGAGGTTTCTTCTTCTTTATAGGACCTATCCAGAATAGTAAACTGATCCGTAGGTTAACCAGAACCCTCGAAGCTGTAGTAAATGAGACTGCCTCTGCTCTAGGTAACTTAACCGAAGAGCAGTCTGCTATGAGATTTGTCGTTTTACAGAATCGTCTCGTCCTTGACGTCATATTGGCCGATAGGGGCGGGGCCTGTAGAGTCATCGGATCTAATTGCTGCATTTTCATTCCAAATAACGCGCCGTCTGTTTATTCAGCTATAACCAGACTCCATAAAATTGCCCATCTGATACACCAAGATCCAGGCACCTGGACATGGTCCGGTTGGTTCTGGAATATAATTTCCGCATGGGGATGGAAAATATTGTCCTTCCTAGGTATTGCAGTAGCGATCATATTCAGCTGCTGCCTCTGTATACAATGTGGCCCTGCGATTTGTGGCATTTGTGCTACCTCTTGTATTCCTAGTCCCAAGCCCCGTTCTAAATCTCGTTCCAGGATAATTCGAGACGAGCAAATGATACTGTATGAAATGATAGACGGTATCATGAAAATTGATGTTTCCTGATGGAAACGTAGTGACAAGGAGGGAATGTGGAAAAGTAAATTTTGCCATGTTCTGTGTCCCTACGTGTCATCCATCATATGTTATGTGTGCATGATTAAATATGCATATGTACTCCCCATGTCCGATTAGTGACGCAATTACAGTTGTGTCCACCTCTAGTATGCCAGTTTCCAGTCCTCGTGAATACTACGAATATCAGGCCTATGTAAAGCTACGTTGCCACGTTTCTCAGTGTGCACGTTATTCTATTATAAAGTCCCCGTTTCTAGGCCTCAAAAGGGCCTGGACACTAGATTCAGCTCCTGTCTCCTGAAGCCTCGCTGAGGAGCGATACAGCCCCCACCTGTATCCTCGACCCTTCACTTACTTCCTGCCTCGCAGTGCCCGGTCCAGCCTGGCTCTGCCTCTGAGTCTGCCAAGAATATGTTATGAGTCCAGTTATCAGTTCAGCCCTCCTTCTCTGCATTCCTAAGCTACTGAATCGCATCAATAGTTTCCGTCATTGTCTAGCCTTCACGTCTCCACGTTAGAGAAATACTGCATTTAATGGTCATTTAATATTCTTCATCACGCACTACATGTAGAATAATGCATGGTCCAGTCTTAGAATCAAGTTAGCCTTTCCCCTCCTAACTTCTAGTTTATATCAACATGTTCTCTAAACATCAGATACTAGATACTGTTTAGGTACATGTCGCCCTGACTCTCCAGACTTCAGTCTCTGCTCCTAGCACAGAGTTCATAGCCCCCAGCTTCTCCTAGTAATACGTCATTGCCAGTTTGCGCGCACCATCAGGTTAGAGGTCCCGGCTCCTTAGGTAGCCCCCTCCATGGTTTCCGCCCCATTCATGACATATCCTGTTACGTCTGCACCACATGTCTATGTATACGCCCAGTTACACCTACTTTCGCCCTTATCTTTCGCGACTGCTACGCGTCACACCTTCTGCTCCACCCACTGCTACGCCTACTGCAATGTAATGCTATGTGTTCACGTTATGTATATATGCTCATGTATTGTTATTAAAAGCCAGCGCGCTCATCCCAGATCCAGCCCCAGCAGCTGCTGGGCCCTGCCATCCTATTCCTATGCAGGTTGTCCTGTTCCTGTCCTTATGCTATATTAAACCTGCAAAACTCCTACTACCTCGAATCTTGACTCTTATTTATTGAGCTATCTGTTATGATATATGTCTAGTCAAAAAGAGAGGTATTATTTATTTATTTACCACAGAGTGCAGATTCAGAGTGCAGATTCAGAGTGCAGAGTGCAGATTCAGAGTGCAGAGTGCAGATTCAGGGTGCAGATTCAGGGTGCAGAGTGCAGATTCAGAGTGCAGAGTGCAGATTCAGAGTGCAGAGTGCAGAGTGCAGATTCAGAGTGCAGATTGTGGGTGCAGAGTGCAGATTCAGAGTGCAGAGTGCAGGTGCAGATTGTGAGTGCAGAGTGCAGATTCAGTGTGCAGATTGTGAGTGCAAAGTGCAGATTCAGAGTGCAGATTGTGGGTGCAGATTGTGAGTGCAGAGTGCAGATTCAGAGTGCAGATTCAGAGTGCAGATTCAGAGTGCAGATTCAGAGTGCAGATTGTCAGTGCAGATTCAGAGTGCAGATTCAGAGTGCAGAGTGCAGATTCAGAGTGCAGAGTGCAGAGTGCAGATTCAGAGTGCAGATTCAGAGTGCAGAGTGCAGATTCAGAGTGCAGATTCAGAGTGCAGAGTGCAGATTCAGAGTGCAGATTCAGAGTGCAGATTCAGAGTGCAGAGTGCAGATTCAGAGTGCAGATTCAGAGTGCAGATTCAGAGTGCAGAGTGCAGATTCAGAGTGCAGATTCAGAGTGCAGAGTGCAGATTCAGAGTGCAGATTCAGAGTGCAGAGTGCAGATTCAGAGTGCAGATTCAGAGTGCAGATTCAGAGTGCAGAGTGCAGATTCAGAGTGCAGAGTGCAGATTCAGAGTGCAGATTCAGAGTGCAGATTCAGAGTGCAGATTCAGAGTGCAGACGCAGAGTGCAGACGCAGAGTGCAGACGCAGAGTGCAGAGTGCAGACGCAGAGTGCAGATTCAGAGTGCAGATTCAGAGTGCAGATTCAGAGTGCAGAGTGCAGATTCAGAGTGCAGAGTGCAGAGTGCAGATTCAGAGTGCAGTGTGCAGATTCAGAGTGCAGATTTCAGATTCAGAGTGCAGATTCAGAGTGCAGATTTCAGATTCAGAGTGCAGATTCAGAGTGCAGATTCAGAGTGCAGATTTCAGATTCAGAGTGCAGATTCAGAGTGCAGAGTGCAGATTCAGAGTTTAGATTCAGAGTGCAGATTCCAGATTCAGAGTGCAGATTTCAGATTCAGAGTGCAGATTCAGAGTGCAGTTGCAGAGTGCAGTTGCAGAGAGAACTCAGCAGCACCACCACAGCATCACTCAGCACCACCACAGCATCACTCAGCACCACCACAGCATCACTCAGCACCACCACAGCATCACTCAGCACCACCACAGCATCACTCAGCACTACCACAGCATCACTCAGCACCACCACAGCATCACTCAGCACCACCACAGCATCACTCAGCACCACCACAGCATCACTCAGCACCACCACAGGATCACTCAGCTTCACCACAGCACCACTCAGCGCAATCCCAGCATCACTCAGCACCACCACAGCATCACTCAGCGCCACCACAACATCACTCAGCGCCGCCACAACATCACTCAGCGCAATCCCAGCATCACTCAGCACCACCACAGCATCACTCAGCGCCACCACAACATCACTCAGCGCCACCACAACATCACTCAGCGCCACCACAACATCACTCAGCGCAATCCCAGCATCACTCAGCACCACCACAGCATCACTCAGCGCCACCACATCACTCCGTGCCATCACAACATCACTCAGCGCAATCCCAGCATCACTCAGCACCACCACAGCATCACTCAGCACCACCACAGCATCACTCAGCGCCACCACAACATCACTCAGCGCCACCACAACATCACTCAGCGCCACCACAACATCACGCAGCGCAATCCCAGCATCACTCAGCGCCACCACAGCATCACTCAGCGCCACCACAAAATCACTCCGTGCCATCACAACATCACTCAGCACCACCACAGCATCACTCAGCGCCACCACAACATCACTCAGCGCCACCACAACATCACTCAGCGCCACCACAACATCACTCAGCACAATCCCAGCATCACTCAGCACCACCACAGCATCACTCAGCGCTACCACAACATCACTCCGTGCCATCACAACATCACTCCGCGACATCACAGCATCAATCTGTGCAACCATTCAACAACAACTGGTTCAATTATGTTCTCTCAATGTTTCAAGCTTTATTACAAATGTCACAAAAAGATGTTATTTCACTTCTGTTCTTGGATTTTCATCACAATAAAATACACTGAACATAATCTTCACAAACGTTATTTACAAAAGTTTAAGCTATTGCCAATATAAATTACAATCACTTTTATTTAAGTATTAATTATTTTAAAAAATTAAAAGCCGTTGCTGTTTGTAATGTCAATACATCTAAGTCACGTAAATACAAAACATGTTGCATTACAAATGCTATAGTCGTCACATGTGCGAAAGTTATAACTATTGGCATTGAAAATGACAAAGCTATTAATTTAGCTATTTTCAAAATCAACACATAAATAAAAAAATTGTCATTTACAAGACCAATAGCTCAAACTTTCATAATGCGAGACCTATTGCATTGCAAATGCTTGTTTAGAGGGGGAACTAATTCCCCTTGCATACTGGGGGTCCCTGGGGGCCAACTAGCCCACCAAGAACTGCCAGTGTGTGCCACGGGGCTGCGTTGCAGAGAGGTGTAAAGAGGCCATGCCCCTTTTTACACCTCTCTGCAAGGCAGCCCCCTGGCGCATACTGGAGGTTCCTGACCCCCTAGGCCTGCTCAGGGGGTCCCACAAGGACCCCCAAGGTCCCCTCAAATTATTTATTTATTTTGTTAAATCCCAGGATACGCGTATGGTACGCGTACCCTGCTGATCCCAAAAAAAACCATTAACACCACTCTGCAAACGCACCCCCTGGCGCATTTGCAGAGGGGGAAATAATTCCCCTTGAATACTGGGGGTCCCTGGGGGCCAAATAGCCCACCAGGAACCTAGAGTATTCGCCAGGCGGCTGCCTTGCAGAGACGTGTAAAGAGGCCACGCCCCTTGGCGCATTTGCAGAGTAGTGCCTTAATGTGTTTTTTTAGGGATTGGCAGGGTATGCGTACCCTACGCGTATCCTGGCATTTTTCTTAAAAAAAAATGTTTTTGGGGGCCTTGGGGTCCTTGTGGGGCCCCCTGAGCAGGCCTAGGGGGTCAGTAACCTCTAGTATGCGTCAGGGGGCTGCCTTGCAGAGACGTTTAAAGAGGCCACGCCCCTTTTTCCACCTCTCTGCAACGCAGCCCCCTGGCGCATACTGGAGGTTCCTGGTGGGCTAGTTGGCCCCTGGGGACCCCCAGTATTCAAGGAGAATTAGTTCCCCCTGTGCAAACGTGCCAGGGGGCGCGTTTGCAGAGTGGTGCAATCCTCACCTCAATCCCTGCCCCCTCCCTGCACCACTCTGCAAACGCGCCCCAAGGCCTAAAAAAACATTTTTTTTTTAAAACAAATCCCAGGATATGCGTAGGGTAAGCGTACCCTGCCGATCCCAAAAAAAACATTAAGGCAGCACTCTGCAAAGGCGCCCCCTGGCGCGTTTGCAGAAGGGTAAATAATTCCCCTTGAATACTGGGGGTCCCTGTGGGCAAAGTAGCCCACCAGGATCCTCCAGTATGCGCCAGGGGGCTGCCTTGCAGAGACGTGTAGAGAGGCCATGCCCCTTTTTACACCTCTCTGCAACGCAGCCCCCTGGCGCATACTGGAGGTTCCTGGTGGGCTAGTTGGCCCCCAGGGACCCCCAGTATTCAAGGGGAATTATTTCCTCATCTGCAACCGTGCCAGGGGGCTGCCTTGCAGAGACATGTAAAGAGGCCCGTCCCTTTTTACACCTCTCTGCAACGCAGCCCCCTGGCACGTTTGCAGAGGGGGAACTAATTCCCCTTGCATACTGAAGGTCCCTGGGGGCCAACTAGCCCACCAGGAGCCTCCAGTATGCGCCAGGGGGCTGCCTTGCAGAGAGTTGTAATGAGGCCCGCCCCTTTTTACACCTCTCTGCAACGCAGCACCCTGGCGCGTTTGCAGAGGGGGAAGTAATTCCCCTCGCATACTGGGGCTCACTGGGGCCAACTAGCCCACCAGGAACCTCCAGTGTGCGCTAGGGGGCTGTGTTGCAGAGAGGTGTAAAGAGGCTACGCCCCTTTTTACACCTCTCTGCAACGCAGCCCCCTGGCGCTTTTTTAGAGGGGGAACTAATTCCCCTTGCATACTGGGGGTCCCTGGAGGCCAACTAGCCCACCAGCAACCTCCAGTATGCGCCAGGGGGCTCCATTGCAGAGAGGGGCGTGGCCTCTTTACACGTCTCTGCAAGGGAGCCCCCTGGCCTATACTGGAGGCTCCTGGTGGGCTAGTTGGCCCCAAGGAACCCCCAGTATGCGAGGGGAATTACTTCCCCCTCTGCAAACGTGCCATAGTTTAAAAAAAAAAAACTTTTAAGAAGGGGGGCTGCCCCCAATTTTTTTATTTTTATTTGTTTAAATCGGAAGGGGGCCGCGTGGCCCCCCTCCCGTGGCCTATTTCGGCCCCGGGGACCCCATCCCCCGGGGCATGGCCAACATTATATTTTTTATTTTTTGTTGAGGGGGGCTACCCCCTCCTATACCCCTCTTAAGGCCCCGGGACCCCATCCCCCGGGGCCTGCCTTTTAAAAAAAAAAAATATTTATTTGGGAGGGGGGCCACTTCTGGCCCCGGGGACCCCATCCCCAGGGGCCTGGCCTTCCTCGTTGGGGGCCGTGGGGGGGTCCCCAAGCCCCCCACGGTCCCTGCCGGCTCCCCACATCCTGCGGGAGCCGGCATTGCTTTTCTGTATGGGGAGCAGCTAACATGCTGCTCCCCCTACAGAAAAGCAATCGGCTTTGATTTTTGAAAGGGAGAGCAGGTTTCCTGCTCTCTCTTTCAAAAATCAAAGCAGTTTGCTGTGGTAGGGCGGGAGCATTTTTTTTGGGCCTTGGGGGTCCTTGTGGGACCACCTGAGCAGGCCTAGGGGGTCAGGGTGTTTCTACCCTGCCCCCTTTGAGTGTTTTCCACCTTTGTCTATCTGCTTTCTTGTGCCTCAGTCTACCGAGGCACAAGATGGCTGCCAACACTTTCTGGTTTAGCATTCAGCTCGTGCTCGGGAAGGTACAGAGTACAGTAAGCTTATTGTAAGCTTACTGTAACACCTCTAATATATATCTATGATTTTACTTTTGATTTTCTCAGTAACTCCTGAACTGATTTACACCATTTAACAAAAAGGCCCATCTGCGAACAGAACTCTACCATTTTGCCAAGTTTGTTGTAATTCCGTTCAGCCATTCGGGCTGTAGCCCCGGCTAAATTTCCCTATCGGAAATTGCATGGGGAAACACGTTCTGGGACCCCCCTTTTTTCTCGGCCCCCGCTTAACGAATCACCCCCAAACTTTCAGGGAAGGAGCGGGGCAGAGCAGGTCATTTTCTTGGAGAACATTGCGAAGATTCGTCCCCGTGCGCTAAAGTTATTCCAAATAGAATGTTGCGGATTTCCTATGGAAACTAGGTTTTAACTATAACTACCTACTGGCGACTGTCAGTAGGTAATATATATATATATACATATTATTGAAAAACCTAAAAACAATATTTGACAAATTAAAATGTTAATTACATAAAAAAGAACCTAAAAATGTAATATATATATATATATCCGAATATATCAACACACACATACATTCATACATATATGCAGAAGGTCCTTTCTGGATTACAGTGAATGTGTCTACGTTGCACCAAAGTAATCTCAGGAATTCACTTGCAAAGTTCTTTATATTTATTGAACTGCGACCAAAACCATTGTCAGGCGCGTGTTGGCTGTCCTGCAGCCTTGCTCACTGATAGTGAGGCACAGTATTGCAATACTATTTACAAGGGGTGGCACGTGACTTCACAATAAAAAGTGTGAAAAGACTATGGTCCTCATTTGGATGTTAGTTGAAAAGCTCCAACAGCAGTTCGGAGGTTTTCCGACTGACATCCAAGGTTTGACTTCCGACTGCCTAGTAAAAATGTAGGCGGTCGGAAGTCAAACCGGCCTGTCATTCCGGCTGGCTCCTGATGGGCTCAAGGAGTAGTCCCTTAAGGACGGCGTTTCTGCTGTCAGGATTACAATGTCGGTTTCCCACAGGCTTTTCATGTAGGGCTTTCTCACATAAAAAGCCTGTCGGAAAGCGACTTTGGGTGCACCTAGCAGGGCCTCCAAGCCTTCACGGCCTCCGGTTAGGGGTCTGGGGGGGCACCGCCCACAGCACAAGCTCCCATAGAGAAATGGGAGTTTGTGACCGCACCATGTGCAGTCGCATTGTAATTAGGTGGTCGGAATCACCGACCTACGGTCGGTCGGTTCCAACACCAAAATGGTGTCGGCGGACGCAAACCTGCCCGACATTGTAAAAAGGCCCTAAATGTTACTTTGGTGCAGAGTCAACACCTTCACCGTAATCCAGAAAGGACGTTCTGCATAGGATGCGGAGTGTGCTGACTTCATACCTGCCGACGCACCCTTAGGTTGAAGCACAGCGAAAGTACATCAGCAAGCAGCCAAGGTATATACATACATATATATATATATATGCAGAATTTAAATGAAGATACAAAATGTAAAGAAATAATTATTTGGTTATATGATTTAACCATTGAACACATAAATAAATAATCTTTAAAAATGTGCAGGCAAAAATAAACAAAACTACAAAAAGTGTTGGACTTTGAAGGAGTCAACTCCTATTTAAGAGAAAGTATGGAACGTTTTGGACTTTGGAGGCTTGCATTTACTACATCCACACCAACATATGAACAAACAGGGCAAAAATTGAACTTTGGAGGGGTTTGATTTTCCATTCCCACTCTAATGTAAACAACAGTAAGGAAAATGTTGGATTTCCAATGGGTTAGTGTTATAATCCTCAGTTCATATTTGTGCAGTATATATAGGTTATTAAATAATCAGCCAATGATGATCATACCTTACCAGGCACTGTACGAGTTATTATATGTGTTTTTACGTATACTGTTATGCAGAACTTGGAACCTTCCACCACCCCTCCCTTTCTTCCCCTTTGGAACGTTCCTTGTTCCTGAAGGCTGCTTTAGAATGTTGACAGTGAGGGCATAATGCACATGAAGAGAGCGCTGTTTGAAGGTCCTGTTAACCTGGTGGCACAGTGGAGGCACTGAGTAAAGAAAGAGTTTACTCTGTGACAGCTTCGAGTATTCTTTCTAACACTGGCGACGAGGATGGGATATTTCAAAAGATCATGAAGCACATCTTGGAAGGGATTCCTCACACGATATACTTCTAAGATGATGTTTTGATATACGGTGCCACTAGTGAGGAACATGATACTTATCTCAGGTCAGTTCTTGGAAAATTCAAGGAAGCAGGGCTCACACTCAATGAAAAGAAGTGTAGAATCGGAGTGGGGTCTGTAGATTACTTGGGGCACTCAATATCTAAAGAAGGTTTCCGTCCTAAGCTCAGCCTTTTGGATGCCATAGAAAAAGCCCAAACTCCCACAAATAAGCAAGAATTACTTTCTTTCCTAGGGTTGGCTGAGTATATGGCAAAGTATGCTAGAAACTTTGCGGACATTGCTGGGGATCTCAGAGTCATTCCCACTTCAAATGGTTAGAAATGCACCAGTGTGCTTTTGAGGCCATCAAGTCAGCTATTCTTAATGCCCCGTATCTATGTAACCATGATCCTTCAAGGAAAACTATCCTTACCACGGACGCCAGTAATAAAGGTTTAGGTGCTACCCTGTCCCAAGTCATCGCAGGCAGAGAAAGAATAGTTGCTTTTGCCTCTCGTACCCTGAGCAGTGCAGAGAAAAACTATTCAGTAATAGAAAAAGAAGCACTGGCCTGTTTCTGGGCCGTAAGACACTTCAAGTTTTACTTATGGGGCATCAAATTCACAATTCGAACGGATCACAAACCTTTAGTGTACATTTTCAGTTCAAAGGGGGCTTCCAGTTGCACACCCAGGATTGCCAAATGGGCGTTAGGATTAGAAAGTTTCATCTTTAAGGTTGGATTTGTTGCTGGAGACCATAACAAGGCAGGAGACTTTCTTTCAAGAGCACCATTAGACAGGGTGGAGCAGTTTGAGGTTCATGAATTTCCCATTTTGCAGGTACATTCAACTTCCATCAGCAAGGAGGAATGGGCTGAAGGTATGAACAATGACCAAACTATCAGCAAGTTGAAGGATCTAACTATAAATGGATGGCCTGAGAATCGTAAAGATGTCGATGATGAGTTGAGCAAATTCTGGGAGGTGAAACATGAAATTAGTCTCAATGAGGAGTTGCTCTGGAGAAAAGACAAGACAATACCCCCAAAGATCTTAATTGACAAACTGATCGATCTAGTCCGTGAAGGACACTTAGGAAGAAGCCTTACAAAGAATAGACTCAGAGAGCATTACTGGTTCCCTGGCATGGATTCACAGGTGGAGAGCAAGGTGAAGAACTTCAACGCTTGCGCAAACAGTGACAAATCCAAACATATCCAGAAGGCCCTATTATCGCCAGTGGCTATTCCGAGTAAACCATGGGATAAACTGGCGTTAGACATTATAGGTCCTATAAACAGATCAGGTATGAATAAGCGATTTATCTTCACTCTAACTGACTTCCATTCACACTGGGTGGTAACTAAACTGGTCAATGATACCACCACCGAATCTTTAATAGAATTCTTGAGCGACACCTTCTCCAATGAAGGTATTCCCTCCGAAATGGTTACGGACAATGGAGTACAGCTCACGTCATCAGCTATGTCTGAATTCTTGGAGAAGCTCAAGATTACACATCTCAAAACAGCACTGTACTGCCCACGGGCAAATGGCATGATCGAGAGAGTGAATAGAATGATTAAAGAGAACATCCAGTTAGCGTGTGCCAATAATGTTCCTGTAGAAAGGTCAATCAGAGAATTACTATGGGCATTTCACCCGACTCCCAACACAGTAACGGGCATATCTCCTTTCTGTTCCCTCAGAAGAAGGAAGCCGAGTACCAAATTTTTCCCTTCATGGATAGGAGGTGGAGAATGTTCTCCCCATTCGTTTGAAGAGGTTAGAGACAAAGTAGAATCTCATCAGACCAAATATAAAGAACGGTATGATGCAAAACATGGATGCAAGTCACAAAATTGGGCAGTTGGGGAATTGGTAATGGTAAGGAGGCCGAATGTCACTGGCAATTTTGAGTCCAAATACTTAAAGCCCAAAAAAATTGTAGAGGTTAAAAACAACATGGTAACTTTAGAGAATGGACAAAACTGGAGCATGGACCGGTTGGCAAAATATCATGAACCAGGGGCCCCTGCACAGGGGAATTCTGGGAGAACAACCGACCAAAGGGTGCACACCAAGAGAGTTACCAATACTCCTAGCTTGCACAAGGACTACAGGATGTATTAATTTTGGGTTATATACCTTTGTATCTTCTTCCTGTATTTTATTAGGAGGGAAGATGTGTTACAATCCTCAGTTCATATTTGTGCAGTATATATATGTTATTAAATAATCAGCCAATGATTATCGTACCTTACCAGTCACTGTACGAGTTATATGTGTTTTTATGTATACTGTTATGCAGCACTTGGTACCTTCCTCCACCCCTCCCTTTCTTCCCGTTTGGAACGTTTCTTGTCCCTGAAGGCTGCTTTAGACTGTTGACAGTGAGGGCATACTGCACATGAAGAGAGCGATGTTTGAAGGTCCTGTTAACCTGGTGGCACAGTGGAGGCCGTGAATAAAGAAAGAGTTTACTCTGTGACAGCTTCGAGTATTCTTTCTAACAGTTAGGTTTACTATTCCTACTCCAACATAGGCAAAAGTAGGGACAGTGTTGGACTTTGGAGAAGTTAGATTTACTAGTCTCACACCAATCAAAGCAACAGGAGGAAAAGTGTAGTATTTTGGAGGGCTTACATTTACTACTCCCACTCCAATGTAAGCAACAGTAGGGAAAGTGTTGGATTTTGGATGGGTTGGATTTAGTTTTACCATTCCAACGGCAGGGAAAGTGTTGCATCATAAACTATCAACTAATCAATTAATTAAACTGATTACAAATAAAATACGTAATTTATATTTTCAAGAACTTCCCACCCGAATGCCCTACAAACCCAATTAACCCAATACTAAATTATAAATTATTTAAACTGTAGAAAATTAAAATTACATATTAAAAATCACATAATATACGTAAATAATTAACATAACAATGAAGCAATTAAATATTTAGCATCATTAATTACAAATCATTTAGCAAACATAACAATGTATTTAACAATAAAAAACAACAATTTATATTTAAAACTACTACCCTGACAAATCCTCAACAAACCTATCAAGCTGCTACTAAATAAAAAAAATTACTAATTATTTGAAAAACAATTGAAATTAAACTTTCAAAATGACAAATTTATACTAGAATAATTAAAATACTAATTCATCAATTAAATCATGTATATACTCAAGTATCAATAAATATTTAAATAACCATAAAAAAATCATTTAAAATCAAAAACAATCATCTTAATTTAAATGACTTCCCACCCTAACACCCTACAAACCCAACAACATGCTACGCAATCAAAAATTGTTCATTATATGTTAAAAAATTGGAATGCATATTAAAATATGTAAACTATAATAAAATCAATTATAATGATAATAATAATGCCTAAAAATTACATAACTTATATAGATTAAAATAATGAAAATACCATATTTAATACAGGTATAATAAAGTAAACAACATTATAGACAACAATATATATTTTTTTAACCATATGATATACCTAAAAGATGATATTCTTACCTTCTATATTGCATGCCACAATATTTTTGATGTATCTATATTTTGGACACAATGTTGTTGCACTACAAGATTTTTTTAATTATATTTAGATGATTCACAGTTATATCTAGGTACAAATTGCTTCTTTTCTTCTGATTCATTTAGAACTAAGTAGGATTCATATGTAATGATCACCTATTAATGTGTTGTTCATATACCTTGTTTCTTTAACCCACCAGTAATCCCTCTAATGATTTTTGTTAGTTTTTGGCAACAACAGTATATTTGGGACATGCTTTTCTAAAATGTTCCCACAATCAAGAGCAGATGTGAGTCAATGAGCAAGCGGTCATGTCTGCTGGAAGTTGTCAATGGCTGGTGTGCATGTGGTTAAGATGAAAGTGGGTGAATATGACAGTGAAGGTTAGAATCAGATCCAAGATCATTTCCAAAAAACAATCTCCACAGAGAGAAGTATGTCCTCTGCTGATTGTATCCAGGACCAAATGTACAAATTGGATCTTTATATTTGTCAAAATTAACTAAAGAATTAGCTGTGTGCAGCTCAATTATGTTCAAATATGCTGGATGTTCTATATATAAAATGAGATTTGGTAGTCAATAATAAGCTAATGTCTTCCCCTGATGATTAGCTAAATAGGCAGAGCAAAGGGGAACTTATTACAATTAGTTGTATGACAGAAGCACGCATGGCTAAACCACAAGTGCCTCTACTACGCTGTGTAAACAACAAATGCATCTGAACAAGACATTCCTTTACAATGCATGCCCTTACCATGCATGCCTTTACCATGCAATTTCATGGTAAAGGCAAGTGTGGTTCTGCTTGCGGAGAAACAGCACGTGTGGCTCAGCCCACGCTGTTAAGGCTGTTTCTCATTACAATTCAGTGTTAACAAAGTATATTTATTATTTGTAGAACACACTCCTACTGATAGTACGACAACTTAAATTCTTCTGGAGTGCACTCTTCCTGCATTCATTTCTACAAAGCTGCAGAATGGGGAAATATAGGGACGATGGATTATTCCCCATTAGAAAGAATCCCAAACAAACATGTAGCATTTATTTTAAAATCTTATGGTCTTTGAAGCATATTGATAATATGCACACTAGGACCCTGGTTGTTCTGAGCGGACTCTGCACAGAAACTATGTAATATGTGGGGGAGGTGTTAGGGTGTTGTTTGAGAAGTATGACTTAATGGGTAAAGTATGAAAAATGGTTAGAGAATAAAGACATGTTCAACAACAGCTCCCGTGTGTGACATAATCTGTTTGCCTGATCTATGGCTGGGGAAGGTGCTACATCTGGCAATGAGTAGGTGATACGTGCCTGTGGAAAACATGACTTCTCACCATGAGAGTTTGCAATGGTACACTAAACTGCTCATGGGTGTGCCAGAATCGATGCAAAGCAGTCTGTGACCACCACACATGGAATGAAAGCCCTGATCCAGTCCATACATGACCATAGAAGCTATTAGAGACCCTGCAGAGTAGCGTGTTCGAAATGCCTGTTAATACCGCTGATGAGGTGGTCAGCAGAGAAGCTGTGCTGTGCCCCGAACATAGAGCGACTAAGGATTGACCTGAAACAGCGCGTTGCACTGAACGCATCAAAGTTAAAGAAATGTCATGAACTTGCTTGGTGTTAAGTGCATGGGTGTACTGAGAAATGGAGTCAGTCGAAGAATATGGGATGCACGCCTGAGAAGCACAATGAATGATAATTTGCTGGAGTATCAGCACAGTCCAAGGGAGCAACTATTCAGATGACATAAGAAAAGTGACTATAACGCTAAAAAAATCCAAGTAACAGATAGCAAAGAGAGCATACTCACATTCATAAGCAATCAGAGAGTACTGCTACACATGCTCTTGCCCTAGGCTGATGCTTGCAGAGTTTGTCATGTGCTAACACAATTCAGTTAAAAAATCATGATATATGTACACAAGTAATACATCGATATAAATTAACCAAAGAAAATAATTATTCCATCTAATCTTAAAAATGTTAAAAATTTAAAACACCAGAGTTTGCTAAACTATTTCATTTAGAATTTGTCCTTGTCTTCCTTTGTTACGCCTTTTGTTTATACGAACTCCTGCTACTAAAATGTTTGCTACATGAAAAGTTATTCGTGCATTATGCAAAAGTTGCAAAAATAAGAGTGCTGGCCTGACCTGTAGAAAGCCAGCCTCTCGAAGAATCGGTAGGAGGTATTTTTTCCTAATTTGTGCATAATGATCGCAAAACATAGTGAAGTGTAGGGTGTCCTGAAATGAAAAATGATCACAATCACATGGACTTGTGTTATCAGGAGTTTCCCATCTAGCATAGGTGCCTAACAAAAAATGTATCAAATTTAAACGAAATCTAGTTAAAAGAAAACGGTGGAATGGTTTGTTAACAAAGACCAGGTAGGGTTCTGGGCCTGGAACAGTGATGAGGGCGTAATTTCTTCTAACAGTCGGTTTTTTAAACTCTCTTTCCTCCCGCTCTGCTATAAAAGAGTTTATCAATGATGTTTTTATCATTGTGACATCCTCTTTTTGAATGCTATCAGGGGAGTAGATTTTACATAGGCCAGCCATGGGATTTTTAGGGCTCCATCCATGGCCAAGTCATAGTCAACTTCCTCATTTAACAGTTCTTCAATGTTACTATCAAATGCTAGTGATGAGGATGGGTGATTGATGATGATGCCCATCAAAAGACAACATGCACATGTGGGGTTAGCTGTTTGTTAAGAAGACCGAAGTCTAGAAAAAGCTCACCAAATAAAATGCAGAGCTTCAGTCGGACACTGTCCCAGAATTACATTGAAGGTAAAAGGTTACCCCATAGCATTAATCATCGACTGTGGGGTGTGGATTATTATCATGCCATTGGAAAAGTTCTATGGCTTCTTGCCTGTGCCACGCCTCACTCCTTCAGATATGAAAGTATATACCTGGGCTACTTTGAAACCGCTACAATGCCAAGGGTCGTTCTGAGGGGCAATGTAACACAAACCCACATAAATACGAGCCACCATTCATGTTCTACAAGGAACCTGGTCTAGTGCATGCTTACTCAGTTTTGCCACAGCGCCTGACATGGGGTTAACATCCCTCAAATATAACATCTGTGCTCAGCCTGATATCACAAGTCAATTCCCGTTGTTGTTTCGCGGTTTGGGAAAACACAAGAAAAACCGGAGAGTTGCTTTTTATTTGCAAGATGCTGTAAAGAAAGAGTTGTCAATGCTTTTAAAACATGACATTATTGAATGCTCAACATGCCCCATGCCATGGATCTTGCCCAAAGTAGTAGTACCAAAGAAAGACAGTAGTGGAGCTGTGAACATTTGTGTTAATATGCGCCAGCCAAACAAGACCATCAAGAAGGAGAGACACCCTGGTCCTCATATAGCAGACATGATCATGGAACTGAAAGGAGCTAAAGTATTTTATTGTATTGACTTAAACAAAGGGTATCAACTACTTGAACTAGAAGAGAACTGCAGATATATGACCACTTTTTTCCACTCATATTGGTATGTTCAGAGAACACGACAAAGCCCATACTCAAGTGTGCCAGTTACTTGCCGATTCTGACCTCACATTGAATACAGAGAAATGTGAATTCCAGAAAACTAAACTCAAGTTTTTTGGGCACATATTTTCTGATGGGGGTATGATTCCATATCCAGACAAGGTGCAGGAACTGTTATCCACTTGCCCTCCCCAAGATGTTACCAGCATGCTATGCTCACTATACATTTGCAATTTCCTCATAAGAGTGCCCCATTGAGAGACTTGATAAGGCAGAATGTTCCTTTTCAATGGTCTCTTGAGTGAAATCAAATTTTCAAAGAAGTAAAACACACAATTGAGAATGCAACTGAAACGGCCTACTTTGACCCCAGGCTACACACCAAAGTCATGGTACATGTGAGGCCGGTGGAGCAGGGGACCATCCTTGCTCAACACAGTGGCCACCCAAATGCTCAGATACATATTATGGCCTATGCCATTCGAAGTCTGTTTGAAACACAACGTGCCTATTCTCAGCCTGAGAAGAGGAGTCTAGCTGTGGGGTGGGCCTTCGAAACCTTTCATGTATTCCTCTATGGAAAACGATTCACTGTCATCACCGACAAGCAGGCATTGCTCACTATTTTTGGAAACTCAAAGGCTAACATGCCCCCTCACATTGAAAGGTGGAGGTTGAGGCTGCAGTAATATGACAATGAGAGTGTGCACAAACGTGGGAAGAATCAGAACCCAGCAGATTACTTTTCACGAGCACCGTTGCATCATCCTAACTTGACATCCAAGATGTATGAAGTATATCTCATCTTTATTATGAGGTCCAGTACACCAGCAGCTCGGTCCTGGGACCAAATCATTGCTGCCACCAACACAGAAAAAGGCATGTCTATCGTCAAAGAATTCTTTGAAACACACTCATGGAGATGAAGCAGGCACACGACCTTTGGCTGATGATACTGAATACAAAAAGTTCAAAAAGGTACATGAAGAGTTAGCAGTCGCACAAGAAGGCACAATACTGAGAGGTTTGAGGATCAGCATAGCTGATCCTCAAACATCTCTTTCAGAAAAGAACTGAAAACCTGGCTATTCGACAAATAATATACCCCTTCCCCTAGCGCCTTGAGACCCTCTGGGTGAGTAGTGCGCTATACAAATGCCCGAACTTGAACTTGAACTAGAGCCTGAGGCAGAGGGTCATAAAGTTAGCCCATGATGGACAACGTGGCATTGTAGCCACCAAAGGAGCACTGAGAGACAGAGTGGGGTTCCTTCAACAAGATGAGCAAGTAGAAAAGAAATTGAAAGAAGCATGCCACATCTGTAATTGCCTGTCCCCCAAGCTAACTCAGTATCCAATGACAATGTCTGGCATTCCTACCATGGCCTGGGAGAGAATTGCAGTTGATTTCTTTGGACCATTAGGAAATGGACATCACCTACTGGTAGTGATAGATGAATATTCACGTTTCCCTTTGGTGGAAACACTGTCATTGACAGCTCATGATAAAGTCATTAGAAAGGCGTGATGACATCTTTGCAACCTGCGGTATCCCCGAGATCCTCAAGTCCGATAATGACGCACCCTTCAACAATATAGAGTTTTAAGAGTTTCTTGCACTACTCAACCTCAAACACCAAAAAAGTACACCCTCTGGCACCAAGCCAATGGTGTAGTGGAAAGATTTATGGGCATCCTCCTCAGGGTAATTCAAGGAGTGTTCTTGAAAGGAATCGACTTGAACCAAGCTATGTGCCAGGCCCTCTGGGCCTATTGAGAAACTCCCCATTTCACAATGGACTACCTCACTGTTTGGAAGAGTCATCAGAACAAAACTACCTCAATGGACATCAGATCGGTCAGCGAATTCTGGCAAACTTTGTGACACCAATACCTACTCCTAAGAGTAAAGTGTGTGCTGATCAGCGCTGACACACCCAGCAAACAGTCTTTGACTGGGTACTGGTAAAACAGAGACAGCATCAAAAGACGGACATCCCATTTGCCACTGATCCTTTACAGGTGCTGTTGTACAAGGGACATATGGTGATAGCACATTGTCCTGGGAAGTCCATCACTCAGGACACATCACACTTCAAAACACCTACCTCAACCCACGCTAGGTCATGAAACTACTTTGAAGGTGACCACACCTTCAAATCTGGCTCCCAAGCCTGAGCCTGTGCCTCCGTTGCTGATGAGCGTGGACCTCGATTACCTGGGATCATCCGAGTCGGCAGAAGAGTGTGAAATCCTCGCAGACTGATTGAGGAAATGTGATTTGAATGATGCCTGCCAATTTTTATTTAACAAAGGGGAGATATAGCATATTGATGCTGTTGTACTAGGACCCTGGTTGTTCTGGGCGGACTCTGAGCAGGAAATGTGTGATGTGCATGGTTGGTGTTAGGGTGTGGTTTGGGAAGTATGACATAATGGGTAGAGTGTGAATGAAGGTTGGAGAAAAAAGACATGTTCCACCACAGCTCCTGTGTGTGACATAATCTGTTTGCATGCTCCAGAGCTGGGAAGACACTACAGTCTTTTGAATTATACAGTACCTTGTGAGACACATACAGAATAAATATGAAATTTCCTATATTGTTCTTCAGGTCTTTTTCTTGATGGAAAGTAGTACTTCCAGGAGTCTTAGAGCATGAACAGAGAGCAAACATGGATCTAAAGGCAAGATTTCCAATTTAACTGTTATGCGAATAATAAATGAGACCCTCTTTAGTGCTAGGTATTTTACACTGTGCAATTTTGTATGTGTTTTATATAATCCATTTTACTCTAAGAGGTAGAAAGGACATTGCAGTAAGTAATTTCCCTTTCATGCAAGAGAAAATCATGAATTGTCAGTGAAAAACATTTTGAATAAGATCTCATAAACGGGTACAGTTTTTTTCTTAGGTCTCCGATGATTTAATAGCATTGGAATTCCATATGTTGATCTTCTACTCAGGCATTTGGTTGGTCAACAGTTGTGTTATTCCCTCTGGAAAGTACTTCCCTTGCTCAAAACTGTCTGTATCATAGTTTTCACAACCCCCGTAACAAATACGGCAGGAAGGAACTTTGCATGGTGTAACCATTTGCCAAATACCATAGGAAGAGGTTCTACTTTGGGGGCTCTCTTACAAATACAGTAGTGGTAAGCTGTGAACTCTGTGACAAATGACTACGGATGAGGTCTTCATTTTTGAGTGGTCAGCCTTTGTTTATATTGGAGGCTGGGGCAGAACCTGGAGCAGCATGCAATTTAGTACATTTTTATCTTTAAAGATTGAAATAGGATGAGATGTGATTTTTTTTTAAATGTGGCAGTCATAAACCAACAGCTACAGGCCAACAAGCAATTGATGCAGGATCCCTGCAGGCTGTAACCTTATTTGGTTAATGGCCAGTCTACTCCCGGGGTGTGATAATCACTGCCTGTGTTTTCTCTGACTATTTTGTGGATGATCTCAGCCTTTTTGTGCTCACCCAATCAAAACAGATGCTGTGTGGGTGCCCAAGTGTGCAAGTTACAGTAAGCTGAGACGTAGTATTTCTTCAACCGGACAGGTGGTTTAGTGATTCAAAGCTGGTGCTGACAGTGTAAACAGTATCAAACAAAGAGAGTTAGACTCATATTATATTTTTCCCAGTCTACAGTAGAACATAATGGAGACCCATATGTTTGGAATATGCTTTTGGCACATCCACAATTCCCAAAAATAAACCCTGTTGCCAGGCCTGGAATCCTCTGTACACACTATCATCATTACAGCATACACATACTGTGGAAAGCTGGCTCTCTATATCCTGTAATAAAATGAAGTACACTGTACAGAGAGTCCAGTGAGACCCAAATTGGTAAACAGAGGCAAAAGTAGATAATCTCAACTCTCTATTTGTGGTAGTGTGGGCGATTAGTTCAGCTTATTGGAGGATAGTGCTACGCATTTGTTGCACTCACAGAGGCAATAAATGAGACACACACTCAAGAATAAATCTGAGAACAATTTGCCGTAATAACACTGATTTTTACATACTTTTTTAGAGAAAGAACTTAATTCAAACGTGAGTACTGTTTAAAATAGCAGGTTTGAAGTAAACAACTGTTTAATACTTTCAATCGTGATTAAAGCACTTCGCAGCAACGTTAAGCTATGGAGAAAACATACGCAGCATGCCGTCAAATACAACGACTTATGGGACCCTTCCCCAGGACTTGAGGTGAGTATGGGGCAAGATCCAAGCTTTGGGAGATTTTGAGATTTTTTGATACTTTAAATCTGAATTGAAAGTCTTTCGCATAATGTTAAGCTATGCAGGAAACACACATGCAGCATACAGGAACTTAGCAGCAATCTACGGGACTAATCTTCTGGACTTAAGGTGAGTATTGGGCAATGTCCAAGGCAGCATGAACAGTTCACTTCGAGAGGCTATGGGGCACCTGGGTGCAGAGGTATATTACAGCACCAACAGCTTTTCTTCATTAGAGGATCTGTCCAGTCACAAAGAGGTTGCAGGCTTGGACTGGGGAGCCAGCCAAGCTGAATAAGCAAGGGGACTAAACTCTTCTGCAGTCCAGGGACGTAGGGGCAACTTCAGTTCTCTTCCCTAGGGCCCCAGGGGCTAGGGGTGCAGAGGTGTCCTTAGGTGTTAGGTTTTTGTCACTGGGAGTGGCCGCGGTTGAGGGAGGCCTGCACTGAGAGGCTGCAGGTGGCGTCAGTAAGTACACAATAGGCAAGTCCAAGGTGGGCTTAGTCTCTGCTGGGCTGGGGGACCACGCTGGCACCATTGGCTCACTTCCATTTGGGCTTGGAGTGATTGGTGCAGTGGTGCTTTCTGGTGTTGGATTTTAGGCAGTCTGGAGGCGTTGCAACGGTTCTTAAGTGGATGCAGGGGAGCAGCTCCGCTACTCCACGGGAGACTCTTGGTTCTTTTTAGCTGCAGGACGAGTCGAATTTGGTGCAGTTCTCGATGAGGGATGCAGACAGCCCGCAGGGCTAGGGACATTTCAGCTGCTCCTTCTCCTCTTCTCTGCTTTCGCAGGTCTTTGGTCCTTCTTCTTCTTAGGACAGCAGGGATCCAAAGTTCAGAACCTTGGGGTGTCACCTTATTACTACGTTTTGGGGCATTAAAGGCAGTGACAGACAGTAGCCAAGGGGCTACCTACCTTCAGGATGTCTACACCCTCTATGTACCACTTACTGTGGGAAGGGGCATAACCCTGATAGGCTAATTCTCTCAATCCCAAGATGGAGGAAGTGGAAAAGTGGGGTCCACATCGCTTGACCCACCTTAGGGGTGGTTCTGGCTGAATGTGGGCCCACCACCTAATCTAACAAATGTTCCCTCCTGTCCTCTTGCCAGAAGTGGAGCAGGACTTGGGTGTTGTCATTCTCCACTAACTGGAGAAGCCTGGGTTGCATTTCAAAGGCAGCATCACCTTTGAAGTTTCCTGCCTTGGAAGGCCATTCCAGCCTGGGGAAAGTGTGAAACACTCTCACCAAGAGCAGGCATTGTTCGCGGCCTCTGAGAGCGTAATCTCTCACCCTATGAGGTGAGAGACATTTCTGACGGCGGCAGGCTGGCTAAGACTAGTCAGAGACCATACCAGTGTTTGGTAGGTTTTCAAGGGGCACCTCTAAGATGCTCTCTGTGTGCATTTGTTAATAAATCCAACACTGGTCTCAATGTGGATTTATTAGGATGAGATGTTTGGTACCAAACATCCCTGCGTGCAGTAAAGCCATCATGGTTAAGTTCAAGACAGCAAGTGGGTGGGGAGTGGAGGGTGGGTTACGGAAAGTTTGGACAATTTCATGTATGTTCTCACGATGCTGATGCTTCGGGGCCTAGTAGAACGAATTGTGTTAATATTACTGTTATCGTCCCTCAAAAGTCTCACTGTAACAAGATAAGGGGATATGCACGGGGTGAAAATACAAAACACCAGCTGGTGGATCGACATGGTTAAATGCGATGTACAATTTTGAATAATACAGCTGTGAATAAAGTTTTATTTAAAAAAAGCCATCATGGTTCAGGGGAACTCGTAATGACGGGTGTCCAGTGCATGTACTGTATATGGCTTCCTTGCGCACTTATAATTTCCAAGAATGGAAGAAGATATTGTAGGGTCATATCTGCTCAGGCAGATATAACCACACATGTGATATATGGCACCATGCCTTAGGGCAGTAAGGCCTGCTTATCTATAGCTCATGCAGTGTCTGTGGGCATGGCACACAGGGATGTCTGCCATGTTGACCCTTCAGTTTTTTCTGCACCAAGACATGCAGTCTGCAATGGCAGTGTGAAGGACCTTGGAAAGGGGTCCCTAGGGAAGCACAATTTGTGCTGCAGCCCTAGTGGACCCTCTTCAGTTCCAATTCTCTAGGCACCATGTGTACCATTTACTAGGGGCTTACAGGGGTTGCTCAATTGTGGTAAATTTTTTAGGGAAAGAACACTGGTACTGAGAACCTGATTAGCAAGGGCTCAGTACACTTCATATAAAGTTGCATCAAAAACCAGGCAAAAAGTGGGGGTGGGGGTTCTGCAACAAAGGGTGCAACTTCCCACACCTACACTCAGTAACATTGGAAAAAAGTTAAAGAAACTGATAAACTTTATAGAGGATGACACCTGTATGGCTGTGGGAATTGACTGGGCCATGATGGTGGTGGACTGTGGCTCTGAGTGAAGGTCATATTGGCCCAGCAGGAGCTGCAGGGAGACTGCACTCCTGACCTGGGACTGCGGCCATTGTGGATCTTGTAGTGTCTTAGATTATGTGCGCTAGGACCCTTGCGGTTCTGGGCGAACGCTAAACAGGAATTATGTTATCTGCTGTGAGGTTTTAAGGTGTGGTTATAAAAGTTATGATGCAATGCATGCAGTGTGTGGTTATACGTTGAAGAATAAAGACGTATATTGCAGAGTTCCATGGGCAGCATATTTCATTTGCATGCTCCCAGACTGGGAAGGTCACTACAGGCCTATGAGGCTCGAGACGGCTGGAGATATCTAAGACGGATTGTTGTTCCCTGCATCAAATGGGCTTGGTGGAGAGGGGCCAGAGGGGTGAGTGCTGCCGGGATCTGAGGGGGCAGATGGTGCATTCTGCTTCCCCCACCTGGGACCAGCAAGGCTACAATTGGCATAGAGTGCATGGTATGGGGGCATCTTTGAGCCCCGCCACGCTCTGTGAATTGAACATTTGATTGGAACACTGTCTGTTGGAGGGATGGGCCAGCGTCCATCTCTCTTTCTCTGCCTCAGTGGACTCAGTTCATGTGACCATGCAGTGCACTTAGGGATGCGCACAGAGTATTGTGTGGTCTGTGGTGGCTATTAAATATTATGGGGTCCATTACGATGTCGGGTGGATTTCCTCCGCCAGGCTGGCTGTGGCTACCGCCAGCCTGGCGGAGGAAATCCGCCCGACATCTATTGCCCAATTCCCCCCGCCACATTAGGATCGCGGAGGGGACTGTGGCGGTGTGAAACACCGCCCGCCTGTTTTCTGCCCGGTTGCCTTGCGGCCGGGGCAGAAAATGATTAATATGGAGGCGGTGTATGTTAGACACTGCCCGCCATATTACAATGGGGGTTTGCTGATGCTTTTCCGTGGTAGCATTGGCATGCGGAGACTACCTGCAGGGGCCCCTTGCGGGCCCCCTGGGAGTCCGTGGCTTGGGGGGTGCACATGGGGGTGCCTATGGTACCCCCCCCCCCGCATTTCTAAGTGCAACATGGCAGGCACCGCGCGGTGCCTGTCATGTCGCGCTTAGAAAATCACAACGTGCACTTTGACCATTGCGGCGGGCGGAGATTTCTGTTCCGCCCGCCGCAATGGTACATATACAGGATGCGCCGGCCTGTGTGACGGGCGCATCCTAATGCCCTGATCGGAAACCCCGCCCTTATGGCGGGCGGTCCCGGTATGATGGTGGGCGGACTAAGTCCGCCCGTCATCATAATGACCCCCTTAATCTCCATCCTTCTAGTTCAGAACACAGGAGATTATGGGTCATGGCAAAAGCACAGGTTGCTTTTTTTGGGTCAGCACCTGATGGGCATGTTCAATGATAAAACACAGAGACAACGTTAATTCTGGGACTCAGCCACAAATCCACCACTCCACACCGACACCACTTTCAATGGTGTCAAAAAACCAAAGAAATGGAAATTGTTTCTCTTCGCTCCTTGCATCTTTCACACTTGTTTACAAAGAATTCGTCACACCCATGTAATTTATCTGGCTAACTTCAAAGACATTTTTCTGAAATGTACTTTCTTCAGAAGTTCTTTGGCTTCCCCTGAGATGCTTGGGAGTGAGTCGAGACGTGACCCGTCTGAACCACCCTTCATCAGACGGGCAGCCCAGTTGGTGGTGAAGGGCGATGCTTTGGCTGGCAGGGGCATTTAGTTGATTTCTGACTCGAGGTTGAGTCCCCTTCTAAAGAAGTTGTTTCTCCAGGGCCGCTTAGCCTACCTCAGAACTCAAGACAGCAGCGGAAGACAACAGCTGATTTCATCCTTCACAATTCTGACCCTGATGACGAAAGCCCGGGAGGTTCTTTTCCTTTGTAATTATGTCAAACTATCATACTACTATTAATGTAGAACAAGCACAATGACTTTTAAGCCATCCATGTACTTGGATGTAGTAATTTTACTTTTTCTTTCTTTTAGATGTGTTTGGAATTTCTTTACTATGTAGGGTTATTTATAAGCAGATGGGGAAGGAGCAGCGAATTGCTCTCATCTTCCATCCAGTGCAGCATTTTGGGCCAGTAATTCACAACATATGCCTCATGGTTCAAAGTATGGGGTGGGTTGGCGGGGGTAGATTGATGGTTAGTATGATTGACTGGTTGATGCTACATGCCCCCCTAATTTTGCTGAACCTGACATGGCACTTCATGGCATATGACAATAGAACGGCAAGCCCCAAGGCCCGTGTCAAATGCGCTGATCAAGCGAAATGGGGCTGAGGTCCTTAAGTTGTAGGACACCACCTAAATGGTAACATATGTAAATGTTTAAATAAATACGGATCTATAATGCATTACACGCCTGATTTGAGGGAAGTATAAGGCGCACTGCCATATTGATTACCAGATATCTCCTATTGGTAGTTGCACGCACATGGCAAAAATATATTGGGCTCTAGGGATCACAGAGAGAATATCGAGTACCAGAATATCATAAATATTGGGACATAAATATCGTCAAAAATATCAACCTCCTATCTTTATAATGGAAGTACAAAAATATCGGCACAAAAATATCCTTGTTAAAAATATCGAAGTACAAAATATTGTTTTTCTTATATACATAAAAAATAATGTAAAATCAATTAAATAATACATTTAACTTAACAAAGAAATATTTAGATTTATTTGTAGATTTTAACAATTATCAGTAATAAATGTAATTTAAAATAATTTAAACAGACATATATAAAATGTAATATATATATTTACTTAAAAATAACTAATAAATAACAATTTTAATTAATTATAAAATGTTAAAAATATATTAAAAATTATAAATAAATATATATATATATATATACATAACCTATAACATAAAAAATATTTTTTTTTAAATATTACAAATTAAAATATTTAAATCTTTCATATTTTTTAAACCTACATTTTACACTACACTGAGTGCCACAGTAGGAAAAGTGTTGGATTGCGTAGGGGAAACAAATTCTATTCCCACTCCAATGAGTGTAACAGTAGGGAAAGTGTTGGATAGCGAGGGGACAAAATTACAATTCCCACTCCAACAAGTGCAACAGTAGGGAAAGTGTTGGAAAGTGGAGGAATAAAAATGACTATTCCCACTCCAGCGAATGCAACAGTAGGGAAAGTGTTGGAGAGCAGAGTGGTAAAAATTACTATTCCAACTCCAGTGAGTGCAACAGTAGGGAAAGTGTTGGATAGCGGAGGGGACAACATTACTATTCCCACTCCAGTGAGTGCCACAGTAGGGAAAGTGTTGGATAGCGGAGGGGTAAAAATTACTATTCCCACTCCAATGAGTGCAACAGTAGGGAAAGTGTTGGATAGCGAAGGGGAATAATTTACTATTCCCACTCCAGTGAGTGCAACAGTAAGGAAAGTGTTGAATAGCGGATGGGGTAAAATTACTATTTCCACTTCAGTGAGTGCAACAGTAGGGAAAGTGTTGGATAGCGGAGGGGTAAAAATTACTTTTCCCACTCCAGCTAATGCAACAGTAGGGAAAGTGGTGGATAGCGGAGGGGAATAATTTACTATTCCCACTCCAGTGAGTGCAACAGTAAGGAAAGTGTTGTATAGCGGATGGGATAAAATTACTAGTCCCACTACAATTGAGTGCAACAGTAGGAAAAGTGTTGGATAGCGTAGGGGAAAAATTACTATTCCCACTCCAGCGAGTGCAACAGTAGGGAAAGTGTTGGACAGCGGAGAAGAATAATTTACTATTCCCACTCCAATGAGTGCAATAGTAGGGAAAGTGTTGGATAGCGGAGGGGAATAATTTACTATTCCCACTCCAATGAGTGTAACTGTGGTAAAGTGTTGGGTAGTGGAGGCGAAAAAATTACTATTCCAACTCCAGTAAGTGCAACACTAGGGAAAGTGTTGGATAGCGGAGGGATAAAAATTAATATTCCCACTCCAGCGAGTGAAACAGTAGGGTACTATCTGTGATAGATTTACCCTCCAAGGGTAATTTGATATTGTTGTCCAGGGGTTTCCTTTTAGTAGACCCCTACGCAGCTGCTCCTCCCTTTCTGCCTCTCTTATCAGTTTTCAATGTCAGGGTTTTTTCTCTGGTGATTTTATTATTGCTCAAAGTTACACTGGGCTGTGAAAAACTGCTCTCCTAGGACCCCCCCTTCCAGCTCCACCAAAGCCTCATCTGGACGATATTGAGGACTGTGGAGAAAGGGCAAGAAAAGCTTACCAACCTCTGTAGCGAACACTTCTCGTGTCGTGTGCCCCCTCCCTGATTCCCCCCAGTACCTTGCTGCAGAGGAAACGAAATAGACGGGGAACTCGAGGGAAACCCAGGATCCCCCCCAGGCAGCCGCTTGCCTGTCTCCTCCATGCCGACAATCTTCTCCAGCGTGAATGGTGCAGGAAAACTCCCTGTGCTGCCTCTGCCTCTTCCAGACTCAACGCGGAGGAGTCCACGAGCCGCTGCCCTGTGGCCCCTCCTCAGATCCAGGGCGGCAACACACCGACGCGGGAGATCAGCAGAACCTCGAATAGACATCTCCCAGTTGCCCAAGGTGAGTCCAAAACTTCAAACAATCGTGGGGGGGTCACAAACAATACGTTTTGCCGATTTTACGGTCTCCACTTGCTACATATCCGCGTGGGACAAAGGTACCTCCGGAGGCAAGCAACAGCTTAGCTCATGGCCACCATGTTCTCCCCTACTATTCCCCATCCTGTGAGTGCAACAGTAGGGAAAGTGTTGGATAGCGGAAGGGTAAAAGTTACTATTCCCACTCCAGTGAATGCAACAGTAGGGGAAGTGTTGGATAGCAGAGGGGTAAAAATTGCTATTTCCACTCCAGCAAATGCAACAGTAGATAAAGTGTTGGATAGCGGAGGAGGATAATTTACTATTCCCACTAAACCGAGTGCAACAGTAGGGAAAGTGTTGGATAGCAGAGGGGATAAAATTACTATTCCCACGCCGGTGAGTGCAAAAGTAGGGAAAGTTTTGGATAGCGGAGGGGTAAAAATTACTGTTCACACTCCAGCGAGTGCAACAGTAGAGAAAAAGTGTTGGATAGCATAGGGGTAAAAAAAACGATTCCCACTCTAGCGAGTGCAACAGTAGGGAAAGTGATGGATAGTGTAGGGGTATAAATTACTATTCCCACTAAAGAAAATTCAAATTTAAAAGCAAACAAAATATCAACTACAATACAAAATATAATAAAAAACCAAAAACAAAACATATATAAAAATATACAAAACATAAAATTATGTAGAACAAATCTAAATTTTACATTAAAATATTTTTTTTAATTTAACAAAATATTAACAAACAAATACATCTTTTGTAATAGAAATTAATTAAAAAAAAAAAGATTATTATTACATAAATGTAATATGTGTTTCCTACCCTATGACACCACCCAATTTACAACACACATCTAAATTTTACAAAAGTGTACCTCTATAATTAACACAATGAATTATCAATTAAACAAATATTAATAATTAAAAACACATTAAAAAAGGTAAAAATAAATGTACTATCCAAACGTTACAGCTATAGAACCTAAATCCCCAAACAAAATAAAAATAAACAAATAACAAAAATAGTTATCAATTCATAAATGAATAATAATGATCAAGTAATGATTAATTCTTTTAAACTAAATTACTTTTCCCCTCTATCCCAATAAACACCAAAACACACACCCATAAATATTTACACAATTTCCATAACTAATTTTACATTAATAAATTAATATCAATTAACAACAAATCATGAATTAATTGCAAAAAAATGTACTTCCCACAATTTACCACTATAAATCCCACAACTCACACATCAAAATAATTATTAATTAGCATTAATAACAAATAATTAATTAATTAGAAATAAATTACCTTCCATCATATCCCCCTATAAATGTCACCCCCAATTTCTTAAAAATTGACACAATTTATATAATTAATAATTAATTAATTAATTAAGTAATAGCAATTACCAAGCAAAATAAAAATTATTATTAATAAAATAATTCACACAATTAACACTATAAAATGATAGTTAAAAAAATATTATAAAAAATATTAATAAATGTATTACAATTAAATTACTTCCCTCCCTACTGTCCTGTCAACCCACAACCCACTCCTAAAAAATAACACAATTAAAATAATTACCAGTTAATTAATATTCATTAACAACCAATTAATAAATAATAAAAAATTAATGAATTCCCACAATTAAAACTATAAAATATTAAATAAATAAATATTGTTTAATAAAAAATATTAATACTTCATTTATAATTACATTACTTCCACCCTATTCCCTTATAACCCCACAACCCGCTCCTAAACAAATGACACAATTAACATATTTCCCAATTAATTAGTCAATAAAAAATATCAGCCTATTTTTTTAGTAATTAATAATAAATTAATTTCCAAAACTAACACTATAAAATCAAAATTAAATAAATACTAATAAATAAAAATTTATATTCAATTTATTATAATTAAATTACTTCCCACCCTATTCCCCTATAAACCCACAACCCGCTAAGGAACTAAAACGCAAACTTCATTTAAAATAAAATTAATAACTTCTAAAAATGTAACACATTTATTAAAAAACATGTATTACTTAAACAAAAAATAGAGCACATACATTTGAAACACATTTAAAATACATACTAAAATACACAAACTAAAAAAACGATATTTTTAACAACTATATTTCTGCAAACGATATTAATGACTTAGATATTTTTGGAAACAATATTTCTTACGTTAAACTCGATATTCTTGACCACGATATTCTTGCAGTCGATATTTCTGCTGTATCTCGATATTCTGCACTCGATATTAGTGCAAGCTGACATTTCCAACTCAATATTCTGACTCTTTACCGGGTGCTAGGTTACGCTGACAGGTACACTGCACAACAAGCGGATCACATTTTTCACGGTTTATGACCTGCCCACCTCTTACAGGGTCCATCCTATTTTAATCGTCGACCGAATTAACTATAGTGGCAGGTGATTTTAGCAGGCTGGTAGATTATACAATGGATTAACCGGTTCTCCATTGTCAGCCTTATCTCACTTATGAGGGATCAAGTAATTACTACGGTCTTGCACCATAAAAGAAAACAAGTGAATATGGTTGATTAACTAGAGATTAAGAGGGGGATTATGATGGCAGGCAGATAAGGTCCGCCTGGCATTGTAGCGGTGTTTGGCACCGCCCGCCAGACATGTGGCAGTCCCACCACTGCGATTAGGATGCGCCAGCCAGTATGGTTTTAACATTGCGGGAGTTGCTGTTAAAAGAGCGTGCACAGCATATCCCTGCACTATGTGCCAGGCACCACGCGCTGCCTGCCACTTGGTGCATGGAAATGAGGGGGGGTCCCATGGGTACCCCCCCAGTACAGCGACAACACCCCCCCACACAAGGGGGTCCCACAACAGGCCCCCAATCTCGGCCAGCCTTTCCATGGCGGCATCTCCGCCATGGAAAGGCCTTTTTGGACCCACATCCTAATGTGGTGGACTATGCCTTCTAGGCACCGCCACCATATTAGTGGCCCTGCTCCGTCCACCAGGCGATCAGTACGATTGCATTTGGTGGTGAAGCGGCAGACGAACTTTGCGTCCTCTGCGGTACCCATCGCCATCCTAATTTGGCAGTGGGTAAATCACTATGTGATTGCGGAAGGACCACCACCGCCGGCCCGGTGGTGGCGGTTCTTCCGCCATCATAATGACCCCCTAAGTTCTAATTGCGAAGCGCGAATATACATTCAATAAAACAGAAAACACTTTTGTATGTCCTTGCTCAAATGAAATTGCAACACAAACAGATTAGAAGGAATGCCGCTCATAAGGCATGGCTTCCCACTGAAAGTAGACTAAACGAGCAAGCTGACAGGACTGGGAAACAGATAGGCTGGTTTAGTTGCAAGAAAGAGGAATCTGGACATATTAGTCAGCTTTCTGGAGAATATGGAATTACCCTCACTAACCCAATTGAAATTCCAAACAAATTTACAGTTTATTACAGTTCCGTACAGGGGTTACTTTCCTCCTGTTCACAAGAGTAAAATCTCAACATACTTGGCTTTCATGCTGATGCCATTTTTGTCCACTTTGGATAAATCCACGCATGATGAACTATTATCCAGCAATGAGATATTGGAGGCTGTTGGACAGCTTTCCTTTGGCAAAACGCTGGGTCCAAATGGATTCCCAGTGTAATTTTTCAAGTGCCTCGCAATCCCCCTGGTGCTTGATTTGTTCAAAACAGCTAAAAAGGTGGGCACATTCCTGACTGAATCACCCACCCGACAAAAGTGAGTCATAGATGAATCTCTTTAATAAATGTGGAGGCCGAGATCCTAGCAAAAAAATTGGCCCAGCTCTCCAATGTCATCGCGAACCTTGTCCATCTGTACCAAAGCGACTCTGTGCTTCGCCGTGCTACCAGGCACAAAATAAGGTGAGCAGTTAATGCGTTGATAAAGAAATACATAGTAAATGACTGTCTTACTGTTAATACCAGAGTCCTTTGATAGTCTCTCTTGTGACTGACTGCTTCTTTACTTATTAGGCCACATGGGTTATGGACCCCAATTTATTGCCTTCAACGTACACTCTACACAGCGTAATTGTAAGGGTTTTCGGGTCCTGAGGCAAAACATATTTTGAGGGCCCCTGCACAGAACAACTTTTAATTTTATTACCCATTAATTGTGAATTCAATTCTGAGTGAAGCCAAACAATACTAAATAATATTTTAAACTTTAACAGGATCATACAAAACAGCTGTAATATCTCTTGCCTGGGAGCCCAAAAATCCTTAATATGGCACTAGGTAGAGAGACAGAGTGAGAGACAGAGAAATAGAATAGACAGAGGTCAAATATAGAGGAAAGTTCACTTTCCCAGTGTGTTAGACTTGGCTTTTTCAGTGGGTTTACCCCCAGACTTTTTGTTTTTTGGTCTCCTGTTTTCGACCCTGTTTTTGTTTGTTTTATGACTCTGGGCACTTTGCCACTGCTATTCAGTGCTAAAGTGTGTATGCTCTCCATGTACATTGTGTTTATGGATTGGTGTTTCCATGATTGGCTTATTTGATTTTCCTTTAAGTCCTTAGTACAGTGCACTGTGTGTGCCCATGGCCTGTAAATCAAATGCTGCTAGTGTGCCTGCAGCACTGGTTGTGTCACCTACACAAGCAGCCCTCTAAAGGGATCTCAGACTTGCCACTGTAGTGTTTGTGCGCAGTTGTAACTGCCATGCCAACCTGGCAAGTGCACCCACTTGCCAGGCTCTAAGCTTCCCTTTTCTTACATATAAGTCACCCCTAAGTTAGGCCCAAGGTCCCCTGTGGGCAGGATGTCGTGTATGTTAAAGGTAGGACATGTACTGGTGTGTGTAACATGTCCTGGTAGTGAATTATAGTGTAATTTGTTTTTCACTATGGAAAGGCTATCAGTCCCATAGGATAGCATGGAGAATACTTTGTAACATCTTACAAGTATAACTTCCCATTGGGACAAGAGAGAAAGATGGAGTTTAGTATGCCTGAACTCAGAATATAAAAATGCTTCCTTTATTACAGATGATTTTTATATTGTGTGTTTGAAAATGGCCCTTTTAGAAAGAGAGTATTTTCTTGTTTAGATATCCTGTGTGCCTTTGCGAGTTTGTGGATTGACTGTCTGGCTTTGGAGTGACAGGCGCTGGGGTTGCGCATTCTCTCAGACAGCCACTGGGGGGTTGATGTGTGTCCTGCCTTTCCTGAATAAGTCAGGACTGGGCTGAATAGAGCTGGGCTACATTCAGATTAGTTGGAGGAGTTTTCACCAGCACCTGAATAGGCCTGGTCTGCAATTAGAGTGGAGTCAGGAGATTCCCCTTGCACCTGAATAGGCCCTGTCTCCCTTGCACAATGCTGTCTCCACCTCCTGCCAGGAAGCTGGGTCAGAGAGGACAGTACTGATTTGGACTGAGCTAAGAGACTTTTGCCACAGGAGAACAAAGGAAAATGTGGTATGAATATTGGGGGCAGACCCCAGAACTTTAGATGACTGCTGGACTAAGGAACCTGCCAGGAAGAAGAGCTGGAAGAGCTGCCAGGACGAGTACTGCACTTTTGCTGTGTGCTTTGCTGGGTTGGCCTGCAGTTGCTGCTTCTGTCTTGGGTAGGGAAAGGACTGGACTGGTCTTTCTGCATTCAAAGTATCTCCAATGGCTTGATGTAGAGCTTGCCTCATTTTGGAAGTCTCGGGAAAATCAAGACTTCAGCATCTTCTGGGTACTGGCTTCTGGAACTGGGTGTTTCAGTTGCTACAGAGGAAAACGTAACCCAACACCATCAACAACGTCGCTGTTGACTCTGTGCCCTGTACCACAGAGGGCACCACCACACACCGCACAGCAACCCTGGTCTCACTGACGACGCCACCCGATGCTACCACCGAGTCACTGCTTGCACCACGACCTGTGGGCACCGCACTTCGCACCGCCTCACTTCATGATGCCGCCTTTCTATCCCCGACGCGCCTGCTCCATGCCGACATCGACACTGCTGCTTGCACCGCTCATAAGTTACATGACACACCACCCTCATCCCACACCACAGTCTTGGCCTACTGACGCCGGCACCATTGACTCCAGTTTGTCAGCCGACGATAGCACTTCCCAAACGACGATGATGCTGCTTGCAATGTGACCTGCCATCACCTTGACGAGCCCTGCATCACCTCGCACAGCAACCCTGGTCTCACCGACGCTGCTGGAAAACCGTCACAGAGACACTGCCTGCACTGTGACCTGAGGGCACTGCACACCGCACTGCTGCACTTGCACTGAGTACTCAACGCCTGCCAAAGCCGGCACTCCAAACTTCAACCGTGAGGAGTTCAATCTGCAACACGTGTGACATCAAGGGACTGATGACTCCTGCACCGACCTCCAAAACCAACGCCTGCAAACACCAGCTCTTCGGAGTTCTTCGAGAAGTCAACAATATCCTGCATTTTCAAAGGTACTATTTTGTGGGTCTTCCCGACAGCGTAGCTTGCCTGCGACGCCTTGGTCAGCCAGAACTGGTTGGATTTGTTGCTCACTACGCCGTGATTGCCCCGGACGGAGCTATCAACTTCAAGTAACTGTATTTTAAGTCTATTTTTGATTATTAAGATTTCTGAGAGCTGTATGGTGGAATTTGTTTTTATCCTTTTTGATCTTGTTTGCACAGATAAAGTATTAGATATTTTCCTAAAACTGGTGTGGTGTCCTTTTGTAGTGTTTTCACTGTATTACTGTTGGTTATGTGCAAATGCTTTACACACTGTCTCTGAGATAAGCCTGACTGCTCGTTCCAAGCTACCAAGGGGGAATATAGCACATTACAACATGTGCATTCACAACACGGTAGTATACAACGTGGTTGTTACGACTGTGTTGTTACCACGTGTGCCATTACATCGCAAGTTGTATCAACGACTTGCTGAAGGGGCACGCTGGATTTAGGAATAATATTAATTACTATTTCTACTCCAGTTCGGACAACAGCAGGGAAGGTGTTGGATTTAAAACCCAACACATTCCCTGGTGTTGCACGCCCCCTACAGCAAGTCGTTGTTACAACTTGCGATTTAATGGCACGTGTCGTAACAGCGCAGTTGTTGTAACAACCGCGTTGTAAACTACTGCGTTGTGTTTACAGCATTGGAAATGCTGTTTCCCACCATGAGGTTATTTCAGTAGAGCACCCCTCTTATAATAACTAGACAGAAGGGTCCCTACTTGGACAGGATAGCAACCTGCCAACTAGAGACCCCCATTTCTAACACATGGTTCATCTTTGGATGGGGGGGTCCCGGGTAAGTACTCACTTTACCCATGCCTTAAAACGTCTCTGACTATACATAGATCTTAGGGATTGAGTACAGTTTGTAGGGGGCTATATCAAACTCGTTTTTTCTATCTTGGGTGGCTGAACAGAGATGTCTGTTGTCCCCACTGCTATTTGCTATCGCAATTGAACAACTGATGTGGAAATTCCGACAAGCCATGCAAATTCCTAATTTTCAATAGTCTTTAAACAGGAGAATTAAAAATGTCTATATGCCAGCAGTTCCCAATCGGTGTGCCACAGCACCCCAGAGCACTGTCAAAATTAGTCAGGAGCATCGTGAACAGATGCGCACCAAGCAGACAGATTGGGAACCACTGCAACAATAAACCAAGCCACAAGCCCTTCATTCTGGAATACACCCCATTGCAAGGTAATTTTTCATCCTCCTCCCGTGAATACATAATATTCATGGCGACTACACATAGAATTACAATCTCACATTACTTTCTTTTCAGTTGTCCCCCACTGCCCAGTCCTGACGAGACCCTCACCCTAAGGGTCGAAACGCCATCGACGCATTAGGAAACGAACCAGACTAACACAGTGTCTATGATTGTATAGCCGCTGTTTAATAATTGGTTAAAATGATTGCCTTGAGTCAAGTTTCCTTCTTTTGTAAATAGTCACAGCTGAAACTTGTATAGCTCACTCAACTGTACATGTTTTTGTTTCGCTCACAATATCACTTGGGACACATTCCACTTTGTATATTATATGTATGCCGCAGTTAAATTACAGTACTATCTGTTTGGTTTGAAGTACAAAAAAACGTTTTAAACTGGTACAACTGTGTTTCTTTCTTTTTGCCACCCTCCCTCTAATGTTTGAATTGCTATTGAGCCTGTTATATTTACTAAGTATCATATAAGTAATATGCCACAGGAACCCTTGTTTTCTGGATAAACGCATTACCCTGGTTCCGCTGTGAGTAGGGTTACCCCTTGTTCTCTTTTTCGCTTCTTTTTTGAGTAGCAGATGTAAACATTACGCCTTACGCACAAAATTAGGAAGTGACAACGTCGGTATGCGATATGTTGTCGCTAGGGTTTTTTTCTCTAAGAGGAAGGAGTTATTTCTCATCCAAATATCAGGCAGCTTCTGAGAGCGGGTTTTCCGAAGCTAAAATCTAGAGGGGAGAGAATGGGAAGCATAAAAAAAATTCCCAGTAGTTGCCTTTCATGATTGCTCTTTCTACATACATATCCTCAAAAGACATCCAGCTATCCCACTTTTATTAATGCCGGGCAGAGTCATACCTTTCTAGTCCTCAAGCAGCACAGAAGAACACAAAACATGGCTCTGTCCTCCTATTTCTATGAACATTCACGGCTCTATAACGTTCTTTATGATTGTCAGACCAAACACACACAGCTCCATTTCTGTCGCCCTCAAAGCTATTGTGATACTTTGTCTTAAGTCCTCTACACCTATTGTCAAACGGTGTTATTGTCACTAGAGTTAGGTTCTGATCCAGTGTCTGGATTGGACATGCACATTTCCAGGCACTCCCTTCTGCTCAATTGTATCAACCATATACAAGTCCCACGGTTCATGAGGAGAAACATTCTTTCATTTGTACCTGTGGTGCAAATGCAGTCTACGCTTTTAGACAATGCATTCTTCCCATGATGTATCTAATGATGACCCCGAAGGATGCAATACACTTGCTCTGGATATAGTATAGCGGCTGGGGGGTTCTTGTGGGCGTACGTCTGCTTGTCGACCATCAACACAGCTTCAGCTCAAGAGGGCCCTCTACTGACTCGGATAGGGATGGCAGCATACTCTGGAGAACAGGCGAAGTCATCTAGTTAAGAGTCAAGTCTTCCTTTAATGAATGGATGGCGGGGCATGAGGCAGGTAAATTATATGGCACAGCAGCAGCGGTTCCTCCACAATGGCAGAGTAGCATCACCCCACTGGCTCAGAGCCAGCAGCTGAAAAATAAAATGACATTATAGTCAGGGCACAAGTCCTAAAAAAAGAAGTGGGGGGACGCTCCAAGTTAGGTGGTGTCACCGGAAGTGACATCACATCAGGAAGTGACCTCACAAAAGATAGTCCCCTCTCATTACAGGGAGTCCTTCACTTTGACCCTCTGTCGGCCGTCCGCGCTCAGGGCCTGGCTGGCTGACTTAGTGTATCATATTTATGAAATTAGTAGATTAATGAGGCATATTTAAAGTGCCAAGAAACGACTGGTGTGAATAAATTTGTTTGAATTGGGCCCCAGGAATGACGAATACATACTCGCTGACCAGGGAATTCATATGTTTTTTAAAAGAAGCAGGTGTCTCCGTCTGGGTCTGTGAGGATTTGTATGTGAGAGACGGGAAGAGAGTGAGTGTGAGTGAGTGCATGTGGCTAGATCTGGCCTCTCCCTAACTAAATGATGTTGTATCCCGAGGAAATGATTGACACTGGCTTCCCCCCCCCCCCGCCCGCTTAACTTGGAAAACCAGATATGCGCACTTCCTGTGACTGCTGCCCAAAGGCCAAATTATTTGTCATAGCCGTGTTCTCTTTAACTTGCTCCTTTATTCCGCACCCAGTGCTTAACCCTCCGGTGCTGGCATCTGAGCTTCCCTCTAAATAGGAGGATCTAAGTTACCTTGCTGTAGGACTCATATCTTGATCTCACCAACTGTGGCATGGTCGTATTTGTTGGTGTCTCGCCATCTCATGGGTAGTCCTGGAAGAGCTCCGGAGTCTCAGGCATCCAGCTCTTCTTCCAGGAAAGAACAGTGAGGCAGGGGGGACGGCGTCCACCCGGTAAAATAAGTGGGGGGACGCCGTCCACCCGCGTGGTACCCCGACTCAAGCCCTGATTATAGTATTTTTTTATTTTTCAGCTGCTGGCTCTGAGCCAGCGTGTGCAGGGAGGGGCGGGCCGGGCCTTTAGAGTGGCGACGAGGAGTGGTAAATGTGCACTTTTAAGTGCGCATGTCAGTTTGTCGGGCCGTTTCAGGCCGGCCAAAACTGACATGTGCACTTAAGTTTTTCCAACCCCGCTGTATTGTACAGCCAGGCTGGAGAAACAGCACAGACTCCCTGTGCCTGATCGAGTGTTAATTCAGCCACTCAGGCCAATCCCCATGCTGCTCTCACTCTTAAGAGCCATACAAAAGGTGATGATGGACGGAGCGCTTGAACAAATCAAACACTCACCCCCAGTCAACTGATCTGGGTTTAATCCATCACCATTCTTTAGTTCACTCAGCCACCCCAGTTCAGACATGGCTATATGCAAATCAGTCTGACCCTGTGCCTTATGGGAACAGTCCAGCCCGAACTGCCAAGCCATGTCTTCCCTGGACCGGAAACAAGCATCCTAGGACCGGTTTCGGATTCATAATCCTCATCAGCCAGGCTATCTTGAATCCAGTGGCCAAGTGAACAAGGGACTCACGTCTGTGTATACCCTGCCACACTTAGGGCGAACAAGGCGATACAAAAGGTGATGATGGACGGAGCGCTTGAACAAATCAAACACTCACCCCCAGTCAACTGATCTGGGTTTAATCCATCACCATTCTTTAGTTCACTCAGCCACCCCAGTTCAGACATGGCTATATGCAAATCAGTCTGACCCTGTGCCTTATGGGAACAGTCCAGCCCGAACTGCCAAGCCATGTCTTCCCTGGACCGGAAACAAGCATCCTAGGACCGGTTTCGGATTCATAATCCTCATCAGCCAGGCTATCTTGAATCCAGTGGCCAAGTGAACAAGGGACTCACGTCTGAGTATACCCTGCCACACTTAGGGCGAACAAGGCGATACAAAAGGTGATGATGGACGGAGCGCTTGAACAAATCAAACACTCACCCCCAGTCAACTGATCTGGGTTTAATCCATCACCATTCTTTAGTTCACTCAGCCACCCCAGTTCAGACATGGCTATATGCAAATCAGTCTGACCCTGTGCCTTATGGGAACAGTCCAGCCCGAACTGCCAAGCCATGTCTTCCCTGGACCGGAAACAAGCATCCTAGGACCGGTTTCGGATTCATAATCCTCATCAGCCAGGCTATCTTGAATCCAGTGGCCAAGTGAACAAGGGACTCACGTCTGAGTATACCCTGCCACACTTAGGGCGAACAAGGCGATACAAAAGGTGATGATGGACGGAGCCCGTCCATCATCCCCTTTTGTATCGCTCACTCTTAAGAGCAGCGCAGGGATTGGATGGGGAGCCCAATGCATTTCCAGAGATTGCTGGGACCAGTGACTGAGGAGCACGAGGCGGCCGGTAGCACCAGGTAAATCTTGTTTTTTAAAAATTATTAGTAACCCCCCTGCCACATTATCCCCTGTGCGCTTACTTACTGCCCCCTCTCCCCTGCCCCCGCACCCCTGCCACCCACCCCACTGGTATTTATCTCTTTAGGCCGACACTGAGGCACAGGTGAGGTATATACCGTACCACTGTCAGTACGGGAGATCTCATACGTCTTAACAAGGCTACTTTCACTGCCGACAAGGCTGAGCCGTGCGGGACACTGTGGTAAACTGAACAACATCGTTATGATTGCGAGGCACACTACTAATCTGTGATGCTTTTCACCTTGACTTACATATGCCAAAAGATAAGTGAAGAGGATGTAGTGTTCCGGCCAACACTGCTGACTGTGGAACAGGGGAAACAGGTTAGAGTATCTTCCGTGACTCAACGTCCTGTGATTCTGATGACATGCCCATACTTTATAAATTTCAGAAAAGCACTTACCCTGCTTTTTGTGTAAAAATAACCATCTTGAATGGTTAATTTCGATAGTTGAAATGCTTAAGCTTAAAGTGTAAGGCAATGGGTCTCCGTGCTGTGAAACCAAGGAATGCACAGACAGCTAAACAAGCCGTCTTGCCAGGGTGCCTGCTTCCCTGAAATAAATGTAAATGTGTGCAACTGATCGATCTGCAAATGTAAAAGGTGCTTGGAAGCCAGCATTAGCTTTAATTGATGGTTTCATTTGAAGCTTCCTGATGACACACACTCATTCTTGTTGAGAGGTATATTAAGGGAGCTACCAGCTGTGGTTGTAATACAGTGGTTCCTAATCTGTGCGCCGCAGCACGCCGTTGCGTCATCAAAACTAGCCAGGGGCACAGTGAACAGATGAACACCAAGCACACAGTTTGGGAATCACTACAACATTAAACCAAGACACAAGTTCTTCTTTTTTTGAGTGGAGGATGTAAACATAATGCCTTACGCACAAAATTAAGAAGCCACGACATTGTTACATGATATATCATCGCTAGAGTCAGGCCGGTCCTAGGACATTTGAGGCCCTGGGCGAAAGGGAAGATGTGAGGCCCCTCTAATTTGCGACATCCAGGGCCGGCGTTAGTGCTGGTGGCCCACGGTGCAACAATGTTTGTTGATGCCTCACCAATGAGCTCCTTCGTTATGAATTCCCTTACTACCACTCTTTAACAGTGCTCCTCAAGTTATGCTGTGCAGATTTATTATATGCATATTTATTATATGCAGATTTATTCTATGCAGATTTATAAAACGCATACCCGCCTGAGGGCTTCCCAGTGCTGCGTGAGTCCCTGTGTACACTATTCTGAAACAGTACATGTCTAGGGCTAGAGGGGGTAAAGACATGTTTTAAGCATTTTTCTGAATCTGGTCTCTTTCATTTAGTTTCTGAGCTCAGCGGGCATAGCATTCCAAAGCTTAGGGGTCAAATGCGAGAAGGATGCACACACATAATCTGATCCTTTGGACCTTTACCAATCAAGACTTGGAGAATGTTAAGGTCCAGCTAGGAGTGTAAGGTACCAGAAGAGCCACTATCAAGGAGGCTCCATTATGGTTGATTCCCCTATGAGCCAAGTAAAGTGACATGAATTTGACCCTTTCCTCCACTGGAAGCCAGTGCACTTTTATGCTGAGGTATGTTTGGGATGCTTGCAGATAGTCCTTGCTGCCGCACTTTGGACTAACTGGAGTTTCTTGATAATATATTCGGGTAAGCCCATATACAGGTAATTCCCATAGTCCAAGCGGGAAAGAATGAGCACTTGGACCACTGTTCTCCCAGATTGTGCAGGTAGGATGGCCAAGGATTTTCCGTAAGGTTCTGAGAAGGCCAAAGCAAGATACTGTAAAATGTTTTACTTGGGCCTCCATAGATAGAGAGCTATCCAACCACATACCTAAGATCGTAATGGGGGAGGAAGGGAGATTGGCGGTGCCCCCAGACACTCTGGCCATCTGAGGGTTGTTTGCGGTGTTGGCTTGTTTCCTAAATTCATCAGCTTGGTTTTGTTTCCCTTCAATTTAAGTGAGCAGTTAGCCCTCCACCATGCAACTTTCTCTAGACAAGGGGCTAGGTGTTGTTGTAAACCTGTTCCCGGGTAAAGGGAGACTACCAGTTGGAAGTCGTCAGCATGGGAGACCATCAACACCTCAAATTCCTTTACAATGTCTGCCAATGGGCTCAAATAAATGTTGAAAGGTGTAGACTTCAATGCAAAACCCTGTGGAACCCCATACTTCAAAGGGAAGACATCTGAATAGTAGGGAGGATCGCAATTTGAAAGGACTTTTCATTTAGGAACGAGGAAAACCAGGTCATAGCACCATTTTCTATTCCTATTTCACTCATCCTGAGCGCCAGAGTATCTGGGTCAACGTTGTTAAATGCTGCCCACAGGTAGAGAAGAATAATGGTCGGGGAACCTCCTTTGTACAGCAACATTTTCAGCTCCTCGGTTATTGCTAATAATGTGGTTCCATGCTATGTTGTGGACGGGAACCAGTTTGAGTTGAATTAAGAAGAGAGTACTCCAGATGGAAGAGGAAGAGGTTTTGATTGATATGTTTTTCTAGTACCTTCCACGTGGCTGGAAGCAAGGGGATAGGTCTGCAGTTTCCGGGACATGAGGGTTCACGGTTGGGTTTCGTTAGCAGAGGTTTACCCACTGCTTGTTTCCAAGTTCAGGGAACTACTCTAGTGGGAAGGGATAAATGGAGATCAAGACGTGTGGTGAGAATATCGTGTGCTCCTTGTAGCAGAATGTGAGGTGGTGCCGGGTGCACAGGGGATCCCGATTCAACTTTGCTAAATAATGCTGGGAGTGACTCCCTTGTGATAGGGGTAGTTTGAGATGCACGTCATCTCCTCATGCAGATCATGTGTCTCTGGCTGAATAGATGGGGCTTTTTTGTTGTAAGTTACTGTAGAATCTTTATCTTGGAAGTACGCTGCAAGTTTGTTGCAGGGTGCTACTGTAGGGGTAGGTAGCGTATTTATATCTTTTGGAGTAGTGAGTGACTTAACACTACGGAAAAGTTCCCTCGGGACATTGACTATATTCATCATTTCAGCTTCCTAGTATGCTGCCTGTGCCTTTTTAATTTCCGGTTGGAAATGTCTGATAGCCAGCCGGTAGGAGAGTTTTAGGTTTTTTAGGGAGACCAGGTGGGCGGTTAGGCAAGGTGCTAATTTCTCTTTATTTACATTCTGTATAGTAGTGATAGGAATCGTTTCATCTAGTGAGTCCTTAATACATTCTTCAATTATGGAATTTGCTGCCGGGGATGTTTACCTATGGCCGGTTCTTTTGAGGCTATGGAGGTCATTCATATTTCTTCATTCAGTTTTTTTTTTTTAAATTGTTTTTATTGTTGCTGGCACAAATTAATCAGTCACTGTTAAATATTGGTCAGTGCGGCTTCAACATTCAGCTGCATCAAACCATTCAAGCAACTTTTCAATATTATCTGTGTACTATGTGATAATTTACAAACAAAGGGTCATGACACGTTTCCGTTGGCAGAATGAAATTGTACCATATGCGTGAGTAGAAGCAGCACAAGGCATCATACATGGTTTATAGCAATCACAAACTTAACATCAAATCAATTCGTAAGGCTCGTGCATCCCGTTGTACCTAACGCCCTCCCCCTCCCACCACTCCTCCCGCTCATCCTGTCTCCTCATCCTCCCCCGCGCTATCAATATCGTCATCCTCAGGCAGTGGTGCACAGATCTCCCCCCTATACACGTTCCATGGTGACCATGTCTTATTCCACTTACGTGGGTTGAGCCTCTGTTGGTATACCGCTCTTTCCGTCAACATTAACATATCCATGTTTCTGCACCATTGAGCCAGGGTCGGGGTGTTGTGCGCCCCCCAGTTCATTGCTATGTCACGTTTTGCCAACATCATACCAATGATTACCCATCTCCTCCCATGCAGTGTCAGGTCGGTCTGGTCCCACACATTCAGTAGGCAAACCCTGGGGTCAGATGTAAATGACGTGTGCAGAGTCTGGCCTACCGTGCGTGCTACACGCCTCCAATAGTCTTGTATACTGGGGCAGGCCCACAACGTATGGAACAGCGTACCCTCCTCCCCACAGTTTCTTAGACAATATGGGTGATCTGCCCTGTGAATTCTATGCAGTGTTGTGCGGGTGTAGTAGATCCTATGTAGTATTTTAAATTGTACCAATCTAAAGCGTGCGGATATACCCGCCTCCCTGGGCGATGCCAATGCTGCATTCCAGTTTGCCTCGTCCATTTCCCCAAGCTCGTCCTCCCAGTGTTCCTTCAGTTTCACCAGCGGATCCGGTAGGTTGTTTAACAGTTTACGGTAGGTGAGTGAGGTAGCACTTGCCTCCATGTAGTCCGTAAGCAATCTGTCCTCTAACGGGGCCGATTCTGGGACCGTCGTACCTGGCTCTAGCACAGATAGGAGTGCGTGCCTAATTTGTACATATCTGTAAGTTTCATTTATTCCCATGTCGTACTGCTCCCTCAGGGCCGCGAATGAGATCACACCATCCCTCGTCCACAAATCTCCTACTGTAGAGATCCCGATGTCGTCCCACCGGTCAAACCCCTTACTGCGCCGCAGAGTACCTAGGACCCTGGCATCCCATAGTGGTGTGAGCTTGGTAATCACCCCCTCCCAGGCTAGTCGTCTTTGAGCTTTATGCCATATAGACACCGTGTGTTTGGTTGGGCCTCTCAATTTTGTCAACAGTCCCTTATTATAAAGCGGGGCCAGCAGGGTGTTTAAGCCTAGTTGACTCCTATCAGCCAGGAATGCCGGGTCATCCTGTGCAACGTGGATCCATTGGTTGATCACCTTAAGGTGGGCTGCCCAGTAATACAGTTCAAGGTTTGGGAGCGCTATCCCCCCGCTACACCAGTCTCTAACCAGTTTCAATTGTGCGACCCTGGCCGGCTTATCTCCCCACAGTAGGCCTGACAACTGTGCAGATACCTGGCGGAAAAACGATGGTGGAACCATCGCTGGCGTGTTTTCCAGGACATACAAGAAGCGCGGCAATGCCATCATTTTGAAGAGCGCCGCCCTACCTAGCAGAGTTAAAGGGAGGGTCTTCCAATGGCGCACGTCTGCCTTTAACCTGTCTAGCAGTGGCTTAAGGTTCAGGTCCCGAAAGGTCGCCTGTTCTCGTGTGATTCGGATCCCTAGGTATTTAAAGGAGAAGGATTCTATCAGCAACGGGCAGTCCGCGTTCAGGGGCGGTGGAGTGCCACTTATCAAGTAAAGTACCGATTTTGACCAGTTAATTTTATACCCCGACGCCGTGCCATGTTTCTCACATAGGGCCAACAGGACCGGTATACCATTTGCGAGGTCCGTGAGGTAGAGTAACATGTCGTCGGCGTACAGGGAAACTCTATCCTCCCAGTCGCCTCCCCATTGGATGCCCTTCAGCAGCCGTGTGGTTCTGATAACTGTCGCCAAGGGTTCCAACACTAAGGCGAATAGCAGCGGTGAGAGCGGGCATCCTTGCCTCGTGCCTCTCGCCAGCGGGAACTCCCTCGAGATGTGACCATTGGCCGTCACCCGTGCTACGGGGTCGGTGTACAGTAGCCTGACCCATGATATGAATTTCGCACCAATACCCAAATGTTCCAGAACCGCGAAGAGATATCGCCATTCTACCATGTCGAACGCCATTTTGGCATCCAACGATAGCACCGCCGCCTGTTCCTCCAGTAGTGGAGCGCGTGCCAGCACGCCGTGCAGCCGTCGAAGGTTCAACGCCGTGCTCCGGTGTGGCATAAAGCCCGACTGGTCCGGATGAATTAGGTGCGCCAGATGAGGCAGCAGTCTAGTGGCCAATAGTTTTGCCAAAATTTTACTTTCGGCGTTAAGGAGGGAGATTGGGCGGTACGATCCGCATTCATCAGGGGGTTTTCCGGGCTTTGGTATTGCGATTATAGTGGCCGTGCGCTGGTCGGGCGGCAGCTGCCCCCGCTCCCGGCAGTATTTCCACTATTTGAGCCGGCCTGGTCTGCACCACGCCCTCTGGGTCTTTCAATTGCAATATGGCCCTCTGCCCTCCCCGTTTTTTTTCTAGCCAGGCCAACAGTTTACCCGCCTTGTCGCCGACGTCGTATATCCTGTGTGTTGTCGTTGCCATATTCTCCAACACCCTGCGGCGCACATGTGCCGTATGACGCTGCTGACACAGCCGGAGCGCGTGTTGTGTTTCCCCGGTCGGGTCCCTCTCGTGGTCTCGTGTGGCCCTTTCGAGTTGTCCCTCTAAATCTAACAGCTCCTGACGCAGCGTGTGCTTATGGTGGGCTATAGCGGAGATGGCCTGCCCGCGCAGAACCGTCTTGTAGGCTTCCCACAAGGTTGTAGGGGAATCCACTGACCCTATATTTTCGGTGAAATAGGACCTCGTGCCCCTTTTTAATGCCTTGGCTACCATCGGTTCTCTAAGGTATCCTGGGTAGATAGGGTAGATGCGTTTGCGTGTCTGTGCATGATTGGAGAGAGTCAGTGTCAGCGGGGAATGGTCTGAGACCCCTCGTGGACGGATTTGAGCTTCGGCAACAGTGAGGAGGCCCCCCCCCAGTGTGAGGAGGTAGTCAATTCTCGATAGGCTGACATGGACCGCCGAATAATATGTGTATTGTCGGTCGTCCGGGTGGGACCGCCTCCATATGTCTACCAACCCCTGTGCTTCCATGAAGTCATGCAGTCGGGAGGGCCCCGGTGTTTGTGTGCGCACAGGGAAGCGATCCATAGAGTTATGTGCCACTGCATTGAAATCGCCCCCTATAATGAGGTCCCCTTCCGGTAGGTCTAGTAAGAATTTCCCCAGCTCTGGGAGGGCAGTGGCGTGCAGTTTCGGCGGAATATACACCGAGACTACGTTAAGTGGTCTTCCCTCCCACTGCCCATGTGTCGCCGCGAAGCGCCCCTGTGTGTCGATTCTAGTGGATTGGGTTATGAATCTAGATGATCGGTGCAGTAGTATCCCCGTGCCACGGGATCCCTTCGTAAATTCAGAGTGAACAATCATACTGTACCCCTTCCTATCTAGGGCCCGTGTCGCTGCGCCTGTTAGATGCGTTTCCTGCAGTAGGACCAGAGCGGGGTTCAGTCTCTTTATGCCTTGTAACACTAGCCCTCTTTTTATTTTGTCTCCCAGACCCCTCACATTCCAGGGCATGAGGTGCAACGGGGTCGCCTGCCCTATACTATCGTCCCCTCCCACCATGCTTGAAAGAGTGGATTGTGCGGCCGGGATCGTGAGGCACCAAGCCTCCTATGAAGTGATCATGAGTACTATGCCATGGTGCCGCTACTCTACGCGCTTGTGTCCTAAGGCTCCTGTCTAGACCCTGAAAACTAACTAAAAACCCAAAACCTGCCTTACCCCCAACTCCCCCCCTCCCTGTCCCCCTGCTCAACGGACTTAAAACTGCCCGCCCCCCCAACTCAGCAGAGTGCCTGATCCCAACCCAAAACATAGTACTTGCACGCTGGGGTGAAGGACCCTCCGGAGTCGGCGGCCCCCTCCTTTGGCCGCGGAGGCCCTCAGTCCAGTGTCCAAGGCGGCATCGTCGGACAGTGTTACATTCAGGTCAATTTAACATTATCTGGGGATCACTGTTCTCCATCATCGCCCCCTTCTCGAATATCGGGCAGAGGCGAGAGTGGCTCCGCTTCCTCGCCGGTTGATTGTAAATCCTGCTGGGATCCACCATTGCGGTTTTTGGTCTGTCTGTTGGAGCGACGAGGGCGGCTTGTCGTCCGCCAACCCTCCAGCCAGTCCTGTGCCGCCTGTGTCGAAAAACAAAGTCTTATTGTCGGCCACAATCCGGAGTTTGGCCGGAAAAAGCATTGAATAAGGGATCTCCCTGGCTCTTAGTTCTTTCTTTACCTCGAAGAAAGTTCTCCTCCTCCGTGCGACCTCCGCCGTGTAGTCCGGAAAAAATGCTAGCGTGGAGTTTTGAATCCTAATAGGGGGTGAGGTCCTTGCCGCCTGTAGAATGACATCTCGATCCCTGAAATTAAAGAGCCGTGCTATGATCGGCCTGGGGTGCGCTCCCGTTTGCCGGCGCCCTCCCGGGACTCTGTGTGCCCTCTCCACTGTGAAAAAATTTGAGAGACCCTTAGGCTGCAGGTGCTGTTTGATTAGATTCTCCACATACAAGTCCATCGTCCTCGTGTCTTCCGATTCCGGCACACCTATTATACGGATGTTGTTCCGTCTCGAGCGCCCTTCTTGGTCATCGAGCTTGTCGCGCAGTTCCTTATTTTCTTTCGTGACACGTTCCATACTAATCTGCAGTTCCGACACATCTTCCACCAAGGCCTTGGTCACAAGTTCCATCGTATTCACTTTCTCCGTCATCTTGTGGAAATCTGCCCGAATCAGTGTAATTTCGGCTGAGATCGACCCCACCGTGTCCTGCACCTGTGTGAGGGCCCGCATGACATCATCCAGGGTCGCCTTCTTGCCCCCCGTCGCTTCCACTGTCTTGCCCGTCTGTGAACTTGCGTCCGGCGGGGAGGTAGCGGGTTTCTCATATGCGAAGCGGTCAAGGCGGGACTGCGCCGCGGTGTTTTTCGGCCCCTTGCCGGCCATCTTGGACGGGGAGCCGAGCACTCAGACCCCCGGTCGGTTCCACCCGGACTTCTGCACTTCTTCGGGGCAGTCCTTCGCCTCTCAAGTCTTTCCGATGTACACGGGGCCACAGCCCACCCGCAGTCGTGGCCCTCAGTGGTCTGGCGTGGTCCCTCAGACTCGCCTCCGGTCAATTACAGTGGCGGCGTGTGGGTCTCTTTTGCAGCCTCACGTAAGGCCAGGGGGGTGAGTGTTTCCACGGATGACTAGTCCCAGCCGTGGGGTGTCGACGAATCTCTGGCTATGGGGATGGTATTGTTGCGCCCCACCTGCGTCGTGCGGGCTGTCCCGCGGTGTGTTCCTAGAGTTTTCCGCCCCACACCCTTGTATCCGCTGCAGGGTCTATGGCGCTACTGGGCACGTCGGCCCGTGTCCTGGGAGAAGGATCCACTTAGGCGGGTTTGTGTTGCACAATAAGCTCCCGCGCACATTCGCGCCTTCTTTACTCGCAGCGCGCCCCCACCCAGCGGAGGGGGGTCCGGGAGCGATGCCTCGTCGTACCGGGTGGTGCTCTACTGCCTGATGACAGCACCTGCGTTTCACCGGCGTTGCCTGATCCGCCTCGGCTGGTACGGGACCCCCGCCGGGTCTGCAAGATGGCGGCCCCGCTCCGGATTCAGCAGCGCCGAGCGCTTTCACACATCCCCTCAGGTCGTCCGGGCAGGACCCCTCCACTCAGCGAGGGGGCGCCCGGGGTCCCGCACGGGGCTCAGAAGGTCCGGTTGTGGCTGCAGGACGCAGGGGGGGCCTCCCCCTCCGTGGTCATTGCGGGCGGGCGCTTCCGGCGGCACTCTGCCCAGGACGGCACACTTCCTGTCGGCTCACCAGCCCAGGCCAGTCCCCGGCTCAGAATCTCCACAGGGGCCCACTCGGGGTCATCTACAACTGGACTCCCCGACCTCGGATTTTCTCCCCGCTTGTCCGTACCTATGCCGTCCGGTCCTGGGCATCAGTACCTTCCCGCATGGGACATATATGTAGCGGATCAATGATCGGATGTCGTAGGAGGCCGCTTCAGCCGCGGAGCTCTCTTCCTAAGCTGCCGCCATCACCGGCTGCTGGCCACGCCCCCCCTCTTCATTCAGTTTTGACCAGCGTCGTCATAGGCTGATTATGTTCTTATTGCAGTAGCAGCCGATGTCAGAGGGGAAGGGCCAGAGGGAGAAATAAAAAAGGATAAAAAAAAGAACTTACCTGCAGCATGGTCATCCTCTGCTACTCTCGTGCCTTCACTGCAGGCAGCGTCTCCCAGACTCCCCTGCGCCCAATCCTGAAGCTGCTCTCAACCAGGGGAGCAGCTTCAGGATTGGACTGAGCACTGATGATTTGCGCTCCCAAGGGGACTGAGAGCCTGTGCTTTGCTGTCTCAAATCCAGCAAAGCAGCTATGGTGCAGAGAGCATTAATGCTCATGATGGTTTGACTGCCTGAGACAGCGAGCCAACTCATCCTGCTCACTGATAACAATGGATACCACTCTGAATCTACTACAAGATTATGTGAAGGCGAATAATGTTGAGGCCAAAAGTTGATTAACAAAGGCTACCCTATGACTCACTGTAATAATCCTGGGCCCTGTTTTTAACAACTGTAATGCAAGGAGTGTTTAATGCCCTGTTACAATAAAAAAAGATAAATTAAAAAGAACAGTGCACACCACTCCCCTTGGACAACTGTTGCACCCCGTGGCCCCGTCCCCCAGACTCATGTAAACAAAATAAAGCTATAATAAACACAGGGAAATGATTGTTTTATTTTTAATTATTTTTGACGCTGCTGACAGGGGTCGACGCTCCTCCCCCATAGCGGAGGAGCTTCCCATGTCTCATTTTCCAAAGGGGATGAGATACCCTCCAGTGTGAATGAGATCAGGGCATGGTCTGTCCAGGTCATCGGACATGGGTTTCCAATTTTTATGTTAGTGTCTTTTCTAAACACTGGATCTAGAAGATGTCCTTTGTCATGGGTGGAACCTGCTACTCTTTGGGTGAGCTGCAGACAACCTAGGTCATGTAAGCTGCCTGACACCGTGGAGTTGTTGATTTCATCCACATGAACGTTGAGATCCCCTAGGAGATGAACTTTGGTTTAAGATGGCAATGCTAGCTGCTGTCTCAGGTAAGGCCTCTGCAAATTTAGTACATGTGCCTGGAGGTTTACACATTAGTATTCCTGAGGAGGAAGCAGTGGGTGACAAGTTTATAGTAAAAGAGAAATGTTCAGAGTCTGCGATAGACAAGGAATAAAATCTACATCTATGTGTGTCTTTTAGGATGATAGTGATGCAACCACGGTTTTTGTGCGCGCAGTTTTTCCCACATCCAGAATATCCCTGGGGGGAGCACTTGATTGGTGTCTAGTGTAGAGATGTCATATAGTCACATTTCTGTTCGGAACAAGACATCTAGTTGTTCATCATCCATTAGTTTTAGTAGCTGAAACTTATGACGGGACAGGGATCTACAATTGATGAGTGTGAGGTTCCATTTTATGAGCTCAGGTATTTTAGCTCTGACTTCTCGGGATTGCAAATTAAAAAACTCCAGAGGGGGTGGCTCAAATCCCTGTTCCCTGCCCGTATTTGGAACAGGTGAGCAGGGAAGGTTTATGCATGAGTGAGTATAGGGATTGAGCTGAATAAGTTACCATCTTCTTGGAGATTCATGCAGGGTTCCTCGCCCCTGGTCCCATTCGGGCACGGATGAGCAGAGACGGGCTTACCTTTGGTGCGTCTTTGGCATATAGAAGGGGTAGTGGCAGAATCATTCCTATTGTCCTCTTCACGCCGCTTTCCTCTGCCACCTCTCTGCGAGGCTTACACTTTTTCTACCCACATCTTTCTGAAATCTTCCATCCACATATTTCAGCCCTCCTCTTTCTGTCTGAACCCTCTTTTCACTTCCTCCTTCTGCACATATTCTCTTGCATCTGCTTTACTTTACCATTCTCCACCACAAAAAAGAACAAAGCCATTCACTTATGAACACTGTATTTCCATTTGGCCGGTCAATTTTCAACAGGCGCTTTGTACCTCCTTCGCACGCTTTTACACATAATTACAATTGCAGTTAGTACAAACCACCATTGTCCTCTGCCCTCCACAGAGGAACCAAACAAGATTGGTTGAGCAGGTATTCTAAACACATTTGTGACCCACTGGCAGGCACTGTGAGAACTGCGCACTACCTTTAGACTCAACTCCAGCACTCTCAATCATGGCCCATTTTACTCCCTCGCCCACAACCTGAACTAGCACAAACATCTATAAGTGAGTTGATAGTATGCAGAACAATAGGTTGATATGTTGTATAGCAAAAATACAGTCAAAGAAAATGCAGGAAAAAACTAGCACACTTAGGGAAGCAAATTAGACAAGACATGAAATTTAAATAGCAGCAACCTCATTGTCATGATTGACATTGGTTAGTGTAATGTTTTTTTACAGTCATTGTTGAGATATCCCTCAGTGTTTGGCACTGTAAAGCATATCACAATGGAGCACTATATAGACTCCTTTCAAATTCCTACCATTTAATGAATATTTTACCTGCCCTAGACCTCGCTGCATAATGTATATCCTTCTTTGTCTCATATATGGCCCTCTCTTATGCATGTGCCTTATTTCTATACACTTTTCCTAACCTCCTCCTGGTCTAAGCACACTGTTTCCCCATATTCACCTCCTCATGTGTTGCTCTTATTCACTTCTTTCCATTATCTCCTTTGATCTCCTTTCTCAGCCTCCCTCTAACATCTTAGGGGAAATTTAAAAGCCCCTTGCGTCACTTTTGCGCCGTCGTTGCATCACTTTTGTGATGCGGCGGCGTAAACGTTGTGGCCCATTTACAACGTGACGCATCTAGGGAGATGCGTCACATTGTAAAGCCCTGCGTGACATTATACCTGCGTTAGGTATAATGTATATAGGGTAGGCGTTCCCACGCAGGAAAGCCTTTTCAAAATGATGCAGTGAAATCTACAACATTTCAATCTGTGACTTTTAGGACGCCACTGCGTCAAAACCTTACGCCTGCTTGAAGCAGGGGGTAAGGAGTGACACAGCACAATGAGGATAGGCCTCCACATGCATTGCTGGAGTTGCGTTGTGCTTGTGACACCACTCCTACAATGCGTGACTTTTCCACCAACAGATGTGGCAGAATTTCTCAATCCTGGCGCCATAGTGCGCCGTATTGTAAATACGCGCATCTATGGTGGCGCAAGGGTTTTACACTCAGGCGCAGGGAAACTGATGCATCTATACAGAAGCAGCAGTTTCTTGTAAATCTGCCACCCTGTCTCTTGATCACCTTTCTCCTCTTAACCCATACTGTACCACGTTTGAAGTCATCCCATTTCCACTCCATTGCTATATTTTATCTTCACACTTTCGCTCTGCCCTCCCCATCCACTTATCTCCTTAAAGTTCTCGCTCCTCTCAAGCCTCTCTCCCATTCTTTCTCTTTTTAGGGATGAACATATTGTAATGGGGTAAAAGGGTAGGGTAAAGTGGACCCAGACCCAGAGGTCAATACACACAACAAATGTGACAATATAAAAGCAATAATTTAAAAGCAACTTTATTGCTCCTTTACCTTTGGAACAACAGCAGGGTTATTTGGGGGGTGCTGTAGCACCCCACTCACCCCTACTTTCAGCGATTGTGAAAATTCTCTGGACTGTCCACACAGCAAATGCACCCACAAATGTAAAACTCTGCTGTGTTACTGGACTGTGGAAGTAAAGTTAGGCTTGACTCAGTTCCAGAACGTGAGGGGATTTGCAGTTGTATATTATGTGAACTCAGCTCTAAGGCATAGAGAGCTTTAAATTGTCACCAGTTACATTACAAAAGGATATTTTCATTTTTTAGGGGCATGTGGAAATAGTGATATGCCCAGAATCACAGAATGTTCAGCAGACGCTCGGACTCTAACCTAGTTCCTCAGTTCCATTAAGCTGCTCAATGCGTGCAAAGCCCAGGGGAAAGTGTTTCATCCCATGGGCTTCAGAGCCATACTGTAGTGCTACGAAGTTCAGGACATAGGGGGCCCCTACCCTGGGTCTCACATTACTGAATAATGACTGTATGTCCCAGGCCAGGGGGTCCCACGCTTGGGCCTTGAAGCCTGATTCTTTGCTGCATGGCACAGGAGAGGTGCCTCTCCTGCCCTGGGCCTCACAGCACTGTATAAGGGATGTGAGGCCAAGAGAAGGGGGCCCCACATTTGGGCCCTGATCTTGTGCATTGAAGCCCAGGGAAGGGGGGGGGGGCACCTCCCTTGGACTTAAAAGTGGTGTGCTGCTTTGCCTATAAACATTGCCCAGCCACGGCTTCTCCCCTTTCTACTGAGCCGCCTCTTCTCACCTATTACTGTTCAGCCGATCCTGAAAACAAAAGGGCCATTTGTTGCGTGGAAACGCAAATGGCACCTTTTCACCAGAGCACCGCCCCGCCTTTGACCTACTCACAGTCACACAAACACAATAGCCTTTGCTGCTGTCAGACCCCGGCCATTCTTTCCATCCCCCCATGCCGTAATCCCAGGACTGACACCACGCCTTTAGAACTGCTGATGTTAAGGCACCTCATTAGCAAAATGTAAAATTGCAGTGATTGGAGGGGAGGGGGAGAGGGGGCCACAGGAGGAGCAGGTGGCCTGACTGTAATGCAGCCTTTCATGTGGAAACGGGGGCCCTATGTTTTTGAGCTGAGCGCGAGGCCCTGGGTAGCTGCCCATACTGCCCATGCCTAGCGCCGGCCCTGGCAAGAGTTTTTTCTCTAAGAGGAAGAAGTTATTCCTCATCCAAATAACAGGCAGCTTCTGAGAGCAGGTCTTCTAAAGCAAAAAGCTAGAGGGGAAGAGACGAGTCACCTGAGAGTACGGGAAGCGCAGAATATAACTCACATAGGTCCCTTTCCTAATTTCTCTTTCCAGATAACCTTAAAAGACATCCAGCTGTCCCACTCTGATCGATGCCGGACAGAGACATAGCTTTCTAGTCCTTAAGCAACAAAGTACACAAAACATGGCTCCGTCCTCCAAAGTTCTATGAGCATACACGGCTCTCTAATGCTCTTTACGATTGTCAGACACAAATGCACACAGCTGTGTGTCTGAAGACCTCAATGCTATTGCCAGACTTCAGCTAGAGTCCTCTACATCAGTGGCGGCTTGTGACATTTGAAAGTGGTTACATCAGTGGCGGCTTGTGACATTTGAAAGTGGTGAGGCGTAGAAGCTGTTGAGTGTTATGTCGCAAGCGAAGTGATCGAGCCGATCATAAAGCAGGTTTTTTTTTTTAGAAGAGTTGGCAAATCGTTGCTTTATAATATCAGAAGTGCATGATTGTGAAAATGTAGGTGTCATTTCAATGGAAATGTGCTATCTGTGGATGACCGTTGGCTACTGCACCACACTTTAGTAATATAATTGCAACAGTATGCCCAAAAAAATGCATCACAACCAGTTACATACTACACCCTTACCACGTTCCTGAACAAATGTAACTCATTTGTGACACAGGTGCTTCGTGCTACCTTTTGATTTCTGTGCTACCTTTTGATTTTTTACATTCCCTATGATTTTAGTTATGCAACATTGATGGCAGCGGTCCAACACCCTGACATTTGTTCCAGGACACTATGGTGTGTAAATATAGCACAGTAATCATGTCTTGTGAGCACGCTGATTAGAGTCCTGACAACAATCGGGTTGATTCCAGCTAATACCAGACCTCTGTGAATTGAAACAATTTAGACAGACTAGCAAACAGGCCACTAGTATCAAACCCGCTCAAGACTCACCTCTCACAGGGTAATTCTAGAACTTTCTAGAGTTGTCTGGAAGTTTGCACGAGAGCATGGCATCGCTCCACTCTCCACTGGAATAAGTGTGTAACTCCTGCTTGCAATGATGGGTACAGGCCACAGGGGCAGCAATGCCAACCGTTTGGAGTATGTGTAAATGATCTTTCCTGGCCCAATAAAATGTTCAAAGCCTGCAGCAGACAAGGAGTAGCAGCCAGTGAGGCACTCGGACTGGCAGGTAATACCTCCAGATATGTTCACGGAAGCAACCACACACTAAGGAGGAAAACACTCTCGCACAACACCAAAACACAACCCAAATCACATTGCATATAATCAAGCAGGAAGACTCCGTACATTTTTGTTATAATTAATGCCAGCCCCCGAGAAGCCCAATTCAGCTCTCGATAACTTGCTAAAGCTAAAAGTAATCCAACCTGCTGTGCGCTCATTTGAAAGTAAACTGCTGCAGGTGCCTTTCTTTTTCCAATTCCAGCAACTGTGTTGTGTGTCCCAGGATAGAGCTGCCAAACTAATGCATAGCCAGCCACTCCCCTAACCAGGGCTTTAAGTGGGGGGAGGGGGGGCTACGGGGGGCTGAGCCCCCCCAGTTTTTTGGGGGGCCTCGAAAGGGGGCTCTAGTGGGCTCTATTTTTGGTCCTCAAAGTTTAAAGGTAGGGTGTGCAGAAGTCCCGGTTTATGTTTGGTGTTACTAGTGTGGGTAACACGTCTTGATAGTGAAATACTACCAATTTCGTTTTTCACTATTGAAAGGCTATATTGCCCATAGGATAACATTGGGAATGCTGTGTCACATGTTTACCTAATTATCTTCCCATAACGGCAAGATAGACATATGGCATCTGGTATCCCTGAACTCAGAATTTAATAACACATCTTTTAGTGAAGATGTTTTTTTTTTTTAAATTCTAATTTGGAAATAGCACTTTTAGAAAGTGGCTATTTTCCTGTTCAACCTTTCTGTGTGCCTCTGCCTGGTTGTATATTGACTGTCTGGTTTGTGAGTGACAGGGGCTGGGGGCGGCTCCAGGAGGCTGACTGAGTCAGCACAAGGCTGAATAGACCCATCTGCATGTAGAGTGGTGGGAGGAGTAGCACCTGGGTCTCAATAGGGCCGTGCCTGCCTGCCACAATGCTGGCTCCACCTCCTGCAGTGCGTCTGATGGCCCTGGCCCACACTCACAAAGGAAGAAGAGGTACTCTGGCAGAGTGCACCCAGAACTGGTTTAGATTGGGTCCAGGACCCCTCACATAAGAAGAACAAAGACTTTTGGGGTATAAAAGTAGGATTGAAGCCCCAGTAAAAATAGATTAGGAAACTTTTGTGATCAAGAAGGAATCCGTGCTGAGTGTCTGGGAGCTGACCTACCTGTGTGCTGTGGCCCCTCTAACTTGAAGAGGAGCTGTGCTGTGTGCTTTGCCCCACTGAAGCCTGCCTGTCTCCAAGGGCCTAAGAAGAGCTGGGAATTCAGGGATACAAAAGTTCTCCAGCACCCACCCTTCCATCTGCTGTGTGGGTCTCTGTGCTGTGCCTTCGTGAAGCTGCCCCCATGTGAAATCTGTCTTGGTGTGCTCATCGGCACACAGCTGGGGCAAAAGGTCGTGAGGCCTGCTCTGCCTCAAACGTGATCTGCCCCAGGATCAAGTCACTCGCGCTCTTTGTGTGCAGATTAACACACCGCTGAGGAACTTTGGAGCGCCTGCTTTGCCCCCGATCGCTGTGTGCGCATTGACTCCACCACCACCTCTCGAGCTGTGTTGTGTGCCCGAGGCCGGGTTCGCCGCCCTGAGAAGGAGCCTTGACACCCTGCCAGTATTCACCACCAGCGGCCCAGGATCGTTATTTCTGAGCCGTGCTCGGATTGGTCACAGCAACGAGGATATCCCCCAGCAACGTGGAGTTCGACACACACTACCGGTGGGCCTGTCTTCTCTTTGCAAGTCGCGCTCTTGCTACTTACGTGTCAGTGGCGTAACAAAACTTAAGGGGGTCCCCCAGCAAAGTACCTGTAGGGGGACCCTCTGACCACACTCAGGAGCTTGGGGAGCCCCGCATCATTGGGGCAACGGGGGGCCTTTATTACACCACTGGGGGGAGATCCATAATCAAGACTTCTTCTGGACTTTAGCCCAATAGCTGCCCTCGCTTTCCAGTTTATAATTCAGTTCACATCTGGTTGGCAGCCCTCGCAGTTGCTCATTGTCGCCCTCTCTATTTCTTGTGTCACCGTTTGCACCTCTCCTGCCATACCCCTTTGTAGTGCTGCTTGGTGCCTACTTTGTTTGGAGGATTTTACAAGTTTGTTTGCAGCAGTGCGCCAGGTCCTTCAGTCAGATTCCTGGCACGCCCCCAGGTCACTGTTGTACCACTCACTACTGAAGCCAGTACGGCTTGTTTCATAAGGAATCTATTCCTTGTTATATGCCCAGTATTATCTGTACAACACATGCCCTCATTCCTACAGCCAGTCAGCTTTCCTCCCCTTGTAAATCCAAGACAGGGGATGCTTTCTCTTGAAACAGAGCTGTGCAAAGCAGGTGGGCTCCAGTTCACCGTTGCTCTTCTGCTTCCATTCCCTGGTTCTCTAAAGACAGAGGGATTCTCTTTCTCACCTGATTTCTGGGTCTGTCGGCACTATCTATCCTGTGCACCTGTTGGCACTTTCCATCCTGCGCATTAGTGCAGAGATTGAGGGATAGTGAATAGTCTGGGAAACCCAATAAACCCTTGTAGGCTTGGGCAATGAACAATTAAGTGTTAAGACTGTTTACAAGGGATTTTGTTTATGAAAAATGTGTAATTATTAGAATCTGTTTAATGGGTAAGTCATAAACGAACAAACTCCAAAGTGTCTGAAGACAACAACACTGAATGGGAATTGATGATACAAAGCACGGGAAATCCTAATTATGTAGAAATATTTATATTTTTATATACCAAAATTAAAAGGAGTACATACATAAAGAACACATCAGCAAAAATATCATGAAAAGATGCAGAATCAAATTAGTCAAACAGTTCATAACAAACATCAACTCCCAACATAATCACAAAGCAACAGATCTCCACTAGAGAGTAAACGTCACTTAGAAGACAATACATTTCTTTGGAGTTGATGGAAAGGTCAACGTTTCGGTCTTTGTGGCGTCAAAGCATTAGACCATCATCAGGACAATTTGTTTTTTGCAAAGAAAGGCCCCTGATGGACGGTACAGATACATTTTGTATAGAGACCCAGCATGAATGGCAGAATACTCTTCGATGCGTTGTTATTCGATTTTATTTCATGAGCAGTGTCGTATGGAAAGTTATCTGTCGCAGGAATGTCCATCAGGGGTCTTTCTTTGCAAAAAAACAAATTGTCCTGATGATGGTCTAACTGATTCTAATAATTAAAATTTTTCATAAACAAAATCCCTTGTAGACAGAGATTGAGGGATGGCACGGGCTTTCAGTGGATTCATGAGTCCGAAACTTGACAGCAATTCATGTTAGAATTATTCCCATCACCTTGTTGGTTGTTGCGGCTGACTCCCTAAATGCAGCAGCTACGCCCAGTTGTGGGTACCATGCTCAATTGTCATAGGAACCAAGCTATACCTCTCTGATGAGACCTAAGTACATTCTGCTGACCCCATCTCTAGTTACACATTAGTTGCCCCAACTAACCCATTGTAGTGTAATAAGAAGGTGTTTTACCATTGTGATATATGGGAAAACGCTACTTTGGGTGATTCTGTTACTCCACGAGTGCAGCTGGGGCATTTTTGAAAAAACATCTCAGTCACATTAGTTTTGAAATAACGTTCCACACGCTAGGAGCAGGAGTCTTCCAAGCCGAAAGGCTCAGTCAATTTAATTATTCACCAGGTTTAAGGGAACATTATCCAAGTGAGCATTTTTAAGAGAACATTATCCAAGTCAGCATTTTTAAGAGAACATTACCCAAGTGAACATTTTTAAGAGAACATTACCCAAGTGCCTTCTGGTGATGAATGCATTCTTTATGGTGAAACAGAGATCCAGAAACTGCGTTCAGAGTTTCAGTTGCCAGCAAGTTTTTAGACTTTTCAAAGATTTCGGTGGAAAGAAAACCCCTGAAGCATTAAAAAAGTTAGTAGTTTGCATGGAAACCCTGCCAGCAAGTAATGCGGATTGCGAGAGAGGGTTCAGCGTAATGAACTTAATTGCTAGTCCAAAAAGGGCCTCTCTTCTTGTAGAGACCATTTCTTCATGCTTATGGGTAAAACTCAATGGTCCTCCATTGGAAACATTTGACACAAAGCTGTTTGTAAAGAGTTGGCTGGCAAAAGGTAGAAGGTCTGCTGAAGAAAATTGTTGTGAGAAACCCCAGCAAAACAGACACAATGAATATCTTCAAGGGTTTTGGGATATCCTGCAATAGATTTCTAAGTAATGTAAATAATTTTTAAAAGTGTTTTGTATTTTAAGGTTTATACTTAATAAATATTCTTTTGCCTATTTTATTATCCTTTGCTGGATGCGACTCCATGATTTTCTCAAGCACACAATACTAGTTATCTTGATTTAGAGCATGCCCCGACTCGGATAGGCCACACCCCTTGAAGAAATGTGCCACGCCCCTTTTAGAGCACCCCCAGTTTTTTTTCCCCACTTAAAGCCCTGCCCCTAACGTCCCCTCAGCCTTACCCAATAAGGAAGCCTAATTCACGGAGGCAAAAGGCTTGCTTCAATGGTTACCAACCCGTGCACCGTGCGCCAGCCCTGCCCCTTCCCATTATCGTGAATGGCGCTCCACTGACCGTGTCCTGGGCCAATTACTTTAGCGCCCCATTTGTAACCAATTTACTGCCACTTTATGCAGCCTCTCCCTAGGCTGATGTCACCAGCACTCACCTGCATCGTCGCTTGTGCCTCGAGGGCGAGGACTATTCCTCGCCCAGCTTTTCACATGCGCAGCAGAAAGACTCTTCGGGACGACTAGCACAAACGATTTCACATTGTCTTAAGGGGGAGCACCAAGCAGAAACTGCTGTATGGTGTTTATTCTCTCCCTTCAGTTTTCCCCAATGCTGGTAGGTAGGAAACACCCCCTACACCCCTCAATACCAGCCGCCACTGCCTATTGTCAAACAGAGCACAAGTGTTATCACTATAGTTAGTTTCTGCTCCAGTGTCTGGGTTGGGCATGCCTTCCCTCCCGCTTCTATTGTTTTGACCATATGCAGTTCGGTGTTACTATTTTGATGATCTTATTCATGAAGAGCATGCACAGTTCTGTGTCACATTTCATCTGATATTTCTGCTATGAAGACGCAGAGCTCTGCAACAGTTGCCCCTTTTGCTATTCCTATATTTAATATACCTGTTACGCGTCAATGGCTTTTGTTGTTATTGAGAATTAAAGTAACATTTGCACAACAAGTCCTGCGGCTCACAAGAAGAAACCCTCTTTCATTTGTACAACTACATGTACAACTACCTGCAGTGCAGGTGCAGTCTATGCCGTTAGACATTGCATGCTTCCCATAATGTCACTAATGATGACCTCGTAGGAGGCAGTATGCTTGTTCTTGAAGTAGTATAGAGGCCAGGAGGTTCTTGTGGGCGTAAGTTTGCTTGTTAAAATCAACGTAGGTTCCACTGATGAGGATCCTCTACTGACTCAGGTAGAGGGCGGCGGTATACTCCGGGCAACAGGTCATCTCGTAAAGAGTCAAGAAATACGTCAGTGAAGGGCTGGTAGGGCATATCCATATATGGTACATGTGAAGTTTTCAACAAATGTGTGGTGCCTTTCACTTTGTCGGTCCAGAAGACAAAAGATAAGTGGAGAGGATGTGGCGTTACAGCTAATGCTGCTGACTTTGGAACAGGGTAACCAAGTTCAAGATCCGGCCACGGCTCAACATCCCATAATTCTGATTTGTGATTCTGATGACATAACAATACTTTTTTAATTTCTTATAAAACAGTTACCCTATTTTTTGTGGAAAGACAACTGTCCCAGACGGTTAATTCCGACAGTTGAAATGCTTCAGCTGAAGTGTAAGGCAATGAGTCTCTTGTGCTGTGAAACAGAGGGAGGCATAGACAGCTAAAGAAGCCTTCTTGCCAGGGTGCCTGCTTTCCTGAAAGACATGTAAATATGCACAACTGTTCAATCTGCAAATGTTAAAGGTGCTTGGAAGCCAGTATTGGATTTAATATATAGAGAAAAGAGAGATAGAACAATATCACAACACAATTCAATGTCTCTAAGATGGTAAACAGAATAACTGTTTGGTAATGAGAACCCACTCTACCTGTAAAGTAAAATACGGAGGGCTTTCTATCGGGCGAGATGTGAGGGTGAGTACAGGGTAGCAGCACAGTCATTCTATTAAAGACATAAATATGGTTGGCATGGAGTTTCCTTTACATAGAGCTATACCTCTTCTGTACATAGATTATATTCCAGACTATATCCCGCCTACCTTTTGTCAGAGAAGGTGCTTGCCTTTACCATATTCCCTCAACAGATCTCTCCCCTAAAAAGGATATTGAAATAACACCCGTAAGCTACAGTTTGTTGCAGACAACAGGTAGATACCAATGTTAAATATCCAGGTATGTATTCGTAAATGTTAGATAAACATTCAAGCACATAATGTTATCTCCAGGATTCAATTGCGACAGCATAACTCTGGTGTCAAAGTAATAATGATATGTTGCATCAGCAGTTCAAAGAAAATGCAAAGGTTCCCACTCTTGATACTGAGAGGGAGCGTAGGAAAAAACCACAGTCTTAATGCCCTGGTTATTGCTTCACCAAGGTATTACTACACCTCCCGCATGAGACCGCCTGGAAATGCGTGCCTCTCCAACGGGAGTAATCACTGGTAAAACAGCGTAGAACACAACAAGGTTCTTCTTTGCCTCCCGCATGAGACCGCCAAAAATGATGGTCTCTCCAACGGGAAGAATCAAGGGTATGAGCAGTGGAAGCTTCCATTGCTCCAAAGCACGAAGTGCTAAATCAAGAGTTAAAGTGGTGCTGGGTCGCACCCTTACCAGGACCGTTCTGCAAAACATGAGACGTCTGAGGAATAATCGGCATCTTCTCTGCCGCGCTTTCCCCCAGATAATCATTTTCGGGAATGGCACGTTCGCAGCATGCCGCGTCATCACGTCCTTCTGACGGCACCAGCGGATGACTAGAATTTTAATTTTCATTCCCGATCGTTGCCGCAGCTGTCGTCAGTGCGATCGTGCTGCATGTGTCCTGACAGTACATCCCCCCTCCGGAGAGCACTGACAAGAGCAAGGCTTATCCGGGAATCGCCTGTGAAATGCCGCCACCAACCAGGGAGCATGGACAGAAGAGGCCAGCTCCCAGGAATCCTCCTTGGAACCGTAACCCTTCCAGGCTACCAAACACCACAATTTCCTCTGTGTGATCTTGGAATCCACCACCCCCTTGACCTCATATTCCTGGTCTTGATCCACCCAGATCGGCACCGGCCGCCTCTTAACCGGGCAAAAAGAGGGTTTCAAAAGGGAGACATGAAAGACCGGATGAATCCGAAAATGGGCAGGCAAAAGCAATTTCGCCGCTACAGGACCCACCAACTGGAGGATCTTATACGGGCCAATGAATTTGGGGTTAAGGGAACTTTGTCTTTTGAATCGAATGTTCCTAGTAGAAAGCCACACTAAATCCCCTTTTCTATACTCAGGAGCAGACCTACGATGCTTATCTGCCTGCCTCTTGTACAGTACCTTAGCATGTTTGAGATGGTGTGTAGTGTCAAGCAGGGTTTGACGGATGTGCCTCAACTGTTGTTATACTTCGGGAGTTTGAGCGTGCGACTGGGTGATACAAATGGGATGAAATGAGGGTGGAAGCCATACTAACTGTAAAAGGGGGAATGGCGTGTCGAGCTGTGCAATGCGTTATTGTAACCTATTTTGGCTACCCACAACCAATCCACCCATGCTTCAGTGTTTGTGTCTACATAGCATCTCAGAAATTGCTTAAGAGTTAGGTTCAACTTTTCCATCCGTCCATCAGTTTGTGGATGGAAACTGGTGGACAGAGCGGACGAAATGTTCAACCTAGAACACCAAACCCTCCAGTACTGAGCTGTAAACTGCGAGCCCCTGTCTGACACTATGGTACGTGGCAATCCATGCAACCTGACTATGGGCCATATGTATCAACATTCCGTTTTGCGATCCCTAAATAGTGATTTTTAAGGAATCGCTATTTAGAAATCGCAAAATGGTATGTATGTATGTAGAAATCAGCTTCTTTTTAGCGATTTCTTACAATTCCTTAATTGCGATCAGCAAATTGCTAATCGCAATTAAGGAATAATTTCCCATTCATTTCTATGGGCCAGAGACCATTAGGAATGAAGGGGAAATTTGAGAATCGCAATTTGCTAATCGCAAATTGTGAATATTTTCAAGGGTGCAGGGGTGTCCAAAGGACACCCTGTTGCACCCCTGAAATCGGCATGGGTGCACATGTGGCACACATACATGCCCTAAGAGCATGTATGTGCATCACATGGCACTTCGAAAATTGTAAAAATATGCATTTTGAAAGGAATTCGCAACTTACCACTAACTAGAAGTTGGTGGTAATTTGCGATTCCTTATGGCCAATTTGCAAATTTTTTGGGCTTCTTGCATTGCATTTAAGGAATCGCAAAATTTGCGATTCCTTAAATGGAATCGCAAGATGAGGAATCGCTATTTTGCCATTCCTTATTTTTCAAGCAGATTTGCTTGATGCATACCATTCGGCCAAATTGCATTCGCAAACGCCGAATTTCGGCATTTGCGAATTCAATTTGGCTTGATACATATGGCCCTATGTGAACTAGTAATAGGGTGGCTACCTGTCCTGTAGTAGGGATCTGTTTATAGGCTATGAAATGCCCCATCTTAGTCAAGTAGACCACAACCACCAGAATGACTGTGTGTCCCTTATCTCTGGGCAATCAATGGACCATTGCTCCCAAGGGTTACTGGGAGTATGCAAAGGCTGAAGCAGTCCTTGAGTCTTGCTTTCATCTGTCTTCATCTGAGCACAGACATCACACTCTTTAACCCACAAGATTATGTCCCTAGGAAGAGAGGGCCACCAGAATGTAATGTATTGTCCAAGGTCTTTTGACCCCCACTATGTCCAGCACACGGAAGAACATGGCACCAATGAAACGCCTGCTGTCTGAGTTTCATTTTGGGTAACAGGACTTCCTTTCATGGGGATGCCTTGTCGCAGTTTCCATTCTGGATGATGTCTGAGTCAGTCTCTCCAAGTCGCATTCTGCACTCCTTTCTTGATTTTCTGAAGGAAGTCATTTGTATGGGTTATACAAATCACTTGGTTGGGAGCAATGAATGGTCGGTCAGGGTTCGTGATACCTTCAGTAGGGGTGGTTTGTCTGGTTAAAGCATCCGCTTTCTTATTGCCTTTTCCAGGCCTGAAAGTAATTGCAAAGTCGTATTCCGAAAAGAACATCATTCACCTTAACTGACAAGGAGTCAGCTGCAGAGAAGATCGCATGAACTGTAAGTTAAGGTGGTCGGTATACTCCGTTACTTGATGTTTTGCACCTTTTATCCAATGCCTCCATTCCATAAAGGCGTTCTTAATGGCCAGGTGTTCCTTTTCCGCGATAGTGTAATTCCTCTCAGCGCTGTTGAGTTTACGGGACATGTATGCGATTGGATGCAACTGCCCCGTGGCAGGATATCTCTGAGACAAAACTGCCCCTACCGCCACATCAGATGCGTCGGCTTCCACAACAAATGGGATGTTTGGATTGGCGTGAGCCAAAATAGGAGCAGAAGAAAAGGCCGTCTTCAGTGCTTCATAGGCGTTTTGTGCTTCTACATCCCACTGGAAGGACACGTTTTTTTCTCAAAAGACGGGTTACTGGGGCCACAATAGTGAAGAAGTGATGGATGAAACGGCTGTAAAAATTGGCGAAGCCCAAAAAGCATTGGATATCACGAATATTCTTGGGATTAGGCCATTCCTTAATTGCTGTCACCTTCCTTTCAGCCATGATTTGGCCTTCCGGAGTGAGCATCACCCCTAACAACACTGTAGTGACATGAAATTCGCATTTGCTAATTTTGCTAAATAGGTGGTTCCTGTGCAAAGCCTGAAGAACTTTTTGTACGTGTACCTGATGCCCCTCCGTGTTTGCTGAAAAAACAAGAATATCTTCTATGTAAACAACCACGAAGCGATAAAAGTACTCACGGAGAACATCATTGAGAAAGAACTGGAAGGCGGCAGGGGCGTTACAAAGGCCGAAGGGCATAACAAGATATTCGTAAAGCCCGTAACGCGTTTTAAAAGCCGTCTTCCACTTATCTCCCTCTCGCATGCAAACTAAGTGGTAAGCTCCGCGAAGGTCAAGCTTTGTGTAGATCTTCGCTCCTTTGACTTGTTCCAATAACACCAACACCAGAGGGAGAGGGTACTGATTCTTTATTGTGATAGCATTCAATGCGCGAAAGTCTATGCACGTCCTGAGTTACCCATTAGCCTTTGGTATAAAGAAAAGAGAGGAGGCTGCAGGAGATTTGGAGTGACGGATGAATCCCAAAGAAAGGTATTTATCTAAATACTGTCATAGGTGGACGTTCTCTGGTTCACTCAAGGCATAGATCCTGCTGCAGGACACCACTGCACCGGGAATAAGATCAATCTGACAGTCATAGATCCTATGCGGGGATAATTCTTCAGCCATACTGTCACAAAAGACAGCAGCATACACCTGGTAACATTCAGGTAGCTCCACTTCTTTCTCAGCTGCTGTGGCGATATGATGGCGTAAAGCCAAAGCCTTGGAGGGTATAGTAGGAGGAAAGATACAGTGTGTGTTGCAATACGGAGAATCCATTTTCATCGTTAAATGAGGTAAATCGATGGTGGGATCATGTTTCTGAAGCCACGGCAACCCCAAAATGACTCCATATTTGGGGGCCTGGATGATGTTGAAAGTGATGAACTCACAATGATCGTCTAGGTACCATACCTCGAGTTCTTTGGTACTAAACCGAATGGGACCAGATTCCAGTGGTTTGCCATCCACAGCAAGCACAGTTTCAGGGGTGCTCTTTGTGACCAGTTCCACCCCTAATTCAAGGGCTTCTTCTTCGTTCATAAAACATCCAGTGGCTCCTGAATCCACCATCACATGGACTGGTTTCTTCTCTGATCCCACAACAAGAATCATGTTCACAAAAAAGTGTTCAGGGCGGTCTCTGGGATTGTTCCTGAATGAAGGGATTTCATTAGATACTACCCACCCAGTAAGATAGAAACAGGACATCCTCGACCTGCCCCTTTTGAGCTTATGAAACTGGCCCACATCCCTGATCTCATTACATAACAACAAACAAAGGACTTCTATTCTCTTCTCTATCTCTCTAACTTGGCGGCCATCTTAGACTAGTCAATCCTCATCACTTTATCATGCCTAAAGAAGCGGCCATCTTAGGCTAGTCTAAATCCCTACTCCTCCATATCCACTTCCTAACTTTTCCACCCACACCTTCCTCGCACTCACCATAGCTCTTTTCCTACACCTACCCACACATCCCCCCTCACCTACCTCTCCCCCTACTTCCAACATGGAACCCACGGGCAAACACACATATAGAATTAATTACCCCCCCGAGCTCTCCAAAAAAAACGCAAAACGGTTTAAACACAACTTCTTGAAGTCCCACCCTGAAACCCCCTTTGTAGACACCTACTTCTCTCTTAACAATGGAGCCAAGAGCACCGACATCATCCTATGCACTATACGCAGAGCACAATGGAGAAAAGCATTTCTCACCCTACTCACCGTCTCGACCACTAGGAAAACTGCCCATGGCGTAACACTTTCAACCACACCATCCCAACTCTACCCAGCTAGAGCAACCATCACCATCTACAACAACGGCACCATCTTAATTCAATCCACAGACAGAAACCTTGACCTATTTGACAACCTGTTCCCCACTTTCAAAGAATACATCTCCAACTCTCAGATCCCACACCTCCGGCCTCCAATCCCAACGACCTTGACTCCACAGCACCTCCTAACACTAACACGCACCTCCTCCCTCCCCCAATACTCTACTCTATCACACTCCGGCTATAGACACTTCACACTCCTCAACCTCAGACGCCGATCCCACCTCCTCTATCAACCCCCACACCCCCACCCCCTCTACCCCACCCCCACATAACCCGCCCCTCACACCTCCGACTAGCTTCTCAGAACACCCCTCCTCCCCTAACTGCACCCCACACAACATGACTCTCTCCCATCCCATCTCGCCCCCCACACTTTGCACTCCCGCCACGCCTAGCCTTCACTCCCCCCTCAACTTCTCACCTCCCACTCTCAGTCCCCACTATCCCACCTTCACCCCCGCAACCCCCAGCCTCCACACCTCCACCATTTGCCCTTCCCCTCTTATCACTGATTCCCTGCCCAATAACGCCAACACCCACACTAATCCTTTCACTCCCCTCCCCCACAACCTCCCTACCCACCCGAACACCAACCCTCTCACTAACACCTCCAACCCCCTCACTAACACCTCCACTCCACCTCCACTCCCCCCCTACTCCAGTAACCTATACACCTGCTCATATCCAGTGCCCTTCCCCAACTCCGCACCCAACCCCACGCTGGACATAATTATGTCCACCCTCCTCCAAGTGAAAGAAGAACTCCACACCGTCAAAGAGTTACTCCTCACACACCCCAGACACCCCTTTCCCACCACCACCTGTCCACCTAACAACATATCCCCCTCACACCCTACTCACCCCACCACACAACACTCCCCACACTGGACCTCTATCCCCTCTCGCAATACCACCAATCGCCCCCGACGCACTAACAATACGCTTTCAGACCACGACATACACACCCTCCTCCACACATACGTCCCGGTTCCCCAAAATCACTTAGCCACCACACTCCTGTTCATCCCAACGATCCTCTCTAACCCCCTCAGGCACCCCACGCAAAACAACAGAGGCTCCGTCCCCAACAACCTCACAAATGTACCCCTCACTCTAGAACCCTCCTTCACCCTCTACACCCCCAGACTCAAATGCATACTTCTCAACTGCAGATCGGCCCAAAGACACTCAGCGGGGGTCGCTGATCTCATCATTACTCTGGAACTTGATCTAGCCATTCTGACTGAAACGTGGTTAACTGAATCTTCTACACCTATCATGGATATCCTAGTCCCACCCAACTACTGCATCATTAAACTTGACAGGTCCAGCAAGACAGGCGGTGGAATCGCATGTATTTACAGAAGCAACCTTTCAGTTAATAAAGTCACCGCCCCCTCTCTTACCTCCTGTGAATACTTCTGCCTTGATGTCATCAGTGAAAGCAAACCGGTATGCTCACTACACATCATCTACCACCCACCTGGGGACAATCTCACCTTCTCCCAACAACTCATGGACACTATTTCAACCAACTCAGGACGACAAAACACTCATATTTTCCTTGGCGACTACAATCTCCATTGGAATGATCGCAGTGACACAGTGGTAAATAGCCTCAAAAACTTCCTCAACGCTCTTGATCTCACCCAAATATGCAATAGTCCGACCCATGACAAAGGCTCTATCCTCGACCTTATCATCTCCAAAGAGGACTCTATTCAACTTGAGTCAATCCAATCCTGTGACTGGTCAGACCATCATATAGTCACATTCTTCATCAATGAAAAAGTTAAATTTAACCCAGTTCAATCCTCCAAGCCCAAAGTTTGGAAAAGAGACCTGAGGAAACTCAACCCAAACTCCTTACCCCCTAACAGCTGCAATCTCCTACTTCCCCCTACTGGCGCTACGGACATTCAATTCTTGACTAACCACTATCTCAATGCTATGACCTCAATAATCAATGAGGCTGCACCCATGCAACTGAAAAGAGTCTCCACCAAGATCTCCAACCTATGGTACGACGGGAGTCTCAATGAAGATAGACGGGCCATGCGAATGGCAGAGCGCACCTGGAGATCAGCTCCCTCTGCACTGCACATAAAAACTCTGAAGAAAAAGAGAAACGCCTACTTCAGGAAAATAAAACGCTCAAAAACAGATTTCTTCAGCCTCCAGCTCGACCAAGCAAAAAAACGTCCGAGAAAACTGTTTGAGCTAATCAGAACACAATCCAAGGAACAACCCCAATCACTCAGCGCTATGGGCGAGACACCTTCCTGTGAAGACTTCTCTGCTTTCTTTAACCAAAAAACAGACAACATAAGGAGCGATCCCCTCAATGACGCAAGCCTCTACTCCAAACCCCACCACATAGCATCCACTGAACCAAAGAACAATGCTACATGGTCATCCTTTGGCACCTACTCTGAAGAAGAAATTGGCAGACTGCTCAGCACCCTGAAACCATTCAATCACCTCACTGACCCCCTTCCTGCTAACGCTGTAAAAGACTTTACCCCATTGCTCCTCCCACTCTGGACTAAAATTATTAACAGCTCACTTCAACAAGGAACCATCCCTAACTCCCTCAAAGTTGGACAAGTCACACCTTTACTAAAGAAACCAACAGCAGACCCCACTGATCTAAACAATTACCGTCCTATTACCAATATTCCCACTCTCGCCAAACTGTTGGAAAAATGCGTACAACTACAACTGACTAAACACATAGATCAGTTTGATCTCCTCAGCCCTCATCAATCAGGCTTCCGAGCAGGGCACAGTACCGAAACTGCTATGACTCACATAATTGACGACGCCCTCCAAATCTTAGATCAAAACGATACCTGCCTCCTGATCCTTCTTGATCTCTCTTCAGCATTCGACACCGTTAAACATGAGAACTTACTCGAACTATTAAACACAAGAATGGGTCTATCTGGGACTGTTCTCAAGTGGTTCACTTCCTTTCTACACAACCGGTCTGAGAGATTCAAGAGCAACAACCTGATGTCCTCTCCAGTACCTGTATCGTTAGGCGTCCCCCAAGGATCCTCCCTTTCCCCAACATTGTTCAACCTAGTTATGGAACCTCTCACCACCTTGTTACAAGCATCCAATGTACACTTTCACATGTACGCCGACGACACCCAACTATATCTCAAATTACAATCCCCCAAGGACATTATGCTCCTGAACTCAACGATCAGAAACACCCAATCCTGGCTTGCCGATAATCACCTCAAACTCAATGCTCTGAAGACTGAGTTCCTCCTGATCTCACCTCCCGCAAAAATCTCTACCACTCAAACTTGGCTTAAGCACCTAACTGCACTCAATGTCCAACCTACCATCGTAGACTCAGCAAAATCTTTAGGCATAACACTTGACGCCAATCTCAACATGCAGCAGCATATCAGCAAGGCAACCAAAGGAGCGAGCTTCCAAATCAATACCTTGAGGAAACTTAAACCCTTCCTCTTGGCCAAAGACTTCCAAACTGCAGTTCAATCCCTAGTCATCCCTCTCATAGAATACGGCAACATCGCCCTCTGCGGACTCCCCCTAACCACAACTGCACCCCTAAGAGCTTCTCTAAACGCTGCAGCGAGACTCATCACTGGTTCAAAAAAACACTCACATATTTCCCCTGACTTTAAATCCCTGAACTGGCTGCCTTTTGAAGCCAGAATACATCTGAAAATCGCCTGCATGACGCACAAGGCTGTACACCTGAACTCACCCGGCTACCTCACTCAGAAGCTGACAATTTCTGGCGGCTCTAGAACCACTAGAAGCACAAACAATCTTCTGCTGAAGCCTCGAAGATTCCGGAAGGAAAAAACTTATAAACGCTCCTTCTCAGGAATGGCACCCAGGATCTGGAACTCACTCCCTCCTGAAACCAGGCTCATCTCCTCCAACAAACTTTTTAAGAAAGAAGTAAAAGCTATCCTCATGGCTAAATACACATGATCTATTATTCTGGATTTTTTAAGACTCTGCACCGATCTGTACTACCTGTTTGATTCCTTTGCTTATTTGTATTACTTGTATTATTGACTTACCTGATTGTCTATGCTCCCCCTTTTTTGTACTCTTTGTATTATTGACTTCCTGTTTGACTATGCACCTTGTACCTACCCTACCTCAATTATTACCTACTCTTATGCTATGCCCAAAAGCATGTTAAGCACTCCCCTGTTACTACCCCTTGTCTTTGTAAAGCGCTCTGATATCTGCAAAGATCTTGTTCGCGCTATATAAAACTTTCAAAATAAATAAATAATAAAAATTAATGCTCAAGGATACCCTTCCCTCACTCCTCAAGCATCGCAGTTTTCCGACGTCTTTTCGGGTGTCACAGCTACCACCTGTCCGGCTCGAGGACAACTGTTTGTAGGTTTTACAGGACATTCTCAGAGGTAATGCCCTTTCTTACCACAGTAAAGACACAATACCTGTTTCCTCTTATATTCACGTTCGTTAGGAGTAAGGGAGGCTCGAATTGCCCCGATCTCCATAGGCTCTGAGGGAGGTATTCCATGTTCAGAAACTCGTGGTTGGTCAAAACTCTGAGGTACCTGGTCTCTTCTTCTGGTGTCGCCTCTGCTATCTTTTAAACAATGATCGAGACGTAATGTGAATTCAATCAATGCCGGACAGGTTCTGCGTTGAGGGTCAGCTTGTGCAATAACATCACTAGCACCCGCATTATAGTATAAAATAATACGAAGAAGCAGGGTGGGCACCTGCGCACTAGAGAACCTCAAATAAGCGGGGTGGGCACCTGCGCTGCAGTAATAAATGCAGCAATGATGGGTAGGCTCCCTCAATAACAGGGCAATTTAAAATAAAGCGCTTCCCAGGTGCTAAGGGTAAAAGAACACCCAGTTTAACAGAGTAACTGGAGCAAAAAGGGTCCCAAGAAGTCCTGGACATCAAAGATGGAGCAAAATAGCTCCCAGCAAGAAAAATACTCCAGGCATCCTGGGGCAGGGCAAGGCCCAGGGAGGCAAGCCTTCCCCTGGGCCCCAGCAGCAGCACACCCCTGGTAGTTTCAAGTTGAAAACAAGAACATTTTACATGGGGTCACAGACCCTTTTTATATAGCAAAATCCTTTGTCACCCAGCACAAGGTTTAGGGAAAACCAGATGCAACTGGTTTGGGAGCACTTGAGCACTTTGTTTTGCTCAGCTTCTCTTCTCCTATTCACAGGATGGGTCAGGGACATCAGACGCACCACAGGGGGTGGAGCCAGCATTGTGGAGGGAAGGCCCAGCCCTATTCAGGTCCCAGGTGCAACTCCTCCCTCCCATCTACATGCAGATCTCCCCATTCACCACCGGGCAGACCCATCCTGACTCCTGGAGCCAAGCACACCAGCCAGCCCCTGTCAATCTCAAGCCAGACAGTCAATTCACATTCACTGCACACAGAAATGCCAACTTCTAAAAGTGGCACTTCTACACTAGTCACATTAAATCTGCGCACACTGTTGCACAGCATTTAATCACACGAGTTCACACATACCAAACTCACCCCTGCACTCCCCACACATCAGGAACTACCATGGGCACACATATTCCCAATGCATTGCTACGGGAGGGCAGGCCAATCTCACCACACGCACTCAGAGAGCGCACGCACTTTACACTGGGCCACAGTGCTAAAGTGCGCAGAAGCTTAAAATCACTACCACCATGTCAGAGTTCAAGGCAAAAAGTTCAGGGGTGAACCTGCCAGAAGGGCCAAGTCCAACAGGAATCATCTGAAGTTTCCTCATGACGCACATTTATTCTTTTTGAGAGGTATTGTAAGGGAGCTTCCAGCTATGATTATAATTAGGGATGGGTGGTGAACTCTGCTCCACCGGCGGAGTTCACGGAATTTTGGGCGCTCTGCCCTCCCCTTGGAGTGTGGAGTTCAGCAAAAACTCTGTTGCCGCCACATAGCAGAATTTACCAGCGCCCAACCAAACATGTTTCACTTCTTATAATGTGCAGGGGGTGTAAACACCTAGGGGACACCACTTCAGGGGCAGCCCAGGACATTGTGCTTCCTACGGAACTGCAAGAGCATCTTAAAAAAATAGCACATTGCACTGTACTTAAAGACCCAGTAAATGCCCATACCAAACTTCATCCTACCTGGGAAGGAGGAAGTACTGTGCATCGCCATGGCAGCCTCCAAGGCAAAACGGGTTGATCAGTCACTGGCCCTGATTGAAGAAGATCACCTATTCCTGTGACAGACCCTGATGCAGCCTCTTGCCTCTGCTAACGGGACCTAAAGGTTCCCATTCATGGGAAGAAGTGGACCTGGGGCCTCACACCGGAGCTAACCAATAAGATGATGGCTGCTGGAGGCAGACAGCCAATGGGAAGCTGGCTCCTGACAGCACCACTGCATCAACTAGACACCCCCTGAGAAGGTGGTTGCGGTGCACAGGGCGGCGTGGAGAGGAGAGTCTTTCTTCACTCTTCAGCCTTGAATCCCATTGTCCTTGGGCTCCAAGGCAGCTGCAAACATTTTATTTCCCAACACTTCCTGTAGGCAAGACACTGATCAGAGCGAGCTGCCGTGAGGTGCAGAAGATGGAGAGGACAGTGGGACTCCTCCGGCTGGCAGATCAGAGGAGATGCACACCATCAACCATCAGCTGACCAATGGTAAGTGTGTTGCCGTGAAGCTAAGAACCCGGACAAAACCCAAGAGAGCCATCTAGCATGTGCTCTTTCTTTGCACTCGGTTTACAATTAGTGATGGATGTAAGTGTAATAGGAAGTCTCAGCACGAAGGTTTACTATTGTGGCATTCTAGTACTTGTGTGATGGTTTAAAAGCGTGACATTCAGCTACACAGCATATAGATTTATGTCTGTGACCTTACTTCGCCTGTACGTGGAGTGGAGTACAGTAGAGTGAACTGGTGTGTGGTGCATTGGCGTAGAGTGTTGCAGAGTAAAGCTGCTTAGAGCACAGTAGTATAGAGTGCAGCAGCATAGAATTCAGCTGTGTGCAATGCAGCATCGTAGTATGCAGTGGCTTAGATTAGAGCTTTGCATAGAAGATTTCAGTAGTGTAGAGTACAGTGATGCAGAGTAGAGTGGCATAGAGTGGTGCAGAGTAGAGTGGCGTAGAGTGGTGTAGTGTAGAGTATTGTGCTGTGACTTACAGTGCAGTGGCGTGAAGTACTGCAGAGTGAAGTGTCATTGTGTGGAGTGATGCGGAGTAGAGTGGCATAGAGTTCAGTGGCAGAGACTGCTGTGCAGTGTTGCAATGTAGAGTCGTAGAGTGCAGTGTTGCAAAATAGAGTATCGTAGAGTTCAGTGGCATAGAGTGCAGTGGTGTAGAGTAGAGTGGCATAGAGAGCAGTGGTGGAGACTACAGTGGTGGCACAGTGAGTAGAGTGCAGTAACATAGAGTGCAGTGGTGTAGAGTGGCATAGAGTGCAGTGAAGTAGAGTGCAGTGGAGCAGAGTAGATTGTTTCAGAGTAGTGTGAAGCTGCAAAGAGTTTAGTAGTGCAGAGTAGAGTGAGGTGGAATGGTGCGGGGTAGAGTGCAGTGGTATAGGGCAATGGCGTAAAGTGGTATAGACTACAGTTGCATAGAGTGCAGTTGTGTAGAGTAGATTAGAATGGTGTACAGTGGATTGGAATAGAGTGCAGAGGTGAAGAGTGGTGGTACAGAGTAGAGTGCACGGGTGTAAAGTTTAATTCCTTAGACTGCAGCAGCTTGGAGGGAAATGTTGCAGAGTGGAGTGGCAAAGACTGCAGTGGTGAAGAGTTTGGTGGTGTAGAATGGAATGATGCAGAGTGCACTGGCATAAAGTATTGTGGTGTAGAGTACAGAGGCATAAATGAAGTGGTGTACAGTGCAGTGGAGTAGTGCAGAGTGAAGTAGAGTGCAATGGCATAGTGTAAAGTGGAGTGGTGCAGAGTAGAATGCAGTGGTGTAGAGTGGTGCAGAGGAGAGTGAAGTGGCATAGAGTGGAATATGTATGGTGCTGTAGCACACTTCCATTACAGACAACACATCTTCAATAAAATCACAATTACATTTTGCAGACATACATTTCACTGATCAGCGTATACTGCGCACAAATGATAATGTGTGGAAATGTCATTACCTAGTATATTGATTTGTTTTGATCGTTTTTTTCATAATGTTTTATTGGAAAAATGTAAGATAAATGAACACATAGAAAATACCTTATAACATTATGAGCTCACAAAGATAATCATCAATGAGGATATTATACAATTTTGAAGGGAAGTAGAACTACATAAGGATCTTATGAGAAAAATAAGATAGATAGCAAAATAAAAAGATATATTATATGATATATTTATCAGTTCATAAATCTCGTTATATAAATGGGTGTAGAAATAATTTAGACAGAAAGGAACAAGGGTATAACTATGAATATGAGAATGAAAATAAAAAAGAAAATTAAAATTAATCCATGGAGCATAAAATGCGTAATATGGATGAGTATAGAAAGAGATTAGGGGGAAATTATTGAAGGGTCAAAAATAGGTAACTAAATAAATAAATACATATATAAATAAATAAATAAAGGGATTTGTAAAGAAGAGTGAGTGTAGTCTCCTTGCCCAGGTAGAAAAAGATCAAAGGTGAGAGAAAGAAAAGAAAGATAAAAGATGAAAAAAGATATGAGGAAAAAGGTAAATATTCAGGTATCTCAGAGAAAAGGGGCCCAAACTTGTTGTAAAACTTCCTCTTGGTCCTGCCGTTTGAAACATTGCTACCATTCATTCTTCCTGTGAGGGAGGACTAGGTGATTGCTACTGTCTTAGGATACACATTTTGGCTGTAGAAAGTGCAATGTGCAGAAGACGACATTGCAGGCGTGTAATAGCAGGAAGACTCCTAAGATCATGCAATAAGATGATGTAAGGGGTGACAAAAAGACAAAGTGAAGGGATTATTCCCTGCAGAGTGTCCCCTACATAGGACCAAAAACACTGCATTGAAGGACATTCACAAAGTATATGGGGAAGGTCACAATTGGCTCCAGAACATCTCCAACATTTAGAGTGTGACAGTAATTCTGCTTTTTGTAATTTCAATGGTGTCCAATATCAGTCATATAAAGTTTTAAAAAGGCAGAATTTTAAACGAGCTTCTCGAGTACCTTTGTCAAGGGCTTCCAATATATCTGACGAGACATATTCTTCAGTGTGTAGGTGCTCCTGCCATTTCTCTTGAACAGCTTTAAGAAGTGGTTGTGAAGATAAGTGATGAGTTAAAAACAATACAGAACTGACATCAAACCTTTATATCATCCCAAAATGAGGAGATCATCTAATATTGATGAGGAGTTTAAGTCCCAGGGAGGAGAACCTAGACAGCGTCTCAGACAGTGCTGTAGTTGCAAGTGTCGTGAAGTTTGCTGAAATGGGAGACCAAACTTTTCGCAAAGTGAATCAAAGGGTTTTAGCTCTCCATTTCATATGACCTGATCAAGTGTCTGAATGCCTCTTGATTTCCAACTGGACCATTAAAGCGCTTGACCATTTATTCGAATGGTCTGATTTTCCCAAAGTGGAGCTTTATAGTGTACACGGTGAGCAACTCGTATAAGACGATGTGGCCGTTGCCATGCTTGGTATGTGGCCTGCACCACCGGGTGTGCAGGGGAAGAACGTGGATTTCGTGTTCCATAAAGAAAATCAAGGCCATCATTTTGATTAAGTAGAGAATGTTCTGTTTTGATCCACTGTGGAGGATCAGTCGTATCCGGAAGTAAATAAGCTAATTGCGAAAGGTGCCAGGCTAAAGAGTAATTTTCTAAAGATGGTAAACCCAAACCACCATAGGAGAGGCGAGCCATTCACTTGGTAGCAGCTAAACGAGGGCGTGTGGACCCCCAAACAAAAGATCGAATACGGGCATCCACCCGACATAGTGTAGATGAAGAAACTACAATCAGAAGCATTCCAAGTACATTAGTGAAGCGAGGCAAGGTGACCATCCTAACAGACTGTACCCTTCCCCACATAGAAAATCCTAAGAGAGAACATTTAACAAAATCAGTTTCTATTTGTGTTATGGGGGTGAGAGCTTGTCTGAGATCATGCTTGCCAATCGTCTGTTGACCATAATACCCAGCTATTTTAATTGTGATGATTTCCAGCAGAAGGGGTATCCATCGGTTGATGCTTTTGTGTTACCAGGAGAGAGCGGAAGAGCCTCACTTTTGTCCCAATTCACTTTGTAACCAGAATGGACTGCAAAGTCATCAATAATCTCAAGTAAAGATGGTAAAGAGTGAGGAAGATCTTTCAATATGAGGAGAATGTCATCAGCATATACGTGTAGTTTAGAATTACCTCCTACTATGGGTATACCTTGAATTTGTGGTGAATGGCGAATAAGTGAGGCGTGAGGTTCTATCGCTAATAAGAATAAGAGGGGGAAAAGATGGCAACCTTGGCAGGTGCCCCTTCTATTTGGAAAAGGGTCTGAAAGAATTCCAACACAATTGACCTGAGTTACTGGGTTGTCATATAAAAGACAAAGGGGCGTATTCTCAAGGACTTATCCCGAGTTATCAGCACTTTATCGCAGCCCAAGTGGCGGTAAACTTATCACCCCATTTACAAGCTTGTGCTAACAGCCCATATCACCAGTTTACCTGCGATAGCAGCCGCAAGACACATCGCCACAGATGAGCCCAGCAACTATCGCTACTGAGATGCACAGTAGGCATTCCCGTGCAAAAAGTAGAGACAACACCACTCCGCAACATTCTTAACGCCCAGGCAGATCGGCGATAAGATCTGAAAACAGGAGATAAGACACGTTATCAGCATGAATTTAACACCTGCACTTACCCGGTGTAAAGTCGGAGGACAACCTGCACAAGAAAAGGGATCCCAGCCCAGAGTCACACCTGAAGAAAAACAGATGCCATGGAGCTAGTGATCATGCAGCCCGGAGCCCCAAAAGGGCCACAACACACACCGCCACCACAACCAGGACCCCCCCCGTCCGGGGCCCTACCCCAGGCATCCCCCAGACAAAGATATGTTACATCAACTTCACAAAATCATGCACAAAACAATTCACCTGATGTCGCACAATCACAACACTTAACGTGCATGTGTGGTCAGAAAAAGGAAAATGACTCATTCAACTTTTAATTACCAAACAAAACATTTTATTCAAATAAACTCAAAACAACTATTTTGAAGAGTCATGGCAGGTCTTTTCAGGACAATCTGTAGGTCACAGCCTGCAAAAAAAAATTCTAGATAAGGTATGTTATGCACTCATCAAAGGACAGAGTGAGAGAGCGAAAGAGAGAGAGAGGGAGAGTGAGAGAGAGAGAAGGAGGGAAAGAGAGGGAGAGGGAGAGAAAAAGAGGGTGAGAGAGAAAGAAAGAGGGAAAGAGAGGGAGAAAGGGAAATAGAGGGAGAGGGAGAGAGACAGAGAGAGACAGAGGGAAAGAGAGGGAGAGAGAGAAAGAGATGGAGAGAGAGAAAGAGAGAAAGAGAGGGAGAGGGAGAGATAGAAACAGTGAAAAGAAGAGAGGGAGAGAGAGTGCAGCCACTGCGGACCCAGGCGTCACTGCTCACCTGCTGCCACCGGTGTGTCTCCAACCACTTGCCGGCAGGTACTGCAGTTTACCAGGTCCCTCATCTGAAACAGAGTCCAGATTTATGAATGGTAGAGTAGATACAATTACACACGACATCATCACACGCCTGCCCCTGTGCATACAGGCTGCTTCACCCCAGCCCCTCCCGCTGCCCAGAGGTGACTGCCCGCCCCTGCGTACCCAGTCCTCACTGCTCACCTTCCGCCACCGGCTTGTCTCCAAGAGGGCCCACCATGTGCCGGTGCAAGCCCCAAGCTCGGGTCCCACGAATATGGCACCCTCCAAATCATGCAGCCCTGCTCTTCGGGTCACTAGGTCACTCACATGATTCTGGGTCTTGATTTTGCTATGGCAGAGGTCATATCAGTGCACACGGCATCATCACAAGCTGCACACCAGCTCAGCCCTTTAGGTGCCACTAACTCTGTGACCTGTGAGGCAACGCCACATGCCGGTAGGCCAGCACTGCCCGCTGGCTCAGGGTCTACACTGCGGTCAGCAGGGCTGACACAAATCCTTACCAGTCCGGACAGCTAGGATGGGGCAGCATCGCAGGCTGCACACCCGCTCAGCACTTAAGGTGCCCCTACCTCAGTGCATCGAAAGTCACCGTCCTGTGGCGGTGTGCCTGTGCCGGCCGCAGTGTATCCGGTACCATCAAGTCTGTGCCCTGGAAATCATGGACCCTTTATGAGTCTTGTGGTGCGGACACCATCATGTCACTTCCAACACATTGGAATGGCATGTGGCAGGGATACACCCAGATAGAGAGTGGAAATGGCGTCCAGTACGTGCGCCCAGCCCATTTTATTGGCAGGGTCACATTTCTGTGACGCGTGTGCTGGATGAGTGTGGTGTGGGTGTAAACAAGCCATGAGGGAGTGGCTATGGCATGCTGACAACTAGACCTGTGATCAGCAGATCACTACAAGAAAGACCTGGGACATGTAGCATTGTCGCCCTCCCGAGTGTAAGCTGAGTGGGCTGGCCTGGCGTATGCCAGTCCAGCGTAAGGGTGTGAACAATGACCCCGGGGCACTGGGTGTGGTTCTGTCCTGGGCTGGACAAGGTAATAACTAATGCATGTGTCCCTGTTGTAGTGCCAGCGCCACCTGGACAGCAATCGGCAATGTGTCACCCTGTGACCCAAGTCCCACAACATGAACAACATGGACGTAAGGGGGAATCACTGACCCCACATTTATCCATACTTCCACACTTGAAATATCATAGACATGACACATCTGTGTGAGTATGAATGTTTAATGCACATTCAGTGGAGTGTAGTAGCTGGAACAGTACAGGGCCATGCAAACCCCACATTATAGTGTTGGCCCGTGGAGGGCCAGCCAGAGTCCTTCAGAGAATGACAAGTTCAACGGAAGGGGACGAGCTCAGTCCACAGTCTGAATGCTGTGTCATTGGTGTCCAAACAGAATATGGCATTCCATGTCGAGGTCCAAGGTGAGTGTCGCAGAGTGTATCGGGGGACAGTGGAAGGTGATGATGCAGAGGGCAGAACCAAGAAGAAACCAGTCATATGGTGGAGATGAATGCTACTGCGCCCTTCTTACCACAAAGGCAGATTCATCCGCATTCTTGTCCTCTTCTGTTTCATGTGCCTCATGTGTGGGTGGTGGTGTTCTGTTCCAGCACTGTGTGGCAGTGATACCTCACGGGCCGGAGGTGGAATGTCTGCCGCACTGTGTGGCACTAACACTTCAGAGGACGGAGACGTGGATGGAGTGGTAGCAGCAGCATTCATCAGCGCCAGGCCTTGAGGAACCGAGCTACCTCTCGCTGGTGGCAGCCGTGGCAGCCGCTCTTTCCGCCTGCATCCGCTCCATGGTCTCCATGATCCTCTGCATGTGTCCCAACTTCATGTGACATAGCTAGAGCCACTCTGACTAGACAGTTGTTCTTGTCTCTGAGTCAGGACTCCAGGGATGCCAGCAATGGTTCATTGGAGAGCATGGAGTGGACTGTGGGTGTCCGTTAGGGACTGTGAGTGGTCCTTGATGGGGCTTAGACAGCTACGTATGGCATCTAGTTTGGCTGCCGTGCGGTCGAACCCCACCCGCACCTGTTTAGCAAGCGTCTCCTGGCACCCCAACACACGGCATTAGAAGGCCATGTGTTCTTTGTGGGGGTCCAGGGAGCCAGCCATGGTGGTGGGTGCTGCCTGCTGTGTTGTCTGTACAGGGGGTGGGGTTTCCTCGATGCAGCTGGGCTGCCCTGCTCCTGGAGGTGAGGTGCGGAGGCTGTCAATGAACTCTTGGATGGCGTCAGTGTCGAAGGTGTGGTGGTCCTCTTCCTCATCAGAGAAGAGAGGTTTGGCCTGCTCTGCAGGAGGTGTTGGTTTTCCCTCTGAAATGTGAAGGGGAGGTGCAGTTTAACATTGTGTTCACATGTATGTTGATGCATTGTACATGTTTACATACAGACTGCATGACAGTCTACATTGTGACTGTTTGGGAGGAGCTGCCTATTTGATGCGGGACAGTGGACATTTTGACAACATCACAGATGTGTGTTTGTACTTGTACATTCTCAACTCACATTTCCCTGCTATGCCACATGTGATTGGCCAGTTTCTACACACAAGCAGCACTATTTGTGTCCTCTGTTCTGTTGTGCTGTGCTGCATTTTGGGGGAGCCGCCCCTGCATCTCTGATTTTGCTGCCCCTTATCCCCTTCATGCTGTGTGCCTTCGACTTCTGTGCTTATAAAGTGCTGAGATGTTGCATACTTGGGTACATTGGTCTCTTGGTGGGAGTTGGGGGTCTGGGACATGGTTGCCTGCAGATGTGCTCTACTTAATTGTGCATGTGTGCCATTGTACCCATCTCCCCCGTCCCCCCAGTCCCTGGTCGTTACCCTGGTGCTGTTGTGTCAGGACATGTTGAGCAGTGTCTGGTCCCCCAACTCCTACCACCGTCTCCCCACTGATGACTGTGGACACCATTTCCTCCATATCGTCCAGTTCCTCCTGTGGCGCTGGACTCCCACCTCCAGTCTGCATTGCTCCCTTCTTGTTGTTGGCGAGTTTCTGCTTGGTTTTGTGCTTCACATCATTCCAGCGCCTCTAGACTCCTTCCATTGTCCTCTTCAGCACACCGACTGCCTTCACCTTGTCCACGATGGACTGTCATATTCAATTTTTTGTTGCCAATGACACAGTGGAGGTGACAAACAGTAGTTGATGGTGGTCTACCACCTCCGTTATCAGGATCCTGTTTTCCTGCGGACCGCTTCTCCCTACTCTTCTTGTCCTTGCCCTTCCCTGACCCTGAGGTCCCAGGCTGGTCCTCCGGGGGGCTTGTGGGGTTGTGGTTGTCCTCTGTACTTGCTCCGGCTACCTCCATTGTGCTTCGCCGTTGTTTGGTTTTTGTTTGCATGTTTTTTTTCTACTTTTATAGTGCATTTTCCCGGAAGACTCTTTGGAGTTGCAGGCCTGTCTCTGGTTATCGCTGATTTTTGTATCACGATTGGCTTCATCGCTACTATTTTCGCGTTTGTGTTTCGCGTTTTTTTCTGTGTTCTGTTAATTTTTGCGCTGTCAGTTGGCGCGTTATCGTGAGACTATCGCATGGCACCGCCGTGTTGAGAATACCACGCTAACACGGTATTATTTTCCCACGATAGACTGCAATGTGAAGAGTTGCGTTAAGCTAATTTTGTGAAATTTATCACACATTCCTGAGAATATCCCCCAAACTTTAGAAATAAACTGATCACCTAGGCGAAAGCGTTTCATGGTTGCAAAAAGATATCTCCAGTCAATACAGTCGAATGCTTTATCTGCATCTAATGAGAGGGCAACAGCATCTTCCGTCAACTCATTTGCAGTCCATAAAGTGTGAGTCACTGTTCGAAGATGATTCCTAGAAGTGTGACCTGGGACAAAACCAACCTGTGAATGATGTATAAGTGAGGGAATAACTTTACGCCGCTAGAACACTTGCCAGAATTTTAATGTCACTATTAGTGAGATGGGTCGATAGCTACTACAGGCAAGCTGATCTTTGCCAGGTTTGGGGATAACCGCGATCAATGATCTGTTAGAAATAGGACTGAGTGAGTCTGTTTGAACTGCTTCATGGAAGGCTGAAAATAATTATCAACTGTTTCCATTCCAGCCAATTTATAAAACTCTGCAGGGATTTCTTCTTTGTTAATATCAACACCTAGGAAGACCCTACCTTCATTTGTAAGGCAGGGGAGGTTATTGTCAGCAAGATAGATAACTAATTGGTCCTCAGTTACTGAAGTTTCAGAGATATAAAGTTTTTTTTATAAAAAGATGCAAAAGTGTCTACAATTTCTTGAGGGTTTAGTGAGAATCTCACCCGTTTCTGCAGGAATTTCCATGGCTGCCTCACGTTGTTTAAGCTGTGCTGAAAGTAATCGGCCTGCTTTCTACCCTTGTTCATAATGTCTGCCCTTTAGGTGTTGCAGAGCATACTCAGCTTTGGAAGTGTACAAGTTGTTAAGCGCCGTTTTTGCAAGTTCTTATTTACGGCGGTTGGGTATTGTGGGATGGGATGAGTATAGATGTGTAAGAGAAGTCATTTGAGTCCCCAGCTTGGTACGATGAAGGGACACCGACTTATTGGCCTCTGCAGCATCTCTCATTAATTGACCATGGATAGGTGCTTTGGCAGCTGCCCAAACGGTTCTGCAGGAGGTAACTGATGCTTTATTAACAGCTAAATAATCAGAAAGATGAGAACGTAGTAGAGTTTTACCTTTAGGTGGATGATATCTTTGAATATTCATATGCCATGGTTTAGGGCCTGGAGAGGTTAAACCCATTTCTAGAGTAAGAATAACAGGAGCATGGTCTGATATTAAAGCTTCCAAGATATGTTATTCAGTAGTGTTTGCAACTACTGAATACGAAATGAGAAAATAATCTATCCTGGATTGGGTGCCGTGGGTAGAAGAGAGGAAAGTGTACTCCTGATCGGAGGGGTGATAAAGGCGCCAATGATCCACTAATCCGTGGTCTGATGTCATGTCTCCCAGTAAAGCTCTGTCTCCCTCATTACATCTATCCAGGGGGCCCGTTCTGTCAATCACAGCATCAAGGGCAAGATTCCAGTCACCACCAATGACATAATTAAATGCACCAATTTTTACCAATAAACTATTCAAACTGCGAAAGGAAGAACGTTTAGCTCCTATTGGAGCATATACTAAGCCCACACAAAGGATCCTATGTCCTATTTTTAACTTTGCAAGAATATATCTGCCTTCTGCATCAGCCCACGTTTTGACAATCGTAACGGGTAAGGATTTGTGAAGCAGAATAGCCACTCTGCATTTCTGTGGATGACTCTCCTTAGGAAGAAGTTGTGTTGTCAATCCACAATGAATGACTTTTCCCACCCAGTCTGGTCGCAGTTTAGAAGATTCTATATTATACAAATGAGTTTCTTGCAAAAGAGCAATATCGTTTTTTTGTCTGTAGATAGGAGAGTACTTTCTTACGTTTAATGAAGTGCGTAAGACAATGAACATTCCACAAGATGATACGTAATTGATGAGAACTAGAGGAAATGTTCACTGCCATGTGTGTGTTAGAATGTGGGGATGTTAAACACAGAGGAAAAGGGGAGGAAGAAGGAGAAAAATAAATAAGAGTAAAAAGATGTTCAGTAAAGGGAGGGGTATAAAGAAAAGAGTGTATAGGAATAAGAAATAGGAGAAGAGTCATTATAAGGAGAAAAGTGGATGGAAAAAGTAAAGAGTAAGAACCAGGCAAGAGGGGAGAGTAAGTATGAGTCACTTCTTATTATGTAGGAGAGAAAGTAAAAAGAAAAAAGGTATAAGACACTAGAGCAGAGGTCTTCAAATGTTTTAATGCCGAGACCCCCTTATCAAATGTTTTTAGGTGTAAGGACCGCCTCCTGACCAAAGATTCTAGAACTTGTTACTTATCACCAATAACCATAAATTCCCACAATTCCCATGGCAAATCATTTTTACGGTGGGGAAATAATATTAAACAGTGTATTCTGTAAATGTGTTTTAGGTTTTCCACAGCCAGGTAGCTACGTATAAAATAGCAGGTAGCTTAAATAAAAAATAAATGTAATGTTGTTACTCAGTGGAAAATGCACAATATTACATTGCGAAACATTTAGTAGTTTAATGCACTGCAGAGGTCTATGTGTAACCAGGGACGCACAGAATTAATTCTTTGATGGTGCAGTGGAGAATAGTTATGTGTATTTTTTGTGCTAGAAGGCTACAGTTTGTGACAGAAAGCACTGTGAATATGTAAGTCATTATTTAAAACTTGCATTTTAGTAATACTCAGATGGTACCTATTTTTACATTTTTTTTACAAAACTGTCCCTTCAACACCTCTTGGAGTAGTAAGCGTTATACAAATCCAATTACAATTGAAAGCACACACTTCAGAGTTCAATTGTTCTCTTTGCACTACCACTCAAAAAGAATGCACCTTTGTCATCACAAAGATTTGAGTGACTCTATCAATTAAAACCAGTACCTGCTTTCAAGCACCCTTTAGTTACATTTGCAGATTCACTCCTAGCACACATTTGTATTTCTTTCAGGCAAGCTGCTGCACCCTGACAGTTAACTGTTTGCCCTGCTTCCATTTCATAGCACATGAAACTCCTTGAATGACACTTCAGCTGAATCATATTAACTATCAGAATTAACCGTCCCAAGAGGGTTGTCTTTTTCCAGAAAGAAGGGGAATGGCTATTTAAATATGTTTGTGAGTGCTTTCACTGCGGAAACCATCTTCATCACACGAAGGGTCGTGCGATTGCACTTTATAAATATAATATTTGGCAGAATTATGCCTCAATGAGAGCAAGGAATAACAATAATTATAAGTTAATGGAAATTAATCTTTACAATAATCTGGAAACTTGTTTTTAAAAGGAAATATAAATATTAGCACCAGATGTCAATAAGCCTTTCCAGTACAAAGGTTTTTTATTCACCACAATAAAAAAAACGAAAATGTTAACTCACTTCTAAATACAAGAGCCCTTTACAATATGCATTATAAAAGTATTTGTGTAGACTATGAGGAAAAAAACTGGAAAAATGACAAATTTCGAGTTAGCAGAAGGTAAGGAAAGTTCGTGGTTGGGTGATTCTGTCCTCTGACTTTCATCCCATTTTCCCCTCGGTGAGAACGCCCCCTAACACGCCCCCTCCCCCTTCCCCCCCCCGGGGTGACTGTAAAAGGGGCATAGCCTTTGTAATCAAGGGTGGGATTGAAAGCCTAAACTAAATTTCATGTATTTCCATCATTGGCACCACATTAGACATGCCTCAAACCAGCCAGGACTATTGGCTTTGACAGTGATGGTTGTCTATTTAAGATGAATGTATACGAACAATGATTTTATAAATAATATTGAATATGTTTACAGACTGAACAGATGAGACTGTAAGTAAACATTACTGAAGCCTGAGGAAGGGGTAGTGGTGTTCAGTGTCTCAAACACACCTGTAATTTTCACTCTACAATAGACACCTACTCTCTTTCTCGCTGCATCTTTCATCTGAACATCTGACACCTATTCTCTAACTTCTTCAGCACTGTCTTTTCAGTCACTCTGGAATACACTTTTTCAAATCTCCTTTACATCGTAACCCATCACAAAAACACTTAGAACTCACTCGCCTGTAAGCACTGCATTTTCTTTGACTAACCTGTGTCAATATTTAGGCAACTGTTTACCTCCTTCAAGCGCTCATTTGTACAGAATTACATTTGCAACTGGAATACTATAACTTTTGTTCTTCAGAGAGGCCAAGGACTGGATGTCATGTATTCTGAACACCTTCATGACCCCACTGGCGGCCACTTTGAGAAACTCGTACTGCTTTGAATAAGGAACTCCAGGGCTCTCAGTCGTGGCCTGCAAACAGTCTTACAGAAGGCAAGATTAAGTACAAGTGAAATATGAACAGGAAAAATGACAATTTTCGAGATAGCAGAACATAAGGAAAGTTTGTAGTTGGGTGGTTCTGGCCTCTGAATTCCATCCCATTTTCCCTTTGGTGAGAACGGCCCCCTCACCCACCAGCCCAGCTCGCATTTTTCCTCGTGGACGCCGTGCATGAACAGGCCTGCTGTGCTCAATTAAGCTGGCACTTGCCTCCCGCAGAACCTGACTGCCTCCTATTCGTCATGGTCACCAAGACTCATCCTCCTTCATCAACTGGTGAGGAGTATGCACAATATATTTGCTTCTCAGAGCAGCTCCCACCGCAAGGCTTTGTCTGGTACTACCGCTCGGAGCTGATGCCATAAAGCATTCTTTGTTGTGTGACGACAATAAGGCTGGGGAATGCGCGCCCCCCTTCTTATGATGCCAGGGCCTCCCCGGGTCTTAGCTTTCAGACTGTATGCGCCGGGGGTCCACCAAACAGCGACAAAAAGAACGGAAAGGACATAGGTATGTCACATTGTTAAGAATAATAAGTGAGCTTGAACATTTTGAACGTGAATAAATATTCAGATATTAAAATATACGGACCACAGTGGAAAGTAATGTAAGGATATAAGTAACATAAAGGTTTGATAGAAGAGAAAAGGGTGGAATAGAGGAGAGGGATAAGAAAAGGAATAGAGTCAATAATATATAGGAGTGTAAGAATATTAGATGTGGAGTACGTACAGATAATCATTAGATAACATAGTAATAATAATTAAGTATTAAATATAACAATTATAAAATATATATGATATAAGAGAAAAGGATGGAATAGAGGAGAGGGATAAGAAAAGGAATAGAGTCAATATTATATAGGAGTGTAAGAATATTAGATGTGGAGTACGTACAATCATTAGATAACATAGTAATAATAATTAAGTATTAAATATAACAATTATGAAATATAAATACAGTTAAATAATGCAATAATTGAATATTGACAGGGTTAAATACCATTATAGTGAAATAGTTTAAATACTATTACATCAAATATTATTATAAGTATGTAATTTTATTAATATTTACTAAATAGAAAGAGAAAAAGGAAAGAGGAGGGAAAGGCTGTTAGGGGGGAATCATAGGAGAAAAGAACATTACATCTAAGCTTTCGAGTAATATATATCAGAGGATTCTCAAGGAATGAAGAGGAAAGTCTAAATTATGTTCAATATAGCCTATGTGGAGGACAGTTAACCTCTTTGATGCGTCGGACGGGCCGCCATTCTACCTCACTGTGGGCATGTGCTGAGGACGGCCGTGGCCGTCCGAACCGCAAGCGAATCATCTATTTCTGTACCGCGGCGGAATGTCCGCCACGGCGAAGAGGTTAAACAGTTTTATACAACATTAAAAACAATCAAATATTAATCTATTTAAATGTTATCATAGCTAAATAATAAGATAATGAAATATTATAATAAGCTAATATGATCTTAAATATTTATTAGAAGAAAAGAAGAGAGAGACTTTGTGAAAAGAAAAGAAATTCAAATCTGCAGTTACATTTTTAATTTATATCATTTTAAAAATTAACTATATGAAGAGTATAATCAGATAAAAGATTTCATAACACTATGTTAAACTTTAACATATGTATATGCTAGAAAAGGAGGGGAGGAAAGGAAGGGTTCAAGAACAGGAATGGAATATAATAGTAACATTATACAACAAATAATGCGTAACAGAATAGGTATATCTTCAGATACTCATCAAGTCATGGCTTCGGTAGACAGTAAAATAGATCTCTTCCATCTGCTCTTTGATATTAAACAGTTAAATAGTGAGTAAAAGTTCAGGAAACATCCTCTTCAGGTGATGGAGGGGACTTAAGGGGAGAACGTGATTTGTCCCTATCTCTTTCCTGTGTAAGAGCAGCTACTGCTTGAAGGTCCTGAGCTCAATCTCCGAGAGAGCGCATATGTCTATATGGATCTCTTCCCCTGCCTTGGGAGCGCCGGGCTTATGCTGAATGTTGTCAGAAGCCTTCTTGGAGATCATTGAGGAAAGTGGAGATTGGAGCTCAGGTGAAAAGTCCGCTGCCACTTGAATCCCATGACCCTCAAATATATATGGACCATGTGCACGGGCCACAGTGATTAAATGGCTAGCCTGTTCGTGTAGTAGAAAGCAAAAAATAAGTGTATGTGGTTGTACGTTTGTTCCTCCTTTGAAAGGATCAATGCGGTGTCCTCTCTGCATCTCCAATGGTGGGTCGAAGGTAAGGCCAGTAATCTTTGGGAGAGCTGTTGTAAGAAAGGATTTAGTGTCTGATCCTTCTACTCCTTCCGGAAATCCAAATAAGCGCACATTGTCCCGACGATTTCTATCTTCCAAATCTATTACTTTGCTCCTAAGGAAGAGAAGTTCTTGGTCTCAGTCTGGTATATTAATAAGGCAGTTCTCAACTGCAACTACTGGTTCAGTAAGACCATTACACCAACTTTGGAAACCAGCAATGTCAGCGCGTATGGATTTAGTCTCAGTGGTAGAAGCAGAGATTGATGTCTCCATTCCTTTCAAGCTTCGTCCTACAGCAGTAAGTTCTTGGAGTATCCACTTCAAATTAGAGTCTGATGCAGATGCCATCATAAGGTTAGATGATTTTTGAGCCGAAGGGGTAGTAGTCCAAACTTCTGAGGCAGGGCGACTCTGGCTTAGGATTTCAGTATAAGAGGGTTGTTTTACCGATTTACTAGTCGCTTTTCCAGAAGGCATTCCAGGGTGTTGCTGTTAAAGGTAACTGATTGCTTAGCAGGTAAGTAATTTTCTTATCTGAGGCCTTTTATCCTAGAGTGAGGCCGTCTCAACCGCACCAGTTATCTGATAGCGGCACACATCACTCGCCTCAGAGCAGCTTCAAAGCAGCGCAGGTCTAGTGAATTCTGTTAGAAAAACACGTACCAAGAAGTTATAAGGCAGGCTCAGACCTCTCACCTGACAGAAGAGCAGCAAACGCTAATGCCGGTGGATTCACCTCATCAATATTACAGTATTGTGCCACCTCCTGACAAAGATTGAGGTCACTTTAAGCTCTCCAGTCACCTGACAGCAATATATACCACTCGCCTCAAATCAGTACCAAAGCGATAAGGGCACGGTGATTTTTATTTAAAGAACACAGGCCAGGATATTGTGAAATACCAAGTTGCAATGTGTCTTCAGTGGAATAAAATCACTTACCTGTCAGGAGAAATCAGCCCAAAGTCATTAATGAGAGAGTTGTCTGAAGAGTCTGGTGCCGTCGCGCAACAAATAATCCAACATTTGTGGTTCATAAGAGGGTCAAACCACCTCAGGCATTCCTTCTCACGTTGGAGCTGCACGCTCCAGTGGCATGAAGAAAGCGCAGGCTCAGTTTGTTCTATTCTATTTGAGGGCCGATACAAAGGGAAACATCTCAGGTTACCAGGCTACTCGAGGATAAATACAGGAATACATTGTTGCGAAGTCGCCTGATGCCTCAGAGTAATAAAACTCAAGTCCAGCGAATTCTCCTCAGTGGCTCTGCAGCGCTTCACCTGTCACCAGGTCCCTCTACGTTCAGTTCCATGTAGGAATATTAAATAATACCAGGGTTACCATGCCGGAACCTCCACCTCCTCCGCAGTTTTTTGTGAGGACATAGATTAGTATTTGTATGCCGAGGCACTCGCCGTCACCCTTCGGGACTCCCGACGGCGCGGAGCTCCGAGGTCAAGTGGCCATCTTGTTGCGTGACCAGACCATGCCTCCCTTGTTTTGATAATTTTAAAATATTTGTTTCCACCACACTTCAGAATTACCAAAAAATGTGCTTCATTTGGGTTTTTCTAATTCTGAAATATCTGCACAGTTAATTTACAGACATTTAAATTTTGTTGTGTGCTAGAAAAAAATAACATGGTACAGTCTTCCTCAAGCACTCTCCTGAGCCAGCATGAGTGTCACATAAATCCTTTCACTTAATCAATAGAGAAAGAAGATTCAATGCCAAGGTTCAGAGTGAGACATTTGACTTCTGTCTTTGCATGCACAACGAATGTGACCAGATAAAAAAAAAATGTAAAGGCCTGTTTACAGAAATAAAGCACTGGTGGACAAATACAGTAAATCAAAAGCAAGTAAATGTGAGTTACAAACCACAAACAACAGGCGGAATGCATTATGTTGTTAGCAAACCAGACGCTTTGACCTAAAAACACACTTACCTGCGCAGCTCTCCCTTGGAGGGCCCAGGAGGGCTGGGCCTGTTGTCTTCTCTTATTGGCTGACCTTAGGTCAGCCAATGAGGTGAGGCAGCAGTCCCCATCTCTTCACACTGTGGGATGGTGTCGGTGAGAGTTGCTGACCCCACCCCCACTCTGTGACAAGGTGTCAGTGATCAAGACATTTCAGGGCTTAAAACTAAAGTACCCAGACCCGAGGCAATCAGTGACCCTTCCCCTCATCATGAGGGAGAAAGGCCCGAGGGGCTTTACCAGTTAAAGAGGCCACGCCAACAGGAGCTGTGACATCTTCAGCCCAGCAAAGTTCGACTCGGTTAGCCGGAAGCCTGAGGATTTAAGGGCATATCTAGCTCCTGGCTGCCTGACCTGAAAACAAAGAGTGTCTGTCAGACTGACCTTTGCTCAGCCTGACAGACACTCTTCTTGTTGGGCAAAAGGTGAGAGCGCTTTGTTCATTATGGACCTCTGCAAATTGCAGAATGTAGGAATTTAGAGAGGGCTCTGGAACATGGGCATTCTGTTCTCTACTGGTAAATTGCTCACCTTTGCAGAAGCACAGGACAGCTTCAGTGTGAGACTTGAGCTGTTTTTCAGTATACTAAATTGACACAGATGTCAAGTTTTCCGAACGCACCTCAGGTGACAGAAACACTGACAACCCTGCTCAACCTTGCGCAGGGTGGGAGGTTGATGTTTTACCTCTATAATACACTGGGGCCCATTACGATGCCGGATGGATGACCATCTGCGCTGGGGCGGAAATCGTCCTGTTTCCCGCTCCAGGTGCGGTCATTGCGACCACCAAATTACAATGGTACAACAGAGGCCTTTTTCTGTCCGCCGTGGTCTGTCAGGCTCCACACGCTTTTTTGGTAGGCAAGGGTGGGACGGAGCCAACAGAGAAAGACCGGTGTTCGGAAACATGTTCTGTCCACCAACCAGATTACGATGTTGCAAACAGCCCTTCCCACCCCTGCGTAAAAACCACCACGTCACGGATGGTGGAAACATAACAACAGAGAGGATAAGCCGATACAGTACCCATCAGAACCATCGGACCCGCGCTACAGGCCTTCCTGCAGCTCTACCTGATGCACCTCTGGCAGACAAGACGCCGCCGCGTTCAATAGCAGAGGTATGAACCAATCATCTCCATGCATGTAACCCCTGGATAACTACAAATCCCAGCAAGTGCTGCGGCACCACGATGAATGTGGCAACCTACCAAATGCAAAGTGTGTGGCCCACACAATTCCCATGAGTGACCCTCGGTGCCCCTGAAGAAAAATGGGACCAGTTGCAGAGCACGCACACCGCAAGATCTAAAATGTACGGTGCCGAAGGCTTGCATTGGCTGATGGCTCATTCGCATAGTGTGTGTCACACCGCTATGGCATGGAAGCTGCGACAGCAATCATGCAACATTCACTTGGGGCCAATGCATGTCATCGCTGCGGATGCCAATAGGAGAACTGGCTCAGGGCACGTGCGTCTGGCCCCATTTGTTGGCAGGGTCACATGTCCAGTGACACCTGTGCTGGGTGGCTGTGGGGTGGGGGGGTAAGCCAGCCCTCTGGGAGTGGCTGGTACATCAGAACAACTAGAATAGTGACCACCTGGTCACTACACTGTGAAGGTATGAGAGAATGTGACCAGTGAGTCAAGTCTTCACACACATGGTATGTCCAAGGAAAGGAGAGTTAAATTACATACATAGTCATACCTCGTGGCCAGCATGGACTGAAATGAGGATGAAGTAAAAAAGGACAAAGGTCACTCGCACTGTACCAATGCTGTCCAATGAAACATCCAACCTGTGAATAGCCCTTGACATCTGACTGGCGTCTCTTGGCCAGGGGTCATCTTGTAAAGGGCCACTGACATGGGCAGAAAATCAGAGACGTCCATTCTCCACAAATCAAAAATACTTGTAATCCCTAGCACTCCCAACACACTTACTGGTGTGGCATGCAGTGTGCCAAGCTGCCATTGACTGTAAATGTTCCCACACACATCATAGGAGGGCACATGTGGAACAAACAAACATAGCTCAGACCGACATCATCGGCCATTGATGGCCATGTGGGCATGCATACACAATCCATGTGCATTTGTGCCTCATTCAGGTGAACATTGCAATGTCTGTGATGCTAAATCCCCACATCCTCACACAGGACTGACCCCATGATGTCCACATGTGTCTGGCCCCCGTGCCGTACATCCATGTTGCGTTGTTCAGATAACGCTCACTTCCCTCATCCCGTAATGTTGTTGAGAATAGGGGAACTAAAGTATGCGGCAGTGCAGGGACAGCAGCTACTAGCAACTCAGCACTGATATTGGGAAACACAAGTGCCGTGCCATCTAGCCACAGGGCATCTCATCCTTGATGAAGCAGTGTACTATATGCCATACAAATCGACCTCTTTGGATGTTGCAATGTCAGTATGGCGAGTGAGCGAAGAAAAACAATGTCTGAATGCAGGGCACTTGTGCATTTCACGTGAACATGAGTCCTCTCTATGTTGTGGTTGTGTGAGTGTCTGGGTAAGCTGTTCACCACATCTCCTCTATAACTCAGCTCATGCTCGTGTACCCTGACATACGTAGGAGGAAAACACCCATCCTTTGACTCGTCCCCGACCTGTCGACAATGGAGGACATCGAAAACATCCAGAAACTCTGTTTTGATCGCCGCACACTACGGAAACTATGTGCCCAGTTGGAGCCCCATGTGAAGTCCAAATGAATACATCCCTCTGCATTGTCTGCTACAGTGAAGGTTGTGGCTACACTGCATTTTTCTGCTACTGGGTCATTCCAGTACACTGTGGCCAGCGCCGGTGGGATGTGACAGCCCATGATCAGCATGGTGGTGCGTGACGTCCTGTCAGCATTGATGCCTTACAAGGACAGACATGTCCACTTCCCGAGGAGGGATGAATTGGCAGATGTGAAGGTGGAGTTCCATGACCTGGGAGCATGCACGGTCTAGCGGGTGGGCCGGGTGGGCGAGGCCCACCCCAACATGATCCGTGGCCCTGGCAGTGACAGCACGAAGGCCAGTAGTAAATGGTCACATTCATTCTGCCGTAGGTCTCGTTGTTAAAGCGCCGGGATACTCTTTTTGAGTCGCCGCGCGCTATATAAAAAGAAATATAACATAACATAACATAACATAACGTACGTCTAAACGTTGATCATCTTCCTGTCCTGGGAGTTGTGGATGTTGGCCAGAGCCCTCTCTCACAGACACCCCCAATCACACATCTCCATTCAGAAACGTGGGCTGTGTCCCCGCCTACTCGTGCAGATAAAATATGGGCATGGTGAAGGGGACAAATCCTCTCTTCTGCACCAGGTAACCTTAACCGTAATGCTCAGTGGATATCTCCTTTTCAATTCCACAGGGAGAAGAAAAATCTATTTCTCCGGATTCACCTTACCTGGTCACTGCAGCTGCTTATCAGATCTGGCAGTGAGTTGGACCTGAGCAGGTGAGAGAATGTCCGGCTATTTGTTCTTCACAAAATCATCTGGGAAGGCCCAGCAAGACACATACTTCCTGTATACTTCAATTAAAAATTTTGTATCTCAATCAAGGCTCTGCCATGGATGTAAGCCAACGATAAAAAGGTCCAGATTACATGTGAATAATGATCCTGCTAATCCTTTGTCTGTTGGTAGTGTTGAAATGCTGATAAACTGCATTTGATGTGGATAGCTGAGTGGGTCACTGCCTATGTCACAGAGATACTTGGGTAACTTGCAGTTCAGAAGTTACAATCCCATCATAGGACAGGGACCTAGGAACTGGCATCAAAGAGCTGCATGAGAACCCGAATTAATGGTCACAACCTAGCTACATTTCTGGGTTGTAATATAGTCATAACTTTCCCAGTCTTCCATTATTTAAATGGTGCCATAGAGAGTTGTTTTTTGGGGCAGAAGTACACCTTGATCTGCAAAGCCCACCCATAACCAACTGGGATGGACATAAAATCCTGAGTCAGTGCTTCTCCCGACCAAATACCCTTAAAAATCCTGCCCACCAGCATGGTTGGCATGTGACTCACAGACCTTGTAATCCTCATTGGCTTTCGTGACATTCCCTGTAGACTGATGTACTTACATACTTGCATGATTGATTATACAATGTGTGTGTGATGCGAAGTACTGTCACACCCTACACTGATATCAGTAGGGTTCAACAACAAATGAAATGTACATGAGAGAGTGGCTATGTAGAGATGAGGGGGCGCTGGAGGAGGGTGACAGTGAGGGAATCCGAGGAGGAGGTCATGAGTAAGAGCCTGAGAAGTGTCACTTGCCAGATAATCTCACCCCAGGAAACCTCCTACTCCCATCAGGAGGACTGTTTATGGACAAAACACACTTTTTGGGAGTTCAAACATCTAGAAAGAGATTTTGGAATGAAAGAATACATTTCACTGTCCCTTGTAAAACTGAGGAGAGATAAAGGAGGGCCCTGAAGCAGGCCTGGCTAGAGACTTAAGTGACAAATCTGGCCCGCAGTGGCCCACCCGAATGCATCATTGGCCCGCCCAAAAAAAAATACCTGGAGCCGGGCCTGCCTGGGAGGAATACAATATGTTGATGTGAACCATTGATGGTACCCACATAGGCCTCATTCCACCACAGGCAAGTGAACCCATGTCTAGGAACAGCAACACTACCACTCCCTCAAAGTGCAAGTGGTATGACAGGCAGAGGAGATCATCTCACACGTGTGCGCAAAGTATCCGGGCTCAGCACATGACTGCTACATCTGGCAGAACAACACCATCCCCCCCGTTCACAACCCACACATGCCCAGTGACAATGACAGTGGAGAGGAAGAAGGCCTTAACCAGCATCAACAGCTCATCGTCAACTACTTCTGTTGAGTTTGAGTTATCAATGAGCAACCATGACTGTGTCTGTATGCCTTGCTGTTGTGTCACAGACTTTGAAAATTGTTACTGAGATTTTGCACACATACTGGACCATGCGCAGGATCAGCGAACTTGGGCATGCAGGGACTGTGCACCCGAAGCACCCCAACGCACAGGACACAATTGCTAGACTGGCACACTAGCTCTCCTACTCACTCAGAGGCATTCAAGCACCTGTCCACAAGTAGATAAGTTGAAGACAAGAAACGTTTTTAAATGTGAAGTTTTTACTACAGTGTCAAAGCAAGCAACATACGTGCCACAACAGGTTAAGAATGCATGAGTACCTAACCAGTAACCACAGTGACATATCCATTTAACATGAAGCAAGATGTCGCATCAATAATCCCCCTGGACGTAGACCCATGAGCATATCCCCGACCCCTATTGGATGTCCCTGGTCTATGACCTTGGTAAACAACCTTTACAACGCAACTTTTACATCGCAGAGCCTTTACAACGCAACCATTACAACGCAAACTATTACAACGCATTGCTCTGGGGGGCGCTCTAGGATAGGGAATAGGTTAATTTACTATCCAATAACCTTCCCAAGTGTCCACGGGGACTGGAGTTGGAACAGTAAATTAAACAACTCACTATCCAGCACCCCAAAGCTATATGCGTTGTAATGGACTGCGTTGTAATACTTGCGTTGTAAAGGCATGCGATGTAAAAGCATGCGTTGTAATGTCATACATCCATGAGCTTTGTTAGCAGACCCCATTCCTCTGCCTATATAAGGTGACATTTGCATCACATTTGCTGTTTTGCTCTCATCACTGGCTGGATCACATTCCAAGTGTAGAGCATCTAGCCCGCATTCCCTTGTCATCCAAAGGGGGTCCGTTCTCTTGTAGCTGTGAGACTTTGATGGGTGAGGGTTCTAGGGCCAATGTTCTCCAACCATGGCCAGAATGTTCAGACAGTACTCCAGGACTGTGCAGAGAATAAGCTCTGCGGACACCTTTCATGTGACAGACATATACTAAGGTACTTGCCGGGCACAAGTCCTAAAAATAGAAGTGGTCGATCTGACCAAGTACGACAAAATGCAAATGACCCCACAACATCATGAAGTAGCGCTATTGAAAGAAGTAAAATAGTGCGACTAAAATGATTAGTGCAACTACTGGGACAGACTAACCCATCTGACAGCCTTACAATGTCTGCATTGATATACAGGGACAGAGCAAAAGCATGCCTCCCTTAAGTACCTGTGAAGAGAAGGCAATCGAAGAGCCTATGTGTCCCTCTGTGGCATCTACATGCAAATGTAAGGTTCAAGGCGGCCCCCAGTCAGCATGTACAAACAAAAGGAGGCTAGATGGCCCCTTTACCTCAGCCCGGCTGGAGGTGAAAAAAGGCTCACTTGCTGCCTGCATGTTGCTGCTGGGAATGGAAAGCAGTCACCGGGCAGGTGCTGCTGAAGGTGTCCCGGTATCTGGAAAGTACTCCGGGACAAGTAAGCATATTTCACTTGGGACCAACTTCCTGGCAGGAGGGATGGCGTCCATCCCGTGCAAAGAGGGGGGGCACCGTGTACCTGCGTGTACACCAGACTCGAGCACTGGGTACTTGCAAAACAACAACCCCATGTACTATTTGTGCACTTCAGCTGCATAATGGAAGCCGGACTCATGCCAGATGACAATGTCCACGACGGTCAGATGACAGCCTCCACTTGCTCAGGCCTGTGGTACTAAGCGAAACAAACCACAGAGCTCACCATAGTCCAAGAGAATGCAGACAGGGCTAAAGTGAGAGAGCTGGATGACAGTTCTTGTCAGGAGGCGTGAAAAAAGGGAAACGCTCATTGAATTAGTCACCAACAGTTACTGTTGCTGTAAAGTAGTTACGAATCCAAGGAGGCACAGGCATCTTAGAAGGCAAACAGTTCCAAAAGATGATCCAATTCATCTTCAGCGAAGAGGACCAGCATCACATCCAGCTGTATGAAGGCTCCTCGCACGACAAAGTTGCAAGGAGAAGTCCATCGCAACCTGGGAGAGGTTTGATGAAGGCATTGCACAGGAGCCATTGCACAAACGCACAGGCACAGCTGTTTGCCTGTCTGACACATTGGAGCGCATCCCATAAACGTGTTTCACCAAAGCAGTCTTGCACGTGGACCAACAAGGAGTCACCCACAGCTCATGATCCAGGTGAGCAAGGTATGTGTTTGAAAGGCAGACATCCATGGCCCACTCAATCAGACATCTTCTGTAGGAAAAGACAGGTTCCACGCAGGTGAAATAAGAATAGAGGAATGTTAGCCTGTAACTGATGCCCAGCACAGCCAATGGGACACATCCAAAGAGAAGCTGCATGCGGTCACGGTAAAGTTGCAACTGACTGGGCTCGGCCTGGACCACAGGACGGTCAGACATGGCATGAGAGCAATCTCAGAACTAGCGCTCAGGTGTACAGCCAAAGTAATGATCTGAAACCGCTAAATGCAGTGTGCAAATTGGAGGAATGACACCCGGTGGTACTCCCAGAAAAGCATGGAAGGAAAGGACAAGACCAGAGCCCACAAATCTGATAATAAGTGTGCAACGGCATTCAGTATCAGATGCTATCAATAATTTGTGTGTCAGTTCACCACAAAAATAGGAGGAGAGCTGTGTTTAGCAGTCGCTGAATCGAGCGGGCCAGTCAAGAGAACCTGGAATTCAAAGGTCTCCGGGCTGATGTGGGAGCAACTACTTGTCTAAACAGAGGCCTATTGTTCCTGCACACTCAATGAAGTATGCTTTTGCTGTGAGAATGTGAGGCCACAAATGACTATCCACAATCACTTATGGGGGAGTTAGCAGAGCATTGCCACAAAAAGGACACGTTGCGCAACTGTTCCCATATACGTGATGCCTGGCCTGTGCACGCAGCTGTTGTGCTCATGCAGGAACAACTAAGTACGTTTGGAAAATAGATTTGCCATGGGTATGTTGTCAGGGACTGGTATTCCTGGGGTTAAACATGAATAAATCACACATGTCTTATGAAAATCCCTGTACAACAGTACTTGAGTGTGTGAATGCGACAATGTCACCATCGTCCACATGACAGGATGTTGTGTGATGCTGGCTCCTGTGGGCACACTGCTAAGGATTTCATTGGTCTGCGCTATGTGATCTGTGACAACCTCCGTCATGTCCAAGTTGATGTTATTAGGGGGATGGGAGCACACTGCTTCACCTTCCAGGACAGGTCACCCCTTGGCAGTCTGGGAAAAGCAGTTCAGTCATGATGCTTACATGTCATGTGGCAGGGAGAGATACTGAGATTCAAGTGGATTGTGTCAGCTTCCTCAGCAAACACCGATCACAATGTATCTTACCTCTACTGATGTTGGATGACAAAGCGACACACATGTGTCTAGGGAATCACAGCACTGACCTGCACCAACCTTGCTGACACACGACAACGTTGACACGAGTAAGCATTTCTGATGAACTCCATTGGCCAGAATGCTAAGGAGTGAACTGTGTTGGGAGGTGTAGTTGTGTGCTCCAATCCTCCTACTGTACATGTTGTAGTGTTGACCGGTGTTATCTTGAAGGCATATTGTACAGTGTTGCCTAGTGGTGTGCTTTTGCGGCTATTCCATAATCTGTGAATGCACTGGTATTTAGATGTATCTTCCCAACTTCCTCCACTCCCTCATTAGATTTTTGCTTTTACATATGCGGATACATTGCAATGTAAGTTGACATGCGACTTACTGTGATGTAAATGCTCTTTAAACAAAGGCATACTGTGTGAGTTGTGTTCCTTGGCCAATGTGTGACGTCATGCCAGGTGAGCGTTGTGAAATCCTTTAATGAATCATTTTGTCTCTGGAATTCACTCCTTTGGAGACTCATGAGCAGCATCATCGTTGTGGTGTCATCATGGCTTTAAGTGGAAGATTTTCCAATGTTAGATGCAAGCCATAGTTGCTGCTTCTTTATCTAACATTGACTAGGCAAGTAGTCCAGAGTTGTAGTTGGTATCATGTTACTTGTTGTATCATATATCTAGGTGCAATAGCAGTGACAGAAACATGCTAGTCCTGTAGCCCAATCTGCTAAGCCCAGATTTATGTCTGAGGTTTTTAGGCCACGCCCTTAATTACATTGACTAGGCCCCTTTGAGAGACCCCCCAGTTTTTTCATCCCACTTAAAGCCCTTTTGTACCTACATTGCTCATTAGCGATGTGACAGGGCTAAAGGACCAATTAATTTTTACTGATGTTGTATTTCCGAGGACATGTCCTCTGATACTGACTTGCTGCTCATCCAATTCAGTTAATGCTTGGACATTTGTGTCATTTCAATGTGTATCTGACTACTATGCCACCACTTCATGATTTGTGTTGTGCTTTTTGTGCTTACCTCCTGTGGTTTGTGAGGTTTGACAGAGTTTCCATGCATGTGTCGTGTTGATCCGAGTCTTTCTGCTTTGAGGCAATGGGACCTGCACATTTGCTTTTTGTGGTTGCGTTCTTTTATTATGCTTTGCAGTTGCATGTGACTTCATCAGTGACACTGTGAATCGTGTGGCCTCTCGATGACATTAGCTGTATTTGTATGGCCTAAACACTTATGGGGGTTTCCAGAGTTGGCTACCAAGTACAGGATGTGGGGGTCATTTGGCTCCATGCTGTTTTTGAGGGGAGCTAGTGGGCCCTGTGCAAGTTTTGGTCTTGCTGTCCGGTTTCAATGACCACTCCCCAGTAAGATGTCTAGTTACCTACTGGGAGGCACTGTCGACAGAGTTAGCTGCCACATGGCTGTGGGGTGGGGTCGGTGAGCGATACTGTTTGGGAGGGAGGCGAGGGTGCATGAGCTGACCACCTTCCTTTGAGGTTGAGCTGATTAAGGAAATGTTGTCCTTGTGATCTATTCATATTGTAAGCGTGCATTCCACATGAGTTTGATGTGGGCGGGGGATTGGAGCTCACTTGTTGTGCACAACGGTGCATTGTAGTGTGATCATTTTATTGGTACTTACCAGCCTCCAGTCACCCATCGATTCATGTGAAACTCTCTGGATGCATTATGCCAGACACCTTCTCCTTCCATTCAGTGAAGGTTAGTGGTTTGTTTGGGCCCAATGCTTGACCCGGCCCTTGAGGTCACCCCACCGCTTCCTGATGTCGCGCACAGTGTGTAGGGTGGTCCCTCCAGCATTGACTTTGCTGTGGATCCTTGCCCACATCTGATTCTTGCACGCAAGTGGGGTGTGTTGGACTAGGTGCCCAATCAAACGTGGTTCTACCCTGATTATCTCGTCTGCCATCAATTTCAACTCTGAGTCAGTGAATTTGGGCATTGTCTTGGGGCATGGTGCAAATGAATGAGGGGTGCAGGGTGCAAGGTAGTGCTGGAGATATGTGTAGTGTGTGGGTGAGATTGGTGTTGTGTGGAGATAGGTGGGTGTGATGTTGTGCAGTGTGAGTCAATGGTGTCCTATCTCTCTGTCTTGGCTTGTGGTGTGCAAAGGATGCTGGCCCAGGAAGGGGTTGGAATCATACTGTGGTATGTGGGTGTGTCCACTGAGTGATGACCTCCAGATGTCTCTTCCATGCTGCGCATGGCTTTCATTACCAGGAGCAAGTTGGGGGGTATCATTGTGGCGTGTGTGTTGTGATTGATGGCAGCAGGGAGTACAGGCACACTTCAAGTGTTATTGTGGGGTTGGTTCCGTCCGCCATTCATTTGGCCTATGTGCGTGCGCGGCGGTCGAAGGCAGTGCTCGGTCTGCCAGCTCTGCATTCTCATCGTAATTGGCCGTGCTCTGATGCTGCGGCAGGGGCAGCCTTTTCAAGCCGTCGTACAGTTTACCCCATCCGCTGCGGTCGGATTTGCAGCTTTACCGACCGTGGTGGACAGTCTTTTGTGACATCTGTCTGCCGCGGTCTGATTTTGCGTACATTGCATCATAATATGACTGACGGAAATGCCGCGGGTCATGTGGGGGGATTATTCCTGATGCCTTTGGAGGGCTTTTCCGTTTTCCATAGTAATTGGGCCCTAAGAGCAGACAAGGGAGGAAACCTTTGAAAGCAAGGCCACAATGTGAGGTGGACTGCCCCTGTATCAGTCATAGAAAAAGAGTGGGCATTAGCAGTGGCGGCTGGTGATATTTGAAAGTGGTGAGCAGTAAAATTCTTGTCACACTGCACCGCAGTGAGCGAGCATAGCAAGTGAGCTGGAACAACCTATGGGCGGTTTGGGGGGGTTCTCCCCCCGCAAAAAATCTGAAAGAAGAGTGGACAAATGGTGCATTTTAAAGCAGATTTAAGAAAGCAAGAAGGTTAATAAAGCAATTGTGAAAGTGCAGTAATTACATTAATAAAGAGATGTCATATAACATAGGGGTAAAAAGTTAAGCCTTTCAAAAAAATACTTAGCGCAGAAATAGTAAACCTATGTTGATATGCCAGAACAGAACCAAGCTACGTGGGTCAACCCCACATCCTTGACCATGCTGCGAAAGCAGCAATAACTGTCTCGAACACCATAGCATAACAGTCGAGCCTTTGTATAATACACTCTGTTAAGATGCTTGAAATAAATTAACCAATGCCAACCATTAAGAGAAATAGACCTAACAACTGAGCAGCAATAAGACCATTGTGGATCACTAATAGGTATCCCCAAACCTCCCTGCCAGTCCAGCACATAGATTGCAGAGTTAGGCATAATATTGTGTCACATAAATAAATTGTGGAAGTCTCTTCCTAACAAAAAACTTAAAGTCAAGCAAATTATATTCCCTGTTAAAAGCAGCAAATAAAAACACAGAGTATCAAACAGCCGTGAGAGTCGCAGGATTTATCTGCATAACATTACCAATGGAATTTCTTCCTTGCATCTCTGCATTGTGAATTTGTTCCTGAATGAAGTTTACCATAATCTACAGCATTTATGACACTTCCCCATGTGGCCATGTGGCCGATGATTCCACTGACTGGAGAAGCTACTGCTCCGTTCTAATGAGTCCGAGGGAGACTGCAATGCGTGCATAGCTGCCATGCCATTTTAGCTTTTGCTTAATAATAATATTAAAATGCTCCTGGCAGTTTTTTTTCTAATGCAAAAACAACAATTGATGGACAGAATGCAGAACAATGTCATACATTCACCCCAGTACAGAGATCTGGGCCTAAATCCATCGTTTTTTTGCACTCCACACCACCCCAGTTCAGACATAGCCATATGCAAATCAGCCTTGACCCTGTGCCTCATGGGAACAGTCCAGCCCGAACTGCCAAGCCGTGTCTTTTCTGACATATGGCCATGTCAGAACTGGGGTAGTGTGGAGTGCAAAAAAACGACGGATTTAGGCCCAGATCTCTGTAATGGGGTGAATGTATGACAATGTTCTGCATTCTGTCCATCAACTGTTGTTTTTGCATTTGTCACCCCGAGTGGGACGGGTATGCTCAGACATGAGTCCCGTGCTCTGCACACCACTGGAGTCAAGCTATCCTGGCTGATGACGGCTGATAGCCAGAAACCGGTCCTAGGATGCTTGATTCCGGTCCAGGGAAGACATGGCTTGGCAGTTCGAGCTGGACTGTTCCCATGAGGCACAGGGTCAAGGCTGTTCAGACGTGAGTCCCATGCTCACTTTGCTCACTTTGCTACTGGAGTCAAGCAAGCCCGGCTGAAGACGGCTGTAATGCCAGAAACCGGTCCTGGGAAGCTGGATTCCGGTCCAGGGAAGACATGGCTTGGCAGTTCGGGCTGGACTGTTTCCATGAGGCACAGGGTCAGACTGATTTGCATAAGGCCATGTCTGAACTGGGGTGGCGGAGTGAGCTAAAGAATGGTGATGGATTAAACCAAGATCAGTTGACTGGGGGTGAGTGTTTGTATTGTCAACGCTCCGTCCATCATCACCTTTGGTTTTTCTTTGTTCGCCCTAAGTTGGCAGGGTATGCTCAGACATGAGTCCCTTGCTCACTTTGCCACTGGAGTCAAGCAAGCCCGGCTGAAGACGGCTGTAATGCCAGAAACCAGTCCTGGGAAGCTTGATTCCGGTCCAGGGAAGACATGGCTTGGCAGTTCGGGCTGGATTGTTCCCATGAGGCACAGGGTCAGACTGATTTGCATATGGCCATGTCTGAACTGGGGTGGCGGAGTGAGCTAAAGAACGGTGATGGATTAAACACAGATCAGTTGACTGGGGGTCAATGTTTTTATTGTCAACGCTCCGTCCATCATCACCTTTGATTTTTCATTATTTATAAAATGCCCCCATGGGCCTTACCTGGGTTTGTGAACTGACCCGAGTTAGTTCAGGCGACGTCAGCAGGCAGTCCAGTGATAATTTCAAAATTCAGAGTCCGTCTATGACGCATTTAAAAAATGCACTCCTACCGGCAACTGCCACAGTCACTGCAGACTCATGCGCAGGACGCCTTCTGAGGTGGTCGAGTCAGCGCAGACTCGATTCCTGCTTCCCACCTGCGTCACCCTTTCCCAACTCATCACAGGGAGGGGTCCCACCCACGCCCTAGAACGAGTTGGGAAAGGGTGTGGTGACAAGCTCCAGTCTCTCTTATTGACGTGGAAGGTTAGCGATCCCGGGCTTGTATTCAAAACGCCGGGGCTAACTTTACCTTCACATCATTAGGGGGTGGACCCTACTGTTTGCAGCTGGGTTGTTGCCGAGCTGATGACATCACAGCCTTCAGCTATGTTCTAGTGAGTGCAATTTTATTACAAGCATAGAACCTGTTTGACTCCAGTAAAAATGTTATGCACATGGAGTTTGCTTGTCTACAGGTACATACTTTTTGGGAAGGTGTGATGGACAGATTGCACCAATAAGGGGAGGGGTAACCACACTCAAACAATACCTAATCAGGGTAGCCCCAAATCAAAGAAAATAAAAATCAGGTATAAATTTGCAGTGTTAGCTACAGTGCTTGATAAATGACTTTTACTGGCTGAGGCCACCGGGTTCCCTGGGCAACAGCTGAGGAGGGACAAAAGAAGCTAACGAGAAGGGATGGAAGATTGACAGAGGACCCTGCAGAATGGTGTCAGTGATAAAAGAAATGTCGGATTCCTTGGAAAACAGACCACCTTGAGAGAGTACTGTAGAAGGGAAAATAATATGGAAAATTGGGCGAACCCAAATAAAAGTGCTGCTTGCGCAGAGACTGTTTGTGTATTTGAAAGCATTTTGGTGTCTTTCTGCATGTACTCCCCTCGAGGTTAGTATCAAATTACATTTCTAAATTTAGTCAAGATAAAAATATATGCAATCAATTGCCCTAAAATGATTATGCTTGAGAGAAATAGTGTTTTGGGACTGACTAGCACGCTTGTAGGGAAAATGTTAGAGGCACTTACAGCTGTGCACTGTGATCCTTGTAGATGTTACTGAAAGATGTTACTTGCTTATAGTTTGTGAACAAAAAATGAAACTACAATAAAGCTGACACTGACATTACAAAATCATTGGGGATTTTTGAGAAATGTCCTTCTTAACTGCTTACATGAGGTAGAACAAAGAAAGATGCTCAGCATCAAGGTGGACATTTTCCTCCATCCCTCTAGTAAGGTTTCTACGGATCAAATTTTTGGTAAAATCCACCTCAATGACAGCAGATAGGGCAGGCCAATTCATTAGTATCGAAGTGCAAGGGAGGTCAGTCGTATTCTTTCCATGAACGATGTGAATAGTCCTTACCTTGGCTCTCTGCCTCACACTTGTCCCTGGCAAGGGAGGCAGGATCCATATTTTTCAATACTGGGCAAAACATAACGTCAAACAGTTTGATGTCTGATATTCCGATAGCTGTCCCCTTTAGCCACCACCAGGAAGTACACAACCACGTAAAGGGACTGAAACATGAGATCCACATGTAATTGCAGAAGAGCACCAACAAAGTTCTGCCAAGACACAGACGGTTCAAAGTTTTTGTTGAACCCTTACATACAGGTTGACACAGGTAGCCAGGTAGAGTTTAGTGGACTTCCTTATTGGTTCCAGGTAAATATGTACATCAGCCCTTATTCTTGGTGCCAGCCATTTCTCCAGCCCCACCAGGAGTAGCCTCCCTGCTGCTCAGCCCATCTCCAACTGTCACCACTCATCCACACCGGCACCCAGGTATTCCATTCATCACAGCCACACCAACGTTCCGATACCATCGCTCACTCTGGCTGTGCAGCTAGGAGACAGCTAGGCTGGATTACATAGAAAAACACTTAAGAGGATATAATATTATCCCCTTCCTTTTAAAAGAAAAATGAAAGTGTGAGAATACATGGGAATAACAATACACAAGAAAATAGACAGAAGAAGAAATAGTTCTTACTCAGGGAAGCATAGCTAAATACCACTCCACACGAGTAGGAACAGTGCATAATCTGAAGGAAGGAAAACTATTGACAGGTAAGATTAAATTAAAAGCAAGCAACAGTCCCATCCTTCCCAAAAAACAAATTCAAAATGTAGAGAAGGGTGGGCCACACCCCAGGACAAACGCCCAAGTGTAAAAACAGGCAATAAGGGTGAAACCAACACGAAAAAATACAAGTGTACCACAAAGTGAAAAACACAGAGGGTACACACAGTTAGGCACAGGGCGACTTACACACAACATAAGACGTGCAGCGTAACGCGACTTACAAATACATCAGACTCAATATGCAGCCCAAACGTGCAGCGCAAGACGACATACACACATAACGCAACCTAATGTAAAATGTAAAAATGGGGCTAACACCCATAAGCACACTCCCTATGTAGGGATGTACCCTTGGACTGGACAACATGTAAATGAGACCAATACCCATAACCCAACCCGGTGTAAGGGTTAACATCATAAACAGTTGTATGTGGGAACCAATCCATAAGCCCAGCCCCATGTACAAGTCACTTAACGTAAAATGTGGAAATGGGACTAGTACCCAAACCAATCTTTCATGTAAGTGAATAATCTGTGACTACCACCCACTAAAATACATGGGTCACCCATCTTAAGTGAAGCGTAAACTGTGGTATCACACAACTTTACTAGACATGAACTTTAAATCATGTAAACTCTACACAAATACCTCATGTAAGAAAAAAATGTAAAACCCAAGACTCTTGCCGGGGAGCGACCTCTCACCCGAGTTGTGCTACTCTGGGCACACACACAGGTACCATGCATCCCATGTGAACACTGTAAACAATTGTGGACACATAAAACTTTGGCATCAGAGTACTCAATGAGGAAATGTCTAAAGTTTACAGAATTGGCCGAAGGATCAAAAAATCACCTAAAAGTACCACAAGAAAAACGATATATATGGAAATACACAGATGTATACTTAAACCAGTTGTGACCAAATCACATGTAAGCTAGCTTGTAACAAGTTAATCCATGGAGACAAAAAAAAACACGAGTCAGTTTTAAATATCACAGTCTTGTTGATCTTCCCATACCTCTCCTCCAGCTAACTTGACCAAGGCATAGCACACAGGGGCACACACCACAGTGCCTGCACATCCAACTAGATGCCAGTGTCAATAGGGTGTCCTTTCTGGCACTTACCACCGTGCCTAGAACAGCAACAAGTCTCCAGCGTCCACAGGGTTCTATTTACTTGAAAGGCTTGCCTTACGAAGACAGACAAAAGAGAAGATCCGCAAATGATCTTAACACGTGTTGTCCCCAGACTCTATCTGGTTTTGCTCAAACTTAATTGAAAGAGGCGTAGTTGGCAGTAAACAACCACACAAGGTAGAAAACATATTGATACTTGATAAGTGCCTCCAAACACAAGATAGCAGCGCGTTTTCAGACGTCCCGCCAGATGGCTCACGGCACGTCGGTGCACAAAAACATCCCAAAGCAGCGCAGGATTGCTGCGTGGCAGTAGTGACACAGTGAAAGTCTGTTCCGTCACAGGAGAAAACGGTGACTCTGCGCGACTCCCAAAGATGCCGGTAAGTTTGCGCGTGCTGAAGCTGACATGCGCCGCTATTTCAAACCGCATACAACGGTTAAACAGTCACTTGTACAGGGGCAACCAATAATCATGAAAAGATCATTAAAAAAAAAAATTATACGTTGTGCATTTTCTCACCATAGAATTGACACATTGGCACAGCAGGTGCACGATTGACAGGAACCGCCGCCGCTTGTCGCAAAATAAAGACCAATGCATCCTTTTTTCACCTCCATGAAAGGACACAATTCCCCACGCTCCAAGCAAAATGATGAAGAACTAGTAAACCTCCAGACAACACCAGATGTGTATATCCATTTGGATGTGGAAGAAAGTTACTGTGAGATCTGGAAGTAGTGGGAATCGCATGTCCTTATTTGTGCTTTCCATGTGACACCAAAGCACAAGACTTGACAAAACCACACGCGCTATGTGGCGCTTATGAAGATCATACACTGAGACTGACTAAACAGCCTCTTTTTTTTTTTTAACCAAAGACATGCTACCCGCTGTCCATTATGCTGTTTTTAATTGCCTGTTGTGTGCATCGTTGGTGAAACAATACTGTTGATGCGTTGTTTTGGGCTTGCAGCACTTCTATGGCACTTGCAAGACTGCGTAAATACATAACAGTGAATACTACTTCTAAACGCGTTGTACTACAGGGGAAAATTTGTGGAATTTCGGCTGCTACTGGTTTGGACCTATGAGGGTGAGCTTTTGTCACTGGCAGCCCCCCCATGTCAAGTGTCAGTTTAACCGCAGCATTGCAGTTTTGAAAAGAGGTGTGCACTGTTTACAAAGCGGGCAGTCTTACCTTCTTAAGGAGTCTCTGCTTCTTCATCCACGCCTTCACTGAGGTCCCACAGGACCTTCCCCAGCACGGATGCGCTGGGAGCCACCTGGCGCTGCCCCAACAGCGTGCCACCATCTTGGAAATAGTGGCACTACACAAGCAGAGGGTCTGCGTCTATCTCGTAATGGTTTTCTTGGGTTGGATCATCGCCCACAAAATCAAGACCACTCGCTTTCTTATAGCATAAAAGGCCACTTTATTCAGGATATATGAATTTCCCATCAGATAACCGTTCATTGATATTATAACATGTAATTTGGCAATTGAACACGAAACCATTTTATTTTATTATAAATCTGAATTTATACCGAAACCATCAAATATATATATTTTCTTGTATTCAAACTTAACATAACTTCCCCAACATTTTCTTTCCATCTTTCCCCTCAGTTGTTCTCTAGAAGCCCCCCTAGCTAACTAATAACTGGAGAAGCCCGCTCTAGACTTTTCCTCCCCGAGGGTTTTATGCCACCCAGGAAAACCAAGGAGTTTTCCTGGCCCCACCTAAATACCTAAACGAAATCCCTTCACAATTTTGAGTTGCACCACAGATTGACCTGCAATTCCTGAGCCAGCATATCCCTAATCTCAACCAAATAGTAGGCCATGCCCAAATGTGACAGATGTACACCGTCATCTCTAAAGAGATGACCTTCACTGCTTGTGATATTCTCATGTACAATAACCCCAATCTGCATGACTTTGCAAAAGACTCTCATGGCTTTGTTCAACTTTCGCCGAGCCTTTTCAACCGCAGCATGACATCTGGCCTGTTGCCATACTTGCCTATAAATGAATTCAGTCCATATTAAGCGAGTGGTCGGGCAATTTGTTTTGAGGACCGCTAAGTCCAGTTGCATCTGTTTGATGAGTGTGAGGCCCGATAATTTCACCAAATCGTTTTCTCCTAAATGGATAAGAAGATAGTCCGGGCAACCTCTTACGTGGAACATCTGCGTTAACGTTGGGAACAAATCAGTCCATTTCATACCTCCTTTTCCCTTCCACACCAATTCATGCTGGGCGCTAGGAATACCAAGTGATCGTCCGTAAATCTGTTTTTCTGCAAACACGGCTGCCCATTTTACAAATGAATGGCCTACCATCCACGTCTGCCTTTTAATTCTCGAATTCACCCCCCGAACAGTACCTGAAAGAAAATAGAAATTAGTCTGGTGCAATCAAGCGTGCCACCATCCCAACACAGTTATTTTCGCACATATCGTTTGTAACTGCTAGACTTCCATCTGCCAATACGCTTCAGGACATCTAAACACAGTCCCAACCTAGCTGCCTCCGTTGCTGCCCCTATACGAAATGAATGCGTGGCAAAACATTGCGGGTTCTCTCCTAAAAACGTTAATGCTCTCCGCAATACTGCTAAGAATTGTGAACTCGTTATTTTATCTCCAGCCTCATGAATGAAAATGTGCCCTTGTTGAAAAGTATGCAAAGAAGAAAATTGAACCCATTCTTGTACAGGGCAGCAATATGAAATACCACTGCTATTTAGAAAGACCCATGTACCCCGGCCCAACTGGTCAGTTTTGGACTTCCTAACCCATATGCCTATCCTGTGTTCCATGACTGAAATCTCTGTGCTGCATAAACCTCTGTCTCTCCCCGCACCCAGCACTTCAGAAACCCTGAATGCACCAAAGAACATCCAAATCATTGCCAATCTAAAACGCCCAACTTCCCAAAGATCATAACAAAACAACTCCAGCTGCTCCAATAATCGTTGTAATAGGTCAAAAGTAATGGGAGCTCGCGGCTGCTGAAACTTTACTGTCCTCCTCTGAAGTCCCCTCAACATTCTCTTAACCAAACTATTATCAACTGGGTCGAAACCCCACAACAGTTGACCATAAAAAGATAAACCTGACAACTTTCCAGCAATGGTCGTGTGAGATAACCTTTTATCTATCAACGTAAGAACAAAATCACAAATGTTACCCCTCTCCTTTCCCACTTGTCCTGACCCGCCTACCACTTGTGTATAGTGTAAAAACTCCTGCCATGCTTGTACATAACTTCTTCTAGTCGAAGGGGCAATTGACAGCTCGACTAGCTGTACGATCCTCATTCCCCTAGGGCCCAAAGGTTGTGTGGTACTTTCGTTTTGGTGATATCTGCCCCTAGCGCCAGCTCGCGGAACTTCTGCCAATGAGAGCGGGAAAGAGCATCAGCAATGGAATTGTTAACCCCAGGGACGTGCTTAGCTTTGAAGATCATGTTGAAACGCAAACTCAAGAGCATGAACATTCTCAACAATTGCAACACTCTGACATCCTTGGCCTTCTGATTGTTCACCAAATTTACTACGGCTGTGTTATCTACGTGAAACTGCACAGATCTCTTTTGGAATTCGTGACCCCAAACCAACAAAGCCACAATTAGGGGAAACAGCTCTAAAAAGGCAATGCTTCGGCCTTGATTTTTCCAATGCTCTGGCCAACTCTCGGCGCACCACCTCCCTTCCCAGAAAATTTCAAAACCACTCGATCCAGCAGCATCCGAATAAATTTGGACTTGCCAAACAAAATTGTCATCCAAGAATTGCAAAGGTATGCCATTAAAACTGTCCAAAAAACACAACCACACTCTCAAATCCTCTTTGATACCTTTAGTCACATGAACTCTGTGGTGTGGGAGAGAGGTACCCGATAAAGACATGCCTAAACGTCTACAAAAAGTCCTCCCCGCTCTTACCACCCGACACGCAAAGTTCAAGTAGCCTAACAAGCGCTGTACTTGTCTTAATTCAATCTTGCGTGCGTCCAGAACCAAGAGCAAAAATGCTTTGATCTCACTAATCTTGCTCTGTGGAAGGCGCGCTGTCATCTGTATGGTATCTAACTCAATGCCAAGGAAAGTCATGATCGTTCTAGGTCCTTCAGTCTTGTCAGGCGCTAAAGGAAACCCTACAGAATCAGCAAGCATCTGGAAGTGTGTTGGTGCTGTTGTACATTGTCCTGTTGTAGCCTTCCCTATGAAAAGGAAATCATCTAAATAATGACAACTGACACCTTCCGTACATATCTGTGAAAAGATCCACTGTATGAATGTGCTAAACATCTCAAACAGCGCACATGAGGCCGCACATCCCATTGGTAAGACTTTGTCAACATAGTAATGCCCTTGGAAAAACATACCCAACAGTTCGAAATCAGAAGGGTGAATGGGTAGCAAACGGAAGGCAGATTGGATATCGCATTTCGCCATTTTTGCTCCCTCGCCCATCTTTGTGACTAAATCCATCGCTTCATCCACTGTCGTGTACGACACTGAGGTATCTAAAGCTGATATGAAATCATTGATGGAACCCCCTTCCGGCCAGGAGAGATGTTGTATCATCCTATATTCGCCAGCAGCCTTTTTGGGAATGACGCCAAGAGGGGACACTATCAAATTTGGCAAAGGACAATGCTGAAAGGGGCCCGCTATCCTGCCTATCTCTGCGTCTAATTTTTTACGGACCACCTCCGGCAATGCCTTAGCCGAACGCAAGTTATCAGCCCACCTCTGTTGACGGGGGCCCTGATATCCCAGCTTAAAACCTTCAGGAAACCCCCAAAACAAATGAGCTGCTGCGTCAGTGTCAGGATAATTATCTAACCAAGGTGTCACACTGGGTAATCTAACTGGTGTAGGCGCCTTTTGGAAAAGTAAGGAAAGAGGCGCCCCTTCCCCTAACTGCCCAGGCACCCTGGTCTTGAAATCTGTGTTGATCGCTGAATCTGTGGCCGCCAAAACCACCCGCTGAGGAACCACATTGCGTGAGCGGATGACGCCCCCCGCACTGGGAACAATCGTGCTTAAATCGGCACATTGGTCTAGTACACATTCCCCGGTTGTAATTCCAACAGGCTCCCGTACCCGAGGTGAAACTCCTGCCCCATGCACCCGCTCCAGAATGAGCGGGACGCCACAGAAAGGGCCGGTAAGGCACTGGCAAACCACTTGCCGTGTGCGTTGTAGATGATGGGTGAGACGTGGACATCCATTGGAGCCAAAGTCTGGAATCCACGTCCCCCCCATGGCTTCTCAGCACAGATGCTGATACGGGCTCTAAATTCCTCATCATAGTTCAACCATGAGTATCCCCCAAAGTGCAGCTGCGCCTTCCTGACGATATCCATGTACTTATAAAGGGCAACTGACCTCTCCGTATATTTTTCGCAATAAATACTTGCATATATCAGGAAGGCTGAGGTCCAATTCTCAATTGTATGAGGCACCCTGGGATGTCGCGCTAACTCCCATTCCTCCTCCTTTGAACCCTCTTTGGCTTGCACGTCACGGTGGAGTAATTTAAAGATGTCAACAAACTCATGGTTCCATATACGTTGCTTGGTCTTATCTGATAAGTGTGACCCCAAGGGCATCGCAACGCCCATGTAAGGAAGCCTTTGTCTAACATTAATAGATACTACCTGATCTTACACCGCGTCCTGTGTATGCCCTCCCTCCAGAGTGACCAGCCCCTGAGGGGAATCTCCTTCACCTAGCGCACTAAGCGGTGTCAGCACCCCAGATGATATCAAATTGTCTAACAACACACTCTTCCTACCTTCCCTCTCCCCTACTATTTTTACCACAGGTAAAGTTCAGACATTCACCCCTCTATCCCGTCCCTCGTCCCACACTGCCCACCAATGAGGCTTACCGCATGGTAGCTGTACCGCTCGTTGCTGCAACTCCGTTGGAGACATCCACTCTTGATAATCTCGTGGCGTCAGCTCCACAGCAGAAGAGTCCGCACGGGACCTCTGAAACAATAAAGAAGAGTTTGTTGCCCCCCCTGCCCTTTTTTGCGCTTTACCAGCTGTACCCGAGACGCTTTGTTTGTTATGCACAATTTTCTTCCCCTTTATCGATTTTCCAGACTGGCCGTTTTTGGCCTGACTAAACTCACCCCTCACCTCTAACCCCCCACTAGTACCAGGACACGCCCCGTCCCCTACCCCGCCATCAAAGGTTGACCAAACCAGATCATAACTCCGCTCTAGAGGTCTATCTGACCGCGGAAAATCCGCTCTGGATTCGCTAGGATATACATTACCAAGCCCCTCACTGTACGGAGATACAGTAGAGGCAGCCACGTGAACAGATGGCAGCCGCGTTATTTTTTCAAACTGTCAGCACATTGTTTTTGGATTTGACACTAGGATAGCGTTTATTAAAGTTATTGTAGTATCTTAAGTAGTCAATTTTAACTTTAGCATATTATAATCTCTCACTTTTCACTTCTTGCACTGCAAATCTTCAGCACCACTGACTGCAATTAAGTTGTGGCTGTATCAATCACTGGGCTATGAAGTAAGTACAGCTTTGTCATCACTTCTGTTATTTGCACTAGTCGTGCAACTCGCAGTAAATCCCAGATGATGATTTCTGCCACCATGATGAGCTGATGGGATTTCCTTTCACTTGTGAATACGTATTCTCTTTGGCCCAGCCACTATAGTTTTTCTGCCAACTTTTGTCTTATTGTTTGTAGACCGCTAGTTTTTTTTTAGTTGTTTCAGTCGTAGTATGGGGACAGAATACTGCCTGGTCTTTAAATACTGATTCCCTAGGACCCCTTTGTTGTAAAGATTTGTTTAGGTCACATTACACTCCCTTATATGAGGGATGGGTATGGAGGTTGGTTCCTTTTTTACTTTTCACTACATTACATGAGGGTGATTCTAGTCTTTATGAGGGTGTTTTCTCACTTCTCTGTGTTGTAGTTACACTACGTTATATATTGTGTTTTGTTGATGGTGTGTAAGTCGCCATGCCCTACACGTGTTGTCAGTGTTGTGTGTAAGTCGCTATGCGCTACACATCTCATATTGTCGGTGTGTAATTCGCCTTGCGCCACACGATTGTACATACAGTGTGTAAGCCACCAGGTGCTACACATGTATACATTATTTCTTTCCCTCACACAGGGTAGGTCTGATGGGTCTTTCCCCATTCACATTAGGTTTCACCCTTACGTCAGGGGTAGGTTATGGGTGTTAGCCCCATTTACACGTTTTACATTAAATCCCCACAAAGGGTGTGTTTACAATGGGTTTCTTAGTCCCATTCTCTGAGTGTATTTCATGTTCCTGACCATACAAACCTTGTTTACACATTTCGTTCCCTTGTTGGTGGAATCGTTGCCTAGGGGTGTGGTTCACCCTTTGCTACATTTTACCTATTTTTCTATATTGTTTTAATGGGGAGGATGGGTTATATTGCTTGTGAATTTTTTATTGTTGCTTTCAATATATTTACCCTTCTTTTCATGTTACTTAGTGTTCAGACTCTCTTGTGAAGTTGGTTTTTAATTTGCTTCTCTGAGTCTTGAACTTTTCTCTGCTGTTGTATATTCCTCTGTATAGTTCCTCCTGTGTTCTATTGTTTATTTATTTATTTATTTATAACGTTTTATATAGCGCGAGCAAGATCCCAAAGGATATCAGAGCGCTTTACATTAGGATGGCAGGAAGGACATAAATGCAATATCGACATCGAGTAAGAGTAAGAAACAGGAATGATCGCAATTACAGGACAAATGACATCAGGGGAGTAATACTAAACTAAAATGATGATAATACAATTGTCAAGTATATAGCGAGCTACGCAGGAGATCACAATATGCTGTAAAGAAGAGCAGTATCGACTCATGGTACAATGGTTGTAGGATCAGTGACTTCGAGTAGGTGAACCTAGCCCAATTAAGGTAGGAATTTATTCATAAACAATCTTTTAGCTTCCACTTTGAAAGCCGTCATTGAGGAGATTCTGTGTACTTCCGGTGGAAGACAAGTTCTATTTTTGTTAAGGATGAGTGGTTTCAAGAGGAAGGTGTTAGCACTTCATGAGGCTCTACCTCCACAAGATAGTTCAAGCTTTTGGGCTAGGTACCTAGGGGTTTTGAGATGAAGGGCTTTGCGAGCCAGAATAGCAATCTTTAATAGGATTTGTGCTTCGTAAGGCATACCATTTAAGAGATTTTAGGACTGGGGATATGTGATCATTATGTTTGGTGCCTGTAACCAGTCTAGCTGCAGCATTCAGTGATGCCCTAAGTGGATCCAGGGTGTATTTGGGAAGGCCACAGAGTGTAGCGCTGCCGTAGTCTAACCTGGGCAAGACAAGTGCTTGGGCCACCTGCTTGAAATCAGTTTGTTGGAGGAAAGGTTTGATGATTTTAAGTGTCCTCATCAAGTTATTAGCTCCCTTACACACATTGCTGATATGATTTTTCATATTCAGGTGCTTGTCCGTTGTGATTCCAAGAGATTTGGCTGAGTCTATGATGAGAGGGGTGTAGTTGGAAGCAGAGAGGTGATTCAGCCAAAGGTCAATCTTGGGGATGTGGTTCGGAGGAGAGTTGAGTAGGAATTCTGTTTTGGAGGTGTTGAGCAGGAGATGGTTCTCGGTTAACCATTGTTGAGTTGACGTTAGGGTAGTGTTAAGTGAGCTGATGTTTTCCGGGGATGAGATTTTCAGATAGAGTTGCGTATCGTCAGCGTACATATGGAAGACATTGTTTGTGGAGTTTAGTGAGTTAGCTAATGGCTCCAATTGTTCTTTTCATTTTTCATTTAAAAGGAGGGGGATATGTTATATCCTGCTTATTTAATCATTTGTATACCTGTTTACCTTTCTCCTAGCTGCTCAGCCAGTCTGAGTGTTGACAGTGAAATGTTGGTGAGACTGTGATGCTTGGAATGCTTGGGTGCCTGTGTGGATGAGTGGTGACAGTTGGAAGATGGGCTGAGCAGCAGGCAGGTTGCTGCTTCTGGGGCTGGCGTATGCGGATCACCAGACTTATGGACTGATGTACATTATTACCATCCTGCAACCTGAACTTAATAAAGTAATACTTAAAATTCAACTCGGCTACGTAAATTAAGATACAACAGTTTTACTCCGGATTCTACTTTGTGCTACAAATAATAATCTGGAGAACGATGTCAAGTTCTGAGACTGTGCAGTATCAACAGATACATCAGAAAGCACAATTCCATTATAATAACTCTTCAGAAAGTCTTGTCTGTAACACGAGTAGTATGTCATTTTACCTCTGTTGACTAAAAGGACGCATTTTTTAACATGCTAATCTGTCCATAATCAAGACATTTCCAGTGATTCATGGTAGATAGACAACACATCCATTCCAAAGCCCTGTTCTTTGGATGTTCAATCCGCTCCACTACATATATGGCTTTACTGGCAGCTTATCTGAGATTAAGAAATTTAGCAGTTCATCCGTACATCAACGACTGGCTCCATCTCTGTTATTTTACCATGCAGTTTAATCTGCCACAAGTGTTCTGGTAGTATTGAAATTAGATCTCAGTGTCAAAACCTCTGCCTAGCAGAGATACCATGTTCTTAGGGTGAGGATTCTTATCAGCGAAGTAAGCATTTTTCCATTAGCAGGGAGGGGTTGCAGGCTACTACCAGCTTTGCACATTTAGTCACTTAAAAGGGTGACTGCCAAGAGGGTAAAAGCAATTCTAAGTCAGCTCTGTGAAGTTTCCCAGATCCATGATTGATGTGCTGCTCCAATCCAGGGTTTTTTCTTTGAAATCTAGGACTTGTATTCTTGTTTATTCCATTATATAATGGAACTACAAGTCTCAGAATTCAATGGAAAAATCTGGACTGGAGCAGCACTGTTGGAATTGGGGTTACTGGTTGACAGAGGTATGCACCTTTTTGAAGCAATAACCACCACTCTTACCACTCTAGTCAGGGTAAGCAAGATACACACTAAAAGATACCCTGTGCTCACTCTCTGGTAGCTTGGCACACAGCAGTTAGGATTATCTAAAGAGGCAATGTGTAAATATTTGTGCAACCAACACACACAGTAATACAATGAAAACACCACAAAAATACTCCACATAGAAAAATAGATTATATGTTTATGAGTAAAACAAGACCGAAACAACACAAATCCAATAAGTAGAACCAGAGTTATGAATTTTAAAGGTTTAAATCAAAATGTAGTGCTTAGAAGCCAATAGTGCTTAGAGGTTAGTTGAGGTCGCGCCTGACTATGGTAAATCCAGATTTCAGGCTGACCGTGATGGAGGGCAAGCCTGCTACAGGACTCACTGAAAAAGTACCTTGGCGGAGGAAGTGTTGACGTCGTAGTCTCGATTCTTCGATTTCAATTTGCGCAGACGATAAAGGCTTCATCAACTAACCCCTTTACAATGAATGCACTGTGTTGTTCTCAAGTCATGCTGTCTGTACTAGAAGAGCCGCGCAGTCCGTCAAAGCAATTTTATCGATCAGCTCTTACGTCGGTGTTGAAGAGCAATGCCATGGTTCTTAACGGTGCAAAGTCGTCACTGCATCTATTTGTATGGTTCTGCACAGCAGAAGCTCACTTTAAGGGGTCCGGGTCTAAATTAGCACCACTTTGCAGGGCAGAACTCACAAATTGCAAAGTCTAGGAGCTGTTGCACAGTACAAGGAAGTCTTTGATGGCCCTGAGACTTCAGAACAGGGGACAAGCCAGTAAGCCTTTGGAGTCACTCTGGGTTCAAGTGAGATGCGTTCTTGTCCTGAGCAGTGCAGAGATCAGCAGGCAGCTGGGAAGCAAAGTAGAAAAGAAATTCTTCCAGAGCAGCAGACAAGCAGAGTAGCAATTCTTATAACACAACAGTCTTTCCTCCTGGCAGAGTTCTTCACAGGTCCAGTAGTGTGCTATCTTGGTAGGGTCAGAGGCCCAGTACGTATACCCAGTTGTTCCTTTGAAGGGGGGTGACTTCAGAGCAGGCCTTTGAAGTGCACAGGTCCCTCTTTCTTCCCACCCCTGGCTCCAGACTATCTGTAGGGAGTAATCAGTCCTTTGTGTGTGAAACAAGACACTGTCTATTCAGGAGTGTCAGCTCCCCCCTTCTCTTCCTGCCCAGGAAGAGCTATCGGAATGCAGATAAGTTCTCTGTCACACCCAACCTTCCTGTGTTTGTTGCTGTCTAGGGGGGATACACTAAATGGAGCTGTCACCAAACCAGACGTGTATTGAAGACAAGCTGCAAGGCATTCAGGGCCAGTTGTACCACCATTCAATTCTGCAAGTCTCAAATTGCAACATTTTGCAACTCACAAAATGGAATGTTCAACAGTTTCTGAGGCACTGTTTGTGATTCCTAATGGGTTCGCTAAAGATCTACCTCATTAATATTAATGAGGTAGGTCTCAATTTGTGACACCTTAAGAATTTAGTATATCCCAGGGATGGTGGTCTGCTGGGGACAGCAGACTACCATGTCTGTGTTTGCGTTTAAAATAAAGCAAGGTTTTGTTTTCAAATGCAGCCTTAAAGGAAAACGGGAAGCATTTTAAAGAAAGAAAAAACTATTTTCTTTTCATTTTTAGGTCTAGCCTCTCAATGCGCATGCGCATTGAGCAGAGCGAGACTATAGCGACTTAAACAGACTTTACCCAACTGGGCAATTTGGTGCTGTGCCCGTGCGCTTTTAGGTCAATGCGCAAGCGCATTGACCTAAAATGCGCGTGCACATCATCAAATCGCCATCTGTTCCCTCAGCCGCACTCCTCCCACACCTTTGAAGTGAAGCTTAGCTTCACTTCAAAGGCCCCTGCTGCTTCACACCCTCATCGCCGCTCTCCCCGCTCCGCCCCCTCCCCTGCCCGCCGTGTCGCATTTCTCCTCCCCCCTCCCCTTCTCTGCCTTCTGTCGTAGTTTGGTCTCCTTTATTTTCTTGTTGATTTACTAAAAATAATTAAGTGTAAGCCTATTTGCTTTTCAGTAAAGGTTGTGCACCTTTTATCCATCTTACTATCGCATTGTTTATGCATTGTCTTGTGAGTGCTAGTTTCATACCGTTTTAAGTTTGCTTTTGTGTAAGACTTGTCTTAAAATTGTGTTTTGGAACCACTGCTGGCCGCAACGTCTGTACTCCGTGTCGCATTTCTCCTCCCCCCCTCCCCTTCTCTGCCTTCGTAGTTTGGTCTCCTTTATTTTCTTGTTGATTTACTAAAAATAATTAAGTGTAAGCCTATTTGCTTTTCAGTAAAGGTTGTGCACCTTTTATCCATCTTACTATCGCATCGTTTATGCATTGTCTTGTGAGTGCTAGTTTCATACCGTTTTAAGTTTGCTTTTGTGTAAGACTTGTCTTAAAATTATGTTTTGGAACCACTGCTGGCCGCAACGTCGGTACTACCCCAAATAAAACAGCTTGACACTTCACTTCGCTTTGTTTTGCTTGCGTTTAGCTGCTCCCTTGCTGAAAAATGTTCATTTGCTGCGTAAAAAAGCTGTTTTAGGCTGCACTGTTCTAAACTTTCATTCCATAAAAGCATGGTTATACAAGAGTGGCCGGACTCCACCAATGTATTAAACACAATTTATGTGTATTAGACGCCATGTCTCGCTTAAAATAATAGAATGTTGCCCTATTTTTTGCTTTTTTGCGAGTGTGTTACTGAAGCACTGTCCGCCCGATTCACGCAACCACGTGCGCACCAAAATGCTACTTGGTGCACAGAGGGCGCAGTTCTCGTTTCCCTTTCATAGAGTGCCCTTTCACGCTCCTAAAACGGCATAGTGTATTACATGGGAGTATATCAACTCTTATAATATCGGCTTCCCTCTACACTAAACTGTGATTCTGGGCAAGTCACTTCCTACCCATGCACCCTTATCTTGCAAAAGCAGCACCGTTCAACAGACCCGAGTCAGACAGGTTATTCCCAAGTTTTAAAGCAAACAATGGCTTTATTTATGCTCTCTCCCGCCTAAAATTAACTGTTTTAATAGGAGTCAGTGGGGAAATATATACCCCTATTTTTATCGCGCAGCTCTTACATCATCTGGAAGGTTCCAGATGGCTGCCTTTTTTGCTTCTACAGCCCCTCACCCTCACACACCCCCTCACCCTCACACCATCTCACCCTCACTCACCCTCACACCATCTTACCCTCACTCACCCTCACACCCTCACTCACCCTCACACCCTCTCACACCCTCACACCCTCACCCCATCACCCTCACACCCTCACACCTCCTCACCCTCACACCTCCTCACCCTCATCCCCCTCACCCTCACACACCCTCACCCACCCTCACACACCCTCACTCATCCTCACCCCTCATCCTCACACACCCTCACCCACCCTCACACCCCCTCACAACCCTCTCACCCTCACTCAGCCTCACACCCTCACCCTCACACACCCACACCCTCACTTACCCTCACACACCCTCACCCTCGCACCCTCTCACCATCACCCCCCCTCACCCTCACACACCCTTACCCTCATCCCCTCACACACCCTCAGTCACCCTCACACCCTTACCCTCACACCCTCTAACCCTCACCCCCTCACACACCCTCACTCACCCTCACACACCCTCTCACACCCTCACTCACCCTCACACACCCTCACACACCCTCACCCTCACACCCCCTCACTCACCCTCACCCTCACACACCCACTCACCCTCACCCTCACACCCCCTCACCCTCACACCCCCTCACCCTCACACCACCTCACCCTCACACCACTCAGTGCTACAACACATATTGTGTTACAATAGGTGTCACATTTGCAAAAGATAAAACTATTGGCATTGTAAATAACAAAGCTATTAATTTCGCTATTTTCAAAACAAGCACATAAATAAAAAATGTGTCCTTTACAATACCAATAGCTCAAACTTTCCTAATGCGAGACCTATTGCATTGCTGTGCTTCTCTCCCCTGCTGCACTCTCCTGCTCTCTAGAGATGTGGCCTAACAACCAGAGCTGCCATCTAAGTCCCGTAAATACAAAACATGTTGCATTCCAAATGCTATAGGTGTCACATTCGCAAAAATTATAACTATTGGCGTTGTAAATGACAAAGCTATCAATTAAGCAATTTTAAAAACCAACAAATAAATAAAATATTTCTCATTTACAAGACCAATAGCTCCAACTTTTCTAATGCGAGACCTATTGCATTTCCAATGCTTGTTTAAAGGCAGGCAGTGGTCTGTGGGACCACTGTCTACTCTAAAAAAAATTCTCACAACCATTCACAAAGGGAAAGGGGTCCGTACTTGAAATAGGTGGTTACTGTGATTGTTTTGCGACCGCATTTACAGTTGCAAAACAATCTTACATGCCAGTGAAACTCGCTATTAGGAAGGGACACCCTTGGAATGCCCCTTCCTAATAGTAATTCGCAAACCATATTTTGCGAGTCGGTAATAGGTTACTGACTCGCAAAATAGGGTTTGTACATACCACATCCCTTTGTAACAGTGGTAAAAAGGCCGATTTCCTATTTGCGACAGCTAAGAAGGGCCTTACATCTGGACTCTCAGAAGTATGAGAAGAGAAATTTACACTTCTAAAAGTGAAATATCTAAAACAGTAATGTTAAATCTAACTTTACCATTAAAGAGGACTTATCATTGTCATTCCAAAGATATAAACACGATGCAGGCACTCCTTTCTAATCAGGAATTGTAGCTTAAAAGTATATTAAGGAATTCCCAATGCAAGCCCACAAGTGGAGTAGGCACCCAGTAGTGAAAAAAGAAATTCGCTGTTTGTCACTACTAAGACATGTAAAACAGAAAAGTTCATATCCTACTTTTTAGTTACACAGCACCCTACCCTTATGGCTACCCAAGGCCTACTTTAGGAGTGGCTTCTGTGTCATAAAAGGGGAGTTTAAGGCTTTGCAAGTGGTTTTAAATGCCAAGTCAAAGTGGTGTCAAATGCACACACAGGCTTTGCAATGGTAGGCCTGAGACAGGGTTGAAAGGCTACTTGTGTGGGTGGCACAACCAGTGCTGCAGGCCATTAGTAACATTAATTTACAGGCCCTTGGTATATGGTAAATTACTATACAAGGGACTTCCAAGTAAACTAAATATGCCAATCATGTGTACACCAAAATCACAATGTTTAGGGGAGAATCCATTTTAGCACTAGTCAGCAGTAGTAAATTGCTCAGAATTCGAAGGCCAACAAAAAGAGGAGGTAAGTAGGCAAAACGTTTGGGGGAACACCATCCTAAGGATGACAGGTCCAGCAAGCACATCAAGCATGGACCTGAAAAACTTGCTTGCAATGCTAGGTTGCATGCCCTCATGATTGATTCTTTTGCCTTGATACTGCCTTCATGTGCGTCCAAGTCTAAGACAACTCAACATACAATGACAGTAGGTTGATAGATACATGGAAGACGTATTTACTGTATGACTGTGCACAAAGTCGGCTCTCTACTGGTGGTTGGACAGTGATGACATTCTCACAGGTCTAAAGTTGTCTCCCGTGACTCTGAAGATAATTTTGACACGAAAAAATATTTCCATGTTGGTTTGGGAGTTACACTTACAGCATCTTCATTTAAGTGGGCTGTGGTTGCAGTTCAAGGTCAGGGGCATGTCAAACTGTTAGAGCTCAGGTCTCTCAGATTAGACTTCAAGGCATTCATCCTATGATCAGGTGAATGTACAGATGAACAACACCATAAGAATGTTTTACATCCACAAACAAGGGGCACCAGATCTCTCTAAGTTGTTGGTAGAAGGTTAAGGTTTTGGGCTATGAAGTACAATGTGGACTTTTGGCCAAACATGTGCTTGGGGCAGAACCCAGTTGCTCAGATGAACTCAGGCTACAGATGTCCTACAGTCACAAATGGAAGTTGGACAACAGGCAAGCATGTCTACTTTTTCAGAGCCAGGGAAATCTGGTGTTAAACTTGTTCATTATGATCCTGAACTCCAAATATGTCATGTTCACCAGAAGGTGTTCCTATCTAGGTTCTATGGGGGAAGTAGTTTTGAAGAACTGATGCAGAAAGTTTCTCTATGCATTTCCTCCAGTTCCACCAATCCCCAAGATCTTGAGCAAAATTAAAGGGGAGTCTTGCACAATGATTCTATCAGTGCGAGCTTGGTCAAGACAGCAGTAGTGTTTCAATGCTGTGAGAGATGTCAAAGCATTAGCTGATTCAATTCAAGCTGAACCTTTATCAGCTGTCCCTGGAAATAGCCTTGTTCTTTATCAAAAGCTGTGATCCTTGCAACTGATGGCCTTGCTGCTCAGTACTGAAAGCACACCACTTGTGTTTCGACAGGTAAATGTAGATAGATTTGGTATGAAGCAAGTGCAAAGTGAGCTTACATTATGAAGCTGAAGAGGTTAACTCTTTTTACATAACTAAAAAACGGGACCCTAATTGCTTTTTACCCTATCCCTTCCCTCGTGGCATATCTCACTAGTAAAGGCAGTGTCTCTGCCACCCAACCAGTAGGGAGGCCTTTGGAGGTCTAAATTACCTCCATACTTTGTTATTCTCTTTTCTGATTCTAACGGTACTTTGTCTTTTGCTAATAATAAATCAGATTTGCACTTGTGAAAGTTTTCTAAATCCACTCCGAAAGTTACACTCAATGCTGTTCTTCTGACTGGCGCCTTTTGAGCAGATTTCTGTTAGAATTCGGAGTAATAGTCTATGGAGTCGACTCACCTATACATGGCTCTATGTGATATTCAAAAGACTAACCTATAAGTGGGCTATACCCCTAGCTGCCCACAAATCAATTTTGAATGATAAACAAGGGGTTTGGTTAGTCATAGCCAAAGTTGAGATCTTAGTTTCCAGGTTCAATTTGAGTTATTCTTAGTATGTTAGAAAAAGCACAAATTAGCTAACTCGTTATATTTTAGCGTTTTTATTATTATTGTAGCTCTTGGTGCCCCTCAAACATTGTTGATTTAGCTTGAGAATTTGTAGACTAGGACCAGGCAACAGTGTTTCGCCCCCTGCAGTGCAGGGGTTTTTTCAAGGTTGAATACAATTAGCATGTATATCCAAAACAACATATGTTAAATCAAGTTATAAAAATAATAAATTACGTGCATGCAAAACTATTATTTTAAAGACAAATACATACCAACAAGAACAAGGAAAAACAGAAAGAACAACTTTTGGCATATGTGTCATATCCCAAAGGACCTATACTTTGAATCAAACAATGCAAATTATAATGAACATATGAGGGGGATTACAATAAAGACAAACAAGAAGGACAAAACATAGAAGAAATAAACAATATTAACATACATATTTGGTTATGCCATATGTCAAATTATATTAATCAGTATATATCAATATATTAATGAATTTGAATTTTCAATATAGTGCATTCACTGCAATGGTGTCAAAATAGTGGGACACATAACACTTCTGAACAATCCTTATGAGATGTAAGTGGTGGAGTGGCAGTGCAGTGCTAGTGCACATATATATTTCAAGTGAAGTTAAAAGCCTTGGGAGTGTGACAGAGACGCTGTGGTGATTCCTAACGCGGGGGAAGTAAGAACATTGCCCTGTGCTGCCTGGATTTGCTGGACTGTAAGGGGCGGCTGAGAAGCTTGTTGGGTTGTGAGGGCGGGACTGCGAGTCCCAGCAGGAGTAGCGCTCTGGTCACCAGCGCACCTGCGACTCTTCCCGCCCTCCCCCCTCCCCCTGCTGTACAAAGACGGCTCGCGGCCCCCGCTCCGCGGGAGCCGCTCGCAGCCTTGGGAGTGTGACAGAGACACTGTGGTGATTCCTAACGCGGGGGAAGTAAGAACATTGCCGTGTGCTGCCTGGATTTGCTGGACTGTAAGGGGCGGCTGAGAAGCTTGCTGGGTTGTGAGGGCGGGACTGCGAGTCCCAGCAGGAGTAGCGCTCTGGTCACCAGCGCACCTGCGACTCTTCCCGCCCTCCCCTCCCCAATCTATTTAACCCCGCCTATCCACGCGCACGCGGGACGCGTGCGGGCCGAAGCCCGGGCAAAGGGCGGGCCCTCTAAGGCCCCCATAGGCCGGAGTAGGCCGGGCTGGGTCTACCCTCTTGTATTTGTTGTAGGGGTACTGGATTTTATTTAGCCCCTGTTTCCCACCTAGGTAGTATATACCTGTTATGCCTTCACCAGCCTTGGATGGACCTACTGTGAAGGCGGGGGGTGTGAAAAACAGAACCCTGAATAATTATTTTTCACGCCCTTTGGGGGATGGGGATGGGGATATGGATTCTTCCCTGGCGGAGCGCAGGGCCGAGCGCCGCCGCTCCGTCGAAAATCTGAAACATAGACCCCTGGTAGATACCCCTATCCCCCAGAGGGTGGCTCTTCTTTGAACATCAGTGAGGAGCAACTATCCCAGGATGGCGTCCCACTTCTGTTGAGGGATTGTACTATTAGCCCCTGTCTACCCACCTTGCAGGCCTCTAAGGTTACCCTTCCCATTAGCCATAGTTGTACGGCTGTTGATCTAACCTCCCAACCTACCCAAACATCTAAAACTAGGAAAGCTAAGCCGAAGCTAGTTGCTGTGGTGGAGTTGCACGGCCCTCCCCCTAATAAGCGTAGAAGGAAGACGAGGGGAGGGCAGGGTAAATCCAAACTCCTCCATTCCGATTTCGGAAAACCCTCTAAGCCCGCCCCAATTCCCGATAAGGGCATTAATGCGATGGACCCTGCCGCTGCCCCTGGAAATAACCCGCCCAATACATTGCCCCCGGCTGCTCCTCTAGGGAACCTGGAATTCCTACTTAGATCTTTGCTCTTGCCTATCAGCGAGAGCATCAAGAAAGTGGAGATCAGACTCACTATTCTTGAGGCTACATTAAGTAGTATGAAATCACAGGTAACCACCCTTGGTAGACCCTCTGAGTCCAAGCCCCATCCTACCACTTCTCATACCTCACAAACCCTCTTAGTTAATCCAGGACCCCCCTTGGCGACTACTGCTACTCCTCCTTTGCAACCACTTATGGCTAAACCAGCCCAGTTACATCATAGTAAATCTATCATCCCCCCTTCACAACCCTCAGGTCCAGCCCCCTCAGTGATAATCCCCAGTGGGGCTAAAATCGGTGACTGTATTCCACCCCTATTACCCGAGAAATCTGCCCCTAGACCCCGGAGACCTGACCTCCCTCCCGAGGCTAACGACTTTATGGTAGTTATGGCCGGGGTCCCCCCCCTCGAGGCGGGGGAAGGTGAGAATTTCCTTTCACTTAAAAGCAAAGTAATTAAATGGTTGAATTGGAATAGACCACTCCCAGCACATTTTAACAACGAAATCGTCATGGTGAGAAGGGTACCCTGGCTGGGTAAGACCAGGAAATCAATAACAGGGGATTGTATCATGGTGAGTTTTCGAGATCCAAGGACTGTTCTTCACATCTGTGCTGGGTCGAATAGATCTCTTGAATCCACCATCCGGACTCTGCCAGTGTCTTTTTTCTTTCCCCCTATACATATGTACCGTGACCAAGCCCAAGGTAATTGGACGAGGGTTGATCGGGGGGGCAGATTTTGTGGGTATCCAGTACGACCTGTTTTCCAACCCCCATTGACACCCTTTCTTGATTATAACCGTTTTAGTTGCTTGAACGGTCTCGATGGTGTAGATTGACTGCCCCCAGTCACAGACCCAATTCTTTCTCCCTCTGATAAAGGGTCTACTGTAACGCCTGGCAGTAGTCCTATTCCTACTCCAAACCTTGTATTGTTCCCGACTGCCCCGGTGCTTCCCGCTGCTTATCCAGTTCCACTGGTTCCTCTACCTGTTAATAACCTTTTAATTACCACTGAACCAGCGCCCATTAAACCTCCCCCTTGTTCCCCAGGTTTTAAGTTTGTTAGTTGGAATGTTGCAGGGTGGAGTAGGCAATCGGCGTCCCTAGGTTGGAATGATATCCTCACCGACTTTGATATTTTATGCCTGCAAGAGACCTGGGCAACTACTGACATTAAACATGATGGGTTTGTGTCTCATAATAACCCGGCACTAAGGTCAGGTATGGGCAGGGCTAAAGGGGGGTTAGTGATTTTATTGTCAGTTAAACTCCCAGTTTGTATGATTTCTTACCACCCTGTGGGATACAACTCCCAAATCCTAATATTAGAACATGTAAAGGGCCATGTAATAGTGGTGATCAACCACTATAACAACCTGTTTGATGCCTCTGATACTTCGGTGGTGGAGGAGTTGGGTTCTGCCTTGAGGAACTTACGAAACGATATCAATAAACCAACAGATATCATATGGGGCGGGGATTTCAACCTTCGTACTTGTCCCTATTCATTTACTAGAATCTGTGGATATGACGGGGACAACGGGGAAAATCGGGCACAATTTGTTCACTCACCCTATGGTGACTCCCTTAATTCCCTCGTGTTAAGTATGGATCTTATGATCCATCCCCCGGCCGTTGATGCTGATGGCAAACCCGTTCCAACTTTTGTAGGACCCAACTCGGCCTCTGTTATTGACCACCTATTGGCCTCTACGCATCTTATTCCACTTTGTACGGTCCCCGTTGTCACTGATCTTGGAGGTAGCGATCACCATGCTATTACAATGCTTATTTCTGCCTGGGGGTCAACAGTTAATAATGATTATTTGGTAATAGAAGATGTTACCCCCTGTAGACAGAATGGTATCCGTATAAAGTGGAGCTTGGACAACTCTGAAAAGTTGCAAGCCAAAATCCTAAAAGATGGGTTCGCTGAAATTCACAATTGTTTAGACTCAGAGGCCTTTCATGGGTGCACTATAACCAATTTTGTGGCACTTGGTATCGTTATAAAAAGGTGTCTTACTATTACTAAAGCCCGAATCAGGAATCAAAATGTGGGTTGGTTTGATAGCATGTGTACCAAATCTCTGCGGGAACTTAAGCAGGCTTTAACTAAACTTCCCAGAGACAGGGAGGCTATCAAACTACTTAGACTTACCTACAAAAACAACCTTGTACGTAGGAAACAGGAGCTATGGGAACTTGCCTGGGATGCCTTGAACCAAGCATCGGTACTACGGGACAGTAGGCTTTTTTGGTCCACGGTTAACAGCCCCTTTCTTGCTAACGAAGAGGTTCCAGTACTGTCAGCCCAGGTCAGTGAAGCAAATTGGGTTTCCCACTTCTCTGGAATTTTGAACCCGCCCAGGGAGGACTTTGTCTGCTCTCCTATTCTGATGTCCGAAACGAGGTTACCTTTGGACATTACCCTATCAGAGGTGGTTATTTCCATAAGCCAGAGTAAAGGGGGAAAGGCCCCGGGACCCGATGGGGTCCCGGTTGACCTGTATAAATCTAATCCTACTCTCTGGAGCCCACTCCTGACGCAGGTGTTTAATGCATCAGTTTTGGAGAATACCCCACCCACCTGGAGTGAATCTATAATCCTACCCATCTATAAGAAGGGAGATAGAGGAGAGGCCAAGAACTACCGCCCTATCTCCCTTCTTGATTCCTCCCTGAAGATTATGAGTAGGGTTCTCCTGATGAGGCTGGAGGAATGGGTAGAGGAAAACAAAATTCTGGCGGAATCCCAATATGGCTTTCGCAAAGGACTGGGGACACACCGAGCAGTGCATCAACCTTGACCTCCTCATTGGGAAGTACACGAGAGCGAAACAGGGTTCCTTATTTCTCTGCTTCGCCGATCTTTCGAGTGCCTTTGACCTTGTGGACCATAATCTTTTATGGTCCACATTACTGGGTATGGGTGCCCTCCCAGCAATCATTCACTTCCTGGCACGTCTTTCCAATAAGTTATCAGCCCAGATACGTTTTGGCCGGTCAGGTGAATGTACAGAGAAAATTAAGGTTAAGTCAGGCATAAGGCAGGGCTGTGTACTGGCCCCCCTGCTATTTTCTCTCTTCATTAATTCCATAGAATCTGAATTGAAGAAGGTACAGGCAGACTCCCCACAGGTTGGTGGCCACCCCGTACCAGTCCTGCTCTATGCCGATGACACGGTGTTGCTCTCGCGCACTCCAAATGGGCTTCAGAAACTCATGAATACTTTTTATAATTTTATTAATGAGAGGAAACTCAAGGTTAATAACTCCAAGACTTTTATCATGGCTTGTGGTAAACGGATGAAGTCTGTTATGCCGTTCCATTTTAATAATCATAAAATTGAGGTTGTGAATAGATTCTGCTACCTCTGAGTTACTTTTAACGACAAAGGGACTTGGTCACAAGAGATTCTAAATGTCAACGGTAGAATGGCCAAAAGTTCCTCTGGAATTTTTCGTTTTGCAGCAAAGCTAGGGAGTCGCCGCATACCAGATATGGTAGATATCTACAGGCATAGGTGTGTATCTATTGCTCTGTATGGTTCTGGTATCTGGGGCTACTGCCAGCATAGGGTACTGCAAGCCACCGAGAATGGGTTCCTTAGAAGACTTCTTTGTTTACCTCCCTCGGCACCCACTGTATTGTGCCATAGTGAGGTATGCCTGAATTATTTGACAGATCTGATGGGATTGAGACCTTTAATGGTATGGAGGTCAATTTGGGCTAAAGTAGAGACTGACTTTACCAGGCAGATTATCTTTGATTGTCTGAAGCTGGACAAAGTCCTCAAGATCCCCTGGCTAAGCTATGTCTCTTCCTCCTATAGTGATGTTTTTAACTTTGACATCGTCAATGACCCATATTGTGCCGTTACTCTATCAAAAAAGGAACTCAAAGATGTTTTTATTGGAACTAAATCTGACTTACGCAGGGCGAAGTGTATCTCCATGCCTACTTATGTATTTTATCATTCTATTAAGTCGGAAGAGAAGGGCATGCCCATGTATCTAAAATTTATAACCAAGCAATCTCACCAGTTTGTTCTTACGAGATTTAGACTTGGTATTGTACATAACCTAGTGGCCTTTCCAGTGATGAAATTACATAGCCTTTCTCCTTGTCCTTGTGATGGCCAGTCTAGGCAAAGCACGTTGCACCTTATGCTTATTTGTCCACTATATATGCACCTTCGCCGTTTCTACCTCAGACCCGTGTTTTTAAAATTCTCTGTGTATACTACTGCCCAAGCCATGAAATTGTTATTTGCACTTGACTCTACAGAAATCTGTTTTTTTTACCGCTACCTTTTTACTTAAAGCCATTTCGCTTAGGAAAAGTCTGGTGTTCTAATACTTTTAAATCCTCTTACTGCTGAGTTATTGTTCTCACTGTAATGTTTGTATTGTGTTTTTTATTGTACGCTTTTGTGATTGTTTTTAATAATCGAATAAAGCTTTGAAATGAAAAAAATGAAATGACTGTAGAGAGCTTGTCATGCATTTAAAGTGGTTTATTTAATGAAAGATCAGCTACAAATCATCTGGTTGAATATTGTGCTTATATGAAGCATTGCTGCTCATAACGTGGTATAAAAGCTGGTGAGAGCGGGGAGGATAAGGTCCATTATAATTTTGTGACAGTAAGTAATCTATACACTGGTGCATCACAAGGTCTTTTGAGCAGAAACTGCTCCCCTTGGAGTCTGTGTACCAAAATCTAGTCTAGACACTCGTGCACACCACAGCCTTTAAACACAAACCTTTTTTTGATTGAGGATTACCATTTACAATTGCAAAAATGTAGTTTTAAGGTCACAAATCCCAATTGATCGAATCTGGATAATGATTTTGTTGACTCTTAATCACACTTTATAAAACTGAAGGTCCACCAGTATGGCCGTTTACCATTGTGGTTAGAGTTGGAAACAAAGTTTTTCACAGTGAGGTGGTTGCATGTGGGGCTATTAGAGAAGCAGTGACTATCAACAAACATCTTACCCTTGAGAAATTCACAAACTTTCCAAATAATTTTCACACATAATTTGTGCTCTTAAATTTAACAAAGAAAGGGATAAATGTGTACAATGTGTGTAAAAAACATGCAAGAACTCTCATATTGGAAAGGTAGTGTTGTGAAGTGTCAGGAAATAGACATTCCTAATGTATGAATACACTCTTCCTCCACTTTATTCATGCTAACAGTCCACACCTGCAGGAAATCGGTATACCAAGAGTAGATTTCCAATGCGATCTAAGATGTTGTGACTCCATCCATTGATGAACAACCATAGCTCGAATTAGAAAATATTTTTTCAGTGCCAGTCAGCTACCACAATTCAGAGGTTGGTGGGAAAGAAGCATTTTACAGTGCCCAAATAATCCCCAATGACTCGCTTCGCAGACGCTTCCTCTTCAAAGTAGCAACGTCACGAAATTGTGTGGTTATCAGACAGTCTCGAGATGCAATTTCTTACACTGTGAGACAGCACAGGCCACATCAAAAAACATTTTTCACTAGATATTTTATGCCCTTGGTAGTAAGTTGAAGTAGTGTTTTATATTTACTTTTACCATTGTCCAATAAAAGCAGGTTTCAGGAGGTGGTAATCAGAAACGGACTGGGCTATAGTGCAATCATTCAGTGATCGATGGGCTGGTCTCAAAGATCAGTGTATGGACCGATCGTTTACCAGCTTCTGGGCCTTTTTTATGGGCAGGTGGGTTGTTTTTTCTGTAGATTTCCCTAATATTACCACAAATATTCCTGCGAAAAACACTAAAGCATGCCGTCTCTTATACCTTGCAAAATACTAATCCAGTTTGCATTTTCAATTTCAAAACTGCCATTATTTGCACAGTTTGACTGTTTTTTAGCTGATTTGTTTGCCGGGGCCACTTTTAATTTTGTGCCTATTTTTTGTCCCAGCCCTACCCTGTAATGTGAAGCAATAATGTTTGCGCACATTTGTTGTGTGGCATTTTATTCTGTTATTTGTGGGCCGCTGTGTTTTTGTGTTGTAGTATTGCAATGTGATGTTTCGTTGTACTGTGGTTGTGCTGCGTTCTTTGCTAATTTTATGGTAGTGCCCAATTATGTTTTAATTGGGTTGTTATGTTGCTTTGCGTCTGTTATTGTGCTGTGTTGTATTGCGTACTTTCTATATGTCAGCAAATGCTGCTGCATTTGCAGTCAAAAGCAGCACATCCATTGAAATCTCCACAACAACAGAACATTACCAATGTCTACGGTGATAAAATAGTGTTGCTTCAGCTCTTCACATTTTTAAGTCACAAGTCAGCCCTAAACTCTGGCAAACGCAACTTTTTACATTATTTGATACAGCCTCAATTGCGGCTAGTCCGATATGTGGATGCAAACGGGGTCGGACTTGCCTATAGAGAAGTCTGGTAGGTACAGAAGAGGTCAGTGTGTGGGCTGGTTTTTTTTGGGCTGTTTCTGGGCTTGTTTTATGGTCTATGGGGGCACTTTTTTATCTGATTTCCCTGGTATTACCACTAAAATTGCCTGCAACAAGCACAGATACACGAATTCACTCATACATTGCAAAACACCTATACAGTGTGTCTTAGAGTTTAAATTGCTTTATTAAAGAAAGTACACAATGTAAAACATCAGTACAGAAGTAGAAAGGCAGCAAAAAGAGATACATTTTGTGAAAGTAGAACATCTGAAAAAACAACCGCAAAGGGGGTAAATGAGCTTTACTAAGGGAAAAAGCTTTTAAAGGGAATTTTGTTGAAGAGAGAAATAGAGAGGGGAAGAGAGAAAGACAAGGGAAAGAAAAGTACAGTGTGTCTTTACAAGTTCAAACTGACCTGATGTGCAAATGTGGGCCTTTTTCTTAAATATCTGATTCACTAATATTGGCCGCTTTTATTTTGGTGCCTGGACCTATTTACTGTCCCAGTCCGACCCTGGATTCTGACTAGTAAGGTAGGTACCTAGAATGCAATACGTGTGCCTATACAGTGAGGAGTTGAGAGAAAGCGAAGGGAAGGAGGTGCAGGGGTAAGGCAAGGCTACAGGAGGGAGGGGATGGGTTTTGGAAGGGCAGGAAAGGAGAGGTAACCGAAGCAAAGGGAACTGAATGGAGCAGAACAGAATGGATGTATGACGTTACAACGCATACTTTTACAATCATGCCTTTACAACACATTTTTTACAATGCAACATCCTTTACAATGCATTCCATTACAACACATGCCATTACAACGAATTTCCAAAAACTACCATTACTACGCATTCCATTACAACGCATACTACCTTTACAACGCATACCATTACAACACATACCATTACAACGCATGTTTAGTAAGTATTGGATAGTATAGGGGTAAAAATGACTATTCTAACTCCAGGGGGTGCAACAGTAGGGTAAGTGTTGGATAGTGTAGGGGTAAAACTTACTATTCTAACTACAGGGGGTGCAACAGTAGGGTAAGTGTTGGATAGTGTAGGGGTAAAAATTACTATTCTAACTCCAGGGGGTGCAACAGTAGAGTAAGTGTTGGATAGTGTAAGGGTACTATGCGTTTCTGATGGTATGCGTTGTAATGGTATGCGTTGAAATGGTATGCGTTGTAATGACATGCATTGTAATGGTATGCGTTGTAATGGTATGCGTTGTAATGACATGCATTGTAATGGTATGCGTAGTAATGGTATGCGTTGTAATGACTGCGTTGTAATGACATGCGTTGTAATGGATCTTGCGTTGTAAAAGTTTCATTGTAATGGTAGTGCGTTGTAAAAGTTGCGTTGTAAAGGTTGTTTCCCGAACAGAATGGCATGGCAGGGAAGGGAAAGACAGGGCGCCATAACTGATGCTGCTAAAGTAGTCCTGATGATAAAATGAGACCATGTTCTCGAGCCCAGAGTCCACAAACCCGACCTTTACTTTGTTAATTGCAGGTTTGTATTGGTACATTGTGTTCCTTGCTAGAGAGTCTGTTCATTTATGTCTGTAGATATTGTGGATAAATCACTATTCTCTTAACACTGCTCTTCCTTTTTCACTTCAGACTGTTTTTGATATCTGGTTCCTGCTTTTACATCCACTTCTCTACACATCCTTCCCGGCCCTCTGCATGGGGATGCTAGACCAGGTACTGTTGATGCTACTCACAAATGTGAATACTACTTTTCACCCCAAACACTCAAATCGAAGCTCTCAGGAGCCCCCATGGTCTACAATTTATGTTTGGATTCTCTAAAGCATTTTATGGCTGCTGTATACTTACTCATGGAGGGCCTGGTTCCGCTTGTGTCCAGGGAGCGCATTGTATTGCGAACACTGAACGAATGCGCATTGCACAACAGGCTGTATTTAGGTAAAATGCAGAAACGACAGACGCTTATATGGACATCTGTAAATGAGACACAGTCAGCTCCAATACTTAGGTAAATTCACAAAACAGTGTGGGGAAAATTTATGTCGATTTCCAGTTCTGTATTTTTTTCAGTTTATGTGGAGGGATTCCACCTACGACGATGGTGACATGGTTTATGGTTTTTAGGTAGAGCCCTTGTGAGGAATGTATGATAATTTGAAATGGTCGATGCGATATAGAATTACAATCAGGTTTAATGTAATTGAACAACAGCGTCTTATAGCCTCACAGGTACAGTTTGAAGTCCCAACTGCCACAGACCGAATATTGCTGAGGAGACCCTCTCAACATTCCAAACCAAGAGACTTGAAAGGAAGGCAATCAGGGAGCCCAAAAGAATGGGTGTGAGTGGGTGGAACCTAAGGATAATAGAACGTACCGTGATGAGACGGAACTTCACTTTACAACAAAATTCATGTCTGGAACTGGTAACTTCATTCCGAGTCTCACCATTGCTACAACTGTGAATATAATACACTATTTCACTGTGAAAAAACACTCTTGAATTTAGCTGGTTCTATCCCCAGCCAGCATGTTTAAACATCTCATCACTTGAGACAGATGTATGTTTGACATGAAGCTACAGCACTCTTGCCATTGTTCTTCAGAGGACTAAAAGCTGATTGGTCAGACTTTACTCAGCCAGCGTTTTTCAAACTTAAGTGTCTGGTTGTAATAAGAACTACAATTAACAACATGAGAAACCCCGATCCAGATATAATATGAACAAATTCGTATCTAGGTCACTGACCAGAATGCTTCACTGATGATTACACATTGCACACCTCTCTCGTAGACTCCGAAAAAAAGACCTTCCTCTCACAGCCCTTATTGTGATGCTGCTGCACAATGCTTTCACCAATGAGACCCCCACACATTTTTCAGAATTGCACAATGGACCATTTACTGCTCGCAGATAAAGCTCCGAAGAGCACAATTTCAAATAATATACATATTGGATGCCTGTGAGAAAATTGACTTCAAGTGGAACCTTATTTGGGAAGACCCAACAGCTCTGGTCTCCTGATTGGTGGCCTCAAGTACTAGGTAGCGCCCCCACCCCTAGTCAGGTAGTGAAAAATCTTGGTGCTAGACTAGACCAAGCTTGAGGAAAGAGCATGTCCTGTCCACTTAATGCACTTGCATTTGTATGATGTGCCTTCTGAGGAGAGATTTCTCCTGCTTTTGGCTAGGAAAACCTTGGTGCAAGCCCTCATTGTTAGCAGGTTGGATTATGGCAATGCACTATTGCCTTCGGCCAAAGAGACATTACTGTCCCAATTACAATTCATACAAAATACAGCAGTACGGCTCATTTGTAACCTTCCCTCAGGATCTGCTTCTACTCCACTTTTAAGAAGTGTACACTGGCTACCTGTCACAAAGAGTATTATATTTAAAATCTGCTGTTTAACACACAACGCTTTATTGGGGAAAGGTCTCTGTTATTTACACCAGAAGTTTAAACACTATTATCCATTCAGGAACTTGAGATCCATAGAGAAAGCCTTACTTACCATCCCCTGCATTAGACAGTCAACGTATGGCGAAAGGTCTTTCTTGTACCTGGCCTACACATATTTGAACAATTTGCCATTTCATATCCGTACTTGTACTGATTACTTCAAATTTAAGAAATTACTTAAAACTAATCTTTTTTAACTCAGTATTTTACTCTCCTTGTTGCGGCTGCCCTCAACACCAAGATACCCTTGTTGGGGTTATTCATGCGCGATATAAAATTACATTAACATACCAACCTGAAAGCAGCAGCACACACAATAGGTAAACAGAACTCTATCACCCTTTATTTGGTATTCCAGGTTCTACTCCTTCCTTTGTACCTAGCCCTTCAGTAGTAAATAGAGGTTAACTGAGGGCTTATATTGGGACAACAAGTTCATCCCATGAAGCCTTCATAGCGAAGGAGTGTATTATATCACTTGCCCAACCCTGGAATGTTGGCATCCATGTTAGTGAATGACAAATAGAATATGTTGCTGAAGCAAAATGCAGAAGTCAAGGAAATGCCTAATGCTTTGGAAGATCTGCCAGTTCCACTGAATATCCTTTGTGAGCTTGGTCGCAGCACATACTCTGTCATATGTCAGTACCTCACCCCTGCAACTGGAAAATGCCAAATACCCCCAGGTACTATTTTTTCACACAGGGATTTCAATTGAAGCACCAACTACTATGAAATTCACCTTAGAGAGCCCTTTAATGTTGTTCCGCTACCTGTATTTCTACAAAAAAATGGGAGGAATCGACAATGGCCTCCATGCCCCATTTATTTCTGTGCCTGTACTGTGCGTATTAGGCCCTAATATATATATTTTTTTAACAATTCTTTTTTATTAAACATATAGAATCCAAAACAGAGATTACACCAAACAGGAGGTCATTAAAAAGTAGATAGCAATCACAGTTTAACCAGTTCCTGAACCACTGCTCATGAGTTGTTACATCATTCACGGTGAGGGAGGATCATCATGTAGAGGAACACTAGGCGGGGGGGGTCGGGGGGGGGGGTACAGATATTCCCTCGATAGACATTCCAATCATTGCAGATGGTGGACTATTTTTGGGGGCATCCCCGTGCCACGTAAACTGTCGTTTCCCTGAACATGCACAAGTCCATGTCTTCCTTCCAGGCCTCTATTTTGGGCGAGTGTGTGGCTCCCCATAGTTGTGCAATGTTTCTCTTTGCTATCATCAGGCCCAGTGTTACCCAGAGTATGCGTTTACTGTTAATTTCTGTGGGCTACTTTATTTAGGAAGCAAGGGACCCCTATATATACCAGCTAGCTAAACATAGGGAAATTAATCAGTAAGGAAAAAGGCTTAGCTAGACATAAATTCAACAGAACATTAAATACTATGTGTCTCTGGAGTGAAAAAATGTTTAAAACAAGCAAACCACCATATTAAGATAAAGAAATAATTATGCACTCATATATATATCAAAACCTTTACACTTTATTATTCTATATATAACATATTGTTTGTCTATTTTTCATTTTTATATATATATATAGTACATTTTCACCAATAGGATTATATATCCAGATTCAATGATAGACGTTAAGATGATGGAGGCAGTGTGGCAGGTGTCAACTACGCGCGTTTCGGCATACATACCTTCATCAGGTAGCCGTCTATTGCACTAAAACAAACATACAATGAAATTAATACATCATTGTTTCATTATTTTCAGTGGTTGCATATACCAAGAGAATATTAATATATATACACTCCAGAGATGGTTGCAACATAAACTACTAAGATGCAATTTAAACTGTCAGTTTTCTTATTCCTCTATATTGGGTTGCCAAACCATATAACATATAGTTACATTGATTTTTGCCAGTTGATCCACTATGAGACAATTTCATCTTATTTACATAGTGACATTAAAAACATACAATATTAACTCCAACAGACAATATAAACAATAAATATCAAAGGAAAAAGATGTGAATGGAGATAGTTATAATACACAATTAGTAAAAATACAAACCTAATTACATTATACCTAATATATACAACATATAATCTATATCATTATATACATACTGACTCCTATATACACATATTGAAAATATCAAATATACATTTAAACAATCTAATGAATTACGCATGATAATTCATATTGATGGGAGATTGTGAATGGAGACTCAGTAAGAAAGAGAAAGAAATATGCAGTGTCTTACCAATATATGAACTAAATGATGATGGTAGTAAAATTCATCGACGCAATTCTGAGAAACTTGATACTAGATACTGGCTAAAGATGTAAAACAGACAGATATATATAATGTTAATCTGTACCCTTATATTAGACAGTCAATTGATTAAACTGCATAACAGATAAAGGTGATTGCCTACTAGGTTGCTACTTACTATTTGAATATGGAGCTGAAAGGCCAATTTTCCATCAGCAAATATAATGCTCTGTAGCTTGTAGGCGCCAAAATTAGGTTCTCAATTATATAAATCCTATGTAGGTAAACCTAATGACATAAACGCAGACACGCTCACATTAGTTCAGAAGGAACACCAGAGATATAGAATTAACTATACTGTCTGTTCCTTCCTGAATAGACTAAACATAATCACACATTTTATATGTGAGATTGATATCCTTTTGCTACTCGCTACGTATCTGTCCATCCATCCTCATTATCTGCCGTATAGCATAAACAAATCCAATGCTTGAATATGAACATGGTCAAAAAGTAAATAAATATAAACATATCCCTAAATCACTTCACTTGTAGAAGTCTCATTCAATAGATAGATAGTTAGGGGTTGTACTTTATACTACTTACTGGTCTATTTCGATGTATAGAATGGCGTGCTACAAGACATTCATGTTACTTCATAAAAGCAGTTAATTCCAGCTTTCTGGGATGAAGGGGTGTTTCCCTATCAAGAGAAATAAGTACAATCCATATAACATTGGTCTTAGGCATATTAAATATCAGGCCAAAATGACGATCTAATGTTAAAAAACGATCCGATTAATTCATTACCTGTTTAAGATAACGATGTATACATCTCTCTTCCTTCGCGCCAAATGTTCAGACGGGAGTAGAAACCGACATCCAATCCGATGCGCGGTGCTAAAGCGTTTTTAAGTGCTAGTGAAAAAACGCACCAGAGCCGGAAAACAAATGGTGTCTTCTCTAACAAGGTATGTAGAGTTCCTTGTAAAGAGACCAGGATTCCTATTGGTCAAATAAAATGTCAGTAACTACCGAGTGTTACGAAAGGTGCATACCTGTAAACACCGATGTAATGTTCGCAGGGATTGGCTACCTATATACAAAAATAAACAAAAATAAACAATAATACAACGATCGGCTAAAGTCGGCCCTAAATGAAGATACTTGAGTCCGAAGGTTAGACAGGCGAGTACAGCGTCTTGGATTGAGTAAGAACCCCTGGTATGCACATCAAGTTGCTCAATGAGTCTGCATTCACAATTTAGTCCCACTAGATCTAATACGTTCAAATGATTTGATACTCGATCATCGGTAATGTGTGTGAGACAGAAAAAAAGAAAACAATGAATTTAAAACATACATCTGTACATCCAAACATTTAGAGATATTTTGAATTATATCACCTTCCATTATCTAAATTTACAAATTCAAATATACATACATAACTCAAGCCTGAGTTGTATAATCATCCTGTTATAGTGTCAAAACATCAGACTGTCCATATCACTTATACTTCCTAGCACAGATGTTATTATGTGACAATATATATACATTTAGACACAATATAGTTTTACTGAGCTCAGAGTTGCATCTCATATATTCGATTAGATGATCGCTTGCTCCCATGGTATTTCTAAATTAAGACCATATTTGACTGTATCCAACAAAAAAATATAGAACACTTCTCATTTTTTTCTTAATTTGTCTGTGTCAATACCTTCTTTGGGGGTAATTCTTTCAAGAATAACCCACTTAACATCTTCAGTGGAGTGATTACATTCTATGAAGTGCGACACCATAGGTGACGACAATTTTGCTGTGTGTATTGCAGATCTATGTTCAGTCAATCTGGCATTCAAAGACCTAGACGTTTCTCCCACATAGCCCTTATTGCAGGGACATATGAGCAAATAGATGATATTTCTTGTTTTGCAATTGTTAAAACCTTTGCTTGACAATATTTGCCCATTGAAGTGTAGTTCCTTGGTTTCAATAGCAAACGGACATACAATGCATGTCCCGCATTTATAGTTCCCCATTACCGGTGTAAGACCTGTTAGGCTACATTGTGTCTTTTCTTTTTTCTTTTCATCTGGCATGCGAGATCTAACGATCAGATCTTTCAGATTGCGATTTTTTCTGTATGCAAACATTGGCCTCTGTATGTATTGATCTTTAGTGTTATTAACATTTAACAGGTGCCACTGGAACAGATTGTTTGTCTGATCTGTTCATTCATGATTGAATGGCGAGTAACAAAAACCAGATTATCATTCTTTGTTTTATTAGATCCTAAAAGAATATGTTGCCGGTCATAGAATCTTGAACGTTTGTATGCATTTCGAACCAGACGATGGGGGTAGCCTCTGTTGATGAATTTGGCTTTCATCTCAATGGATCTAGTGTCATAATCATCTAATTTAGTACAGTTTCTTCGAAGACGAAGGAACTGCCCAAAAGGGATGCTGCTTTTTTGATTGGTGGGATGAAAACTGTCAAAATGCAGCTACGTGTTGCGTGCAGTTGACTTCGTGAATATGTCTACGAAAAGCTGCCCTTCATCATGCTTGATCATGATATCCAAAAATTCTATTTGTACATTGCTGACTTTAGGTGTGAACTTTAGATTTACGTCACATAGATTGAGCCAGATGAGGAATTCTTAAGGGTATCCTCATTGTCGTCCCAGATGAAAATGATATCGTCAATGTATCTTGACCAATTAAGGATTGACTCATAAAATGGGGTCACTTCGTTAAAGATAAATTGCTGTTCGAAGTGGGCAACATAGATATTTGCTACAATAGGGGCGCAAGATGCGCCCATACTGACTCGTTTCGTTTGTTTGTATATGTCCCCCCGAAATTCAAATATGTTATCTTCTAGAATGATTTTCAGACAATCCACAATGAAGTCTTTGTCACATTCTACCTCATACATGTCTGTAAACCATTTGACTGCTATGATAGCTCCATTACCAGGAATGTTTGAATAGAGGCTTTCAACATCTAGTGTGACAAGCCACTGCCTATGTTGATTGAACGGAGTACCTTCTATCAAGTTGATAATTTGACAGGTGTCTTTAACATAACCCGGAATTTTATCAATGGATGGCTGCAATATTGCATCCAAATATTTAGAAATTGGTTCTGTCACAGACCCAATCGTAATTACAATTGGTCTTAGAGGGGGTTCTCTACATCTTTATGTACTTTTGGAATTCCATATAGGCTTGCTAATCTTGGGTTCTCAATGTTCATATATTGGAACTCCTTCTTACATATGACATAATTCTGTAACGCTTTTGTTGTCAATCTATGAATTTTGGTCTTAATCCTCTGTGTTGGATTTTTATTAATCTTACAGTAGTATCTTTCATCACTGAGCATGTCCTCAATTTTCTCAATATAGGTTTGTTTATCCAGAATAGCAATCCCACCGCCTTTATCGCAGCTTTTAACTATTATATTAGGCGATTCTTTCAGACTCTGTAGGGATGCATATTTGCTCATAGTGATGTTACACGGTGTCTTAGGTACATATTTTGTCACTTTAAGTAATTTACTGTAGACAACTTGTTCGAAAATCCTTATTTCAGGGGCAATTTGTTCCACCGTAGGGGTGAATGTGGATTTTGGTGATAGGCCGGATCTATTGATCTCATCATTACTAATCTCCTTGTCACGAAAAAAACATTTTAAACGGATTTTCCTAAAGAATGACATCAGGTCATTAAATAATTCAAATTTATTCAAACCCGCATGAGGTACATATGATAACCCCTTTGACAGGAGAGTGTATGTAGCCTCATCGAAAGTGAATGAACTTAAATTAAAAATAGGGATTTCTTTTATTGTCTCCAGTATCTGGCATTCCTTGTTTCCAGATACTGGTTCGTGTTTGCTTGTGGATGGTTCTGATATTGAGTTTGATATTGGGCACGAGGTTGGTTTTGTGCTTGAAACGGAGGTTGAAATGAAGGTTGAATTGGAGAAAAGTCAATTTTCTCACAGGCATCCAATATGTATATTATTTGAAATTGTGCTCTTCGGAGCTTTATCTGGCGAGCAGTAAATGGTCCATTGTGCAATTTTGAAAAATGTGTTGGGGTCTCATTGGTGAAAGCAATGTGTAGCAGCATCACAATAAGCGCTGTGAGAGGAAGGTCTTTTTTTCGGAGTCTACGAGAGAGGTGTGCAATGTGTAATCATCAGAGAAGCATTCTGGTCAGTGACCTAGATACAAATTTGTTCATATTATATCTGGATCGGGGGTTCTCATGTTGTTAATTTTAGTTCTTATTACAACCAGACACTTAAGTTTTAAAAACGCTGGCTGAGTAAAGTCTGGCCAATCAGCTTTTAGTCCTCTGAAGAACAATGGCAAGAGTGCTGTAGCTTCATGTCAAACATACTTCTGTCTCAAGTGATGAGATGTTTAAACATGCTGGCTGAGGATAGAACCAGTTAAATTCAAGAGTGTTTTTTCACAGTTCTCTGGTCTAGTGGGAGTACCCCCAGCCTCTTGTTCTCCTCAAACATGGCCGCAGATATGGGGCCAGTTTGTCTGGCCTGGTTTTATAGAGCTCAATAGGCAAGCCATTAGGGCCAAGGGTCTTGCCCGATTGGAGACTTCTGATCGCTTGGGCTATTTTGTCATCGGAGAAATCGCACCCCAGCAGGCTTAATTTGTCCGCCAAAAGGGATAGAAGGGCTATGTCTTTACGTAGCAATTGGGAATCGACTTCGGTGTATGGTGTACTCGTGCGGTATGTCACACTATAGTGGGCAGCAAACACATTCACAATGTCTTGGGGGTCAGTGATCGACTGGCCTACCCCTTCTATAAGCTCTGGCACCAACCTCCTCGCTAGCTCCTTCTTGTCCTGCCATGCAATCAACTGCCCCGCCTTGTCTCCAAGATCGTACACTCCTCCCTGTTTTTCCCTCCCCAGTGTTTTGGTTCTATCAGTCACTATCGCTTTGTAGTCGTCTCATTTAAGTTGTAGGACATGTAATTTCTCCCGGGTTACATGCTCACCCAGCTCTTCTTCCAGTCGGAGGACTTCATTTTCTGCGTCAACTACCTTCTTTAGTTTCTATTTTCACACCCCAGTTATCAGGGAGAGTGTGTGCCCCCTTATCACTGATTTAAATGCTTCCCACAGGGTGTGGGGGGATTCAACCGACCCTTCATTTTCCCGGAAATAGTGGTCTATCGCTGTAAGCAATGACTTTCGGACTTCTGGGTTTCGGAGGTGCCTGGGATAGATGGGGGCGACTCTACCCACCCTTTGCTGACCAATAACTAACTGGGCCCATATCGGGGGATGATCGGAGATGCCCGCGCCATGTGACTTATTTCATGGACATGTGTGATGTGGGATGCTGGGACGAGCAGGTAGTCTATACGGGACAAGCTGTGATCGGCCCCTGGGTGAAAAGTGTGCTGGATACTGTCTGGATGATAAGCTCTCCAGACGTCCGTAAGGCCTAAGGTTTCTAGAAATCAGGGAGCCGTCGGTAGGATGGGCCGAGCTCTCGGGGTGGTGCCGATCTAGTGTGCCTCTAACCACTGAATTGAGATCTCCTCCCACGGGAAACAGCCATTACAACGCGGGCATTACCCCGCGCTGCTATTACAATGTTGCCTTTACAACGCAAGTCGTTACAACGACTTGCGCTGGAGGGCGCTGTTGGATAGGGAATAGTTTAATTTTCTATTCCAACACCTTCCCTACTGTAACGTGGGCTGGAGTTGGAATAGAAAATGGAACTATTCCACTATCCAGCCCTTACAGCGCAAGTCGTTGTAACGATTTGCGTTGTAAAAACAGCGCTGTAATGGCACGCGGTGTAAAAGCCCGCATTGTAATGCCATACAACCTCCTCCCACTACTAGGAGACAATCTGGGAGTGATAGCAGTATGGATACCAGGTCTTTGAAGGTGCAGCTTTGAAGGCCTGGTGGCACATATACAAACATGAGTGTCAATGTGTTCCCCTCCCACTATCCCGTGATCGCTATATACCTACCCCACTCATCAGACCAGGTGGAGTGTACAGTTAGTGGAAAGGAATTTCGCAGCATTATGCCAACTCCCCTTGAGCCAGTGGTAAAACCTGAGTGGGCCACAAACTTGTAGCCCCACCTGTTTAGAGCCTTACAGGAGTTACACACCAAATATGTTTCTTGGAGTAGGATAACATCTGGGGCGTGTCGTCTAATATGTTGCAATACTACACAACGTTTAACTTTGTCCCCAAAGCTGTTGACGTTCCAACTCATCAATGTAATACTCTTATCCCATTGTGTACTCATCAGGACCTGCGTATATCCTATAATCCTCTGATAAGGAGCAAATAGACTGTGCCGATTCAACAGAAACATATCAAAGGTCTAACCCCCAAACTACCTCCCTCCCTGCTCCCCTGCACTCTGGGCTTGGAACTGCCCCTGAATCCAAACAATGCAGAGTGCCTGTTGCCCAACGAACTAACTAAAAGTAGAAAAGTGGGTGAGATGCACTGTCAAGTCCCTCCCTCCCCCCTTGCATGCAGTTCCATTTAATGCCCCGAGAAGGGTCAGGCTGCGTAATAATTACACAATAATTAGCAAGCTAGCTCAACAAGCCCATGTCTGCCATAACTGATATATTCCTGTGTCACACTCCGATGGAGACCGAGTTCAATAAGGAGAGAGCGTCCGTTCCTCCCCAGAGCTGGCCCATATTATATTTGTAAGAGTCGGGCTGGCCACTATCTCAACGGGAATTGTGTTCCTCAGCTCCTCTCCACTCATCCAATCATTCGGCAGAAGTCTCTGGGAAGTCAAAGAACCAGGTTTTTCCGTTGGTTACAACTCTGAGTCGGGCCGGGAAAAGCATTTCGTATTTTAGTCCTTTTTCTCTTCTTGATGACAAAGAAAGATCACCTCTGTTTCTGCACAGCTTGCATGAAATCCAGGTAAAAGGTGATTGCATTATCGTAGCGATGCGGAGGAGCCACTCTGGCAGTTTGTAGTATAACATCTCTGTCGCACTGTACACTGGCCAATATTGGACAGGGGCCAGTTTTGGGTCATCACCCAGGAACCCTGTGAGCCCTCTCAATTACGAAGAGTTTCGATAGGACTTTAGGTTGTAGGTGGTTGTTTATAAGGTTCTCCATGAAGAGGTCTGTCGCCTGCCCCTCTGCTTTTTCTGGCACCCCAAGAATGCGTATGTTGTTGCGCCTGCTGTGCCCTTCATAGTCGTCCAGTTTGCTTTCGGCAAATTTCCGGAATGTTTGCAGTTCTTGGATTTCATTTTGCAGCTGCGTGGTGTCACCCACCAGGCTTGTTGTGGTAATCTCTAGTTACTTGACTTGTTCTCTATTTTTGGTGAGGTCTGCCCTGATGAGCATCATTTCAGAGGATATTGTGTCCATCCTCTGTTCCAGAGACGTTCTGACCCCGGTGATTGCCTCCATGACGTCCTTAAGCGTGAGTTCAGGAAGGTCTCCCTCTGCTCCCCCTATCGATTTATCTCTGGATTGCTGCTGGTCAGGGAGCGCCGCCTTTGGGAGGGTGTATGGGTCCAGTTTGTTTTGTTGGGTGACTTTAGGGCCTCTTGTGCTCGACAGCGTAGTTCGCTCTGGTTTAGCCCCAGTTTCGAGTTTACACTGTGGGGTATGGTGTCTCTGATCAAGTGGGGGAGTGTGGTCCTGTGTGGTTTTTGGCCTTGCAATGGTTGCGGACCCTTGTGGGGAGGGAAAGAAGAGGGTGCAGGACTCTCCTCCAACACGCCACCGATGAGGGCTGGAAGGCGGGAATGGATAACTTGAGTCGGCTATAGCTGCCACCCAAGGCCGCCACGTGTAGTGTGTCCCCCCTTTGCAGTGGTTCCAGGGCCCTGTACAATGCTGTCTACAATAGGGAGGAAGCCGCCACTTACGCTCAATTTTAAAAACCCAAAGTAATCTCTGGGCTCTGGGTCCACCAATACTCGGGCCTACTCAGCCCGTGATAGTCGCTCCTCTTCTTGTGAGAATGTCCACCCTCCACCCTCCACTGCCCAGTGCAGGATGCTGCTCTTGGCTGGGGTGTGACTTTAGGGTCAAAGCAGCCTTCTCAGCGCCTTTACCTCACCCCAGCGATTCCACAGGGTAAGGCAGCAGTGCCGCGGGTGCACCACCGCCAGATCGGCCTCACCTCCACCCTCGATCTGCTGTCAGTAGCGGGCTCCAATTGCCCCAAATTATTGCCAGAATTCAGTGATGTTGCCGGTATGCACCCTCACCTCCCGATGACAGCGCTCATATCAGTGTAGGCCCAATATCCAGGCCCACGTTGGTTGCAGGCCGCTGTTCGTCTGTGTCCCTTCAGGCTCAGCAGCTACCTTGAGTCCTGGCTTCAGCTCCGGAGAAGGCCGCAACCGGTGGTGATTCTAACTTCAGCTGTGGAGTTCCCTCAGGCTGGAGTTTGGGCTTGTTGAGGTCAGCGGAGCTTCTGACAGCCCATTCAAGGATCTTGAAAGCTTCTGCTGCAAAAGAAAGCAAACCAAGCTTCAATGAAAGATGTTTACTTTGTGTAATTTCCTCTACACTAGAACGTAGGGGCTGATGAGGACCTAAAGGGGTGGGGGGTCAAGTGATTAACCCTGTGCTGTCATTGGCAGTCACAAGGTGCTTGATATATCTTCCACTGTCATTAGCATTCAACTGGTGCTTGATAACATTTCCACTACCCCTAGCCTTCCCCATGGCATTATGAATTGTTGTCCATCCAGAGCTCCAAGCCTAGACGGACATATGAGGGAACGAGGAGAGAAAATAGGCTGGTAGGGAACTACTGGGCAGACATGCCTTTGTTTCTTAGAATTCAATAGGACATATGGATCCAGATGTTTTTGGGCCCAGATGGAAAGTGCCTACAGGCGACAGTAAGGTGAAGTGCCAGGCTCAATATATCCATAGAATTGTGCATTTTAGATGTGTTCAGTTGTTATAACTTTAAAAGAGCTTCTCTTCTTGGGTATGTCCTATTGAGGCCATCAGCAGATGTCATTTCAAGTAAAGCCCAGCGTGGGTTTAAAAACGTTTGTGAGGAATCTCCAGTACAGAGGTCAATTTTACTAAGCATTGAAGAAAACATGTTTGGATTTGATGAGTTGTTTTGTGCTGTGACTGTGGTCGGCTACTTTACCTACCGTAGTCATTGCTTTGACATCCATTTTATAAACATATTTGTTCATTCATTATTCTTTGCTTTTCTATGAAGGTTGCAGGATGATAAATTGTGTAACATAGAGAGGAATTGTTGTCCAGTTTTCTTCCCAAGTCACTTATCATTTCAACTCATTCTAATGTTACCCGTTTCTTTTGCTTTTACTGCTGCCAGGATGTGGGGGCCAAGACCAGTCTTCAGTTTCCGGAGCTCTACCGGACTGGCCAAATATACCCCCTCTTCAACCTCTGGATCTTCTTACGGTCCATTGTTTACGGAACCTACACCTCCTTGGTGTCCTTTTTCGTGGCTCTGGGAGCATTCTGGGACACAGCAGGACCAGAGGGAATTTGTGATTTGAAAGCCTTCGGTGTGACCATCGGCACAGTGGTGGTTATTGCAGCTATCATTGAGGTGAGCGCATTTCTGAGTCATGGAAATTAGATATTCTTCTAACTAGATTTTCTCACACATTTTTTACAGTACCAACACCTACTATTCCAGTGACACTCTGTCAAGGATATTCATGTGTGTGAGTGTGTTGTGTATCTAAATATATGTATATTGTTAAGCTAAATATATATATATATATCTTCACCAAACGCCCCTAATTTGCCGAACAACTTGCGGGCGGGTGTCGTTGTCGTGACAGGGGCAGTCACGTAAACATTTCTACCAAGGTTATTGAACTGTATTGCACAGAAGAAAAACGGAAATACAAAGACACTCACTAAGAGAAAATAATTTACCACGATGACATGGCGGACTCCGGACTGGTGCTATTAGTCCGTCATCACACACAGCACGTTCTGTGGTCAATGGGGAGGTTCTGAAATGTATTTTAACAGGGGCAATACATATAAGGCATTGAAGAAGGCGAGATGCCGAAACCGGTCTGCCACTAATAAAAGAAATTGGAAATCGGAAGTTGGAGAGTTCGTGGAGTGCGTTGTTAATTCGGAAGGGGAATTGTGGAGAAATATATATATATATATATATATATATATATATATATAATATATATATATATATATATATATATATATATATATATATATATATATATATATATTCACTGAAAAAACCATAGGTTATAGACCATATATAGTTAGGAATTAGCATTTACAAAACCTTGAAAATTCACTGAAAAAACCATAGGTTATAGACCATATATAGTTAGGAATTAGCATTTACTAAACCTTATTTTACTCACACAAAACCATTGAAATTCCATATATAGTTAGTTGCACTAACTATATATGGCGCACCCGCAATCCACTGCTGATCATGTCACATATTACATCATTCATGACATGGTCAGTGACATCACTGATGACATCACTGATGACATCTCAAATGACATCACTGATGACATCACTGATGACAACATCCAGTGACTGTATGTTTCTGTAAAGTTAAAATATGTCTTGAGTGGATGTATAAGTGTCTGGATGAAGGATTTAGTAGGTGCATGACTGACTGTATGAGTGAGTGATTAAATGTGTCTCACTGAATGCATGGGTTAGTGACTAAACTGTCTTAATTTGTGCATCATTATGTCTGTTGTTCTGTAAACTGCTGCATGTGTTGATCATTAGCTATACGAGAGGCTATATGTGTTATTAATTGGTTGCCCAAGTATTTCTATGGGAGATTGAGTTTGTGTGGGGGTGGCTGGAAGGTGTGAGACTCTATGCATAGATGTGTGAGCAGTTTATTCACTAGGTGTATGAGTTCAAGAGTGCATGTGGAAACAGCTACATGGGCAGTTGACTGTGTGCATGAGTGTATTGATGAGTGAATGGATATCTCAATGCTACATGTCATAGTAAGTACATATGTAAAACACAGTACATGTGAGAGTTGGCATATATAAATAACTGTGCATGAGAGCCACTGAATGAGTGAGTGGTTGTATCGATCATTGTGAACTTGTATCAGGGATTGTATAAGAGAGTAAATATGTGTTAGTATATGTTTCAATAAGTAAGGTGTGTTTAACTGTATAGTTGAAGAAATGGAGGTGAGATTGTTTCTTTGCATGACTGACTGGGTGTGTGAGTAACTCCATGGATGAGTGGCAGTGTGTGAGTGTCTGTATACACTGAGTGTATCTAAGGTTATATTAGAGTCTGAAGAGGTTTATCGTATTAGCACAAGAATGATGTCAAATGAGATGTCATCAGTGATGTCATCAGTGATGTCATTTGAGATGTCATCAGTGATGTCATCAGTGATGTCACTGACCATGTCATGAATGATGTAATATGTGACATGATCAGCAGTGGATTGCGGGTGCGCCATATATAGTTAGTGCAACTAACTATATATGGAATTTCAATGGTTTTGTGTGAGTAAAATAAGGTTTAGTAAATGCTAATTCCTAACTATATATGGTCTATAACCTATGGTTTTTTCAGTGAATTTTCAAGGTTTTGTAAATGCTAATTCCTAACTATATATGGTCTATAACCTATGGTTTTTTCAGTGAATTTCATTGGTTTTTTAACAGCTAATATCTGTAGCTGTAAAATTTATTCTTCTTTAAATCCAAAAATATATTTTATATGTTTATGAATAATTATTTTTTTAAATATTTTTTTTTCTTCGTTCCCGCTTCGCGAATCGGGAACCTTACAGTAAAAAAATGTTCAGAAAAATAAAAAAAAAAGTTCTTTTCAGAACTACCTCCCCGTTATTAAAAAATTGGTACAATATTTGGAACTGTGCCAACCTCTATTTCTCTTAGTTCGCTTCCTAGTTCGCTCGCTGGTACGCGAACTGGAAGCGAACCAAAAACAGTAAGAATAAGGGAAGGAAACACACACTTATGTTAAAAGAAAGACAGCTATAGGGGAGTAAACTAGAGATACTATTACCCATAATCCACTACTGATGATGTCACATATTACATCATTCATGACATGCTCAGTGACATCATCAGCAGAGGATTGCGGGTTTTTTGGCAACATGCCTTATCGACGGTTTAATAACGCTGCCTTTTGCTTTATATAAGTTTTCAAATTGTATGAAATATATACCAATAGGTCTTTATGAACCTTTAGGTAGTGCTTTTGTTCATGAGGTCTGGTCGCTTCCATACACATACAGATGTTTCAAAGATGATCAAGAAGTTTATCTGAATGGAGAGGAATGCACTGAGACGCCAGATCATTCACTAATGTGTAGGCACATACAGTTACACGATTCATGCAACAAACAGCGACCAAATATGGCTTGCGTGATGCAAGGCACGCCAGTTCCTGCTATCATCCCCACGTTCAAGTTGTTGGAAAATGGTAGTTATTTGATGCTCAATAATGAAGATTGTTCTGAGTTAATTAAAAGTATTCCTTTTATCGTAACAGTAAGTGAACGGGTTATTTGCTGCAGAAATGTTCTATTTCCTCCCACACATGAACATAGGGAGTTTTCAATCTGGCCACAAATACCAACCTTGGGACACGTTTCAACGGCATGACAAGAATAAGAGCTCTTTTGTCTCAGAGAGAGGTGGCCTTGAGTTCGGCCCGTGAAACTTTCGTACTTCACATAGCGAACACCCGTACACAGGTTTGCCTTTCAATTTCAGCAACATGTTTCCGACTATCTTTAACGCATCCTCCACAAAATCCCTGGCACACTTTTTTAAAGTTGTTACCAGTGGTCTCGTGACTTCATTTGAGAAAATCTTTGGAGTCATCCCTGCTCCCTTTCATTCCATTTTCTCCACTCTGGTTCGTGGATTGCATTTTTACTTGCATTACCAGCGGACGCTCTTGTACTTTTTTACATTTTTAAATATGGATGTCCCTCCTATGCAACCTCCGACCCTGCAGCTGCTGACACTGTTCCGCAATCGCATGCTAGAATATTATGGCACAATGCCGTTGGCGATATTAAGCACGGCATATGGATTATCTTTTCGGTTCTCCTACTTCACCTGTGTCCAGCCTGTATTTCACTGCCTGACCTGTGATTTCGATTGGGCCATTGATTTGTGTCTCTGCGGACCGGTTTCTCCTGACGTCGACTTTAATCAGCTGATGACTCCTATCATTACTCACGAGTTGATTTGTCCTGGCGAAAGGATTATGGCTGTGGCATTGATGCATGGACTACTTGGTCCCTGGAATTTACTGGCGGCAGCACAGTCTTTCTTGGAACACAGCTTTCTTGAAAACCCACCGAGCTGTCCTCTGATGGTGATAGAGGATCCGGTGCTGGGAGAGCACGTATGTTCTTTTCCGCTTTTAAATTGGATGGCTGAACTGTTTTCGGATGAAGACGGTGACTTCCTGTTGGAGGCTGTTGCAGCTTATTTTGCATACACAGTTATGTCATAGACCTTTTTCATGTTTCATATGCTGAGTACTAGCATTTCATTGACAATTCATTGACTTAATTGTCAAGTTTTTATTATTTACCTTGCCTATTGGCTTAAGACTCGATAAAGTACTTGGCTGTTTTATTTTCCTTTAGCATTGAATTTTCCTAGTTTTTAATGCTTTACCTTGCGGACCGTCCACATATAAACTTGCAATCTGCTCTCATGAGATGGCACTTCTATTATCTTATTCAGTTCGTTTCCGGATCATGAGGAGGTGTCATCTAGGTCCTGGATATCTTTACACCGTGTTAAGTTAGCATGGGCTCATTACCGGTTTAAACGCCATTTTTCCTTTTTTGCAACTTCTGCACACGACATTTAGTTGTTGCTTTAGCTTTCCACCTAGTAGTTCATCGTGGTTTACATGAGAATAATATGTTATTGGTCTACTATCTGCTTTACTTGTTAAACTATATCTGTACAGCGAGTGCTAAAGTTTCAAGAACAACACGGTACAGAATTGTTATGAGGTCTGATCTCCACGACTTCATACTCATAACATAAGTGCAACTTCTGCCAATTCTGGGCATGAGGCGGGTTTTATATTGCTTTGCCGAACACACATACACAACAGTTGATGCGGTTCACATGAAGAGAGAGCTGGTGTATGCTGATGTGATTCCTTCAAATCTAAGACACTAAAGTATGGGCACGCCCTAAACCAACACAAAGAGACCTTCTTAGCAAATAATATAATATGTGTATTAGGGAGGGTGAGATATAAGCAGCCGCGGGCCGTGGAGGGAGTTACGGTGAGGCAGGGAGGCGGGGAGGGGGAGAAGCAGGGTGGAGCCCTCTCTACCTTGCCCCTCCCCCTCCCCGCCTCCCTGCCCCACCGTAACTCCCTCCACGGCCCGCGGCTGCTTATAAGTGTTGCTAACTCTTATTCATTTACAGCATGTTAACATACTGTCACCATTCGCTTTTTATGTACTAGTAACTATGCTGGTAATTTTGCTACTGATAATATGTGTACTTGTATTCTCCACCCTGCTTCTCCCCCTCCCCGCCTCCCTGCCTCACCGTAACTCCCTCCACGGCCCGCGGCTGCTTATAAGTGTTGCTAACTCTTATTCATTTACAGCATGTTAACATACTATCACCATTCACTTTTTATGTACTAGTAACTATGCTGGTAATTTTGCTACTGATAATATGTGTACTTTTATTATCTAAGGTACTACGCCTGAGAAGACGGCATTAGTAAATAAACATTTCAAATACACATGTGTTCTTCTTAACTCCATGTTCTGGTTTCTAAGAAATATATAACGACCGACTGTTCATGAGTTCCACGTATCCTGAGGTACTATAAGTTCATATTCTGGATTGTCTAAACATTGAGAGTTTGTTATATCCAATGTGACACTATACCTAGCTTGCTAAATAGTTTTTGATTACTAACGTGAGTTTTGGGACACCCTAATTCGCCGAGGTTCCAATCCTCTGTCCACAGTTCTGTGTGAGAACAGAAACCCTGCGACAGGGGCACCCCCGACCCTTGCTGGAGCTTCATCACACTTGCGATACAACTCCAGCAATGCGCCACCTTTACGGCACAGATACATCACGCATCTGTGCTGTTTTTGCCCCGTGATGCGCCGCATTGTAAATGCAGCACACCATAGGTGACGGAACAGCGGCACAGAATGACTAACACATCCCTGGTGATGCGCCAGTCATCATAAATCTATCCCTATGCTTCTTATCTTGTTAGAGATGAACCGCCATATGTATCATCAAAGTTATTTGCATTTCCTAAATAGCGAACTTTAAGGAATAAATAGCGATTCTTTACCATTCCTAGTTTGCGATGAGCTATTTGCTAATTAGCCGAATGTAGCCCAATGAAGCCCAATGTAGCCCAATGTAGCCCAAAGATGGCCGCCAGACACACAAAAAAACAAATGTAGCCCAAATATCAGCCAGATGTAGCCCAACTATAGCCCAGTGACAGAATGACCAATCAGCTTCGCAAACCTCCGTTACGCGAAGCGGAGCGCTGTTACAGATATATATCTTTTTTTGAACGTTAATTTCTCAAAATCCACTGGAGCACATATATTGAGACCTAGCTACCAGTCCCTAATATTTTGCCAAGTTTCGTGCAAATCCATTCAGCCGTTCAATTATTATTTTTATTATTTTTTTTTGCCCCGCGGGGCCCTTTTAAAACCTCCACATCAAACCTAGGGGGTCAGCGAGGATCTACTATGCCCCCTTATAGTTATTTCCCCCTTTGTTTTGACCTCCTCTTGTCTCTCGATCCTACCGAGAGACAAGATGGCGGCCGCTACGGACTGTTTGGAATGTTGACAGACGCCGGAGAACCAATCAGCTTCGCTTCACAAAGCTCCGTTGCGCGAAAAGTCCGCGAACCAGAGCGCTAACCGGTCCGCTGTTACAGATATATATCTTTTTTTAAACGTTAATTTCTCAAAATCCACTGGAGCACATATATTGAGACCTACAAAAGGCACATCGGGCTACCAGTCCCTACAATTTTGCCAAGTTTCGTGCAAATCCATTCAGCCGTTCGGGCTAAAAGTGAGGCCAACCGCCCTATGGAAAACTCAATGTTAAAAACACGTTTTGGGACCCCCCTTTTTTCTCGGCCCCCACTGGACGAACCCCCCCCAAATTTTCAAGGGCTGCTCAGAAACAAAATGTGCCATTTTCCTGAAAATTTCAGCCAATTCCGTCCACAAACGCCAAAGTTATTAGACATAGAATTTTCAAAAAACCCATAGAGAAAAAATCCTAACTATATATACCTACTGGCGACTGCCAGTAGGTAATATATATATATATATATATATATATTATATATATTGACAAGTTCTGTTTCCGCCTCTAGGCTCGCTCGCTACAAGCGCCCTCCCAAGCAGCACGGACACGGACCTCGAATTTAGTGTTGATCTTTATTGTAGAAGTTGCGTGCTAGTCGCCATAACATTTCGGCTCACCCGTAGCCTTGTTCACATATATATATATTACCTACTGGCAGGAGCCAGTAGGTAGTTATAGTTAGGACCTATTTTCCATAGGAAATCTGCAACATTCCATTTGCAATAACTTTGTCGCCGGTTGACGAATCTTCGCAAAACTGGTGGGGAGCTCCGGTCCGCTTCTATCCTGAAAGTTTCGCGGTGATTCGTGATGCAGGGGCCGAGAAAAAAGGGGGGTCCCAAAACGTGTTTTCCCCATGCAATTTTCCATAGGAACCCATAATCGCAGCTACAGCCCGAACTGCTGAACGGAATTACACCAAATTTGGGAAAACGGTAGCCCTTGGTTCAGAGCTGTGCCTTTTTGTTAAATGGTGTAAATCTGTTCAGTAGTTTTTTTAGAAATTAAAGGAAAAATATATATATATATCTTGGGACAAATATACATGATAGCACCTCGTTAAAAAGCATTGCCGTTAATAGAAGGTTTTAAGACTTTAGTTACATTATAAATCATTTGCTGATGGTACTATACTAATTTTAGGAATGGTGGTGTGTTCTAAGGTGATTTTACCATGTGAAAAAGCCTTCTGCTGGGGTATCATGAATCATGTTTGAGAGCAAACTATTTTCTCATCATTTTCCCACAGAGGTTTGGAAGGTGATATATAAGCCAAACTGAGAGCATATTTTCTGTAAATTCACCTTATCTTTCTCAGTCATGTGAGAATGAAGTCTGACATTCTCAGTAAAACATGTACATCCAACAAGGGCAGAGACTGACAGTTTATTCCTTTGTGTTTTTGTTGTAGGTCTCGCCCTCGTTTAAGTTAAAGCAATTCTGTTTGTGATTAGATGGCTTTGCTTGTATTAGTGTTTTTCAAACTTTCATGTACATAACATGCATATGTGTGCATATATGTATATGTATATGTATCCATGCATTTATATTTGTATTTATATAGATATGCAGATTATATATATGCATATATATATATATATATATATATATATACACATACATATATAAATGCATATGCATATATATATGTGCATATGTGTGCATGTGGAGAGAGGTAGATGTGTAGAGGTAGAGGTGTAGAGGTAGAGAGGTAGAGAAGTAGAGGTAGAGAGGTAGAGAGTAGTAGAGAGAGAGGTGGAGAGAGGTAGAGAGGTAAAGAGTAGAGAGAAGAGAGTGAGTAGTAGAGAGTGAGTAGCAGAGTGAGTAGTAGAGAGTAGTAGAGAGTGAGTAGTAGAGAGTAGTAGAGAGTGTGTAGTAGAGAGTAGTAGAGTGAGTAGTAGAGAGAGTCGTAGAGAGTAGTAGAGAGTGAGTAGTAGAGCGAGTAGTAGAGAGTAGTAGAGAGTGAGTAGTAGAGAGTGAGTAGTAAAGAGTAGGAGAGAGTGAGGAGTAGCAGAGAGAGAGTAATAGAGAGTGAGTAGTAGAGAGTAGTAGAGAGTGAGTAGTACAGTGAGTAGTAGAGAGTGAGTAGTAGAGGGCAAGTAGTAGAGAGTGTGTAGTAGAGAGTGAGTAGTAGAGACTAGTAGAGAGTAGTAGAGAGTGAGAAGTAGAAAGTAGTAGAGAGAGTAGTAGAGTAGTAGAGAGTGAGTGGTGGAGTGAGTAGTAGAGAGCGAGTAGTAGAGAGCGAGTAGTGGAGAGTAAGTAGTGGAGAGTGAGTAGTAGAGAGTAGTAGAGAACGAGTAGTAGAGAGTGAGTAGTAGAGAGTGAATAGTAGAGAGTGAGTGGTAGAGAGTAGTAGAGAGTGAGTAATAGAGCGAGACTAGTAGAGAGAGAGTAGGAGAGAGTGAGTGGTAGGGTAGTGGAGAGTGAGTGGTAGAGAGTACTAGAGAGTAGTAGAGTGAGTAGTAGAGAGTAGTAGAGAGTGAGTAGTGGAGAGAGTAGTAGAGAGTAGTATAGTAATAGAGAGTGGGTAGTAGGGAGTGAGTATTAGAGAGTAGTAGAGAGTGAGTAGTAGAGAGTAGTAGAGAGCGAGTAGTAGAGAGTGAGTAGTGGAGAGTGAGTATTAGAGAGTAGTAGAGAGTGAGTAGTAGAGAGCGAGTAATAGTGAGTGAGTAGTAGAGAGTGAGCGAGTAGTAGAGAGAGAGTAGTAGAGAGTGAGTAGTAGAGAGTAGTAGAGTGAGTAGTAGAGAGTAGTAGATAGTGAGTAGTAGTGTAGTAGAGAGTGAGTAGTAGAGAGTAGTAGTAGAGAGTAGTAGAGAGTGAGTAGTAGAGAGTAGTAGCAAGTGAGTAGTAGAGAGTGAGTAGTAGAGAGTAGTAGAGAGTGAGTAGTAGAGAATGAGTAGTAGAGAATGACTAGTAGAGAGTAGTAGAGAGTGAGTAGTAGAGAGTGAGTAGTAGAGAGTAGTAGAGAGTGAGTAGTAGAGAGTGAGTAGTAGAGAGAGAGTAGTAGAGAGTGAAGAGAGTAGTAGAGAGTGAGTAGTACAGTAGTAGAGAGTAGTCAGTCAGTGTCAGTCAGTCAGTGTTAGTCAGTGTCAGTCAGTAAGTGTCCGTGTCAGTCAGTCAGTGTCAGTTTCAGTCAGTCAGTGTCAGTCAATCAGTATCAGTGAATCAGTGTCAGTCAGTGTCAGTGAATCAGTGTCAGTCAGTGTCAGTCAGTCAGTCAGTGTCAGTCAGTCAGTGTCAGTCAGTGTACGTCAGTCAGTCAGTGTCAGTCAGTGTCAGTCAGTGCCAGTGTCAGTCAATCAGTGTCAGTCAATCAGTGTCAGTCAGTGTCAGCTAGAGCAGCTCTGCTGACCTGGTTCTCTGGCTCTAAAGCAGCTCTGCTGACCTGGTTGTCTGGCTCTAAAGCAGCTCTGCTGACCTGGTTCTCTCCCTCTAAAGCAGCTCTGCTGACCTGGTTTCTCTGGCTCTACAGCAGGTCTGCTGACCTGGTTCTCTGGCTCTAGAGCAGCTCTGCTGACCTAGTTCTTAGGCTACAGAGCTGCCCTGCTGATCTGGTTCCATGGCAATACAACAGCTCTGCTGACCTGGTTCTCTGGCTCTAAAGCAGCTATGCTGACCCGGTTCTATGGCTCTAAAGCAGTTCTGCTGACATGGTTCTCTGGCTCTAGCTAGAGCAGCTCCTCTAACCTGGTTCTCCCCCTCTAGAGCAGCTCTGCTGACCTGGTTCTCTCCTTCTAAAGCAGCTCTACTGACCTGGTTTCTCTGGCTATACAGCAGCTCTGCTGACGTGGTTCTCTGGCTCTAGAGCAACTCGGCTGAACTGGTTCTTAGGCTCTCGAGCAGCTTTGCTGACCTAGTTCTCTGGCTCTAAAGCAGCTCTGCTGACCTGGTTCTATGGCTCTAAAGCAGCTCTGCTGACCTGGTTTCTCTGGCTCTACAGCAGCTCTGCTGACCTGGTTCTCTGGATCTAAAACAGCTCTGCAGGCCTGGTTCTCTGGCTCTAAAGCAGCTCCGCTGATCTGTTCTCTCCCTCTAAAGCAGCTCTGCTGACCTGGTTTCTCTGGCTCTACAGCAGCTCTGCTGACCTGGTTCTCTGGCTCTAGAGCAGATCTGCTGGCCTAGTTCTTAGGCTCTAGAGCAGCCCTGCTGACCTGGTTCTCTGGCTCTACAACAGCTCTGCTGACCTGGTTCTCTGGCTCTAAAGCAGCTCTGCTGCCTTGGTTCTATGGCTCTAAAGCAGTTCTGCTGACCTGGTTCTCTGGCTCTAGAGCAGCTCTGCTGACCTGATCCCTTGGCTCTAAAGCAGCTCTGCTGACCTGGTTCTCTCCCTCTAAAGCAGCTCTGCTGACCTGGTTCTCTCGCTCTAAGGCAGCTCTACTGACCTGGTTTCTCTGGCTCTACAGCAGCTCTGCTGACCTGGTTCTCTGGCTCTAGAGCAGCTCTGCTGACCTGGTTCTTAGGCTCTAAAGCAGCTCTACTGACCTGGTTTCTCTGGCTCTAACGCAGCTCTGCTGACCTGGTACTATGGCTCTAGAGCAGCTCTGTTAACCAGGTTCTCTGGCTCTAGAGCAGTTCTGCTGACCTGGTTCTCTGACACTAAAGCTGCTCTGCTGACCTGGTTCTCTCCCTCTAAATCAGCTCTGCTGCCCCGGTTCTCTGCCTCTAGAGCAGATCTGTTGACCCGGTTCTATGGCTCTAAAGCAGCTCTGTTGACCTGGTTCTCTGGCTCTACAGCAGCTTTGCTGGCCTGGTTCTCTGGCTCTAAAGCAGCTCTGCTGACCTGGTTCTCTCCCTCTAAAGCAGCTCTGCTGACCTGGTTTCTCTGGCTCTAGAGCAGCTCTGCTGACCTGGTTCTCTCCCTCTAAAGTATCTCTGCTGACCTGGTTCTCTGCCTTTAGAGCAGCTCTGCTGACCTGGTTCTCTGGCTCTAAAGCAGCTCTGCTCACCTGGTTCTCTGGCTCTAAAGCAGCTCTGCTGACCTGGTTCTCTCCCTCTAAAGAACTCTGCTGATCTGGTTCTCTGGCTCCAAAGCAGTTCTGCTGACCTGGTTCTCTCCCTCTAAAGCAGCTCTGCTGACCTGGTTTCTCTGGCTCTACAGCAGCTCTGCTGACCTGTTTCTCGGCTTCTAGAGCAGCACTGCTGACCTGGGTCTCTGGCTCTAGAGCAGCTCTGCTGGCCTGGGTCTCTGGTTCTAGAGCAGCTCTGCTGACCTGCTTCTTAGGCTCTAGAGCAGCTCTCTGACCTGGTTCTCTGGCTCTAAATCAGCTCTGCTGACCTAGTTCTCTGCCTCTAGAGCAGCTCTGCTGACCTGGTTCTTAGGCTCTAGAGCAACTCTGCTGACCTGGTTCTCAGGCTCTAAATCAGCTCTGCTGACCTGGTTCTCTGGTTCTAGAGCAGCTCTGCAGCCCTGGTTCTCTCCCTCTAAAGCAGCTCTGCTGACCTGGTTCTCTGCCTCTAGAACAGCTCTGATGACCTGGTGGTTCTTAGGCTCTAGAGCAGCTCTGCTGCCCTGGTTCTCTCCCTCTATAGCAGCTCTGCTGCCCTGGTTCTTAGACTCTAGAGCAGCTCTGCTGCCCTGGTTCTCTCCCTCTAAAGCAGCTCTACTGCCCTGGTTCTCTCCCTCTAGAGCAGCTCTGCTGACCTAGTTCTTAGGCTCTAGAGCAGCTCTTGTGATATGGTTCTCTGGCTCTAAAGCAGCTCTGCTGACCTAGTTCAATGGCTCTAAAGGCTCTGACCATCCAAATGTTTAGCTTTTTTCATATGTACTACTGTCAATGTAAGATTAAGTAATCCAAACACTACAACTACATTCAGCTGTGCACAATACATATAAACCTCTAACCAGCAGCTTAGTAAAGTACTACCCATGCAACCTAGGAATCCTCCTGTCTGTCCCATGCACTTCTCCAATCACCCATTCAGCACTATCTACGTATCCTATCACTCCGCAATACCTAAGCACTTGTACTCTCTTTGCAGCACTGAAATTATTCTAGTTACTAGTCATGTACCTAAGGAATGACCAAGCCAGTAAAACTAGTACAGCTACACTATTCTGTGCACTATGCATGCAGACCTCTAATCAGCTACATAGCATTGATACAGTCTTTTAAATACTCAGTTAGTACCTATGCTGTCTAGGAATCCTTCTGTCTGTCCCATGCACTTCTCCATTCAACCATCCAACACAATCTACGTATCCTATCACTCTGCCAATATCTAAGCACTTATAGATTTAGCATGCACTCTCTTTGTAGCACTGAAATTACTCCAGTTATTAGTCATATACTTTAGGAATGGCCTAGCCATTAAAACAAGTGCATGTACAATATTTTGTACACTATGCCTGCAGACCTCTAACCAGCTACATATTATTGATGCACTCTTCTAAATACCTAGTTAGTACCTATGCAGTCTAGGAATGCTTCTGTCTGTCCCATGCACTTCTCCATTCACCCATCCAGCACTATCTACTTATCCTATTACTCCACCAATACCTAAGCACTTATAAATTCGCTATACACTCTGTTTGTAATATTGTAATTATTCTAGTTACTAGTCATGAACTTATGGAATGGCCTAGCTTCTAACACAAGTACAGCTATAATATTTTGTTCACTATCCAAGCAGACCCCTAACTAGCTACATACTATTGATACACTCTTCTAAATACCCAGTTAGTACTCATGCAGTGTAGGAATCGTCCAGTCTGTCCCATACACTTCTTTAATCACGTATCTACCACTATCTACTTATCCTATCACTCCACCAATACTTAAGCACTTATAAATTAAGTGTTCACTCTGTTTGCGGCACTGTCATCATTCCAGTTACTAGTGGTATTGTTATAAAATGCCTAGGCACCAACACAAGTACAAATAAAATATTCTGTGCATAATCCCTCAAATCTCTAAGCAGATACATACTATTGGTCCACTCCATTGAATACTGAAGTAGTACCCATACAGCTTAGGATACCTCCTGTCGGTCTCATGCAATTCTTCAATCACCCATCCAGCACTATGTTCTTATTGTACCAATCTGCCAATACCTAAGCACTTATGGGGCAGATTTACAAGCACCCTGCACCACCAGTACGTCACTTTTTGTAACGTAGTGATGGCGCCAGGCACTCCTTCATATTTACAAGGAGAGGAAAAGCCACCCTGCGTTAATTTCCTCTCCTTTTAAATACGACCCAGTCACACACAGAACTTTGCGTTGAAGGGGCGTTCCATAGGTGTTGCTGTGGGTGTTCCCACGCAACACCCATAAAACAAGACACATCTCCAGATTTATGAGAAATCGTAAATCTGGAGATGTGTGTGAATGCTGCGCCATCCTATAGTTGGTGTAGCAAGGCGCAACGAGGAGAATTGTTTTCATTTCTCCTCATTTTTTCCTCTTTCAATGCATGCTGCATTCCACAGCATACATTGAAAGAGGAAAATGCCTATACTGATTGTTTTTGTGCAGGAAGGTGTCCCTTCCTGCACAAAAACTATCTCCGCACGACACAGACATCCTTGCACCATGGTGCAAGGGTGCCTGTGTCACCACATGGCTGCAGTTTGTGTAGCAGTGCATAGGGAAGCACAGAGTTGCAACATATTCATGTACATGTCACATCCCTGTGCTTTGGAAGTGCCACAGTGCAGTGCAGCTAAAGAGCTTGCAGTGTCACACTGCAGTACTTCCTCATAAATCTTCACTATAAATTCACCATACACTACTAATGCATTCTTTCAGCCAATCATGCTGTATACATATATTCAACCAAACTTTCACACATTACCTTGTAATTATAGTTCTTTCGTTAACCAGATAAGATAGTTTTGAACTTATTTTTCTTTTGTATTTTTTTTTTAACAATTTTGAATTTTTTGAGGTAATTTTTTCAAAAAATGAACAAATAAGAACGGATAAAACAGGAAACATTTGGAATTACTTATCATTCCGCAATAAAATTAACAACGATGGTTGCGTTGCGCAGCACAAACTGCATCCACCTACTGCTCACCAAAGCATATGTTTCTTACACTTCACGCAGTGTTACTTGAGAAAGGCGAATTCTGGCCTAATGTCCATTGCAGGTGTTCCTGGGGACGCTCCAGATGTACTTGCCACAGCAGGTGAGCGGTTCAAAGCAGCTCGCCTCATTTCCTCTCGAGCAAGATTGAGAGGATGTGTGGTCCGGAGATGCTTGTACAGCTGTACTCTGTATTTTACAGTGGGTCATGAAAAGTTATACTAGTGTATGATGAGGTGTATCAGATTGTCACGTGGCTGATGTCATCAGTGATGTCATCAGTGATGTCATTTGAGATGTCATCAGTGATGTCACTGACCATGTCATGAATGATGCAATATGTGACATCATCAGCAGTGCATTGCGGGGGTACGAGTTATAGTTAGCAGAACTAACTATTACGGAGGGATTTCTATGGATTTGTACAAGTGAAATGGCGAGCTAACTATAACACTCCTGAAACCTATGTTTTTTTTCTGGGAATTTCTAAGGTTTTTTTAAATGCTAATTTCTAACTATAATGTCTCTGAAACCTATGGTTTTTCCAGTGAATATATATATATATATATATATTTATTTTTATTTGAAAAAAACAAAGGTTGCAGGGCTGTTATAGTTAGGCTAACATTTCACTCTTACAAAAACCAGAGAAATTCAGCAGTTATAGTTAGCTGATGTAGGAGGCTGGCTTAGTTATATGGTGCACACTTATTTAAGTGAAGCACCTTGCACTAATCCAGGCAACTTTTATGGTAGTTTTAGTGGTCTTAGACAACCATAGAAAGCTCTCTAAGTGGTAGCTGTGGAGAGCAGCCTTGAGGGTTAGCCCAGAAGGAGTGTTAAGCAGCTTGTTTTACCAGCACTAATCATACAGTGTATGTTAAACGAATAAGAACCACACCGTGTAGTTATAAAAATAGTTATATTTTTTAAACAGACTCACTAACACATTGGTATATATCCTACCCAGGTATATCAACACAATATACACAATACTTTAAATGTAAACAGGTAACTAAGCACAAATACACAGTGGTCTCCAGGGGGACACCAAACCATATACTAAAGAAGTGGAATGCGAACTGTGACCAAAGTCGGGACCGGAACCAGAAGACTCAAAAGAGCTGGGGACACAAGGAGCTACCATAGGTAAGTACCCAGGAACCCCACAGAGGCTCTGTGCAGAGTGGAAACACACCCACGTACTCTTTGAAGGTCAATGGGAAATTCATGGTTGCAGTTTTTAAGAAGAAGGGCCCTTCCCAGTGAACCCTGAAGGAACCCTGTGGAAGACAGAAGGTTGGAGAGTCACCCCACCATGGATACCCCAGGAACAAGGATACCTACACAGGGAAGCTTGGTGCATAGGTGCGAAGTGATGTCGGGACCCACTAGACCACAATGGAGGGCTTCAGAAAAGATGCTGCAGGCGAAGAAGGTGAAATAGTCAGGTTGAATCCAATTTTGGTTTCTTGAAGAGGAGAACCTGCAAGCGGAGGGGAAACAGTCTAAGCCACTCAACTGTGACCAAGAGGCACGGATTACCAATGACCACTGATGACAGAAGATGCAGAAGGGGTGAGGGTGACCTTCTCACTGCAGCTGTGAGGACCAGGTGACCCTGTGGGAGGCTATGAGCCATTCACAAGCTTTCCAACATTGGAAGTAAAGAACCAAGGGGTCGGTGTTCGGAGGCAGCACCAACAAGATTTGGCAGCAGCAACAGACATGGTAAACAAAAAAGGTGCAGCTTTGGAACCAGTAATGTCCAAGTATCTTTCCATCTATTGTTTTGTCTTCCCCTGCTCAAGCTCAGCTCAGCAGCAAGAGGGCAGACAGATGTCTGTGGTCAATTATCAGCACTAGCTTGCTGTTAGACCCTAAAAAGCTGGTACTGGGAATACAAGGGGGCTCCCTAGGGAAGCCCATCAGTACATCGAATCCTACATCTGACACTGGAATCGGTGTTGGGGTAGGATTCCAACATGTTTGCTAATAAACATAACCGGTTTTGGTGCAGCCAATCTATAGTTAATCTCGTATTTAACTTGATGTCCCCTATATGTATTAAATGGCTGACTGCACTTACAAAGCCTGGAACATTGACTCCAGGGTTTGTAGAGGGGCCTTGCTCATGCTTGGGTCCCCTCACACTTGTAAACAAGCACCCTGCCCTCAGGACTTAAGAGCCTGCCATAGGGGGGACTTATAGATTTTAAGGGCAGTGCCCTCAAATATAAGGAAAAGTATATCTGTTGTAAGTGGTGCTAGCACCAACCTACACAGGCTACAATGGCAGGCCTCTAGGCACAGTTTAAGAGGTCTCTCATGGGAGGCGTAATACATGCTTGCAGCCCATGGGAGACCCCGGTGTACCTATGCCCTGGGTACCTTAGTACAACATTCTAGGGACTTACAAGTGTACACCAGTAGCCAATTGGGTAGGTACTAAAGTACTTACAATTGTAATATTTAGGGTGAAAGCACAACACATTAACTGGGGTCCTGATTAGCAAGATCCCAGTCAGACTAATCATAAAACAGAATAACACCAGCAAAAAGTGGGGGTAACCATGAAAGCAGATCCTACTTTCCTACACCTGAGCTAATTTATGAACTCACATATTACATCATTGATGACATAGTCAGTGACATCACTGATGACATCTCAAATGACATCTCAAATGACATCACTGACGATATCATTCAGTTGTCACTGTGAGAGTTTTAAAAAAGGTTTATGAGTGTTAAATAAATATACCAAGGTGTATTTGTGAATCAGTGGGTGTTGAGTGCCTAATTGAATGATTCAGTGGGTGCGTGACTAACTGTATAAGTGAGCGATTAGATGTATCAGTGAATATTTGTGAAGGGCTGTATGGGTGAGTGAGTGTGTGTATGGCTGTGTCAGTGAGTGAATTCATGTGTCAGTGGTATATGGGTGAGTAACTGCATATGTAAAAGGCAGTATAGGTGAGTGATGGAGATTGTGAGTGACTGTATGTAAATGTAAATGTACATGTACAGGAATTTATATAGCGCAAATCACCAAGCGGTTTCTAAGCGCTTGCTTAGGGAACCCGTCCTGGTATTCCCCTGTGAGATGACCCCGGCCGGGTATCCGCAAGGTGAAAGCCAGGCATCCCGCCACGAGGGGCCATTGTGGAGATTAAGCAAGCTATTGCCCAGAGTCGCAGAGTGTGAACCCGTGAATCGAGTAGGCACCGGAGCGAGAATTGTCGAGTCCATGGACATTTTAGGACTCAAGACCCCGCCGAGCCGGGAATTGAACCCTGGTCCCGGGCTGACCTCTGCTTCCAGGTCTGCCTCTTCTAACCAGTGAGCCACACTTCTCCACATGAGTGAGTGAGTGAATTTTAGAGTGGCTGAATGGGTGTGTGTGTGTGTGTTTGTGTCAGTGACTGCATAGGTGGGTGAGTACATATTAGTATATGTATGAGTCAGTGAGTGAGTGTGTATGTTACTGTATGGGTGTGTGATTGATTGTATGGGTGAGTAAACAGGTGTTTGAGAAACTCTCTGGCTGACTGACTCAGTATGTGAGTGGGTGTATGAGTGGATTTGTCAGTGGCTGTATTAGTGAGTGAGTGGGTGGATGTGTGTGTTGATCTATGAATGAGTGAGTAACTGTGTAAGTACTGGTAGGGGTTTGAGAATGGTAGTGTGAAGTTGGAGTGGGTGTATGAAGGGCTATATGGGGGTGTGAGTGGGTGTGTCAGAGATTTTGTGTGAATGATTTCATCATTGATTCAATTTGAGATGTCATGAGTGATCTCATCAGTGATGTCACTGAACATGTTATGAGTGATGTAATATGTGAGGTGAATGAATTAATGGATAAAACACTGTATTTGATTATTAAATATATAATCATAAAAGCCAAACATCCAATAAATACATCATTGAGTTCTGAAAACTCTGCACATTTTAGGAATGGTCTAAAGCCGAGTAACCAGCTCAGTCAGAATCTGTAAAGTAGTAATATCTAGTCCCCATCTCCTAAAATATATTTTCTTATTAACGGTATTAAAAATGTTATAAAACAACTGCCAGTGAAATTGTGAGGAAACTGTAAAATAGCGATTGTACAGACACTTCATTGTAGGGTCATATGCTAATAGACTTGGAAAAGAAGTGCCCTAAAAGCAAGTACAAAAGAAGATGAACTGTGCAAACTCTGATTCTTATCAAAAGAGATCCTCTCGGGAATAGGGAGTAGTCAGATGATAGGATTCTGTTTCATTAGACTTCTGAATGATATTGTATTGCCTTAACTTAGGTTTAGCTGATCAGAAATTCTATGTTCAACCACTTGTGCTGAAGAAAATAATTCCTAACCATTACTCTGTCACATTTACTTGTAAAGCGTGGTTTAGTAATAAAGAAAACCTGCCCAACTTATAATTTTTATATAATGCAGCCACAATATCTTCATGCAATTTCCCTTGTTAATCAATCCACTATTGCTCTTTGATTCGAGGTCGCATTGGGAGTGAACCATATGGATATCCGTGGTAAGAGAGCATCAAGTTTTATCACATCATCAATATTGATCAGACCTGGCTTTTCATGACTAAAGTAGTGAGCCAACTCATGGGTAATGAAAGCAAGCATCAGCAAAATCTATTATCTAGTTGCAAAGTCATGCTTTTTATATACCCTAAACCCCAGCTAAATATGTGGCGATAGGAAGACACTGTGGTTTATATATTTCAATTAGTGGGCACTTGGATTACAGTCCTAATTTAGAGGCTAAATTGAATAATGCACCAAAAGACAGACAAAACCTGTTATGCCTGGCTGCAAGTCACGTTAACTAAGTAGACCGCGTATTAAATGCAACTCCTAAATAAGGAAATTGAGAAATTGTATCAAGCACTGTATTACTTACAGAAATGGGACACATTCATGAGCTATTCAAACCACAGGCCATAACGTAAGATTTAGTAAGGTTAGAATCCAGTCCAAGGCTTTTCATAAAGGTAACACAGCGTTGACAGATTTTAAGGCAGGTAGAGTTGCAGGACAGAATAACAACATTGTCCATATATAAAAGGGCTGGCATTGACTTCGTGGCTATCATAGACATGTCCTGCCCACAGCTAATTAAACTGAAATAAAAGTGTTCTTTAAGAATAAAGAATAGGGGATCAAGAACACAACCTTGACGCACTCCTCGCTAAAGTTTGACAGCATTTTCATGTTCACTACTGTTCCCAAATCTAACATTACCGATTACGTTAGAGTGTAGGGCAGCTAGAATGTCAACGATTGGTGGATTGCACCTTATATGAGCCAAAGGCTGCTAAACGTTTGACCCATTTACTTTATAGACTGTGCTTCACAGATCAATGAAGACCAAGTACAATGCACAAACTTTTGCTGTTGTATACTTGCTGATGAAGAGATGGAAGTCCAAGTATTGTTACATTGTACTTAAGTTTTTGCCAAAGGATGCTAAGATTAACAAATAAACATATTTTTCTTAGTCAAGTCCAAAATTATACAGTGTAATACCCTGTCCAACCCTTCAACCATAGTATAAATTAAAGAAATAGGTTTGTAGCAGGGTATGGGGGGCTTGTGCCTATTTTTTAAAACATGGATAATAATAGAGGAAGCCCCGGAATTCAGTAAGCCAACAATGTCTGTGCTGTTTAACACATTCGTTAAAAAGGGGGTCCTTAGATCTACATTGGCCTTTATACGGGTTAATTTGAACCCCATCTGATCCTGGGGCATTACCAGAGGGACTTAATGATAAAGCTAGGGCCACCTCCCGGCAGTCAAAGGTTAAGTTTAGTGTATCCATTCAGGGCCTGGTGTCCCGAGTAACCTCATGTGTTTCTCAATAAAACTGAAAATTTGAAGGACAGCTTTCAGCTGAAATGTGGGATCCAAAGAAAAATGCAGGCCCACCATTAATCTTGACCTGATTAACTGTCAAAACAATGCAGAATCTTTACAGATACAAGCAACCAATAAATTACCCCAAATAATTATTTTAATTTCGGCTTTCCTGTGTTTAAGGGCATCTTTATAATGTGCTCTATACTGAGCAATGTCCACCCTGTTTCTAGGCTTTTTAGAAAGAGAAGCACAAAGTAGCCTATTAGTGTAAGAGCATGAGGAGTCAAATCATTTAGGAGAAGTGTCGGCCAAGTCATAAGTATGTTTGCTCTCTTCTAGTAATGTGATCTAGGAAAAGTGCTTAATGATTTGTGAGGGTGTCTGACATCTGCCGACACCTGCAGGTGAAATGTTCTAATAAAGGCAAAACGAAATCATCTTTCTGAAGACGGAATATTTAGTGCTTTTCCCTTGGGTAAAAGTTACCTTTCTATAGGGAGTGCTTACAAAAATATGAACGCACTTGGCCATTCTCAATACATACACAATTCAGATATACAGGTAAGTGTAACAAGTGTAGTCTTACCTGCAGAGCTGCATCACAAAGGATGAAAGCACACAACTTGCACACCCCAAGGAAGTGCAGCGAGTGGGGCACATGACTGCTCTTCTTTCTCTTATCTCCCACTCTCCTCTTTTGTTCACATGCACTTGCAGAATTCTCTCTTTCTCACTTTCTCACACACCTTTTATCTCACTAGTTCTAATACTTTTTGTTCTCATTTTCACCATATCCAAGCTCTCGATCTCTCTTCCACTCACGGTACTTCCTCTATACCTTTCTCTCACCCGCTCCTTTACCCAAATTGCAGTCTTGCCACCCAGCAATTTCTTTCCTAATCTTCGCTCTTTCTGTGCTCTTTCTATGGCCCTGTCTCTGCCCTTTCCTCCCTTATATCCCACACCTCACCTGCTCTCTCTCTCTCTCTCCCCTTCAGCATCTTCTCTACTCCTTCTCTGCCCCATTACTTGTTAACTTGTATCTCCCTCCTTGCCTCCCCCTCAGGTAACCTCAGGGCTTTCATGAACAGCATCGCAGCAGGGCATGTGCAGAAAGTCTGTAATTGCAGGGACAAGGGCAGGGCAATGTTGGTGTCCTGCAAGGTGGTAAGGGTGTGAAAAGGCCCACTACTCCTGGGTTCCAGCAAGGCTCCTCAGGATCCCACCCCACCCCACGCTTATCCTGTGCCGGCTGGTCAATGGAGGGGTCAGATGAAAGACACTGTTGGCCTTTTACATTGAAGAGAGGTGTGGAATTGGCTTTTCGCAGCTGGGCTCCAGCAATGCTGCTCCGAAACACTCCGCTCAATCTGCTCACATAATTGTGTGTCCATAGCCGGCCCAAGTGAGCCCCACACACTAATAATTAGCCAGTCCAGCAGAGGACTGGTGAGGATGCTGTCAGCCCCTGCTAGGAGGTGAGGGGACAACATTCTGTCTGTTACTTCTGGAGTCTTCCAGAGAGCGTGCTTAGACCCCAGAGAGCCACTGGCAAGGCCAGACATACAACTCATCTTGAAACCACTAAAAATGGGTACAACTGGATGAAAAAACAGCCTGCAACTGGACCTCAGGCCCTGGCTCATCACCCGTTGCCCGAATGACCAGATTACCAAACTGACCCTGGTGTGGTCTGCAGCTTCCTCTACTTATTTAATACTTTTTTTTGTCCTCATTCGCCATCAGATAAATTCAGAGCTAGTTCGAACTGCTCCTGTGCCCCCCCTCTCAAATGGCCCCAACTGGAAAGCTCTGTATCTAGATGGATATGCTTTACACAGTGCCTCTCTACAGATTGGTTCTGTATCTCTCGGGGCGCCTCACAGAAACCAGAGAGATTGAGTAATTTAGTGTAAGGCTTAATCATTGGACTTGTTTAAACTAATTTCCTTTTATTGATCTAAGCTGTTCAACCATTTTTCAAATGGACCCCAGAAGTGTTTTTTACTCTTTCTATCTTCATTTAATCAAACTCTATCCAGCTTCATCATGTACTTGATAGAGATCACCCAATCCAATATAGTTTGAGAAATATCCTTAACCCATTTTTTGCAGATTTCCCTTCGTGCAAGCAAGATCAGGTATAAGCATAATCTATTTTCCCCTCCTGACATAGACTCATAATGTGGAAACAATCCAACGAAAACTAAATTTATGCTTACATGAACGCTTATGCCCAAAATACCTTCCATACCTCTTTTTACCTCCGCCCAAAATTCAGCCAGCTTTGGACAAATTAAAAATTAGGGGGCAGATGTATCACCACAATTTTTAGTTGCAAACGCTGCGATTCGCAAAAAAGCAGCGTTTACGACAAATAAATTCGCAAAATGGTATGTACTAAGGAAATCACATCACAAAATTAAGGAATTGCAAAATTTGCGATTCCTTAATTTTGCCTAAGCATTTAAGGAATTGCAAATTGCGATTCCTTAAATGCTGTGTAACAAGCATTCAATTTTTGCGATTTCTCCTTAAGAAATCGCAAATTACCACCAACTTCAAGTTGGTGGTAATTTACGATTTCTTTCACAAATGCACTTTTTGCCATTTGTGATGGTGCCATATGGCGCACACATGTTCATTTCAGGGGTGCATCAGGGTGTCCTTATGACACCCTGGCACCCTTGAAATTATTCTCAATTTGCGATTCTCAAATTGCGAATCGCAAATTGAGAATGGCTTCACATTCATTCCTATGGGCCTCCTGGCCCATAGGAATGAATGGGAAATTATTTCTTAATTGCGATTTCGCAATTTGCTAATCGCAATTAAGGAATACTAAGAAATCTCAAAAAAATTGCAATTTTTTACATACATCCCACTTTGCAATTCTCAAATAGCGATTCTCAAAAAAACGCTATTTGAGAATCGCAAACGGGGATTTATATACATATGCCCCATATGGACATCGTCCGCACTGGTTTGGGACCATTTTGGGCACTTTGGTGCTGGACTGTTCGTAAATTTTGAAAGCGTAAGAGGAGTCCAATACACCCTGTGAAAACAAAAGATATGATTTTTTTTTTTAATTTGCAGGTTGCACTGTTGTGTGTAGAATGTCATGAGATACTTGCCATATATCTTCGAGGTTGCAGCCAGGCAAGTTCTCTCCCCACAACTCCGTTGGTAGTTTGAATTCAGCCTCTTCTAGGTCAAGAGGAAGCCAGTACAGAGTCGACACCTCTTTTTTTTTACGATCTTCGATATTGTAGTTTCCAGATCGTTGGACATGCCCACATCCATCCCAACAGTTTGATGCCAGCTTTTCGTTTTCCAATAATTAAATTTAGATAGTCCTTTGTCGATAAGTACGTTGATCTCATCCCAGGATAGCAAAATTCCTTCCGGTGCCAATTGACCCCATCGCAGAATTCCTGCCTTAACTAGAGGAGTTGATAAAACATCCTTAGTCCATCCTGGAGATCCTGGTGCATTCCAGATGGTAGCGAGAGCGCTGAAATAACAAAATTTTAGAGTTTTCTTAATCTTGGCCCAAGTGCTCACTAAACTATGTAATATTTTTAGGCAAACTTTAAAAAAAATATCTTGGGTCTCCATATTTATATAAGAAAACCTGTCTTCCTCTCTCTACATCCAGAAGCACCTCCTTAAACATTACACCAATATCCGAGCCGTATGGTAAGTCCATGAGCATTCTACCTGCCCTCAGTGAGAATACCCTTGCATATAAAACTAAATCCGGGAGGCATAACCCTCCTTTATTTTTTTTCCTGCGTAGCTTCTTCCACTAAATTCGAGTTCATTTCGAAGCCCAAATAAAGGTATTTAGTTTTGACTGGATAGTTTTCAAGGTTTTCTCATTAAATGCCAATGGAATATTTTGTAGTAAAAAGATTTTTTGGGGCAACAGCATCATTTTTGTTAAGTTGACTCTACCGATCAGGGTCAGAGGTAAATAGGCCCAATCTGCTATGGAATTATGTAATTCTTTCCCAATTTTATGGAGATTTTGAATGTAATCTTATCAAATTCTTGAGTGATAAATATTCCTAAATATTTTATTGTTTTTTTGTTTGATAGTCGCAGGGTTCCAAGTTCCAAGCCATGCATTCAGTTTTTTCTATGTTTATTTAATATCCGGAAATCTGCCCAAACTTCTGTGCTTCTTTGTATATTAGCGGAATTGCGGTATTTAAATTACTCGTAAATATCATGAGATCGTCGGCATATAATGCCACCTTCCTCTGCCATTCTCTGAACTTAAAAGAGGATATGCTTGGATTTGTTCTAAACTTTTCAGCCAACGGCTTAATGTATAGGTTGAAAAGCATAGGAGATAGCAAGCAGCCCTGGCGAGTGCCTCTCTGGATTTTAACTGGGTTAGATAAATTGCCGTTTACCAAGATTCTGGCTGTAGGAGCCTTATAAATCAGAGAGATTGATCTGCAGAGTTTTTTTCCTAGGTTGCTCTCTTTTAATATGTATTCTAAATAGGCCCAGTTTACTCAAACGCCTTCGTGGCATCTATGGTTATTATGTCCAGGGGGATTTTCTGTAGTGTCACTACATCTATTGTTCCATTAAGATATAAGTAAGGTCTCTCATTCCCCTCCCTCTAACAAACCCCTTCTGATCTCCACGTAATAGATCCTCAGCCACTCCATTCAATCTCTCTGCCAATATTTTCATAAGGATCTTGTAATCCATATTGAGCAGAGAGATAGGCTGATATGAATCACATGAGCGTGGTGGTTTGGCAGGTTTAAGAATTAGCGCTACTGTTGCTTCATTCCAAGAGGATGGGATACCTCCCCCTTCTTCGAAGATGTATGAAAATAGTAAAGACATAACAGGAATAAGAACTTCTTTTAAAACCTTATATAGCTCCGCAGGGAGTCCATCAGGACCTGCGGCTTTCCCAGATGTACTCTCTACTATAGCCTTCCTGAACTCGGCCTTCGAAATCAGCATATTCATATTTCGAGACTTTTCGTCAGTGATTCTATTTAAAGGTGTCTGGCCCAGCCAATTTCTTATTTCTGCTTCTTGGACAACTAAGTCTTCATGGTATACTTTCTCAAAATGTAACTGAAAGGCCTATTCAATGTCATTCGGGGTCTTAAGTACACCTCCCAGAGTATCTGAGTTTAATTCCTTAATGGTGCTTCTTGCCAGATCTTGTTTAGTCTTCCATGTCAGAAGCTTCCCGCAGCTCTCCCCATATTCAAAATTAGCTCATTTACTAGCTTGCAATTTCTTTTTCAGCCTCATCTCTAAAACAGTCGCTAGGTCTGATTTAAGAAACTCTAGCCTTGCTGAGATGTTTACATTCAATGAATTGCACTGCAGTGAGATAAGGCCATGCTCTATTTCCTGTATTTCTCTTTCTATTTCCTCTACTTCTGCTTTATACTTTTTATATCTATTGGATTTTATAGAGCTTATTAGACCCCTTAAAAAACCTTTATACGCATTCCAAATCACTTGTATCGGGCAGTGCCTAGGTTCGTTTGAAAAAAGAGCTCTGATTCCAAAATTAGCTTCTCAATTGTACTTTCCGCCGATAGAATGGCATGCTCTAGTGTCCATCTCCTGGAGGTCGGTCTCATTGGGACCTTGAGTGTTAATACTACTGCTGAATGGTCAGACAGGTGCTCTCCCACATGTTTAACATCTGGAACCCATTGTTTTAAAACTGTATTTGTAACTAAATGATGTACAAAGTTCCCCAGGGAGTAATGTTAGTATGGCTGAGCAGTCTCTCTCTCTATCTCAATGGATGTGTGCAAAAGCATCAGGGAAAAGGGATCCCTTGTCGGAACTAAGGATGCCTCACACAACTCACTAGTTTGATGACTGCTGTCATACTGCCAGATGGTTGTCTTGTCTCATCATCGGCTTCCTGCTCCAACGTCAAGCCGGCGCTGCAATGCCTGACGGGTAGCACAAAGTGCTACACTTTTGTGGAGTTCTTTTGTTCCTGGCCGTTGATTGAGTGCGTGTGAGGGGCCTAAGTAGCTCACGTGGCTCCTCTTTCCTCACATAATTAACCAATTGAATCTGACATACGCACGAGTAACAGAATATTGGTTAGTCACCTAATGTGGATACATTTGGCTTTTTATAAGCATTGAAAGGTGTTTAGAACCTCTCTCTCTCTCTCACGGCCCATTCACATGACCCCACTGGGCGATAATCTACGCTTTGGTTTAGGGGCCTTTTCTTTCTTTATATACAGCATTGACCTACATAAGTACAGTATGTATGCGTCTGCGGAGAATATTTACATGGTTATTTTCCTCTTTTCAGGGTTGATCTCCTACGCAGGACACCTACCTGCCTTGGTCTCTGACCCCTCAGGTTGTATATTACACACTTCCTAGCCCGCCCCGGGCACACCATGAGTTTATGAGCACAACTTAGGTCCTGAAGAATTGCCGATAGGGCATGAAACATGTTGACCAAACCATAGGCGAGGGTTGAACGAGACCAATCTCCATAGTTTTTGAGTCCCGGTACCCCTCCCTTCACCATTTTAACAAGGTAGTTAGCTACACGAATAAAAGTATCTTAGTAGACTATACTAACCTTTTTTAAACACACTTTTTCACGCTCACTACTTCACTACTTAGGCCCCTCACACGCACTCAATCAACGGCCAGGAACAAAAGAACTCCACAAAAGTGTATCACTTTGTGCTACCCGTCAGGCATTGCAGCGCCGGCTTCACGTTGGAGCAGGAAGCCGATGATGAGACAAGACAACCATCTGGCAGTATGACAGCAGTCATCAAACTAGTGAGTTGTGTGAGGCATCCTTAGTTCCGACAAGGGATCCCTTTTCCCTGACGCTTTTGCACACATCCATTGAGAGAGAGAGAGAGACTGCTCAGCCATACTAACATTACTCCCTGGGGAACTTTGTACATCATTTAGTTACAGGTTTATAGGACTCGTACACTGGACCCCCATAAATATTGTCCTTTTTAAGTCCCTCCTTGTTGTTTACTTAAAACTGTATTTAGCAAAAAATAGTCTAATCTGGACTTATGTTCGTATTTTTTGTTATGAAAGGTATACCCTCTCTTATTACCCATTTTTGTCCTCCAAACATCATACCATGCTAGCTGTTTCATCGCATTCTTATTTAATGCTCGTACTTTAAAATTTTGAACCGATCGGCGTGTGTGTGATTTATCTAATACATGGTCAAGAACTATGTTGAAATTCCCAGCTAATACTAGCGGGTCTGTATAGTTTGGTAACTCCGACGGTAGGTTCTTAAAAGGAGCCGTGTCGTCTGTGTTTGGGCCATAATAGCCTGCAACTGTAAGCTTGAACATATGACATTTGATTTTGGCTACAGCCCATCTCTCCATCTTATCCACCGTATTGGCCTCTAGAAATAGCTGAGGTTTTTTTAGTAATTATTGCCACCCCTTAGATGATAGTGATTGAGTTGTACATACCACATCTTGAATCCACTTCCTGGATTTACATAGTGATTGTAACTCATTTTCTAGCAAATGGGTCTCTTGTAGTATAAGAATCTGCTCCCGAGTGTCTCTCAGGTATTGAAAGATCATTTGCATTCTGTAACTTGTTCTTAGGCCGTTTAAGTTCCAAGAAAGCACCTTTAATCTAAAATCCTGATTCCCTAATGGACAAGTCATCTCTCGGTTATCATCACTGTGCTATTCATACTATTCTGGCGATTTGGACATTTTTTTTGTTTTTCCTCTATGCTCCCCACCCTGTGCTCTCCTCCCTTACACCCCCTTTGTGATCCCTCCCCTGGAGAACCCCCCCTTTCTCCTACCATGGCCTCTACCTAGGCCAAAGGGACCCCCTCAGGTCAGGACCTCAATGTGACTTATAGGCTGATCAGAATTTTCTTTCATAAACAATTTTTTTAAATTCTATATATATATAATTTATATATATTGTTTTTTGTTTTTTTTAAGCAATTATTTTCTTATTCCTGTTCTCTCATGATCTCCCGATATTGACTGTAAAAAGTTCTCAGCGTCTTCCACCCGTTTGAAAATCTGCATTTTGTTGTTATGCATTACCTTCAATGATGCCGGAAATTTTAATTGTGCTGTAGCTCCCATTTTTTCAAAAGGTTCAAGTAATTTCCCCAACTCCCATTGTTTAGAAGCTGTGATTGCGAAGATATCTGACCGTATTTGAAACGCTACATCTTCTGCACATAAGGAATTTATTTGAGAGCTTTATTAAGAATTTCCTCTTTTAAGCTCTATGTTAAGAAATGTACTAAGATTTTCCTAGGTCTCGTTTTATTGGGGTTGAGTCTGAAAGCGTCTCTATGTACTCTTTGTATGTCAGTCATAAGTGCCTCCTCTGAACAATCAATGCGAGATGCCTGTTTTATTAACTTCACTACAAATTATTTCAGGTTACTCCCCTCCAACCCTTCAGGGACCTTAAGCAAGCGGATGTTATTTCTTCTTTGTGAGTTCTCTAGTGACTCGAGTTTGTCTTGCATTTCTAGCCCTTTCTCTTTCACTACAGCTATAAGCTTTGCATTATCATCCGTCTGGCATACTAATTCAGCTACAGTCAATTTGACTGCAGTGTTCCGAGCAGCGAGTGAGTCCAATTTGACTTCAAGTTTCTCACATGAGGTTTTAATATCAGCTTGATTGCTCTCAGATTCTAGGAATCTTCCTCTCATCTCCTCAGATAGTGCTTGTAATAAACTGCACATTAAATGTGAGTACGATTGAGGGATATAGGCAGTATTGTCAGCTTTTACTACATCATGCTCTTCTCCGATAATCATAGCTTAATTATTGATTAGTGATGTCTGTGGTGGTGTAATTACCTTTCTGGGACAACCCTGGCCCCCCTGTGCCAAGTCCATAGATGTCCTTTCTACTCTGTCCGGCATTTCTGGAGCCTGTAGGATATTTTCTACTTCCTCTTGCAACTCTCCGTTCTCCATACGTGGGTGAAACCTGTTATATGTAGGGATGATGTTCAGGGACTCACTCGTTAATTTGGGGGCCTGTCTAACCGGTAATACAATCTTTTTTTTACCAGACGCTCTATGTTTACGCTCCCCCCAAATCGTTTGGCTTACTTTAAGGGAGATTTATTTAAAATGGTAGGTTTTACTGCCTTTGCACTGCTTATTTAATTCTAGAACATACTTGTAGCACTGCCAATGTAACTCTACTGTGACATGCAGCTCACTCTCCATTTATGGTACAGGCACATACATGACACAATGCTTCTGCAACTCAGTGGTGACCTTCAGTTTCTTTAACTTTTTTTATACTAAGATGTACATGAGACTATGCCAATGTAAATGAGTGGTGACCTGCAGCTTCCTCTGCATTTCTAATTCTGTGTCTTATGCTGCCAATGTAACTCTACAGTGACCTGCAGTTACCTCTTCTTGTTTAAAACTTGCATGTACCTCTGTGATGGCTCCTACTGTGTTAGACCTGACATCGTTGACGTTGTCTTATCCCCAAACTGTTTGCCTTCACTCCTCCTGGAATGCTGAATTAATTTTTGTTGGCTTTAGGATTGTCACTTTACCACTGCTAACAAGTGCCGAATTGCTTGTGCGCTCTCTCTCTCTCTAAAATATTGCAAAATTGCTATACACCTAATTGCAACAGTCTCTAGTAAAAGATACTACATGTATCCAGGGTTTGTAAATGTAATGCTACTAGTGGGTCTTTTTACAAACTTAAACTTCCTTCCCAAAGTAAGCCTGAATTTAAATAGTATTACATGTCCTGGTAGTGGGAAACTCCCAAAGTTGTTTTTCACTGTTGTAAGGCCTATCCCTCCCATTGACTAACACTGAGTTACCTTATTGATTTTATTAAGTGATAACGCTTGACTGGGAGCAAATAGAGATATGGTGGTTAAACTCAAATAAATTGTAAGTTAATGCCTCCCCTTTAATGGTAAAGTCAGAATCTAAGTCTCAATTCTGAAATTGCCACTTTAAAAAAGTTAAAAAACATTTGATGGAAGGATTGCTGAATAGATCCATTGTTTTTGTGCTTGCCATGCCATTCCAGTTCAGACCCAGCCATATGCACATCAGTCTTGACTCTGCTCCCCAAAAGAACAGTCCAGCCCGAACTGTCAGGCCAGGTCCTCCCTCCTGGGCCGGATACAAGCATCCTGGGACTGGTTTCTGGGTATCACCCCCCTCATCAGCCAGGCTAGCTCGAATCCAGTGGCACACTGCCAAAGCAACTCCGCGGGATTTGCAGAAATCTCTGCTTTTCTACTACTGTCACATATATACAGCTCTGTTAGTGCCCTTCAGCAGTGACCTGCAGCTTGTGAATACTGGGACAATATGAAGATATGTAAACACTTTTAGGTTGCTTTTATGGTTGTATTTCATTTAACCGAATAAAGCTTGTTTAAATTGAGTTGAATACTGGGACATACATCCATTCCACACTATCTTTGCACGGCATCTTGCTCTGCTTTTCTAACACAGGAGCATATGTGCCACAGTGCCAGTCCAGCTTAGGGAATCTGCAGGTGCCCCTGCATTTGTAAAAGTGGGCCTCAAAGACTACACCACAAATGTAATCCATTGGTGACCTGCATCTTCTCTGCTCATTTAACAGTGGGGCATACATGTAGCAATGACGTGCCGCTTCCTCTGAATTTTTTATTCTGGAATATACATGTCCAGAGCCCCAGAGCTTTGTCACCTGTTCCAGTACTGTAATCCAAATGGAGATGTAGCTGTGCAACTTAGCGTAGATTGCCAGCTCTACCCTACTCTTTGTTGTTCAATTATTCGGACCCATTTGTTCCTCTGCCAGTGAAACCCATCTTTAACCTGCAAACAGCTGTGCAACTGCACTTCTCTACAGCGCTTAATTTGTAAAACTATAAGTGCCAGGGCCCAATGCATCGCTTAGGATGCACTGCAGCTTGTACAGACTACTGCCTCTGCCAGTGGTGCAAAATGCTAGTACCAATGGCCTGGATATGCTACTATTATGTTTTAGTGTATATTAAGATGCTAAATTCATGTGTTCTGCTGGAAAAAGGGAAGGCTGGCCACAATGTGGTGGACTGTAATATAAAAGTAGCAGTGTTATGAATTAAATGCGGGTGCCAAGTACCAGCAAACACCGGCACAAATTAAGCACTGCCTCACTACTGGCTCTTAAGTTCCTCGTTTGATTTTGCATTGAGTTTTTTACTTAACTCTACCTAACATACCTGCCAACCACTTTTTCCAGTTATGACCAGTCTCTGTTGTTCGGAGAAAAGAGCATCAACCCAGCCTTTACTGTTAAATGGTAGAAAGAACAGTAAAATATGTGTAGGCGTTCACTATATTTAAATAGTACTAATCACTTTTTGCTCCCCAGATCTCCATGAACATCTCCTACTGGAATGCCTTTTCGGCTGTGGCTGTCATCGCCTCTCTTGTGTTCTATTTTCTGTTTTCATATCTGGTTCAACTTCCTACATCGAGTCCAAATAAGCTCACATTTGAAGGTAAGAACTACATAAATTCAATTTAACCAAATAATTGGCACAGTTAAAAGGTAAAAGGGGTTGGTGTAGGGTCAGTCGCAGAGTAAGCGCTATGCCTGACACTATCTTACACATACCTAACATATACCTCATTTTTGTACAGCCCAGCCTCAGTTTGGGTGGAGAAGGGAAATTATGGGTTGGGTGACATGAACAGAACATGTTTGGGTCAATCTAAGTGCACTTTGTCATCATTCCAAGTAGACTTTGGCATCATCCCTTGGCCACTGTGTCCCTGATGTTCTGCTGTGTGATTTATCCCTAGGTGTCAACATCAACATCAATGCCTTCGCAAAGCCATACATCTGGCTGGTCATTTTACTGGCCACCGTTATTTGCGTGCTTCCATCACTTTTTGCACGTTCTGTATCGACAATCGTCACCCGCCGAAAGGTACGTTTTTCCAAAGGTCATGCTTTTTCATAGTTTAGTAAAGCCTAACTCTAAAACCACTTCTTTTAATGCAAATTAATAACAGAACAGAAGCCTGTGCACGCACCATCCAGGGGCATAGCTATCATTGGTACAGAAGGTGCAGTGCACTGGAGAGCAGAGATTGGGAATGCGCATTTACCCCATATAATTTACTGTAGTTTACTACCCTAATAACAATGAAAGGGGCCATGTTCCTTGCTTGCACCATGACCCACTGCATCTTTGCTAGGATACTGCCAGCCCCTTAAAGCGGTCCATTAGAAGCAGACCTTAGTGTTGATCAGCAATGACAGTTTTTGTTGGTTGCTTTTTGCCACTGTGTCATGGTCCCTAGTGCAAGGAAGGAAATGTCAGGGTGCCACATAACTGATGTTTTAATTAATAATACAATACTGCAATAATCGGGTTTCAGTGGGCCCCTCAGGCTTCTGGACCCTGGTGACACTGCACCTGCTGCACCCATTGAAGCTACTCCCCTGGACATAAGATGTCTATTTATACCATTGAATCTCAGATTAGAAAATACAGAGAAAACGGTGGGAAACGTGCACATCTATCATAACAGCAATAGCATCGTCCATCAATGAATATAAAGGCTAACCACCTGTGTTTATCCACCCACCTCTACCACCACTATCTATGACAAGCTTATCCTCATGTTCCTCAAAAACCCTGAAAACCTATCAGATACCCATCTTCATGAGAAACATATTTTCTTTCTCAACTGTCCGTTTAAATTGCTTCCTGCATTCCACAGTGCTTGTTGCTCTACCATTCTTCTATTGTATGAAAAAAAAAATACAAACAATGCTAGATATGTATTACCCAGTGGCGGTCGCAACTGGGTAGTTATAGTTTGGTCAGTTGTTCTATCGGAAAATAGTTTTTTGTGTTTTCTAATAACGTTGGCCCTGTTTGATGTATCGCCATAAAATGTTCCAATTAGGTCCTACTTTTTGGCTAGTTTGTGCATGAAAAGTTTTCTGCGTGATCTGTCAAGGGGGGGCCGAGAAAAAAAGGGGAGACCCCAAAACCCATAATCCCCATGTATTTTCAATAGACTTCTACGGCAAAAACTGCTGAACAATATTACACAAAATTTGGCAGGAAGCTAGACCTTAGTACACAGATTGTGCTTATTGTGATTTGGTGTAAATCCGTTCAGTATTTTTTGAGAAATTACGTGTAAAAAAATATAGATATCTGGACGGTTGGGTCTGCGAGAGTATTGAAAGGCTCTCACAAGGGTGCCAATTTAAAAACAGAGTGTTCTGACTGGCCAAGGGCACTGTACCTCCCTTTGGCCATCAAAAAGAGTTCTGAGTGGCTGACAGCAACATGAGAAAAATGTACTTGGAGACTTAATCACCCATCCTGCAAATGTAAGAAAAAAATAACACAAAGGAGCAGGGTAAGAAATCCCTGACCCCATAGGCCCTATGGAGAGAACCCAGACCCCTCCCCTCTTCCCCAGGGCCCAAAAACTAAATCAGAAAAAATTGCCATGATTCCAAAGGATTTCTGCAGAATCGGAAAAAGCAAAAAAACTAAATGGAAGCCAGGCCGCATTGTACAATTATAGGCTCTGGAGAGCCCAACCCTGGGGCTGATATATGCAATAAAAGTGGAGGGGGGGCCTACTCCTTCAGTTTTCAGAGACCCCAGAAACACCATCCCTGGGACGAGTTAATGAATAAAGAGGCAGGGTGGTGAGGCCCTCCCCCTGAGCCATTAATGCCCCAGGGAGCCCATCCCCGGGTTTGAAATGTATAGAGAAGGGAAGGGGGTCCTCACAGCCTCCATCTCTGAGTCTTCAAAGGCCCCAGGGAACCCACCCCTTGGTCTGATTTCTTTAATTAAGGGAGGGGTCATCATGGCCCCCCTTCCTGACCCTTCTATGGCTCCACATGCTATGCCTTGGGAGCCCACCCTAGAGACACAGCGATTTCCCTGCCTGCACCTGTTTGGGCTGGGAAAACTGTGTTTGCTCCTGCTGTGCGGGAGCATTTTTGAATCTCCTGCCATATGGGAGCAAACACAAAGTCTGCTCCCAATGGGCGGGAGCTTTGAAAAGAAATGATATCATCCAAGCTTCTTTTGTTCACATTGCTCTATATGGTTACAGCACGAGAGCTATGAAAGTAAGCACAAAATGGCTTTGAATAATATGAAGCATCATTACTGCTATCATACATATAACTTGCAAGCTTGTGTTATGTGCCACATTGACCCTATACCATACACTTCATGGGCAGCCAAGTTCATGTCGATTATAAAACCCAGATGAAAGGCTAACCTATTCTGCACACGGTTTTCAATCTGTATACAACTATTAAGGGAAAACTAAGTTACTTCAGATACTCAAACCCTGTTACATAATAAATGCCCTACTACAGACAGTCTTTACAAGTCTTTACATGTATCAAACCCACGAATGATCCTACATTGAGAAATATAGTGTATTTATGAGTTAAAAAGTGGGTACTGTTAACACTGTTTAGTCTATGGAGTGAGTTTACTCTGTAACAACACTGTTTGGCGAGAGTAAAACCCTTATAAGAAATACACCGGAGTATTAAAAAATATCTACTAATAACAGTGTACACTCAATGCAGAACTTGTCCAAACCATGACTATTCACTTAAAATAACCAAGGTCTGAAGGTGCTAAAAATCATACCACCTGCAACTACCTGTGGTGAAAACGTAACAGATAACCCATCTTCTGAAGCAAATCAAGCACATGTACATAGGTTAGTACCTGCTGCACACAGTCCTCTATGTCACTGTCATGCTAAGACGTATCTGTCTAATAACTCAATGCTGCTTAAAATACTTAATATATTTTATGTACAGTCTTTGCCTTCATGGAATCTTTTTAGCCTTGCAAACAAAGATTTATAACTTGTTAAAGACCTCTACAATCCTAAAATGCATTAGCAGAACATGCATTTTATAAACGCATTTTGGGGGGATTTAAATTCCCTTATTCACATTTTGTTTAACAAAGAACATTTCACATGCAAGAACAGTTGTCTTACGCAATCTTAATTACATTACTGTATCAATAGTAGGTCAGATTGTGAGTAGCGTGCATCCATAATTGCAACATGTCTCAATTTGGTGAGATGGTGATGTCACAGCAAGTGCTTAGGGGCGGTGTGTGCGGTGCGGTGACCAAGCGAGATTGGATCCAATGGTGGTCTCGGTACAGAGTTACTGTGCCTATGGGGGGGAGACTAATGGGGGTAAACTGTGTGACCTTGCCCTGCTATATACACTGGTGATTCAATCCCTGGTTTCTTCCTATTACCACAAAAATGCCGGCAGGCGTCTTACCTGTGTGGGGAGGTACATGGGGTGCTAAGCAAGGGGGAACTGAGTGTTGAGGGCATAAGTGTGCATGTTGGGTGTGGCGACTGGTTGTTACATCTATGGAGTTCCGTCCCCGCCTGTCTCAGGTGTCCTGCTAGCCTCCAAGCAAGATAATAGGGGCCCTTGTCAGGATTTCTGAATATCTAGATGCATGAAATCCCATGCAGATGCCAGAGGAGTTTTCCGTAACTCCAGGGCATCCTCTCACCTCAGCACCACACTCTCTGTCTGCGCCCAGTTTGCGAAGGAGCAACGACATGCTTCCCATGACGGGGGTTCAGGACTTTTCCATCGTTTGGTAATCAGATGCTTAGCAGTAATCAGGCCTAATTATATGAACCTTGATGACGCCTTATCTTTTTTTTGGGATCTGCCAAATAGACCCAGGATGCATATTTCCCATGTGTTTCCCACTGTGCGCTCTGTGCAGTCTGAGAGGTGAGTGATGATCACCAGCCAGTAGCCGGTTAGGGCAGTGCAGCCCCATAGCATGTGGATAAGATCTGCATTCACCAACTGTCAGAGAGAGCACTGCACATCAATAAGGTGAAAATATCTGTTTATTTTCTCCGGTGTAAGGTATGCCCTATGTATTATGTAGAGCTGTATGAGGCAGGATCTGGTGTTTCTGGTCATGAATACAAGCCCCATAAAGATGCCTTCCCAGTCTTTGTCAGTGCTAGGGTGGTGCAGGTCGGCATCCCAGCAGTCCTTGAGTGAAATCAGTCTGTATGCTGCATGCATGCGCAAAGAATCAGCAAACTATTTGATGAGATACCTCCCTGTGCCCATAGTGTGAATGTATTGGATAGTGTGATGCATTCTGTAAAAACGTATAACCATTTTCTGGGCACAGGCTGTGCACAATTAGGTTGAAAAATAATATGGTAGTTACCTGACACTATGTAAACTATAAGAAAAATTAACACACCCGTTGGATGATGCCATCAGTGATGTCATCAGTGGTGTCATCAATGGTGTCATTTGAGGTGTCATCAGTGATGTCATAAATGATGTCATAAATCATATCATTAGTTACATAATATATTGAGGTCATAAGCAGTGCATGGCAGGTGCAGGTTTTAGTTAGCTTTTCTAACTATAACAGGTAACGGTCAGTGTTTTTTTAATTCAAAACGTTGATGTTGTCACTGACATATTCACCTACCTATAAGGTTACATTAAGGTTTGTTTTTTTCAGTGAATATAGATATAGATATAGATATAATCCAGTGGTGGTCGCCACTGGGTAGTTATAGTTAGGATCGTGTTTCCATAGTAAATGCCTTTTTGTGTTGTCATTTAATGAATCTTCACAAAACTTTCTCAAAAAGTGCAACTTTTTGTCTAGTTTGTGCATTGAAAGTATCGGAGTGATCCGTCAAGTGGGGGCTGAGAAAAAAGGGGGGGGTCCTAAAACGAGTATTCCCCATCCATGTTTCCATAGGAACTTTAGACTCCGTTCCAACTCAAACGGCTGAATGGATTTACACCAAATTTGGCAGAAAGCTAGATCTTGTTCCAGAATGCCTGGTTTTTGTGATGTGGTGTGAATCTGTTGGATAGTTTGTGACCCATTAAGGCTAAAAATGTTGCATATATTACTTCACAGAGGATCAGAGGGCCCACAGATCTCATGGTGAGATCAGCTTGGCTGCCACCACATCACACAGATGTGTCAGCAATGATCTTAAGACTTGGAACTCAGTCCTGAATCCTAAGAGAAAGGTTAAAAAACATAAGGGAACAGGGTAAGGACACCCTGATCCTCTAGGCTTGGTGATGGGGTCCCAGAGGAACCAGTGCAGAGCCAAAAATGTGTTTTGCTTTGAATTTACATAGGATCTGCAAATATGTGACAATTGTTTTGGTTTTTTTAAAGCTGAGGGGTGTGACAGTTAACATATTTAGGGAAGGGGGCACATGATGGATTTTTGTGTTTAGCCATTTTTTAAGCTTTAATGTGGATAGGGGGCTGCAGAAAGTTAAGTAGCCCCCAGCAGCATTGGAAAAAAATCAGTAAGTCTCTTCAGTCAAATCAAATCAAAACAGCTTTATTCGGTATGAGGTAAACAACTATAAAAGCCTACTAATAGTATTTTCTGTCTCAAAATTTTACATTGTTACATTGATCCTATAAAACATTTTAAAAGACGTACACAGAAGTAAAAAGGATAAAACAAAGACAACGATGTTCCGTAATTAGTCTATGCGTCATAATAAAGCACAAACTATAGGCAAGATTAGGTTAACTAATAGACATCACATAAAGTGCAGTGTGCAAAGCAGCCTACATCATAAAATGCAAAAGAGAAAGCCTATATCACAGCGATACATATTGTGCAAAATGGCAAAAAAAACTTGATGTGGATAGATTGCATTTCATACTAGCGTAAACATTTCTGTGGGTAAATATAAGAAATAAGCTGTCAATATGTAAACAGCGGGAGCGTCATATTATTCAAGAATGAATCACTGGTTCAAAAACGTTGATTCCAAAGCTTATTTTATTGAAGTTACGATCATGAAGTGATGGGGACACCTTTTCATCAAATTTCAATTCTCCAAATTACATCCATCAGTATACACAGAGCAAGTACAGTCAAACAGCCAACGCGTTTCGTTCAGGAACGGACATCATCAGGGCTCCAAATGTTCTAACTTCTACAATCGTTCTTAATTTAACTCCTGTGCAATCTCTAAATATGTAAATACGCAGTGAATAATACGAGGCTCCCGCTGTTTACATATTGACTGTTTGCAGGGGTTGGGATCTTAACGGTAGATCCCTGGTGGTTGAGCGCAAGGACTCTGTGGAATTTGTGGACTAATATAAAAAAAAATTGGAGTTCATACTCTGTGCTTGTTTTTCCACCCATACCGTTGTCTTTCTATTTGCATAAGAAATAAGCTGTTGGTATGTATTTGGGCTAAATACTACACATTATGGTTCGCCTAGACAAAACAACGTGCAAAATGGCCTATTTCAGAGAGCATGATAACATTTATCAATTATAGCCTTTGTCCCGAAAAAAACCTTATATCTAAAAGTGTTAAGTGGTAACTCCAAATTCATTCCTCCAAATTTTCAAATATTAATGCGTCCAAATGTGAAAGATCTTTTCTTCTCCTGATAGCCCTTTGTATAAAAACGATAACTGAGTTCATGATTTTTTTGTTATCCAAACTAAAAAGTAAAAAGCATGTTTTTAATGGAAGAGCATGTTCAATAAAAAAAGTGGTTTTAAAACTGACTTCCGAATGTCCTTACAAAAACTGCAAAAGATCATAAAGTGCATCGTGGATTGGAGGGATTTTCCATCACATGGACATCGGGGTAGAGTGTTGAACCACTTTTCAGTTCTAGGGAATGCTATTAAATAGTGTAGAGTACCAAACCTTCATCTGGTTAAATAAAATCTGTGTTGCATATTTCTTACCAAAATTAGGTGTGTTTGTATTCTCTGCTCAAGAGGGCGTTCACAGTAGGCAACAACACTTCGCTTACTGCCAGCAACATCCATTCTTACACATTCCCTAGCAGTAATATATTTGAGCTTCAGATCACTTTTACTATGCTCCAGAATGTGTGCTGGGTTCTTCCTATCAAGATCTATCTTGCAGTTTATTAGCAAGTTGCGTATGTGTTCTAACCATGGTACTCTCTTACTGTGATCAAGGGCCAAGCAATCCATAATTAAATCTTTGGTGAATTTAGTTCCATCTTTTGCCCATTTCCCCCGCCAGAAAGTAAGTCCCGCTATGTGGATAGAATCGCTTAGATTTGGTACAGACAATTCTTTATGCACTATGTAGTTAGCTGTAGAACTTGGAACTGCCAAAAATCTTTTTTTAAATTTATTTTCTTGTATTTGCAGCGAACCAATGTTAGCTCTTCCCCATACAGCTGCCCCGTAGCAGACACCTGCCATACATTTGCTTCTATACAGGGCAAGAATTTCCCGAATCGGTCTATTTCCTATTTTGGCTGCGAATCCGAAAATGCCCTTCGTTGTTCTTAAAAATGTCAGATTACATAATTCTATTTGGGTGTTCCAACTGCCACTTCTATTGAAAAGTAGTCCCAAGTACGAAAAAGATGGAACTCCGTTGATCACTACTCCTCCCACATGATGTTGTCTAGTTTTTTTGCCTATTGCTACCACATGTCATGACGAACGTTTTGTTAAGGTTAAGCTGGAGGTCTTTTTCTGACATGAATAGTGTGAATTTTTCTATTAGGCATTGAAGGCCATACGCTGTCCTTGATCAAAGGACAGCGTCGTCCACGTATAGGAGTACCGGAGCATCAATCTTTTGCTTTTGTAAAAAAAATCTACATTATTAATATATAAAAAAAAGGAGGGGTGCTAGAACACATCCTTGGCAAATACTCCGCATGAGCCTAAAGTCCGGGGTACATTCACCTATGGTGCCATAACGTACTCTTGAAGTAAGGTAAGTGTAAATCTGGGATAAGTATGTTATAATGTCTACTGGGGCACCTAGCTCTTTCATTGTTTGCCATAATTTGGCTCCACTGTCCCAATACCACTTCTGAAGCCATACTGAGCTTCCATCAAGATGTTATTAGTGTCAGCCCAGGTTTCCAGCCTTCCCAGAATAATTCTTCCCATCACTTTGGAGGTTGAATCAAGAAGGGATATTGGGCGGTAGCAATTAGCCATACTTCTGTACTCTTTTTTTTAAAATGGGTACGATAGTACTTTGTACCCAGGATGCAGGCATTACCCCTCCTAAGGTGGCATTGAAAACCTTGAATAAAATTGGTGTCCAAAAATCGGTGTCATGTTTAAAAACATCGATGGGTACCCCATCCTGTCCAGCGGCCTTCCCATTGGTGCTTTTTTTCAAGGCTGTTTCAATTTCTTCTAGCGTTATTGGGGATGGGTTTACTGGCTCGACCAGGATGATATTGCCATTATTACAAATGGGTGCTTTAATAGCATTGGGGTTAAAAATGCATTAAAAATGTGTTGTCCAGTCTTCTGGAGGAACAACAACATCAGTTCTCAACGCAGTGTTCTCTCTAGAAAAGGGATGATCGATTATTTTCAAAAATAAGGCTGCATCTTGTGTCTCAGCAGCCTGAGCTGATTTTTCCCATGCCTCCTCTCGCTCCTCTCGAATTTCTATTTTTCTTTGCTTTAAAATAATGTTATAGTCTTTCCTCAGGGTGCTTATTCTAGTGCTATCCCTGGGTATATGTTTCAATACACATTTTAATTCCCTGTTCACCCTAGAGCAGTCTTGGTTGTACCATCTGGGATTAGTGTTAAGGGCTTTTTCCTGTTTTGGGTTGAGAGATCGCCTGCAATTTCGCTGGTAATTTTGCAGAAGGCATTTATTACATCTTCATCTATGGAGGAACTATCCAAACAAATATTTACCTTAGTGAGTTTTTTCTTTTTGAGGCTCTCCATAAATATCGTAGGGTTCACGCCTGTTCATTTAATTGAAACTCGATTATTGCCCTGCGATTCTATATTTATATCTCCTGCCTTGCCCCTAACTTGACGTGTCGAGCAAAGCTTCAGGGACAGAGTTAACATGGAATGGTCACTTAGCAGGTTTGCATTTATTGACAATTTTTCTACCAGTCCCTTACAGCTAGCTGACACGATGAAATGATCAATATTAGAGACTGATCTGGCACCTACATAAGTGGACCTAGCTATCTCACGTCACAGTTATCTGGTTCCATAACTGCTAAATTATATTTGTGAATAGTGTTATTAATTACCTCCCCATAATGATCATGTGAAAAGTGCGGAATTCGTTCCCCTAAACGGTCACAGTAACCACATGAATCTCCCTCGAAAATGACGCATGTCTCACAGTTGAAGTCACCCGCCCAGATGAGCATGTACTCTCCTCCCATGGCCTTTATAAAATGTTCAAGATCTGCTTCTAGTGAATTTATCACCACGGATCTTGTATCAGCAAATATATTGTTATAATAGTTTATTATAACAATAGGTTGTTTCCCCTCCAAATAAAGATACAAAAACTGATAGCACTTTGACTTAACATTTGATTTCCTTCAAATTAAAGGTGAAGTTACCGATATTAAGACTGCTAGACCTCCTTTTGCTCTCCCCCTTCTAGAGAGGCTAGCGTTAGTACAGATTACTTGAAAGCCATTAATGAAAAAGGGCTAAGTATGCCATGTTTCCTGCAGAAAAATTAGTGTGCACACCTTGATAGCTTTTAACCATGTTTCATTATTAAGCTTATGTTTAATTCCAGCCACGTTCCATTACAAAATAAGTAATGATTCTTTTGTTCGTGTCAATGTTTCCACTTCTGGCGGGTTATGATTAGGGATATTGCCCTGATTATTAGTAGATACCTCAGGCGAAACCTCCCTATAAACTGAAACATGGTGACCGCCAGCTGACTTATTCCCAGTTACAGGGCATTCTAGCCCGCTTTCTGAAATAATACCCGTTACCTCCCTCTGTCAATCAATATGACTACACCCTCTCAGTGGTTCATACCAGTTGTTAGTGGGAACAGGTTGATTTAAGTTAAAGATACGGGGTGTAATTGTTTCGCTATATTCAGGCCTATAAATGAAACCTAGTGGTACAGCACTTATATGATCATTTGGGCTAAGGCTAAATAATGTAGCATTACTCAGGAGTCTTTCTAACAGATTCCCTACCAGATGCCTGCTACGGAAATTCACCACAATCCCCCTGACTCGTTTTCCTATGGCTACCTACCCAGTTTATTCTCCTAAGCATGATAATATTTTGTTGCAATACATTAGCGTCAACATTTGTTTTTAAAGAAAACCATGGTACAACTTGATTTTTCAATGAAACATATGTTTCACGGTTTATATCATCTAGCCTAGAAACATTTTTCAATATAATAACGTATGGGGTTGCCTGAGTCGGAGATGCAATGACTTTTCATTGTTACCAACTCGCACAACCCTGGTAGATGTAACCTCCTGATTAGATTTTACCAGTCTTAAAGTCATGTTATCTTCCTTAATATGCATTGGCGTTTCAATAGATTGTGGCTTTTGTCTGACCTTTGAAGATTGTATAGCGGGAGTCATTCTTTGTTTGGATTCTGCGGCAGAGATGGTAATACCTAAATCTTCTCTTGGCCTAGTAACTGAGTTAATGTTGGTCCCAGGCTTACTCTTACTTGTTTTTTGGGAATAAATTCAGATACCAAGTCTGTCAAAAAAGTCACATCTTTGGACTAGCTTTATTTCAGTCATCAATATTCACTCTATATTGTCCAATTTACCATGTAGCATTTTGAAAAGAGTTTCAACATTTTGTTGCCCTAGTACTTTGCTTGTTGAGTTGTTGTCCCCCTTAAATGATCCAACATTATTTTTAGCCTTTGATTTTATTTTAGCCTTTACTGTTGTGTACCCCCTTGGACCGTTTTTCTGTTGAGGCGATGATTTGCATTTTTTAGCTGGTGGGGAGGGCGGATGAGTTCTGTTGGACAGGATTGAAATCTCCAGTGGCGTTGTTAAGATGCATGGATTGGATACATTCACAGTACTATCCTTGTCTGCTACCATGATCAGCTGTGCCTCTGTGTTCTTGTGTTTCCCATCACTCATAGATAAAGTGGGATCACTCACACCCTCTGATACAGATTTTTTCAGTGCAGCATCTAATGCGGATTTGGTTGTTGCAAGTTGTTCCTCAACGTGTACGATCTCACTATTGAGTAACCTCACAGCAGTTGTCAAATACTTGATGATTGGTGCACTTTTAGTATGTGTCTTCCCCCCAGAGGGTGGTAACTTCCTTTAGCCCATACTCCCAAAATGACAATAAATACTTAGGTGCAAAATAAGGCGTTTTTCACCTTACCGAACTCTGTGTAATCCTGTTCTTAGGAATCAAGGGGGGTGGCCCAGCCCAGCCTCGGTCTGTCGTGGACGGGCGCAGACGGGCCCGCCCTTGGCTCAGTCATTAAAACCATGACCACAGGAGAGTTTCCCATATTTTTTAAAGCACTCCTAGATGAAACCCTATGCATGCTCTTCAGCTGGATTGCAAGGCCCTCGTGTGGTTGTGTCTATAACACATTTTGTGTGTCAAAAAGTTTTTTAAAAAAGACTCAAAGTAATGTGGCTTTTAATTTTTTTTTAACAATAGGTCCAGGTTTTTGTTCTATAATTTTCTATAATTTTTCAACCCATAAATTGCAGTAATACAAATTATGTTAAAAGAAAGACTCACAGACATATATCGTTTGTTATTATAAGTTTAGCAAACATTTTTATAATAATTTTTTTGCATGAACCATCTGAGAGGTCTATAGAATCTCTAAACTCAGAAGTGTGTCCCAAATAGGTATGGTCTCAGCTTCTTCATTGCCCAGACCACAGCGAAGGCTTCCCTCTCAGTAGCATCCCAACTTTCTTTTCTTGGAAAATAACTTTCTACTAATAAAGGCTACAGGTTAATGTAGGTCCTTCTCATTCAACTGTGATTATACAGCCCCTATCCCATGCTCTGAAAGGCCAGTTTGTACTATGAACTATATGGAGACGTCAGAGGCCTTGAGTCTGGGTGCTCTACACATGGCCTCCTTCAGTGTGTCAAACAATTTCCTTCTGGCCTCTGTCCAGAACACCTTCTTGGGCTGCTTTTTAGAAGTCAGCTTAGTGATATAATAAATAATGGTGCCATAGCCCTTAACAAACCTCCTGTAATATCCAGTGAGGCCCAGAAAGGCACTCACTTTTGTCTGAGTTTTGTAGGGTTCCCAGGACAGGATGGTCTCAATCTTTGCCTACTGGGGTTGCACCTTGCTCTCACCCACCAGGTGTCTCAGATACACCACAGTTCCCTGCCCTATCTGGTACTTGCTGGCCTTGATAGGCCTGCCTGCTGCAAGGCCTGAAATTCCTCCTGGAGGTGATACCGGTGTTCCTCCCAGCTGGAGCTGTAGACAGCTATATCATCCAGGTTGGTGGTACAGAAGGCCCCCTAACCAGACAAGACCTTGTTCACCAACCTCTGAAAGTTGACAGGAGAATTCTTTATGCCAACAAAAGGAGAGGTAGGGAGAGGTATGCAACACTCTTATTCCCCGGTTATGTATATTTAAACAAGAAAAGAGTGTCATATGGTTTAACAAGACCACACGAAGGAGCGAAAGGAAAATAAAACCGGCCTCACTCAGCTCAGTTAGGAAAGCCCTCACTCACCACCTGGTGATGACATACTTCATCATTGGGCCCCACTAAAGAGGCCGAGTGCCTCTTTAGTGTGCTTCGACACCAGATCTACTGCAGAGCAGGATTTGTGAGTTCAGGCGTGCAGTGAAAATAAAATTAAATGGTGGTGAAAGGGTTAAAAAATGTCTGTAGTGTATCCAAAAATGATTTATTATTTGATCACTTGGGACATATACTTAAAATTAAGTGTAGTAAAATAGTGCACAATTAATAGTGTGGTTATTTCCAAAATAAGTTAATCGTCAGTCAACATGTTTCTGCCTTTGAAACGGTAATAGTTTACCAGGCATTCGCCAGGACTATATAAGTGTACTAAACCCTGGCGGTATGGACACGCTAAGGCCCACCCTTACCTAGGGACGTGAAAGTGAAAAGGAAAGTGAAAAAAGTGCAAAAAAGGAAGAGAAAATGTCTTCCTAATAACTCCTGGTTTAGGAGGCTTTCTATGGTAGGTTTCTGCACCTGTGCAGAAAAAGGACATAGACATACATATAGGACAAGACAAACAGTTAGTGGTTGGTCTTAATTCACACAGGTAGGTCTATGGTGCTCCATTCGTGGCGCAAAGACAGTGAGTGGCGATGTTAATGTATGTTTATCACCACCTCTGTCCCTGGGTTAATAAGCACTAATCACTACGAAGTGCAAAGTGCTAGAAGTGAAAAAATGATATGGTTCTAGTGGGTTTTAAAAGGGAAGCACGTGTTCCTAATAGCGATCAATGTATCAGAAACTGTGATGCTATCACTAATTAAATAAGATTAAAATGTCTCACTATTATGGTGTAACAGGTGTACACCATGGGTCGCGGGAGGGGGTTGATAGCGTAATTGGCACACCCTTCATAGAAAGAAGAAACACATACACCATGTCAGAAATGCGTAGAACGGTACTTAGCTTAGTAGTATGCCGCCGTGGAGCGCCAAAGCCCAATGGTTGACTTACGCCCTCGACGCTAGGCACCCTCAGTCTACCTGCGATACCCTCTGACCGGACCCCGACGATCACGAACGGGGCCGGCAGAGCTGGTTAAAAGTGTTTGTTAGCGGGGCACGGACTGTTTACGGAGGCGGTGCCCGCGTCGTTGGTGGGCGGCGCTAAGCGGTGTTAACCAATGAGTACTCGTCTCGTGACATGACGAAACGGGTCACATGTGCACGCGTCATTGTTGAAGGAGGTTGCCATGGTGACCGAGTACGGACTCGAGCTTACAGACATGAGCATTCAAAACAGGCAGCTTTATTAGTTTAAACACGCAATGATTGTATGCACGGTGTCACAGTAATGAGATTCGTAATGGTAAAAGGGTTCCGGGCCTGAAATGAAAAAGAAAGAGGCACTAGTAGGTGCTCCGGTGAGAGGATGAACAATCGGCTCACTCTCACAAGGGGTCGAGCTGGTAATTACGTATTTGGCATATGCAGCAATTACTGAATGTACCCTGCAGAACATAAGTGACTGACCCAACATCAAATACGGGGTCCAGGCTAGATTAGAATGCATGTAGACAGGACGCACAGCAGTATGTATAGTCGGGGGTATAGGGTCAATCACCCAGCAAGTGGTACAAAAAGGAGGGGGACACATGTGGTAAGACCAAGGGAAAAGGTCCGTTGTCGTTGAGGCCCCTTAAGGTGACTCACGTGACGGGCAATTAGTTAACCCCTGTGGTAAGCTAGAGGTGAGGGCAAATGGCGGGGCAGTGATTACAAAGTACCGTTTCTAGTCAGGGTGCCAAATTACAGTTAGTCTACAGTAGGTGTTAGACATATTCTAGTGAATAATGTGGGAGATTATTTCAGTACAGAGTTCCATGGAATTTCGTCATTCAATCCGGATACGTGGGTGCCCAGTCTGTAAACCCACCTCTGCTCTTTTTCAAACATACGATTGGTTTTGTTACTATCAGTATTCAACTGCTCGATCACAGTCCATCGCATGTCATTGGTGGTGTGATTGTTCTCAAGGAAATGTCTGCTCATTTTTGTTGTGGCTTTCTTACACCTGATGTTGGATCTGTGTTCACAGATCCTCTGCTTAACTTTCATGCTTGTCATACCCACATAGCGAAGGCCACATGGACAGGTGATAAGGTATATGACATTTGGCGAGTTACAATTGGTGTGATCTTTCTGCGTCCAGATTCTCCCTGGTTCGAGTGTGAGGGACTTTGTAGGTGTTGTGAGGTGACAAACGCTACAATTCGAGCACGGGAAGTGTCCCGTCACTCTTGGTATATGTCTGGTATGTCTGGTCTTGGTATATGTATGGGTATGATATGTCTGTCACAGATCTTGCTGTTGCTGGGGCGATCTCCTTGGGTCGCGTATGGACCAGTGCGTCTTTCAGGCTGCGTCCCTTCTTGAATGAAAACAGAGGTTTTTCCCAGGTTCTGTTGACGCTTGTTATTATCTTCCAATTTTTGTTGATAGACTTTTTCATAGTGTTGGAGAGGCTGCTGTATGTGGTTACACAGGTAAGTGGGATCTCCTTGGGGTGGTCAGTCTTATCCTCCAGGAGACGCTTCTCGAGGTTGGTTACGCGCTCTCTTGTATCCCTTGTTCAGGGAAGTCAGAGGGTAGCCTCTTGACTTTAGTTTTTCAGTTAGGTCACATGATTGTGCCTTGAAATATTGGACATTGGAACAATTGCGTCTAATGCGTAGATATTGACCATACGGTAGATTTTCTTTCAGTGGGCGAGGGTGAAAACTCGTAAACTCGAGTACATTGTTTTTGGCAGTTGGCTTATAATGTGTCTTGGTTGACAAGCTGGTCCCTGTGACCGTAATAGTCACATCCAGAAAGATTGCCTCAGTCCTGCTATTTGTGTATGTGAACTTGAGGTTCTGATCTAAGGTATTGATCCATGTTAGGAAGGCTGCCAGTTGGTCATCACTGCCGGTCCAGATCATAAGAATGTCATCAATGTAACGTTTCCAGATTTGTATAGATGAAGTGAAAGGGCTGTTCGGTGGTAAGATGTGCTTTGCCTCGAAATCAGCAACATACAGGCCTGCCACACTAGGGGCAAAAACACTGCCCATAGAGGTACCTGTGCATTGTAGAAATAGTTGACCCTTGTATGAAAAGAAATGTTCTTTTAGCGCTAGTGTGGCACATTCGATAATGAACTCCTTAGGTGTCTGATAATTCCAGACCACCGTTTCCAGAGCTTTCCCCAGGACTCTGATGGTATCATCCTGGGGGATACTGGTGTAAAGGCTCTCGATGTCCAGGATTATGAGTGTCACTGTGGAGGAGAATTCTTTAAACCAAATGGAATCACCCTAAATTTATAGCAGCTTCCTGGGATCGAGAATACGGACCTCTCTTTTGACCCGTATGTCAGTGCAATCTGTCAGTGCCCTGATGTGAGATCCAAGGTACTGAGGAACTTGGCAGCAGGAAGTTTGTCTATGAGCTCTTCAGCTCTAAGGGTGGGGTAAGCAACAGTCTGTGTGACTGAGTTGAGACCCTTATCGTCCACAGAGGTCCTGAGTTCTGGGGCAGCGCCTGGTGGGACAGATGTGGGTACCTGCACTATTGCCATGGTCTAGGGACTTTGGGAGGGTTCAATCACCCTTAAGCCAGCATTTTGGAGACTTTCTCCTCTGGATAAGGTGCCCTCACCTTATCTGACAAACTGTAATTGTGATTCTTCACAGGCGTACTGTTTCTAATGTCTGTGTCATGGGTATACACGTGTGTGAGCCCAATGATGAGGGAAAACAGAGAGGCAAACTGCTTCAACATCTGTTGACATTCCTCTGCTCCTCTGGGGTTATGGTAAGGGTGAGGTTGACACCCTCCACAGACCTATCATTCTCCTTACAGGATAGGAGGGCCGGAAAAGGCTTACTCTCCTCTTCTGCCTCCTTATCTGTCACCAGAAGCATGGTGGCTTCAGAACTCTTATAGTGGGGTTTGAGGTAAATGATATGGCGAATACTCAAGGGGCTTCTGTGAGTCTTGAGGTCCACCAAGTAGGTGATCCTCCCTTACTTTCCTTCACCTCATGGAGCAATGTCCAATGGTCTTGAAGGACTCCACAGGCTTCATCACCCACCCTTTCTGGCCAGGTTGAAACCCCACCAGAGTGGCCTTCTGGCTATCCCAAAGTTTCATGACCTCCTGGCTGGCTTCTAGGTTCTCCGAAGCCAATTTCCAAGCCAGTGGAAGGGCCAGTATGGAGCTGAGCATATGCTGTCGGGGGGGGGCTTAGGACCTTGCTCCCATCCATCCTTTACCAGACTGAAAAAGCCCCTAACAGAGGGAACATAGAGGAGCTCAAAGGGGCTAAGCCCCTTTCCTATCCGTGGTACCTCCTTGTCTGCAAAGCTCAGGCATGGCACGAGGATGCCCACTTCTGCCTTAGGGGCTCAGGAAGCCTCAAAATCATCACCCTTGAGGGTCTTATTGAACCTTTCAACAAGCCTATTGGTTTGAGGTGATAGTGTATGGAGAACTTGTTGGTTACTCCACACTCATCCTACATGTAGGCACATGTAGGCAGACATGAAGTAGGTTCCCCTGTCAGAAACCACTTCCTTGGGTAACATCACTAGCATAAAAATCCCCATCAAGGCGCCAGCCACTGCAGGAGCAGGAGCAGTCACAGATGTCAGAGGTATGGCTTTTGGGTATCTGGTGGAATGGACCACCAAAATCAGGATAAACCGGGTGCCTAAAGCAGTTTTGGGGTCAAATAGCCCTACAATGTTGATACCCATCCTTTCAAAGGGTTGCGAAGGTCAGGTAAGGGAACCAGGGAAACCTTGAGCTATTTTCCTGTTTTCCCACTGGCCTGGCAGGTGGGACATGAACAACAGGATGGATCTGGAGTTCTCTTGATCCAGGGCCCGTAGAAGTGGGTGACAAGCCATAGGTCTTGTCTTATCCTCGATGTCCTGCCAAGGGTGTGTTGTCAGACAGCCCCAGTAGGAACCCTCTGTGGCACTAGGGGACAACCAACATTCTTTTTTCTTGTGTCCCTTTCACCTCCTAATTTTCTACCTCTTATTGTCCTTATTCTCTTCGCTTACTTCTCTTCTTTCCAGTACTTATTGAGACAATGAAGAAAAACCTTCCAATCACATACTCTGTCTGTTGATAACTCCCATTTGGCATTACTTCCAAAGCTCAATGGAACGTAAATTGTGATTTTGTTTTGGAATGGTTAGGTGTTTCACTCTGGTTTCCTGAATTAGACATGACCAGAAGAATGCTGAGTTAGAATATATTGGTACCTAGTGAAGGGATGTCAATTGATGTCACTAATAGTGAACAGATAAACACTGTTGAGGCCTCAGAGTTAACAATCATTAAATTCCTCATTTGAAGGGGGACAACAGATTGCGGAAGTACAGCTTTATTAAACTGGATACTTACGTCCAGGAGAAAAGGTTTAACATTTTCTGTATTGGACGCTGATCCAGCGCTCACCACATCTAATCACTCGATAACATACAAATGACCCATACACATTCACCCAAATCCCTGATGCGCTGGGAGTAAAGTAATAATGACGCTAAAATTAGCTTACTTCACAGCTTAATTGTGACATTTCTAAATACATAACTAAACCTATACATCAACTTTCTTTCCTCTTGGGAGCAGGGACATCGGGTGGTGGTCGAGGTTGATGTGGACTCTGGTACCCCTCTTACCGCCCCACAAGACATAGCAGATGCTTTTGGGAGGAGGAGGAGGAGGCTGCCTCTTTTCTGTGAGATATCTCATTGCCATCACTTACAGAGGAAGAGTGCCTTGAGCTCGACCTAGATATCACTGACATTGAGGTGGGGAAAGCTATTCAGGATTTGCAGGGAGGGAAAGCGACAGGCCCCAACGGATTACCGATCGAGCTATTTAAACTCACCTCAAGCAAAATCGAACCGTATATCACTGACATGTTCTTGGCAAGGAAAGAGCAGGGATTACTGCTGGCAGACCAACGGCTAGCTAACATAGTCGCTGTCGACAAAGAAGGCAAGCCAAAGCATAAAAGCTCCTCCTATAGACTAATTTCACTATTGAATTGAGAAGCTAAGATCTTGGGGAAAGTCCTGGCATCCCGACTACTACGGGTCGTTACCCGATTGGTCCACCCAGACCAGTCGGGTTTTATGCCCGCAAGGAACATCGCCCTCAACCTGCTCCGACTCCATGGTGTGCTCAGCCAAGCGGAAACGATTGATGAGGATGCAGCAGTGGTGTCGTTGGACGCTTCTGCAGCATTTGGCACCATTGAATGGCCCTTTATGTTTGCTGTGCTTCATAAACTGGGCATGGGCATGGAATTTATTGGTTGGGTTCGATTTCTCTACCATAAACCTCTGGCCCAAGTTGTAGTCAACATTAGGGCTTCCTCCACCTTTGTTTTTAGCCGGGGCAGCAGGCAGGGATGCCCTTTGTCCCCACTCCTATTTGCCCTGACCCTCGAGCCACTGGCTATGTGGATTCGTAAAGATCCCAGTATCAGAAGCCTTAAAAGGGCTCCAGGTTGGGAGGATCGCATTTCATTGTATGCAGATGATAGTTTGCTCTACCTGGCATCGCCGGCTGCCTCCCTCAACATGGTCCTAGTCATGTTTTGGGCCTTCAGAGAATTTGCTGGCTACAGGATAAACTCGTCCAAGTCGGTGATTTATTGTTCTTAGCGGGAAGTTACCTCTGTTTCCTCGCGGCCCTATGCTAGTCGAGGCAGTCAGCAGTTTCAAGTACCTGGGTATTAGGGTCTCCAAGGATCCCACCAGATTCTATTAACTAAAGCTCCAATGGCTTCTGACACGTCTCAAATCTGACGTCAAGCACTGGAGGACCCTCACTCTCTCCCTATTAGGTTGTGCTGCCCTATTTAAAATTATGTCTCTTCCCCACTTTCTCTACGCCCTACAAAACACCCCAAACTATGGAAGCCCTTCATATTTCAAGGAAATTTACTGCCTCCTGTGAGACCTGCTCTAGAAGGGCAGGCCCCCGTGCATAGCTACCCACAAGCTCACAAGGGGATGGTTTGACCGGAGAATTGAGTTGCCGGACATTAAGCGCTATTACTGGGCATCTCACCTTGCAGCTATCAACCAATGCATGTGCAGACCCCATGGTGACCTAGCCTTTCAGATTGATAGGTGGCTGCTGCCGGGTGGTAGTTTTGAAGGGGCAATACATGCACGGGCGCTGAACCCCAACTTGATTGGGCCCACTGTGCATGCTGTGCGAGTATGGAAGATTGCCTTGAAAAGTTTGGGGTGGGAAGGCAAGATCATGCAGGCCACGCCGCTCTGGCGATACGAACAATTAGGCCACTTGATTTGCTTGAAGGGCTTTTATCAGTGGGATCCTATAGGAATTTCCAGGATGGGTGACTTGTGGAAGTCAGGAAACGTGGTCACATTTGAACAGTTACAACAGGACTATGAAATGGCGCGCTCCGAACACTTTAGATACTTACAAATACGGCATGCCCTGCTGGCAAAGCTCCCTTTGGGGAATCACTCCCACAGTCCTCACCACTGGAGGATAAAGTACTTGATGGGGACCTGCTGGAGAAAGCCATATCGCTTTTCTATAAAAAAACTGATAAATATTTTGACGGACCAACTGCGGGCAAAATGGGACCACAACGTGGCCGGTCTGGATGATGACGAATGGCTAGCGGCGGTTGCCTCACCTCGCGAGGTGACCATCTCTTCCAGACTGCGTTTAGTGTAGCTCAAAATCCTGCATAGATCATACCTATCCAGATCAGTTCTGGTCCGAATGGGGTATAGGTCTGACGAGAATTGCACTAGGAGGTGTGGACAGGTGGGCACATTCATCCATACGCTTAGGGAGTGTACGGTTATTCAGCGATATTGGGTGGGGATTGTGAGACTTATGGAAAGTGTATTGGGCCAAAGTATTGATGGCAATATAAAGCTTGTTCTCCTGAACGCCTGGGGAGATGGACCTAACAGCCAGGGAGCGTTTGTGGGTAACTCTGGGATTGATGGTGGCGAAGCGTAATATTGTAAGGCTATGGAAGGCCCAGGAGTCGCCTACTACAGTGGACTGGAGTAAAGACATGGACTGTTGCATGGTCACAGAGAACACAATTTATGTTGCAAGAGGGTGCCCCAATAAATGGATACAGCTCTGGGATAGATGGAACACATATAGGGGTGGGATCTGCGAAACCCCGTTGACCAGGGAAGATACCATCGCACAACGATTGAGCACGCTGCAAATGTAACTACCTGGCTGATGTTTCCAATTAGTGCACCTCCTCTGGCATGCACTTGCTGTACCATTATGAACGTATGTGGTTTTGATGATTGTTGTCTCTAAGTCATACTTGATTTCAATAAAAAGATTTAATTAAAAAAAACTTTATTTCTATCCAGTTAGCTAAATATCACAGACTCTCAGTAAAATTAAGAACGTTTTTTATCAATTCAATTCAATAAAGCTTTATTCGATAAAAAAATGTATCATGAAAGCAAACTACAATTAATATGTCTAAGAGAAGATTACAATAATCATAATTCATGAAATAATTCATCCGTAAAAAACATTTTGACATGTTAAAATTGGAATAGTTAGAAAGTATAAAACACAGCTATGTAAAAAATACAATTGCACAATTAGAGCGCCTAGGCCATGTCTACCCGAAGCTGACACTGTAGACCCTTCTGGATGTTTTTTTGCCATGCAGACCAGGCACGCCCCAAGAATTTTGCAACTCTACAGACGAGAAACGGGGTTGTATCTGTTCTTAGCATGCGGAGGGCCACTAAATATCTGGTGGTGCCAAGGCTCCTACATAATGGTTTGAGCCACGTGGCCCTCGCCTCTTTATGTCCTGGACATGCAAAGAAAAAGTGAGCTATACTTTCTTCGGATGCGGCACAGCATGGGCAAGAGGGTGGTGTTTGCTTTAAAGATTTCCATTTGGCAGTAAACGAGTGTAATGGAAGCATCCCTAGCCTAAACTGTATGTATAGTGCTCTGTCCCTTGGGACTTGGATAAAGTCCAAGTATGGTTCAAGAAGGCTATGTTGTTTATGTAATAGAAACTCTTCAGTCAATCTGCCTACATGGGGATTTCTTAGTGCCAAAACTCCCACCCACTGCCAATATAATAATTTAAGTTCAGCCTTGGTTGGGGGGTTCTGACTTGTTTTATCTCAGAATAATGTAAAATATTAATGCTCATTGCATACGGTTACAAATGCAAAAAATTAAATTCACAAGAGGGAGAGAAAAACATCAGCAATTGCAAACAGTATCAAACTCATCATTCAATATAAGATATGCACATGAAAGAGTGGATAGATTTCAGAGACATCAGTTTCAGCAAAAATAATGTGAAATAATATACATATGACGGAGTGGTTAGATGAAGAGACAAAAGTTTCAGATGCAAAAAAAATAAATTTGCAAATAATTATGCAAAGTACGAGTCAGAGAAGTAATACAAACCCAAAGGATCTGTGAAATACCACCCCCCAGCCAAGGAGATGGTAGGAGTCACCTGAACTAGAGTCTGGGAACAAAGACTTTAGTACCCAAAAGCCGGGAAGGGACCGGAACAGCCAGGCCTCTCTGCAAACCGACGGACAGCGACGCATCACCCCTCTCTTCTCTCCATCTGACCTAACTCTCTCCCCTCTAAAAGAGCTAACAGCTAACCACACCCCTAAAGGCACCCCAGTTATACCCTGAAACCTACATGTCCGTCCACATCAGTTGCAACATTTCACAGGATTCAACAGCTCATTGGTGGATTCAGGAGGTGGTCTGTCACAACATCAGGTTCCCATTCACAATTTGTGTAACCTATTGTTTATTCGGTGGTCACATAACGTAATTTCTGACTCGTTTATTCAATTCTAATACATGATACATTTCAACATTTTCACAAATATTTCTCAGTAACATCTCCGGAAGATGTCTTCGGTCCCATGGCCAGTTTCAACAATGTTCTCTGTGCTGCATAGCCTTGAACTTTTAAACTTTCTCTGCATCGCTCAGCACTTCTGTCTGTTTGGCAGGTCATTCTCGTTCATTTTCCAACCCCTCATCTATCCGGACAACTTAAGAGTAATGGAGGCCCATTCGGCTCACTATGGCAAATGGAACACAAACATTCATTAATTACACAAAAATGCACTTTTCACCGTTTACCACCCCCCCTTTGCACTATCCCGTTACATGGTTTCCCAGCAGAAGCTTAAGGCAAAAGCACCATTATTTAATATTTTTAAAGTAAGATGCAAAAAGATGTAAATTGCGGCCTAGTCATGCATTATTTCTAATTTCTTTCAAAGCAAAATGTAAATACGGTTTTAGTTCTTTCATGCATTATCTCTCATTAGTGCATGCATGAGCAAAGCAGTTTCCCTCGTGTTCATGTGATGTGTATGTTAATTTCTTCCACTGCACACTGTCAGTACGTATTATGGGGTGTCAATCCCAGCAGGTTTCTTTTTGCAAAATCCTGCTACATCATTCCCCCCTCTGATGGCTTCCTGGAGCCTTCATAAAATACCCACCATACCTAGTGCCATCTTCATCTATCTAAAATTCAGTGTTCTTCTCTCTTTTTATGGCACTTTCATCTACATTTTTCATCATATTATAGTAGTCTCCTTTCATATCTTCTAGTTCTATCTCATCTCTTTTTCTCTTTCTTGCTCTTCATTTATTCTTTGATTCTGTCGTCTCTTTTCTTCCATATCTATACTTACAACATTTGTATATTGTTATTATTACTACGGCTACTATGGCTAATGTAATGATTGGCATTAGCGAAACAGGCCGCCCAGGGTTCCACCGCCATAAACTGCAGCAGAAAGGGAAAAAGATCACCTATGCCCTTTGCAAATTACACGCTACCCTAGATAGTCCAACAACAACGGCTATCCAAAGAGTACTGAGGGCGAAACTACTACCAACTCTCAATTATGCACAACAGGCATTTCCAGGGAAATTTGCGAAAGATCTAGAAAAAATACACTGCGCAGCCTACAAATAGCTATTTCGCCTACCGGCCTAAACCACGAACAACCTAATTTGTCTGGAATTTAACCTTAACCAACAAAAACTGGAAGAGATGGTGACCTTGAGCAAATACTTTTATCTAACAATGGCGGCACCGGAGAACTCCATGAAGGCCGCTATAAAAAGCATCTTCCAAGAACCAGGCAATCCTTGGTTTGCCTGTCTCACCTCCGCCAAAGACCTCCTGCAACTTGCAACACAGAACTGAGACCCCAGCATAATCAAGTATGCCACTATTAAAAGTACAATAAAAAAGCAAGTATGTCTACCCTCCCGCACTTTGGATATGGAATCCCTGGTAGCAAGAGGCTTCCACGACTCTCAAAGCCTCCCCCACACACTGCACAACCGCAAACTTCATCTTACGCAGGCAGTGGGGAGACAAACTCTACATAGGATCCTAGCAGCCATATTACATCCTCTCCCCCTTATAGAACTATATCCAACTGGGACAGTAAGGCCAGTGATTGCGTAGTGCTGTCTCTGTAAATACAAACGCAAGTCTTTGGCCCATATTTTACTCTACTTCCCGGCTCTGCGCCTAGCCCGCAGAATCTATCTCAGGCCCATTCTACTTCAACTGGGCGCTCGCACTGCAAAGGAGGCAGTCCATCGACTTTACACGTTGGACACAGTGAAGCATATGGCCAACTTTGGCAAATTTGTCCATTATATCTGTACAAAACTGATGGACACTTCCCCCTAGGCCGTCAGGCAGGCACTTGCACAGCTGCCGCCCGGCCACCCTTTATCACCTGATTGTTTTATCCAAGACTGCAAAAAAAACATTTTAACAATTGTCGTGCTTATAGACTTGCTTTTTTTTTCTTTTTTTCTTTAGATTTCTGTATTTTAGACTTTTATATTCTAATGTCATTTTAAAATGCTGCGTTTTTTTCTTATTGTAATGGTTTTAAGTAACCACACACATAAAGAATTATATTTACAACATTTATATGTTGTTATTATAACTAAGGCTACTATAGCTACTGAAATAATTGGCATTATTAATTTTCCTAATAAGCTACTTCCAAAGGTAGAAAACCATTTACCTACAGAAGAGAAACTCTTACCAAGTCTCTCCCAGACACTGTCACCCTCCAGTTGGGTCAAATCTTCATGTTATTTCGTTATATTCTTAATATATCCTTCCGTCCCTTTACTTTTGTCGGGGATATAAGTACAAACGCAAAAGACGATGGATTTAACCCGGAGCTTTTGACTGGGGGAGGATGCTTGCATTGTCAGCATTCCGTCCATCATTTGTTTGCTGTAACACTTTTCACCCTAAGTGGAATGGGTATGCCCAGAAGTGGGTCCCTTGCTCACTGTGCCACTGGATGCAAGCTAGATTCAAACTAGAGTGGCTGAAGAAGGGTGACATACCCTGAAACCGGTCCCAGGAACAATGCTGGATATATCGTCTCTCTACTCACCAACAAGGATTGAACAATTATATCCCATGGAACAGCCTGAACACCTGACACCCCACCTAAATAATAAAGCTCCAGGTACTCTAAGCACATATATACCGTACTCTGGTCATCATGCCCATAGTTCACTGGTCACGACATACCATTGGCATATCACACTTGATTGGTCCCATCTAGACAATATGTGCCATAACCCTGGCGTAACGGGACTACCCTGGAACAAGTACCTGAATGAGCCAACTTGAGCCTGAATGCATTTCGTCACACCGTCAGGGTATTCATATGAATCATAATGATTCCTAATCCCTATTTCTAACGAAACACTCGGTGCCACCTCATTACCGTTGGCACCACATCACTATCATACACCAAGCGCTACCCATACTCCATCTCAGACTAACAAACTGCATATCACTAAAAACTACAATACTGTAGTCTTTTCACTCTTTTTAGCAAATTTCATAACATTATTAGGGGACCCAAATCTGTTCACTTCACCTTGCGATACATGCCGCCTAAATATGGCTTTATTGCTACCTTATACTGTTGAGATCAAATTATACAGATAGACCTATTAGTCTTGTGTAATTGCCTTATTCCAAAACGACCAAGAAAGGGACACGCCCACACCTCATTGGGCGTCAACCCTCCCCTACACGCACACCGCGATGTGTCTGTCTTTTGTTTCAGTTGTATCCCTTACAGACGCTACTCACGCTGGACAGGAGATCACTTCCACCTGTGATAGACAGAAGGTATTTAAACCTCACCAAGACCGGGTGCCCACATCGACGGCGTTTCAATCCAGGCCAAGTAGGTTAATACACGCGTCTCGAGCTTTGACAAAGTATGTGGAAATGACAGGGATCCTATATTCTCTGACCGCTGGGGGTCACCTTCCAATAATTATACTACTGCATAAGTTATGTTTTGTATGTCTCCTTTACGTCGCCAGTGTGTGACTAAAAGCCGGACCCCCTCCCGGAACTCAGGAGGTTTTTCTCTGATAATGCTAGAGTAAGAATGAATACGTTTTTACCTCCTTTTCTGCACAATTTTCACTCCAGTGAACGCATGCAATCTCTATGCTATTGAATTCTGGACACAGTAGCGCATATGATTAAACCGACAAGTATGCTTCGCAGTTCCGTCACGTACCGTACTTCACCGCCGCTATTTAATCGGTTAGAGCACAGGCACGACGGTACAGAACCACATAATTTGAAAGTGTGTTAACTGAAGCTAATTTTCATATATGTGTGTTTGTCTGTATTGTCTATGTGTTTTTTATCCACTACCGGTACTAAGCCATCAGAGGAAATTCTCCTCTTATATGTATCGCACCTTAGCGAGTGCGTCACATAGCTGGTCGCATATACTCTATAGACCCCCTTTTAATCACTTTTTTCACATAAAAGTCCTGACGAAAGCCAGATTAATATGAGGCCTGGCTGAAACATGTTGACCACACTGGATGTGGGAGACCATAGTCACCTCCACTCACATTCGCCGCCTTGCTTTTAATACTGTCAAGGGTCCATCAATAAAATAACCCTTGTGGATAGTGGGACCCTAAGACAGTTTTTAACCTATTCTCACACACTATCACTGCACACTCACTAATCAATACCCATTCCGCTGTAAACAAGCTTTGCAGCACACCCGGGGCACACTCGGTGCCACCGGGTGGGGCCCGATTATGAAGCATGCCACCAACTAGGTTGGAGGGGGAGGGCTTTCATAAAAAATAAATGTTTTTTCCTTACTCCAGAAACACACATTTTGAGCTTTCATCAAATAGCCAGTTCTTCTTGATTTTTCACACACCTTAATTATTCACAGTTCTTTTATGGTGGTATCAATTTGCTTTCATCAGCTTGCTCAGTGTCAGAACTGTCTCTCTCTCTTCATTTGGATTTGAGCTTTCAATTTCTTCCAAGATAAAGTAAGTCCATTCTGGTGCTGTGTATTTCTTGCTTGGGATTCTTACTCTCCTTGTTTTTCGTACTAATTCTTCTCCTGACTCTTCGTTTTCTGTTTGACTTGAGACCTCATTAATTTGATCTGGATTTCTTATTGACTTTCTCCTCACAAGAGTGTATTTCAGTCTTTTCACTCCACTTGGCCAATTATCACCTTTTCTTGCTCTCTTAGATTGAACAGCTTTTTCTAATTCTTCTTCTGGCTCACAGGCTCTTTTACTTGGCCCTCCTCTTATTTGTTCTTCTTCCTGGCATTCAGTAACTTCCCCTTCTTCTTCTGGTACAACAGCAGTCTCTTGAGACCCAGTATCTGGTGCCCACTCTTTTTGACTTGTGCTCGGCTGTTCATCATCTGTTTGTTCTTAAGAATCTATCACTCTAGATTCTTCAGCTTCACACACTTCAGCCACTTGTTTTTGACTTTGGTTTACCAGTTGCTGCTCTTCTTTTCTTTTCTGCGACATCGACAACACGAGTCTCCGCTACGACGCCAACACCCTCATCGCACTCAACCAAGGACGGCCCGCCAACTGCTACAAAGCCACCCCCAAGCGCACCCAGGGCCCTTTCACCTGCCAAAACTGCACCTTTACCTGCAAAATCGATGCCAAAGCACCTATGGCAACAGGATCCAACCGACTGCAATGCATCCTGCTCAATACTCGCTCCGCACGCAAACACGCCGTCAAGCTCTGGGACATTCTCACCACCACAGCACCAGACATCGCCTTCCTGACCGAGACCTGGTTGAACGAAACCTCCGCCCCCGACATCGCTACGGCCATCCCAGACGGATACAAGATCTCCCGGAGAGACCGCACCAACGGAATCGGAGGCGGAATCGCCATCATCCACAAAAACATCATCAAGGTCTCCACGAACACCGACGACACCCTCACCACCGCCGAACACATACACTTCAAGATCCACACAGACCCCAAGACCACCCTCAGAAGCACCCTCGTCTACAGACCTCCCGGCCCACGCCCCCAATTCTGCAACTCCATCGCCGACTTCATCAGCACGCACGCACTGACCTCCCCCAACTACATCCTGCTCGGCGACTTGAACTTCCACCTGGAAAACAACAATGACAGCAACTCCTCCACCCTGGTCGACAACCTCGCCACCCTCGGACTGAAACAGATCGTCACCACCCCGACCCATATCGCCGGCCACAAGCTCGATGCCATCTTCTCCTCCAGCCCTCGCATCACCTACGACCACAACTCTGAGTTAACCTGGACCGACCACCGCTGCGTCCACTTCACCTTCCAGAAACCCATCACCCACCATCGCACCCCACAGATCCCCCGCCGACGATGGGGCAAAGTAACCAAGGAAATACTGGAAGCTTACCTCGCAACCGACCCTCCCACCAGCCCCACTGACCAAGAGGATGGAGCCCGCACCCTCAGACTCTGGATGGAAAAATGCGACAACACCATAGCACCCCTGCGACAACCCACCGACAGAAACACCAGCCAGAGAGCAAGCTGGTTCACCCCGGAGCTCCTGACCTCCAAGCATGCCTGCCGGAAACTCAAGAACATCTTGCTCAGCGACAGAACTCCCGCCAACCACACAGCCCTCAAAGACACCACTTGCAGCCACCACCGACTCATCAGGACCACCAAAAGAGCCTCCTTCAAAGACTGCCTCGACAACAACACACACAACAGCAAAGAACTCTTCAGCATCGTACAAGAACTCTCCACATCCCGCCGTCGCAAGCCCTGTGCGACACCCTCGCAACTTTCTTCCACCACAAAATCACCGACATTCACAACAGCTTTGACACTCAAATCAACCCAACGCACCCCACCATGACAAAGACACCCACTCCCACCCACCACAACCCTCTGACCACATGGGCCAAAGTGAACACCGAAGACATAATCAAGACCATGAGCACCATCCACTCAGGTGCCCCATTGGACCCTCTTCCCCACCACATCGCCAACAAAGCCAGCCGCCTCATCGCACCCCACCTGTGCAGCATCATCAACCTCTCCTTCGGAACTGCCACCTTCCCCGAGAGCTGGAAGCACGCCGAGATTAACGCCCTCCTGAAGAAACTCAAGGTGGACCCGAGGGATCTCAGGAACTTCCGGCCCATCTCCCTGCTTCCGTTACCAGCGAAAGCCATCGAAAAGACCGTCAACAACCAACTCACCCGCTACCTAGAAGACAACAGATCCTGGACCCATCCCAGTCTGGCTTCCGCAGCAACCACAGCACTGAAACTGCCCTCATCGCCGCCACAGACGACATCAGAATGCTCCTCGACAACGGCGAAACAGCAGCCCTCATCCTCCTGGACCTCTCCGCCGCAGTCGACACCGTCTGCCACCACACCCTCCGCGCTCGCCTCTTCGACGCAGGCATCCGAGATAAGGCCCTGGACTGGACCACCTCCTTCCTCACCGACAGAACCCAGAGAGTCCTCCTCCCCCCGTTCCAATCCGGAACCACCAAGACCATCTGCGGCGTCCCTCAGGGGACATCCCTTAGCCCGACCCTATTCAACGTCTACATGGCTCCCCTCGCATGCATCGCCAGACTACACGACCTCAACATAATCTCCTACGCCGACGACACCCAGCTGATCCTCTCCCTCACCAAGGGCCCCCTCACTGCCAAATCCAAACTGCACCAGGGCATGAAGGCCGCCGCCGCCTGCATGGAAGCAAGCCGGCTAAAACGGAACACGGACAAGACGGAGATCCTCATCCTGGGTCCCAACCCCTTGCCATGGGACAACTCCTGGTGGCCCCCCTCCCTGGGAGCCCCCCCGACACCGACCAACCACGCACGCAACCTAGGAATCATCCTCGACTCTACGCTCAGCATGACCAACCAAGTCAATGCCGTCTCCTCCTCATGCTTCCACACCCTCCGTATGCTCCGCAAGATCTACAGCTGGATCCCGACGAACACTCGGAAAACAGTCACCCACGCCCTCATCAGCAGCCGACTCGACTACGGAAACGCCCTCTACGCCGAAGCCCCAAACAAACTCATCAACAGACTCCTGAGAATCCAGAATGCCTCCGCTTGCCTGATCCACGACGTCCCCCGCAGAAACCACATCAACCCCCACCTGAGAGATCTACACTGGTTCCACGTTAACAAAAGAATCGCCTTCAAACTCATGATCCACGCACACAAAGCACTATACAAGACCGGCCCCGCCTACCTCAACAGCAGACTATCCTTCTACGTACCCAACAGGAATCTCCACTCCGCCGACCTGTCCCTGGCCACCATCCCATGCATCCACAGAACCACCTCCGGAGGCAGATCCTTCTCCCACCGCGCCGCCAAGACCTGGAACGCCCTCCCCCTCCACCTACGCCAGACTGCTGACCTCCCGGCATTCAGAAGACTGCTCAAGACCTGGCTCTTAGACCAATAGCTGCTTCTCTCCCCCCCCAGCGCCTTGAGACCCTAACGGGTGTGTAACGCGCTCTACAAATTTCCTGATTCATTGATTGATTCTTTCAAGTGAGCTTTGGACTTGTCTGGTATGGCTCGCATGGTTCCAGTGTGGCAGACCACCACACTTCACTGATGTTGTCGTCACCAGAATTACTTGATAGGGTCTGTTCTACCTGGGCTCTAAACACGATTTCCTCACATGTTTCTGCACGAGAACCCACTTTCCAGAACTCAGATTATTCGGCTGTGTTGTAGTGGCATTTTCTCCAACCTGGCAAGACGGAGAACGCACCAGATCAGCCAGTCCTCTGCAATAATCAAGTACTAGATCAACAGATATATTCATCAGTTTGTTCGCTGGTATATATGCTTGTCTCATTGCTCTTCCCATTAGGACTTTGTGAGGGCTCAATCCCGTCTTTTTGTCAGGAATACTTCTCAGACTCATCAATACAAGGGGTAAAGCGTCTGGCCATTTCAGTGTTGTGGATGCACACACTTTACCTAACCTAGATTTTATTGTGCCATTGATCTGCTCGACCACTCCAGATGCTTCGGGTCGATAGGTACAATGCAGCTTCAGTTCAATTTGTAATGCTGCACAAATCATCCGAATTTTCTCATTATTAAAATGAGTTCCTCTATCTATTTATAAAGTAGCTGGAAATCCAAATCTAGGGATCAGTTCTCTCAAAAGCAGTTTGGCTACAGTAAGGCTTTCATTTCTTCTCATAGGATAGGCTTCCACCCAGGAAGAGAACAAGCAGACAACTACCAACATATATTTCAGCCCATTGCACAGGGGAGCTCTATAAAATCCAATTGGAGACGGGTAAATGGTCCTGCTGCTTTTCCAATTCATCCCCAACTAACAACTGTCTTTCTGCCTGGATTTTGCTGCTGACATGTGACGCACCTCTAGCTAAGGCTCTCTACAATGACCCTGAAATTTGGGTTATACCATAACTGCTTGAAGAGCCTAATCATTGGATCACTTCCAACATGTGCATGTTCATGGTATACCCTTGCCATATGGGAAAGTAAAGAATCTGGTATGACTGGTCTTTCGTCTATATAGACCCATACTTCGTCTTCTGCTCTCGCAACCTGAATTCATCACTTGCCTCTTCCTGTAACTGTCTAACCTCATCCCAAGTTTCAAATGAAGATGCGAACATAAGATACCAATTGCTATTTTCTTTTTCTATCCCTCTGTTTAAGGCAATACCATTTTGTGCACAAAAGCGCTCTACTTGTTCTGCGTGCCTGTTGCCCTTTGTCACATAATCATCTCTTGATTTATGTGCTGCTCATTTGACCACTGCAATCCTTTTGGGCAATTGTGAAGCATCCAAAAATTCTTTTACAGTTTTGCTGTTTCTTATAGGGGAACCTGAAGAAGTCAGAAATCCCCTTTGAATCCATAGCTGACCAAAGTCGTGGACCACCCCAAAACCTTATTGACTATCAGTGAATATGGTTACCCTCAGGCTTTTGGCAATTTTGCACGTTCTAATCAGAGCTATAAATTCAGCAATTTGGGCAAAGTTGACCCTTTTAGACAGGATGCTTCTAAAACTCCTGCTATGGTGCAAACAGCATAGGCAGTGCATAGTTCTCCTTTTTCATTTCATAAACATGATCCATCAAAAAACATCTCACAATCTGATTCTTCCAATGGGACATCTTCTATGTGTTTTGTGCACAATTCTGTCACATCCAAACAATTGTGATCCGCTTCCTCTCTCACTTTCTTGCAATATGAATTTGGCAATAGAGTTGCCGGATTTACGGTTGTGCACCTCACCACAGTCACATTTTCAGCAACCAAGATCACTCTTTGATACTTAGTCAGCCGACTAGAGGTTATGTACTACATCCTCGTGCGTGTTAAAAGGATCTCAACTGAATGTGGCACATACACCTTGACTCGACGTCCCATCACAATTGTTCCACTCTGTTCCAGACTCACGCAAGTAGCAGTTACTGCTTTAAACAGCCTGATAATGCTGCAGCCACTGAGTCCAAAGTAGCAGAAAAATAGGCTACTGGACGTCATGCCATTCCATGTTTCTGAGTTAGGACTGAAAGTGCACACCCATCTCTTTCGCAGCAGTACAACGCAAAATCCTTTGCATAATCTGGCATTCCCAATGCAGGTGGTCGACAAAGACTGTTTCTCAATTTAGTAAAAGCTTCCATACTTTCATCATCCAACACAATCGGATCTTTCACATCTTTCCGAGTCAAGCTCTGTAGAGGTTTTGCAATCAGTGAGAAACCACTGATCCACAGTCTACAGTATCCAACCATTCCCAAAAACATTCGGACTTCTTTCTGAGTTTTAGGAGGGCTCATTTGTTTAATCACATTATTTCTTTCTGGTGTCACCTTTATGACTCACTTTTCTGTTTTGTGTCCTAGGTACTGGACTTCCGTTTACAAAATTGCAATTTTGCTGGTGACCCTTTATGTCCTCCTTCTGCCAAATGGTTCAATAAAGTAATTGTATCTGTCACACATGCCTCTCGTGTCTTTGATGCCACTAACAGGTTATCAATATATTGAACCAAAGCTCAATTCCCTGGCATGACTAAAGTCTCCAGACATATTTTCAGAATCTAATTAAAAATTGAAGGACTCTCAGTGTACCCTTGAGGAACTTGGCCCCATGCCAAAACATCGTCTCCGAAACGGGAATACAAATAAATACTGGCTTTCCGGATGTAAAGGAATCGAGAAAAATGCTTGGCACAAATCAATCACTGTGTACTCTTCGGCATTGCAGGGAATCTAATAAAGGATTACTGCTGGATTCGGCACTACTGGACAACAGGGTGCTACTATTTTATTAAACTTTCTTAAATCCTACACTATTCTGTATTTCCCACTGGTCTTCTTAATTCCTATAATAGGTGAATTACAAGGACTGCTCAATATCTCTTTCAGAATTCCTTGTTCAATCATCTGGTCAATCACAGGAGCGACTCCTGCAATTATACTTCTGGACTCATTTTGTACTGAGGTGTGTTTGGCTATACAGCAACCTCTTTCACTGTGTTTTGAAACCAATCTCCTTTCCTGTAAAATCCCATACATTTGATTTTACAGTACTTTTTAATTCTTCGGGCAAATTCTCTTCTGTGAAAAGTGAAAACAACTCATCCAGTTCTGTCCCTTGCTTCTCTAACATCATCTTATATGCTACATCCTCATCAGGTGTCTGAAATGCAATACCATCTGGCGTACAATAGATGGTACAATTCATTTTGCACAATAAATCTCTACCTAAGAGATTTACTGGACTCGAGTCACATACCACAAACCAATGCATGTCTCTCAAATTTCCAATATGAACTTCTGTTGGATTTGTGACTGGTGTTCTAATATGCTTATTCGAGACTCCTACAACTTGGATAGTTTCTCCCAAGATGGGGAGGTTTGGAATTTCTGCTGCTCTCACCATAGAATGGGTAGCACCAGTGTCCACTAAGAATGTAATATCATTCCCTTCCACCTTTCCATCAACAAATGGGCTGACTGATCTACCGCCAACGATGCGCCAAGTACGCACTTTTCCTCCTCCCTCAGGCACCGTCATTGAGATGAGTCTGAATCACTCTCAATACACTGCAACTAGTATTGGGGAACCATTTGCATACTTTGATTCTTACCAACTTGATCACCTCCATGAAATTCAGTGTTCACACTATACCTCTGCACTTGAGCATTCACATTATTTGGCATGGGATCTTGTGGCACCTGTAACTGTGGAGTAACTACCTGCTACTGCTGCTGTTGATTCACAACCACCTCATTCTGCATCTGTGGATTTAAATTTTGATTTACCCCATTATTCTTTTGAGCAGATCTACACTCCTTCCTCCAATGTCCATACTTTCTGCACGCATGGCAAGGAAATTTCTTCCTAGCCTCCTCTTTACTCAATTTACCTCTACCTTTACCTCCACTGGATACCTGGTCATTTTGATTCTGACCATTCATTTGATAACTTGTCTGAGAACTATTGTTTGTTTCTTGCTGTTCTGCCACCTTCACTTGTGCCCACAAAATTTTCTCTTTTAACTTTTTATGTCTGGGTTCAACGTTGTCACTACAATACTTTGCATACCTCAAAATGTCATCAATTGTTTTGCTTTGCCAACAAATCAAATGCAGCTGAATCATAATACTAATCTCTGGTTTCAATCCAAACAGAAATCGATACAAAAAATATCCCATATCCTTGTCTCCAATATTCTCAAACCCACTGTACTGTTTGAATACCTACAACAATCGTTCATAGTAAGCATGTACTGACTCCTTTGGTTTTTGGGTCGTCCAGTCAATCTTAACCCAATCTGTTTCTTTCAGAGACATTTTCCCTTTCAAAAAGGTAATACCCTGATTATACTTTTTTATCACCTCCTCAGATGGTGCACCTGTTTTAGGATCCCAAGGATATTCTTCTTTTAGCCAATTGACAATGATCTTACACTCTGTCCACAAATCTGCTGGAATGACAATCTCAAACAACCCGTCTAAATCTTTTAACAAAACCTTTGAAACTTTAACAAACCTCTCTACCTTTTTGTACCCCTCAACTAGTTTCTTCCTTAACCTAGGAAAGTAATTTGTGAAAGATAATATATCCTGTCTTGTCCAAAAAACGTGAACATATTCACCACCTGGAACTTCTCTCATCGGATGCACCCTTTCAACTTACTCTGTTTCTTTCCATGGAAATATAGAAGTTCCTTTACTAGCTGCTTTTTCTTTGTTTCTCGTCCATCTACCTTTCCATCGCTCTACATCTCCCCATTTCTTCAAAATATTCATCAATTCTTTTATCAGCAACCTTTTTCCAGAAGCATTCAAACTCTCTAAATCCTTATCATTAAAGGCCAATCTGTATGATTTCTGCAACACCTTTGACTTCTCTAAGTCTATTCCATACTCACTAGCAGCTTCTGATATTTTCTCATGAAGATTCCTCGCTCTCCAAGTAATACTGTCAATGAACTCCCTGTCATTGGAGTGACACTCTGCCCTATTCTCCTTGGGTCTATCTGTATACCTCTTCTAGGGGTTTCTGTTATCATCTCACAAACAGGAAGTTCTAACAATGTAGCATTCGGGTCAGCCTGTCGACTCTCATTCGTTGCCGTCCCTATTCCACTCTGGTTACTACTTCTCGGGACTGCCAATGTATGTACTATTGATAGATTCGGCTTTTCTCCATGCAATGGAACTATGGGACCAATTGTTACTGGTACCGTCAATGCTTCCGCATTCATACTTAACTAGTTTATTTTCTGGACATTCTCTCTTCTTGCTTTATTCAACAAATTCATTTCATTCTCTTGTACTACTATAGGTATTTCTGTGACTTGTGGAGTTAATGGGGTTCCCATTTGTGGTACACTTGTAGTCTCCTCCCCTGAATTTCTTTCATATGGTGGAGGTCTTTTGGTCATAATGTATTCTAACAACTCTTCATCAGAATTGTTCAGGTCATCTCTTAAACATGAAGACTCTATATTTTTTTTTTCTCTTTAAATTTTCCTCCTGTCTGAGCTTTGGCAACTAAGACTTTGTAAAAACCGTCCGTTATCATAGTTCTCCTCCATCTTTTCAGCTTATCTTCTCTACTCTAAAAAAGATATCCAAACATCATATTTCTGTATGGTAACCAACACTTACAACGCAACTTTTACATCGCAGAGCCTTTACAACGCAACCATTACAACGCAAACTATTACAACACATTGCTCTGGGGGGCGCTCTAGGATAGGGAATAGGTTAATTTACTATCCAATAACCTTCCCTAGTGTCCACGGGGACTGGAGTTGGAATAGTAAATTAAACTATTCACTATCCAGCACCCCAAAGCACTATGCGTTTTAATGGACTGCGTTGTAATACTTACGTTGTAAAGGCATGCGGTGTAAATGCATGCGTTGTAATGTCATACATCCGTGTAAGTCTGAGATTCGGCTCTAGGGAACTCATTCGATTTCTCAAATTCTGCAATATCCTTACATTAAACGAACCGTACTGTGGGAAAGCTATAACACCATCGTCCTTTGTATACTCCACACAATTCTCTAACCACATACACGTATGGTATCCTCATTCCAGCATAAAAGCAAACGGTGGAAAGAAGGGGCAGCTTTATAAAATGTTGGCACAAGATCAGAAACGGAGAGCCAGGCACCCTAAACAACCACCTCTGGACTGAACTGCAAAGACTTGAACGATCACATGCTAGAGAGTACTTGATGCAATCACTAGAAAGCCTAGAACTGACCGGCCTCTGGAACAGCTCAGTAGATCATAAAAGTTTTAAAAAGCAAGTAACAAAAACAACGAAAATAGTATCGCTACTTGAAGACAAAGAAACCCTGGCGAAAAGAGCCCATGGCTGGATAGTCTTAAACGACTATAAAACCCTCAAACCACAAGTATACTTAGACCACGGCTTCAAGCAAAGGACAAAGGAGAAATTCTTAAAATTCCGACTAGGTGTACTACCGATCCTCCCTCATCTGGCGCCATGGGAAAGGAACCTTAAAGATCAAACCTGCCGTCTCTGCGGGGCAGGACTGGAAGACCTAACTCACATAATATGTATTTGTCCCAGCTTAATGTACATAAGGAGAACACTACTACGTGTAAAATGGAACGAGGAGGGGGTCAGGTCGTGCCGACAGGCAGTTAAACTGTGCTTCAACCCAAGCGAGATCCAACTAAACTGCAGAACTACAAAATTTCTTGATGCAGTGGCAAAGAGAATCAAGGAGGCACAAAAAGAAACACCTGCCCAATAGCCGGAAACAAGTCCTAGGACATTTTTAGAACTTACGGCCTGAATGCAGAAGAAGTAGAACTAGTGAATCATCTTAACTTTTGATACTTATACTTTTATTTCCGTCAGCAACCACTTTTTCTTTTAACAATGTATTTTAAATTGTGAGTTTTAATTAACTGTGCAATAAAATTTACCTTACCTCATTCCAGCATAATAAAAGAAGCAGGCGTTCTTGGAGATGGAATAGGAATTCCCTCCCTAGTCACAATTGGTTTGTCTTTCACAAAGAAATTCTTTATTTTCTTAAGCAACTTCATTTTTATGACTCTTTACGCTAATGTATCTTAGCAAGTAAACAAGGAAACCATTCTGTAAATCTACTTATTCTATTTGTCAGTTCTCGTCCTATACCAGCATGACTCACACCAACCGTCCAATCACGGTTCTCTACGTACCTGCTATCTCAACCAATACCAGCGCGGCTCACACCAACCAGCCAATCAAAGCTCAGTACACACCTGCTGCATGACCAAGGCTTTTTTCTGACATCAGTATTACTCCTTCTACTGACCCTCCCTTTACAAAAGAATACGGCAATATTTTTCTACGTTTTTTAATCAAAAGTTCTGTTAGTAACAACACAATGCTACCTTGTCTGCTCCACTAATTAAAGAGATAGTCGTCACCCGTTCAAAGAGAATTCCTTCACTTCAAGTTAGAATAACGACCAGTGCTATTTTACCTTTCAAACAAGCTGGTACTCCTCTAGGGATAGGGCCAGAGTTTCGCAAGAGGACTTTTTGTGTAAAAAGAGTTCTAGGTAGTCCTCTAGGGATAAGGCTAGAGTTTCGGAAGTGGACCCTTCGCTATTCAGACACTCTACTCACATACGAAAGTGTCCCTAAATATAATACCTACAGTCCCACGTAGCTTCGGTATTATAACAACAGACAAAGTACTTCTGCAGTGTGATTTCTTTATCAAAACTCTTCTTCTACCTACTTCAGGCTAAATTCAATTCCCGGGATTCCACAGGTAACTCTCTACCTGTACTTCTAGGCAACATAGAACAGGACACTAACATTTCATGGTAAGAACATAAAGTCAATAATCAATAATCATTAGCAAACTAATCAATGATTAAACTATCCTCTGCTACCAGAAAACTGATTCAGTGCTCACCACACCTAATCAGGGATCAATACTCAATAACATACAAATGGCCCATACACATTCACCCAAATCCCTGATCCGCTGGGGGTCAAGTTTTAATGATGCTAAAATAAGCCTCATTTACAGGTTCATTGTGACATTTCTAAATACATAACTAAACCTATATATCAACTTTCTTTCCTCTTGGTCGACGGACCAATTTCTTGAATAGTTGATGGTAATGATAGTACTATCTAACTAACTATCTATCCAGTCAGCTAAATAATCACAGACTCTTGGTAAAGTTAATAAAGTTTTATCTCAAAATAATGTAAAAAATGAATGCTTATTGAATACGGTTCCAAATGCAAACAATGAAATTCACAAGAGGGAGAGAAAAACATCAGCATTTGCAAACAGTGTCAAACTCATCATTCAATATACAATATGCACATGAAAGAGCGGATAGATTCAAGAGACATCAGTTTCAGCAAAAATAATGCAAAACAATATTCATATGAAGGAGTGGATAGGTGAAGGGACAAAGGTTTCAGAGACAAAAATACATTTGCAAATGATTATGCAAAGTACGAGTCAGAGAAGTAATACAAATCCAACGGATCTGTGAAATACCTCCCCCATGGCCATGGAGATGGTGTGGGTCCCCTGAACTAGAGTCAGGGACCAAAGACGTCGGTCCCCAAAAGCAGGGCAGGGACAGGAACAGCTAGGCCTCTCTTCAAACTGACGGACAGCGGTGCATCACCCCTCTCTTCTCTCCATCCAGACTTACTCTCTCCCCTCTCGAGCAGCTAACTGCTTACCACACCCCTAAAGGCACCCAGTTAACCCTAAAACCTACATGTCCATCCTACATCAGTTGCAACATTTCACAGGATTCAACAGCTCATTGGTGGATTCTGGAGGTGGTCTGTCAGGTTCCCATTCAACAATTTGTGTAACCTATTGTTTATTCGGTGTTCACATAACGTAATTTCTGACTCGTTTGTTCATTTTCAGTTCATGATATATTTCAACATTTTCACACATATTTCTCAGTAACATCTCCGGAAGATGTCTCGGGTCCCATGGCCAGTTTTATCTGTTTGGCAGACATACAATGTTCTCTGTGCTGCTTAGCCTTGACCTTTACACTTTCTCTGCATCGCTCAGCACTGCTGTCTGTTTTGGCAGGTCCTTCTCACTTATTTTCCAACCCCTCATCTATCCGGAAAACTTAAGAGTAATGAAGGCCCATTCGGCTCACTATGGCAAATGGAACATAAACATTCATTAATTACACAGAAATGCACTTTTCACTGTTTATCACCCACTTTTGCACTATCCCCTGTTACATGTTTTCCTAGCAGAATCTTAAGGCAAAAGCACCATTATTTATTATTTTTAAAGCAAGATGCAAAAAGATGTAAATTGCTGCCTAGTCATGCATTATTTCTCGTTTCTTTCAAAGCAAAATGTAAATACGGTTTTAGTTCTTTCATGCATTATCTCTCGTTAGTGCATGCATGCGCTAAGCAGTTTCTTCGTGTTCATGTGATGTGCATGTTATTTCTTCCACAGCACACTGTTAGTTCGTATTATGGGGGTGTCAATCTGAGCAGGTTTCTTTTTGCGAAATCCTGCTCCATCAACACCTTGTGATTTCTCATTTTTGTCACCACCTCAATGTGTAACAAATTGCATGTGCAATACTGAGTCAGTTAAGTTCAAGAGCAACAAGGAATATCAACTAACCATTTGTTGGGAGGCAAGTGTGCAGTGTTTCATAAATCATATTTTTCTATCAGAATGTTACATAGATATCCTTAATTTGCCTCAAGCCTCTTTTTCTTCCCGGTTCTAACATGAATACTATTCTTAATAGGAAGATCAACCACAGAAGGAAGTTGCCATGGACGACAACACAGTGAAACTGGAGTCTTACTTTAAGAGGAATGACTGGCTCCGCAGCTCCAGCAGTGCTTTCTCCCACAAGGAAGGCTATGCTGACCTAATAACCCAAGGCATAAGCTTACGCAACAGAAGACAGAAGCCCAGCAACAAAGAAAATAAAGCAACAAATCAGGAAGAGATGATCTCACAAATCTAGAGAACCAGTGTAGTGGTAAAAATAGAGCGGCCTGTGGCGTTTCAGGTTAGATTAGATTAGATTAGATTGTTTTACTGAGTGTCACCACGGCTTTAAATTAATCTGCTGCTTCTTGTTTTTTATGAATAATATAGTGTTTATTGACAGTTTAGCTGCACGCCTCTGCCGCCCTGATGGAACAGAGTGCCGCCCGCAAAAGTCAAAATAACCCCATATGTGTGCATAAACGTTTTAGTACTAAGTACTCAGCACTATCAGTTCTTAGGAAATGATAATAATCTTCATAACTTTTAAAACACAATAAAATGGAATTCATTTATATGGCCAAAATTGTATGTAAAAATACCAAGAATTGTTGTCTAAATGTTTTTGCTTACATGCATAATAATGTAGAAAGTTAATTTTCAAGATTTATCCATCTTCTAGTAAACAATGAGGTACCTCCACTTTCTTCTGGAGAAATACCTTCAGGTGTGCGACGTGAAAATGGTTTTATGTTATGATTTCAGCCTCACAGCTCTGCCAGGGATTCGCTAAATACAACAAGGGTGTGTTTTATTATGTTTAGCTTTGATTTCTTATCCAATTTCCCTGTTGCGATTTCTGCTGGTATGGTGTAACTAATAAAAAATAATTTATTTACCTATGTCCTTAATCACAGTTTCTGAAGTGCAATAATACTTTTGGAAAGGGTACCATTTCCATTGCCTCACAGGTAAAGAGAGGAACATGTTTCTGGGGATCTAAATTTTGAACCTCGCTGAGGTTTAGGTTGGATGTCTGTCACTGCAGCCCATTCAGCCAAGAAACCAGGGATCTCCCAGTTCAACATGTGCAACCCTGCATCCCTGGCCTGCACACATACAAGCTATCAGTAGACTCCAAGATGTTTCCTTTTTTAGGTCAAGCATTCAAGAACTCTTCTATAAACTTTAGTATATACTTTAGTATATACTTTAGTATATACTTATATGCCCTACAGAGATCATCTACACTGGGGAGGTTGTCCGTAGAGTTCCTCTTAGTAAAATCGGAACCACGACTAGAGGAACTCCTAGATGTAATCCAACCTCCCCTTGCGAGGAAGTTATACACTCAACTAAGGCATGGTCGCCTACCAGTCAGGGCATTTACTTCTAAATGGGCTAAATCAGAGAATGGAGCCTGCCCGGCATGCAATTATAAACTAGAAGATGTCCCGCATGTCATGTTTTTTTGTCCAGCGTATGTAACAATAAGGAAATGCTGGCTGATCCCATTATGTAGGAACCTGGGGTTTAGACACTGTACACAGGCCTGCAGGGTTCTAATGTATGACACTTCTTCTCCCATAGTATTTGCTGTATCTCGTTTTCTACTTGGTATGTGGCGCAGAAGGAAAAGTTTTGTATAATCCCTGTGATAAATTGTGACTTCTATATTCCTTGATCTGTTGATAACTGCTGAGTTTAATCTATTTTTCTTTTATTGATTGGTTCACTATTAATTGTTTTAAAATGAACTGTGCCTTGTACGTATTTTATTTGCACTTTTATGGTCTTTCCGACCGAAATAAAGTTATCAGTAGTAGTTATGATTTCAGCCTCACACCTCTGCCAGGGATTTGCTAAATACAACAAGTGTGTGTTTGATTATGTTTAGCTTTGATTTCTTATCCAATTTCCCTGTTGTGATTTCTGCTGGTATGGTGTAACTAATAAAAATGATTTATTTTCCTAAGTCCTTAATCACAGTTTCTGAAGTGCAATAATACTTTGGAAAGGGTACCATTTCCATTGCCTCACAGGTAACGAGAGGAACATGTTTCTGGGGATCTAAATTTTGAACATCACTGAGGTTTAGGTTGGATGTCTGTCACTGCAGCCCATTCAGCCAAGAAACCAGGGATCTCCCAGTTCGACCCATACAACATGTGCGGCCCTGCATCCCTGGCCTGCACACATACAAACTAACAGTAGACTCCAAGACGTTTCCTTTTTTAGGTCGAGCATTCAAGAACTCTTGTATAAACTTTAGTATATATTCTTTAGTATATACTTATATGTGTATGTACTTTGGGAGCTCTGGAGATCAGCACTAGGATGTGTCTGCTTCCGCTTAGGGACTTTTTTTCTGGTCAACTGCCTCTATTTAACTGTCTTGATAGTAAACGAGCAGCAGAGGTCATTACAGTACCACAGTTGCTTTCTGCTGAGGGACTTTCTTTTTTTAAGTTTCTGGCAACTGCCTCTATCTAACTTTCTTGATAGAAAACAACCAGGAAAATACCAGAATCACTTTAGCATTCTCTAGATTCCAGTCCATAGAAATTGTCTTACACAAGCACCCGTAGACAATAATATATTTTTCAAATCCTGTATTTTCAGTGATATGACCACCGAAGTCCCTGCTTTTATATTAAAAACAGAGCTTTGGACTATGCCATTTCCCACTGAAAGGCAATATTTCTCTCCATGTGTTCCCATACCTGGCGTGTCACGCAGTTTGATGCTAACTTTCCCATCATGTTAAAGAACAATAGATGTTTCAGCACCCAGGCTAATGTGCTGCATAGCCAAATACATGTAAGGTCCCAAAGGCGAGACCGATTGCATTGCAAATGCTTGTGCTTCTACTTACCACGGAGGGACTAGAGAGAACTCATTGTACATATCATCCATGGGGGAAATCCATCCTCCCGGCTAGGGATCACAAGAGACTGTCCACATGTTGCTTTCACACAGTGTATTATTTGAATGGCCACTATTGTGTCAGAGCGTTGTGCTGCATTTCCTACAAGAATTATGTTTTTGCCTACAGCTTCAATTCAGCTTGCAGTCTTTCTTAACCCATTTGTAGTTGCTGGTGTTCCCATCTTTTCAATCACTAGTACCACAGCACACAGGCTGACACCGATCACCAGCCTTGGAGCCACCCAGTCTTCCTCATCATTAACATTAAAGACTCTGCGCAGTTCTTTGTCGTCCTCTTACCTCGGCAGGGTCCTCAATCCCTAGACTGTTCCTCCATTTCCAGATAACATTAGCAATTTCAAAACTCAGGTCACCCCTTTACCTTACTCAGTCAGTCATCCACCCACTAAGGCAGGAAAATAGGAACTACTGATAAGCACCCACTGTCCTGCTTGTATATTAGTGTGGCTTTTGTCTTACTTTATAGCGATGACTCTCCTGCAGATATGTAAGAACAGAACAGGGTTGCTGACGAATTATTAGAAACCAACATCACTTATCATATTGGGCACAGAGACAATATGTATATGTAATCCAGGTCGGAAAGTATAACCGGAATTGAGGTAGGCGCAATCTCGCTCACAACTTTTATATAATAACTGAACATACAAGACTGTTGGCTGAAACATCACTTACCTTTATGTCAGAGTACCTCGGAATTGAAAATGTACCATTCTATTTTTATTGCTGATGAACACATGATTAATCTTTGGGTTATTTATATACAAAACACTTGTCCAGCTACACGATTTTAATGGGGTATAATGATTACCAATGATAACAACTCCTTCCCAGCAGATCACTTGAACAATAAATTGCGCATGGCAAAATGTGGTAGGATATGTGACGGATATTCTTTCATAGCATGTATAAAACACGGTATGAAGATTGGAATGAGTTTATTCCAATTCTTCAATTTAATGTGGGGTGTATCTCCCTCCTCTTAAGAGCACTGCGAGTGAGAACCTTTGCGATTAAAAATTGTATGTTGCTGTCGTATGAGTGCCCCAGTCCTATTAAACACCCATCTGAACTGATACATTAATAAATTGTTGGATGCACCGTGGATTTTATGTTTTTATGTTGCTTCCTTTTCTGACAGACTTTGATCTTGTGCATGAGAAACTAGTGATCATTGAGTATTTCTTCACTTTGGCTTCCCATGAAAAGGACAAATGCCCGCATGTAACATAGCAGTTTTTTCGGTAAATGAATCACACGTCCTTCAATATGATAACCATGACCACCGAGTTACACTCACATAAGCTACTATTTGGTTCACTGTGTCATTTCTGTAACTTTCAACCGGTGGATTGGTGATAATGTTTACTTCTGTTTTCCAAACTTTCACAGTTTTCACTATTGATTCATTCAGGCAATGGTTGAGATTTTAGTTGGCCTCTCCGCTGAGTGCCACCTGGTGTATGAGTATGCTATCCCTATTAAGCAAGTATTTGGAAAGTGTTTGGGGCCTTCAGTCAGCACACATAACTGCGATTTTGCCGCCTTCTGTTATCGTGTTGGTTATATTTCTGGTAGTATTGCCTCCTTAGTTCTAATGTAGGCGGTGGAGTGGTAAACACATCCAACCAAATGCAATGAGATAGTAGAATCTTACACTATCCCTATGATTATAGTGAGGTTTAAGATTACTAGAAAGAGAACCAGATTTAAGAGATGGAGAATCTTGATAATTTTGTTAAACGAGTGAAAACTATGTTGCCAAAAGATCCGGTTATAAAGTACACATTACATAGATGTATCTATGTGTCTACGTTCTGCCAGGCTTTTTGCACCTTACATGGTTATAAGAGGTCATTTATCAAATAGCTATTTTAAACCATATGCCTTTTTTTCTGGAGTATACCAACACGAGAAATCTATAGCGAAGGTGCTACTACCCCATTCAGTACAGCCCAACCACCGGTTTCCATTTCCCTAAAGAAGACACTCAATGTGTTTTGTGTTAGTCTTATAAATTATGTTCTAAAACAAATAAAACCTGATGAGCACTCTTCCAAAAACTTGCATTTTGTGTGTCCACCTCTTAGTTTGATTAGGAAAAGTATGTCAATAGCAGGAGTGGTAAGACTGTGTTGATGGCCCCTACATCCATTACCAGTGCTTAAATTATGGTGGCGGGCGCAGGTGGTGAGCATCTCCACACATTTGGGGGATCAGAACTTTTTTAGTATCAGCTCTTGGCAGAGATCAAGACAGAGAAAGGGGGGCCGTGGCCAGGCGCCTGCTAAGATGGCCGCCTAATACCGGGGCTCCGCCGGGACTGAAGATGTCCCCCACAATCCGACCAGATATCCTGTCTGGGGCGCCCGTCCATCGGTGCCCTGGTGCCCTGAACACCGGAGCTACCGCGACGTGAAGGAACCGAAGCCGCAGCTCCTTCGGAGGTGGAGTCGCGCTTGCCTTTCTGCCGCAGCGGGCCTGGGGCCTCGGGCTCGGAGCTCCGTGGCCGGCTGAAATCGAGGCCCCGGCGTGCGCATACATTGTCGATCGCCCGGAGTGGGGCGGAGCCTCTGCTGTGTCTCGGCCTGTGGTGTGGCCCAGGCAGTGCGGCTGCCGGACTCCTGCGGTCCTACTTCTGAGCGGACACCTAGGGGAGTGCGGGCCCCCCCCCTCCCGGGTGGGCGTTAGGGCCCCGGTCACGCCTCTTGATCGCGGCAAGACCCGGTGAGGAGGAGCCCGACGCAGCGACCGGCGGGGTACAGGAAACCCCTGGGGGCACTCCGGGCCGGTGCGAGTTGGGGCACAACCTGGGACTGGCTGAGAAGGGCCCCGCGGTGCAGGCGTGGCTACGTGTCTGCGGTGCTGGTGCATTGTGGACTAACTTGTGGCACTACTTAACGGAGGTGGGACCCTGAGCTACTGGGGCACATTACCTACCCGCTGGCCCCAGTGGCTCTGAGTCAGTGGAAGATCTGTTGACTCGGGAAGGCGTGGGGCTAACCGGAAGGGTCCCGGACACTCTGGCGCAGTGGTGCACGGCTGGGCCCTGGGGGCGATACCCCCAGTGGCGATGAGGTCTGGTGCACATCCCACACGCTGCTCTACCATCTGGGTTCGTCGCGAGGATGCCCTTGGCAGTGGCTGACAGACTGTAACCCTGGGAGGGGAGCGCATTAAGGTACTAGACTACGATGAACTCAGAGTTTACGAAGAGGTGGTCTCCATCGCGACGACCTTTCCCGAAGAGGTGCTGCCCGGTGGTATATCCACAGGGCGCTGCAGACCCAAGATGCGACCCAAAGGGGGGACTGCTACCCAAACTAACAAATTGGACAACTATGCGGTGCCACTGGGTCAGGCACAGAAGGGTGCCAAGGTCGGGGACCAATCCGGCCAGGCGGAGCCTTCCCTCGCTTCCATCATGGCCACCATACAGACGCTGGGTACTAACCTTGAGTCCAAGATGGACAAAATCTCTATCGAAATGAACCTCCTCCGCGCTGACCTGGGGAAGACCACGGAGCGATCCAAATCCAACGCCACGGACATAAAAGAGCTGAAGGCCTCGGAGAAGAAGCTCGAGAGTCGGATCAACGACCTAGTCCACCAGCACCGGCAGATGGCCCTAAGGCTCGAGGACCAGGAAGGGAGGGCCCGAAGGAGTAACATCCGCGTGGTAGGTGTGCCGGAAGAAACAGAGGGGCACAGCATGGAACTGTTTCTAGAGGACCTCATCCTTAACCACTTGAAGCCTAAGAGACTGTCTAAGCTCTTTACTATTGAACGGGCCCACCGGGCGCTAGTCCCTAAGCCTAAACCGGGGGCACCCAACAGGACAATAATTGCTAAAATACTAAACTACAGAGATCACAATGCCATCCTACAAGTGGCCAGGCAACGGGGCGATCTGCAATTCGAAGGGGCCACTATCTGATTCTTTCCTGACTTCACGCTGCAAGTCCAGCAGGAGCGGCGTTCATTTCTAGAAGTGAAAGCGGCGCTCCGGGAGCGGGGCATTAAATACATGATGTTCTTCCCCGCCAAGCTAAAGATAATCGTAGGAGGAAAATCCCAGTTCTTCACATCACCATCGGCGGTCCAGGAGTGGCTCGATGCGGCAGCGCCGACGACTCAAGAGCGACAGGGCCATGGCGACTGGAGAGACAATCAGGCCCCGTCTCCCGGGTCGGCTGTGGAGCAATCAGAAGGAGAGGCGCAAAGTCAAAGGTCTTGGCGCTCTAGATCAGCCAGCCCTCGAGGAGACCCGGCCCGGGATACGGCAGCTCGCTGAAGACTATGACTGTGCTGCCGGGCCCTGTTGAACTGTAACGTATTGTGTGTTTGTGATGTTTACACCTCTTTAAAAGCAGGGGGGGAAGAAGCTATATCCGCCCTAGTGACACTATTGCTGGATGTTGGCCCCTCCAAGGCAGTGGGGCTTCCAGTCTGGGGGTAGCTTCAGAGAGGCGACCGGAGTTGGGGCCGGCGCACGCTCTCCCACATAGTTTCCCTCGGGGGGGGGCAGTTCCCTCTCTTCGGTGTTTGAGGGTTGGGCGATAGGCGCTCTGCTAATTGGGCAGTGGGTAGTTTGAAACCTACAGAGCAGGGAGCAGGGTGGGGGGTTTCAGTGTTTGATTGGTGGTGGGGCCGAACTCAAGCATGAGTGGGAAGGGGGGAAGGCTTGTTGTGGGGTGGGGGAGGAGAAGTTGTTATTTGTTTTGGGGAGGGGGGAACAGTTTGATTGGTCACGATTGAAGGGCCCCGTGGGGACTCGGGGGCGCACAGGGACACGTAGGACGAACCGGAGAGTGAAACGTGGTTATGGCTGAGCGATGGGAGAAGAGCCTCAGATTGTTGAGCTGGAACGTTAATGGGCTGGGGGATAAGCTCAAATGCACGGCTGTGTTGCAATTCGTGAAGCGCCATCAGCCTGATGTGGTTATGTTACAAGAAACTCATTTGCTAGGTAACAATTGCCATGCCCTGAACAGACATGTTTACACCCTGGCGGCACATTCCGGCTTTACCACAGGGTCCCGGGGGATGGGGATCCTTCTCCGACGTTCCTTGCCATTCCTGCCGGACCATACTACCACTGACCCACAGGGCCGCTTTGCCACACTCTCGGGGAAATGGGAGGGACACAGGCTATCGCTCGTGTCCGTATATGTTCCGCCTGGCCTCCAATCGCAGGCGTTTACTGATCTTGGTACTCTCCTCTTGTCCCTTCCTGATGGGCGGCTGTTTCTGGGAGGAGACTTTAATGCGGTGGTCTCTGGGGTAACGGACAGACACCCCCCCAGGGACACCCCTAGGGGCCAGAGGTGGATGGGAGACTTCCTGGACACGTTTGGCCTCACGGACTTGTGGCGCCTTGCACATCCAGAGGACAAACAGTACACTTTCTTTTCGGGACCGCACCATTCTTTCTCCCATCTGGACCATGTTCTCACCCCCCTACACCGAGACACAGTGGTTCGCACCGCCACTCATCTCGCGCGCGGTATCTCTGACCACTCGCCAGTCCTGGTACACATTACTGTAGGGACCAGGAGGGAGGGGTGCGTCGCGCCAATAAATGCGTGGCACCTGCGCAATGAGGATCTCCGAAAGACACTGATTCTCTCGATTGCCAACTACTTTGAGGCCAATGAGGACTCGGTGGCCTCGGCGGTCACTTTGTGGGAGGCCTTCAAAACAGTCCTCAGAGGAGACACGCTATCGGCAGTGGCTGGAAGGCGTAAGGAGAGGGAGGCGCAGCTGATTAAAACGAGGCTGACCTCCGGGGGCTGGAGGAGGTGGTACGCTTGGACAGTACTTCCGAGGCGCGCCACAGACTGGCTCTAAAAACTGCAGAATATCAGGCGATGGTCACGGAGGCAGCTAAAAAGATGGCGGCCACCAGAGAGGGTAAAATCTATGACCAAGGCGACAAGGCGGGTAAGCTCCTTGCATGGCTCGATAAAAAGCAGAATGCAAGCAGAGTAGTGGCGGAGATTTGTACTACCGATGGCACTTTACTCACTGAGCACGCGATATAGTCACGGAATTTGCCCGTCACTTCCGCACAGTTTACAGCAGTGGGTCTGACCGCCCGGAGGAAGACTCAGTTGCCCTCTTGAGAGACCTCCGGATGCCAACCCTTTCTGACACAGAGCATGACCTCTTAGACGCGCCGCTCACTACGGTGGAGGTGGAACGTGCGATCGGGGACCTTCGTCCTGGTAAAGCGCTAGGGCCCAACGGCCTACCGATTGAGCTTTACAAGCTCAAGCCGGACGGCATCAGCCCATACCTCAAGAGGATGTTCGAGGAGAGTAGGTCCACGGGAGTGCTGCCCCGAGACCAAAGTTTGGCAACGATTGTCGTCATTCCGAAGGAAGGTAAACCCAGGGAGCGGTGTGCCTCCTACCGGCCCATCTCCCTGATAAATGCGGAGCCCAAGATCCTAGCCAAAATCTTGGCTAACAGACTCCAACCTGTCCTTGCCACTCTGGTCCACCCGGACCAATCTGGGTTTATGCCCCACCGCAACACTGCACTCAACCTCCGTCGTTTGAACTGGGTGCTGGGCAGATGCCATACACTGAGTGAGGATGCGGTAGTGGTGTCCTTGGACGCCGCGATGGCCTTCGACACCCTTGAATGGCCTTATATGATGGCTGTCCTCCGTAAAATGGGCTTCGGCCCCGGTTTCATTTCGTGGGTGCGACTCCTTTATCCGGAACCTCTGGCACAGGTAGTTGTCAATAATAAGGTCTCGGAGGCATTTCCCTTAACGACTGGGACACGCCAGGGGTGTCCACTCTCTCCCCTCCTATGTGCCCTATCGCTGGTACCTTTGGCCACCTGGATGTTGCATTGAAGGGGATTCTATGTGCGGATGGCTGGGAAGACAGGATATCGCTCTACGCCGACGATATCCTGCTCTATCTCTCGCGACCTCGAAGATCGCTGATCGTGGCTCTAGACATTTTCACTAATTTCAGGAAGAACTCCGGATATACTATCAACTGGAGTAAGTCTCTTTTGTATGTCCTTCAAGGTAGTCCCCCCCACATCCCCACGAGACTGTCCCATTAAGGTGGTTACCGAGGGTTTTACGTACCTGGGAATCTTTGTATCCAAAGACAAGGCAGCAATGTTTGATAGAAATTTGCTCCCGCCCCTTCGACGGCTTGGTCGCGACTCGGCCGCCTGGCGGAAGCTCCCGATCTCCTTGTTGGGCAGGGCGACGCTATTTAAAATGATGGCTTTGCCTCGGTTCTTATATGCCTTACAGAACTACCCGACCTTGTCCCGGCTTCTTATTTTACGGCCATAGAGGCGGCGCAGAGGGAGCTATTGTGGGCCGGAGCACCCCGAATTGCCTTACAAAAATTAAATCTAGGCTGGTGCGATGGTGGTATAGCCCTACCAGACATCCGCAGGTACTATTGGGCAGCGCATCTCTCAGCGATTAACCAGGGCACCTACTGTGACGGCAATGACCCGGGGTACGGCATGGATAGGTGGCTCCTGCTGGGAGGGAACTTTACGCGCGGCCTCTTAAACATGCCCTCACGGGCCCGACGCTCCACTCCGTTCAAGTTTGGCACATTGTTCAGCGGAAAATGGGATGGCACGATGTGCTCACACTGGCTACCCCACTATGGGTGTCTGAGCGATTGGGCTTCCTGGTCGCACCCGGGGATTCCGCAACTGGGACCTCATAGGTATCTCGCAGATTGGGGACCTATGGGACAAAGAGGGGATTAAATCCTTCTCGTCCCTCCAGACTACCTACGAGCTTGTGAATACTGAATACTTTCGCTATCTGCGAGGTACGCTGCCCCCACCTGCCTCCCCCTTGGAGGACAGACTGTTGGACGGACTTTTGCCTGAGCATGCAATCTCGCTCACCTACAAGAAATTGATAAATACCCTCCCCGACTTGCTCCACAACCTCAAGGGACGTTGGGAAGCTGACGGTTTGGAAATTGATGAAGAGGAGTGGAAATGTGCTCTGGCCTCCCCACGAGAGGTTACTATCTCGTCCAGGCTACGACTCATTCAATTAAAAATTTTACATAGAGTTTATATCTCCAGCACAAGGCTGAAGAGAATGGGCAGGAGTGTGGATGATGGGTGTAGGAGGGGATGTGGAATGAGCGGCTCCTTTTTTCACATGATCTGGGAGTGTCCGGTGCTACAGGCCTATTGGGTGAGAGTGGTGAGATGTATGCAGGAGGAATGGGGGGCGGAGCTGCGCCCAGAAGCGAAACGTTGTATTTTTAACATCTGGGAACCAACGGATCTTCCAGGCAAAGGTAAACTTTGGGTCACGCTTGGCCAGATGGTGGCTAAACGGAGCATTGCGAGACTTTGGGGGGCGGCTACGTCTCTACGTTTAGTGGAGTGGAAGCGTGACATGGACTGGTGCATGCTGCAGGAAAGGACTGTGTATGTCGCCCGGGGGTGCCCCCAAAAATGGGGGGAGGTATGGGGCAAATGGAATGAGTTTCGAGGTAACATATGCGATCCCCCCCAGCCAAGACAGGCAGCGCCTGAGGTAGATTAACATCTGTCCAGTGTTGCTTAATCCCACTGAGATAACATGTATTTATTTGCCACTGCTGTCTGTGCTCTGCTGTTCGCCTTCCTGGCCCGTTTCTGTGACCATTGTTTCTTTGTTTGTTCTTGAAAACAATAAAAAGAATTTATTAAAAAAAAAAGACAGAGAAAGGAAGAAATGGTAGGAAAAAAGGAGAGAGAGAAACATAGGAAAACAGTGACAATGTGAGAACGCAAGAGAAAAAAGAGTGTGCAAGAGCGAGTTACTGTGACAGGAAGTGTAGGGTGGTGGGCAAAAGAAGCATCAGGTGGAACCAGTCTTTTGTATTCAGCAACTCTGGCATTCAGGTAAGCAAGCATCACACTGCTAAGAATTACATTTGCCCCTTGGTTTCCTCTTATCATTCAAATGTTGTTTCAGTCTCCGTGGATCTTCCCACTGGACCCATTACATCTTTGATGTTTTTCCGATTCCTCTGTGGTCCGGCATCCTCTTCCTGCACCCTGCACTTTGCAAGATCATCTTGCTGCTGCTGCCCTCCCGTTTCTATTGCTGCCTACCCACAAGGATTTTCGGACCACAGCCCGGCTCTTCTTTGCCGATTGCCTGATGGCTGATGGCTGATGGCTGCCCCCTGCCGCCACTCATTCGACTGTGGAGACACCTACACTTTTTGGGCCAAGAAAGACCCATGCAGGGAATAAAGTGAGGATTTAGGTGGAGGTGTTGTACAGTTGGGGTGCAACTGATCCATGCAGCGAGCTGTCGATAACGCAGCGGAGCTGTTTGATTATTTGGCACATTGCCATTGTGCTGCCTGGCACAGTAGAGCAGTCCTTATATGGCAGCCAAAACACTGATCAGGTATCTCCCTCCCCTTAGCAGCACCAAATAGAGCCCCATTGCAGTGCTTTTATAGCAGCCACGAATCCGCTTAATTGTTGTCGTCATCTCAGTGGTCGTGGTCACAGAGGCAGCTGTGGTGCTCACGCCAGCCCCAAAGGACCTGATCAGCTGCACATACTTGCTCGCACAGAAGCTCTCCACTGCCAGAACCGATCTTCCCCTGCACTTAGATCACATGGCTAAGTAGGCAGCTGGGGGATTCAGAGAAGTGTATGGGGTGGGTGAACTTAAGACCATTGCCATAGCGGGGTGAGCTAGGCAAATTTTGCAACAGTGTTTGCTGTGGGGTACTGGGTCTTCAGTGCAGCGGATTATGGCAAATAAGAAATAAGAGCACTGCAGCACACAAGCGATCTATTAAGCGGTCCATACCCCAGAACACTTAGGGGCATATGTATCAAAATCTGTGTTTGTGATTCTCAAAAAGCGATTTTTTGGGAATCGCTATTTGAGAATTGCAAAACGGGATATATTAAAAAAATAGCAAATATTTAGTGATTTCTTAGTATTCCTTATTGAGATTGGCAAATTGCGAAATCGCAATTAAGGAATACTTTCCCATTCATTCCTATGGGCCAGGAACCCCAAAGGAATGAATGGGAAGTCATTCTCAATTTCCGATTCTCAATTTGAGAATCTCAAATTGAGAATAATTTCAAGGGTGCAAGGGTGTCATAAGGACACCCTGATGCACCCCTGAAATGAGCATGTGTGCGCATATGGCGCACATACATGCCCTAAGTGCATGTATGTGCACCACATGACACTTTGAAAAATGCCAAAAAGTGTATTATTGACAGAAATCGCAAATTACCACCAACTTGAAGTTGGTGGTGATTTGCGATTTCTTAAGAAGAAATCGCACAACTTGGGTGCTTGATACATAGCATTTAAGGAATCGCAATTTGCGATTCCTTAAATGGTTGCGCAAAATTAAGGAATCGCAAATTTAGCGATTCCTTAATATTGCGATGCAATTTTGCTTATACATCACGTTTTGCAATTTTTTTGTCGCAAACGCTGTTTTTTGCGATTCGCAGCGTTTGCGGCTAAAAATTCATTAGATACATATGCCCCTTGGTCACTTCAGAAACAACAGATCGCATATTAGTGTCATAGCGAGTGAATAATCTAGCTTACACGGTTAGAACCACCAAACGTTTATCGATATTTATTGAGAAGAAAAGCTCCTATCTTCTAGGACAGATCAATAGAAAGGTTGCAGATTTTCTCAATACAACCATAACTGACTACAACTTGTCCTTATTCTTAATGAACTCGAGCCTCCAAAAGCTTATTGCGGCCAGGTTGTATTTCAAGAACAGAATGAAATCTGGCAAGCAGAGAACTAGAAGGCCTCAACGAGGTAAAAAACGCTATAAGAATCCAAAGAAATAAAAGCTATCTCAAAAGATTTTTCATTTAATAGTTGGAAAAGATCAAAAAGCTTTCCACTCTAACCATCTTCATTTTTTTCAAGTGTGAAAATAACCCAGCAACCCCCAACCAAGCTAGCAGAGCTGGTATGGAGGGATCCGATGAGGAACACATGGATTCACCAATTGCATTAGACCACAAGAGCAACAACTGCAGTGCTCTGTTTCAACCTCTCCCTTTACCAGCGTAGTTCAGGAAGGAATAACTGAGCCGAAGTGTGCTTCTATGTAACATAGCAGTCGGTCACAAACTGTCACAGACAATCACCACAACTGCATTGACTTCCCCAGTGACTTTTATCACGAAGGGTAAAGATTTGTTAGGACACCTAAAATCTGACTGTATTTCATGCGTAATAGGACAGTTAACACTTACAGACCAAAAATTCAGCTCTAACTTAATTGATTTGAATCCCCCAAGACTGGAACAACAGACGTCTAAAGTTCGCTCACATTGCCTGCTTATTTGCTCTCATTCTAAAGTCACACTATATTTCAATAGCTCTGGTGATCAATTCAGCAGTGCCTCCCAGCCCATACTGATAAGTAATTTGGACGCATTGCATAGCTCTGCAGAGGTAATTATGCAGTAACAGGCTAAAAGATTTTGGGAGCGAATTCTCCCCTGCTATTCCTACTAGCTATGAACATTTAAGATCTGAAGTATACGTCCTTCACCGAAATGCAAACGCTGCAGACCAGAGCTGGCAGAATTTCATCACATGGTCCGGTACTGCCCCCGCCTTACCCCGTATTGGGACAAAATAGAATCCGAGCTCACGCATGTCCTGGGCTGGCAGGTGCCCCAAAACCCCCTACACCACATCTTGGGAGTCATGGACGGCTTGGATGTTCCTAGGGACGGCTACCATGGTAGCCAAGTGTGACATCACTGTGACATTGGCACAGACTAACACCCCCCCAAAGTAAGTAACTGGCGCAGGGGCGTGGATTGGTGCTCCGCAAAGGAGAAACCCTTGTTTGAGGCCCTGGGATGCCCAGCCAAACACAAAAGGATATGGGGCAAATGGTTGGACCAACTGGGATGATTGGGTCTTATTTCCTCTTATACACATTGAAAGAACTGTTTATGCATTCTGGGTCTGGGCCGATATGCATGTCTGCCCATAATGACTACAGGCACGCTTTGAAGTGCCAAGGAACGATGATCAGATGTGCTGTACTGTTGTTTTTTGTTTCTCCAAAAATAATTAAAGTTGATTATAAAAAAAATTATCTGAAGTAACTGTCATTACTTGAACACAAGCTGAGACAACCCTGGTAGACAACTGGTGCTTATGCTCACCACTCGTTAATGCACATCTCAATAACATAGCTAAAAAAGTAATATTATCTTCTCAGCTCCCAAAAATGAAGTGTTCCAGATCACCACAGCCTCTCAACATCTTAAACCATTAAAACCCTTAAAGATGCATGACCACACAATCCAGAGGACTTGGAACCAAGAGTATCTAGATGTGATCATGGCAATGGGTGGAGCACTCAGACAAGGAATTAAACAGTCAAAGCCTGATGTGTCGCTTGAGCTATGCACAAAATAATAGTCAATCGAATGTACATTGTGTGGCATATACAACAAATACAGAAAACATACCTGATCTTAAGACTTGGACAGTATATTTCTGGCACTCCAAGCCAAAATGATGAACAAGTGTTTGAGACTGGATGGCCTCCCTCAAGCCTTATCTAAGATCAATCCTGATATTTGGTCCAAAATGTTGGTATGGCTGTATAACTAGCAACTCACAAATAAGTGAAATTCCAGATTCATGGAGAGATGCAATTGGGTACCCAATCTATAAAGGAGGCGATAAAGCATCTGTAGCAAACTATCACCTAATCACACTGGAAAACAATGTAAAGCAGCAGCAGCTCCTCCACAAGAGCAGAGGAGTTTTGCCCCGCTTGCTGCGAGCGCAGCAGGCAAAGACATATATATAAAATTGTATAATAAGGGCCATTTTATTTTGCCTTGAGCTTGTGCTGTACACAGCAAGCCGGGGGCGGGGCTGAATCCTGCTACTGCAGGATTACTGCTGCCCCTTTTAGTGCGCATGTCAGGTTGGCTAGCTGGCTACCTGTGGCCAGCCTGACATAGGCACTGTAGACACAGCAATCCCCCGGCTGTGAAACAGCTGTGGGTTTACTGGCACAGGCCCGACCCTCAAACTGAGTACAGGGTTAGCTTCCCCCCACCAATCCTTGAGCTACTCTTACACTGAGAGGAAATCCAGTATTAATCGGATTTGCGTTCCACTGAGCAGGAAGGAAGTTCCTGTTTGTGGAAGGCTGGGGAGAAGGGCAAAGTTTATGGTAATTTTGGCATCATCACGTCACACCATATTTTCTAACTGGCAGCCGCTACTCATGTCAAGTATTTTGAAGCACTTGTGGGAAAAGACCTGAACAATTGGGTTAAGTCACTCAGGGCCCAATGTAGGTATCCAAATACCGTCAGTAACGGCCGAAAATACTGATTTTCGGCCGTTACCGACCGGTATTTGGATATTGAGATGTAGGGACATAAGAAAATGCAGATTCGGTAATTTTACCGAATCAGTAATTTACCGAATCAGTAAAGTTACCGATTCGGTAAAATTACCGAATCTGCATTTTGATATGTAGGTAGCACTGTAAACAGTGCTACAGTGCTTTCAGGATTCGTTATTTGCCACAAATTATTAATTATGCATTTACACCTGTGCCCTTAGGGCATGTATGTGTGCCACATGGCGCACAAGCCGTAATCAGGGGTGCAACAGGTTGTCAAAGTGACACCCTGCCACCCTTGAATTTTTTTGTATTACCGATTCGGTAATTGACATTCATTCCTATGGGCCTACAGGCCCATAGGAATCAATGGCAAATACCGAATCGGCAAATACCGATTCGGTAAATACCGAATCCTACCGATTTGGTATTTTTTACCGAATTTTTACCTACATTGGATTTACCAATTCATAAATACCGAATCGGTAAAATTCGGTATTTATGAATCGGTAAATCCAAATTACCTACATCTAGCCCCTAATAAATCAAACATGCTTTAGCCAAGATACTGTCACCACTACAAATCTGGTTATTGACAAAACCTTGCCAACAAATACCGCCGTATATCTATGCTTTGTGGACTTTAAATCCACATTTGATCGAGTTCCTAGGAACAGGATATGGGAGAAATTGAACAACTGGGGTATTCCAGCAAGTCTACTTAAAGCCATACAACTCCAATATCATAATACATGGATGAGAGTAACTGTCGCCGATGGACAGAGGGTTTCACATACAATTCCAACATCTTTTGGGTTAAAATAGGGTTGGGTGGTTGCTCCTCTATTATTCAACCTAATTATTGTCAACTTTTCCAGTAACCATCAGTCCGCAAACTCACAACCCCCTAAGCTGGGTGACAAACTAATTTCCAATATGCTGCACACTGGTGATGTTCTTAACAGCAAGACCCACATCGGCCTCAATGGGTTCCCTAATACGATATAAGTTTACAGTCTCCAATAAACAAAGCCAAAACAATGGTCATAAACAAACATAAATAAAAAGACGGGGCATGATATTCAGGCAATTTCAGATCGAGGGAGTCCGGGAATATAAATATTTGTGATTAATTACCAATTGTAGAGGATCATACCTTGCCAGAAGCAGCAAATCCATGCAAAGGCACATGTTTTACTATCCGGATTTGTTACTTTATACAAAACCCTCTGGGTCCACTACTTTAACAAATGCTGAAATAATGAATGCCATATTGTTACCTACTATCGGTTACAGCTGTAAAGCCCAGCGAGGGAGATAATCAATCACGCTGGAGAAAACCGTCACGAGAACATGCAAACAACTATTCCCATCAACCAAGATCTGCATCTCCCGCTCAGGTGCGATTGGAGTTCAACATTGTTAAACAGGTCATTGAATTATTCCCTAAATCCTCTGTTTTGGGTCGTTAATGTCAAATAGAGATGCTAAATTCCCTGCCCGATTGTACAGGGAAAACACCCTTGTTAACCTTACAGCATAAGAAACTGTGGCATGCACCTGTCACTTTACAGGTTATTAGCAAATATATGAACAAGAGAATGAGAATACTGCTGCACAATAAGGATCAAATGAATTTAACTAACGATCTCATATTAGGATGGTAACAAGCAGATTCACTTCATTGCACCGCCAAGCATATTTTTGAACTGTCAAGTCTCATTAAACATACATCCTTGCCCTTTAGGTTAGGTTACGTGCCAGCCCTTGATCAAGCTTTAAGGTGGGCTAAGGAGAGGAGCAATACATTGTGCACACTGTAAAAAGGCAAATTAATCATGAATTCATTCAGTATGCATTTGCCTGGCCCTCCTAACAGAAATAAATAACCAGCTAAAGCAATTGTTTGATATAAGGGGCATACGAACGTGCTGCAAGCTATCATTCGCTCATTAAACCTGGCTGACCCTATACTGGACATGTGTTTTGTGAAATTTCTAATGTTGGCAGAAAAGAAACAAAATGCTTGAACACCTGAGCACGTAATTGTACCTGTGAATGTGAGTTATTCTGAACTACGTCATTTTAGCTTTGTCATACTCTTTTAAGGTGCTTTGATCTTTTATTGGTTTTAAAGCAACTCATTATGCAGTGTTGGGCAATTATTAACGTTTTGTATCTGATCAAGCAAATGTTTTAAGTAATTATGCGTGAATAAAGGAATTTGATAAACGTTTGGGCCATTGCACATATATTTCACATTTTGTCAATCACAGAAGGAATCTAGACTACAACGTCTCTAAAAAAAAACCTTGCTTTTGGATAGAGCTTTCTTCTTGACAGTAGCATTCTCTACCTGATGGCTAACTATCTGACCAACACCAGCTATTTGGACAAGGAGGCCTGTAAACTAACATTGAGTTATGCAAACTCATCCCCCAACCATGCACAGCCATACCACCTCTAACCTAACGAACACAGCATGCAGACCGCAGGTTATAGAACACAATTTATGGTGGTCACAGTCAAAATAATACCTAAGCCTTACCTGTTTGAGCCATATTCATATCACCATTCAGTTTTACATTGACGAGAAAGTGGGCTAACATTAATATCAAATACTTACACTTCAATCGCTACTATTCAGATAAGTCAGGCATCCTAATGAACCTTCACATTTCGATAGGAATAGACTGAGCTTATTACCTGTAGGGTAATTCACTGTTGAGATGCTTCTTAATGCGGCATATAGGCAAAGAGACTGGGTTAAGAGCTATTACTTCCTGGTGTTAAGTATGTAGTGATAGGCCCTGCATTGACCAGGAGGAATACATTGGACTTTGGCTGAGACTTTGCCACTCCAGGCATTAATATGTTTCCACTTTGTTGACTAGTCTTTTTTTTTTAAATCTAAATTGTGTGGATATTTTTGAGACTTAAACTGGAGTAGGAATGTTCCCATGTTTAAAAAAGAGAGGGAAATACATTCTGTGAATATTATCTATGAATCTCCTGACACCTTGCTTAGCAGTTGAAAACATCCTTAGATTTGTCTCAAGGCTATGGCCACAGTGTGAGACCTTCTCTACTACATTACAAGAGACTCTTACCTAGATGTGTGTTACTGCATCGACATATACTTCATCTCAAAAACTGTATTGTCTGCCACTACACAGTCCAAAATTATTTTATCACTACCTCAACCACACATGATCGAATATAGCCCTTCCCTAGTCACTTTTTTAAATGCTACTTCATAAGTTTATCCTAGTTATAATTGTTAACCTATATTAGAACATTGGAATGTTGGGAGCTCCATTGAAAACAATGGAGTGCTCTGGGCTTATAATGGCTGGTATAAGCCTGGAGCATCAACATTCCAATGTTTCTTTGTTCACAGCTCTGGCTGTGAACAAAGGCTTCAGGGAACCTGAGGGGATTCCAATCCCCTCACGCTCCCAAAAGGCTTTGTTTTTTTTGTTAGAAAATTCTGTCCTCTTGTGACAGAATGTTCTAATAGCCTTATAGCCCTTTGTAGATGGGCTATACCGCTATTAAAGTCCCTCTCTCTTGTTAAAGGCCCTCGCCTTCGGCTCGGGGCCTTTAACGCTGGAGAGGGCCTTTAATAGCTGGTATAGCCCTCTACGGCGGGCTATAAGGCTATATTAGAACATTGGAATGTTGGGAGCTCCATTGCAGACAATGGAGTGCTCCCTGCTTCTACGGGCCGGTAAAGGCCCGCAGAGCAACATTCCAATGTTCTACAAAGGCTTCTCGAAACTCGAGGGGATTTATATCCCCTCGAGCTTCGAGAACCCTTTGTTTAATTTGTTAGAACATTCTGCCCTCTAGTGGCAGAATGTTCTAATAGCCTTATAGCCCTTCATAGCAGGGCTATACCGGCTATTAAAGTCCCGCTGTCTCGTTAAAGTCCCTCGCCTTCGGCGAGGGCCTTTAACGATTCAGCGGGCCTTTAATAGCCGGTATAGCCCGCTACGGCGGGCTATAAGACTATATTGTATTTCGCCTTCAGATGCACTTAAGTAATCTATAACTTATTCAATTGTCTGAAACTAATCTATACATTTATTAATTGTCATTCATGTATTTACTAAATTAACCTTACCTTTTATTATACATGTTACATTCTAATGTATTTAATTTAATTAACTAACATAACGTAATGTTTGTAGTGTGATTTATGCACCTTGATTTATGCTTATAGATTATTTATTTGTATTTATTTTCAGAGTTTTGTATAGCGCGAACTAGATCCTTGCAGATATCAGAGCGCTTTACATACATATGAGAGAAGAACGCAATACAGAGATCATAGTACAAATGAGCGACAAACGTAGAAGAGAACTTAATAAAGCAATATGTGCATGAAGCGTACAATGTCAGGTAGTCGAGAATGATTGTGTGGTCAATTACGGCATTGAGATAGAAGGGGGAGGCAAATAGGCATACAGTAAATGCGTATTTAACGTTCAAGTGAATTTAGCCATAAGGATAGATTTGACATCTTTTTTGAAGGAGGCAGTGGATGAGATGAGTCTCGTTTCTGGCGGGAGGGCATTCCAGATCCTGGGGGCCATCCCTGAGAAGGAACGCTTGTAAGTTTTTTTCTTGTGGAATCTTTGTGGTTTCAAAAGGAGAGTTTCTGTGCTTCTTGTGGATCTTGAGCCTCCTGAGAGTGTCAGTTTCTGAGCAATGTAGCTGGGCATGCTGTGATGGAAGGCTTTGTGCGTAATGCATGCAATTTTCAGGTGTATTCTGGCTTCGAGTGTGTTGGGTCCTTTCTTTGTGTCTGCATGGAACCTCTTGCATCCATGTTCCCTGCGTGGAACATGGAATGTAGATGCTCTGGCAGTTGCTGCCTGGGAGTTGTCAGGACTGGTCGATAATAAAGAGGCTCTTACTTACATGAGTTTCCCTCTTCTTTTCATTGGCGACGAGGAAATCATACGTGATCAATTAATTGAACGGACTTGCAACAAGAAAATTCAGGAAAAGCTTTTAGCTTCAGATGATCCAGACCTTGAAACCGCGATTACTCTTGCCAAAAGTATTGAACATTCACAATTTTGCATGAAGGAGATGAGCAATACTTCTCAATCTTCCGAGGTGAAACTCTTATCAACAAAACACAGTGTCAAGTCCACAAAGATTCCTTCAGATAACTCTTTGCGAAATTCTGCCGTACCGTCCAAGTCCAAGACGGATAGAGCACAGGTTTTTTGTTTTCGTTGTGGCAGCAGGAATCATCTTGGTAACGCAAAGTACTGTTATGCTCTGAATCAAACGTGTTTCAAGTGTGGTAAAAAAGGGCATCTTTCTCGCTTTTGCAAGGCTACAGTGTTCAATCCAGCATTCAACAAAAGTGCTGCCCAAGTCAAGTCAATCGAAGAAGATTTCGTTGATTCCAGTGAGGAAAATGACAATAGGTTACTAATGTTATCTTCATCCTTTACATATTCGGATGGTATTGTAGAGATTGCATCCATGAGTTGCTTACATAAGAGCAAACCACCCACTTGTATGATTCTGGTGAATGGCGTGAGTGTGAAATTCTTGGCTGATTCAGGGTCTCCTTTCACTCTGGTTAATATCAAAGATCTTGGTACATCTGGTGACTTCCAATTCCAGAAATCCGATATCAGAATTTTTGCTTATCAAGGTAAGAGAGTAGAAGTTTTGAGCAAACTTGATGCAAGTTTAGAATTCAGTGGAGACACAGCCTCCGGTCCTGTGTTTGTGGTTAATGATGGTGCAAATTTGCTGGGTTGGCAAGAACAAGGGGAACTAGGGATCATCCTTGATCCTAACCACCCTGACATGGTTGTATCCAGGCGTGAAGCATCCAAGTTTTACTCGTGTCCTTCGTCTTCTAACATTCCAGATGATGTAGTTGTGAAACACTTATCTGGTGATCAGTGGATCGAGATGTATCCCGATGTTTTTTGCGATAAACTTGGGAAATTAAAAGGTTTTCAACATCGCATTGTCTTAAAAGATGGTGCTAAAGCTGTTGCACACAAAGTGCGTAAAGTACCTTTGAGTTTGCGTGCCGAACTGAAAGAGGAGCTGGAACGATTGTGTCGCATGGATGTCATTGAGGGCATTGAGGGATCAGAATGGTTGGCCCCCATTGTTCTTGCACGTAAGCCAGATAAGTCCCTTAGGATGTGTGTGGATTTGCGCGACTTGAATGCTAACATTTGGATTGACCGCCAACCATTGCCAAATATTAATGAAATGTTGGCTACACTTGATGGGGCCAAGTATTTTTCCTCTTTCGACATTTCTTCGGCCTATCATCAGATTAAGCTTTCCAAGGAGTCTAGACATCTTACCTCCTTTGTCACCCCGGAGGGTGCGTTTCGTTATAAACGCATGCCCTTCGGCCTGGCATCGGCTTCCGCTGTGTTTCAGCGTTTAATGGGAAATTTGTTTAAAAACACAGCGGGAGTCGTGTTCTTCCAGGATGACATTTTAGTACATGCACCTACTGAAGCTGAACATGACACCAGGGTAAAATTAGTTCTTGATACTGTAAAGACCCATGGTCTTACGCTCAAGAAAGAAAAGTGTAAGTTCTTTCGTGAGGGTGTTGACTATTTAGGGCACCACATCTCTACAAAGGGAATTGAACCGAAAGTCAAAATTTTAGATGCTATTCAAAATGCTCCTCCTCCTTCCAATAAAGACCAATTGCGCTCCTTTCTTGGACTCGTGGAGTATTACGCGAAATTTGTTGGAAATTTTGCTGACAAAACTTCATGCTTGAGAGAACTGCTCAAGAAGAATGTCAAGTTTGTATGGTGTGACAAGTGCGCTCATCAATTTTGCATCTTAAAAAAAGAAATTGTTCACGCTCGCCCTTTAAAACTATTTAATATAAATGACAAATGTATTGTTTACACTGATGCTAGCAACATTGGCTTAGGGGCAGTTTTGAGGCAAAAGAGACGTGACAGTCGTGAAGAAGTGATCGCATTTGCTTCCAGGACTCTCCGTGGTGCTGAAGGCTCCTATTCCACCATCGAGAAGGAGGCTTTGGCCTTATGGTAGGGCGTTCAGTATTTTCGGAATTTTTTGTGGGGTAATGTATTCACTCTCAGGACCGATCATAAACCTTTGGTGGACCTGTTCACCACTAAGGGTGGTGGTCGTGCCACTCCTAGAATCGCCAAATGGCAATATAGGTTGCAAGAGTTTAATTATTGCTTACAGTATGTACCTGGTGCCAGAAACAACATCGCTGACTGTCTTTCTCGTCTTCCTCTGGCTAATGATCTCTCGCTTCAATCTGATGATGATCTTGACGTGGTATGTGCTGTGGGAGCAGTGGTTAGTGTTGTGAATGGTGCGGTTTCAGAACAAGAGTGGTTACGTGCTTTGTCTGAAGATGAGGAAATTAAATTAGTTATGGATTTTCTGGTTCAGGGTTGGCCTGTTAACAATAATCTATCTCCTAAGTTAATACCTTACAAGAGGATTGGTGATGAATTGTCTGTGGTAGAAGGCATTTTACGTAGGGGTGGCCTTTTGGTTGTTCCAGGGTGCATGCAAAAAAATTTTTTTAATCTTGCTCACGAGGGTCACCAGGGTATTCGTGCAATGAAACGCAGAATTCGTGAGGACTTTTGGTGGCCTGGTGTGGATAGGTCCATTGAACATTTTGTTAGGGAGTGTTGTGCTTGTGTTCTCAGCGATAAATCCCAAGTTACCCATCCGTCTCCTATTGATCCTGTGCCAGTTAAAAATGTCCCTTGGTCTAAACTCGCTTTTGATGTCGCTGGTCCTTTTGGTATTTCTGGTAAGTCACCCTTGTATGCCTTAGTTTTAGTAGACTATATGTCTAAATGGCCCGAAGTCAAATTTGTTGATTGTGTTAATTCATCTTCTGTCATTGGTTTTCTTAAGGATGTGTTTCTTCGTGAGGGGTTTCCGGATGAACTAGTAACGGATAATGGGACTCAACTAGTTTCACGGGAGATGCAAGATTTTCTAAAAGAACTTGGCATTAAGCATGTATTGACATCTCTTTATCATCCCCGCAGCAATGGTTTAGTAGAACGTTTTAATCGCGTCATTAAGGATCACCTACAGTTAGCTCTTGTGAATGGTTTATCATGGCGTACTGCAGTTGAAGATATGTTGTGGGCTTTTCGAACTACTCCCCATATTAGTACTGGAATATCTCCTTTTACGTTACTCAGGGGTAGGGTTGCCAGTTCTAAATTGAACAAGGATTGGATGTCCAGGAAGGTAGTTGATCCATCTAAACTTGGTGGCGTAATTGATGTTAGAACAGCTGTTCAATCCAAGTATGCCACTGTTTCTGTGAATGTTTCTCCTGTGCGTGTGGGTGATTGGGTAAGAATCAAGAAACCCGGTTTCGTTCGCAAGGGTGATTCTCGTTTTTCTGCTCCTGCAAGAGTCAAAGAAGTAAAAGAACGTGTGGTAGTGTTGGAGAATGGGAAGGTGTGGAATAAGTGTGCTATTTCTATTGTTCCTCAATCCAAAATTGTGTATGTAGGAGGGAAGATGGGTGTCTGTGTTGATCCTTCTGTCGACTCTTTTTCACGTGCAACTCTTGATTCACCTTCTGGCTCCAGCGGTTCTTCTTCTAATGTCACTCCTTCAAATGGGTGTGGTCAATCATCCTCTTTTGCTCAGAAAAGATTTTCTTCGAGGATGAGATCTGTGCCAACCAAGTTTCGTGATTATACTATGTATTAATATGCATGTTTTGTTATTTGCATTTCTTGTCAAATGTTTATTCTATTTCCCTTGTGTTTTGCAGAGAGGGTTACATTAGTTCTTCATTGTCAGTTATTATATTTTCTCATTCATTTTCCCTTTTATTTCTTTCATTGTTTTCTTTTCTTTTCTTGTTATACGAAGGGAGGTGTGTTGGGTCCTTTCTTTGTGTCTGCATGGAACCTCTTGCATCCATGTTCCCTGCGTGGAACATGGAATGTAGATGCTCTGGCAGTTGCTGCCTGGGAGTTGTCAGGACTGGTCGATAATAAAGAGGCTCTTACTTACATGAGTTTCTCTCTTCTTTTCAGAGCGGTAGCCAATTCAGAGATTTTAAGTCCGGAGAGATGTGTGAGCATTTTTTTGATCCAGTTATGAGCCTTGCTGCAGCATTGATGGAAGCTCTTAATGGAGCGGTTGTTGAAAGAGGGAGACCACAGAGGGCAGTACTACCATAGTCAATCTGAGGTATAACTAGTGCTTGAACTGCAGTACTAAAGTCGTTGGCTGGGAGGATGGGTTTCAACTTTCTCAAGATATTGATTTGGAAATTAGCACCCTTGGTTGCATTGCTAATATGTCCTTGCATATTGAGATTGGAGTCGAGGGTGAAACCTAGAGATTTAGCTGAGTCTACAATGATAGGTTGGACATTGAATGCAGTGAGGTGTTTCAGTCAGTCTTGAGCGATGAGGATTTTGGAGGGGGGCGCTATTAGGAGGAATTCTGTTTTTAGGGCATTGAGTTTGAGATGGTTCTCTGCCAGCCATGTTTGTGTGTCCTTAAGTGTTGAATTGAGCAGTTTGAGGTCTTCAGGGGATTGTAAGTTGAGGTAAAGTTGGGTGTCGTCTGCATACATGTGGAATTGCACATTCTAGGCCTGAAGCAATGCGGTGAGTGGCTCCATGACTAGGTTGAACAGGGTCGGTGATAGGGAGGAACCTTGCGGAACACCTAGTGTAACTGGGACAGGCGTGGACATGTTGTTATTAGTTTTGAACTTCTGAGTCCGGTTATGAAGGAAGGAGGTGAACCATTTGAGTACTGTCCCAGAGATGCCCATTCTGATATTCAACAGATAGAGTAGATTCTCGTGTTTGACTGTATCAAATGCAGATGATAGGTCGAGTAAAATGAGCAGGCAGGTGCCGTTTTGGTCTAGAATTTGGAGTGCGTCGTCAATTATGTGGGTCATGGCTGATTCTGTGCTGTGACCTGCACGGAAGCCGGATTGGTGTTGGTTAAGGAGGTCAAAATGATTGATGTGTTTAGTCAGTTGTAGGTGAACACATTTTCCCAACAGTTTTTCTAAGGTAGGGATATTAGAGATGGGGCGATAGTTGTTTAGGTCGGTAGGGTCAGCTGTGGGTTTCTTAAGTATGGGTGATACTTGTCCCACTTTGAGGGAGTCTGGTATAGATCCTTGCAGAAGAGAACTATTAACGATTTTTGTCCAGAGCGGTAAGACCCATGGGCTAAAGTCCTTTATGGCGTTTGCAGGTAGAGGATCCGAGAGGTGGTTGGAGGGCTTCAGGATACTTAGGATCTTGCCAATAGATTCTTCCGTGTATGTATCAAAGGATGCCCAGGTAGCATTGCTTTTTAGTTTGATGGGTGTTTTGCTGATGGGGTTGGAATAAAGGTTTAGGTCCGTGATGAGATCCTTCTTGATGTTGACTGTTTTTAGGTGGAAGAAGGTGGGGAATTCTTCACATGATGGAAGAGTGCTGATTGAGCAAAGCACTCGCTGTGGTTCATCTTTGGATTGAGATTTGATTAGCTCAAATAGCTTTTTTGGTCGATTTATTGCTTGGTTTAGTTGATGGCTAAAGAAGTCTGCGTTCGTTCGTTTAATTTTCCTGAAGTAAGCATTTCTTTTTTTCTTCAGAGTCTTGAGGTGCATAGCTGGTGGGGTGGATTTCCAGTTGCGTTCTGCTAATCTCATGTCTCGTCTGTCTTTGTTAAGCAGACCATCATACCAAGGCTTTGAGCTTTTGGAGGAGACTCTCTTTAGCTGTAGAGGGGCAACTTCGTCGATTATCGTAGTCATTGAGTTGAGGTAGTGATCAGTGAGAGCCTGGACGTCGTCGTTGCCAAAGGGAGGTATGAGTAAGTTGTAACTGGGGGAGGGTGAGGAGATGGGATTGAGATTCCTCAAGTCTCTTTTCCATACTTTGGGTTTGGTGGATTGTGCTGGGTGTAGTTTCACCAATTCATTGATGAGGAATGTGATAATGTGGTGGTCTGACCAGTCACAGGGTTGGATTGAGTCAAGTTGGGTGGCGTCATCTTTGGAGATAATGAGGTCAAGGATAGAGCCTTTGTCGTGAGTGGGGCTGTTGCAGATTTGGGTTAGGTCTAAGGTGTTGAGGAAGATTTTGAGACTGTTAACCACGGAGTCGTTGTGATCATTCCAATGAAGGTTGAAGTCACCAAGGAATATTTGTGTGTTTTGTCGACCCGAGTTAGTTGTGATCATGTCCATGAGGTGTTCAGTGAAGGTGAGGTTGTCCCCTGGTGGGTGGTAGATAATATGTAGAGAGCATACAGAATTGCCCTCGCTGTTGACGTCGAGGCATATGTGTTCACAAGAGGAGAATGTAGGGGAGATGGCTCTGGTTACTGAAAGGCTATTGCGATAAATACATGCTATTCCACCTCCTGTCTTGACAGGCCTGTCTGATCTGATGGTGTGATAGTTAGAGGGAACTAGAATGTTGATGAGAGGGGAAGAGGATTCAGTTAGCCAGGTTTCGGTGAGTATGGAAAGGTCTAGGTCATGTGCGATAATGAGGTCGGCTATGTCAGATGCGTGTCTGGAGGCAGATCTGCAGTTAAGTAGAGTGCATTTGAGCCGTGGGCTGAGGAGGGCGGTGGAAGGGTCCAGAGTGAGGGTAATTGTTTTCAGATTATTAGGGATAGTGCCTCTAGTGTTTTGCGTGGGGGGCCTGTGCGGGTCGGAGTAGATGGTGGGAATGGGAAGGTGAGAGGTGAGTGGTGAGCTATTATGAGGGGGGCGTGTGAGGGTTGGAATGGATGGAAGGGGTGGGAAAATGTGAGGTGGCTTTGTGGGTAGTGGGAAGGGGTTCGTAGGAGTGTAGTAGGACCCGTATGTCATATCGTGTTAGTGGATTGGTGCACCGGAGAGGGCGGTTGGAAGAATTAGGGGCAGGGATAGAAGTCCAGTTAGAGGGGGTTGGGTTTGTGTAAGCGTGTGGGATGGGAGGGGTGCTTGCGGGATGGCACGGTACTCAGTGGAGCAGGGAGCCTAAGTTGACGAGAGAACAGTAATTTGAAGGTTTGAAGCTCGTCTTTGATTTGTTGAAGGGTTGACATGATCTGATCGAGCATGTAGTTAGGAGCAGTAGTGGTGGGGGTAGTAGGAAAACCAAGGGTAGGTTGAAGAGAGTTGGTGCTATTAGATGTGTGTGTGGAAAGGGTATGGGTGGGGGGGATAGAGAGTTGGATGAGAGTTAGACGTGGGCGTGGAGGACGTGGGGTTCGGTGGAGGAGGGAGAGGAGGAAGAGGAGGTGGAGTGGGGGTTTCCCTCGTGGGTGCATGGGTGATTGTCGTGATGGGGAGAGGAGGGGGTGATGCGGTAGGGGAGGGCTGTAAAGGGGAAAGGGTGACTTGGGGTGGTATAGGAGGGCGGAGCTTGGGGAGGTGTGGGAGGGCAGGGAAGAGGCGAGGGGTTGCAATGAGTGGATGGGGGTGTGTACTGATGTGGGGGGAGGAGAGGGGCTTAGGCGAGAGAGGAGGAGGGGTGGTGAAGAGGGAGGGGGTGAAAGGTGAGAGAGGGGGTACGTTGGTGGTGCGAGGGGAGGAGGTGAGCTGGGTGTGGGAAGTAGCGGGGTGGGGGGCGTGTGGGTGGTGATAGAGAAGAAGGGGCTAGATGTGAGAGGTGGGGGGGTGGTGATAGAAGGGGGGGCGATTTGGGCAGAGGAGATGTGGGTTGTAGGGTGAGCTCGAGGGCTTGAGGGTAGCGTTAGGCTGTGTGCTGCCAGGGGTGTGGGGGGACGGGGGAGGGAGGGTAGGGTGTTGAGTAGGTGGTGGTGTGCGAGGAGGAGGGGGGCTGGGGGTGCAGGGAGGTGGGGTGGAGATGGGGCAAGCGGAGGGTGTACTAGACGTGGGTGAAGGGGGTGGTTTGATTTATTCCCTACTGCAGGTTTTGTTACTAAGTTTAAGTTTATTTCCTAATGCAAGTAATGTTTAGGAGTTGTGGTCTACTAGATTTAGGCTTATGAGGTTGGTGCAGAATAGAGTTCTCGCCTTATGTGCTACTGTGCCTGTTCTTTGATGTAATTATGTACACAAGGAGCTTGTATGCTCGATGGGGCTGCAGAACGGGAGGGCTCCCTGAATATTGCAGAATGACCCTGGAGACCCACGCCAGACCTGCCACTCACCCCGCTGAAGACATGCGAACACTGGCCCTGTCCTCCTGCCGCTTCTCGGCATAGGTTACACCCCCTATGCTTTGGTAATTTTGGGGACCGACGGAACTTAACACCAAGGTCTCAACCCCCTGCCTGACCTCAAGTTGGCAGCCTCAGTCAGTCTCTCCATGATGTTTTAACCACATCCCTCACCTGACCTTGATCCTGCTCTCCCTTCTATACATGTACTCTGAACCTTCCCTCGACCGTAGAGACCCTGCTATTTGTCCGATGTCCGGTGGAGCTACCTGTTAGCTGAAGAGGAGATGGGTTGTGGATTCCCCCTCGGCCGTCACCTACCCAGCCAGATTTTGGGCAGACTTTCCTTCGTCTCTCTGTCGTTTCTCCCTCCTACCCTTTCACCCCACCCCTTCCCCCTCTATGCTCCCTTCTTCTCGCCCTCTTCCCCTTTAATGTTTTTCTGTTGAGACCTAGCCATTTGACCGATGCCCGGTGGACCTACCTGATAGCTGAAGAGGAGATGGACCGAGGATTCCCCCTCGACCGTCACCTACCCAGCCGGACCTTGGACAAACTTTCCCTTCCTCTCTCCACTGTATTTATACACTACCCCTTTTGCGCTCACCCCCTTTCCATTCCTCACCCCATTTTCCTTTTCTTCTATGCTCCTAAAAACTGTTTTCTGGTATCTTTTGTAACTATTTTCCTCACGTCTCTACATACTGTCTTCCTCCTACCCCTTTACCCTATCCCCTTACCCTTCCTGCTCCATTCACCTTGTTCCCCTGTGTTCTTTAAATGCTTTTGTTGATACTTATGTAACTTTTAACTGATGTAATTTGCAACATTATTGTCCCCTTGTAAAGTGCTCTGAGTCCATCGGGTCTAGCCAGCGCTATATAATAACTCATTAATTAAATTTGTTCCCATTTAGTACTCTTTCTCCCTTTGTCTACCTCCCTAGGTCATAGCTCCTATCCTCTCTCCCCTGAATCTCTCACCTTACCTGCTAGTCAGCCTAGCCCCCCTGCCCTTTGTGCCCTTTGACTAAGCACTCCTTCTCCCCTTGTTGGGGAAAGATGCAATATTTATACTCTGGAGTCTCAGCGTACCCGCTGAGAGAGTCCACTGCGCCAAGGGAGGCACTCACAGCTGAGGTATGGTATGGCACCCCTTGCCAAAGCACTCCCTCTCCCTTTTTCGGGGAAGGATCCAGTATGTAGGCCTGGAGTCTCAGAGACCCCTCTGAGAGAGTCCACTGCGTAAAGGGAGCCTCCCACAACAGAGATAGGGAAGTGATACCACTTCCCCTGGGATCACAGCTTACTGGACTTTGGCCGTTGCTTTGACTCGTCTACCGGTTTGTGTCCCCGTCGCCCTTCCTCTCCTCTTTCCTTGCGATGTCCTTCACACTCCCCTCCTCTTTCCCGCCTTCATTGCCTATCTACTTCCCCAGCTCCTTCCCCCTCCCCTGAATCTTTCCCCTTGCTTGCTTTTCCCCTTTCGTATTTGTGCTTATTGTTTATCTTTTCCTTACATGTAACTATGTTGCCATGCTCTAATAACTGTGTAACCTTTCTAACGATGTAACCTATAACTACGATCTGATGCTCATGTAAAGCGCTCTGATACCTCCGGGTCTAGCCAGTGTATATAAAACCTTTAAAATAAATAAAAATAAATATGATCACTAACACAATATTATGGTAAAAAATATCGTTGACAAAAATATTGTGTCAAAAATATTGTTTAACCACCATATCAAGCTCCTATACTTAGGAAAAAAATACTGTTGACACTAACATCATCCAAAGATATTGATTTCTTTTAAAATTAATAGAGTTTAAAGCAGTACATGTTAAATATTCTAATATATAAATGTATTATCTAATGTAAATTAAATGCATTCCACTAATATATAATACTGTATGTAAATATAAACACATATAAACAAACATTTATCTATATATATGTTTGGGTAGATAGAGAGATAGAGAGATATAATTCATAAAAATATTTATTACACATTATAGACATTTTCCCAATATTTTACATTTCTTACTATGAATATATATGAATGAATTAATAAATACTTTATTTGGACACTTGAGTCCATTAAAGTGCATGTCAACATAGCATTTGAACTTATGTAATCAAAAATGATGTCAATTCAATTATGATAAAATGCATAAAACACTCATTATAAAACACATAACACTCACTAGCAGCAAGATAAATTTAACACATACAAGTTTAAATACATCAACCATAAGAAGGAACAGGCTGAAATATTTCTAGCATATCGGAGCATGAGTGTAAAGTCAACACATACAAATACAATATATATTCATAGTAAGAAATGTAAAATATTTTTAAAATAATGTTACGTATATATAATACATACACTATAAAGAAATAAAAAATATAAACAATTCAATTAGAAAAAAAGACAACAATTAATGTAGACAATATAAAATATCAAAACACATTTACCAAAAATACTATTCCTACTCTAGTTTATGCAACAGTAGAGAAACGTGTTGGACTTCAGAAGGGTGAAATTTACTATTCCTACTCCAGTCACTGCAATAGTAGGGAAGGTGTTAGACTTCAGAGGAGTTTGATTTAGTATTCTTACTCCAGCAAGTGCAGCAGTAGGGGAAGTGTTGGAATTCAAAGGAGTGACATTTACCATTCCCACTGCAGTCTGAACAACAATAGCGAGAGTGTTGGATTTCAGAGGGGTAAAACTTACTATTCCCACTCCAACAGCACAACAGATGGTAAACGTTAGATTTCAGAGGGGTTACATTTACTCTTACCACTACAAACAGCGCAATGGTAGGGAAAGTGTTGGATTTTGGATTTGGAAAATTTGCTATTCACAATCCAAACAGCGCAACAGTAAGGAAACTGATAAATTCTGATGGTTAACATTTACTATTCCCACTAAAAACAGTGTAACAGTAAGAAAAGTGTTGGACTTCAGAGGGGTGAAATATACTATTACCACCCCATTTTGTGAAACAGTAGAGAAGGCGTTAATTTTACTATTCTTACCGTCGTCTAAGCAAGAGTTGGGAAACTTCTCACTCCAAACACATTGCATATATGAGTAAGCCAATGGATGTAGAAAAATAATTAAACTCCTAATATACATATTATTAATTAACATGCAATATATATGTATTACAAAACTGAAAACAATGAATCCATTTACATAATTACTATTCACCAATTATCAATTAATAAATATTTAATTTTTTATTAATTACCTTTCTCCATGTACCCCTCCAAACCTAGCAGCCCACACCTAAATTATAACTACAAAAATAAGTATTGTATAATGTACATATTTAAAATTCATTGAAATAATTAATGTACAAATAATAATAGATACTTATTTATTACTTAATTCACATCCCACCCAAAACCCCTACAAACTCAGCATCCCAAAACTAAAATAGAATTAAAATAAATAAGTATTCCATATTATACATAGTTAAAATTCAGTTAAATAATGAATTTGCAAAATAATAATTAAATAGTTCATTATTACTTAATCAAATTCAAATTCCCACTGTATACCACTACAAACCTAGCATCCCACACTAAAATAAAAATAAAATAAAGAAGCATTCTATAAATTACATAATTAAAAATCAATTAAATAATTAATTAACAATTAATATGTAATTATTCATTACTATTTCTTTAACTTCCCATCCCATCCTATATCCCTACAAACCTATCATCCTGCAACTAAAATATAAGTAAAATAAATAAGTTCCATAAATTACATAATTAAAAATCAATTAAAAATGAATTGTTAATTAACTATTGCTTAATTAACTTCCTTCCTGATACCGCTACCAACCTATCTGATAGAGACTTCTAGCCCAAGTTTCCTTACCTTTGAATTTCCCAGGTTGCAGACTGGAGCCGTAGGATTTTTCGTGAGAGGTACCCATTGCAAGCTGGTAGGTGGCGTCGATCGGCTCTGCGTGCATCGTCTGCATAGTCCACTACAGAAGTGACATTGTGGTATTTATATGGGTGCCACACAGGCATGATGACGTTACTTCTTTTCTTTCCTCGACAACCAATCCTGATCCGGAGAAGAGCTACATCTGAGTCACTATTTAACTGGATTTTTGTTTGGGGAGATTTTATTGAGGTTTTCCTCCTGGTGTGTTATGATATGTCACTATAAAGCCAGGATTCCAGCCTTGCGGAGCCTGTCATTGGTAGATGTCAGTGATGGACCCACTCTTTTTCTGCCAGCGAGGTTTGGAGCACGACCACGGCCCGAAGTCGTGCTCTGATTGCTGCTCCATCAATCCAAATGTTTTTAGGGAGTGGTCCCTAAAGCTCATGGTAGCCCAGCAGGCAACTCCATGCAAATCGAGGTTCCATTCAAGAGGAAGGTCTAAGGACCGGTTGCAGAGCCCGAAGTCGTCATCATCCGACTCCATGGCCTCAGGACACTCGGGTTAGTTGAGGCACAAGAAAAAGAGGAGAAAGTCGAAGCGGTCTTCGACTACTCCTCCTCTGTTGGCTGACACAAAAAGGGATCATCAGCATTCACGGCATGGTTCCTCACAGCCTGTCCTTGGTCCAAATTCACCCGTCCCTGACTTTCTGGGAGCCGGAGCGACCCCCGCCCAGCTAAAGAATTCTGCGACGCCGTGCACCTCATCATTGTGTGGCCCAATCCCTCCGGCACAGCTTCAGGCTCTGTGGGTTCAGAGGCGGCTCCATCTAGTTCCACGCAGGTGGCTCCCGCCCAGGCTCCAGTTGGCCCCCAGGGATCCATTCTGGGATCCGGACCTGATAGCGATCCTCCCGTGCTGCTCAGCCCACTGACGCTGCCATTCCCATTGTGAACCCTGACAGGGAGCCGGATTGGCATCACCAGACTCCGAGGCCGATATGAGCCTTACCTCCTAGTTTAGAGCCTGAGCTGTATTCCCATGTGCTAGGCCTCATGGAAGAATGGGAGGTGTTGCTGGACCCTACAGAATACTAGCCCTATGAAGAAGACCCAAATATGGACTGGTCGGAGGAACTGAGTGAATCCAGTAGACTGGATGCTTCCCCAGATACTGGTATGCTTTCGCCCCCTACAGTGGCCATGGAGGAGGGAGAGCCCCATATGCATTGGTGGTGGTTAGGGCAACTGAGGTCCTTGGCCTTCAGTTGCCCTCAGTGGCAGTCTAGACTAAAATCCTGACAGAGGTGTTATAACTGGGAGTTTCCTCGTATGAACCCCTACTTCCATTCATTGCCACTCTTACTGATTTGGTCCAAACCCTACACAGGGTCTCCTGTGAATAGGATGAACTTTTGCTGCCACCACCCTGCCCCAGAGGACCCAAACTTCCTCACCCAACAGCCTACCCCGGAAAGCTTGGAGGTCCAAACCTCGATGTCCCTAGGCGCGTCCCCTACCACTCTCCAGGACAGGAATCCAAAAAGCTGGTCTCCTTGGGGAAGAAGCTGTTTTCTTCCACAAGCCTAGCATTGCCGACTGTCAACACTGTATTCTGTGGGACATGGTCCCAGAAGAAGTCCAGGCCTTGCTCTCCCAGGCTGTTGACGATGGGAAAGATGCAGCAAAGTTCACAATATGATGTGGACTCAACACAATCAAATCACTGAGCAGAGCGGCTTGATTGACGTGGCTCTGAGGCGCCATGTCTGGTTGAGGATGACTGGCTTTTTGGGGGTATCCAGGCTTCTCTTATGGACATGCTCGTCAATGGCGCCCGTCTCTTCGGGAGCAAAGCAGATTTGGAGCTTTAAGAATTCTCGCAACAGCCACGTCCTTGGGCCTCTCTGTTGCCCCACAGCACCCCCAATATGCTTTTTGCTCCTTTCATGGTACGGAAGGGGTTTCCAGCTGCTCCGATTCCCTCCCAGCCACCTGGCCGCACATTTTTCCCAGACTCTGTGTCTGCTAAACATAGACCTCATGGGTCAGGTAGCAAGCAATCTGATCAGTCTACCATGCCCCGGCAGCTGCAGCCTCCAAACCTTCCTAATCTGCACCTTTACCACCATGGGCATCCAGTTGGCAGAAGGATTCAAAATCACCTGCCCCACTGGCAGTCCATAACATCAGACAGGTGGATTCTGCAGATTGTCAGAAGGTTTACTCCCTCTCCTTTGAGACTACCCCAACCTCCATGCCACCATATCACGACTGGTTGATGGACGATCATCTGTCCCTTCTCCTTGAAGACGTCTTGGCTTTCTTGGCCATCAAGCAAACCATAGAGTGGGTTCCGGTGCCAGATGTAGGCTGTGGTTTCTATTCCCATTTTTTTCTGGTCCCCAAAAAGGACAAGTGCCTTGATCCTTTTCTAGATCTCCGAGCCCACAATTTCTTCTGCAAGAAGGAGAAAGACAAAATGCTCATGTTAGCTTAGGTCTTGTCTGCCCTGGACCCAGGAAACTGGATGGTGGTGTTGGACTTGCAGGACCCCTATTTTCACATACCGTCCTGTTGCCCATCTGAGATGTCTGCAGTTTATGGTAAGCCACAAGCATTTTCAGTTCACTGTGCTCCCTTTTGGGCCACCACTCCTGGGGTGTCCACCAAGGTAATGGCGGTGATTGCAAATCATCTGTAAAGATCATGGGTGTCAGTCTTCCCCTATCTGGCTGATGAAGGCGGGCTCGCCACAGGCTGTCGTCTCCCACTTCCAGACTACAGCAGACTTCCTGACTCACCGGGGCTCACTGTCAACATGCCACAGCCACACCTGACTCCCCTTTTCATATGCTCCCCTTCATCAGAGCTGTTCTGGACACATTGCAGTTTTGGGCTTATCCTTCTGAGCAGCAAGTCTAGAATATTCAAGCTATGATACTGTGATACTTAAGTTTCAACCTCTGTCCTGGGTTTTGGTGAGACTGACTCTGAGGCTGCTGGGCATCGTGGCCTCCTGCATCCTGCTGGTGACACATACCCGATGGCATATGCCAGCTCTGCAGGGGAACCTGAAATTCCAGTTGGCGTAGCATCTCTTGGACATGGTCCAGATCTCAGAGAGAACTGCAAAAGATCGGCAGTGGTGGCTAACGAACCACGATTGGGTCAGCGGCAGACCCCTCTCCCTTCACCAACCAGATTTGGCAGTAGTGACTGATGCATCACTCCTGGTATGAGGTGGCCATCTGGGTGTGGTGAAGATCAAAGGACTCTGGTCTCCAGCGTAACTTGGGTCCACATCAACATGCTGGAGGTCTAAGTGATCCAACTGGAAGGCTAGTGCAGGTGCTCATGGACAACACCAGTGCCATGTGGTACTGCAACAAACAGGGCAGGGTGCGGTTGGGTTGTGGACCTTTTGTCTAGAGGCTCTTGCACCTCTGGACATGGCTGGAACAGCAGAGCACATCCATGGTGTTTAACACCTGACGGGCTCTGAACGCCAGGTCAGTTAAACTCAGCCATCTATGCCTAGGGGATCACAAATGGCGCCTCCAGCCAGAGGTGACGCAAGGTCTCTTTCAGCAGTGGGGAGGCCCTTGGCTAGAACTGTTCGCCTCTGCCCTGCAGCAGTTTTGCGTGCTGGAGTTTCCAAAGTGACAATCGTTTTGAGAAGCTTATCACCTAAAGAGGAGCTCAGGCCTCTTGTATGCCTTTTTGCCCATTGCATTCCTGACCAGAGTTCTCAAGAAGATCAGGAACAACCAGGTCCAAGTCATCCTTGTGGCTCTGGACTGGGTATGGATAGTCTGGTATCCTGAGCTACTGAAAATGGCCATCAATCCTCCTAACAGGCTGCCCCTTCGGGAGGATCTTCTGGCGCAGCTGCAGGGGAGGATTCTCCACCCAAACCTGTCCACTGTCCACCTTCTTGAGTTGAGATTGATTAGTGGTAGTTGAAAGTTTCTACCTTTCCTCCCGAAGTCTGTCACTTTATTCTGGCAGACAGCTGTCCCTCCACCAAGACGGTATATGCTTGCTGTTGGAAAGAATTTGCTCCATGGTATGCAGGAAAGCATATTGATCAAATTTCTGCCTCTCTTTCTGAAGTCTTGCTCTTCTTTATTTCCCTTGCCCAGCAGGGCAATGCTCTGGGCACTCTTAAGGGCTGTCATTCTGCTCTTTCTGGCTTTTTGTGGCTGCCTGACCAAACCTGCTTGTTCCAGTCCCTTGAGGGATTCTTAAGGGCCTTGTTCACCTTTTTCCTCCTTTGCCATTTATCATGCCTCAGTGATACCTTGATATGGTCTTAAGATTCTTAATGTGTGCTCCTTTTGAGCCTTTCCACAAGTGTCCCTCTAAGTCTTCTGACATTGAAACAACCTTCCTTGTGGCAATTACATCTGCCTGCAGAGTGAGTTAGCTGCAGGCCTTATCATCTAAGCCACCTTACCTCTCTGTCTAGCCTAACAAACTGGTGCTTTGCACAAGGACCTCCTTTCTCCCGAAAGTGGTCAGCCCATTTCATGTAGGCCAATATATCACCCTGCCTACCTTTTACATACCTCTAGAGAAGAGGAGCGACTCAACTGTCTAGACCTAAAAAGAGCATTGTTGTTCTACCTTGACTGCACACAAGAGTTCCAGGTTGGACAACCAACTCTTCGTGAGGTATACTGGTGCAAAGAAAGTTTGAGCGCTGCGGAAGCAGACCATCTACAGATGGGTCATGCTCTGCATCAAAATTTGCTATGCACTGGGAAAGAAGCAAAGGCTTGCAGGCTCATTCTACCAGAGCTTAAGCTGTGACCACTGTGTTACCACTCTGAGTTCTGGTCCTGGACATCTGGCAGACAGCAACATGGGCATCTCTGCATAGATTTACCAAACACCACAGTCTGGATAGTCCAGAGTGTAGAGATGGACACTGCGCTTGTTCGGTCCTGCAGGACTTCCTTGTTTGAAATTGGTGTGCGTCTAGAAGCTTCTATCAAATGAACAAGTTACTTACCTTCGATAATGCCTTATCTGGAAGAGACTATATCTAGCTTCAGATCCTTTAGTGGCCCACCCATCCTCCCCGCTCTGCAAACGGATTTCTAAGGAGAGGGTTGCACCCTTTCAGGGCCCTATTTGTGCACACCAGTGGTCAGTGATCTTCATGGCTCCGCACTTCTCGTGTGGAAAGTTGTGAAGAGTACCCGATGTCAAAGCGCCTCGTTGGCTCTTATCTAAGTACTGCAACTTCACTTCCAGTGCCAGTGATGCATGCGCAGCTGATCGATGCCACCCTACCAGCACATAGGGGTACTGCTCAAGGAAAATCTTCCAGATCCAGTTTGATGCTTGGATAATTTCAAAGATAAAGGATCTGTGGCAAGATATAGGCCCTGATTATGAGTTAGGCGGTCTCACCACCATGCCGCCACAGCAGCAGTGTCCCGCCTGCTGTATTACGATGCATGCAGCCTGAATCGCCGACCGCGCCAACGGAATGGTTCTCTCCTGCGGCACAGAGATCTGCAATGTTGGGGGTGCTTACTCCATCACTGTCAGGGCCGCTGCCTCCTGCCGAGCCTATTACGAAAACACAGTAGTATTGGGAGCTCCCTTGTGGCGGCTCCCCAACAATGGTAGGCTGCAGTGGTATGCTCTCAGGAAGCACCAGAACAGTCACCATTGGATGGATACAAAATCAACACAGCTGATGTTCAATGGCCAAGTGGACACACCTACAAATCACACTATAAAACCCTTCTCAATCCTTTGCCTCTGCAATGCAGCACAGCAAGACAGAGACCACATTTTTTGGTGAGCTAAGGCATATGTATATGGAGTAATCCATAAGTCATGTGACAAAACAAAACTAGTTCAGAAAACATTATACATGATTCACATAATAATTGTCCCCTGTCCAGCATCCTCCTATAATTCCCATTAGGGACTTTACATGTGACTGTAACAGAAATGTGCACGTTATACATCCAGATAAGTATCCTGAGCACCCTAATATTGTAAAATTGTAATTGTTCTCAAAAAATACCTTCACTGGCAGTGTACAGTTCACCACAGTAAGATAGCGTTTATTCACAGTAACGCACTACACAGATGTTTGTGTAAAGGTAATTACAAGGAAATGGAGTGGTTTATATGTTAAAACACATTTGAAGTTGTGGTGATGCACTTAAGTCACAAATACTGTACTTCCAACTGCTAAAATGGCGGATGCCTGACCTCACACATTGGACATTCGGAACCTACTGCTGCCGTCGAATTTGATCCCGCATTGGGCGGTTTCATCCACAGCAGACACAGCCACAGGCTAAAATCGGTGATTGTAACGCACGTGGCCCAATGACTGTGTCTGTCTATGCTGATGACCATGTATGTAGTGTACATGTACTCCATGATTTGAAAACAAACTCACTTGCCTACTGACATTGCTGCTATGAACACCTCCTCCACTTTAGATGCTGTTTGCCACCTCTGGCAGCATTCATGCCAGGCCAAACAGGCGAGAGAACCAATGCCTTCTCTCCAGAGGAGTTGGAGAAACTGGTTGAAGAGGTTGTTCCCCTGTATGGCTGTGAGCCATGAGCAGTCAGCCGTCAGTAATGAGCAGTAAACGGGCTATGAGGAAGCTACAGGCTACAAGCTACGAGAAAGCGAGGGAAGCGAGAAGCTCCGGTGGTCCGCAGCGGGTCTGCGCCGGGTCTGTGAGCCTTTTTGAGCCAGAAACAAGAAGTGGTGTTCTGTGCTCTGTGCACCGCTCCCGAATTCCGAACTCCAAGGGGGGAAGCGGCGACCCTGCGACCCTGCATTGATCCCGGAGGGAGGTTTGATTCCGGCTTCTAGCTTCGAGCCCGAGCACCGAGGGGGAAGCAGTTATCCCGCCCGGTGAGAAGCTTTTAATTTAATTCAATTTAATTGACCCTGGTGGCTCTGAGCACACCTCTGAGTGCTGAGGAGGAAAGCATGATCCCGCAGTGATATCGACGGCTCCGAGCACTGTGGGGACAAAACTGTATGCGGCTCCTGTGAGTGCCGTGAGAGACTCGGTTTGCTGCAGGATGATTTTGCAGGAGTCTATCACCTGTATCGCCTGAAATCTCTTGCCCCAGAGTCCCGAGGTCCTTCTGAACCCTTGAGTCAGAGAAGCCATAACAGTGAAAAAAACTAATTAGTTGCCAATGCAGCTTACTAAACAGCCAAATATATAACACAACTAAATAACTAAAGAACTTACCCCCATAAGAGAACGTACCTTGCTAATGAGTTGCCGATCTGCGGCGAGACCACTTTAAGCCGCTTGAACACGGTGCTATCACATTTCCGCACTACCGGGTTACCGGTTACCTGCTGCTAGTACCATTACCATCCCCGATGGCTGCTGTTCTCGGTGCCTGTTAGTGCCTGCCTACTGCCATTGCGTCCCACTGCCAAGCCGTGCCACGTTGTGTTCTGAGGTTGTTAGTGGCCCTGCGGCTTGGCGGTTTCTGGCGGTTTGAGGGCTGGGAACGCGGGCAGAGAGCAGACAGGCTGGGGTGGTTGAACGGGTTGCAGTGGGCTTACGGGGGTGCGAGACACAGAGACACTGAGGGACGCTAAGCTTGTGTGCGACTCATCGGTCCTAGACATAGCTAGGTAGTAGCACTAGAGGCAGTTTGAAGTTCCCACCATACAATCAGGTGGGGAAGGAGCCACGGTCTCTGGTGGAAGTGGTGAGGAATTTTTGATTACCATCAGACTTGCTGCTGCTAAAGCACCATACAATAAACAATAAGCAAAATCAATATAAATCAACATAATCCAAATACAAGTAAACAAAACACATGAAAAAAAACTTACATGAAAGGACTTGAAATTTTAAGTGGCTCACGAGCCAGAAACCATTCTGGAAAGCCTTTTAACCAGCATATGTTCCTTCAGAAGCCTTATAAAAAATAAATATTTACAACAAGGGGTGGTGAGGGACAGAGTCTCTGAATTAAGCAGAATACTCTCACCCAGTCAAAAGATCAGGGCTAGATCCAACACCGTTTTTTAGCTCATTGCACCATCCCAGTTTCAGAACCTGGCTGTATGCAAATTAGTCTGTTCCTGTCCCAGTGCATGATGGGAACAGGGCAAACCAAACTACAAAAGCCAATTCTTACACTGGGAAGGAAACAAGCTTCCGGGGACCGGTTTCTGGCATTACAGCCGTCTTCGGCCCGGCTTGCTTGAATCCTGATGGTGCAATGAGCAAGGGACTCATGTCTGAGTATACCCTTCCACGCTTAGGGTGGACAAAAATATTTACAACAAGGGGTGGTGAGGGACAGAGTCTCTGAATTAAGCAGAATACTCTCACCCAGTCAAAAGATCAGGGCTAGATCCAACACCGTTTTTTAGCTCATTGCACCATCCCAGTTTCAGAACCTGGCTGTATGCAAATTAGTCTGTTCCTGTCCCAGTGCATGATGGGAACAGGGCAAACCAAACTACAAAAGCCAATTCTTACACTGGGAAGGAAACAAGCTTCCGGGGACCGGTTTCTGGCATTACAGCCGTCTTCGGCCCGGCTTGCTTGAATCCTGATGGTGCAATGAGCAAGGGACTCATGTCTGAGTATACCCTTCCACGCTTAGGGTGGACAAAAATATTTACAACAAGGGGTGGTGAGGGACAGAGTCTCTGAATTAAGCAGAATACTCTCACCCAGTCAAAAGATCAGGGCTAGATCCAACACCGTTTTTTAGCTCATTGCACCATCCCAGTTTCAGAACCTGGCTGTATGCAAATTAGTCTGTTCCTGTCCCAGTGCATGATGGGAACAGGGCAAACCAAACTACAAAAGCCAATTCTTACACTGGGAAGGAAACAAGCTTCCGGGGACCGGTTTCTGGCATTACAGCCGTCTTCGGCCCGGCTTGCTTGAATCCTGATGGTGCAATGAGCAAGGGACTCATGTCTGAGTATACCCTTCCACGCTTAGGGTGGAATGCCAGAAACCGGTCCCCGGAAGCTTGTTTCCTTCCCAGTGTAAGAATTGGCTTTTGTAGTCTGGTCTGCCCTGTTCCCATGATGCACTGGGCCAGGGTCAGACTAATTTGCATACAGCCAGGTTCTGAAACTGGGATGGTGCAATGAGCTAAAAAACGGTCTGACTGGGTGAGAGTACTCTGCTTAATTCAGAGACTCTGTCCATCACCACCCCTTGTTGTAAATAATTTTGTCCACCCTAAGCGTGGAAGGGTATACTCAGATGTGAGTCCCTTGCTCATTGCACCATCAGGATTCAAGCAAGCCGGGCCGAAGACGGCTGTAATGCCAGAAACCGGTCCCCGGAAGCTTGTTTCCTTCCCAGTGTAAGAATTGGCTTTTGTAGTCTGGTCTGCCCTGTTCCCATGATGCACTGGGCCAGGGTCAGACTAATTTGCATACAGCCAGGTTCTGAAACTGGGATGGTGCAATGAGCTAAAAAACGGTGTTGGATCTAGCCCTGATCTCTTGACTGGGTGAGAGTACTCTGCTTAATTCAGAGACTCTGTCCATCACCACCCCTTGTTGTAAATAATTGTGTCCACCCGAAGCGTGGAAGGGTATACTCAGATGTGAGTCCCTTGCTCATTGCACCATCAGGATTCAAGCAAGCCGGGCCGAAGACGGCTGTAATGCCAGAAACCGGTCCCCGGAAGCTTGTTTCCTTCCCAGTGTAAGAATTGGCTTTTGTAGTCTGGTCTGCCCTGTTCCCATGATGCACTGGGCCAGGGTCAGACTAATTTGCATACAGCCAGGTTCTGAAACTGGGATGGTGCAATGAGCTAAAAAACGGTGTTGGATCTAGCCCTGATCTCTTGACTGGGTGAGAGTACTCTGCTTAATTCAGAGACTCTGTCCATCACCACCCCTTGTTGTAAATAATTTTGTCCACCCTAAGCGTGGAAGGGTATACTCAGATGTGAGTCCCTTGCTCATTGCACCATCAGGATTCAAGCAAGCCGGGCCGAAGACGGCTGTAATGCCAGAAACCGGTCCCCGGAAGCTTGTTTCCTTCCCAGTGTAAGAATTGGCTTTTGTAGTCTGGTCTGCCCTGTTCCCATGATGCACTGGGCCAGGGTCAGACTAATTTGCATACAGCCAGGTTCTGAAACTGGGATGGTGCAATGAGCTAAAAAACGGTGTTGGATCTAGCCCTGATCTCTTGACTGGGTGAGAGTACTCTGCTTAATTCAGAGACTCTGTCCATCACCACCCCTTGTTGTAAATAATTTTGTCCACCCTAAGCGTGGAAGGGTATACTCAGATGTGAGTCCCTTGCTCATTGCACCATCAGGATTCAAGCAAGCCGGGCCGAAGACGGCTGTAATGCCAGAAACCGGTCCCCGGAAGCTTGTTTCCTTCCCAGTGTAAGAATTGGCTTTTGTAGTCTGGTCTGCCCTGTTCCCATGATGCACTGGGCCAGGGTCAGACTAATTTGCATACAGCCAGGTTCTGAAACTGGGATGGTGCAATGAGCTAAAAAACGGTGTTGGATCTAGCCCTGATCTCTTGACTGGGTGAGAGTACTCTGCTTAATTCAGAGACTCTGTCCATCACCACCCCTTGTTGTAAATAATTTTGTCCACCCTAAGCGTGGAAGGGTATACTCAGATGTGAGTCCCTTGCTCATTGCACCATCAGGATTCAAGCAAGCCGGGCCGAAGACGGCTGTAATGCCAGAAACCGGTCCCCGGAAGCTTGTTTCCTTCCCAGTGTAAGAATTGGCTTTTGTAGTCTGGTCTGCCCTGTTCCCATGATGCACTGGGCCAGGGTCAGACTAATTTGCATACAGCCAGGTTCTGAAACTGGGATGGTGCAATGAGCTAAAAAATGGTGTTGGATCTAGCCCTGATCTCTTGACTGGGTGAGAGTACTCTGCTTAATTCAGAGACTCTGTCCATCACCACCCCTTGTTGTAAATAATTTTGTCCACCCTAAGCGTGGAAGGGTATACTCAGATGTGAGTCCCTTGCTCATTGCACCATCAGGATTCAAGCAAGCCGGGCCGAAGACGGCTGTAATGCCAGAAACCGGTCCCCGGAAGCTTGTTTCCTTCCCAGTGTAAGAATTGGCTTTTGTAGTCTGGTCTGCCCTGTTCCCATGATGCACTGGGCCAGGGTCAGACTAATTTGCATACAGCCAGGTTCTGAAACTGGGATGGTGCAATGAGCTAAAAAATGGTGTTGGATCTAGCCCTGATCTCTTGACTGGGTGAGAGTACTCTGCTTAATTCAGAGACTCTGTCCATCACCACCCCTTGTTGTAAATTATAAAAAATAAAGGCATCCAACCAACTGTATTTCCAGCATCGTCCAGCATCGCGTTTGCAAAATTACTACTTAAAATTGTCTTCCAAACTGTAATAGCTGTGACAGGAACATTTTCTTAGTTGAATTCTTGTTGAATACTTGTTGAGTATTTACCCAGGCCTAATATCTGTTGTACAATTGCATATGGTTGCATAAGGTATTGTTGAATGGTTGGTCTGTTTTCAGTATCTCTTGCTGGATGTTTGATTGTTATCTCATACTTTATCATATAAACGCCTTTAAAAAATAATGCATTCTGGAAAGGAGAGGCCGTCTGCTCCCCCAGCACGTAGATCACGTAAATCCCAAGCTACACGCATATTAAAAAAGTCAAAGTACAACCTAAGGAGCTGAGTCAAACACTTATATCACAAATTGCAAGAATGTTTAAAAAAGTACAAAAATTCCTCAAAATTTTGATTTTCTAAAGGATCCAACAGGAGTTTTGATGTCAATACAAATGATCCATCAATAGGAAACTTACAGTCACCTATTACACCTATCAGCAATCAGAAAATCATGACTCAACAATTTGGACATAAACAAGGCTTTGAGAAAATAGCTAATGCTGTCATTGAACCCAATAAACTGGCTAAATTAGTAAACCAAACACCTATGAAAACTAATAACCATGACCCACTCTATACAAGGGACCTACAGGAAGGGGACACTTTAGTGAACACTATGGTGAAAATAAAAACAGAGATCTCGTATGTTGATCTTACTACGGATCCAGGTATAGTAACCATTTCATCTAGGATACCGCTAGAAGTGAACGTCGAAATAAGGAAAACATTGCCCAAAGTATGGTACCGATAACTAATAATCATAACATATCGGATGATTCTCCACGGAAAAGTTTTTTAGGAAAAAACTAATTGCTTCACCTACACTGGAAATACCTATGCTGCCATACAAGGATGAAAGCAAAGGTCTCAAAACACTACATAATGAACAGGGTACTCAAATAAAAGAACGATCTATTACAGCGCTGAAACAATCGGATAAAGCAGATTCGGGTATAGAAATGACACATCCTGTGGGAGTCAGAATAAGGTGTAATTCTGAACCAGTGCACTCAGTACAATGTGATGGCTATAATAGGAACCTTAAAAAAAATATCCCTATTAACCATCAAAATCCACAGCCGAGTAAAAACATTAAAACCACTGACTCAGGATTTGGGTTCTATTTGGGATATTTTTTATCAAACTTCAACACTTACTCTCGAAGCATTGTCACTTCAGTCCAACAAAATGGATATTCAAATTGACATATTAGGGACAATAATTTACAAAAAGGGGTGGTGATGGACAGAGTATCTGAGTTAATCAGAACACTCCTACCCAGTCAACAGATCAGGGCTTGATCCATCACCATTTTTTAGCTCACTGCACCATCACAGTTCAGAACCTTGCTATATGCAAATTAGTCTGTCCCTGGCCCAGTGCATCATGGGAACAGGGCAGACCAAACTACCAAGCCAATTCTTCACTGGAAAGGAAACAAGCTTCCGGGGACCGGTTTCTGGCATTACAGCCGTCTTCGGCCCGGCTTGCTTGAATCCTGATGGTGCAATGAGCAAGGGACTCATGTCTGAGCATACCCTTCCACACTCATGGTGGCCAAAATAATTTACAAAAAGGGGGTGGTGATGGACAGAGTATCTGAGTTAATCAGAACACTCCTACCCAGTCAACAGATCAGGGCTTGATCCATCACCGTTTTTTAGCTCACTGCACCATCCCAGTTCAGAACCTGGCTATATGCAAATTAATCTGTCCCTGGCCCAGTGCATCATGGGAACAGGGCAGACCAAACTACCAAGCCAATTCTTCACTGGAAAGGAAACAAGCTTCCGGGGACCGGTTTCTGGCATTACAGCCGTCTTCGGCCCGGCTTGCTTGAATCCTGATGGTGCAATGAGCAAGGGACTCATGTCTGAGCATACCCTTCCACACTCATGGTGGCCAAAATAATTTACAAAAAGGGGGTGGTGATGGACAGAGTATCTGAGTTAATCAGAACACTCCTACCCAGTCAACAGATCAGGGCTTGATCCATCACCGTTTCTTAGCTCACTGCACCATCCCAGTTCAGAACCTGGCTATATGCAAATTAGTCTGTCCCTAGCCCAGTGCATCATGGGAACAGGGCAGACCAAACTACCAAGCCAATTCTTCACTGGAAAGGAAACAAGCTTCCGGGGACCGGTTTCTGGCATTACAGCCGTCTTCGGCCCGGCTTGCTTGAATCCTGATGGTGCAATAAGCAAGGGACTCATGTCTGAGCATACCCTTCCACACTCATGGTGGCCAAAATAATTTACAAAAAGGGGGTGGTGATGGACAGAGTATCTGAGTTAATCAGAACACTCCTACCCAGTCAAGAGATCAGGGCTTGATCCATCACCGTTTTTTAGCTCACTGCACCATCCCAGTTCAGAACCTGGCTATATGCAAATTAGTCTGTCCCTGGCCCAGTGCATCATGGGAACAGGGCAGACCAAACTACCAAGCCAATTCTTCACTGGAAAGGAAACAAGCTTCCGGGGACCGGTTTCTGGCATGACAGCCGTCTTCGGCCCGGCTTGCTTGAATCCTGATGGTGCAATGAGCAAGGGACTCATGTCTGAGCATACCCTTCCACACTCATGGTGGCCAAAATAATTTACAAAAAGGGGGTGGTGATGGACAGAGTATCTGAGTTAATCAGAACACTCCTACCCAGTCAACAGATCAGGGCTTAATCCATCACCGTTTTTTAGCTCACTGCACCATCCCAGTTCAGAACCTGGCTATATGCAAATTAGTCTGTCCCTGGCCCAGTGCATCATGGGAACAGGGCAGACCAAACTACCAAGCCAATTCTTCACTGGAAAGGAAACAAGCTTCCGGGGACCGGTTTCTGGCATTACAGCCGTCTTCGGCCCGGCTTGCTTGAATCCTGATGGTGCAATGAGCAAGGGACTCATGTCTGAGCATACCCTTCCACACTCATGGTGGCCAAAATAATTTACAAAAAGGGGGTGGTGATGGACAGAGTATCTGAGTTAATCAGAACACTCCTACCCAGTCAACAGATCAGGGCTTGATCCATCACCGTTTTTTAGCTCACTGCACCATCCCAGTTCAGAACCTGGCTATATGCAAATTAGTCTGTCCCTGGCCCAGTGCATCATGGAAACAGGGCAGACCAAACTACCAAGCCAATTCTTCACTGGAAAGGAAACAAGCTTCCGGGGACCGGTTTCTGGCATTACAGCCGTCTTCGGCCCGGCTTGCTTGAATCCTGATGGTGCAATGAGCAAGGGACTCATGTCTGAGCATACCCTTCCACACTCATGGTGGCCAAAATAATTTACAAAAAGGGGGTGGTGATGGACAGAGTATCTGAGTTAATCAGAACACTCCTACCCAGTCAACAGATCAGGGCTTGATCCATCACCGTTTTTTAGCTCACTGCACCATCACAGTTCAGAACCTGGCTATATGCAAATTAGTCTGTCCCTGGCCCAGTGCATCATGGGAACAGGGCAGACCAAACTACCAAGCCAATTCTTCACTGGAAAGGAAACAAGCTTCCGGGGACCGGTTTCTGGCATTACAGCCGTCTTCGGCCCGGCTTGCTTGAATCCTGATGGTGCAATGAGCAAGGGACTCATGTCTGAGCATACCCTTCCACACTCATGGTGGCCAAAATAATTTACAAAAAGGGGGTGGTGATGGACAGAGTATCTGAGTTAAGCAGAACGCTCCTACCCAGTCAACAGATCAGGGCTTGATCCATCACCGTTTTTTAGCTCACTGCACCATCCCAGTTCAGAACCTGGCTATATGCAAATTAGTCTGTCCCTGGCCCAGTGCATCATGGGAACAGGGCAGACCAAACTACCAAGCCAATTCTTCACTGGAAATTGCATATGGTTGCATAAGGTATTGTTGAATGGTTGGTCTGTTTTCAGTATCTCTTGCTGGATGTGTGATTGTTATCTCATACTTTATCATATAAACGCCTTTAAAAAACAATGCATTCTGGAAAGGAGAGGCCGTCTGCTCCCCCAGCACGTAGATCACGTAAATCCCAAGCTACAAGCATATTAAAAAAAGTCAAAGTACAACCTAAGGAGCCGAGTCAAACACTTATATCACAAATTGCAAGAATGTTTAAAAAAAGTACAAAAATTCCTCAAAATTTTTATTTTCTAAAGGATCCAACAGGAGTTTTGATGTCAATACAAATGATCCATCAATAGGAAACTTACAGTCACCTATCACACCTATCAGCAATCAGAAAATCATGACTCAACAATTTGGACATAAACAAGGCTTTGAGAAAATAACTAATGCTGTCATTGAACCCAATAAACTGGCTAAATTAGTAAACCAAACACCTATGAAAACTAATAACCATGACCCACTCTATATAAGGGACCTACAGGAAGGGGACACTTTAGTGAACACTATGGAGAAAATAAAAACAGAGATCTCGTATGTTGATCTTACTACGGATCCAGGTATAGTAACCATTTCATCTAGGATACCGCTAGAAGTGAACGTCGAAATAAGGAAAACATTGCCCAAAGTATGGTACCGATAACTAATAACCATAACATATCGGATGATTCTCCACGGAAAAGTTTTTTAGGAAAAAACAAATTGCTTCACCTACACTGGAAATACCTATGCTGCCATACAAGGATTAAAGCAAAGGTCTCAAAACACTACATAATGAACAGGGTACTCAAATAAAAGAACCATCTATTACAGCGCTGAAACAATCGGATAAAGCAGATTCGGGTATAGAAATGACACATCCTGTGGGAGTCAGAATAAGGTGTAATTCTGAACCAGTGCACTCAGTACAATGTGACGGCTATAATAGGAACCTTAAAAAAAATATCCCTATTAACCATCAAAATCCACAGCCGAGTAAAAACATTAAAACCACTGACAATCAGGATTTGGGTTCTATTTGGGATATTTTTTATCAAACTTCAACACTTACTCTCGAAGCATTGTCACTTCAGTCCAACAAAATGGATATTCAAATTGACATATTAGGGACAATGACAAAAGCGGTTGCTGGAATAGATCTCAAACTAGCTGACCTTAACTCTTTGATAACCAGAGTTCAATCAGATCAATCCACCTCTTACGTAGGATGTCCTTGTGGGAAACATCCTTTCCCACGCAACTTTTACCACGCAGTGCCTTTACAACGCAGGTTTTACAACGAAAACCATTACAACGCATTGCACTGGGGGGCGCTCTAGGATAGGGAACAGTTTTAATTTACTATCCAACACCTTCCCTACTATGCACTGGGACTGGAGTTGGAATAATACATTAAACTATTCACTATCCAGCACCCCCAAAGCAATGCGTTGTAAAGGCTTGCGTTGTAAAACTTGCGTAGTAACAGCATGCGTGGTAAAAACATGCGTTGTAACAACGTACATCCTGTCCTTGTGGGCCAATAATCAACAAATTAACAACCATACCGGAAGTTATCAGTACCATACTAGAGGACCTTAAGGCAACTCTCAAAAGGGATCAAAGTTGGAAAATTGAGGAAGATAATAAAGGTATAAGTTGTTTAACGGAAAATAAACAGATCAAAAAGGATTATCTGCCAGTCCAAAATGAGCTGGTAGCCAAATATCAATCATCCGCCACAACAATACTTAATACTCAAGAGAACATAAAAAAAAAAACGTAAGTGGGGAACCCAGCAGTCAAGTAGTGGAAAATGATAAAGGGGACAATGATGATGATGTTCGAACTGATCTGGACCCGAATCGATTTATAATGTCAAAAAGGCACAAAAAAAAGACGCGTAAAGCACGAAATATAGCAAAGTTGCAGGACCAAGTAGATCAAAGGTCGTTTGAGGGATCATCGCATAATAAACCCAATCAGGGAACCAAGGGGAAACAGCCTTTAAGGGATACAACACTGCATAGAAGTAATAACTCGCTAACAAAATCGATTGCAACAAACACTAAGTATTATGATATCTTTGCACAGCATGGAAAATATAGGAACACGACTAATGATCTGGAAAATAAGATAGCCACAGATAAGAAATTTAAAAGTGGCGCAGCCTATCCTGTAAGTGATACAAGTGATCTTGTTCCTGATAAAGTCTCTAAAATCTGGAAAAACTTTACATCAAATAAATCTCCCGCCCATAAGAATAGAATTGACTCTGAGGAAAAAACACTCAAAAAGGAAACCCTGGTTGACACCCAATTTAAATGTTGTCACATAATCAGTTCAATAAAACAGGAAATAGGCAAGACAGCGCTACAAAAAATGATCCGGTCCCACCCAATGCTGAGGTCATGGAACAACAAATATCTACACAAATTTTAAATGAAGAAGCTAGTACTAAACAACTTTCATCTATTAAACCGGTAAAACAACTATTGAAACAAACTCTCAATAAAGAGACAGAGATAAAACAACTTCCATTTACCGAACTTGTGAAACCATTGGAAGCAATTAACTTAACAGAGGATGCGGCAGATCTAACAAAGGGAGACCAAATAGTAATAGTTAGAAGTGGTAATAACAAACGACTTATAAATATAGTTAAAAATGGATTGAATATAAACAACGAAAGTGATATGGAAAACCAGAGGAAAGAACAACTAATCTTTAAGCCGGTATACGAGTCCAGACGACATCAAGATACGTTAAACAGAGGCAACCTCCTGTGCCTATTTAAATCTGTTCCATCCCTGGCAAACCTGTCAACTAAAGTAATAGACTGTGTTGGCTTCCTACAAAATCCGGATGGCTTGCTGCCACTGACAGTGCTAACAGTCATATCCCCTGCTGTAGCAGAACAAATTATGAAGGAAGAAGACACTTTTCGTAGTTGGGGAATAATGATCAGTAAAACTAAGCCAAAAGAATACCTCACACCACTTTTAAAAGTAGATAAATTGCCAATTTCTGAGAAAGGAAAAAGGGGGCAACCATCCTTCTCTGTGCTAAAAAAAACAATTCAACAAATAGATAGAGGAGTTGTAAATCAATCGGCAGACATTAGGGAAAACAATGAAAACGGGATAAATAATTCATGGATTAAAAGTGCCTTACATGGAAGCAACATACAATGACAAGTAAATCAGGAATTTTCAGATGAAAATTCAAGTAAGAACAACACGGCCATAACAATTTGTTCTTGGAACATAAATGGTATAGGCAATAAAATAGATAATATAACTGAATCGCTCAAGACTTATCAGATAATTCTTTTACAGTAGACGTGGGCCACAGCTCCGTTTATAATCCATGGCTATAAAGGATATTACGAACCTGCTACTAAGCAAAGCAATTATGGACGCCCCTCAGGCGGCCTAGCAATTTTCATATCAATCGACTTAAATGCGGAACATGTGGAACTAGTCACAAACAACTGTAATGTTCAGTCAGTATTGCTAAATTACAGGATTCGGAACCAAGAAAGATCATTAAAGTTGATAAATATCTACATTCCACTACTTCTACTGCTAGGAAGAATATGTGTGCTACTCTTTCTGCCTACTTAGTAGAGCAAAGGATAGAGGACCCCCTTATGGATTTTATTATTACAGGAGATTTTAATCTGAATCTCTTAGTACCATTCACAAGAGATGAGGTGACATAGTCACAAAACCACCAATGGCTAATTCCGGCTCAAGTATTAGAGACCTCAACTAGACCAGGACAAAATCAAATTAGTATAAATTTCCTGAAGGATATAGAAGCTTTGGGGCTATGTATATTAAATGGCAGATTTCCAACAGATTCGCCTCCATCATGGTCCTTTTATACCCATAGTAGTAAATCTCGTATTGACTATACTATGGTATCATTGAATTTTTTTAGCAACTGTACCTCATACTATTTAAACAAGGTGCTGGAAAGTGATCACAGTCAGCAAATTATCACCACATCATTTATAAATAGTAAACATCAAACTTATTTAACAACCCAAGGCCAAATCGGTACCACAAACTATCGGAAACTAAACTGGGAAACACAGTCACAAGACAAACGATTGACTAGTGATCTAGCCCTAAAACAGGCTAGGGAATGTCTCGATGACACAGCAGCTATATCTATAATTGATCAATGGGCTAATTGCATTTCTAAACTACCTATGTATAATGGGAATCATAATAATTCTAGAGATAGCTGTGTGACTCGAGCATTAAAAAGGGTAACCCATATTAACCTTCCGTATGCAGTACAGAAAATGAACCGAACTAGAAATCGACTAAGGAAAGAGTTGACTAATTTCCCAAATAAAGAAGAAATTAAACCCGCCTTAAAAGAGTTAAATCAAAAATTAAGGAAATTAATCTGGAATGAAAAAATGGCAGCTAATAATGTTATTTGGACTAGAATTTTTTATGCTAGCAACCAAGGAAACTCAAGGGAGTTCTGGAAGATGATAAATAGCCTAACTAGGCCGGATAAAACTGTAGTCACATCAGTACTAACTGAGATGGAATGGGTCAATTTTTTGGGGCACCATTTAAATCCACAATCTACAAATCTTGGAACCAAAGAGCATTGTTCAAAGAAGGAAATTCCACTTATAAGGCAAGTACTTGATCTCGAAATAACGCAAGAACAAGTTGCTAAGCTAAAAAAAAACAGAAAGATGGAGCACCAGGGCCAAACGGTATACCCTTTGCCCTATATAAAGAAGATCCGGATGCATGGGCAGAACATCTTGTAAGGGTCTTCAAAGAAGTTGTTAGTAAAGAGGAGATACCGGAAATCTGGAGAGGTTCCTTAATATCCCCCATATACAAAAAAGGAGACTGGGCACTGCCGGAAAATTATCGTTTAATAACCCTACAGGACACAGATGCAAAAATATTTTCAGGACTCCTATTAACAACTTTATCTGATTGGGCAAAGACTAACAGCATTCTCCTGCCTAACCAGACCGGCTTCATTAAAGGACTAGGAACAACTACCAACATCCTAGCCCTATCTGTTTTAATCGACAAAGCAATTGCAAATGGCCAATCTTTATACTTATACTTTGTTGATTTTAAAGCAGCTTTTGACTGTGTAGACAGAGAACGTCTATGGGGAAAGCTACATGCACAAGGGGTTCCTCCCTTGTTAATACACCTGATCCGTCTTCTGCATACAAATACTTGGGCTAGAGTACGTATCGGTAATGGTCATTCATTAACTAAAGAAATACCAACGCTAGGCGGAGTGAGCAAGGGCGTGTATTGGCTCATTTATTATTTAACTTGTTTTTAGCTGACCTGACTGAGGCTTTGAACAACATAAATGCACACCCACCTAAGCTTGCTGACAAACATATATCGAATATACTATATGCAGATGACGTCATCCTTCTAAGTAACACAAAGGTGGGCCTGCAACGATTAATAACACACATACAGGAATATGCTCTAGAAAACAAAATGGTAATAAATGAATCCAAATCCAAAGTTATGGTTGTCACAAAAAACTTAAGAAGGAAGTACAATTCAAAATGGTTCTTGGGAAAGGAAAATTTGGAGCAAGTCAAAACCTATACATACCTAGGAGTTATATTTAACGGTAATGGTAACTTTAACCCTCAGAAACTGGATATCACCAGGAAAGCAAATGCACTAACAGGTGCTCTCGGGATAATTAAAAAATCTACTAGCAATTTAACTTACCAACCGCTACTTCAGGTGATATCGGCGAAATTGTTACCCTCATTAACCTATGGGAGTGAGGCGTTAAACGGAAAGGATGCAATAATCATAAACAAAGCTGTCTCAAAAACGTTTCGGTCGCTCTTTCTTTTACCCAAGCCCAAGTCAGACTGGAATTTGGCTTGAATAACCAACTGTATGCACAAAAGGGTCACACAACCAAAGTATGGAACAGAGTGAAAAATGATAAGGAGAACTTAATTTCGCAGCTTTTATGGAAAGAAATTGAGGGCAATAATAAATCATCTGCCTGGAAATATCTGGATAAGGCTCTGGATGAATTCGGGGTCAGGGGTATTTGGACTACTAGCATAACCCAGGAATCTTTTTAAAAAGTTGTGAAAAAGACAACAGATCATCTATCATTGATAAGTGATAAAGAGACCTTTGTTAAAAGGAAACACGCTTGGTCCATAATAAATGGCTACAAAAAAAGAGGCCTCAGCAGAATCTGGTCACAGCATGGTCGTGGAGAAATAAAAATATATTCATGAATGCACGATTCAGAATTTTGCCAGGAGAATCCCATGCACTACCTTGGAAAAAACTGAAAAATACCATATCGTGTCGGTTGTGCAAAGACGGGGAGGAAAACATTAAACATCTTCTGTGCCTTTGTCCAGGACTAAAAAATGAAAGACTAACTTTATTAAAAAGGCTTTTTAATGAAAGAGCGATAAGGACTTGTAGACAAGCATTGCTTCGGTGTCTTTGCCCAGATGATGTACCCATTAATTCTGCCTTCACAAAATTTTTAACAATTGCATGGAAAAAATTAGAATGATATAACATTAATCATCATACTGATTGTATTCTTCGCTAATCTTTTAAGCATATGAACTTGTTTTAATTTAAAACGTTCTTATAATGCATGTGTACAATTTTAAAGGTCTATCGTTATTTAAAAAGCAATTTTAAGGAGGTATTTTAATTGAAATGTCCATAACTGTGTATTTACTCTTTGTAAATATTTTAAATAATCAATCAATAAATTACTACTACCCTGTATGGCCTGCTCTAAGGCTCACCAGAGAAACAAGTAACTATCCTACATACATATTTTACTCTGTTCAACTCCATCCTTTTCCTTCCCAAAGGCTACAATGTGCCTCTGAGTCACAGAGTGAAATCAAATTACTGTTGTAACATTTTGTGGTCCCTACATAGGACAATCATGTAATGGATTGTGTAACACTGTGCTCGGTGTACTTAACATCATTGTGATGTGTGATAAGCCCTGGATCCTACTTGTGTTGCATGCACATATCTATGCATATATACATTTAAGGATACCTATTTTATATTTGCTAATCAGATCATGGTAAATGTGCAATGAAATGTATGAACTTTCCAGCATGAGCTCTGTATGTATACTATAAGAAGCAGTTCAGGATTATATTAGCTATGTGTAAAGTCACACATATCACTCAGCCCAGATTTGGGCTAGCCGAACTGTTGCCTGGGAGCTAGCTATACCTCACAGACCTCTTCAGAGTTCCACATAATCTTTATGTCACATATTGGATGGCCACAAGATGTAGTTTTATCTATTGAAGTGGTAGAAATGGGATATTCTTATCTGATCAGGATGCTCAGACTGCAGACAGCAAGGCCTGACAATGAGTTGTGCCCTTTAACTGGCCTGCTTGATGGCCTGTTAAAGGCCCAACAGCAGCTACAAGGGTGTGGGTCCTGGCCAGAGTAATAAATAATACAATGCCAACTTTGTGTGATAGATGCAGGTATTTCCCCATCAATACTGGGGGTGGCCCACGTGTGCCACACAAGAAGAGTTATTTTTTGTGTAGGTCTGGTAGTAGGTGTCTGCTAATGTGCTTTGCCTAACAGAAACACAGCAGAGTCCTGCCCACTACCAACTTACTGTCTTGAGCAGACACATGGCTGAGTGAAGTGATTAATCAGCTCACATAGTTTGTTTTTCTTGGTGACAATTATACCAAACAGGCCCCTTGTCTTCATTGTTTCCGGAGTGATGCTCCCTTACTACTGTATCTCATGTAATGATGGCCCTCTTACATGTGCCATAGCATACAATATAATGCACTTTGGATGCAGTCACCGAGCAATACTTCCCTGTGGTAAGTGGGCAATTTACTGTAAAATGAGATAGAAAACAACACTGGTGCCATCAGTATTAGTGCCTAAATGCTGACATGTGTACCTTTCCCTGTTGTAGTATCATCAGCACTACTGTTTCATACATGATCTACATGTGTTTATAGGTTGATGTCTAATTCCATCACAAATGTGTGTGTAGGCCAATCTGCATTTGGAAATATTTATTTGTGATGGGTATACAGTTCATTTGTTACCAAAAACAGGAGTGTGTAGACACTGGTGGGTGGGTCACATTTACCTTAATCCATTACTCAATGTCATTAGTTAGGTCCAATTGATGAAGCAATGACAGACATGTCAGGTAGACTTAAAGTAATTTATCACAATGTGAATTTCCATGTCATTCAGGTGGGAGTATTCTATTATGTGAACTGCACACGCTGATTTGTCAAGGTTCATTCACTGACGGGTGACATGCATAAGGGATTGACATGCAGAAATGTAGGGATCGTATGTCAGTGTCTACACTCAGTAATATAATGGAATTTGTGTTTGCATGACAAAAAGATACTGTGATGTGCCTTTTCATTAGGACACAGGTTAAACCACCTATTCACGTAACTTGAGATTCCCTAAGCGTCAACGATCTTCAATAGTCTATTGCTTTTTAGGTATGCATGTAAGAATGGTGTTCTCTCCAGTACTAAACTGGATTGGGGATGTCCCTAGGCGTAGCTCATTCATTATGCTATGGATATTTGTAGACAAATCTCCCAGATATTTGGGCCAGATTGTCTCCAGTCTACTTGTCTGTGCTACTTAAGTACAACTTTCATGAGAATATTCTGACAATGGACATATGAGGAAGTTTCTATTAGGAAATGGCAACAGTGTGAAATGAGCATTTTCATGTCACCTATTCCTGCTACTCTACATATTGCTGCAAGATAGCTGTATTTGTTGACCATCATTTCATCATGATGTTATATTAGGTATATGACCATTCTCTGATTGCAGTGCCTTGTGTGCAATCTGAGGGAATACATTTTTTGATGACATCAGGTCACTGACGTATACTACAAGAGCCAAACTATACAAGGTGATCAAGTATCCTACTAGATACATGAGGATGTAGTTCAGACAACTTGACTCATGCAAAATGAGCTGTCTGTGGGTATGAATTCACTGTGAGCAACTGTTCACAGGTCATGTAGCATCCTCATGTTAATTTTGAAACCACTATAGTGGACCTTGTAGCTGGAGTCTTCTGTTCACTTTAGTGATGTTCTGTGGTCAAAGCTGTTGGTCAAGAGTGTTCTGGCACACGCAATAAACCTATTTTGAATGTCATTTCAGCATCATCCCAGGCAAGTGGAGGAGACAGGGCCAATATCGCTGGGGAAGCAGCTGGCCACAGTGACTCTGGTTGTGACATGATAGGCACTGATGGAGCCACTGGCCCCGATGGTGAGGGGAGTGCACCAAAGTACACAGATTCAACTCCCTGGTGGCGGAATACACAGGACCAGTACCCACACCATCCTTGTCCGCCATCCCCTTTCCATCTCCACCCTTTCTCTGTTGCTCCCCACACAGTTGGCCAGGCTGGCTCCCCTAAGAGGAGAACTATCTCCTTCTCTCTAGGCATCTCAGCCCCTGTAAACCCCGCTGCCCTGAGTGAGGAGGCTACTGAGAAATAGCTCTGTAGGGCAGACGGAACTACTTTATGTCATTCAGGGGCACAACAGCCATCTGCAACAGATTGTGTCCTACCTGGAAGGCATCCCCAGTGCTATGTGTGGCCTACAGATATTTTTTGAGGCTCTCGCCTCCTCCCTCTTGGCAGTCTTCCACCCATCCCAAAATTCATCCCATCTCCTTCCTCTTCCCCATCCGAATTCCCTATTCCCATGCCTGTCCCAAGCACACTCACATATATGATGCACGCACACAATACAACAGCCCGAAGCAGCACATAGAAATAGAAACACCACAAAACACAGAAGCATGTAACCACTCATCTGCCACTCACCCCCCTCACCACCAACACCCCACCAGCATACCCCTAAACACCACACCCGCACTCGCAGACCCATCCCCTAAACCCAGCAATCCCCCAGGCACCACTCCCACACCCACACAGCCTAAAACACATATCCAACCACAATAAAGAAGGACTCACAGGTCCACAGTAATTTCCCACATAGCTGCGGCTATCTTAACATCAGTCACAATTATATTTAATGAAATAATACATCTTATAACATTCCACAATGGATTTCAAATGATCGTGGAAGAGTCAAAGAATGACATTAAGACTCAAACAAAAGAAATAATCAATAGAAAAATAGAAGTTAAAGGCGGGGAGAGGGGAAGCCTCGAGACCCTCACAGGTGAAGCAGCCATGCTGTACAAATCCTGATTGCTTGATGGTTAAGTTTTATAGACGCACTTCAGAATGTGTACATTCATAGCAGTATCCTCTAGTCATAATATATGCAAAAGGAAATATAAAGAGTGCAGAGAAATGCCCCGTTGGTGCCAAATGATGTGGCTGAAGAATGTCATCATTACCGCCATGACCACCTCCAATGTCAGTATACTCATGCATGCCTTGATGGAATAGAAACATCAGTGGACCTCAACAACGTGTCCTCATAATAATCCCCAACATCCCATGATTGGAACCCTCAATAACATACACGATGAGCCTACGAATTGCACAGCAGGTAAATACCCAAGAGGAGGCCATGCATTCCTTTGCAGCATAATGAGCTAAACCTTCAAACTACAGGTCTACAACAATAGGCGAGCTAATTCTCTGAAATATTGTAAATTTTAAAAGGCGTGAACAAGGGGATACAAATTGCACCCAAGTGGGCATAGGCAGTACCTTAAGCTGTCAGAAAAAGCACCCTCAATAGTGCACCGGTGGTGTGAGGACTCAATGGATACTGAGGTCCTGGGTAATGTGGAGAATTTTTTAGACGTGTGCCCTGAAATACCGTCATCTGACAAGTTACTGAGGAATCCCGATTCCATCTGCCATGAAAAGACGCCAAGTGAAACAGAGGGTATGATTTTTTTTAAAAGAATTTAAAAATTGATAACTGTCAGAAAGCACTAACCTTCTGGTCTGGATTCAATGGAAGTGATGCACTTTACCACCTATGTTCACCTTCACCAGTGACGACAATCAACAAGAATATGAAGTCAGCAGTAAAAACAGGGAGAGGGGAAGGGGATTAGAGAGAAAACAGAGACATCAGTCAGCACCACTCTGCCTTCTCACTGTTGGGTACTGAATTAGCAGGTGCAAATGGATATGTAAACGTAATAGAAAATACTTTGGTAACTTGTCATAAAGTTTTTTATTATCAACATGAAAACCATCCCTAAATATCAGACGGTTGTTTTGAATCATCAGTGAGGAGGACCAACGGAGCCACACAGCTATGAATTCATGAATTGATGCTGTACTTATGCATTGCTATAACAAAGGGATAGCCCGCACATGCTACATTTAGCCATTGAAAAAATAATTGTTGGTCGAGTGGGAAGTTCTTTACATATTTATGTCCACTGATATTTCAAACATCCTGCAAAATTAACCAAATGATTGCCCATGAGGGACACAGCCCATGTTGGTCCTATTGCTGGAGCTGGACCCAGAAACTCCAGTGCATCATTGTTCCCTAGAGCTGAACATTTTGGACCACAGCCTGGGTCTGGGCTGGTGGCAACAGGGGGTGGAGCAGTCGATGCTGGAGACGCGGCTTGCGTTTGGCCAGGTCAATGGAGCCACATCATAAGCAGCTGATGGCAGCTAGGTCACATCTTGAGATCCCCTGCCCTCTCTTCCTTTCTCAAACTCCCTTCTCAATCTGGGAGACTGATTGGGCGACTGCTTGTGCCAGCCCCCTCAGGCTTAGGCAGACCATTACTTGCTGCCAGCCTAAAGCGGGGGGGGTCGCACCTGGAAATATCAGAGGCAGCGGAGTAGTCCTGTCCCTCAGCCATGGTTGGGTCAGAAAGAGAGGAGGTGGTTTCTGCACTGCTGGGAGCATGCCATCTGGAACTCAGGTTGCAGTTGATTGCTGGGCCCTGTGGGACGGATCAGGGCATAAAGCCCATGTGGACAGATGCATTGCCTGACTTCACTTCCCACTAAGAGAGGTGAAGAAGCTGGGCCCCCACTGCCTAGTAGCACTGAGCAGCCTGAGTTCCCTCACCAGGTGTGATGACTGCTGGTGGGCTCTTGAGATTGCCCCTGGGGCTTACCGTACCCTGTATGTACTAGGCACCTGACAGGGTGGGTACCTACAATAGCTAGTGAACCTGGACTTTCATGTAGACATTTTGGACTCTCCCTTTGGTAGTGACAGGTGGGGACAGCCCCCAGTAATAAGAAGGGTGGACCCCTCTTCACATACCCTTCTTTGAACTCTTTCAGCCCATAGGCAGAATCAGGGTCCTCCCTTCTCTGGTGTCTCATGCCTGCCCCATTCTGGGTCTAACTCCCCTTCTCCCCTGGTTGACGCATACTCTAGCGCCCCCCTCCCTGTGGTTTTGTAAGGTTTTTCTAATGGTGACTTTTTACATGCTTTTCACTTACATGACACTACTCTTTGAAATTATTCTGTGTGCAACACATTTCTTTGTAAGCACATTATCATCTTGCCGATACCCTGTCCAAGGCAAGGAACATTGAATGTGATGCCCTTGCATTTGGTTATTTGGTTGGAGACAGCTCTAAGACACCAGACAAACCATTGCATCAGCTCTGCATCTATGACACAGTGCAAGTAGAACAGTGCTTTTATTATATAAACTGCCTCTGAGTCAAAGTCGGCGGAGGAGCACTTCTGCTGGGATTGTCTTAGAATGCTGTGCACTGTGACGGAGATGCAGCCCTGTTGACTCTTACCTTCATCTTGCAAATGAGCATAGCCTGCCCTATACCAGATCGGCTTCCTGATACATTATATATGTATGGGGGTATGAGGGTTAGGTAGTTCCAAGGGATCTAGCAGAGAGTAGCACCACTATCAATAGTGTAGGGACTATTAGATTTATTTTATTTATTTATTTTTTACATTTGTATGGCGCACAGCTACCCAAAAAGGGTTTCCCGCCGCCGATGATTCTTCTATGAACGGAGGTAACGGTAAAGCATTTATACTTATTTCTGGAAGAGCCAGGTCTTTATATTCTTTCTGAAACTGGCGTAATTTCCTTCCTTGCGAATATAGGGGGGGGAGTTTGTTCCACAAGGAAGGCCCTAGTACAGAGAAGGATCTTCCTCCTATTCTTGCCAATTTGAACCTCGGGGTCGAAAAATTTGCTGCGGTCAGAGAACGCAGTTCTCTTCCCGGGGTGTAGGGGGTCGCTAGGGATAAAAGATACTTTGGTGCGGTGCCGGATTTGATCCTAAACATGTAGCTCAGGGCTTTGAACCTGATGCGGTTTTCTACCCTGAGCCAATGTAGGTCATTCAGATGTTTCGACACACTAGCAGTTCTTGGAATTTTACAAAGTAATCTTGCAGCCGAGTTTTGAACAAGTTGTAAACGTTTAATGACTGCTTGATTCGAGCCCAGATAAAGGATATTGCCGTAGTCAAGCCGCGATGTAATGAGTGCATTGACTACGGTCTTTTACGTTGCAAGGGGCAGCATCCAAAGGATCTTTCTCAACCATTTCAAGATGGTGAAACAGAGACCAACCACTTTGTTTGCTTGAAGTTTCATCGAGAGGGTATTATCGATGATGACCCCCAGATTTCTTACGTGGGTAGCAGGGGTGGGGATACTGCCTAGCTCAGAAGGCCAATGGGAGGCGTTCCATAGGTGTTTGTTTTTTCCCAGGAGGAGGATTTCGGTTTTATCATCGTTTAATTTCAGCTGGTTAGTAGACATCCAGCTGAAGATTTTTTGAAGCCCTTGTTTAAGGGTGGACGGGGCCGTAGGCTTAGACTCTGACAGTGAGAAGACGATTTGAGAATCGTCTGCATATGTCATCAGAGTGAGTCCCGCCCTGTCAGCTAAATCAGCCAGGGGTCTGAGATAGAGATTAAAAAACAAAGGGCTCAAAATGGAGCCCTGGGGTACACCATGCGGAGTTCTAACCGTGTCCGAACAAGCGATGGGGGATGAAATCTGAAAAGTTCTCTGGGATAAAAAAGACTCAATCCATTTGAGTGCTTTACCCTGTATACCATTTCTCCCAAGAGTGGCCAGGAGTTTGGTGTGAGAGATGGTATCAAATGCCGCACTCAAATCAAGCAAAATGAGTGCGACTGTCTGGCCATCATCTAGGAGTTTCCTGATGGTTTCGGTTACTCCCAGCAGAGCTGTTTCGGTGGAGAAACCCGCTCTGAAACCCGACTGTGACGGATGGAGGAGTGAATTAGCTTCGGTGAAGAGAGTGAGGGCGGAGTGGATGTGTCTTTCAAGTAATTTAGAAAAAAAGGGGAGGAGTGATATGGGTCGGTAGCTTGCAGGTAATTCAGGGTCTGCTGAAGGTTTTTTCAAGAGCGGGCATACCATCGCATGTTTCCAGAGTGATGGAACTGAGGAGAGCTGGAGAGAAGAGTTAAGAGTTTCAGCAATGATGGTCAAGGCTGGGTCATCATGTTGTCTGAAAACAGTGGCGGGTAATGGGTCACAGGGGGAACCAGATTTGACAGTTTTGAGGGTAGATTTCAATGATTCCAGGGTGATGTGAGGCCAGTGATCAAGGGTGTTAAAGTTCATTGACCACAAGGGCATTTCCTCTCTAGGATCATGTGCAGGGGTGTTCCTGGCGATATCGGAAATAATTTTCTCAATTTTGTCACTAAAAAAAGACGCAAGGTCTTGGCATTGTTTCCTATCCAAAGGGCGAGCTGTAGCAGCCGTGTTGGCGCCTGCAAGGTCTTTGACTGTATTGAACAGCGTTCTTGCCTTGTTTGGCGCAGTGTCAATGGTATTTGCCACGTAAAGGGCACGCGCTTTAGCACATGCAGAATGATACTCATTTCTGGCTTTGTGGTATGCCACTTTTTTGTCGTGGGCATAGTCCTTTCGCCACCTTCTTTCTAGAGATTTACATTTTGATTTTTCGATCTTCAGGTTCTCATAGATAGGAGTATAACTATAATCATAATCACTCAGTGATATTATATAATGGTTGAACTGTTTATCTTTTTCACCATTCCTGTAATGCTGGGTGCAGTGATTTTTCATCCTCCTAATAATTACAGCTCATGTTTTCCATACAAGAATACAATTGTTTTGATAAATGTTTGAAAAGCCAATTCGTATCTTTTTTGTGTATACCTTGGGCATGGGAAAGTGAACAATGAAAATCCTGCAAAGGAGCATAGCCTGCCCTATACCAGATCGGCTTCCTGATACATTATATATGTCTGGGGCTATGAGGTTTAGGTAGTTCCAAGGGATCTAGCAGAGAGTACCCCCACTATCAATAGTGTAGGGACTATTAGATAGGAGTATAACTATAATCATAATCACTCAGTAATATTATATAATGGTTGAACTGTTTATCTTTTTCACCATTCCTGTAATGCTGGGTGCAGTGATTTTTCATCCTCCTAATAATTACAGCTCATGTTTTCCATACAAGAATACAATTGTTTTGATAAATGTTTGAAAAGCCAATTTGTATCTTTCTTGTGTATACCTTGGGCATGGTAAAGTGATCAATGAAAGGGTAAATTGGTTTACACAATTTCCTTGAGGAATTAGAGTGGTCATGTGCAGAGGTTGCAGACACCATCTGGTAACCTGGTATGGTTAAGAGGTCAGATGGGGCACTGTGAGCTAGCTATGAATTGGGCCAACATACTCTGATGATATGTGTGGACTCAGTCCCCATACTCTGACCATTATGTTGTCTGGATACGCAGTCCTACTTAATTGGTAGAAACCCAATGACATGGCGCCACCAATGTTCTAGGACAAGTACTTATTTAATGGTTCTCCTAGGAAGTTTTTGAATGTGCCCAATGTCCCTATTGCACCTCAAATGGAGACTTCCGTGGTGTTAAGGACTAATCCTTCTCAACTTAATAGGAAACTCTATTTTTGTCTGTAGGTTGTTCAAGCTTTAACCTTTAAAAGGATCATCCCACAATAGTGTTTTTCTTTATCTGAATCTCACTAATTAAATATGGCTAAAACAGCTATTATACCTTTTAATTGCAGACATGCTTTAATAGCATTATTACAACAGCAAGGGCTCCTTCTTACAGGGGTAGATGATACCTTTGTGGTTGAGATTCACAAAGTATACAAAACCAAGGTATTCTATTCATGGTTCACTTTTCCTGCAGTCAATGCCAATACACAAACATTTCACACAAACACTCCAGCTGAATTACAAGGCCTATGATTATTTAGAAATAACCTTAACATATCAGGAACACCAGAATTGGTTCCCTCCCACATGCACTAAGTAATGTCAGACTGGGTCCCCTCTGTAATAAAGGAGCAAAATGGCCAGACGTAGCCGGCTATACACCTTACACAACATTAACACCATTAACTATTGTAGAACTCTGTGTTCTCTACACAGGTCTAGTTACATGTTACAGACGCTTAAAGCTGTTTGTTATGCGAACTGTAACAGAAACCCCAGCAAGGGCTGTTCATGTTGTGGAAGCCACAGTTAGATGTGCCTGAAATAAGTCCAGTAACTATCAACCCAATTATGGGTAAAGTTCAAGCCAGACAGGAGGAACTTTTGTTCTGTATTGTACAAAAAATAAACCAGTTTGAAGCAGTGTTTCTTTATACGGGACCCCAAGACAAACACAGAATTCTCATAATGTGCCTACCTCTTAGTATGGTTCCCCTAGTAGATGATTTTGCCACCTGGGACACAGTGTTTGCTGCCATATATAACATAAAACATGGTACACCATAAATTGCTCTTTTGCCTGAAGTGTAAAAACAAATTCTAAATGAATACTGGGCTGCCCTTGCTCTGAATTTGGGGATGAAAATAATTGAAAATTATGCCACAGTAGCCTCAATTATTTTAAGTAATATAAAAGGTGAGGCATCAACATTGGTGCTATGCTAACAACTTGCACAGATTTCCATTGCAGACCAAGAGCACGAATTGCCAAAAATTATTGCTGGAACCAATATATCTATTAGTAATTTGGAAGCTAGACCAAATAAACCACAGTTTAAGGGTAACTCTAAGAAAGATAACACCAAACAGGCAGCTAAGTCTTTTTTAAAATGCTAGGATAAACAGAAATATAAAGATAAACTAAAAACACAGGTTGGATCTCCACAATCAGAGTTCAAAGAAAAACGTTATAATGTGCATAAATGTGATTCACTTAAACAGCCTGATAGGTTTCAGTATACAGATACACATTCTTCTCGTTCCTTTCAGGACTCACCCGATGCTCAGAGAGAGGAGGATGATCAGAACGCAGACACAAAAAGTTTGGGAAACCAAGAAAGCAACCACAACACTCATCTGACATCATAAAAAAAGAAGAACAACTTCCACAAATAATCCCCTTAATTCAAGAAGATAAAAATAGCAGTTATTTCCACTACATATGGCATACATATGACGACGCAACTGCTGGAGCTGTGGGCATTGACACTGCTAGACAGCGCAGCAAGTCACAATAGTTTGCCAGAATCTGCAAGAGCAACTAATTAATTTATTCAGGTAGAAACACCAGATCAGCGGGTTAGCCCTCCAGACAAACTCTATGATTTGGACACCCAAAATGATGGGATATACTATTAAAGTAATATTTTGTTAAACAAGTGTATGCCACGGAGAGGGCTCTTGCACAAGTCCTAGAATTATATTGCAATCAGGTAGGCTAGGATAAGAACTTACCTTGTCACATTATACCTGTGAGGTCCAGTCAGCAAGTGATACCACAATACCCAATTGAGAATTCCGCTAAACACCCTGTTCGAGAAATTCTAACACAACTAGAATATCAAGGAATAAATGAGTCTTATACTTCTCAAATGAACAATCCTTGGTATCTTTTAGCGAAAACAGATAATTCCTATTGTCTAGACTACAAACATTTAAACAGTCATAAATGCACCGTTGTAATACAAAACTCACACTGTGCACCACAAAATTGTACAAAAAATACAAAAACACTTTGGACATTTCAAAGGGCATTTTCTGCCAAAACATAGCACCTGAAATCAGTGAATTAATGGTGTTTACCACTTTAGGGATCTAGAAACATTCTGTGGACTTCCTCAGGGGTATAAGAGCAGCCAGGGTCTGTTCTCTGCCCAAGTAACATCACTTGTTCATGAAATTAACTGAGAAGCATTGTCCTATGTCGATGGCATATCTTACGGATGATGACTTAAACACACATTTAGCCAGTGTAGATCATATGGATCATATGGTTTTGGGATTTGCTAACATGGCTATAAAATCAGCTTTCAAAAAACAAACACTGCTTTTCTTTGTGTTCTATTCTTGCGATATGAGTGGTCAAATGAAGGAAAAAGCCTAGCACCACATTTCTTATAGAAATGTGCCCTCTTACAACCACCAAATCCCATCAAAAAGCTACATTCACTTTTAAGTTTACTTAACTTGGGGAAAACATACATACCAAATTATGCATAACCGGCGAAACATTTTATGATTTAATCTGTCCAGACTTTTTCAGTACACATTGGACATCAGAACATAAACAGTTTATGAAACCACTGCAAGCTGACATGTCTGCATCCAGACACTTACACACTCACATCATTACAACTAATTTAGTGATCGCCATAGTTGCAAGTTCAACGTACATATGTCACTTTCAACTAAGGTGATAATGTACAGATTGCATATAAATCCCATTTATATTCAAATGCATTTTGCATTGGCAGACAACATACTGACTACAGTTCAGACAACTGATATAAAGGAAAGACTGTTGGCTAAGGGAAAACACATAATTGTACTTGCTCCCATTCCAGCCTTAGAGGCTATCACTAAGGCCAGTATTCCTAACGTGAAAGCCTTACATCCAAGATGGATACAGTGGGCCATATCCTTAATAGCTACTGATGTTGACTCTGGGCCTGCTTTAGATCTTGGTGGATCTAGTCCCTCCATCACTTTTCCATCGGTTTCTCCGCCCACCTACTGGGCTGTCCGCCCACTCAATTTAGATGCTGGCAAGTCTTTGGACGATAGTCCGTCCGAGTGCCACCATCTCTGCCCGAACTTTCCTCCTGCATTGATGGCACCATAGGCAAAAGCAGCTGTCGGAGGGAGTTCAGCCAATATTTCCCCCAGCTAATCATGTTGTTGCTTCCCGTCGATGTAACTGTGGTGGGTAAACTTCCAATCCTGAGTTGGCCATTTCGAAGGGATAAAAGGTAGAAACTTACCCTTTTATCTTTTTGTGGTAGACAATTGAGTTTTGGAGGTAGAGGGAACTGGAGTGGGTGATGTTGTTGTGTCTGTATATTTGGCCGTTCATGTGGGTCTGGTGTTTGTTGTGTATGCTTTTAAGCGTGTTGAATGGCTGTTGTTTGATGTTCTGGTGAGTGTGTGAGTTTGCTTTTGGTTGGTATTGTTTGTGTGTAGATGTGCTTTTGTAGGAGTATGTCATAGTTATTGGTGTGGTTGTGGTTTTGTGGGTATGGGTGTGGTTGTGGTGGCTGTGGTGGTTGTGGTGGTGGTTGTGGGTGTAGTGGTGATTGTAGTGGTTGTGGGTGTGGTGGTGGTTGTGATATTTCTGACTGTTGGCTTGTGGTGCCTGTGTGTGTAGTTTTAATAGTTTGTGTACATTGTTTGTGTGTTTCTTTGTGTTTCTTGTGTTTGTGTTTATGTGTGTGTGATTGTGCTGCTTGTACCTGTTGGAGTGGGTGCCTGCAAAGAAGTGAGTGTGCTTGGGATTGGGGTGGGAGTTTGGATTTTGGTTGAGGAAGGTACCTGAGTTGGGGGTGAAGGTTGGGCTGGTTGGGATGCTGGGGTGAGTGAAAAGGCTGCTTTTTGGCAAACAATGTGCATGGCAGACACTGGGGTGGGAGTTTGGATTTTGGTTGAGGAAGGGACCAGAGTTGGGGGTGAAGGTTGGGCTGGTTGGGAGCCTGGGGTGAGTAAGAAGGGTGTTGTTTTGGCAAACAATCTGAATGCCAGACACTAAACGGTGAATGGCATTTAGAAAGTTAACCATTTGTTGCATTTGGCAGGTAAGGCCCTGGATAGTACTCACTATTGCAGTCTACAGAGATGCTGTGTAAGAGGTCAATCGCCTCCTCACTCAGTGCAGCCGAGGTGACAGGGGCAAGGGATGAGGTGCATGTGGCAAAGGAGACCCCAGCCTATTTAGGGGGTCGGAATTGTCCAACTTGGGGGAGCAAGAGGGAGGGTCCACCACCATAAGGGAACACTAACTTGTAGAGGCCTCCAATGAAGTGAATGAGGTGGTGGCCTCCGTTCCAGTCCCCTCACCCTCCATGCCACTGTGTCCATTGGTGTTAGATGTTCCACCACCCGAAATACAGTGGGCAGCTGCTTCCCCGCCTTCTTGGCCAATCTCTCCTTCGCCTGCTCTTGAAGATGTTGTAAACACATATACAATAGTTGTATTGTATCTGATCATAAAGTTTTTTCCCAAAATATTTTCAAAATGTTCATATTTCACCTGCTTTAAGGCTGTTTAACTTTGGTTAATTTTTATCTTGATCTCCTGCATGTAGGGAACATCTTCAGAAACCATTTGGTCACAGTTTTGTCATTTTGTATTATTCCTCCCATCTGATTTTTTATAATTTACTTAACCATTTTCACTTCTCTCCAGGAACTGTTTTACACCTCTGAATGGCTCTGTTTTGTTAATTTGAATAGTGAATTTATGTCACAAAAAATAATATAAAATAAAACTCCCTTTGTACATTGTGTGTACAAGGCAAAAAAAGCTGATATATTTAAAAACAAATATGAACAATGTGTGTTAATATTTACTGTAATGTTGTCCCAATACTTGTATAAACTGAAAGTCTGTTTCTTTTGTTTGGGTACTTCACAATGGTATATTTCGTTAAATGTTAAAATTAGTTTTATGGATTTAGTACTTAGGTTGCTTGTTTATGTATCACAACAAATGTATTTATTTATGCTGTTGAAGAAATCCCAAATCATTTTTGGGTAGTTTCAAATTATTTCTACAGCATATGTAAATAGATTAGGGCTTGATAAATGTTTGATCATTTCTAGTACAGACGTAAAAGAATTGGACTTTTACTCAAAAATATCTTCAGTGAATTTTAGTTTGTTTCACCATTCTGAAAAAATATATATTCTGGCTTTCATTTAGTCAAACTTCATGAAACCTTTGCAGTAGATTTTAAATGTATTAATTAATATATATTTTAAAATTAAAAATCAAAATGCAATTACAATATAAAAAAGAATTAAACTTTGATGCATTTCAAATATTTCCTATTGAGTTATTTTGTGTTCCTGTTTTGCGTTTTTCAGATCAGATACTCCAACATATATGTGACGGGACATTCCATCTGCAAAAGTTCCTTCAAATAATCTCTTTTAGTTCCTTATTGATTTATCATCTGGACATAAGAAAGGACATAAAACTAAAGCTTTTCATGTGTTACTCTGTCACCAATGTGTTCACAATCCCTGTCTGTTTTTCCTTCACAATTGTGATGGAGCACCATAACTGACACAAGAAACAATTTTGGCCTCTTTGGTACAACAGTCCCAAAATTTGACATGAGCATCAAACAAGCTCATGTTTAATTTTTTTTCAGGCAGGCATGTGTCTACTCAAAACAGTCCTTTGAAAGTGATCAGAAATATATGGTATCATTTTCCACAAATGTATATAAAACAAATCATGATAAACGTTGTGCAAAATGTACACTTTCAAGAACTCTTCTTGTGTGTTGGTCATATGTCAACCTTTATGTTGATGCCAAAATTTGTTGCAGTAACAAAAATAGTTATTTAAAATGAAACACTCAAAAAACACTGTACCCCCTTCATGCTGCTGTCTTGCTCTCAACTACCCATCAAGCTGGGGACAGGCCACGGCACTTAGTGTGAAGGCTATTAGGGGTCAGGGTACGGCACACATTCTTTGAATGTTGGTAGGACCAGACGTGCTGGACTTCTGCTGACTTCTTGGTCCAGCGTCATAGGTCCTCCCCTCTCTTTCTGCAGTGGATGCTGATCTGCTTGTGAACCCCCAGGGTCTGCACTTTCTTGATGATGACCTTTCATATCTACTTCTTCTGATGGGAGATGACATGTATGTATACAAAAATTGGAGAAAAAAACTATTTTTAGTTTGTTTGTATTGATGTAACACCTTTTTGAGAAGTCAATCACAAGCATTTTTTTAAAGTTCAAACAGCATACATTTTAGCTTATTTTTTTATATTAAACAAGTGTAGTAACCATGTTGTTATGTGCTTATTTAATTAATCCAGGCTATTGCAATCATCTAGGTTGAGTTATTTGTGGGAAAATACGAATTGCAAAAATAATTTTTTTGATGTATAAGTATAAATATATATATATATATATTACCTACTGGCGGTCGCCAGTAGGTATATATAGTTAGGATTTTTTCCCTATGGGATTTTTGAAAATTCTATGTCTAATAACTTTGGCGTTTGTGGACGGAATTGGCTGAAATTTTCAGCAAAATGGAACATTTTGTTTCTGAGCAGCCACTGGAAATTTGGGGGGAGTTGGTCCAGGGGGGGCCGAGAAAAAAGGGGGGTCCCAAAACGTGTTTTTAACATTGAGTTTTCCATAGGGCGGTTAGCCTTACTTTTAGCCCGAACGGCTGAATGGATTTGCTCGAAACTTGGCAAAATTGTAGGGACTGGTAGCCCGATGTGCCTTTTGTAGGTCTCAATATATGTGCTGCAGTGGATTTTGAGAAAATAACGTTCAAAAAAAGATATATATCTGTAAGCGCGGACCAGGCAGCGCCCCGGTACGCGTACTTGACGCGTAACGGAACTTCGCGTAGCGAAGTTGATTGGCTCTCCGGTGTCTGTCAACATTCTAAACAGTCCGGAGCGGCCGCCATCTTGTCTCTCGGTAGGATCGAGTGACAAGAGGAGGACAAAACAAAGGGGGAAATGACCATAAGGGGGCATAGTAGATCCTCCTTGACCCCCTAGGTTTGATGTGGTTAGACTTTTCAAATGCTGTATGTTAATTGATTGTTGGTTTTGTTGATTATTTATTTATTTATTTTTTTTAAGTTTTTTTTATTGTGTTTCATAATTTATTAAACTTTCTAACATTTCATTGTCAGAAATTTCATAATAATCATGGAATATAGATTGTAGTCTCTGAGGTTGTAAAATGTCCTCATTTGCAAGGAGGTTATCTACTGCTTGTACACATTGCAGTAGTTCTTGGTCCCAAGTTTCATCCATAAATTCAATCTCATTTGGATCAATGATTTCTGTGTTGGACTCTGGAAGGACAATTTCAAATGAAATGTTTTGTTCACTTTCCATTTTTCCTGAAAATTGCATAAAAAAAATATATATTAGTAGAGGTAGGGCACTGTTGGGATTAATTTTAGATAGGCAGTTTTTAACAGAGAATTTATCTTTGGGCAGTGTATAGTATCAGAGTGGAAGTAGGAATATAAAAAAGTGTATCTAAATTTATAAGTACTACAGAGGGATAGTATATAACTAACAGAAAAAGTTTGCCATATTAACTTAAAGTGCACAATATACTTCAGTTTTAAAAATAACAACTTACCTTTAAAAAGAAGTTGAAGTTATTAATGAAAATCCTATTGAAATGTACACCAGGAAGTAGTAGTCAAAATGGCTGTGTTTCCTTCTCTTCCTTTATATATATCCGGGTACATAACCAATCAAATGTCAGGTAAAAAAAGTAGAAAATGAAAGTAACATTTTAATTGGTTGTCAATTCCAACACTTCAGATGTGTTTTGTGAAGTAATTTACCTCACGGTATTTAGAGAGGTCTACAGGCTAAATGGCTAAATGGAATTCCAATCAAATTTGTGAAAATGGTAGGGATTGGTATGTAGTATGAGCTAATCTATATTTGGTGAAATTGTCTCAAGTGGCTTTTGTGTGAACTACTTTCCCACCTTTTTTGATGGTGCGCTTCCCAGGAAGCGACCCGGTACGCGAACCGGTGAGCGCCCTGGTACGCGAACCTTAAGCGTAACGGGAGTCCACCATTTTGTGTTTCGGTCGAATTATGATACAAGATGGAGGGCAAATAATGTTCAGAATAGGTAGAAGGGGGCACGGTAGACTTATCTTGACCCCCTAGGTTTTGTGAGGGTGGCTGAGGAGGCCCATATGTGCGAAAAAAAAACATTTTTTTTAAAAATTTCGCGAGGTTAGCTCCCGGTACGCGTACCGGGTAGCGCCCCAGGGAGTGTACTTTGTTGAAAATTAGTGAAAAAAGTTAGAGTAAAATAATAATTGTGAGTGATTAGATGTAGGGTAGCTCTGAGAAGAGCTTTTGGGTTTATGGTACATTTTGGTACTTATAAGTAGGTACCAATGCACATTTTTAAATTCAGAGTGAAAACTCTGTTGCCCTCATCTGAGAAGTGAACTCCATCTCCTCTGTAGATATCTTGCATGTAGTAACGCAAGTTATTGTTGTACAGGGAGCCCATTCCATGGTCTCTCATGTAAGCTGAAACAGATTTGTTTACATGCTTCCTCGACTTCTCAATTTGTGGACAAAATTGCTTTGACCACCTCCATTTCTGTCTTTGGCATATATTTGAATATACCAAGGCAGTCTGAGGAAAAAGTGCCATTAATTGCTCAAAGGTGTCCTTTAAAAGCATTTCCAGACCTACACCAGTCAAAGTGCCCAAGTCATTACCTCCACAGTGCACAATTAACAGGTCAGGTTTTGGCAAATGCATAAAAGTTTTCACCAATGGTATCAATTGGTGACATTTTAATCCTCTGTGGCCAAACCACTTAATTTCCACATCTTGTAAATTGAGGTTAGGTAAATTCCTGCTTTCAACGTACCTTTGAGCCCAGTGAATATAACTATGACCAACAATCCAGACAGAAAACATGGTGAGAGAAGGTTCTCCTGCAGTCAGATGAAGTGTGGCAATGAAATGGCAGTTGAATAAATGTGAGTTTGAAATGAAAAAAACTGTGGAGTTTCTGTGTTCATGAAGTAGTAACAGTGATTGGTGGATTTTGATTGATGAAAACAGAAAGTTAGGGTGTACAGATGTGTTGTTTGAAAGATGTATTTTGAGTGGTCAATAAAAAATCATTAAATGAAAGAAAGCACTGGATATGCAGGTGCACTGAGAGTTCAGAGTTCAATTGCAACATTGTTGTGTGAATTTGCAAACACCAGAGTTTCTCCAAGAGGTGGTTGCTATGGAAAATAGGCAGAAAGGGCAGAGGGGGAAGGGTTTTCATTTGAAAAAAAGTGAGGGAAGAGTTTTGATTGGGTGACATGAGAAATATGTGTGAAGAATTACACCATTTCTGTGCTTTTGATAGCTGCAGACTCTGGAGTGCATACCTTTTGCTCTGCTGAAGACAAATTGGTGTGTTTCTTAGACTGTTTTCAAACTCAAAGTATTTGCTAAGGTGAGAAAATATTTCTTTACTTTAGATAGAGAATAGTGTGCTTTAAGGAGAAAATTATGATTTATGTGGCGCAAATTGCTTGTAAATATGCTCTCACATGTGCATGGAAAATTTTGATTTTGAATGTTTGTGTGACATAGCCATGTTAAAAGTGACGCAACCATGCTGGAAAGCCAATCAAAAAATGATTTCATGTGTTTTAATGACATTTTAAGTCATTTTCTGATGTGCAGTGTTTAGAAATTATGATTTGAAAATCGTTTTTGTGGAAAAGGAATTGTTTTTAAATTCATGACAAGGATATAATGGTGTATGGTTCTTTATAAGGCAATTGACTGTCCTTGATGTTATTTTTCTCATTTTAGTGTAAGACCTTTCTCTGTGGCGCAAATTGCTTGTAAATATGCTCTCACATGTGCATGGAAAATTTAGATTTTTAATGTTTGTGTTAAATAGCCATGTTAAAAGTGACCAAACCATGCTGGGAAGGCAATCAAAAAACGCTTTCATGTGTTTTAATGACATTTTAAGTCATTTTCCCATGTGCAGTGTTTAGAAATTATGATTTTAAAATCGTTTTTGGGGAAAAGGAATTGTTTATAAAATCATGACAAGGACATAATGGTGTATGGTTCTTTATAAGGCAATTGACTGTTCCTGATGTTATTTTTCCCATTTTAATGTAAGACCTTTCTCTGTGGCGCAAATTGCTTGTAAATATGCTCTTACATGTGCATGAAAAATTTAATTATCAATGTTTGTGTTACATAGCCATGATAAAAGTGAACCAACCATGCAGGAAAGCCAATCAAAAAACGCTTTCATGTGTTTCAATGACATTTTAAGTCATTTTCTCATGTGCAGTTTTTTGAAATTATGATTTGAAAATCGTTTTTGGGAAAAAGGAATTGTTTTTAAATTCATGAGAAGGACATAATGGTGTATGGTTCTTTATAAGGCAATTGACTGTCCCTGATGTTATTTTTCCCATTTTAATGTCAGACCTTTCTTTGTGGCGCAAATTGCTTGTAAATATGCTCCCACCTGTGCATGGTAAATTTAGATTTTGACTGTTTATGTTACATAGCCATGTTAAAAGTGACCCTACCATGCAGGAAAGCCAATCAAAAAACGCTTTTATGTGTCTTAAGGACAATTTAAGTAATTTTCCCATGTGTAGTGTTTTGAAGTTATGATTTGAAAATCGTTTTTGAGGTAAAGGAATGTTGTTAAAATTTATGTTCGCCATATGCCCCCAAATTTCTTTTTCAGAGTTGCAGCAGGGTGTTCTTGAGACACCCCTGCACCTTTGGAATAAATTCCTAATTTGTGATGAGCAAATTGTTAATCGCAAATTGCACCTTCATTTATATGAGCCTCCTAGCCCATGGAAATGAATGGGTAATTTGCAATTAGCAATTTTCTCAAACAAATTTGGAATGGTAAAGAATCGCTATTTATTCCTTAAAATTCGCTTTTTTGGAAATGCAAAATAGTTATATGATACATATGGCGGTTGATGTCTAACAAGATAAGAAGCTTATGGATACATTTATGATGACTGGTGCAATGAAGTAGAAATCACTTACTTCATTGGTAGGCCTTTACAATAAATTATCTCCTCTGTATTCTTCATCAAGCGTAACTTTAATCTGCAATCCTGAGTAGGCCTCACCTTAAACAAACCTCTGGATAGGCCACATCTTATTGTCATCCTGATTTAATCATTTATAATGCTAGGGACAGATTTATGATAGGTGTATACCTCTTTTGTGCCACTTAGAAAACATTGTCCATGGGGAAATGACTTAAAATGTCATTAAGACACATGAATGTTTTTTTTTTAAACGTTTGCAATTTTTTTGGGTCACTTTCAACATGGCTATGTGTCTGAAACAGTCAAAATCTAAATTTGCAATGCACAGGTGGGAGCATATTTACAAGGAATGTGCTTCATGGGGAAAGGTCTTATAATGTAATATGGGAAAAATGACATTAGAGATACTGAAATGCCTTATAGAGAAGCATACACCATTATGTCCTTGTCATAAATTTGCAAACCATTACTTTTCCCCAAAAACGATTTTCAAATTATATTTTGAAAACACTGCACATGTGGAAATTACTTAAAATGTCAATAATTCAAAATTTGTGATTCCTTAAATGCAATGTATCAAAAAAAAATATGTAAAAAATGATATTAAGGATTTGGAAACTACCACCAACTTCTAGTTTGTGGTAATTTGCGAATTCTTTTCAAAAAGCATTTTAAAAAAAAAAAAAAAAAGGTCCCATATGACGCCCATACATGCCATTAGGGCATGTAGGTGTGCCATGTGCTCCCAAATTTCTTTTTCAGGGGTGCAGCAGGGTGTTCTTGAGATACCCCTGCACACTTGAAAAAAATCCTATTTTGTGATGAGCTAATTGCTAATCACAACTTGCAACATTAATTCCTATGAGCCTCATAGCCTATGGAAATGAATGGGTAATTTGCAATTAGCAATTTGCTCATTGCAAATTAGGAATAGTAAAGAATCGCTATTTATTCCTTAAAATTTGCTATTTATAATATGTAAAATATTTTGATGATACATATGGCAGTTCATCTGTAACAAGATAAGAAGCTTAGGGATAGATTTATGATGAGTGGCGCATCACCAGGGATGTGACAGTCATCCTGCGCCACTGTTCCGCCACCCATGTTGTGCTGCATTTACAATGCGGCGCAGCATGGGGCAAAAACGGCACAGATGCGTGACGCATCTGTGCCGTAAAGGTGGCGCATTGCTGGAGTTGTATCGTAAGTGCGATGCAGCTCCAGCAAGGCTCAGGGGTGCCCCATCTATACAATGCTGTGTCAAGACCTATGCCAGCTTCAAGCAGGCGCAGGGTTTTGAAGCAGCTTTCTCCTATCTGATTGTAAATGCGGCACACCATGGGTGGTAAAGCAGTGGTGCACATTAACTGGTGCATGCCTGGGGATGTGCCATTTAATATAAATCTGCACTTTAACATTTGAGTATGTGCAGGGGACACAGAGTCGTTGAGGCTTATCCAAGGTTAAGAACAGATGAGTCCTGTTCAGTGAAAAATTAGACATAGGCTTCACCTGCTCAGCATCGCTGGACATGGCTAAATAATAGCTGCAAAATGTTACTCTTGTTAAATAATTTTACTATTATAATCTGTGAGATTTGTCTCTTACTCTGCAACATCTCATTGTTGTTGTCTTTCTTTAAAGATAAAGACAACCTCAACATGAGCGACAATCTGCAATCAGTTGATTTTGACCTCATCATTGAACTTGTAATTGAAACATCAGTGGATGTTGATCCATTGGATGATTTAAATCCTGAGGATGAAGAAGAGCGTGATGAGGATGCAGATTTGTCCGAATTATATGATATAGGATGGGAAGCTGACCTGCTTGAGCCTTTGGAATTATAAACATTTATTTTTAAAATTTATAATCAATAAAAAGTAAAAAGGTAAACCGTTTAATTTAAAAATAAAGACACCTTCAAAAACAGGTTATGTGTAGTGTCTTCAATAAAATATTAAAATTAGATCAGATTCACATATAAAATAGCATAGGTAACATAAATATAAATGTCATTTCTTTTCTGGTATTTCTGTATTGTAAATTTGCAAGGACTAAAAAATCTTCTATTTAAAATGTCAAGTAGTGTGTTAAGTTTTTGATCACTGTTATTGTTTTACTGTTTGGTAATAATGTTTAATAACATTTTTTATTATATTTTTCCTCAGATTCAACTGCAGATCATTTCAAAATTTAAATATGCCTACAAAAATAAGAGAGATAAAGGCTGCAAAACGTCAAAGACAGCAGGAGAAAAAAAAAACGCAGCAGTCCTCTAACAAAAAGATTTCTCAAGCCAAGAAGAAAGCACCGGGTAAGAGCTCTAAATATTTCATAAGAAATATTTCTAATAAAAAAAATATTAGTACAGAAAATGTTTCAATCCATAACATGAGAAGAAAATCAAATGGAAAGAAAAGGACAAATGAAAATGTTACTGCTAGAGCAAGAGATAAATCTGTGCATGATAGTAGAAGGAAACAACAGTTTAGGGAGATTCGTAAACGAATGTTCCGTAACAGGATAATTGGCAATTTGTTAAAAAATATTAAGAAAGGTCAACAGAAATTAGTTTTTTATAGGAGAAAAAAAAAAGTTGAGAAAGTTATTGATCAGGCTTTTGAAATTAAACGTAAGTTATTTATTTTGATAATCAATAGAATTAGGAAGCTAAACAAGGCAATTTTTGATTTCAAAAGAAATAGTAGATGGAAGAGAATAGTTAATCGTAGTAATTTTTGTGAAGTTTTTTTCTGGAGAATGGATACATAGTTCAAGCTGTGAGGCATTTTTTAATGAAGAGAGTTATTTCCAGGATAATGATTTGGTGCATGCAGTTGACATCAGTGGTCGTGCTTATGAAGTGAAAGATGGTTGTCCAGTTGAAAAAGAAAAACTTGTGACAACAGAGGCAGAAGAGTTGTTAGGTAATGAGGTTTTAGGAAGACGTGCTAAGGGTCCTGTGTACACCTGGAAGTGTAGTAGTATTTGCAGTGTGCGACAGGATTCCATCAATTTGCTTTGTGATTTTGTACGGACATTTAACAAGAAAAGTTTGAAGCAGAAAATAAGGTTGTTGCAAGAATTAGATCCTTGCAGAGTGAGAGAAGTGACAGGTTTGCATGGTCATTCACTGGCTTGTCTTTCCAGGAGAGTATGCCAGAGTGTTTTTCATCATTTCAGGATGCTAGCAGTGCATCATAACAAAGTGAGGAAGTTAGTTAGACTGTTGTATTATGCTAAGAGTCCAGCAATTATGCTGAAACAATTATGCGCTGCTCTTTTGCATGGTTCTGAAATAGATGTGAAGAATATATGTGAAGAAATTGAGTTTTGTTACTTTGGAAGTAAAGAGGAGAATGTTGAAATTGAGCAAGAAGTAGAGGGTCATTTGGAAGATAGTGTACATGTTTCCAGTACAGATAATTTCCAGAGGGAAATTGCGACGTTTGACATGAAATCAAGTGAGAGGCCTAATTTCACTTGTGTGTGTTGTAGACGCACTTATTATAAGAATCAGACTAAGTTAGTGGATTTATATGCAAAAAGTGAAAGGGAAAATAATAGTGAATGGAAGGATTTTGCAACATACTTGATGGTAGAAAATTGTTTTGATTTGGGATTGGATCAACGTGTGTGTACTTATTGTTGTAACAAATTAAAACAAAACCAGATGCCTGCTAGAGCAGTTCATAATAATCTGGAATTGGTTGAGATTCCTTCTGAATTGAAGGACTTAAATACTTATGAATCTATTTTGATTCAAAGTATCCATCCCTTTCAGGCTATTGTAAGAATGGAGCCAAAGACAGGTAAATTGCCTCCATCAGATTTACAGAGAGGATTAAAGGGAAGAGTTGTTTATTTGCCTCTAGATTTCAAGAAAAACATTAACACAATTGGAGTAGAAAAAGTGGAAGAGGAACCTCTGGTTATCTTAGTTAATGGGGTTCCGACAAAGAATAAGAAAATATGGCAAGATTTAGTAGATGTTAGGAAAGTTAAAAAGGCAACATTGTATTTGAAAAAAAATAATAAATACTATAAGAATGTATATGTTGCAGAAGAGGAAGTAAGTGAGGAAGAGGATAGCGATTTGTGTGCTGGTCAAATTGAGAAAGTAGAACCCTCTACTAGTGAGGAAATATATGAACATTATAGTGTTCATCCTTTGCATTCAAAGGAAGTCATGGGGAATGCTATTGAGTTGTTTCAAATGAAACAAGCCAAAGGGAGTCCCATTAGTGTTTGGGAGGAAAGTTTGGAAGCTCGGTGTTTCCCACAGCTTTTTCCAACAGGTCAGGGAGGAAGATATGATGAGCGACCTCATCAAATTCCTGCTTCTGAATACCGGACTTTGCGATTGTATGCAGGAGATGCTAGGTTTCGACAATGCATTCCTTATTTGTTTCATCTCCTGTTTGAAAGCGATCTGTCTGGACTGTCATATGCAGTGAACCACATCTTGAAAAGTGGTATACACATGCAAAACATCTCGGCAAGTGATTTTATGGATAAAGTGAATGTCCAAGATAGTATTTTGGATTCTCACCTGATTAATCTCATGGCGTGTCAGCGTGGTACTAATGAGTACTGGTACCGTCGTCATGGTGATTTAAAATGTATGCTGAGGAACTTAGGTACTCCCACATGGTTCCTCACTCTGAGTTGTGCCGAGTATGGCTGGGAAGACTTACTTCAATTTCTACGAGAGGCAAATGCTAACGTAGAAAACATCGAATTCAAGACACCCGGAGAACTGTGCTCTTTGGATCCAGTCAATGTATGTAGGTACTTCAATCATAGATTTGAAGCTATGATGTCTTTCATCATGAATAAGAAGAATCCACCTCTTGGAGAGGTGTTGGATTTCTTCTGGAGAAAGGAGTACCAAGCAAGAGGTGCTCCTCATATACATATGTTGCTGTGGATCAAGGATGCACCTAAATTTGGAACGGATCCAGAAGACTCAGTGATGAGTTTCATCCAACAGTATTCTACGTGTGCTGTTCCAAACGCAAAGGAGAAGAAAAGCCTAAGAGAAAAAGTTCTGCGTTTCCAAAGCCATCGATGTGGAAAGTACTGCCGTCGTAAATTCCGAAACAAAGACAAGTTTTACACCAAATGTCGTTTCGGCTTTCCACGACCGGTGATTTCTAAAGGAAGAGTAAACAGTTTGATGTCTTCGCTGCGACATAATGTGATGAAGAAATCACCTAAAAACACTTACAATTTGAAGAGGAACGAAGAGTCCAAGTACATCAACGACTACAACCCGGTGATTTTGTCCATGTGGAATGCTAACATGGATATACAGTTTGTGGCTGATAACTGTATGGCTGTGGCTCGGTATGTGACGTCTTACATCACCAAAAAAGAGAAGACAAAATTGAAGGATATGTGGGAGGACATTTCCCATGAAAAGAGCCTCAGCAAGAAGTTGTACAGTTTCAGTCTGAAGATGTTGTCGCATCGAGAAATCGGAGCGTACGAATGTTCTGACCGGTTGTCTTCAGCAAGTCTCTATGCCAAGTCCAGGAGTATCGTTTGGGCGAGTCTTGGTCTTGCTGCAACGCGTAATCGAGTTCTCAAACCTGTGCGGGAAATTGAGTATTTGGCGGAAAAGGAGCCAAACAGTACCGACATTTTGAAGACAAACATGTTGGATACATATTATCCAAATCGAAGCAGTCACCTAGAGAATGTTTGTCTGTATGAGGTTCTGCAAAATTACATGTTCAAGAGGAACATCAAAGAAGATACTGAGAAAGGAGTGTATGCTGTAATAGGAAGTGAGGGATGTCTGGTCAAGCAAAGAAAATGCCACTTGATAAACCATCGAAAATTGAGTGGCGAATCTCCTGAAAAAAAGGAGTTTTTCTATTTAGCACTTTTGCAACTTTTCAAGCCTTGGCGTGCAGAAGAGGAACTGCTTGGAGATTTCCTCTGTTACGAAGACTCTTTCAATGCCGCCAAGGAGACCATAGAATGTCCTGCTTTTCCCAAATATGTAGAAATGTTGAATGCGGAAATTGAGCAGGAAGCAATGATTGCAGCCGAGATTGCCAGAGACAGTTCTCAGGACAGTCAGAGTTCTGCTTCATTGAGTCAGGATCCACTAGGAGGACCTCTTATTGAAAATGAAGCTGCCACTGCTATGAATGAGGTGGAAAGAGCCATGGCACATGCTCAAGAGGATGCGGTTAACTTAGAAGAGTTGGAAAGGCAACTCAACGTTGAGCAGAGGAAAATATATGACGAAGTTACCATGCAAATTGATCATGGATTAAGTCATGATAAGAAAGAGTGCTCATGTACGTCGTTGAAGCCTGTCCGACTGTACGTGAGTGGAGAAGCGGGAACTGGAAAAAGTTTCCTCATTAAAGCAATTTCATGCTATTTGCAGGAAAGGACAGAGTCATCGCTGTCTTGTGTTGTCACTGCTCCAACTGGACTGGCAGCACATAATATTAAAGGGATTACTTTACATCGTTTACTGATGCTGCCAGTGGAGCATGACAACAAATTAGAATATCACAAGCTATCTGGAGATGCTTGTTTTGAAGTTTCAAGAATCTTGAGGAAAATTAAACTTCTTATCATTGACGAAGTAAGCATGGTTTCCAATGTCATGCTTGCCTTTGTGCATTTGAGGATGCAAGAAGTTCTCAAAACAGAGTATGATGTGTTATTTGGTGGCAAACACATCATTGTTTTCGGAGATCTTCTGCAGCTGACACCAGTGAAAGGGCAACCTGTGTTCAAAATGCTCACGCATGAAGATACCAGGAAGTGCCTAGGCAGCATTGGCAACGTCAATATATGGTTAAACTTCAATTATGCTGAACTGCATGAAAATATGCGTCAGGCAAAGGATGAAGTTTACAAGACTATTCTACAAGATGTTAGAATTGGAAAAGTGACCGAGCATGGGAAAGAAGCTTTACATGCACGATTACTGTCAAATTTATATCCAGAACAAGATGTTGTGCCTGAGAATATTTTTCAGAAAATTACTGATAAGAAATCTGGAATATGTTTGATGCCAACTCTTGCAGAATGTGCCAAATTTAACAACAAAATGTTGCATTTAGAAAAGCAAGAGATTGTGAAAGTGGAAGCTATTGATAGAGTAGAGCATATGGGATCAACAATTATTTTGTCTGAGAATCTGAAAACAAAATTGGATTCATTAGAGAAGAGTATATCTAAAACTGCAGGTTTTGAAAAGACTCTGAATGTGTGCTTGAACTGCCGTATAATTTTAAGAAGGAATTTACATGTTGAAAGAGGTCTGGTAAATGGATCAATGGGTAATGTTGTTGATTTTGTGAAATACAGAAATAGAGATGGAATTGAATTTTTAAAAATTAAATTTGATGGCATTGAGGAAGTACAGCTAATTGCTCGTTGTTCTGCTAGATTTTTGCTTGTAAAAGACTTATATGTTCGCCGTAAGCAGTTCCCTGTTTGCTTGGCATATGCGGTGACAATTCATAAATCGCAAGGTTTAAGTGTAGACACTGCATTGGTGAATATTGGCAGTTCTGTGTTCAAGGAGGGTATGGCATATGTGGCATTGTCACGAGTTAGAACTTTATCGGGATTGTACTTGATTGAGTGTGATGTCAGAAACATTTGTGCAGATCTAGATTGTGTTAAGGAATACAATAGGTTAAGAAGAGAGTATGCGCCACATTTGCCTCAGTTTCCTTTGTTTGAGAAACGTCTGGTAGGCCGGAAACGAAGAAATGAGAACAATACTGGGGAGGTTGTAGCAAAAAGACAAAAAGTGAATGAACCTAAAATTACAAGCAGAAACAAAGAGGATTCTGTTGAAGATGTTGTTGGTTTTCAGTTTGAAAACAGTTCTGGTGTCAACTGCTATGCTAATGTAGTAATTAATGTTTTGTTTTCTCTAAAAAATGTAAAAGAAGAGATTGTGGTCAATTCTGATCAAAGATTTTGCAGTTTGTTAAATTCTGTGTTAGAGAAATGTACCACTGATAGAAGAAACATAGAAAGTGTGTCTGAAATTAGAAATCTGTTAGATAGATGTTCAGGCCAAACACAATTCTCTCAAAATATTCAGCAAGATTGTCAGGAGTTTTTAATGTATATGCTTGATGTATTACATGCTGAAGGTGTAGATGTAGATCAGCTGTTTGGGCTTTCTTATCAATGGCAGCATGACTGCGAGAACTGTATGGTATCAAGTACTACTAGTGTAGACTCAGAAAGATTTATATATTTAACTTTGCCAGACAGTAAATCAGTCTCCTTTAATAAGCTAGTAAAAGCTGCTAATCACAACATGGAGTGTAGCCAATGTAAATCTGAAATGATGTCCACATTATTTATACGAAGATATGGCCAGTACGTCATTTTAATGTTCCAACGATGTAGGCCTGATGGAACAAAATTGACAACTTTAATTAAAAAATTTGTAGCTTCGCAGTTGTCAATATCAGGAAGGACTTTTGTAACTACAGCAATTATATATCATGACGGCCCTTCAATATCATCAGGACATTACACAGCTTATTTAAAGTCTAGAAATGGCTGGTCATTCTGCAATGATTCTGTTTTAATTTTCAAAAAAAAATTGCCGTATGACCTTAAAAACTCTTACCTGGTGTTTTTAAAACCAAAATTTTAGGAAAATAATCTCGGGATATGATCTGTGGAATTTCAAGAAGTTCTAATGGCTCCTACACAATTTGGCCTTGAGGATAAGTGTAGTTCAGAGACATAACTTCTAATCATAGGATTGGACATCATGGAGATGTATGTGCACTTTAAATGAGTTCAGAAAAACTGTTTCTTTTCATAAGCTAATTGAAGCAGCCAATCAAAACATGGAGTAGAGGGAATGTAAGTCTGCAATGCTGTCTACTGTTTTACATTGCTTTGTGATTAAAAGTGATGTAGAGAATTAAATAATTGTAGTACTCATAGAGGTAGTGTAAGTCTGCTTCATATTAAGCAGTATCAGTGTCATAGGAAATGTAGAACATGACTGAGCAACAAGGGGAAGATATTACTATTCCAGGATTGTGAAAATGATCTTCAACATTTTAATTCTGAAAGTTGCGGAAATGCCAAATGATGGGATTGGCTTACAAGAAATCCAAGAGTTATAAATATTTCTGACTAGATTTGGCCTTGTGGAAAATAGTGGTAGAGAGCAAGAAGTCATTTATTGCATGTAACGTGTTTTTAAAAACGATGGAGGTTTTCTTTCAGAAAGTGGCGGGCTGAAAGTAATAACAGCACAAAAGAGTGTAAGCTGTTCATAGGACATCCTTGGACGTCATGGAAAGTAAGTTAACTTTAAGGAGTTCTGAATTTTAATTTCTGATGTTGTATGGGTTTTTTAAACACAATCATTTTGATTGTGTTTTTTTTTCCCCGCTGTTACATGATGAATACCTTCAAGTCACTGTTTTTAGTGAATTTTGATACATTCTGAGAACAGCAAAAATAAACCATTTAACATGTATAATTAATTCTGTACTGTTGCATTTATGATGTATATGTAGAACTGTGTATGAGGCATGGAGAAGGTGAGTTTTCTGTAAGTGTTAAATTTATTGTATGCAGTGCTGCACTTCTACGTATTCTTTCATATGCTGGACTACATCTGCACAATGAGATACCTAAGCAAAGGAAACACAAGTGATGTGATTGTGAAATGAGCAAAATAAATTGCACATATTTCAATTACATCACCTGTGTTTCCTATCATTACGAATCACATTGTGCAGATCAAGTTTAGGTCTGTCCAGGGAAACATAGGAGGTTTCTACTTTGTTGAAGAGTGCAGTGGACATGACTCACTTCATTAGTAGACTTTCACAGATATTATCTCCTCTGTACACTTCAACAAGTGTAAATCTCATCTTGAACTCTGAGTAGGCCTCACCTCAAACAAATCTCTGGATAGGAGACATGTTATTTGCATACTGAAGCGACACTTTTCTGAAACAAGAGCAATGCAAAAGATGCACCATGTTTTAAGATAGGCCTCACTTCATCTGCATCAAGATACTGTTAGTTTAAAATGTATATCTTTAGGATTGTGTAGAGGACCTGGAGAAGCAGAAGCTTCTGTCAGTGTCAAAGTTGTTGAAAAACTATTTGTCCTTCAATATTTTCCCTTGTCTTTTGTAATTTTTAAATACATATTTTAATTTTTTTCAAATGTTGGTTCTCTCTTTCACAGATTGAAAGTATAGAAATAAAATGTGATTAATTTAACGGCAATTACAAGGTAAATAGTTGTACTCTTTTCGTTACATTTCTATCACATTCACCTACTATTAGATCCACTGCTTCACTTCTTTAATCCTCAGTTTCCTGCCTTTGCTACTTTCCTCATTCCTTTCTCTATTACCTATTTACTCAACTCCTTCCACTCTTTTTCTCAGTCCCTCTGTTCTCATAGTTCCTCAGTCTTGTTCACTCACTCCATCTCTATTACTCTTAGTGTCTGTGAATTACTTTCCCAACTTTTTTTTTTTTGGACCGCTTCCCGGGAAGTTGCCCGGTTCGCAAACCAGCAGCGTTATGGCAGTCCACCATTTTGTGTTTCGGTCGAATCAAGATACAAGATGGAGGGCAAATAATGTTCAGAATGGGTAGAAGGGGGCACGGTAGATGTATCTTGACCCCCTTGGTTTTCTGAGGGTGGCTGAGGAGGACCATAGTTCTTCACTCTTGTTCACTCTCTCTGTTTCTATTAATGTCACTGTTTATGACTGATCAAAAAAATGTTTTTTTTAAAAGAACAGTAACTATAAGGGAAGGAAATAGACAGTTATGTTAAAAGAAAGACAGCTATAGGGAGTAAACTAAGGATACTGTTACCTACAATCCACTGCTGTTGATGTTACTGACCATGTCATGAATGATGTAATATGTGACATCATCAGCAGTGGATTGTAGGTAACAGTATCCTTAGTTTACTCCCTAGAGCTGTCTTTCTTTTAACATAACTGTCTGTTTGCTTACCTTATACTTACTGTTCTTTTTTTTAAAAAATATTTTTTTTGGTTAGCTTCCGGTACGCGTACCGGGTAGCGCTCCGGGAGCGAACTAAGAGAAATAGAGGTTGGCAGAGTTCCAAATATTCTACCAATTTTTTTATAATGGGGAGTTAGTTCTGAAAAGAACTTTTTTTTTAATGTTTTTGTTGTTTTATATTTTTTTTAGTATTTTTTGAACATTTTTTTACTTTTTTTGTATTTTCTGAACGTTTTTAAATTTTTTTTGGTTTTTTTGGGGGGGGGGGAAACAAAAACGATCCATTATAAAGGGCTCAACAGGAGCAAAAAAAAAAAAAAGAATTTATTTTTTGGTGCGTTTCGTACAAACATTAATATGATTTTGAATTGCTCGCAAAATCAAAGTGATGCTACTTTCTCTGTAGCAGATGAAAGTGCCACATTCCACGCACACTTGCTTTACGTGCCCAAACAACATTTGGATGTTTGCAATCATCTCCCTCGCCTCTGGTCCCGACACCTCTGGAACCACCGATCTTCTTGCCATTGGGAGGGGATTTTGTTGTTCGTCACGTAGCTGGGCAGCACTATAATTATTTGGGTGCCACCTACTCATATGCCGATGCATAGTATGATTGCCATAACTGTATTTTTTATCAGTGCCCCTTGACAATCTATCACCGCATATGCGGCAAAACACGTAACGTGCATTCACTTTCTTTTGCCCCTCAGGAATTCTGTAGAATTGCCAGATGTAATTTTCCTTTCGATTGTACCTCCTGGGCTCCTCTGGCAAAAACTCATGCTCTTCCTCCTCTTCCTCCTCTTCCTGTTCTTCCTCTTCTTGCAAAATTACATCTGCAGGTGGTCCTCTCTTTCTTGGATTTGGTGGAGGTGGTGGGCTAGCACCAGCTGAAGCTACTAATGAAGCCATCTCAAAGTCTCAATAAAGGGTCTTTCTCTCACCAAGATGAAAGTCAGAGTGATGAAAGAAGGAGGGGTTTTCATCATTTGGGAAAAACAAAAGTTCTAAACCAATGAAAAGTGTCCATTTTAGATCACATGACCTTGTATTACATCATTAGGAAACCAAAAGTGAAATGAACCAATGAAAAGTGTTATTACCGAGTCACATGACCTGGTATGTTTACATTACGCGGTCGGCGCCGCGCCGCGGATCGCTTCCGGTTCGCGTACCGGTGCGCTTCCGGGTACGCGAACGTAGCACGTAATATGACGTATTACGCGAGAACGCGAAACGTCATGCTGACGCGAAGCGTCACCATGTTGTTTTGTAACGCGAGAGGTGCGCAAAAGGAACGTTTACCAGTTCGCGTACCGGGTCGCGCCTCCGGATTGAGCTAACGGGAAGCTAACCGGTACGCGTACCGGGAGCGAAACAAAAAAAAATAAAAAAAAAATTGTATAAAAAACATGTAAAAAATATTTTTCTTTTTAAAGAATAATACATTGTAAAGGTTTTGATATTAGCTATTAAAAAACCAATGAAATTCACTGAAAAAACCATAGGTTATAGACCATATATAGTTAGGAATTAGCATTTACAAAACCTTAAAAATTCACTGACAAAAACCATAGGTTATACACCATATATAGTTAGGAATTAGCATTTAAAAAACCTTATTTTACTCACACAAAACCAATGAAATTCCATATATAGTTAGTTGTACTAACTATATATCACGCACCCGCAATCCACTGCTGATGATGTCACATATTACATCATTCATGACATGGTCAGTGACATCACTGATGACATCACTGATGACATCTCAAATGACATCACTGATGACATCACTGATGACATCTCAAATGACATTACTGATGACATCACTGATAAAATCATTCATGTGATAATACGATGAACCTCTTCAGACTCTAATATAACCTTAGATACACTCAGTGTAAACACAGACTCACAGATTGTCACTCATCCATGAAGTTACACACACACCTAGACAGTCATGCAAACAATCAATCACACCTCCGTTTCCTTAACTATACAGTTAAACACACCTTACTTATTCAAACATATACTAAAACATATTTACTCACTTATACAATCCTGGATACAAGTTCACAATGATCCATACAGCCACTCACACATTCACTGGCTCTTATGCACAGTTATTTATATATGTCAACTCTCACATGTACTGTATTTTACATATGTACTTAATTTGACATGTAGCACTGAGATATCTATTCACTCACCAATACAGTCATGCACACAGTCAACCGCCCATACAGCTGTTTCCAACATGCACTTTTGAATCCATACATCTATGCACAGAGTCATACACTTCCCAGCCACCCACACACACACTCAGTCTCCCATACAAATGCTTGTGCAACCAATCAATAACCTATATAGTTACTCATATAGCTACTGATCAACACATGCAGCAGTTTACAGAACAACAGACATAATGATGCACAAATTAAGACAGTTTAGTCACTAACCCATGCACTCAGTGAGACACATTTAATCACTCACTCATACATTCAGTCATGCACCTACTAAATCCTTCGTCCAGACACTTATACATCGACTCATTCATAAATATGTAAGACATATTTTAACTTTACAGAAAAATACAGTCACTGGATTTTGTCATCAGTGATGTCATCAGTGATGTCATTTGAGATGTCATCAGTGATGTCATCAGTGATGTCACTGACCATGTCATGAATGATGTAATATGTGACATCATCAGCAGTGGATTGCGGGTGCGTGATATATAGTTAGTACAACTAACTATATATGGAATTTCATTGGTTTTGTGTGAGTAAAATAAGGTTTTTTAAATGCTAATTCCTAACTATATATGGTGTATAACCTATGGTTTTTGTCAGTGAATTTTTAAGGTTTTGTAAATGCTAATTCCTAACTATATATGGTCTATAACCTATGGTTTTTTCAGTGAATATATATATATATATATATATATATATATATATATATATATATATATATATATATATATATATATATATATATATATATATATATATATATATATATATATATATATATATATATATTACCTACTGGCGATAGCCAGTAGGTATATATAGTTAGGATTTTTTCTCTATGGGATTTTTGAAAATTCTATGTCTAATAACTTTGGCGTTTGTGGACGGAATTGGCTGAAATTTTCAGGAAAATGGAACATTTTGTTTCTGAGCAGCCCCTGAAAATTTGGGGGGGTTTCGTCAAGGGGGGGCCGAGAAAAAAGGGGGGTCCCAAAACGAGTTTTTACAATGCAATTTTCCATAGGGCGGTTGGCCTCACTTTTAGCTCGAACGGCTGAATGGATTTCCACGAAACTTGGCAAAATTGTAGATATTGTTTGCCCGATGTGCCTTTGCTAGGTCTCAAGATATGTGGTCCTGTGAATTTTGAGTAAATTAGGTTAAAAAAAAGATATATATCTAGAGCCGCGCCCGGTACGCGTACCGGGGAGCGCTTCGGGCGCGCCACGCGACTTTGCGCACGGCAAGCTGATTGGTTCTCGGGTGTCTGTAAACATTCGAAACAGTCCTCAGCGGCCGCCATCTTGTGTCTCGGTAGGATTGAGACACAAGAGGTGGCAAAAATCAAAGGGGGGAAATGAGCAAAAGGGGGCAGGGTACACCCCCCTGACCCCCTACTTTTGATGTGGGGGCCATAAATGGCTCCCGCGGGTGAAAAAAAAAATTAAAAAAAATCGATTTTCGCGGGGGGGAGCGCCCGGTACGCGTACCGGGGAGCGTACGGGGGAGCGTACCATGGAGATAAAAAATGACAGACTTTTTAAAAAAAAAAAAAGCTTCTCTTTATAAATTGGAGGTAGTTCTGAAAAGAACTTTTTTTTGATTTTGTTGTTTTATATATATTTTTTTGTTTTTGTTGTTTTATATTTTTTTTAGACTTTTTAAAACAATTTTATATTTTTTTGGGATTTTTGTCAAGGGAAAAACAAAAACAAGGATTCCAAAACTGCTCAACAGGAGCAAAAAAATTAGAAAATTTAGGGAGTGGAAGAGCAGCGGTGTTGCTGTTTCTTTAGGGCAATGAGTTCAACACTCTGCTCCCCATAGCAGAGCAGTTCGTCACACTCCGTGCACAAAAATTTGATGCCTGCAAACACCGGCTGAATGTTAGGGACCATTCTTCCACGGGGTGGTCCCGAAGGTGTTGCTCCACCAGTGGAGGTGCTGCCGCCATCTGTTGGTACATTCCGTGCCAGCTCTCTGACACTCTCCCTGGCAAAGTTGTTAGGGTGTCTTCTTTTGACATGCCTGATCAAATTAGCATTCCCAAAACTATATTTTTTCAGAGGATTGCCTCTGGATAAACTACTCCCACATATTTTGCAGGTTACTTTGGGAGCGTTGACTTTTTTCTGTCCTTCAGGGATGTCGTAAAATTTCCAGATGAAATTGTTTTTTTTCTTTTGCTGAGGAGGGTCCTCATCTAAAAATCCATCTGAATCACTGCTGGATGACTCTCTTGCAGCCATTGCTGGAGATCAGAAAAGTAGGAGATAGAGTAGACAGAACAGCTCTTGCTCTCTCCAAGTACAAAGCAATAGTGAGAGAAATGGGTGGGTTTCACACAATTTGGAAAAAAAAAAGTTCTGAACCAATGAAAAGTGTTATTTTAAAGTCACATGGTTTGACGCGCTTACGCTACGCGCCCCGGGGCGCGTCCCGGGCGTGTATCGTAAGCGCATCGGGGCGCTTACGTTGCGCGATCGTATGCGCTTCCGGGTGCGCTTACGCGGTGCGTCATAAGACGCATCTCGCGGCTACGCGATACGTGTCTTATGACGCAAGGCGTGGCGGCTACGCGATACGTCACGATGTTGTTTTCGTTCGCGGCAATAGCGCTTCCGGGACGCGCATCAGTACGCGCCCCGGGGCGCGCCGCAAGATTGCGCTTACCCGTGCGTTCACCTGTCCGCGCCCCGGGAGCGCACCAAAAATAATATAAAAAAAAATAAAAACATTATAAAATATAAAATTCGATTTAAAATGTATTATTTTTATAAAGATTTGCTATTAAAAAACCTATGAAATTCACTGAAAAAACCATAGGTTATAGACCATATATAGTTAGGAATTAGCATTTACAAAACCTTGAAAATTCACTGAAAAAACCATAGGTTATAGACCATATATAGTTAGGAATTAGCATTTAAAAAACCTTATTTTACTCACACAAAACCATTGAAATTCCACATATAGTTAGTTGCACTAACTATATATCGCGCACCCGCAATCCACTGCTGATGATGTCACATATTACATCATTCATGACATGGTCAGTGACATCACTGATGACATCACTGATGACATCTCAAAAGACATCACTGATGACATCACTGATGACAACATCCAGTGACTGTATGTTTCTGTAAAGTTAAAATATGTCTTATATATTGAAGAATGAGTGGATGTATAAGTGTCTGGATGATGTATTTAGTAGGTGCATGACTGACTGTATAAGTGAGTGATTAAATGTGTCTCACTGAGTGCATGGGTTAGTGACTAAACTGTTTTAAATTGTGCACCATTGTGTCTGTTGTTTTGTAATCTGATGCAATTGTTGATCATTAGCTATATGACTAACTATATGGGTTATTGATTAGTTGGCCAAGTATTTGTATGGGAGACTGAGTGTGTGTGTGGGTGTCTGGGAGGTGTATGACTCTGTGCATAGATGTGTGAGCAGTTGATTCACTAGATGTATGGGTTCAAAGTGCATGTGGAAACAGCTGTATGGGCGGTTTACTGTGTGCATGAGTGTATTGGTGAGTGAATGGATATCTCAGTGCTACATGTCAAAGTAAGTACATATGTAAAACACAGTACATGTGGTAGTTGACATATATAAATAACTGTGCATAAGAGCCAGTGAATGTGTGAGTGGCTGTATGGATTATTGTGAACTTGTATCAGGGATTGTATAACAGAGTAAATATGTGTTATTATATGTTTCAATAAGTAAGGTGTGTTTAACTATATAGTTGAGGAAATGGAGGTGTGATTGATTCTTTGCAAGACTGATTAGGTGTGTGAGTAACTCCATAGATGAGTGACAGTCTGTGAGTGTCTGTTTACACTGAGTGTATCTAAGGTTATATTAGAGTCTGAAGAGGTTCATCGTATCATCACATGAATGATGTCATGAGTAATGTCAAATGAGATGTCATCAGTGATGTCATCAGTGATGTCATTTGAGATGTCATCAGTGATGTCATCAGTGATGTCACTGACCATGTCATGAATGATGTAATATGTGACATCATCAGCAGTGGATTGCGGGTGCGCGATATATAGTTAGTGCAACTAACTATATATGGAATTTCAATGGTTTTGTGTGAGTAAAATAAGGTTTTTTAAATGCTAATTCCTAACTATATATGGTCTATAACCTATGGTTTTTTCAGTGAATATATATATTTGTATTACATGTATGTTAGTTTGTATTAGAAAAATGCATTGGTTTTTAAACTAACATAATGTTAACTTTGTACATTTTACATGAAAGTTTTGAATACACACAAGCATATATATGTATGGAAATGCACACTAAAAAAATAAAAGGGCTTGAAACACACAACGCATAGAAATGTGCCTAATTTAAAACTACACACCATCATTTTTTGATTTTAATTAAAAAAACAGAAACTTCACTTGAATAACTACTCTTCACTCAGGAACTAAAAAGGAAATTTTATCCTGTGTTTACATTTTTTTTTAAAGTGAATCAGAATTAAAGTTTCATTTAAAAAATGTACCTGTCCCTCTGGTAAGCTATGCAGCTTGCTGTACAGGGACACGACATTATTACCCAGCATCTCTACCAATTCTGGCGAGACGTTTGGGGCCCTTTCTCCTGCTTTGCCTGACATTGTGGCTCCCAGGGAAAGGAAAAAGCAGCAAAAGTTGAGGAGGTGTTCTTGGTACTGTTAGGAGGCAACTGACACATCCATTGGCTGTTGTATGTTGCTTTCACACATGTAAGCCTATGGCTTTGTCCGTTGTAGAGTTTCACACCCACTACCCGGTCAACGTCTGCCAACTTCCATCTAATTGCAAATGTCCTAACAGTGAGGTCAGGATTTCCCCATTTTAGATTGTTAAATGATGTGTTTGTGAAGATTAAGGGCATCATTAGGTCCTTTCGTACAATGGGACCGCCTGCCATTGGTGCGGGGGTCCCATTGGTGACATTAGGATGCACCCGCCACACTGGCTGGCGCATCCTGCATTCTTGAAATTGCGGCGGGCGGTGCTCTCAGCACCGCCCACCACAATGCCAAGAAGGCATGTCGTGCAGTTCCATGCACAACGTGGCAGGTACCGCACGGTGCCTGCCACGTTGTGCATGAAAATGCAAGGAGGTACCATAGGTACCCCCCATGTGCACCCCCCCACCCTCTAGAATCCCAGGGGGCCCGCTAGGGGACCCCACTGGCGAAATCCACCTGCCTTTCCGTGGCGGAGTTGCCGCCACTGAAAGGCATGTCGCCACTATTATGCTAATATGGATGGCGGTGTCTCCCAGACACCTCCAAAATGTTAGAAGCTTTTCCATCCGGTCGACTCTTCGACCGGGCGGAAAACCGGCGGACGGTCTTTCCGTCCTCCGTGGTCCCCCTGCCAAGATAATGTGGCAGGGGAAAATTCAGAGTGGGCGGAGGTTTTGAGCGGGAGGATCGCCACCGCCATACAGGCGGTGGCGATCAGCTCGCAATCCTAATGACCCCCCTCAGTGTGTTATCAGCACTCAAAATGGTAGGTGGTTTGTTTACATGTACAACATGCTAATGTTATGGATTTGTTTTGCCAAAAAGTATTATTTAGTGCATTACTGTGGTTAAATGTGATAGTTGGGCAGTTTTGTTTACACTTCCTTTGATGCAATTTTTTATAGATTTTTTAATAACGTGTAAATAATACATTTTAAATTTATTATGTACACATTTATTTAAAAAAATACACGTCAAAAAAGTAATTTAAAAAAAATACAAAAAATAATGGTTATAAAATGATGTTAAAAATTATTTTTTGAAAAATGAATTGAAAGTGTGCTTTATTTTAAAAAAATGTGCTTGCAAAATGTATAAACAATGTTTTGCTTTTCAATGCAAACATATGAACCCAGGTAGAGGGAAACCACCTCAAGTTATTAGGCCATTTCTAACCCTTGCTACCTTGGAAGAATGGGATATACATTTAAAAAAATCTTATTAAACAGACAAACTATTATTGATTTATGTCATCAGCTGGAGCTAGATCTTGTGCTTTACAATAGGAATCCCACAGCAATAACACCAATAGTGAAATGAATGGCAGTATTCCATTTTGTTGCCACATGATCTTTCCAATACACTGTTGCAGTATCTGGTGGAATGTAACAACCAACTTTCAGTGGTCTGCTACAAGACATTCTTTCTTCAATGTTGAGACATATCAGCAGCTTCATATAGTTTCCACAAAATGAGGATTTTGCCAATGTGAAGGGAGATTTTTATGCTGGTGGTGGAGGTCTTGCCATCCTCTTCTGCTGGTTTGCATGAGTGTCCCCTCCTGAGGGGATTGGTGGATCTACAGTTACAGTGACTGAGGTGGGTGCAGGTGTTTCCTTTGGGATTCCCTTTCTGTGGCTTAGGCAGATGTAGTAGGGCCCAGATGTTGTTGGACCACAGACAGGGCAAGATGTTGCTGGAACAACCTCCCACAGATGGATAAAGCAATCATGCAGCACCCTAGTCAGGCAGCCCAAATTTGAGTTGAGATTTTCCATCTGAAACACTTTGCTCTCTCTGGAGCTCTGTGAGGACCTGGCCCATCATGTCTTGGGACTGATTGAGGGAACCCAAGACTGGGCCGATGGAGGCCCGGGTAACAATTAACCCATTGGCCTCGCTTTTCTGGCCCACAGATTCCCTCCTACAACCCCTACCCCCCTAACCTGAGCCCATAACCCAGTGTGGCTCATCCCACTGGTTCCTGTCTGAACTGGAGGTGGTGTTAGATCAACAGCAGCCAAGACTGGGGACACAAGATTAGTATGATGTTCCTTTTGACACAGGAAGTGAGGGTATCCAGAGGCTGAGGTGTGGTAACAAATGGGGTGGGAGGTATAGATTTGGGTCTAGTGAGACTCACTGTAGTTATCTGCCCAGGCAGACCAGACAGACCAGCCTGCTCCTGATCATCTGGACTTGCGGAAGTGAATTCCTCACTGGAGGTGTGATCCTGGACTGGAGTGGAGGTATCATCAGTAGCACTATCAGGCTAAAATTCTGACTAACTAATTAAAAGGAAAAATAGCATGTGTCTTCATATAAACATTGCGAAGTACATTTATTAGCAAACCAACATATATTCAGCATGCAACATAACATACATTAAAAGATGTAAGTCAACATACTTTGATTTGTGAAACAGATAACATCAATTCAATAAAATAACAATAAAGTGGCAACATACAAAATTAGACAAAAAAATGAAATTTTTCAACATAGCATAAAATAGAGATTGTTAAATACATAACACTTTAACACGTGAAAATTTGAAAAAAGAGAGAATGACCAAAATAACATTGCAATACAATTCTCACCAAACAAAAACAAGGGATCATGGCAGATGTAGTCATTTTAATTAAACATTAAGAACACTTGCAAAATTGTATATTGAACATATCTAGTAAAATGTATGCAGTGAAAATGAACCGAAATTTACAATATTAAACAGAAATATGAATTATGTTAATAGGTGGAAAAAAACTTGCATGCACCATAACGGCATCTGAAAGTAGATGGAGATTGAAACCTGCAATTTTAAGTACAACAAAATACATTCAAACATACAAAGAATAACACTTGAAGAAAAACATACATATTGATAAAACACATTAACAATTAGTATAACAAGAAAAACAACAATAATGCTACAAATTTCCTAAGAAGAAAATTAACAAAATAATTTTATATGCAGGTGTATATGTTTAAAAAATGTGCAAAACACATCAGCAGCTAAACTGAAAGCAAAATCAACATGCAGGGTTAGAGACATATGCAAAAGTATTACTTACCAGTCTTCAGTCCATCAGGGATTCTTGTCAAGCCTTCGTGATTTAGGATCTACAAAACCATCTCCTTCCAGAGATAAAGTTGTAAGGGGGCTGGGAGAACCACCACCGTTTCTCTGGCCTCAAGATGATGCTTAGAAGCCAGGTAACACACTCTCCCCAGCAGGTCATTCCACCTCTTCCTCTTTTCCTCTTGTGTGCGCACTTTGTTTGCTACACCATTCACTCTGTCAACTACTCGGAACCACATTTGCCTGTTCTGAGCTCTCGTTGTATTTTGTACTTGGGCTCCAAACAATTGTGGCTCTACTCTAATAATTTCATCCACCATGACTGACAATGCTCTCTCAATAAAATGGAGATGTCTCCTCCATCACGTTATGAAATATTAAACTTAAATGAATTTCATAACCCACAAGATAATAAATAGAAAAAGACAAAATGAATACGAAAAAGAGAAAGGCAAAAAAACCTTACTTCACTGAAAAAGTTGTCAGGGAACAATATTCTACTGCATCGGAATGACAAAGGTTCATGGTCTGAAATAGAGTGTGTTTTTTAGTATGGTATGCAGGTGAAAACAAGTAGCCAAAATACATCAGCTGTGTGATGCTAGCATCCATCCAAAAGCCTCAGGAATGGTACAATGTTGAACGCGTCCTGCGATGGAATTCTCCATTGGCAATCCGCCCCTAGGACAATGTCACCACAACTGTGAAATCTAAATAGGTTCGGGGCAATACTACCACCCTGATGGAGTAATTTTAGCCAGCAGAGGAGTCCGCCGCGTAGATAGCATTGAGCCGCTTACGTAATGGGAAACACTCCTTCAATGTGTAGAGTATTAGCCAGCCCACGTCTAAATAAAGTAGGTGGGAATTCGTCAGTTCGACAGAGCACTTGTAAATGCTGCCGCGAAGAGACGGTGGGAGTCCCACCAAGATCTAAATCAGGTCCTATGTCTTTGACCCTACATTGCAAATGCAAGTTTCTCCAATATGAACAAGAATACCATGTATGCAGTGACATTTTGCCTCTTGATCCATATGACTATTTTCGGGAAACAGCCATTACATCGCATGCGTAACAACGTTGTTACATCGCAGTACCATTACTACGCAAGTAGTTACAACGACTTGCTGTAGGGAGCGCTCTAAGATGAGGAATAGTATAATTTACTATTCCAACACCTTCCCTACTGTTGCACACACTGGAGTTGGATTAGTATATTTTACTATTCTACCATCCAGTGCCCCCTACAGCAAGTCGTTGTACCGACTTGCGTAGTAATGGTACGGCGATGTAACAACGCGGTCGTTGTAATGACTACATTTTAATCGTATGCGTTGTAAAAGCATGTGATGTAGAACTATATATTCCTATTTTCAGGGCAACTGGAATCATGCAGCAGGAGAGGGCCAAATTGTGGTGCAAAGTTGAGTAAATTATGCAGCATAATGCTGCACATTTTGTAATAGTATTACTTCATGCATTTGTCATTTTCAAACTTGGTAACACTGTCTGGGTAGTGGTTGCACCCCATATTACTGTGTCTAGTCTTTTAATGAGCATTTATATTATTGGCACCTGGGTGGATTCAGAGATTCTAAAGGAGATGCTATCAAGCACAAACTTCTTTGGGGAAAGATGGCACATCTTAATGAATGCTTGACACTGGCTCATGTAAATCATATATTGAGTCATCAGTGTTTGGGAATACAAGTTGCAGGGAATTCACTGACTGATGATGTCACAAAAGCAATTACTCATTCACATACAAGAGTGGATGGTGACATCATGGTTGCTGTCAATGCAGTGGCACGCCATTACGTAAAACATTTCCAGCAAAATACTCCTCTCTACTGAGTGCCCAAAACAAACCTTTTCGCAAATTCCCAGACTGGGTGATTGATACTAAACCAAGAAAAAAGTCCAAAATGAATCATAGCTGCTCATGAGGGTTTAAGTCTGCCCATGCAGGTGTGGTGGATACAGTTTCCTTACTACAAAAATGCTATTGGTGGCATGGTCTTTAAAACCAGAATAAGCAATATGTCCTCAGCTGTGATATTTGTCAGCAGATTAAAAGTTCCATTGCAGCTTGCCCACCGTAGACACCCCTCTAAGTTTAACAAAAACCTCTAAATGGTATCATCTGGATCACTGGGGACCTCTAAATTCGGATGGTTCATTAAAAAAAATTCTATTGGCAGGTGATTCAAGTACTAGATTTCTATGAGTGTGCCACAGTGATTGGCTGACACTCGAACAGTTATAGAAAATGTGCAAGTTTTTATTAGGACATATGCAGTAGCTGCATACTACTCATACCAGGACCCAGCATTTGCCTCTAAGAACTACTGGGATACCATGGGAACCCTGGGTGTTGCTGTGCATTATTCCTCTCCCTATCATCCTGAGGGAAGTTCAATGGTGGAAAGAAAACTGTGACTTAAATCAATCCTTAACAGCTAGAATATTAGGTGCAGGTCGTAGTTCGGTCTATCACTTGTATGGAATCCAGAGAGCTTTAAATAATCTGCTAAGAAGATACTTTGGCAGCCGGGCCCCTTTCTGAGATCATGTTTGGCATCTAGATACACTTTCCAGATCTTGATAATCCTGGCACAGTGGCAGGAGACAATCCTTCAGAATTAGAATGAAGGTTTCGTTATCTTAGAGGAACTACACCAATTCGGAGATAAGGGCACAAATTAAACTAATTGCCACTGACAAACTAAAGGTGCAACAAGCAACTTCTGGCTGGATTCCTAAAGCTGGAGATCTAGTTTGAGAGAAGAAACAAGAAAGAAGAAAGAGTTTGGTCCCTCATGCAGCGCACCAGTACCAAGACATTGCAGGTACCAGAACTTTGATTTGGCACAGCTTGCTGGTTGTAGAAATAAACGGTTTGTGTCAATTGATCTTGTCAAACTAAACCATCTAGTCAGTACTACACAGTAGGCCATGAAGACTCCTGGATAGTTACCTATCTCATCTCGCTACCATGCAGAAAATGCCTCTAAAAGCATTAAATAATACAGATATTTCTACAAACACAGAAGATACACAAACAATTATTTTACAGACTACAACTGCTACTCCAAACAACAATGTTGTTATTATGAACCACCTTTGGTCCCTAATTTTGCACAGACTGCTTTTGGCAATTTGTCTACATTGATAATTTTATCCACCAAGGTCATATATTTGGATACTTAGTGAATCAATGAGAGAGCAAGGGCATAAGGGGCACGTCCTGTTCCCCTGGTGCGTAATATATTTAAACAATGTGGACTGGCCCACTATGTGTGTGTAATTAATTAATTTTATTTTAGTCACTGTTTTTGTGGCCTGAATTAGGACCCATTAGGTGCTATTAAAAGACCCCTCACACACCAACCTGGTTGGTGTCATGCTTCATCATCGGGGTCCCAACCAGGTGGCCCAATGCCACCTGGTTGTGCTGCGACGCCTGATTACAGCGGAGCAGGTGTGGGTGCAGCAATGTGATGTGATGTGAATCTAAAATAGTTAAATATACCTTTGTATTTTAATGTTGGCGGCCCAGGGAATCGTTTAAAATATGTGTGGTGCAACTACTAAAGGAGTAATTTTCCTATGAGTAGGCTTATGTGTGGCGATCTACATGTTTCAGCCCCCTTGTATAATTAATGGGGCTTTCTTCAGGACCAGGCGGTGCAAAGTGAGTGGCAAAAGGTGAAAATTGCCACGTGAGAAAAAAAGTCTTATCCCTACACACTCGCTAAGGTGTGTGGAAAAGAAAAATGTTGGCGTACTCACAGACTTTTTGGAGTAGCAAGAAATTCCTGTGGGGAAGAAAAGACAATTACAAAACATATATGGTTTCGCAACATGAAATGCAATCCTAAACATTTATAACAGCGTCATGCATTTGTCATCTTAGAAGGCCATGATGGTGACTAATATCTGGCTCATGCGGAAAGGCATGCATGGATTCTGTGTTGCAAGCCTGTATCAATAAAATATGGAGCAATGGCTGTGGTTTTCTTCGTAAAGCAGTAGAAATGTCAGTGGAGCGCTGTGTATCAACAGCTGTGCACTATGGCTGCGTGGTCTATACAGCCAGGAGATATAACTGTGTCAGTGGTGCACATCGTGTGTACGAGAGATTGTGGCACAGGTGCGAGCTGAAGGGCTACTGGGGAGAAGACCCAGCGGTCGGTGGCACTCTGCATGCTTTTATTGATGGCATGCATTTGAGTGAATGAATTGGACACCCAAAAACTGCCCCGAACATTCTCGTACAAAACCGCAATAGTTGCGGTGTGTATAGTGCAACCTGAAGAGTAAAGGAGAAGTTAAAAGCGTGCACCAATATTTCCAATGCTAAAAGGTATTAAGCAGAAATCGGGGCTCGGGGAAGAGGCATATCCATGGTCCAATCTGGAAAAAAAGTAAGAGTCCTGCTGTGAGCTATATTGTGGCAATAAGATCACTGGCGGTGCAGCACCGGATCATACACAAGGCCTTACTTGGGAGTGATGTGTCCTCGTCTGAAAACCTAACTGTGTTCCCCCGTGGTCCCAGCTGGTGCCTGGGTGCCGTGGTCTGCAGTTTAAATGGCAAGCGCTACCAATCTAGTACGTGCGCCGGGCCCTTCCAGGAATCACTGTGGCTCGGAGATCCCGAGAGGACGCATATGCACGGACATGCGCAGTTGGCCTGGGATCTAGAGTCTGCTAAAGTGGCCATATTGGAGCGGTGTAATGTGCTAGGTACCGCTTGGAGTAGATGTAGTTGGCCAGTAATGTGCGTGCTAAATTGAAGAGTGGAGAATGGTCAAGAGTTAAGGTTTGCTACTCTGACTCTTCGGGGAAATTGTAACCCCCCAATGGCTTTAGTGTTCAGACACATGGCAGTAGGGAAAGAACATTGCGAAGGGTATGTAGGGCAATTGCCTTGTGTTTCGCTGCAGCAAGAAACGAGTATAAGTGTAACTGAGCGAAGGGGTTACGCTAGTCCAGTTGCATAGTAGAGTAGTGCAGGGGCACTTTAGAAGTGTTGAATTGGATATTATACTCTATGTGTATGTCGCATTACAGTGCTGGTAAGGCGAACAGCGTGGGGGACCACAGTGACATGTTGGTGTGGTTACACCTGAGATGGAGTAGGTGCAAGGATGCAGAGTGGTCCCCGGGAGTCTGGGACAGGTGGTTTCAGTTTTTAGCGTCTGCTGATGCTGTTCTACCGGATATTGTCATTAAGGCCAGTTTTGTGGCTGGAAGGACGGTAAATCCATCTTTGTTCCTTGAGCAGTAACTGTTGCTGGATATTAGGCATGTTGGGGTCCATGGTTTTAATGATGACCCAACTCATGTCATTGGTCATGTGTCCTACTTCTAGGAAATGGTTGGTCATTTTAGTTGTGTTCTTTTTGCACCGTATTGTACTCCGGTGTTCGCATATGCGTGTTTTGACTTTCCTGTTGGTCATCCCGATGTAGGTAAGGTTGCAGGGGCATACTATGCGGTATATCACATGTGCTGTGTTACAGTTGGTGTGGGAGCGCAATTCACATGTCTTGCCAGGCTCCAAGTCCAGTATTTTGGTAGTGCTTGTTAGGTGGCATACGCTGCAGTTGCCACACACAAAATGGCCCACGATTTTCAGGAGGCCCCATGCATTGAGGACAGTGTTATCTTTTCTCTGGATAGGTGGTGGTCTTGTAGATACAATGGCATCTTAGATGGATTTTGCTTTTTTGTGCGAGATGAGGGGTGGGTCCCATTTGAGGTTTCCTGTCCCAATGATCTTCCAATGTTTTTTTTATTATGTTGGAGTCTTGACTGGAAACTGCGTTGAAAGTGGTAATGCATGTTAGGGGTGTGGGTCTGGCATCACGTGCGTGTACCTCAATCAGTCCCTCACGATTTTGGTTTCGAGCTCGTTTTCTCGCTTTTTCTGTGATCCGTCTGGGGTATCCACGGTCTCTGAGTTTCTTGCTCAAGTCTTTGGCTGGCTCCTTGAAGTCTGTGACGTTGCTGCAGTTTCTCCGTAGCCGCAAGTATTGCCCGAAGGGGAGATTCTCCCTCAGAGGCCTGGGGTGAAAACTGGAGAAATGTAGCAGTGAGTTGTGTGCAGTGGGTTTGAAATGTGTTTTGCTTTTCAAGTAGCCACTCTCGGCCTCTATGTCGAGGTCCAGAAATGTTGTTTTTTGCGGGTGGAAACGGTGGGTAAATTTGAGGTTGTGGTCACAAGTATTAAGCCATTGGCAGAATGTAATGAGTGATCCAGTGTTGCCTTCCCAAATGATATCGTCTATGTAGCGTTTGTAAAATTTGATCTCAGGGATTCGTGAGAGATGAATTAAGTTTCAAAGTGGTGTACATACAGGCCCGCTATGCTGGGGGCGAAAACGCTCCCCATAGAAGTACCGTATTTTTGGAGGTATAGTTGACCTTCAAACTCGAAGAAGTTGTCTTTTAGTGTGAGTTTTGCGCAGTCCTAAATGAACTTGGTTGATGTGCGGTATTGCCCTTCTGTTTTCTCCAGGGCAATTTCAAGGACTCTCAGGGTGTCGTCTTGTGGGAGACTTGTGTAGAGGCTCTCCACGTCGAGGCTAACTAGAAACGAAGTCTCTGGGTTGTATGGCAGGCCTTTTAGTAGTCTGAGGAGGTCCTTCGTGTCCTGTAGATAGATGTTGGTGGTTTTGACCATAGGCTGGAGGAAGTGGTCGCAGTAACGTGACAGTGGTTCGAGCTGGGACCCAATGGCCCGATAAGATGGGACGGCCAGAAGGTGGTGTTCGGATCTTATGAATCTTAGGTTCTATGTAGAAGTAGGGAACTTTGCCTTCTGTGGTGGTAAACAATTTGGCTTCACTAGGTGTTATAAGACCTGCGGCCTCTGCTTCTTCTACCAGGTTGTTGATGCATGATTTCAGGTTATCACTGGGATCTTGGTTGAGTTTTTCATAATATTTTGTGTCACTGAGTAGTCTTATGCACTCTTTTTGGTAATCTTCTTTGTTCATAACGACCATGCCTTCCCCTTTGTCGGCGGGTTTTATGACAATGGAATCATTGGATCTCAATGACTGGATTGCTGCTCGTCTTCAGTTGTGGTGTTCTGAAACGTGTGGTCCTCATTGAGCTCTTCAATGTCTCTGAATACTGCTTGTTCGTATACTGTTATTTCTGGTGGAATGGCAGTAGGGGGCGGCATGAAGGTAGACTTGACTCTGAATAGGGTGACCCTTTCAGCTTCCTGGGTTGCGGCCAGTGCAGAGTTTTCAAAAAGGGCTTTAAGTTTCAGTTTTCTGAAGAATGTCGCTAGTTCGCAATGTAGCTGGAATTTATCCAGCCTGGCCATAGGTACGAGCCCAAGTCCTATCTCCAGGACTGTCTGTTCATTTTGTGTTAGATTGTGGGACGAGATGTTAATGACCAAGCTAACCTCGTGCTGGGTCCTGGTTGCTGGTCTTTTGACTTCCTCCTCGTCAGGGCTCCCTCGTGTTGATCCTCTCCCCAGTGTACTTGGTTCCCTCGGCGTCTTCTCCCTTGGCCTCGTGGGCCTCCCCTAAAAAAGGGAACCGTTGGTTCTGGTTTGGGTATGGATGTAGTGATGGGGGTCCGAACGGCATGTTCCAGCCATATCCATATGGTGGATGCATTGGTGGGTACTGTCCAGGATAATGCATATTGGGTCCTGGTGGTGCTGGTGTCCACGGTTGTTGCCATCCTGGGTTTCTACCCCTTCCTTGCTGTTTCCTCCTATAACTACTTGAGCTGGAGTTACTGCTTCCAGATGAATCTTCATCCGAGGATCCTCCTGAAGGGAAGTTTTTTGGAGCTTTGTAGTCAGTGTCAGAGTAGGGGTATGTTTTGGAGTATGAAAACTTTTTTAGATCCTTCTGAAACTTATTGATCTTGCTTTGCATCAGGCTTTCTTTGTATTCGTTGATTTCTTTGTTGGTCTCATCCAGTCGTTTTTTTGTAAGAGGTGAGAGGGGCTTTGAAGTGCGATTCGGTGGCCTGAATTTCAATGAGGATGGCATCAGAGAGGCGTTTGGCTGTCTGGATTATCAGGATAATCCAATCTCTGGTGCACCTCCACGCTATTTGTGCCCAGTCTTTGCGGAAGTTGGCGTCATCCAAAAAGATACATGGTGCATTCGTCACTTTAAGGCCTCTCGGGGCAGTGTTATTTCTTAAATATTCTGTAAGGATTATCCCGTGGAGGATGGTTCTTATGCGGTTACTTTTTTCTCATTCAGACTCTCCCAGTCTGCTGTTTGTGCAATGGATGTTGCCACATTAAAGTCCGCCATGAGTGGGGGGTTGGCTAGGATGCTGTTGACGTCATCTAAGGTAAAGCCCAAGCCTGGGTTTTCTGCCATGGTTTTAGTCAGATATTGGTGCGCTGGAATGCGTAAAAACAATGGTAGCTCAAAAAAGGAAGAGCTCGGGGGCGTGGCTACGCGGGCGAAGATGGTGGACGCAGCTTGCTAAAGCTCCCACCGGCCCGTTCTTTATCCGAGTACTTATCCTTGCTTCCTGACCCGATTCCATCACCCACACCACCGGCAAGAAGAGCGGAAGGCAGGTGGAGTCGCCCGCTGTATCCTTTGGGGCTCCCGGATCGCTGGCGGAGCCGTGCCCGGCGACATCACTCTGCGGCCTAGTCCCTGCAAAGGAAGCCGGGGCATCGAGTTTGGCGCACCCCGGCTGGGGGATCTTCGCGCCGACCCGTCATCATCCGCTTCCCCGGGGCTGGCGGAACTCCCCTTCCTGGCGGAACACTGCGCTGCTGAGGGGACCCTCCGGTAGTGAGGGGGGCCTGCTCTGACGTCTGGAGAAGGCTGGAGGGAGTCGCGGCCTACTTCGGGGCCGGGAGACCGGGACCTCGATTTTCGGAGGCCTCCGGGGATACCGGCGGTGGAGTGGCTGCCGGGGCTTGCCTGGGCTAGTGGATCGCTCGACTGGCGGACTGACCCTAGGTGGCGGTGGCTCCGTGGAACTGTGGCTGGGTGCCTGCCGACCTTGCTGCACTTGTGGAACAGGCTTGGAGGTCCTGGGAGGAGCAGAGGCCTACATCCTGGTCGGTAAGCCGAGACCGGGGCCGGGTGCACGCGAGATTGATGCTGACCAAAAGAGATATATCTATGCCTCCGTGACGGTGGTGATTGCGGTCGGCTGAGTGGTACACCGCTGTGCTGCTCTCTGGTGCGGACCCCCCCCTGACCATTTCACGACCAGTGGCACAGAGCTTGATTGGGGTGGCCGACGGGCTCCTTGGTTCCCCCCTGGGTCGTCCTTGCAGAGGGCAGAGGTGGTGCAGGCGGGACGCCCGAGGCCTTAAGGACCCTGTGGAATCGGAGGCGGACCACTGAGTGACCCACGGTTGCCCAGCCGGGGGGGAGTCGGGGAAGCTGCCTGGCGATTTATTTACGCTGACCCGTCGGCGCTGCCCAGACCTGGTGGGGAGCTGCTTTGTCTCCGGGGGCTGCGGGTCCACGGACAGATCCACGTGTTGGTGTGGGAGGGCCACCCCCGCCCCCTCTGTGGACCTCTTGATCCTGTGCTTCACAGTTCCACGCAACTATGACCAGGGGAGGTGGTGGCCCGGCCAAGCAAGGGCCCATTGACAAGTTTACAGGGCCCAGTGGGGGCACTGGAGCACCCGGCGGTGGCGGAGGAACTGGGCCGGATAATGCGGCACTTATGGAGGCGATCACCCAGTCCAGAGATATGCTGGACGCGAAGATTGGTGCAGTGGGTGCAGACGTGACTCTGCTGCGACAAGATCTGCGGAATGCTGTGGAGCGGATTACAGAAACTGAGTCGAGGATATCGGTAGTGGAAGACGATGTGGGGACCCTGAAACGGAAAATGGCGGCGATGGAACATGCCCAAAAGAACCTCGCGACCAGGGTGGAAGATGCTGAAGGTCGCGCACGTAGGAACAACCTACGCTTCGTTGGATTTCCGGAGCGATGCGAGAAGGACAATATGGAGCTGTTTCTGACCCAATGGCTGGAGAGCTGGCTCCCCACAGGGGCCCTTTCCACTTGCTTTGTGATTGAACGTGCACATCGCGCCTTGACTCAGCGGCCGCCGGAGGGGGAGCGACCCCGGGCAGTCATCGCCAGATTGTTGAACTATCATGATCGGGATGTGATTCTCCGAGAGGCGAGAGCCAGAGGCACCATCATGTACGAAAATCGGAAGATCATGATCTTTCCTGACTATACCAAGTTGGTGCAGCAGCAGCGTCGCTCCTTCCTAGACGCTAAGGCCAAATTGCGAGGATTGAAGATTCAATATTCCTTGTTGTACCCGGCCCGCCTGCGGGTTATCTATCAGTCCCGAACCCACTTCTTCGATTCCCCGGAGGAGGTCTTCCAGTGGACCGACGAGTCGGTGCCGATCAGGCCACATGCGCAGCCGGGTCTGAATCCTGGTGCCCCTGGAGGTTCGACGCAGGATGGACAGGGTAAGCCGGCCCGACATGGCCGTCAGCGGAGGTCCCGGTCGAGGAAGAGGTCCGCCTCTGCCGGCGCGACCCAAGATAAGGGGACTGTTGCATCCGACCAATCTGACGATAATAGTTGAGTCCATGGGTGAGATTGCACTGCTGCGGCTACCTCGAGTGACTGGGAGGCCCACGGTTGGGCTTCATCCCTAGAAGTGTGGGCACTGTTTTTGATGCTAACTCTCGGGAGGTTTTGTTGTAATTTGGGTGGTGGTGAAGGGTTTGGAAGGGACTTACTAGGGCCTTCGACTACCACGCGCAGTGGTTGTTGGCTGAGGGAGGGGTGGGTATTGCTGTTCTTAAGGGGTGTTGGGATCCATTGGTATGGTTAGTCTTGGGCCCTCTGTTTTGGACCCGGGGCGGCCCATGCCGCGACAGGTACTTCAATGTTCTATGGAGTATGGGGATGGGGGGTGTTGGCAGCAGGGTTTGGGGACAGGACATGTGGGCGCAGTGATGACTGGGAAAAGTAGACCTATTGGGGTAGTTTCTGTTGATGTTGGGAGGGTCTGGGAAGGGCGGGGGGGGTAATGCACGTGCTGATTGTTATTGACCTGAAGACAATGCGAGGTGGGTGGAAGTGGCACAGGAGGCATACTTATTGGACCTCGATTGACTATGGCTGATTTGACTCATAGACTCCCCGGCGAGTACCTACGGATCATCACTTGGAATGTCAGGGGGATGCTGGATGCCGTTAAAAGGGGGGCTGTTTTGCGTTGGGGGAAGAGGGAGGCAGCGGATGTACTCTTGCTCCAAGAAACTCACATGTTGGGCACTAAAGTACTTAGTTTACAGAGGTTTGGATACCATCAAGTCTTTCATGCTGGGTTCGCCAGGGGCTCTAGAGGTGTTGCTATTCTGGTGCACCGCAGGGTGGCCTACGTCCATGAGAAGCAGTGGGTGGACCCTCAAGGCCGCTATGTCTTTATTAGAGGGATGTTGGGCACAGAGCCGATAGTTTTTGGAAGTGTGTATGCTCCCCCCCCCTGCAGTGGGCCCTGTCCGAGAAATTGTTTAAGGTGTGGGAGGATATCCCGGAGTCCTTGGCGGTGATTGGAGGGGACTGGAATGAGGTGATGGATGTGTGTGTGGACCGTCAGAGGCGACAGGGGGTGCTTGCTGGCCCTTCCCCTAATTCCCCTACCCGGCTACAGGCCACGGCTGAGGTACAGGGATGGGTGGATGTGTGGCGACATTTGCATCCAACGGTGCACGAATACACATATGTCTCTGCGGTGTACGGCTCGTTCTCGAGACTGGACTATATGTTTGTGCCTGGAATGTATCTGCATAGGGTGCGCGAGGCTGCGATACGTCCGAGGGGGCTCTCAGACCACTCCCCAGTGTCAGTCACGATAGAACTGCTAACGAAGCGGCAACCCTTCAGGTGGAGGATGTCGGCGTGGCACCTACAGCAGCCCACCTATGTCCAACATCTACGAGAAGCCGTTGCACACTACTGGCGGGAAAATCTAGTGGGTGATATGGATGTGGAGGTGGTTTGGGAGGCCATGAAACCTACTATACGGGGGGTGGATATTGCATGGTGTGCCGAGGCCCGCCGTAGACGACGAGAATCGACCGCTACAGCTGCCAGACTTGTAGAAGACCTAGAACACAGTAGTAGGGGAGGGGGGGATGAGGTGGCACTACGGTTGCTCCTCCAAGCACAACAGTCGTACGCCTCTATCATGATGGAGGAGGCTAAACTGGCGTGGCTGGCCACGCGGAGCAGAATATACCAATGGGGAGATAAATCCAGTACCATGCTCCATAGGCTATGTCAGCGCCATCTCCAACCGGTTACGTTGCCGGGCCTCACTGATGACAGCGGAGTGGCGATTATGGACCCAGCTGCGCTTGCAGCGAGTTTTGCTGGTTATTTCCAGTCACAATATGCCCCACAAGATAATCTTCACGCAGACGATATAGCTACATTTATTGACGACTTGCCGCCCCGGGCGGTGTCTGACGAGGCCAGGAAGGAACTTGAAGCTCCCCTTACGGCCGAGGAACTTGGGGAGGCACTGGGTCAACTTAATGCGGGGAAGGCGCCGGGTCCAAATGGCTACCCCTGTGAGTTCTTTAAGAAATTCCAGCTCCTCCTGGGGTCCCATTATCGAAGTACACTGGAGGTTGCACGAGAGCGGGGCAGATTGCCTCCGGACTGGCGGCACGCCGAGATCGTGGTCTTCCAGAAACCTGGTAAACCCCCAGACAGGCACGACTCGTATCGCCCCATCTCATTGCTTAATGTGGAAGCCAAAATACTGGCAAAGGCACTAGCGAACCGCTTACTCCCATATATGGTGGAGTTGGTTCATCCGGACCAGGCAGGTTTCATGCCACACCGTGCGACACGACACAACATCCGACGTGCGCAGGCGGCGGTTGACGCGATGGGGACACTGGGGGACAGAGCGGCTTTGCTCTTAGCAGACATCCATAAGGCGTTTGACTCTGTTAGCTGGGCGTACCTTTTTGCACTCCTGTCCCGCCTCAACCTAGGCCCAGTGTATCTGTCTTATATTTCATTGCTCTATACTGATATCACGGCGGCTGTCAGGATTGCCGGGGCCACTTCGGAGGTGTTCTCCATTGGACGGGGGACCCGTCAGGGGTGCCCCTTGTCCCCGTACCTGTTTGCTCTGGCCATGGAGCCTCTGGCTTCCTGGGTGCGCATAGATGCCCAGCTTCGGGGTTTTGTCTGGTCCGAGACCCTTTTCGACAGGATTGCCTTATACGCGGACGACGTCCTCTTCTTTCTCACGGATTTGCGTCTCTCGGGGCCCCGAGTGTTAGAAATCATGCGCATATTTGGAGAGGTCTCGGGTCTCTGCTTGAATTTAGGCAAGTCCACCCTTTGGGTACTGGGAGGCGCGGCGGAAATAGACCCCTGGGCGATGGACTTGCAGCATGCCACTGAAGGTCTGAAATATTTAGGGGTGTTCCTTTCCGAATCCACCCATGTTACGTGGGAGCGCAATATTGTACCCGTGTGGGACAAAGTTCAAGAGGATGTCAAGACCTGGTCCCGAATGCCCCTCACCATCTTTGGTAGGTCAGCGATATTTAAGATGGTAGCTCTTCCGCGTCTTTTGTACCAACTACAGAATTACCCTCATCCTATTCCTCCCCAGTGGTTTCGGCAGGCTAATTCTGCCTTGAGTCGCTTTCTGTGGGTTGGAGGCGCGGCTCGAGTGGCACTAAAGACATGTTTCCTTTCCACGTATTGTGGTGGCTTGGCCACCCCGGATCTATTATCTTATTATCAGGCCTCGCAGCTGCTCGTACTTAATGAGTGGAGGTATGGCGACAGAGGGGACCCAACATACGCCCTGGAGCGCTCCTTGATGGGTGATCATACATTACACACGATCCTCTACTCGGCCCGGCTGCGGCGGGGGTTGCCATGCGTTACGAAGGTGGTCTTTGCGGTGTGGCGACAGGCATTACGTCGTATGGGTTGGTGGGGTAGGCTAACAGCTGAGACACCGCTATGGCACAATGGACGCCTACCCGAACTGATGACGCTCTCCGGGTTTGATGGCTGGGAAGCCATAGGTATCTCAATGTTGGGACATGTCATGTCCGGTACTACTCTTAAGTCCTTTCAGGAACTCAGCACGGAGTTCAATATGCCCCAAACTCAGTTCTTTCGTTACTTACAATTCCGGCATGCACTTACACCAAGCATTGCGGACCTGGACTCACTCCCGGAGTTTAGCCCCATTGAAGCGAAGGTGTTCATGGGAGACCTTGGTACTAAGAAGATCTCTCGCATCTACCAGTCGATGGTGACCCACTGCTCATCCACCCTGCTCCCTCTGAAAGCGGCCTGGGAGGTTGACGTTGGTCCTCTAGATGAGGATGACTGGAGGGAAGCCCTAGAGTCCCCGCGCGGAACTGCAATAGCGATGCGGCTTCGCCTGATTCAATTCAAATATCTCCATAGATCTTATTATACCCGAGAACGACTCTGGAGGGCGGGACTGATTAGCTCCCCGGAATGTCTGCGGTGCGGAGCGGCTGTGGGTACGCTGATACATACTGTGTGGTCATGCCCTCGACTGATTGGATTCTGGAGGGGCGTATGGAATTGCTTGTCTGAGGTTTTGGGTTGGGACCTCCCACGCACTCACCGTCTGGGCTTACTCCACGTACTCGAAGGAGTTGGTGGGAACATATACAAGCGCCACCTGTTGCTACTAGGACTGGTGGTGGCCAAGAGAGACCTGGCCAGAGCATGGAAAGGAGTCCGAGCCCCCCCCCTGTGTGCATGGAAGGCTGCCCTGGATTACTATATGGGACTGGAGCGGCCGATTTTTGAAGCGAGAGGCTGCCCCCGTAAACATTTTAAGATCTGGAAGAGGTGGGCGGAATATAGGGGGTTGCCGCTTGATCCCCCTGCGGCGAATGAGGAGGAGTTCTAGGCAGAGGTTCTGAGAGGGCCTCATTACTGTGTCATACCTCACGACCGTTAACAACTGTGTTTTCATTCTACACGTGCATGGGGTTAGGGTGGGATAAGGGGTGGGTAGTGGGGTAGTTGGGCCTTTGGGGATGTTGGGAGGGATAGGGGTAAAGGGAAGGGTAGCCTACTTTGCTTTATTCTCAATTTACTTAGCATTACAATGACAAACATACAATGTGTTACAATGTTTGGTGGCACTCTCCTGATTGTGGGGAACCACGGCTCTTGCTCTGCCTCCCTTCAATTGAATAATACAAATTTTGTTGTGAAAAATTTTGTTGTGAAAAAAAAAAAAAGGAAGAGCTCTCGCAGCTGTGCGCTGCAGAATACTTGGTGAATCAATGAGAGAGCAAGGGTATAAGGGGCTCGTCCTGTTCCCTTGATACATAATATATTTAAACAATGTGCACTGGCCACTATGCGTGTGTAATTAATTAATTTTATTTTAGTCACTGTTTTTATGGCCTGAATTAGGACCCACTAGGTGCTATTAAAAGACCCCTCACACACCAACCTGGTTGGTGTCATGCTTCATCATCCTGGTCCCAACCAGGCGGCCGAATGCCACCTAGTTGTGCCCTGGAGGTATCTGAATGCAACAGAGAGGGTTTTGCCTTATCATTTTAACACACACACAAAGACTAATGGCAAAAATGCAACTTACACAATATGTTAACACAGAACATTTAGAAAAATTGCCATTTTGAGTAGCAGAAATGCTATCAGCAGTATGGTTATATCTTATTGTCCATATCAATGTTTCATTTTACAGCTTGTTTGAAACACTTTCAAGTAGGCAGATATGAAGCTTCAGGGGAGACTTTTTCTCACACGAGACCTGGGTTCTGCCTTTTGATTACAGATGCTAGAGTGGAGAAACAAAAGTGTATTCAAGCTGAAATGAATGTGAAACTTCATTCAACCATTCATTAATTTGCAAAGAGGTGACACTCCATGGGGTGTGTAATTCATCCATTGCCTATTTGGCGTGTTATCGGAAAGGTGTTCTAGCTGCCTTGATTCAGCCAGTGGTCCGGTTGCTTTCAAATGTAAGTTATTTGATGCTGAATGACCAAAGTTGTTGTGGAATGAAACTGATAGCGCCATATGTGGTGATAGGTTCCAATATTGTGACCTGTTGTAATAACGTGTTATTTACACCCACACACACAAGTAGGTATGTTACCTTGTGATCTACAATTCTTATTTTAAACATTAAGTTTGATGAGTTAAACTGACTGAAAGCCTTATTGTTTCAAAAGGACGTTGCTCTCACTTCTGCTAGAGAGATGTTTGATTTTAAAGTTGCAATGTCATCTTCTGAAATACTGCACACAAATCTGCCACAACATTTTGGGGAACTTGTGCACCACATATTTAATGCTTCAAATACCACAGGAGTGGTACACTTTTTTAAAGTGATTGGGTCTGGCTTTGTCCCCACATTCCAGACTGTATTCAGAGTGATTGCGTCCTTTTTGCACTCTTTGGTTTCCAGTGCATTTGGAGGTATACCTCTTGTGTTATTCCTGGTAGTTTGAATCTTGGTTCTCTTTTTGTTGCTCTACAATGGATGTTGCACCTTGAGGTCTACTGGTAATGGACTTACCACACCTCCTGCTGTGTTGTGAACGCATGATATAGTGGAGTGTCTTTACTACAGAAACTGAATGACAACAAGTATTTGTCTTTTAGACCAATATGGTTATGATGTGGCAGCCCATGTTCCACTGTCTGCTGAGCCCTTTCAAGTGCGGCCTGGACATATGTCTTGCGATACAACTGGTTCAATCTACAGATATGTGTCTGCAGGTGCGTCCATTTAGAGCTCATCTTCAGTGCGGTCCTATGAGACTACCATTCCTGAAACCTAGCTCATTCACTATGGTTACACTGCCTGCTGGCACTCCATCAGTATCTGCTGTTTGGACTGGATTGGACTGGATTTGACCACGTTTGTTCTTTGGAATTTGCTTTTCAGGCCACTGTGGTGAAACATCGTCTACAGATGCAGGTTCTTTCCTGGATTCCGGAGACTCTCCAAACACACTCTTCCTCTAGCCAAAGGGAGTGTTTGAACGGTTGAACAGGGCCCACGCTAGAGTCCCCATGTTAACTGTAATTTTAACTTTATATCTTTTTGTAATGATCACATTTTACATGCTTTGCACATACACGATATTGTACTTAGAAATTATTCTGCTGCAGCACATTACTTAGTAAGCATATTATCATGTTGCTGTACACTCTATTCAAGGCTAAGAACATTGAATGGGATGCCCTTGCATTTCGTTGTCCGGTTCAGGAAAGCCTTAAGACTAACCATCACATCAGGTCTGCACTTTTGACACACTGTGATTAGAACAGTACTTTTATTATATAAACTGCCTCTGAGCCAAATTCAGCAGAGGGTCCCTTCTGCCAGGATTGTCCTCGAACGCTGTGTACTGTGACAGAAAAGCAGCCCTGCTGACTCCAACCTTCATCTTGCAAAGGATGATAGCCTGCTATATACTAGATGAGATTACTCATACATCATACAGAGGTATGAAGGTTAGGTTGTCCCAATAAATCTGACAGAGTGTACTCCCATTATGCTTTCGATAGTGTAGGTAGCATTAGATAGGAGAATAACTATAATCATAATCATACAGTACTGTTATAATGGTAGAATTGTTTCTCTTTTTCTTCATTCTGGTGATGCTTGTTGTAGAGTCTTGCAAATTAGAAATTATAGAACTCTTTTGTCTCCAGATGGACTCCGTAGAACTGTGATGTAAGTGTTAGAGCGGAATGTACTGAAGGCTGGTTTAGAATGTTGAGAATGCAGTTACACACAGAAGAATAAAGGCGTTTATTAATATTCATCTTGTTTTTCATTTGCAAGAAGCTGTTGAGAAAGAACTTGAATTGTTACTTAAGCATGATATTATTGAGCGTTCCACTGGTCCGAAGCCATGGGTTTCTCTCATTGAAGTAGTGCCCAAAACGAACAGTGAAGGAGCAGTACGCATATGCGTTGACATGCATCTAACTAACAAGGCAATTGAACGAGAATGACATCCAGGTCCACACATTACTGACACGATAACTAAATGGTGCAAAGGTCTTCTCTCGTCGTGATTTAAATAAAGGTTAGCATCAGCTAGAACTTGAAGAAGTGTGCAGGTACATTCCAACCTTTTCTACACAAGTTGGTCTGTTTCAATACAAAAGACTATGGGAGTGATTCTGATCTTGGGGGTTTGCGAACTGCTGTCGCTGTGTGGCGGCCCAACTGCCCACATCCCTGGTGGTTTGACCACCGGATCACGGAGTGAAGGTACAAGTAGCCAAGCGACCCCTGTCTAGTCCAACATTCGTGCCACTGGTGCTGCCGCAGGAGAGGTGGAACAAAAGGGGGTGGTGATGGACGGAGCATCTGAACCAATCAAACACTCACACCCAGTCAACAGATCTGGGTTTAATCCATCACCGTTCTTTAGCCCACTCTGCCACCCCAGTTCAGACATGGCCATATGCAAATCAGTCTGACCCTGTTCCTCATGGGAACAGTCCAGCCCGAACTGCCAAGCCATGCCTTCCCTGGACCGGAAACAAGCTTCTGAGGACCGGTTTCTGGCATTTCAGCCGTCTTCAGCCCGGCTTGCTTGAATCCAGTGCAAAGTGAGCAAGGGACTCACGGGTGAGCATACCCTGCCAACTTATGGCGAACAAAGTGGTACAAAAAGGGGTACAAAAGGGGGTGGTGATGGACGGAGCATCTGAACCAATCAAACACTCACACCCAGTCAACAGATCTGGTGGAGAGGTGGAAGCAGCGAATGGTGGCGTGCCGGAATTGTTTGCACTAGCCAGATCATGACTTGCCTTACCGCTGACATTTTACTGGCGCAGACTCTGCCATGTGTGAGTCAGAAGTAAGGCAAGTAAAATGTCCAAATAATGACCATGAGGGCATATGTGGCCTCAGGTTATATCACTGGTAGATATTTAAAGTGCTCTAAGTTTGTCAGGACAGACAGCACCATGCCTACAAGCTGCTTGTTCATTGTGGGCATCACACCACGACTGGCTGAGAGCACAGTCCGGGTGTGCCCAGCAGTGCAGTGTGTGGGCTGCATTGGAATCTGGCTTGGTCCTCCGTTGTGCAACTGCCAGCCCTAATGTAATATCATAATATGGTGTACGGGGTAGTAACACAACCATGATAGTAATCACCCCCCAAGGTTTGGTGTGTCATCTACTGTAGAACTGTCATTTAACAGCTTGAATGTGTTCAATAACAGTGATGATACATTGTTTTTTGCAGCTGTATGAAAAGAACAAAATAAAGAGGATGTAGCCTTATGGCTAGAGCAGTCGACCTCGGTGCGGGGGAACTAGATTCGAGTCTTGGCAACGACACTCAACATCCTGTGATTCTGGGCAAACACTTAGGGGGCCAATTCCGATTCGGGAAAAACCGCTCTGAATAGCCGTTCGGAGCGTTTTTCCCATACGAATCGTACCCTGCAGCTTTCCCCGTACGTACGCCGAAGTACAATTCGTACCAGGAGCCGTCTTCCGTACGAGTCGTACAGAGACTGTACGACTCTAATCTCCGTACGATTCTCCCTCGGAACCCGCTGTACACGACATCTGTACGGTTCGCGGCTGGTTTTTACGACCCAGCAAGTACGATACGTGTCGTATACACCGTACGACCCTTTTTCTACGGGAGCTGAAAACAGCCATAAAAGCAGAGTTCGTGCTGAAACAGGTACAGAACGGCCCCCCCGGGTACGGTGCATACCCCCCATGATCGCAGGGGTACGCACCGTACCCCATGATCGCAGGGGTACGCACCGTACCCCATGTACGATGGGTGTACGAGCCGTACCCCATGTACGATGGGTGTACGAGCCGTACCCCATGTACGATGGGTGTACGAGCCATACCCCATGTACGATGGGTGTACGAGCCGTACCCCATGTACAATGGGTGTACAAGCCATACCCCATGTACGATGGTTGTATGAGCCGTACCCCATGTACGATGGGTGTACGAGCCGTACCCCATGTACGATGGGTGTATGAGCCGTACCCCATGTACGATGGGTGTACGAGCCGTACCCCATGTACGATGGGTGTATGAGCCGTACCCCATGTACGATGGGTGTACGAGCCGTACCCCATGTACGATGGGTGTACGAGCCGTACCCCATGTACGATGGGTGTATGAGTCGTACCCCATGTACGATGGGTGTAGGAGCCGTACACCATGTACGATGGGTGTACCTGGGGTACGGCTCGTACACCCATCGTACATGGGGTACAGCTCGTACACCCATCGTACATGGAGTACGGCTCGTACACCCATCGTACATGGGGTACGGCTCGTACACACCATGATTGCAGGGGTACGCACCGTACCCCTGTGATCATGGGATGTACGGACCGTACGGTATGTATGTGTTTGTGTGCTTTTCCGTACGACTCGCCCTTACCTGACGTGGACCGTACGAATCGCGTCCTCATACCCCGGTCCGGATCGTACTCGTCGGGTCGTACAGCATGTGTACGAGTCGTACGGCATGTGTATGAGTCGTACGGTTCACGGTTTCAGCCTTGCAATATGTAGGGATCGCGACAATTTGGACGGATTCACGGAATACGGATCGTACTACGCGACTCGGACGGACGGGTACGATTTATACGGAGAGGGCTCCGGATACAAATCGTACGGACGGTTTTTTTCCCGAATCGGAATCAACCCCTTAATCTCCCCGTGCCTAACAAAAAATGAATGTGTCCATCTGTACCGAAATTGGTGCCCATGTAAAATGCTCTGATATCCAATGTCTCGGGTTTATTTTGCGCTATTTACACTCTAAAAACAAAACAAAAGCTTTTGCACTAGTATGTAGTTCACTTGCTGAAGCAGGTTTGAATTTGACTACAGAGAAGTGTGAGTTCCATAGGACAAAGCTAAAATTCTTTGGCTGTATCCTGCTAAAGTACAAGCACTGGCAAATTCTGATCCCCCACAAGATGTTTCCATAGTGCGTTCATTTCTTGGCATGGCCAATTACTGTTCCAGATACATACAAGACTTTGCCACTGTAAGTGCTCTGTTGACAGACTGTACAAAAAGTTTTGTTTCATTCCATTGGTCACATCAATGTGAGAAAAGTTTTAAGAAATTTTAAGAAGCCCTTGAAAATACTACTGAAATGCCAAATTTCATTCCGAAGCTTCATACAGAGGTTATGGGGATTTAGCTCATTTGGGTTAGGCAGTATCCTTGCACAGAACAGTGGATACCCGAATGCTCGAAAGCATATTGTGCAATAGGCAATGAGAAGTTTGTCCCAAACAGAACATGCATACTCACAACCTGAGAAAGAAAGCTTAGCTGTGTTTTGGGCTAGTGAACATTTCCATGTATTCCTGTACGTAACACCTTTTACAAAGGTAACTGATCATCAAGCTTTACTGGCTAATTTGGAAATGCAAAGGCCAAAATGCCTCCTTGCATTGAACGATGGGGACTACTGTTAAAAGAGTGCGATTATACCATTGCACATCGTCCTGGGAAGAATCAAAACCCTGCTGATTTTTTTCCAGAGTACCTATACAGGGTCTCAGTACTTAATCCAAGACGGATTAGGCCTATATCAATTTAATTGTAAAATCCAACACAACAGCTGCCATTTCTTTTGCACAGTTTATCACTGCCACAAGCCATAATAGTGACATGTTAAAGCTGAAAGATATAATTAAGCATCAGTCTTGGAGCAAACACACTTGAACGTTCGCCAGTGGTGGTGAATATCCAAAGTACAAAAATATCATGGATGAACTGTCCACAGCTCAGGAAAGAGTTATATAATGAGGATCGAGAATCCTGATTCTGAAGAGTCTGAGGAAGAAAATAATTGAGGAAGCCAATGAAGGACATTGTGGAATTGTTGCCACAAAATGAGGTCTACAAGACCGAGTTTCATTTCCTAACCTTGATGACAGTGCTGAAAAGGAATTAAAGGCCTGTCATTTATGCAACTGTATTTCTACAAAAACTATTCGCCGCACCTTGAACATGTCAGAACTCCCAAAGCATGCATGGGAGAGAATAGCCATTGACTTTTTTGGCTCACTTGACAGTGGACGTCATCTATTTATTTATTTTTATTTATTTCAATGGTTTTATATAGAGTGAACTTGACTCTTGTGGGTATCAGAGCGCTTTACACATGTTAAAGAACAGACACATATACAATCAATATAATAATAGTCGAAAAAAGTAAATAATATGGCAGATGCCGAAGAGGGCAAGATCACCTCCATGGTAGGACAGATGGGTCAAAACAGAAATATAACAAGCAAGCCTTAATCACGATCAATGATGACCAGCCACGGCAAGCTCAGAGAGAAGAGCTCCAAGGAACTAAGGCAGAAATTTGTTCATGAGTATTAGTTTAACTTCTTTCTTGAGCGATGAAGTTGAGGTATTCAGTCTGTTTTGAGGGGGGAGGGAGTTCCAAATTCTCGGGGCAAAGCAAGAGAAGGCTCTCTTGTAGGTTTTCTTTTTAGAGAATCTCTGAGGTTACAGCAGCAAAGTATCTATTGGTGATTATGGATGAATATTCATGAGTTCGACTAATTGAAAATCTTTCTCCTACAACTCAAAAACTAGTCATTGAAAGACTAGATGGCATCTTTGCAACATGAGGTGTTCCAGCCATAGTGAAGTCTGACAATATCCCGCCTTTCAACAATCGACATTTCAGACATTTCTTAGGGCATTTGAAAATAAAGTATCAAAAGAGCACACCTCTGTGGCCACAAGCTGACAGACTTGTTGAGCGTTTTATGAGTACGCTAAAGAAAGCAGTGCAGGGTGCCACTCTTGAGAATCTCAATTAGAAAACTGGATTGAATTATACCTTGAGAGCTTATAGTTCAACACCCCACTCAAGCACAGGTGAAACTCCTGCAACTTTGATGTTCTGGAGAGCAATGAATACGTTACCTCAATGGACCAATCAGAGAAAGACCAATGAAACGACAACTCATGAGGACCTGGTTAAAAACAAAAGATGAAAGTGTATACTGACAAAAGATGACATGCACAGAAACTTGTTTTAAAGAGAGGAGATCCAGTGCTCGCACAACAAATGCAGAAAAGAAAATCTGACACTCCTTTTGATGTAAAATCTTTCCAAGTAGAGTCTACTAAGGGACACATGGTGAATGCCCAGCACCCAGGAAAGTCTATAAACCGAGACTCTTCTAATTTAAGGCACTTAACCAATCGTTCATCAGATCTAATAGTTGAAAGAGAGACTGGGTCTAAAACATCAGCAGCTACTGTTGCTTCTATACAGTTGGGATAGATCCTGCACATCAGAAACAACACCTCCCAGTTTCCCAGAACAAGATCAAATTGAATAATTAAAGCACAAAGAAGATTGAATGAAGATATTTGACTGTATATGACTAACTATAAAAATATTTGGTAAAAAAGTCAAGTTTTTATTTAACAGAGAGGTGAATATACTGTCTTGCAAATTAGAAAGGTTGGAACCCTTTTGCTCTAGATGTACTCCATAAAACAGTGACATAAGTGCAGGATAGACACCGTGACGTAAGTGTTAGAACAAAATGCACTGAACGCTGGTTTAGAATGTTCAGTTCATCATTGCATGCAGAAGAATAAAGATGTGTATTACTAAGCTAAATTCATGACGTAGTCCTTTGCGAGTACCCAGGCTGGGGAGGACGCTACACTGGATACAGTTCTTTATTTCATCCTTATAATAATTGCAGCTCATGCTTTCCATACAAGAATACGATTGTTTCAATAAATGTTTGAAAAGCCATTTTGTATCTTTCTTGTGTCTACCTTGGGTATGCATAAGTAAACAAAGAAAGGGTAGATCTGTTTCCATGATTTCCTTGAGAAATTAGAGTGCTCATGTTTGGAGGTTCAATACACTAGCTGGTAACCTGGTAAGGATAGCAGTTCAGATGGGGCACAGTGAGTTAGCTAGGAATAGGGCCAACATATTCTTATGACATGTATGGACTCAGTCCCTATACTGTGACTGTTATGTTGCCCTAATACACAGTCCAACATGATTCGTAAGAACCGTATGACAGTGGACCCTGGACCAAATTATTACAACCTCGCTGCAGATACTCAGGTGTGAGTCAAGATGGTGAAGGACAGGAGCCAACTTCCTAGGGAATATAGACCAATTTACAAGGCCCCGTAGAGATCAGACAGTAGTCCAAACCAGCCGTTCTGGCACAGGTCTCCTTGTGTTTGCTTTGTTCGCCCTAAGGTGGCAGTGTAGGCCCAGATGTGGGTCCCTTGCTCACTTTGCCAATGGATTCAAGCTAGCCTGGCTGAGGAGGGGTGGTACCCCAAACCCGATACAGGTAAGAGCCGGCTTGGCAGTTCGGACTGGACTGTTCCCATAAGGCACAGGGTCAAGACTGATTTGCATATAGATGGGTCTGAACTGGGGTGGCGAAGTGAGCTAAAGAAAGATGATGGATTGAACCCAGATCTGTGACTGAAGGTGAGTGTCTGAAAAGTTTCAGTGCTCCTTCCATCATCTCCTTGTGTTTGCCTTTTTTGGCTTACGTTGCCAGGGTATGTCCAGACGTGGGTCCCTAGCTCACTTTGCCACTGGATTCAAGCTAGCCTGGCTGATGAGGGGTGTTACCCCGAAAGTGGTCCCAGAATGCTCGTTTCCAGTCCAGGGAAGACCTGGCTTGGCAGTTCGGGCTGGACTGTTCCCATGAGGCACAGGGTCAAGACTGATTTGCATATAGCTGGGTCTGAACTGGGATGGCGAAGTGAGCTAAAGAGCGAGATGGATTGGTCCAGGATCTGTGACTGGGAGTAAGTGTCTGAAAAGTTTCAGAGCTCCATCCATTATCTCCTTGTGTTTGCTTTGTTTGCCCTCAGTTGACAGGGTATGCTCAGACGTGGGTCCCTTTCTACCTTTGCCACTGAATTCAAGCTAGCCTGGCTGATGAGGGGTGTTACATCAAAACCGGTCCCATGATGCTCGTTTCCGGTCCAGGGAAGACCTGGTCCTTCACTTGGAACACGGCGACCTGGGAGTGCTCGAAGCTAGACGCTCTGCTCAACACGATTCAAATAACGAAACCACGAGGTGCTTATCCGCGCCTGTGGTGAATGGACCAGATCCGCTCCCAGGATACAAACCCTTCTATCCACTAACTGGAGCTCACTCGCCACAAATAGACGCAAGAACTGACTAGAGCACAGGGGTGTGACCCGACCCCTTGCAGCACGTTTCAATTACCCTGACGAGAATCACACGCTCTGGGGAAACTTACCCATATGGTCACGGGCCCTGCCGGGTCGGAAATAACACAGGGGGAGCGACCTTTTGACCTACTTACCAAAGTGACAGCCCTGAAGAGTCGCGAAGACATTGTTCCCACGCGACGAAACACGTGTCGGCTGGTTGTGGAACCATTAAACCTTCTCAAAGCTTCATTGCGTCGTATTTGATGTGTAACTTTGGCTTTTTCCCTTTTTTGTGTTACATACCGTACACGACTGTGAAATATTTCTGTTCAGGTGTGCATAGGCATTACTGTTAAGACCTGGCTTGGCAGTTCGGGCTGGACTGTTCCCTTGAGGCACAGGGTCAAGACTGATTTACATATAGCTGGGTCTGAACTGGGGTGGCGAAGTGAGCTAAATGACGATGATGGATTGAACCCAGATCTGTGACTGGGAGTGAGTGTCTGAAATGTTTTAGTGCTCCATTCATCATCTTCTGTTTGCTGGCTGACCTGCCCCCATAACGGAGATTCTGAAGGCCATCAGGGATTCCAGGACAGCAGTGAAGGGCAGGATAGATGGAGTTGGCATAGAGATATCTAACCTACAGCAAGAACTCCATAATGTGGCAGGGAAGTGATCAGAAAATCTTGCGGAAAATTATGGGCCTCCCACACTCCCAGCATGTCGTAAGCAGGCATTAAAATAATAATCTAGACATGAAAAGTAAGAGTGTATTGCCTCTAAGTTGAGTGCCATTTCCTCCAGACATCACAAAGGTTCAGGAGTGAGTCATGCTGTAAGAGGGGAAAACCAAGTTGTCTGTCTACCACTAAGAGCATCAACGGCCGGATCCATGATAGTTTTGAAGTCCACAGCCATTACTAGTCTGCCTATTGGAACTGATGTTAGTTAGTGGGATATTTTGATCAATTTTGGGGAATTTAGGAGCTTAAGATTGACCAAGTGTGGCCATCCAGTGTGCCTGTGAGTATCACAAAGGATCAAGGCATTCAGCATGGACCTTAGACATTACAATGGGAAAGGATCTCAGAAGGATGGCCACACCCTAAGACCCCTGGTGTATCAGGCACGACACACCCATGTGTAATCATGTCTGTTTAGAAAATAACAGTTATTACCCACTAGGTGGGTTTTACAAAGCAGGAGGACTTTTGGGATAATTGTTTAGCATAGGAGAGGAATACTCCCCTCTTAATGTGGTTGTTCCAGGAAGTGAACTGAAATAGTTTCACTGGTGTGGGGGGGGGGGTAAGCTATCATGAAAGTAGGTGTGACGTGGAAGGCCTTTTGGTGGGCTGTTGTGTGTTGCCCAAAAATAAAGAAACATGAGACCCCAGTATAGGTTGAAATGAGCAGTCCCAGCTTTAAAAAAAACCCTTACAAACACTTAGTAAATTGAAGCCTCTATCGTCCATTATTATAATTACAGTACCTGAGACCCCCCCCTATTTCCATAGATCTAATAAAAGCAAAGGACAATGAACCGGGAGTTCAAGTGTGGTGGGGATGAGAGAAGGGTAAACCTTAACTTACTTCCCTGTGGAGTTATTCTACAGAGCTGTCTCACTGATGGAATCCAGTGGATGGCATCTTAAAACAAGGCAGCTCAACGATGGACCATTTGTCGAGAAACACCGCGAATTAGTGTCACTACTTTGATACGAAAGTCGGGTAGTGGATTCAGCAATTACCATTTGGGAAGCCTTCAAGACGGTAGATCAGAGACACATTAAGGCCTTAATTATCGGGGCCAGGTGGAAGGAAAACAACACCGCCATGGGTCTAGAGAAACAAATTCAGTAACTTAAGACAGAAGTCGCCAGTTCTAGCGGGGCTCACACTCTTAGGCTTTAGTAGTAATACTCAAACAATGTATGCTGGGGAATGCCAAAGTTGCCTGGCTGGCTACCTAGGGCAAGATATTTGACTGGGGTGACAAATCAGGCAACATTATAATTTCTTTATTTTGGGATTTTAAAATAAAATCCATAAAAGATCACAAAAATGACAGTGCCTCTTCTTAGAAAATCACAAAAAAGAGAGACTAGGGAATGAGCCTTTTCTAACTCCCCATCCACAACTATATACTCACAAAAAAATAAAAAAGAGCGGGGAGCTATTATACCCCAGTCTTGCACTTTCTGATCCCTTCTTGAAGGAACTACTCTTTTCCTTCACCTGTCTATAGAAATTTTTTTCTCACCACTTTCTATACAAAATAATTGCGCTCCGCCCAGCGTGTTAGTCTGCACCTGGGCGTCAGATGCGGCCCAATGATGAAGCATGACACCGTAAGGTGGGTGGGCAGTATTAAGAAAGTAGATTTCTTTCCCACGCCCCTTCTTCCTCCCCTTTGTTTAGATTGGGGTACGATAGCTCCCCACTCTTTCTTAGTGCCTCTTCTTAAACATAAAATGACTGTCTAATTTTGACTGCCTCAGTGAAAAACTAGAAATGGAATTGCATATAAAATCATCATTTGATAATTGTAAATACATTTGATCCGTACGCACTTGATTAAACTATAATTTTTTTTAAAGTGGTCAAATAAAGGAGGGTATATTGTGGAGACACTAAGGGCCTCATTCGATGTGAGTCGAAAATCGTAGGTTTCACTTTCGACCGCCCATTACAATACAGGAGATCGAAAGTGAAACTGGCTGGTTATTCCGGTTGGATTCCGATGGGCTCAAGGAACCCATCAGTCAGTCGGAACTGGCACGTAATCCCTATAGGATGGCGTTTCGGCCATCGGGATTACGATGCCGGTTTCCGACTGGCTTTTCATGCCGGGCTTTCCAACATAGAAAACCTGTCGGAAAGCGACTTTGGGGGCCCCTAGCAGGTGCCCTCCTGTAAATCCCTGCACTGCAGGGATTTGCACAAACTCCCATTTCTCTATGGGAGCTTGTGCTATGGCCAGATTACGGCTGCAGCACAAGCTCCCATAGGGAAATTGGAGTATGCAACCGCAACATGTACGGTCACATCGTATGGGGAACTGCCGGCCCATGGTCGGGCAGTTCCCATACCAATATGGTGTTGTCCGCCTGCAATCATAATAAGGCCCCAAATGTGAAGCAGAAATCACTGGAAGATTGGTAAATTGGTAAGGGATGGTGGGGCTATCACGCTTGGATTATTTTATTATTCCAACCAGCCCCTGTCCCAGTCTATTTTACAGATGCTTCCTAAGATATAAAAATGTACCTGCGCCACTGTAGAAGACTGCACTCACGTCCCACTGTTTGCTGCTGCCAGCGTTGCTCCACCACCTGTCACTTTTTAAATGGAATTTTAAGTTCTCGACTACCAGACAGCATGACCGCTAAAAACGTTAACATTGACAATAAGACTAAAAGTGACACAAGCTAAATAATGGTAACAAATCTAAGCAAACGTAAAATGAATAACACTAAAGCTTTGATAGATGCATAAATTACAAAGGTAGAAAGGCGAAATGTTGATGCAAATAAATTGGCTTCTTTCACCAGCCCTAAGGATCAAGCAAAGCTGAGATTCTAGTGGAAGTGTTGAGCATTTTCACCTTGAAACATGGGGGCATATTCTCAAGGACCTATCACTGAGTTAGCGGCCCTTTATCGCCGCCAAAGTCGCGATAAATTAATCGCATCATTCACAAGCTGTGCTAACAGCCCATATCGCCAGTTTTCCTGCAATAGCAGCTGCAAAAACATCACCACAGATAACACCGGCAACTAAAGCTAATGATGTGCAGAGTAAGCATTCCTGTGTAAAAAGCTGTGACAACACCACTTCGCAACATTCTTAACGACCAGCTAGATCAGCGATAAGAACACAAAACATGCGATAAGGCACATTAGCAGCAGGGATTTAACACCTGCTCCGACCTGGTGTTAAGGCGGAAGATAACCTGCACCATAAAGGGAGCCCATCCCAGAGTCACACAGAAGAACAACAGATACCATGGAGCTACTAATCATGCAGCTCGGAGTCCCAAGAGGGCAACAACACCCACCACCACCACTCCCAGACCCACCACCCCCTCGAATCCCCCCCGGACCACCACACAGGCAGTGCAGACAAAGACAGCGGACCTTCAGAAAATACACCAGCCTCACAGACTTAACACCAGAGGATGTCATTGCCCACTACAGGCTCAAAAGGACAACCATCCTACGCATCCTGACCATCATTGCCCACAGGCTGATGGTACCAACACAGCGGACCACCGACATCCCTCTGCAGACAAAGCTGCTGGCTGTGCTGCACATGTTGGCCTCTGGGACCTTCCAACCAACAACTGCCAGAGTCGGAGGAGTCTCACAGCCAGCCCTATCCAAGTTCCTTACACCTGTGTTGGATGCCATAACCAGCTTGGTACCCCAGTACCTTCACCTCCCACACACTGCGCAGGAACTGCTGGAAACCAAGCAAGGCTTCTACGCCATAGCTGCCTTCCCACATGTGTTGGGGGCAATCGACTGCACACATGTACTCCTCGTGCCTCCTGACGCCTCTGCACACAATTACCATAACAGGAAGAACATGCATTCCATCAAGGTGCAGGCAATAGTGGATCTCCTGGGACTCTTCACCAATGTCGTCGCCAACTACCCAGGTAGTGTGCATTATTCCCTCATCTTCCGACAGTCCATCATCAACCAGCGCTTTGAGGCTGGCACCTATGGGAATGCATTGCTCATTGGTAAGTACCAAATGAACACACCTTAACTCCCAACTCTGGGAATGCACACATTACAAACTCACACACAACATGCCAAACAAGATGCCCACCTACCAGACACGACAGCACAACGTACTGTAGTAACCTGGGCAAGCCATGTACACAAGCCATCAATGGCATGGCACCTCAGCCACACAATAGCAGAATGTGGGGAGAGGTGGGAACCATGCATGTGCGAAGGAGGCAAGTGACCCATGAATGAGAATGTACACAATGCAAAGTGTGGCGTGGATGTGCTGGCCAGACTGCAGTTTGTAGACCACAGACATGCCCATGTCGACATATAGTGCTGGTGTTTGGAGTGTAGTGAACAGTGGACCAACCATGTTACCCCAGGCAGTGGGAAGAGCACAGAAAGTAGCTTATTATGTCCCCCCCCTGTAAGTGTGAGCGGAGTGGGCTGGCCCAGCATATGCCAGGCAAGCGTAGGGGTGTGAATAAAAAGCCCGTAGCTCTGTGCGTGGTTCTCTACTGGAATGGCCAATGTCTCTGCCAGGGCAGCGCCTCTCAGCCCGCCACAAGGCCGACACCATGAGCGTCAGTGCCTGCAATCATGTGCGCAAGCTGCACCCCAGACCACTGGTCCCCAGACCCGTCTTGGCCACCCCTCTGCAACCAGGTCACACCGCTCACCTTCCGTCACCGGAGTGTGTCAAAGAGGGCCCACCACGTGCCTCTGCAAGCTCCAAGCCAGAGGCACGCACCCTTGGCAGCCTCCTCAGACCATCGTTGTCCTCCCCGAGACAGGCACGCATCAATCCTTTCTCATTGACGCACTCCACCAGCCTACCCAGCAGTCAAGTAGGTCACACATTTGGAATGGAGTCTTTGATTATACAATGGCAGAGTACATATTTTATGGCTGAGTTTAAATCACTATACTCCCTTCGATGTGGTGCCACCAACTCTGTGCATAGCATTCCAACCAAACGTGTCTGTGGGCCCTTGCTGACTACGCCTTCGGCCTACACTGCAGTCCAGCACCAAGGGGTCACCTGTGTGCTGTCTACACTGTGATCCAGCTGGCCTCACACCAATCCAATCCAGTCCGTACCAGGCAAGACAGGGCATCGTCGCAGGCTGCACACCCGCTCAGCTCTGGTGCTTCCACCTCTGTCAACCACATGTCCTCTCCACATGCCATTTCAACGTCTTGTGTTGTGCTGAACAGCAGTTGGCCCGTGCTGCCCACTGCCTCCGGCCTACACAGCGGTCAAATAGATCACACATTTGTAACTGAGTCTTGATTTCTTTATGGCAGAGTACATATCATTGTACGCAAGAAGAGGAGTAAGAGGAAGACGTGGTTCAGTCTGGAGGGAAAAAGGATGCTCGTTACGGAGATGATCGAACACTACCAACAACTGCTCTGGTACCACTAGCTCTGTGCATCGCAAGCCAATGACACGTGGCTGTGGGCTCATGCTGACCGCTGCCTCCGGCCTACACTGTGGTCCACCAGGGTTCACACATCAATTCGAGTCCTTACCTGCCCAGACGATGCATCCCCGCAGGAGGCACACGCCACCACCACCAGGACCCTACCTCCAACCAACAACTGCCAGAGTCGAAAGAGTCTTACAACCAGACTTCCAGAGTGGCTCACACCTGTCGTCGATGCCATCATCAGCTTGATACCCTGCTCAGCTCTTCATGTGCCACTGATTCAGTGCACCACAACTCATGGGCCCTTTCTGATTGAGTTTTGTGCTGTAGACAGCTCACGCAGCAATGTCACCTCTGGCAGTGGGGAAGACCTGAGGCGATGATGGGGAAGATGAGGCAGGTATAACACACCCCACTGCATCTGCAGCATTAATATCCCAAAGGGACACGACCCTAGATAATCACTTAACATGAGCACGCTCAGCTCTGGTACCCCAACATCAATGCACTTTGACTCACAGACCCTTCTGATTGCATATTGGGTGACGTCTGTACTTGCTCCGGCAACCACCATGATGCTTCGCAGTTGTTTGTTTTATGTTGGTGTTTTCGAATTCCGCTTAAATAGTGATCACTGTTCAAGTTGTTGCCAGAAGCAACCACTCCATGAGGGCTGGCTTACACTCACCCCACACCCATCCAGCTCAGGCATCCCTGTCCATGGGACCCTGGCAGTAAAAGGGGTCATTATGTATGCATCAGGGACACCAGGGCTCTTTGCGTGGTTAAGTTATGGCCTTGCCAAGGCAGTAACTAATGTGTGTGTCTCTGTTGTAGTGTCAGCTCCACCTGTCACGCAATGGACAATGTTGCAATGTATCATGCCCCTGGAGTGTGAGCTCGGTCAAAGGGGTAAGTGAGGGAGCGCAAGCCCGCTTGGGGTCCAGAATCAGTATTCAGTATTCAGTTAGTCTTTATTCGATAATTTTCAATCGTAAAAGACACAATACAGACATAAAAGTGTCAGTAAAAGGGATAGCACCCTAAAAACATACAATTCATACAACATTTAATAGCAATCATTATTGATAATCCTAACAAGTGTTTTAAAATTAAAAAAGGAATAAAATCAAGTCAAAATATACCATATCTCTGCGGCTCCTCGCAAGGAGATGGCCAATTATTAATAACATTAATAACAACAGTGCTGAGTATAGACCCTGGAGCAGCCTCCAAATTTTTTCTTCTCAATGCCCATGACCAGCTTAGAAATTTCGCAAAAGCGATAACAATATCTGCACGAGTGTTCATTGCCAGGATACGCATAGCTGTCATACAGGATCTGGTACCAAGATTGGAGCACAGCAGCTTGAGCCACCTACGACGGGGGCCCTTATGAGCAGGGTACACTAACAATACGTGAGTTATTGACTCTTCCTGAGAAGGGCAAGAAGGACAGTTAATATCCGAGGCCTTATTCCATTTTGCTACGAAAGGTCTTAACGGAAGAGTGCCCACTCTGAATTGGTGATATAGTTTTCCTATCTCCAATTTTCGTAATCAAATTCCAGTAGGCTTCTACTTGCGTTACAAGCTTATGCTCAAGGAAGATACCTGTGAGCGAAGTACTACCCACCGTCGACAGGGTCTTCTTGGTGATCATGTCCCAATAAAGCCCTTTATAGTTGTTTTTTGTGGGAAATGAATTCCCTATTGGGTCAATCCACAGATGGCTAAGCCCCATGTCATAGAGATTGCCCTTAATCTTCTGCAGCCATTTGATTTGTGACGATAGGTCAGCATTCCTGACATGCGTTAGTGCATTTGCGTAGGGTGCAAGTTCTGGAGTAGTCCAGAGCCTCCTCCAATCGGCTAGGGGTCTGAATCCTGCAACCTCATCAAAGGAAGTGCAACCTAGGTCTAAAAGCAAAGGTTTGGTGGGAGTTGATTGTGGGAGGGCGGTTAGAGATCTCAGAAACTTATATTGCGCACGAACTAGGGATGATAGTTTATCAAACCCACAAAGTTCAGCGCCATAGACAATAGAAGGTCTGATTTTCCCACTATACCTACAGGTTTAGTGATTGACAGTCGATGTTCCTTTAGTAGGGCTCCAGCTAGCTGGTTGTGCCTAAGAACTAATACATCTAATTGTGGTGCCCAGTTCATCCTTCTACCCATAGTCACTCCTAGATATGTAAAGGTATCGGTTTGTTCTAATGGTGCTTTATTCATTGCTACTTTGCCTTAAATAAGTTTATGTTTGTGCAGCACCATGCACTTGGTTTTGTCAACGTTCAACACAAGTTCATGATCGTAGCAACAAACTATGAATCTGTCAAGGGCACATTGCAGACCAGATTGGGTTTTGGATAGAATTAAGGTGTCGTCTGCAAACATTAATAATGGTACCCTTGAACCGGCAAGAATTGGAGCATCAGTTGGGAAGTTGGAATAATAATCGATAACCTTATTTATAAATAGGGAGAATAGGGTAGGGGCAAGGACACACCCTTGCCGCACTCCCTTGTTAACTGGGAAGCGATCAGTCAATTCACCCTGCTGACCCCACCTTACCTGGGTATAATTCACCTCATGCAATTTGATAATAAAGCCTACAATTTCTAAGGGCTTCCCGGCCTCCTTTAATGAGTCCCAACGCTTGTGACGGGGTACTAAGTCAAATGCTGAGTTTAAATCAACAAATGCTGCATAAAGGGTTCACCCGGCTAAAATCACGGTAGTCCAATAAATCATTGTAAATCTGATGGTGTTGACGTGGAGTCGAAAGCCCGTTTGATAGGTAGATAATACATTCTTGTCTACTATCCATTCATTGACTCGACCTAGCACATTTCTAGCAACTATATTCTGTAAAGTGTCAATTAGGCTTATCGGCCTATAGTTGCTAGGACTTGCACGGTCACCCTTTTCATACATAGGAATAATTTTGGCCCCACACCAAGAATCCGGTATTGGTGCACCTCTAGCTATAGCATTTACGAGGATATAAATATATTCTGTCCAGATCCTCCTATCCCGTTTATAAAGATCAGCCGGAATACAGTCCGGGGGCAGGAGCCCTCCCCGTAGAAACCCCATCCAGAACCTTTTCTATCTCTCGTTTGTTAAATAGAAGTACAGCCTCAGTATGAACCTCAGGGTAATTAGTGCCAGTATTGAGCAAGGAAGCAAATTGGCCTTGGAAATGCTGGATCCAAAGTTCGGGAGGCACGTTATTAAGTGGCGTAGACCCAGTTGTGCCGCTGCCACATTTAACCAATTGCCATAATTTAGTCCAATTCTTCCCATTACTAGCATTCGTTAAACTTGCCCATCTATCCTCATCAAAATCTTTCTTTGCCTTCATTTGTACTTTCTTATAGTTTGCCCTTGCTATTTTAACCTCCTGGGATACTCCCTTCTTAATTGCATTTGAGAGATGCCTAAATGCAACTCTGCAAGCCTCAATGTACCATTTGGCCGATTTTTTTATGGGGAGCGTATGCAGCTTCCTATTATTTGTAAGCAGGGTCTTTAATTTTACAAAAAGAACCTCATGGGCCTTCATAAGATCCAAGGGACAATTACCATTGGTATCTAATGTGCCTAGCCATGCTAGAGTTTCTTCAGTAGATGACTTTATCTGCTTTTGGATGCCTTTGTCCTCCAAGACTACTGCCCATTTTAACCGGCGGCGGTCTTGAGACATAATCACTTCTCCTATTGTGGTTACCATGTCATCCTTTGGGGGGTCCAATCCCCTCCTAGTTAGGGTAAGTAGTAATGGATCGTGATCACTCTCCGGTCTGTGGTATACCACCATATCCACAAGTCTAGACCAAAGCTCTAAGCTTATGAGAATATAGTCTATCCTACTGCTACTGGTCCCATTGGAGAATGTAACACTGCCTTCCATATCTGTGGGGGATCTCCCATTGGTAGCTCTAAACCTTTTCCCTAGGGATAAACTTTTTAATTGAAGCACCTCCTCAGTCCATTTATTAATTGGTGTCAGCCATAGGGACGTATCCCCCAGTTCTGATCTTCCTCCATACTAAGACTATAATCATCTAAACATAGGGGCTCAAATGTGCAATTTAGATCGCCTACAATAACCAGAACACTTGAGCCAAACGGCCTTCTATGAATGTGTCTAAGAGGGCAATTGTTGGTGACGCTTTCCCACCCGGAATCCCTCTTGCCTACACATTAATTAGTATGAAGTCTGGGGCACCTTCTGAGCAAATCTTAATGGTAAGGATGTCAGAGCTATCTATTGTTAGTTCCTCTATTTGAAGGGTTGTCTGTTGCTTGACCCATATGGTTAATCCCCCGCTAGGTCTTACCTTTCTATTAGCGATTGCCGCTTTACCAAAGGCCACACAGCCTGGGCGGCAAATCGTATCGACCGACCAAGTCTCCTGAAAGGCAATGAAATCGTACCCCTTGATAAAACATGACCAATCAGAAGACGAGGTTTTGGGGAGTACGCCCGCGATATTCCAAGATAACACGGAGATTGTGGTAGGATGTAAACCCTCAGAGTTGGCCAGAGATAATAGAGGCACCGTACAGGGCTGATTCTTGGCCTTTGTTTGGAGAGGTCCGTTGTTTGGACTTAGTGAAAGAGTAGGGCAGCAAGCAAAACATGTTGCCTGAATCGGGGTGGGTGTTTGTAGTCAATCGCATAAATCTAGGTCCGAAAGCAGGGCGAATCTGTTGGACAGGGGGACCTCTTTTGATCTTTTGACTAGTCCAGGGGGAACCCAAGATTGCCTGGCCATCTCATGGCATTGCGGGACATTAAAGAAATTGGGCCCTGGTTTATAGAAATACCCTAGTGGTAAAATAGTCACTTTATCCGAAAATCTACCCGTCATCCCACCCAGGTTATCCAGCAAAAATGTTGTTGTGTGCACATTATTAAAATTGACAACAACACAATCACCATTCCCTTCCTTCCTAGACGGACCAATCCATGCTGTTCGTCTAGCCATAATCATATACTTATCAACACCCTCTTCCCAGATCCCAACCTCCTTGAGTCGGGTTTAAACCAATGCAGAACTGTAAGCAATAATTGGTCAGTGGTTTCAGTCTGTGCTTCCCACAGGGGTGGAACGTTCTTTAAAATAACCACTAAGAGAGTAGCTACCGGAGGCAAATGAAGAGCTGTGCTATTGAATTGCGCGGAATTATGTCCCGGGCCTCTAAATTCTTCAAGTTCATTGGGTGTGCAGGCTTGCATATTCAAAGGATGATTTTTGCAGACATTATCCTTAGTTGGTGCTATTACAGTTGTAACTTTGCTTTTACCCGGTGTACTCATATTGATTGGGCGTATTCACTAGACAGATTCCCTGGCTCATCATCATGCCTAAGCGGAGAAGCTGGCTTTTTGTGTGTAGCTGCAGCTGCGTTAATTTTCAACCTGGGGCAGTAGGTTTCGTAGTTGGTAAACTCGGAAGCTTAGATTTAACTGTGACCGAGGGTAGCACCATATTCCCCTCATTACTGAGTGTATTCGTACCAATAGGCTTGGGTTGAACAAAAAGACCCTCAAGGGCAGAAATTCCTGTCTTGACAAGAGATTCGGAATTGGCTAGGCGTTCCTCAATCCTGCTCAGTCTATGTGTGATAGGAGTTAGCAGAGTTGATAGTAAATTCTCGAGTCTCCTTCACATTTCCTGATTAGAATTCAGGCTAGGACCACCCAGGGAGGCAAGATTAGGATCAGAACCGGCCGGGGCGGCAATATCAGGTGTGCTGTCCTCGTCAGCTGAGGCACAGCTTCAGTTTTTATTAGTCCTTGGCGCTTTCGCAGCACATGGCCTTTGAGGGTCTCCTCCCCTCTTCCTTTTCACTGCAGGGTCAGTAATAGGTTGATTGATATTAATGTTGTTTTTGGCCATAGACCTGACTGATGTTCCTAGAGGCATACTGGCAGCGATGTTAGTTTGGTCTTTTGGTGATTTTACAGAGTCCTCTATTGGCCCTAGTGAGGTAGACACAGTGTCACTCGCCTCATTATAGGTCGTAGGCGGGATAGAGTATACATCTGGGCAGACTGGTGAGCCAGCTGTAGCAATTGTGCCTACAGAAGATCTTTTGTTTAGTTGCAGGTCCAATGATAGACGACGCTCGGTTATCTGAATTTATTTTTCCAAAACGGATGTTGCCCTTAATATAAATTGATCTAGCGTCCCGCAACGCTGCTGCCTTGGAAGGCGCCCATCCTCTTCCCCTCACGCTTACTCATCTTGATGTTGAAGTCCAAAGCCGAACAGTCAACTATAATCAAAGATTAATCGTGCAGTATATGTACTGAATTAACAACACTGACCTTGCTGGATGATCGAGTTTAGAGGGGGGGCCCAGCCCGGCCTCATCTGGTCTCTGACAGGCTCAGACGGGCCCGGGCTTCTCCTGGCGCGCGCCCCGCGAAGCGGCTCCGGAATCATACATGCCAACCGTTGTGTGTGTCGCCATTACCGCAGCATAAGCCAAAGGTCTACCCTCAACCACATCGGGAGTTCAGCCAGCCATGAACTCTACATCTGTATCCGCCCTGTCCAAACCATAGGCTTACACACACGTGGCCGCCCACCTTCAACGCACAACATCACAGTGTCGTAGTCAGGCTTGTGGACATGCGCAGACAGGCATGACAATGGTGTGCCATAGGAGTGCAAGTGATGCAACCGCGCTGCGCACAATAGTAAATAGGCTCGGGGGAAGGAGGAGCAGCAGTGAGGCTAGATAATACAGAGCGATGCCGCTCATTTGCTACAAGCAGTACATGTCAAACAGGAATCACTAAGTCACACATATCACACACCAATGAACCAGTGAGCCTGCCAGCACATCATGCTGAACCAACTATTGACTCATTTCTCTCTGCACTGTCATGGGTGACCAAGGATATGCACTCTGCCCTTGGATGATGACACCCCTCCGAGCCCTGAAGACACAGGCCCAGAGGCAGTAAAATGCGGCCCACAAAGCACCAGGGGCATCGTGGAAGGCACATTTGGCGTATTGAAGTCATGTTTCAGGTGCCTGGACATCACAGGTGGAAGGCTCCTGTACAGCCCAGACATTGTGTGCAAGATGATTGTTGCATGTTGTGTGTTGCACAACATATGTGTACGCACCAATGCCCCATGGCTATAAGTGCCAGATGCACTGGACGATGATGAGGTATGTGGACCACACCCCACTTTAGCTGCAGCAGGAATATCACATAGGAACACCATGATTGACAATTTCTTCACATGAGCACATCACATTGTCACAGTCCGTAGCAGACATGGGACAGTACAAAATGAGCACAGGCACAGCAGGTGCAAATAAATTCATTCAAACACACATTCCCTGAGTGCATATCACTCCTGTATACAGGCACATCACTCTGACAAGTGTAAGTGCAACATATAGTGCTAACAATCTAAAAAATTGGGAATATGTTTTGGGTGTGTCACCTCTGTACAGAGAGGCTGTTTGGGGTGTCACATATTCGAAATGCCATATCTGTGTGTCAGAGATAGTATGGAATCCCACTCATCAGCGTCTCATATGTGTCCCACTTAGTTGCATATAGGCTGTCATTTTTGACCTACAATTGACAACAGTGCTTTTTTGGGGGTCAGATATGTACCACCATGATGCAGGGATGCACCCTGTGACTCAAGTCCCACACCATGAGCAACATGAGCGTAAGGGGTAATCACTGCCCCTACATTCGTACACGCTTTCATACTTGATTAATCATGTACATGACACATCTGTGTGTACTGGAAGGTATTATTCACATTCAGAGGAGTATTGAAGCTGTCTTGGTACTGGGCCATGCAGACAACACTTTACAATGTTGCCCGTGGAGGGCCAGCCAGAGACCTTTAGAGATTGACAAGTTACTGGGAAGGTAAAGAGTCCAGTCAGCAGGCTGATTGCTGTGTCATTGTTTTGCAAGCGATATATGGCAGTCCATGTCGAGGTACAAGGTTAGTGTGGCTGGGTGTATCGGGGGACAGTGGAAGGTGTTATTCCAGGGCATGATGCAGAGTGCAGAACCAAGTAGTGAGAAGCCATATGGCGGAGATGAATGCTACTGCTTCCTACTTACCACTGAGGCAGATTCATCCTCATCTTCGGCCTCTGGCATTTCATGTGCCTCACATGTAGGTGGTGGTGTTTGGTCTGCAGCACTGTGTGGCACTGACACATAAGGAGCTGGAGATGTGGATGTAGAAGTAGCAGCGGCATTCATCTGCGCAATGTCTTGTGGCATCACTCCCATGATGAGGATCTGCACGGCATGGAAGATCCCATCTACAGCTTTCTGGTGTGCAGCCGTGGTAGCCATTCTTTGCGCCTGCATCCGCTCCATGTTCTCCATGACCTTCCTCATGTTTCCCAAATCACGGATGACATCGCTGTAGCCACTCTGACTGGACAGTTGTTGTCGTCTCCGAGTCATGACTCCAGCGGCGCCAGCCATGGATTGTTAGAGGGCATGGGGCGGACTGTGGGTGACCGTTAGGGAGTGTAAGTGGTCCCTGATGGGACTTAGACATCAACATATGGCATCCAGTTTGGCTACCATGAGTTGGAACCCCAGATGCACCTGTTCATCCAGCCCTCTCTGGCAGTCTAACACACGACTTTGGAACCCCATGTGTTCTTCGGTGAGGTGCTGAGAGCCAGACGTGGTGGTGGGTGCTTCCTACTGTGTAGGATGTGCAGGGGGTGGGCTCACCTCGATGGTGCTGGGCTGACCAGCTACTGGAGGTGGGGTGCAGAGGGTGTACATGAAACATTGGAGTTCGTCCAGGTCGATGTCCTGGTGGTCATCTCCATCATCACTGACGTGATGTAGGGTCTGCTCCGCAGGAGGTGTTGATTGTCCCTCTGCAATGTAAAGGGGCGATGCAGTTTCACAGTGTGTTCCATGTATGTTGACGCATTGGCGAAGTTTACATACAGACTGTATGACAATGTACATTGTGACTGTTTGTGGTGAGTTGCCTATTTAATGCAGGAAAGTGGACATTTGTACGACATCAGGGATGTGAGGTTGTACTCGTACCTTGTCATCTCACAGTTTCCTGCTATGCCAGAAGTTTTTGGCCATTGTGTACACCCATGCGGCACCAGTTGTGTCCTGTGTACAGTTGTGAAAGTGTTGCAGTTTGTACCATATTGTTGTCAATGTTGAGGTGCTCTTATTCTTATGTGTATGTGCATTATTTTGTGTGAGTTGCTCCTACAGCTCCGATTTTGTGGCCACTTATCCCTTTCAGGCGGTGTACCTTTGCCTTCTATGCTAATGCAGTGCTGAGATGTACTGGACTTTGTTGTTTAAGGCTCTTGGTCGAGTAATGACTCTTGGGCATGGTTTGTTCGCAGATGTGTTGTTGACGTCAGGGATTGTTTGCACATGTGGATGTGTCAGTGTGACCTGCTCCTTTCCAGATGTGGTCCACCTCAGTGTCATTCATAATGATTGACCTGCAGCCATGCTGTTCGTCATGTAGTGTCACTTGCATTGCCAGTGTGGCTCACAAATAGGTATCTTTGCTGGGTTTCGCATGTGTTGGTGGTGAGATTGGTGATGTGTGGTGTGGGACCCCTTTGGGGACATGGGGAACGGGGGCCTACTTGGTGTTTGTGTGTGTGCTGCAGTGTGCAACGGCGACCAGGGACATGATCCAGAGTCATTGTGGGTATGCAGTGTGCTCTACTTACTTGTGCATGTTCCATTGTGCCCATCTCCCCCGTCCCCCCAATCCCTGGTTGGTACTCACCCTGTTGATGTTGTGTCAGGTCATGTTGAGCAGTGTCCGGATCCCCAACTCCTGGCACCGTGTCCCGACTGATGACTGTGGCCACCATTTTCTCCATGTCATCCAGCTCCTGGTGTGCAGCTGGACCCCCATCTCCAATGAGCGTTGCTGCTTTCATGTTGGCATTGAGTTTCTTCTTGGTTTTTGCCTTCACATCATACCAGCTCCTCTTGACTGCTTCCATTGTCCTCCTCAACGTGGCAACTGCATTCACATGGTCCAGGATAGCCTGCCATATTTGCTTCTTTGTTGCAAATGACATGTTTGCGGTGCCGAACAGTTGTTGGTAGTGTTCTATCACCTCAGTAACGATGATCATGTTTTCCTGCGTACTGAACCGCGTCTTCCTCTTCCTCTTCTCCTTGGTCTTCCCCGAGTTTCTTTGCTGGTCATCTGTGAGGCTTGTGGGGTTCGCATTGTCCTCTGCACTCAGTCCGGGTGCATCCATGGTGCTACGCAGTTTATTTTTTGGGGGCTTTTTTTTTTTTTTTTTAATAGTGTATTTTCCCGCATGACGCTTGGGCATTGCAGGGCTGTTGCTGCTGATCGCTGATTTTTGTAGTGCAATTGTCCACATCGCAACTTTTTTCGCGTTGGTGTTTCGTGTTTTTTCGGCATCGCGGTGGTTTTAATGCGGTCATTTGGCGCATTATCGTGAGACTATCACCTAGTGCCGCCGGGTTGAGAATACAACGTGAACACGGCGTTATTTTCCCGCAATAGACTGCGATGTGCGAAATTGCATTAAGCAAATTTTGCGATAGTTATCACACGTTCTTGAGAATATCCCCCATGGTGAATGCAGTGTTCAAGGCTGAGGGGCAGCCTTTGAAACATACCTATCTGCGAGAAAATGAAGAGTAAATACACCATAACTATCAACCACGATGGAAGGTAAAGATTTGTAACAGGTTCTACTAAATAAACCTATTTAGATTGATCATGATTTCTTTTTCACATCCTATTTGCATCAGGTGACTAGGTGCTACAGTTTTGCCGGAGCAGTCCCTTTTCTTCAGCATCTCACCCATGAAATTTAAATAAATTTGGCACATATCAGGATTTTCAGAGGATCAAATGAACACGGAGAAAGGCAAGTTTTCATGTGTTCCAGTGCAGGATTAGGGTATATTTCTGAGATATTCCAGTCTATGGTGACATGCATAAAAAAATGTGCAATACTTTTAATTTTGGGGAGGAAAATCAGTCTATATGTGACACTGAACCCTTGTGAAATTTAGTATCCACGAAGCACAATTAGACCATTGAAAAAATATACAAATGCATGGCGTGCTTTAAAATCACACAATAAACAGGAATCCACAGCAGAATACTTTGGGAGTATACATGGAGGAGATATTTCAAACATAAGGTCAAATACAGTTATTTACATGCCTCCACAATGTAGAAGTGGGAATAAAACAAAGTCTGACAAAGTGAGATTAAATTAATACTGAGGATAAAAATAAGACATCTAGGAGGGTGGCTTGTAGACAAAGGGCTAAATTGATTTATTGAAATAGGCTCCAGAGACCTAAATTAGTTCCAATAAATACATCGTTTTCCATTTGCAATTGTTTAGAAATGGCATATTGAAAATAATGAACCTAGGGTAACTGATTGCATTCAGTTTTGTATTGGAGAGAAGCATTGGCTGTACTTAGGAAAATAGGTTTACAATTAGCATAACAAAGGAAAGAGATTTATTCACATGAATGGCATGTTCTGAATTGATTCGTTTATAACACTATGTAACAGTGGAATCTGTATGTAAATATGGGATATATCCAAGAACATGAAACGAATTGATAAATCCATATCAAAATGCTATACTTTTTAAAAACAGAAGGCTGAAAATACCAACATTTATGGATTGTCAGGAGTTTGTTTCTTCCCCACATTGATGTATTCGTATGCTTAGGAAAAGTCTACCTATAGAAAAACACATTGGTCTCAAGAAATAATACTTTTGATGCAAAGACCTAAATGGCAAATATAGGTTATTCAAAGAAGTTTATGAAAAACAATTTTAAGAATAAAGGTGCAGTGAATATTGGTGCAAAACAAACATGCATGATGCTCTCTTTTGGGCAGGGTTCAACTAGCTGTACCGGGCATCAGGACTTTCCCTGGGTGGGGGCTGGTTTTGCTGTGGTGAGGGCTGGTTTAGTTACTGGGGGCCGGTTTTGGAGCAGTCCTGCAATATCGGCCCCCTGTAAAAAAAGCAGCACACAAGCATTCCCAGCCTCCCGGGGCCAGGCAGTGCTTCCCCAGGTGCTAGTCTGAGAAAATTGCCAGGGCTGCTCCAGGTCCCTGCTTTTGAGGTGAAACTCTCAAGTGATAAATCATGATCAACAAGTGTATCAACAAACACAAAAATAGAACGGTCCATTACAGCTAGTTCTCAGTATTCATATAGGGTCTGTATTTTTTAATTCAATGGCTACTTTAAAGTGCAACATTTTGCTTTCTGTTGCTTAAATTGAAGTTGGAATAGTAACTCAAACCCATCCACAGTACAACAAGTTCCTCATGTTTGTTCAGACTTGAGTGGAAATGATAAATGTAACCACTCCAAAATCCAACACTTTCCTTGAAGTGGAGATAATAAATTTGACCCCTCCAAATTTGTACCTTTTTGCTACTTTCTTTACGTTAAAATGGGAATAGTAAGTCTGACCACTCCAAAGTCTAACACTTTCTCCTCTGCTGCTTATGTTGTCATTAGAATAGTCAATATGATCTTCCCCACTATTGTTTACTTTGAATTGTTAATATTTATTTTATTTTCATGTAATTCATTTTTATGTTTAAATTATTTATATAAATAAATAACTTGTATACAATTATATATGTATATTTAAGCATATTCACTAAAAAAAACAGGTTTCAGGGGCGTTATAGTTAGTTTCACTCGTACAAAACCATAGAAATTCCCTTGTTATAGTTAGTTTCGCTAACTATAACTCACGCGCCCGCAATGCACTTACGTCACTCATGACATGGTCAGTGACATCACTCATGACATCACTGATGACATCTCAAATGACATCACTGAAGACATCATCCAGTGAATGTGTGTTTTTCTGAAAGTTAAATATGTTTTATATATGTATATCTCAAGGTCGATGGAAGAATAAATGGGTATATAAGTGTCTACATGAATGATTTTTTTGTAAAATTGATTGTATAACTGACTGATTAAGTGTATCTTAGTGAATACCTGGGTTAATGAGTAATGTGTAAATATGTAAATATCTGTATCAGTCTCGCACTTTGTGTATAAGTGGCTGCATGAGTTGGTTAGTAGCTACATGAGTGTCTATATGAGTTATTAGTTGGTTTTTTGAGTATCAGTATGAGTGTCTGAGTGTCTGTATGGTTCGGTGGGGGGTATTACTTAGTGTATAGATGCATGAATGAGTGACTCACTGTTTGTATGTGTTGACAACAGCATGTGTGCAGGACTGTATGGGTGAATGAGTGTGTGTATGGGTGTGTTAGTGAGTGGATGACTGTCTCAATAGTGTCTTTATGAGTAACTACATATGTTTTAAACTAGTATATGTGAGTATTGGTGTATATAAGTGAGAGTGAGAGATTGGAAGAGTTCCTGTAGAAATAAATATGTGTGTTCTATAAGTGATTGTTTAAGAGAGTAAGTATGTGTAAGTTTCTGTAGAAATAAGTGTGGTGGTGTGTGTATAACTGTATATGCAAGTAAATGGATGTTTGATACTTTGCATGTGTGACTGTGTATGAGTAACTCTATGTATAAATGGCGGTGTGTAACAGGATGTATAGGTGTATGAGTACATATGATGAGTGAGTATATGTATGAGTGACTGTATAGGACTGTTGGTGAATGAGTGGATGTGTGTGTATATCTTGGAATTACTGAATAGGTGTGTTGTTACTGGTATTGGTATGTCCATTATTTTGAAAATGTTAGTTTCTATTTTTGAGTGTGTGTATCAAAGGTTATATTAGGGTGAGAGGAGGTCTGGCACTCCATCATAAGAATGATGTAATCAGTGATGTCATCAGTGATGTCATTTGAGATGTCATGAGTGATGTCACTGACCATGTCATGAGTGATGTAATATGTGACGTCATCAGCAGTGCATTGCAGGTGCGCGAGTTATAGTTAGCTGAACTAACTATAACGGGGGAATTTCTATGGTTTTGTACGAGTGAAATGTCCAACTAACTACAATGCCCCTGAAACCTATGGTTTTTTCAGTGAATTTGTAAGGTTTTTTTAAAAGCTAATTTCTAACTATAACGTGCCTGAAACCTTTGGTTTTTTCAGTGAATTTCTAAGGTTTTTTAAATGCTAGTTTCTAACTATGCCTACAGAGGTAGGACATGTGAAGAAAGGAGAAAAAACACACAGAAAGAAGAAAAAGAAATACAGAAAGAAGCAACAGAAGTCCTCAAAGAGAAAGAAAAGTGCAGGAAAAAGCAAGACATGCGCAGATAGAACCAACAGAGGAGCAGAAAGAGGCCTTGTTACAAAATCATCCTGTGCCCTCAACTTTTTCAGACGGGAACTGGTGGTAATTGACTCTGACTAACCAGGCCTAGAGCCAGTGGTATGCTAAAAGACACTTAGAATATAGTGAAACCACCTACATACACTAGGGAACACTATGAATTTGAGTACCCCTGTGATTAGCATGACCTCCTCTGTAAGGCCCTTGTACATAATAGGGCAGGGGGATTAAAACTGCCTCTTAAAACGTGCCACGGGGCACATTTGCACCCTGGTGAAGGGAGGGCCTGAGGTGACATGTTTGCAAACACGCCCTGTGGTCGTTTTAACTTGGGGGATAAAGTCCCCTTGAATCCTGAGGGACCACGGGGGCCAACTAATCGACCAGATATGTCCAGTAATTGCCACAGAGTTGCATTGCAGAGAGGTGTAAAATGGGGCATGGCCTCGGACCACCTCTCTGCAACGCAGCTCTGTGGTGCTTACTGGAGGTACATGGTGGGCTAGTTGGACCCAGGGACTCTCAGGGCTAAAGGGGACTTAATTCCCCAACTTAAAACGCGCCACAGGGCGTGTTTGCACGCGTCACCTCTGGTACCGTCCACTCCCTTTACCACTGTGCAAAGTCACCCTGTGTCACATTTTAAGTTGGGGGATTAAGTCCTCTTTATTCCTGAGAGTCCCTGGGTCCAAATAGCCCACCATGTACCTCCAGTAAGCACCACGGAGCTGCGTTGCAGAGAGGTGGTCTGAGGCCATGCCCCACTTTACACCTCCCTGCAATTCAACTCTGTGGCACTTACTGGATATACCTGGTCGGTTAGTTGGCCCCTAGGAACCCTCAGGATTCAAGGGGACTTAATTTCCCAACTTAAAACATGCCATAGGGCACGCTTCTACACTTGTGACATCAGGCCACGCCCCCACCCTGCACCACTGCGTAAACGCACCCCCTGGTGTGTTATAAATTGGGGGATTAAATCCCCTTGAGTCCTGAGGGTCCCTGGGGGCCAACTAGCCCACCACTTACCTCCAGTAAGCGCCACAGAGCTGTGTTGCATAGTGGTGTAAAAAGGGGCCTGGCCTGGGCCACCTTTCTGCAATGCAGCGCAGTGGCGCTTACTGGAAGTAAGTGGTGGGCTAGTTGGCCCCCAGGGACCATCAGGACTGAAGAGGAATTAATTCCTCAACTTAAAACGCGCTACAGGGTGTGTTTGCACACACGTCACCTCAGGCCCGCCCCGTCCCTTCACCACTGTGCAAACGCGCCCCGTGGCACGTTTTGAGTTGTGGGATAAAGTCCCCTTGAATCCTGAGGGTCCCTGGGATCCAACTAGCTCACTAGGTACCTCCAGTAAGCGCCACAGAGCTGTGTTGCAGAGAGGTGTAAAAAGGGGCATGGCCTCTGAACACCTCTCTGCAACGCAGCTCCCTGGTTCATACTGGAGGTACCTTTTAGGCTAGTTGGCCCCCAGGGTCCCTCAGTATTCAAGGGGAATTAATTCCCCAACTTACAACTCACCAGGGGGCGCGTTTGCACACTGGTGAAGGAAGGGGGCGGGGCCTGATGTGACATGTGTGCAAACACACCCTGTGGTGCATTTTAAGTTGGGGAATTAATTCCTCTTCAATCCTGAGGGTCCCTGGGGGCCAACTAGCCCACAAGGTACCTCCCGTATGCGCCAGGGAGCTGCATTGCAGAGAGGTGTTCAGAGGCCATGCCCCTTTTACACCTCTCTGCAACAAAGTTGGTAAACAAGAAAAGGGTGCAGGGTAGAAACATCCTGACCCCCTAGGCCACAAGGACCCCCAGGTCCCAAAAAAGCAAATTTTCTTTTTATTTTGGCAAAATGCGTGCTGGGGTCGCGAATCCCGCAGAATTGTTTTTAAAATAAAACGCGGGCTCCCGCGCTTGATTGAATTGAGGCCCTTGGGTGGGCCAGGTCCAGAGGGCATTGCCATAAAATATTAGCAGGAGCCCGCGGGGACCCCCTCAGCCCCGGAGACTGCCACCTCCCCGGGGATATCTTTGTAAAATGCAGGAGGGCACGCGGCCCTCCTGCATCCCGGGGACTGCCACCCCCAGGGCTTGTCTAATTTGTGGGGGCCCCCAAGCCCTGGGGACCGCCACCCCTCAGGGATTTTGTCAAATATTCACTGGAGCATACAGTCCCCCCCCCCGCAGCCCCAGTGACTGCCACCCCCTGAGGCTTTTTGAGAAAAAAAAATATTAAACTGTGTTAGGGGGCTCAAGCCACCCCACATGCCCCGTGGACAGCCACATACCCGGGGCACTAAAAAGGTAAAATGGGGGTCCGTGATGGACCCCGGAGCCCCGGGGACCACCACCTTCCCGGGACTATTTTCAAGAAGGGAGGGGGTCTGCGCGGCCCCCCTCCAGGAGCCCACGATGGACCTGGGTACCACCACCCCCCAGGGCCGGCTCTTGCAGTGCTCCGGGGTGTCCACCCCAGGGACACTGCTGTTTGCTATAGCAGGGTGGGAGACGTACGACTCCTGCTCTGTCATAGCAAACTTGCTTTGGATTTTGGAAGTGAGAGCAGGGAAACCTGCTTTCTCTTACCAAAATCCAAAGCCTATCACTTTTCCACATGGGGAGGTGCATGTGAACAGCTCCCCGTGTGGAGAAGCAATGCCGGCTCCCGCAGAAGGCGAGGAGTCGGCAGGGATCATGGGGGTATTGGGGCTACCCCCACGGTCCCTAAATATGAGGTCAGGTCCCGAGGGATGGGATCCCCGGGGCGAATGTAAATTTATGAAAGTGGATGATTAAAAAAAAAAATTAGAGTTGAGACCCAAGCCCGGCGCTCAGTGTGGCCCGCTGGTGTGAACGAGGGGGGTGACCGGCTCCCAGTGCAGCTCCTCGTGTAAACATGAGGGGTACGCAGCGCTCAGTGTGGCCCCGTAGTGTGAACGCGAGGGGTGCGCGGCTTCCAGCGCGGGGTCTGGTGTGAACGCGAGGGGTGCGTGGTGCTCAGCATGGCCCATAGTGTGAATGTGCTGAGTGCTGCGCGACTCCAAGCAAAAATAATTACGATTTTTTAATATAAACCCAGGTTATTTGTTGGGTTTTGGGTGGCTCTAAAAAGAGCCCTTGGATTTATTATGAGTTTCTTGCAGCTACATGTAAGTGCGGATGCAGAACTTTAGGTTGTTGAGAAACACTCTGTTCCCTTCATCAGTGAAGTGTACTCCCTCACTCCTGTAGATGCCCTCCGTATGGAAACGTAGATTGTTGTTATATATGGAGCCCATTCTATGGTCTCTGACGTAAGCAGAAATAGCTTTATTGACATTTTTTCTAGCTTTCTCAATCTGTGGACACAATTGATTGGACCACTTCCATTTCTATCTTTGGCATAGGTTAGAGTGTACAAAGGCACTTTGGTGGAAAAGCAACATCAATTCTGCAAATGTGTCCTTCATTAGCATTTCCAGACCTACCCCAGTCAATGTGCCTAGGTCATTGCCACCACAGTGCACAATCATGAGGTCAGGGGGTTGGAGATGCAAAAAGATTTTAACCAAAGGCATCAATTTGTGCCACTTTAATCCTCTCTGTCCAATCCATTTAATGTCTACATTTTGCAAAGCTAGGTCTTTTGACAATACCTCTACTTTAAGCATACCTTTAGCACCAGAATACATAGCTGTGCCCAACAATCCACACTGAAAGCACCTTGAAGGGATCTCTGTAGGAAATGAAAAGATGTTTGTAGCTGAGGTAATCAGTTGGTAGAATGAGATATATCTAAAATGGTGGAGAAGATGCTGTTTTTAAGAAAGTAGAGATGTGATTGGCTGTTTAACCCCTTCGGGGCTATCGCGCTTACCTGTGGTGCGCTGATGACAAGGCCAGCTCGTCATCAGCCCCACCCTCAGGGGAAGCGCTGGCGCTCCCCCCGAGGGTCTCTGATCGTTTTTGTTTTGCTGGGGGCGGCAGCGGAAGAGCTTCCGCTGCCGCCCCCGCCCCCCCATGGTAATCCCTGATGACGTCAGCGCGCACAGCGACCGCTGACATCATCAGGGATTCCCAGCGCTCAGGAAGCCATTTGCTTCCTGACCGCGCTGGAAGAAGGTAGGTTTGTCAAGGCTGGCGGGGGTTTGGGGGCAGCGAAGAGGCATCAGGGGAGAGGAAAGAGATTTTCCTTTCCCCTGATGTCTCTTTGCGGGGCATTTCTGCCTCACGATCGCGCACAGCGTCGCGATCGTGCGGCGGAAATGCCCCCACTAGACACCAGGGATTTAATTTTAGTTTTTAGGAAGCGACCCCTTGGGCAAGGGTCGCTTCCAGGCGGGCTGGCAATATGTTTTCGTTTTTCTGCCCCCCCCTGGGGGGAAATCGGCCCGTTTTTTCGACCGTTTTGCCCCCAGGGGGGCAGAAATTCCCCACTAGCACCAGGGTTATTTTTTATAGCCAAGATGGTGGCCATGGCTATTGTTTACGTTTTTCTGTCCCCCCTGGGGGCAAATCGGCCCTTTTTTTTGCCGTTTTGCCCCCAGGGGGGACAGAAAATGCCCACTAGACACCAGGGAGTTCATTTTAGTTTTTAGGTAGCGACCCCTTGGGCAAGGGTCGCTTCCAGATGGCCTCACATTTACTTTTCATTTTTCTGCCCCCCTGGGGGCAAATCGGCCCGTTTTTCGGCCGTTTTGCCCCCAGGGGGGGCAGAAATTACCCACTAGCACCAGGGATTTTTGTTGGGGCAATGTGTTTGTTTTGGGAAGCGACCCCTTGGGTAAGGGTCGCTTCCAGGTGGCCATGATTGTGTTTTTGTTTTTCTGTCCACCCTGGGGGCAAATCGGCCCGTTTTTTTTGCCGTTTTGCCCCCAGGGGGGGCAGAAAATGCCCACTAACACCAAGGAATATTTAGTTTTTAGGAAGCGACCCCTTGGGCAAGGAGTAGTGCTTGGCTGGCGGTGTGTGTGGAGTGGCGCTTGGCTGGTGGTGTGCGTGGAGTGCTACTTTGCTGTCTGTGCACGGAGTGCTGCTTGGCTGGCGGTGTGTGTGGAGTGGCGCTTGGCTGGTGGTGTGCGTGGAGTGGTACTTGGTTGTCTGTGCACGGAGTGGTGTTTGCTGGTGGTGTGTGTGGGGAGTGGTACTTGGCTGGATGGTGTGCGTGGAGCGGTGCTTGGCTGGCGGTGAGTGGCGCTTGGCTTGCGGTGTGCGCGGAGTGGTGCTTGGCTGGCGGTGTGTGTGGAGTGGTACTTGGCTATCGGTGTGCGCTGAGTGGTGTTTGGCTGGCGGTGTGCGTGGAGGGGTACTTGGCTATCTATGCACGGAGTGGTGCTTGGCTGGCGGTGTGTGTGGAGTGGCGCTTGGCTGGTGGTGTGTGTGGAGTGGTACTTGGCTGTCTGTGCACGGAGTGGTGCTTGGCTGGTGGTGCTTGTGGAGTGGCGCTTGGCTGGTGGTGTGCGTGGAGTGCTACTTTGCTGTCTGTACACGGAGTGCTGCTTGGCTGGCGGTGTGTGTGGAGTGGCGCTTGGCTGGAGGTGTGCGTGGAGTGCTACTTTGCTGTCTGTGCACGGAGTGCTGCTTGGCTGGCGGTGTGTCTGGAGTGGCGCTTGGCTGGTGGTGTGCGTGGAGTGCTACTTTGCTGTCTGTGCACGGAGTGCTGCTTGGCTGGCGGTGTGTGTGGAGTGGCGCTTGGCTGGAGGTGTGCGTGGAGTGCTACTTTGCTGTCTGTGCACGGAGTGCTGCTTGGCTGGCGGTGTGTGTGGAGTGGCGCTTGGCTGGTGGTGTGCGTGGAGTGCTACTTGGTTGTCTGTGCACAGAGTGGTGTTTGGCTGGTGGTGTGTGTGGAGTGGTGTTTGGCTGGCGGTGTGTGGGGAGTGGTACTTGGCTGGATGGTGTGCGTGGAGCGGTGCTTGGCTGGCGGTGAGTGGTGCTTGACTTGCGGTGTGCGTGGAGTGGTGCTTGGCTGGCGGTGTGTGTGGAGTGGTACTTGGCTATCGGTGTACGCTGAGTGGTGTTTGATTGGCGGTGTGCGTGGAGGGGTACTTGGATATCTATGCATGGAGTGGTGCTTGGCTGGCGGTGTGTGTGGAGTGGCGCTTGGCTGGTGGTGTGTGTGGAATGGTACTTGGCTGGCTGTGCACGGAGTGGTGCTTGGCTGGTGGTGCTTGTGGAGTGGCGCTTGGCTGGTGGTGTGCGTGGAGTGCTACTTTGCTGTCTGTGCATGGAGTGCTGCTTGGCTGGCAGTGTGTGTGGAGTGGCGCTTGGCTGGAGGTGTGCGTGGAGTGCTACTTTGCTGGAGGTGTGCGTGGAGTGCTGCTTGGCTGGCGGTGTGTGTGGAGTGGCGCTTGGCTAGTGGTGTGCGTGGAGTGCTACTTTGCTGTCTGTGCACGGAGTGCTGCTTGGCTGGCGATGTGTGTGGAGTGGCGCTTGGCTGGTGGTGTGCGTGGAGTGCTACTTTGCTGTCTGTGCACAGAGTGCTGCTTGGCTGGCGGTGTGTGTGGAGTGGCGCTTGGCTGGTGGTGTGCGTGGAGTGCTACTTGGTTGTCTGTGCACGGAGTGGTGTTTGGCTGGTGGTGTGTGTGGAGTGGTGTTTGGCTGGCGGTGTGTGGGGAGTGGTACTTGGCTGGATGGTGTGCGTGGAGCGGTGCTTGGCTGGCGGTGAGTGGCACTTGGCTTGCGGTGTGCGTGGAGTGGTGCTTGGCTGGCGGTGTGTGTGGAGTGGTACTTGGCTATCGGTGTGCGCTGAGTGGTGTTTGGCTGGCGGTGTGCATGGAGGGGTACTTGGATATCTATGCACGGAGTGGTGCTTGGCTGGCGGTGTGTGTGGAGTGGCGCTTGGCTGGTGGTGTGTGTGGAGTGGTACTTGGCTGGCTGTGCACGGAGTGGTGCTTGGCTGGTGGTGCTTGTGGAGTGGCGCTTGGCTGGTGGTGTGCGTGGAGTGCTACTTTGCTGTCTGTGCACGGAGTGGTGCTTTGCTGGCGGTGTTTGTGGAGTGGCGCTTGGCTGGTGGTGTGCGTGGAGTGCTACTTTGCTGTCTGTGCACGGAGTGCTGCTTGGCTGGCGGTGTGTGTGGAGTGGCGCTTGGCTGGCGGTGTGTGTGGAGTGGCGCTTGGCTGGTGGTGTGCGTGGAGTGCTACTTTGCTGTCTGTGCACGGAGTGCTGCTTGGCTGGCGGTGTGTGTGGAGTGGTGCTTGGCTGGTGGTGTGCGTGGAGTGGTACTTGGTTGTCTGTGCACGGAGTGGTGTTTGCTGGTGGTGTGTGTGGGGAGTGGTACTTGGCTGGATGGTGTGCGTGGAGCGGTGCTTGGCTGGCGGTGAGTGGCGCTTGGCTTGCGGTGTGCGCGGAGTGGTGCTTGGCTGGCGGTGTGTGTGGAGTGGTACTTGGCTATCGGTGTGCGCTGAGTGGTGTTTGGCTGGCGGTGTGCGTGGAGGGGTACTTGTCTATCTATGCACGGAGTGGTGCTTGGCTGGCGGTGTGTGTGGAGTGGCGCTTGGCTGGTGGTGTGTGTGGAGTGGTACTTGGCTGTCTGTGCACAGAGTGGTGCTTGGCTGGTGGTGCTTGTGGAATGGCGCTTTGCTGGTGGTGTGCGTGGAGTGCTACTTTGCTGTCTGTGCACGGAGTGCTGCTTGGCTGGCGGTGTGTGTGGAGTGGCGCTTGGCTGGAGGTGTGCGTGGAGTGCTACTTTGCTGTCTGTGCACGGAGTGCTGCTTGGCTGGCGGTGTGTCTGGAGTGGCGCTTGGCTGGTGGTGTGCGTGGAGTGCTACTTTGCTGTCTGTGCACGGAGTGCTGCTTGGCTGGCGGTGTGTGTGGAGTGGCGCTTGGCTGGAGGTGTGCGTGGAGTGCTACTTTGCTGTCTGTGCACGGAGTGCTGCTTGGCTGGCGGTGTGTGTGGAGTGGCGCTTGGCTGGTGGTGTGCGTGGAGTGCTACTTGGTTGTCTGTGCACGGAGTGGTGTTTGGCTGGTGGTGTGTGTGGAGTGGTGTTTGGCTGGCGGTGTGTGGGGAGTGGTACTTGGCTGGATGGTGTGCGTGGAGCGGTGCTTGGCTGGCGGTGAGTGGTGCTTGACTTGCGGTGTGCGTGGAGTGGTGCTTGGCTGGCGGTGTGTGTGGAGTGGTACTTGGCTATCGGTGTACGCTGAGTGGTGTTTGACTGGCGGTGTGCGTGGAGGGGTACTTGGATATCTATGCATGGAGTGGTGCTTGGCTGGCGGTGTGTGTGGAGTGGCGCTTGGCTGGTGGTGTGTGTGGAGTGGTACTTGGCTGGCTGTGCACGGAGTGGTGCTTGGCTGGTGGTGCTTGTGGAGTGGCGCTTGGCTGGTGGTGTGCGTGGAGTGCTACTTTGCTGTCTGTGCACGGAGTGCTGCTTGGCTGGCGGTGTGTGTGGAGTGGCGCTTGGCTGGAGGTGTGCGTGGAGTGCTACTTTGCTGTCTGTGCACGGAGTGCTGCTTGGCTGGCGGTGTGTGTGGAGTGGCGCTTGGCTAGTGGTGTGCGTGGAGTGCTACTTTGCTGTCTGTGCACGGAGTGCTGCTTGGCTGGCGATGTGTGTGGAGTGGCGCTTGGCTGGTGGTGTGCGTGGAGTGCTACTTTGCTGTCAGTGCACAGAGTGCTGCTTGGCTGGCGGTGTGTGTGGAGTGGCGCTTGGCTGGTGGTGTGCGTGGAGTGCTACTTGGTTGTCTGTGCACGGAGTGGTGTTTGGCTGGTGGTGTGTGTGGAGTGGTGTTTGGCTGTCGGTGTGTGGGGAGTGGTACTTGGCTGGATGGTGTGCGTGGAGCGGTGCTTGGCTGGCGGTGAGTGGCACTTGGCTTGCGGTGTGCGTGGAGTGGTGCTTGGCTGGCGGTGTGTGTGGAGTGGTACTTGGCTATCGGTGTGCGCTGAGTGGTGTTTGGCTGGCGGTGTGCATGGAGGGGTACTTGGATATCTATGCACGGAGTGGTGCTTGGCTGGCGGTGTGTGTGGAGTGGCGCTTGGCTGGTGGTGTGTGTGGAGTGGTACTTGGCTGGCTGTGCACGGAGTGGTGCTTGGCTGGTGGTGCTTGTGGAGTGGCGCTTGGCTGGTGGTGTGCGTGGAGTGCTACTTTGCTGTCTGTGCACGGAGTGGTGCTTTGCTGGCGGTGTTTGTGGAGTGGCGCTTGGCTGGTGGTGTGCGTGGAGTGCTACTTTGCTGTCTGTGCACGGAGTGCTGCTTGGCTGGCGGTGTGTGTGGAGTGGCGCTTGGCTGGCGGTGTGTGTGGAGTGGCGCTTGGCTGGTGGTGTGCGTGGAGTGCTACTTTGCTGTCTGTGCACGGAGTGCTGCTTGGCTGGCGGTGTGTGTGGAGTGGCGCTTGGCTGGTGGTGTGCGTGGAGTGGTACTTGGTTGTCTGTGCACGGAGTGGTGTTTGCTGGTGGTGTGTGTGGGGAGTGGTACTTGGCTGGATGGTGTGCGTGGAGCGGTGCTTGGCTGGCGGTGAGTGGCGCTTGGCTTGCGGTGTGCGCGGAGTGGTGCTTGGCTGGCGGTGTGTGTGGAGTGGTACTTGGCTATCGGTGTGCGCTGAGTGGTGTTTGGCTGGCGGTGTGCGTGGAGGGGTACTTGGCTATCTATGCACGGAGTGGTGCTTGGCTGGCGGTGTGTGTGGAGTGGCGCTTGGCTGGTGGTGTGTGTGGAGTGGTACTTGGCTGTCTGTGCACGGAGTGGTGCTTGGCTGGTGGTGCTTGTGGAGTGGCGCTTGGCTGGTGGTGTGCGTGGAGTGCTACTTTGCTGTCTGTGCACGGAGTGCTGCTTGGCTGGCGGTGTGTGTGGAGTGGCGCTTGGCTGGAGGTGTGCGTGGAGTGCTACTTTGCTGTCTGTGCACGGAGTGCTGCTTGGCTGGCGGTGTGTCTGGAGTGGCGCTTGGCTGGTGGTGTGCGTGGAGTGCTACTTTGCTGTCTGTGCACGGAGTGCTGCTTGGCTGGCGGTGTGTGTGGAGTGGCGCTTGGCTGGTGGTGTGCGTGGAGTGCTACTTTGCTGTCTGTGCACGGAGTGCTGCTTGGCTGGCGGTGTGTGTGGAGTGGCGCTTGGCTGGTGGTGTGCGTGGAGTGCTACTTGGTTGTCTGTGCACGGAGTGGTGTTTGGCTGGTGGTGTGTGTGGAGTGGTGTTTGGCTGGCGGTGTGTGGGGAGTGGTACTTGGCTGGATGGTGTGCGTGGGGCGGTGCTTGGCTGGCGGTGAGTGGTGCTTGACTTGCGGTGTGCGTGGAGTGGTGCTTGGCTATCGGTGTACGCTGAGTGGTGTTTGACTGGCGGTGTGCGTGGAGGGGTACTTGGATATCTATGCATGGAGTGGTGCTTGGCTGGCGGTGTGTGTGGAGTGGCGCTTGGCTGGTGGTGTGTGTGGAGTGGTACTTGGCTGGCTGTGCACGGAGTGGTGCTTGGCTGGTGGTGCTTGTGGAGTGGCGCTTGGCTGGTGGTGTGCGTGGAGTGCTACTTTGCTGTCTGTGCACGGAGTGCTGCTTGGCTGGCGGTGTGTGTGGAGTGGCGCTTGGCTGGCGCTGTGTGTGGAGTGGCGCTTGGCTGGTGGTGTGCGTGGAGTGCTACTTTGCTGTCTGTGCACGGAGTGCTGCTTGGCTGGCGGTGTGTGTGGAGTGGCGCTTGGCTGGTGGTGTGCGTGGAGTGGTACTTGGCTGGCGGTATGTGTGGAGTGGCACTTGGCTGGATGGTGTGCGTGGAGTGGTACTTGGCTGTCGGTGTGCGCTGAGTGGTGTTTGGCTGGCGGTGTGCATGGTCTGGTGCTTGGATGGTGGTGTGGGTGGACTGGCACTCTGCTGGCGGTGTGTGAGTAGTTACTTTCTGTTGGTCACTACACACACTGCTAGTTGAGTGACACTCTACGCAGTCCATCATTTTCTGTATTTGCTGTGTCAGATATGTGGGCGTGTGAAAGTGATGGGCCCTTGAATGGCGCTGGCGGCTGGCGGTGTGAATGTTTTGTATGTGTCACACGTACAAAAGGTGTATGAATGTCCTTACTGCCCCTGTGTGATGGGGGTACTGGTAGGAGCAAAAGACTGACTGGCACCAAAGTGGTCAGGCAGTTAAAAAAATTCAAAAAATTATCCAGTGTCTTGATGTTAAACCTCATCTAATCTCAATTGGTCTAAGCCCTATTTGATGGCCCATCTGGCCGAATTTTAATTTGGGGGGCAAATTTGTGTGTTGTTGTTTTAATTGTTATCTTGTTTGTGAAATGTGGTAGTAGTTTTTTTTTCTTCTCTATTTTTGTCTTGTTCCAGGCTTTTGCTGTTTGGATTGTTGTAGGTTGCGTGTCTGTTTGCAGCTTGTGTAGTTGCTTGTGCTTGGTAAGTGAATGTATTTTGTACTACTTCCCCTTGATGTTTGTCTTTTTGAAAAAGGTTGTACTTCTAGCAGTTTGTGTGGCTCTGTGTTTTTTTTTTCAGCATTAGTGTTTGATGTGCACTTTGTTTTCCAATCTGTCATTTCTTTTTTTCTTTCTAGTGGGATATCATTTCTTTTCGCTGTGTCTCAACAGAGTAGGTGCTGGTGAGTGTAGCTATATTTTGTAAGAGTGAAATTGTTTTGGATTGTATTTATCTTTCAGTGAAAGCCTTACCTTGTTTACTTCTTACTTTGCACAGTGTAGGTTGTTGTTCACTTGTGTGTGCAGTCTTCTTGCTTTGTAAGGATAATGGCTAGTCGCAGGATTACTGCTCAGCAGGTTCTTGGTTTGCTTTTTGAGTCTTCCTCTGACCAGGGTTCAGAGTCTGAGTCCGATTCGGACTCCCAGGAAGCAGCAGAAGATTCAGGCAGTGAGTTTTCTCTTCACATGGAATCATCATCATCGGATGATGACTCTTCTTCTAGTGCTGATGAAGGGCCTATGGTAGAGGAGGACATTGTGTTGCCGGTAGTGGGCCAAGAGGCACCTGTGCTGCTGCCTAGGGCCGCAAGGTTTCCTTTCTTTTTACGTCGGCAAGAGGCATGTGGGCTGGAGCCTGCACCCAAAAGGCTTCACATTGCTGTGGTGCGCAAAGAGGCATCTGGTGCTTTTCGTCTTCCTGCTGGTGTAGTGCAGCAAGAGGCATCTGGGGCTGTTAGGCTTCCCATTGGTGTAGAGCGACAAGAGGCATCTGGGCCTGCTTGGTTTCCCGGTGGTGTAGTGCAGCAGGAAGCATCTCAGGCTGCTGGGCTTCCCGTTGGTGTAGTGCAGGAAGAGCCCTCTGGGGATGCTATGTCTTCTGTTGGTGTTGTGCAGCCAGAAGTATCTGTGGCTGTTAGGCTTCCCGTTGGAGAACAGCAGCAAGATGTTTCGGTGCTGCAGGCAGGGGTGGCTGCTCCCCCCGTTGATAGGGATGGCCTCTGGGTTCCCCCTGGCTTGGTGCAGCCGGCATTGCCAGAGTTCACTGGTGTTCCTGGGTGTAGAGTGAATACAGAGAATTTTCTGCCAATTAATTTTTTTCAGTTGTTTTTTGACGATGTGTTTTTGCAAGAGATTGTTGAGCAAACCAATTTGTATGCAGAACAATTTTTGAGGGCCAACAGTGCCAGCCTTAAGCCCTATTCTAGAGCAATCCGGTGGACTCCCACAAATGTTGAAGAGATGAAGAAGTTTCTGGGATTAACTTTTTTGATGGGCTTGCTAAGGAAGTCATCAATGACTTCATATTGGTCCACTAGTCCCTTGATGGCAACAGCTATATTTCCAGCAGTCATAAGTCGTGATCGGTATATGCTTCTTCTTCGGATGATGCATTTTGTTGATAATAGTTTAGCGTTGTCACGCGATCACCCTGATTGTGACCGTTTGTTTAAAATTCGGCCTGTCCTTGATCACTTTGTTGATCGTTTTTCTGAGATTTTTGTCCCTGGTAAAGAAATTGCAGTGGATGAGTCTTTGGTGTTGTTCAAGGGCCGCTTGGTTTTTAAGCAACACATTCCTAGTAAGAGGGCACGCTATGGAATCAAACTGTATATGCTGTGTGACAGTGAGACTGGATATGTCTACAATTTCAGGGTGTACACTGGTAAGGAGTCCAGCATTAACCCTACTGGTTGTCCTTCTACTTTTGGAGTGACTGAGAAAATTGTGTGGGAACTAGGTAGAGGATTATTTAGCAAAGGCCATCATTTATATGTAGATAACTTCTACACTGGTGTGCGGTTGTTCAAGGAGTTGGCCAAAGTGGGCACTGTTGCTTGTGGCACAATGCGCAGTAACCGTAAAGGTTTCCCAAAGGAACTTGTTTGCAAAAGGCTTGTGCGGGGACAGTCTCCGGCATTGCGATGTGGGGAGCTTCTAGCTGTGAAGTATTCAGACAAGAGAGATGTGTACATGCTGACTACTATCCACGATGAAAGTACAGAACCTGTGCCTGTTTGGGGTCAGGGTGCTGAAGTGCGCAAACCTGTGTGCATTCTAGCTTACAATAAGTTCATGGGTGGTGTTGACAGAGTAGATCAGAGGTTGGAACCTTATGCTGCTCTTCGAAAGGCTTACGTTTGGTACAAGAAGTTGGCTATCCATCTGTTCCACTTGGCATCCTTTAATGCTTTCGTTGTGTACCAGAAGTCTTGTCATGAGAAGAAGATGCCTTTTGTTAAGTTTCAGGAGTCTATAATAGGCAGCCTTGTACTTGTGGAGCAGGCAAGTGTTCCTAGATTTGGAGTGGTGGAGGAAGTGGCTAGATTGCAAGATCGCCACTTTCCTGAATCTATTCCTTCCACTACTGGAAGAGACTTTCCGACTAGAAGATGCAGAGTCTGTTGGCAAAGAGGCGTGCGGAAGGAGTCTCGTATATACTGTCCTGACTGTCCTTCTAAGCCTGCATTGTGTCTGTCAGCTTGTTTTAAATCGTACCACACGCAAAAGAAGTTTTGAGAGTTTTAATGAGCTGTAAAGTGAATTGCCTGGTCTGCATTCTGTAAAACATTTTTAGTTTGTTTCAAGGATTGGCATTAGTGCAAAGTTTTTATTTTAAGAATTTGTGTTACCTGATTTGTAGGTATTGCCATTTGTTTAGTGTTATTTTCAAAAAAAGAATTCTAAATGTGTTTGTGGTGTGTGCCGGCTGGTGCTTGGCTGGTGGTGTGTGTGGAGTTGCGCTTGGCTGGTGGTGTGCGTGGAGTGGTACTTGGCTGTCTGTGCACGGAGTGGTGTTTGGATGATGGTGTGTGTGGAGTGGTGCTTGGCTGGCGGTGTGTGTGGAGTGGTGCTTGGCTGGCGGTGTGTGTGGAGTGGTGCTTGGCTGGCGGTGTGTGTGGAGTGGTGCTTGGCTGGCGGTGTGTGTGGAGTTGCGCTTGGCTGGTGGTGTTTGTGGAGTAGCACTTGGCTGTCTGTGCACGGAGTGGTGCTTGGCTGGCTGTGTGTGTGGAGTGGTGCTTGGCTGGTGGTGTTTGTGGAGTGGTACTTGGCTGTCTGTGCATGGAGTGGTGTTTGGCTGGTGGTGTGTGTGGAGTGGTGTTTGGCTGGCGGTTTGTGCGGAGTGGTACTTGGCTGGAGGGTGTGCGTGGAGCGGTGCTTAGCTGTCTGTGCACGGAGTGGTGCTTGGCTGGCGGTGTGCGTGGAGTGGCGCTTGGCTGGTGGTGAGTGTGGAGTGATACTTGACTGACTGTGCACGGAGTTGTGCTTGGCTGTCGGTGTGCGCTGAGTGTTTGGCTGGCGGTGTGCATGGTCTGGTGCTTGGATGGTGGTGTGGGTGGACTGCCGCTCGGCTGGCGGTGTGTGAGTAGTTACTTTCTGTTGGTCACTACACACACTGCTAGTTGAGTGACACTCCACGCAGTCCATCAATTTGTGTAGTTGTAGTGTCAGAAATGTGGGCGTGTGAAAGTGACGGGCCCTTGAATGGCGCTGTTTGCTGGTGTAAGTGTTGAAATGTGATGGGTCCGCGGCTGGCGGTGTGAATGTTTTGAATGTGTCACACGTACGAAAGGTGTATGAATGGCCTGTAAAGAGTTTGGTGCCTTGACGTGGCTTTACAGCTCACGAGCTGTGAGTCAGTGGTTCAGTTAATCATACTTTCAATTATGCGCAGTGTATTTCATTTTTTGTGAAATTACTTGCGATTACAAATGTATGTACTGAATCATCACTCACCCTCGTGCCAAATTCAACCAGTATGTGCATGTGCTTGCGGATTAGATGGCTGTGCCGTTAATTTTTGTTTTTTTTCTCTTTCTGCAGTAGGGTGTACCTTGTCCCTTATTGTGATTGTTGTAATGTGTTGCTTTTCTTCCAGATGGTGTCAGTGGTCTTGTTTGTATCAGGTATGAAAGTGCGTGAATGGCCTGTAAAACGGTTGGTGCCTTGTCGTGGCTTTACAGCTCACGAGTTGCGAGTCACTGGTTCGGTTTTTATGCATTTATTTATTGACAGAGCATTTCATTTTTTTGAAATATCTTGTTAATAAAATGTTATGTACTGAACCATCACTCGCCCTCGTGCCAAATCCAACCTGTATGTGTGTGTCTTTGAGGAATAGATAGCCGTGCTTGAATGTTTGACTTTTGAGTAACTCTGTTAAGGTGTGGTATCATTTTACTCGGGAGAACAAGGGGAACGCTGGGTGGTAGGACATTTTTGCCGGCACGGCGATCCCACGCCAAAAAGTTTGGAAAAGTGCTATTTTGACCTAATTTTAAGGTTTGCAAGGAGTTCTGGGTAGGAAAACATTGGGGGACCCAGGCATGCCATATCTCCCTGGACTCTCCCGGGTGTCTAGTTTTCAGAACTGTTTGGGTTTGCTACTTTCCAAAGAATACCACCCAGCCCCGGGGCCAAATACTCAGGTGCCCCCCCCACCAAAAATCAAAGTTATATTGCTTCAGGGTATTTTAAATTCACCACCGTACGATTTGGACCTTTTCCTGTTGCAGCCACTATGGCTACCCACGCAAGTGAGGTACCGTTTTTTTCGGGAGACCTGGGGGAATGCTGGGTGGGAGGTAATTTGTGTGAGCCCAGTGATGCCACGCTTTCCCACACTAAAACGTGTGAAAAAATTGATTTTTTTCTGCAAAAATTGAGGTTTGCAAGGGATTCTGGGTAAAGGAACGTTTGAGGATCCACGCAAGCCATACCTCCTTGGAAGCCCCCGGGTGTCTACTTTTCAGAAATGTGTGGGTTTGGTAGATTTCCATAGATGGCTGTCTCGCACGGGGCCAGAAACCCAGGTAACCCCTCTTGCAAAAGCTGGTGAATTTGACAATGGTGACAATGTCAAGTCCACCAGCTTTTGCAAGAGGGGTTACCTGGGTTTTTGGCCCCGTGCGAGACAGCCATCTAGGGAAACCTACCAAACCTGCGGTTGGGCACTCTTATGTGGTTCGTTGTAACCATACAACTGACTCCAAGAACGTTCATAAGTATAGTTTATGTATTTTATTTTCAATTTACATTTTTTCAAAAGTTCATTATTTTTCGTAAATCAAAGTTCATGAAACATCGTTGATTATTTTCAACTCCAGAAAATCAGGACATACTCCAATGCATTTCGGACCTGAAGGTCCTTTATCAAGGAGAACTGTGAACAGAAACATAATAAAGCTCTAATCAATGGTTATCTAATATTATCTGATGTTACAATCATTGAAAAAATGTAAATTAAAAATAAAATACATAAACTATACGTATGAACGTTCTTGGAGTCAGTTGTATAGTTACAACGAACCACATAAGATTGCCCAACTGCAGGGATGCGCCTACACCCCCTGTAGCGCACTCAACCTATTAACAGTTCTGACGCATTAGGACAGTTGCGTTACCTGCTGGAGCACCTTTACCTTTTTGAAACTCCTTTCAACCTTCTACGAAACCACCCATATTAACACAAGCTGTGCGCCGCGCCAACACTCTTGCTTTGAAACCTACCAAACCCACACATTTCTGAAAAGTAGACACCCGGGGGCTTCCAAGGAGGTATGGCTTGCGTGGATCCTCCAACGTTCCTTTACCCAGAATCCCTTGCAAACCTCATTTTTAGCTGGAAAAAATCAGTTTTTTCACACGTTTTAGTGTGGGAAAGCGTGGCATCACTGGGCTCACACAAATTACCTCCCACCCAGCGTTCCCCAAGGTCTCCCGATAAAAATGGTACCTCACTTGCGTAGGTAGGTATAGTGGCTGCTTTAGGAAAAGGCCCAATTCTTACTGTGGAGACCAAAAAATTACCTTTAGCCAAACAATCTTATTTTTTTAGGGGGTCACCTGAGCTTTTGGCCCGGGGCTTGGCGGGCATCTTTGGAAACTACCAAACCCAAACAGTTCTGAGAACTAGACACCCAGGGGAGTCCAGGGAGGCATGCGTGGGTCCCCCAATGTTTTCCTACCCAGAAACCCCTGCAAACCTTAAATTTTGGTCAAAAAACCCACTTTTCCGTACTTTTTTGGGTGGGATCTCGCTGCCGGCACAAATGTCCTACCACCCAGCGTTTCCCTTGTTCTCCCGAGTAAAATGATACCTCACTTGTGTGGGTGGGCCCAAGGCATGTGACTCAGGCTGGGGGGCTTAATTTGTAAAACTGAAATACTACTAAATACTACTTTTTTCAAAATTCATTTTTGGCATGTTCTGCTTTGGGGCACCCACACAAGTGAGGTATCCTTTTACTCGAGAGAACAAGGGGAACGCTGGGTGGTAGGACATTTTTGCCGGCACGGCGACCCCATGCCAAAAAGTTTGGAAAAGTGCTATTTTTACCTAATTTTAGTGTTTGCAAGGAGTTCTGGGTAGGAAAACATTGGGGGACCCACGCATGCCATACCTCCCTGGACTCCCCCGGGTGTCTAGTTTTCAGAACTGTTTGGGTTTGCTACTTTGCAAAGAATACCACCGAGCCCCGGGCCACAAACTCAGATGCTCCCCCCAAAATCAAGGTAGTTTTGCAATAGGGTATTGTAAATTCACCACCGTACGATTTGAACCATTTCCTGTTGCAGCCACTATGTCTATCCACGCAAGTGAGGTACCATTTTTTTGGGAGACCTAGGGGAACGCTGGGTGGGTGGAAATTTGTTGATCCACGCAGATTCCAGAACTTTCCACCACAGAAGTGTGAGGAAAATTTGTTTTTTGGTCACATTTTTAGGTTTGCAAGGGATTCTGGGTAACAAAACCTGGGGGTAGGCAGACGAGTCACCCCATCCTGAATTCCCCTGGGTGTCTAGTTTTCAACAATGTATAGGTTTGCTAGGTTTCCCTAGGTGCTGGCAGAGCTACGGCGCAAAAACAAAAGGTAGTCTTTTTGTCCAAAGCGTGCTAGATTTCACTGGGAAATTGAAGTGCGACCATGTTGCGTTTTGCGCTGTTTCATGTCGCAGCCACTATGCCTACCCACGCAAGTGGGGTACCATTTTTTCGGGAGACCTGGGGGAACGCTGGGTTGGTGGATATTTGTTGATCCACGCAGATTCCAGAACTTTCCACCACAGAAATGTGAGGAAAATGTGTTTTTTTGTCAAATTTTTAGGTTTGCAAGGGACTCTGGGTAACAAAACCTGGGGGTAGGCAGACGAGTCACCCCATCCTGAATTCCCCTGGGTGTCTAGTTTTCAAAAATGTATAGGTTTGCTAAGTTTCCCTAGGTGCTGGCAGAGCTACGGCGCAAAAACAAAAGGTAGTCTTTTTGTCCAAAACGTGCTAGATTTCACTGGGAAATTGAAGTGCAACCATGTTGCGTTTTGCGCTGTTTCATGTCGCAGCCACTATGCCTACCCACGCAAGTGAGGTACCATTTTTTTCGGGAGACCTGGGGGAACGCTGGGTGAGTGGAAATTTGTTGATCCACGCAGATTCCAGAACTTTCCACCACAGAAATGTGAGGAAAATGTGTTTTTTTGGTCAAATTTTTAGGTTTGCAAGGGATTCTGGGTAACAAAACCTGGGGGTAGGCAGACGAGTCACCCCATCCTGAATTTCCCTGGGTGTCTAGTTTTCAAAAATGTATAGGTTTGCTAGGTTTCCCTAGGTGCTGGCAGAGCTACGGCGCAAAAACAAAAGGTAGTCTTTTTGTCCAAAACGTGCTAGATTTCACTGGGAAATTGAAGTGCGACCATGTTGGGTTTTGCGCTGTTTCATGTCGCAGCCACTATGCCTACCCACGCAAGTGAGGTACCATTTTTTTCGGGAGACCTGGGGGAACGCTGGGTGGGTGGAAATTTGTTGATCCACGCAGATTCCAGAACTTTCCACCACAGAAATGTGAGGAAAATGTGTTTTTTTTGTCAAATGTTTAGGTTTGCAAGGGATTCTGAGTAACAAAACCTGGGGGTAGGCAGACGAGTCACCCCATCCTGAATTCCCCTGGGTGTCTAGTTTTAAAAAATGTATAGGTTTGCAAGGTTTCCCTAGGTGCTGGCAGAGCTACGGCGCAAAAACAAAAGGTAGTCTTTTTGTCCAAAACGTGCTAGATTTCACTGGGAAATTGAAGTGCAACCATGTTGCGTTTTGCGCTGTTTCATGTCGCAGCCACTATGCCTACCCACGCAAGTGAGGTACCATTTTTTTTGGGAGACCTGGGGGAACGCTGGGTGGGTGGAAATTTGTTGATCCAAGCAGATTCCAGAACTTTCCACCACAGAAATGTGAGGAAAATGTGTTTTTTTTGTCAAATTTTTAGGTTTGCAAGGGACACTGGGTAACAAAACCTGGGGGTAGGCAGACGAGTCACCCCATCCTGAATTCCCCTAGGTGTCTAGTTTTCAAAAATGTATAGGTTTGCTAGGTTTCCCTAGGTGCTGCCAGAGCTACGGCGCAAAAACAAAAGGTAGTCTTTTTGTCCAAAACGTGCTAGATTTCACTGGGAAATTGAGGTGCGACCATGTTGCGTTTTGCGCTGTTTCATGTCGCAGCCACTATGCCTACCCACGCATTTTTTTTGGGAGACCTGGGGGAACGCTGGGTGGGTGGAAATGTGTTGATCCACGCAGATTCCAGAACTTTCCACCACAGAAATGTGAGGAAAATGTGTTTTTTTTGTCACATTTTTAGGTTTGCAAGGGACTCTGGGTAACAAAACCTGGGGGTAGGCAGACGAGTCACCCCATCCTGAATTCCCCTAGGTGTCTAGTTTTTAAAAATGTATAGGTTTGCTGGGTTTCCCTAGGTGCTGGCAGAGCTACGGCGCAAAAACAAAAGGTAGTCTTTTTGTCCAAAACGTGCTAGATTTTACTGGGAAATTGAGGTGCGACCATGTTGCGTTTTGCGCTGTTTCATGTCTCAGCCACTATGCCTACCCACGCAAGTGGGGTACCATTTTTTTCGGGAGACCTGGGGGAACGCTGGGTGGGTGGAAATTTGTTGATCTACGCAGATTCCAGAACTTTCCACCACAGAAATGTGAGGAAAATGTGTTTTTTTGTCAAATTTTTAGGTTTGCAAGGGACTCTGGGTAACAAAACCTGGGGGTAGGCAGACGAGTCACCCCATCCTGAATTTCCCTAGGTGTCTAGTTTTCAAAAATGTATAGGTTTGCTAGGTTTCCCTAGGTGCTGGCAGAGCTACGGCGCAAAAACAAAACGGTAGTCTTTTTTCCAAAACGTGCTAGATTTCACTGGGAAATTGAGGTGCGACCATGTTGCGTTTTGTGCTGTTTCATGTCGCAGCCACTATGCCTACCCACGCAAGTGAGGTACCATTTTTTTGGGGAGACCTGGGGGAACGCTGGGTGGGTGGAAATTTGTTGATCCACGCAGATTCCAGAACTTTCCACCACAGAAATGTGAGGAAAATGTGTTTTTTTGTCACATTTTTAGGTTTGCAAGGGACTCTGGGTAACAAAACATGGGGGTAGGCAGACGAGTCACCCCATCCTGAATTCCCCTAGGTGTCTAGTTTTCAAAAATGTATAGGTTTGCTAGGTTTCCCTAGGTGCTGGCAGAGCTACGGCGCAAAAACAAAAGGTAGTCTTTTTGTCCAAAATGTGCTAGATTTCACTGGGAAATTGAGGTGCGACCATGTTGCGTTTTGCGCTGTTTCATGTCGCAGCCGCTATGCCTACCCACGCAAGTGAGGTACCATCTTTTTGGGAGACCTAGGGGCACGCTGGGTGGGTGGAAATTTGTTGATCCCCGCAGATTCCAGAACTTTCCACCACAGAAATGTGAGGAAAATGTGTTTTTTTGTCAAATTTTAAGGTTTGCAAGGGACTCTGGGTAACAAAACCTGGGGGTAGGCAGACGAGTCACCCCATCCTGAATTCCCCTAGGTGTCTAGTTTTCAAAAATGTATAGGTTTGCTAGGTTTCCCTAGGTGCTGGCAGAGCTACGGCGCAAAAACAAAACGGTAGTCTTTTTGTCCAAAACGTGCTAGATTTCACTGGGAAATTGAGGTGCGACCATGTTGCGTTTTGTGCTGTTTCATGTCGCAGCCACTATGCCTACCCACGCAAGTGAGGTACCAATTTTTTTGGGGAGACCTGGGGGAACGCTGGGTGGGTGGAAATTTGTTGATCCACGCAGATTCCAGAACTTTCCACCACAGAAATGTGAGGAAAATGTGTTTTTTTTGTCACATTTTTAGGTTTGCAAGGGACTCTGGGTAACAAAACCTGGGGGTAGGCAGACGAGTCACCCCATCCTGAATTCCCCTAGGTGTCTAGTTTTCAAAAATGTATAGGTTTGCTAGGTTTCCCTAGGTGCTGGCAGAGCTACGGCGCAAAAACAAAAGGTAGTCTTTTTGTCCAAAACGTGCTAGATTTCACTGGGAAATTGAGGTGCGACCATGTTGCGTTTTACGCTGTTTCATGTCGCAGCCACTATGCCTACCCACGTAAGTGAGGTACCATTTTTTTCGGGAGACCTGGGGGAACGCTAGGTGGGTGGAAATGTGTTGATCCATGCAGATTCCAGAACTTTCCACCACAGAAATGTGAGGAAAATGTGTTTTTTTTGTCAAATTTGTAGGCTTGCAAGGGATTCTGGGTAACAAAACCTGGTGGTAGGCAGACGAGTCACCCCATCCTGAATTCCCCTGGGTGTCTAGTTTTCAAAAATGTATAGGTTTGCTAGGTTTTCCTAGGTGCTGGCAGAGCTACGGCGCAAAAACAAAAGGTAGTCTTTTTGTCCAAAACGTGCTAGATTTCACTGGGAAATTGAGGTGCGACCATGTTGTGTTTTGCGCTGTTTCATGTCGCAGCCACTATGCCTACCCACGCAAGTGAGGTACCATTTTTTTCGGGAGACCTGGGGGAACGCTGGGTGGGTGGAAATTTGTTGATTCACGCAGATTCCAGAACTTTCCACCACAGAAATGTGAGGAAAATGTGTTTTTTTTGTCAAATTTTTAGGTTTGCAAGGGATTCTGGGTAACAAAACCTGGGGTAGGCAGACAAGTCACCCCATCCTGAATTCCCCTGGGTGTCTAGTTTTAAAAAATGTATAGGTTTGCTAGGTTTCCCTAGGTGCTGGCAGAGCTACGGCGCAAAAACAAAAGGTAGTCTTTTTGTCCAAAACGTGCAAGATTTCACTGGGAAATTGAGGTGCGACCATGTTGCATTTTGCGCTGTTTCATGTCGCAGCCACTATGCCTACCCACGCAAGTGAGGTACCAATTTTTTTCGGGAGCCCTGGGGGAACGCTGGGTGGGTGGAAATTTGTTGATCCACGCAGATTCCAGAACTTTCCACCACAAAAATGTGAGGAAAATGTGTTTTTTTGGTCAAATTTTTAGGTTTGCAAGGGACTCTGGGTAACAAAACCTGGGGGTAGGCAGACGAGTCACCCCATCCTGAATTCCCCTGGGTGTCTAGTTTTAAAAAATGTATAGGTTTGCTAGGTTTCCCTAGGTGCTGGCAGAGCTACGGCGCAAAAACAAAAGGTAGTCTTTTTGTCCAAAACGTGCTAGATTTCACTGGGAAATTGAGGTGCGACCATGTTGCGTTTTGCGCTGTTTCATGTCGCAGACGCTATGCCTACCCACGCAAGTGAGGTACCATTTTTTTGGGAGACCTAGGGGCACGCTGGGTGGGTGGAAATTTGTTGATCCCCGCAGATTCCAGAACTTTCCACCACAGAAATGTGAGGAAAATGTGTTTTTTTGTCAAATTTTTAGGTTTGCAAGGCACTCTGGGTAACAAAACCTGGGGGTAGGCAGACGAGTCACCCCATCCTGAATTCCCCTAGGTGTCTAGTTTTCAAAAATGTATAGGTTTGCTAGGTTTCCCTAGGTGCTGGCAGAGCTACGGCGCAAAAACAAAACGGTAGTCTTTTTGTCCAAAACGTGCTAGATTTCACTGGGAAATTGAGGTGCGACCATGTTGCGTTTTGTGCTGTTTCATGTCGCAGCCACTATGCCTACCCACGCAAGTGAGGTACCAGTTTTTTTGAGGAGACCTGGGGGAACGCTGGGTGGGTGGAAATTTGTTGATCCACGCAGATTCCAGAACTTTCCACCACAGAAATGTGAGGAAAATGTGTTTTTTTTGTCACATTTTTAGGTTTGCAAGGGACTCTGGGTAACAAAACCTGGGGGTAGGCAGACGAGTCACCCCATCCTGAATTCCCCTAGGTGTCTAGTTTTCAAAAATGTATAGGTTTGCTAGGTTTCCCTAGGTGCTGGCAGAGCTACGGCGCAAAAACAAAAGGTAGTCTTTTTGTCCAAAACGTGCTAGATTTCACTGGGAAATTGAGGTACGACCATGTTGCGTTTTACGCTGTTTCATGTCGCAGCCACTATGCCTACCCACGCAAGTGAGGTACCATTTTTTTCGGGAGACCTGGGGGAACGCTGGGTGGGTGGAAATGTGTTGATCCACGCAGATTCCAGAACTTTCCACCACAGAAATGTGAGGAAAATGTGTATTTTTTTTGTCAAATTTGTAGGTTTGCAAGGGATTCTGGGTAACAAAACCTGGTGGTAGGCAGACGAGTCACCCCATCCTGAATTCCCCTGGGTGTCTAGTTTTCAAAAATGTATAGGTTTGCTAGGTTTTCCTAGGTGCTGGCAGAGCTACGGCGCAAAAACAAAAGGTAGTCTTTTTGTCCAAAACGTGCTAGATTTCACTGGGAAATTGAGGTGCGACCATGTTGTGTTTTGCGCTGTTTCATGTCGCAGCCACTATGCCTACCCACGCAAGTGAGGTACCATTTTTTTCGGGAGACCTGGGGGAACGCTGGGTGGGTGGAAATTTGTTGATCCACGCAGATTCCAGAACTTTCCACCACAGAAATGTGAGGAAAATGTGTTTTTTTTGTCAAATTTTTAGGTTTGCAAGGGATTCTGGGTAACAAAACCTGGGGTAGGCAGACAAGTCACCCCATCCTGAATTCCCCTGGGTGTCTAGTTTTCAAAAATGTATAGGTTTGCTAGGTTTCCCTAGGTGCTGGCAGAGCTACGGCGCAAAAACAAAAGGTAGTCTTTTTGTCCAAAACGTGCAAGATTTCACTGGGAAATTGAGGTGCGACCATGTTGCGTTTTGCGCTGTTTCATGTCGCAGCCACTATGCCTACCCACGCAAGTGAGGTACCATTTTTTCGGGAGCCCTGGGGGAACGCTGGGTGGGTGGAAATTTGTTGATCCACGCAGATTCCAGAACTTTCCACCACAGAAATGTGAGGAAAATGTGTTTTTTTGTCAAATTTTTAGGTTTGCAAGGGATTCTGGGTAACAAAACCTGGGGTAGGCAGACGAGTCACCCCATCCAGAATTTCCCTGGGTGTCTAGTTTTCAAACATGTATAGGTGTGCTAGGTTTCCCTAGGTGCTGACAGAGCTACGGCGCAAAAACAAAAGGTAGTCTTTTTGTCCAAAACCTGCTAGATTTCACTGGGAAATTGAGGTGCGACCATGTTGCGTTTTGCGCTGTTTCGTGTCGCAGCCACTATGCCTACCTATGCAAGTGAGATACCGTTTTTATCGGGAGACCTGGGGGAACGCTGGGTGGGTGTAAATTTGTTGATCCAAGCAGATTCCAGAACTTTCCACCACAGAAATGTGATGAAAATTTGTTTTTTTTGTCAAATTCTTAGCTTTGCAAGGGATTCAGGGTAACAAAACCTGGTGGTAGGCAGTCGAGTCACCCCATCCTGAATTCCCCTGGGTGTCTACTTTTCAAAAATATATAGGTTTGCTAGGTTTCCCTAGGTGCTGGCAGAGCTAGGGCTCAAAAACAAAAGGTAGTCTCTTTGTCCAAAGAGCGCAAGATTTCACTGGGAAATTGAGGTGCGACCACGTTGCATTTTGCACCATTTCTTGTCGCAGGCACAAGGCCGACCCACACAAGTGAGGTACCGTTTTTATCGGGAGACCTGGGGGAACGCTGGGTGGGTGGAAATTTGTTGATCCACACAGATTCCAGAACTTTCCACCACAGAAATGTGAGGAAAATGTGTTTTTTTTGTCAAAATCTTAGCTTTGCAAGGGATTCTGAGTAACAAAACCTGGTGGTAGGCAGTCGAGTCACCCCATCCTGAATTCCCCTGGGTGTCTACTTTTCAAAAATGTATAGGTTTTCTAGGTTTCCCTAGGTGCTGGCAGAGCTAGGGTGCAAACACTACAGGTAGGCACTTTGCCAAAAAAGGGTCAATTTGTAACTGCAAAATTTAGGTGTGACCACGTTGCATTTTGCGCCGTTTCCTGTCGCACGCACAAGGCCGACCCACACAAGTGAGGTACCGTTTTTATCGGGACACTTGGGGTAATTCAGATTTGTAAATCAACTGTTATTACCAATTGAGATTTCATGCATTTCTCCCTTTCAATGAAAGACATTGTGTAAAAAAAAAACTTTTTGAAAAATGACCAATAATTCTCATGCTAGTATGAGTATTCCCAATTTTGAAAATGTGCAATTATATACTGTTTCTGAACTCTATAATTTGTACCCAATTCAGAAATACATAGGTGTCTTTCATACAGATTATTCCATGTATACATTTTCCAAGACAAAGTGCTCTATACCCAGTACATGAAAAAATACCATTGCAAGTTGATGCTCAGTTTTTGGATCTGGGTTCGTCGGGTTCTTGGTGAAAGTACAATTCCTATATATCCCCACAACCAGGAAGGTCTATCGGATCTAACGGTATATTGCTTTCCAAGAGCTGTCAAAATTAGAAAAAGTTATAGGTGAAAACGTTGAGACAAAAGGCTGTTTTTTTCAACAAATTTTCAATTATTCCAATTTTTAACTGTTAGTTTCTATAACGAAACCTTAATGGATTTAGACAAATGACCCCTTTCTGAATTCAGAATTTTGTCTACTTTTCGAAAATGAAAGATTTCCAGGATCCATTATTGCTTTCAAACTCATTTCTACCATTAACTGGAAGGAGGTGGAAAGCTCTAAAAATAGCAAAAATAGGCTATGTCCCAGAAAAATGCCAAAACTGTGTGAAAAATTTCGGTTCTCTGACAAAAGACTGTCATTCCCTAAAAGCTGAGAAAATGTAGATTTCAGCCCCACAAACCCTTTTTTCATAACATTTTCAGGGAAAAACCCAGAGGCTTTCATTTGCAGCCCGTTTTCCGATTATTCTGAAAAAAACAAAAAAATCACTATATTTTGGTTAATTTCTGGGACCCCTCCAAGGGAATCCACAAACCCTGGGCGCCTTTAGAATCCACATGATGTTGGAAGAAAAGGACGCAAATTTGGCGTGGATACCTTATGTGGTCAAAAAGTTACAAGGGCCTAAGCGCGCACTACCCCAAAACGCCAAAAAAAGCCTTAGCACAGGAGGGGGAAAAGGCCTAGCAGCGAAGGGGTTAAGAAGTTTATTCATTCAAAAATAGGGTGATTTTACTTTGTTTAAAATGCATGTTTCTTATTGGTTAGTAAAAAATGTTTGAAAGGTACAGCAGAAAGGATAAATGCATGTTTTGCAAAAGCAACCACACTTGCTGTTCTTATTTGCAACATTCTGTGGTGAACTTTTGACCTGACAGTTAAGTTGAATGTTACATGAGCTGTTGCTATGCAAACTGGCCTTAAGCAGAAGGGGTGAAGAAGGCAGTTGAAAAGTGTTAATATGTATGACCAATGGAAATGTGTTTTTCTATTTGAAAATTTCTGGGAAGCAATGTGATTTGTTGCTTATGTGTATTTGTATGGCAAAATAGAGGGAAATCTTGCCATTACTGGGCTTACCTTGGAGAGTGATCTATATTCACTGTGTGTAAAAGAAAATCCTTTCTTAGTGTGTGAGATTTTTCATTCAACAGATTTATTTAAAAGGTAGGTTATATATTTTTGAGGTTTATTTAAAATAAATTTGACATTATTCTTTAACTGTGTTGTTTGAAATATATTATGAAATGTAGAGATGTATATTGGGATTATTTTTATTGTACTGAAGTTTGTTTACAAAACAGTTTGTACAGTAATATATATATTTTAAAGTCTGCTCAAAGGTATAGCTGAATGATGCCTCTTATTTTTTGATAGTTGGTTGAACATGCACTACAAATGTGTATTTTCAAAGATGTTCATATATGGTGTAGTTTATTAGGCATCATTATTTTTTCTTCTTTCTACAAAGGTATGGTTTAATGGTACTGCATAATTAGTTTGGTCAAATGTAGCACATCTGCTGTTTGAAAGATGATCATATATGGTGTTAATAATTAGTTTGTAAAGAAGGTAAAGTTAACTTTTGGCACACAATTAAAGATAGAATGGTGAAGTAAGGTGCTGTTAATTAGGTTTCTTTTTGTAGTCTAAGCAAAGGTATTGTGAATGATGTCACATAATTTTAGATACAAAACTGAAATATGTGCTTTTTAAAATGATCATTAAATGTGTTGTTAATTGCTCTTCTTTCTTAGGTCTGTTGTGTAGAATAGTTTAATGATGTTGCATATTTGTAGATTGAATGTTTAAGATGTAACTCAAAAGAAACCACCATATATTATTGTGGCATGTTGTACTTTTCTACTTAACTAGATAGTATGTAATGACTGAGTTCAGTCAGTTCAGTATGTATTCAGATTATATTTATATATTTGTATGTAAATTTACTGAATTATTGAGAGGTGCTTGACTGATTACAGGAGTGCAAAGGTAGTGAATATGTGATTTTATAAGTACATGAGAAATGATTTACTGATTCTATATTGTGCAATCACCCAGTTAGTATGCAAGCACTATCCATGCATTCATGCAATGACTCATGCACTATATATTCAGTCTCCTAACCACCTACACAAATAATGATTCACGCCTCCAATTACCCAGGTAATAGCCATGAAGTCCAGCAATCACACTGTCACTCTCTGTGCACTCCTCTAATCATCCAGCCAGTAGCATGTCCTTATGTAATCACTGTGTTAAAACCCAAGCACTTATAAATTCACCATGCTGTCAACTTGCAGCACTCTAAGTATCCAATCACTATCCATGTACTTGTACAATGACTCGGGCATTAAGACATGTAGTGCTACAATCAAAGGTGCACTAAGACATGTAGTGCTACAATCAAATGTGCACTATGATTGATTTTGCCATTGATTCCTATGGGCCTCAAGGCCCATAGGAATCAATGGCAATTACGGAATCGGTAAATACCGATTCGGTAAAAATTACCGAATTTTTACCTAAATCTCATTTACCGAATCTAGAATACCGAATCAGTAAAATTCGGTATTCTAGAGTCTGTAAATGAGATTTACCTACATCGGGCCCTAAGTGTCCAATCACTATCCATGTACTTGTACAATGACTCAGGCATTAAGACATGCAGTGCTACAATCAAATGGGCACTATCCATGCAGTCCCTTACCACCTCCACAGTTCTGAATCACTTGTCCAATTACCCAGGTAGTACCTATGCAGTCCAGCAATCACACTATCACTCTCTGTGCACTCCTCTAATTATCCAGCCAGTACACTAATCACTGCGCTAAAACCCAAGCACTTATAAATTCACCATGCTGTCAAATTGCAGCAATCTAAGTATCCTGTCACTATCCATGTACTTGTAGAATGTCTCAGGCATTAAGACATGCAGTGTTACAATCAAAATGTGCACTATCCAAGCAGTCCCCTAACCACCTGCACAGTACTGATTCACTCCTCGAATTACCCAGGTAGTACCCATGCAGTCCAGCAATCACACTGCACTCCTCTAATCATCCAGTCAGTACCATGTCCTTATCTAATCACTGTGCCAACGCCCAAGCAGTATCCTGTCAACTTGCAGCACACAATGTATCCACTCACTATCCATGCACTCACATTGTAGTACTCCAGTCAGTGCCCATGTACTCATGGAAAACCCCAGAAACTAAGACATGCAGTGCTACAATCATATGCGGACTATCTATGTAGTCCTCTAACCACCTACACACAACTGATTCAGTTCTCCAATTACCCAGATATTACCCATGCAGTCCAGCAATCACACTGTGACTCCCCATGCACTCCTCCAATCAGCCAGTACCATGTAGTAATCCAATCACTACGCCAATACCCAAGCACTTATAAATTCACCATGCACTTACATTGCAGTACTCTAATCATCCAGTCAGTACTCATGTACTTATGCAATTATCCAGGCAATTATTCCTACACTTCTAAATTCCTTTGACTTCTACCTATACAGTTTACTAATCTCACTGTTACTACCAATGCACTCCTTCAGTTACTCAGCCAGTCCCATATATTATCCAATCACTCTGTCAAAACCGGACCACTTATAAAATCACCATGCACTCACATTGTAGTACTCCAATCATCCAGTCAGTACTTATGTACTCATGAAATTACCCAAGGACTAGCTCTGGCACTTTTACAATCCTTTGAGTGCTACCTATACAGTTTAGTGATCTCCATGTTACTACCTATGTACTCATTCAATTACCCAGCCAGTCCCATGTCCTAATCCAATCACTCCGCCAAACCTTAATCACTTATAAAATCACCATACACTCTCCTTGCAACACTGTAAGTATCCAGTCAGTATGGATATACTCATGCAATGACCCTGGCACTAACACATGTAGTGCTACAATCAGATATGCACTATTCATGCAGTCCGCTAACCAGCTCCAGAGTACTGATTCACGCCTCCAATTACCCAAGTACTACCCATGCAGTCCAGCAATCACACTGTCACTTTCCGTGCACTCCTCCAATCATCCAGCCAGTATCATGTCCTTATCTAATCCCTGCGTCAAAACTCAAGCACTTATAAATTCACCATGCTGTAAACTTGCAAAAACACAGTTGATGGACAGAATGTAGAACAATGTCATACATTCAACCCAGTACAAGGATCTGGGCCTAAATCCATCATTTTTTTTGCACTCCACACCACCCTGGGTTAGACACTGGCTATATGCAAATCAGCTCTGACCCTGTGCCTCATGGGAACAGTCCAGTCCGAACTACCAAGCCATGTATTTCCCAGACCGGAATCAAGCATCCAAGGACCGGTTTCTGGCTATCAGCCTTCATCAGCCTGGATAGCTTGACTCCAGTGGTTTGGAGAGCCTGGGACTCACGTCTGAGCATACCCAGCCCACTCGGGGTGATAATTGCAAAAAACACAGTTGATGGACAGAATGTAGAACAATGTCATACATTCACCCCAGTACAAGGATCTGGGCCTAAATCCATCGTTTTTTTGCACTCCACACCACCCTGGGTTAGACACTGGCTATATGCAAATCAGCTCTGACCCTGTGCCTCATGGGAACAATCCAGTCCGAACTACCAAGCCATGTTTTTCCCAGACCGGAATCAAGCATCCAAAGACCGGTTTCTGGCTATCAGCCTTCATCAGCCTGGATAGCTTGACTCCAGTGGTGTGGAGAGCCTGGGACTCACGTCTGAGCATACCCAGCCCACTCGGGGTGATAATTGCAAAAAACAGAGTTGATGGACAGAATGTAGAACAATGTCAGACATTCACCCCAGTACAAGGATCTTGGCCTAAATCCATCATTTTTTTGCACTCCACACCACCCTGGGTTAGACACTGGCTATATGCAAATCAGCTCTGACCCTGTGCCTCATGGGAACAGTCCAGTCCGAACTACCAAGCCATGTCTTTCCCAGACCGGAATCAAACATCCAAGGACCAGTTTCTGGCTATCAGCCTTCATCAGCCTGGATAGCTTGACTCCAGTGGTGTGGAGAGTCTGGGACTCACGTCTGAGCATACCCAGCCCACTCGGGGTGATAATTGCAAAAAACACAGTTGATGTACAGAATGTAGAACAATGTCATACATTCACCCCAGTACAAGGATCTGGGCCTAAATCCATCGTTTTTTTGCACTCCACACCACCCTGGGTAAACTTGCAGCACTCTTAGTATCCACTCACTATCCATGTACTTATACAATGACTCAGGCATTAAGATATGCAGTACCATATTCAAATGTGCTCTATCCATGCAGTCCAATCACCCTGTCACTCTCTGTGCACTCCTCCAATCAGCCAGTCAGTACTATGTACTAATTCAATCTCTCTGTCAATACCCAAGCACTTATAAATTCACTCATGCGCTCTCCTTGCAGTACTCTAATCATCCAGTCACTACCCATGTAACATGCAATGGCCCAGTCACAAACACATGCACTGCTGCAGTTCTTTGAGTGCTATCTATACAGTTTAGTAATCTCCCTGTTACTACGTATGCACTCTTCCAATCACCCTGCGAGTCCCATGTCCTATCCAATCACTCTGCCAAAACACAAGCAATTATAAATTCACCAAGCACTCTCCTTGCAACACTCTAAGTATCCAGTCAGTATGCTTAATACTCATGCAATGACCCTGCCACTAACACATGTAGTGCTACAATCAGATGTGCACTATTCATGCAGTTCTCTAACCACCTCCTCAGTACTGATTCACTCCTCCAATTACCCAGGTAGTACCCATGCAGTCTAACAACCACACTGTCACTCCCCGTGCACTCCTCCAATCATCTAGCCAGTAGCATGTCCTTATCTAATCACTGCACCAATACTCAAACACTTATAAATTCACCATGCACTCACATTGCTTTACTCTAATTATCCAGTCACTACCCATGTACTCATGCAATTATCCAGGCACTTATGCATGTACTTCTACATTCCTTTGGCTGCTACCTATACAATTTACTGATCTCCCTGTTACTACGTATGCTCTCCTTCAATTACCCACACAGTGCCATGTCCTTATCCAATCCCTCTGCCAAAACCCAAGCACTTATAAAGGGGGCGAAATGCCAAATGAAGAGCCAGCCCTGCGACTGGGCTCACTGGCGTCTCGTCTAAGCGCTGATAGGGGTCCCGGGGCGATTAAAGGCCCACTCTGTAGGATCCAGGGGGCGTTAGCCACAACGTTGCCCAGGAGGGTTGGGAAGAGAAGAGAGAGATGTCCGCCTACAGGGCACACCAGGCAAAACCAGTCCGGGGAATCCTCTGTCACACCTGCCAGCAGGCCCCGCCTAGCCCCGGGGTCTTACCGTTGTCTTGGCCCTCCGGTGGGGGGGTGGGCTCTGGCTGCGCCGGTCTTGATTTGGCTCCACATCAAGGAGTCGATTGCCTGCTCCTGCTGTGTGGCGCACCGACAGCGTGGCAGTCAGTCCCCGCTGCCTCCGTTCGGCGCCGTCTCAATAGACGTATACGGCCGCGGCCTGCCCCTCGCTCTGTGATGTCCCCTTCCTGGCTGCTGCTGCATCGGCACCCGGCCACGGCCAGCAACAACGCCACCGCAAAATTTTGGTCCCAATGTGGGTGGTGGCGTCTTTGCGTGTCACTGCTCAGTCCGATGAGTCGCTGGGGTCAGGATAAACGACAGATGGTGGCAGTTTTGGGCTCAGGCCGACAGAGCTCTACCAAGACACGTCCGCCATGCTTGGCTGCTAAGCCACGCCCCCCCCCTGCAACTTTTTAATTACTTCTTGATCTGGCTGTTTGCTAAGTTCATGTAAGGTGTCAATTTCCTTTAATATTTAATCAGGATTGCCAGCATTCTCTTTGATGACTTGGCGTTATTTTGTGTCCATTCCCTCAGCATGTCTGGGTTGGAGTTTTCATACGTGGGGGCCTCTTGGGACCCGTGCCACTACCAAGTAGACGGTTAAAGATTTACTTTCCCAGCACTTTGATGTCTCTCGTATTATATGTTTTTCTAACTACCTCAATAAGTCTTTATTCCCCATGGGCTTGTTAACATCAGCCTCTGCACCCGCTTCACTCTGCCCATCCACAGCCTCGGTATCACTGAAAAGCCTTCCAGCATCTGCCTCACGCTCCTTGATCCATTCCATGATTTAGGCACCACTGTTTATTTTCATGTCCTGTTGTGTGGTTTAATGCCACTCTCCTCTCTCCCCACTGCTAAATATCACAGAACACTGCATGGCTTACCGCTGATTCAGACAGTCACTGCTCCGCGGTGCCAGCAATTCTCTTCCATATCCACTCCACGCAATTCACTGGGGGGCTCCTCATAGTGTAACACGTACACCGCTCATGTTCCTCTGTCGATCTACGAGATGCTCATATATATATATACATATCCCCATAAAAAAACCAAAGGTTACAGGGACTTTATAGTTAGGTTGATGTTTTACCCACACAAAACCATAGGAATTCAGCAGTTATAGTTATACTTATCTGAAGAAACTATAACTCGCTCCGTTAAGTAACTAGGCTGCAAGCTATAGTTTTGTAACATAAATATAACTTTAACTGCTGAATTTCAACGGTTTTGTGTGGGTAAAATATCAATCTAACTATAACAGCCTTATAAACTTTGTTTTATCCAGGAAATATATATATATATAAAGATATATACTGAAAAACCCAACGATTACTGGGATGGTATAGTTAGGCTCAGATTATACACACACAGAACTATAGAAATTCTGCATTTATAGTTACCGGAGCTACCTATAACTTATAACCATAGAAATTCCCCTTTTATAGTTAGTTTCGCTAACTATAACTCACGCGCCCGCGATGCACTGCTTATGACCTCACATATTACATCACTCATGACATGGTCAGTGACATCACCGATGACATCACTCATGCCATCTCAAATGATGACATCCCTCGTGACATTATCCACAGAACCACTCACATATCCACTCACACACCCACGCAACCACTCATGCACTTACTTACATGCCCATACAACCACTCACATACCCACTCACTCATCGATATAGCCACCCACTCACTCACTCATACAGCCACTCACACAGTCACTCGCTTACCCATACACCTACTCACACAGCCCCTCATCCACCTATACAATCACTCACACAGCCACTTGCTCCTTACCTTCACAGCTACTCATACACTGACGTATTCACCCATACAGTTACTCACACACCCACTCATTCACCCACAAAGCCTCCCAACAGAGCCACGCACTCATTCATACAACCTCTCACACATCCACGTACATGCCCATTCACCCCAACGTATTCACCCATACAGCCACTGCCACACCCATTCACTCATCCATACAGCCTCTCAACAGAGCCACTGACACATCCATACAATCACTTACCCATACTGACACTCACTCTCCAATACAGCCACTCACACACCCACTCAGGTAACCAAACACCCACTCAAACAGTCACTCACTGGTGCACTAGCAATGATACCTCTGACAGAGCAGCCTTCAAGACCTCCCTCAACCTCTACCACCGCCTCCTGAGGGTAACAAAGAAGACAGCTCTTGCTGCAAGCATCAAATCCAGTGCCAACAAAATCAAGGAACTTTCCAACATTGTTAATGACTTTTTTAACATGTCTGCCAGCGAGAACAACATCATACCCTCACAGGAGCTGTGCAACAACCTTGCCCACTTCTTCAATGACAAGATTACAACCCTATACAGAAACTTCAAACCCGAACCCACACCTAGGGGCTTCCTCGACAGATATGCCACCATCGTAACCGACTGGAAGCACACACCGACCACTTGGAACATACCCTCCACCCAGGTCACCACCTCCACCATGAGATCCATCTACTCTGGAGCTCCCACAGGCCCAAAGCCGCATCACATTTTCGGCCTCCGAGCCAAAGGATCGCCAGGAACTTACCACCCTACTCAACACCTCAACATTTCCCAATGCCTGGAAACTTGCTGAAGTCAGACCACTGCTCAAAAAACCCTTCCCCGACTCTAGCAAATTCAAAAAACTACGTGCCAATATCCCTGCCCCCATCCCGAGCAATGGTACTGGAGAAGATAATCAACAATCAACTCATGACACACCTGGAGCAGAACCAGCTACTCAACACCTCCCAATCTGGCTTCTGCGACAATCACAGCGCCAAAACCACCTGGATCGCAGCCATCGATGACATCCGAATCTTCCTTGACCGAGGAGAAACACTTTCACACCCACTCATAGATCCACTAATACACTCATACACTCACTCACACACACACTCTCAAATGTTACAGTTAGGAAATAAAATTTAAAAAAAGCTTAGAAGTTCACCTACAAACCCAAAGTTTGCAGGGAGATTTTAGTTAGGAAATAGGATTAAAAAAAGCCTTACTAATACACTGAAAAAAACAAAGGTTACAGGGTGTTATGTTAGGCTCAGATTTCACTCGTACAAAACCATTGAAATTCAGCAGTTACCTGAGCTAACTATAACTTATGCCCCGGCAATGCACTGCTTATGACCGCGCATATTACATCACTCATGACATGGTCAGTGATATCACTGATGACATCACTATTGACATCTCAAATGACTTCACTGATGGCATCATCCAGTGATGGCTCATAGTGATTGCCTTTGGAGTAGACTATTTGCAAGCATTTCTCTCATCACAATTGGCCTGTGTGATGTAATGTCTATAGGGCACACTCAGGTGCTCCAGATATGCACCCAACTGTAAATTCACCTTACAGAAACTGTCATTTAATTAGGATTATAGGGCCAGATGTAGGTAAATCTGATTTACCGACTCTAGAATACCGAATTTTACCGATTTGGTATTCTAGATTCGGTAAATCAGATGTAGGTAAAAATTCGGTAATATTTACCGAATCTGTATGATTCGGTAATTACCGAATCGGTATTTACCGATTCGGTAATTGCCATTGATTCCTAGGAATCAATGTCTATTACCGAATCGGTTAATACCGATTCGGTAAAATTACCGATTTTGCAAGGGGAAAAGGGTGTCACTTTGACACCCTGTTGCACCCCTGATTTTGGCTTGTGTGCCATATGACACACATACATGCCCTTAGGGCATGTATGTGTGCCACATGGCACAGGTGTACATGCACAGATGTGCATGTACACTGGAATTCGTTATTTACCATGCAATTGTATTACATGGTAAATAACGAATCGGTAAGGGCCTGTGGCACTGTTTGAAGTGCCACCTACATCTGGATTTACCGATTCGGTAAATTTACAGAATCGGTATTTTACAGAATTTGTAAATTTACAGAATCGGTAAATATACCGATTCTGTAAATGAAATGCCCCCTACATGTCAAACTCCAAATACCGGTCGGTAACGGCCGAAATCAGCCGTCAACGACCAGTATTTGGTGTCCTACATCTGGCCCCTAGTGCTTAAGCAGGTTATGCGGTCACCTAAGCTCTGCATGTTTCGTTAATCCATTGATACATGGTTGGTATTGGCTCATTCATTAGAGTACCAATAAACCCTGAGCCATACAAATGCCTGATTTCATATATTTTGGCACAAAACCAGTATTTAAACGATTATATATTAATGACCCAGGTTTTGAGGATTCGGAACATTTTCGAAACTGAGAAAATGATCTGTTCCTTCGCATAATCTCTTGGACTTGTAGGGGGAAACTACACTGAGGTTTTACCTAACACTGCCGAATGTTTTGCATTTTTAAATGCAGTTTCCCGTTTCGCATGAATGAACTCATTTGAAATCGACATCTCCATGCACGAGATATAGTGGAGCCAAGTATTTCACATCACGTGATCAAATACATATGTCCTTCGAATGATTATTCATTCCGTTAGAAAGACTTTATTTACAGTAAACTACTTGTTTAGAAGGTAATTAGAAAAAAATGTATACGTCGTAAACAGCAGCGGCCATCTGAAAATCCGGCTCCCTTTGTGTAGCCGCGGGAATAGAGAAAGGAAAGTAATGAGGAGCCGGCTTCCTTGGAATTTTGCTCCGATCTCTATCCGCTCCTTTTCAGTGCAAGAATGGTCATTATGCGTGGACAGTTGAACATATTTAATTGGCATGTTGCCGTACCATTGAAGCTAGATATAAGCCCCGACACAATGGTCGCCCTTTGAATCAGACTTTCTGAATAGAAGTTCTACCAATTCTAATTTTAGGGAGCGGTTCAAAAAGATGTGGATTGTGCGGGAGTACGATCTCGGTGTGAGGGAACGATGGGAGAATGTCAGTCCCTTCTTTGCGACAGAGACAATCGGCTATTTAATACGCCTTCTCCACACTGGAACAAAAGATTACGGAACATAAATTGATGGCGAGCACAATGGGTCCGATAATGCTTCGGCAGACAATCGGTCGAGATTAATTAAAGAAACCTGATCAAAAAGGAAGCCACAACCAGTTATGTGTGTATGATATTGTGTTTATTGCGTTGGGTTCAGATTCCATAATTTCCGTCCATATTTTCTGCTGCTCGTGTATCACCAAGGAAAGGTCTAGTTACATTGGTTATTGCAATGGATTCAAAACACCCATCGAGTCCTCTAAAATCCATCAGACCTGGACGTATAGATTCACAGGCATCAAACGTGTTTAGGTATGACTACAGACGTAGACGTATTTTACTATTTGCCAAACCTCATGTCGTCAAAATATTAAAACATACAGAGAGGGTATTTGGGTCAGCTCCCCTTCAGACTTTGGTCTCTTTGGGCCAGCCCTCTTCAGCCAAATGCTTCACTGAAGTGGCTTTATCATTTGGGCCAGCCCACCGGAGCATTACTCAGTTTTACATTTTACACCAGTGATTTAAAAGAATTCTGTCTTCGTATGGCTGTTGCTCTTCACAAACGTCAAGTTTATGCAAGAGTCAGTTTTCTGTATGAGAAGGCACTGTAGAAGAACAGGGACCAAGCTTGGGTAGCTAATAACTAGCATTGACAAAGCCAATAAGTCTTGCCTATAAAAGAGATATTGGTTTTGCCAAAGAGTTTTAACCATGTTGTACACCTGTGTGGCTGCTGTTCAGCATGGCTAAGAGTTAGTGCGGCAAAGGAGAGTGGTGTGCCATGGTGTAGTGGCCACTGTCAAAGAGTGCAGTGGCGTGGTGTGTTGTAGAGTGGGGTGTTGTAGAGTAGAGTGGTGTAGAGTGTTGTGGAGTAGAGTTGAGTGTTGTGTAGTGGTGTACAGTGGAGTACAGGAGCGGAGAGTGGAGGGGCATAGAGTGGAGTAGAGTGTTATAGAGAAGATTGGCAGAGAGTCTCATAGAGTGGGCTGGCACAGAGTGGGGTGGAGTGGTGTAGAGTAGAGTAGTGTGTCGTCGAGTAAAGTGGAGTGGCATAGAGGGAATTGACTATGGTGGAGCAGAGTGCCACAGAGAGTAGCAACATAGAGTGAAGTGGAGGGCTGTAGGGTACAGTAGAGTGTTGTAGAGTGCAGTGACATAGAGTGAAGTAGAGTTGCATAGAGTAAAGTGGAGGGTTTGAGAGTCTTATGGAGTGGCATAGAGTAGAGTTGAGTGGCGCAGAGTGGCATAGAGTACAGTATGGTGGGGTAGAGTAGAGTAGAATGGCATAAAGTGGAGTAGAGTGGCATAAAGTGGAGTAGGCTGGAGTGTCATGGAGTGGCGTAGCGTGTCATTGATTGGAGTGGAGTGTCATAGAGTGGAGTGTTGTAGAGTGGAGTGTCATAAATTGAAGTGGCGTAGAGTGGAGTAGCGTAGAGTGGAGTAACATGTCGTAGAGTGGAGTAACGTGTTGTGGAGTAGAGTGGAGTAGAGGGGCATAGACTGGTGTAGAGTGTCGTACAGTGAAGTGTTTTAGATTGGCGTAGAGTAACGTGTTTGTGGAGTGAAGGGGCATATAATGCAGTAAAGTTGCTTAGAGTTCTGTGGCATAGAGTTGAGCGTTGTGGAGTGTCGTAGGGTAGAGTAAAGTGGAGTGATGTAGAGTGAAGAAAAGTGTAATATAGGGAAGTAGAGTGTTGTAAAGTGGCATGAAGTGTCATCGAGTGGAAGGTTGTAGGGTGGAGGGGCATAGAGTGGTGTGGAGTAAAGTGTCACAAAGTGGAATAAAGTGTCATAGAGAGGTATAGAGTGGAAGGTCATAGACTGGAGGGGTGTAAAGTAGAGGGGCATTGAGTGGAGGGGCATAGAGTGTCATGAGTGGCATAGAGGGGAAGGGCATAGGTTGGAGTGGCATAGAGCAGAGTACAATGTCATAGAGTGAAGTAATGTGTTTTTTGTGGAGTGTCATACAGTAGCAGAGTGTCATTCAGACAGTGGAGTGTCATAGAGTGGAGTAGGTTCATAAAGTGGAGTGGAGTAGAGTGCCCTAGAGTTAAATGGCATAGAGTGGCGTAGAGTGTTAGAGGCTGGTGTGGTATAGAGTAGATAGAGTGTTGTAGAGTGGAGTGGCATAGAGTTGAGGGGCGTAAAGTGGAGGGCGTAGAATGGAGTGGGATAGCATAGAGTAGAGTGAAGTATTGTAGAGTGGGATAAAGTGTAGTAAAGTGGAGTACCGTGGATTTAAGTTGCTAAGTGTAGAGGGGAGTAAAGTGTCATAGAGTGGAGTTGCATTGAGTGTTGAGGAGTAGAGTGTGGTAGAGTGGCATGGAGTAGGTTGTAGTGGAGTAAAGTGTTGTGGAGTGTCATAGCTTAGAGTAGAGGATAGTGGCAGAGAGTGTAGTAGTGTAGAGTAGACTAGACTAAAGTGGCGTAGAGTGGAGTGTCATAGAGTGGCGTGGAATGTCGTAGAGTGGAGGGGAGTAGAGTGGAGTGGAGTAAAGTGTTGTAAAGTGGAATTAAGAGGGGCATAGAGTGGAGAGGCATAGAGTGGATGAGCGTAATGTGGAATGGTGTAAAGTGGAGGGGCATATAGTGGCTTGAAGTAGCATAGTGTGGAGGTTCATAGAGTGGAGTAAAGTGATGTAGCATAGAGTGGAGTAAAGTGTTGTGTAGTACAGTGGTGTGGAGTGGCATAGAGTGTCATACAGTAGAGTGTAGTAGAGTGGAGTGTAGTAGAGTAGAGAAGACTCATAGAGTAGAGCGGACTAGAGTAGGGTGCCCTAGAGCTAAGTGGCATAAAGTGGTGTAGAGTGTCATAGAGTGGAGTGGCATAGAGTAGAGTGTTGTAGACTGGAGTGTAGTAGCATATCATAGAGTGGAGTGACAGAGTGGAGGGGCATAGAATGGAGATGATTAGAGTGGAGTAAAGTGTCATAGAGCGGAGTAAAGTGTCATAGAGTGGAGTCGAATGCCCTTGGGGAGAGTGGAGTAGAGTGTCACAGAGTGGAGTTGTGTAGCTTGTAGCGTCATAGAGTGGAGTAACGTGATGTGGAAAGGAGTGGCATAGAGTGTTGTAGAGTGGCAAATCTTAGAGTGGAGTGGCGCAGTGTGGAGTAACATAGAGTGCTGTAGAGTAGAGTGGCATGGAGTAAAGTGGCATAAAGTAAAGCCTCATAGAGTGAAGTGGGATAGAGTTGAGTGCCATACAGTGGAATAGAGGGACATAGAGCGGAGTAGAGGGTGGTAAAGTGGAGCATCGTGGAGTGGAGTACAGTGGCATAGTTTAGAGTACAGTAGAGTGGCATGGAGTAGAGTGTAGAGTCATCTAGAGTGGAGTAGCATAAAGTGGAGGGGCATAAAGTGCTGTGGAGTGGCGTAGAGTGAAGAGGTGTACAGAGGAGTAAAGTGGAGGATCGCAGAGTGGACTAGTGTGGTAATAGGGTAGAGTAGCATAGAGTAGAGTACTGTAGAGTGAAGTAGAGTGTCATAGAGTGGAGTGCATAGAGTGGAGGGGTGTAGAATGGAAATGCGTAGAACGGCATAGGGTAGAGTGGAGTAAAGTGTTGTAGAATGCAGCAAAGTGTCATAGAGTGGAGTGCTATGGAGTGGTGTAGAGTGGAGAAAAGTGTCATAGAGTGGAGTTGAGTGTTGTAGCATGGAGTGCCGTAAAGTGGAGTAAATTGGTGTGGAGTGGAATGGCATAGAGTGGTATGTAGAAGAGTGGTGTATCGGACAGTGAAGTGGTGTAGAATGGAGAGTCATAGAATGTCGTGGAGTAAAGTGTCATAGAGTGGAGTGGGGTAGAGTAGAGTGTCGTAGAGTAGAATAAAGTGGTGTAGAGTGGAGTAGAGTGTCATATAGTGAAGCGTTGAAAAGTTGAGTAGATTATCGTAAAGTGGAGTACCATAGAGTGGCATACAGGGGAGTGTATTGTGTCCTAGAGTAGAGTGGCATTTAGTAGAGGGGCATAAAATGGTGAGGCATAGAGTACCATGGAGTGGCGTACAGTAGAGGGGAGTAGAGAGGAGTGAAGTGGTGTAGCGCAGAGTGGAGTAGTATTGTAGAGTGGGGTAACATGTCATGGAGTGGAGTGGCATAAGGTAGCAAAGAGTGTCATAGAGTAGAGTGTCGTAGAGTGGAGCAGAGTTGTGGAGTGGAATGGCGAAGAGTGGAATAGAGTACCTGAGATTTAAGAGAAATAGAGTCGAGTAGAGTCTAATACAGTGGGGTGGAGTAGCAAAGAACAGAGTGGAGTAGAGTGCTGTAAGGTGGAGTGGCGTAGAGTTTAATAGAGTGGAGTGACATAGAGAGGAGGAAATTAGACTGGAAATGCGTAGAGTGGTGTAGCGTATAGTGAAGTCAAATATTGTAGAGTGCAGTAAAGTGCCATAGAGTGAAGTGCTTTGGAGTGGCATAGTGTAGAGTGGAGTAAAGTGGCATGGAGTGGAGTAAAGTTGCATAGAGTGGCATGGAGTGGCACGGAGTGGTGTGTTGTATAGTGGCATGTCATAGAGTGTAGTGGCATGGAGTGGCATATATTGGAGTGGTGTAGAGTGTCATAGAATGTCGTAGAGTAAAGTGTCGGAGTAGATAGGGAAAAAGTGGAGTGGCGTACAGTGGAGTGTCATAAAGTAGAATAGGGAGGAATAGAGTGCGGAAGAGTGTCGTAGAGTGGAGTAGAGTAGAGTGGAATACAGTACAGTGCCAAAGAGTGGGGTGCTATAAAGTGGAGGGGCATAGAGTGTCGTGGAGTGGCGCAGAGTGGAAGGGCATAGAGAGGAGTAAAGTGGTGTAGCATAGAGTGTAGTAGTGTCATAGAGTGGAGTAATGTGTCGTAGAGTGCAGTGGCATAGAGTGGTAGAGAGTTGTAGAGAGAAGTGGCGTAGAATGGAATTGCACAAAGTGGAGTAGAGTGACCTAGAGTTAAGTGGCATAGAGTGATGTAGAGTAGAGTAGAGTGGTATAGAGTGGAGTGGTGTAGAGTTGCACAGAGTAGAGTGGAGGGCTGTAGAGTGGAGCAGCATAGCGTAGAGTGGAGTGCTGTAGCATGGAGTGTCATAGAGTGGAGTAAAGTGGCATGGAGTCGTATAGAGTGTCATAGAGTGGCATGGAGTGGCCTGTCGTAGAGTAGTTTGTAATAGAGTGGCGTGTCATAGAGTGCAGTGTCATAGAGTAGAGTTTCCTAGAGTGGAGTGTTGTAGAGTGAAGTGGTGTAAAGTGTCATGGCATAGCATTTTGTAGCAAAGAGTGTTATAGATTAGTGTCATTGAGTAGAGTGTCATGGAGTAAAATTTCAGAGTGGAGTGGGATAGAGTGGAGTTTCATAGAGTGGAGTAAATTGTCATTGAGTGGTGTGCTGCAGAGTGGATTAGAGTGGCATAGCATAGAGTAGAGTGTAATTGAGTGGAGTGACGTAGTGTGAGTGTCGAAGAGTGGAGTAAAGTTGCATGAGGTGGAGTGTCATAAAGTGATATAGCATGTCATAGAGCAGAGTGTTGTAGAATGGTGTGGAGTGGCATGTCATAGAGTGGCATGTCATTGAGTGGCGTGGTGGAGAGTGGATTGTGGTACGGTGTAGTTTTGTAAAATGGAGTGTCGTAGAGTGGAGTGGCATAGAATGTTGTGGTGTAGAGTTTTGTGGCGTAGATTGTTGTAGAGTAGAGTTTCATGGAGTAAAGTGCCATAGAGTGGAGGGCGATAGAGTGGAGTGTTGGAGAGTGAAGTGTCGTAGAGTGGAATAGAGTGTCGTACAGTAAAATGGCGTACAATGGAATAGAGTGGAGTGTCATATAGTGGGGTGGAGTACAGTGGAGTACAGTGGAGTACAGTGGCACAGAGTGGAGTGATGCAGCTTGCCGTGGAGCGGCATAGAGTGTCGTTGCGTGGAGGGGCATCGAGTGGCATGGATTGAACTAGTGTGGCGTAGAGTGGCGTAGTGTGGAGTATGCATGGTGTGTAGTGCACTGCCATTACGAACAGCACATTTTCAATTGAAATGACCATTACAATTGCACAGACATACAGTTTGCTGATAAAACTATACAGCACACAAACAGGAATGTGTGGAAATGCATAATCTAGTGTATTGGTTTGTTTTGATTGTTCAAAATATTTGTTTCCAGCACCCTTCATAATTACAAAACATTTTTTTCATTTGTGCTTTCCTAATTCTGATAGATTCTGAAATATTTGCACAATTAATTTCCAGACATTAAAAATGTTGTGTACTAAAAACTTTCTATTCACACCCCCAGTTTGTCAGATAAATCCTCTAACTTTGAAATCAGAGAAAGAAAAGTAAACACCAAGCTCCCTCACAAGACATAGCCTGACATTTGCCCTCTGTCTTTGAGTGCACAGCAAGCGTAAGAAGAAAAAAACAAAATGTAAAGGCCTGTTTACACAAAGCCAACACTTACCGAACAATATAATAAACAGGCAATTTCCATGGGAGAGACAAAGATACGAGGAACAGTCTACAAAATATAAAGCCAGCAAAAAGAAAGTAAACAAATGTGAGTTACAAACCACAAAGGCAATTGTAAGGATTGGGTGGCATGCATTCTTAGGTCAGCTTTCAGAATGTCTGCTGCTGCACACCTCACAGTTGTGCCTCCATCTAAAAGTGCAGAAATCTGTCAGAATTCATGCATGTACAGCTCAGAAGCAGTAAGCAGAGCCTGAGAGCCTGAGACTGCAAACACAACAATGATGGACAGAATGTGGATCAATGTCACACATTCACCCCAGTCAAAAGATCTGGGCCCAAATCCATCGTTTTTCCACTCCACACCACTCTGGGTTAGACAATGGCGATATGCAAATCAGCGCTGACCCTGTTGCCCCATGGGAACAGTCCAGTCCGAACTACAAAAGCCATGTCCTTCCCAGAACGGAAACAAGCATCCGAGGACCGGCCCGGTTTCGAGGTAACACCTCTCATCAGCCCGGCTAGCTTGATTCCAGTGGTGTGGAGTGTCTGGGACTCACGTCTGAGCATCCCCAGTACACTTAGAGCGGTAACTGCAAACACAACAATGATGGACAGAATGTGGATCAATGTCACACATTCACCCCAGTCAAAAGATCTGGGCCCAAATCCATCGTTTTTCCACTCCACACCACCCTGGGTTAGACAATGGCGATATGCAAATCAGCGCTGACCCTGTTGCCCCATGGGAACAGTCCAGTCCGAACTACAAAAGCCATGTCCTTCCCAGAACGGAAACAAGCATCCGAGGACCGGCCCGGGTTTCGAGGTAACACCTCTCATCAGCCCGGCTAGCTTGATTCCAGTGGTGTGGAGTGTCTGGGACTCACGTCTGAGCATCCCCAGTACACTTAGAGCGGTAACTGCAAACACAACAAGGAAGGACATGGCTTTTGTAGTTCGGACTGGACTGTTCCCATGGGGCACAGGGTCAGCGCTGATTTGCATATCGCCATTGTCTAACCCAGGGTGGTGTGGAGTGGAAAAACGATGGATTTGGGCCCAGATCTTTGGACTGGGGTGAATGTGTGACATTGATCCACATTCTGTCCATCATTGTTGTGTTTGCAGTTACCGCTCTAAGTGTACTGGGGATGCTCAGACGTGAGTCCCAGGCACTCCACACCACTGGAATCAAGCTAGCCGGGCTGATGAGAGGTGCTACCTCGAAACCGGGCCGGTCCTCGGATGCTTGTTTCCGTTCTGGGAAGGACATGGCTTTTGTAGTTCGGACTGGACTGTTCCCATGGGGCACAGGGTCAGCGCTGATTTACATATCGCCATTGTCTAACCCAGGGTGGTGTGGAGTGGAAAAACGATGGATTTGGGCCCAGATCTTTGGACTGGGGTGAATGTGTGACATTGATCCACATTCTGTCCATCATTGTTGTGTTTGCAGTTACCGCTCTAAGTGTACTGGGGATGCTCAGACGTGAGTCCCAGGCACTCCACACCACTGGAATCAAGCTAGCCGGGCTGATGAGAGGTGTTACCTCGAAACCGGGCCGGTCCTCGGATGCTTGTTTCCGTTCTGGGAAGGACATGGCTTTTGTAGTTCGGACTGGACTGTTCCCATGGGGCACAGGGTCAGCGCTGATTTGCATATCGCCATTGTCTAACCCAGGGTGGTGTGGAGTGGAAAAACGATGGATTTGGGCCCAGATCTTTGGACTGGGGTGAATGTGTGACATTGATCCAAATTCTGTCCATCATTGTTGTGTTTGCAGTTACCGCTCTAAGTGTACTGGGGATGCTCAGACGTGAGTCCCAGGCACTCCACACCACTGGAATCAAGCTAGCCGGGCTGATGAGAGGTGTTACCTCGAAACCGGGCCGGTCCTCGGATGCTTGTTTCCGTTCTGGGAAGGACATGGCTTTTGTAGTTCGGACTGGACTGTTCCCATGGGGCACAGGGTCAGCGCTGATTTGCATATCGCCATTGTCAAACCCAGGGTGGTGTGGAGTGGAAAAACGATGGATTTGGGCCCAGATCTTTGGACTGGGGTGAATGTGTGACATTGATCCACATTCTGTCCATCATTGTTGTGTTTGCAGTTACCGCTCTAAGTGTACTGGGGATGCTCAGACGTGAGTCCCAGGCACTCCACACCACTGGAATCAAGCTAGCCGGGCTGATGAGAGGTGTTACCTCGAAACCGGGCCGGTCCTCGGATGCTTGTTTCCGTTCTGGGAAGGAAATGGCTTTTGTAGTTCGGACTGGACTGTTCCCATGGGGCACAGGGTCAGTGCTGATTTGCATATCGCCATTGTCTAACCCAGGGTGGTGTGGAGTGGAAAAACGATGGATTTGGGCCCAGATCTTTGGACTGGGGTGAATGTGTGACATTGATCCACATTCTGTCCATCATTGTTGTGTTTGCAGTTACCGCTCTAAGTGTACTGGGGATGCTCAGACGTGAGTCCCAGGCACTGCACACCACTGGAATCAAGCTAGCCGGGCTGATGAGAGGTGTTACCTCGAAACCGGGCCGGTCCTCGGATGCTTGTTTCCGTTCTGGGAAGGAAATGGCTTTTGTAGTTCGGACTGGACTGTTCCCATGGGGCACAGGGTCAGTGCTGATTTGCATATCGCCATTGTCTAACCCAGGGTGGTGTGGAGTGGAAAAACGATGGATTTGGGCCCAGATCTTTGGACTGGGGTGAATGTGTGACATTGATCCACATTCTGTCCATCATTGTTGTGTTTGCAGTTACCGCTCTAAGTGTACTGGGGATGCTCAGACGTGAGTCCCAGGCACTGCACACCACTGGAATCAAGCTAGCCGGGCTGATGAGAGGTGTTACCTCGAAACCGGGCCGGTCCTCGGATGCTTGTTTCCGTTCTGGGAAGGACATGGCTTTTGTAGTTCGGACTGGACTGTTCCCATGGGGCACAGGGTCAGCGCTGATTTGCATATCGCCATTGTCTAACCCAGGGTGGTGTGGAGTGGAAAAACGATGGATTTGGGCCCAGATCTTTGGACTGGGGTGAATGTGTGACATTGATCCACATTCTGTCCATCATTGTTGTGTTTGCAGTTACCGCTCTAAGTGTACTGGGGATGCTCAGACGTGAGTCCCAGGCACTCCACACCACTGGAATCAAGCTAGCCGGGCTGATGAGAGGTGTTACCTCGAAACCGGGCCGGTCCTCGGATGCTTGTTTCCGTTCTGGGAAGGACATGGCTTTTGTAGTTCGGACTGGACTGTTCCCATGGGGCACAGGGTCAGCGCTGATTTGCATATCGCCATTGTCTAACCCAGGGTGGTGTGGAGTGGAAAAACGATGGATTTGGGCCCAGATCTTTGGACTGGGGTGAATGTGTGACATTGATCCACATTCTGTCCATCATTGTTGTGTTTGCTGAGAGCCTGAGACAGCATGCAAGCACTGCTCTGGAGATCTGTTGTAGGTAGAGTATGGAGGAGAAACCCTGCCCATATTTTTCATTGGCTTGTGTCTTTGTCCTTCGTAAATGCTGTCTTCTGATTCCTTAATAGGTTTGTTATTCCCTCCTTACTAAGGCAATGTCGTTATTTGTATCCTCCCATGGCTACAGGCCCCCTTACTTGGTTGTTACAAGGTAGGTGTACTTTTTCTTTATTGAGGCGGGACAATGGCGGCTGCTTGTTTGCAATGCCATAAGTCTTGCATTTAAATGGGAGACATATTGCATTGCAAATATATTTTTTTTGTAGGAGCGAGCGCGCCCGAGGCACGTAGGTAAGGCTTCTCTGAATGTTTACGTTTTACGCGGGAATGGCGGTCTGGAGCCTGCTCAGCTGCTTGTTCACAGTGGCTGTGGTGTGTGGTTTTTGTGTTGCTTTGCAGTGGGCTGGCTGGCTCGCCAGATGAGCTTTGCAACCCAGAAGTGCATCGTGTTAATTGATGGCCCCCCCTGTGTTCGGTGAAGGGGGCTCTGCAGACCGGGTCAACAGCTTGCTACCTGTTTTTTTGGTAATTGTGCTTGGTAGCCAGTGTTTTTTCTCTCAGACCGACAATTCAGGTGCATGCTGGAGAGCTGGCCATAAATGCTAGGGTGTCCCGAGTTGTGGAACTCCAGACATGTAGTGTGCAGGTTAAACACAGGCCTTCTGTCCCGGGGAGGTAGTGCCTGTACTTGGGTGGCATGAGCTGCTTGATGAGATTCCCGGAATTAGGAAATGACCACCAAAGCCCCGAATGTAACAAGCGGGCGAGAGTCCACGTGGGAGGTGGTCCCAGGCAGCAATGATACCTCTGATGAGGGAGGATTTCAGGGTACCGGGATGCTCAATCCACTCCGTCATTCAGCCATGTCTGGTATATATTATTGACGATCTGGGAGGGAGGGGTGCTGAAATATGACAAGAGCTTCTTGCTTGGTGTGGTCCTTTTTGTAAAAAGAACTCGGCTTTCATTGTGCATATGATGGTAGATTCCCACTACACTTTGGTGATCTGTAAAGCGAGGTGTGCTTTCTGTATGGATTTTTATTTTATTACTCATTTTAATGCAATTCTGTTTACTCCCTGGAAACTTATGGAACTGTTGCATCTCCATGGATTCCACTGCGAAATACGTACATTAAGGGAACCTTTATCAATGTACGGGAGCGAGGGAGTGTATGTTCCAAAAACATTATTTTGCACGGAATCTGTATCGGCCTTAACGGTGGTGTCGGAAATGTTGAGTCTGTATTGCATGTGCCTCTTCATAATTGAGTTTTAGCGTGTTTTGCTCTATGGAGAAGAAGCTGTTAGTAATGCACAGTACAACAGTGTGTTGTGTATGCGGAATGTATACTGGGATTCGATGTAACAGGTAAAATCCCATGGTTGACTGCAATTAGGTCCTTGTTGACTGAAATGGGGATGAGTAATCTATGGGAACACCCAGAGGCTGCGTAATTCCCATCGAAAAAGGCTTTTAGAGCAGCATACTGGGAGATGGTTAAAATTAAGAGATTCTCTTCCCACATTAATCAGCCATTGTCGAGGGATTTCCTCGACATTAAGGACAAACCAGTCTTGGAAGATTATTGGGATCTTATCACTAAGCCTCATGATTGGAAGCTCTACACCAGTTCAGAATAGGCACTCTACCCTTACGATGTTTTACAAGCAAATGGAATCCTGTCAGTAGTGACAAGTGTGCATTTTGTCAAGTTCATACTGAGAATATAGATCAATTCCTATTTGTATGTCCCGCATACCACCAGCCTAGGAGAATCTGGCTTAAACCGGTATGCTTGCTTATGAATTCATGATCGGCGATGGTTGCAAGGAGAATTTTAAAATCAGACACTTCCAACCTTGTGGTAATTGGTGTAAGAAAGTTCTTAAGCTGGGCTTGGGCCATACGCAATAAAAAAGGGGGGTACATAGCAGTTATATAGTGCTCAAAGATGGGTCATTTTAAGAAGGGGTTGAGAGGCATGGTAATACCTTGTTCTGGCTTAGACGATCACTCCCCCTTTGTAAAACTATTGATGTAGAATTAAGTCTTTATGCTGGTCTATATATTTAATCTCCTCTTAACTGTTTTAACATGCATATATACTTATATTTATTATTAATTTATGATGATGTGGTATAGTATGAAGTTTTATATTATTTATATGATGGTGTATTTTAAGTGAAGGAATGTTTTAATCCTGGACATCATGTCTTTCATGATGAATAATCGCAATAAAGACTTATGAAATGGAATGGTAACAGGTTTGGTTGAAGGCATTTTGTTTTTGATTATAGACTTCTTTCAGATATGACGAATGTTGATAAACGTATTGCACTGGTTATTATTTCATAGCTATTCACGTCCATAAAAATATAGTACATTTGTAGGTCATTGCTATTGGCGATGCATTGGAATCCTAGCTGTATGCGAACAGTCCATTTTAGCCCCCTGACCAAGCTTATCCTTTAAATTCCTGGCAAAGTCAGTTGCTGAAGGTGCTATCTGGCAGCAGGTGAAGAATTTAAAGAAGGTGCAGTGCAGAGGTGATTGCGATGATTTCGTTTTTCTGAACCAAAAAAGCCTTCCTCTGTGGTCCAACTTCAGTGCCTCTGTAGTGTCTTAAGGTGGAAACAATAGCATTCTCTTAGAGTCCAGGAAAAGCCGAAAGGTACATGAAGGTTGAGGCCTACTCGCAAAGAGTGTTTCTATTGCAGTCACTATTCCTATGTAGTGATTTTTGTGTGGCAAGTCAGGACCTTGGCTCTGGTGATCAGATTCTCCATGTGCAAATTCTCTAAACAGCTTGCAAAGAATTTACAATGCCTGTTCCCTTCTGTGCTGTATCACAGGCTGGCAATGTAGGCAGGTAGCCTTTGAGAGTCATGAAAAGCCTCTGTGCTGCACCACAGTAAGGAAAAAAACGTTTCAAGATGGGTGCCATTCTGCCTCCTGGTATTATTGTTACATAGTGTATATGTTGTTAGGAGTATACCTCGGTGTAGCATTCAAGCGGAACCCGCACACGCACCTCTTCTTAGCCTTTTGTTACTGTCTAGAGCTGGCATCCCCACGTGTGCTCTCACCTGTGTGCATCTGTATGGCAGCGGGAAAAGATCTGTTGGAACTCAAACGTTGGCTTCGTGGCTAATAGAGGAAATGGCCATTGTGTGTATAAACCAGTTCTCCACATCCACTGCGCATCCCTCCCTCCGGAACACTGCAGTGGCTCATGGGCGCCGTGCACTGCAAATTATCAAATGTAATGACTGTAATGTAGTTAGCAGTCTAGTAGTCGGGGTGGGCGGAGCTAGCTGGGTGAAGGGAAGAGGAGGAGTATAGACAGGATGGGGTTAGATAGAGTAGGGACAGGGACCAGACAAGACATAAGTAATAAAGCTCCTGAATAATGATACACGTGTCTGTCTTTATTACGTGCCAGACACGACAACTGGCGACGAGGGTGGGATGTGCATGACCACAGCACACAGAACCCCATGAAAGTGCCCTGTCCCATGCAGCGTCGGAAAAAAGAGAACGCTGCTGTGTGGAGCTGCCGCCTGAAGAGAAGAGGCCAGCAGCAGGTGACCCTGTCCCTCCAGCGACTGCGAGGGAGCCAAGAGGGAGCCGCAGCAACGAGCGCTGAAACGCTCGAGAAAGAAGAAGCTGTTCGCACCAAAACGCAATGCCCGCCGGATGCGTGCAACCTGGTGCATGCTGAAAGAACAGAAGTCAGGAGCCCACTCCGACTCTGCCCAGCACCCCAAAGTGGAAGAAAAGTGCCCGGAGCGGGGGACGTTGCCCCGAGGAGGTCCGGAGGTAAGCGCTGTCGAGTGCGCTGAAATCGGAGCTCGCGTAGCCCCGTCATCGGAAATCTCACTCCCGATGCGTGAGCTTTAGCACGCTGTCGCCGAGTGAGTGCGTGGACCCGAAGAGGCGAAGTGGGAGCCCACCCCAACCTCACCTGACTGTGGCAGCTGCTGAGAAATCCAGTGTTTGGAGTGTGCTGCCTCGAGATCAGCTGCCGGTGAGTCCTGAGGAAAGAATGAATGGAAGTGAAGCCTCGTGAGAAGTGCAAGTTCAGTGACGGCGGCCATCTTGAAGTCAGGCAGCTTTTGGGATGTCTTCCATGTGCGGACTGCCGGCGGCCATTTTAAGGTCAGGCATGGCAAATTGTCAGTGAGAAACGGCGCGCTCAAGTCACGAAGAAAAACAAAAAGCATAGCAAGTCTAAACCAGCAAAGCCAAACAAGCACGAGCAAAACCAAATGAACATTGACTGGAGGCGATCGTAATTACTCATTCAAAGCTTTAGCGAACAAGCAGCGACAGGTCAGTCGGAGTCAAGGAAAGGGGTGAGAAGCACATTACACCACGATGGTAACTCCAGACAATTCCCCACAGCGAAATGAAGTCAAGCCCATCATTGCGGGAGGGTCGCATCTGCGGGTCCCGGAACCTTTGACCCTGACCACCGGAGGGAGCATGGGCCCCAAGTGGCAAGAGTGGTTAGAAGACTTTGAAGATTACATTGAGGGATCTAAGGTCACGGTAGACAAGGAAAAATTGATTGCCCTCCGCAACCTCGCAGGTCGAGAAATAAGTAAGATAATCAAGGACCTTCCCCCTGCAGATGCTGGAACCTATGACAAGGTGCGTGAGGCATTGAACAAAAAGTTCCTTCACAAGAGAAATGTAGACTACGAACGTCACGCATTCCATCAAGCACGTCAAGGAAAAGATGAAGCAATGAGTGCATTCATCACCCGACTGCGGAGACTGTCGAGACACTGTGAATTTGACACCTTCTCAACAGATGCCGCTATTAAGTCACAAATTATAGATGGATGCCACTCCGAAACCCTCAGGAGGCGGCTGCTGAGAAAACCCCATGAACTAGACGAGATTGAAGAGATGACTCGCGTCTATGACCAGGCCGAAGAGCACGCCACCACCATTGAAACGGGGCGCAACACAAGCCATGAACGAGCACACTGTGTCCAGGCCAAAGGCAGCAGCCGGAGGTATTCGCAGGAGAAGCAATGGAGACCGAGACCGTCATCTCGCCAACGGCGCCCACACAACAGGAAGCGAGAACCTGGGCGAAGAGACCGGAGACCGGAAAAGACAAGAAGATGTTACAGGTGTGGATATGACTATCCTCATGTAGACACCTGTCCTGACATGGGTCAGCGGTGCAGGAAATGTGGGCGGTCAAACCACTTTGAAGCGATGTGTGGAGACTACCACAAGGAGAGGCGAAGCGAAACAGTGAGGTCATCTCGTTCTGATACCAGAAAACACCATGTGAGAGCTGTCCAAGGAAAGTCCACGTTGTCCTCAGGCTCGTCCCACTCCAGCCGAGAATCGCGCAGATCCCGATGGGAGCGTAGATCACCCTCCCGGGACTCCAGATCATCATCCAGAGACTCGGAATACACCGTAGAATATTTGAACATGATTGCGGATCCTGATCAGCTCAAAAAATATCCACGCTTAGACATTAGAGTAGGAAACCATGACACTAAATTTGTGATGGACAGCGGGGCTTCGCTGAACTACATCCCAGTCACAGAATATGAGAAAATGACTCCTAAGCCCCCACTGACTTTTGCCCCAGTCCGTGTTTTTACGTGGATGTCCAAAAAGCCACTCCCCTGTTTGGGGAAATTCTCAACAACGCTCAAGCACGACAACATCACGATACCAGCGATCATACATGTCATCAAAGGCCCCGAGGCTGACTGCTTACTTAGCCTCCCCACTGCGGAGCGTCTCCGTCTTGTTGAAATCCTGTTCAAAGTTAGTGACAACCAGGACTGCGTCAGCAAGTTTCCAAAGCTGTTTCAAGGCCTGGGGAAATTGAAAGGATGCCAAATACATCTGCACATCAATGAACTAATCAAACCCGTGGCACAGCACCCTCGACGTGTTCCATTCCATCTTCAAAACGCAGTCGAGGACGAACTTCAAGAACTCCTATCTGCAGACATCATAGAACGTACGGATGGCCCAACCCCATGGGTTTCGCCGGTGGTCATTGTACCTAAGAAAGGGACTCCCAACAAGGTGAGACTGTGTGTTGATATGTGCCTACCCAACACTGCGATCGAAAGGGAGCGCCACCCTGGGCCTCATCTGAGCGACATGATCGCTGCATTGAACGGCGCAAAGGTGTTTTCAAAGCTGGATTTAAACAAAGGCTATCACCAGCTAGAATTGGACGTCAAATCCCGCTACATCACGACATTTGCAACCCACTTAGGACTTTTTAGGTATAAGAGACTGAGTTTTGGCATCTCATCGGCCGCGGAAATTTTTCAGGAGGCGATCCGTCAAATCATTCAACACATCCCCAACACTCTTAACTATAGCGACAACATCCTTGTGTATGGTTCCGATGTTCGTGAGCATGACATCGCGCTTGATCGCGTTTGTCATGCCCTGCTGGATGCAAACCTAACACTGAACAAAGACAAGTGCGAGTTCTACCAGGACACCTTGAAATTCTTTGGCCATATCTTCTCAGACGCGGGTATGAAGCCTGATCCAGATAAGATTGCAGCCCTGAACAACACCAAGAGCCCACAAGACGTTGGTGAATTAAGATAATTCCTGGGGATGGCCAGCTATCCTTACCAAACTCGGCCAACCATTCGACTGGACCCCTCAGTGTGAACAGGCGTTCAGGGACATCAAGCGGGCGGTGGAGTCGGCTGACAGCCTTTCGTACTTCAATCCTCGGCGGAAGACTGAGATCACTGTGGACGCCAGCCCCGTTGGGTTGGGGGCCATTTTGGCACAATATGACAATGACTCTGACCAGAGACGCATCGTTGCCTATGCCAGTCGCAGCCTGTCTGATCCTGAAAAGAAGTACTCGCAACCTGAGAAGGAAAGTCTTGCGGTGGTGTGGGCATGTGAACATTTTCATGTCTTTGTCTACGGCAAGCATTTTACTTTGATCACTGACCACCAGGCGCTAGTCACCATCTACGGCAACCCTAGATCCAAAATGCCTCCAAGGATCGAGAGGTGGGGCGTCAGACTTCAAGAATACACATTTACCATTATTCACAAACCCGGGAAGGCGGAGAACCCGGCTGATTATATGTCCCGCCATCCTCATGCATCGTCAGACTCCAAACCATCGATTGCTGAGGAGTACATTCATTTCGTGGCTGACCAGGCGCTACCACCTGCTATTCCCATGAAAGTCATTTGTGAAGCCACCGCACAAGACGCTGTTTTGCAGAGAGTACTCCGTCGGATTCAGACCAATCGGTGGAGACATGACCCTCAAGAAGACGACATGGACCCAGCTGTCAAGCAAGAGATGCAAGCATTCCGGCATGTCTGTGATGAATTGTCAGTCACCACCGATGGAGTCATACTGCGAGGTCAATGAGTCGTGATTCCTAGTCAACTACGGCAGGGAGTTATCAATCTGGCCCACGAAGGTCACAGGGGAGTAGTATCAACGAAGCGAGCTCTCCGGGAACGCGTGTGGTTTCCCTTCCTCGACCAGATGGTAGTCTACTCTGAAGGAGTGCCATCTGTGCCAGTTGACCAACAAAGGTGATCCACCGGCCCCACTACAAATGACCACCCTGCCCGATGGAGTGTGGCAAGAAGTTGCTATGGACTTCTACGGACCGCTACAATCCGGAAAATATGTAGTGGCCATAATTGACGAATATTCACGATTTCCCCTCGCACAATTCGTGCCATCCACCAGTGCCTCTAGCACTCTCAAAGTGTTAGATGAAGTATTTGCAACATGGGGTGTCCCTAAAGAAGTAAAAACGGACAATGGACCCCCATTTAACGGGCACGAGTTCAGTGCATTTGCAAAGCATTTGGACTTCAAACACAGGAAAACCACACCCCTCTGGCCACAAGCGAATGGCACCATTGAAAGATTTATGGCTACAATCAAAAAGACATTTCAACATGCCACGGCTGAAAAAAAAGACCTGCAAGTAGCCCTCAATGAGGTCCTCAGAGCATATAGGACAACTCCTCATTCAACCACTGGAAAATGCCCAGCAACCCTCATGCTGGGGCGTCCGATGAGAAATCGCATCCCAACCTGGGAAGGGGCCTTGCGAGCCGTGTCACCGATCCGCAGCCATCAAGAGATGACAATGACTGACAAATACAATAAAGACAAAATGAAATCATACGCTGATGTCAAGAGGAGAGCAAGATCTCCTTCCCTGCAGGAAGGAGATTACGTCTTTGTCAAACAGGATCAACAAAGAAAGACTGACTGTCGATTTAGAGATGACCCTTTGCTAGTTACCCATCAGAAGGGCACCATGCTGACTGCGGAATCTGATCAACGACGAGTCACCAGGAACATCTCACACTTTAGGAAGTGTCCTCGAGGCATGAAAGGGCCTCTGGTGAACATGACTGACATACTCACACCTGAAGAGTTTGACCATGGCGACCAAGAGAGCAGAGGTCAGCCAAGTGAACCCTTGTCTGATGATATCACTAGAGCCATGTCTTTGCGGCCCCGTCGTGAGATCCAGCTGCCAAAGAGACTCATTGAAGAGATGGATTAAAACACTGTTTTCTATTGTTTGTTAAGAAAGGGGGAGATGTAATGTAGTTAGCAGTCTAGTAGTCGGGTGGGCGGAGCTAGCTGGGTGAAGGGAAGAGGAGGAGTATAGACAGGATGGGGTTAGATAGAGTAGGGACAGGGACCAGACAAGACATAAGTAATAAAGCTCCTGAATAATGATACACGTGTCTGTCTTTATTACGTGCCAGACACGACAATGACCTGCAGACATTGCAACCTATCCATGAACTCAACAGATTCACACACCGGCACATCTATAAGGGGGCGAGCTCTTGCCATGTAGCAACCACTAATCGTTACTGGCATGTGTTGTGAGTGCCCGTACCCGTCATTGGTAAGGTACTTGGGTTGGTACTACGTGAGTTTTGAACCCATTATTTTATGACATAGCATTCTCAGAATGAAGGCTGTCGAATCTCTTAAGCAGCAGCAACATTTTAGGTTTGATCCCTGTCACAAAAACTCACTAAAAGCTGACTATTGGGTGTCTGCAAGGAGGTGGCGGGATGTAGGGGCTGGAGTGTGCCTTGAAGAGGCTGAGTGAGATTTTTGAGGTGCTCAGTCTCATTTTCCTCCTCCACATTTTGAATTGGGATAAGCCCTTACGTTTTCCTCGAGCACCCGGTGATGACACGGCCAGCGTTATTTCAGTCCTGTGCACTTATGGCTAAACACCCCCAGATGGTGGTAACTCATACATGCCAACCCTCCCGATTCAGGCGTGAGACTACCGATTTGAAGGCTAGTCTCCCGCCTCCCGATTCCTGCAAGCAAAAACCCGATTCCTCGGGGTTTGTTGACAGGGCGTTTGTGTGAAGTGCTAATTTTTCCAGCAATAGTCAAAGTGGCCATGCAGGGGCTCTCGATGGGGTGAAAAAACAACAAAGGGTCATTAACAAGGCAATAGTCTTTTGAAGACCTGTGAAGTAGGGGGGGGGGGCGTGTGTGTGCACAGGAAGCTGTTTTCGGCTGGGGTGTCACACAGGGGCGGAGGGGGGGGACAACACTTGCATCACCCTCTCAGCCTGCCATTGCGCTCCATGCTTGTAAAAGGTAAGAAAAAAAACGTACATTTGTGTTTCAAATGTCCAATCCTGCAGCAGCACACTTCCAAAGCCCATACACGCCAGTAACCCGATTTGAAGCCCCATTCTCCCGATTTTTAAAAAAAAATCTCCCTCTTTGCTCTTCTGAAATGTTGGCATGTATGGTAACTGGTAACAGGGTTTATGTGCGCTCGGTCTCTTCTTAATGCAATTGGCGACTCAAGTCATGAGCGGACACAAACCTCTTGACTGCCTTAGCCAAGCGATTTGTGTCAGCTCATGTGTCGAGGCTGCTCTTGTTGTAGAACGATTCCGCCAACCCCCCTCCCCCAGCAATTCTTATATATTTGCCACTGGCATCCAGCCCTGCGGAGCTGCCTGCACTCTTGCTGCTGTCTGGTTTGGGGTTTTAGTGTCTGCATTTATGCTGTACCTGGCCTGTGATATTGCCTGTCAGTTACCACTCAATTTGCCAGACTGCAAACATAGTGCTTCTGCCTATAGAACTGTGTTGGAAATGATCTGGTTTAAGCTGGTACGAAGCAGAAATTACTTTCCACGGTGCTTTGGCATCATGGAAATAATGCTCTAACTTGGTAATACATTTGCACTGCAGCTGGGTATGCATTGTCTGTTCTGTGTGTCAGCGAAGCTTATTCAACAGCCAATAATTGGCAGTGCTTGTTTATATGTACCCTGAGGTGCAAAGATAGGACAGCTATTACTTCAGCCTGTTGTAGATTTGATCACCATGTACAATTAGTAGAAATACTTTTTGTTGTATTTTTTGTTTTCCTTCGTTCCATGTTCTTCTGTTCATTTATGCAAACAGTGCGTTCCAGTTTTAACCCTGTTCCCCTGTTATTATCTGTGTTACAGAAGCTGTGTAGGTGGTCTTTTGTGGTGTTACATGTTTTCTACTTTACATAGTGAGAAGTTAGATCTTTATCGAACGGATTTTCTTTATTTTTTGTGCTGTAAGCTTTTTCATTATATTACTCAAATTCTGCTGTTTAGGCACATCAGTGAATGGCGGCCCTTGTATCCAAAAGATTTATAGTGCAAGTGCCCCTCGTGTAGTTAGTGCACACATTGCGACATGTTAGGATGCACCTACCACATTACCCCCTATAAATGTCCCTCTGTAGCTCCCTTTCTTCCTAACCAGCGAGTGAGTGACTTTACTGTCACTGTTTTGCTTCTTTATTTTTTTGGAGGGGTTTTATGAACCTTCTGCACACTACCTGTTAATTAAAACAAAAACAAAAATAGTACATAAAGCACAGTATGCTTAATCAATCTCAAAACTTAAACTTAGTTCACCAGTTCCAAAGTCTGCCGCTTTACCTGTTTCGTTACTCCTCTGCAAACAAAAACAATGGGTTAAAAAACAAAATAAAATAGCTGAACACATGCAAACAGCATGTGTACATGCAAGTGTTAGCCAATTAAATTCAGATCTATGAATGAAAGAATGAATGAAAATATTTGTAAAGCAAACAGCTACTCTTGGGAATGTCCTGGCACTAGAAGGACTAATGGAATTATAGACCCCGAACCATTTATACTGAGATAGGTGAAGCCCTTTATGCTAAGACAAACAGCCCGGTTTTCAAAAGCTTGCAAAACTGCAATACATTCTTGGTATTTCGTAGAATGATCGAAAGTTGACTCAATGCTTGAGCAGCCAGGAACAAGAAGGATGAGCCGCCTTTTTTAGTTAGTCGGGTTTTAGGAATTACAACCAGAAGCACATCAGATGAATGTTCTTATAGGACGGTAATGAATGAATCTATTGGACAAATATTGGAGACCCATGTCACAGAAGCCACGGTGAGCAAACCTTAAGGATTTAAACAGTATCCTTTTCCTATTTGGTAGTCAATTCATGGCCAAAATATGGTGAGAGATGAAGGTCTGGTAGGGGATTTCCAACAGGAAGCATGGAGTCATGTTCTGTACCACCTGCAGCTGCATAATTAAACATCCCAGCAAACCCAAGTACAAGAAACTGGCATAGTCTAATCTTCAGGTGATAAAATCATGGATCACAATTATTCAGTAGTAAAGTGGTAAGAGAAAAGTAATTTCTTGAGGGCCCATAGTACAAACCATGAACCAACCACAGCTGCTACCTTAGGCTGGAAAGAAAGCTGCTTGTCCCACTTTACTCCCACATTCCAGGCAATGGTAGCAGGTGGAGGAGGAGGAGGAGGAGGCAAGGTCACTGGGCAAGATTTATCCCAATAAAAGGGAGGAGAAGACCCAAATAGCAACCTCTGCACCTTGTGGGAGTTACATTGAAGATTATCGACACACATTCAGTTCAGTACTGACCCAAGGCAGGTTTTAAAGGGCTCCTGCGCAGCTGAGGACCTGTTCTCAAATGGGAGGAACAGTTGTGTATCATTTATGTAACAAACTTTTAACATCAAATTACTCCACCAAGGGTTCAAGGTTAAGCGCTTTAGCAGCAGAGGAATAAAATGCCATCCACACTACCTATCCTCTGTACTAAAAAGAGAATAAATTCCACTCAAGCGCCTCACACCCCGTGGGGGCGGAGCTAGCCGAGCTGGGAAATGGCCGCGCCGTAGGCGAGCTCTCCCGATCCAACCACTATCCGTTTACTATCCTGGGCGTCTGATGGTCTGATGCTACCAAAGGACAAAGCGACTCTGTGCTGTGACGAGCCTGATGTGTAGAACGGTCGTAGTTAGAGCCGTTTAACATCACGGTGGCTCTGGACACTGCCGGGCCGGGTCTGAATGAAGATCCATATTGCGTGCGTGACCACGTAATATCTACGCAAGTCCGGGGATTGCAGCGCCCGAAGTGGGCCCAATGGAAGAGTTGCGGTGAGAAATAACACTGAGTGCCCGGAAAACCGCAGCTGGGGGTGTCGGCAAGATCACTGCTTGCCCTCCGGCCTGTATCCTATGCGTGGCTGCGGTGGCACGACGGGCCGGTGCTGGCGGACGTTGTGGCCCCTGGATTGTGCTGTGGTGTCGGCGCTAGCAGCGACGATTCCACCCGACAACAGGACCCCCGAAACACATGCAAGGTGGGTGAGAGACTGAGCGCCCCACGCTGCTGATGGTCCCTTGCCATCGGGGTGCGCTGGGTGAGGGTATAGGGGACACTGGAGTTAGACGGAGCAGTGTGTGCTGAGGCCCTCAACACCGAGGCCTCGCAGTGTGGTTCCCCTCCATTCCACCCCACCATCCTCTGGGCTGAGAGTGTGGAAGCCCGACTTCTGAACAGGGAAGCTAAATTCATTTACGTCGACCACGTCTGCCCGGAGCACTTGACTGTGTGTGTTGCTGAGACTGTGGTTGCTGGCTACCTTACTGCCTGTGGAAATTCTATGTCACTACTGGACGGCTGAGGATCGCCTCTGTCCTTAGTGGGCTGGGTGGTGGCGTTGCGCGTGGCTTCCTCGTGGTCACAACTACTATCCTGCGCACATAGGCGAGTGTCCTTGCCATATTTGTGGCTGGCGGGCCCGCCTGCGTCAGTGCCGGCCCATAGCGGAGGTTGCCGGACGGTGCGAAAGCAGCATACACCCAGTTCAGAGCACGATACCACTGCTCCCTTCTTGCGATAAACGTGGGCAAGCCAGAAAAAAACCAGTCCAAGCTGCAATTCGAACAGCAGTGGAAAGCACCGGAAATGTCAACTGATCAACCTAATCAGGGCCAGTCGAACACAGCTGCAGCTGTATCGCCGCCACCGGCGGATGTGCAAGGAATGCTCATGACAATACAGTCCACCCTAGCCAACATAGATGGGAAAATAGGCTCACTTACATACTGCGTAGACTGCATGTCTGAAAGGCTAGACAAACACACAGAGCGCATCGATATGGCAGAGCGCAGAACGCAACAACTCGAGCTGAAACACAAAAAAGCGGACAAGGCCCTGCAAAGCCTTATGACTAAAACGGAAGATTTGGAGGCAATGTAGCGATATTGCAACCTGCGCTTCATGGGAGTTGCAGAGACGACGCAGACAGGAAATATGGAAAAATATGTTGAGAATCTGCTTCTGGCAACTCTCGGTAAAGACACCTTCTCCTCAGTCTTCATTGTGGAACGGGCGCACCGCTCTCTGGCTCCATCACCAGCGACGGGGGCACGACCCCGCCCCATAATTGCAAAAATTCTAAATTACAGGGATAGAGATGCAGCCCTCCGAAAGGCCCGGGAGATTGGAACAATTAATCATGAAGGTATTTCTCTCTATCCGGACTTTACCTCCCAAGTTCAGGAGGCCAGGAAACATTACATGGATGTGAAAAAGAAATTGAAAGACAATAATATTTCCTACGCCATGTTCTACCCTGCCCGCCTAAAAATCATGATTGATAGGAAAAGCACAATCTGTAATACTCCACAGGAAGTACTGAAATTCCTCCAACTAAATCATCCACACGTCCTCAGGCGGAAATCCCCACGTGGACAGCACGCTGAGATGGATCCCCCATCTGATACTGAATAAGTGGTCTCCTTCATGTGTGTGTCTGCTTATTGCGCTTGTGTTTTTTGTTTGCACAGTTCACCATATCCTTCATTATTGAATTCAACACTTGTTAGTATGGAAATGTAACATAACATGCATATGATGTCGCTGTAATGTTTGTCTCATTATCCATAGCTATGCATCGGACCTATCTAGATGCCTTTCGCGTTAACATTCACGGGTTCCATGAGTAAGGCTTGATCCGCCAACGATTCCATTGCTGGGGTTGTTAGCAGGTCACTGCTGCCCCCCCCTGTGTGAACCACACTGTTTATTCCTTCCGGCGACATCCCCGGTACCGAGGGGGTTGTCGAGTTATGGGTTGACCCATTTTTAATTCTTTCTGTTGTTTTTGTATTCCAGGATCTGGGTTTGGGTTTTGTCATGATTGGGATGGCGAAGTGGGTGGGGGTGGGAGGGGGTTTGTTGCTGGTCACTGAACTTTTATGGTTAAAGATCCGTGTATACACGCAGATGCCCGAACTATACAGAGTATGTCTATATCACGTTACGGTATCACAATGGCTGCTGCTAAACCTCTGAGATTTCTCACCGGGAACGTCCGAGGCTTGAATAGCCCCCAAAAAAATAAGGCAGGTCTTTGCATATCTAGACAGACATTCAATTGACGTAGCACTTCTACAAGAGACACACTTGCTCCCCGGTAAGGTGCTTAAACTAGGTTACAAATGGTCCGCTCACTCGATATCAGCCACCTACTCGTCCTATGCCCGTGGCGTCTCGACCATTATACGCAGAGGTACACAATTTACTCTAGATCAAACTCACATTGACCCACAAGGCAGATATGTTATTGTGTCACGTACGCTCAGGGGCACTAGGGTAGGTATTGTGAATGTGTATGGGCTAAAATGTAGAAGATCCGGAATTTTTTGTAACCCTTTTTACCAAAATACGTAGCCTGCCACCATTGGACTTAATATGGGGAGGTGCCCTGAATGTAGCTCTTGACGCACCATTAGATCGATCTCCAGATACCACAGAACACCACAAACGTGCACTTTCGGTTATACTCAACGGTATGACGGAATTCCGACTTCATGACGTATGGCGTGAAAGACATGTTACTGAACGCGAGAGCACACACTCCTCCATGGTACATAACAGCTGGGCTAGGCTAGATTATTGACTGTTAACAGACCACGCATCCACTTGGGCTATGGACATTACACACCTCCCCAAAACATTGTCGGACGACAACCCAGTCGCCTTATCACTGAACATCCCTACATACACACCCCCTCCATTTGTCTGGCGCTTCAATGCCAAAGCTCTATTAGACCCCCTGTACAAGGAAGCAATACACACTGCAATAGAAGACTTCTTTGTGAATAACCCCCACTCTGTTGAAAGTGCAGGTACGCTCTGGGAAGCGTTCAAGGCAACTTTAAGAGGTATCTGTATAGGTACGACTGCCGGCATCTTAAAAGACATTAGAACCCACTTGTGAGGATGGTATACATCTATTGGAAACTGACTATGAGGCCACGCATAGCGCTGTCACATTAGGCAATCTGCGTGCTGAGGTGACCCGGTATAATGACCTAGCAGATGATGAAATGAAGTACACATCCAAACGTCATGCAGCGCGTAGACTGGGTGAGGGGGGCAGACCGGGCCGTATACTGGCACAGAAGATACGCACAGAACATAAACAACACCCTGTTACGCAGATAGAGGATGATACAGGGCAGATGCACTATGACACTCAGGGGATACTAAATACATTCATGAAAACATACAGTGACTTCTACACCACGCACCACACGGCCACCGAGCCTGAGATCCTGCAGTATGTAGAAGATATAGCATTGGTATGGCTGTCAGTTTCCCATCGAGAATACCTAGCTCTGCCAATAACGGAGGAGGAAACCAAACTAGCCATACAAGCACTACCGAACGGTAAATCAACAGGCCCGGATGGGTTCACGGGTGAATTCTATAAAATGTTTTCAGACCTGGTGACACCGCATCTCCTTGCCATGTATGATGAGGCCTATAACAATAAGCTCCTTCCCCAGACACTATGTGAGGCGCTTATCGTGGCGTTGCTGAAACCAGACAAATGTCCCAGGAAGGCGGACTCCTACCGGCCATTATCATTAATCAATACAGACGTCAAGATATTAGCGAAGATTATTGCCACAAGACTGCAGCCACTCATGCCCACAATCATACTCCCTGATCAATCGGGTTTTATCCCTGATAGATCCACCACACATAACTTACGCACAATTTTTTCCCTACTGCACCAGCTGAATCCAGACTTACGGGTGGTGGCAGTCCTCCTGGATGCCGCCAAAGCCTTCGATTCCGTTGAATGGGGCTATATGTTCACGATATTGCGACGAATTGGGTTCCCCCCAAGACTCATAACCCGGATCTCCCTCCTATACACCAAGCCTACAGCGCGCATTAAAGTCAATCGATATATTTCGGATAGCATACCTATACAACGCGGCACTAGGCAAGGCTGCCCGTTATCCCCTCTCTTATTCTCGATAGCGTTAGAACCCCTCGCATGCAAAATACGTCAACACTACGCACACATGGCCCTAAGATTTCAGTTACGACCTATCGGCATATCACTATATGCCGATGATATGGTCCTATTTCTCGAGACCCCGAAGACAACTTATCGCCACTACTCCGTGAATACGTGAAATTCCGGCGGCAATCAGGTCTGCAGATAAACTGGAGTAAATCCGCAGTAATGCCCCTAACTGAGAATACAAAAGCCCCGCAAATGGACTTTCCTCTGGTTTGGCAAGAAGAGCCGATTAATTACTTGGGGATATGGGTGCATAGAGATACTGAACGGTACTTCGACAGAATTATGGAACCGTGATCGACCACTTAGAAACGCAAATAGCTTGATGGATCACACTCCCTCTCTCATTAGCAGACCGCATCGCCCTAATAAAAATGGTAATATTACCAAAATTACTATACCTCTTTATTAACATACCGATAACACCTCCATCTGCGATCTTTGCCAGGGTCCGAACAAATCTTATCAATCTAATATGGGCCGGTAAGCAAGCCCGAGTAAGCCTCCGAACGCTATAATTGCCTTACAGCATGGGCGGCTTCGCTGAACCGGATATGTATTTATACTACCAATGTGCTCAGGCACACTCTGCATATTACTGGTACCATCCGGTTAAATATTTACCGCACCTAGTGGTGGAAGATGGTGATGCCCATCCCATACCGTTAACAAGTATACTTACACACAATCGTCCACATTTGCGACTGCAGGAGATAAACACAATACGAACCACCTCTCGGGACTGGCACCGTATCAGTCAACTGGCTAACAAAATGCCGATATATGCCCCCAACTTCCCACTAACCGATCACCCTGAGTTATCAGTGACACAAAAAAGCAACAGCATGAAACTACTAGCACAAGTTGGCATCACTCAGATGGGGGATTTGTACCTTAATGGCACTTTCATAACACCTGATGACCTATCGTATGTAGGGTAACCAATCGCTGCTCTTTCGGTTCCTGTATCACAGGCTCAGAGTTGCCATCCGGGTGTTATACCCCTCCTTCCCTGCTGAGCGGCCTACCCTGCAATCACTACAAACATTAATTACCACCACTACTCACCTGAATATAATCTCACGTCTGTACCGACTGGTGCAAACAGAAATAAGTGCTGACACGCAGAAATCTCGTGCCAAATGGAGTACACTATTGGATAACCCTCTCACAGACGAAGATTGGACAAACTGCTGTACACTGACTACGCTGCTCACCCCTAATGGCAACCTTCGCCTAATTAATTATATATATGTGCACCAAATATACCATACCCAGCCCGATTATATAAATATGGATTGCGGGACAATGATTGCTGTAAAAGATGTGGGGTGGGAGAAGCTGATTTTGCGCATCTGGCATGGAATTGCGAGAGGGTGAGGCAATATTGGGAGGATGTGATTGGCCACTTGGGTTTGATGGCACTCTGTACATTGCCTTGCACAGCACGACTCTGTTTGCGGGGTCTGGATGTACCACTGCGATCCGTGAAGAAGAAACTAGTGGTAATAATGCTATTGCTAGCCAAGAGGAGAGTGGCAATGCACTGGGAGAGTAAAAGGGTCCCCACGGTGAACAACTGGATATTAGATGTGATATACTGTAGAGACAAATTTTTAATGTATGCGGAAGAATTACCTACTGCTTCGAAACCATCAGATATTTGGGAGCCCCTTACTGGTTATCTACGTGAACACCCTGATTTGCTTAGGACGGACCACTGATTTGATGTATCCTTTCTTTTCTGATGTATTAACTGCTTGACATGCTGTAATTTTGCAATGTGATTGCTTAATTTTGTGATATAGGGTACTGTGTGATATGGATCTTCTTACTCCGATACGCATAATACGATTGTAATAAGATGTGACCGCTGTTATGTCTTTCTTGATAAAATCAATAAACAAAATTTAAAAAAAATTTAAAAAGTGCCTCACACCCCGCTCCAATATTCCTAAGGATGTGGTGAGACTGTATCGAATGTCACAGAAAGATCTAATAAGATCTAGGTGGCATTTTCTCCTTGATTTAATGTCAGCTTGATGGAATTGACCACCTCCACAATTTCAGACTCCTGACTGGGAAGAACGCAGTAACCTGAATTGCTGAAGGTACTCATCCAGTTGGATGTTGTTTGATTTCTCTAACATCTTGGAGGCAGCAAGTAGAAGCACAATTGGTCTAAAATTGGACAACTGGGCATAATTTGCCATGGGTTTCTTTAAAAGAGAAATCACTTATGTCAGATTTCAGCTTTCTGGGACCTACATATTCTGCAGAGATGTTAAATAGGTGGTTAAAAACTGGTCTGACAACCTTAGCAGCCACTAGCAGTATCGAGAGGAGAACAAGGATCTACTGGGGGCCCTGACTTACAGCTCAGGAAGGCCTTTTCAGTCTCCTCTAGGAAAGGGCATTGAACTGTGAAATAAAGAATAAATGGACAGTTTTAGCAATTTACAATTTCATTAAAAAATGCATCCCCAAAGTGCCGTGCATTTGGTCATAGAACGAGTCCCTCTACCCAGCCAATGAGAATTCCATAACATAGATATGTCTTACTAACAGCCACCAATCCGTCACAGTTGGAGGTTTCAGGGATTTCCACACCCTAGCTATAATCTTGCTGCTACTAGTAAGATAGAAACCAAGCTAGTACTGTTTAGATTTCTAAAACTATATTATAAATAAAATAAAACTTGAGGTCTTCTTCCGGGACAAACCACCTACTGACGAACCAAGAAGCAACACCGGAATAAGGAAGAAATCCAGTTTCACACCGCCACCCGTCAACCTACCTGTGGAGCTACTGGCTTTCGAAAAGGCGGTTATGAAAGAAGTCAAAGATCTGGACCCAAGGACCATCAAAGTGTTCCAGAACACCAGCAACATTGAACGTGAAGCAATACAACAACTGTCCACCGACGATACTATCACAATCAAACCAGCAGACAAAGGGGGAGCAATTGTCCAACAGAACACCACAGACTACAGAAACGAGTGCCTTCGCTTACTAGCAGACAAAATAAACTATGTCCGCATCAACGAAGACCCCCCTGAACGACTTTGGATTGATATTGCATTCCTCATTGAAGAGTCAGTAACCAACGACTGGTTGAGCAAGAAAGAAATTGACTTTCTTGAAAACATAATCCCAACTACTCCCTATTTTCATACCATCCCCAAAATCCATAAACATCTGGACAAGCCACCAGGGAGACCCATAGTGTCAGGGATAGGTTCCATTCTAGAACCTCTTTCTAAATTGCAGACGCATTCCTAAGGCCAATCATACAGAAAACCGACACCTATCTACAGGACACTAAGGCAGTCCTCTGCCTATTAAAAGACCTAGCATTTGACCCACATCCAGCATACGCATTTGCTTGGATGTGGAGAGTCTCTATACTAGTCTCCCTCACAAAGAAACACTGGAGATACTTGAAGAGGTCCTTTTTGAGGAAGACTGGACCTACCACACACCCAGACACGTTGTGCTTGAATGCTGCAGACTAGCGCTGACTGAAAATTTCTTCAGATTTGAGGAGACCCTATACCGCCAGCAACAGGGCACGAGCATGGGGAGTACCTTTGCGCCGAGTGTGGCTGGCCCCTACGTTCACCATCTGGGGAAGCACAAAATACTAAACAACACATACACCATATCCAAATGTGGAAGAGATTTATAGACGATGTTCTATTGATTTGGCATGGCATGGCACTGAGGAAGAAGCCAACGAATTCCTACAATGGTTTAACACACAAGACCCCTACCTAAGATTTGCGCACACCATGAGCAGGTCTCACTTAGTATTCCTAGACCTCAACATTTGGGTAAGACAGGGTGCTTTAGCTACCACCACACATTTCAAGCCAACTGCTAGAAACTGCCTTCTGATATATGACAGTTTCCACCCTCGGCACCTAAAACAAAACCTCCCTTTCGGACAATTCCTCCTTCTGAGAAGGAACTGTACCGACAAACAGGATTAAAACATACTGGCCAGAGATCTCAGTGAGAAACTCTTAACACGCAACTACCCTAAACATCTGGTTTCAAAGGCAAAAAAGAGGGCCGACAACAACAACAGGGAAGCCCTTCTTGAGCCAAAGATAACCAACAACTCAGAAACCAGAAGACCCATATGCATAACCAACTTCAGCATGGCCTCAGACAAAGTCACCAAAATAGTGAAGAATCACTGGAACACACTAAACAGTGGGGGCTTGACATACCCACACCCATGTTCAGCCACAGATGTGGCATGCACCTGAAGAACCACCTAGTACACACACGACCCAGATTCACCAATACCAATGAGAGCAGCATCCGCATGCTACATCCATTACCAACAGGTCACTACCCCTGCAGCAACTGTAGCGTCTGCCACTTAACCGCAGCTACAAAGACAGTCTCTTTGAACCATAACACCACTTGGGAACTACGCCATTTTTCAAATTGCACACAACAGGGGTAGTATACCTTATCACATGTACATGCAACCTTCACTATGTGGGCATGACCACGAGGAAAGAGAGCACACGCATAGTGGAACTCAGGAGCAACATACGATGCAAACGTGCCACCACTAGGATGACAGCCCACTTCATTGAAAAACAACACACACCCAACGATCTGAGATGGGTTGTGTTGGAACATATTAACAACAAGGATAACCTAGAAAGGAAACTACACGAGCGGGAACAGCGCTGGGTGTTCAAACTCCGCACTGACACCCATGGTCTCAATGATGACATACCCTGGGGCACATTCTGTCCATGATCAGGTTCTACTATCATCTACACGGTCATGAATGAATCAACAAATACTCTACACCAATCTAGGGTCCCACAAATGTAACCCCAGCAATTGCCAGGTACCTTTTCACTGAGTTACTAGCTATAAATACTGTAATCATCATACAGCACCCAGACACTGCATTTATGACTTCGGTCAATACATCGTTAAATATCCATTCTCTGTCATCTGAGCCCATCAACATCACCTAAGTCAGTAGATGTTTAGCTTCCAATTTCTGGAATTTCATCCCGTAATTACTGTCCAATCACAGTTGTCCGTGATTCACCTCATGAGGCACCTTTAATAAACACAGCCAATGAATAGTTACTAAGTACCAAATACTCTGCGTACAATACTAGTAAGCATTGCATTTACCTATTCAAACAATCTCCCTCCTATTTATCCTTTTACCTTTGCCCTCTGCCATAATTCTGAGGCATTAGAATTCTATAACCTAGTAGCACTAAGAACATATTTGTAATCCATATGGTTCTTTTATTTTATTTTATTTTGATTTCATCTTTACTTTTATTATCCATTTCACTGCCAGGATGACCCAATTCTAGATAAGGATATCGCGGAGCCCACTCGCGTATCCTCCCAACATGGCTGCCACATTTGCCATACCACGGCGGCCATTTGCAAAGTCCCGTGCGGTCTAGCAATTCTAGTCCATTTCGCGGCAAACAAACCCGGAAGCCTTTAATACTCCCCTTGCCGTGGACACGCCACGATGCGGTCCGGCAGGTTAGAGGTATAGGTGCCAGAAGCGGCGTCCCCAACCTTGAAGTAAGTGTTTCCTTCCTTACAGGTCCCGTTTCAAAGGCACCTTTTTAACGCTACAAGAGCCTAGAACTGACTCAATTCTGCGAGCTCTAAATAACCATGGATGCCCTTTCTTCTCTCTTTTTATCCTCTCATTCTTGACAGGATTGTTTCACAGGGAGACACCGCCCCCCCCACCCCCCCCCCCCCGAGATCATGAAGTGCTATCACGCATGTTATCAAGTAAAGATTTGGAAATACGCTAATCATTTCTTTCTGTTTGTGCAAAACACTGTGTGTCTTGTAGTTGTCTCAACTTAAGTCCTGTGTTGTTTTTGTATGTAATTCACGCCGCGCATTCTACCGGCTTGTTTTTTTTAAAAACCTTCTAGGCACAACCACTCGCGCCTTGGAAGCCTGCACGCACCAGTATGGCGCAAACCACCCATATATGAGCGCAGTGTGGAAGAACAGGATGTGTACCCCCACTCGATGGAGGGGGACTGCTGTGTCTAACGCATTCTTTCTATTTTTTTCCATTTGCAGATATACAACGAGAATTAGCGATCGTATGTATTTAAGACGCATGCTTTATTAGCAGCAGCGTTCACTTTTTCACCATCATTATTTTCCCACCATCTTTATTTTCCTATTAAGGTCTATACAGGAGTGGCAAACACAGGGCTGGTCCCTGTGTGGTCCTGAGGAAGAGCTAGGAGAAGCTCGAAACATGTCGACAACACACTGAATCCCTTCTCATTAAAGACAGGTTTCACAGTGTCAACCCTATTTTTAGTCATACCTACCTAGGAGCAGGAATAAAGTTGTTTAGGCCCACTAGCACAGTCATTTTAATCACTCTCTACCCACTCCACTACACAGTGCACCACACATAGTCTTCCACAAAAAAAGTGCTCCTACGTAACTCCGCAAGTCGTAGCACGCCCCAGTTCATAGAGAGCTGGGATGGCCCCAATGATGAAGCATGTCACCATGGGGAAACCCTGGTGAGTGAGGGGACTCAAGAAATATTTTTTTCTTTCTTCCAGGCTCTTTCTTGATCATATTGGTCAGGGGCCACAGTTTTAAGCTAGGTCTCAGAACCCAATACTTTGGGTTTACTTTGATTGCACGTCTAAGGAGGGCGACCTAGTCTTACATCCTCCTCCTCCCCCTACCTGGTGTACTAAAACTATATCCCATCATAACCTCGGACATCAGCAAAGGTACTCCTATGTCTAGTTTTTGATGTAGAACACCCCCGACTTTCTGCCAAAATGTTGCTAGTTCTGGGCATGTCAAAAACATATGCTTAATGTCTGCCGCATATAACTCACATTTTGGACATTTTGTCCATTTGTTATTAGCATTATTACCCAGTGACCATTTTAGAAATTCTATCCGGAGTATAATATAGAAGACAGATCATAGGGTGTTGTTGCAGTCTCAAATGAGTCGCGTGTACGGCTTTGTCTATAGTGTTAAGGGCCTGTGAAATAGTACCAGCCACTAACGGAGTCCCCAATATTCCGCTCCACCGTTCCGCCAGTCTACCACAATCGTCAGGTCTCCCAATGCTAAGCCATTTATATGCTCTGCTTATCAAAGATTTTGATTCTTCTGCATTGAGAAGACCCCATATCTCTGAATCATTTGTGTTCTCCAATTTTTAATTTTTTTAAAAAAAAGTCTTGAATCTGGTAGTATTTAAAAAGCATAGACCCAGGTAGCTTATGTTTTTTCTGTAAGCTCTCGAATGAGACAAAGCCGTTATAATCATATAGATCTCCCATACAATTAACTCCACTGCTAACCCATTTCCTGCCAACCGTGTCATGGAATATCTCAGGCAATCCTGGATTCTGCCAAAGAGGTAGCTCCCTGTGATAGCATGAGAAATTCTTACTTAGCAGGATTGAACGCCAAGTATATACATCATCTCGTATGGTCTTAAATTTTACCCTTTTAAAGTACTTGAGTCTGTATGAAAACATATAGCTCTCTGCCCCCAAAATAAACTTATGACTGAAAGTAATGTTGGCTGGATTAATAAGGCTACGTAATCGAATAAAGCAAACTGACCAAAAGTATGTTTTAAAGTCTGGGAACTCTAGACCGCCTTGACTAAAAGGGAGTTTTAGCCGATCTATCACTCACCTTGCCTTCCTATATCCCCATATAAATCTACTTAATATTCCATCCAGTTTAAAAAAAAATGTGTTTGGAACGCGAAGAGGAATGGCACGGAAGAGGTAGAGAAATGTGGGCAAAATTTTCATTTTAATAATATTAACTCTACCAATAATACCAATCGGTTACGTGTGCAATTTTTTTAAAGACCTGCTCGTCTCTTTTAATAGTACATCATAATTTAATAATAGTATTTGATCAATCCGTGTTGTTATTCTAACCCCTAGATATGTAACGGTCAGGCAGGTACCAGGTACTGGCCTCTCTGGTTTATGATTGAGGAGAACTTGCGTCTTATTAACATTTCATTTATAACCCGATATTAAACCAAACTTTTCCTCAGTTTCCGTTATTATTTTCGGCGCTTCTCCCGGTTCTACTGAGAAAACCGCTTTGTCGTCTGCATAGGCGACTACCTTCAGGGAATTTGCTCCTGATTTAAAATCCCTTATTCGCAGGTCATTTTGAAAAACGGAAATAAAAGGCTCTATATACAAAGCAAAAAATAAGGGTGATAAAAGGCATCCCTGACGGGTACCACACAATACCGGAAAGTAAGATGACTGCAGACCCAAGTAAGCCAATTTAGCACAGGGCTTGTCGTAAAGTGCTTGTATCTGTTGCAAAAATTGGCCCTTTATCCCAAAAACTGTCAACATGGCCCACAAGAATTCCCACCCCACACGGTCAAACACCTTTTCTGTGTCTAATAAGATCATACCAAGTGGGGTGGGGCTAATATTAGCAAGATCAAATGCACTTACTGCCGTGTTTACATGCGAGGTAGTGTCCCTCTCTTGAATAAACCCATGTTGATGGGGGAAACTAAATTGGGAAATATTGGGGCCAAACGATAAGCTAAGATTTTAGCGTATATTTTTCCGTCTGCATTTATCAGTGAAATTGGTCTAAATGACTCACATCCCTCCGCTGGTTTACCTTTCTTCAGAAAAAATATAATTTTTGTCATGTGCCATGAATGGGGAGTTTTCTCTTTAATTCCAATTTCTTTTATCACCTGACTAAATGGCTCCATCATAATACCCTTGAATACTTTATAGAATTCTAGTGGAATAGCATCTTCTCCCGCAGCCTTCCCTGAAGGTAATGCACCCATCTCTAATTCTATCTCACTTTCTTAAATATTTTCCTCAAGGAGATCGGATTCCTCGTTCCCCATCTTTCTAACAGGACTATTTTGGATATACCTATAGATATCCTCTTGTGTGAGCTGTATTGTTGGGGTATAAAGTGTTTTATAATAAAGAGAAAATTGTTCTAATATCTGCAATGGCTGCTCATATTTTTTACCATCTATCCCCCTTATTTCTTTTATGTGAGCCTTAGCCCGATCGTCTGCCACCTTAAATGTGAGTACTTTTACTATACTTTCCCAAATTCATACTGTGATAAACGATATTTGTTATATCTTGCCACACTTTTCTCTCTCCATGTTTTCTGCAAAGCCGAGCATAGTTCTATTAACATAAAATCAAGTCGTTTGATGTCCTCTGAGCCCTTTATAACAGCCTCTGCATGCTGATCCTCCACCTTCCGGACCTCTAATGTGGTTGTGTTAATTAGGTTTGCTCTTGTTTTGTTTTGTCGCCGTACTTTATTCAGCATCGATACAATACCATAAAAGTGCAAATTATAAAAACATTCAAGAGACACAGTTATCACGCTAAGAAAGACCGGACCCCAGTATGCATATACAAAACATTTGCTAGTAAAAGCCCGTTCTCTTGTATCATTCTTATACAGGTAATTAATAAATGATGTGTATTAAAAATAAAGTTGGCATCATCACTTAAAACATTAACACGTGCAAGATACAACCTCCTAGCTGGTAGCACAATAATTAATCATTTGTTTCATAGGTACCCTCACCCACACAATTCATTGACAGGACCTTTAGCCCAGCGATACTAAGGTCAGTATAATCACTCCTCTCCTCTGGTGTTTCTAAAACGCATTGCCGCCCTTAAAAAGTTTACGGTACAAAAAAGAGTTAAAACCTCTGTAGACAATTTCAAAAACAGTAGAGCCACCTTGGCCTGCTTAAAATCAGCTTTTTTTAAAAATACTTTTTAAAAAACGCTTCCTAGGGTGCGCGTAGTAGGGACACAGCAAAACAAACAAAGTGAAGGGTATCCTGCGGAGACCTTTGGTCGCAGCCGCACGGGCCCTTCAACTCGGATGTATGACGTTACAACGCATACTTTTACAACGCCTACCTTTACATCGCAAGTTTTACAACGCATACCTTTACAACGCATAGTGCTTTTAGGCGCTGGATAGTGAATTGTTTAATTTACTATTCCAACTCCAGTCCCCGTGGATAGTAGGGAAGGTGTTGGATAGTACATTAAACCTATTCCCTATCCTAGAGTGCCCCCCAGCGCAATGCGTTGTAATAGTTTGCGTTGTATAAGTTGCGTTGTAAAGGCACTGCGTGGTAAAAGTTGCGTTGTAAAGGTTGTTTACCCTTCAACTCTATAGTCTTAGTGTCACCAGATATATTTCTGGGTGTATCCTCTAATAACTGCTTTACATGTGTCCCTCACAACTTTAGGGGCAGCAGTTCCTACATTTTCCCTGAAAAAAGTCTCTGTTGACCCCTAGCCATAGCCACATACTCCTGATCGGTCAGAAGATATCTAGGAAATAAAAAAGGTCTCATAACCCTGTTCTCCTCTGATTTTAAATGTAAGAAATATGGGGTTATGGTCAGAGGTCACCTTTGGGCAAATTTCCATATTAGTAGACCATACAATAGAGTCAGAGGCCCAAGCCATATCTATCCGAGAATATAGCTTATGTGGGGCTGAGTAGTAAGTATACCCTGGTATAGTAGGATATAAGGTTCTCCAGACATCCCTAACACCCTGTAGCCGCCCTAGTTCCCTTATTGCGGCTCTTGTCTCTCTCATTCTTTGAAAAGTCCCTTGTCTTTTTGTATCACTATTATAGTCCATGATGCAACTAAAATCATCCATCACAACCCTCGCCCCCTCCCAATTTAACATTTCTGCATTTATCTCATCAAAAATAGTAGGTTCATCCGTATTCGGGCCATACACTACACAGAATATATAACTTCTTCCTTTTATCTTCATCTTTGCCATTGCCCACCTGCCACCTTTATCTACCTTTGTATTACCGATTATCCCTTCTGCCCTTTTATGTCTCAAAATAGCAATCCCTCGTATAGAGGCACTTTGCGTAGTACACATTACCACTTCGTACCCTAACTGCTTTAGTAGTCCACGATCTTTATATGAAAGATGTGTTTCCGTTAACATAACAACATGGGGATTATACATTTTTAATTCCTCTGACACCAATGCCTCTTGGTCTTACTGTTCAATTCGGCCACATTCCATGCTAAACATTTAAACTTAACTTGATCCATAAAAAAAGCCAATACTATCAGTGCTACCACTCAAACCCTCCATTTTTATTGTTTCGTTATATACCACTACTGTGCTAACCTTTTGGTTCCTCATAACCCTGCCTTTGTTTTTTCCCTGTTTTTGCCCTCTCCCTTTCCCTCCCACCACCCTTACCCCCACTAAAACAAATCCCACCCCTCAGTTCCTAGAAGGAGGAATCTTCCTCTTCCTTAGGCTGCCGCTGGTTTTGGTAGCAAAAGTGAGACTCCGGTCTCCACAGTGGCTCCCGAAAAGCTGACAGTCCGTCATTTTGATCTCAAGCCAAAAGAAAGAACCTAAATTATATTTACAGCTTATTGGAGAAAAAAGAAAAATTCCAGAACTATACACTGTTAGGGAAAAAAAAGATTCCACCTCTACATGAACTAATACCCCCAGAAACGGACCCCCTGACACACAGTCCCAAATGCAAATCTGGCCCTAAACCCCTTTCCTTGTCCCGTCCCCTCCTTTCTGCCATCTACACAGTGATTCCCATGCCTCGAACTCAGACATATGACTGTCCTTCTCGTATTACTTTCAGACGCGTCGGTTCTTGTAGGTACTCCTGTACAAACGTTGCTTTTAATGGGTCAATCAATAGTCTTAGATGCCAGCGCGCCTTTCCATTGTCTCTCTGCAAAAATCTGACCTAAAAAAACAGAATTCGATTCTACTGAAATAGGTGCTTTAGGTTTAGCTTTCAGTGACACAGCTTGCCTAAGCAAAAAATTGCCAAAATTAATAAGGAAGGGTCGAGGGCATTTAACATCCTGCCTTCGCTGTACTAATGGTAATCTGTGTGCCCTCTGTACCTGGCAATCCCAGTCCCAGTCCACTAAGTCCGGAAAAGCATTCTGCATTAAATGTACAACAAAACCCGTTGGGTCAGTCCCTTCCTGCCCCTCTGGGATTCCAAAGAATTTCAGATTGTTCCGCCGTTGGCGATTTTCCATGTCTTCAATTTTCAGCTGCATTGAAGTTAGCAAATCCTGATGTTGTTTGACAGAGACAGCCATTTGTGAAGTTACTTCCTCAGTGCCAACAACCCTTGTCTGGAGTTCCACCATGTCGTTAGTAATAGACCCAACCTTTGAGTTGACTTCTTTTAATGACTGCTGAATGCTCTGATTGTCAGCTCTAACTTGAGAAAATAGCTCCCTTGTTTTCTCCCTTTGATCTTTAAGGGACTGTAATATGAGTGAAAGCAATGACGCTTCTCCCGTTGGAGCATCTCTACCTGGTAAGCTCTTTCGGGGGTCCACTTCTCCCTCTTCTTCTTCCACGAATGCAGCGCCGCCATCTTGCTGGCAACAAGCCGCCCCGATGACCCCTCAGGAGTTTCTCCGGATGACAGCCTTAGTGCCCCACAAATGTCATCTACTAATCCCACATCCGAGAGTCTGGATATCAGGGTTTTGACCCCTCCTTTTGACTGAACCCACCTCCGTATGGGGCTTACAGCTTCTGTATTCTTCCCCTGCTTTGATTTCGGCTTACCAATCGTGTGGCTCATTATGGGTTTTCTTCTACTTTCTCGTCCTTCCTTTGGTGTTATAGATCTAGGGTCTTTCCTTTGGTCTGATCGTAGGGTTTGCTTCTGCTTTTGCTTCAATTTTTGCTTTGTGCCCACTGAGCTCTGTGCTGGAGTATCCATCACATCATTGTTTCTTTGCATCTCAGTCCGAACCCCTGATTGTGCGCCCTAATCAACCAGAACCGCATCAGAGCTACCATAAGCTCTTCTGCTAACCATACCATCCTCCTCTAAGGCACTCTGCTTTACAGTGTCCTCTGCCATGCTGCCATCCTCTGCTGCATCTGAAAAGTCCTGCCTTAAACCATCTTCATCCACACTGCCTTTCACTACTGTATCGCTTATTAGCTTTTCGCCATCTCCTGGCAATAGCGCTGTTGCATCCATACTGACAATAAGTCCCTCCTGCTGGTTTTCTTTAAGCCCAAACAGCATCTCACTCGGACTCTGCAAACTAGCATCCAGAATTATATTTTGTTGTTTCTCTCTGAGACCAGCCTTGGGATCGAGATTTGATTCATGCTCAATATTTTCAATCATTTGGTCCCCAGCCTTAAGCATAGCGTTACCGTGTGGCTTGAAGCTATTGGCGACTGTAACAGTGTTGGCAGTGTTACAATGTTGCGCTTCTATCGCATGAGTAGCAATTGCTGCTAATTGTTTTCCGTCGATTTCCTCCATGCCTGCTTCGGGGGGAAAAAGCCCTGCTTAGCACCCAGACTTCAGAAGGCACAATACCAGCCTCCTAAGCTTCCCACTGGTGCTGCCGATTAGTTCGCCCTTCTGCACTTCTGAGCCTTGTACCACCTCCGTACCGCTAGCAGTGCTTAGCGGTAGTCGGCTTATCGCTCAGGTACTCCTCGATGTACATTTCAGCGGCGCCATATCCTGCAAACCGTTATGTGCCTCAGAGGTTTGCCAGCGCAGTTCGGCCAGAAGATGCAATCCCAGACTTAGCGATAAGCGCCGAGCGGCCAAACACACGGCTACTCTTGTGGACGGCAAGAGCCTTGGTCCAGTCACCCGCATTCAGCAGAAGTTTGTCGGAGCCCACTCCAGGAAGCAATTCCGGGTGACTCAGAGTAAGTCCCCGGTCTATGGCAGTATTACCGTCTTTATCTCCTGGCGCTTGTATCAAAAATAAATATTTAAGTGTTTAAATACGTTTTTTCTTTTCTTTCCCTGCTACTTCTTCTTCACTGATTCCTCACCTATTTTCTTCGTGTTCCTCTGATTTCTCATCCTCGGGAGGCTCCACTGTGTGCTGCGGCTCTCAGACGGCGTCAATCCACCATCTTGCCTCCTGGGAATCGAGGGAGGCAAGATGGCGGATTGACGCACGTATTTTCAACGTGCGTGACGTGCGGCAATTTTGTTATTGTCGTTTCCTTGGCATCACACGGAGACTGTCAAACACACAGAGGTTCATCACGAACTCATCGGAGTATGCTACGTTGGATAACTCATCATACTTTAACAAGTATGCAGGTAGGATTTGACTGATTTTACTTACAGCTGCTTTGTTGCCTGCGCTGGAACTACGTTTTATTACTTTACATTTTCTTCACCGGATTTACCATTGCCATCATTCTTTCAAAATACTTTGACTTAGAAACAACAAACTGTGCTCTTTATTATTTGTATAACAATTTCGCCACCTAGTGACCTTTTGGAGAAGTGCATTAATTCAAGCTACAGCTCATCTTTAATTGTTTTCACCACGTATCTTCTTGTGATTTTTACAACTTTGGATTTACTTTAATGATTACAGCTTGACTTTTCCAATTAGTTCATCAAGTCTGCCATATAATAACAATTTGGAAGAGTGTTTTGCCTAATTATTTTATACACATACTTCAATGTTGGAAACTTTACAACTGTTTACCTGCATTTTAGCTGTTAACATTTGGCTCTTTTGCACTATTTTTTTCACTATACAATTTTATTTATTGTCTTCAACCAGCATGAGTCAACCACCTCCTTTCCTTTGTGAAAAGGGTGAACCACTTTTACCCTGGAAGCGATGGAAATTAATATTTGACTCTTACCTAGTAGCGATAGGTGGTGAAAAATTCTCAGCTATCAGAAAATAAGCAATTCTACTCCATAACCTAGGGATCGAAGGACGCAATATCTATGAAAGCATTGACGTAATTATTATTTGGTGATGGGAGTGGTAATGCTTCAGATGTTTTTGATATGTCCATGAAAATGTTGGAAAAATATTTTGGACCTCGCATTAACATCGTTTTAGAAATACATACATTTTTCATGAGGGCCCAAGAACACAACGAAAAAGTGAGCAACTATGTAGTATCACTCAAAACTCTTGCTCGCACTTGCGAATTCGGTGATTTAACGGATTCACTAATACGTGACCAACTTGTTAGATGCACTAGCAGCTCCAGAGTGCAAGAGAAACTTCTTTCAAAAAATCCTTCTCTCAAAGAAGCTGTAGCTATTGTCGAAGGAATGGAAAATACGTCTGGTTGGGTCAAAGAAATGAAATCCCAAAAATCTCCTGATGACACCTAGTAGTATTCACGAAGTAACCCAAAAAGAATCTTGTTTTTGTCCTAGTCATCCTCTTGAATCTGTTGAAAATGTGTCCAAAATTGTCCGTGGTCCCAAACCAAAGAAATTTTCAGACTCTTCGAAACTGAAATGTACAGATGTGGTAGTAACAATCATTGTTTTAATTATCCCCAATGCTATGCTAGAAATACTACTTGCCTTAAATGTGGTATCAAGGGTCATTATGCAAGAGTAGGCAAGTCTGGAGGAAGGGTGCGCACTATCGATGTTACGCATGAGAATATTGGCACTAATGTCTCAACTAAAACGACTATGTTAAGTGTAAGAAATGATGGTGCAGTAGATGCTGAACATATTCACATGCCAGAATGTGACCTAATGATTGGGGATAAATTGTTTGTTGTTTTAGTTGATTCAGGTTCTCCATTTACTATGATTGGGAATGAAATTTGGGACAAGACATTTCCTGATCTTGAACTGTTTCCCCCTGATATAAATCCTGTGAGTTATGGAGGTTCACACATAGATGTAACAGGTTATGTCATTTTGAAAATCCATTTTAAAGGTAGAGAGACACTAGGGAAGATTTATGTAGCTAAACGTGGTGACAACCTCCTAGGATGGATGCACCAAAGAGACTTGGGCATAATCTTGAACCCTAATGATAGATGTCCTTCAGAACAAGTCATGCTAGTATACCACAACTTATCATCCAGTAAGTTTTTTGATGAATTTCCCCAAGTTTGTTCTGATAACTTAGGTCTACTTAAAAACGTTGAGCACCAAATTATACTCAAGGAAAGAGCTTTACCTGTAGGACATACATTCAGGAAGGTTCCCAATATGATGTTGAAACCTCTTGAGTGTGAACTCAATAGATTAATTTCCCACAATATTATTGAGGAAATTGAATCATCAGAATGGTTGGCCCCAGTAGTTTTGGCCCCTAAGGATGGAGGGAAGAGTATTCGGATGTGTGTTGACCTGAGAAGCCTAAATAAATGGATATGGGTAGATCGCCAACCACTTCCCAATATCTCCGAATCGATTGCCATACTTGATGGTGCAAACGTTTTCAGCGTCTTAGATTTATCTTCAGCATACCATCAAGTTACTCTCCATCCAAATTCCAAACACCTAACATCGTTCATCACACCACTTGGGGCCTTCCGATTTATCAGAATGCCATTTGGATTAGCCTCTGCGGCTGCTTGTTTTCAAAGAGTAATGAAGCTGGTTTTGAAAGATGTTCCCAATGTCATGTTTTTTTAGGATGACATTTTAATATACGGCAAAGACGACCTTGAACATGATAAGACTTTGAGAAGCACCCTTCATAGAGTAGCCGACAGTGGTCTAACTGTCAATCGTATGAAATGTAAAATAGGTGTGTCTTCTGTAACATACTTGGGGCATGTGAGTTCGGGAGAGGGTATTCAACCAGAATTAGACTTAGCAAAAAGTATCGTTGATGCTCCTGCCCCAACCGACAAAGAGCAAGTTAGGTCCTTTCTAGGGCTTGCAGAATTTTACTCGAAATTCATTCAGGGTTTTGCCTCCATTGTGGAACCTTTAAGAGTTTTACAGAGAAAGGGTGTACATTTTGCTTGGTCTGCTGAGTGTGCTTCTGCTTTCAATCTTATCAAACAAACTATTGCTAAAATTCCGACCTTGGGTCATTTTGACTCCAGAAAGAAAACTATTCTTACTACTGACGCAAGTCTAAGTGGTCTAAGGGCTGTACTGTCACAAGTGGAGTGTAGTGAGGAAAAAGTTGTAGCATTTGCATCCAGGGCATTAAAGAAACCAGAGCAACACTACTCTTGCATTGAGAGGGAAGCCTTAGCCATAGTGTTGGCCATCAAACACTTTAGATTTGACTTTTGGGGCATTCCCTTTGTGGTTAGATCTGACCATCAGCCCTTAGTGCAAGTATTCTCCTCTACAGAAAGTGAAAGACTTACTCCGAGACTAAAGCGTTTGAGTGAAGGTCTTGAAGAGTATGACTTTTCTGTGGAGTATCTCCCTGGCAAGGCTAACAAGGTGGCAGATTGCTTGTCGAGATTACCTGTTGAGTGCACTGAGAATTTGGTTGACACTGATATCTTCAGTGTTGCTTGGGTTAAGGAGTCCACCATTCCTGAAAGTGAATGGGAGAGTTTCAGGTTGGAGGATCCTTTGTTTCCGACATTAACACGTTTGGTTTTTGAAGGTTGGCCGGACAGCAAAAGTGTGGATTCTGATCTTCCCTTTTGGGCAGTCAGGTCTGAACTCACTCTTTCTCATGGACAACTCATGCATGGTGAATGAGTGATTCCTCTTGATGGAATTAGACCTAAGCTAATTAACCTAGCTCATGAGGGACACCTGGGAAGGAGTCTTACTAAGTCTCGCTTACGAGAAAGGTATTGGGTCCAAGAATGGATGGACAAGTTCAGAAAGTGGTCAAGGAGTACAGTGATTGTACCTCTTGTGATAAATCTTGGATTGTCAAAAATATCCCACTTTCTTCTGTTGATATTCCCAAGGAACCATGGGTAAAACTAGGTTTAGATCTGATGGGTCCTTTTGAGCTATCAAGCCCTGGAGATAGGTTTGTAATTCTGTTAGTGGATTAATCATCAAAATGGTATTCAAAGATGGGAGCACACTCCTAACCTCTCCGCCGGGTCGCCCTTTTGCATCCTGGTACATGCAGTTCGTATGACTTGAAGAGTTAGGAAAAAGTTCATAAGTGTTTCACCAAGCTTGGTGCAAGTAAGTACTTGGTATTTCCAGTATCTCTAGACACGGTTCTTGTTTCGGGATAATACCCCTCATCAGTAGAGATCAGTTCTGGGGTGCCTGAGAAGGCTGCCAAACAACAGTCACAGGCTTCGTTGCCTCTCGGGCGCAAAGGTGCATCTCCAATAGCTCGCCAGCTATGGGGGCTCACGGGAGCCCTTAAAAGCATTCAAAGATGGGAGCACACTCCTAACCTCTCCGCCGGATCACCCCTTTGCATCCTGGTACATGCAGTTCGTATGACTTGAAGAGTTAGGAAAAAGTCCATAAGTGTTTCACCAAGGTTGGTGCAAGTAAGTACTTGGTATTTCCAGTATCTCTAGACACGGCTCGTGTTTCGGGATAATATCCCTCATCACTAGAGATCAGTTCTGGGATGGCTGAGAAGGCTGCCAAACAACAGTCACAGGCTTCGTTGCCTCTCTGGTGCGAAGGTGCATCTCAAACAGCTCGTCAGCTACGGGGGCTCACGGGAGCCCTTAAAAGTATTCAAAGATGGGAGCACACTCCTAACCTCTCCGCCGGATCGCCCCTTTGTATCCTGGTACATGCAGTTCGTATGACTTGAAGAGTTAGGAAAAAGTTCATAAGTGTTTCACCAAGGTTGGTGCAAGTAAGTACTTGGTATTTCCAGAATCTCTAGAAACGGCTCGTGTTTCGGGATAATATCCTTCATCAGGAGAGATCAGTTCTGGGGAGGCTGAGAAGGCTGCCAAACAACATTCAAAGGCTTCGTTGCCTCACGGGCGCGAAGGTGCATCTCCAATAGCTCGTCAGCTACGGGGGCTCACGGGAACCCTTAAAAGTATAAAAAGATGGGAGCACACTCCTAACCTCTCCGCCGGATCGCCCCTTTGCATCCTGGTACATGCAGTTCGTATGACTTGAAGAGTTAGGAAAAAGTTCATAAGTGTTTCACCAAGGTTGGTGCAAGTTAGTACTTGGTATTTCCAGTATCTCTAGACACGGCTCGTGTTTCGGGATAATATCCCTCATCAGTAGGGATCAGTTCTGGGGTGGCTGAGAAGGCTGCCAAACAACAGTCACAGGCTTCGTTGCCTCTCGGGTGCGAAGGTGCATCTTCAATAGCTTGTCAGCTATGGGGGCTCACGGGAGCCCTTAAAAGTATTCAAAGATGGGAGCACACTCCTAACCTCTCCGCCGGATCACCCCTTTGCATCCTGGTTCATGCAGCTCGTATGACTTGAAGAGTTAGGAAAAAGTTCATAAGTGTTTTACCAAGGTTGGTGCAAGTAAGTACTTGGTATTTCCAGTATCTCTAGACACGGCTCGTGTTTCGGGATAATATCCCTCATCAGTAGAGATCAGTTCTGGGGTGGCTGAGAAGGCTGCCAAACAACAGTCACAGGCTTCGTTGCCTCTCGGGCGCGAAGGTGCATCTCCAATAGCTCGTCAGCTACGGGCGCTCACGGGAGCCCTTAAAAGTATACAAAGATGGGAGCACACTCCTAACCTCTCCACCGGATCGCCCCTTTGCATCCTGGTAAATGCAGTTCGTATGACTTGAAGAGTTAGGAAAAAGTTCATAAGTGTTTCACCAAGGTTGGTGCAAGAAAGTATTTGGTATTTCCAGCATCTCTAGACACAGCTTGTGTTTCGGGATAATATCCCTCATCAGTAGAGATCAGTTCTGGGGTGGCTGAGAAGGCTGCCAAACAACAGTCACAGGCTTCGTTGCCTCTCGGGCGCGAAGGTGCATCTCCAATAGCTCATCAGCTACGGGAGCCCTTAAAAGTATACAAAGATGGGAGCACACTCCTAACCTCTCCGCCGGATCGCCCCTTTGCATCCTGGTACATGCAGTTCATATGACTTGAAGAGTTAGGAAAAAGTTCATAAGTGTTTCACCAAGGTTGGTGCAAGTAAGTACTTGGTATTTCCAGTATCTCTAGACACGGCTTGTGTTTCGGGATAATATCCCTCATCAGTTGAGATAAGTTCTGGGGGGGCTGAGAAGGCTGCCAAACAACAGTCACAGGCTTTGTTGCCGCTCGGGCGCGAAGGTGCATCCCTAATAGCTTGTCAGCTACGGGGGGCTCACGGGAGCCCTTAAAAGTATTCAAAGATGGTAGCACACTCCTAACCTCTCCGCCGGATCGCCCCTTTGCATCCTGGTACATGCAGTTCATATTGCTTGAAGAGTTAGGAGAAAGTTCATAAGTGTTTCACCAAGTCAGCCACCCCAGAATTGATCTCTAGGAGTGTGCTCCCATCTTTGAATAATCATCAAAATGGGTCTCTACCAGGTGTGTCAGTTCAGTGAACACGAGAACAGTGATTGATTTTCTTAAAGACGAGTTTGTTACTGAAGGAGTTCCTAAGTACATTGACACTGACAATGGCCTCCAATTTGTTCCGCAGGAAATGCATGATTTTTTGAATGAGTATGGCATAATACATCAGAGAACTACTCTGTATTCGCCTCAAGCCAATGGATTGGCTGAACGCACGAACAGAGTAGTCAAGGCATGTGTGCAAAGAGCTGTGGTGTCGAGACTTCCTTTAAAAGGAATTTTGAGAGACACATGGTGGGCTCATTGTACTGCTGTTAACTGTGTTTTGCAAAGGTCCCCATTTCAGATATTACGTGGCAGCGTTGCTTCTTCTAAACGTAACCCAAATTGGTTATCTCCAATTGAAGGTCCCATTTTGAGTGAAGAGGAGGTGAGTGGTAAAATCAAAATGTATCAAGACTCATATAAACAAAGGTTTGATGTAAAAAATAAATCCACCAGGACTGTAAAATGGGAAATTGGAGATTGGGTTTGGGTCAAGAGACCACGATGGCACAAGAAAGGTAACTCAGATTACATGGGACCTTTTGTTATCACTGCTGTTTTCAGAAATGTATGCACAGTGCATAATGGTGGTAAGTGGAGTATGTCTCGGATGGTAAAGTTTCACGGTGACAGATCTATGTTTCCATCATGCCCAGATGCTTCACCAACTTCTGATGCGTTTTCCAATAGAGAATTTCCACCTCACCCTCCTAGAACTCATCGTCTTCCGAAAAGGTATGAGGATTATGAAATGTCCTAATTTCTTTATTTATTTCTTTGTATGAAATTACATTTAGGTATGCATTATTTTCTATTATTGTACAACCCATGTTATGTATTATTTGCATTGTTGTTTTTGTTAAACTGTTTTCCTTTTTCTTATTGTTTCCTCTGTAAGGGGGATGTGTTGTGATCTTTTAAAGTTGTACTACATGTGCTGGTAATTCCATCTCCATGGCAGCATGGGAGTTAGACAGTTTAACTCCAGGAGAATAGCAGGCTGGCAGCAGGAGTTGGTGGTCTGTATTACAAGACTCAATAAAAGTCTTAAACCTTACCTGTATGCGTCCTTGTAACAGTTTTAAATTTTTTCTTCAAAAACAAGCAGTAGTTGACTGCAAATTTGCCCTTGGATGCTGGAAATTCTTAGCAATTTCAAACATTTCCTGTGGTTTCTTTGAGGCAGTGGAAAGTTTACCTTCAAAATAGGAATCATGTGCTGCCTTAATTGCTTCCTGATATTTTTTTCAGGGTCTCTTAATAAATGGGTTTGTTGGCTGGAAATGAGTGCCTCCTCCATACTCTTTCAAGTATTTTAACTTCCTTTTCTCAGCAGCAAATACAATTGTAAACCTAGGCACAGAGGGGCTGTGTTTCTGACTGACACACAATTTGAGAGGCGCAGTCTGTCAATGTCCAGCTAAAACCAATGGTTAATAACCTCTACATTCCTCCCTATATACCACCTAAAATTAGGCACACAGTTGGATAATACATTAACCAGCTCTAGGGCATAATTTTACTCCAGGCGCAAAAAAGGCTGAATCACTATAGGTATCCCGCATGGAATTGGCTTTGGTGAGCTATGAAAATGGCATAAGTAGGTGATCAGACTATGTTACAGCAACTGGGTCCTTTGTTGATATATTGAGTTGGAGAGTATGAGATCGATGGTGTGCCTTCAAGGTGTGTAGGGGCAGAAACCGATTGGGGTGATTTAAATGATGCCAATTTCTCCAACAATGCAGCAGCCATATAATCATTACAGTTATCCATATGAAGATTGAAATCTCCCAACAAGGTGAAGTTGGAATATTGGAAGGCAACGATACATCTCATGAGTTAATAACCACTCCAGCATACCTTTTCGGCATTACACCAAAACCCCCGCTAGAGATATCTGAGGGGAGACCATAATGCATAACTCAAGGGCTCACGCCCCTTTCAGGTCTGCCACCCAAAAAACGATACCCACCCTAAACTCTAGAATTACCCTTGCCATCCAAAAACCCATACCCACCCTAAACCCTAATAATTCACTTATCCAAAATCCTAAACCCTACAAGGTTCCTACAACCCAAAAAATGATACACTCTTATCCACCCAAGACAAAAAAACTATATATATACAGGGATGTTATAGTTAGGCTAAGATTTCACACACACAAAACCTGAGAAAGCAGTTATAGTTAGCTGAGCTAACTATAACTCGCACACCCGCAATGCACTGCTTATGACCTCACATATTACATTTATTTATTTATCTTATTTTAGGAGTTTTATTTAGCGCTGGCTGGAACCAGGGGTATCAGAGCACTTTACAGCATATACAGTTATGTGCAAATTTACGGTACAGGAAATTGGAAGAGCATGAGGGATCGCGTCTGGTAGGAAACATATACCTGAGCGAAGGGGCAGAGGGGAGGAGGGAGCTCGACCAACCAGACGATCATCAGAGCGTAGTCATTGTTCAATTAGATCGTGCACATAACGTTTTCTTAATCTGATTCAGTGTAGTGTGTCCCAGATAAAGGTCAGGAGGGGCGTTGGCTAGGAACTTCCTTGGCTCTTTCAGTTCGTACGAGAGCAGTCGAGGAAGAGGGCTTTGAGTAATGCCTTGAATTTAGGAAATGAGGGGGTTGTTCTGATGTGGGGGGGTGGAATTCCAGATTTTTGGTGCGTTTCCAGCAAATGATTTGGTTCCGGTTTTCTGTTTGCGAGTCTTTAGTGGGATGAGTAGAAGAGAGTTGGAGCTCCTGAGGTTTCTGGACTGGCCGGCCCTTTTGATTTTGGCGGCTAGGTATTCTCTTTTGCCTGTGTGCTGGGCTTTCTGAGTCCACCCTAAGCGTGGAAGGGTATACTCAGACATGAGTCCCTTGCTCATTGCACCATCAGGATTCAAGCAAGCCGGGCCGAAGACGGCTGTAATGCCAGAAACCGGTCCCCGGAAGCTTGTTTCCTTCCCAGTGTAAGAATTGGCTTTTGTAGTTTGGTTTGCCCTGTTCCCATCATGCACTGGGACAGGAACAGACTAATTTGCATACAGCCAGGTTCTGAAACTGGGATGGTGCAATGAGCTAAAAAACGGTGTTGGATCTAGCCCTGATCTCTTGACTGGGTGAGAGTGTTCTGCTTGATTCAGAGACTCTGTCCCTCACCACCCCTTGTTGTAAATAAAAGGGCTTTCTGAGTGAGGCAGGCTGTTCTAAAGCTGGCTCACAACTGGACTGGGAGCCATTTAAGTTCTCTAAGAGCGGGAGAGATGTGTTCGAATTTCTTAGTTCCCGTAACCATTCTGGCAGCTGCATTGAAGGTTGTCTTCATGGGGGCGAGGTGAGATTTTGCTGTCATCACTCATGACATGGTCAGTGACATCACAGATGACATCTCAAATTACGTCACTGATGACATCATCCAGTGACTGTGAGTGTTTTTAAAAAAAAGTTTATGAGTATTAAATATACATACCAAGGTGTATTGGTGAACAGTGGGTGTATGAGGGCCTACTTAGATTATTCACTGAGTGTATGAGTAACTGTATAAGTGAATAATTAAGTGTCTCAGTGAATGTATGGGTGAGTGACTTGTTGTTTGAATGTCTGTATCTGTCTGTCAGTTGGTGTCTGAGTGGTTGTATAGGATGTGAGTGGATACATGCGTTTCTGTATGGGTGAGTGATTGGTTACCTGAGTACCTGTATGGGTGTTTCATTGTCTATGTGGGTGGGTGAGGGGGTATGTAGCTGCCTGTATGGATGAGTGTGTGGGTGAGTCAGTGACTCTGCGGGTTAGTGAGTGTGTGTGTAAGTGGCTGTATGGGTGAGTGAGTGTTTGTATGGCTGTGTCGGTAAGTGAATAGATGTGTCAGTAGTATTTGGGTGAGTAACCGCATATGTGAAAGGCAGTATAGGTGAGCATTGGAGTATATGAGTGAATATGTAAAACTGAATGATTGCGAGAGTGGGCGTGTGAGTGAGTGTATGTGTCAGTGACTTTATAGGTGAGTGAGTTTGTTTTAGTATCTGTATGAATAAATTAGCGGTGTTTGTATAACTGTATAGGTGAGTAAATGGCTGTGTGATTGACTCTATAGGTGTGTGAGTAGCTCTATGAGAAACTGACAGTACGTGAGTGGCTGTATGAGTGGATATATCAGTAGCTGTATTAGTGAGTGAGTGAGTTGTGTATGCGTGGCTGTATGGGTAACTGAGTGGATGTGTGCGCAGACCTATGAATCAGTGAGTGGGTGTGTACGTCCACAGGACTAATGTGGACTTCTTCCCCAACTAGTAGCGCGCCAGTAGGCACATTCGCAGAGTGGTGGAGAAAGGGGGCATGGCATCCAACAACCTCTTAGCAATCCAGCTGTGTGGGACTTACTGGAGGTAACAGGAGGGGTAGTTGGCCCCCACGAACCTTCAGGAGTAAAGTGGACTTCATCCCCCAACCAGTAGTACACCAGGGGGTGTGTTTGCTGAGTGGTGGGAAAAGGGGCCATGGCCTCCAAAGACCTCTCAGCAATCCAGCAATCACTAGGCCCACTCACAAACATTGAGTTCCATTTTTATATAAAGACATGTAGCTGGCATTTTGTGAATCACCATAGATTCCAGAAGTTTCTATCACAAAATGTAAATATTTGTATGATCTTAGTAATTCACGCAGTTTGAAGTTGTCAGGGCATTGTGGGAAAGTGAGTGGGATCAATGCAAGTTATACCACCCCGGAAAGCCACCACTTACACAGGTTGTTTTTTACACTTCCAGGGTGCTACCTTCAAAAAACAAACAGTATGAGAATACTGAATTCAGACTATTGAAAGTGCGGCATAAATCTACATCGAGGTATCAACCAATTTAGAGTCCATTCACATACCATTCATGCACTACACACAAAAACGATCAAAGAGTCAGTCACAGGCCCAATCCAACACAGCAGTACACTCCTATCAAAATACTGCTGCCATTAGAGGGTCCATCATATTTATACACCGGAGCAAGAGCGGTAGTCGATCCTACCCCTACTTGGCCGCCGAGGCCTGGAGCAGCCTCCTCCTCCAATTCCAGACCTCCCCTTCCATGCAGAAGTTCAGAAAGGGTCTGAAAAACTGGATGTTCAACTGACTCCAACCAGCAGCAGGACACCCCCCCCCCCCCCAGTGCCATGATACCCTCACAGGTGATAAGCAGCACTCTAAAAATCCCATTTGATTGAAACGCCACAGGACATAATCACCAATCAAACCACCCCTCACCCGGCCATCTACCAGCTTGTACCCAAATGCACCACAAGCAAAACTCAACTCACTTCTGGCCAAACATGTTGTTAGTCAGTGCCTCAACAATCTTCACAACATCACAAATTAAAAGAACCATTGTTTTCATTGAAGAACTTTGGGACAGTAATCAATTATATACCTTTTCAGAGCTTAGGGAGAAATATAATTTACCTATACAAGATTTTTTTAAATATCTCCAGATAAATAGTTTTTTTAACACCCTTCAACCACAGGCTTTATCTGGACTCTGTAGAATCCCTCTCATTGATAGTCTGTTTTCTAAAAAAACAATAGGATACTACTATAATCTGCTTATTGTGGCACTGCCAGATGATATAGAAACTCAATCTCTTAAATGGATGGGAAAATTGGGCTGTAATGATATTCAAATGCATGAGTCCATAGAACTAGCGAATTCTATTTTGATCACTGCAAGGCTACGTACGCAGCATTATATGGCTTTATACGATTTATACTATTCGCCATCAAAAATTTTTAAATGGGGAGGGACTGCCGGCACTGCTTGTAGCAGATGTGGCCTATATGCAGCAGATGCTGTACAGTGTACATATTTTTTTTTGTTGTCCTCAGCTGTCATCATTTATGGGATCAATTCAGTTGTTTTTGTCAGAGCTGCTTGGCTCCAAAGTTATTTCAAATGGGGAATTAGTATTAATAGGGATTAACACACAACCACTACTGGCGGCTGAGAAATCTTTTATATTTATCTGCATGGCATTGACTCAGGCATGTATTACGCAAAAATGGATTCATCCAATTCCTCCATCATTTGACGCTTGGAGAACCCGTCTCCTTGCCGCCTATAACATTGAAACTGCCATATATAAAACAAAGGGTAGGAAAAAAAGGGCCCTTGGCCTGAATATCTGGGCACCTCTCCGCCAGTGGATTCAGGAGGAGGTGGATTAAAATATATATCTGATTTTCGCTCTTTATGTACTGATGCTAGATATTATTAATTTTTATTGGTGTATCGATATATTTAATGGTGTAAATCAATTGCTGAGTAAAACTGTATATTGTACATTGTCTACTGAAAGGTTAATAATCCTTGTATTATCTTGGTATTTGCTTGCACAAAAAATGGGATAAAATTCAATAAAAAAAAGTTTTAAAAAAAATAATTAAAAGAACCATGGAAGTTTTTACTATCTGCAAGTATCTGCCTCCCCTTGATGTTCTAAGTGATATTGAGCACATGCCAGTTGAACCTTTAATAAAGGTTCCCAAGGGAGCCACAAGAGGCTCAGAATACATGTCTTTTGTGTGCTTTTAGCTCACTCACTGTGCTAAATCCAACACTTTCCAGTTTGTGTATGTAAGCTGGGGGTGCCTCAGACCTAGATTTCTTGAGAGGAGTGACCTTTCAACTGAGACAAATTTGCTGGGGAACACCATCCTCAGTTCCCTAAAGAGCATTGTTAAAACTACAAGGGCGTTCGCTTTAGACACACAGGGCACTTCGTGATAACGTGGCATATGTCCCATCCACCGTTATGTGTAGTGCGGTGATTATAAGACACTTTTCATTCAGTCTTCCATGCTCTTACAGAAGATAAACATGACAAGGAGGCCACACATATGACACACTTATATAGTGTTGACTGCAGAGTTCTGAGTAATGTTATGCAATTGTAAAGCGCACTATTACTAGGGAGGGTATAAGTCGTGCCAAGACTTTAGCTTCTTATGGCTTGGCTATTTAATTCCTGGTGGACAGCATTGTTTCCACAATCAGGAAGCTTTTTAAGGGAGGCGTCATTGGAAAATGGTTAGTCATGCAATGTTTGTTCCTGTGTGGGAAGGAGTTCACCATCTGCTCTATGAGGGGGGCAGTACAGTTTGGGCTGCCATGGTTGGGTTTATTGTTAATGTGTGCAGATATGAAAGTACCCAGACAGTTAAGTGACTTATCAAAGGCTTTTTGAAGTGAAAATGGATGAGTGAGATCACCAGTATTATAAGTAGGAGAGTTTGGATGCTTGTGGTTTTCCCCATGCATGGATGACACTGAAAATAAGATGTTCACTTCATAACTAGAATGTTAGTGGCATGTACTGCGTCACTAGCGTATGCAGGGTGCATGCATATTTTTAAAAAAAGAAAAGAATTCATAATGCATTTTTCAAAGAAACTGATGTCACAACCCTGGGAAGAAATTTAAAAGAGATGGAGGAGGCATGTATGCCTCTAGGAACTGGGTGTTCACAAGAGGGACCGTTATATAGGTGTGACCTGGAGTGCTCGTGCCTGCTGATGTAATACAGATGGACAATGAATGAGGTACAACATAAAAGAGGACAGACTAGATGTAGAAACAGTTTTACTAGTGAGTATTTGTAGGGCCAAATGTAGATCAACCACAGTTCTTTGACAAACTTACCCAACAAATGGTTTGATTGATGCACCTCCCCTTGATTTGCTGCGGTAGTTCCAACTGTGTCCTGGATGTGCAGCTATACAAATATGCTCCTGGAGCATAACCTATTTTTCATTTTGCTAATTGGCTGCCTTCTATCTTCCACTGTTTTTAAGGAACTACTTTGTTCTTTATGCTCCATGAGAGTGCATGTGTTTTCCATCTCTCTTCCTCTTGTGTGCCTCTCCCTGCCAAGTACCTACCCTGTGCTCTGAGTTACTGTCTCCCTTGTGTTGCAAGCTTTCTGTTGTGCACTTCTTCTCCCACTCACCCTGTAGTGCTTTCTCACTTGTATTCTTCTCCACCACATCTGTGCTGCTCTCTCTTGTGTACTGCTTGTCCCCTGCCACACGCACTCCCTGTTGTTTTCCCCAACCACTCCTTTGTTGCACCACATGCCCACCATCTTTTTTGGACATGAGGGCCAAGCAGCAAATTGCTGCCTGTCCCTCAATTTTACAAAAAAGTGTGTTTGCGCTAGTTCTTTTTAATCTTTTTACTTAGCAATCCTTATGCATTATTGTGTAAGTGTGCATGTGCAATGATGCATTCTTGTGCTTATGTAATCATGTATGCGCACACTGACAAAATGATGAGGCTGCATTATGGTGACTTTTTTGTTACATTTGGCTTACTGCACAACATCCTGCTAATGCTGAACAGCATCACCAAAAGGAATAAGCAAAGTCAATAGGTCCTAAAGAAGAGGCCTATTGTATGTTCTACTGCTAGTTTGTTTGGGTTGCTAATTAGGAATTGGCTAATGTATGAAAGGTGCTTAATCTAACTGGCAGAGAGTTTTCCTTTTGCTCTCTAGTTCATGACCTTTATGTAAGACTGGATAGGATATTGGGCACAAGGCAGTTGATGCAATTAGTTGAGCAGAGTTTTCTTGGCTAAGTGCCTCTGATTATAACCTTTTACTTATTTCTTTACCATGATGAAGGAGTAGAGCAGTGATACCCGCAGAAGGTTTATAGGAATCACATGGGAGCTCCTCTTGTTCAAGGGCACAATCAAGGAACAAACTGAGTACTAGTTTTACAGAAAAGTAGGTAACAACAAGTGATGCTGTTAGGCCTGTGTCAGATATCGTACTGTGCAGGGACCCGAAAAGATTTATACAGCTTAGAAAGGGTGTTTTGTTTCTTCTCTATTTGGAATAGTAATGTGCTAAAACAGTCTCTTTATGGTTTTCTCTTATTTTCGTCTTCTTTTCAGGGTCTTCTATGTCAGTCCCTTGGGCGACGTCTTCCTGGCCAACAACATCCCTCGGAGAGAAGAAAGGCTCCGGTAAGTGTTTCTGGGTTTGGTTTATAATTAAGTATTCAGGGAAGGGCGTGGGGACCATGGGCGTAGGAGACACTAAATTTCTGGGGGGGACAGGGACAACCTTGTGGACTTTCCAGTGACCCTATGCAAATCGCCCATTGTGTGAGACCGTACGCGCGTTAAATGTATACAATCGCATAGTTATGGAGAGAAATATTAAGAAAGGCAGGCAAGTAGTGGACTTGGAAGATGTACTGGCTACTCAAATGCGGTACTAAGATGATTCTTGCTCAGTTGTTAAATGGTGGCAAGTACAAAGAAATGAAACTGAGGGACTTGAGACAAAATCTTCACTAGCAGTATCCTGAGCCCAGATACCATCAGGTGTAAAACTCCACATAGTTTTAAGAGCAATAGAGAATTGTGAAACACAGAACTAGGAGAGAGTGTGTGTGAGATGCACGAAGGCTCAAACATGGTGCAGGTAACCTCTAGCCTACAGTCCACCAGTACTCTGCCATAGCCTGCCCTTGCACCCAAAATATGTAAGGGAGTGAGTACCAATTTGCCAATTCCCAGACTTAAAAATCAAATAAAAAATAGTGCAAATACTATGCTCATTGTTTGTATGATAGGTGTGACCCCTGCAGGTGGAATTTTTACACATTGAAGAAACACCGCTTTAAAGAATACTACTTCACAAAGCATTAATAGCCAAGAAACCAGCTAACTCTAACACCACTGGTTGACTTTCAGCTGCACTATGTAAGGCTAGGTTTCAAAGTCCATGCCTATAGTAGAAAACATAAAACTACAAGTACCAGAATGCAAGGGGCTGCTGGCACATATCAAGCATTTATAAAATCTGTGGTCTACAAGATACACGTGGCCCGGATCACATAATGAGCCTTCTGACCTGTCCTTCATGGCTCTCGCAGTCAGACTTGAGCAGGGGCGCAACTAGAGCCAAATTTCGGGGGGGCGGGCTAGGAAAAGATATAGGAGGGAGGGCTGACTCTTCCAGCAATAGTTAGTGGAGATGCAGGGGCTCTAGAAGGCAGTGGCCTAACGAAACTTGAGGGGGCCTCCCTGCAAAGTACATGGAGCGGTCCCCTTGGGACTCAGTCAGGAGCTCTCCTGCCAGGGTACTGTGCTGAGGGCCCCACCTGGAGCTTGCCCCCCACCCATGCACCGTGGGGGCTTCAGGGGCGTATGTTTCACCCTCTGGACATGAAACACAACTGTATTGATTGAGTCCTGGTTTCAGGGGTTAGAGAGCAAAATATCATGTTTATTTATTTGCGGAGAGGGCAATTATATTATCTATTAACCTCCAGCCTAGGATCCTTTTTCTTTTATCCGAATGAACCATTAATCGTTTTTGCATACTTGTAGGTCTTCTTCTAATCAAATGCCTCTAGACAATTTCTCTATCAATCTTGCTTATTTCTCCTCTAATAGCATTGCCACCTTCACTTGCTCCATTATCCCTGAGTGTGTGGCCAATGGTGTCCACTTTCCATGCTGTAAGATGAAGGTACAAAAGGGGGTGGTGATGGACGGAGCATCTGAACCAATCAAACACTCACACCCAGTCAACTGATCTGGGTTTGATCCATCACCGTTCTTTAGCCCACTCTGCCACCCCAGTTCAGACATGGCTATATGCAAATCAGTCTGACCCTGTGCCTCATGGGAACAGTCCAGCCCGAACTGCCAAGCCAGGTCTTCCCTGGACCGGAAACAAGCTTCCGAGGACCGGTTTCTGGCATTCCAGCCGTCTTCAGGCCGGCTTGCTTGAATCCAGTGGCAAAGTGAGCAAGGGACTCACGTCTGAGCATACCCTGCCACACTTATGGCGGCCAAAAGCGGTACAAAAGGGGGTGGTGATGGACGGAGCATCAGAACCAATCAAACACTCACCCCCAGTCACAGATCTGGGTTTGATCCATCACCGTTCTTTAGCCCACTCTGCCACCCCAGTTCAGACATGGCCATATACAAATCAGTCTGACCCTGTGTCGGCCCCAACATCTTAGTTGAAGAAGGTTTAACTGTTATAACCTTTATTTTCTGGAATTCATCATGCTATTCTTTTTTTCGTAGATACTCTTGCATTTCCTTTCTCCAGCTACTGATTGTGCCAAAATAATGTTGAACGTTCTTATCATTTGTTTTATGGAGTAAGAGTCATCAGGCCCCATCTTCTTTATTTTTCTGTTCTACTTGGGCACCGCACACAATACTCCAAAAATGACCATAATGTTGTCACAAATCCTCACCCTCTCGGTGCTTGTATGTGTACAATACCTACAGAGAATTCACTGAAGGCACACATTACTCCCCAGCGCATTATTAGAATGTGGGTAAGACCCACAATGGGCTTTGAGCGAAATGACCAACCCCACGGCATTTATGGGTTCTCCATCTTAAACACTTAACTTCCACCTATCATTTCCAATGGCTCTACATTGCTATCTATCAGTGTGAGCATGGCTAGTGAGCCCAACATCAAAGTTAAAACTACCTGCTTTCTGTATATTTACCAGCGTCCCAAATTACCCCCAACTAGTGTCAGAGCTTTCATATACCCGCTAGCATCTCTTAAAAATCATTATTAGTATCCCTGGACTCCCCCATGATCCATGGCAGCATCATTTAGATTGCAGCAACAAAGTCACCATGTCTTCCGTCATTCATTGGTATTCTTGTCAGCAGCTCCAGTTTATGTGTCAGTATTATCACAGTCCCATGGGTCAGCTCCTGCATCATCTAGAGGCAATGCTTAGTACTTGCAACAGCCATGGTATCACTGCCAAAACATAGTGGTGTCCCCATAATCTGCTCCACCATTAGTGGTTGCACATGCCAAGAGATTACTGCTAGATTACACCCCCCAAATAAATCCAGTGGCCATATCAGAGTTTTTCATTGGACTAACGCACACATACACAGAATATGAGGATTCCAAAAGCTAAGAACAGCATTCAGGAAGTTGTTTATTTTTACTAAGGGAGGTAGAAGAGTGGGGAGCAAGTGGTGTATCTCAGTGAAAAAAGCAAGTCTGTGTTTGCTGTCAATGCGGTCCCTCTCTCACACTGCCAGAATGGAGCTTCCCAGAGCTCCATTTTGTACTTACAGTGCATTGTCGGTGCCTCCAGCAATGAAATGCAACCAGCTCCTGAGCTCTGGAGTTTAATCTGCAGGCCGCCCGTTCGAATCTCAGCAAGATACACTCAGCCTTTGATTCTTCCAAGATCGATGAAATGAATATCGATTTCGGTTAGGCAGTAATCAGTGTGCATAAAAACCCTACACCACACCGTCCACCTGGAACACAGCGTCTAGCAAGGAATTGGCATTGTCAATGTGAATAGGAAAGAAAAACGAAAATAGAGCCTAAAAGGGGTCATGAACTTTGTTCGGTTCTTGCAAAATACAGCGTTTTAGGGAAAGTGCAATGTAACCATCACATCTGGCTTCTGCGCTGAGAGTAACAAATCTCCTTTAGTACCGAAAAAAAAATCACTAACTTCTCTTAATATGCAGACCTCCGTTCTAGCAAACACAATCTGAGAATGCACCGTTTCTGAAAACACCCGCCCACAAGATAGAGAGGGCGAGAAATGCTTATTGCTTGGGGAAGTCAAGAGGGGGTAATGCCACCCACGGACCACTCCTGCCTACTAGGCCCAGACGCAGACTCACCCGACCAGCCCGGCTGACACACACTAGGGGGGGGGACGCCCAAATAAATAATTCCCGGAGCCTCAGGGGGCTGCGCCACACAAAGAGTTGAAAAGGGCAGAGGCAGGGGGGGGCGAGTGGCCTCTGACGTCACCTTATGCTGTGACTATCGGATCATTGGCGACTCACAGACAGGTAACTGGAGAGGCGCCAGGTCAAGTGCAGGGCCATTAGGTCACGCAGCTCCGCTCGCACTTTTTTTCGCGCGCTAAAGGCCTGCTAATCTCCCTCTCAGGAGGGAGAAGGGAAATGTGTTTGTCCTTTCGTCCCCCCACCCTCGTCCCCTGCGTCCCCCCCACTCCAAAATCTGGGGGGGATATGTCCCCCGCGTCCCCCACAGTTCCTACGCCCATGGTGGGGACCACCAAAACCAAGAAAAATAAAAGGAAACGCGCCAGCCAAAAGTGATGGGAGAGGGGGAGTGAATGTGATTAAGTGAGAAGGCAAAAGCAAAAAGGTATGTAGCACGCTTTCAAAAAAATGCCTTGCTTCAGGCTTGTGACTTTCCCCTCGTTCCCTCTTTTCCCTCTATACCCCCGTCCGCCTCTCCCCGCAGGTAACCCCATAGGCGCCCATGCACCTGGGAGAGCTACGGCCCTCCAGGGCCGAGGCAGGACTCTTCCGCTTGGCTCAGGGACGGCTGGACACCTTCGTCTGCTGCTGCGTGTGGGACGCCCGTTCTCCTTTCGCCGTCTTCCTCCCTCCAAACGGGGAACTCCCCTCGCACATAAGCCACCTCTCCTCCTCGTTCTCTGCTCACCGGCGTTTTTCGCTTCTCCTCCTGTGCTGCCTCACCTCCTCCCTCTTCTTTTGGTTGTGCTTCCTCTCTGGTTTTCCCTCATTCTTGACAGGCCCTTTCTGTCACACCCCAACCCCAGTTTTTTCCCGTTCGGGGAAACAAGGATTACATGAAAGGAAGTCAGCATTTCCGTTTTCCATTCCTTTGCGATGCCGTATGTCAAAGGAATAGGGCTGCAGGGACAAGAACCACTGCAAAACACGTGGATTGTTGCCTTTATTCCAACTCATCCACAACACGGGAGTCTGATCGGTGTACAGAGTAAAGTGGGTTCCCTCCAAGTAATAACGCAACTTATCTACTGCCCATTTGATGGCCAGGCATTCCTTTTCAATTGTGGAGTATTACTTTTCTCCAGGGAATAGCTTGCGCCTAATGAAAAGCACAGGGCGTTCTATTTTGTCCTCTCTACACTGAGAAAGGATGGCCCCCAAGCCTGTTTCTGAAGCATCAGTCTGCAGTAAAAATGGCTTCCTAAAGTTAGGTGAAATTAAGAGAGGACTGCTAGTCAGGGCCTCTTTGAGAGCATGAAACGCCCTTCTGGCAGTTTGGGGGGATGTACCAGTTCCTTGTTCTTTACTACTTTCTTTAGTAGGTTGGTGAAGAGTACGTCTATCTCGGAATAATCAAGTATAAACCGACGGTAATAGCTGATTAAACTCAAAAAAGATCTAACACCCTTCTTGGTAGAAGGGAAAGAGATGTCCAGGACCGCTTTGATCTTCTCCTGTTGGGGTGCCATGACCCCATCCCCTAGGAGGTATCCCAAGTACTTCACTTTAGTGAAGCCCGCCTTGGACTTTTGGAAGTTGACGTGTAGACCTGCCATTTTGAGCACGTGAAACACCTCTCTGCAATGGAAAAAATGTTTTTCCCATTTGGGACTGAATATGATGATGTCATCAATGTATGCTGATGAATAGGCTTGGTGTTGAAAGAGTACTTTGTTGCGGGGGCCCCATGTAACCCGAAAGGGAATACCGGGAACTCATATAAACCAGTTGGGGTGCTGAAAGCTGTTTTCTCTTGGTCTTCCTATCTCAACGGAACCTGCCAGTATCCCCTGGTGAGGTCGAGGGTAGTTATATATTGAGCTTCGCCTAGTTTCTTAATCAACTCGTCAACTCTGGGTAAGGGATAGGAGTCAAATTTTGATATGGCATTGACCGCTCTGAAGTCTATTCAGAAACCGATGGAGCCATCGGATTTTGGGACTATGACGATAGGAGAAGAACAATTACTATGAGACATACTTTTTATCTCTGTGGTAACATCGTCTCTCCTGGCTGCTGGAATTCTATAGGGGCGTTGCTTCACTATTTTCCCCAGAGGGGTGGTGATGGCATGACCAACTAGTGATGTTCTACCAAGAAGATCAGAGAAGATGGAAGAAAAGGTATCTAGGAGGTTGAGGAGGGACTCTTTTTGGTTTTGGGTCAAACTTTCATTTATGCTTATCTAGTTCCCGGAGTAGGGGGGTGGATTTGTCTCTGTGAAGGCCGCTTGGACAGTTTTGGGAAGGGGCCCCAACCACTTCTTTAAAAAGTTTATATGATATACTTGGGTCCTTTTTGATGAGAACCGCAACCGGTAGGTAGTAAGACCTATTGGTCAATAACCTCATAGGGCCCTTTCCATTCTGCCTGTTTATAGGGTATAAAAGACGATAGGAGTACACGGGGCCAAGTCATGAATGTGAAGGGGTCTCCATTTATTTTCTTTGCTATAATAAGTTTGTTGGTTTCTTTGGGCTTGTTTTAGATTTGCAGAAGCAAAGCCTCATAATTTCTGTAGACGTGCTCTTGAGTCTGAGTATACTCGAGAAGGTTCTGGGTATCCTCCTGTGTCTCTTGCTCCTATGCCTCCTTCGTCATCTCCAGGAGTGTTCTGGGCAGTCTTCCATAAAGGAGATCAAATGGGGAGCAACCCAGCCTGCTCTGGGTGGACTGCGGATGACAAAGAGAGCGAGGGGCAACAGCATGTCCCACTCCTTTCCTTCGGTAGTCAAATGTTTTTTAAGGGTAGCGTATTATCGTTCACATAAACCGTCTGTTTGAGGGTGATATGCCGACGTTCTTATTTGGGAGCTGTTCAGTGTTTTACAGACCTTTCTCATAATCAAATCAGAAATATCTTAATACCGTGTGGGTTGTTTTTTGCAGTACCACTATGGTCGCTAAGAGATGTGAATGAGCATAAAACATAATTTGCTCACGAAATCTCTGAAGGACCACCAGTTGTGGAGATTCTTCAGGCTTTCCTACTCGATATAATAAACCATTCATAATCTGGAAAAGAGGATAAGAGGGTGGGGACGTGGTGTCCCTGGCTTGTTGCCAGGCATTCTGGAGAGTGGGATCTTGGTTTTGTGCATATCGAAAGGACCTGTCTGACACCCATTGGACTTGTGTGAGAAAAAGGGAAGGGCGAGTCGGAGCCTTCTTCAAAGAGTTTTTAAGCAAGATGTTAAACACAGGATTGTCTGTTCCCAAGAGTAAGTGTTCTGGGAGGGTGTCCATCACCCCCATCGTCGCCTGTACAGTAAGTCCATTAGGTAGTGTAATAGGGATTTTGGCCACGGGATAAACGTGGACATCCTCATGCACATAACGAATAGGTACTTGTTCGTTTGGACAGAGTTGTGACTCTTTCACTAACATGCTTCGAACAACAGACTTCCAACAACCTGAGTCCAAAAGGGCCTTGATGGTATTTCCGTTAAGTGTAAGACTTACAATGGGTGTGGCTAGCTGCTGAACATGGCGGACGCGTATTGAGAGAGCTCCGGAGCCCGAGCTCAATCATCCTGAAATATCATGCATCCTGAATCGTAATTGCGGTACCTAACAGGCCGCGGGTGCAGTGCAGCGAGTGAGCGGAGCACCGGAGCCCAAAACTGTGACATCCTTTGCTCTCGGAGGCCGTGCAGTTGAGATAGGAGAAACGGCTGCTCCGTGGGGAAGGGCCGAAGCACTATGCAGTTCAACGATGGCGCCAGCTTTGAACCTCTTCGGGCCATGCGGAGCCAGGGATTTGCCTGGAGTAGCTGTGGCACCCCCGTGGAGAAGAGACTACCCTGTGGTCCGCGGAGTGGACCGCTGAAGACCCGGCCCCTGGACATGGGGCCTGGCGGCCCGCAAGTGCTCTCAACCCTACCCAGCGCCGTAGGCTGGAGTGTGACATAGACCCGGTACCGAGCCGGGCCTGCAGGGTGAGACTGGGCGGAAGGCCCTCTGCAGCTGCCCATTAATCCTGCCTGGGGTCCGGGTGTCAGCATGCTGCCCCCTCCTCCTCCTGTAGCGGCTCGGGGATTAAGAGCCTGGAGGGATGGGGATGTGAGGCGGGCTGCGGGCCATTGGAATGCAGGCTCACCTGGGCAGACTAAATTGCTGAAGAGCGGAGTCCCCCCGCAATAAGGAGATGACGCGACGGGGGGCAGCTGAGGCTAACCTTTGCATCAGGGTTGTGCTGCCTCTGACGGTGCGTGGGACACCGGCTTAGCTTCCCTATCTGTGATCTGTCTTGAGAGACTAATGCAAAAACAACAGTTGATGGACAGAATGCAGAACAATGTCATACATTCACCCCAATACAGAGATCTGGGCCCAAATCCATCGTTTTTTTGCTCACCATGCCATTCCAGTTTGGACCCAGCCATATGCAAATCAGTCTTGACCCTGTGCCTCATGTGAACAGTCCAGCCCGAACTGCCAAGCCAGGACCTGCCTGGACTGGAAACAAGCATTCTAGGACCGGTTTCGGGGTTTCACCCCTCTTCAGCCACGATAGCTTGATTCCAGTGGCATGGAGTCTGAGCATACCCGTCCCACTCGAGGTGACAAATGCAAAAACAACAGTTGATGGATAGAATGCAGAACAATGTCCTACATTCACCCCAGTACAGAGATCTGAGCCTAAATCCATCGTTTTTTTGCTCACCATGCCATTCCAGTTTGGACCCAGTCATATGCAAATCAGTCTTGACCCTGTGCCTCATGGGAAAGGTCCAGCTCGAACTGCCAAGCCAGGTCCTCCCTGGACTGGAAACAAGCATCCTAGGACCGGTTTCGGGGTTTCACCCCTCTTCAGCCAGGATAGCTTGATTCCAGTGGCATGGAGAGTACGGGACTCACGTCTGAGCATACCCATCCCACTCGGGGTGACAAATGCAAAAACAACAGTTGATGGACAGAATGCAGAACAATGTCATACATTCACCCCAGTACAGAGATCTGGGCCTAAATCCATCATTTTGGCAGTTCGGGCTGGACTGTTCCCATGAGGCACAGGTTCAAGACTGATTTGCATATGACCATGTCTGAACTGGGGTGGCTAGGTGAGCAAAATAACGATGGATTAAACCCAGATCTGTGACTGGAGTGAATGTTTTGCCATTGTGCAACATTCAGTCCATCATCTTGTGTGTTTTGCTGTTCACCCTATGTGGGAAGGGTATGCCCAGACGTGGGTCCCGTGCTCACTAAGCCACTGGAGTCCAGCTATCCTGGCTGAAGACGGCTGATAGCCAGAAAACGGTCCGAGGATGCTTGATTCTGGTCCAGGGAAGACATGGCTTGGCAGTTCAGGCTGGACTGTTCCCATGAGGCACAGGGTCATGACTGATTTGCATATGGCCATGTCTGAACTGCGGTGGCTAGGTGAGCAAAATAACGATGGATTAAACCCAGATCTGTGACTGGGGTGAATGTTTTGCCATTGTGCAACATTCAGTCCATCATCTTGTGTGTTTTGCTGTTCACCCTATGTGGGAAGGGTATGCCCAGACGTGGGTCCCGTGCTCACTAAGCCACTGGAGTCAAACTATCCTGGCTGAAGATGGCTGATAGCCAGAAACCGGTCCTAGGATGCTTGATTCTGGTCCAGGGAAGACATGGCTTGGCAGGTCAGGCTGGACTGTTCCCATGAGGCACAGGGTCAAGACTGATTTGCATATGGCCATGTCTGAACTGGGATGGCTTGGTGAGCAAAATAACGATGGATTAAACCCAGATTTGTGACTGGGGGTGAATGTTTTGCCATTGTGCAACATTCAGTCCATCATCTTGTGTGTTTTGCTGTTCACCCTATCTGGGAAGGGTATACCCAGATGTGGGTCCCGTGCTCACTAAGCCTCTGAAGTCAAGCTATCCTGGCTGAAGACGGCTGATAGCCAGAAACCGGTCCTAGGATGCTTGATTCTGGTCCAGGGAAGACATGGCTTGGCAGTTCGGGCTGGACTGTTCCCATGAGGCACAGGGTCAAGACTGATTTGCATATGGCCATGTCTGAACTGCGGTGGCTAGGTGAGCAAAATAACTATGCATTAAACCCAGATCTGTGACTGGGGTGAATGTTTTGCCATTGTGCAACATTCAGTCCATCATCTTGTGTGTTTTGCTGTTCACCCTATGTGGGAAGGGTATGCCCAGCCGTGGGTCCCGTGCTCACTAAGCCACTGGAGTCAAGCTATCCTGGCTGAAGACGGCTGATAGCCAGAAACCGGTCCTAGGATGCTTGATTCTGGTCCAGGGAAGACATGGCTTGGCTGTTCGGGCTGGACTGTTCCCATGAGGCACAGGGTCAAGACTGATTTGCATATGGCCATGTCTGAACTGGGGTGGCTTGGTGAGCAAAATAACGATGGATTAAACCCAGATCTGTGACTGGGGGTGAATATTTTGCCATTGTGCAACATTCAGTCCATCATCTTGTGTGTTTTGCTGTCTTGGGAGACTGGCACTACTGTGAGGTGAGGGTGAGAGGCCTATACTGACTTCCTTGTGGATGGTGCATGGATGAGGGGGCTTCTCTCAGACAAGCAGCCACTGCGGGGGAGGGGAAGGAACAGTGCTCAAGGTGATGGTCATGTGGCGTCTTCCTTCCTCCCCCGCTCCCCCTTAATTGACTCTGGCATAATTTGTGCAATGGTTACCCCATGGCCGTAGTTGTCGGCGGAGGTAGTCATGCTGAGTATTGCAGCCAACTGGGCGCATTGTGTTGATGGTTGTAGGCAGCAAGGAGTCCTGTGGCGTGCGCTGCCTCCCCTGTCTCTGCGGCAGACCATCTGGGACCTTGGGAGTCTTCTTCTCTATGATATCTGCCCTGCCTGGCAATCACAGTGGGAGCTGAGAGACTGTACATTTGCATAGGTCATTGCACGAAGTCTGTGAGTTGATGTCTAGCTGAGCTCGTTGTGCTTTTTGTACTCACATCTTCTACATAGCGTGGGAGTGCTGATAGATACTAACTACAGGGGCCCAGAAGACACCAGCTTGACCGCTGCACCAGAACTGGCCTCCTGGATACCCAGATCTGCTGCTCAGACGGCGTGCGACCCGATAACCTGCAGTGGAGCGATTGCCCACCAATGGGGCAAAACTCAAGAGGCACGGCCACTAACTCCCAGGAGCTGGGCGATGGAGAAGCACCAATGAGCATGCAATCACTCAACATGACCCCCCCCCCCACAGAGGACGGGGAGTGCAGGATAAACTGGACTTCATACTAAACGAAGTCAGAGAATCCAGGAGAGCTATTGAACAGCAAATAGGCACCCTCACCACCAGCTTCACCCTACTGAAGGCGGACCATAATAAATTGGCTGAAACGGTGAAAGATCATGGCTCCATACTGGAAGATCTGGTGCCCCAGCACAAGGACCATGCGAATCAGCTCCAGTCCCCTCGGAAGCAGGTCACAGGACTGATGGACAGGTTTGAGGAGGGCAGGGCACGACGCAATAACATTCCCGTTATAGGGCTGCCGGAACAAATTGAAGGGACGGAGGCGCCGACCTACATGGAACATTGGTTCCGCACGCATGTGGTCCCTGAGGGCCTCTCTGACTTCTTTTGTGGTAAAAGGGTGCATCGGATCCCCACGGAAAGGCTGAGAGTGGGAGCCCCACCAAGACCCTTAATTGTGAAAATCCTTAACTATAGGGACCGTGATATGCTGCTGAAAAAAGCATGTCAGACCCCACAGATCTTCATTTCAAGAAGTAAAGTGGAAGTTATGCACCATGAACCTCAAATATGCGCTGTTGTTCCCTGCCCGTTTGAAGGTAATCTACGACCAGAAGACATACTTCTTTGAAAGTCCTGAAGACGTCGAAGAATGGCTGGAAGTTATGGAACCTACACAACTCTCGGGCCAGTCTCCTCCTCGATCACGTGGACCTAGAAACGCAAGACACCGGTGATCACAACATGTGACTGAGTCCAAGAGCGTGAAGCCCTTTCCTGGTCTCACACAGAAGCAAGCCCAGACAAGAAAGGAGACGGCCCTGGCGGCAGTGAACACCTTCAGAGACTGCTCCTCCTGCAGACTGTCTGAATCATCAGAGCACAGCACGGTTCGGTCAGACTCTGAGGGCAGCTTAACACTCTTTCCTACTGTGACGCCTCAAACAGCAGATGGACTACTGGCATAGCGGCTTGATCATGATGATTGCACTGCTACAAACTGTCGTCGGTGTACGCACTGCCAGTGCGCTGTTCCCCTGCACCTGCATATCCTGTTCCATTGTTTCTTTATCTGTTATTATGACAAATGTAATATTTTATATAATATGCTTGGGCTTTAGGGAGCCCCAGGTTATGTGCTACGTTACATAATGGCTGTGGCTCCCAGTCCCCGCTTTGCAATTGCTACAGTTTATTGTGTATTGGTTTACTGTTCATCTTGTTTGGTCTGGCCTGTTTTAGGTTGTAGGCGTGACCTGGTATTATGTTTAGGTTAGGGGTATATGGCTCTGGCACAAAAATAGCATTAGGTCTTCCACGATTATATGATCCACTGCACAGTAGAAGAATCGGGTGATTGAATGGCACTGCATACGCTAGACAAATATAAATTTGTTACATGGAACGTCTGGGTTAGGCTCCATACACAAAAGACATAGAGTACACGCATTTTTGTTACTCCGAGGGGCACAGGTGGTCTTCCTCCAAGCATCGCACTTAATGGAAGCTGAGGCTACAAAAATGAGAAAGAAATGGAGAGGTCAAGTCATATCCCCAAATTACTCAGCCTTTGCCCGGGGGATGACGATCTGGATAAGAGGGGGGTACCATTTGTCGTGTTGGACAAATGAATAGACACGCAGGACAGATACATATTCCTGTGAGGTACACTAGACAGACTACCGGTTGTACTAGGAAACATTTACGCTCCAAATTATGACCAACACAAATATTTCATGAGTCTGAATTCAATACTGGCGGGTGGGAAGCATATCCATGGCTCATAGGGGGCGACTGCAATGTGGTGATGGACGTCACCCTGGATCAATCAAACCCTCCCCTGCGGGACGTGTCAGCTGTCAAGCAGGCTGAAGTCCTTTGCAAGTGGGTACAGGGTTGGTCCCTCTGTGATACGTGGCGCCTAAGAAACCCGTTGCAGAAGGAATACTCCTTTTTCTCCCCAGGATAGACAGGATTATTTGTTCCACGTCCATAGCGGATCAAATTACGGACACCACACACGTAGCAAACACATTTTTGGATCATAACCCACTAGAGACGATTTTTAGTTGGGGTAGAATACCCACCCCAGTCCCCACATGAAGGTTATGTCCTCAATCATTGGAGGGCTCGGCGTTTCATGGCGCGCTCTCCACAACACTGCAAAACTACTTTACAGAAAATCACAACACTGCCTCCACAATACTGTTTGAGTGGGATGCTGTGAAGGACGTCGTTAGGGGTGCAGCAATTAGTGCAACAGTGGGAGCTAAACAGGAGGTACATAGAAAACTGCAAGACACAGAGACGGATATGTCCCGACTACAACAGGAGGCAGCAAGTGACCCCACAAAACAGGCACCGCTACAAGAAACACGCATCCAACATGCAGAACTGCTCGAAATGCTGAGACTGATAGACTATAGATCTTACATGCAAATGCACCATTCGGATGCCGATAAGTCAGGTGCCCTCTTAGCTAAACTGATTACAAATGATCCTCTCACTACTGTTATTAGCCGCATTGCACTACCTGGGGGTGAGACTGCGACCACACAATGTTATATTAGTGATGCCTCCAGTGACTACTGCGAAGGGCTGTACAGGGCATCACACTTCTTGGGGGAGTCTTCCATTGAAGACTTTCTCATGGACCTACCGTATCAACAACCCCCGACAGGAATGCAGAAGGACCTGTAGGGGCCTATTATCAGGGCAGAGATAAAAACAGCTATAGGCGGACTCTCACGCAATAAAACACCGGGCCCGGATGGACTGCCGGTGGAATTCTTTGACACATACTCTGAGATATTAATATAGCGCCTGGAGGAGTTATATAAGAAATCGCACGAAGTGGGGCGCCTTCCTTGCACCACCACCCAGGCACTTGTGGTGTCATTGCCCAAGCCAGGTAGGGATCCGGCAGACATGTCAGGCTATCGCCCCCTGTCCCTGCTATGTACAGAATACAACATTTTAAGCAAGGTATTGGCTAACAGAATTCAGCCATACCTCCACAAGTTGATTCATATGGATCAATGTGGGTTTATACCAGCTAGGAGCACCTCATTAAACCTACGCAGATTACACCAGAACATGTTTACTGATCTCACACAATATCGAAACGTCGGCTGCATATCCCTAGACATGAGACAAGCATTTGATACGTTGTTGTGGGACTATATGTTCAGGGCCATTGCACGCGTTGGTTTACCCCCCCCCCCCTCCGAATACGTGAAATGGGTAAAGCTACTATATGCGGCACCCACTGCAAGAGTCTGAATCTGGAAGCTTATCTCCAGGGAATATGGCATCCACAGGGGTATGTGACAAGGCTGCCCCTGTCCCCGATATTATTTGTTTTAGCACTGGAGCCACTGGCACTCTGTATACGCGGAGAGGCCACAGGGTGCGGTATCCCTATAGGTATCTTAACACATCTGGTGTCGGTATATGCAGATGATCTTATCTTAAATGTGACATACCTGTTGAAGGGACTGGGCCCGCTTCCCCATATCTTTGCTGAGTTCAAAATGATTTCAGGCTTATCCATCAATGAATCGAAGTCCAATAACTTTTTCTTTCACGGCCAAACACACCCGGACTGTATTATATTCAGAGAGCTCCAGCTGCCAGTGGCCCCACATACCGTTAAATACCTGGGCATTAATGTGTATCGTTCGCAGGCAGACATGTTGGAGAGCAACCTAGGTAAGGCTATTCGGGGCATACATTCGCAGATAGCTTTCTGGACCACGTTAACAATATCGGCTATTGGCCGTGTGGCTTTATCTAAGATGTGGTACTTCCCCGTATTTAGTATTATTTCACGAACCTGCCATTGTTAATAACCGCAACAATTTTTAATACACTAGACACTATCCTGATCTATTTAATATGGGGTATGGGCCGACGCTGAATAAGTCTTAGGAAACTGCAAATCAATACACGGGAAGGCAGACTGGGGGCGCCAGACTTCAGGGCTTATTACTATGCCTGTCAAGCACAGTGGCTGTCCGATAGGACAGCAGGACGTAACTTACAGGAAATTGATTACAGTTCCAGACACCTCAAACAGGGAATGCTCCATACTTTACTATTGCCCCACAGCAGACCACACCAGGCACTGCCGGGCCTCCTCAGGACGGCGCTGCAGTGTTGGGGGAGGGTGCTGCGATATACTTCTAAAGGCGGTAGATTTGCCGCTAACATTCCATTGGTAGGAATACCATTGGCAAGCGGCAACCTAACGCAAAGGGTACTTGGACCCTGGACGGATGTAGGTGTGGAGACCATTGGAGATTTCTTTGGAGATGGGACACTTATGGACCACGACACTTTCATACGAAGCACGGGAGCTCCTGCCACACTCTACATAACACATGCCACCCTACTGCAATACATTAAAAGACAATGGACCCCACAGCGGGAGGTACCCCAGACAAATTAATTCATTAAATTTCTGTATTACATGGGATGTGGCAGCCACCTTATTAAATGGTTATACCTCAGTATCCGGGCACATGCCCAAATCCCGCTGGATGCGACGAGGGCACAGTGGGTGGCTGATGTGGAACGGGACTTAATGGACAGGGAATGGAGAGACATATTGGAGTATCCACGAAAATACCATGCAATGCCAAGTTCAAGTTTATTCAATGTATGTTTATACACAGAGTTTACTTGACGCCGCAAAGGCTACATAGAATGTACCCGGAAACAGCACACTACTGTACCCGGTGTAAATTGCCTGAAGCAGATCTCCTCCATATGGTGAGGTCATGTGTTTGCCTTGGTGAGTTTTGGAGGGAGGTTGTACGTATGTTGGGAGACATAACACGTCTGCCCATGGGGAATACGGCTGTAGAATGCATATTGGGTATTCGCAAACGGACAAAGACACAAAAGATTCAGCTTTGTTTTCTGGACTTGGCGCTTATAGTTGCTAAAAGGTCCATCACCATGTGCTGGAAGTCAGCCAAAGCCACCACCCTAGGTGTGGCATACTGAAATGATTCGATGGGCGGGAGTTGAAAGCGCAGCACTGCGTAGAGAGGAGGCCACTGGTCTAAGGAAACATCCAATCTCCTTGGAATGGGATACAATGGTGGAAGCATATAGAAACGTAATGTAAATGTAAATGTAAATTGATACTTGTATAGCGCACTACTCACCCGCAAGGGTCTCAAGGTGCTTGTACGAATACAGCTGTGGAACCCATCCTGGCTTTCCCTGTGAGGTGTCCACTCCTGGGCACCCCCAAGGTGGAGGCCAGGCATCCTTAGCGTTGTGGGGGCCGTTGTGGAGATTAAGCAAGCTATTGCCCAGAGTTGCAGAGTGGGACTCCATGATTGGAATAGGCACCGAGGCGAGAATTATCAGGTCCGTGGAATTTTTTTTTGAGCCCAAGACCCGCCGAGGCGGGGAAATAAACCCTGGTCACGGGCTAGACCTCTGCATCAGGGTCTGCCACTCTAACCATTGAGCCACACTTCTCCACTCAACCTGGATGCTGCTTCAGACGTTCCAAACACTGAATAGTAACTGCAATCACATAATACTATGCGTATCAAACCCAGAGGGTAATAGACAAAGCAGTAGAATCAGAAATTGGAGATAGAGAAATACAACTAACTGGAGACGTTTAATAGATATACACACTACTTAGTTAGAGCCGGAGCCGGATGGGGGGAGGGTATTAGGAGGGAGGTGGGCGAGGTAATTGGTTACTGATTTGTTAGGAATATTCTGATAAATGTGCTGTACATCCTAGAGGAAGAATTTAATGCACAGAAGAAAATGTTGGCTGGAATCCTTTAGGATGATCCCGATGATGGCTATGTAACATATTGGATGCGGTCTTATACAGCACAGAATTAAGGAGATGTACATGCAGATACGCGCAGTATGTGTTTTTTTTTATTGTATGGTATACACCAAAAAGAAATCCCAATAAAGTTTGTTAAAAAAAAAATGTAAGACTTACAAAAAAACAGGAACCACATTCCTCTGTATACAGGATGCTTCTTGGAACACAGCTAACGTCCAACGGTTCGTCATAGTTCTTCTTTTGAGGACAGAACCTAGCTATATGGCCCCACTCTCCGCATTCATAACATTGGAGCCTTTGAATGGGGTGATGTCACTTTTGGGGACTCAATCTTTTGGGAGTTCCACAAAGAGTTTGGTTTTCTTCTTAACTCGCCCACGTCCTGAGCTGAAGCTTGTGTTTTTCTCGGGCTTGTAGGATAATGGCTTCGGTTGGGCTCGGGCAAAGGACATTGCCATGTCCACTGCTTGCTCTATAGAAAGATGGGTCTGTTGTGTAAGCCATCTTTGAGTAGGTGCCGGTAAGGCTTCCAGGAATTGTTCTAAATAAATCATTGCCATGATGTCTTCCTTGCTGTTCTCTTGAGGCTTTAGCCATTTATCAGGAGCTACTTTTAACCTGAAAAACAATGTCTTTGGGGTGTCTCCGGGGTGACCTCTTTCCTTCCTGGACCGCACCCTGAGGGCTTCTGGATCCACTCCTAGGTGGTCCAATATGAATTTCTTTATTTGTTTAGAGAAAGAACAACGGTGGAGGATTCCCAACAGAACAGCACCTAGTCAAATATTCTCCCAAAGTTAATTTAGACCCACACTGTAGTACATGGGACAATATGTGTGCACACTTCAAAAACACCCACCGTTACAATGTTGGTTCAAAACATGAACTATGAAATACTGTAAACAAGGTCAAGGTGCACCACTTCAATGTTTACAGAAACTGTTAACTTTGATAAGGTTAACAGAAATAATCACATCAGTTATTACTTGTGTTCTTTAAGAGTTCTTTTATTCAATTCAGTTGAAAATGAAAAGCACACACAGGAGCTACAGCCGACGCGTTTCGTCCTCTTGGGACTTCTTCAGGGCAAAATGAATCATAAGATAATGTTCTTAGGTCTTCTCCCGTGGTTATTGGGTAGTGGGTATATCCGTGACGTTCTATTATGCTGAAAGGGGCATCATGTTTGACAAAAAGTTCTCAGTGGAGGAATCTGGTCTGTCAGGGCCGTTCTTGTTAATAGGCGGTGTGTATCTATTTGTAGTCACGTTCAGCCAATACACTCATAAATTGAGAGGTGTTTCAATATTGTGCATATAATTCTCATCAAAGTATAGATGATAGTCCAAATAGTGCTGGAACCAGAGTAGTAAGCAAGGAATGAAGTTCTGTCTGTCTATTATTATTTGCTTGTTGTAGGGGAAATATATGTTAATCCTCCTGCTTGGGCACTCCTAATAAAGTGAGCTAAAGCATCCCCTGGTTCCTAGATCAGCATGCAATACGACGTCCTCCTCCGTCAGGTACCGGCCGGAGGAGGACGTCATATTGCATGCTGATCTAGGAACCAGGGGATGCTTTAGCTCACTTTATTAGGAGTGCCCAAGCAGGAGGATTAACATATATTTCCCCTACAACAAGCAAATAATAATAGACAGACAGAACTTCATTCCTTGCTTACTACTCTGGTTCCAGCACTATTTGGACTATCATCTATACTATAAGAGGACGAAACGCGTCGGCTGTAGCTCCTGTGTGTGCTTTTCATTTTCAACTGAATTGAATAAAAGAACTCTTAAAGAACACAAGTAATAACTGATGTGATTATTTCTGTTAACCTTATCAAAGTTAACAGTTTCTGTAAACATTGAAGTGGTGCACCTTGACCTTGTTTAAAATGAATTTCTTTATTTCTTTGTAATAATTTGTATTCCCCGTAGTGTTTGCCACTTGATAGGTTGTCTGAGCCTCCCCAGTCAACAGCGGTGCCAAAAAGAACGCCCACTTCACCTCAGGCCATCCACAGGCCTGGGCAGCCCTTTCAAAATTCAAAAGGAAAGTGTCTGGGTCTTCCCCTGGCTGATATTTTTTGTAGTGATATAGTAGGATAACCTGTATGTACCCCTTGTCGGCTCTGTTGACCCGGGGACGAGAAAACCTGTCCTTCAGCAACCCTTTGGATACAGTCCACTTGTTGGGTTAGAGATGTTTTAAACATATCCCTATCAGCTTGGGCAGTCGTCATTTGTCTCTCGATGGCACATTTTAATTTCTCTTGTGTGCGTATTAATTGCTGTATAAGGTTCTCCATTATGCCAGACCAATGGAGCACTGCCCGCATTCTCCACCAAATGTCAGATATCGTACTGTGCAGGGACCCAAAAAGACTTATACAGCTTAGAAAGGGTGTTTTGTTTCTCCTTTATTTGGAATAGTAATGTAATAGTAATCTTTATGGTTTTCTCATATTGTTGTCTTCTTTTTCAGGGTCTTCTATGTCAGTCCCTTGGGCGACGTCTTCCTGGCCAACAACCTCCCTCTGAGAGAAGAAAGGCTCAGATAAGTGTTTCTGGGTTTGGTTTATAGATAAGTATTCAGGGAAGGGAGTGGGGGACCACCAAAACCAGGAAAAAGAAAAGGAAAAGTGACAGCCAAAAGTGATGGGGGAGTGAATGTGATTAAGTGAGAAGCCGAAAGCAAAAAGGTATGTAGCACGCTTTAAAAAAAAAAGCCTTGCTTCAGGCTTGTGACTTTCCCCGCAGGTAACCCCGTAGGCGCCCACGCACCTGGGAGAGCCATGACCCTCCAGGGCCGTAGCAGGACACTTCCACTCGGCTCAGGGGGGTCTGGACACCTTTGTCTGCTTCAGCGTGGGGGACGCCCGTTCTCCTCTCACCGTCTTCCTCCCTCCAAATAGGGAACTCCTCTCGCATGTAAACCACCTCTCCTCCTGGTTCTCTGCTCACTGGCATTTTTCACTCCCCCTCCCTTGCTGCCTCACGTCATCCCTCTTCTTTTGGTTGTGCATATGCTCTGTACTCCAAATGTGGTAACATTAACTCATCCACAATTTACATTTTTAATTTATGCATAAGTACCAAGTAAAGCATATAAAGCATATTATACGTGCCCTGGGCCTGTACTGTTACTAGTGAGCCTGCAACACTGATTGTACCACCCACTTCAGTAGCCCTTTAAACATGGCTCGGGCCTGCCCCTGCAGAGCCTGTGTGTGCATTTGTATTTTTTATAACCAAATTTATCGAGAAATTTATGGCAGAGAACAACATAGCACAATTCAATAATGATTGTTGCAGAGGTTGGGCATCAGAGCAAGTCCACACAACAGCATTGTAAAGCATTACATCATTAAATTGACTTCATAATAACTACACCACTTTCCCCAAATTTGTGTATGCTTTTGAAGCCACCCATGTGACTCGAAGATTGGTTTCTCCTGGTGAGCGCAACTGACAGTCGGAAATTTATGCAGTTTCCATGCATGGGCCACATCATGTTTAGCAACCAAACAGGCCACCCACAAAAAGAGACCCTCAACTCTAGGGCCACCAACCTCCTCCAGCAGCCCCAATAACGCAATGCCAAATGTTACCTCCAGGGTGCGGCCCAAAACAGACAAGAGTACTTGACCCACCCACTCACAGAAGGGTCTCAACACTGGACATTCCCAAGCCATGTGGAAAAAGTCTGCTGCTGGAAGCGCGCAACTTGGACACGGGAGCCCGTGCTGTAAGTGCCGCGGGGTGTGATATGTTGCATGTAAGTAACTAAATTGAAACCCTATGCAGCCGCAGTAAAATTGCCAATTCTTAAGGCGCCATGCATACCTCCCTCCATTCCTTATTGTCAGGCGCTCCCACCCAGGCAGTCCATCTCTGCCAGGTCTTTTCAAGATCATGGGCAGCATGAATGACCAGCGAGCGGTAGATCACAGAGGTTGCGCCTCTGCCCATCCGCCCTAAGAAAACCTTCACCTCCAGTGGACTGAATTCGGGCAGTGAGTCTGTCCGGAGCTCGTGAGCCTGCAGGGTGTGGCGTAGTTGGAGGTAGCAAAAGAACTATGTGTTGCATAGGGCATATCTAACCTTTAGATCTTGAAACAACACACTACTACTCCCCTTGTAAACGTCTCCCAGGTATGAAATCCCTATGTGATCCCAGGAGACAAAACCTTCTAGGGTCGAAAGCTGACCAAGCTACATTTCCCTCCATAAAGGAGTCATCCCAGTGAAGCAGCAATTACAGCCGGTGAGCCTAAGAGCTGCCCTCCAACAAGTGAGAGACACCCATGTACAAGGTCGTAATGTGGTGGGCAGACACGCTCCATACAAAAGATCGAGCAGACCATCTATACCCAATGAGTGAATTTCCAGACAATATGCCGGGTCGTCCCACCCCCGTGAACCAGTCATTAATTGGCACTGAGTGAGCTGTGAGGTGATATAGATAGATAGCCAACAAACCCAGGTCACTATCAAATGGGGATCTACGCAGAATGCGAAAGGCCACCCTGTGCCTCCCACCTGCCCAGACAAAGTTTATGTTCTTAACTGTCAAGGAGTGAAACCACCTGCGGGTTATGGGACAGGGATAGTTGCTCAGCGTATTCAAATAACGCTGTCGATATACCATTTTAAACAGGGCAGTGCGCCCCATGGGGTTCAGCAGCAAGTTGGCCCAACAGCCGAGGTCGCGGTCGAGCTGCAGGTCCAGATTGTTGAAATTAAGGGCCCAGGCTAGATCCGTGAGCGAGGACACATGAATCCCTTAATACTTAAATGAGCTGTGCGGGATCGGAATGTTGGGACACCACACCCTCCCCAGGGTATCACTACACACCTCCACTACACTGGACCCGCTCTTGTTAACCTGAAGCCCCGATGCCTCACTGCAGAGCCGAAGAAGAGTCAAACACTGGGGCCCTGAGCACTGTGGATCCTTCAAAAACAGAAGAATGTCGTCCGCATATAATGCTATGCGGTATTCAAACCCATTTCCCCACCGCCAGCCCCAAACCTGGGCATCTCAGCGTATAAGCGGCACCAGAGGTTCTATCACCAAGGCAAATAATGGGGAGACAACGGACATCACTGGCTCGTACAACGCTCAATAGGAAACACAGGAGACAGAATGCCATTGACATGGACCTGGGAGGTTGGGGTATAACAAAGAAGACAGATTATGCGATGGAATCCCTCCCCCAACCTGGCCTGCTGGAGGACTCTAAAATCTCAAGACACTGTGTCCAAAGCCTTGGTAAAATCAACTAGCAAGAGACCAGTGTGCCATCAAGGTCATGCACCCGGGACAGCGCTTCATGGACCCTTCTAATAGAATGGCGTGTGCTGCGGCCCAGCATAAATCCACATTGATCCATATGGATCAAATGCAGTAGCACCCAGGTCAGTCGCATCGCTAGTACTTTTGCATAGATCGTAATGTCAGCATTAATCAGCTAAATCGCACGATAGGCTGATTACTGGTCCCTGGGAAGACCCTCCTTAGGCAGGACCACAATTGTGGAGCAATCGAGATCTGGTGGAAACTACCCCTTCTGCAGGGCAGCTACATAAAAGTTCAGAAGGTGCGGGCATACGATATCACGGACGAGCTTATAATACTCAATGGGATATCCATCAGGCCCAGCCGTTTTCCTGGCTTGCAATCCCAACACTGCGCAGTTCACCTCCTCCAATGTAAGGGCCTGATCCAACTCACGAGCCAGGGCACTGGGTACAGACAGCAATGGTATGCTATCCAGGAGTGGATTGGCGACTTCTGCTGGTGGTGGGGGACAGGAAACAACCTTTACAAAGCAATTTTTACAACGCAACATCCATTACATCGCATGCCATTACAACACAACCATTACAGCGCATGACACTACAACACATACCACTACAACGCATGTCATTACAACGCAGTCATTACAACGCATACAATTACCATCCAACACTTACCCTACTGTTGCACCCCCTGGAGTTAGAATAGTAATTTTTACCCCTACACTATCCAACACTTACCCTACTGTTGCACCCCCTGGAGTTAGAATAGTAATTTTTACCCCTACACTATCCAACACTTACCCTACTGTTGCACCCCCTGGAGTTAGAATAGTAATTTTTACCCCTACACTATCCAATACTTACCATACATGCAATGTAATGTTATGCTTTGTAATGGTATGCGTTGTAAAGGTAGTATGCGTTGTAATGGAATGCGTTGTAAAGGTAGTTTTTAAAAATGAGTTGTAATGGCATGTGTTGTAATGGAATGCGTTGTAATGGATGTTGCATTGTAAAAAATGCATTGTAAAGGTATGCGTTCTAAAAGTATGTGTTGTAACGTCATACATCCGTGGGGGACATTATGAGTATAACTCCCATTAGAAAACAGGAAAGGTCTCAGTGATGCCAGATAGATCCTCCCGAGGGCATCCCGAGAAGTCCCTAACCACCAGAATCACTTGGTTGGAAACTCAGTGAGTCGTCAACCAGTATAGCAATTTACCCAAATTATCTCCCGCTGCATAACCCTCTGTTTAGAAGCCATCCAACATTGTTTAGCTTCCTCCAGGGAAACCTGTTGTAGTTCTGCTCAGGCTATGGCTTGGAGACGACATTAGTGTTCAGTATCATGGTGGTGGAGGGACTCCTCCAAACTCAGAATCTGGGGCTCCACATCAGTCACCACATCACACTGAGTGGCTCCGCCCAGCAGATGAAGCTTTTAAGGCAGCCTCTCAGAGAAGGCATACTTGCTGCCCAGAGCGTTGCCGCCGAGGGGACCAAACTCACGTTAAGCCTAAAAAAACTGTTGTACTTCCTTTTCAACAAAGGCAGCTCATTCGGAGCTATGCAACTCCCAAGCACTGAGCCTCCAGGCAAGCCGCCAAATGGTGGGCTGTGTCCCCCAGGCCAGCAAAAACAGAGCATGATCAGAGATAACGCGCTGGAGAGTGCACACAGACAGAACCAAAAGAAGATCCGCTACCGGCAGCCAGAGCAGGTCTATTCAGGACTCCACGGCATGCGCAGCTGACTGCTGAGTGTAAGCCCACTGCATAGGGTTCCAGGAGTGCCATATATCACAGAGGCCCAGTGAATCAGCCCAGGAGGACAGACAAGTCGACCCGGAACGCGCGGCAGGGTATGAGGCAGAAGACGCATCTAAAACTGGGTCAGCTGTTGCATTAAAGTCTCCCCCACCACAGTAACCCCCTGAGGGAGAGTCAGGATAATGAATTGCAACTCTTGCAGAGAGAGCTGCTGTAGATGAGAATCATAGCAGGAGACAAAGTTGTAGTGCCTTGCCTCCAGGTGGCCCTCTATACTCACATAGTAACCTTGAGCGTCTGTGTGTTGCACCGTGACTGCAAGGGGAAAGGATCTGTGCAATAGTATGGCGACTCCCCTGGAACCACATGTAAAGCCGGAATGGGAAATGCTATCATAACCGAAGAGGACTAGAAAGGAGCATTTCGTTCCTAGTAGCTGAGTCTCCTGCAAAAAGACGACTGCTGGTCTGTGCCGCTTGGTGTACCCTGACACTGCAGAGCTTTTGATATGGTCCAGCAGGCCATTCACATTCCAGTAGAGCACCATTATTTTAGGGGGGTTCATGGTGCAGTTGGGAGGGTAGGAGGCAACCTCTGCCTAAGACTAGGCTGGGCAAGCTAACCTGAGGACCTACAGTGCTGTGCCATACACAATTAACATTTGTGACATGCGTGCTCGCTGTATCCAACCTAAGGGAAAAAACATTGTTAAGACAAAACAAGAAAGATAACAAACCATGCTTAAAGGCCCAACTGTAATACCCATCTCTCAATACCCCCCACCCCACGTTTCACCCCAGGGAGTATCTGTCATCCTAACTGAATAACCCCGAATAGATAAATTGGGGGAAAACTTCTGTGATCTGTTGATGCCCATGTAGCAGGTTATAGCGCTCAACAACTCCTTTAAACATGTTTACATAGCAATAGAATTAGGTACCCAACAGAAGTAACATCATGTGCAGGGGAAGAGCCACACACACAAGAGCCCCAGCAAAGAGGGATAGGGAAAACCAGTTATAATCATTATCGAGCCTTCTGGCCGACCCCCGACATCAGACCATACATAATAAATAAAGAGTGAACAGTTGCGTCATGATGTCGTGGAAAACTAAGAGGAGGGAGGAACCCAGGTCCACCTCCATGGATTGAAGGATCATGGGGGTATCTGAAAGGTTCTCAAACTCCTTCTGCGTGGCTGAATTTGAGGCAGTTTCTTCTTAAGCTGAGCCAGAGCCCCCCTCAGCATCCCCACACTTGGCCCGGGGCTTCCGAGATTAAGAGCGACCTCCCCTCCGCCTATGGCGGGGCAGCAAACCAGCATACTCCACAATGTTCCCTGAGCGATGCAGCCCAGGGGGCAGCCTCTGTAGCAACCACTGCTGAGTTGCCTACTCCCAGGCCTGGTCCAGCTTGTCGAATAATAGAATGAGGGACTGGAAGAGGACCTTAAGACGGGCAGGGAACAGAAGCATGTAGTGCAGGTTAAGAGCATGGAGCTACTACTTCACATTAGTAAAGGAGCACAGCCCCTGTTGAACCCCCTTCGTATAATCAGGAAACAGGAGAACCTTTGAATTATTAACTCACAGATCAGAACAAGAGTGGGCCTCCTACAAAATCACATCCCGATCCTTGTAACTGAGCAACCTCAGAATCACAGGCCACGGAGGTGCACCCGGCGGGGGTCTCAGCACCAGGGAGCGGTGCACCCTTTCAATGACAAAGAAGGCAGAAAGTTTATTTTCAGGCACCCATGTTTTGAACCAGTCCTCCAGGACCCCAGCGAGGCCCCGCTGCTCCAGGGACTACGGCAGACCGACAAGGCGAAGATTATTACACCGCGATCTGTTTTTAGTGTCTTCTGCTCTCTGTGTCAGTGAGGACATTGAGGCAGATAGTTTGGATAACTGACTCTTCAGGATTGTAATTTTGTCCTCCGCAGTAGAGAGTCGCATCGCAACCTCCACAGTTCTCTCCACCACATTATGGAGGTCTTGGCGCAGCAAGGAGAGATCCACTCAGAAGCCATCCACCCTGGATTCTACAGCATCCCTAGAGTCCTGTATGGCTTTGAGGACCACATCTAAGTCCGCAATCCCTCTTGACCGGGTAGGCCCTATCCAGCCCCACAGGGGTACGTTGGCTGAACCGTATATTGGTCCATTTTCACCTGGGTTGGGGTCTGCTGTGGAATCTTCCCCTTCTTATCCTCCAGGGCCAGTTAGCCAATAAGCAGTTACACCTACATGCCAGGGGCCAGGACAGCCGGGGGCAACACAGGCCGCCAAGGCTGCCAGGCAGTAGGTGCTCTGGGCCAAGAGAGGTCCAAATGTGCCCTACAGAGACGTATGCCAGGGAGAAAAGAAAAAAAAAGGAATGGGAGTCCTCGGCACGGCCGCTGCCTCCACCCCTCGTCCTCAATGGCACCACATCGCCCCTTGATACTCTGAATTCAGCATTGCGGCTACTGCCCCCCTCCAGCCCCTTAACACCTCACCGGGGGGGTTGGGGGGTTTCCAGGCCAGCTCCCCTTTTCATTCGCCCCAGCTCCCGATGCGCTGACAAAAGGGGGAGGGGTGTCACCACCACAAGGCCCGGGAGTGACAATTAGGCCCCCATGTGTCTTCATCTGCCACCCAGAGTTCAGGCCAGGGAAGTATCATCCAGCATCAACAGCATTCAGGAGCATCGACACCCACTCCATATCAGCAGCCTGGCCACAGACCCAGGGGACCGGCCAGAGAGGCCATTGCCGCCGCTGCCTTCACTCTCAGGCCTCCTCTGTCCACCGCACCAACCTCAACGTGATTGGCTGCCCCCCAAGGGGTGCCCGCGAACACAGTAGCTGTGGCTCAGGCTGCAATGGGGTGGGAGGAAAAAGGGGAAGGGCCCAGTCCAGCCAACTCCCAATGTGGCCTCCACTTCCAGGCCATGGCACCACCTGCATCCTGTTCCTCTTCCCGCCAGGGTCTGCCCAATGGGAGAGAACCTCAGCCGGTTGCCACCGGGTGTACTCAGGAACCCTTGGTTCCAGCCAAATGCAGGTACAGAACCTACTTTCTACATCGGGCCGCCAGCATCCAGGTCTCTGTTACTCTGCAACGTCAGTTGTGCCTGATCGTCTAACTGCCTCCTCGGACACTACCAGGCCCCGCCTGGCCCCGTCAGAACATGGTCTGCTTTCTGGACTCCTCCCTTTGAACCGGCAGCACTACACTGGACCGTGGCTGACCGTCCTATTAGGATAATGGGGTGGGCAGCCCCACCGAGCGCGGTGGTTCCGCCGCTATGCGCAGCCCCCACAGCAGCTCAGCAAGCCGGCGAGTCCCCCGTCACAGGTAAGCAATTGGGCGATGTCACACGGGATCAGGACCGACACGTTCTGCACCACTGGGCACTGCAAGAACACCTGGTGCCCTGCTGCTCCACAAATTCCTCGTTGTCAGGTAGGATGGCACTTAAATGATACTGGGCGGCAGGAGCATCTCTAAAACTCAATCACCATCTTGGCCGCCTAGGCCATGCCCTTGTGTGTGCAGTTTTAAACTGCCATTTCATTCTGACAAGTCCACCTACTTGCCAGGCCCAAACATTCCCTTTTTATTACATGTACATCACCCCTCAGGTAGGTCCTAAGCAGCACTATGGGCAGGGTGCAGTGTTTTAAAAGAGTAGGACATGTACTTTTGAGTTTTACATATCCTGGTAGTGAAAAACAATGACATTTGTTGTTCACTACTGCAAGTCCCATTGGGATTGACTTAAAACATATTTTAAGTGTAATTTGCAATTGGGAAAAGATAGAGATTTTGAGTTTGGTGTCTCGGGACTCACATTTTAAAATCACAATTTATAGTGAAGTTGGGTTTTAGATTGTAAGTCTGAAAATGCCCCGTTTAGAAAGTTGGCATTTTCTTACATTAACCAATCTGTGCCTCTGCCTGTCTCTGAATACACGTCTGATTTGGGTGACAGCTGGGCTTTGTGTATTCCCTCTAGACAGTCACACAAAGGGATCTGGGGTGTGATATTTGCATCCTGATGGCCTATCACCAGGCTGATGAAACTTCCTGAGGGAGATTGGGAGGGAGGTGCTGACACTTGCACCTAAATGGGGCTTTACCTGTCCCCACACAAAGAGCTGCATACCCCCTCTGTAGTTAGTCTGAAGCCAGGGCATGAAATACGGGGACCTTGTGATGTTCAAAGGCCTCTTTGAAGTCTTCCCCATTTCAAAGTTACATTTGAGTACAAGTACTGGATCACTGACACTACCAAATCAGAACTTTGCAGGAACTAAAGACATTCTGCCTGGAAGAAGAGCTGCTGTGCTGCAAGAAGGGTGCACACTTTGCTAACTGCTTTGTTGTGTTGGCCTGCTGATTACTGTACTGTAGGAGGGACTACCACTTTGCTACCTGCTCTGCTGTGCTGGCCTGCTGCATGCTGCTTCTTGTCTGGGAGTGTGAAGGAATGGACCTGCTCTCTACATCCTTGAACCGAAGCTTCTCCTAGGGCTTGCTGGCTTGCCCCTTGTTCTTGAAGTCTCAGGGCCATCAAAGTCTTCTCTCAACTCTGCTTCAGCTGCTGGACTCTGCCATCTGTGAGCTCTCCCTTGTGAGGTGCCAATCCAGTCTTGGGCCTCAGAAGTGGGTTCTGCAGCTGTTTCTGCTTCAAAATGGAGGCAGTGATGCCTTTGCACCGATCGGAACCAATGCAGTGCTGATTCAACTGCGACACACTTACAGACTGCGAGGTTCAATAACGACGCATTGCTGATCTGGAGTTCCAGTTGTGAGATTCAATGAAGCGCTGATCCAGAGCCCCAGCTGTGAGGTTCAATGCAGCGCTGATCCAAAGACATAGCGGTGAGACTTAATGATGACGAGGCGCCTGCATCGTAAGGGGTTCACAACAGCGCAGAACCCGACAGCGAGGCTAGACTTCGCCACATCGACCCGACTGTGTGAATCGGAACCGGTGAAGTAAGTCTTTGACGCCGAAGCTTGCTCCATCCAAGATACTTTTTCAGTGGGTCCTGCATGGGTCTTGTAGCCGGCCTGCCCTCTATTGTGGTTGCCCTGAACATTGGATTTACCCAGGTCTAGTACGACCCCAAGTAACCTTTTAGTGCTTTTGACTTCTAAGCACTGTTTTTGGATTTAATCTTTAAAAATTCATATCTCGACTTTTCCTTGTTGAATTTTTGTTGTTGTGGCCTCGTTTTACTCAGATAAGTATTCTCCATTTTTCTAAACTTGTGTGGAGTCTTTTTGTAGTGTTTTTACTGTTTTACTGATATCTAAGTGTTGCACAAATACTTTACACATTGCCTCTTAGGTTAAGCCTAGCTACCAGAAGATGAGCACATGTTAATTTAGGTGTGTATCTGACTTACCCTGACTAGGTTCGTAATCCCTACTTGGACAGGGTGCAAACTACTGCCAACTAGAGACCCAATTTCTAACAGACGCGATTACAGAATGGGAAGTACTTAAACTGGTCAACAGGAGTCAGAGTAAAAAAACTTTGAGTCGAGAATGCAGTACTGATAAGAGATATTCTCTTCTCAGTAACTGGAATTAGGTAGAAGAGATCACTCGTGACCAATATGCATTTATTTTACCTCTTCTAACGTGGCCAATGCCCAAACTAACTTCCCAGTAGAGCCATTGGCCAACAGTCAATGCTGGCAAGAGTTTAAAAGCACCGGCTGTTACCTTTTTGCAATCTCTAGAGTGGAGGCGAAGTACTATCCCTTCTGCTTCCGGACCCATGCATTGACACACCCATTTGTGACCTGAGCACTCCAGGAGGTGCACTGACATCACAAACCTTAAACAGAGCGGGAAAAAGCAGAACCTGTGGGGTTTTCTGGGCATAGGATGCCTCATCACATTTGAGGGAGCATGATTGATGCATCAATCAAACCATTTATTGGGTAAGTTTGTCAAAGAACTTTGGTTGATCTGCATTTGGTCCTACAAATACTCACTAGTAAAATCTTCTCCCCATCTAGTCTGCCCTCTCTCACATTGTACCTCCTGCAGTGTCCATCTGTATTACTTCAGCAGCAAAGAGAACTCCAGGGCACACCTATATAAGGATTCCTCTGGTGAACAACCAGTATCTAGAGGCATACATGCCTCCTCCGTCTCTTTTAGATTTCTTCCCATGGTTGTGACATCAGTTTCTTTTAAAAATGCATTATGAATTCTTCTCCTTTTTTTAAAAGATGCATGCACCCTGCATATGTTAGGGACTCAGTGCATGCCACTAACATTCTACTTAAGAAGTGAACATTTTATTTTCAGTGTTATCCAGGTGTAGGTAAAACCACAAACATCCGAACTCTCCTACTGATAATACTGGTGATCTCACTCATCCATTTTCACTATTAGAAGCCTGTGATAAGTCACTTAACTGTTTGTGTACTCTCATATATGCACACATTACCAATAAACACAACCATGACAGCCAACCTGTACTGCACCCCACCCGTACAGCAGGTGGTGCACTCCTTACCACCCAATAACAAACATTACTTAACAAACCATTTTCTCATCTCCATCTTAGGTGAAAGAATGGGATGGATGGTTACCATGTTCAGGGCTCCCTGCCAGCTGCATCAGCACAGTATCTGCTTCTTGCCATTCTGGAATTTCCCCAGTATGTTCTTCAATTGGTTTCTAGCAATACCTTTCCCTAGGGGAAGTCCATATTACGCTATCAACGGTTACGTGCATTTTTAGTGGGAGAATATCATGGTGCATCCATCAATGATCCAATTCAGAGTCTCGAGCGGTAGACTCCTCTTCAGAGTCCATATTTTGAAGTGGTGATCAAAATTCCCTTTGCAATTCCAGTGCAGTATTGCTACCTCCTTTTCCCCCTGCATCCATTTGAGTCAACTTCTTACTAGGTCTGTCAGCACCAGCACGTATTCCTCTCTCTACCTTTCTGTGGTGCTCTTTACACCGATGGAGTACCACCATACCTTGCTCCCCATTACTCACCGCAGTCCCAGGCCTCCTTAGAATCAATGAAGTGTGCCTGGTCACAAGTCACTGTATTTAACTTTGCAGGAAATGGGAATATAGGTTGGATACCAAAGTGTCTATGATTTCTCTTCACCTATATAAAGGAAATATGTTAGTGTTGGAATGCAATACTGCAGTCTGAGAAAATTCAAACTGTGTGATTCTCCACTGAAAAAGAACGTTTTCCTTTCGTCCTCTTGTGGAATTGATCCCTATTGTGAAAATTGAGTAAATTAGGCTATCACTGATCTTTGGGCAGCTGCAGGCTGCAGATGCTGGGCTGACACCCTGACTCAACAGAAAATGAGCAGGACAGACCTTGTGAGACCACCTTCTGCATCAGCCAATGTTCTGAATATAATACAATATCATGCCCTTCAATTTTCTACAGAGGAGCACCACTATGAATATTACTCTTCCAAGTTCCTGGCTCTGTACTCCACAAATCTCATTCTGCCCATCCAGCACCTATTTTTAGAGGTCTTCCATAGTGGGCTGAAGGTTTCGTATGGTGTCTTCTGTTTTCTTGACCCTTTGTTAAATTTTATTCTAACTGTTCTTCTCAAATCTAAAATTACAGATTTACTGTTTGCTTTCTAATGCCTTTTAAATATATTTTTGGCACATTTAAACAAACTCCTTAAACTGGAACAGTGGCAGTACATATAACTATGCACGCATTTGCTTTGAAGAGCCAATCATATACTTTGAACTAGTATTACATTGAGCACCGTTTGTGCAACTTAAGAAACAATACCCCACAAATCCCACTACCCCAACCCCATCCAGCAGCCAAATAGCACCCTATCAGTGTCCAAGCAGTCTCTGTAGAAGCCCTTCCAAAACACAAGTACTGGGTGGAACCACAATTAACATAGTACATAAAATTATTTACAAAGATTATATGTTCCTAGCTAGGGTCATATAGAGTATGTTCTCAAAAGGATAAACTACTATGAAATTAGTCATTGGGGAATTTGTGGAGAGATATATTCATTTTTGCTATGAGTCCTAAGTTCTTCCATGAGGAGATGCCAGGTCTGTGCTATAAAATGCCTCGGGGAGATAAACTGTGCTACCTATGTCAAGTGAAGGGGAAGTGAGTTCTTCCAGTGAATCTTGATGTTTCCTTTAGTCAATAGCAAGGCAAGATCCACAATTTAGTGGAGGCTTTTTCGAGTTTGAGGCGTGAAAACAAGCATAGCAAAACAACCTCTACGGAATTTGCTAATGGGCGACCTGTTGAGTGAGTAAGTATTTCTACAATCCTAGCCCAATAGGAGGAAAGGTTACCACTAGACCAAAGCATATGCAGTAAGCTGGGGTCTGGCGATTGACATCGGGGACACTTCAATTCTACTCCAGTGTACATTTATTTAATATGTTTGGGTGTCAGATATGCCCTGTTCAGACATTTGGATGTGTTTAAACTGGGTCTTACAAGACACCTTATGTATATATTCCAATATTTTATGCCACTTGGCACCATGAAGTGGCCTTGCTAAGTACGACTCCCAAGTCTCCCAAAGGGACACTCTGAAATTATCTCAGTGGCAAAGATAGGCTCTATAGACCCATTTGATAAATTTACTACCATTGCCTATAGTGTACAACATCTGACATACCTCATGTGTAGTAGGCTAAAAAGTTTGCAATTGATCTAAGAGTATGTTTGACATGTTTGTAACTCAGTGAGAAATCGACCAGGGTGGACATTATAGTCCATCATAAGCATGGGGAAATCTAGTAATTCAACATTTATAAATAATTCTCCCTAAGTGGACAGACCCAAGTCAGTCTAAGACCTAATCTAACGGACTGAATCCATCCTGTCTGGGGTGGGGTAGACCAAGCAGCGGGGTCACATGGGCATAGGGAGGAACTAGCCTTGTAATCGCTTGAGTTTAGTTAAGACACAATAAGGCTGGTCGAAGCAGCGTGGGTGTGTCCATGGGCATTAAGAGGGGTACATTAAGGAGTGTAGTGAGCCATCTCTATAATTAGAGACACTGAACCCTGTTTCAGGTAAAGAACAGCCCGCCAACCATTGAGACACTCACCACAACTGAGCAGCTAAATAATATTGCTCAAATTTAGGGAGGTTTATGCCCTCAGCCTCTACGAGCAATTTATGGGTAGATAAAGCCACTTGATGGCATCCTGCAGCCCAGATTTAGCCATGCAGCAGCTTGTTGAAATCTTTGAAAAAGAAAGGGTCTTTGAGTAATGGAAGGGTGGTTGAGATCTTTGAAAAAAGAAAAGATCTTTTGAGCAATGACGGGTAGTAAAAAGAAATATAATAAATGAGGGAGTACCACCATTTTAATCAAGGTGATTGACCCATAACTGCCAAGAGAAGAGAGGACCAGAATGTAATTTGTCCTCGGAACTCTTGAACTGCTCTACCCAAGTTACTGTCCCGTAGCTCCTCAACAGAATGTTAAACATTAATCCTCGTGTCTCTAAACCACATGGATTCAAGCAATAATTTAGGATCCAATGTATGTGGGAAGGGAGATTATATCCTGATTGTAGGAGAAAAATACATGACCTGGTCCAATTTACAAGGATTCCACAGATTGCAGCAAAATCTTGCAAAATTTGCACGATTGAGGAAAAGTTCATCCCCGTGTCTTTTACATACAGCAAGAAATCACCTGCATGTAACAACACTGCATGTATTCTGTCATGAATTGGTGGCCCCCAATATGCTCCAAGAAGCAACAGAGTAACGAGCAGAATTCTCAGTGTGCACCATGGCCGTACACAGCATTTTATGTGAGACATAATACATGTGCTTTCCTGAATTGGATTACTGAGTGGAGCATTTGCCAAATGATTCATACAATTTGTTAAGATTTGAACCTACTTTGAAGCAGAACACTGCACAGCAGAAGGATACCCTACTTATGGGGACTATTTTTCCTTACCACACCCCAAAGAAGCTTGAAGTGTGGGCGAAACGCGTTGGCTGTACAGAAATGTTCATGTTTTGTGCCAAGAAATGAATTAAAAAAGTAAAGAATACTAAAAGAACGAAGGCCTCTGTCATTGTGATTACGTTGTCTATTGGAATATCCAAAAACATTGATTGAATATCTGCTTCTATGTGCCTCTCTTATCTGTATATATATGTAGTAATATGAAGGGCCATTGATGGTGGCTGGCCCTTAGCGGGGGCATTATACGGAGATTTAATTTACTCAGTTTGTTTTACATTTATAACGCAGTAGTGCAGCACATAGTGTTACTTGCCGCTAATACCTATATAGTTCATGCTCCAAGAAGCTGCAACCGAGCAGTTAAGGGTTACATGGCCAAAATGAATAGTAATTCCAAAGCAAGAGTAGTTCTGGCTAAAGACAGCTGCACAGGTGCTAGCTCTAAAAGGTAATAGTGGTCTGCACTCACCCTCTAATGGTCAAACTATTCCAAAACCATAAATACATTAAACAGAAAAAACACACAAAAGGGAATGCCTCAAGAGTCCAACAATTATATTGTAGAGTCAAAATGTGCCTAGCTTAGTAACGGTAAGTTTCTTTTCTATTAAGGACACGGATGCTTTTCTTCCTTCACTTTTATTCCTATGTAAAAAACACAGCAGCCAAAAAAGCAATAAAAACTACTTTTTCTTCCAAAGAGAAAACATCATTTGTTCTCACAAAAACGAGTAAATCCAGTCCATAAACATCAACTCCCATAAGTTCAAGGGATAACACAGCAACTGAGTCTTTCCACACTGTCCATGACTCTTAGAAATCGCCACCATCTTGTGAAACCCTCCTCTCTCTTTGCGCAAGTCACGCCTGAATGTTATTGGCCCTGCTTGGCTCCATCGTGTCCTGCAATATAAGAGAACCCCGTGAGCTTATTCCAGATCACAGTCTCTAAAAATCAGCACCAACATCTCTGAGTAAACTTTTACAATGCGGGTAACAAGTCCTCTACCAGAAAACTTTAAACCAGTTTACTTACGTAAGTATGGGTGGGTTCGCACCAACTGTGCAACGGGAGGGATAATCCTTGCCTCCGTATCCTTAATAGAATTGAAACTTACCATTACTAAACTATGCAAATTCCGATTCTATGTCAGGACCGGAGGTTCGGATTATGCTAGTACAAAGCTTACTTACCACCAACTGAGCAACCTCCACCACCAGTTTAAAGTAAAACCTCTTAAAGGTGGAATCGGAAGACCAATCCGCTGCACGCATAAGGTCCTCCAACCGAGCTCCTAGAGAAAAAGCCTTCGAGGCCATCGCGCCCCTAGCCAAATGTGCTCCAAACAGTTTCATTTCAATACCCGCCTCTTGCATGACCCATCTCACCCACCTGGCTATCGTGGGGGAAGAGACAGCATTATGCGGTTTCCGTAAGGCAATAAGGAGTTGCAGTTCGCCCATAGGGCGAAATTCAAGAGACATTTCCTCATAGGATTTCAGACAGCTTACCACACACAGTTTGGGCACATTCGCATAGGCCAGATAAGAAATTGTCCTGGAATCTGATTTGGTACGATGACCCAGAGTGAACGTAACCCCCTCTGGGGAGAAGACCCTCGCAGTAATGTCCAAAGCTCGGACGTCAGAGACCCTGCGACAGGACACCAAGCACAAAAGCATGGCTTGTTTAGCCGAAAGTTCCTTCAGGGAAAGATATTTATTAGGCTGCCCGGATAATAGGTTTAGGACCAAATTGACATCCCAGAGGACCGAATAACAGGGTTCTGGGGGCAATGACAAACGGATTCCCTGCAAGAGCCTACAGACGAACGGGTGTTCCCCAATCGGGGCACGTCCACCGGACAATGAGCTGCAGAGATCGCCGATATTATCACATTGATAGATCGGTAAGCCAGGCCATCCGTAGCTAGTTCCGCCAGAAAATTCAACACGGGAACGACGCCTGCGACCACGGGATCCAGATTCCGTCAAAGACACCAACGCATCCACTTTGTCCACGCGGACTGATAGATGTACTATCTGCCCAGGCCTTTGACAAGAGATTTTGAGCCGATCCCAAAAGGCCCGGGAGCGACCAGCGTCTCCTGAAAGCCTCCATGCCATGAGGCGGAGAGATCCTTGGAGAATGAGATGTTGGCGCTCCCCGTCCAGATTCAGCAGATGAGGGAGCGGGGGGAGTTGGATTGGAAAATCCCAAGAAAGTTCAAGAAGAACTGGAAACCAGTCTTGTGACTTCCAACATGGCGTCACCACCACCACATCCGCCTTCAGAAGCCGAATCCGGGCTGCCGTACTTACCACCTTTGCAAACAGTGGGAAGGCATAACCCCTCTCCTGACTCCAGTCCTGGAGAACCGCATCTGTGGCCTCCGCAAGAGGATCAGGCCTCCAGCTGAAGAAGCACGGAAGCTGATGATCCAGACGGGATGCAAAAAGGTCCACCGAGACAGTACCCCAGAGGTCGTTCAACCACTTGAAGACCAGAACATCCAGCTTCCACAGACTGGAATCCTTCAGATGTCTGGAGTGCCAGTCCGCCACTTGATTGGTCTGGCCGGGGAGATACTCCGCCGTCACCGAGACTTGATGCTCCAGGCAATATTCCCAAAACTCTTTTGCGAGGTCCGTCAAGGCACGGGAATGGGGCCCCCCCGAGACGATTGACATAACAGACCGCTGAGGCGTTGTCCATTTTCAACAGCACACAGGAGCTTGTTTGATGTCTGGTCCAACAGCGGACGGCAAATGATCCCGCTAGAAGCTCCAAGCAATTGATATGCAATTTCTGCTCGTCCAACGACCAAACGCCGCCTGTGGAGAATTCTCCGCAACGGGCACCCCAAACGGACCTGCTTGCGTCCGATTCTATTACCAGGTCTGGGGACGATCCGAAGATTGCCCGACCATTCCAGGCCTCCATGTGTGTCAACCAACATGACATCTCCTACCTTGCGTCCTCCGATAGGGGAACCGCCTGATCGTACGATAGCCCCTTCCTGATGTGATGCGCCTTCAGGCGCTGTAACGCCTGATAATGAAGAGGACCTGAGAAGATTGCCTGGATGGAAGAGGAAAGTAGACCTACCACCCGAGCGATCTGGCGGAGTGAAGTGTGGGGCTTGGAGATGGTTTGTCTCAACGTCTGATGGATCTTGGCCATCTTGCGAGAAGGTAGACTCAATGAAGAATTCACGGAATCCACGACAAAACCGTCTGAGCCAAGATCGATTTGTCCTTATTGATGACAAATCCCAAGCTCTCCAAAAGGGATACGTCTGCTGTAACGGAGACACCAACTTCCGAGGACACTGCGCTTTATGAAGGATGTCATCTAGGTACACAATCATCCGCACTCCTTGACCCCTCAAAAACTCTACCACCGGGTGCAGCACCCTTTGTGAAACACCATGGTGCTGAAGAAAGTCTGAATGGAAGGGCGGTGAACTCGTACACCTGACCCCACCTAAGAAACTGGAGGAAACGTCGATGGGGAGGATGGACCGGAACTACCAGGTACGCATCCTTGAGGTCCAACCTGACCATCCAATCTTGTGGCAAGAGTACATCCCGCAGAAGATGGATTCCTTCCATCTTGAAATGTCTGTAGACCAACCACCCGTTAAACTCCATGAGATTGATCACCGGCCGCCGTCCCCGTCCGTCTTTTCCACCAAAAAGACGACGGTGAAGAAACCGTTGGGGTGCAGAGCTGATCAGCTGAGCATCGGGGACGGAGAAAGAAATGGGATTTGGGCATTTGGCCTGCTGTGGTTGGTCGTAAAACTCTATATGAAACCCCTTCACGGTCTGCAAGACCCAAGCATCTGCCGTGAGAAGCCGCCAAGCGTCCTGAAAAGCCGCTAAATGACCTCCAATACGCACTTGCTCCACAGGGATGACACTTACCTCCTGACTGACCACCGCCGATGTTGTTCTTGAAGCCGCCGCGGCCTCGAAAGCGTTGCCCCCTGGTAGGGTAATTGGCCGAGGTGTTGTACCGTCCTTGCCTGGAGCCTTGTCCCCTGTTACCAGTCTGTTGACCGCCGCGGCCGGTCGCGCGGCCCCTACTGCGACCGGCCTCTTGGGAAAAACGAGTCTGGAAAACTCTTTTAATATTAGACTGGATCTTGTCTAATGAAGTAAAGGTGGCCACAAATGTTCCCAATTCTTTTACAAAGGATCCCCAAACAGGCCCTCTTGGGCCACCGCGCCTGCCTCAGAGGATGCTAAGTCGCCTAATTTTGGGTTGAGCATGATCAATAAGGAGCGTCAGCATTCTGTCGACAGGGCGCAGTTGGCATTCCCCATAAAAGCTATTGCCCTCTGTGCCCAATTGGACAGCACGTCGGGGGAGATGATAGAACCTGTCACTTTTGCCTCTTCCGCCATGTCCAGGATTTTTGTCATTGGGCCTATGGCGTCCAAGAACTTATCCTGGCAGGAGCGCCAGGATCGATCTATTCCCTTACGGGGATATTTTATATATCTAGCAAGGAAAGTAGCCATTTTCGAGTCCAGATCGGGGGTGAAGGCCACCTTCCCTTCTAACTTGGGGCGCGGACATTCCGCCCTGAGGCATCCTCGAGCCTCTTTCTCTAGAGGTTTGCAGAGGCGTCCCGCCACAAACTTGGCCACCTTGTCCTCAGGTGCCCAGGCTGCGGAGCGTGGATGGATAATTTCATCCGGATCCAGCATACCTGAGGCATCCTGAGGCAATGTGCCCGTGGAACGCCAAGAAAGCGAAGACCCCTCATCCTCGTCGGTGTCTGTAGGGGAACCCCCATCCTGAGAGGCGGAAGGAGGTACCGTAGAACATGCGGGCTCTGGTGGCGGGGGAGGCGCAGAAGGAGGTGGCACGGACTTGGCCAAGAAGGCACTCTTCAGGCGTTCGAAGGCGTCCTTGTCCACCCCTGCGCCACCCTCCCCACATACCTTCTTGGGCGGGGAGTGTAGTGTAGTTCCTATATTCCCAATAGGCTCTGCGCATTGGAATAATATATCCTATAGATTAGACGTAGGACTGAGGTCGACTATGTCTCTATCGAATACACTAAACTTATTAGTGAGTACTATCTAGCTCAGAGGTCACTAGAAACTTTTGTTTCCCAAGAATAAGAAATATATCTCTCAGAGTCGTGAAAACAATAGATAAGTATTTCACTCAGTCAATTGTGCATGCTTCATTTCAATAGAGTTGTAGAGAAATAGAGAGACAGGCGTTTTCAATAAAAAGGTTTATTGAACAGTCTTCTTTCTCATACAAGAGAAGTGAACTGCTACAATCGTTAAGCAGACTGCAAAGTATAATGCGTACAGCGAGAATAGTATTATGAAATAATACTGTAAAAGCATTGTATGGTTTCTAAGCCATATAAAAATACATACATAAATAACATTGACTAAAATACTCAACTGGTGCTTCTAAAATACGCCTACCCCAATGTACCTAACCTAAGTCTAATACGGGAAGAAGTAAGTACTGTGTAGCATAGGTTTAGTTGTTTTTGCCAATAATCTACCTAAGGTTTCTCTAGGTTCTAATCAGCTCCATACCTTAGTTAGAATGAAGGAGGTCTGGTATCTCTGTCTCGGGACTCGATTTCCCAATACCCCGCGAGGGGAGCTTGGAAACACTGGAGCTGGATTCTCATCGAGAGAAGGTCAGCCTCTTGATCAGTGCGTCAGCTGGAGAGTTGGCTTCCTTCGGCACTGAGCTGCGTCGGGCAAGTAGGTCTTCGAACTGCTCCGAACCACTGTAGTTTGCCATAGCAAGTGAAGGTATATTTATACCTTGAAGGTGTTTAGGAATGCCACAGTTTGACGTAAAGTCAGGCATATGAACGTCAGGAAAGAACCCCTAGGGAATAGTTGTTCTTTGCAAAGTACATGAGTTTTTGGACAAATCAATATTCAAGTAAGGGAAGGTCCCTGACTGCTTAAGCCGATTTTCCAAGAAATCGCTGTGACGTTTTGTACGGGTGGAAGTAGCCAGGGCTGTATTTGGGTAGCATGGTCTATGCCTAAATACGGGATTGATTTCTATGCCTATATAAGGCCAATGTGAATTGTACCTATATAAGGGCATGAATCGGGAAAATTCACTCGGAGCTTAAAACGCCACACAGCACCCACTCCACTTTCTTATGTACGACATTTCTAGGTTCTAAACACATTGAAACATATCTAAACATGATGTGTTAAAAACCCACCCAAAATACATAAAAATGCATTGGTATTTGTTGGACACGAAAAGCATTTGTGCTGTACGCATTTAAAGCAATGTTTCATTCAAAGCATATAGTTTGACATTTTGAAAATGCTATCCGAATGAGTCACGAAAATACATTTATGAAATGGCTCTTAATTACAGAAGAAAAAAGGTCGAAACCATTTCATGGCAGATTATACAAACTGTTTGAATGTGGACAAGGTCAAATATTGTCTCCTGGAAGTTATTTCAAAGAATTCTAGTTCTCTATGAATAGTTCTACTATGAGCAAATTACTTTGTGCCAAAAAATGAAGAAAACAAAATACAAATTTGGAAAAATAAAAGTTTGTTCATAGAAAAAATAGAGTTCCAAAGTTAGAAACTATGTTTTGAAAAATTATGGTTGAATTCAGAGTCTCTCAGAACACTGTGTGCCAAATCAAAAGTCAGTGTTATTGTTTGGAGAAAACATCAAATCTTCTAAGTCTGAAAAGAATTTGTCTACCATTGTAGGTGAAAGTTGGATTACCTTGTTAAAAAGATTAATTGCACATAGATGCGAAGCATCACCGTCAGCATTGGTCGCATTAGCAATGTTCGAATTGGAAGGTACCTGTGTGTTGCTTTCCTCTCGTACCTCACCGTCAGCATTTTGCGTCTGTGAGATCTCAATGAATGCAGTCATCAGAATTGGTAGCCGCTGGGACAAACAGTGCATGAGCCGTCACTGGTCAAAAGCAAAGTATCAACATCCGTTGGCATGACTAATGGGAGTGTCAGACAGATGTCTAGCACGCATTCTTCTCCACATAGCAGGCATCGTAGAACAGGTAAGAGGCAATCGTGCCAGATTGGTCTGAATGACATAAACCATGTGGAATTCAATTCTCTTACACAAGTTAATCCCAAAATTTGGGCTATGCGCTCACGACACTTCATCGCCAGTAGAGTATTTTCCACGGTGAACTGGGTATCGCTGGTGATTTGGCTTGCCATATCGAAGCAGAAGGAGCAAAAATAGTATCCCTGCTGCGTGTCCCAAAACGAGAGGCAGTCCGCCAAACACAGAGTGCACGAAGTTTGGAAATATTCCTAGGACTGCTTCAAAAGGTGCTAACAGTCCCGAAAAAATCGGCTCAAATACATGTACAATACCCCTCGTATCAGACATGTTTAAGATACGACCTAACATTTCTGAGAAATGTACAGGGCAGTTTGTAGTTAATAGGGTGTGTATCTCTGCAGAAGTCCTTGCGACTTGCAGATCATAGGTCTCTTTGGCCGGGGTCAGTGGCACAGTTTTCTGTAAAAGAAGGGCTTTCATTCTGCTCAAAGTATCAATTTGTATAGAAGAGATGTTAGTGGAAGGCCATAAAGGCGACTCCCGGTCTGTCTTGGTTTTTGGAAACAATACTTGCATACAGCAAATGACCCTGGCTGACACAGTTACGAGATAGGCTAAACCTGGCAACATGCCACAGCAGCTGTGATCATTCAACATAATGTAACTTCCATTAGAAAGTTGCCTAAAAACTGGATCAATCACTCCAGCTGGTGAACCTTGCAGGTGGCAGGATAGATTGTTAGAGGAACCATCGCAGGCCCCGTGTAAATTAATACCCTGACATAGGAGAGAACCGCTTAGTGCGTTTTCACAATTATTACCACTAAGAAACACTTCCTTCCCCCACTCCAACATCTGTGTGTGTATGGTAATTCCCAGGATGTCTTGATGTATTCTTTACCCAACCTTTCGATTAGGCCTGCTGGTATATATGTTAAGCAATACTGAAAATGGAAAAATTTAACCGGCAGAGTGATTGTACCGTGTATTATCCATTCAATGGCTGACTTTTCAGCGACAGTAAATGGCAATCTTTCCAGTTTTTCAAAGCTCAGCACCGTATAGTCTGCTCCCCTCTGTGCCAATTTGATCTGTTTATCTGTGAGACTGAATTCTGAAAACAGTGACGTAGTGTTGATTAGATGCCAAGGCACATAGCCTGAATGAAGGTTTTGTAACATCCAGCCTAATAGCATTATAGAACACAATTTCGACTGACCATGTTGCAACATGACCAAGTCCTGTTGCATTATGTCTATGGCAGAGGATGCTATGCTGACCAAAGAATATATCCTGGATGACAGAGTCGTTAACCCATTGTCAACTACAGAGAGAGATTTCTCTAAATTAATACTATCAATTTCTTGTATTCGTTCTGCAGTCTCTGCTTGCGTAATCTTCCACGCTTCCTTATATAGAGCATAGATACCGGCGTATATAAAACATTTATGACGCGGTTTAGTAGGTCATTGTAAGAAGTCCCTCAGGTCAGCGCCATCTTTAAGTAAAGATAAGTGTTGTTTTACTTCCTTTAGTGTGGACTTGTGTAGCCATTCAAGGCACAGTTTCCCTACACTGTATGATGTTACTATCCCTGGATGCTGTCTCTGAACATATCTTGGATCTGGCCTGGTGAATGTGAACCCTTGTGTCTTATTCAGGAATCTATCTTGACAGTTGTTTGTGTCTGTGGGCCAGATTAACCATTTTTTCCAATCTGGTTCTGTTCTGTTGTGAAGCAAAATAGTATGTACGTCGACCTCCCCCTCTGAAGTGTTACTGTTATCACTAACAGGTGTATGTGTAGGTATGGACGGGTTGTTTAAATCTTTTATCTTGGCTAACCCAAGACAAGATGTCTGTTGGACAGTGTCATTCAAAAACATTATTTGCTCTGGGATGATGCAGGCCCTAAATAAAGCTTCTGGGGCCAGATGTAGGAGCCCTAATACCGGTCGGTAACGGACAAATTTGGCCGTTACCGACCGGTATCTGGGTTTTGCAATGTAAGGGGCTTAAAATTACAGAATCGGTATATTTACCGATTCGGTAAAATTACTGATTCTGTAAATTACCGAATCGGTAAATATACCGATTCTGTAATTCTAGATGTAGCTAGCACTTCAAAGAGTGCCACAGGCCCTTAAGAGTCGGTATTTTACCACACAATCCTATTGTGTGGTAAAATACCGAATTCAGGTGTGCCTGCACATCTGTGCATGCACACCTGTGCCATGTGACACACAGACATGCCCTTAGGGCATGCATGTGTGCCACATGTCACACAAGCCTGTACTTGGGGTGCTAGAGGGTGTCAAAGTGACACCCCCTGCACCCTTGCAGGATTCGGTATTTACTGATTCGGTAAATACCGAATCGGTATTGCCCATTGATTCCTAAGGGCTTCAAGGCCCATAGGAATCAATGGGCAATACCGATTCGGTATTTACCGAATCGGTAAATACCGAATCTTACAGATTCGGTAAATGTAAAATAAAATTTACCTACATCTGCCTACTTCTAATTTACCGATTCATAAATACCGAATCGGTAAAATTCGGTATTTATAAATTGGTAAATTAGAATTACCTACATCTAGCCCCTAATCCCTGCACTTGCCAGGCCTTTGTGCCCCAGACCGTTTTTGTCTCAATGGTGTCTTTCCAAAAGTCAAAGGCTAATGTAGACAGCTGAGCATAAAAGGCCGCAGAATAAATTTGCTTGGTATTTGTCAACATACTTTTCATTCCTGTCCTATTAACATTTTTAAAGTAAAATGATTCTGGATTTGAAACATGAAAACCTGAAAAGTATGGAAATTTGCCATAAAATGTTTTTGAGCTACCCTTTAGAGGCGTAGGACAATGTTCCCAATGGTTATATCTAAGTACTTTTCTAGGATTTGCAGATCTGTGCAAGAAATGATGACCATAGTGATTATAACAATACATTTGTTCATAATCTGATGAACCCTCTAAGTATTCATGATTTGTAAACTTTGCAGACATTTCTAAGTCTGACATCACATTATTAACAGTCTCAATCATCAGGAAAAAGTACTAGATGAAACCAAGTCACTCAAGGAAATCTTGAATTGGTGTAGAATCTTCAACAGCTCCGCTGGACCAAGAATGTCATATTCAGTTCTGTCCCAAGCTATACCACCAGGTATAGGAACGGCTGTGATGTTCACTGATGACAAGTCTCTTTGTTCACAATGAGATGATTTGTGTGGCTTGAGGAGTAAGTTGATGTTCTTACTTGCTGTGTCCTTTTTAACATATCTTCCATTTATCAGCATTCCCAAAGTAAATACAAGAGTCAACCAAAATGGAAGAAAAAGTACACCCAACACAATCCAAAAGTTCAATCCATGGTGAATCCAGATAAGTCTTTTCCAGTTGATGAAAAAGTTCTGTTGCTTGTTCTTTAAAAGTTCTTTTCACTGGCGTCGCTTCAGGTTTGCAGGAATCCTCGGAAAACGTATCAAAGTTAATGAAATAGCCAGAGGCAGTTCTGTCAATTGTAGGGATTGCATCAGGATTCGTTGATATCGCTGGAACCACTTGATCACTTGTTACATTTGTATAGTCAGATGCTATTTCATTGTAGACAGGTGTTTCTTGATGAACTGTTATTTGGGTCTCAAGAGGTACAAGTTCCATGGCATTGTTGCATAGTCCTTCTTTTTGCACTGCAGATTCTTCAAAAGTGATGAGTCTCTCAGTTTGAACCTCTTGGATAGTAGCCACATTAGGGTGTCTGCTACATCTTTGGGGTATACTTGGCCTACTGCTTATGATCGGCCCCATGATGTGGTTTGACGAGGTCGCTGGACACAAACCTGTTCTCCTTTTTACCAGCAAGGGGCGGCAGTAATACTGTTCTTGATCCGTGGATTGCTAGGACAGGTACTGGTTGTCTGTAAGAAGGCCCAAATTCCTTCTTGTCCGCAATCTTTTCTCTGGCTAGATCCCCAATCTTTGGAATCCAGACAGGTCTTGCTGGGACGGATGGTTTTTCTTCAGTGGTCGTTGGCTTCAGGAACGGGTTACTTTGGCTTTTTCTTATTTCATTTATGTCCTGCAAAACAGCCAAACTTTCTTTGATATCAAAGGGTTTTTGTTTTACCATTGAAGTGTGACAATCGAGGTCCGAAATAATCATTCTTGTTCCAAAAAGGATTTCATATGGAGTGATTCCCACTAGAGAACTTCATGGCAGATTATTAAGACTACGTTGGACACTTATTAGATGTTTGACCCACCCATCACCCGAGCCTAATACCCTAGCTGTTATAGATTGCTTTATATACATATTTATATAGATATTCTGTTCATTTCATGCCCTTCCTGTTGCAACATAGATATTCACCAGTTGCCCCTCCCTTTCCATCTTGTCCGTTTGAAATATTCATCTTGCTATACTCTTTTCACATGACATATTCTCATAGATTTTCTATATCTACCATTTTGGTTCATCCTGTTAACAATAATTGGCATTGGCAGATGACTCAGTGCATAGAGTTGCACGTCATGCCTCATCTCATATTTTTGTCGGTTTCAGACGGATGCATCATTTTCCTTCGTATAACACATATGGTTCCTAACGTTGTTGTAATACTAGTTTTCCGCGATTTGTATGGGATTTATATCGGTATGCCTTGAGACAATGCAATCTGTAATGTCTTCTTTGCTGTTTGGTCATTTCCGCATCCGACTACCGGCGACCTTTAAACCAGCACACATCCTTTGTTTGTTGTTTTTCGGCCAAGCTTGGCTCCGCCCCGTTTGTACCGCGTAACCAGTCCTGTGACCTATTTTCAGTATTTAAATGTTGGGCGGACTCAGTGTCGCTTTGGAAATTCGCAGGTCCGTTTCTGTTTGAGTCTGTTTGGCATCCACTAGAGAGCTGCATCACTCGCTTTCATCGTTCGTTTCGGTAAGCAGGCTAGTAAGTCTTCGCTGCTTTTCTATCGCGTTAGTCACACATTTTTTGTAACTTGCCAGTTTGGTGGTCTCTAATACATCGGCCTTATGTATATTGCATAGGCTGTTTACATCTCATTATCTCCGATTTATACTCGATCGGGTATGTAATATTACATTTTATATAGCACTTCTCATGTTGTGACCTAACAATATAGTTCCGCATGCAACATTGATGTTCGTTTTTCTTTTTTCTTGTTTCTTCATCCCTTTTGGATTAGTTTTCTTATAGATCATTTATGATCATCTCTTTTGCCTATTAAAAGCGTTTTTCAACGATGTAACGTCTGCATATTCATGTATATCCCTTTACGGTTTTGATCTAGTATCAAGCCTCGCTCTCCTTCGGACCAGCAGCTAGTTCTTATCAATATCAACGTACCTCCTTATAACAGGGTATGTATTTACTCGTGAAGTCTCTAGACAGATTTCTTGATGTTTTGGGTAGATATCGTATTGTCCTGCACCGAATCTACAGAGTTATAATTTTAATCATTTGTTTCTGTAGAATCGGTCTCTATCAAGATTATTCGTCTTGTGCACGTTTCTCGGGCTCGAGATAGGCCACGAAATAGGTAAGGTTTTTATATATATATATATATATATATATATATATATATATATATATATATATATATATATATATATATATATATATATAAATAATCGCTCTAACTCGTATGTATTGCATACATACATGTGCCACACATATGCAGGTCTTTATTGTAACGCAACATATCCTAATATAACTTTATCCTTGTCGGTTCTTTCAGAATAGTTCTTACAGCCATAAGCAAGAGACTGGTCTGCAGACACATGCTCTCCTTTTTCTCGCCACCATGATGCATTGGATCAATATGATCAAGGACACAGTTCCCCTTATGTCCACATCGTTCTGGATACATTTTAGGTAACATTTGTTATCTTTGACCGCAGTATCCTCCTCTTCGGAGATATGGAATGTTTTGTGTTATCATGTTTTTTGATTTTCTTCATTGTATTGTTTATATTTTCAGATAAATCCCTACTGCTGAAGAACATCTCATTTCTTCTTATCTTTAAAGACGACAATTTCTTTGCTTCGTGGTAAGGGGGTCTTTTTGTATATTCATTCTTAGTTTCACATCGGGTTCATCTCATTCTGTTATAAATTATGCACATGTGATATTTCAGTTGTTCGTAGGAACTGTATGTTGGTGATCCATAACCCTACATTGGCATGTTTTTTGGGCAACTATATATAATTCTTTTTGGCTCGTCCCATTCAATTATAAAGAGAATGTGAGTAACTACTTTACTGGCATTTTTTAATCCATAGGCTTTAGTCTTATCCTGTATCTATTGCAGATACAATGTAATAGTGACACCTTGATTGTTAATACACTTGATTATTATATATATATTGTTATTCTTTCCAGAGCACTACTTTCAGAGGTGAAACTCCTGATGAAGACAGTGTTTCTGTCGAAACACGCGTTGAGTCAACTTTGTAACCGATTCAACAAAAAGACCAAACAGTTCTATCAAACAACCATTATTGTCTTGGTCATTATCCATCGTGTATTATCTGTATCATAAAATCTGTAAAAGTGAATTCCACTATTTAAGTTGTTGTGTGTGTGTGTACAGTGTATATGGGTTTGAATGACAGCGTTAAGAATGTTGTGCGACTGTGAAAGTCTCTGAAGCAAATGTCTGTAATACCCTTTTTTCCTTCATGTGAATATATGTTTTTATGATATATTTAAGCATTAGATCTTATCATTTCATAAATAAATATTTAGTATTTCTTTAATCCTTGTTTTAGTGTCACTACTGTGCTTTCCCTTGATCATGTCATAAGGGTTTTGCCATGTCAGAAGTAGCCCTAGAATACTTACATGCATAGATTGCTTTATGTCCCGCTTTTTTCTCTCCACTACCAAATTTCCCTCAGGATGGAATGGACGAGTGTATTGACCATGGCCTCCTTGTAAGCTCGAGAGCTAAACGCAGGACCCTGGTCAGAATGTAGCGTGCCGACTGCGTATGTGCCGATAAAGACTAGCAAGTGTCAGCCGAGCGCTGCGGCCACATCCAAATGAATCTTGTCTTAATATTTTCGGGACCGCATTTGTCCATAAGGACGTCTGCGTGTAGAAAGTCTAATGCTGTCTAACAATTGTGTCTGTACTGGGCTGGCTACACTGTACTCAGGTATCTGGCGGCGTTCTTTGCTGTGATCTCAGTTGCAGTTATGGCAGTTAATTGCAAATGTGTGAATGTGACCATTCATCCCTGGCCACCAGTACGTCTCTTTTAATTCAAGTATAGATTTAGAGATCCTCTGATGTATCAGACCCTCTCCCAAATGTGCTTTGTGTATAATAGCTACTCTACATTTCCTGTTTGGAATCACTCTATCCCCCACTCCAGTAATTCGAGCAAAAGAAACAGAGTTTGCATCAATTATGATTGAATATTTGAGTGGATAGTTTTGAGGTAACGCTGCACCGCTGCCTTTGCTTGTCGCATTGACAGCTAGCATTATTTCGCCGTCTATTTTCGTTTTTGAATGAGTGATTGCAGCTACAGAAGCCGTTTGCACAGCTGCCTTCGATACTTCATCAGCCAATGAATTCCCTGCTACATGAACGCCATCACGTTGATGACTCAGTGTATGGATCATGTGAGCCTTTTGTAGTTCTAGTCGTAACTGAACTACCTGTTCCCAAAGCAATTAATGCTTGATTGTGCCACCTTTTGCATCTTTGAAACCGTTTTCAATCCAGTTCTGCAAGTATTAATTGTAAGATTGAACGCAGTAATATGAATCGCACACTATGAGTGTGGGGAATTCATGATCAGTATTTTCAAGCGCCATCTTGAATGCTTGTAGCTCACCTCACTGAGCTGTACAATCTCCTAGAGATTGCGTTTTAGTGACCATTGGTTGGACTTTACCATTACGCCAGCGACCTTTAACGATCGCGCACAGAGCACTATAAGCTTGTTTACCCCCAATAGCGGGCTGTGCTGATCCGTCAGTATAAATGATACATTCATACTGCTCTAGAGACAGAATCTCAGTAGGCAGAGGACATTCTTGTTCATATTGTAGAATTTCTTGTGTTTTCAAATCAAGGTCAAAAACGTATTCAAAGTCTGTTGCAGCAAGAGAATTAACCCATTGTATCCATCTTGGATGTAAAGCTTTAGCATTCGGAATGCTCGCTTTTGTCACTGCCTCTAAGGCAGGTACAGGTGTAATGACAATTATGTGCTTACCCTGTGCGAGGGCTCTCTCTTTTGTTACTGCAGTTTGAACTGCTGTTAGAATATTTTCGGTTGAAGTAAATTTCACTTCTGCTTGTGTGTACAAGTGTGATTTTTAAGATATTGGTACTTTTTCTCCTTCATTAAAGGTTAAGTACGTGAATACGCATTTTCCTGGAATGATTCGGATCACTAAGTTGTGTACGTTTGCGCATGTTTGTAAATGTTTTGTTGCTAACATGTCTGTTTAGACAGAACGTAAGATTTCTGGCTGCTTTTGAGTCCAATTAACTGTTTTAAAATCAGGTTTGATTAATTCGTAGAGAGGTTTAACCCTTTCTGCATAGTTTAGAATGTATGTTCTTCTGAAATTTAGGAAACCTAGAATTGACTGTTAGTTTTTCAGAGTTTTTGGAGGTTGGAGCAGTGCACATTTCTCTAGAAAGTTTGCTGCCAGGCTTTTGCCTTCACTTGATAACTTGTATCCTAGAAAAAGGACGTTGAGGTGGGCAATTCTCGATTTCTTGAAATTGAATTTATACCCTTCAAAGGCGAAGCCCAATATTATGGTGTTCACCCTGTTCAAGTGCCTATCCAAGTCATCGTCTGTAAGATAGATGTAATCGACATATGATAATGCCTCATCATCATAGGTTTGTAGTAACTCTGTTACTCTGGCTGAAAATAAACCTGGACTATTCTTGAATTCCCCCACTCCAGGGATTTGAGCAAAAGGAACAGAGTTTGCATCAATTATATATGAGTAATTGAGTGGAAACTTATTAGGTAACGCTGCACCGCTGCCTTTGCTTGTGGCATTGACAGCTAGCATTATTTCGCCGTCTATTTTCGTTTTCGAACGAGTGATTGCAGCTACAGAAGCCGTTTGCACAGCTGCCTTCGCGGCTTCATCAGCCAATGAATTCCCTTCAACATGAACGCCATCACGATGATGACTCAGCGTATGTATCACGTGAGTGTTTTGTAGTCCTTGTCGTAACTGAACTACTTGTTCCCAAAGCAGTTTATGCTTGACTGTGCCACCTTTTGCATCTTTGTAACCGTTTTGAATCCAGTTCTGCAAGTATTCATTGTAAGATTGAACACAATATTACGAATCGCACACTATGAGCGTGGGGAATTCGCGAACCGTATTCTCCAGTTCCATCTTGAATGCTTGTACTTCAGCTGGCAATTAATGCTTGATTGTGCCACCTTTTGCATCTTTGAAACCATTTTCAATCCAGTTCTGCAAGTATTCATTGTAAGATTGAACGCAGTAATATGAATCGCACACTATGAGTGTGGAGAATTCGCAATCAGTATTTTCAAGCGCCATCTTGAATGCTTGTAGCTCACCTCACTGAGCTGTACAATCTCCTAGAGATTACATTTTAGTGACCATTGGTCGGAATTTGCCATTACGCCAACGACCTTTAACGATCGCGCACGCCGCACTTTAGGCTTGTTTACCCCCTCATAGCGGGTTGAGCTGATCCGTCAGTATAAATTATACATTCATACTGTTCTAGAGGCAGAATTTCAGTAGGCAGAGGACATTCTTGTTCGTATTGTAGAAATGCTTGTGTTTTCAAATATGGATCAAAAACGTATTCAACGTCTGTTGCAGCAAGAGAATTAACCCATTGTATCCATCTCAGATGTAAAGCTTTAGCATTTGGAATGCTCGCTTTTGTCACTGCCTCTAAGGCAGGTACAGGTGTAACAACCATAATCCGCTTACCCTGTGAAAGGGCTCTCTCTTTTGCTACAGCAGTCGGAACAGCTGTCACAATTTTTTCTGTTGAAGTGAATTTCATTTCTGCTTGTGTGTATATGTGTGATTTGTAAGCTATTGGTACTTTTTCACCTTCGTTAAAAGTTAAGTATGTGAATCCGCATTGTCCTGGAATGATTCGGATCACTAAGTTGCGTACGTTTACGCGTGTTTGCCAATGGTTAGTTGCTAACATGTCTGTTGCAAAGAACGCAAAATGTCTGTGTGTTTTTGTGTCCAATTAACTGAATTAAAATCAGGTTTGATTAATTCGTAGAGGTTTAACCCTTTCAGCGTAATTTAGTATGTAAGTTCTTCCGAAATTAAGGAAACCTAGAATCGACTGTAGGTTTTTCAGCATTTTTGGTGGTTGGAGCAGCGCACACTTTTCTAGAAAGTTAGCTGCCAGGCTTTTGCCTTCACTTGAAAGTTCATATCCTAGAAATGAGATGGGCAGTTCTAGATTTTTTTAAATTGAATTTATAACCCTCAGAGGAGAATCCAAGTATAATGGTATTGACCCCATTCAAGTGCCTATCCAAGTCATCGTCTGTCAGATAGATGTTATCCACATATTACAATGCTTCATCATCATAAGTTTGTAGTAACTCTGTTACCCTTGCTGAGAATAACCCAGGACTATTCTTGAATCCCTGAGGAAGACGACAGAAGTGACGCTGTGTCCCGATAATTGAGAAAACGGTCAGATACCTACTTTCTGGTGCAATGTTTTGACAGAAGAAACAGTTAGAAATATCTAATGTGGTTTTATATTTTTTACGCACAATGTTATTCATTAATGCCGTACTGTGTGCATTCTGCACTGCAAATGTTTTGCAACATGAGTTTAGATGTCTGTAATCCAATACTAGACGATATGTATTGTCTGGTTTGGAGACAGGAAACAAAGGATTGTTCATTGACGAGGTGCATGTTTCAATCACCCCTTGGTATTCAAGTTGATCTAAGATCTCCTTGACCTGTTTTTTAGCTTCTTGTTTAACTGGATACTGCCTTTGTGCAGTTGGTTGATTTTTTAGTTGGATTTTATGGTGAGGGGAATCCTCATTCCATCCTACATGATTTTTGTATAATGCAGGTGCCTGGGCAACTGCCCATTTCCTGGCATAAGTATATTTTAAATGAATTGGAATGTGGTTGGAGAAGGCTGGCATAATGATGTCTTAGCCATGTGGGCACTCCCTGACAAATTCTGGAGGCCAGTCTTGTTTAGCTAGAAGAATGTCATAACCCTTAGAAAGTCGCTCCCAAAAGAGTGCTCTTATCTTTCTTGGTATGTCTCCCTCCATCTGGAGTGTTATTTCATATAACTTATGTGGAGAACTAACCCTGGTATCTGCAGTTTCAACTTGAATGAATTCATTCAAGTCCAGTCTCTCCAGATGATCCTTCAAGTTCTTGCGAGCTATGGTGACTTCTGCTGCGCTGTCCAACATTGTCTAAGCCCATTCTCCGTTCTTGAGTTGTATCCTCAAGATCCTCGGCATGTCTAATTTTTAGACCTGCTACCTTCTTTTTGGTGAATTGAGGTTTCTTGTTTTTCTGAACGTGTTGATCGTCTTTGGACTTCACGCGTTCTTCCTTGTGTTCTGACCGTCCTCTTCTTTCGATTTCTGTAACGAAGTCGGAAAGGTACGAGAGGAACGTGTATCAGTATCTTGATATCTATCAGGTTTTCTCAAATTATCCCTATTCCTGAGGTTGTACCTCCTTTCAGAGGGCTCCTTTTGAGGAGACCTACCTTTGGACTGAGAACGCTTCTCTTTAGAAGTTTGTTTAGTGTTTTCCCACTTCTTTTTAGAAGGAGTAGGAATGTTTTTAGTAAAGACCTTTTCAGGACTTTCAGACAGTTGGGGTTTAACTGGTTTCCCACCCAGACTGTCTCTGCCTAATTCTTCAAAGGATTTTTCAATTATTCTGGCTAGTTCTTGTGGTTGTTCAGTTACATCAAATTCCCTTAACTTCTGGCGGATCGCCACAGATGCTGTTCACCTTTAATATTAGCTAATATTATTGTTGAGACCTGTTTGAAATCTTTCAGTAGTTTCATACCCAAATTTAAAGCAGGCTCTGCCCCGTATTTGTTTTGAATCTGTTTCAGGACGTCAGGTATTACCGCCATGGACGGAACACCATGTGTTTTAGTGAAGATTGCAGCAAAGACTGTACCCCAAGTGGTGCAGTCCTCCAGATGTGGTCTGATCCCTATTGGTAAACAGATTATTAAAATTCTGTGTTTCTCATGAGGGTTAGTATTGGGAAATACTGCTTCGATTTGAGTAATTGTTTGAGCTATCCAGAATGGAATTTGTTCCCACTTTGCAGGTAATTTACCAATGACTGAGTGTAGAGTCTGTGGTGTTATTGTTAGTGTGTTCCCCTGGTGAGGGGTATGTTGTGGAATCATTATTGCAGGTTGGACTGTAAGAGTTCGCATGACATATTGAACCAATCGTCTATAAATTTTGATGAACTTTTTTAGTTGAGTTCGTAATTCTACATCTGACATTTCATTAATGCCAGGATGTGGTGTATAGCTGGCTAAGACCGGACATGTTGCTCCTGGTCTACCTAGTGGACCGAGCCTGGTGATGTGATTAAAATGTTTTAGGGCACCTTTAAACCAGAGCTCATGCTCCTGGTAAGTTAGTGGAATTTCTATATCCTAGAAAGGAATAGATTCCACTGGTGGTTCATCTTCTTTGTAGAAGTGAAACATCTGTGTTACTGGATTTGCTTCGGGAAGATCATCCACAAATAGAATATCTCTGTCTGGTGATATTCATGTGCCTCTATCACAAAAACTATCCTATCACCTAACAATGTTAGGCCATTTTTAATAAGTTTTATAGTGATGGCGTTCCTTAAATTCATAGGAATGCCTATAGTATCCTCGTCGTTTTCTTGGAAACCTGTATAGTTTAGAGCTGCATCTGTGGGATCAGCTGCAGCTCCCCCGTTCTTGGTGTTATTGCCGTTATTCGACATTTTGTTGACTGAAAGTTTGCAGAGCAAGTTTCAAGGAAACAAAGATAAGGTGCACAATATTTTGGAACACTGTATCCTTCAACGTTGAACAAACCAAAAACTAATACATAGGATTGTCGTCCTACTCAGCTATGGCGTATATTATCCCTTTACCCACTCCAGACGTCTATTGGAGTATTTACGGAAAAAGGGGTCTCTGAGAAAAGCACGACTGAGTTACTTTAGTATATATCGTTAATTTAGTGCTTTACCAAATGAGGGGCGCCATGTAGTGTAGTTCCTATTTTCCCAATAGGCTCTGCGCATTGGAATATTATATCCTATAGATGTGACATAGGACTGAGGTCAGTATGTTTCTATCGAATATACTAAACTTAATTGTGAGTGCCAGCTAGCTCAGAGGTCACTAGAAACTTTCTTGAATATACAAGAAGGGATTAGTTTCTGACAACCGCATAAACATGACAAATTTGCTTCCCCAAGAATAAAAACGTACCTTCAGAGTCGTGGAAACAATAAATAACTATTTTACTCAGTCAATCATGCATGCTGTGTTTCAACAGAGTTGCATAGAAATAGAGAGACGGGCGTTTCAATAAAAGGGGTTTATTGAACAGTTTCCTTTCTCATGCAAGAGAGATGAACTGCTACAATCGTTAGACAGAATGCAAAGTATAATGCGTACAGCCTAAGCAGTAGTCTAAAATAACACTGTAATAGCATTGTCTAGTGCTATGACATATAAAAATACATACATAAATAACACAGGGTAAAATACTCAACTAGTGCTTCTAAAATACGCCTACCCCAATGTACCTAACCTAGGTCTAGCACTAGGGAAGAAGTAACTGTGGTCTTTAGCATAGGTTTAATTTTTGCCAAGAATTGCCAAAGGTTTCTCTAGGTTCTAATCAGCTCCATACCTTAGAATGAGAGAGGTTGGTATCTCTTTCACAGACTCGATTTCCCAACACCCCGCAAGAGGAGTCAGAAACACTGGAGCTGGATTTCTCGGCAGAGGAGGACAGCTTCTGTTCAGTGCGTCAGCTGGAGAGTTGGCTTCCTTTGGTACTTGCTGTAGCGAGCTGCGTCGTGCAAATAGGTAGTCGAACTGCACCGAACCACACCGTGCTTTGCTATAGCAAGTGAAGGTATATTTATACCTTGAAGATGTTTAGGAATGCCAGCTTTGACGTAAAGTCGGGCATATGAACATCATGGATGAACCCCTAAGGCATAGTTGTTCAAGCATATTAATGAGTTTCGTGGAGAAATCAATATCCAGGCTAGGGGAAGTCCCTTCTGCTTAAGAGTCTGGTTTTCCAAGAAATCGCTGTGATGTTGATGAACGGATGGAAGTAGCCATGCCTGTATTTGGGTTGTATGGACTATGCGTAATATGGACTGGATTTCCATGCCTTTATAAGGGCAATGTGAATTGTACCTATATAAGGGCATGAATCGGGAAAATACATACGGAATCTAAATCGCCACACAACACTACGCATCACCCCCGCACCGGTAAGGATCACGATGTATCCCCCACTCTGCGCAAGCAGAGGCGCAACGCATCATCTCCCCCGGAGCACGGAACCAACGCATCTCCCACTCTGCGAGCCTTTTGTTTGTTTTGCGTTACGCATCCAAGTACTTTTGTGAGAACTGTGCCGCATCTATCACCAACTTGAACTAAGTAACTTCTACCATCTTTAAGTCAATCTTAAGTACAGTATTGTGGATTTTTGTTGTTTGTTGTCTTGTGTTAAGTCTATATAAAGAATACTTATTTTTATAAGACCTGTGTGGTGTCCATCTGTAGTGTTTTCACTGTATTACTGTGTATATTCGCAAATGCTTAACACATTGCCTCTGAGATAAGCCTGTCTGCTCGTGCCAAGCTACAAAGGGTGTGAGCAGGGGTTATCTAGGAGTGCAATCCCCTTATCCTGACTTAGAAGCAAGGGTCCTTATTTGGACAAAGGTGTATACCATTGCCAACTAGAGACACCCAGTTCTAACACCAGAGTTCAGTAAGTAGGTCATGAAGCAATTCAACCTAAAGCATGGTAACTCAATTGCAAAATAGAAAAACAGATATACATCCAGTGGCTGAAATGCACTTGTTTTACTCATATAACATAATTTAACATATATTGATAATAACGGGTGCTCCTGTTTTTTTCCCACAGAGACGGTCAATCTGTGGATGGATTTTTGCTACTGCCATCCTCAGGTTGTGCTCCACATCCATTCTTGAACGGTACTTAGTCTTTAATACCGCAAGTACTGAGAACCCAATTTCACATAAATAGGATGAACTGAAAGGCAAGAGAGCTTTGATGGCAGTTTCTCTCACAGCTGAATTTTCAGCCAAAACTCCCGCAATGAGACTTTGCTTAGTTGCATCTGTAGAGTGCAGTCACTTTGGAGATCAAAGAGTTCTTCCTGCACACGAAACGGGAGATGGCTCCCCACCTGTGCCAGAAGTGGTTGAAAGACCCTGTCATTGATGTGATCGTTATCCTCAGGGAAATACTTTCGTAAACTGTCCCTGAGAGACATCAGATAATTTTTTATAAATTCAGCAACACTTGGAATTTCATATTCGGTCTCCTCATGGGCATCTGCTAAACATGGAAATGGCTCAAACAGGTCATCTTCAATTCTTCTTCTCCATAATTCCAGCTTCTTCTTGAATACAGATATTCTTTTATTCATGGTAAAAGAAGTGATTTTTGCTCCTTGCAAAGACAGATTCAGGAAATTACATTTCTCAAAAATGTCAGCAAGGTGTGCTAAAAGCACAAGCCATCTGGGATTGCATAGTTGTTCTGCTTTGCAGGAGGATAAACCCAGAATAAACTGCCATACTGCATTCCTTAATTCAAAGATGCTAGTCAGCACTTTCCATCTTCTATATGAAACAGCAAGCCATCATGCTCAGCTCCCATTTCTGCACATTAGATAGCAAAAAGAAGAGCTCTTGTTGGATGATTCTTTATGAAATGTACTGTTCTTATAGCAGAATTCAGCACATCTTCAAGTTCACTGTACATGTTTCGAACAGCAAGGGCTTCCCAGTGTATCATTCAGTGGGTCCACAGAATATGTGGAGCCACTTTCAAGACTTCAGCTTTTAGGCCAGCCCTAGAACAGCACATCGAAAGTGTACCATCTGTGCAGATTCCAACACAGTTTTCCCATTTTAAGCCATGGATACTCAGTAAATTGTTGATAATATCAAACAAATTGGATACTATTGCTCGACCCTTGATTGGCCTGAAAAATAAAAACTCTTCCAATAAAAGTGTTTCATAACAGTATCTAACATAAGCAATTGAATGGGGATCCTTTGACAAATCAATTGCTTCATCCAACTGCAAAGCAAAAAAACTTGATTTCAACCGGGCTATGAACTGTACCTGGATACCTTCTGACATGTCAGATATGCAGCAGCAAACTGTTGTGCCTGAGATGGGTATACTTTTGAACTTCTCTGCTGCTTTTTCACCAAGCATTGTCCTAGCCACATCAAGCGATGCGGGGAGAATCACTTTTTCTCCATCCACAAAGGGCCTTTAGTTTTTGTCAATGTGGTATGCTACATGGTATGTTGCTTTTAAAGAATTTGCTAGAGTATTTGTCACTTATTTCACCATTTCTTTCTGCTGAGTTATCTCTTGCAACTTACTGGCAAAACAATCTCTGCTTTTTCCTGCTAGAGACCCATGTTTCATTTCAAAGTGACATTTTACTTTGGTTTTCTTCAAGCTGTCATTATCTAAGATCATGCCATTAACCACACAATGTGGACTACTTTCTCCTCTAACAATGCATGTGAAATCAAAGTCCAAATAGGAGGCATCATATTTCCTTATTTTTGAAGCTTTTTTCATCTACTTCTGTTTATCTTTCAGCCTTTTGCTTGAGCACTGTTAGATTTGGGGGTCTCTAGTTGACACAGGTAGGTACCTGTGACAAATCGGGACCCTTGCCTCTAGTCAGGGTAAGGGGGTACTCTCCCCTGCTCACCCCCTTGGTAGCTTGGCACGAGCAGACAGGCTTATCTCAGAGGCAGCGTGTAAAGTATTTGTGCCCACATGCAGTAATCAAGTGACAACACTACAGATGGACACCACACAGTTGTATATTAAAAATAAGAATTCTTTATATAGACTTAACACAAGACCACAAACAACAAAAATCCACAATACTATACTTAAGATGGTAGTTTTAGCTCAGTTCAGTTCAGTTCTTAAAATGCAACACTGTAAGTCAGTGTACCTTACGATGCGTGACGCTCCCACAACAAAAGTGTTGCAGTGATGGAAATGTGGCCAAGTTCCGGTGCAAAGAAATAAAGACGTGAAGATCTTACAGACGCGGCATGCTCCTCCGATGATGCGCGAAGTCTCGATTCGATGCGTCAACTGCAGCGGCGACACCCTTGTTCAGCGATGCGATGGTCTAATGTCCTGATAATTCTGTTATTTCTACCAATCAACAGGGCATTACTTACCTTATCCCTTCTCAGGACCCAAAGGAACACCAAACTTCACAATACTTACCTAAGAAAGGAATACACACTAACAACAAACTAAAACTATAAGGCCATTGCTGAGGAGCTTGCAAATAATCACAACACACACTTCTCCACCTTCGAGAGGATTCGGAAATCACAAATTAGAAAGCACACCTCTCCACCTCCAAGAGTATTTGGACAACGCACACCTCTATATACGAGAGGATTCGGAAATCACAAATTACAACGCACACCTCTCCACCTCTGAGAGGATTCAGACAACGTACACCTCTCCATACGAGAGGTTTCGGAAATCACAAATTACAACGCACACCTCTCCACCTCCGAGAGGATTTGGACAACGCACACCTCTCCATACGAGAGGATTCGGAAAGCAGCAACACACACGCTCCTCCTAACAATGCCTGGAGTGGAATAATTTGAAATTATACTTTCCTGGATGAGAGCGGAACAACTCTCCTTCTACAATTACCTGCAGGAAGGGAAACTTACCATCCTTCCGATGCGACAGCACTTGGATCAGAAAGGCCCCGACCTCCCATCCAAAGGAATACAGACAAATAATAATATGCTCTGGGGTTTCTTTATTACACAATGATAGAATGACAAAAGAAAGAAATAACTAATATGTCACAATAGGCCTTCTTCACAATAACACCTAAGCAATTGCTAAATGCAATTAGTAAGACATATATAAAACTTATATGTATATAAATGTATAGAACCTGAAAATAAAAGGGATAGTTAGGCAAGGACAGTCAGAATATATGAGTTAGTGGAACACCTCACCAACCGCCTGATTCATGAAGCAAAATTGCGCCCGCAATCGCTGCAAAAATGCAATTGCGGGCGCAATGTCCGTAATCAGCATTCAACACCAAAATAGCGAAATCACAAACACATAATAGCGAAATCGCAATAATATTCGCAGAATCCCGGGAGGAGAGCATTAGCGAATTGGAAAATGCGACAATCCACGGATTCTGCGAAAAAAATTGCGAATTCGTTAAACAATCGCAATCGGTAATCACGAAAAATCGAAAATAGCGAAAAACCCAAAAATCGCAGTTTGCGCGGCGCAAATTAAGGACAACTCAAAGCAGGTGGTAACCATAAAAGCCATTACAAAATTGCTTTAAAAAAACCATTGGCCAATCAGTAACAGGTTCAGGCCTGACCAATCACACATAAGGACATTCAGCAGCAGCATTAGGAGTTCCACAATGCCAGGAATGTACATGGTGGTCAGGCGGCGAAGGCTACAGCGAGCAGCACGGAGGAGACGCAGGATCCAGGACAGGATATTCCGCCAGCGGGTCACCTTGCTGGGCCAAACCAGAGAGCAGATATATGCAAAATACAGGCTGAATGGGGAAATGATAATCCAGCTGATACATGACCTTGACCCCCTGATGCAGCACCCAACAAGGCGTACCAATGCGGTGCCTACACATGTGCAGGTATTGTGTAGCCTGCACCTCCTGGCCTCCGGGAGCTTTCAGGGGATAGTAGCGGTTGCTGGGGGGATCTCCCAGCCCACCATGTCACGCTGCCTCAAGAGTTTTGTTGACGCCATGCTTACCCAGCTACACCGACACATCAAATGTCCCACCAGCCAACAGGAATTGGACTTGACCAAGCTACAATTCTACAACGTAGCCCATTTTCCACATGTCCTCGGATGCATGGACTGTACCCACATCGCCATCTGCCCTCCAGCTGCCACGGAGTATATGTTCCGCAATCGGAAGTCCTACCACTCCCTCAACATACAGATGGTCTGCAATGCTAAGACATACATCACTGACATTGTTGCCCAGTACCCAGGGAGTACCCATGACTCCTTCATATTCCGGCACAGCGGCATCCACACACGACTGGCCAGGGGAGACTTTGGGAAGGACACCTACTTGGTAAGTACACTTTGTCGACAATGTCACATTGCTATGAAGTAGCAGCGCAGCACAGGCACTCACCCTCTGCTCCTCTCATTCAGGTGACAGTGGCTACGCCCTACGTGAATACCTCCTCACCCCATACCTCAACCCTGCTACACCCCAGCAACTGCGCTACAATGTTGCGCACATACGGACAAGGAATTGCATAGAAAGGACATTTGGGCTGCTCAAGAGCAGGTTCCGCATACTTCACAAGACAGGTGGGGCCATGTATTACAGTCCTGCAGTGTGCTGCCGCATTGTGGCTGTCTGCGCAATACTACATAACATTGCAACCAAGCGCCGGATACCTGTCGACATCTCTGGCAGTGAATCTGAAGGGGACGACCGGCCACCTGCACATGCGCACCATGCACGCGGGGAGAACCCAGCTGAAGGCCACAGACGTCGCAACCACATCACAGTGAACAGTTTCTAGTGAACCCTCTTCCCTCACCCCACAAATCACAAATGCATGCAAAATGTAATAAAGACACAACGCCAATGTGTGCTGCAAAAACATATATTATTGTTTCTTTCACAATAATGGTACCACTTTGAATAACGTCATTGCGAACAGTATTACTGCATACTGCTGTGTGAAGGGACAGGGCAGGCTTATACTCAGCCTGTGCCTGTAATAGTCATATGTTGTCAATTGCGCCTCCTGCGCGTACCACCCAAGCACCTATGAGGCTCATCCTCTTCCAAGGCACGTGTTCCTGCCGTTGGCCTGGTGCTGCGCCTGAGTGACCCTAATTGTGTGGCTGAGTGGCTGCTCATGCTTGATGTCCCCTCACTGACATCATCACCCCCAACAGTGGTAGGTAGAGCAGGAGGGTGTAGTGCTATCACCGCCGTGGTCAGGTGCTCCAGGACCCTGGTCATATCCTCACAGCACTGGATGAGTTGGTGCTGCTGTGCAGGGGACCGCCGCGACAACTGTGATGTGGCATTGGCTGCAACATAATTGGACCTGGTGTAGGCCACCAGCCGGCTCAAAATCTGATGGTGGCGCCGGCGTGCTGTTTTGCGCTGAGTTGTCATCGCTGCAGTGTTGGCCTCCATGGCTGCAGTCATGCGGGCCATTCCCTCCCCCACACCTGCCATGGCCGCCGTCATGCGGTCCATGCGGTCCCCCACTCCGGCCACATTGCGCCCAATGTTGTACAGCTGTAGCTGTATGGCACCTTGCTGCCGTGCCTGCCGCTGATGAATACGCAGCATGCGTCTTTCGACGCTCATTCGCGCCAGCCGCTGTCCATTGCCCCTCCTGCTGATTGCTGCATTGGTGTGCTGGCGAGACCTGCCAGGCCTGCTCTGCTGGCCTGACACAGTGGCTGGCCGCTGTGTTGCCGCTGTCGCGGGCCCTGATGTAGTCGCAGCAGCTGCTGGTGGTGTCACAGCAGGCGTTGCTGGTGCGGCAGGGACTGGAGGCACACTAGTCGTGGGCCTGGCTGCGGCTGCAGTTGGTGCGGCTGAGGCTGGGGGCACACTAGTCGTGGGCCTGGCTGCGGCTGCAGTTGGTGCGGCTGAGGCTGGGGGCACACTAGTCGTGGACCTGGCTGCTGGTGTTGTTGCTGCGGCAGGGGCTGGTGCCTGTGTTTGTGGCGGCACCTCCTCATCATCATGGGCCTCCTCATCAATTAGCAGCCTTTCGCTGTCGCTGCTTTCAGCTCCACCTGTGAGGGTAAGTGGACGTTCATTAGTTGCATGTATTTGTCAGACGTGCAGTTGCTACATGCATGCTGGGTGACATTCCCTGACTGGCTTTGCGTACTTTGGAACCTGCCTGGCTGCATTGTCGTACTACTACATTGTGGCCACACTACATGTCCCACAATGCTTCAGGGCATTACCTGATGTGCAACAATGGCATGACTATGGAAGATTATGGGAGCCTATATGGTCATGGACATTCATAGGGGACAGGGTCGCAGTCGCATGCCACTTACCTTGGGTGTCTTGGGTGGGGCGGGATGAGTCCAAACACGTGAATCCAATGCACGCCTCCCTCTCAAGCGTGTCTTCCACTTGGTCCTCCAAGGCTGTGTTTGGAGGGACTGTAGGTCCTCCCCCTCCAGTGCCCGATGCCTCTCCAAGGCGCTCCGCCAACTTCTCTTTGGCACGACCTCGGAGGTCGTACCATCTTTTTTTAAGTTCGTCCAGTGACCTATCGGCCACACCCACGGAGTTGACGGTGGACGCTATTCCCTGCCAGATCCTCCTTTTTTCCTGCTCCGGCACCCTCCTGGAGTCCTTGCCAAAGAGTTTGGAGTGGTTGGCCACCACCCCTTCTATCAGCTGCTCCAGCTCCTGTTCTGAGAATTTCAGCTTCCTCTTCCGCCCTGTGGTGTTGTTAGGGGCCAGGAACAGCTTCCTCAGACATGGCAGCACTGTTGTTGCAGAATAGGAATCAAAAATGGGATAGCAGGAGCTCTCACAGTTGCTGACTCGAGGTCTGCCTCACTGTGGTGAATGGGGGTGGGAACTGGCTGCTTCCTGGTTGTGATGTCATCACTGTGCTCGAAAAGCGACTTCCCGTTTTCTCGATCACGTGTATTAGCGATTTCGCTATCCCGACGCGAGTAGCCGGAAATACCAATTTTCTGCGTTTATCGCTAACGGAATTTGCGCCCGCGTGCGAATCGCTTTTTATTATCGGTAATCTTCATGAATTCCGATTTGCGAGTTCTCTATAGTGATTCGCAATTTTTCGCTATTTGAGACTCGCAAATCCCGTTTTTCATGAATCATGCTGATAGTTCCTACAGATCTTGCTTCCAGAGGGGGCCCGTCTCTCTGTCTAATCAGGATTCTCTGCTCCACGATCACAGCTGCACGTCTGCAACGTAATGTATCACCAAACTGCCAGGATACCAGACTGCAATACTACCAGAGTTCAGAGCTCAGACACCTCCTTTAGTAAAAAATGGAAGCGTTAGTCGAAGCTTCTAGCAAGCCTCGCCTCCTTTTCCCATCAGATTCCGTACCACTCTTTGCCAAGGACACAGCATCGGCTGGCCAGGCGTCTGTTATGACTTCGGCATAGAGCGAGCACATTCCTCTAACAAGAACCGGTCCTCTCTGGTTTAAGAAGGGTAAACAACAAGTAGAAAGTAAAGCATAGCCTCTCACCTAGAGAGGCTCAGAAGATTGCGACAGCTCAGAAATTGGATTTGCTAGAGCATAGGCCTCAATTCCCGCAAAAGAGCAAAATTAGTATGCAAGAAGGCATAAGATCATGCCAAAGCCAAAAGGCAAGCCCTGCCATTAAGCAAGATAAAGTCAAAAACAGAAAGGACATCATCAAGTCCTACTTTATAACTAATTTGTGTTACACAGGCCTACACAGCACTATATTATAACAAAATATACTGAGATGGTAGTGGGCAACGGTCATAATCGACCCAATCATTCATACAAATATATCGGTCACTACAGACGGCAACTGCCTCAACTGCGGCACTCTTCTCCGACGTTGCGAAACACTTCCGCACAACGCGACAACTACAGTGGCGACAACTAAGATGCGACGGCAGCAGCTCCGACGGCAGCACGCTTCTCCATGGATGCGAGGCGCTTTTCTTGATGCGGTGCAATACGACAGCTACAGCAGCGACATCCACGATGCGCAGGTAGCAGCAGCGACGGCGACACGCTTCTTCCTCATTGCGAGATGCTTCTCTCAATGCGGTGCAAAACGACAGCTACAGCGGCGACATCCGAGATGCGACGGCAGCAGCAGCGATGGCGACACGCTTCCTCTTCGTTGCGAGACGCTTCTCTCGATGCGGTGCAATACCACAGCTACAGCGGGGACATCCAAGATGCGTCAGCAGCAGCAGTGACAGTGACACTCTTCTTCCTCTTGAGTCCAGTCCCTCAGAAGGCCCAAAACAGCAGCAGGCACTTCCCAAGGAACTCTGGGAAGCTGGGGGTTGAGGTCTGCTGTCCCTGAGACTTCAGCAGGAGGCAAGCTCTGTTCCAGGCCCTTGGAGATCCTTACAAGTTGATGAAAGTACACAAAGTCCCTTTCTCCTTTCTTTAGCACTCAGGCAACCACTGCAGGCCAATCCCCCAAGCAGCACTTCAGCTTAGGGATAGTCTCTCCTCAGTTTCTTCTGGTTCCACTCCTCAGCAAAGGTTTCTTCTTTTTGTCCAAAAGTGATCTAATTTCTTGGGATCAGGGTCCCAACATTTATACCCCAAAATCCTTTGTCCTCTGAGGGCAGAGGGGCCTTTGCCCAGTCCAAACCAGTTCTGGAGCACTCTGTTGACAAGACTCCTTCTTTCCTTTCACAGTGCAGGGCAGAAACATCAGACGCCCCACAGGAGGTGGAGCCAGCATTTTCAAGGAAAGGCACAGCCCTATTCAGCTCCCAGATGCAACTCCTCCCACCCATCTAGATGCAGATCTCTCTATTCACCACTGGGCTGACTCATTCTGTCTCCTGGAATCCCCCAGCCCTGTCACTCAAAACTCCAGACAAGGAATACACAACCTAGCAGAGGCAGGCCTGAATAGTTAGACAAGAAAATACCTACTTTCTAAAAGTGGTATTTTCAAACACAGAATGATAAAACCAACTTCACTAAAATATGTATTTTATCATTCTGAGTTCAGGCATACTAAACTTGAGTTTCTACCATGTTCCCTGAGTCAGTTAGGATTATAAGATGTAATAATCTAACTGCCCATTCTGGCCTATGGAGAATAAGTAGACTTGCAATAGTGAAAAACGAAAATGGCTTTAATTCACTATTAGGACATGCCACACACACCAGGGCATGTCCTACCTTATACTTACAATGCACCCTGCCCTTGGGCCTACCATAGGAGTGTCTGATATGATGAAAAGGGAAGGTTTAGGGACTGGCAAGTGGGTGCACTTGCCCAGTCAGCATGGCAGTACCAGACTGCACACAGGCTCTGAAATGGCAAGCCTTAGACACACTTTTACAGGCTGCTTCTGTGGGTGGCACAGCCAGTGCTGCAAGCCCACTAGCAGCATTTGGATGTACAAGCCCTGGGCACTCCTGGTGCACTGTACTAGGGTCTGACAGGTAAACCAAACCAGCCAATCATGGAATCACTAATTCATACATTAATTTATAATAGGGAGAGCATATGCACTTTAGCACTGCTCAGCAGTGGTAAAGTGCCCAGCGTCATAAAACCAACAAAAACAGGTCAGACAAAATACAGGAGGAAGGCAAAAAGTTCAGGGATGATCCTGCAAAAAAGGGCCAAGTCCAACAAGCACTCTACCATCTTTTGGCCGCAGGAAACGATCCATGTTAAATGTGTGCTTAACCTAGGATACAAAATTCCAAAGCTGCATGTTAAAGAACAGTACAGGACTGCAATTGTACAGCTTCATGACATAGAGAAGGTTTTTAACTTTGTAGTTTCAAAAAATCTTTTTTTTTTAATCTTCTTATATTATAAATTAAATACATTTGGGTAAAAGAATAATTTTATGGTAAATGGATAAAAGTAATTCCAGCTTATCCAGGGTTTAAGTAGGTGCTCCCAGTATGTATATGCCGTATACCACCGATGAGGCTCTGCAAGTTACTTGTTCAAAGGTTAGTGAGGGCAAACTTAAGCACTGCCCCTTCACCCATCACTCAAAAACAAATGCATACCTTCTTATTCACTTCCTTGGATGTTCCTTCTGCTTAAACAGAAGTCCTCTACCTAGCAATCAATTAGCGGTTTTCCTTGCAATGAAGAGAAATTGTTTAAGAAATATTACTTGCATGTTCTCACTATGTTTTGCATGAGACATCATGAAAGCTCCCCTGAGATCAGAATCATAGTGATGAGCAAGGGAGTGAATAACATGTCTAGAAGTTACCCGTTGCATTATTTTAATGGCAAATAAAATATGCCATGATATGCAAGTTATTAGTTTGAAGCCCTCATGGCTGGTAGGATAGCCATGATCTCCAAGTTAAGAATTTGATTTCTGGCAGGGCCACTTTAGCTTTCCATTCTTTCAAGTTTGTTAAATTGATCTTGCATGTACTTCCTTGCAGCTCCTTCACTTCAATATCCCCCCAAACACAACACACCCACTCTCCTGTAAGAGCCGAGTTTCCTTTACTTTTGCCTTGACAATATTTCAACACCTGTGCAGTTTGTCTGCAGAGAGGCAAAGGATTGGATGAACATGTATTTGGAACAACTTTAGGACCCACTGAAAACCACTATGAGAAACTTGCACTGCCTTTGATTGTCAACTCCAGTGGTTTTAATGGTGGTATTTGAACTGCTTAAGTACGGGCGCATCTCTGACAGACTCAGGAGGTTGCACATGATTTTCATGGGGCCCTGGCATGACTTGGGAATGCAACCACCTGGCCTCAATGCTAGCCCCAACCCCAACATACTATTTAGTCTAACCATTGTACACTTGTACCAGCAAAGTACATTTGAAGCCGGAAATGCACAACTGCAGCAATGAATGTAAATTTTTACCAGTTAATGTACATTTAGAGACCCTAATGGATATTCGTAATGTGCATGCACTACATTACATCAATGCAGTTAGGCGGTTATATATCAGTCAAGGTGTGTTTCAGTAAAATTAAATATGGTTACAGCATTAACTAATTCTGAATGATCACAAAAACTTCACAACACACCATATATTCATTGTTAAGAATATATTAAGGCATTTGTTCAACACTATAATTTACAAAATGCCCTATTGTCACACCAGTGGTGCTCATTCTGTCAATGCCAGATGGATGAAAGGCGGACATTCCCCAAGCTAAGATTTAAGCTGTGCCTGCAGTTTAAACATATGTACCTGCAGAAAGGGTAGTACTGGTGCATAAGTACATATACCCACAAAATGAGCATGTGCCTATCCTGTGCATTATGTAAAATGATGGATACTGTTAGTAAAATGCTTTGCTGCTGAAACATGATGTGAGCTGTAGGTCACAAACTTAAATCCAGCAAGGCAGCCTTCCATCCATCTCACTTAGGTAAACTGAGAATGATTACACAGTCCAACAGTAACACATAAAGGTTCCAGCACTTAGTAACGCCACTGGCGTGTGAAGCTCTGAATAGAAAAAAGCCAGACAGAAACATTATTTTAATCCAGTGTCAGAATGCAACATTTTGTTTGTTAATTTTTGTTGCAAGTTTCAAAAGGCTGTACAAATTTAAAAACAGTGCTGAGATTGACATTTTAACGTCATGCCTGCCTTTATTTACATTTGGCTTGGAATGTAAAGTCCATGCCAAATAGTTTCTTCCATATCACTGTCTGGGTCTCTTGCTCACATAATTTGAGGTGAGCATTCAATCTTTGTTTTTGATTGTGTGTCCGTGAATCTCCTGCAGTTGTTTGGTCTGTGTGTGACTGGAATGGGCTGTTAAAACATTAGCTTTTACACCTAACCCTGGAAACTCTCCTTTGACAAAGAGGGAATGATTAGAAAGGAAACAAAGCTGCCGCAATTAAAATAAAAGTAAATAGTGCATTCTCTCTGTGAACGAGGGCAAGTATGACTGTCTACAGCTTTCAGACCCATCAAGATATTTTGTTCAGCAATATGGCCTGCAGCATCAGCCCGGCACTATGGGGTGGAGGGGGGGGGGGCTGAAGCCCTTTCAGCCCAATGGGCTTTGCGCGCCTGCTGGTTTCCCAGTTCCAAAGTTGACAGCTCTGGATGTAATGCTACATCCTGGGTAGAGGGAGACTGGCAGGCAGAAGCCACTTGAAAGCTTGGCTCGTTATGGGCTCGAGGTTTCAACAGAACCTCAGGCTGGGGTTTCAGTACATTTGTCTTAGAAAGAAGCTACTGCCCATACCTAGGCTCACTGTGATGTCCGGAGGAAATACGGTGGCACTGCAAGGTTTCGGTTCAAACCATAAGTATACATTTTTAAGGATCTACCTCAATACACTTTCTGTCAATGCCATGAGCCCCGAGCAGCTGACTCAGACCGTGACAGTTTTCATATATAAAAAAATTATCCATTACCAAAATTCGTTCTAACACATTGAATACCACATTACCTTTTTCCTATAGAAAAAAAAACAAATTGTAATTACAAAATAAACTAATAAATAAAAACAAAATAAAGAGATAGCATTTCTTCTTAGACTGAATAAACTAGAGAGTAAACAATGAAAACGCATTATGCGAAAACCAAAGATACTGGTCTCTGGCCTAACATAAAGGAGCTAACAAAACTCAACATTTACTTCCTGAACCTAGGAGGCAGACACCTAGAGTGTTTGCTTCTATGGATCAAAGGACTGCCACTCGATTCTGGAACCAACCCACTCAAAGACTTAAAAGCTTTGCTCTAACTCAAATGATTGTAGCACACCTCTCCTCTGGAACCACACATTCCTCTTGGCCATCTCTACTACCAAACTTGACAATTTTTCCTTAATTTACACCAATTGAACCTTTGACCCAGCTGCATTTCCATGTACATTATTCACAAAGCCGATTTGCTGAACTTCTGAGCACTTTTCTATATATACAACAGGTTTTTGATGCAATCTACCTCTCCGTACTCAACCTTTACTTTGCTAACAAGGTTGCGTTCGTCAAAATATTTCTTTTGTTTGAATGAGGTATCAGCAACTCGACTGTTAACCCTGTCATCATGTTTATCCAGCCGAACATCAAATTAAACCTATTCGCTCATCCAATTTGGACAGACTTTCGTAGCTGGCTTCCTCCTCCTAATAGCTCAAACAGGGAGACTTGGGTATTGGAATGTGGACTCATACAATAAAACCATAGCATAGAGCGAACAGCATTCAACACACACACTTTTTCGCAATTGCCCATTGGACGCACTGAGACAACACTTTATTCATTTACTCCACTTGCCCATTGGTCTGGGGATGGTAGAGTGAAGTTCTAAGATTCTTGACATCACCTTCTGTAAGAAAAACATCCATCTCTCTATTCACAAATTGGACCCCATTATCTGAAATAAGGTATTTGGGAAATCCTTCACTAAAAATATCTCCTTTAGAAATTCTATAACAGCCTTAGCTTTGGGTTTCATAACAAGCTTCCCTTCTGTCTATTTTGAGTATAGGTCAACCATCACCAACGCATACGGTAGATGAAAAGGCAAGCAATTAGGCGGGTCAACCAAATCTATGCCAATTTTCTCCCAAGCCCTAGAGGGACACTAAATCGGCTGTAGAGGAGGCTTTCTCACTACCACGTCTTTCTCAGCACCAGCACACAACACACACTCCCTCACAACACCATAAATGTTTGTGTCCAAGGATTACCACCATAAGGTCTGTCTGATCCAGTGTTTCATGACATTTTCCCAAATTGTCCTTCCTGAGCCACCAAAATTAATCTATGCCGGAGACCCTTCAGTGATACTAACTTATTGCCCTTCTTTAGCATACCACCTTCAATGGTGAGCTCATCTTGTATTTTCCAATGAGGTTGAAACGGATACACAAGGGATTGCTATGCCGGCCAGCCCGTACTCACATAAGAAGTAACCAACTTAATAACTTCATCACTAATCATTTCTGCTCTCCACTCTTCTTCAGACATTGCATGCTGCTCTTCCAGATTCATTGCTGCAATCAAACAATTTTCATCCACACCTTCTTCCTCTTCATTGGTACTGCCATCAGAAGAAACAAACCTAGACAAACAAGTCAGCTTGGACGTTTTTAGCACCCTGAAAGTGCTACATTTCAAACTGATATTGCAATGACTTTGAAGTCAACCTTGCAATTCTAGGGGTTTGTTCCTTGATTTTCTCGCCAGTTAAGAAGAAGTAGTTTATGATCAGTACAAATTGAAAACTTTGTTCCCCAAATGTATGGTTGTAATTTCTGTACTGCCCACCAGCATACAAGCAACTTTCTCAATTGTCAAGTAATGACTTTCTGACTCCCTCAGGATCCTTGACGCATAACAAATTATATTCTCTACTAAACTTGGGTCAGTACTGCACCCAGACTTTGACTGCATACATCAATAGTAATACAGCACTAAAGCTCTGGATTAAATGGTCTCAAAATCCTAGACCCTGCCAATTGTTTTTTGTCTGCTCAAACAAATCCTGGCACAAGGAAGACCACTTGAAAAATACACTCTTCTTCAAAAGAACTGTTAAAGGTTTTATATGAACTGCATAATCAGGGATGAAACCGGAAGAGAATTCACACATATACATAAATAACTTCAGCCCAGTTTTATCGGTCGGTGGTTGTGCATCAATAATGGAACTAACCAGGCCTGGTCTTGGTTCAATCCTATCCCCTGAGACAATGTGTCCAAGATATTTTACCCTTGTCTTTCCAATCTGACACTTCTCTAATTGCTAAGCAACCCCTTTTCCATAAAGAATAGACAACAGTTGTACTAGAATCGCTTCATGCTCCTAGTTTGTTACTGCAAAAATCAGCACATCGTCCTGAAAAATGACTACACCTTTTACATTCTTGAGTAACTGGTCCATAATTCTTTGGAACATGAATGCCGCGGAGGCTAATCCGAATGCCATCATACAGTACTGGAAAGTACCTCTAAGGTGACACAAAAGACGTGAGTGTCTAGACTATGGTTCCAAAATCACCTGATAATAGGCAAATGCTAAGTCGAGTTTGGAAAACCATCTTAGTTCAATTATTCCCCTCTCACACTACTGTAGAAGTTCCTTTTCAAGGTCTTCTCTAATGGAAAATGAGACATTTCCCACTTTGTGCTTTATAGGAATAGATCCTTCCTTATCATTGATTTTGTGTTTGAACCCCTTTATGGCTCCCAATTTGTCTGAAAATACTTTTGGGAACTTGGTAGTAATATTTAAAACCAGACTTTCCTCAACCACAGACACCTGATATTTAATAGCCGCTCTCAATACTATTGTGAAATGGCCTCGGTGGAGCCCACCTAGGATACACAACCCCTTGACTGCCACATTGACCTAGCCCAAAAATGTTCCTGTCCCTGAAAACTAAAACATCTTTAAAGTACCCAGATAACTCAATGTGTCTCCCCTCGTACGGAACTGGTGCACGGTCTGGAGGTTCAAGAACTCTTCCTGGCCACAATTCATTAAACACTTCCTGGGTTATCATTGAGATTCTGGCCTGAGTCAAGTAACAGCATAACTGTTCTGTCACCTACAATTATATCAGCATACAGATCCACACAATCAGCTGGGTCACCAGAACACACATTGTCTCAAACCACCAAAATCATATCTTGTAGATCTTCTTGTAATTTTTACGAATGCTCATCACCCACATCTTCACCTAAATTAGCTACCACATTGTTCCCTTTGTTAGACATGCTAGGCTGGCTCTGACATACCTTTGCAAAGTGCCCCACTTAGTTACAATTTCTGCAAATGACATTTTTAGCAGGGCACTGTTTCCCAGACCTGAAATGTGGGATATGTCCACATCTAAAACAGACATTGGACCTCTTTAAAAAATCATTAGAAGATTTTTCTTTGTTCTTACAAGACACACCTTCTTTTATTGTATTTCTACTTTTCATGCAAACATTTCCCTTCACCTTATGTTTCTTTTCTTCAAGTTCTTTAACAGATAACTGCGATGTCTCTATGCTTTTTACAATGCGCAATTTTTCATTCAGCATTGATCGTTAAGAGACAACGATTTCTGTTGGATTGACTTGTTAGTGCAATGGCAAATAAACCGATCACAGACAAGTTGATCAGTAAAGTTTTCATAACTACAGTCTGCAACCAACCGCTTAAGTGCTGACACATACTTATCGATATTTTCACCACTAAGCTGCTTCCTCATCAGAAACTTATGTTGCAACACTTGGTTGGACACTGAAATGTTTTTCTAATTTCTTAATAGCTTCTGCAAATTTATCCACCTTCTGGGAGACGGCATGTCCAGCGCAAAGAGGACGCCAAGATGGCCGGAGGAGGCATAAATACCTCCCCACCTCCTCTGCGTGCCGGAAGTGACGCGTCTGGTAAGGGGTTTCCTCCTCGAGTCCCACATTACAGTGGGGGTGGGGAAGTGCCCAAATGGCACTAAAGGGCTGCCCGTTTAGGGTGGCCCCCTGTGGTGGCCGCGGGCAGCCGCACAGTCCCATTATGGCAGCACAACCCACCCACACCACAACAGAGTATGCATGCATAAATAAATACACAACACAACTTTTGTTTGGGAAAAATATTGCTGCAGCTTTATTTCATGCAAAAGTATGCAATATGGTGGGTTATCTTGAGGGCAATCCACTGGCAGGCAGCTGTACCAACCTAAGCTGCCGTGCCCGCCTGATGAGCCAAGCACTGTGGAGAAACCAATCAGCACTACCCTTATGGGGGTGATCCCCTTACTGGATCACGTGACACATTGGTCCCTCATTACTCACGCCCCATTCAGGGCGGAGCGTAGCAAGGCAAGCCCCTGGTTGTTCAGGCCCACAACCGTCCGAAGGACTAACGGGGCGCCAACGTGGTTACTCCAGGACTCTCCCCTGAGGCTCCTGGGATTTGGCTCTGGCTCCCCTATTGTGCTCTTGCAGAAGTACCCTTCCATACCCATATGCTTCCAGATCGCCCTGTAACTCCCCCACAGCTCTGGAAGCGGCCACCATCGCCTAAAGAGCCCCCCACCAAAACAGTTCCTTTCTCACTACAACCTGCAATTTCCCGGGCCTCCTTCATGTCCAGTAGGAACAGATCCAAGTGCACCCCAACTTTGTCAAAATAACCTTGGGTGTATGCCCGGCATAGCTGATGCCTGATGAAGCCAACGCCTCTTGCTCTGCGAACTTGCGCATGGAGCGGTTTATCCTTCTCTGGGAATGTACCAGTGCCTCGCATGACCTGCAAGGATGTGATGGCCTCCCAGGAGGGAGCTCTCCTCTTAAACATCGCTATATTCCTACAAGTTGATGTGGCTTCCACCTCCTGCAACCTGTAGTTGCAGTCCTTCTACCATGTTGGGCTTCCTAACACCGTTTCCCCAATTTATGGAACAGCAGCACACTTGCTTAGAAGACCGCTTACACAACCAGCCTATATACTCTGGCTATGCGGACGGGGCATTTCGTGCATCACTGAAGTGATCCGTAACCCGCCCTGGGAGCAGAGTGCACCTACTTTGTTGAATTGGGCCAGAAATGTGCACAGCCCTTTGCGATTAATAAACCCTGGCGAACAAGACTGTTTGGATAGCGCACACTATTGCAGTCACAGCAAACAAGTGTAGTGACAACTTACTCCACCTACCATGCTTACTTAACTAAAGCTCGCTCACAGAAACACACATACCTGCTAACCAGCTGTGACCCTTGATGCTCAACCCAGCTAATGACCTAGTACTTGGTTATTTCAGGGAATAGTGCCTCCCCCAAGATAAACCGCACGTGAGCATATGGCCTTACCTACTGGGCTGAAGTGCAGTGTGTGCTCTAGAATTGTAAGCAATGGTGCTCCAAACACATTTCCAGCCGCTCTTGGAGCCACGGCACACATTCTGACTTAACCAATTGACACATGCCACCTGTCTAACTTGCCGCTTTGAGATTTTTTTATCTTAACACCACCCTCTTGCGGATACCGGTGCACAACGTCTATAGGTCTTGCCCCCACTCTAATTTATGCAGTTACCTGCAATGTACCCTTCTGCCCCTGTATGGGCCTGTATCTACCCTGTAACATTGCAAATCCCACTGCACTCACATTCTCTGGCAGTCCGGTGGGGGAGAGGGGTCCTTATAATTGGTTCTGCTACATTGCCCTGCCTTAAAGCCCGCAAGCACCCTCGTCTGACAGCAGACTATCAGCTGTGTCGCCGGTGCAATGTCCGCAACCTGGTGCAAGACGTCCCGTTCTATACCTCTGCTAACAGACTACCTTCCATGAGGCTGGAGTGTACGGATGTATGTTGTGCCTCTGACCATAAGAACCTTGGTTTGATTTGGCAGGGATCACATTGTTGCCTGTCACTCTCAACATAGTGGCAAAGTGTTGTTCTTTTGCATTCTACCCTGCAGTGTGTGCCTGGTACTATCCTAGACACCCTCTGAGTGCCAACTAGTTTTACCCAAGATGCAGAGCACTAGACCTGGTACACTTGGTTACTTCGGACTTTAATTCCTAGTAGTCTATGTATTGTATTGTATAGTACTCTTATATAGCGCGACTGCCACCCTACGGGTATCCTGGCGCTTTTCGAGAAAAAACCCAATCAGATGGAAACAGCAAATTGAAAGGCTGGATGGTGGGCGCCAGGGTCTCAGACTCTGGTGAATACCCATGCCTTTAGACTCTTTCTGAAGAATATCAAGGAGTCGGCTTGCCTGATGTTCTGGGGCAGCTTGTTCCATAGGCGGGATGCTACTGTGAAGAAAGCTCTACCTCCCATCCTGGATCTCTTGAATCTGGTGGTAGTTGCCAGACTTAGACTGGAAGAACGAAGAGACCTAGTGGGCTTGTACCATGTGAATCTTTCCTGCATTGGTAGAGGACCCGTACTGTGTAACGCTCTGTAGACAATGCACAGAGATTTGAAAGTAACTCTGTCCCGTATAGGCAGCCAATGAAGGTCTCTCAAGGCCATTGTGGTAGAGGAGCTACGTGGTCTATTGAGCGCCAACTTGGCCGCTAGCGACTGGACTCTCTGCAGCCCCTGCAAGATGTATAAGGGGGCGCCCAGGTATAGGGAGTTGCAGTAATCCAGTCTAGCCAAGATTGTGCTCCTTACCACCAGAGGTCTAGTCTCATCGGGCAGGAGGGGAAGAATCTGTCTGAGTGCTTTTAGCAAGCCAAAACAGACACTAATTGTTTTGTTAGTTTGCGAAACCATTTGAAGGTTTTCATCAAACAGTACTCCCAGATTCCGCACGGTCTTTACTGGGACGCAGGGATCGGCTCCCGGCGAAAGCCTAAGCTCGCACGGTAGCTGTTGATTCAGTTTGACCGTCGAGCAATAGACTACCTTCATTTTCCCCTCGTTAAATTGAAGGGAGTTTGCTTTAAGCCAGCCGGAGACCAGACACATGCATTCCTGGAATGTGTCCATGGACACCGCATGTTTCCCTTCCAGAGAGAACACCAATTGGGTGTAGTCAGCGTAATTAATCAAATTGATCCCATAAGATTTTATAATAGGGATCAAAGGCTGCAAATATATATTAAAAAGGATAGGGCTGATCGACGAGCCCTGTGGCACTCCATGGTGGACCGGGGACTTGAGGGAGGTAGCCGAGTGGATGTCGACCAGCCGCCTGAAGCTGAACTCGGACAAGACGGAAGTCCTCATCCTGGGATCCTCGCCCTCCACCTGGGACGACTCCTGGTGGCCCCCCGCCCTGGGCACCGCACCCAAACCGACAGACCACGCACGCAACCTGGGCTTCATCCTGGACTCCTCCCTCTCCATGACCAAGCAAGTCAACGCCGTCTCCTCGTCATGCTTCAACACCCTGCGCATGCTACGGAAGATCTTCCGGTGGATCCCCACCGAGACCAGGAAGACTGTCACCCAGGCACTCGTCACCAGCCGACTGGACTACGGCAACGCCCTCTACGCCGGAACCACCACCAAGCTCCAGAAGAGACTCCAACGGATCCAGAACGCCTCAGCCAGACTCATCCTCGACATCCCACGACACAGCCACATCTCCGGACACCTAAGAGACCTGCACTGGCTCCCGGTCAACAAGAGAATCACCTTCCGTCTCCTTACCCACGCACACAAAGCTCTTCACGATCAAGGCCCGAGCTACCTCAACAACCGCATCAACTTCTACGCTCCCAAACGACACCTCCGATCAGCCAGTCACGCCCTCGCCGCCGTCCCCCGCATCCGAAGAACGACAACAGGAGGAAGGTCCTTCTCCTACCTGGCCGCCAAGACCTGGAACTCCCTCCCGACCCACCTGCGCCTGACCCAAGACCACCTCGCCTTCAGGAAGAAGCTCAAGACCTGGCTGTTCGGGCAGTAGCAGCACCCCCCCCCTAGCGCCTTGAGACCCTCCGGGTAAGTAGAGCGCTCTATAAATGCCTATGATTGATTGATTGATTGACGGAGTCATGGTCACTACCTGTTGTCTACCAGATAGGTATGATTGTAGCCATTTCAGAGCCTTGCCTTTCACGCCCAGTTTCTCCAGTCTACTTAGCAGAACTGCATGGCTAACCGTGTCGAATGCTGCCGACATATCCAACGGCACAAGTACTGATGAGTTACCGTTGTCAGCTCGCATTCGCAGAGTGTCCAACATGGTTGCTAATGCAGTTTCTGTCCCATGGCCTGGGCGGAATCCAAACTGATCCCTATCCAATAGACAGTTATCTTCCAGATATCTTGACAAGGACCTGCTAACAGCCTTTTCCAAAATTTTTATAGGATAGGGCAGAAGAGATATAGGCCTAAAGTGGGCTGGGATTGTTGGATCCAGCGAGGGCTTCTTGAGTAGAGGAGTTACCACTGCCTGTTTCCATACCTCCGGCACTACTCCTTCCTCCAGGGATTGGCAGCAAATCAGACGCATCCAGGGAAATAGCTCTGGGCCATACTCCTTCCAGATCCTATGAGGAAGGGGATCTAAAGGGGACCCAGAGGATGTGCTGAGCGCCAAGCTGGTGAAGAGCTCGTCTGTGAGAGGAGGAAAGCTCTCCATAGAGGATACTACCAGTGGTTCCTCCTCTACCTTCTGAGGTGGTACGTCCTGACAGCTAGCCTCACCCTGAGCAAACCCCCCCACAATTTTGGCGATCTTTTCTTCAAAGAAGACGGCGATTTCGTCGCAACGTTTTTGAGTTGCAACCACCTTATTGCTCATGCAGGCGGGGTTAGAAAGGTCTCTTATAATATTAAAGAGAGTTTTTGTGCTGTTCGGTGATTGGAGTATGGCAGTGGCATAAAAAAGTGCTTTTGATTTGACAATGGCCCCTTTATATTTAGCCTGCGCTATCTTTAGCAGTCTCCTATCAGACTCTAAATATAGTCTTCGCCACTTCCTTTCTGCCTGTCTACACTGATTACGTAGTGATTTCAGCTCCTCACTGAACCAGGGGGCTAAGGATTTGCTTCTGTTCTTTATCTTTTTCAGGGGGACAAGTTTATCGAGGGTCTTGGTGATATGGTTACAGTAGACGTGGTAGTTCTGGCCCACCGACTCATCTGGATCAAAAGGTGTCTGATTGGTAAAGATAAAATTTGTTTTGTCCTTTGGTAGTTTGGACGAGTCCCTCCCTTTTGGTGGGTTACAGGGCAAACATTTGTATTCACCTGGAAAGGTACCGTGATCTGAAAGTGAATCAGGGAGTGGTCAGTCCAACATTGGGGTAAAATACCAATCACCTTTGTCTCTGTCTGGTTTGCGAACACCAGGTCCAGTGCGTGTCCGCCTAAGTGGGTAGGTTCCAATATCAGCTGATCAAGACCACAATTCTCACATATATATTGTAAGTCCTTCAAGTGACTCCCTAGGGTCCCATTGTCCCATAGGTTAAAGTCCCCCAGGAGCAACAGTCTGGAATGGGTCAGAGCAAGGGCGGCGATAGTATCAAACAGTGCCTGGTACTGCGTGTCCAGGCCAGGTGGTCTATAGCAGATCATACCAGTTAGTATCCTTCCTTTAGTTTCTTGGAGGGTAAAGCCCATCAGTTCTATCGCTGCAACATCGTCAACCTGTAAGGGGGTGAAGTTCCACCTGTCCTTATAGATCACCCCGACACCCCCCTCTTCCCTGGGACCTGGGTTTGTGAAACATCTTATACCCATCTGGGCAGGCATAGCCCAGCTCAACAGAGGAGTCCGCACTGGCCCAGGTCTCTGTAATGAAAAGGGCATCCAGATCCATATCTTCCAACAGGTCCGACACCTCCTGATGGTGTTTGACCAGGGATCTACTGTTAATCAGACCACACCCCAAGGTAACAGAGGTATGTGATAGATCTTTTTGAGGCCCGCCCCTTACCCTCTTTCCTATATTCAATAAAGCCTCCCTAGAATACCTTAAACTGGCAGCCCTTGTGGTGCTCGGCGCGGCCGGCGCACGGACGGGCACAGACGGGCTTATCTCTGGCGCATCTCCGGCGCGTCGCTGCGCTCATTCCCTGTGTGCCTGCATTGGTCTGCTTAAATAGATAAGCAGTTGCAGGCGACCCAACCACTAGAGCGCTAACAAAGATGGCGCTGGGGTAGATAGTATTCCCCGAAACCCGCTAAAGCAGCGGAGTGCGTTTGAAGTAATTTTTATGGTGCGAGTGAGAGGACAACAGTTAAAAAGGTATTTAAAAACAGCAAATACAATTACGAAGTCCCGCTAAATTTCCTGATGTAAATTTTAATTCCCTGTACCTTGTGGCAACAACAGTACTTTTAGCAGCAATAGAACAGAAAACAAGTAAAAAGTTAAGTAGAGCTCGTGCGAGCACCACCAGCACACAGCACTTTCAGCAGAGACTGTGTTTTTCCAAGATGTGTTATGTGTTATGCCCTACTCCTTTTAAGCCTTTTTCAAAGCAGTTAACCCGCTCACACAAGAGAGCCGTTGGTGGCAAGTCCAGTATAACCTGTACATGGAATTTAAATTCCCCTAACAACTGCACTGAGGGCAGGCCACCCTCACTGTTACTGGTGTCTGACTAATCGGCCCTTGGAGGCCGTGGCAATACTGCCCGGTCAGCAAGTGAGCCCACTGTACAGGTGTAATTTAGTAATTTGTGGCGCAGACAACCGCAGGTGCCTAATACTGGGTTGTGTGTATGCTGCCCAGGAACCTAAGCTATAGGCTTGGTGTGGATGGGTTGTTAACAATGCCAGGCAATAAGTGTACTACCTTTGACAAACCTCTCCTGACCGGCATCTATAACCTTCTTAACATATTTAATGGTTTTGCCACATGGCGCCCTTCTGATTGGTGATACGGAACCTCCTACCCAGCTTAAGCTGACAGTCCTGCGTTGCCATCACACCACCTGTGTATCTTGAATCACCCTCCTGTGTCACCTAACCTCGGTTCTAGAGTGCACTTAATCTGAGCCGTTGACCAGTCAATTTCACAGACCTCTTTGATTGCTAGACCCTGGTGAACACAGTAATGGTGTCGGATCTGGTTTGAAACAATATATGCATTGTGCTCTCTATTTGAGACAACTCACCCCTTCAGGGAGTGACAGCTGCACAGGTGCCTACACAAGTCACGCAATAGACAAGTTGGCCCCGACTACCTTGTGTTCTGGTGCCAGATTTGGAAAGAGCCTTGCCTCCACTTGCTGCCCCCTGGGAAACACACAATGCCCATGCTCGGGCTGCGACGCGGTGTTGCCCTCGTGTAGCATTGAACCCCTGGTCAAATAAGAGTGCCAATTCCAACTAATTAAACCTACACCTTGACAATGGGTGGAGCCTAGCTCTCCCCAAACTTCTGCTGTTGTAATCCATTGTCACGCCTCCTGTTCAGTTCAATGTAGTAATTTATGGCACTGACAACCACAAGGGCTTAATACTGGGCTGTGTAAATGCGGCCCAGGGTGACCTTAAACAATTGGCTTGGTGTGGATGGGTGCCAACTTTACCTGGCTTAAGCGAAATCCCTTTGACAATCACTCCTAACAAGATGTGCCAATGCAGATAGAAGCAAGAGTTATCCAGCCCGCCTTACTTCCTGTCCCATTTATCTGAGTAAATTAGTGAAAGATGCACATTTGAACTGGCAGCTGATACTGTTAATTACGCCTGCCAATGCTCTGCTCAGAGCAGCCCGCCAGACAATGGCTTCCATTGAAAGGTGGTGCCAACAGACCTCCAAGCACTTACGGCGGTACCTCTGGTTAGGGCTCTAATCTAACAGATGCCCCTTGCATCGGATACTGCCTCTGGCAGTAAGGCGCTCAGTGCTACTGATGCCTTGGCGCTTCCTGACCCACAGCCAGCTCACCCTGCAAGAATCCGCTTGTGACTGGGACTCAACAGTGCGGTGAAAGCACAAGACATCCTACCCTGACCTTAGCTCTTCACCAGGCTCCCATGCAAGAGCCCTCCACAAACCTTGTTGCCTAAAACATTCATCCAGTGGGGCGGTTGGGAATGGACTGTAATCCACTCCTAGGCATTCTATACCCATGTTGTAACCTGAGTTTCTGATTGGCTGGGGTATACACCTAAGCCTGGCCGAACCCACCTCTCTAGTCGGGAGAAGGGAGCACACACTTAGGCTGACACCTGCCCCTCCCCCCGAGGTGGCTAGGGAGAAACTTTTGCTTATCCCAGAGGCAGTGTAAATGTAATGTGCCAACCACATCCCACAGTGGCACACTACAGGAGACTCCATACCAGTTTATTTTAATTACCCTTCATATCGTCTATACAAGAGAGAATTAGTACCATCTGCCCCTATTACCCTGTGCGACCAAACCTCATCATGAAAGAAATATTGATGGATTCGAGACATGGCGCCATCCAAACTACTGAATTAAAATTTGGCGAGAATAGTTCTTTGAAAAAAAAGCACTGAATGAATCGCTCATCCAAGTCAAAGGACATTTCAAACCACTTTGGTCTGCCTTGCTGAGAAGGATGGAGCAATGCCCATTATTGGTATTAGTGAATGAAGGCATTATTCATTAATGTGCAGCCAAGTGAGAAACACTGCACTCAAGTGGCCTTGCCACTTTATGGCACCCTGGCCGCACAAATTGGTTTAACGCACCAATAATCAACCCCAACCTGACTGAGCGGCCAAAACAACTCGCAGGGCCATGTCTGACACTGCCCAGGGCGGGCCCCACTCCCAAACGTGCATTCTGATGGCGGGCCTGCTACTCATGCACAACGCAATGTCGCCTCTCTCTGTAACAGCACATTACTCCCCCCCTCGCCCCCAGCAAACCCCACTACCAACAGAGAAGGCAGGGGGCAGCGGTAAACTGACTACCCGTGGGCATCCTGCCCAAAGATAGCGTCTCCAAGGGACCATACAAACTGCCCGAGGGCACAGACTCACCGGTGCACATGACCAACACTGCCGATTCGATGAATGCTATGTGGGCGGGAGACAGCCCTTAGCCTCAAAATCGATAGCTGTGGTTGCGCACCACATACATTTACTCGACCACTTCCCCTTGGAATCATGCGGTGTATTTACAGTTAAAGGGGAGGGGGTCTAAACGTTTTAGGGGGATAGTTACTGAGTTCAAATCTCATACCCCCTCCCTTCAGCTGCAACGCCAAGGCAAGCAAAATGCCGCTACGTTCCTCCCCGGGCACCAGCTGACCGTTTGCAGGCCACCCTAGCCTCCAGCAAACCCGTCCCACACCCAGTGTTGTATCAACGTGATATTCTGTGTTTAGCAATTCAGATTTCCCTTCGTACTGTATAATCACAGGAGCGCTCTTCCAGTTTTCCTCGAAAACAACATCCAATATCAGTCTGCCCGATGCCAAGTGCCTCTTGCACCTGGCCGAGAGCGCCGAACACGCCTCTCTCTCGGCTGTAAATGCACTTGGGATGCCTGCGCTTCCTTCAGACTCTTTTGGCAACTTTTGACTACGTACCAGCGGTTGTGTCCCCGGCTGCGCCTGCCAAATTCAAAGCACACCCGCATCGGGATACCTCTGCCCACCGGTCCCACAGACCTGCATGTCCTGAAGACGCCCGGAGGAATTACTTAGTCACACACCCAACGCCCTCAGTCATGGCAAGTTGACCCCTTCACTCAGGGCCGGCGCTAGGCATGGGCAGCATGGGCAGCTGCCCAGGGCCCCCGCGCCTGCTGCCAGCCTTGGGGCCTCGCGCCTTTAAGGACTCCAGAGTTCCGAGGCCCAGGGGGGCCCCTAAGAGATTACATTTCTTCTTTTTTTATCACTCTCCCCTGCAATCCTGTCTCTGTGGGCCTAATGGCTGCATCTGCATGTCGAAGACAGTGATTAGAAAGTTAATTAAAGCGCCCTTGCCTGGGAAGTGTGCCCTGCCCCTGTATGAATGAAAGGCAGAATATCCTACTAGGCGCAGAACAAAAGAATGGTGGCGCATCACAATGGAAACTCCTCACCTAGGACAAGTGGAAAGGGAGCAGGGGGTGAATAACAGGGTTAAAATAAACAGAATAAAGTAGGGGGGGGGTGGAGCAGATAGGTGTGAGTATGGCAATGAGACAAGAGGTGCATGCAGAGGAGCAGTATCAGCATGCAAAAGTGGATGGAGCAGAGTTTAAAGTCTGCTGGGTTACTAGAGTCTTAGACCTGGTATTAAATTAATATGGGCATTGAAAAGGGCCCTAACTTTTCCTGCAAAAACAATAATCTAGTGTCTGCAAAACAAATGAAAGTTCAGAAAAGCAGGTGATGAGATGGGCCGCTCTCCATTTTTGCAGTCACCCTCAGAGTGAAAACACAAATCTGAACTCTGCAGCAGCACAACTCTCTGCTGCCTTTAATGCAACTTCAACAACACTCGTTATAGTTCTTTCACAGCCTCATCATGTCAGAACTGGAGCATTTTCGATATTATATACAAGGAAGCCATAGATGTTGCTTGTTTATCGTATGCAACTGATAATCACTGACAAAGCCAATAGTACTGGCATGTTATAGGTGCAATTTTACTTGTCGTAATATTTATCTGGAGGCAATGACAGAAGCAGCAAAATACCAGTTCGGCGGCGCACTATGCAAAGTACAGATTTATATAGCTTAAACTTTTTTAAGCCACTCCCTTAACTACATTAGCCATGCCCCTTTGAAAGACCCCCCTAGTTTTTTCATCCCACTGAAAGCCCTGCTGTCAGGTCAGTATGTTGGCCATTTTTTTGGCTAGTTGTTGACCTGCTTTATGGTCAGGTGAGCCAGTTTTTACTGTTGATTTTCATGATATTAAAGCTTTTTTGCCTGCAGAAAACTAAAATCAGTGCAGTCTTCCATACCTTACAAAAAACTTACACAGCAGGGCTTTACAAGTTTAAAACTGCCCTAGTTTGCAAACATGAGCCACTTTTCTAACTAACTCACTAATGGGGGCCCCTTTTATTATGGTACTGGGGCCTATTTTCTTTCCCAGTCTGATGCTGCATGTTAGGCAGGGCCACTGGAATAATGCGATTGTGCAGCGATTTCTGCACAATTATGCATTTGACGCATTTGCCACATAATCCATCATCTGCTGCATAATCTACAAATTTTAACAACAAAATTGCTTTCTATCTCAAACGGTTCAAAAGTTACTAAAAACGCAGCAACACGTCTTGCGCATGTGGGAAGGCCCTTTGAAAAGCTGGAATAGTCAACTTCCTATTTCTCACAGCTAAATTTGGGTGTTATATTGGTACTAATGGGGTGCAACCGGTTCCCAGACAGTGTTACCAAGTTTAAAAATGGCAAAAAAATGAAGTAATACTATTTCAAAATGTGCCGGATTATGCCGCATAATTTGCATTTTCATGCCGCATAATTTACTCACCCTGCCACATAATTCCAGTGGTCCTGATGTTAGGGTAAAACAATGCAGTGATTTTGTTCCTGTTTATATTTCACATGCTTTAATTAATCTTGCTTTCTTCAAGAGTGCTAGCTATTTTCAGCATGTGTGTTTCTGTATTTCATTTCACAGCATATTACTCTTGGATGATGCACCCTTTGTACTGTCGCCTCCAGGTGTATATAACAGGCTACAGTTGAGCACTTCGGAGTTGAGGATGAAGGCAGTACAACTTTCACATTATGCCTGTCTGTGGGTCAAAAAGGTGTTCAGGTTACATGATCATTCAAAATATGGCCTCTCTGCAGAGCCCAAAGAGCAATGGTCCTGCATTCCATTTGTGATTCTATGCAAATGTGTGTGAAAGAGCTACTTATTGGTCAACGCAAAAAGGTGAAAGGAAAATAATTTATTGTTGTTGCTCATTTAGCTTAAACAGCTAACAACTATTGACAAAACCCAGTCAAGGGTGTGCAGTTTGGTTTAATTTTAATTATAAAAAAAACCAAAAAAACTTTCTTTAGCCGGCCCGATCCGATTCCGCGTGGTCTCTGCTTAGGGGCCTCACATATTCCTATTCTGCCTGGGCCCCACATATCCTAGGACCCGCCCTGCCTTCACTGTTCACGATAGGATTGTGGGACCTATTTGTTTTCCCGTTAATGAGCATGGAGAGTGTAGTCGGCCTGGAAGCTGTACAGTTGTACCAGACATCCAACATATCCTTGGAAAAAACGTAATAAAAGCTACCCTGAAGAACAATGGACCACAAACAAGACTTACCCTGCTGAACCTCTTGCAGGGGTCAGAGATGAGTGCTCCTGCCCACTCGTTCACCCGGCCTGGCTAATATCCTGGGCCCACGTCCCCTCTTTAAAATCCAAGATGGTGCCTAAGCCCCGGACCGAGCTGCATGCCACCCAACAACGTTCACTGTCCCCCACAGCTCTCAGCTGTTTGTACGAGCTCTAAAGTACCCTCCGGCACCCAGTGTCTGGCCCCACACATGAAGGAAACATGCTGATGCGAAGCAAACGCATGAGGGGCATGAACCTTCAGGGCAGCTGGGCACCGCCAGGTCAAAGATATAACGCCCTATAGGGCTGAGGCTCAGCGCCGTCAACCTTGCAAATCGTGGCTCAAGGCCGGGGGGGGGCAAGCCCAGGCTGATGTTACACCAATCAAACCGCGCCGCGGAGTCCGGGCCAACAATACCCGACATGAACCAAAAGCTAAAGTACTGTGCCCCTCTGTCCAGTGGCGGCTGCGAGCCCCAATGGCGTGGCGGTCGGGTGCATCTACAGATGGACATGGTTGATATGTCCCACGGATATTTTACTGGCACTGTAAAACGTAACCACAGACGCCCTAATACACAATTTCTATTATATAATGAACAGGCATAACAAGTAAGCAGTGACCTTTAGCTGAGTAATCCCCCGAGGAGAGGGCAACCTCATTAGCTACATTAACAGACACCATAACCGAACCACCTAAGACTGCTCAGCTCACCTCAAACATTCATAACCAATTCTGCCTGCCTCTGCTCATCGCGCTGCCAACTTTTTTAATCACAGGATGTTAGGCTCGAACCTGCTTCCTCAGTCGAGGGTCGGCTGTTGTAACATAGGCCAACTCCTCGCCCACCACTTGGTGCCCGCGGGCAGACATCTGAGCATTTGCACCAACCCCAAGAGTTGTGCCACCACCTCCCTGATTACGACCCGCCGCTTCTTCTGTCTCCAACAAGGCCGCGGGCTGCACCCAGACAGAAAACCACCCATTAGGTGCGCTGCATGTCTGCCACTGTTTAAGGACAGGGGCGAGCATTAATCAGTCACCCGGTGAGCCACCGCCATCACTTCGGCGCCTCCACACCATGACCAGTAGCGGGTGCCGATGTCCTCCGCAATCGCTGTAGACACGGCAAGTAAACCGAGATGGCCGCCCCTTTAACCCCACAAGGCGCTGCATATTAGCACCCAACCAGCAGCGGACCAAAGTTGGAGCTGCTGCTGGCAGTCAATATGTGCCGGGAGGATGGGGGGCTCATAAGTGCATAACCTCTGTGCCCCACCGGCAAGCGAACCCTGGGGAGAGATGTGGGAAGGAGGGCTAGGGAGGGTAAAGGCTGACTCACCACCATGACGGCGGCGAGGACCAAGGTGCAGCTGGAAAGTGTGTCCAGCGGGGACTCATGCCGGTCGATTGCGTGGCTGAGTGCTTTGAGTTCACATAGGGGGGTGCCCGCAGTGGGATATTCCCCCCGGCAAACACCCCTGTTGCCCTACAGTCCTGAGGGCTTCAGTGGGCCGTGCTGTGGAAAATGACAGGGCGCTAGAGAGTGCAACCCCCTAACAAGGCCCTCTAGGGTGGCGGGGGCTATGCAAGCCCCTAACCTCCTCTCCATATAGGGAGACCCGAGCGACCTCACACGACAACGCATTGGACCAGCACAACCAAGGCACAACCATGCGTTACATATTCCGAAATACCCCCAGCCAGGCCAGAGCCCCCCCTCGGACAAGAGTGGAAGGAGGGGCTCGGGAAGTGTTGCTCAGCAACCCGCAGGCCGTGGCCAACTGTGGGGACTAACACTAACCTCTCTTTCGGCAATGTGCAGACCCGACCAGGACACAAGGATGGGAAGGAGAACACGACCTCCAAACCCAGTCCCAGGGACAGGCCAACGACGCAAGACAAACAGTCTAGACGGCGTGTCTGGCGCACAGAGGACGCCAAGATGACCGGGGGAGGAATAAATACCTCCCCATCTCCTCTGCGTGCCGGAAGTGACGCGTCTGGTAAGGGGACTCCTCCTCGAGTCCAGCATTATAGTGGGGGTGGGAAAGTGCTCAAATGGCACTAAAGGGGCAGCCCGTTTAGGGTGGCCCCCTGCGGGGCCGCGGGCAGCCGCATATGGCTGCTTTACAGTAATCTTAGTTCCTTAAAATTTGAACAAACAACTGAAATCAACGAGTTACCAAAAAAAACTCTTGAAAACACAGAAAATCACCTCACGTTTTGAAGTGTAAAGTTGATGAAAATTATGAAAACTCCGATCCAATTTCCTCTCCGCCCGTACAATGGAACTGTGAAATCCCACTTCGCCTAGGATGGTTGCCAAAATTATGTGAGTGACGCGCAAACACAAATTTGTGTAACCACGCTCCAGCCTCCCAAAATGGCCGCCTATGCTGATGACAGCAATCAGTTGCTACAAGCAGATGTTTCAATGACAACTAAAATATGCGCACTTGCTCAGGACTCAGTTGCCAATACTTTCAACATAGCAGCCGTGCGTACAACGCGTTTCAACTATGTCCAACTCAGGGAACACTGATGTAGCTGAACCACACCAGCACTTCCTATGGGGCGCTAACATATGCACAGAATAATATTATTTTTCCTTTCTTTACTCTATACGTGCACAATGCGCAGATACATTGGACTCAGTTTGAATTGTCGCAAACCCCAGAAAGCGACCTCAAAGCTGGCGCCCTGTACTATAACATAAAACACTTTCAGTATTTGAAAACTGCCCTTATCGTTCCATCGTGGGTATCGTAATTAAGGTAATAAAAGACGATGTGCAGAAAACTTCTCTTCTTGTATGGAGTGTATTTATTTCACCTTCAACGCTCAGCGCCTCTCACATAATAATAATAATACAAACTGTCAACCCCAACTGTCAAATCTCAGAACCCTCGGACATAAACATTTGGGGCTCATGCCCATTCACCAATATGTAGAAGGGAATGGAAACAGGTAAGAGAAAGGGAGGTAGAGAAAGCGGGGCAACGAAGGAAAGGAAAGGAAAAACCTACTAAGTTTATTCCGTAAAAGTGTTAAAACATAACACATCTCCCTTGTTAACAAAGCTTGAAACACTTGATGGAGCGAGATTTAGAAATATATTTATTTCAGCTTGCAAAGTTAAACTTCCATAATAAATAATAAAACTAATTATGTGTGCAGTGAAGAATACTAATCAACCTAGATTAAACTTACAGATCATTACACGCGGGAAACTAATATGTGTGCTCATATATGTGCATTATGTGCAAAGTGCTTGCATATGAGAAATAATAAAAATAATCCTGTTTATTGTGCTGTCAGAAATTAAATGCGGCTGTTATTCTTAATGGTATGTGCTTATTTCTATGTGCTCATGTTTTGTCTTTCGTTTTAAATGTTGCACAAATCTGTTTGTTGGTTTATTTGCTCCTGCTAGGTAACTTAGACTAATGAGTTAATAATTAGCTAAGGTGGGTGGGTAACAGAATGATTTCTAATTCTTGCATTAATTATTCTTTTGTTTTTGTTTATATACTAGTTACTGAAAAAGAGGCTTGAGGCCTAGCACATCTTATTATGAAGTTGGCAAAATCCTGCTCAGTGAAAGTAAGAGCCCAGTGTGGAAAGTTTCTGCTGTGTTTTAAAAAGAAGAAAATACAAACTTAATTGAATAAAAGAACTATTCGTACTCTTGGTCGGCTTGACCAAGGTCAGGAACCGGCAGAGAAATTGTCAAGCTAAGGAAGTCACGGACAAACATTGTCAGTTGTTGCAAATTGAAGGAAGCTATGTGACACGAGAATAAGGGGCAATAGACTCTATGAGAGAGTCGGAACTGGGCTTTGAAAATGTGATGACCTAATGTGGTCTGTCGTTTGACAGCCAATCAGAGTTCTGGATGACAGAGAAAAGTATTCTTTTTACTTAGATTAGTTAGTTAGAAAAGGTATATAAACTGACCCCTTTGGAGGGAGGGGTTCTTCTCGCTTTCCAAATCCAGATGGGCGTGACGTGCTGACGGACTTCTTTGGAGCACGTAAGAATCAATAGGGCTATATGACTTTACAATTTTTATTTTAGGTGAAGTGAGTTTTAGACAGGGAAATAGGGTTTAGGTGATGGAAAAACTGTTTATTCTTCTTTAAACATGCTATTTGATTCTGCTTGAAAACTGTCTAACTAATTTGCAATTCCTCAAACCATGCTGCTTGAATAATAAAGATTCTAGTAAAAATGCCCTTTTCTTTGAATGAATAGTCAATAAATAAGTTTTTTGAAAATACAAGTTGGCCTTGTTATTCAAAGAGTTTAGTTACCATCAGCAGATCTTATCGCCTGTGTGACTTAATTAAATGGGAAATTATTAAACTATGGTAAAGTCAGTATATCACAGTTGTATATAAATATATATATAGTTTATAAATAAGGTTTTATTAATTAAGTCACATGATTCAGTTGCTCAAAATATGTCTTTATTAGTTTATGGGCCTTGTGAGTGATTTATGTTTAATGGTGAGTATTGTAGAGTTGGGTAGTGCTGCTATGACATATTTTCTATAAGGGCGCTGGATCAATTTCCTTGGTAGCAGAGGTACGGTTGCTATGGTAACTGACATGCTACATGGTAATTGCATAGGATTGATGTTTAACATATGTAAGTTTGTTTAAACTGTTTTATGTTGTTGAAAGGATTTTTCCAGCAGCGTGAAAATTCCTAGCTTGACGCGGCACTTGAGTGGTGTAACGAGAAGTGAAGTTACACAGTGCATTTGTTCTGTTTCAAAATAAGTGATATTGTTATCACTAGTGTTGTGAGCGTACAACACAAGTTTAGGGATTTTAGGTGTGTTAGGTAGAATGTATAGTGAGGATTGTCTATGAAATTGTAGCTTTCGAGTATAGGGACTAAGAGCCTGCTTTAAATTTCACTGTGTAGAGAGTAATAGAATTTATTCAAACTTGAGTGAAGGGTAAGTTAGTGTCGTCTATTCTTACTGGCAAATGAGGATTTCTATGGCTGGTTAAAGTCCTGCCAAGATTTCATGTATATGTGGTTAGGGAAACTTTCCGTTTGAAAGTGCGTGAATGATTTTGTAATTCCGTTCGAGTCAAACTTTGAATTGCTACTTTATGTGCATTCAGAGGGAAATGAGTTTGTTATTACTTGTTAGAAGGGTAGAGTAGTCTTACTTTATCAACGATTGAATATTCTGTGAGAATAGCGTCGTCTATTCCACACAAAAAGAATATTTGTATGATTGTAAAAACTGTCACTTTATTTTAGCGAAACACACAAATGGTTTGTTTTTCTGTTGTCATTAATAAAATTCATTGAAAAGTTTTCTTAAAATGGCGCTGTGAAAAGTTTTTGTGAAGGAGGAGTGAGCGCTAGGAGTGAGACGCGAGAAACTTCAGCGGCTGTGTACGTCACAGGTCCACGCTGTGATTGGCTAACATACGTCACAGCTAGCGCACTGATTGGTTCACGTGATTTTGATGAGCTGTTAGCTGATTGGCTCTTCTGAAAAGTAACAATTTTATTGGTTGAGTAAGGTGGTGACGTAGCTTAACCTGATTGGCTTGTTGGTGTGTTTCGCGCACGGATTGGCTGAATTAGCGGAACAACCAGGAAACATTTGTGAATATTTTAAATTAAACAAATTTGATTAAAACATGAGTTATTATTATAGAAAAGAGGAAAATAAGCTTACATTGCTTCAGAAATTGAAAAATGTACTTTCACCTGATAAGAAAATTATGACTCGAGGTGGAAAGTTACTTCATAAGTATAAAACACCCGCAGCCTATATGGTAGGTGAATATGGTTATCATACTTGCCTTTGGTTTGATGTATGGATGGATTATACCAAAAATGACGGTGTTTTAGCTTGGCCGGAATATGGCTCATTTAATATGAGAATTTTGAAAAACTTGAGAGAAAAAATGATGGCTCTTGTGCCGAGACCTAGACCTACTCAATTCGAAGCTTTAGTTGAATGGGAAGATGAGATGTTTGAATTACTACGAGAAAGCAGTGGTATAAAAAGACCCCCAAAATCATAAAATTTTAAAAGAGAAACTCATGAAGATAGAATGCGTTGATGGAGACAGACAGACCTGTGTGATGGTCTTTACCCAGTGAAAGAAATGATTACTGAAATACCAGGTCAAAAGAATACCCAAAAGAAAAATAATATTGAAGAAAGTGATTTAGAAGATCCAGTTTTAGAAGAAATTTACATGACAAATAAAAAACAGACTCCTTTAAAACCAGCTTGTTCATGGTCTACCCCGATGGTTTCTAAAGGAACCGCACCAAGTGCACCTCCATTAAATGAAGAAACATCCAAATTATATCCGAATAATTCTGATTCTTTTAAAACTCCTGTAAGGTTAGATACGAGAAATAATTCTGTGTATTTGGTGAAAGTCGAATTGTTCCTGAAACTCCAGTTTCAAGAAATGAGATTCCTTCCAGAAGTTTAATGAGTGCTGGCATAGATGAGGAAGCTCCAAATACTTCAGAATATTTAGGATCAAAGGAAGAATTAATTCGACAGTTAACTAAAGGCATGGAAGCGTTAACAGTTCCAGTAACTATTGGTCCTGTTCAGCCTGTTTTTGATCAAGGAGAAATTAAACAGCCAGGTTTAACAATTCCATTAAATGCAGAAATTCAAAAAGTGGCTGAAAAATTTTACTCAGAATTATCTGAAATACATCGAGAGAAAACAAAGATGCCTGATTTAACTTTTAATCCAAATTCATCATGCAGAACACCAATGGGTGCAGAATCAGATATTGAATCCCCAGAAAAGAGTGTTGAAAAATCAGATTTATCCTCCAAGCTTGATGTTGCTAGACTAAAAGCAGATTTAGAGGAATTGATTATTGGCACAATTGGGGCTGACAGTTTGAAGCATTATCAAGATGATGAATTGCTATTCATTTGCAAAAGTGTACAGTGGAAAACGAAAAACAAATATGATCAATTAGAAGAATTGGCTGCAGAATTAGAAATTGATTTGAGCAGGCAGAAGAATTTGGGAAAACATTACAGATTGGATTTCACTGAAAAAGACATTGATAATTTCAATACAATGGGAAGAATTATGCATATAAAAGATTTGATTGTGTACATTAAAAAATTGGGTGACTTGAGCAAATGGAGAGTGAAGTGGACCAAGAAAAATGAGGAAGAAAAAAAGAGAAAAAATGGCTAATCAGTACCCAATGAGAGAAATAGCAGGTGGTGGTTATGTTCATGTTCCCTGGTCTAGACAAGACATTTTGTTGTTCACAAATGATTTTCCTCGGCTGAGAGAAAAGCCTGTAGAATGGTATCGACAGGTGGAAAGATTCATTAAAGTGTCAAAAGTTCTGTGGATTAATCTTGATGGATTCTTTGACATTGTTGTCCCATCAGATCTTTGAACAGAATGTAAAATTGCTGTAAGTTGGCCAAAAGTAGAACCAGCTCGAGATGCAGCGACAGGTGCTCCATCATCAGAAGTCATGGGATTGTATGACAAAGTAATTTACTGGTTGAAAGAAAAGATTCCTCCAAAAGAAGTTGATTGGGTTAAAATTGACAGAACAAATCAGGAGCCTAAGGAATCTGTTCATTCATTTTATGAAAGATTACTGTTGGTTTTCAAACAGTACAGTGGCTATGAAAAATTAAATGAAAAGGACATGACCCACTTTATTTACAGATTCGTTTATGGTCTCAGACCTGAAATTGGTGAGATGATTAGAAATAATATTGTTGGTTGGCAATCACTCTCAGTTGACGACATATTGAGAAAGGCAAAATACTGCAGTGATGAGATTGATGTCAGACAAAAGAAATTAAAGGAGAAGGCAATGTGGGCGCAGGTGAAGGTAGCTGAACAGCAGATTGCAAACTTAGAGAATAAAAATGTAAATTTTAATCAGAATCAGGGTCAAGGAAAATTTAAAGGTAATTTTAATAAGCCAAAATTTAATGTTAATGTTGAGGAACTGAAACAGAAATTGCCTTGTTTTAATTGTAGCGAAATTGGACACTGGAAGCGTGAGTGTAAAAATCCGCCCAGAAATTTAAAAAAATACATCATTAAATCCACAGATGCAGAATGATGTAAATCTGCAGCAACAGCTACAGCGACAACTAAATGAGTTGAATCTGCAGCAACAGCTACAGCGACAGTTAGCAAATCAGCAGAGCCAAATTCCACAACCTCCTCTTCCTAACTGTGGAGGTGGTCAAAGGTATAATTCGGAAACAGGATTCAGCGGAGGTGATCAGGTAACCAGACCAAAAAGAGTGAATGTGCCAAATGTTTCTGGACAGTTTTTGATGACAGAAAATGGAGGAAGTGATTCAGAGGATTATTTATGACGGTGCCTGAGAGAGGAGGAAGAGTGTGTACTTGGAGCCACTCTTGAGGTTGACCAGTCTGGTCCATTTGTAAATGGTAAAGTGAATGATGTAGAAATCACTTTTCTTGTGGACACTGGTGCTACCCGTTCTACTGTTAGATCAGTGGAAATTGAAAACCTGCCTCTCTCTGGTGACACTATCCAAGTAGTTGGCGTAGCTAATCAGCAAATTAAAACAGATTTGACAGAGCCTGTGAAGGTAGAAATTGGCAAATTCAAAGACAAATACAGGTTTGTAGTTTGCAACAGCAGTCCTGTAAACTTGCTAGGAAGAGACATCCTATGCAAGATGAACTGCAAAATATATTGCTCACCGGAGGGTATTGAGCTACAGACTTTTGAAGAAGATGGGCTTTACAAATTAACAATGTTGATGGTCGAAGCAGAGGAAAGTAAATTGTTTTCTGTATTTGAAAATGATAATCTTCCAGAAGAATTGAAAAAGACAGTCAAAACTGAAATTAGGGATTTAACAGTAAGTGAGATGGGCTTGATGAGACATGTTGATCCTGTTAAAATCACAGTGAAACAAGGAATTGAATTCCCAAACATTCCTCAGTACAAAATGAAAGCAGAAACAATTGAAGGTGTTATTCCTGTAATTGAGAAATTCATAAAACAAGGTGTTCTAAAAGAAATTGAAAGCAGTCCTTGTAATTTACCGATTATGGGGATCAAAAAGCCAAATGGAACGTACAGAATAGTTCAAGATCTGAGAAGGGTTAACCAGATAGTTGTTCCATGTTGTCCAGTTGTTCCAAACCCAGCAGTGACTCTTTACCAAATTCCGCATGATGCAGAATGGTATACTGTCATTGACCTTTGCAATGCGTTCTTTACTGTTCCATTGCATCCAGACAGCCAGCAAATCTTTGCGTTCAGATTCCAAGGTCGCATACTAGCATGGTGTCGTATCCCTCAAGGATATACAGAGAGTCCATCTATCTTTAATCAGTTATTAAAGAAATCTTTGGAGAATTTAAATTTGCCAGGAAAATCGACATTGGTCCAATACATTGATGATTTACTCGTTGCAGCAAAAACATGAGATAATTGTGTTACAGATACGATTACACTCTTGAATCACTTGCCAGATGAAGGACATAAAGTGTCACCTGCAAAATTACAGTTTTGCAAACAAGAGGTAAAATACCTTGGTCACAGAATTGCAAAAGGGATCAGACAAGTGACAATTGAGAGAATCAAAATGATTCGGGGAATGCAACCTCCAAAAACACAAAGACAGGTCAGAATGTTTTTAGGAATGGTTGGCTATTGTCGTCAATGGATTAGTGGGTTTTCGGTAATTGCAAAACCACTACAGAGATTGACAAAATCAGATATAAAAGATCCAATTGTTCTCACAGAAATTGAAATGGAAGCTTTTGAGAAGTTAAAAAGAAGCCTGTGTGAAGCACCTGCTTTAGGTATGCCAGATTACGACAAAAATTTTGAGCTGTATTGCAGTGAAAGAGAGGGATGTGCATTGTCTGTGTTAATTCAGAGACATGGAAAACTGAGAAAGCCAATTGCATACTTCTCAGCAGTACTTGATCCTGTTGCAAAAGCATTACCAGGCTGCTTAAAAGCAGTAGCTGCAACTAGTGTGAGCCTTGAGCAAAGTGAGGGAATCATCATGGGATTTCCTGTAAAAGTTTATGTACCTCATACAGTTGAAATTCTGCTTACCAGAAGTAAAACGCAACACCTAACAAGTAACAGGCTTACCAAATATGAAAAGATTATTCTGAGATCAGATAATGTTTCAATAGCAAGGTGTGTAAATTTAAATCCTTCAACTTCATTGCCTGATGGTACAGAAACTGAAATCAAAAATGAAAATGACATAGACCATGAGTGTTTAGATGTCTTGGAATACTGCACGAAACCTAGGCAGGACATTAAAGATGTTCCTTTGCCTGAGTCAGACTTTGTTTAATTTGTTGATGGCTCTTGTCTAAGAACGGAAGAGGGTTTTCTGAGAGCAGCATACTCTGTCTGTACAGTTGCTACGGTGATTGAAGCATCATGTCTCGAAGGAGTTCGTTCAGCTCAAGTAGCGGAACTGATTGCTTTGATTCGTGCTTGTGAAAAAGCAATAAATTTGAAAATCACCATTATAACTGACAGCCAGTACGGATACGGAGTTGTGCATGATTATGGACAGCTTTGGTCCCAAAGAGGTTATTTAACTTCTGCTGGTACTCCCATCAGAAATGCAAAACTGATTAAAAGATTAATTGATGGCATTCAATTACCAGAAAAGATTGCTGTTGTAAAATGTTCAGCTCACAAAAAAGGTGAGGATTTCATTACCAAAGGAAATGCCTACCCAGATGAGATGGCAAAATACTGTGCGAGAAACAATTTTGCAATTAATCGGGAAAAGAATGATGAACATGTCTTGAATTCACTTATGCTAACATCAGTAGTTGAAACATGGCAGGGAGTTAAAGATTTACAAGATGAAGCAAGTGATGAGGAGAAAAATACATGGTTGAAAGCAGAATGTAGACAGAGAGATGAGGACGGAGTTTGGACTTACAAAGATGGCAGAACAGTTTTACCAAATAGCATGATTGCTGACATGGCTAGGATGTATCATGGTCAGGCACATATTGGAAGAGATTCCATGATCAGACTTTTCAGAGAGACTTGGTTCAATCCAAAGGTCAGAATTATTGCAGAGTCTCTCTGTCAACGGTGTTTGGTTTGCCAACAAATGAACCCCAACAGAAAAACAGTTGTGAGCATGGGAACCATAGGACGGGAGGGTGGTCCTTTTACTAGGCTACAAATGGATTTCATTGAAATGCTACCTCATAATAAATTGGATTATGTTCTGGTAAAAATCTGTCTGTTTTCAAGATGGGTTGAAGCGTTTCCCACATGTCACAATGATTCAATCACTGTTGCAAAATTGCTTTTAAGGGAGATTATACCAAGGTACGGTTTCCCTGCGACTGTGGAGAGTGATCGTGGAAAGCATTTTGAAAACAGATTACTAAAATTGATGTGTGAAGCTTTAAACATAGAACAGAAGCTCCATTGTGCTTATAGACCAGAAGCTTCAGGTGTTGTGGAGCAAGTGAATGGTACTATAAAGAACAGAATTGGAAAAATGTGCCTAGCAACAGATATGAAGTGGACAGATGCCCTTCCACTTGTTTTGATGTCTCTGAGAAGTACACCTGATAAAAAGACAGGTTTAAGTCCGCATGATATTGTCATGGGCAGAGTTATGAGACAGGCTTTTATTCCTGTAGGGAGATTGATGACTATTAATGATAGCATCATTTTGGAGTATTGTAGGAATTTGTCTGACGTCGTGACTTCTGTGTCCAATCAGGTGGGAACTGAAGTACAAATAAGAGAAAAAGAGCAAGCACATGATCTGTTACCAGGTGACTGGGTCAGGACAAAAGTTCATCGAAGAAGAAACTGTCTAGTACCCAGGTGGCAGAAAGCAAGACAAGTTATTCTTGTTACAACAAATGCGGTGAAGTGCAAAGGCTTAAAGCGGTGGATACATGCAAGTCATACTATTCGTGTACCTACACCTGAAAATTCTGATGAAGAAAGTGACACAACTGCTGATTCACATTCTGAAGAAGAACCTGAAAGAAATCCAGATCCTGAAGATCGACATCTGGAAATTTTGAATGGAAAACAAGTCTTGAATGAAAAAGATTTGGAGATCGTGACATTAGACTCAGAAAATGATGAAGATCTGTTAGAAAAAGAAGCGGAAGAAGAGTCTAATCAAGTTGTAAATCAAGATCAGGAGAGTATTGAAAAGCAGAAAAGGAGCTCTGAAAGCAGGAACAGAAATTCTGAAACTGGGAAGTTGAAGGTAATTGAAGAAGAAGAAGAAGACGAATTACCAAGTACCAGCTATAAGGATGATGTTCCTAACGGAGTGAAATTGCCAAGTAAAGAAGTTCCTGAATCTAGTATTCAAAATTCTGACAGTGAAACTGATGAGAGTGATGAAGATTCTCAAATAAGAAAATTCAGAAAAAGAGCTTGGAGAACAGAGTGTAATGTGACTGAGCCAAAGAAGAAATTACCAAGGAAAGGTGATAATTGGCCAGGAGAAAATGAAGGCCTGAAATTCAAATTGGTACACAGATCAAAGGAACAGATCAATGAGATATCAAGTCAAAAAGATCCTGAAAAGAAAACTGAACCAGGAAAGAAAATAGAGGTCATTAATAGAAGGGCAAAGAGAATTGTGAAACCAAACCAAAAATATAAGTCGCCTGAATGGACTTATATAATTATTCCACCTGTAGTGGAGATTAATAGTAGCAGTCAGGAAGAAATAGATGACAATAGTGACAACGATTGAAGTATTTTCAGTTTAAATTTAGGGTTTCCGTTTTTGGCATAAGGCTGAAGAAATTGTGTTAGGTGACACAAGGTCGAAGAAATTGTGTTAGCTGGAAAACTATTGTGACACAAGGTCAAAGAAAAACTGTTAGACGGTTTGAAAATAAATAAAAAATATTTTTTTTAAAAATTAAAAGGGGGGTGTTAGAATTTTAGAAAAATTAGACATTTTAAAATTTTTGTTTTTGTTTTCTTTGCAAACTTAGTGAAAATGCCTTACGTTTTTGTAAATAATAGTTCAAGATGTTCCATCTTCAAGAGATGCTGCAAGATGTCTTTGATTTGTGTGGTCTTAATAATCTTGATTTGGTTAGTTTTAGCTGTCATTTTCCCTTTTGGAATTGACAAAGAAATGTACAAGGTCAACATGACGAGCAAAGCTTCAATTAAACAAGACAACAATAGTGCAACTGGCAAAATTAACAGAGTTATTGATCATAATCCTGAGATCCATCAGGATAGATCTGTTGGTGATTTTTCTAGCAATACTTTTTCAATTCTCCTGGCTGAATATGTAAAGGTCATGGAGGTGAAAGATTGTTATATCTTGTGAAATTGCCTGCTTCTGTTTCGGAGGGAGTTACCTATAATATGCTTCCTCTTACTTATGGCATAACCTGCAGTGTGATAGCTAGCTTATTTTATCAAAGTGGTCGTTTAGAATACTACTGTTCTAATTATGACGAAATTTTTGCAAACCTGAAAATTGAGAAAAGCTTGAATAAACACAAGCAAGCCAAACAGATGAGCAAATTCTTTATTGTAACAAATGAACTTACCTATGAATATGCTTTTAGAAATAATTTGACATGTACATTGAGATCTGAAGAAAAGTCTTTCCTAAATTTAGTTGAGGAGAGAAGAGCCATTTATAAAAGGAATGAGAAGCTTTAACAGACCAAATCCAAGTTCTGGCAGAAAGAGGACGAAAAACTTAATGGCAAATCTTTTAAAAATGCTGCTATTCACATAGATAAACCAATTAGTGGTAAATTTTGCATAAGAAGAGACAATACTTTATTCGACAACTATTTTGTGGGTGCAAGTCATTGTGAGGACACTTATCAAATCATGGGGGGTTGGGGATTCAAAGGTGGCAAAGACCCAATTTTTCCTGGGATTTATTTTGTTTGTGGAGATAAAGCTTATTACAACCTCCCTGATCACTGGTATGGGACATGTTTTGTAGGATTAGTTTTTCCAAAAGTATTTCATGTTGACAGAAATGCAGAAGGTTCATTTGAAATCAGCAAACATTTGAACAGATACAAAAGAGAAAGTTTCTCAGAAATTTTGGGAGATATCTTTGAAGCAGTGATAACTTTAGTGGGTATAACCCTGAATGCAGGAAGAATCAGAAAATTATCGACAATTGTTGACAGATTGTCAACTGACACAGCTGGTGGTTTCCAATTAGTGGATACGGAACTTATTGCAATTCGGACTATGGTAATGCAGAATCGTCTTGCGTTGGACATTCTGCTAGCAAAAGAGGGAGGAGTCTGTGGCATTTTACATGTCCAGCACTGCTGTACTTATATCCCAGATGAGAGTCAGGGTATTGAGATGTATATTAAAAATATCACTGAGTTGCAATCAAATATTGTTCCCTTAGAAGAGGATGATTTTTCAGAACGTTTGTCCAAAAGATTTCAAGAAATCAAAACTTGGTTTCAAGAGATTGGTGGTTCAATTCTTGGCAAAATACTAACACCTTTATTAGTTATAGTTTTTGTGATACTGTTGTTAAAGATCAGTTGCATGTTACACAAGAGAAAGAAATACCTGAGGGAAAAGAAGAGAATATACAAGATCAGAAAGGAACAAGAGAAGGAGATAGAACTGGAAGAGTTTCGTAGAACTCAATATGAGAATTGCAGACAAACTGATGAGACAAGTCTTTAGAAATACTAACACAGTGAAAATCAAACATGTTCATCTATGAGATAAAATTTTGCTAAATTTTGGGTGTGGTTTGGTGATTTTAAAATCACCAGATGAGGGAGTTGATGGAGCAAGATTTAGAAATATATTTACTTCCATAATAAATAATAATATTAATTATGTGTGCAGTGAAGAATACTAATCAACCTAGATTAAACTTACAGATCATTACACGCGGGAAATTAATATGTGTGCTCATATATGTGCATTATGTGCAAAGTGCTTGCATGTGAGAAATAATAAAAATAATCCTGTCTACTGTGCTGTCAGAAATTAAATGCGGCTGTTATTCTTAATGGCATGTGTTTATTTCTATGTGCTCATGTTTTGTCTTTCGGTTTAAATGTTGCACAAATCTGTTTGTTGCTTTATTTGCTTCTGCTAGGTAACTTAAACTAATGAGTTAATAATTAGCTAAGGTGGGTGGGTAACAGAATGATTTCTAATTCTTGCATTAATTATTCTTTTGTGTTTGTTTGTATACTAGTTACTGAAAAAGAGGCTTGAGGCCTAGCACATCTTATTATGCAGTTGGCAAAATCCTGCTCAGTGAAAGCAAGAGCCCAGTGTGGAAAGTTTCTGCTGTGTTTTAAAAAGAAGAAAATACAAACTTAATTGAATAAAAGAACTATTTGTACTCTTGGTTGGCTTGACCAAGGTCAGGAACCGGCAGAGAGATTGTCAAGCTAAGGAAGTCACGGACAAACATTGTCAGTTGTTGCAAATTGAAGGAAGCTACGTGACACGAGAATAAGGGACAATAGACTCTATGAGAGAGTCGGAACTGGGCTTCGAAAATGTGATGACCTAATGTGGTCTGTCGTTTGACAGCCAATCAGAGTTCTGGATGACAGAGAAAAGTATTCTTTTTACTTAGATTAGTTAGTTAGAAAAGGTATATAAACTGACCCCTTTGGAGGGAGGGGGTTCTTCTCGCTTTCGAAATCCAGATGGGCGTGACGTGCTGACGAACTTCTTTGGAGCACGTAAGAATCAATAGGGCTATATGACTTTACAATTTTTATTTTAGGTGAAGTGAGTTTTTGACAGGGAAATAGGGTTTAGGTGATGGAAAAACTGTTTATTCTTCTTTAAACATGCTATTTGATTCTGCTTGAAAACTGTCTAACTAATTTGCAATTCCTCAAACCATGCTGCTTGAATAATAAAGATTCTAATAAAAATGCACTTTTCTTTGAATGAATAGTCAATAAATAAGTTTTTTGAAAATACAAGTTGGCCTTGTTATTCAAAGAGTTTAGTTACCATCAGCTGATCTTATCGCCTGTGTGACTTAATTAAATGGGAAATTATTAAACTATGGTAAAGTCAGTATATCACAGTTGTATATAAATATATATATATAGTTTATAAATAAGGTTTTATTAATTAAGTCACATGATTCAGTTGCTCAAACTATGTCTTTATTAGTTTATGGGCCTTGTGAGTGATTTATGTTTAATGGTGAGTATTGTAGAGTTGTGTAGTGCTGCTTTGACATATTTTCTATAAGGGCGCTGGATCACACTGACACAAGTTAATCATCAAATAATATTTTCCTTGAAGGCATTCTAGACCTTGGAGAAAATTTTACTCTGTTTGCTTTGGTGTCATCATCACTTGCTGCTGGGCTATGGAGTCTACAGAAACTTTTTCTTTCATAGATAGGTTTGTTACATTAGCCTTTGGTTCAGACCCTTTGTTGCTCACTCGCAGACTCTCCTCACTAAACAAATCACCATCCTACTCATCTGGATCATCCAAAAATTATGTTCCACATCACTTCTACATTCCAAAGGCACTGTGCTGACACAATGATTAGTACACTTGGAAACTCCCCTCATACTGCAACATTTACCATCTTGTGTGATCACGTTTCATTTGTTGATTTTGATAACCTTGGTAGGTTTAGAGAAATTGTTCATGCCTTTACTCATTCTTCTACCCCATCTTATTTTCACTAAGTCACCTACAGCTATGTTGCACAGAGTAACTTTATGTGCATTGTCATATGGTCTCTTTGACTGGCACTGCTTGTTACTGGCCATTCTACTGACATCCCTCTTTACTTGCTCATTCATCACCTTGTTTTTAGAAAATGTGATCTTGACCCACCATGAACAGAGATCAAGGAAGTGGGTTGTCTTCCTTTCATCAACATAAAGGGTGATACACATGTAACCATGAGGGACGTGATTCCATATGCCCACAATCTTTCACGAACAGATACGATGAAGGGAATGTTTTCAACCATCGCCTAATAAATACTTACCTTCAAATAACCATTAAATCATTTCTCCAAACCATTGCACTGCGGGTCACATAAGGCTGTGCGTACATGCTTTATCATATGAGCACACCTCATAAGCACTGTAGCACACCAGAATAATGTCACTGTCACAGTTATTCAAATACTTTGATCCTGATCAATATAAAGGCATTTTTTTGTTCAAGATTATTGCGTCCATTCCACAACTGTGCCAAATAACACAGAAAACTCCAAACTATGGTCCAAATCCACGTCGAGTTTTCAATAGGTAATTTTATTCCAGATTCACACAGCAGCCAACGAGCGTTTCGCCCGCCAGGGCTTCCTTCAAGGCTCCAAGATGAATATTTCTTTCTTTAGTGTAATCAATAGATCTCTTGTAAAAATTATCAATCTTCGATGAAATCCTATCTCAAGGATTCAAGTGTGAACTAGGAAGTGCGTGGTAACAGATCCAGTCACCATCAGTCTAGGCATGTATATTCCGAATTGTTTTAAAATACAACAATCATCATTCCTAGGACCATGTTACGTCCTCACTACTGTCCCACGTTCCAACATCTTGTCACCATATTTTTTCACTGATTATGACTGGATCTGTTATTACGCACTTCCTAGTTCACACTTGAATCCTTGAGATAGGATTACATCGAAGATTGATAATTTTTACAAGAGATCTAATGATTACACTAAAGAAAGAAATATTCATCTTGGAGCCTTGAGGAAGCCCTGCTGGGAGAAACGCGCGTCGGCTGCTGTGTGATTCTGGAATAAAATGTAACTATTGAAATCTCGACATGGATTTGGACCATTGTTTGGAGCTTTTTGTGTTATTTGGCACAGTTGTGGAATGGACGCAATAATCTTGAACAAAAAAATGCCTTTATATTGATCAGGATCAAAGTATTTGAATAACTGACAGTGACTTTATTCTGGTGTGCTACAGTGCTTATGGGGTGGATTTAGATTTGGGACTACATTTTAGTTCCAAAAGTGTAATACTTCAGGTGGATGAGTATTTGGCATTGTATTAGCACCCAATACTTAATGGTTAAAAAGTGACATATCAATGACTTTTGTAGATATGGTGATGTGCAGATCAATATAGCATATCCACCCATTCGCTTTACGTAAACATGCTTCATCATATGAGACTTCAGAAATGATGTAAGCTCGTCAGAAATGAACTGCACACCATTGTCCGTAATCAATTTCTCAGGGAAGCCTTCTCTACTAAATACTTATTATATTTTTTATTTAAACATTTATAAAGTGTACTGTGACCATACCAGTATCCTGGTGCTGGTAGAGGTTCACGGAAGCACAAGGAAAGGGAAGAAGGAGGGGGAAGGAAAAAAGCTGCAACTGAGATAATACCAAGAATGATAACGGCTACAGTATAAAGTGGTACAAATCAATGGAAATTACTTCGGGAAGAGCCACACTTTCAGGGATTTTCTAAATTGTAGAAGATCCGTCAAGGATCTTAAGGAGGCAGGTAACTGATTCCATATTTGGGCTGCTCTAGCCATGAAAGTGTTTCTGGTCTTTCTGGATTTTGGAATGCACACAAGGTTGGCAGTGGAAGAACGAATGCACCTCCTAGGGGAGTGAGTATCTTTTTAGTCTGTTTGTAGTAGCACTAGTCCTTTACCCCAGATGGCTTAAGAAAAGAACACAAACTGATCGAAAAACTACATGTTGTCACAGGGGAAGCCAGTGAACATCTTTCAAGGCTATGGAGGAAGATGACTTTCTGGGTCTGTTTATGGTCAACTTGGCAGCAGAGACCTGAACTCTGTGCAATCTATATAGAAGATACTCTGGTGTACGGGATCTGGCGAGGCTCCGTAACCTCAGCCCCTTTATGCACCACGAATCCTGCACTAGCTCAGTCATCCGCTGCTCAGTCTGAGCACAAATGATTACAGATGTTGCTGCCTGTCACTGGACCTTTTTAACAAGTCCACTCCCCCGATCATTGCAGTAACTGCAGCGGAGACGACTTGAAGCCTTCGCCAATGAGGTGGGGAGCTGCAGCTGCAGTGCTGGTAGCCTTGTGGGGCTGGCCCGGCTGTCCTGGACCATTCCCCATTAACCTGCTGGCAGATTACTTTGGATGGCTGAGGGCTCCGTCAACTGCACTGACAAAGAGGTGATGCACCAGCAGCTTCTGGTATTGCGGCTGGTATTACGGCTGCCTGGCCCGAGTGGACAGTGGTGATAGCGATTCGGGTCCTGGAAGAGGCCGATCGATGGATGTTGGGATCGCCGAGGTAAGGTGAGCTGAAACCAGAAGCACAGCGGCCGCCTACTTGTAGGCCTGCCCTCCCCAGACTGTGGCCTTTGGGCAGCCCCCAAGGTCAAGTCGGGCCTAGGCTCGGCCCCAGGGGAGAAGGCAGCAGCCGGAGGTGCAGAGCTGCGCCGCACACTGCTGCTGGTAGTACTCCGACATCCTTGCTGAAGCCAGCCCTCAAAGAGAGCATTTCTCCCTTTGGCCCGAACTCGTGGGGATGCTGCCAAGGAGAGCGGGCGGAGGGGTGGGGGCACAGGGGCAGCATTGGGCTCAGGCTCTCACTCCTGGATGAACCGTGGAGCTGGGTGCACAACTGCAGATATACACGCCCCATTGCAGAGCACAAGCCCAGCAGGAATATGCAATAAAGCTTGCCAGAAGCCTCCCAACCACCGGGGATCACTTTAAACAGCTGCACATAAGCAATGGTACTGTCAGCTCACAGGCTGACTGTTATTTGAGGGAGCGTGTACAGTCCCTGACCTGGCCTTCGTCTCTGCGCCATTCTTGAACTCTGTCTAAGGCACAATACGGCCACCTCTAGAATACAGCATTTGAGTGGGAAGGCCCGAACGTAACCAGATGACACTAACACTTTTGCTTGATGTGCATTGTCCTTGACCTGCTCACCAGTGCGCTAGGGAATCTATTTGGACAACACACCTCTGCTAAAAGCAACTTGTGTAGGGATCCGCTGGAGTGGTGTCTCAGTGACACCCTTGGTCTGCAGACAGCCTCATCCTGCGGCGTATTAGCTCTGCTGCACTGGCACATGCTCTCCATGCCACTGGAGTCAAGCTATCCTGGCTGATGAGGGGTGAAACCCCGAAACCGGTCATAGGATGCTTGTTTCAGCCCAGGGAGGACCTGACCTGGCAGTTCGGGCTGGACTGTTCTTATTTGGTGCAGGGTCAAGACTGATTTACATACGGCTGGGTTCAAACTGAAATGGCATGGGGAGCAAACAAACTATGGATTTGGGCCCAGATCTCTGTACTGGGGTGAAAGTATGACATTGTTCTGCATTCTGTCCATCAATTGGTCTTTTTGCATTTGTCACCCCCAGTGGGATGGGTATGCCCAGAAGTGGGTCCTGTGTCCTCCATGCCACTGGAGTCAAGCCCCCCTGGCTGTTGAGGGGTGAAACCCTGAAACCGATCCTAGGATGCTTGTTTCCAGTTCAGGGAGGACCTGGCTTGGCTTGGCAGAGCAGGCTGGACTGTCCCCATTGGGTGCAAGGTCAAGACTGATTTGCATATGGCTGGGTTCAAACTGGAATGGCATGGGGAGCAAAAAAAAAAGATGGATTTAGGCCCAGATCTCTGTACTGGGGTGAGTGCATGACATTGTTCTGCATCTTGTCCATCAAATGTTCTTTTTGCATTTGTCACCCCCAGTGGGATGGGAAGGCCTAGACGTGGGTCCCGTGCACTCCATGCCACTGGAGTCAAGCTCTCCTGGCTGATGAGGTGTGAAACCCCGAAACCTGTCCTAGGATTCTTGTTTCCAGTCCAGAGAGGACCTGGTCTGGCAGGTCAGGCTGGACTGTTCCCATTGGATGCAAGGTCAAGACTGATTTGCATATGGCTGGGTTCAAACTGGAATGGCATGGGGAGCAAAATAAACAATGGATTTAAGCCCAGATCTCTGTACTGGGGTGAATGTCTGAAATTGTTCTGCATTCTGTCCATCATTTGTTCTTTTTGCATTTGCCACCCCCAGTGGTACGGGAATGCCCAGACGTGGGTCCCATACTTTCCATGCCACTGGAGTCAAGCGATCATGGCTGATGAGGGGCGAAACCCTGAAACCGTTCCTAGGATGCTTATTTCCAGCCCAGGGAGGACCTGGCCCGGCAGTTCGGGCTGGACTGTTCCCATTGGGTGCAGGGTCAAGAGTGATTTGCATATGGCTGGGTTCAAACTGGAATGACATAGGAAGCAACAAACTATGGATTTAGGCCCAGATCTCTGTACTGGGGTGAGTGCATGACATTATTCTACCATCTGTCCATCAATTGTTCTTTTTGCATTTGTCACCCCCAGTGGGATGGGTATGCCCAGACGTGGGTCCTGTGTCCTCCATGCCACTGGAGTCAAGCCCCCCTGGCTGATGAGGGGGGAAACCCCGATACCGTTCCTAGGATGCTTGTTTCCAGTTCAGGGAGGACCTGGCCTGGCAGTGCAGGCTGGACTTTTCCCATTGAGTGCAAGGTCAAGACTGATTTGCATATGGCTGGGTTCAAACTGGAATGGCATGGGGAGCAAAAAACAGATGGATTTAGGCCCGATCTCTTTACTGGGGTGAGTGCATGACATTGTTCTGCATCCTTTCCATCAATTGTTCTTTTTGCATTTGTCACCCCCAGTGGGACGGGTATGCCCAGACGTGGGTCCTGTGCTCTCCATGCCACTGAAGTCAGGCTATGCTATCTGATGAGGGGTGAAATCCAGAAATCGGTCCTAGGATGCTTGTTTCCAGTCTAGGGAGGACCTAACCTGGCAGTTTGGACTGGACTGTTCCTATTGGGCGCAGGGTCAAGACTGAGTTGCATGTGGCTGGGTTCAATCTGGAATGACATGGTAAGCAAAAAACGATGGATTTATGCCCAGAACTCTGTACTGGGGTGAATGTATGACTTTGTCCTGCATTCTGTCCATCAATTGTTCTTTTTGCACCCTTCCTATTGCAGTACAAGAACCAGGTAGCTAATCACTCTGAGAATATGGTGGATTCTTTAGGCTGATAATCTCTCTCCTGTCCACTACATTCCTAGAATAATGTTCATTTAATGTGCTGTTGAAGGAGGCCATCCATACTGTACAGTCCTTAGTCTCCTGGTGCGTTACCTAGTTTACAGTCAAAGTGGACAGAAAATAGAAATGTGCTGGTGCCAAAGACATATATCTGTTTAGAACTATGCAAATCACTTGCATTTTCAGGAATTTTACATTTGCATGAATCAGATTTTAAACCATGTATGTGGCAGTTAAATGTGTTAACGTGGATGCATGTGCAGAATTGTGACGTGTTCAACAAATAAAACGTGTTAATACATAACTTACTTATGGTTGAATTTCTGGTGTGTAAAATGTCCATGCCCTGATAGTGAAAAACTCTTAAATTTGTTTTTCACTATTGAAAGGCCTACCTTTCTCATAGTTTAGCACTGGAGTGACATTTAATAAGCTGTAACTTCCAATTGGGAACAGATAATAATTTCATGTTTGGTGTCTTTGAAATTGTAAAGAAAAATCCTCTCTCTAGTAAAGTCTGATTTTTAAATTAAGTCAGCATTTTCCTGCCTTAGCCATTGAGTGCCCGCAGCCTGCTACTGGGTCAATGGCTGGTTACAGTGAGCAGTTAGTATTTGTGTATTCCTCCCAGACAGCTACACACAATGGAGAACTTAGCTGCACCTGGATGAGCCATCACTGGAAGAATGGGAGGGCCGAGCTGGGCACAACCTTACTTACACTTGAATAGGCTGTGCCCTGCCTCCCCACAAAGTGCTTCATACCCCCTGTAGCTAGTCTGGAACTAGGACAGGGTTGCAGGAAACCTGTGCAATTCAAAGGCATACCTCTAGAAGCTTCTCCCACTTCAGAGGAGGCAACTGGTAAACATATTGGACCTCAGATATCAACTATTCAGTACACTTCTGGACCTGTGGAGACTCTGTCATGGAGGACTGCTGGGCTACTGAAAAAATCCCAATTTGCTGGACTCCTGTCTTGCTGCCCTCCTGCCTTAGTCAGAGGGAATGTACCTGCTCATTAACCCAGGATTTCCAGAGTGACTCCAAGGGCTAGTCTGCTGTCCCTCTGTTCAGAGACACAGGAACAAAACAGTCTCCCAACCCCCTAAACTAGCACCTAGATCCAGCTGGAGTAAGTCCCTGACCCCCAAGTGGTGCCCCTCAGGTCCTGGATGCTTGGTGTGGCCTCAGTGGAGCTGAAATGAAGTTTTTGGGCTCTTCATGAACGGATCTGTTGAGGCTAAAACCTTGTCACTCGCACTGCTCACCAACGTGAAGTTCCGTCAACCTGATCCTTTGTGCAACAGATTGAATCACTTGTTAGAAGTTCCGTTGCAAAGCCCTGGCCCGACCATTTGGGACAACAACTGGATCTAAGCCCTACAGCGACGACTTTCCGCAACAGTTAGCCTGCTTTTTCAAACTACATTGACCAACCGCGACGCTTCTCTGCTTCTCACAGTCACCTAAACCACAAACGGAATTCTTTGCGCTGGACTGAGAAGGCTAGCCTGGTCCCTGTATCTGAACTGCGCTCCAATAGTGATTGGCCTGAACTTTGTCTTTTCTCCCAGTCTTGCACGGCCAGATAGCTGTGAGTGGAGCTTTGGTCTTTTTGGCACTATTTTCACTAAAATCTTCAAAATTCCATATCTGCGGTTCTGCTAATTGGATTTTTGTCTTGATTAATTTATTACAATTTTAAATACTTTACACATTGCCTCTAAATTAAGCCTGACTGCTCTGTGCCAAGCTACCAGAGGGTTGAACACAGGTTAATTTGGGGTCTGCTTGTGCCCCACCCTGACAAGGATTGCAGTTGCTGTTTGAGTAGAGTTTCACTCCCCTCAACCAGTAATCCAGTTTTTCCTAACTATAATTTTTTTTAACATGATCTGCGGGTAGATATGGAAATTTCTATTCTTGATTGTGAAGCTGAAAGTTGTTTGAATTGCTCAATTTTTCAGTTTGTTTCCTCTAGATCAATGGGTCTGGGGACCTCTTGCTGTCTGTGAGTCCCGTTCAGGGGCGGTCCGTGGCTGTTTTACAAATTTAAAAAAATACTAAAATTAAAAGTAATAGAGTATATACAAATAAAGAAGCAAAATTGAAAACATTTCCAATTTTGATTGTGAATTAAACTAAGTTTTCAAATTTTGGGGCATTTGTTTGGTGTATACATGTTTTTGTACTTTTGTTTATTGTTTTGAGGTTCAAATCATAGAAATTGCTTAGTCCGGGATTCCTTGGCTTCCAATAATGGATGACTCCGTGGGGGTCCCTGAGCTTAAGTATTTATTCAATAGGGGTTCACAGTAGTCAAAAGGTTAAGAACCAGTGGACTAGATTGAGTATGTAAAAAATATTATTTGGAATAGTTGAGTTCTCTCTAAATGTCTCTCTTATTCAGTAAATTCCCCTAGTAAGAGAGGTGTATGCATGTGCCAGCAAAGTTTTTATACTCTGACCAATCCAAAGACTGGAACAGGTTATTTTTCTTTTGTACGGTAGATAGTTTTATAAGTTCTCTTAGGAGGCACTGAAGCAATTTCAGTGGACAGCTAGCATGCTACGTCATAGGTGGGACTTGGATGGATGAGTGGGGTTTTAGAATTTGCCCTTTGTAGGTTGTTAGAAAGTACCTCTTTTGCATGGTTAGCCCCCACTTTTTGTCTGGTTTTGATGTGGTTTTGGATGTAGTGCACAGGGTCCCTGCCAACCAGGTCCCCTGTGCCAGTACTTCTGCCCCTTGTAAGTCCCTAGTAATTGGTTCCCTGGGTACCTAGGGCAGTATAGCTGAAGAGGATCCCTGGGGACCCCCCTCACTGGGACCATGCCACTGCCCTTGCAACCGACATGCCCCTAAGAGGGAGAAAATGACAAAGCCAACATGGCACCCTGCCTGGGTGTCATGCCAGCAAGTACTGCCTGACAGCATAGGCAAGTCACTCCTCTAGCAGGTCTCACAGCCCTAAGGCAGGGTGCACTATACAATAGATGTTGGCATATCTGCATGAGCAGACATGCCCCTACAATATTGGGTACCATTTCCTAATGTTGTAAGTGCCAGCTAAGTCTTAGAGAGTACATAGACTGGGAACTCAACAACTCAAGTTCCCTAGCACCGTGACAGCACCACTAAATATAGGCGTGTTTTGTATCAAACTACTCCTTACAATAAATCCAAACTGATGTCAGTGTGGGATCTATTGTTTCATGTACCCAGGGGGCACCTCAGAGGTGCCCCTTGAATCCCTACCAACCCGGGTGTGGTCTCTGACTGGCTGTAGGCAGCCAGCCACTACAAGACATGGTTCTGGATCCCTGGGTAGGGAGCCCCTGCTATCTGGGACCAGAAGTAATAGACAGCCTGAGCAGAGGTGTCATGCCTCCTCCTCCATGATGGGCCAGTGCGCGATAAGAGAAGCTTCAAAGGTCTGCCGCCTTTGTAATATGACCCCCAGTTTCTACAGCTAGCAGTAGATGTCAGCCCCTGGTTTACACCCCCACCTTGGGTGGAAAAACTGCCAGGAAAATTCAAAAAGATGGGAGGTGTGCACACCTCTGCCAACCCCAGGGAAGCGAGGGGAAGCACAACATTACGTCCCTGCCATCTTGAAGATGGGGCCACCCCTCCAATCGGGACTAGGTCTATGCCCCCCTCCCACAGGAGGGTGGTATAATAGAGGGTGAAGTCACCCCAGGTGAGGTTCCTTTGGGCCCTACCTGTTACTTCCCTAAAACGCCTCTTAAATTGAGTATTTAGGTGGCTCCCCTAGACCTGGCCCTCACATTCGACAGACCAAAGAAGAAGACGGAAGACAACCGCTGCTGGACCAGGAACTGAACCAATGCAGACAAAACCCAGCAAGAAGCCTGTCACCTGCAACCGGTTCGACCACTGGACCTGCTGTTCTTCCAGAAACTCTGCAAGGCCTCCAAGAAACCCTGGAGACCTTTCAACCTTCACCAAAGTGTCAAAAACCTCCTTTCAGACTATAAGCTCTAGTCCCCAGCATCTGCCGGTACCAGAAACACAGTGGTGAGGACCGACCCGTGTCTCGATGTGGCTCACTGCTAACAAAGAACTCTACGACTACAGTGGCAGAGGACCGGCACTTATGTCGATGCAACTCTACCCATTCAGAAGAACATCTTGCCGCAGGACGTCCTCCACGACCTCGAGGCATCCTCTCGGACCCACAACCTGAGCTGTGCCCAGCCCTGTGCCCAAGAGCCCATACCCTCCTGCAAGTGGCCAGCCTCCTCCTGCCTCTGTTGCACTGCCTTCCCGACCGCGACTTTCCCTTGACGTCCGACTGGACTGGAACTGTAAGTGGTATACGTACTTCTTACACCGCACCATTGCTTTCCTCTACAGGGTAATATTGAACTGCTCTGAAATTTGCACTGTCAAACATATTTTTAATGAGAACCCTACTCACAGTAATGCGAAGACCTTGGTCTTAAAATAAATATAAATACAGTATTATTTTATAAAATTGGTCTGGACCTCCTGCTTGAGTCGTGTGTCCATTATTGATCACTGTTGTGCAATAAATGTCATACACTTCTCTGTTAGGCCTAAGGCTGCTCAGCCACACTAACACAATTAGAGCACTTTGGGTGTTATATTGAGCCCTGTACACTTTTGGGGAACCCCTGGACTCTGTGAAAGGTATTACCACCTAGTGGAAATATCACATACAGAGCAGGCCTCCCACATAGGTATTTTGGTGTCAGGCTGAGGGATTTTCAGTTTGGACCAATGGAGCCAATGTGTTTTCAAAACTTGACCTGCGTTCAGCCTACCATTAGGTTTTCTTGGTGGAACAGTCAAGAAATCTTACTGCTTTTATTACACCTTATGGCATATACCAATTCTACAGGATGCCTTTTGGTCTCGCTTCTGCTGCTGTGGTTTTTCACAGATTTATAAGTGAAGTTGTGAAGCGATTGGATGGTGTACTTGTGTTTCAGGACAATGTGTTTGTCTTTGGTAAGGACAGTCCTGAACCGTGCAAGAGATTGAATGCTGTATTGAATGTCATGAGTGAAAGAGGTCTTAAATTGAGAAAGGATAAATGTGTGTTTGGTGTGAGTGAGGTAGAATACTTGTGTGACATGATATCTGGCAAAGGTATTGGTTCACGTCCGGGATTGTTGGAAGCCATTGAAAAAGTACCTGTTCCTGTAGATAAAGAACAGTTGAGGGCATTCCTGGGAATGTGTGAGTATTACGCAAAGTTTGTGAAAAATAGCTGAATCCCTACTGGCCTATTTAAAGAAAATGGCATGTTTGTGTGGGGTGGGTTAAAAATGCTCACTTTTGACAAGATCAAAGGAAGTTTAGCCAATGCTCCATTGCTGAGTCCATTCAATCCTGGTGATATCTTAACTATAACAGTGGATGCAAGTGCGGTATCTCAAAGTTGAGGCGATCATGTCCGTACCGTGGCTTTTACATCTCGCATGCTCAGACCAACTGAAAGGCAGTATTCTGTTATTGAGCGTGAGATGCTTGCTTGTGTCTGGGCAGTTGAGCGTTTTAAAGCTTATTTCTGGGGCACGTGATTTAAATTGAGGTCAGATCACAAACCACTGATACTCATTGTGAATGGTTCGAATGTTCATTCTTCACAGCCTACAGGTAGGCTGGGGAGATTGAGTGTCAAATTGCTATGATTTTGTTGTCTAATACATTCCGGGGAGGGGGTAAGAATAAGAAAGCTGACTGTTGATCTAGGTTGCCCATTGCAGGAGAGAAGGAAGTGCTGGAAGATCAAGATGATGTCGAATGTTTAGTGGCCACGGTATTCTCTTTACACATCCAGTGTGTTAGTGAAAGGGGGTGGAGATCTGCCTTAGACCAAGACTTGGTCTTTGGAAGATTGCTGCAGCACACCAAAAATTGTTGGCCGAGAAAATGTTGCCTTTTCGTTGACCTTCAATCTTTTAGCAAGGTTAAGTCTGAACTTTCCTTGGACAATAGATTGCTTTCAGAATGGACAAGTTGATACCTCCATGAGTTGTCAGAGAAAAACTCATTGATATTAGTCGCAAAGGCCATTTGAGTATGAAGTGACCAAAAAGAGGTTGATGTAGACATTCTGATGGCCCAGAATGGACAGAATGGACAAGAATGTGGAGGATGGGATTGGTAAGTGTTCTAATTGTGTGAAGAACGACAAAGGGCTGAAGTGTGTCACTCCGCCGAAGAACATTCCTGAAGTTCCTCAGAAGGTGTGGGAGGGGGTGAGTATTGATTTCTATGGACCCTTCCAAATCCTTCCACCGGCTCAGAGGTTTGCCATTGTGTTGATTGGTTATTTATCTGAATGGCTTGAAGTGAAGTTTATTCGTCAACCAAACACTAGGAATGTCATCAGTTTCCTTACGCATCCTAGTGCTGCTCTGCTGGCCAAGGCATCAATCCGCCAAGTACTCTGCATTAACGGCGCCATCCCTGGGCAACACGCACATATTCCGACACCATAACCTGAGGGGAATGCACTGGTGCCGCTGATATCGCCACTCCGTGCCCCTACACGCCGCTAGCAGCACAGCCTCACTCCGAACAAAATGGCGGCGCCGGAGGGGTCTCATCCCTGAAATCAACATGCGCGGCTCGCCCGCTGCCCGGATGCTGACAGTACTCCCCATGGGCATGCAGCGACACAGTGCCACTGGCGATCCTCTACTACCACTGGTGGGCTGCGGTACGGTCTAGGCTCCACGACCAACGTTCACTGCATGCTGCGGCTCGCCACGTACATAGTGTTACCTGGGGCAAAATGGGCTGAAGTAACATTATAGCAGAGCTTTATTAAGCCACTGCCGTGGACTCCATAGCACGTCCCATATAGCGGGCACCTATCATAGCGGACGTTGGCGCAGCGAATCGGCACTGTGCTCACTCACTGTAGGCGCAACTGAAGAGCTCTCACCACCATCCTTGCCGACACCTAGCTTCCTGAGGCTACATCTGGCTTCAATTGGCAGCTTATTAATTTGTCAGCTTGTCTCTGGGATTGTTTTCAATCGACGCCAAGCTGGTGTACAAAATGGCGCCCTCCTGACCACCTCGACTTGTTGACCTTGAAGCTTGCCGTGGTATCACCTGGTAAGCGGTTACACAGGATTGAGGCACGCTCCAGCATCAATAGCCAAATACTCAGCGCATACCCAGCGGAATACTGCTCAAAAGAAGGCTCTGCAAATATCCCATGGGGCGCTGCTCAAGGAGACTGCAGCTGAAGCGCGCCCACCGCTAAGAACGACCCACCCAGCAGGGAACGGAAAGTGCTGGCACGAGTTGACCGAACAAGGCTGGAATAGCGAGAAGTGCGAATCGCCCTTCAAGAAGGTTCGGTACAATTGTTGGCCAGTAGACGTCTTGATACTTCAGAATAGCAAGGGGCACGGCATTATCGCGGTGAGCAACGCAATATCACATTTATTGCGAATGGTGAAAGCCTGCAACGGGTGACGCGCTTATCTATTGACTCCATAACGAGTTCCATACACAGTAGGACCTGACACCATCACACTCTGACTCTACTGCGCACACCGACCCACTAATAATAAACACAATCATGGGTAGGACGGATCAGCAGCAAGCAAAATTAAACTTCGAAGCAAGACGGCTCACGAAGTCCCAAGCCCCAGCTGCTTCAGACACTGAGCCAGAACTAGAAGCGGGCACAAGTACCAAACTGGAGCGCCTGATGCTCAGTACGCAAGAGAGTCTGCAAACTATTAACGTGAAGATTGACCACCTTAACCTGCGCATGGACAATATGGCGGCAAAATTTGACAAACATGGCGCGAAGATAGCAGAAGCTGAACAATGCATCTCCACGACAGAAGACAAGATGGAGATTGTTAGCGCTTCGCGCTCCAGCATGGAAAACATCTTAGAGGTGATCCAGGACAAAAATGAGGAACTTGAAGATCGCTCCCGTAGGAACAATTTACGAATTACGGGTATCCCAGAATCGACCAACACAGGAGCCATGGAATCATATGTTGAAACTCTACTCAAAGACATGCTGGGAGCTGAACACTTCTCTAATGTACTGATTGTGGAGAGGGCTCATCGATCCTTAGCGACCAGGCATATAGCGGGGGCGCCTCCACGCCCCATTATAGCTCGACTTCTGAACTATCGAGATGGTGACACAGCGTTACGTCTGGCTCGGGAAAAAGGGAATACAACCTACCAAGGTATGAGAGTGGAGCTTTTCCCTGACTTTACCATGGCTGTACAGCAAGCACAGTGTGAATTTCACTCTGTAAAGAAGAAGCTGCAAGCACTGTAAATCCAGTATGCAATATTATACCCCGCACAACTGCGAGTACAACATCCTGAGAAAGCCTGCATCTTCTCAACACCCAAAGAAGCCCTTGCAATATGTGTGACAGATCGAGCGGAAGGTATCGGCATGAGAGGCGGGAGCAGATGCTGATACGGAGGGCTAAACACGTGAGACTTGTATTATTAGCGAGAATGAGATAGAACTCTGTCCGCAGACTGTTGGTATACACGCTAAACATTATTGTTATGCTACTTGTATTATACAGTATCTAGCCACTATCCTGCACTAACTACATCTCCACGTATGTTGTGAATGCTGTCCTGCATAATGTGCGCTATCAACAGTTACTAGTCCTCTCTGATATTATCTATATAATGTTGGAGAATGAGAAGTATTAAGGTTTGGAGTCTAATATCAGTCATTTATGCCTGTGGGTGAAACACCTGTTAATTTCCACCTCAACCCCCCCTGTACCAACCAGGAGCCACCGGCTACTGGCGACCCTCAGAAAGGGAATACCCCACAAAAGTTTCTTATTGTGTAACTGCATCTGACAGGTGCCTTTATTGGTTTCTGATTAAGACATGCAAGTGCAAGGAAGTTTTTTGTTATGTGGGTAGGGACTCTCGGCTTAGTTCTGATGCTGGAGTGGATGGGGGAAATGTTGGGGAATTATGCATCATTGACATAGTGTTGGGGGCACAACAGTGACAGACCTTGGCTCACTCAGCAATAGATTTTATGAGATGGCACACTATCATATTTGGCATTACAGAACATGGCAGGAGCTAAAGTTCCTACGATTTCATGGGTTACCTGGAATGCCAGAGGCCTAAACAATCCCAAGAAGGTAAGGCAAGTGCTTTCCTATCTGGATCGTCACAACGTCCAGATAGCCCTATTGCAGGAGACCCACCTCACTAAACGAGCGGTCCCAACAGTGACCACTAGATGAGCGGGAGTGTGCTCGGCAGCCTCGTCCTCTTCTTATGCGCGTGGCATTATGATATTAATAAAGAGAGGTATTCCCTTCGAACCACTTCATGTGGAGGAAGATAAGATGGGTCAGTACATACTGGTACACGGTACACTGTATGGCATGAAAGTGCTCATTGTAAACATATATGAACCTAATATTGACAACCCTACTTTCTGTGAGACAATATGTGGGAAAATATGCCAACTCCCCCCCTTCCACCATTATATGTAGAGGGGACTTTATGTCGTGTTAGACCCTGAAATAGATAGATTCTCTATAGCTGAACCCGCATTGAAAAAAGCAACAGCATCAGTGCACACCTGTTTGCTAAGTTTGGGGCTACTAGATATTTGGCAACTGCGACATCCGAGCACACGTGAAGGTACATGCCACTCATTTGCACATCAATCCTGGTCCCGCATTCACTATTGGCTAGTCACAAATGACATGAATACGTGGACTGTACAGATAAAACACCTACCAGGACCTTGTCCGACCACTCCCCGGTACTTCTGAGCATAACATTGCCAACGCACACTTCCTCCCATTTTCAATAGTGCCTGCAACCTTCTTCCCTACTCGATTAGGTCTTCTGAGAAGGAATTTGCTAGACCATAACTGATTACTTCTTGCACAATACCCGCTCGGTGCAAACTATGGGGACACTCTGTGAGGCCTTTAAAGAGACCATTAGGGGTGCATGTATAGGTCCACAGTCGGGAGTCCTAAAATTCTTACGAGGCACTATGAGCAAGCTGGAGCGGGAACTGGGCGGCCTTGAGCAAGAATATAGCACCACAGCTAACCCTGCTACGCTAGCAACTATTAAAATGAAAATTACAGAATATAATGAAATAGTTGACCAAGAAATATACCACATGTCGCGCAGAAGCACAGCCAGATACTACGGTGAAGGAGGCAGGCCTGGAAAAGCTGTGGGGAAGAACTATATAATTAAAGTCATCACTGAAGATAACACCACACACTAAGACACAACCAATATACTCAAAACCTTTTCACAGTATTACACCATGATGTATGCACATCAGCAGTCAACAGGCGAGGCAGAAATAGCACAATACCTCGACGGCATAGCACTAGTGTGGCTCTAGCGCCGACAGCAAGATTTTTTGATGCACCCATTAACACTAGAAGAAATCCGCGAGGCCATCGTGGCATTACCAAACGGGAAGGCAGCGGGGACAGATGGCCTACCGGCTGAATTTTATAAAGAATGTTTATAGACATATTGGCCCCCTGCCTTCTCGAGATGTACATGGAAGCGTACGATGCCCGGAGTCTGCCTTCCACTCTGCGTGAGGCGCTTGTAATCGCCCTGCTAAGACCTGATAAAGCGCCGGACAGGTGTAATTCATATAGACCCTTGTCTTTGATAGCGGGACACCTATCATAGCGGACGTTGGCTCAGCGAATCGGCACTGTGCTCACTCATTGTAGGCGTAACTGAAGAGCTCTCACCACCATCCTTGCCGACACCTAGCTTCCCGAGGCTTCATCCGGCTTCAATCGGCAGCGTATTAATTTGTCAGCTTGTCTCTGGGATCGTTTTCAATCGACGCCAAGCTGGTGTACAAAATGGCGCCCTCCTGACCACCTCGATTTGCTGACCTTGAAGCTTGCCGTGGTATCACCTGGTAAGCGGTTACGCGGGATAGAGGCAGAGTGCACGTTCCAGCATCAATAGCCAAATACTCAGCGCATACCCAGCAGCATACTGCTCAAAAGAAGGCTCTGCAAATATCCCATGGGACGCTGCTCGTGGAGACTGCAGCTGAAGCGCGCCCACCGCTAAGAACGACCCACCCGGCTGGGAACGGAGAGTGCTGGCACGAGTTGACCGAACAAGGCTGGAATAGCGAGAAGTGCGAATCGCCCTTCAAGAAGGTTCGGTACAATTGTTGGCCAGTGGACGTCTTGATACTTCAGAATAGCAAGGGGCACAGCACTACCCCGTTGAGCAATGCTATATCTCATTTATTGTGAATGGTGAAAGCCTGCAACAGGTGACGTGCTGATCTATTGACTCCATAACGAGTTTCATACACATGAGGACCTGACACCATCACGCTCTGACTCTACTGCGCACACAGACCCACTAATAATAAACACAATCATGGGTAGGACGGATCAGCAGCAAGCAAAATTAAACTTCGAAGCAAAACGGCTCACGTAGTCCCAAGCCCCAGCTGCTTCAGACACTGAGCCAGAACTGGAAGCGGGCACAAGTACCAAACTGGAGCGCCTGATGCTCAGTACGCAAGAGAGTCTGCAAACTATTAATGCGAAGATTGACCACCTTAACCTGCGCATGGACAATATGGCGGCACAAACTTGACAAACATGGCGCGAAGATAGCAGAAGCTGAACAATGCATCTCCACGACAGAAGACAAGATGGAGGTTGTTAGCGCATCGCGCTCAAGCATGGAAAAAATCTTAGAGGTGATCCAGGCCAAAAATGTGGATCTTGAAGCCCACTCCCGCAGGAACAATTTACGAATTACGGGTATCCCAGAATCGACCAACACGGGAGCCATGGAATCATATTTTGAAACTCTACTCAAAGACATGCTGGGAGCTGAACACTTCCCTAATGTACTGATTGTGGAGAGGGCTCATCGATCCTTAGCGACCAGGCATATAGCGGGGGGCCTCCACGCCCCATCATAGCTCGACTTCTGAACTATCGAGATGGTGACACAGCGTTACGTCTGGCTCGGGAAAAAGGGAATACAACCTACCAAGGTATGAGAGTGGAGCTTTTCCCTGACTTTACCATGGCTGTACAGCAAGCACAGTGTGAATTTCACTCTGTAAAGAAGAAGCTGCAAGCACTGTAAATCCAGTATGCAATATTATACCCCGCACAACTGCGAGTACAACATCCTGGGAAAGCCTGCATCTTCTCAACACCCAAAGAAGCCCTTGCAATATGTGCGACTGATCGAGCGGAAGCAATCGGCATGAGAGGCGGGAGCAAATGCTGATACGGAGGGCTAAACACGTGAGACTTGAATTGTTATTGAGAATGAGATAGAACTCTGTCCGCAGACTGTTGGTATACACGCTAAACATTATTGTTATGCTACTTGTATTATACAGTGTCAAGCCACTATCCTGCAATAACTAGGTCTCCACGTATGTCGTGAATGCTGTCCTGCATAATGTGCGCTATCAACAGTTACTAGTCCTCTCTGATACTATCTATATAATGCTGGAGAATGAGAAGTATTAAGGTTTGGAGTCTAATATCAGTCATTTATGCCTGTGGGTGAAACGCCTGTTAATTTCCACCTCAACCTCCCCTGTACCAACCAGGGGCCACCGGCTACTGGCGACCATAAGAAAGGGAATACCCCGCTCTTACTGCAAATAGAGCCCAAACACCGTTCTATCATTCCAGAAGGGATAGACCTATAGGAGGATTTCATTTTGATACACCAATCTACCCATTGTTTCAATCCCACCTTTCGAACCGGTTTGCCCCCCTATCCGGTCTGGAAGGTGTGGACTGACTTGATAATGAACCTCCGGTATCTGGGATGATTGGAGCTGTAGTGAATCGCTCTCCCAATAATTTTACATCTATTACGGAAGAGACTGATTCAGGGACTAGTGAAATCATCCAGGGGGGGAAGAGAAGGGATAAACCCTCAAACCACACCCCTAGACCCCTGATCTCTGGGGAGACTGTGGACCCAGCTGTTAATCTACAAAAAAAATCTACATATACCCTCATGGTCTTGTCATGGAATATAGCGGGGCTAAAGGGGAAAATGTCAGAGGATGATTGGGGTTCTTATGTGGATTCTCACGATGTAATCATATTACAGGAAAGTTGGTCAACTGACGCCATTTACCGGGTTGGTTACCTTAATTATTACAAACCAGCCTGTAAAGGCTTGAAAGGTCGCCCATCTGGAGGCCTGGTTATTTGGATTAGACAATCCTTAGCATTTAAAATCACAGACCTTCCGACTCCAAGTAATGACATATTAGCCTTGAAACTAACTAGTAAAAATAACCATGACATTTTCCTGATTAACATTTATGCAAGGGGGCGACCTGGTGGGAAGCCAATGAGAGCGGTAGATGATTTAGATTCCCTACTGAATAATATTGGCAGAGAAAAATGTGTTATGCTGGCAGGGGATTTTAATTGTTCATTTGAACCGTTTCCCAATTTGGATAATGGGGGATATGGGGAAGTCGATCAAATTTGGAACATTCCCCATTTATCTATCCCTCCTGTTAAAAAAGTTACTGAGGCTGCTATGCAGTGGTTGGGTCTTTGTCTTGAATGGGATCTACGAGCAGCGAATGGAAGGACTAAATCAGATTTGATGGGAAAGGTTACATTTGATAACTCCCTCCATTCTAGCCGTATTGATTATTTCCTAATAAGGTTAGAGTTTTGGAATTTACTAGAGGATATGGAAATAGTCACAAGACCAGAAAGTGACCACAATCCTCTGGTAATAAAACTATTAATGAATGGGGGTTTTCTTATGGACACTGTAACCAATTTTGTCACTGCTGAGGCTGTTCTTGCGAACGACTGTAGAAGGGTACGCTGGACTAGGTTCTTAGAAAATCCCACTATTATTGATAAGGTTACAGTCGAGGTTTTAGCAGCTACAAATCTGATGGTACCCATATTAAACGAAGGCACATCATTGGATCAAATTGGGACGATCCACGAGTCCCTTTTTAACAAAATTAAAACTTTTTTTATTGAACCTATAAAAGGAAGAAAAAATGGCCCAGCTCAAACCGGGGCAAAATGGTATAATAAAACATGCCGCCTTGCCCATAGCTCCCTGATAGCTGCTATTAAATCCAAGTCAGCCACCGTAATAAAACTAGAAAGGGTAAACTACAAGAAGGTGCTTAAAGAAGCAACAACTAACTGGGATGAACAGCGCTGGTTGGATTTATATCTTGCAAGTACCTCCACTAACCAACACAAATTCTGGGAGGTTGTTAAATGGGGAGGGTCTGGGGACCAGCAAGTTCCTGTTAACAATGTCCCTGCAGAACAATGGGTCGAGCATTACGCGACACAGTTTAGCAACACGGAACGGATCTCCCTTATCACTAGGGAAGATACCAGTGTACTGTCTGTGGTGCCTTCACTCGACCAGATTGTTTTTACTGAAACGGAAGCCATTATAGCCTTAAAACAAGTACAGAATGGTAAAGCCCCAGGTATGGACTGTGTCCCTGCAGACCTTTTCAAGTTTGCCCAAGCACACTGGGTCCCTTATATAACCACCTTAGCGAATGCTATAGCCAGAGGGGCTAGGATACCAAACTCGTGGAAAGGGGCTGAGATTCTGCCCGTGTACAAAAAAGGGGATAGAACTGAGGTGGGAAACTATCGACCCATCAGCCTCATCGACGCCCTTCAAAAGGTAATTGCCAGAATGCTGCTAGGAAAAATCCAGTCATGGATGACAGAAGTCGACATCCTGTCTCCATTGCAGGCTGGCTTTAGGGCAAATATTAGCACAGTTGACCAGATACTTAGATTTGTTATGATCTACTGGAAAACTGTGTTTTTGAGAGGAGGCACTATATTCGCAGCATTTGTGGATCTCAAATCTGCTTTTGATTTGGTCCCCAGAGGAAAGATGTGGGCAGCTCTGAGAAGGATGGGTGTTCCAACTGCACTCCTAGAACTTACTATCAGGATGCATGAGGGAAACCACGCTAGAGTCAGATGGGGTCGCCAGGGTCAGGTTACCGACTCCTTCCCCGTGACCCGTGGAGTGAGGCAGGGCTGTGTTCTGGCCCCCACCCTATTCATACTTTTTATCAACCAGGTGGTTAAGTTCCTCTCAGCTACCCCTACTGATGCACCAACATTGGGTGGGACTAAATTTCCCCTTTTAATCTTCGCTGATGACACCCTAATACTGGCTAAAACTCAGAAGGGCCTTCAGGTGGCTATTAATAAATTTGTGGACTTCTGTAATGAAAACGATCTTGAAATTAACATCTCTAAAACAAAGTTCATGGTCCTGACAAAAAATAAACCACTGAGGGGCCATGTAACGATGAATGGGTCTAGTCTAGAACAGGTTGAAGTTATGACATACCTTGGTGTTACAATGGACTATAGGTTACGCTGGAAAGAGCAAATAGCGGCGCTCAGTTTGAAATTTGCTCGCTTGTCCGGTTGTCTAGTGAAGGAGCAACGGTGTTCCTTGACCAAAAGAGTCCTACCCGCGCTTAAAATTTATAGCGCCAAAATTAGCGCAGCCATACTTTACGGGGCTGACATATGGGGGTGTGTGGACTTGGCTGTCCTGGATAGGATCCAGAACAAATTCTTCCGAAACTTAGTCAGTCTTCCTCTCTCTACGCCAGCACTACCACTCATGATGGACATGGGCTTTTACTCTATTAAACATCAAGCCCATTATAGGATGGTGGCGTTATGGAGACGCATATGGTCTACCCCGGAACTTGCCATGTTTGCCCAGGAGTTACAGGACGTAAGAGTGCAACAGGGGGCAGTTGAAATACCATGGTTTAAGCTAATTAGGAAAACTCTCATTGGAATGGGCCTTCCTTTGCTTTGGTCAGAGCCGGGCTCTTATATCTTTCCCTCAAAGAAAGATTTTAAACTTCTTTTCTGGTCTATGGTTAAAGACGAACACGTTGCTCTTTCGGAGAAACCTAACCTGACAGGCCTGTTTTTGCTCCACAAAGTAGTACCACACACAGAGACCTATTGGGATGTAATTCTTAAAAGCTTAGACAGGAAACTATACCACCAGTTTCGTATAGGTACACTGCCACTAAGGGCCTTTACTAGTGGTTGGCAGAAGTTGGAGTCCACTTCTTGTCCTTGTTGTACTGAAAGCAAAGAAACAATAGGTCATTTTCTATTTGTATGTACTGCTTACCACGAGCCACGCTATAAGTGGCTGAAGCCAATATGTAAAAGATTAAACACCCGGGTGAGCAGAGAAGCATTATTCATCATGAGATCTAACACATCAGAATGGTTATCCATAGGACTGGCTAAATTCCTTGGGTGGGCCTGGTTAATTAGAACTAGGTTTGTTCGTACCACTTCGACTTGAAAAATCTTAACAGTCTGTTAGCTTACTACATCTTGGGCAGTACTGATGATTTGTCTTTTTTTTTATACTCAAATGTTTTAAAAATGCTTTTATAGACGTCTTTCTATGCATATTTAATTGAGTTTTTTAAACAAATCTCTTTTTGTCTGTTTAATAATTTTCATGATTTTGTTTCATGATTTTGTTATATGGTTAGTATCATTATGTATGTATTTCTGTATGTCTTTTATGAAGAAAACTCGAAATAAAGACGTTAAAAACTGAAACTGAATACCCCACAAAAGTTTCTTATTGTGTAACTGCATCTGACAGGTGCCTTTATTGGTTTCTGATTAAGACATGCAAGTGCATGGAAGTTTTTTGTTATGTGGGTAGGGAGTCTCGGCTTAGTTCTGATGCTGGAGTGGGTGGTGGAAATATTGGGGAATTATGCATCATTGACATAGTGTTGGGGGCACAACAGTGATAGACCTTGGCTCACTTAGCAATAGATTTTATGAGATGGCACACTATCATATTTGGCATTACAGAACATGGCAGGAGCTAAAGTTCCTACAATTTCATGGGTAACCTGGAATGTCAGAGGCCTAAACAATCCCAAGAAGGTAAGGCAAGTGCTTTCCTATCTGGATCGTCACAACGTCCAGATAGCCCTATTGCAGGAGACCCACCTTACTAAACGAGCAGTCTCAACAGTGGCCACTGGATGAGCGGGAGTGTGCTCGGCAGCCTCGTACTCTACTTATACGCGGGGTATTATGCTATTAATAAAGAGAGGTATCCCCTTCGAACCACTTCATGTGGAGGAAGATAAGATGGGTCAGTACATACTGGTACACGGTATGGTATGAAAGTGCTCATTGTAAACATATATGAACCTAATATTGACAACCCTACTATCTGTGAGACAATATGTGGGAAAATATGCCAACTCCCCCCTTCCACCATTATATGTGGAAGGGACTTTATGTCGTGTTAGACCCTGAAATAGATAGATTCTCCATAGCTGAACCCGCATTGAAAAAAGCAACAGCATCAGTACACACCTGTTTTCTAAGTTTGGGGCTACTAGATATTTGGCGACTGCGACATCTGTGCACACGCGAAGGTACATGCCACTCATATGCACATCAATCCTGGTCCCGCATTGACTATTGGTTAGTCACAAATAACATGAATATGTGGACTGTACAGATAAAACACCTACCCAGGACCTTGTCCGACCACTCCCCAGTACTTCTAAGCATAACATTGCCAACGCACACTTCCTCCCATTGTCAATGAAGCCTGCAACCTTCTTCCCTACTCAATCAGGTCTTCTGCGAAGGAATTTGCTAGGCCATATCTCATTACTTCTTGCACAATACCGGCTCGGTGCAAACTATGGGGACACTCTGGGAGGCCTTTAAAGCGACCATTAGGGGTGCATGTATAGGTGTACAGTCAGGAGTCCTAAAATTCTTACGAGGCACTATGAGCAAGCTGGAGTGGGAACTGGGCGGCCATGTGCGAGAATATAGCACCACGGCTAACCCTGCTACGCTAGCAACTATTAAAATGAAAATTACAGAACATAATGAAATAGTTGGCCAAGAAATACGCCACATGTCGTGCATAAGCACTGCCAGATACTACGGTGAAGGAGGCAGGCCTGGAAGAGCTGTGGGGGAAGAACTATATAATTAAAGTCATCACTGAAGATGACACTAAACACTACGACACAACCAACATACTCAAAACCTTTGCACAGTACTACACCATGATGTATAGACATCAGCAGTCAGCAGGCAAGGCAGAAATAGCACAATACCTCGACGACATAGCACTAGTGTGGCTCTTGTGCCGACAGCAAGATTTTTTGATGCACCCATTAACACTAGAAGAAATTCGCGAGGCCATCATGGCATTGCCAAACGGGAAGGCAGCGGGTACAGATGGCCTACCGGCTGAATTTTATGAAGAATATATATAAACATATTGGCCCCCTGCCTTATCGAGATGTCTATGGAAGCGTACGATGCCCTGAGTCTGCCTGCCACTCTGCGTGAGGCGCTTGTAATCGCCCTGCTAAGACCTGATAAAGCGCCGGACAGGTGTAATTCATATAGACCCTTGTCTTTGATAGCAGGACACCTATCATAGCGGATGTTGGCTCAGCGAATCGGCACTGTGCTCACTCACTGTAGGCGCAACTGAAGAGCTCTCACCACCATCCTTGCCGACACCTAGCTTCCTGAGGCTTCATCCGGCTTCAATCGGCAGCGTATTAATTTATCAGCTTGTCTCTGGGATCGTTTTCAATCGACGCTAAGCTGGTGTACAAAATGGCACCCTCCTGACCACCTCGACTTGCTGACCGTGAAGCTTGCCGTGGTATCACCTGGTAAGCGGTTACGCGGAATAGAGGCAGGGAGCACGTTCCAGCATCAATAGCCAAATACTCAGCGCATACCCAGCAGCATACTGCTCAAAAGAAGGCTCTGCAAATATCCCATGGGACGCTGCTCGTGGAGACTGCAGCTGAAGCGCGCCCACCGCTAAGAACGACCCACACGGCTGGGAACGGAGAGTGCTGGCACGAGTTGACCGAACAAGGCTGGAATAGCGAGAAGAGCAAATCGCCCTTCAAGAAGGTTCGGTACAATTGTTGGCCAGTGGACGTCTTGATACTTTAGAATTGCAATGGGCACTGCACTATCACGGTGAGCAACGCTATATCACATTTATTACGAATGGTGAAAGCCTGCAACAGGTGACACGCTTATCTATTGACTCCATAACGAGTTCCATACACAGGAGGACCTGACACCATCACGCTCTGACTCTACTGCACACACAGACCCACTAATAATAAACACAATCATGGGTAGAACGGATCAGCAGCAAGCAAAATTAAACTTCGAAGCAAGACGGCTCACGAAGTTCCAAGCCCCAGCTGCTTCAGACACTGAGCCAGAACTGGAAGCGAGCACAAGTACCAAACTGGAGCGCGTGATGTTCAGTACGCCCTCTTCTGATGAAATTTCACTGGCTTCCTATCCGCCAAAGGGTTCAATTTAAAATCTGCTGCATCATCCATAAAGCATTGTATAGCTCAGGCCCTTCTTATCTCTCTGAGAAATTCAAGCCTTACGTTCCCCCGAGATCTCTTTGCTCGAGCACTAAACATATGCTGATGGTACCACGAGTTAGAAGAGCAAGACTAGAAGGAAAGGCCCTCTCCCATCTTGGCCTTCGTTACTGGAATGAGCTGCCACTACCGCTAAGACAGTGTCCAGACCACTTACAATTCAGGAAGGTGCTTAAAACTACTCTTTTCGGTACCGGTTAGCTTGCTGGGCCCACACACTATCTCATGCTCCGCTTAAGCACAGAGATACCCCTTCAGGGATCGATTCTAGCGCTATACAAGCATATAAAATAAAATGAAATAAAAATAAATGGCAATGGCTGAGATTGCCTTTCTCTATGTGCAGCTCGCGGCTCTCCGCCGCTCTGTGGGGTGATTTGTGGCTCACCGCCGCACTGTGGGGCAGCGCTTGGCTCTGTGCTCTACTGTGGGTGCCCTCGTGGCTCACCGCCGCACTGTGGGGTAGCTCACAGCTCTCCACCGCAGCTCTCCGTTGCGTCTCGGGTGCTTTAGTTGAAACTCCAGCCGCGTTTGAAGAGCCTGACACGTGGCTCGCGGCAGATATGTGGCAGACAGGGTCCCGGGACGGAGCACTCAGCCGCGGTAGCTTCTGGCGTTCTGTCCTGCACTTGTCCGTCCGTCGGAGTAGAAAGGGGCCTCTCTGCTCAAAACAGGACAAGGCAGACAATCCTGAGCATAAACCCTTTAATATTTGAGATAAAAATTCATTGTTAACATTATCGAGTGTGTGATCATTTTATTGACTAAATGGTTGATAAAGTCAGTAGTTATCATTGCCATCAACTATTCAACTAATTGGTCCATCGACCAAATAGAAGGAAAGCATATATTAAAAAGGATTAGTTATTGAAAGATGTCTCATTTGAATCCATAAAAAGGAGTGGGTGCACCTGCCAGAGGTGGAGAGGGACGTGATCCGACTAGAACTGGTAACTGCAGGTTGCAAGAGGTTATGGAGCCTGCCATGGTGGGGGGGCCCGGATATGATAACGGGCACATCCAGGGCATTGGTAGAGTTACAGGACGATCCAGAGGCCGATTGGTACATAGGGGTACCCTCTTCAGAAGCACAACAGGGGCGCCCTATGCCAAACCCCAGGAGTCTTTATGTCAAGACCCTGGAAGAAAACGTTGGCACCCCGCTACTCCTTCGGGTGGTTGTAAGCTTGAGCAACCGCCCCTAAAAAGACGTGAGTACGGTAATGGACTGGGGATCCATGCAATTAACAGGGGAAAATCCCCCAGGTAGATGGTAGGACATATTGGGTTGGCCAAGGTGCAGTATGGCTCATCAGGCAGGCCGGCAGGGAAGCTTAGGCCAGTCACCGCTGCCTACCCTTGGATCGTCCATAAAGTTAACCCACTGTAAAGATGCAAATATGCAGGTTAATTCAAAGAAGGAGTCGACGAAGAAGGTAAGTTCAAGGATGCAGATTTATTTCTCCAGCACAGCAATTCACGTTAGTACTGCTGTTCTTGTTGAAGAACAACTGCCGAATGTGAATTCAACAGTTGCAGCTTTAGGAGATAACAGAACCTTAAGCGTGACACTCTCAAACATAAATATGTTTGCGAGTGCGCACACCAGAGACTTAGCAACATGGAATGTGAAACTCAGTAATGGAAATAAAGAAAATACTAAACTAAAATACATAACATGAGTAACAATAAAATACAACAGGAGCCCTTTACATCATCTCCCTTTCCATACAAAATGAAAGAAGAGAACTAAGAGGGAAAAAAGGAAAAATTAAGACATGTAAAAATCTTTAAATCTCACAAGAATTGAACAATTACGAACCAATCTATGTGACTCTGTAACTGTAGATGGAGAAGGAGTAATTGGAACCTAAAGCGTGGAAGTTAGTTGTTCTGAAATAGAAACATTGTCAGAAGAAGTACCTAGAGGAAAATGTGAACAGTCAAAATCATTTACAGTAACAGATTTGTAAGCAAGAATCTTGCTGGCGTGTTCAGGCAATATCTTGACAACAGCTCTTTTATTCCACCACCCCTTTTTTTCCAGGAAAAGCGAACCATTGTGATTTTGATAATTTGGGCAGGTGATGAAAATTTAGAGGCATCTTTCTTAACCTTAATGGGATTTTTTTATTAAAACCCAGTCTCCAATTTTGAAATCATCTGTGCCAAGATAATAAGATGAATCAAAATGTTTCTTGTGTACATTCTGTTTTGTAAGAACATTTTTCCTAAGGGTGACTTTGTCTTGACAGGCTAAACACGATGTCATTTTTCTTGAGTAGCTTAATCCAATTCGGGCAAATATTTCCATTTGGATCTCTTTTCTTGAGAAGTCTGAAAGGTGAAATGCCTGTGGTAGAATGAGGCTTGAGAAGGTAAGCCCATATTTTCTTTCTTAAAAAGGGCTCAACAGGAAGATTGCAAGCTAAGGCTGAATGTATGCCTTCTTTCATGAATCGGTTCATTCTCTCAATGAGACCATTTGAAGATGGATAATATAAAGCAACTCCGAGATGCTTAATATCATGTGTGTTAAAAAAAGTCTTGCATCAGAGAGGAACAAAGGTGGCTTGGAAGCTGATGGCGGAGGGAGCGTGAGCCTGCAGCTCCGCTCCGACCCCGCTAGTTATCCTGTACTGGGGGGCGTTTGAACCCCCCCCAATCGATCCCTGGTGGGGTAGTGGGGTGTAGGTGGCTGCCCCTGCAGATTGCCAACGCTGGGTGCCCTGCGGCGGCTCCCGGTTCGTAGCGCTGCCACAACACAAGATGGCGGCGCCGGAGGCGTCTTTGTAGAAGAGGAGCGCCGGGGATCGTTGGCTGGCCCTGCCTGGGGCACCGGAGGCGAGTCCTGGGCCTGCTGACACTGGGAATCGGAGCGGAGGAGACTCTGTGCTGGCCCGGAATACACGGGAGAAAGCGCGGTGGCGGCCCACGGCTGCTCCTGGCCGGGAGACGCTTTAAGGCAGTAACACATGACGTCCTGTAGTGTAGTTCCTATTATCCCAATAGGCTCTGCGCATTGGAATAATATCTTCAATAGTATAGACGTAGGACAGAGGTTAACTAGGTCTTCTACTGTCGATATTAGACTTAAAGTTTAATGTTTGCCAGCTAGCTCAGAGTTCACTAGAAACTTTCTCGAATAGACAAGGAGGAGTTTAACCTCCCTGGATAGACAAGAAGGGATTTAGTTTCTAACAACCATAGAACATGACAACTTTGCTCTCCCCTAATCAAGAGTGTATCTCTAGAGTCGTGTGAAAACAAAAGACAACTTATTTTACTCAGTCAGTTCAGAGCATTCTTAGTTTCACTAGATTGTAGAGAAAAGGAAGAGACGGGCGTGTTCAATAAAAAGATGTTATTTATTGATCAGTCTCTTTTCTCATACAAGAGAAATGAATCGCTATTACTGCAATACTTATTGTTAAGTAAAGTGCATACAGTAATAACAGAATTATAAAATAATACTGTAAAAGCATTGATATGGTTTCTTAGCCATATGATACTTAAAATGGATAAAATAGATACATACATATATACATTGACTAATCGTACTCAATTGGTGCTTCTAACTACGCCTACCCCAATGTACCTGACCTAAGCCTAATACGTGGGTGGGAGTAGATAAGTAGCAGTTTAAGTTAAGTTTGTTTTGCCAAGAGTCTGCTTCAAGAATTCTCTACAAAGGGTTATTCAGTTCAGTACCTGGGATTTAGAAGGCTGGAGGGTTGGTATCTCTATCTCAGGGTTTGATATTCCAGCTGCCTGCGAGGGCGGTTTGGAAGCGCCGGAGCTGGATTTCTCGGCAGGAGAAAAGGCAGCGTCTCTCTCTCAGCGCGTCAGAAAGGAGGTGCAGCGTCTGTGGGCTTCGCGGTCAGCTGGGCTCCTCGGCAAGTCTCGCTGCTCCAATCTTGTCACCACCTCGTGTGTTTGCTTAAGGCAATGTCGGTATTATTTATACCTGAAAGGTGCCGAGATTGACGTAAGGATGGACATAAATACGTCAATAAGGATGTCATACGAACTGATCGTTCGCACATTCTTTACTGAAGTTCTCGGCTAAATCAAAACAATGGCTGTGGGGATTTCCCAGGTCGTGGTAGGTTTGATTTGTTTTGAGAACACCGTATGCCTAATAGGGGGCTGGAGAAATAGTGCTTGCCTAATGAGATGGCATGCGCTATGACCTAATCAGATAACGGGCTTCTGTGCCGTTGTGTGGCTAATCAGATAACGGGTTTCTGTGCAGTTGAATGGCTGCTAGTTAATTATTAACCAGACAAGGGTCAGAAATAGGGGGATCGATACAGTACCCATAGTAAATACATCACACCCACTCCACGTAATCTATGTCCATATTTACAAATCTAGGCATAGTAAACAAAACTAGTAGTGCATGTGTATACCGAACCACCCCAAAATACAATCAAATGCATTCTGAAAATTGGAAATGTGAAATACACGAAAAGATGAGTATAGTTACTATATGCACTTCAAGCAGTATAATAATGCTAAATCTAATACGCATATTTTGAAATCAGCATGAACGAAATGCGGAAATTACACATGAAATGGCTCTTAATACAGAAGAAAAAAGTCGAGACCATCTCATCACAAAATCATAAATACTTGTGAACATGCTAGAGGGTAGCTAATGTCTCTAGAGTAGCTAAAAATAGAAATTTTGTTCTCTAGGAATAGTTTTACTTTAAGCAGAAGATAAGTGTCCCAAAAAATCGTAAATTTTTTTGGAAATGGAAGGGGAAAAAAATATGTCTGGCTCTCTGTAAAAACTGGTGAGAAAATTTCTTATTGCTTTATTTTCAAAGTTGAAGGCCAGATTCAGGGTGTATGGAACGCCGTGTGCTAGTTTGTTCAAAGTCATTCTTTCTGCTCTGGTGAAAACATCATATTGTTGAGGCATTCGAAAAAATTGTCAACTGCTTCTTGCGAAAGTTCCACGAACTCTGAAAAATTTTGCAACGTGCATTCATGAGCATGATTGCCTTCATTGATGTTTCGATCAGCATAGCTGACAGAAGGTCGTACCTGATCGATGCTGCTTTTATCTTGTACTTCACAACTCTTCAATCATAGTGGTGAAGTCTCCACGAATGCCGTCATCAGGATTGGTAGCCGCTGGGGACAGCACAATGCATGAGCCGTTACCGGACCCAACAAAGTCTCTGCGTCCATTGGTACATCCGATTGTAGTGTCAGACAGGTGTCCAACACGCATTCTTCGCCGCATAGCAAGCACCTTAATACAGGCATAACACAACTTTGCCACATCGGTCTAAATGAAAGAAACCAAGTCATGTTTAAATCTCGTAGCCGTGCTAGTCCAAGGACTTTAGTTATGCGGTCCCGGTAGCCAATAGCTCGGATTGTTTCTTCCATTGTCGCTGGTGTCTTGTCTGTGACGTGGTTTGCCATAGCGAAGTAACAGGATCAAAAATAGGATGCCTGCCACTAGTCCCGAAAGGAGAGGAAGTCCGCCAAAGATGGAATGGACAAAATCAGGAAAAATACCCAGGATGGCTTTGAATGGGGTTAAAGCTCCCGAAAACACTGTCTTAAATACACTCGCGATTCCACTTGTATCAGAAATATTTAAGATTTCGCTCAGTATTTCTGCGAAATGTATGGGGGAATTGGTTGATAACAGTGAATGAATCTCAGCAGTTGTCCTTGCAACTTGGAGATCATACGTTTCTTTTGATGACGTTAACATGGTTGGCGTCTGTAGGAGCACTGTCTTCATTCTGCTTAAAGTATCAATTCGAATAAAAGAAATTTTCAAACTGGGCAATAACCTTGCCTCCCTGTCTCGGGCATCGTTTGGGAACAATACTCGTTCACAGCACATGACCTTCGTAGTCACGGTTATGAGATAAGGTTTTCCGGGCAGCAGACTGCAACATCTGCGATCTACAATTAGAATGTAACTCCCGTTCGAGAGTCTCCTAAAGAATGGTTCTATTTGTGTTGCAGGTGTGCCTAGCTGGTGACATGAAAGGTTATTTGAAGTCCCTTCACATGCTCCATGCAAACTAATACCCTGACACAGAAGTGTACCGCTTAGTGACCTTTCACAATTATTGCCACTAAGGAACACACTTTGTCCTTTATTACTAACACATGCGTGTGTATAGGTCAAGTTCCATGTTGACTTAATGTATCCTTTACCCAACCTTTCATACTGGCCTGCCTGTATATATTTTTGGCTGTATTGAAACTGGAAAGTTGTTATCGGAATATTTATTATCCCATGTATTATCCATTCAATGACAGGTCGTTCTGACATTGTCAATGGTAATCTCTCAAGTTTTTCAATGCTCAGAATTGTATAGTCAGCACCCTTCTGTGCCAAACTGATTTGTTTATCAGTAAGGTTAAAGATATTAAATAGTGACGTTGTGTTGATTAAACGCCAAGGCACATAGCCTGAACGCAGATTTTGTAACGTCCAGCCAAGTTGTACAATAGAACGCAATTGGGACTGACCGTGTTGTAACATCAGTAAGTCTTGCGATATTATATCGATTGCTGAAGACACAATACTGTCCAGTGAATATATTCTGGAGGACAGAGTCATTAACCCATTGTCCACAACAGAAAGTGATTTTTCCAAATTAATACGGTCAATTTCCCGTATTTTTTCTGCTGTCTCAATTTGAGTTACTTTCCAGGCTTCATTGTAAGCCGCATATATAGAGGCCGCTATGAAACGTTTTTGGCGCTGTTTGCGTGGTCCCATAATGAAATCACGCAAGTCAGCACCCTCTTGAAGTAAAGTTAGGTGTTGCTTAATTTCTGCCAGTGTGGATGTTTGTAGCCATTGAAGGCAGAGCTTGCCCACACTGTAAGTAGTTACTATCCCTGGATGTTGTCTTTGGGAATATCTAGGGTCTGGCCTGGTCAATTTGAACCCCTGTATTTTGTTCAGGAATCTGTCTTGACAGTTATTTGTGTCTGTGGGCCAGATCAACCATTGTTTCCAATCAGGATGTGTTCTGTTTTGGTTTAGAATATGGTTCACGTCTATCTCAACATCTATAGAGCTATTACTGTTCGTTGTTGGCTTTGGAATAGACGGTTTGTTTAAGTCTTTGATTTTGGCTAAGCCAAGACAGGTAGTTTGTTGAATAGTGTCATTCAAGAATATAATTTGTTCTGGGATCATACAGGCTCTGAACAATGATTCTATACCTTGTACTTGCCAATCTTTTGTACCCCAAACAGTTTTTGTTTCAATGTTATTGTTCCAGAAATCAAAACCAAATGTATTCATTTGCTCAAAAAATGAATCTGAATATATCAATTTCGTGTTTGTAAGCATGGTCTTCATACCTGTCTTATTTGACAATTTGAAATAAAATGTTTCTGCATTACTTGTGTTAAACCCTGAGAAATATGAATATTTATCATAAAATGTTTTAGAACTACCCTTTGGTGGAGTAGCACAATGTTCCCATTGGTTATAATTTAAAACATTTCTAGGTTGTGCAGATTTATGGAGATAATGGTTACCATAGTGGTTGTAGCAGAACATTTGATCATAATTAGACGAACCCTGCAAATAATCATGTTCTGTAAATTTAGCAGACATTACTAGGTCAGACATCATGTCATTTATACTTTCAAAGTCCCAATCATCAGCAAATGTGCTTGGTTTCACAAAGTCACTTAACGAGATCTTAAATTGATGTGGATACTTCAGGATTTCAACCGGGCCATAGATTTCATAATCAGTATTGTCCCATGCTACACCGCCTGGTATAGGATTAGCTGTGAAGTTCACTGAAGAAAGTTCTCTTTTCTTGATGTGTGAAGATGTGTGTGGTTTAAGGACCAAGTTGATTTTCTGGCTTGCTGTGTCCATTTTAGCATATTTTCCCTCAATGAAATGTCCCAAGCATAGTACCATGATGAGCCAAAGTATGAGGATAAATGCACCTAATGTCACCCAAATTTCAATCCATGGAGAAGTCAGATAGGTTCCCTTTAGTTGATGAAAAAGTTCCTTTGCTTTGTCTTTAAAAGTTTTTGTTGATGGCTGTACTTCTGGTTCACTTGGACCTTCTGAAACATCATCGAAGTTGATGAAGTAGCCGGATGCCGTTCTGTCAATTGTTCCAATTGCTTCTGGATTACTTTTTGTTTTTGGATTTTGCTTTATTTCATTAGCAAAGTCTGTAGTTACATCATCGTAGGTTGTTGTTCCTTGATGAAAAGTTTTTATTTGGGTTTTAAGAGGTTCAAGTTCCATTGCTTTGTTGCATAGTCCTTGTTGTTTCACTGTAGATTTTCCAAATGTGATCAGTCTTTCAGTTTGAACCTCTGTGGATGTAGCAAACTTTGGTGTTCTGCTACTTCTTGGGAGTCCACTTGGCCTACTATTTGTTATCGGCCACATGATTGTGGTTTAACCAGGTCGATGGATATGACTCGGTTCTCCTTTTTACTAGCAAGGGGCGGTAGTACTACTGATCTTGTCCCGTTGATAGACAAGACAGGAACTGCTTTTCTGTAAGAAGGCCCAAATTCCCTCTTTACCGCGATCTTCTCTCTGACCAGATCCCCAACTTTTGGAATCCAGACAGGCCTTGCTGGGACAGGTGGTTTTTCTTCAGTGGTTGCTGGCTGCTGTTTCAACTTTATGTTGCTCAGGTCTTTTCTTGTTTCATTTAAGTCCTGTAAAATAGCCAAGCGATCTTTGATATCAAAGCATTTTTCTTTAACCACTGAAGTCTGACTATCTAAGTCCTGGATTAACATTCTAGTCCCAAACAATAGTTCGTACGGACTGAGTCCTTTCAGAGAATTTCTTGGCAGGTTATTTAGACTACGTTGGACACTTATTAAATGTTTGACCCACCCAACTACTGAACCTAATATCTTTGCTGTTATAGATTGCTTTATGCCTTGGTTTTTTCTTTACACCATCCCGTTTCCCTCAGGAAGGAAGTGAGAAGAGTCCCGCAATGCAATGTTCATTCTGGCCAGGCACCCCCCATAAGCTGTTTTTAGAGCTAAAGGAAAGATTTTGGTCAGAACGTAACATGCTTCTAGCGTATATGCCATTCTAGACTCGCAAATCTTTGTATAACAGTTCCAACGTCAGCCGAAAGTTGGGGTCTACTATATAAGTGAAAATAGTCTTTACATGTTAATGTGACGCATTATTCATACTGGGTTTTTATTCTTTTTGTTGATTTGATACATTCTGGAGTGAAACGCCATGGTATCAAACCGTTTCTCTCGCCACTGCGATCTCTATTGCAGTCTGGGCAGTTTTTTACAAAAATGTGATGATGCAGGCTCATGCCTGGCCACCAGTACACTGATTGTAATTCTTCCAGAGAATCTTTTAGCTTAAGGTGTCTGAGACCCTCACCCATATGTGCGTCTGCTATTAACAAGCCTCTCCTGTCCGTGTTTGGAATTACTCTATCCCCCACTCCAGAGATTCGAGCAAAAGGGACTGAGTTTGCATCGATTATGTATGTATAATTGAGTGGGTAATTGATCGGTAGCGCTGAGCAGTCGCCTTTTGATGACGTTTTCACTGCCAGCACAGTTTCTCCGTCAATGTATTTTACTGTACGCTTTTTTGTAGCTACGGAAGCCGATTTAGTTGCTACCGCTGTGGCTGTCTCAGCCAATGAATTCCCTGCAACGTGAACGCCATCACGCTGATGACTCAGTGAATGTATCACGTGAGTTTTTGGTAGTTCTTTCTGTAAAAGAACTACTTGTTCCCAAAGCACTTTTTGCTTTATTGTTGCATCTGTGTCATCTTTGTAACCGTTTTGAATCCATTTCTGCAAATTGTTATTGTATGATTTGACGCAGTAATACGAATCACACACTATAAGTGTCGGGAATTCGCGATCGGCATTATCTAGCGCCATTTTTAACGCTATTATTTCAGTTTGTTGTTCTGAATTATTTTCTACTGAGTGTGTTTTTGTAAGTAGAGGTCTTAATTTACCTCCGCGCCACACTTCTTTTACAATTTCGCATGTGGCGTTGTAAGCCAGCTCTCCCCAAACTGAGGGTTGAGCATGACCGTCTGTATATATTACACAGGCGTACTGTCGTAAAGGCAGAATGTCGATTGGCAGAGGGTTTTCTCTCTCATATTCTAGATATTTTAATTCTTTCATTTCCGGGTCAAAATAGTATTTTACTTTGTCTGTAGCAACAGAATTTACCCATTGTATCCATTCTGGATTCAGTGCCGTTGTCGGTAAATTACATGGTGTTGTTAATGCCTCAAAAGCTGATTCTGCTGTTCTGACTGTAACCTGTCTACCGTCGGCTTAGTATTTTTCTTTTGCTACAGCTGTTTGAACCGCATGAACAATGTTTTCCTTAATGCTGAACCTTTTTTCAGCTTCTGTGTACAAATGTGATTTGTATGCTATTGGTACCTTCTCTCCCTCATTAGAGGTCAGGTATGTGAATCCACATCTTCCTGGGATGACTCGAATCACAAGGTTGCGTGTGTTGTCACGTGTTTGTAATTTTGTTTTAACTAACATATCTGTTTGTAAAGATCTCACAATTTCTGTGTGTTTTTGAGTCCAATTGATTCTTTTAAAATCTGGTTTTATAAGATCATAGAGAGGTTTTACTCTCTCTGCATAATTTATAATGTATGTTCTTCCGAAATTCAGGAAACCTAGAATTGATTGTAAGTTTTTTAGTGTTCTAGGTGCTTGGATTACAGCACATTTCTCTAGGAAATTGTCAGCCAGGCTTTTGCCTTCACTTGATAGTTCATATCCTAAAAACAGGACAGTTAGATGGGCAATTCTTGACTTTTTAAAGTTGAATTTGTAACCCTCTGCTGCGAACCCAAGTATTATGGTGTTCACTCTCTTCAAGTGAGTATCCAAGTCATCATCTGTTAGATAGAGGTCATCGACATAAGATAATGCCTCATCATCATATATTTGTAGTAACTCTGTTACTCTTGCTGAGAATAATCCTGGGCTGTTTTTAAACCCCTTGGGCAAACGACAGAAATTTTTTACACGCCATTTATTGAGAACGCGGTCAAATATCTGCTCTCTGGTGCTATATTTTGACAGAAGAATCCATTAGAGATGTCTAATGTTGTTTTGTATTTTTTGCGCACTATGTTATTCATTAGTGCAGCACTATGCGAGTTTTGTACTGCAAAGGTTTTGCAACATGAGTTAAGGTGTCTGTAGTCCAAAACAAGACGATATGAATTGTCTGGTTTGGAGACAGGAAACAAAGGATTATTCATTTGTGAGGTGCAAGTTTCAATCTCCCCCTGGTATTCAAGTTGATCTAGGATCTCTTTTACCCGTTTTTTTGCTTCTTGCTTAATTGGGTACTGCCTCTGAGCAGTAGGTTGTGATTTTAACTGGATTTTGTGAGGAGGAGAGTCCTCATCCCATCCCACATGGTTTTTATATAATGCAGGAGCTTGGGCTACTGCCCACTTTCTTGCAAGTGTATATTTTTTATGAATTGGAATATGATTTGAGAAGGCAGGCATAATTATTTCTTCGCCATGAGGGCACTCCCTGACAAACTCTGGTGGCCAGTCTCTTTCAGCTAGAAGGATGTCAGAGCCCTTGGAGAGATTATCCCAAAAGAGACCCCTTATTTTCCTAGTCTTATCCCCCTCTATACGCAATGTTATTTCATATATTTTATGAGGTTTGCTAACCCTGGTATCTGCAGTTTCCACCTGAATGTATTCATTCGTGTCCACTGTCTCCAGATGATTCATAAGGATCTTGCGAGCTATGCTCACTTCTGCTGCTCTGTCTAGCATTGTCTGAGCCCATTCTCCGTTTTTCAGCTGTGTCCTCAGTATTCTCGGCATGGTTGATTACTTTAATACTGGCTACCTTCTTTTTTGGAAACTGTAATTTTTTATTTTGATGAGCAGGTCCTTGTCTTTGGACTTGACGTGCTCTTCCCTGTGTTCCGATCGTCCTCTTCTTTCCGATTTCTGCAAGGAAGTCTGAAAAGATTGAGAGGGACGTGTATCAATATCTTGATATCTATCAGGTTTCTTCAGATTATCCCTACTTCTAAGGTTGTATTTTTTCTCAGAGGGCTCCCTCTGGGGAGACTTGTGTCCTTGGTCCGGAGATCTTTCTCTCCGCCGAGGAGACCTTCCTCTGGACTGGAATCTTTTTTCTTTAGGAGTGGATTGTTTATTTCCATCCCAGCTCTTTTTTTGAGTGTTTAGATTATTTTTAATAAATACTTTTTCAGGTTTTTCAATAAGTTGGGGTTTCACCGGTTTTCCACCCAAACTATCTCTTCCTAGTTCTTCATAGGATTTTTCTATGATTCTGGCAATTTCAAATGGTTGGTCTGCTATATCTGTCTCTTTCAACCTCTGGCGGATCGCCACATTTGCTGCTTCTCCCTTTATATTGGCTAATAATATTGCCGAGACCTGCTTGAAGTCTTTTAGTAGTTTCATACCAAGAGTTAAGGCAGGTTCTGGACCGTATTCATCTTGAATTTGTTTTAGCATATCTGGTATTACTGACATGGATGGAACACCATGTGTTTTTGTGTAAATGGAAGCAAAGACTGTACCCCAAGTGTCACAGTCCTCCACATGTGGTGCGATTCCCATTGGAAGACAGATAGTCAGAATCCTGTGTTTCTCAACCGGGGTGGTATCTGGAAATACCGCCTCTATTTGAGTGATTTTTTGTGCTAACCAGAATGGAATTTGTTCCCGTTTTGCGGGTACTTTACCTAGACAGGACTGTATGTTCTGTGGTGTAATTTTATTTGTGTTCCCCTGGTGAGGGATTAGCTGTGGAATTTTAATAGCTGGTTGGACTGTTGAAGTCCGCATTACATATTGGACTAATTGTCTATGTATTTTAATTAATTGTTTTAGCTGTGCTAAAAGTTCTGGTGCAGACATTTCTTCAATGTCTGGATGTGGTGTGTATACGGCTAGGACCGGCCACGTTGCTCCTGGTCTACCTAGTGGACCGAGCCTGGTGATGTGATTATTATGTTTTAGGGCGCCATTAAACCAGAGCAGGTGCTCTTGGTATTTGAGTGGTATTTCCACCTCCTCGAAAGGAGTGTACTCATTAGGAGGTTCCTCTATTTTGTAATGGTGGAAGTCCTTTGTTACAGCGTTTGCTGCTGGAAAGTTTATCCATGAATAGAATACCTCTGTCTGCCGATATTCGTGTGCCTCAATTACGAATATGACTGTACCACCTCTCGGTGTCAGCCCATTTTCTATAAGTTTTAAAGTTATAGATTTCCTTATGTTGACCGGGATGAGTATTGCCTCCGGGTCTTGCTGTAGGAGACTATTGTCAGCCGCTAGGAGTTGAGCTGCTATTCTAGCTGTCTCCCTTTCTTCTTCAGCTTGTGACATTCTAATGTCAAGAAAGTTATTTTATTTATTTGCAGATCAGGTTTCTATGGAAACAAAGATTAGATGGACAATATTTTGGAACAGTGTATCCTTCAACGTTGAATAAAACAAGAACCATACATAGGAGTCTCCTCCTACTAAGTTTGGCGGATTTAACCTTTCACCCACTCCAGACGTCTTTGGAGTATTATGGGGAAAAAGGGGTCTGTGTGAAAAAGCACGACTGAGTTACTCTAATGTCTTACGTTAGATTTATCGCCTAACCAAACCGTTGGGCGCCATGTAGTGTAGTTCCTATATCCCAATAGGCTCTGCGCATTGGAATAATATCTTCAATAGTATAGACGTAGGACAGAGGTTAACTAGGTCTTCTACTGTCGATATTAGACTTAAAGTTTAATGTTTGCCAGCTAGCTCAGAGTTCACTAGAAACTTTCTCGAATAGACAAGGAGGAGTTTAACCTCCCTGGATAGACAAGAAGGGATTTAGTTTCTGACAACCATAGAACATGACAACTTTGCTCTCCCCTAATCAAGAGTGTATCTCTAGAGTCGTGTGAAAACAAAAGACAACTTATTTTACTCAGTCAGTTCAGAGCATTCTTAGTTTCACTAGATTGTAGAGAAAAGGAAGAGACGGGCGTGTTCAATAAAAAGATGTTATTTATTGATCAGTCTCTTTTCTCATACAAGAGAAATGAATCGCTATTATTGCAATACTTATTGTTAAGTAAAGTGCATACAGTAATAACAGAATTATAAAATAATACTGTAAAAGCATTCTTAGCCATATGATACTTAAAATGGATAAAATAGATACATACATATATACATTGACTAATCGTACTCAACTGGTGCTTCTAACTACGCCTACCTCAATGTACCTGACCTAAGCCTAATACGTGGGCGGGAGTAGATAAGTAGCAGTTTAAGGTAAGTTTGTTTTGCCAAGAGTCTGCTTCAAGAATTCTCTACAAAGGGTTATTCAGTTCAGTACCTGGGATTTAGAAGGCTGGAGGTTTGGTATCTCTATCTCGGGGTTTGATATTCCAGCTGCCTGCGAGGGCGGCTTGGAAGCGCCGGAGCTGGATTTCTCGGCAGGAGAAAAGGCAGCGTCTCTCTCTCAGCGCGTCAGAAAGGAGGGGCAGCGTCTGTGGGCTTCGCGGTCAGCTGGGCTCCTCGGCAAGTCTCGCTGCTCCAATCTTGTCACCACCTTGTGTGTTTGCTTAAGGCAATGTCGGTATTATTTATACCTGAAAGGTGCCGAGATTGACGTAAGGATGGACATAAATACGTCAATAAGGATGTCATACGAACTGATCGTTCGCACATTCTTTACTGAAGTTCTCGGCTAAATCAAAACAATGGCTGTGGGGATTTCCCAGGTCGTGGTAGGTTTGATTTGTTTTGAGAACACCGTATGCCTATTAGGGGGCTGGAGAAATAGTGCTTGCCTAATGAGATGGCATGCGCTATGACCTAATCAGATAACGGGCTTCTGTGCCGTTGTGTGGCTAATCAGATAACGGGTTTCTGTGCAGTTGAATGGCTGCTAGTTAATTATTAACCAGACAAGGGTCAGAAATAGGGGGATCGATACAGTACCCATAGTAAATACATCACAGTCCTACCCCTGCCTGCTGAGAGGGACTACAGGCCGATTGCTGATGGCCGATCGCGGAGGAGGGGCCGCGCGATAACACCCCCGGCAGCGGTACATTGGGCGCTGCGGGTGGCGGCGCGGCCCGGCTGGCGGGCTCCTGGAGTGTCCCGGATGCCCTGGGGGAGTGACGCCGTGGGGGCGCATGGAACAAACAAGTGGCGGACGGTGGAATATCGGATTGCTGCTCCTGCTGGGGGCCATTAACCATGGAGCGGCGGTGAGCGATTACCCACTGAGGGACCTGTGGCCGAGTGTCAGCGCTGGTGCCCCGAGGTGAGCTGAGGGGGGTGCGGCTGGGGATTGTACCCTTCTCTGCCCCCCGTCCCCCGCGGTGGGAGCCTTCTGGAGGAGACTGTTGAGCGTCTGGACTGGAGCGGTTGGCGGGGCTTAGCTGGCGGGAACGCCTGGGGGGCACACTCCTTATCCTACCCTGAGAAAGTCACTACCGGCCTGGCAGGGCGCTCTTGCCCCGCAGCGCCTGAGCATGAAATGGGTGCACTGTGAAAGATTGGACTGCTCTGGATACAGACGACGCGACCTGCGGGTGTCCTGGAGTGCTACAGCTGGGCCTACTTACTCTTCGCTCCCCTGGCGGTAAACGCGGGGAGCGGCTCGTGCTGGGTGGACGGGCCGTCTCTTGAATTGGATTATGCCTGTGGACGCTGGACATGGGGAAACCCTGGGGGAAGCAGCGGGGGGCCATCTTCGGATAATGTGTAGACGGATGCAGAGCGAGGACTGCGGGATCCGGAGCCCACCCCTCCCGGGTTGCTGCCACAGCACCAGGTAGATCAGATTTTACGGGCCATAACAGACACTAGAACGGGCAGCTGGGGTCTGGGCTGTTTGGGGCCCCTGGGAGCTGGGGGGGGGGGGGGTGGGGGGGGCCTGGCCGTTAGTATGTCTTTATCCTACAGAATGGGGGGCGCTGCCGCCTTTCTCACTGGGGAATTGAATGTTATTGAGGGGTTGGTGCTGCAGACTTTGGCCGACTGGTTATTGCTTTGCTAGGTTCTAACCCACCCCCACCGGATGGTTCACAGTTAGTACGCCTCTGATTTCGTTGGAAGGCGTTTGTTGGGATCAGTTTGGATGGGATTCACTACGTTAGTGCCTGTTCTGGGGAGGGAGGGTGGAACTCAGGACGGGCATAGGAGTATCAGGGAGGTGGGGGGTCTTAGTTTTGGGATTATACTCACCGGCGTGCATTGGCAAGAGCAGCGAGCTATTGTGTTTTTCTCAGAAGTTTATGGGGCCGTTACCTGATGTTAAATGTATGACTTGGAATGTGCGGGGTTTACACTGATGCAGCCTCGACACAAGGTCCACTCCTACTTAGTACGCAGGGGCGCGCAGATAGTATTCCTGCAGGAGACGCATAGGACTAAAGCTGAGGGGATAGCGCTGCAGCGTAGATGGCGAGGGCAGCTGTATTATACTACCTACTCTGCTTTTGCGAGGGGGGTTCTGATCTGGGTTAGGGCCGGGGTTCCTTTTCAGGTGACTGAGCAAATGGTTGATCCGGAGGGCCGCTATGTGGTGGTAGTGGGACGTCTCCACGGGCGGGATGTGATCCTCTGCAGTATTTATGCCCCTAACGTGGAACAAGCGACTTTCTTCACTCGCTTGTCTGAAACACTGGCAGTCTATTTCACGACCCCGGTAATGATGGGGGGAGATTTTAACTCCATAACGGACGTGACTATGGATAGATCCCACCCCCCACTGCCTGATGCCCCCATTCATAAGCTCTCAAAGGTCAGACCACAGTGGCAGGATAGTTGGGGATTTATAGATGTATGGCGGACACAACACCCAGATGAACGCGATTATTCCTACTTTTCAGCCCTGCACAAGCGGCATGTGAGGCTCGATACAGTTTTATGTAGCCATGGCCTGGCTACTATGGTGGTTTGTAGCGAATACCTGGCGCGCACCATCTCCGATCATAACCCACAATTGGTGAGTTTCTGCTGGGCCCTGGAGCGCCCGGCTGTGCCAAACTGGCGACTACGCCCGGAGATGTTAGAAGACCCAGTCTTCCGCGTTGAGCTGGGACCAGGAATGGGGCGTTACTTTGTTGTCGTAGCTGTACCCTCATTATCGGCAGCCCTGGAATGGGATGCCTTTAAAGTGGTGATCCGGGGCATATGTATTACCAAATGGGTGGGTGTACGGAAGTTGTTATTGCAGAAAATCAACACTGCAGAATAGTCGCTTAGAGAGGCAGAGCGAGCGCACTCGACTAACCCGGAGGCACGGGACCTAGTGTTGAGATCAAAAGAGGCCGTGGCAGTAGTCGTGGAACGCTTATATTTGGCTAGGGCGCATGCCGAGAGATATAAGGTGGGTAACTTATTGGCGTGGTTGGCCGACCCCCTCCCCCGAGGCACTCCTATTTTAGCGTTGAACTCCCCGGCGGGGCAAGCGGAATATACTCAATGTCAGATTAATACCCATTTTCGCGACTATTATGCAGATCTGTATGATAGCAAGCTGAGGACCGGTGAGGTAGACATCCGAGCTTTTTTGGATGAATTGGAACTTCCTGCGTTGGATGCAGACAGGCTGATTCCATTGGCCGAGACATCACGCTGTCTGAAATTAGGTGTGCTATCAAGCACATGGCGCGAAATAAAACTCCAGGAATGGATGGCTTGCCCGTAGAGTTTTATGAGACATACGTGGAGCTTCTTGCCCCTAGATTATTATTGGACTTTAAGGAGGCTAGTGAACTAGGGCCATTACCCGCCTCGACTAGGGAAGCTATTATCATTCCCCTATTGAAACCAGGGAAAGCCTCTACTGCCCCTGCTGCATATCGGCCCCTGTCTATGCTCACATCTGATTACAAGATTTTGAGCCGCGTGCTGGCTACCCGACTCCTCCCGCACATGGTGCGTTTGGTCCATCCTGATCAGGCTGGCTTCATCCCTACTCGTAATACCGCAGGCAGTGTGCGCCAATTGATCTGCATTCTGGGAGGAGACCACAAGGGGGACCCAATGGCAGCGATTCTGTCTGTGGATATCGCAATAGCTTAGAATGGCCCTATTTATTTTCTGTTATGAGCGCCTTCGGGCTTGGGGGAGGACACGTTCCCTGGACCGAAATATTATACTCCTCGGCGTGCACTAGAGTGAAAGTGGGGACGGTCGTCTCTTCCCCCTATCCAGTGGGGTGAGGCACGCGACAGGGGTCCACTATCTCCATTATTGTTTGCCCTGGCCATAGAGCCATTCGCTGTCAGAGCTAGGCTGGGGAGGGCATTCCAGGGCTTACGACTCCGAGATCAAACACATTTTATCTCGCTATATGCGGATGATCTCCTGTTGTTTCTAAAAGACGCCGAAGATGGCTTGAAGGGGGCTCGAACACTGCTCCAAAAGTTCGGGGACATTTCTGGACTCAGTCTACTGGGCGAAGACTTGCGTCTTCCCGTTTGACCCGGCATGCAGCCCGCCTGCAACTGTGCAAGACATCGCATGGGAACCCCACTGCCTTCCCTAACTAGGAACACATATTTATCACACCCACGAACACCTACTGGACGGTAATATTGGCCGGGCAATGCAAAGCCTCAAGAATAGCATGCAGTTCTGGGGAACATTGCCTCTGTCAGTGGCAGGTCATGTGGCACTGTTAAAGATGGTAGCGCTTCCCCGGCTACTTTACTATTTCCGAACGTTACCGGTGTAGATACCCGCCTACTTATTCCGACAGCTCAGATCTATGGTAGGTGGCTTCATTTGGGGGAGCGGAAGGCAGAGAGTAAAACTTGATACATTAATGCGCCCAAGAGAAGAGGGGGGTCTTGCGGCCCCTGACTTCGAATTATATTATCTAGCTGCACAGTTTCAAGGGCTTACTCAAGCGGTGGTGCTGGAATTTAGGGTCCCTGAAAGGAACTATGAACCAGAGGTGCCTCGGCATGTGTTATTGTTTATTATATTCCAGCAGAAATTGCGCGTGAATTCGCTGTCCATTTTGGAGCGCACTCTGAAGCTTTGCTGGAAACGCTATTAAGGCAGAGTCAAGGTGCGGAACCCCTATGCCCTGGAGATACCCTTGGGTATATGTACCGCCCTTCCACACGGCGGGGACTGGCTGGCCCTTGCGGAGTGGGAGTCGCTCGGACTACAGGTGGTGGGCGACCTGTATGATGATGGCACGTTATTACCCTATGGCGAGCTGCAGGAGAGATTCGGGCTGCCGCGCGGACACTACTTTCATTCGGCCCTCACGGCTGCAATACAAAGGTACTGGGGCGAGGGCCTTTCGGAACCCCCGGTGAGCTCGGTGTGTCAGTAGGTGGTGATGGCAGCAGGCACCTACAAGGCTGTCACCTGTTTATATAGCCGTATGCTCGGTGAGGGATTGCAGCCTCTGCAGAAATTGCGAGAACAATGGACGACAGATGTTGGTAGAGACATACCAGACCCAGCTTGGTCGCAGATCATTAAGAGGGCATGGAAGAGTACCAGAAATGCCAGATTTCAATTGGTTCATTTCTTCATACTGCATAGGGCCTACCTCACCCCCGCAAGGATCAACCTATATTTTCATGTAGACACAGCGCAGTGCCCCCGCTGCAGGCTTGTGGATGTGGGCCTATTGCACATGCTATGGGATTGTCCACAATTGGGAGGATGTAGTGGAGCTGCTATGCGATATCAAAGAACGGCAGATTACTCTGGATAAGGGTACCTGCCTATTACATTGGTTCCCTCATACCAGTAAGACCAAAATAACGAACAAGTTCCTAGACCTGGGGTTGGTGTTGGCCAAAAGGGAAATTACAATCCATTGGAAAGCGGCGGGGGGACCTAGTTATGCCAGGTGGAAGGCCGCACTGCTTAAATGGGCAGGGAGTGCGAGTGATTCGCCTGCAACAGGCCCAGAGGTCCCACAATAAGAAAGCGCTGGATGCAGCACAGGCATGGGAAACCCAAGTTACAGAATTGAAGGCTACAGATGGGGACTCGGGATCAGAACTGAGCGAATCTTCAGGGGGTGGAACTTAATGGATGACTGCAACAATACAAGAGACGAAATGTATGAATATGCTCCCATTCCTATTATGGTCATGACCTTCTATAACAGTTGTATGTATAGTACCCTATACAGTTATGTTACTCTAAGTGGTTCTTGAGATAAGTTACGCTGTAGTAGGTGCACGCCGGTGAGTGTGTGCGGGGGGAGGGTGGGTTACGGGGGGGATGAGTAGTGGAATTAATATTATATAGCTTTACAGCACATGTATAACTATGTTGCAGTTGGATACATTATGAGGATGTTGGGGCTATTTAAATGTTACCAGATGCCTGTTTCTTATTTATCCTGGCCTCTAACCTGGACTGTACTTCTGCATACCATGTGATTTTGTCGTTATTTCAAATGAGACTGTGGTGCCTACCCGACTGTAATTACCTACTGGGGATGTGGTTTGTGGTTGAAAATCAATAAACGGATTAAAATAAAAAAATCAGAGAGGAACAAAAATGTGAACCATTGTCCGCAGGTAACCCTTCTGATTGAAAAACTTTGCTAAGAAAATTAATTACTGCAAGACTATTAGGTGAGGTGCAAAAATCAAAATCAACCCACTTGGAATGATAATCAATGAGGGCAATGATGTAACGTTTATCACTTGAAAGTAGCTCAAATGGACCTGCAAAGTCAATTGCGAACTTAGACCATGCTTCTTCGGGGACAGGTACAGAATGAAGAGGAAATTTGCTAGTTTTCCAATGCTTATCAGAGAGTAAACGGGTATCACATGCATCAATCCATTGGGTAACATCTCTATCTAAAGCGGGCCACCGAAAGTGTTCTTTCAAATTTCTTGAAGTGGTACCTACCCCTAAATGTCCTTCATGTGCGCTCTGAAAAAGAGTAAAATGAAAGGAAGTGGGAGGATTACATTGGTCTCCACGCATGACAACATTGTTAAATATAGAGAGGTCATCTGAAACTTGAGCATATAACTTTAATGGAGCAGGAAGTGAACGCTCTTTCGGCCAACCAGAAATTATCATGTTCTTGACAGCTTTAAGAATATTATCATCATCATATGCTTTAAACCAATCAGATTGTGAAAAGGTGAGGGATGTGAAAGAAGAGTCATTAATGGATGCAACAGCACACTCAATCTCATCAAATTTTGAGTCAGAGAGACTGTCTTTTAATGGTAATTTAGAAAGACAGTTCGCTCTGACATTGTGTCCCCCAGAGATAAGTCGAATAGTAAAATTGTATTCATGTAATCTGGAAAGGATGCGTACAAGTCTTGCAGAGGCTTTTCCAGTGCCATTGCCATTGAGTAGATGCAAAAGTTGTTTGGGGTCACTTTACAGGGTGAAATGAGAACCCAAAATAAAACTTTAAAATGTTTCCGCTGCCCAAGAACAGGCAAAAGCTTCTCTCTCTATTGTGCTGTAATTCATTTGAGCAGAAGAAAGAGACCTGGATGCAAATCCTATGGTATGCTCTTTTGTACCAAAGCACTGCACCTAAACCAAATTGACTTGCATCAACAGAAATAGAGCATTGAACAACTGGGGTAAAAGAAGACACGGCGGGGGCCTCAATGATTACTTTTTTGATGAGATTAAAAGAGATATTGTGTCATGAAGATCAGACACATTTTTCATTATTCTTTAAGAGATTGCGCAATGTTTGAACAATTTGGGAGTAGCCTTGTATGAACCTTGAATAATACTCAGTCACACCCAAAAATGATTTCAACGTGTCTTTGGGAATTAACATTGGAGATGGCTTGTGTAAGCCAAATTTTTGGTTTAATGCCAGTTGAAGAAAGAGAGTGTCCTAAATAATCAACTTCAGTTTTGAAAAATGTACATTTATCCTTGCCTAAGGTAATACCTGCATCTTTGAAACGTGAATGGACCTCTTTGAAAGTGTTGATATGTTAATTTTTGTTCCTTGAAAAAATGAAAACATCATCTTGGTAAGCTTGAACAGATTTGATATTTCCTAACAAACAATCTATACATTTTCGAAAAACGCTGGACTCAGAGGCCAGACCAAATGGTAATCTTAAATATTTAAAGGCTCCAAAAGGAGTAATGAAAGTGGTTAAATCAGTAGATTGAGGTGATAGGGGAATCTGATGGTATGCACGGTGAAGATCAAGTAAAGTGAAGTATGTGGAACCATTAATGCCCCTTAGTAAATCTTGTATCTTGGGAAGGGGATGACAATGAATGAGTATATTCAGATTGAGGCAGTGAAGATCAGAACAGAGGCAGATACTGGAGTCCTTTTTTCTTACAATAACAATGTGACTAACCCATTGGGATGAATTTGTGGGTTCAATGATCCCTTCTGAGACCATTTTGTCTAGTACAGTTTTAAGATCTTCTCTCACACTCAATCAGGTGGATCTGAGTTTATGTGTAATGAGTATCGCATCTCGTTTGAGTTTGATTAAATGCACGAAATTTTTAATTTTACCTACATGTGTACTGAAAACTTCTGGAAATTGTGAGGTGATGTCATTAATGATTGACTCAAAATCATCTGAAATATTTGATATTTTAACATCATTGAGTTGGACTGGATTCTCAGAGCCAGGAACCAATTTCAAACCCATCTTAGCGAGATCCTGCCAACATTGATGTTTTTTCCTTTTATGGCAACATAGATTTGGTATTAATACATTTACCAAGACAGGTGATATCAGCAAGAAAGAAACCTATTATATCTAAATCTCTATCCCCATATGCTTTGGGAATGATGTCTAAGTTATGCAAAGAAACAGAAGAAGACCAATGGTTCTCATACATGGAGTCAGAAATAATGTTGACGGGGGCACCCGAATCTGCCATCATGTTGATTGACTTATCTGTATTCAAAATTTCACAAGTGGGATCTTTAGCTCAATCTTGGTTCATCAAATCCTCACAAGAGTCAATTGAAAGTATAACCTTTTTAGGAAGGCTATTGGGAATTAAATCCACGGTGTTAATGTTCATGTGAGGCAATGGAGCTAACTTGAACCAGCCGTTTGCTCCTACAAACGGAGTTAAAATGTCCCATTTTGTTATAATTTGTACATTTCTTACCAAGAGCATAACATATGGGACTGTTTCCAAGATGTGACTTTGATCCGCACCTATAACAAACAGTGTTAAATTTCCTTTGAAAAGGTTTTTATTACCTTGTTTTTAACAGCAATAGCATTAATTAACTAATGATGGATCTTTCAATGCTCTTAGCCATGTCTATAACTTCTGACAATGTGGGATTTCTACAGCTTAGAACACGCTCTTGAAATTTCTTATGAAAACAACTATAACAAACTGATCCCTGATAGAGTTATCAAGCGAAGCACCAAAATTGCAATCTGCTGCTAAGTTCCTTAGAGCTGAAATAAATTCTTCCAGTCTCACTGGGATCTTGTTTCCTTTTCATGAAATTGAGACGTTCCACCATTACATTTGGTTGGACAGCGTCCGTGTAAACATTCCAACCATCACCATTTCCTGGAGGGGAACAGAATTTGGTAAGTTGTCAAAAACTTGATGACCAGCGCTTCCCAAATGGCTATATAAAATTGCTAATTTGCGTTTAGGTGAATATTCCTCTGCGTCAATGGCAATCAAATAGCTCTCAAAGCTGCAAAACCAAATCTTCCAGGATTCATTTAGTTTATCATTAACCGGAAAAAAATTATTTAAATGAACAACTGAAGATAAGCAGTTTGTCTTTTTTTTTTTTTTTAAGCAAAACACTTTAGATTTATCAAGATTTCTTTAAAGTTTTCAATGAAAACATGAAATGTGTCACAGAATAGTGACTTATTGAAAAGAAAGTTTCTTTCTTGTACTTGAACGTTGTTTTTTTAAATTAAATAATGTAGAAAAATGACATACCATTCAAATCGAACTTGAGGAGCAGCTGATTACTCGATCCTAGAAGAAACAATCATATTTTGAAGAGAAGTAGCTGTTTGCTCGATCCTGCATGTGTCTGTGGCTGTAGCCTGGGGGAGCATGCTTGACATGCGCTGCAGTTTGTTGCGACTACCTGCGTTACCAGGCGATCTGGGATTAGTAGGTGTCTGGGAGAGGAGTCTGTTTACTGTATGTGCGTTGCGAAATGGTTTGTTTGTATGGCTACTGGACTCAAGTAGGGTGACCAACTGGCATGGGTGTGAATTCAGGGCGGGGAGTGTAAAAATTCAGTACAAAGGGTCAAAATTCAGAACAAAAACTCAGGACGGAGGGTCAAAATTCAAGACAAGAATTACTGACACTACAAATTAAGTTGTGCAATAGTATGTGAGTAAATAGACAACAAACATAAGTACAAGTCTAAACAAGCATTTGCAATGCAATAGGTCTCGCATTAGGAAAGTTTGAGCTATTGGTATTGTAAATGTGTTGGTTTTGAAAATCGCGAAATTAATAGCTTTGTCATTTACAATGCCAATACTTTCAACTTTCGCAAATGTGACACCTATAGCATTTGTAATGCAATATGTGTTGCATTTACGTGACTTAGATGTATTGGTATTACAAATAACAATTGCTTTTAATTGTTTTAAATAATTAATACTTAAATAAAAGTTATTGTAATTTATAATGGCAATAGCTTAAACTTTTGTAAATAACTTTTGTAAAGATTATGTTCAGTGTATTTTATTGTGAAGAAAACCCAAGAACAGAAGTGCAATATTAACATCTTTTTGTGACATTTGTAATAAAGCTTAAAACATTGAGAGAACATATTTGAACCAGTTGTTGAATTGTTGCACAGATTGATGCTGTGGTTGCGACGAGTGATGTGGTTGCGACGAGTGATGCTGTGGCGTTCAGTGATGCTGTGGTAGCGCAGAGTGATGTTGTGGTGCCCCTGAGTAATGCTGTGGTGATGCTGAGTTATGCTGTAGTAATGCGATAGATAGATAGATTGTAATTATGTGGCGTGTAACTATGTGGCACTGAGTGGTATTATTTGGAGTGTATGTTGCATTGTAATTATGTAGTATATAATTATGTGGCACTGAGTGAAATTGTGTGGAGTGTGTGTTGCATTTAGTAGAGTGTAATTAAGTGGTGTGTAAATATGTGGCACTGAGTGGTATTTGGAGTGTATGTTGCATTGAGGGCAGTGTTATTATGTGGTGTGTAACTATGTGGCACTGAGTGGTATTTGGAGTGTATGTTGCGTTGAGAGCAGTGTAATAATGTTGCGTGTAATTACGTGGCACTGAGTGGTATTTGGAGTGTATGTTGCGTTGAGCACAGTGTAAATATGTAGCATATAATTATGTGGCACTGAGTGGTATTTGGAGTGTATGTTGCGTTGAGCGCAGTGTAATTTTGTAGCATATAATTATGTGGGACTGAGTGGTATTATGAGGAGTGTATGTTGTATTCAGTAGAGTGTAATTGTGTGGCGTGTAATTATGTGGCACTGAGTGGTATTGTTTGGAGTGCATGTTGCATTGTAATTATGTAGCATATAATTATGTGAAACTGAGTGGTATTGTGTGGAGTGTGTGTTGCATTCAGTAGAGTGTAATTATGTGGTGTGTAATTATGTGGCACTGAGTGGTATTTGGAGTGTATGTTGCATTGAGTGCAGTGTAATTATGTGGCGTGTATCTATGTGGCACTGAGTGGTATTTGGAGTGTATGTTGCATTGAGGGCAGTGTTATTATGTGGTGTGTAATTATGTGGCACTGAGTGGTATTTGGAGTGTATGTTGCATTAAGTGCAGTGTATCTATGTGGCACTGAGTGGTATTTGGAGTGTATGTTGCATTGAGTGCAGTGTAATTATGTGGCGTGTAATTATGTGGCACTGAGTGGTATTTGGAGTGTATGTTGCATTGAGCGCAGTGTAATTTTGAAGCATATAATTATGTGGCACTGAGTAGTATTTGGAGTGTATGTTGCATTGAGTGCAGTGTAATTTTGTAGCATATAATTAGGTGGCCCTGAGTGGTATTTGGAGTGTATGTTGCATTGAGTGCAGTGTAATTTTGTAGCATATAATTATGTGGCACTGAGTGGTATTTGGAGTGTGTGTTGCATTGAGTGCAGTGTAATTATGTGGCATGTAATTATGAGGCACTGAGTGGTATTTGGAGTGTATGTCGCATTGAGTGTAGTGTAAAAACGAGATACCTGCCAGATTGAAGGCTAACCAATGATAAGGCAATGTCATCCAACTGAACTTATTTGCATTTAAATCCGTCTTATGTTGATTAAAGACTGGCATGGATTAAACCCTCCTGGACCGGAATTGCCCCCACCCTCATTCTACACTAAGCATAATACAAACTGCTTAAACTTTCACAATTCATTCATACACACAAAGCTATTGCCTCTGCCAAGGCATTTTGGGCTTGGCTTGACAGACGAGAGGCGTACAGGAACTGTTGTTCCCTATCCCGCTCCTTTAGTGCTTCATTTCCAGGGCATGAGGGACTGTTTTACATATCACAAGTTCACAGAGTTTTCCAACAATCAATTCCTTATCTCATACATGGATTCTTTCTTAAACAAGCATTTGCAATGCAATAGGTCTCGCAGTTGTGAGAGTTTGAGCTATTGGCAATGCCTTTTATTTACGTGTTGGTCTTTAAAACATAAATGAAAGCATTGTCATTTACAATGTCAATAGCTTAAACTCTCGCAAATGCGAGACCTATTGCATTGCAAATGCTTGTTTGTGGTTAGTTACCAGAGAATTTAGCATCTCTGCTCCATCTCACTCTTCGTCTTGAGTTCCAAAAGAGTGCAGTGGGCACTTTAAAACACTGTTTCAACAAAATGTTTAGACTGCAATGCAAAGATCTCTCTCAAAACATTTAATATACCTTTCGGCAATAACAAAAAATGCTTTTCCTAAACTACAAACACTTTATGCAAATTATGCCCATCGTTTGAGGAGTAGTGCTATTTAAACTACCACAAACATACAGACATGCATACCCACACCACGTGTGCATCACTCTTGCACACAGAGTAATCACCTCAGTTAATCCCTTTAACACCCGCTGTCCCACCTATAAACACCCTTTCACAACTTGCACATGTACAGACCACACTCTGCTACTGTATCGTCCTGTCTCCTCCACACACATGCACTCAATCCCCTTACTTGATCCTCCACATTAAACATGCCAACCCTCGCTCCCAAACCTTCAACTAGGCTATGCAAGCTCGAGGACGAGGTACACGGCGAAGGCTGCTTCTGTGCAAGTCCCAGGACCTAGTGCGCGTGGCCGAGGAAGAACCAATACTTATGTTAATAGAGGAGGGGGCTCTTCTCAATTGCTCCTGTGTTGGGGAAGCGGCGGGCACGAATTAAAAAAACCGGCGGGCACGAATTAAAAAAACCAATCACCGCCGCAGCCCGGAGGAAAACACCGGAAGCAGATGTCCGGCCCGCCGCCTGGTTGTGGGCGGGGCCGGGAAGAGGTGGGTCCGCTCCGACTGCCCTGCGGAAGCTTTGCCTGTTGTCCTCCGGTCTCCCGAGTCGTGAGGGAGACCGGAGATGCCGTGCCAGCCATGGCGGGGGGGGGGCCGTGCACAAGAGGGAGCGCCAGCTGGAGAAGGAGAGACCGGCCCGCCGCCGAGTGCCAGCCGACCCGGTGAGTCCCGAATAGAGAGGAGGGGCGTGAGGCCTCATGTATGCGGCGGCCGGGGCCCTTCTATGTATGCGGCGGCGGGGCGGGGGTGGGGCGCGCGGTGCGCGTGTGTGTCTGTGTGGGCCTTCCTGCCTGCGTGTGCATGCGTGTGTCTGTGGCAGGGGATGTGCACGGCGCCGGGCTGGGCGTGCGCGCTCACGAGGTCAAATCTCCGGCAGGAGAAGCTCGTGACAGTCTGCTGTCCACATTCCCCTAAAAGTGATTACATTAGTTGTCTCGCATAGAGAGCAAAAGCTTCGCTTTTGCTTTCGTCTAGCGAGACCTAAAAACATAATACCTATCGTTGCAGCAGGCGCTTTTATATTTTAATCGTGACTTGAAATCCACGTCAGACCTAATGGCCAAAGCTTTTCCTACTAATAAACTGTGGGGAAAACAAACAAGTAATGGCGTTGTAAATGACAATGTCTTTTTCCCCCTGTTGACCCCCGCATACAGACATACATAGAAACTGCACTACAAACGGGCACACATGCGTGCACACGCTGAGAAACACACCCACCCCGTGAGACAGACACACTAATACATAGAGGCACACGGGTGCACCGAAGCACTTGACCACACACACAGGCACACTGAAGTTTTGGGTCTGAATGACCCTGTTCAAACCTGGCTGAAGCCTGACTGATTCCCTCCCCGTCCGACCATCATTCTGAAGGTTGATAGGAGGAAAGATTACACAACCTCAACTCAGTCACGCTGTTACAGTTGAGTCAGGCATGTGGCTGACTTTCCCTCACTTTTAGGGATTTAGCAAGCGACCCTGCCCCAGTCAGTCTACTGTCCTTTCTTGTGACTGACTTTACCAGCCTCATAGCGATTGGCTGTGCCCCAGCCCCGCCAGCCTTTCGGATGCAAGCTGGACAAGAAAAAACCTTCTCCAATCCCTGCCTCACTCAGTGTTGAATCACGTGCCAACAGGTTTCCTCGCTTCCAGCGGCCTACTAGTAAAGTGGCAGACACATGACTGACTCTTTCTCAGTCACACTGGCCCATCAAAGGCGACTTTTAGATGTGGCTGACTCCGTCCCAGACAGGTCAGCCTCTATGTGGCTGACACTGTCCGGGCCCTGCCATCCCTTCCATGTCGCTAAAATGCTTCCTGAGTTTGTAGATGTGAACGAGGGGGACTCGGGGACCCAAGAGGAAGCACCTGGTCCAATGACATAACCAAAACTATGCCAGCCCCTGCAAAATGTGGTGCACCCCCACTCCATGTCTCAGTGATCACGGGCTGAACGTGTGACCCCCTTGTTGGGAGAGGAACCAACTGTGCGGCTGGGCCCTGTGTTAAGCCCCAGGCCTGATCGATTAACTCTATGTCCTGATATACCTCTATAGCACCACAGAGGGTTTCAGTGCGCTTTCTTCTGCAACAAAGTAATTCTCCAAAAAGTTCTAATTTTTCGCTCACTATTGACACCCACTATCTACCAATGCGGTGGGTTTCAAACCAGACTGAAGCCAGGGCTTGCTCGGAATTGGTTTAGTAAATATGAGGCGAGTTGCCCGGATTAAGGGGAGGCACATTGGAGGCGGTGCGAATGTGAAGAGAAGCGGACTCAGTGCAGGTACGAGCAGCGCCAGCCCTATAGGAAGGTGGATGGGATCAGACAAAATGCACATTAACCAACCAGGCAAAACGCGTAAGATGTTCGATCACCTTGAACACTGACTGATTCAAATAATTTTCTTTGCACGCAGCTTTGCTTCTGCGGGCATCTAAAGTTACCTCTGCAGTTTTCTTTTTTTTATTATCGCATTTAAGCCTAGTTCCCTATGATTTGTTGGCCGGTGTTTTGTCATTTTATTTTAAGCAAAAAATGCTGTTTTTGAAACCGGAATTGCACCTTAAGCATATAACCGTTTACACAACCGAAAGGGTTGCCTTCTTTCGGCAGCAAAGCATAAAAACGCACTTCGTTGTAAAATTCGAGAATGTTAATTAAGTGTAGATAAAGGGCCCCTGAGTTCCCAGGCAAGATTAGAAAAATAAAAGCATAACAATTAATGAGCTAAAAGAAAGATAACAGTGTCATACAGCGTTTAATAAAATATGAAAACGAACCGAAATGGACTCGAGTGAATATTCGCGACAAGAAACTCAAAAATTAAATGATGTAGATTAATCTTCGATTTGCGGAGGGCACAGCTCTGGAATTCTCCGGCAGCGCGGCAGCCGCAGGCAACTCTCGCAGAGCACACAAACGCGCCCGGCACTTCAGAAAGATGCTTTACTTAACGAGGCCTGACACGCAAATCGGATTTCCGGCTGGGAGAAAGGAGAGGCGTGACACGCACGAAGGAAGGGGCGGAGAAACAACGGAGCGGACTGCTGAGTCTGGACACAGGGAGGAACAGGACGAGAGGAGTATAACAGACCTGGTGAGGGGGGGGGGGCGTCGGGGCACATTGACGGTTCCCGCCCCCCCCCAGTGATGGAAGCCCTGCGTGTGCCCGGTGAGTGGGGTTGGGAGGGTGTGTGTGTGCGCGTTTGTGTGCGAATGTAAGCCCTGCGTTTGTGTGTGATTGTAAGCCCTGCGTGTGGGGGTGGGCGGGGGGGGGCGGGTGAGTGTGTGCGCGTGGGAATGTGTGTGCGCATGCGTGACTTTGCCTGTGTGTGATTGAGAGAGCATGTCAATGGGAGGCAGGGGATGTGCACGGCGCCGTGCGCGCCCTCGAGGAGGAATCTGAGACAGCAGAGGCTCGTGCCCTAACGCTGTCTCAGATTCCCCCGAAAGCGCAGACAATAGGTCCTTCGCTGACGCTCGACCTAAAAAGTGACATAGCGGCCTCCCCACTTTCAAGTCCTAGAAAATCCCATATTGCTCTGGGTGTTTTTTCTGGCCCAAGGGAAAGGAAATAGGATTTTAGTGCTGCCCAGCACTTCAACAGTTGCGCAGTGACTGGGAACAATGTGAGCCACCGTGTTGGGACATGCCGAAACAAAAGCTGCCACTCTAGGCCCACAAAAGTGAAAAACCCTTTTAACCCCGCTGTCCACTTTGTAGAAGAGAAATGGCTGTAGACTTTTAGAACAAAGGATTCTACATCCATTGAAAGTCCATTAATAGCTTGTTTGTTTAGCACAGGTATGCAGGATATGGGCAGAACAGTTTGAAGGCAGAAGGTCTCCATTTGCTCCCTTCAAATGCTGGAGCAGATTGATGTCGTCCATAGTCAACAATTGCGTTGTCCCCACAGGATGCCGCGACGTGCTCCATTTTTAAACCATGGTTATTTAATTTTGTTGTGATCTGCTGTGCAATAGCTGTAGCAGTTTCTGCTGCATCCTCGTAGAAATCCAGCATAGTGTAGGCCACACCGGAGGTGAAAATAAAGTGTAGCAACTGAAGTGGATGGAGTTTAATGTTACCTTTGTTTGAGGCGTCACTGCAAACGGAAAAATATCCATCTTTTAAGTCTTCTTGTGCTCGCTACAACGATAGAGGTGCAGGCACATTCAGAGTGATGCTCGAGGCCTTTGTGCGGCCACAAGATGCTTCCATCGCTATGGATGAGTCGGGATACATTACTTTGCTTAGCTTAGCTTGATGCCACAACCCAGGGAGCGGTAGGAGATGTGATGCTTCACAGCATGGTACACCAGAGTCACCTCTGCAGCTATGACCTAAAATGTAAAAAAAAAAAATATATATATATATATATATATATATACACACACAAATGGTATAAGCACGCAAAGAAAATCTACATTGGTGAAGAAAACAATGGCCACAATGGGGCTTAGAACTGCAAATTTAAACTAAAGTGTCGGCTGGTAACCCAAAAGCAATTATGGTGTGCTCTTAATATAAACAGAGTGAGAAAAGTGCGGTAAAGGCAACCTGACTTGGTAAACACTGCTGCACATTTAAAGAAAGTAACAGACAATTGTTAGATGGCTCGCCTATTCAGTTTGGGAGTCTTAGAGTGTGACAAAGCAAGAAGAGTGTAAAAGAATTACATAAAACCCATGTCACATTATGATGAAGCAAGCAATTACTTACTTTGGATACTTCTGACTGGAAGTTGCAGGTAAGATGAAATTGTGGCACTCCATATGTGGAGTTATTTTTGGATGCGATGACACAACTTGTGCATGCTACTATCACGCAACATAGTTAGGCCTAAACATAATACTGGGACCGGAGAGTCAGCCGTTTTTAGGCTGATCTGGTCACCGGAGACTGAGGCATAGGAGAAGCACGGCATTTGTAAAACTGAAATGTTTAAACTAACTTAAACGAACGTGGAATAAGGAGTCGGAGGCGAACTTGCCTAAAGGGACATTTAAAGTTTTCACCTTAATGGTGCCAATATCTTAAAATATTCTTAATTGAATACTGTCTCCTGTATTTATGAAACCTGCCCGGGTTCTGCAAACATTGTCTGATCCTGGGCATGTGCAATTTCTCTCTGGACCATCTTCATTGGCTTAGGTTATAAATGCTGCCTTCCGATTGTTTTTAAGTTTGTTAGTTGGGCCCCATGACAGCCATGTCAGTCATTTGTATCCTTCAGGGCTACTGGCCCCTTTACTCGAAACACTATTTTCTTTCCTGTGTCCCCCCCCACCCACGCCCCCTCCCGCAGTCTGTGATTTCTCTGCCCCCCTCCCATTCATGCCTTTTAGCCCACCCGCACCCCCATTTCAAATGCAATAGGACTCACGTAAATGCGAGTTCTATTGCATTGCAAATGCTTGTTTTTAAAGTATTGCGCACTAACATGCGCGCGCTGCCTTACATCTGGCGCATGCGCCAAAAGTCTCCCACTCCACGAGGAAAAACAGGAAGTGAACTGGATAGAAGGGTGTTTGGTTTCCAGCGCTCGCGCACACCACTCGTTTAATAAGCTGACTGCGAAAATTATGCCAGCCGATTAAGATTTTACGGTCAACCTACAACTAGGCTTCTGGCAGAAACAGAGGCTAACTTCAAACTGGGAACACATCCACTCAGAAGCCCACCTGTCAGCTATATAGTAAGACGGGTCAGACAGATACTGTCTCTGCACCTCAGAGGCACGTGTGGACGACACAGCTAATAAGCACATCGGAATTTCACACAGCGCATTAAGATTGGTTGATGTTCCAAAAATTCTCCAATCCTAGGTCATCGTCTACATTTCGAGTTGTGCCCACTCCAAGAAAATTTTCAGCCATGGGATTGGCCACGATACGACCCGGAAGTACTAGGGCGGACAGAGGTACAGCAGGGTCTTGGAGGTTTCTACTGGCCAAAAGTGAGTCAATAGTCGAAGGGCATGTTTATTGTATAAATAACTTCTACAATTATTCACAAAAGGTACTGCGTTTTTAGTTACCCGATGGTCCAAGCATAGGCTAATTGGCTGTTTTGATTTATACTTTCAAAAAAGGTGTTTTACATATAGCCCCATGAGCGAATGGTCTGTGGTTCGAGATTCTTCGGGGTCGTGGGGACACTGCCAGGGGGTGATATCCGCAACAGTTTATACCAACCTGGGGGAGCGAGAAAAGATCTGTTAACCCTTATTTTTTTCATAGATAACTCAACAGAAGGTAATGGACTGCTTTACATGAGAACGCATTTGTTTATGGTAGGCACAGGGAGATGAAGGGATTTTCCCAGAATAGCAGAAAGTTGGGCTGATGCCGAAACTTGAACCAAAGTTGGCGGCTCTGGCCATTACGTCACATCCTCGCAATAGAGTCTCTACATTGACGCAACAACATTCTATGATTCTGGGCAGTTGTATTTTGGAGTGCTTTACACAGGCACCAGTTACCTTTACAGGGACACATCCTCTCTGGATGTTTATCCGCGTTTATATTATTTCGTAATGAGGCATCTTAATGAAGAAAGCTGCTGAAAGTTTCCTTACACAAACATCCATTCGATTCTTACCTGGTGAGCTCCCTGCTTTCCTTGTTCTTATCCCTATCGCACCAGACCTACATTTTAAAGCGTCCCGATGCTTCTCTTAGGCACAAAGTGCTTTATAAATGTAACCAGGTAGCGAGGAAACAAGTGCAAGTTCGTATTTTTTAAATTACATTTGCTATTACAAAAGGCTCCACTATGAGTGGTAAGGAAAGACACGCTTGAAGAGGGACGTGGTGGTGGTATGGACGTTGTTTGTGGTAGGGTGACCAGACGACCCGGATTTCCCGGGACTGTCGCAGATTTCAGAGTACTGTCCCGAAGCTTTTAATTATGTTAAGTACGTCTCGGTTTTTAGAACAAAGGTCAAGTCCTCCTGAAAACCAAAGCCCTGTTGAAAGTTCTGCTCATGTTTCCAGAATTTTTAAAGGCACATCTAACGTTGGAAATAATGTATCTGCCTCTTCCAAGCAGCGCAGGAGAAGGCCGGCTGCATGCTCAGAGGAGACAGAGTGGGAGGAGGGAAGGGGCTCAGGCTGGCAATCCTGCCATAGGCACGCATTTACATAGATAACATAGCAAAATATATATTTACACACACACACACAGGGCTTTAAGAGGGATAGAAAAACTGGGGGGTCTCACAAAGTGGCGTGACCAATGTAATTAAGGGTCCGGCTTAAAAGCACCTAAGCTGAAAATCTATGCTTAGCTTCTTAGGTTGCCATCCGACTAGCAATTTGCAACATCTGTCATTACATTCAGGTATTTTATTTATTAATTGAGTTTATTGAGCGCGACAGCTACCCATGAGGGTTTCCCGGCGCTAAGAGACATATCGACAGCATAAAGCAGACGATTTAGAGATCGAAGAGCCAGGTCTTCACCGCTCTGCGAAAAACGCATGTGACAGTTTTCCATCCGTATGGCCAAAGGAAGTGAGTTCCACAGTCTGGGTCCTAGGTTTGCAAAGGAACTACCGCCCATTCTGGTAAGTTTGAACTTTGGCACATTAAACAGATGATGGGATGAAGAACGAAGTGGGCGAGCTGGAAGGTAGGAGCCGACAAGGGCCTGTAGGTAGAGGGGGGCTGATCCTATTTTGATCTTATGCATAAAGCTCAAAGCTTTGAACTTTATTCGATTTTCAATACGAAGCCAGTGCAGCTCTCTAAGGCGTTCTGTGATGTGGTCACGTTTGCGACAGCCACAGAGAAGCCGAGCTGCGGCATTTTGGACCAGCTGGAGGCGCCGTGTGACGGCCTTTGTGGACCCCAGATAGAGCACGTTACCGTAATCTAATCTGGAGGTCACCAAGGCACTCACACCAGATCGTTGGGTGTTTTTGGGGAGTATCCAGAAGATTTTACGCAGCCATCGAAGAATAGTAAAACAGGTGGCTGTGACTCTGTTGACCTGATCTTTCATGGAAAGTCCCTTATCGATAATGACTCCCAAATTCCGCACTTGTTCAGATGGAGTTGGGAGGGGACCCATGGTAGTGGGCCAATGTCTCAGGTTCCAGAGGTCGGGTTTGTTGCCAAGGATCAGGACCTCAGTCTTTCCACCGTTTAACTTGAGTAAGTTGCTGGTCATCCATTCAGATATTTTACTGAGTCCTGTTTGCAGAGGGGAGGGGGGCCGTAGGATCAATTTGTGAGAGTGAAAAAACAACTTGTGAATCGTCAGCATAAGAATAAAGGTTTAAACCAGAACTTTGTGCAACATAAGCCAAAGGTGTAACATATAAATTAAAAAGAAGAGGGCTGAGAATAGACCCCTGGGGAACCCCGTGGGGGGGAGGAGTAACACTTAGAAAAAATTTGGAAGGTACGGTCAGACAAAAAGGATGTGAGCCATCCCAGTGCTTTATTGCCAATGGCAGCGAGGGATTTGAGAAGGATACTGTATAACACAGTATCAAAAGCTGCACTGAGATCAAGTAAGATCAGCGCAACTGTTTCTCCTCGATCCAAAAGCAGACGCAGATTGTCTGTAACGCCCAGCAGGGTCGTCTACGTAGAGAAGCCTGGGCGAAATCCAGATTGGGATGAATGTAACAGGTTATTGTCTGTTACAAATGTAGAGAGATGGGCATGGATGTGTCGTTCCAGGACTTTCGAGAATGCCGGCAGTAAAGAAATGGGACGATAATTGGCGGTTATTTTAGGGTCCGCCAGTGGCTTTTTCAAGAGTGGGGTGACCATAGCATGCTTCCAACAGCTGGGAACGGTTGCAGTATCCAGCGAGTGATTTAACATTTTGCACATAATAGATAGATGCGAAGAATTCAGGGAACGTAGTATCGGGGTGGGCAGAGGGTCTAGCGGGGATCCTGACTTGACTTTGCTCAGAGTTTCTAATAGAGATTTCGGGCAGAGATCAGGCCAAGACAGCAGTTGAGGCGAAGGTGACACAGAAGAGTTGACGGCCTCTTCCCTAATCTGAAGAGAAGTAAAGGAGACATGTGTGTTGCTTTGAGCAAGGATGTCCTGATGTATATCCGTGATTTTGGAGATGAAGTACTGAGCAAGCTCATCGCATTTCGTGTTAGATAATTGGGGAGGAATGGCCGTAGTCTGTGAGCCAGCAAGCTCCTTCACCACGTTAAACAAAGTTTTTGATTTGTTTATAGCTTCATTGTTGGATTTGTTAACATGGATGGCTCTGGTTGTAGCACACGCCTTATGATAGCTTTTCAGCTCAGTTTTGTAGTCGGTACCGGATGTAAGAGAGTAGTCTTTCCTCCATAAGCGTTCTAATTTCTTACATTTTGAATTGTGCGAACGGAGCGTCTCGTTGTACCAAGGAGCAGGGGCTTTGTGGATTGTCCCTTTCTTATGGGTAGTGGGAAGGCAGGAGTTTAACGCTTTAAAAAGCCAGTCGGTGGCGGCGCTGGCCATCACATCCATATCATTAGACGCAAATATATTTTCTGGCTTGAGGTCAGATAGACGTTTGTTGAAAGCAGCAGGGTCAAGCTTTTTCCAATCCCTTTTTTATGTGTGGGTGACAGGTTTATGAGTTGGTGTGTTCACATTGTTAATGACGGTAAATTTAATTAAAAAATGATCGGACCAGATGATTGGTACCGCCGTGAAACATTTTACGTGGGGACTGTTGGAAAAAATTGGGTCTAGGAGGTGACCGCCTTTATGAGTGGCGCCCTTGTTAAACAAGATGAGATTCATGGAAGCAAGGTCTGCAATAAGGTTGCAGGCCAAACTATCATTATGATCGTCAAGTGAACGTTTAGATCACCAATGACGAAAAAATTCCTAGATGTGGATCGGGCAGATGCTATGAGTTCAGAGAGTTGTAGCTGCCATGCGTAAGCAAAGCCTGGAGGGCGATACACTAGTAGGCCCGAGAGGGTGGTTTTTGGTTGGAGAGCCAGCTTAAAAAACGCTGCCTCACAGCCGTTTAGCGGCGAAGGATCCAGATGACATTGATAGGTATTTTTAGGTCTCGCCTGTCGATGCGCATGCGCATCGAGCAAGCGAGACTATAGGGGCTCATCTACTCTTTATCTAACTTGCAAGGAATCGTGGCGATTCCTTGCAGTGCCCGTGACTTTTAAGCTCAATGCGCATGTGCATTGAGCTTAAAAGCGCGTGCACAGCCGCCCGCATTCCTCCGACACCTTTGAAGTGAAGCTTAGCTTCACTTCAAAGGCCCGGCTTCTTCACACCCACATGCCGCTCTGCCCCGCTCCGCCCCCTCCCCTGAGTCATCCTGCCTGCCCCTTCCCGCCGTGTCGCATTTCTCCTCCCCCCTCCCCTCTCCCCTCTCTTCCCTCCGTCTTGTTTTCTTTGATGCTGGTATTTCCATATCTGGCAGCTTCCTGCCCTCACCCCACGCACGCTGTTTATTTATTTATATTTAATATGCAGGAGATCTCAGTTTATTTAATTTATAATTAATGATGCCGCCCACGCTGAGGCTCGAACCCTGTTCTCCTTCTCCAAAGTCGGCATCGTTATATGTTGAGCCACCTCTTCGCACCGTTTGTTTGTGCTGACTTTCTTGCTCTGCCGCTGCTGGCAGCGGCATTGCGCTTGGAGGGAACATGTAATTGACCCGTCTCGCTTCTTTTCATTTGAATTTTTTTTACATTGTCTCCTTCCTTCCGCCCCTCGCAGTTTGTTTTCCTTGCACCGTCCCTTCTTACAGTCCCTTTAACCATTTTGGTGTTGCTCAGCCCCAACTAGCATGTTATTGTCAAGCCTCCAAATATGCAGCACAAACACGACGTACAAAGAGATTAACGTGTTGCCTGGAGCACATTTCGGGAATAACATTAAATGAAAGCCCAAACCCGCTTTACCGCAACTTGCTTTCACTTGTTGTCTTTGTTTCCAGTGCTATTTTAGAGCTTTGTGCAAACTACACTCTCGTTATTTTGCTGGTAATAACTTTGAGGGAATAGCGTATTTTTGTTTTTTAAATAGCTGGCAGCTTCCTGCCCTCACCCCACGCACGCTGTTTATTTATTTATATTTAATATGCAGGAGATCTCAGTTTATTTAATTTATAATTAATGATGCCGCCCACGCTGAGGCTCGAACCCTGTTCTCCTTCTCCAAAGTCGGCATCGTTATATGTTGAGCCACCTCTTCGCACCGTTTGTTTGTGCTGACTTTCTTGCTCTGCCGCTGCTGGCAGCGGCATTGCGCTTGGAGGGAACATGTAATTGACCCGTCTCGCTTCTTTTCATTTTAATTTTTTTTACATTGTCTCCTTCCTTCCGCCCCTCGCAGTTTGTTTTCCTTGCACCGTCCCTTCTTACAGTCCCTTTAACCATTTTGGTGTTGCTCAGCCCCAACTAGCATGTTATTGTCAAGCCTCCAAATATGCAGCACAAACACGACGTACAAAGAGATTAACGTGTTGCCTGGAGCACATTTCGGGAATAACATTAAATGAAAGCCCAAACCCGCTTTACCGCAACTTGCTTTCACTTGTTGTCTTTGTTTCCAGTGCTATTTTAGAGCTTTGTGCAAACTACACTCTCGTTATTTTGCTGGTAATAACTTTGAGGGAATAGCGTATTTTTGTTTTTTAAATAGCTGGCAGCTTCCTGCCCTCACCCCACGCACGCTGTTTATTTATTTATATTTAATATGCAGGAGATCTCAGTTTATTTAATTTATAATTAATGATGCCGCCCACGCTGAGGCTCGAACCCTGTTCTCCTTCTCCAAAGTCGGCATCGTTATATGTTGAGCCACCTCTTCGCACCGTTTGTTTGTGCTGACTTTCTTGCTCTGCCGCTGCTGGCAGCGGCATTGCGCTTGGAGGGAACATGTAATTGACCCGTCTCGCTTCTTTTCATTTGAATTTTTTTTACATTGTCTCCTTCTTTCCGCCCCTCGCAGTTTGTTTTCCTTGCACCGTCCCTTCTTACAGTCCCTTTAACCATTTTGGTGTTGCTCAGCCCCAACTAGCATGTTATTGTCAAGCCTCCAAATATGCAGCACAAACACGACGTACAAAGAGATTAACGTGTTGCCTGGAGCACATTTCGGGAATAACATTAAATGAAAGCCCAAACCCGCTTTACCGCAACTTGCTTTCACTTGTTGTCTTTGTTTCCAGTGCTATTTTAGAGCTTTGTGCAAACTACACTCTCGTTATTTTGCTGGTAATAACTTTGAGGGAATAGCGTATTTTTGTTTTTTAAATAGCATGCACGAAAACAGTATAATTTCAATTTGCACCACTTATTTCCCATGTTTGTGTCAATGTAAAAATCGACCCTGCACACCCAGCACCAGGGCCGTGTGCCTCAATGATGCAGTACACGCACCAGTAACTGAAATATGACGAAAGACTGAAAGGAGTAGCTACAAGCTGTGCTCTAGTTCTGCTCTCCAAAAAATCAGCAAAGAAACAAGCAATTAAGAACATTTCATTGAAGAAACCATTGAGCAGGAAACAGAAGGAAATCCTACAGAAAGAATCCTAGAGAAAGAAGCTTGAGGTATGTAAACACTTTTATTATGCAAAGGACGTCAATTTCAGGATGCTCAGATGCTCTCATTGGAGTGAAGCGATGGCTTACGTTGAATGAAGAAGCAGCTCTGAGCACTTCAAGAACAGCTGTAGTTTACCACAAGGCACAGAGGCTCTGGCAAGCTTGCATAATGTGGCGGTAGTCCACATCTCGTCATCTAGTGCCCCTCCCTCTGACCACATTATAACACGTTTGTGCCGAGTTGGCTCTATGGTTTATGCAGGAATGAAAAGAAACAAGTAAAATGCATCAGAGATGAGAAAATAAAAAACAGCGAATCTTTCGTACTAAAAAGATGTATGTGAAATAGTTACGAATCTGTTAAAATATGAGCGACAATCCTCAAGTCATCCACAACTTACACTGGTGCTGTTCACTGAAGGGTTCACACTCTGCTTATTCAATTGTTGGCCTCTTGCTGAGATGGTGAATAAAAAGCTATTTAGTGTTCATTTGTATTAGAGCATGAATTACAAGATCAGCGAGTAGTAGTGAGACCACCCAACAATTCTCCATCAGTTGGCAAGTAAGGGGCCATTCTAAAATGGCAACACCCAGATCCTGGACTGCCTAACTCTCGGCCCACCCATAGTATAGTCTGGTAAAGATGATGCTCACGAGTGCCTGTGCAGCAACAAAAAATATCAAAAATGCATAATCTCGCCGGCGCTGAACTATGGATCGATAATTATTTGTCAAATACATTTTTAAAACATAAATGTTCCTCTAAGGCACATGGCAGATGCTATCTGTAGCCTTGAAAGTCCATAGGCCCTGAGAAGTGAAAGGTGATTGGTGAGGGCAAGTTGTGCTAAGACATACTCCTAAGCTTGTGTGCTCACCCTCACCCTCAAACCTTCACCCTCAACCCCTCACTCACCCTCACTCTCACTCACCCTCACTCTCACTCAGCCTCAACTACTCTCACTCACCCTCAACCCCTCACCCTAACTCACCCTCACCCTCACTCACCCTCAACACCTCACTCACCCTCACCCTCACTCACCCTCACTCACCCTCAACACCTCACCCTCAACCTCAACCCCTCACCCTCACTCACCCTCACTCTCACTCACCCTCAACCTCACTCACCCTCACTCACCCTCAACCTCACTCACCCTCACTCACCCTCACTCACCCTCAACCCCTCACCCTCACTCACCCTCAACCCCTCACTCACCCTCACCCACTCTCACCCTCACCCTCACCCTCACTCATCCTCAACCCCTCACCCTCACACAGTGCAATAGGTCTCAGACCATTTCAGTTAGAGCTTTAAGACATGTTTATGGCTTTTTTTATTTGTAATTCTTTAGCATTGGCTACAGGAAACAAAAATGCTAAACATTTACAAAAAAAACCCATAAACAATTCTAAAAGCACTAACTCTAATGGTGCGAGACCTATTGCATTTCCAATGCTTGTTTAAATATTATTGCCACACCGCCACCAATTTTCCTAGGGCGATCGTGCCTAACAATTGCATATTGAGCAGGGAGAGCTTCTGCGATATCTGGTCCGGAACTATCGCGGAGCCATGTCTCTGTAATGAAGAGTGCGTCAGGGGATTCATCTGTGAGAAGATCAAAGATCTCACGTTTATGTTTGGGCAGGGAACGACAGTTCAGGCTGAGGAAGGTGTAGTTTGAAAGGGAGTGAATTGCTGCTCGGGAGGCCAGACCACAACATCGTTGTGGGGTATCCAGATGGAAGGAGCAGTGGGGACAGTGTTGTGGGAACTGATCTAGCATTTTAAAAGTATCTGTCGGATGGTCCAATTTAGATCTGAGAGCCAGGATCTGATCAGCGTCATAGCATAATCGAGAGCGAACAGTTTGGTCAGGGGGTATGGCCCCTGGGCCCAGAAGGGCTTGCCTTAGGCGCGCCCGTCCGCTGCGCGTACGGGGAAAGCACATTATTAATAGAGAGGGAGGTGGGGGGGGGGGGGGGGGGAGCGTGGCTTGTTGGAGGGGGGCGTGGCCATCCTCTGGGGAATGGCGGCGAAGATGATTGTGGCCCGCTGCAGCTATGCAGTCAGCTGTGCGGGACTGCCAGAGCGTGAGTATTTAAAGTGCAAGTGCCCAGGAGGGGGAAGTAAATGGATAAAACACAATCAGAATACAAATATTTAAAAGAATTACGATTTGCGCTATCTCCCGGCTTCCGCCTCAGGAGTACAGTTTGCCTCACTACCCTTACAACAAGCCAGTACTATTGGCTTTGTCAATGGGTTTTAGTTGCACAACATGAACAGACTCCCAGGATATAGCGGCATAGCTTTGCAAATTTAGCGGCACAAAAATTGAAATTTAGCGGCACAAAAGTGGGTATTTAGCGGCATTATTGCGGCACCTTATTTTTTTCGTAATCATTCCTTTTCAGCCTTAAATCAATGTAAACTGATTTAACAGGGTATTCCACTGTGAAACTGGCATGGTTAAAGTGTCTGTGGCTCTACGGAAGCACAGCTCCACTCTGCACCTCGTGAGAGGGGGCCCCATTTCTCCCTGGGATGTTCTAGCACCCATGTATGCACCCCTGCCGGGGCACCACTGCCTCCTAGACTCTTCTATTTTAAAAAACAGTTATTTCTATCACCCTTTTTAACATTGAAAATATATTGTGAATACAAATATGACCCATAGAGGAAGTCTTGCTTAGCTGCTAGAGCGCCTTACTAAAAAGTAATGCAACGATTTAAGTGTGGCAATTTAAGTTGCTCGTTGGTTAATAATCAGGCTGGCAGACAGCGTAGGCCATTTCTTCATCGCAGCCTGCCTTTAGGAGTCCCAGTAAATTAACGCATTCCCTGGTCTTAATAAACTCGCTACACAATTTTCTCTAATAACAAATGTTTTCTGCCTCTTATTTTGTTGTGTTCTTGAGTAACATAGTTATGTTTACTGCTGCACTGGTACTAACTGAAACTCGGCTGGTTGTGTGGCTATTACGGATGTGGTGACGTAGGTAAGTTCAGCCAATAAGATGTCACCATCTTTTTTGCTGCCTGCCGAAGACCTTTTTTGTGGCCAAAAAGGTAAATTTCGCGGTCATCGCGCCCTTCAGCTGATTACGCGATTATTTTGAAAATCGCGAAATGCTGGAGGGTCTGTCTAATACAGGAAGAGCAGTCTGCAGTCCTCAAGGGAATAAGAAGCTTGTGTAGTGGGCGAGGTTGTGACGTAAGGCTAGAGCAGCAGACCTTTGATCTGAGATGACAGTCTGACGTTTGTTTATTCATAAGGAATATGTCCTGTGTAATGTAACTGGCGCCCATGTGAAGCGCTCTGCGTTCGCGCTATACAAGCCTGAAACACGAGCTCCTTTGGAGTTACATTCTCGGTGAAGTGTATAAGAGGCAGTGACAGGCTGTACTATTCAGACAAAATGGACAAATGGAAAGTGTCAGCAGGGGCCTGTTTAACCTTCCGCAAAAATGTCACAAGCAACCCTGTGCGCATGTGTACTGCTCCACTACCCTGTGCGCATGTGTGCTGCTCCGCACCCTGTGCGCATGTGTGCTGCTCCGCACCCTGTGCGCATGTGTGCTGCTCCGCACCCTGTGCGCATGTGTGCTGCTCCACTACCCTGTGCGCATGTGTGCTGCTCCACTACCCTGTGCGCATGTGTGCTGCTCTGCACCCTGTGTGCATGTGTGCTGCTCCGCACCCTGTGCGCATGTGTGCTGCTATTAATTTAGCCAATGGCTGAAGTGGGCTGACACTCTGCCCCATGCTGTGGTGCCTGAAGAAAAATGCGAATGACACAGTTTCAGTCCAGTAGAGGATGAGGGCTGGCTGAAAGCCCCCCTATATGTAACTATATTGTACATATACAGTATTATTAAACTAAAAAAGGCTTGACTAACGCCGAACCTAGAAAAATACCTTCTTTGTTAAGTAACTGTTTTTTAAATATACAACGCCTCGATGTGGCTGAAGACGAGGCGATCGGGGGAGAAGCAGTAGTGAAACCTAAAGACAAACAAACCAAGCAATCTCACCCTTGGTTTAAAAATATCTTTCTATCTCTTCCCGAGTAATTTCCTTGCGTCAGACACTCTGCCTTTCTTTGAGGCCTCCGCCTGTCACGTCTGAAATATTTTCTCCAGGCTATGAATTTCTTACCTTGTTCACAGCGAAAAGGTCGGAAGATATTTATTTCGTAGGATGGGAAACACAAAAACTCTTCATTTGACACGTCTCCCTCCCTCACAGCGTGTGTGAAGAGACAATAGAGTCTCTTATTACCTTATCCTAAACATAGGTTCATTCCAGTATGCCATCTAATTGCCAGTTTTCTTCGTGCTGCACGATCAATACGCTCTGCTTTCAGTATCATCGGGAGCCCTTTCTTTCCAAGGGGCCCGAGCCGAGCGTGTGCTGTGTAAATACATCCGTTCATGTGCTATTGCCTCGAGAGCACAGATAAATGAAACTCGGCTGGTTGTGACGCTATTACGGCTGTACGCGCCCATGTGGTGACGTAGGTACGTTCAGCCAATAAGGTGTCACCATCTTTTTTGCTGCCTGCCTAAGACCTTTTTCGCGGCCAAAAAGGTCAATTTCGCGCACATCGCGTCCTTCAGCTGATTTCGCGATTATTTTGCAAATCGCGAAAAGCTGGAGGGTCTGCATGAATAAGCAATAGCCATGGCTTCGTAGTATAGCATATTGAAAATGCTCCTGTTTTGAAATGATAACACTATAAAAGAACAACTCTCCTTGAAATTCACATGAAAGACAGTGAAGGGACCAGTCTCATCACCTGCTTTTTAGAACTGCTGGTGCTGAACACCGGCAAGACCAGGCCCACTTAAAGGGTGTGTGTGTGCGCGCGCAAAAATCAGAACAGGCCAGAAATAGAAGTACAGGACTAAAAGATCAGAAGCCTTGAGAGTGCTGACATTTACACTGACAAACAGCCATGAACACCCCTTTTAAAAGGTGTACTGACACGGAGGCAGGCGCTCTGCCATCGACTTACTTTTGAATGCATTGGACCGAAGAGGGAACTTGGAGGGGCGCATTCGAAAATTATCCAATTGTAGGTATATATTTACCCATTTTTTATATATATTTTACATTTTGTCTATTATACAGTGCATTGATAAGTGTGTTTATCCATGTATGTAGATTTAGAGAGATTGTAGCTAACCTCAAGGCAACCGGGTGCTCTGTTAATTTATAATCCACTTATTCCTGTTATGTAGTTGATTGTGGACTGTGAGGCAATTCTTGAGCCTCTGTTTACACAAAAATTGCTTACATAACCTGCTGTGGAATGGGAAGAGATGCTTGTTGGAATAGGGAACAGCTGTACCATATACAATGCCTTAAATTACAACTAAGAAATGAATGGAGTGATTGCTTTCAAAAGCTATGCACTCTTAAGGTGCTGTCATTTATATGTCAAACTCATCAAGTTGTTGCCAGGAATAAATTATGAAAATGTGACATAGCGTGACATTTGTGATCATGACGAAGCGCTTACACAGTGATATATTTATAGCTTTTCCCTACATATTAACCAGCCGAAACGCTTCATTAAATTGCCATCAGATATCGCTGCTTGTTGATTGACAGCTTCACTAAATCCAAACTTTGCTTTAATTTGGGAGGGCGGGGGAGATGCGCATTCGAAGAATTACAGAGACCATTGTAATCAGAGCTTAAAAGGCTTTCTGTAAAAGCATGTAGATCGGTACTGGGGCACACAAGCACGGTGGCCTACACACAATATGTTCAAGTATTTCATTTGGGCTTCTGGATTTCACCACAGGCCGAACTCCACTGAAGTCATGTTAAACCTTAGTTAGTACAGCCCTGCTTCTCTAAAGATCAACAGGCAACTGGCTCTTCTTAATTTAGGCAACAGCTCCTCTGCACTTTATTTACTCTCCCTATGGGTGTGCAAGTTTACTTTATATTAGCCACTAAACTACCTCATGGTATAACATTTTCGAGGGGGCTGCATCTGATTCTTTGTCAGAGCGCTTACACAGTGATACCTTTACAGCCACAGAGATCTACATTGCACTACTGTGCGATAATATGCTGCATCACTAAATACTTTTAAGATCCCAAAGGCGAGACCGATTGCATTGCAAATGCTTGTTTCCATACTCAGTGCTAAAACAGATTGGATAAAACCTCTGTGTTATCAGCCTCTTAGCATTTAAATAATAAGACATATGAATAGGAGGAATTTACTAAAAATGTTGAGGGGGGGGCTGGTTCTCGTTCTTTAGGGAGTAGACCTTTTAAGGACAGCCTATAAAATGGTGTTGTCGTAATCACACATATTACTGCTTGACAGGTTACAAAATTGAGAGCAACCCATTAACGAAGGTCTTGTAAAGATAGTGGACGAACGTCTCATCTCTCCCATGGGATTCTCTCCAGGGAATACATGCACGTATATCTAATAAGTGTAAGTGAGCCAGGAAGCATGTGCGAGTTAATATTAACATTGTGGCAAGGAATGAGTTCATTTCAGCTGCAGGATGGACCTGTGTCTTTTATTCATTTTGTTCCAAATGTACATCTTCTTTTAAATATTTATACCACGAGGGGCAGTTTAATCTCTGTAGAAGGGATGTGTATTTATGAAGTGATCTGCACCTGGGACTTCTCATTTACAACATGCGGTTAGGCGGTGGAGTAGTGAAAATGAGTGGTAATCGGTGCCGTTCACTTAAGATAAAATAAAGTTTTCAGGTTTTATTTTCCACGAAAAATTCTCTAGTCAGACAGCCCCAAAACAAGTTTTTCACCACTGGACACAACCTTGAATGCTGCACGGAGATTATTTCTCGAACACATACGTTTCCTTGTGTAGATTTCACAAACACCGTGATTGATTCCCCTTCAGAAGACTATGCCTCAGTCTCTGGTAACCGGAAAAAATGAGGTATAGTGAACATACACTGAAAATAAACGCACATCACGCTTCATGAGGCAAATAAAGCAGCAACTAAACTTACCGATCACCAAGTAGGTGTTTGCTGGGAAACGGCAAGTCCACTGCAGACTGGTTATTCAAAAATGCAAAAGCTAAAGGCTCAGAACGTGTTCTGCATGTCCGGTTGTACCGTAGCTGTTCTCATTGGCCCTGACGCATCAGTCCAATAAGAACACTCCTGCAGTGTACTAACAAGCTCTAGGATTGGCTGATGGCTTTCAAGCCAATCCTAGATCGCTCTGTTTGTTCTCCATAGCAACGATTGGAGGCACGGTTGGTGATAGAAAGCCACATGATTGGCCCAACAATTGGTCACCCAACAGCAGGTAGTCTGCGGGATTCGTTGCTCTCTCGAAGGGTTAGTTGATCTCTTTTTACTTGCATCCCTTTTCCAACTGCTATCTTTATTTTGCAGATTGAAACCGTCAGATGGAAAGCACAATTAATGATTTCACCGCAGCGTGTTGCACCTAGCAAGGTTTGTTTTGGTACGAGTTGGTTTGTTGCCAGACAAAATGCCATATGTTTGGATACGACGAGTCTTTAAATCTCCACAAAATGTGATGTGTATATATGTTTAGTCTTTAAATCTCCAGTTTGCTGCTCTTTTGTATTTTTTAAAAGATGTACACAACTGTGCTGCCTTGTTTTATGCTGTAATTCAAGATCAACACGGTGCTGATGTAGTATCACTGCAAATAATATCTTAAACCCTTTATACCTATGTCTTACTCATAAGCCAACTATTTCATTAAATGTGTCCCTGCCATGAAGGTGTTCTGATTGCAAGATTAATGCAGTGTGATTTATTTTTTAGTTTAGCGAGTGCATATGGGGTAAGTTCTAAGAACCTGTGTTTTACATTATTTTTTTCAATTTGGGTAAGGATGAAGCTGGTTTGTCATTTAGAAACCCATGTAATTCCTGTAGTCTTTGTAAAGTGCGAAGGTCAAGTAATACATGTTACTCACAGAATAATTATATAACCAAAAATATTTATATGCGACAATTGCTTCTCTCCTTAACTGTGTAGGGCACCTAAACTGTGTTTTCTTTATGACGCACCCTAGGTCGTCTACTAGACCCCTGCCCCCACCGATATTTGTAGGCACACGATGTAAGCAGAAGTATTTTTGAAGATTTCTCCTGTTGTTTCCCTCCAAACCTTTATAGTTGACTTTGCTTTATTTCTCACCTGCGTAAATGTAAAGAAGGTTATATTTAGGCTTTCCTGTTTTCAGTTTCTATTTTTGGTAAATTCTGGTGGTGTTTTTTCAGTGTTTTCCAGTGATTTCAATACCTCAAAAAAACTGTGCTTTTCAGTGGTTACTCGTTTTCGCGCCGTAAAAAACAACTGAAAGTGTTTTACCGGTGTTTATGGAACGCTTTGCTTTTATTATTGCTTGTTTCTCAAAGACATTTAATGCAACCATCTATGCTACACCTAGTCAAGGAATCCCTCAACAGAGGCCCTACAGAAGGTGCTTAACTACCAATTCTAAGGGTAAAAGCATTGGTCTGATGCCTTCTGTGCTGCAGCACATTCCTCCCACAGACACGTATAAATAAATGACTGCCAGAAAGGTGCTTATGAAGAGGTGGATGTGGTGGTCTGTCTTAGAGTGCGGGAATGCTGCGGGTATGAGACTAGGTGGGGTAGTGTTGTGGTAGATTGGTGCAAGTGCTGGTTGGTATGAATGCCGCTGTCATTTCTGCGGTCAACAGTTTCCCTGCATACCCGGGCCAACAAGCTATCGGTCTGGAATCTGAGGATGTGCCGGTTAATTTCGTGCAGGTTCTTTGTCCATTTTTGTATCTTTATTTTTAAAGCGACATCCTCAGCCTGCTATCCCCTCCCTCAGCCTCCGTTTCCTGAGCTCAGAAGCAGTTCAGGCCTGAGATAAGGATCGCGCAGACGGGTCAAGGTGTGAGCGGCTTGTGTTGGCGTTTCCGCTTTGCTTCACCACCCCAGACCCTGGCGCCACCTGCACATAAAATATCAAAGTGCTGTTGTTTGTAATGGGGGCACTTTGCAGCCAGCCTTTGTCTTGTGATGGGACAGGATGTGGGTGTTTTTTTGTTTGTTTTTTTACAGAGTTTTATATAGCGCAAACTTGACCCAGAATCAGGTATCAGAGCGCCTTACATAGCACCAGTTGCATTACATTAGGACACTTTCAATTTTTTTAGGCAATTTTTTTAGAGTATGTAAGATAAGATAACAATTTTATTTGCATGATTACTTAAAACCATTGCAATAAAATAAATAACAGAAGTGTCTTGACATTTCATAAGTTAGGACTGAAAGTTGCAATTTGATTTTTGTACAAAGTAGTTATACTAGATTTGCACCCAGTATAACGAAAACATTTTTTAATGAATGTGTTGTATTTAAAAAATATTAAAAAACGTAAATGGAAATTCAGTAATATAAAAGTTAATAGTTGACACTCCAATAAAATAAGAGCAAATGTTCTTCTCTAGACAACCGAGCTTATGTTTGCTGGTGAAAATGGAAAATAAATTCAGCCTTGTTCAGTGCAGGGGGCTCCAAAGAGATACAGATGCTCTGCAACAGATATTGATGCAAGGTACCGAATTAACAGATATAAGCACTGTGCCAACAGATAGAAAAGTGTAGCAGCATATGAAAGGTGCATCACCATCGTTGACCTACTCTAGAACCTTTTTTAAAAAAGACATAACCGCATATGTCAATTTTAAAGCTATTGACCGAATTGCAGGTAATATAAACGAGCTTCCTGGCCCCTAATCACTGAATACGTAGCACAAATATAAATCTTGGGTGGTGCACATGACCTCTTCAAATGCTGCATTTTTTGGGATTCCGTGAAGTTGTTTGCACACAACATGCTCTGCCAGAGAGGGATTCAGGGTGACCTGCATGTTATTCTATGCGCACTGTATCTGTAAGTAGGGTGTTCACTTTAACTTGCGATTATACGGTAACATTATTTTATTATCGTTCCCTTTCAGGGTATTGGTTATTATAATGGCACTATTTCCTGTCATACTGGGAGCTGGTAATTGAGCGGACAGTCAGTCCCGTCCCCCCACCCACCCCCGCTACGTCACTAGGTCGAGGCTTTAAACTAAACTAGTTGTGTGCAAGATTCTCTGGCTGGTTTAATTAGGCGCTACCGGCGCCCGACACAACCCACTGAACGCACAAAGGCCACAAATCAGTCCCTCCCCCGCGCGTATTCACGCCCTCCTTTGTTGCCCCCATAACCTAAAGACCAAGGCCCAGCAGGGGATGACACTGCTACTTGCCAAGCAGGCCCCACGAAGCAGGGGGCCGAGGCAAGAATTCCCCAAAGGCCAGAGCAACACCGGGGCCCCCAGCCTCAAATTACAGCAGGTCAGGAGAGAACCGTGATGCTGGCGCCTCATTAGAGTGCCGTGGCCTGGCGGGGATTAGGGAACACTGTAAGTCTCTTGGGCAGGTTTGCAGAGGCCCAAAAAAAACGGCCCACAAGTGCCCCTGGAGCCCCGGCCCATCGGCCAATGCCCGAATGTCCACCTTCCCAATACAACCCTGGCCAAAACAACGTGTTGCAGTCTTGAGGCCTCCCGGTTCTTGCCTAGCGCAGTATGTGATGGAGTGGCCTGCCTGCAGCACAGCACGGCGCCATGCGGAGCGGCCGCTGTGAGACTCAGTGACTAAACTGATTCCGGTGACCTGCATGGACCCTGTGATCTGCAGGCCTGTTTGCTGGATTTTAATACTGTTGGGCCCGATTAGCATCGACATTGTCCACTGGCCGTGAGTGTGGTTGTGGATGCCAAACGGCCGTTGTTGTGATGCTGCCTGCTTGTCTGGACAAATGTTAGTGAATAACAAAGTCCGAAACTATGCTATGTGATCTCAGGTTTGTACTGGCTGGGAGCGACAATGTGATACCAACAGTACTGTTCCTAAATTGCGCCTGGCTGCAGTGCATAGTGAGTACTCGCATTGTGGATTGTTGTACTCAGCGTTGGCGTACTTTCGCTTTAATGAGAAATAATGAAATAGAAGATGGGAGCCCATGCTATGAACTGACTGGGGCCACCTGTAGCTTTCAACTGTCAATCCGCTGTGGATAAGACGCTAGTTACCGCCATTTTCAGCTGTGTGGGGCGCCCCGTCATACCTCAGATGCAGTGATTGCTCGCACACAGTAGCTCGGACACTAATTAGCGGTGGGCTATAATGCGTGGCCCTGGTAAAAGACACCTACACAGTGGATTGTACGGTCTACAAGGCTGCAACACATGCTTATGCAGCAGCGTACATCTTACTGACTGTGCGTTACACTAAAAGGTGTATTCTGCGACCCAGACGACGATAATCCGACACATGGAATTACCGATGCCTAGCTCGGCTGCTGGGTTTGTACTGCTTTGGTGCCCTCAAGTGGCGAAAAGGTGCAAATGGCCAAGTGGTGAATTAAATGTGAAAAATTCCGCATTACTCGGTTTAAACCGGGTCGGCTAATTTGCAGTCGGTAGGGTAATATCGGGGAGACTCGGTTTTAACCGAATTCCGGACAGCCTAGTTATATTATACTAAATCTGGCAGTGTCGAATTTGTGTAGGTTTTCATAGGGGATTTAGAGTTAGTCTTGTGATTTTGGCTTAATGCAATATTTGCCCTCTCATATTGGTTTGATAATTCCTTATTGATTGCCATGATATCTCTTCCTTGAGTGACTTTCAACTTGTACATGTTCAATGTTTTCCTGTTTTTATCTCTTCCTTGTGTGACTTTACACCTTGTACATTTGCAATTTTTTTCCTGTTTTTATCTCTTCCTTGTGTGACTTTACACCTTATACATTTACAGTTTTTTCCTGTTTTTACCTCTTCCTTGTGTGACTTTACACCTTGTACATTTGCAATTTTTTCCCCTATTTTTCTCTTCCTTGAGTGACTTTACACCTTGTACATTTGCAATTTTTTCCTGTTTTTATCTCTTCCTTGTGTGACTTTACACCTTGTACATTTGCAAATTTTTTTCTGTTTGTATCTCTTATGTAACTCATGTAATCCAAAGTCCTCATGTAACGCAATTGGTTCTTTTGTAAAGTGCTCTGACCCCTTCGGGTAATGTTCGCGCTATATAAAATCGCATTAAATAAATAAATCCCTGGGACAACTGCAGCAGTTATTTTTTAAATTTTATCGAAGTATCGTTTGACCTGACCATATCTTATGCTTAATGGGTCTGTCGTAGTTCTGGCCCATCCCCCTCCATTTCCATATTAGACTCGAAGCTCCACAAAGTCACGTCGTGGAGCATTGCACATTGCAGAACCTTTCCCTCTTTGGCGGGTGAGGGATTTGGTGCTGCCCTTTTCTTATTGTGCATTCTTGACAGCATGTACCTTCATTGCCCATTAACAGCATTTATATAAATCTTTGAGGAATTTTTTGGAGATTGTTAGCGAGTCAGGAATAGGCACAAAACAAACATGATTGTCGTGGGCTGTAGCAATGTTTTTTAACTAAATGGTGGCTAAATTGCTCCTTCGAGTAATGAACAGGTTAAGTCTGAAGTCAGAATAGCTGTCACAGGATCTTGGAAAGCTCAGACATAGCCCCTATAAATGTCTACACCCCCTTGAAAAAAAATTCATTTTGATGTCTGTGCCTCTACAATACATTTAGTACGTTAAGTAGAATGGAAAGGGTTCTCTAAAAGGAGTGTGGCCAAGAAGAATAACTAGGATTCTGGCCTGTGTACTTATGGGCGTTCCCAAAATATGTGAACTAGTGTTCTGTGCTTGAGACAGCTTGCCACCTGACCTGTATCTGTGTGTTCTGTAAGTGCATCCAAATACACAACCACATTCACCTAAACCAAGCCAGTCCTATCGGGTTTGCAATTGCTTACTAGCACTTATTTTTATGTTCCATATCAGATGAATGAGTAACTACTCCTATTCTTCCCTTCACATTGCCTTACTTGCAGTCTCCCTTGCCACATTTCTTTTCTCAAGTTCCTACATCTGCATGTCTAATATGTTGCCTCCTTTTTCTCCATCACTGTCTTTTGGCATTATTTCTCCATACTGACCTTCCACAGGTACTTTTTTAGGTCTGTTTTTTGACAGCACAGCTGCTAAACAGTCATATTGCTAACAATATTCTTAGAGTGGGCTTTGCGTCCCTCATTTCAACTTTCATCTTTTTCAGCCATTTGCTTGAGAATGTGTCAACTTTGTCTTGCCTCAGGCAGTAAAGTATACATTTCCTACAAAATGGTATTGACTAAGTGGATCCTTTCACCTCCACTCGTATTTTCATTAAATTGCATGAGGGACTACTTTACAATGACAACTCCATCCGTCCACTCCTGTTGTCTTACCTCCCATATGTTGTGTGTTCTGGGTCTTGTAGAGCGCTTGGTTACTCCATTCAGAGTGTCCCTGTGCTGGGCTTCAATGGCCACAAAGTTCAACATTCAATCTAGACATTTATTGTTGTCTTAAAAAAACACGCTTTAGTTTTTTTTTTCTTCGAAATATGATTTCAGAACCTTATAATCTCAAGTCAGAAGGAATGGAGTTCCACAGTTTTGCTGTCAAATAACTGAAGGAGCGACCACCCAGCCCTGATCGTTTTATCTTGGGGATCACTGTCAGTGCTGCCCCATAGAACTTAAGGCATCTATTTGGATGGTGCCATTTAATCAAGGAAAAGCGGTAGTGAGGACCTCTCTGGTGCAGAATTTTTATCGAGGGTTGTTACCTCACAACCAGGACTTCAGTCTTATCAGGGTTAAGTTTCAGGCTGCTAGTGTCCATCCATTTGGCTAGGTCCTCCAGACATATCTGGGCAAAGAAATACTTGCACAAAATAGGTGACCCATACTTTGCAACATAAAATAAAATGTATGAACTGTGAAACAGACTGTATTACTGACTTGCTTTACCAAAAGCGTACTTGCATCACTTTTTGAGAAAGATGTTCACGTTTTTGCATGTATAGTTGAGGAGATGAATAAACGTACCATTAAAGACCTGTTTCTACATCTTTACTACTTTCAGTTCTCCGCACCAGCAGAACCCACCCCACTTATAGCTTGGATTTATTCATTTAAGTGATGTGTCCTCACGTAACTCCACAACATAGTCCACACTTTTAACAAAATACAAAACTGAAATCTCCTAATTAGTGTTTGTCTCAACCCCACTAAGTATTACTCAGTTACAGCAGCAATTGCAGCTACAGGGTTAGTTCGCTAACAACTTTGCAGTCCTACATTTGAGGTTATTTGATCATTCTTTTGTACATAGTTGTTCAAGCTGTTAAGTTTCTTTGTGGATGTTGCTAGACCACAAACTTCATCTTATGTCATACATTTTTTGTTTGACATCTTTTTATTGACGATTTACACATTCTGTAGTAGGCAACCTGTTACAATTTGGTCTGTATACGTTTACTATCAAGTCGCAACCAATAATACATGTTTCAGCATTCTAATCCGATATCGATTCGTCCTCACTCACCAAACCCAGCCGATAACGTTGTCTGTTGCTCCTTATTTGCCTCTCTGTAGGGCTGGTGCAGATTACCCCTCTATAGTTCCATTTTCCCCAGATTATATCCAACTTTTTGCAGCATCCTCTGCCATTATATATCGCCATCTCTGTGATCATACATGTATCCATGTCCTTCACCCAGTCCCAGAGTAATGGTGCTTCTGAGCCCCCCCAGAGTCTAGCTATGTTGCGTTTCGCTATCTTCATTCCCAGTGTTACCCATGTCTGGTCTTTGGGGCACAAATCCGTCTCCTCCCAAATATTCTGAAGACATAGTTTAGGGTCCGGTCCCGCTATCCGTCCACATACACTTCTGTGGGGGGATAGCGGGACTGCAAGTGTATGTGCCACTTCTTGCCAGTAATTTCTTATCTCTGAACAGTCCCAAATCAGGTGATAAAATGTGCCTGCCTGCCCACAATCTCTCTGGCAATATTGCATTTTGTCAGTCCCTTACTCATTTTAGCTATTGTGGTCCTAGGTAAGTATACTCTATGGAGTATTTTAATCTGTATGAGTCTTAATTTGGCTGATATGGCTACTTCTCGGGGAGAACTCTGGGCCTCTTGCCAGTCATCATCTTCCAATACCCGTAAGTCTCGTTGCCAGAGTTCTATGAGTTTTTCGAGGGGTCAGAGGTATTCTATATTGGCTTTTTATGGGAAACGACCTTAACAACGCGGTCAAAACACTGCAGTACATGTAGATCGCTGCTTTTACAACGCAAGTCGGTACCATGACTTGCACCGGAGGGCACTCTAGACTAAGGAATAGTGTGATTTATTATTCCAACACCTTTCCTACTGTACGTAGGCTGGAGTTAATAATAATAATAACTTTATTGTGTGATTAATAAAAATCTTTGCAATGACTCTTTGAAAAAAACATTGGAGTAGATACATGATCAAGAGTTTTACAAAAACAGTTAAAAACAGTAAAAGAGAGTTTAAAAATATGGGCGAAAGATCCGTGCAAACTGATGCAATACATTGTGGTTTAGAAAGAAAAGAAAAGAGCAGTTCAAGGTTTACTGAGTCTTTGATAATCAAAAGAGAGTTTTCTTAAGATGCAAAAGCAGGTCTTTTTGAGTCAAGTTCGATCACTGGCCTCTGGGTTTTGGATCGTGTTAACTGTTTTCATGAAACGCACTAAACTGCAGGCTAGTTGGATGTCTTCTCCCTTGAAGCTGATCAACAGGGCTTGTCTGCGAGTTCGCACACCATTTTGATTCCAGAGCTGTGTTAGTTGGCCCCTTCGGGCACTGTCTAGAGCTTTGCAGCTACATAACAAGTGCAGAACGTCCTCCTTTGGATTTTCGCAAAGCCTGCAATTGGAGTTCGTTTCCAAGCGTTTCCATGGGGGAAGATGTACTTTTGACGGAATTACCCCCATCCTTAGCCGCAGGAAATCTTCCTTCACCTTCCTTGAGAAGCTGGTGCTGAGGTATGGTTGGGGTAGGGCGCTAGTGTAGCCTTGGATCACGAACCACCTGTGTGATCTCCTGGTTAGTGCGGCTTTGTTTTCTTCCATGGAAAGAATTTTCACTGACTTGTTGACAAGTCGCTTGAAGCACTTGTGTGAACAGCTCGAATGCCAAAGGTCTTTTAATGCAAGGGATTTTATAGCTGCTTGAAGGTACACCGTTGCTGGGGATCCCTTGTTTGTCTCCTGCTCTTTCCAAAGGTGGGCGTTCAAGGAGTCTGGTTCAGCATTCTTAATTTTGTGCCAGCATTTAGCATATGCGCCTTTACGTGCGATTTGCTGCTTCTGTAAGCCAAACTCCAGCCTTAACTGTGCTGGGGAGGTGTAGGGGGGAGTGAGAAGAGTATTCGGAGCGTGTTACTGACCACATTGTCTAGTGTCCTCGTCTCTCCATCTCATGCATTCACTGCCCTATGTTATTGATGGTAGCAGTTTTGCGCGAAATATGTCCAGCAAGGAGATTAAGTTTGGGCCTGCTATTTTATTCTTGATGTTTTTAAAGCGATGGCCAGTGAAATCCCTCTGTTTTTTATTGTTGTTGCGTGTCGCTGGAATGAGCCGTTGGAATCAAAAATTATCCCCAGATATTTATATTCTTTAACTGTTTCCATTTTGAGGTCATGCAGAGACCATCAAAATATTTGCTTTTTTGATTGAAAACCATCACCTTCGATTTTTCCATGTTTATGGTCAGGCCATTTTTATCAGAGAATGTACTTGTTGAGTTAATAAGATGTTGCAGGCCTACTGGGGTCTGGCTGATCAGTATCAGGTCGTCTGCATATAATAAGTTCGACAGTGTAAGACCCCCTAGCTTTGGGGCGTGATGGTTGCAGTTGTCCAGATCTTTAGAAAGGTCAGACATAAAAAGGCTGAACAGGGTCGGTGCGAGGACGCACCCCTGTTTCAGCCCTTTTGTGGTTGGAATTTCTTTTGATAAGCAATTGCCGCCCCCCAGTTTTATTTGGATCCAGGTGTCTGAATGTAATAAGATCAGTAAGTTAAGCAATTTGGGGTCCACATCCCACTTTGAAAGTTTTGACCACAGTTTCCCTCTGTCAATGCTATCAAAAGCGGCTGAGAAGTCGATGTAGCACGCATATAATGTTTTTTTTATGTTTAATGGCAGCATCTATCAGCAAGGAGAGGGCTAGGATGTTAGTCGAGGTCCCTAGATTTTTTGGGAATCCAGTCTGGTTCATAGGGATTAATTTTTTGTTTGATGCCCAGGAGGTTAGTTCTTCCAAGAGTAGCCCTGAAAAGTATTTTGCATCTATATCTATAAGCGCTATGAGTCTGTAGTTCTTAGCCTCATTCTTGTTGCCTTTTTTATAGATTGGAGCTATTATTGAACCCCTCCAGGAGGACGGAAATTGTTCAGCGTTCCTGGTTTCTACGAAGAGCGGGAGGAGTTGTTCAGCCCAATAGGTTGGATCTTGTTTGTATACAATGGGAGGGATTCCATTTGGGCCTGGGGCTCCCTCCTTCCGTCCTTTCGCAATTCGTCCCTTCAGTTGTTCAATCGAACTCGGGAAGTTGGAGTCCACAGCTAGGGGCTTTAGGGGCGTCGCGATTGGCTTACAGAGTTCCGGATTTCGATGGCCCATGCTTGGTACTTCATCATTAAAGTGTTTGAACATATAGTTTACCCAGGATGCCTCTGTGATGTGGGAGTTCACTCCAGGGGCGTTCGGATTATCTATTTTATTGACGGTTTTCCAAAATCTTGCACTGTTATTATTTTTTGAATCATAGAGAAGTTTTGCCCAAGTTTTTTCCGCGGCTTCTTGTTTGATTCGCCACAGGATTTTATTCTTTTGCACTTTAGTGATCTCAATTTAGACACTGAGTCGTTGTCTCTCTCATTTTTCCGCAGCTCGCGAAGTGTTCTATTGATGGCTGTTTTTACTGCCCTTAGAATAGGCGTTTGAGAGGATTGAGGGTAATATTTTTGGTTGCTTGTCATGCTAGGCGATGATTTATTTTGGCTTGTCCGTACGTCGGTTTCTTTAGCGACATTAAGCTTAGAGTTCTTTAGGCCAAAGGATTTCAAGAAGGACTCCCAGGCGAGTATTTTGTTGTCATTCAGCTCAGCAGCACTTTCCCAGCACATCTTTACTTCTTGCATTAATCGAACTGGGTCGCTAGTGTTGCACTTAATTCTGTTGCATTTTTCTGAGGTTGTCTGCTTTGGGCCGTTTGCTAAAAATGTTAGCGCTGTCCCTTGTGCCCTCAGTGACAGTTCTTGCGGGAGGTGGTCACTACAGTCAGATATTCCGATTTTAAAGTCTGGTACAAATGTGAGCAATGAAAAAGACAAGAAGGTGTAGTCGATCGCCGATGATGTGATCAAGTTGTGGAAGGTTGCTGCTTGGGGACGATCCCCCGGCAATTGCCCATTTGCCGAAATCAGACCCAAATTGGTTAGGGCTTCTGTAAAGCTTTTTGATAGATTTGTTTGTTTGCCCCAAGGGCACACATCCAGAGCTGGAATCCCCCTGACATGCAGATAATCTTCCATTGGATAATTCTTCCCTGAGGATTTCGAAAGGAACATATTAAAGTCTCCTGACACTGGGGGCGCTAGGTGGCGCACTTGTGAATGGACGCCTTTCCGTGAGGCTCCCACATCCCGGCGACATTGATCCTGCAATTATCCTGTTCTCGGCGCTCCACCGGGCTGTAACTTCTCCCATCTGTAAAGGGGGATCCTCTGAAGCTCCGGTACAATTTTGGAGCCGATAGCTGGCGGACTTTGGACGGGAGCGGCTCTTCCGTCGCCAGCGGTCTTGACCGGTGGAGGAGGCTACGCGGCTGGGCGGCCTGCCTGGCGACGCTAGGCTGGGGATTCCGAGGAGAAGGGCAGGCCCCAATTGGCGCGAAAATCACTTGCAGACAGCGAGGCGGCGGAAGCGAGGGATGACTGCTGTGAGCCCTGCGTGAAGCGGTTACCGGCAACGTGAGTGACTGTATGGCTGGCCCTGACAAGATTTGTCCTGCCTGCGCACTGAACGCCTGCAACCCCTGCAACTCTCGCTTCATTGTGGTTACTAGTGAGCGCTACCAGGGCCCTGCAGGGACTCGAAAACATGGCAGCTGGCACCGGTGAAAAAAACACTGCGCTGTGAACGGCGCGTCCTAGGGACGAATTACGCGGCTCGCCCACATTGTGCTGAGGAGGAGAGGGGATACGCTTGACTGTGTGCTGCCACTGTGTGCTAGTGGGGATTCCACTGCCCCCGATTGCTGGCTGAGTAGGTCGTCCTACCACCTACGAGAGACGAGGAGCTGGGTCCGCCAGAGGGTGACCGGCGCTATCGGCAACGCGGTAAGGAGGAACTGACAAATTGCTACTGTGTAGGGCACCCCCCCATCTTCTACCTCTGGCCTTGATAATAGCGGGAAATACGCTAGCCTGCGATTGGTGCCTACACTCCTTGAGGAGGCAGCGTGGTACTACCCTTTGAGTGCACATCAGCGTAGGGACAGACAATTGGCTGCGCTCTTCCAGATTAGGGTGCCATAACGAAGACTGTATACAACTCAGCAACTAGAGTACATGCACCTACTCCTGCTCAGCCGGCGTTGGTGTGGCAATTGTGTTTTCTACCTGGAGCGGGCTCCCGACCACCCTGCTTGAGACTTGGGGACCCTGCGACCTCAGAGTGCAGAACATCTGCTGGTGCACGAGGTGCCCGGTTTGCTGTAGACGGCCGAGGTATTGTCGGTTCTAGGTCTGCTGCGCTACCTGCGGCTAGGAAGAATCGGCAGAGCCCTGTCCTGGCCTCACATTCGCATCCTACGTGTTTCCTGATTCCAGGGGGTGCCTGGAAGTTTAGCGAGATACGCCGGCTGGTTTGGTCCACACACTTGCCATTACGGATTGCTACTGGTGGCGCTGTTCCTTGCATACCGTGTGCGTCGCCCTGACCGGTGGCGAAAATGGGCAGGCCAGATGCGCGACAGCCAAAACTCACTTTTGACGCTACCAAAAAGGGGACTCGCACCAGCCCGGAACAACAGAAACAAACTGAGGCCGGTAATTCTGGTGATGGCCAGCCAACCACATCCATGGATGTCCAAGAACTCCTACGTGAGATGCGGCAAGGATTTGCGACCATAGCGGTAGACAGGATGTCGTCCCGGATGGATGCTGTTGTCCACAAACTGGATGTGCATGAGGGGAGACTTAAGGAAGCGGAGCAGCGAGTTTCGGATATCGAGGATACATCGAGGCAGCACACGACGCGGCTTACTCGGATGGATGACCTACTGCGCACTATAGCTGCCAAGAATGAGGATTTGGAGGCGAGAAGCCGGCGCAATAATATACGCCTAGTGGGTATTCCGGAATCCACCAATGTGGGGAAAATGGAGGAATATGTTGAAAAACTCTTGCTAGCAGCAGTGGGCCAGGAAGCATTCTCACCCCAGTTTATAGTGGAGAGGGCGCATAGATCCCTGGGCCCTGTGCCCAAACCGGGCATGAAGCCGAGACCTATTATTGCCCGCTTGCTGAACTATAGAGATAGAGGTTCGAGCCGCACGCAAGGCAGTATCCCTAATACGCTCTCCTTTGATGGCAACAATTTTACGATCTATCCAGATTTCACGCCCATGGTGCAGGAGGAACGTCGCAAGTTCCTCGATGTCAAAGCGAAACTTTGCAATCTCCAGGTGGATTATGCCCTGCTCTATCCGGCTCGCCTGCGGGTCACTTGTCAGGGGCGTCAGAGGTTTTTCACGAAACCGCAACAAGTAGAAGACTTCATCAAACACTACAAACGTACGGCGCATCGAAATGGGGATGGAGAGGATGAGCCGGACCGGAGACACGAACATATGGAGGATGATGAACAATGATCTTGCAGCTTTTGAGACTTTGTTGTTTCGATTTGATCCATGTGCGTGAGTACTGCTTCATAGGTCACTCCTTGGCTGTGCTTATGTTTGTTGGTGGGATCTACTCCTCCCGTTAAGATGAATCTGGGGATTGGCCCGGAGGAAGCTGAGTTCGATTCTGTTCGCTGGGTGCCTCCCCCCCTCTCCCACTGGCTGGATAGGCCCCGCCTGAGGGAGCTGGTGGAGCGGAGGGGGAAATGTGTGCCACCTGGAATGCTACCTAGCGGGTATTACCCATACAGTTACTGTTGGTATAGGGTATGTTCTCACCCTTGGCTGTTTGGGACGTTGGGGTGGGTAGGGGGGGATGACGAACCTGGCAAGTTGGGGTTGCTTCAGTGGGTGGCGGGGAGGGAATGGGGGAATGCCTGGGGGTTGTGTGAGTTGAATGAGTGCGATCTACACAAGCAAACAGATAAAATGTTGTACTGGTTTATTGGTATGGGCAAGAGAGATTGCACCATACTGTTGATTTGGCTGACACAGGGTACCTTTCAAAGGATGCACACTACTGACATTAATGGGAATGGAGGGAGTTAACAAATGTACCTTTTTATCATGGAATGTGCCGGGGCTTAAGGACACGCGTAAATGCAGACAGTTGGTGGCATACTGGGATAGGCATAACGTGCAGGTGATTATGCTACAAGAAACTCACAACCCCCCATCAGCCACATCCAATTTCGGTACCAGATGGGCGGGTGTGCGGATTTTCTCGAACTACTCTTCGTACGCCAGGGGTGCTGCCATCCTTATACATCGCGCCCTCCCATTTGAGCTGCAGGGTCACTGTATAGACAAGGAGGGGAGATATGTAGTGTTGTGGGGGAGGTTGGGTGGGGAGACACTCACCATTGCCAATTGTTATGCTCCTAATATCGATGACCCCCATTTTTTTACTGCGCTCTGGGGTATGGTGGTGGATGTGGGGTCTGCTCATCTGATTTGGGGTGGAGACTTCAATGTTGCGTTACGCCCAGGGCTGGATAGAGCGGATGGTTGTTCGACCTACCATCCTGGAGCGAGAGATGTCCTTAGGGGGATAGTGGATGATGAGGGATTAGTTGATGGATGGAGACACCTTCACCCTGACCTGCTGGATGGCACACACTTCACTTCATATACGGGAACATGGGCTAGAATTGACTATATTTTTGTATCGAGAAATCTAGCACCCCATATCCTGACTGCGCAACACCTACCCAGGACACAATCGGATCACTGCCCGGTTCTAATAACTATAGACATGCCAGGGTTTAGTAAACCACGGCCACCTTGGCGATTGCACCCTAACATTCTACTAGACACGGTTTTCCGGGAGGAACTTAGAGATGATATCGCAGAATTTTTTCCTCGTAACAAGGATACTGTGGATAGTGTGGAAACGGTCTGGGAGGCCTTCAAAGTTACAGTGAGGGGGTGGTGCATTGCTAAAAGCTCTGGGGTACTGAAAACCATACAGCACACGCTCCATAGGATGGAAGAAGACCTGCGGGCTCTGGAGAGAGACATGGTACGGGGAGACACAGGGTCTAAGCAGCAGGAATTCAGGGCCAAATTGTCAGAATACGAAGCAGAGGCGCATAGAGAGGCACAGTTTAAGGGTAAGCACTGGAAAGCTCGCGCGTACAATGAGGGAGGGAGACCGGGTAGGGCCCTGTCTATGGCAGTTAGAATAGCACGAGGTTCTAACACTATCCTTGAGTTACAGTTGGCGGCTGGGAAGACATGCAAAGACTCAGCTGGTATACTGACCACACTCCAAACACACTATGAGCAACTGTATACATCGCGAGCGACTGGGGACTTTGAACTGGGCAGCTTCCTGGGGGATATCGCACTCTGCTGGATAAGCGATGCCCATAGACAGTTTCTAGGAGCCCCGCTCGAACTCGAGGAAGTGCGGGATGCCATAATGTCCTTGAGCAATGGGAAGGCACCTGGTCACGATGGGCTTCCCGCAGAGTTTTATAAATGTTATATAGATGTCATGGCTCCTGTCTTGCGAGAGGTGTTTGAGGATGCCTTGGAAGTAGGTGTGTTGCCGAATTCCATGAGAGAGGTTGTAATTACGTCTCTGCTTAAGCCGGGTAAAGATGCCACACAATGTGACTCGTACCGTCCATTATCGTTATTGAACTGTGATGCCAAAATCCTTGCCAAAGTGCTCGCCACGAGACTCTCTCTGCTCATGACCACGCTCATATTGCCTGATCAGTCGGGATTTGTCCCCACGAGATCTACATCGCACAATCTCCGTACTGTTTTCTCCCTAATCCAAACGGTGAGCCCTGAGATACCGCTCGCTGCTGTCTTTCTGGACGCATCAAAAGCCTTCGATTCCGTGGAATGGGGGTTTTTATTTACGGTATTGCAGAGGATGGACTTCCCCCCGATATTTATTGCTTGGGTGCGTTTACTATACACGGCTCCGAAGGCGAGAGTGCTTGCGAACGGCCTCCTGACTGATACTTTTGCAATAACGAGGGGTACTCGACAGGGGTGCCCCCTCTCCCCTTTACTCTTTGCCATAGTGATAGAGCCGCTGGCCTGCCGCATCCGACAGTTACACAAACCCAGCGCATTTAACTGCTTTCAACGGCAGCTCTCTATTTCGCTATACGCTGACGATGTCACGCTGTACGTCAAGGAGCCCCAGACTACCTTGAACGCATTATTGCGAGAGTTTGTCGCCTTCGGTGCCCTTTCCGGCATCTCCATCAACTGGAGTAAGTCCCAATTTTTCCCCCTAACACCTGCTGTGTCGGAATTCCAGCTCGATTATCCTCTGGAATGGTGCTCTTCGGAGTTGCGATACTTGGGGATACAACTCTCGAGAGACAAGGGAGACACATTGCGACTGAACTATGGGGTGGCTATAACTAAACTGGCGGACTCGGTGACCCGTTGGATCAAACTCCCACTGTCCTTGGCGGCTAGAGTCTCCCTCATAAAAATGGTGGTTTTGCCGCGTTTTCTATATCTGTTCCTCAATATACCTTATCACCCGGGTGCTTTTTTTTTCAAAACCCTACGTTCCGAACTTATACGTCTGGGATGGGGGGGCAAACAGGCGCGTCTTCGATGGGCAGTCATGACACAGCCTTATAATGTGGGAGGTTTCGACATCCCTGATTTTGAAGTTTATTATTTGAGCGCACAGGCACACTACCTATATTACTGGCTGAAACCTGCTGCCTTCATGCCGCAGGTTGCAGCGGAAGACTGGATAGCCCACCCACTGCCATTGGACGGAGTGGTTCATGCACCCATATCGGTGTTGGAAATGCAGACAAATACGGTAACTTGTACAATGGATGCATGGCATAGAATAGGGAGACGATTGCAGACCTCGTTACTTTACACGGCTCGACTACCACTGACTTATCACCCGCAGATGGCGCTCCTCCAAGAATTGGGATTCTGGAACATGTGTCGCCGTTTAGGGATTCGGACATGGGGCGATCTGTTTCACGACGGGATATTTCGTACTCGAGACAATTTTTTTGGGAATAGTACGCCTACCCCCTTAGAGATATTCTATTTTTTACGGTTGCGAGAGGGCCTGAGAACCTTACTACCCGACTTCCCTCGCGAACCCCCCAGTGTTGCCCCACTCACTATTGTGCTCAGTAGCACGGATGGTGCGCATCTAGTGTCAACCATATATAAGAGCCTCCGGAAGGAATTCCCGGCTGTGGAGAGCGCGGCTAGGTCGCACTGGTCACATGACCTTGGCAGGGAAATCACGGATGACCAGTGGGAATATTGTTGTGCCCTATCGGGTGAGGTGATGTCTAGCTGTCGCTTTAAAATTATCCATTACAAGTTCCTCCATAGGCTATATTACACTCCGGTCAGAAAGGTCAGGTTCGGATTAGCCGACTCAGATAGATGCGAGAGATGCGGACAGGAGGGGGCGGATTTCCTCCATTTAGCGTGGAATTGCCTGCAGGTACAGGAGTATTGGTCGCAAATTAGTGAGGGCATCTCCCTTATGATAGGGATTACATTGGAATTAGATCCGCTACTTTTCCTGCTGGGTTATACTGCACGCATACAGAGGAATGTTAGGAAATACACTAATGTTGCATTGTTATTGGCAAGGAGACATCTGGCATGCAGGTGGGGGCGGGGTCGTGCCCCTAAATTCAAAGACTGGTTACAAGATATGTTATATTGTCAGGAGCAGTATGGAATTTTCTCGGAGCTACTGCCTTTGACATCTAGGCCGGCTGACATCTGGGGTCCACTGCAGACATACCTACTTTTACATGCACCACAAGGGGCGGAGGGAACTGACGTTCTTAATGTGACCCCAGCAGAGGAATTGTAATAGATACATGTGCAATACATAGGATCAGGTCGATAGGAGTGAGGAGTCTGAAGGCCATACTGCTGTTAACTTATTGGAGGTATAGGTTACCACCAGACTGGCATCTCTGTGAGGCTGCGCGACTCTGCGAGGCTGGCTGAACTGCGAGACCGTGACTGATTGCTGCTATAGACTATAATGCTGGTTTACTCTGCTTCTCACCCACACCACTATGTATTAGGAATGTCATGCCGCTGTTTATTTATTTTTTTTTTTATTTTTTTTTTGGGGGGGTGCGAATACGTCTTGTGTCTGATTATTGTCATACCACACTCCCTACTGTTGTATTGCTCTGTTGACACTTCCATTGATTCACGTATTGTGTCTCCCATTTCCTACCACCTAAATGCCTGTCCAATGACTGATTGCCCTGGTATGATGTAGCTCCTGATTTCATGACTTGAAGTTGGCTTTGCCCGAATATTTGCCCTGTGGTATTACTGTCCTCTTTACCGTTACAGAAATGTATGTGTATCGCTGCCGGCCTCATGTGGTTGTAGGCACACTGCTGTGTATGAAAGCACGAATTATAATAAAAGTTTATAATCCAAAAAAAAAAAAAAAAAAAGTCTCCTGACACTATAAGGTTCGGATTGTCCACTTCCGTTATTAGTTTGTTCAGTTCTGTCACCAGGGCAGTGGCGCCGTTTTTTTCCTTTTGGGTGCAGGTAGGTATTAACCAGCATAAGTTCTTGCCTATTGGAACCCAGTGTTGATATTTCCAGCTGGACCGCAATGATCCCGTTTTCATTTCCCGAAATATTTTTATTTAGCAGTTCTTTTACGTGGTTTATTGTTTGTATCGAGGTGTATATCGTTAAACCACCTTTCTCATGACCGAATTTTGAGGTTCTCCTTGCTGGGAGGTGGTATGTTTTAAAGCCCTGGAGATGGAGCGGTTCTGCTGACCAGGTTTCTTGTAACAGTATTAAGTCATGCTGCTGAAAATATAGCTTTAGATCTTTGTTGGTGATTTTTGCTCTTAGACCGTTTATGTTCCAAGAACACAATTTAAGCGACCGATTTGTATTTGAGGGGGGGCCAATTTGCTCTGCAGATTGTCATTGGCAGCACTGTCTGAAGTTAATTGTTTTTGCGATCCAGTCCCATTCTTGATTTTGGGTCCGAGGACCATACATTTTTTGCAGGGGGGGTGTACCGGCCTTTCGATCAATTGAGCTTCCTCGTGCTCCTCTTAATATTGATTTTATGGGAATATCTGGACGGTGTTTGCTCAAAGACAGGTTAGCATTTTCTTTGCGGAGTAATGGAGCTGGGTAGCCTGGGATGAAGAATGGTTTGATTCGAATCCCCCATGCTTTTAGTTGGTTTTCCTCTCTTAAGATTTTTTTCGCCGATTCTCCAGAGTTCCAGATTGTTTTTGTTATTTCCTGCTCTGATAGATGTTTGAGAGTGATGAATTCGACAGCCTCCAAATCTTAAGTGGTTAGCATAGCTAAAGATGTAATAGAGTTCAAAACTCGTAAGATATTCCTTTGATTTAAAATATCTTCTCGGCCTTTGGATCTGTAGTCTGGAATGAAGAGTATTGTTTTGGGCTCTTTGTGGTTGGTGGCCTCCTGCCGCTGTTCGGGATTTGACGCCCATTCTACGCTTTTGTAGTTACTATGGTCTTGAGAACTTTCTTGGGAGTTTAGCTCTCTTTGGGTCGGCGGACCCGAGTTAGCTGTTGATACCCGTGCTGTATTCTTGCAATTGCTGTAGTCTAAAGACGCTTGCTCACTTTGCGTCAGCTGACCCAAGTTGGCAATTGTTGTTGTCCTGCCTTTGCCCCGATGTTAATATTGGGGCTGTACTTTGGGTTGATCCTGGATTTTGCACTCTCTGAATCAGGGGTTCCTTGTCCAAAGTTGTGTTGGGTTCGTTTTTCTTTGCTAATGTGGAGATACGGATGGCGGAATTCCAAGGATTAGTTCCTCCAATCGGTTGTACCACCAGGTTTTCCGCAGTTTGTGGCCTCATTGACTTGATGTGGAAGGGATTTTTTTAACACTTGCTTGTCGCCCCTGAGTCGACTTGTTCACGAGCTTCTTCAGCTGAACCCCTTATAAAATCAATGTCTGTTGCTTTGTTCTTGGCAGGGATTGCCTCTGGGCTTGTGAGGGCAGGGGAGGTTGGACGGCTTTCCCTTGACCTTTTGCTTAGATCATCCTTAGTGTCTCTTTGATCTTTTTCTAATTCTGGCAGCAATTTGTTTGCTTGTGGGAAGTATGTTCTTATAGAGCCCATCTTGTTTCTCCCTTTTCTCTTCATTTTCCTTCTTTGTTTAGCAGACTGTTGTTTGTTGCATATATATTCCCCGCTTTCTACAATGGCGGACGGCTCTCTGGTTGAACTCTGCTGGTTTTCGTCATGCCGGAGCTTGGGTGCCCCTCCCGTTTGTTGTTGGTTCTGTTCATTCGGTTCCTTAGGGTGAATTGGTAAGTTGTTTGAGACTGATGTGGCGTTGGGAATAACCACCGATTGGATTTTCTCCGTTATCTCGCAATCTGTTTTTTTTTTTCCTGCTTGCTTCTGCCCATGCTGCTCTGTGGGAGTCGTTTATAGATTTTATGTCAGTTAAGAGCTCACTCATTACATCTGGTAAAGATGATAATTTATCAATGATTGAGTAGCAAGTGCAGCTTGGTGGGTTGATTGTGGTTTTTGATTGAACTTTTTTAATCAACTCGTTCGAATCTAATAGCTTGGTGTCGATGTTAATGACGTGGGTCGTTAAGCGGGTTAGCAGATTTAATTGGATATCCATCTTGTCCGAGTGGTATTCCATTGCTTTCGTTGTGATGTTCATGGTGTTTAACAGTGATGCCCAGAGCCCGCTCTCTTCTGTGTTTAGAGTCTTTGGGGAATTAACCGTTTTATTTTCTGTATCATGAGGTAGCGTGACACCTTTACCATGGGCGGATGTGTCCGCCTTTTTCTCCCATTCTTCACTTGTCAAGGGAAATGCGCTGTTTACTGATGCTGACCCTGAGTGCTGAGTTATAGTTGAAACCAAGGGTCTCACTTGAGGTGAGATGTTTGACTCCAAGGCAGTGGTGTGTGCAGGTCTTGCTAGCACATGCTGGGTCGTATTTGGACCAGGATGATTTGTTTGGTGTAAGCTGTTTAACTCCAAAGCCAGATCAGGGGACTCCCGCTGTGATTTTTTTGCTGAGGTGGCATCGAATGAGTAGTTTGGAGATGATGGCTGTTCTAAGTACTCATTGGGAGTAGGCTCTTTGGCTTGATCATCGGGCTCATCTGCTCTATATTCCCTTATTTCGCTTGCATCCTTATTCGCTTCAACATTTTTATTTTGCCACCTGGGATTATATCCATCGGTTTCAGAACATTGAAGACTGTTTGCCACTGTGATTAAGGTGGGCGTTGAGTCTCTGTTAGGTTTAGATGGACTTTCCTTGACCAAATGACTCGCCAATACCGGTGCCGGTTTTAGGGCTCTTGCCGAGTCCGCAACGTCGTGTTTTGTTAGGATGATTATTTCCGGAAGCAAAAGGGAAGGAAGGCCCTTCTGAATGGGGCTCATATCGTTTAGCACGGCCCCAGCATCTTTCACAAAGGCAAACTTGGAGTAAATTTTAGATTGTACAAGAGGTTTTTGTGGTTTTTGTTGGTTATAAATTTGTTGATCTGTTTTACCTAGAACTGAGCCCTCTGCTTCATGCTCAAGGGTAACCAAAATGTTGTCCTCTGTGCCAGTTTTTATTGGCCTTGTTAATTTTTCGAGGCTGTCCGAAGAGACATTGAGTAACTTGTTTTTCTTCTTCCGGTTACTCACTACTGTAGAAATACTTCTTCTTTCTTTGCCTGATCTCATAATGGCTAAAAAGCTGATGTCAGCCAAGAGGTGGGAGGGGGTCCAGTAAACCCTGCACTGTCCTTTCAGTAGAAACGACGCCCCTCACCTGATGTGCAAATGCCAGATATTCTCGACTGTGATTTCGTGTCTTTTTAAAGATCGTCACTTATATTTTTGAGCTTTTTATGCTTTAAGCGCTGCGCTGCGTTGGGTAACACTTACGGAACACTTACGGAACATGCAGTGCTGCGATGCTGTGGTGGGGCCAGCTGGATGGTTCAACTGTGAAGCAACTATCTGAGCCAAAAGTTAGTTGGGGGGGCCACAGTGCCTCGACTCCGTGGTGCGTAACCAATATCCACAGTGTCCACAGCGTCCACAGCATCCGCGTCTTTGCTCGTACTCTCTCGCTGTACAAGCTGGCAGGCTTGGCGCAGCTCTCCTCTCTATATTCTGTTCCGTACACCTCGCTTCTGGGCTCTGGATTCTGAGCTCCTGTCTGCTTGGTTGCCTGCTTGGTTACTCACAGGCCTGTCAGAGAAGGAGAGGTGAGGCAGAAACAAAGAGCAAAGAACCTAGGAGGCTCATCCGCCCTTGAGGATCGTAGGGCTCGGGACAGACGCGGGACAGGCACGGGCTCAAAGGTGGTAAAAGTACCGGCGTCTCCCAGATCGCCCGGAGCTACCCGAATTCACCAAGTCCCTCGTCCCTCGCCCTCTCCCTCGGCTCTCTCCGCGGCTCTTTACCGCCACCTCACCGCCGATTGTCGTGTTTCGGTGTTTAAGTATTTTGAGTATTTACCGCTTTTTTCGCGGCTTTCGTCGGAGGCTTCGGCGCTTTGTTGGCTCGCGTTTGCGTTCACTGCCGCCCCTCCTCCTGGCTGCACTCTGCTGCACTCTGCTCGCTATACCATTAATAGTTCAAACCCCAAAAAAGGAAAGTAAATATATGCGAGCAAAAGAGGTACTAAGAAACCTACTGCAAACAGCGTAGTCCCTTAGTGCACCAGAAGCAAAGAATAAGCACTCCGTTGCTAATCACGAAGAAAAGTGTTTTTGCTAGCTCCAGGCACAAGTCTCCACCAAGTGCTGGTTTTTACTCTGTTCAGTGAACACATAAGAGGGAAATAGAATCCTCGGTCAGAATCCCCGAGAGGAGAGCGCCTCCAGGCACGGTCTTTCACTCTCCGGGGAAAGGAACAAATACCTGTAGGCTGCGCGGTCTACCACCGCGTTCATATGAGTCTTCAGCGTACGGAATTTGGAGCCTCTGCCGGCTCACAGAAACGAGTCAAAATGACACGCCGGCCATTTTCTCGCGTATTTCGGGTTCTTCGTGGAGTGAGCCTTTGCAGGCTCTTGGGAACGATGAAAAGTAGAGACACAGCGTCTCTTAGTCCAAAATACCGAGGTGATCCAGCGGGGAAACACCTTCCGCTGCTCGGTCTGGGTCGATTGATGCGAAAACTTTTTCCCAGCAGGTGGCGCTGATTCGAGGAGTGAAGAGAGTTTAGCAGAAGTTGATTTCCCCTGTAATTCCCCCCTTCGGGTTTACTATGTGGCTTTGTGCCTTTCTCCAAGAAGGGATTTTTTAGTTTTTGGGGTTTTTTGACAGGGCCCCGATGCTGTTTACTTGGTGGTTCGGGGGATTATGGGGACTCTGTGAGCAGATTGGCAGTTTTGGCAGATTGCATTCGGCCCCTGCCCCGGCAGTCGCGGCCGTGAGAACCACTTCAGGAGCAAGCTGGAGCGCCGCGGAGCTTACGCGACAGACCACGGGCCCTCATGCCACCACTGAGCCCCCTATGCCCCTCAGCCTCACTCCTCTTTCGGTCTGCACATGGCTCCCCGGCTCCCACCACGTGCCGCTCCTTCACCGCTGCTTACTGCAGCTGCCGGTGGGGGGCGGCTGACTCAAGGGGCTCTAGAGGTGGTTGGCTGCCTGTGGGACTTCGGGACTTCGGAGCTTGGAGCCTGGAGCTTGGAGCCTGGGGCCAGGTAGTTGCTCTGAGGCTCTGAGCTTGGTGGCCAAAGCACTCCAAAGCACCTCTGGCAGCTACTGCCCCACGCGTTTCTCTGCCTCACCTGCCTCTCGCAGTCGGGCTGCCGGAAAAGCTGCGGTCTCGATCTCGGATAGCGCTCTCTTGAGGGTCAAGAACTGGTGCAACACAGCCGGCCTCCCGAGCTTCGGGCGCTCCTTCCATGGCTCCGCTGCTCCGCAGCACCGGCGCAGCCGTCTGGGTGACCCTTGACCTGGAGAGCTCCGCGATGCTGGTTCTGCCGGTTCTATCCCCGGTTCTGTCCCGGGGGGGGTTTCGGGTTCTCACACCCGTTGCAGCCGCCGCCGCCGCCGCTCTCCCGCTCTCCTGCTATTACTGGCGTACCTGCTTCCACTCTCGCAAAACCCGGAATGGAGCTAGGCTGGAGTTGGAATAGTAAATCATACTATTCCTAAGTCCAGCGCCCTACAGCGCAAGTCGTAACGACTTGCGTTGTAAAAACAGCGATGTAATATACCGCGATCTAAATGATTGCGTTGTTACATCATAGATCCGCTTTTTATATGTAAGGGAAATTACCTTATTATCCATATAGTCTGTGAGGAGCCTGTCCTTTAGGGGTGAGGCCTCTTGGGGGTTAGTTCCCTGTGGGATAGCCACCCGAAGGGAGTGTCTTACTTGGTGGTATCTAAATGATTCTGTAGGTGCCATGTCATATTTTGACTGGAGTTCACAAATGGGATCACCTGCTCTCTTTTCCAAAGGTCTCCCACTGACGTGATCCCTATGCAACCCACTTGTTGAACCCTTTGCTTGTGTGCAATCCCCCTAGTCTCTCACTTACCCTGAGTGGCGTATTCTGAGTCAACTTATCATTCCTCCCCAATCTTTTGTTCTTTTTATGCCAGAGGGTGATTGTGGGGGCTGTGGGTCCTGTCAACTTTTTCCCTTTTGGTTTCGTTTAAAGAGCCCTCTGGTATTCTTCCTCTCCCAATAAGTGCCTGTCCATTGTATAAGCTGGGTCGTCCTGGGGTCTATGTACCCATTGTAACTACCGTCAACTGTGCTGCCCAATATTAACTTTCTAATCGTGGAAGTGCAATTCCTCTGTCGTACCACCCTCGTATTAGCTTCCGCATGGCTTTTCTGGGGGGCTTCCCATCCAATAATTTATCTCGAACCTCACTCTTTACCGCTTGGAAAATGATGGGTGGACTATAAATGGAGCATTCTGTAGAGCATATAAAAAATGCGGCAATGCCATCATCTTGTATAACACAGCTTGTCCTATTAGTGAAAGCTGGAGTTTCCTACATTGCTGAGCGTCGCTGCGGAGGTGTCAGTGTTGTTTGTATGTTTTGTGTGAAGAATTGATCTGGGCTGTCCTTCACGAATATTCCCAGGTATTTGAAACCCTCTGTTACCACCGCAGCCTCACATCTCCTTGGCAAGGCTGGGAGAGTTCTGCTTAACACATAGATAGTGGATTTAGACCAGTTAATCGAGTATCCTGATTGTTCTCCCAAGTTTAGGAGGATAAACATGACTCAGGCTATCGAGTGTTGGGGAGAAGCCAGATGTAACAGGATGTTATCTGCATAGAGCGATATATTATCTTCCCTTTTATGCCTACATTTTTTAATAGCTTTTCTGGGCTTTAAGTGGTGTCAAGGGTATTTACACTTTTATTCTTAGCCACTATAGTGTAGCTTTGCTGTGTAATTTGGTTTGTTATGCTGGATGTTGGACTGTTTAAATTAAATTGCATTTATATAGCGCTTACTGCCAGATGAGGCATTGAGGCCCTTTTGGCACGTAATATGCTACCTGGGAGCCCAAAGTTAGTAGTCAGCCCATTAGTTATTGGGTTAGTTTTGTATGCTCATTCCAGGCATTCAATGCAGTTTCTTTGTGGTACATTGTTGACTTAGATGTGATCATTAGAGGGCGGCTATGAGAAGCATTGGCTTGCTAGAATTAATACATATTATGTTTTCCAAAAAGAGCTTAAGACTGATAGGCTTGAGATTTAGAGTAACCTGTATACAGGAGAGGCAGGCAGAACGTAGAAGGAAGTAGGTGCATTAAAAAAAAAGGTATGGAATTTCTATTTTGCAACCATAATTATAAGGCATATAGCTGGTTGAGAATTTGTGCATGCTATTTGTGGATGTAAACCTGTTGAAAGAAACTGTTTCAAATTCCGCTCCCAAGGAATGTAGCTTACACAATCTTTCCAGAGGCAATTAAGAGGTGGCACAGATTATCCCCACAGTGAAAAGGGATGCACAGTGCTTGTTAAGACCACTTTACTTCAAGCAATGCAACAAATAAAGCATGTCCTGTTAACCGTATTTAAAATCTGAGAACACCCCAGAGAAACCCCTTTTATATATCTACTTCAGCTGTATATTCAATACCATAAAAGATCATTACAGTTTATGCAAATCATATGTACCATACATAAACTCTACATATAATATAAAACCTATGTTATGTAAACACCCACCAACTTAAAAATGTAGCAAGCAATTGATAGACACATTGCAACAATCATTAGTATATCCAGTGCATGTTTGTGACCCACACAATGCCTGGTTCAGAAGGTGCTGTCCTCAGCGTCCACTTGAAGAGCACCCCCATAGAACAGGACCATGTCCTCAAAACTACTCTCAGCGCAGCAGCTAGAGAGGTCACAGGAATCAGGAAATACGATCACGTCTCGCCAGCATTCAGAGAACTAAAATGGCTCCCAATCGAACTGCGTGCCAGATACAGAACTGCCTGCCTCACACATAAAGCCATGCACACAGGAAAACCTGAGTATTTGTCTGCCAAACTCAAGAGGGCTGGTCAGACAAGGAACCACAGGAGCTCCTGTACCCTACTACTCATCCCCATGAAAACACGCAAACAAAAAACTGCTGCACGGTCCTTCGCCGGAAACGCACCCAAAATCTAGAACGCCATCCCAGTTGGTATCAGGACTATCCTGTCCTTCACAAAATTAAAAAAACAACTTAAAGTCCTTTTCCTCAACCGCTCCCTCCTGAATGGATAGTCACCATCAAAACGCTATCCCCTGCTTGTCGTCTCTTCCTGACATTGTAGCTCTAAGACTTACCTCCTCCCTGCTGTTCGACCCCCAACTACCCCCCCCTTAATTGGTTCAACCCCAAGACAACGTGCACTCTGAGGTTATCTCAGGACTCACGTACTACCTCAATGCTGCTCAGCACACTTGTACTGCCGACCTTATATGTAGAATACTGCTTTTTGTATGAATCTTGCTCAAAAACAGTTGTGAAGTGCTCCGATACCCTCGGGTCAGGCTAGCACTATGTAAAACTCCTTAATAAATAAATAAATGTCCAGCAGAATGGATATGTCTGAGGTCACCTTACAGGATCCACCTTGTCTCGTAGTGGCACCCAGTTTCAACTTTTTTTGCAAACAGGAGCAAGATTTCCTCCAGAACTCTCATTATACTGTGTTCCATTCATATTTCATTCTATCCTGGCTGGTGTCTTCCTAACTCATGATAACCTACATCGGCAAATGTTGACAGCTGGGATAGTGCTCTTTTAGTGATATTTTGGGTATACACTAAATGTAATGGTTAGCATTTAGGCTAGAATGTTCCATTTTAGTTTCACCGGACCACAAAACTCTTTAATGCATGACTACATCCCCTGAGTGTTTTTTTGCATTTTTCAAATGGAACAAAGATGTTTTTTCTTGAGCATTAGCTTAGTTCTTGCCATGCTGCCATACAGGCCAGGTCTGTACAATGGCTGCGATGTTTGATTGCACAAACTCTTTGAAATCCTTGGTCAAATAAGCCTGTAGTTCTTAAAACTTTGTATTAGCCTCTGGATTTGTTATCCAGATTTGAAGGACAGTCTGATCTACGAGGGGTCCTGGTGGTGGCATGCACCTCCCCCAGTAAACATCGTGACCGTACACTAAGGACTATTCAGGGTTTTTGAGATGTTATTTTTTTATACTCTAACTTTGTGCCTTCTCGCAGCTTTGTCTCAAATTTCGTTTGAGTGCTATGTGCTCTGGGTTGAGTCTTAGAAGAACAACTGACTATTTAAACTGTTACTTTTTAGCTGAAGTTCTGACTAAATGCAGATGTTAAAAAAAATAATTTAATAGGCAGCCTGTGTTAAAAAAAAAAAATTTAATAGGCAGCCAGGAAATATGTGATATGGCACATGCTTGCATAGGTGCCTAGACATACTATCGGGGCTCTTTTCTAAAGTCTCAAGATACATATGCTATTGAACTCTAGTGATTGCCTTTTACCTACCCCCCCCCCCCCCCAGCCCCGAAACCAAATGAACTGGCATGGAAAATGCCTTTACGTTTAACACTGAATGGTTCTAATTCTCTTTTTAGGCCCAAATTCAACATTTAGTATGACCTTTTTAAGTTTTTTCGTTTGTGGAAAACATTTCCAATTTCGTACCTCCGCTTCTGTGACCCACACTTGTAAGAAGTAGGTATAAAGTTGATGGTTTCTTTGATTTTCTACCATTGGCTTGTTCATTAAGGCTTGAGATAATAAATGAAGTGTTGGAAAAGCTTTTACAAATGTTTGATATACTCTTCTAATTTTTGCCATGACGTTTGTTTCTTATGTTTTCAGATCAAATGTAACTGTGTGCAATATTTCATGAAATTTTGTTAATGTTTACTAAAACTATTGGTTTTCCCAAAAATGTTTTAACTACAATACTACTTTCTTTGTAGGAACATCTGTCTGCTAAAAGATGGGGCTATTCCAGGAGTTGTGAATCCAAGAATGGGTCCAGATGTTCCTTTGTTGAATGATTACAAACAGGAGTTTTTTTGGAAGCGCTTCCCACAGACTGTTTTTGGAGGTCCACGTTTTAAATTGGGATATTGTGCGCCCCCTTACGTATACGTCAACCAAGTAGTTCTTTTCCTCACACCATGGCTTTTTGGCGGAGCTGGGACAGTGTTTTACGAGTTCAGAACCCAGAAGGACTTTTACTGCACTGTACTTTCAGGAAGTCTAATGCTTGTTGCTGCCTTCGTCATCCAGATAATAAACAGATACGCTCAACAGAAAACAGTGACAGTAGAAAGACTACAAAATCAAAGTACCCTAATGGATGAAGATGAGTATGAGTTTGTAAGTTGTGTTGGCTCTGAGACCGTGAAATTCATAATTCCAGGCAAGAAGTTTATAGCCAACGCCATATTTCATTCTATTCTAGCAGGAGTGATGTGTGGGCTAGGAACCTGGTATCTGCTTCCAACTAGATTATACGCCCTTTATGAAAACATTGGAGGAGCTGTGATGATCTTTTTGTTTGGATGGGTAACTATATGCAATGGTGAATATTCACTAATCGTAAATACAGCAACAGAGACCGCTACTTTCCAGCCGCAGGATACATATGAGATTACTGCCCTCATGCGACCTCTCTATATATATTCATTTATTGCAGTGGATCTCGCATTCAGGTAAACTTTATGGTTGTATATTAATTTGCTTGTGCATTGTGGTTTCCAGATGTATACTGTAAACCAAGAATATATAATGAGCAGCAGGGGAGTCTAACTGTATTCCATCTTTTTTTGTAATATCTTATCTGTCAAAATACAAAACCTAAGTTCTACTACATGGACAATATAAAAACATATTACCATAGATTACACGTCATATTGTTTGGGTAAACTGAATCTCACGGTTAGAAACACGTTTGATCCTTTAACCAGTAAGCATGTGGGTTGTGTATGAAATATTTAGTGCAGACATTTTCTAATTGCAATTGTCTTATGCGCATTAACTTCCAAGAATAGATATAGGAGTTGTGGCAAGATGATAATTTTCAGGGCTGCTACCATGCCTAACCATAATGTGAATAGAGGTCTCTAGCTAATTAATTCTTTTGATCTTTGAGATTAGTTTGTAGTCATTGCATTTATATCGTTATTGTATTGTTGGTGTAACATGTTTTCATATTTACGTACTCTTTTTGTTTGCCTACTTAAGTGGTTATATTTTTTCAAAGTTTGCTCAGTCTGTCTTTTGAGACCCTGATCTAGTAGCTCTGATTTATCTAAGTTCACCTTGCACCCTGAGATATCTCCTTAGGAACTGTAGACACCTCAAAATCAATTCAGCAGGGCTCAGCAAGGAGAGTAGGATTATATTTGGAAATAGGTGGCTTTTATGTGTACAGTCTTCAAATACCTATCTCTTTCTATGAGTTGCCCACATTTTTTAATTGCGACACTTCACCAAGATAGCATAGAAGAGGGAGGGGTGACACTGGGATCCTCTGCTGCGTACTTCTGGGTGGGGAGAATAATCTTGATCTTTTTCTATTTGAAAGGCCCCTCGTCAAGGGTGAAGCATAGCTTTCCTATTTGTATTTCTGCTTGACTGATCCTATCTTTATTTTCCCCAACACACATTTAAGACAAATGAAAATGGTTAAACGCTTTCTCAGCATCAACTGATCGTATTGCTATGGGTGTCTTTGTTTCCCCTGATTTCTTCATTAAGTTTACGACCCCTATATATGTACTCAAAGGTGTTGATGAAACAGGTTTGCTGGGCGAATAAAGTATTGTTAAAGAGTTTCCAATCTCAATTATTTTGTATAGATTTTACCCCCTTCGCTACTGAGGCTCGACCCCAGCCCTCTGCCCCAACCGCTGTGCTGAGCACGATTTTTGTAAAAGATTTTTTACTAACTTTTTTTTTATTAGGTTTTTGCAAAAGTAAACATTGAAAAAATGAGAAGGAAAAAAACTTCAGATGCCATTGGATTTTCTATAGGCACATTTAGGTGTCGTACATCACGTTGGATAACTTGCAGTATGCAATGACCAAGATAACACTTTGATACAAATATAGGAGATCACGTGTTTAAGGCTTTTATGTTGATTTAACAATGCTTATGAGGACGTCAGGGCAGGAGCGCACATCTCTGCGAAGTGGAGGGGCTCCAGATGTCACTGGGGTTGGATTTTACAGGCATCAACGCCCAATAGTCTTCCAGTCTTTCTTGGCAAAATGCTGCATCCCGCAGTCAATCATCATGTCTGCAGTGCATCGCCACCCTTCTCTGGGCAAGAAGCAGTAGCATCGCCACTAAGCAACGTAAGCGGACTGGAATGTCTTTGACATATTCCAGTAGGGTTACGAACAGAGCGCTCTGAGTAAGGAGTCTCTATTATCAAGTCCATGAAGTTAAAGACATCAGTCCTGTATTCAGTCAGTCTAGTACATCCCCACTCAAGGTGCAACAATCAACTCCCTCAGCGCCACAGTAAATTGCTGCCTAGACAAGGCCCATATTCCATACACTAACGAGCATGGATTGGGTACAGTGCAAGAATTTTATATGTATTAGTTGCAGCCTACGGTTTGGCAACAACATTCTAGTTTGGGAGCAGAGTTAAAAAAAAATAATTATAATTACCATAGTTACGTTTTTGTGTGGTTACTAACTACTTGCATTTTGTGGTGGGAACTGATGTGAAAAACATGGGTGAATCTAGAAAGCAGGTCTTTCATTTAGATCACTAAATGGTTTTCCCAAACAAACTATTTGTTGAAATAATAAAGTAATGAAGATAAGCTGGAAAAAATAGAAATGTTGACCATGTTTTCATATGTAAGTTTTGCCCCATGGTCAATTTACAAAATTAATATACCGTTCTATCCGTCAGACCCTCCTGGTTGTAGTGAAATATGCAGTTTGTTGGTTATCAAAGTCAAAAACACTCATCGGACAGCACCAACAACTGAGCTGCAGTTTATAATTTTTGATTGTGTACAGACCATGCAGCAATGGAAATATATAATGACTTAATGATGATGTAGGAAACCTGTGCATCACTGAAATGTGCCCATGATAGGGAGTTTAGGAACAGTAATAATCTGTACAGCTCTGATTTTGGGGTTACCCATACTGTGAAGTGATTCGGAGGCCATTTTACAAAATGTGTGTTTATTGCGCAGTGACTATTTGCAAACCAAGAATGGAGAGAAACCCAATTGATAGTTCTAGCATTCTGCATTACCACCCTCCTTCTGTTTAAATTGTTTTAAAAATTAAATTGTGCACCAGTTGGGTGGTGGGGCTATCACCCGTTATTTTATGGTAATATTATGCAATGAGTGCTCGTTCACATGGTTTCTTGACACTAAGTTGTAACCTGTGGCAGGTATAACTTTGGATAGCAATGTAGGATAGAAATGCTTGTTCAATTAACTTTTTTTGAAAGATCGTGAGATCTAATCAATGGGGGATGTGATCGGTGAGTGGATTCCAAGCCATGGCAGCCTTCACCTGAAAGCTGCGTTCTCCTGCTTTGTTCTTCTGGAATGAAGGGACAGTTAAGTAGTTTGAATTAGCCGATCTTGAGTTTAGGGAGGCTGTGTACCGTTTAAACTTCTTAGTCAAAAGGTGAGGAGCAGAGTTGTGTATGCTCTTAAATATGAGGCAGCGAGTTTTGAACTGAATAAACTGATTTATAGGGAGCTAAAGGTTTTGTAATGGGATGCCATAAGTACTTCTTGGGAGTTTAAATATCAGTCTTGCTGATTCATTCTGAATTGCTTGAAGCCTGCGCAGGTCCTTCTTGGGTAACCCTAAGTAGATCGCATTAATGTAACCCAGCCTTGAAATCACAGCTGCCATTATAATCCTATTACTCCCTTCTAATAGAAGAATTGTTAATATGTTCCTGATTACTCTCACAACGAATATGCATTTAGATACCAACACTCCTATTTGTGGTTTCCAGGTGACTGTAGAATCAATAAGGCTCATTGCTGTTGCTTTAGATTGAGGTACTGCTTCATTTCCAAGGGCCAATATGATTGATTCCAAAAATAGACATTCCTATGAAGGACAGCAATTTCTTTTTTATTTTTTTATTTAATTTCAATTGGACATGGCTCATCTAATTAGCAATGAAGTGCATAGTATCTGGAAATTCTAGATGGGATGTAGAAGTTCCAGCCCGCCAAAGTTGTGGATTAGAATATATATTGAAAGGACGTGGGAATAGGGATGATCACTGAGGAACTCCACAATCTCAGCCGATTGACTTTGCAGCTTGCTAGCTGAACTGCGTAGGATTATTTTGAGACAGGATTTGTTTGTTCTAGGAATTCAGGCTCTTTCACAAGGTGGATGAAAATGTTATGATCGGTTGTGTCAAAAGCAATGGTCCGATCACCCAATACCAGGGATGAAAATATTCACAGGTCTTCATCCTATCTTATGTCAACAACTGCAGACAAAACGACTTTCACCCCATGCACAGCACAGAGAGAACCTGCTTGTAGAGGGTTGGCAGTTTGAGACTGGTATGTGTTTGCAAGTTTTCCTGAACCACAATTTGTAAACAAAGAAATAAATAAGTGCTAACTAGGGCCCTCACTAAGAGGCCACTGCAGCTTACACCGCCATTGCCAGCGCTGCCAATGACAGTACGTACACAACTACTAACCATCACACTGCTACAAGTGTGACAATTCAGACTGTTCGAAGGCCCCGAAGCTATAAGACTGGTTTGGGCTGCATGTATTAGTTGTTTTTAATGTATATTGAATTACTAAACCACTGTTATTCTGCTCATCTCTAAATTAGATAAACTGTGTCACCATGCAGCAGCTGTCATAAGTGCCGGTATTGACAATGATACGCCTGTACAGAGCACCGGAAACCACCAGCTCAAATTAGGCACTGGTTTGGCTCCATTTGCAAATTAATTTTAACACATGACACAATAGGCCTCAAAACGCCACATGGAGCCATTTAATTTTCACCATGAAAGGTGACCCATTTTGACGATGTGTATATCTGTGATATTTAGTCCTAGGCTCAGCTGCCACCCTCGCAGTCTACCAAATCAAGAGATTTCTGAAACCTGACACCCAGGGGAGTCAAGTATGGTGTGACTTGCATGGATCCCACACCTTTTTCTTGGCCAAAATTCCTTGCAAACTCAAGTTATTATCACTAATTTTCTCACATTACTCTGGTGGAAAGTTCCAGAATCTGATCTGCAGAGATCCCCAAAATTCCTACCACCCACACTTCTCCTAATAAAAACAGTACCACACTTACGAGGCTGTGAGTGTATCTTTTCCATTGCGGTGTCCATAAATATTCTATTTTTATAAATTGGTGTCAGATTTCCTTGGTATCTTGTCAATTTCTTCTTCTATTGTTTTGGTGGTAAATCCAGTACTTGTATAGCGCACAAATCACCCCCCAAGGGGTATTTCGGCGCTGGGGGCCGTTGGGAAGATTAAGCGAGCGATTGCCCAGAGTCGCATGGTGCTGGGCAGTACCCTGCCGCCGGAGCCGGGGATCGAACCGTGATCCCCAGCGTCCAGCATCAGTCGCCCTGGCCATGGCGCCACACCTCTACCCTGCTGGTGGTGCTTAAATGCTTTGCACTTGTCCTTTGTGTAAGCCTTGCTGTTGAGTCACAGCTACCCAGGGTTGAGCTGGAGGTTTGACAAACGAAATTCTACTGGTTCTAAAGGGGTTGGTATATGTATTACACGGTGAGGTTGCACAACCACACAATAAACCAGGGGCGGCTTCTGCAAAAATAAACAGGTAGGGCAGCGCAGGGGGCGGGGGGTGGGCAAATAATAATAATAATTAAAAAAAACACTAATCACACTGCTGTTCCCGCTGCCAGCAGCCTTGGTGAAGAAGTATGAGAAAGCCCATGGGTCACTCCCACTCAATCCAGACGCTGCTCTTAGCAGGAGAGCAGCGCAAGGATTCGTCTGAGCGGCCTGGTTAGGTGCCCAGTAAGTGACTGTGTACAATGCATCTCCGTTTGAGGAAATCAAAGTGCGCATGATGGTTTGGCTGGCCTAAGACGGCCGGACAAACCATCATAGGCACTTCCAGTGCCCAACAACTCCTCCTCCCCCTGCTGGCTTTCACTCAGGATGCCTGGCCCTCCCCACCACTTGACCTGTAGTATCAGCTGTCAAAGAAAAATAAAACCATAATAAAATTCTTTATTATTGTTTTATTTTTCTTCTGCAGTGAGTGGGGTGACGCTCCTCCACCCTTGCAGAGGAGCCACCGCTGCAATACACCCCATTTCTGTTTTTACAAGCACACTCTATATGTAATTTAGCCATTACCTCATTTACCCACCTGCAACATTGGAGTGCTTAGAGGCATCTGGGGTCCTATATAGGAAGACTACCTCCCCTGCTGTGACTTCCTACTGAATATACCAGAGTTTCTTTGTATTGTAGCAGTATGACTATTTCTCCGAGTCTTCATGCCTGGCGTAACCCGGTTTCTGCCAATTCTCCAAAGAATAAAACAGCTGAGTAAATGTTAAGGGAGTCTTTATGATCTGGATAACCAGGAACGAGCCAAGAGAAATTATTTTCCTGATACATTCCTATGTGTGAGTGCGAGGGAATGCATGGACATAGGTAAACAGAGAAGAAGAGAGTGATTTGTTTGAAGTGTTTGCTAAGAGAGAAGGTCATGATTGAGGAAAAACAATTGGAACCCAGTACATGCATCTGAAAATGAGAACATTGTGTGTGTTCTAAGCAGGAGCAGAATAGGAAAACCAGCTTTGTGACGGAGAAAGTGTTATGATTAAGGAAGAAGGACATGATTATGGCAGACTATAAGGACTACAAGAGACTGACACAAGTATTTCAATGTTCTTTATGGTGTAACAAGAGCAACACCGCATTATTAGACATGGCTAGAGAATGTGTGACAGCTACGGTTTTCTGTTTTGAGTAGCTAGGTACAATACTTCTCATGGGCTGCAAAGATCCTAGGGAAAGTAGTAACAGTATGACAGATTTAGACCTGTCAGTCCTTGACAAATGGCAATCTTGATTCTGTTTGCTGTACAGTACAGAAATGCCCCCCCCCCCCCTCACCATTAGGTGACATACTCAGTATATACCTGAAAAGGGCTCCTTCACCATACATATGTTCTTAGACCGATCATTGGCTTTATCATAGTACACTACAATCCGCAGCTCATGACCTCCGAATAATTGCCAAGACTTGTGTCTAACACTGATGCCAGTTATTGCTCACAAACTGAGAACATAGGTCTAGACTTTGTTGTTGCGGTTCTGGACCCAAAGCAATTTCTTGTGAATTCTTACAAGGGTCACCTTGACACTTGTCTCTTCATCCGTTGCATCTGACCACTGATGGACATTCTAAGATGTCACCTCAGCTACCATTCTTACAGTGATGACAAGCAGTCCATTTAAATTGCTTATGGAAGGCCTGAAGGCCTTATGATGTGGATAGGACAGAACATTTCCAAGTTTTACGCTTTCATTACCAAAATGGTGATCCTGGGGCACAAAACATCTCCTCAAAGTAGTTCCTACACTCTGTCCCACCCATATTTTCTATAGATTGAGTGCTATGAAATGCCTGCCTAAGCTTTAAAGTCCATGTAGCAGTAGTAGTAACCAAGCCAGCCCAGGAACAGTTCAAACGTCCTCAGACAGATCCAGTTTTTTTTCTTCCCAAAGAAACCCATGGTTATAGATCTCTTAACTAACTCCTGTCTTGATGGTAGCAATACCTTTTATGCAGGCATATCTGGATAGCATCTCCCATTGTCCGAATAATGCTCGATTAATCTTTGGTCTCATGAAAAGGTAAACAGTAGCTATACATCTTGGAACACTCTCCTAACAAAGGTAGATCACAATTTCAAAAGTGATTGTTATGTGGTGTGTAGTGTTATGTGGTGTGTTGTGTGTGTGTTCTCTTTTTTCTGTGTTGTTTTCCCTGTTTCTGTGTTATGTTATGTTTACTTATAAAGCGCTTGGATGCTGTGAACAGTGCCCGGCGGCATGAACATCTTCTAAACAAGACTATGCACAACACCTGTTCACACCAACCTGCTAAACATTCTTAAAATAGAAGGCAAGGTTAAAAAATAATGTCGTTCATTGCTGCGGGTAACGATGCATTTGTGAGTAGCCATCTCTTTTCCGCCTTCTATCCTATGACTTTTCTTCTTATGGCGCTTCCTGGCCTCTTCCACTCTCCTATCCCGTCTTGTAAATGATTCCTCACTGCGAGCTCTGTGCTGCTGCACCAGCGATGCATATATGAATGCTTGCTCCGCTCTCCAGGCTATATATAATTCTGTGGATCTTGCGGTTTAGTCAGTGTCTAGATCCAGTTCAGTCTGTACTGCGCGCGTTACAAACCAAATTAAAGATAAAGGCAGTATGTTGGCAATCATGCAGTGGGTTTTATCTGGAAATAGATGGGGAAACCCACCCAACCCGTTTAAACTTATTTGATGTTGATAGCAATGTCTGTCTCCTATGTTTTCATTTTGCCTCCACTTCCTTTCTGCAACCTTTGGTTAAAGCAGCTTATATTGCACTATGGTGTAATGACACGGAACCCTGTAATGAGCTGTATTTACCGTACTAATGAATGCCTTTCTGGCTATTATTCCTATGCTATATATAAGGTGTACTGTTTCTATGTGCTCTGTTTAGTGGAGAGAGTAACTCCCCCACTATGGTCATGCTCGAGGACTTAGGACACCAAAACCAGTGACTGAATCACCTCCTACGAGCTAGCATGGCAACAGTAAACAAACAAAGTAAGTTCTAAGAGACGTGGTAGCAGAAAATATGTGTGCTTAGGAACAAACAACACCAAGAAGGCACCACAGAAAGAAAGAGGTAAACACGTGTTTGAAAATGACCTAGTAAACTGACGCTAATGTATTCAGTACAGAAGAAAACGTATCTATGACGATGTGCATGGTAGAAAACACTGTAAGTGATAGTGTACACAAATAGGTGTGCATGAGTAGGACTTTATTGTTAAAACATTTTGTGATATTTTAAATGTGGGCTTCGTCAAACGTGTGAGGTAAAGTAGGGGTAACGTGAAAAATAAGACCACAAAACCTTTTTTTCTCCTCTTAATAAAAAACTTCAAAATACAAAATCATACAGTGTACATCCTTATGAATGGGAAAAAAAGCATACAGCATTCATGTAGACTAAAATCATCATAGAGGCGATGTATTCTCCAGACAATGAGTCTACGCTTTGAGAAGGCAATAAATACTTCACCATCCATGTATTCAAACACGGGCCTGACAGCGAGCAAGAAATGCCACTCTAGGTAGTCAAAGGGGTGGGGGGCGGTATGTTCAGTGCTGTGGTAAAAATACTCCGAAGTAGGCACGGAAGCCACCTCAATCAGTAACTGGTAGAGAGCACTACGTGACGCCAGAGAAGTCAGCAGCTGTTTTGGAGAAGGTCACAGCCCACTGGTGGTCAGCAGGTATAACAAGTAGTGTCCGTTGCTCGTGGTGTGCACAGGGAAGCAGGTAGTAGAGCGAGGGTCCAGGGTACAACAATAAGGTGGCTTGCTAGCCAGTCTCAATATCATCACCGCCCTGTATATGCAGCAAATTTCAAGTTCTCTGAACCCCCTGGGGGGTATTATAAGGCACTGGGATTAGTTACCAGTGTGGATCGATGGTGTTGCTTTGGTACCAGGCAGCTCCAGCAGGTCCCAACCGTGGCCTTAGGCACCGCCTGATCACACAACAGCTGCGGTGTGCACACTCACTCTTGTTGGACCCCAGCCGACCAAATCCCAGGGAGTGCTCCTCCAGCAGATTCGGCTAACAAGAAAGCAGGGACCGTCACTCCACTCGCAGATCAAGGTACCTGGGCATGACGTGTGTGGCTCTAGCGGCCCCAAGCGGGTTGGGTTGGTCATGGGACCACTTGCCACCCTGGAGTGCCCACAGCGTGGATAGACGTGTGTTAAATCAATCATCCGGGGCAGTGATCCAGGTGAATGTAGGTTCCTGATGACTCACCACACTCTCCTACACTCCATAGGATAAATAACAAGCCACAGCCCGGTGACATACAGCACTGCGGCCAGTGTCTGCCTGCGGAGCCCTGTCAGGCATCCCTTGCGTCTGCCGTCCCCAGGGCGATTCTCGCCATGATCTGGCTCGCCAATACCGCCAATTTTGGATTTCCCTCGGTCCACAGGCGGCTGCCGTCTTCAGCTAGCACACCTAGCCAGTGCTGTGGTCCTGGTTGCAGAATTACACTGCTTGGGAAGGATTTTGGAGCAAGCACAAGGAGCCTCTCAAGAGGGAGGCCAACTTGGAGCCAGGCACTCTTGCACCCCCTCACCTTTCCCCCACCCCCACATAGTTAGCACAAACTTAATACCTATAATACCAAAGTCTCACTCCTAAAATACATAAACATAGTCTAAAAAAAATTCGATCTGTACCTTGTTCCATTATCAAGCACTTTAACCCGCTTACAGTGGTACTGGAGTTAAAATATTATTTTAATCTGGTCCTAAAATATGTGTGAAGTGATTTTTGATTCGATTGAAGGATTACATTCAGATCAAAACCTTTTCATGGCGTTTATGTAGGTAGAATTGGATAAGCTTTAAGTTGTGTGTGTGTGTGGTATTTTTTAAAATTATTTTTTTGCAGTCTGATTGTCGCACCAATGCAGAAGTCCAACTTATTTTACTAAGTGAACTTTCTCTGTTAAGGTTCATTATTGGAATACTTACATTTTAGAATCCTAAGGGAAGAGTTATATATTTAAACTATGTGGCAGAGAGACCTATTTACATAACACATAACGTAATAAGGTCTTCAACCCACCCTCTGGGTTAGTAAGTGATGTATAAATGCAATTACAGTACTACTGAGAACTTCAGAGTTATCCAAGAAAAAGTACTTCTGTGAATGTAATGACCAGTCACGTGGGAGTCAGGAGATTGTCCCACAGCTCTCATGTTTTCAAGTTTCATTAGTAAATAGCTCGTCAAGGCCAGTTTTTTTCTTTGCACACAAAGGTTTGTTTAGATTTGCTGTTGTTGATCCCATTAAAACTTAGCACTACAAGTCCGTACATGGAAAATGGTGCGCTACAGAGGTAAGGACCTGGGAAACTTGAGGTTCTAGGAATGGGGAAAAAATAAAACCTAATTTAACGTTTTAAGATGACCCTGGAAAACAGTCCTCCTGCATAGATGATCAACATACTGGGCATGAGGAAGACTTATTAATGAAAAGAAATGGGACTTTTTGAGCAGAATTTCTGAATGGTTTATTTAGCTCCCCCTTTTTATCTCTTTCACCACTGTTTTTGTTTATGGTCTCCATTCTTCATAGTTGTTCGTGCTTAAAGTAAAATGTCTTCACCCTTTTGTGAACCAGCCTACATATGATTTTGAAGGGTCTAATAAGGTTGAACAAAATTCCTTAGGTTAGTAACTGCAGTGTGCACAAACCACGTCTTTACTAATAACATTTGACTTTTGAAACGCTACTTTCTTTAAACTGGCCTACAACTATTGTTTTCCTTCTAGCTTCTGTGTTGAATCAGCATCTCTAACGTTGGCCAACCAAGTTCTGCACATCATCTTTCTGTTCATGCCGTTCTTGTGGGCAATGGGAATTCTTCCCCCACCAGATGCACTTCTGTTATGGGGAATGGAGCAGACCTTGCAATTTGGCCTGGGAGGTTCTCCAATGTCCACTAACTTGAGGTAAATATCATCCTGGTACATAAAATGAGATAAGTCTTCAGTGTAGATTAATCATGACCCTCATTAATTTGTTTTCTTTTCTGCAGGTTAATTGTCATGTTTGTTGTGTCTGCTGCAGTAGCGGTAGCATCGTATTTCATTCCTCTCACACTTGGCCTTGTCCTTTTTGTGACTGGGTTCGGATTTCTTCTGAGTCTTAACCTCGCGGACATCGGGAATGACCTCTGGCACTTGGCATTCAGTAAGACTATAGCCAGCGGTTTCTGTTGGCACTTTGGCTGGAAAGAATTCCTTTTTTACTTAATTGTGTTAAGTCTCACACTTGTAGAAGCTGGCTTACTGCATCACTATTGCTTTTCTACGTTCTCTGCAACTAGTCCCCAGGTCATAGTTAGCTATATTCTGATGATACTACTCATAGTTATGTGGCTACTTAAGGAAATTCAAGGAGTTTACATCTGTGGAATCTTCCGAAACCCGTTCTACCCAAAGGATGCCAGGACTATACATTTGTTTGCGGAGAAACAAAGTCATCTTAGAAAAGCTGGACTGGCCAGAAGGGTTTTGCTCACGTTGGGTAAGAAACTTGACTTCATAGCAATCTTACAGTATGACTGTTTACTGATGATAACTGTTAAAGATAACTGCATCTTTTCCCTTGTATAAATATACTTGTCAATCAGAATTCCATAGAGATGCTGTATTTTAAGTTCTGGCTACTCTCAGGTGGTTTTTACCCATTTCTACAGGGGCAGACCGCATGTGTGCTCCATGGGTGAAGAGTATTAAGGGCCTCCCTAGAAATACCATCCTGTAGGTAGTGATTCTCTGGGAAGTGCAGGGCCTGAAAATAAAGAGGTGTGTAGAAATTTTACAAAGTAATGTCCAACATCAGCAGTGGAAGGAAAAGTGGGCCCGATGATGGCCACTTTTGTCTTGAAATACACTGGAGATCATAGGAAGTGTGGTGGACTTGCTAATATAAGTTCACGGTACCTGTCCAGTTTACCCTCAAATCCATGATCTTGCTCGGACATCATGCCCTATGGTGCCATTATTGAACTCTGCTTTGTAGGGGATTGAATGCAAAGGGCTGTGTGCCTTCTGATAAATACGTCTTGTACAATTTTGATAAAAAGGTACTAAAACTTCCCTTTGAAAATGCTCCCTAAGCAGGCTTATTTGATCTTGACTCAAAATGAGCAAGTGCATCATAACATTCGTGGCCTCAACCAGGCCCATTCTTTTATTAACAATATTTTTGTGCCTAGGGTTTTATCAAGACCAAGTACAGATTATTTACTCACATACTGTCCGTTATTCTAACTGGCATGTAGGGTAACAACAAAGGACCTCCACTTCTCCCTGTCTGATTTGGGCAAGTTTTTGTACAGTGCATCGGCTGGGGCTCTCGGTCTTCAATTCTGTTTTCACAGTTCGCCTCCAGGAGGTCTTTGGTCTGCCTTTCTTTTGTCTTTTTGGGTCCAGTGGAGAGCTGTTCTTTTGATGGTGTCTTGTTCTCTTTTGGTGGTGTCTTGTTCTCTTTTGGTGGTGTCTTGTTCTCTTTTGGTGGTGTCTTGTTCCCTTTTTGGTGGTGTCTTGTTCTCTTTTGGTGGTGTCTTGTTCTCTTCTGATGGTGTGTCCTATCGGGCTCCATCATTTTCTCACAATGATGGTGTCCATGTTCTCCTGCTTGCATCTGGGTCCAGATGCAGATAGTGGACCTTTATGGTTCTCTCAACGTCAAGGCTCCCAGAGTTCACACAGGAATTGAAGGCTTTGAGTTTTGTCAGGGACATAAAATTAGTCCTTTGGTCCCTATATATAAACTTAGTTGTCTCTGGAAGCCAGTTATTTTAAGCACTAGGTGTGTTGTCCTTCTTTCATTTTAAAGATGGAGGGGATAGTTAGTGCATTTTAGTAAAAACTCAAAAAATACAGTTGAAATAGTCTGTCATATGTTTTTTTTCAGCGATGAGAAAGGTGGTGTCTTGGTCCTGTCTCTGTTCACAGGATGGGAGAAAACTGGTCACCTCTGAGATTTCTAACTTTGCTCATAAGGGGGCCATCCTGAGAACTAGCTTTCAGTCATAAGGTTTAGCCAAGCTGTTTGTTTCTGGTACAGAAATAGGGCAAAGGCTGGTCAACAAGAGTTTTAATGCTAAATTGTTCACCACCACTTCACTATGTAGGGGATTCACCTGCTGCTCAGTATTTCTTTTGGAGGAAGCTTTGCTGTCCAAGCTGGATCTCAAAGACATCCATCTTATGTCTGTACTGTGGTGTTTCACCAGGTTTCTACAGTCATTCATGTTAGGGCTCTGTGGACTGGTGAGGGTTTGGATGAACCTTTGTGTATGTGACATGATTGTCATGTTGCAGCAAATAGACACTGAATTCTAAAGTGCTCTTGATAATGAACCTTCAGCGGCATCCAGTGTTTATGATGAACACTCAAAAAATAGGTCTGAAACCTATAAATGAAAAGGGTATTTTGGAGCTCAAAGTTGATACAGAGGGATACACTCTGCTTTCCAGCTCAGAAAATCTTAAGCATCCAATTAACTTTCCAGAGGAATACTATTTCCCTGATAAACCTTGCCTAGACAGTCAGTCTCCTGGTAATGTCCTTTTAAAGCTGTCATCAACGCTTCGACACATACAGAAACAATAGTGAATGATTCTTTACTTCAGAATGTGTTGCTGCTATTCGGAGGCCAGTCTTCCTTAGGAGGCAAGGAGAGCGCTTTAGTGGTGACGGCTGGAAAGCACGATAGCCTGGAATAGCAGACCCACATTTGGGAGAGCTACACATCTGTTTATATAGCTAAGCACCAGGAGGTACAGCTTGATGTGAGAAAAGTGTAGATATTGTATCTTATCAGTTGTCTAAAACTGCATGCTGGGATATTTGTGATCAAGAGTGTGGCAAGGTTCTGAGTTCATGGGTGATCTATGTGTCAGCAGTGCAATACATTTTGGTGCGAATGGTGTCTAAGGTCCTAGTAAGCCTGGCCAAGATTTCTGGCATTTTTCCTGAATCACAGAATTTAGGGCCGATCTCAGTATCTACTGATTTTAGCATGTCGTTCACAGTCTGGAGCTCCAGGTACCTTTGCGATTGGAGCGACTGGACTCTGGATGAGGAAGTCTTCCTGTTCTTTGCGGAAGAGGAAAACTTGTGGGATAGCGGAAACCCTGTGTTCTGGAACTTTTCACATCTGGGCCTCAATGTCGAACTACCAGAATTTCTTTTGATTTGGACTCCTGATCCACAAGTATGAATGACTAACTCTTTTTCCCGAGGTGTAGTCCTGTTTGAGGCATTCCTTTTCTCTGTTTCTGATGGTTCTCAGGCTGACTCTCAGGTCAGGAGGCAGAAAGTCTCCATATATTTTCCATGCCACCCTTGACAGGGCAAGGATGGTTTCCAGTCCTGTCAAATTTATTGTAGCCTTCACTGTTCCTTCCTCCTTATACCCCCTGCACACTAATGAATCCAATAAGAAGGCCTCACCCAAGAGGGCATGGCCAAGATGGTGGCTGCAACGGACGCTTTCTAAATGAGCACAGTGCCAAGCCCAACAGCTAACCGGCATCATCGGCCTGTCAACGGGCTTATTCTGGATTACCCAAACACTGACGAACACACATAGAGCCAGCTCTGGCCGTTGGCTGTGGGGATCCACTTCAGAACACATTAACACAAACTGCCTGGTAGGCCTAAAGCATTACTGAGTCTGCAAAACTGGGCAGGAGGGCCGGGCGTTGTGGATGGAGGAACGGCCCTGCAGTGGGGATTGTCCTGCTCCTGAGTGCTGCATCTCCTTGCATGCCTTAGCTGTCTGACATTAGAAGATGCTCCTGAAGGGTGAAGTGGGTGAGCGGAGGAACGTGGAAAGTCCGTGCCGAAAGACAAGCCGAGGTCGGTGAAAGGTTGAGCCGGACCTGGCAGACTTTTTGCGTGTTGCCCTAGACTGAGGTTTTGCCGCCGGCACATGGCCGGATTGAGAGCCGGAGTAGTTGTAGCCAAGGGATGGCCTGGCCACAGGACCAATCCAGCCTTTCCTGTCCCTGTTGGAAGTTCATCCCTTGATGGGCAAATGAGTGGCGGCACAGCTCTGGTGACCACGGATGGCTCCCAAGACTACCTGGTGAGGTTAGGCGGCAGCGTGGCTGTGACACCCCTCTTTCCCCCCCCCCCTTTAACTGGCAATTGCCTGCCTTGCCCCGCCCATGACCAAGAGGTACTGTGTTGTGCTGACGGGCGCCCTGTGAGACTCTCTGCGACTCACAGCTCTGCATTGAATCTATGTCCTATGGGACTGTTCTATCATTAGCCTGAGATATTGATGAGACTACAAAGGACAGCGTAGTGCATAACCCGCCCCTGGTGCCGGAGTGGGGCCTATTGGCACCACTTTGAAAGATTTGCATGTGATTCCCTAAGTGCTCGCTCTGTTGTAATCCCTTATTCACTACAGAGCTGATGGGTAAAGCAAGGCCTAAACAGATGGGAGCCCCACCCAAAGCCAGTGATCACTCCTGTGGAACCGTAGCCGAAGATGACGACACCATCCCAGCTGTGGCCCCATACGGCTCCAGCTGAATAAGATCCGGGCATAGCTTAAACGAAGGCCACCCTTCAAAAAGACATATGCATGGTGTCAGTGGGCCTTGCCCTATTACGAACGGAGCACCACAAGTTGGCAGACTGAGTCAAGGGGGTGGAGACCTCCATTATGAAATGCCGATCCGAATGCACAACACTTAAGAGTCAGATGTCTAACCGGAGGGACAGGGTGCTGCTCCTCGAACGACGTGCAGAACATGCTGAAGGCTGCAAAAGACTTAGCAATATCAGTGTAGTAGGCCTCCCAGAGGAGTTGAAAAAGGCGATATGGTGGACCACCTGGAGAGCTGGCTATGAACAGAAGCGGCCTTGGGCCTGCTTACATGGCCGGACTGGCCGTAGTGGGCACCATCAGGATTCAAGCAAGCCGGGCCGACGAGGCTGAAATGCCAGAAACCGGTCCCCGGAAGCTTGTATCCTTTCTGGTGAAGAATTGGCTTGGTAGTTTGGTCTGCCCTGTTCCCATGATGCACTGGGCCAGGGACAGACTAATTTGCATATAGCCAGGTTCTGAGCTGGGATGGGGCAGTGAGCTAAATAACGGTGATGGATCAAGCCCTGATCTTTGGACTGGGTAAGAGTGGTCTGCTTAATTCAGACACTCTGTTCATCACCACCCCCTTTTCTGAATCGTTTTTGGCCACTATAGGTGTGGCAGGGTATACTCAGACATGAGTCCCTTGCTCACTGCTCCATCAGGATTCAAGCAAGCCGGGCCGACGAGGCTGAAATGCCAGAAACCGGTCCCCGGAAGCTTGTATCCTTTCTGGTGAAGAATTGGCTTGGTAGTTTGGTCTGCCCTGTTCCCATGATGCACTGGGCCAGGGACAGACTAATTTGCATATAGCCAGGTTCTGAGCTGGGATGGGGCAGTGAGCTAAATAACGGTGATGGATCAAGCCCTGATCTTTGGACTGGGTAAGAGTGGTCTGCTTAATTCAGACACTCTGTTCATCACCACCCCCTTTTCTGAATCGTTTTTGGCCACTATAGGTGTGGCAGGGTATACTCAGACATGAGTCCCTTGCTCACTGCTCCATCAGGATTCAAGCAAGCCGGGCCGACGAGGCTGAAATGCCAGAAACCGGTCCCCGGAAGCTTGTATCCTTTCTGGTGAAGAATTGGCTTGGTAGTTTGGTCTGCCCTGTTCCCATGATGCACTAGGCCAGGGACAGACTAATTTGCATATAGCCAGGTTCTGAGCTGGGATGGGGCAGTGAGCTAAATAATGGTGATGGATCAAGCCCTGATCTTTGGACTGGGTAAGAGTGGTCTGCTTAATTCAGACACTCTGTTCATCACCACCCCCTTTTCTGAATCGTTTTTGGCCACTATAGGTGTGGCAGGATATACTCGGACATGAGTCCCTTGCTCACTGCTCCATCAGGATTCAAGCAAGCCGGGCCGACGAGGCTGAAATGCCAGAAACCGGTCCCCGGAAGCTTGTATCCTTTCTGGTGAAGTATTGGCTTGGTAGTTTGGTCTGCCCTGTTCCCATGATGCACTGGGCCAGGGACAGACTAATTTGCATATAGCCAGGTTCTGAGCTGGGATGGGGCAGTGAGCTAAATAACGGTGATGGATCAAGCCCTGATCTTTGGACTGGGTAAGAGTGGTCTGCTTAATTCAGACACTCAGTTCATCACCACCCCCTTTTCTGAATCGTAGTGGGCACCGGGCATTTCCCGTTTTCTGACCGTGGAGGCCGGTTTATCACTGAGTGCTGGTTTTGCCGCTGTGCTGTAATATCTGTCTCTATAACAAAACAAAAGCAGGAGTGGTGCCCACAAGGGCCGGTCGAGCAGAAATCTGCTAGGGCTGGTTGCTGTTCCTAGTCTGACCCTGCCTACTTACCCCCTTTTTCACACTGGTGCTGGCCCATCGGGCATCCCTCCCAGACTGGTGGTGGTCAGGTTGCTGCACTCCTGATATAGAGATGTTATATTGCCGAAGGTGCGCTTGGAGGGCCCCTACACGGTGGTCAGAGGCAGGTTCTCCATATTCCCCGACTTTACAGAAGCAGTGCAGGCCAGAAGGGCCCCCTTTTTGGAAGTCAAGAGAGCTGTCCGTGAAAATGTTATTTCCATCCAAACTCTGGATTATTCTCGATGTCTGTACACACTTCTGTGAAGATCCGGAGTCCGCTTGAGCCTGGCTGGAGGCCTATGAGGTGGGGACAACCCTCCCCGCAACATGCTCAAGACAGTCTGTACCCAGGTGGAGGGTATGGAAGTGCCCACGTAGGGCTGTAGGTGGTGGCCCTAGAAGGGGCTCATCCCCCTCGCAGACCAAACTGGAACAAGCAGCAGCCCTGCAGGCAGTAGCATACCTTGTGCAGGAGCACAAGAAAGCCTCTTGCATTGCACCATGTGTGAATCGGAATGACGTCTGTAGAGATATTCGCACTGGTCATAATGTGAAGGGCCGGTAATGCATGGATCTGGCTCGCTCGTCTTGGCCCGCACCTCACAGAGAGGCCCTTTTATACTGTCTGGGGGGTTGGATGGCCACCCGTTGCTGTGCTGCCCTTGAGTTGGGGACTGCTTATGCCTTTCTTCCCCCCTTTATTATTCTTTTTTGTTTGTACTGAGACTGCACAACATGATACAGGAGTGCTGGGGGGGCCAGGGGACCCAGGGGACCCTGAGGGACAGCGGACCGTTTGGCTCTCTGCGTCTTCTTTTGGCTGAACGCCGACAGGCTCTGAAATTTATGTCATGGAACATTAGAGGGATGAGATCGGCCTCAAAGAGGCATAGTGTCCATAGGTACCTCCGACCGAGGGGAGTGCAGGTGGCCACATGAGAGGGTGTCAGAGGTAGCACATGTTAATGCTATTCAACATCTGGCACAGAGAGAAACATTTTGGATACGCTACTTGAGAACACTTATCCCTTGTGGTCTGAATGACAAAATAGAAATTATATGTTTTTTGTGATGACAGCACTGGAGGTATTGTGAACTCATGGATATGTTTGAGAAATCCAACTTTTTCATAAAATCTTTTGCCAAGCTCAACATAAACAAAAACGAAATACACTAGATATTGACCCTAAAATAAACATCAGGCACATAGCACACCAGCATTTGTTTTACATAAACAACTGTATTTGTTTACGATATTTTATACATCGTGACGTTTTTGTCATAATGGGTTTTTCTACATTATGAGTCTTTTAACACATCCTTTTTCTATTTTTACCATGGATGTTTTTTTCCGTTTTCGGCTCACTGACCAATTTTCGCAATACGGAGGGGTCACGGTTGGTGAGAATTATCAGCACACGATCTTGGGAACAGTCCACTATTTTAAAAAATTTTCTATGTTCAATTGAAAATAGTCTTTTTTCAAAGATTTTGGGAATAGGACATTAGCTAGTAGTCCGATTTGCAACTGATTTGAGTAACTTGGGAGTCCCTTGGGACTCGGATGGGAGTGCACATTACGGGAATACGGTATTATCTAGAAGTCTGTTTTCGCTATACAGCGAGTAGCATTGACGTCACTTGCAAACGTGGGATTTACAATAGAGTGCAAGTATCTCGGTAGTCACTTGGGATACGGATGAGCGTGCGAAACGCCGCATGAACTGATCCTTATGCAGGTACGGTGATTTTAAGAGTAGGCAGTAGTTTAGATATTGCTTTATACTTTATATGTTAAACACGTATTTAGTTAAAAAAAAGCACTACTTTCAGTTCGTAAGGGTTCTTCAACGAACGCTTGACTAAGGATACGGAGAGAGATAATATTTCAACCACACGTAGGTTATCTTTGATTTACTTTTTTTATAGGCAATAACAGCTTCTACAAGTTCCTTTACATGATGTTATATTTGACATAACCTCAATATATTTACAGATGTAGTATTGCGGTTGTTAAACGTACTACTTCATTTCATGCAGAGGTGAGCATTACTTTGCATCTCTACGTTTTGGAGTTTTAAGGCACCACATTAGGTGTTGGTTGATTTGGGCACATTTTCGGATTTGTTTTGGACACGTCCTCATTTTTTTCACTTGTTTTCTCCACATATTGATATTTAGCGAAAGGCTAGCACACACTCCTACTATGGCATGGTATTCTTGGCATTGGGATGGTGGATGTTTTTAGAAGACCAGCATGGAGAGGAGCGTGACTTCTCATACTTGTCCCATATTCATAACCTAAAAAACCCGGATAGATCGATTTGTATGTTCTCAAAGACTTACCCAACATATCGTATACTCTGAATATATATGGCGGACATTGTCTGATCACAGGCCTGTTCTCCTTGAATTTCTGCCAATAGGGGAGTGCCCACCTGTCCCCACATGGCAGCTCAGTTCAGCCTCTTTTGAAGGTACATGCTACGGTGATTCAGTAGGGGGGGTGATCTCAGATTATTTCACTCAGAATCGGGGCTCTGCATCCTTGAGTATAATTGAGTGGGAGGCTTTTAAAGTTGTGGTACGAGGTCATTGTATTAGGCAGATGCTTGGTACCCAGAGGAAGTTGTGTAGGGAACTTCAAACACTAGATGATAAACTGCATACTTTGAATAAAGCTCTTGGTACCAAGCCAGAGATACAAGATGAGATCCAGGAGACAAGAGAACAGTATAATATCAATCTGGCGAGGGTGCGCAGGACCCTGGTACGTGACCTGATATGGGACGGTGGCAGTCATAGGGTATCCCTAGCTGTCCTTTGGTGCCCCCCAGAGGAGGGAGGTTTGGGTGTTCAAGACTTCAAACTCTATATTTGGCTCCAGTGGATCACACTGTGGCTTGACTGGGCTAATCAGAGCGAATTGGGGGTGCCTGGGCTCTCAGCACACATGGATACTTTATTGGCTAAACTGCTTTGTCCTTTGTGGCTATTCAGCGCCCAGAGGTGCTATGATTTTTAAATGCTGGCACAGACGCGTTTTAAGGACTGCAGGAACACCATTGTATCCACTGGTGCTGCCCCTGATGGGGGCCCCTTCATGGAGAACCCCTCTCTTACTTTACTGTTGAGCAATTGTTGGCTTGGACGGATGCTGGGCTGGTCACGGTTGGAGACAGCTATCAGCAGGGCACCCTATTACCATTGGCCGCCTGGCCAGTTCCTTATGTATGAAGCATTGACGCCAGTGTTTCGGGACCTGTGGGCTGGGGAACTGGAGGAACCCACGATCCATGCTGTCCTGCAGTTACTGGTCTCCATGGGTGCGACTGTACACCTCGTGACCTTTTTTTTCCAGTCTCTCTCGACAGTGGTTCTAAGCCCCTTAAATACTTTACAGGACAGATTGGAAAGGATTTTACAACTTGAACTATCAGACCTAAAATGGCGGAGAATAGTTGCCTACCTGAAAAGAATCTCCAGGAATGCGAGGTTCAAGTATCTACAATTTAATTATGTACACATGACCTATATGATGCTGCACAAAATCCAGGTGGTTTATGGAGGCGAACCTCGTCCCTGCCTCAGATGTGGACATTTAATGCTGATTTTGCCCACTTGGTGTGGTACCGCCCCTGACTGCGACCCTATGGGGAGGCACTACTTGCTGCCATGGAAGCCACACCTGGACGTTCTCCCCCTCGTTCTCTGGAGGCATGTGTTCTAAGGCTTTTCCTGAGGCCGAACACAAGAAAAGTTTGGAAAAGGTTTATAGATCTAACCCTGGTGTTAGGTAGAAGACGAATAGCTATGACCTGGAAACTGCAGTAGGACCCAGGGTCCAGACCTGCAGGACGGATATCATCCAGTGGACAAGGGCTAAGGAGAGGGCGCTGGTTAGAGTAGAGGCCAGAGTAGTACGGGTCCACCCTGTAGCAGATTTATGGACTGAGGTGCTGGTAACATGGGAGCACCCAGAGAATGGTCCCACAAGCACTGCGGGCCAGCGACATGAAGCTGACTGAGTCCTTTCTTTGTGCAGGGGCACCCTGTTTGCCTGTATTTTTTTTTTCACTATATTTTCCCACTCCCGGTTATATAATATGCAATCCAGTTCTCTTTGAATGCTGTATTATTTTACTTGTTGCAGTGTTTACATAACACCCTTCGTAAAAGCAAGGGGATATTACGGGAGAACAGAACTGGTGTAAACTGATAGTAACACTCTGATATGATCAAACCAGTTGTCGTGTATTTCTATAGGTTCTGAATCAGTCCCCCTATTCCTGACCCTATTCTGGTTAAACTAACTATCAAGTTAACTAACAGTCAGCCCATGAGGCAAGAAAACCCCCATGATGCAGATACCGTTATCTGACGCAGTCACACTACGGCACAGGAACGTGTTATCTGATTAGGTCATAACGCTTGAGATCTAATTAGACAAGCGACATTCCTCCAGCCCCTGATAAGGCATACGACGTTCTCATAACAAATCAAACCTATGACAACCTGGATAATCCGTGCGGCCATTGTTTTGATTTCACAGAGAACTTTAGTAAAGAATGTGCTAACGAGCAAGTCGTATGACATCTTTATTGACGTATCTATGTCCATCCTTACGTCAATCTCGGCACCTTTAAGGTATAAATATTGCCGACCTTGCCCTATGCAAACACACGCGTGGTGACAAGACGGAGCAGCCATACTTGCCGAAGCCGAGAGCAGAAGCAGACCCCGCTGGCAGCAGCCCCGCCTTCCTGACGCGCTGAGAGACGCGCTGCTATCTCAAGCCGAGAGACCCAGCACCGGCGTTTCTGGGCAGCCCTCGCAGGCAGCCTGGAATATCGAGAGCAGAGAAAGAGATACTATTCCTCATCCATCCTAAATTCCAGGTACAGAACTGAATAACCCCTCACAGAGAATTCTTTAGTTATTCACTTGGCAAAAACAAACTTAACTTAAACTGTAACTTTCTATTCCTGCCCACGCATTAGACTTAGGTCAGGTACACGGGGTAGGCGTATTTAGAAACACCAGTTGAGCACGTTTAGTCAAAATGTATATGTGTATGTAAATATATTTTAATCATTTTAAACATCATATGGCTCAGAAACCATATCAATGTTTTTACAGTATTATTTTATACTATTGCTTTTAATGTATGCACTTTACTTAACTATAAGTATTGCAATAATATCGATCCATTTCTCATGTATGAGAAAAGAGACTGATCAATAAATAACACCTTTTTATTGAACACGCTCGTCTCTTCCTTTTCTCTACATTCTGATGAGACTAAGAATGCACGTACTGACTGAGTAAAATAATTGCCTTGTGCTCACACGACTCTCGAGATTGACTCTTGATTAGGGGAGAGCAAAGTTGTCATGTTCTATGGTTGTCAGAAACTAAATCCCTTCTTGTCTAATCAGGGGAGTTAATTCCTTCCTTGAACATTCGAGAAAGTTTCTAGCGAACTCTGAGCTTAGCTGGCAAACCCAAAAATTAAGTCTAGTATCGACAGTAGTAGACCTAGTTAACGTCTGGCCTAGGCCTTTACTGCTGTAGGTACTATTCCAATGCGCAGAGCCTATTGGGAAAATAGGAGCTACACTACATGGCGCCCAACGCGTTTGGAAAGGGCGATAAAACTAACGTAAGACATTTAAAGTAACTCAGTCGTGCTTTCTCACTCAGACCCCTTTTCCCAAATACTCCAAAGACGTCTGGAGTGGGTGAAAGGTTATATCCTCCAAAACCTCGCAGGAGGGAACTCCTATGTATGGTTCTTGGTCCAAGTCAACGTTGAAGGATAAACAGTTCCAAAATATTGTGCATCTAATCTTTGTTCCATAAAGAAACCTGATCTGCAAACAAACATAATACCATCCTGTCTGTAAAATGGCAGAGAGTGATGATGAAAGAGAGGCAGTTAGATTAGCAACTGAACTCGCAGATGCTGATGCTACCATGCAAGCAGCGGACCCGAATATAACACTCATTCCGGTCATTAAAAGGAGATCTATAACCTTAAAACTTATAGAAAATGGACTGACACCTAGAGGTGGCACAGTCATATTCGTAATTGAGGCACACGAATATCGGCAGACAGAGGTATACTATTCATGGATATATTTTCCGGCAGCAAATGCTGTAACAAAGTACTTCCACTATTACAAAGTAGAGGAACCTCCTGAAACATACACTCCTTTCGAGGAGGTGGAAGTACCACTCAAATTCCAAGAGCATTTGCTCTTATTTGATGGCGCCCTAATACATAACAATCACATTACAAGGCTCGGTCCTTTAGGAAGACCAGGAGCAACGTGGCCGGTCTTAGCCGGATACACACCACATCCAGACATCGAAAGAATGCCTGCAGCAGAGCTGTTAATACAGCTAAAACAACTACTAAAAATTCATAGACAATTAGTTCAGTATGTAATGCGGACTTCAACAATTCAGCCAGCGATTAAACTTCCACAGCTGACCCCTCACCAGGGGAACACAAATAAAATTACACCACAGAACATCCAATCCTGCCTAGGTAAAGTTCCAGCTAAACGGGAACAGATACCATTCTGGTTGGCACAGAAAATTACCCAAATAGAGGCGGTGTTTCCTGACACCACCCCATTAGAAAAACACAGGATTCTGACTATATGTCTCCCAATGGGAATCGCACCACACATTGAGGACTGTGACACTTGGGGTACAGTCTTTGCTTCCATCTACACAAAAACGCACGGTGTTCCATCCATTTCGGTAATACCAGATGTGCTAAAACAAATTCAAGATGAATACGGTCCAGAACCTGCTTTAACTCTTGGTATGAAATTACTGAAAGACTTCAAGCAGGTCTCGGCTATATTACTAGCCAACATAAAAGGTGAAGTAGCAAACGTGGCGATCCGCCAGAGGTTAAAAGAGACAGATATAGCAGACCAACCAGCTGAAATTGCCAGAATCATAGAAAAATCCTATGAAGAACTAGGCAGAGATAGTCTAGGTGGAATACCAGTAAAACCGCAACTGACTACAAGTCCAGAAAAAATATTTTTTAATAATAATAATTCACCAAAAAAGAACTGGGATGGAAACAAACAATCCAATCCTAAAGAAAAGAAATTCCAGTCCCGAGGAAGGTCTCCTAGGCGAAGAGAGAAATCTCCAAACCAAAGACAGAGGTCACCGCAGAGTGACCCCTCGGGGAATAGATATAACCTTAGAAATAGGGATAATATTAAAAAACCTGATAGATATCAAGACATTGATACACGTCCCTCTCAATCTTTTCAGAATTCCTCGCAGAAATCGGAAAGAAGAGGACGATCAGAAGAGCACGCCAAGTCCAAAGACAAGGAACCTGCTCAACAAAAAAAGAAATTACAATTTCCAAAAAAGAAGGTAGCCAGTATCAAGGTAGTTAACAATGCCGAGAATACTGAGGACACAACTGAAAAACGGAGAGTGGGCTCAGACAATGCTAGACAGCGCAGCAGAGGAGAGCATAGCTCGCAAAGTCCTTATGAATCATCTGGAGACAGTGGACACGAATGAATACCTTCAAGTGGAAACTGCAGACACCAGAGTTAGCAAGCCCCACAAGATATACGAGATAACATTACGTATAGAGGGAGATAAGACTATGAAAATAAGGGGACTATTTTGGGATAACCTCTCAAAGGGTTATGACATCCTTCTAGCTGAAAAAGACTGGCCACCAGAGTTTGTCAGGGAGTGCCCTCATGGCGAAGAAGTAATTATGCCTGCCTTCTCGAATCAAATACCGATTCATAATACACACTTGCTAGAAAGTGGGCAGTGGCCTTAGCACCTGCTTTATATAAAAATCATGTAGGATGGGATGAGGATTCTCCTCACAAAATCCAGTTAAAAACACAACCTACTGCACAAAGGCAGTACCCAATTAAGCAAGAAGCTAAAAAACAAGTAAATGAAATACTAGATCATCTAGAATACCAGGGGGTGATTGAAACTTGCACCTCACAAATGAACAATCCTTTGTTTCCGGTCTCCAAACCAGACAATTCATATCGTCTAGTTTTGGATTACCGACACCTTAACACATGTTGCAAAACCTTTGCAGTGCAAAACTCACACAGTGCTGCACTAATGAATAACATAGTGCGCAAAAAATACAAAACAACCCTGGACATCTCCAATGGATTCTTTTGTCAAAACATAGCACCAGAGAGCAGATATTTAACTGCATTCTCAGTAAATGGCACTCAAAAACAATTCTGTCGGTTAGCCCAGGGGTACAAGAACAGCCCGGGGGTATTCTCAGCGAGAGTAACAGAATTACTACAACTATATGATGATGAAGCATTATCCTACGTCGATGACATTTACTTAACAGATGATGACTTGGAGACTCACTTGAAAAGGGTGAACACCATAATACTTGGGTTCGCTGCAGAGGGTTACAAATTCAACTTTAAAAAGTCCAGAATTGCCCATCTGACGGTCCTATTCTTAGGATATGAGTTATCAAGTGAAGGCAAAAGCCTGGCTGACAATTTCCTAGAGAAATGTGCCGTAATCCAAGCTCCTAAAACACTAAAAAACCTACAGTCGATTCTAGGTTTCCTAAATTTCGGAAGAACATACATTGCAAATTACGCAGAAAGGGTCAAACCCCTTTATGATCTAATTAAACCAGACTTTAAAAGATCCAGTTGGACTCAAACACACACAGAAATTTTGAGATCCTTACAAACAGACATGCTAATTAAAACAAAATTAGAAACACGTGATAACACACGCAACCTTGTGATCCGAGTCATCCCAGGGAGATGCGGATTCACATACCTGACCTCTAATGAGGGAGAAAAGGTACCAATTGCATTTAAATCACACTTGTACACTAAGGCTGAAATGAAATTTAGCCCAACGGAAAAAATTCTTACAGCAACAAAGACAGCTATAGCAAAAGAACGAGCCCTGGCACAAGGTAAACGAATAGTAATCGTGACACCAATACCAGCCTTAGAGGCGGTAACAAAGGCAAGCATTCCAAATGCTAAAGCACTCCATCCGAGATGGATACAATGGGCTAACTCTCTTGCTGCAACAGACGTGGTGTACGAATTTGATCCTTACTTAAAAACACAAGAATTTCTCCAATATGAATTTGAATGTCCTCCGCCAACCGAAATTCTGCCTCTAGATCACTACGGCTGTATAATATATACAGACGGATCAGCACAACCCGCAGTAGGGGGTAAACAAGCTTACAGTGCTGCGTGCGCGATTGTTAAAGGTCGTTGGCACGAAGGGAAATTTAAACCAACCCTCACTAAAACACAATCCCTAGGAGATTGTACAGCTCAGCGAGCTGAACTACTAGCATTCAAGATGGCGCTTGAAAATACCGATCGAGAATTCCCCACACTCATAGTGTGCGATTCGTATTATTGCGTTCAATCTTATAATGAATACTTGCAGATCTGGCTTCAGAACGGATTCAGGGATGCGAAAGGTGGCACAATCAAGCATAAAATGCTCTGGGAACAAGTAGCTCTTTTACAAAAAGAACTACCAAAGACTCACGTGATACATACACTGAGTCATCAACGTGATGGCGTTCACGTTGCAGGGAATTCATTGGCTGATGAGGCCGCGAAGGCAGCTGTGCAAACGGCTTCCGTAGCTGCCGTCACCCGGTCAAAAACAAAAATAGACAGCGAAATTTTACAAGCTGTCAGCGCTTCAGAAAAGGATTCGATAGAACCACTCCCTAAAGGCTTTCCAGTAAAATACTCATACATAACTGATGCAAACAATGTTCCCTTTGCTCGAATCCCTGGAGTGGGGGATAGGGCAATTCCAAACATGGAACATAGGTTAGGACTAATAATAGCGGCACACGAAGGGCTTGCTTCTATTCATGCTGGCGTCTCAGCCACAGTATCATTATTAAAACAGAGATACTGGTGGCCACAAATGAGAAGACAAACGAGGAACTATGTTCTAGCATGTGAAATATGTCAAAAAATGAAAGTATCAACGGTGAGACGTCCAGCACAGACCCCCCTTCTAATCTCGGATAAACCATTAGCCTGTGTTTATCTAGACCACTGCGGTCCCTTACAAAGGGATGGTAACTATAAATATATCTTGGTCGCAGTGGATTCATGCACGAGATTCATATGGATGTGGCCCCAGCGAACGGCTGACGCCAGAACTGTTATAAAAGATTTGCGAGTCTTTATCGGCACATACGCAATTGGCATGCTGCATTCGGACAATGGTCCTGCTTTTAGCTCTCGGTCTTATAAGGAGGCCATGGGCGTGCAATTGCGGTACTCTTGTCCATTTCACCCTGAGGGGAACGGAATTGTTGAAAGAAAAAACCGTGACATAAAGCAATCTATAACGGCAAAGGTATTAGGTTCGGGAGCTGGGTGGGTCAAACATCTAATAAGTGTCCAACGTAGTCTAAATAACTTGCCAAGAAATTCTCTGAAGGGATTCAGTCCGTACGAATTATTATTCGGAACTAGGATGTTGATCTCTGACCTTGATAGTCAGACTTCAGTGGTAATAGAAAAAAGCTTTGATGTCAAAGACCGTTTGGCTATTTTGCAGGACTTAAACAAAACAAGAAAAGACCTGAGCAACATACAGTTGAAACAACAGCCAACAACCACTGAAGAATCACCACCTGTCCCGGCAAGACCTGTCTGGATTCCAAAAGTCGGGGATCTAGTCAGGGAAAAGATCGCGGTAAAGAAGGAATTTGGGCCTTCCTACAGAAAAGCAGTTCCTGTCTTGTCTGTCAACGGGACAAGATCAGTTGTACTACCGCCACTTGCTGGAAAAAAGGAGAACCGAGTTGTATCCATCGACCTGGTAAAACCCACAACATGTGGCCGATAACAAACAGTAGGCCAAGTGGACTCCCAATAAGTAGCAGAACACCAAGGTTTGCTACCAGTACAGAGGTCCTAACAAAAAGGCTCATCACATTCGAAACGCCTAAAGAAGAACAAGAAGGACTATGCAACAATGCAATAGAACTCAGACCTCTTAAAACCCAAATAAAGACATTTAGCAGAGACACACCAATCTATACTGAAGTACCAAGTGAAAATGCAAAAAACAGAAATCCTGAACCAATTGGAACAATTGACAGAACTGCATCCGGTTACTTCATCAACTTCGATGATTCCTCTGACGGCTTCAGTGAATCAAAGACACAGCCATCATCAAAATCCTTTAAAGACAAAGCTAAGGAACTTTTGAAACATCTGAAAGAAACATATCTGGTTTCTCCATGGATTGAATTTTGGGTGGGTTTTGGTGCATTTATCCTCATACTTTGGCTCATCATGGTATTTACTTTGGGACGCTTCATTGAGGGAAAATATGCTAAAATGGACACAGCAAGTCAGAACATCAACTTGATCCTCAAACCACACACATCTTCACACGTCGAGAAAAGAGAACTTTCTTCAGAACTTTCTTCAGCCAACCTCACAGCCAATCCTATACCTGGTGGGGTAGCCTGGGACAACACTGACTATGAAATTTATGGTCCGGTCGAGATCCTGAAATATCCACACCAAATCAAGATCTCCTTGAGTGACTTTGCAAAACCAAACTCATTTGCTGATGATTGGGACTTCGAAAGTATTAACAACATGATGTCTGACTTAGTAATGTCTGCTAAATTTACAAAACATGATTATTTGCAAGGTTCTACAAATTATGATAGTATGTATTGCTATAACCATTATGGTAACCATTTTTTACATAAATCTGCACAACCTAGAAATGTTTTAAATTATAATCAATGGGAACATTGTGCTACACCTCCAAAAGGAAGCTCTAGAACCGTATATGACAAATATTCATATTTTTCAGGTTTTAACATAAGTAATGCTGAAACATTTTATTTTAAATTGTCAAACAAGACAGGGATGAAAACCATGATAACCAACACAAAATTGATATATTCAGATTCATTCTTTGAAAAAATGAATACATTTGGATTTGATTATTGGGACAAAAATGTTGATTTGAAAAGTGTTTGGGGTACAAAAGAATGGCAAGTACAGGGTTTAGAAGCTTTGTTTAGAGCCTGCATGATCCCAGAACAAATGATATTTTTAAATGACACTGTTCAACAAACCACCTGTCTTGGCTTAGCCAAAATCAAAGATTTAATTAAACCGTCTATTCCGAAGCCAACAATGTTTAGCAATAGCTCTGATACAGATGAAGAGATAGACGTAAACCATATATTAAACCAAAACAGAACACATCCTGATTGGAAACAATGGTTGATCTGGCCCACAGATACAAATTACTGTCAAGATAGATTCCTGAATAAAACACAGGGTTTCAAAATGACCAGGCCAGACCCTAGATATCCCCAAAGACATCACCCAGGGATAATAACAACCTACAGTGTGGGCAAATTATGCCTTCAATGGCTACAGACTTCCACACTGCCTGAAATTAAGCAACACCTAACTTTACTTACTGATGGTGCTGACTTGCGTGATTTCATACTGGGACCACGCAAACAGCGTCAAAAGCGTTTCATAGCAGCCTCTGTATATGCAGCATACAATGAGGCCTGGAAGGTTACTCAAATTGAGACAGCAGGAAGAATACGGGAAATTGACCGTATCAATTTGGAAAAATCACTTTCTGTAGTGGACAATGGGTTAATGACTCTGTCCTCCAGAATTTTTTCATTGGACAGCATTGTGTCTTCAGCAATCGATATATTATCGCAAGACTTACTGTTATTACAACATGGTCAGTCACAATTGCGTTCCATTGTACAGCTTGGCTGGACGTTACAAAATCTGCGTTCAGGCTATGTGCCTTGGCGTTTAATCAACACAACGTCACTATTCCAAATCTTTAACCTTACTGATAGACAAATCGGTATGGCGCAAAAGGGTGCTGATTATACAATCTTGAGCATTGAAAAACTAGAAAGATTACCAATGACAATGTCAGAACGACCTGTCAGTGAATGGATAATCCACGGAATCATAAATATTCCAATCTCAACCTTCAGGTTTCAATACTGCCAAAAATATATACAGGCTGGCATGTACGAGAAATTGGGAAAGGGGTACCTTAAAACAACTTGGAACCTGCCCTATTCACATGCATGTGTCAGTAATAAAGGACAGAAAGTGTTTCTTAGTGGCAACAATTGTGCTATGTCGCTAAGCGGCACACTTCTGTGTAACGGAATTAGTTTGCATGGAGCCTGTGAAGGGAATTCATACAACCTTTCATGTCACCAGCAAGGCGCACCTGCAACTGAAATAGAACCATTGTTTCAAAGACTCTATAATGGGAGTTACATTCTTATTGTAGACCGCAGATGTTGTAGTCTTATGCCCGGGACTCCTTATCTAGTCACTACGACGGCGAAGGTCAAGTGCTGTGGACGCTCTTTATTCCCCAGCTCCTTTCCAGACAGGGAGGCAAGGGCATGGCCCAGTTTGAAAATTACTTCTATTCGAATAGATGCTTTAAGCAGAATGAAAACAGTGCTTCTTCAGACGCCTACAAGGCTCACGTCATCAAAAGAAACGTATGATCTACAAGTCGCAAGAACTACTGCAGAGATACATACATTATTATCAACTAATTCCCCCGTACATTTCGCGGAAATCCTAAGCGAAATCTTAAATATTTCTGATACCACTGGGGTCTCAAAGGTATTTAAGACAGTATTTTCGATGGCATTAACACCATTCAAAGCCATACTGGGTATTTTTCCAGATTTCGTCCATTCGATTTTTGGCGGACTTCCCCTGATCCTAGGACTAATTGCCGGAATCCTATTCCTAGTCCTTATTTTTCGTTATGGCAACCCATGTCACAGATCAAACTCTCGCGACAATGGAAGATACGATCCTAGCCATTGGATACCGGGACCGGATATCAAAAATCCTGGGACTCTCCCGGCTTAGAGACCTGAACATGACTTGGTTTCTATCATTTCGACCAATGTGGCAAAGGTGTGTTTTACCTGTACTAAGGTGTCTGCTATGCGGAGAAGAATGCGTGTTAGACACCTGTCTGACGCTACAATCGGATGCGCCAGTGGATGCAGATACACTGTTGGTTCCTACCAAGGTTCACGCTTTGTGCTGCCCTCAAAGGCTGCCAATCCTGATGACGGCATTCCTGGAATCTTCACCACTGCGATTGAAGAGTAGTGAAGTTCAAGATGAAAGCAGCATCGAACAGGTACGACCTTCTGTCAGCAATGCGAATCAGAATGTCAATGGAGACAATCATGCGCACGAATGCATGGTTACCCCTATTTCCGACTTAGTGGAACTTTCCCATGAAGCTGTTGACAGTTTTTTCGAAAGCCTGAATGATATGATGTTCTCTCCAGAACAGAAATAGAGACTTTTGAGTAAACTCGCACACGGCGTTCCCTGAATTCGGCCTTCAACTTTAAAAATAAAGTCACATGAACAATTTCACTCCAGCTCACGGACATCAATATTTTTCAGCAAGCCCCTTAAAATATTTTTCTACATATTTTTTCCCCGGGACACTGATCTTCTGCTTAAAGTAAGAAACTATTCCTAGAGAACTAACATTTCTATTTTTAGATACTTTATAGACTTTAGCTGCTCGCTGGGATGTTCACAAATATTTTATTATGTGATGAAATGGTCTCGAACTTCCTTTCTGTATAGCCATATTAAGAGCCATTTCATGTGTATTTCTCATATACCAATAAGCAATAATGCATAAAAATGCGTGTTTACTTTTGCATTTAATTCATAGCTTAAGTGCATACAATATATATGACTGCAATTTTTCAGTATATTTGAAAATTTCGAAATGCATTTATGTATTTTGGGGTGGTAAGGTATACACTATACTCTGTAGTATGTTGTACTATGTTATACTATGCATAGATTAGTAGATATGACCATAGTTAGCGTGGAGTGGGTGTCGTGTATTTCTATAGGTTCTGAATCAGTCCCCCTATTCCTGACCCTATTCTGGTTAAACTAACTATCAAGTTAACTAACAGTCAGCCCATGAGGCAAGAAAACCCCCATGATGCAGATACCGTTATCTGACGCAGTCACACTACGGCACAGGAACGTGTTATCTGATTAGGTCATAACGCTTGAGATCTAATTAGACAAGCGACATTCCTCCAGCCCCTGATAAGGCATACGACGTTCTCATAACAAATCAAACCTATGACAACCTGGATAATCCGTGCGGCCATTGTTTTGATTTCACAGAGAACTTTAGTAAAGAATGTGCTAACGAGCAAGTCGTATGACATCTTTATTGACGTATCTATGTCCATCCTTACGTCAATCTCGGCACCTTTAAGGTATAAATATTGCCGACCTTGCCCTATGCAAACACACGCGTGGTGACAAGACGGAGCAGCCATACTTGCCGAAGCCGAGAGCAGAAGCAGACCCCGCTGGCAGCAGCCCCGCCTTCCTGACGCGCTGAGAGACGCGCTGCTATCTCAAGCCGAGAGACCCAGCACCGGCGTTTCTGGGCAGCCCTCGCAGGCAGCCTGGAATATCGAGAGCAGAGAAAGAGATACTATTCCTCATCCATCCTAAATTCCAGGTACAGAACTGAATAACCCCTCACAGAGAATTCTTTAGTTATTCACTTGGCAAAAACAAACTTAACTTAAACTGTAACTTTCTATTCCCGCCCACGCATTAGACTTAGGTCAGGTACACGGGGTAGGCGTATTTAGAAACACCAGTTGAGCACGTTTAGTCAAAATGTATATGTGTATGTAAATATATTTTAATCATTTTAAACATCATATGGCTCAGAAACCATATCAATGTTTTTACAGTATTATTTTATACTATTGCTTTTAATGTATGCACTTTACTTAACTATAAGTATTGCAATAATATCGATCCATTTCTCATGTATGAGAAAAGAGACTGATCAATAAATAACACCTTTTTATTGAACACGCCCGTCTCTTCCTTTTCTCTACATTCTGATGAGACTAAGAATGCACGTACTGACTGAGTAAAATAATTGCCTTGTGCTCACACGACTCTCGAGATTGACTCTTGATTAGGGGAGAGCAAAGTTGTCATGTTCTATGGTTGTCAGAAACTAAATCCCTTCTTGTCTAATCAGGGGAGTTAATTCCTTCCTTGAACATTCGAGAAAGTTTCTAGCGAACTCTGAGCTTAGCTGGCAAACCCAAAAATTAAGTCTAGTATCGACAGTAGTAGACCTAGTTAACGTCTGGCCTAGGCCTTTACTGCTGTAGGTACTATTCCAATGCGCAGAGCCTATTGGGAAAATAGGAGCTACACTACACAGTGTTAAATGTCGAAAAGAGGACTGTCAAATGGTTTATTGTTACATGACACATCGCTGTAACTTGTTAAAATGTAAAATGCCAATAAAAAGAACTTTAACAAAAACAAAGAAGGTCTCACCCACTTGTAATCAATGGGCTCTATAGCTGGTCTGCAGAGGCTGTCAATTTAATTTTCTTAGGTAATCTTGGGCCTAGTGTAGCCTGGAGCATTTCTAACTCGCATTTTATTAGATTCTGTTCTAATTCAGCGGATGTGGTCTTGTATTTCCTTAATTAAGTGACAGCAGTAAAATGTACTGATCGTTAAATTCTCTTAATTCATTTTTAGGGCATGATTTGGTTAATGAGGCAAATGTGGCCAAATATCATTTGATATATATCTACTATTTCAGCTTATTAAGGTTACCACGCTCTAGAGTCTGGAGTTTTATATTAAGGGATGTGTCTAAGAATGCGGGGAGGTCACAAGTGGGATTTAATAGATATTTCGGAAGTGAGAGGCATGTGGACTAAAGATGGAGTGGTAACCTTCGCAGCACCGCAGAAAGACAATCAGCTTGCTTAAGCTGAAACTTTTAGATACTTACAAATTAGCCATGCCCTAAAAACAGCAATACCGAAGGGCGGCCGCTACCCGAAGCATCCCCCCTTGAAGACTGATTACTGTTGGACCCTATGCCCAAGAAAGCTATCTCACTAACATACAAAAAACTGTTTAACAATCGACCAGATCCACTGATACGTTTAAGGCAACAATGGGAGATAGATTTGGGTGACCTAGAGGACGATGATTGGCGAGATGCACTCGCCTCACCCCGGGAAATCTCTATTTCCATGAGACTTAGACAAATCCAGCTCAAAACCCTGCACCAAGTCTACCTATCAGTGATAGTCATGGCTAAGATGATGAGGAGAGATGAGACACATTGCTTAAGAAATTGCTCCCATGAGGGAACCTTCTTTCACACTATATGGGAATTTCCAGTCATTCAAACATTCTGGGCAGCGGTCACATCAAAAATGGAAAGGGCAGGGGGAAAAACACTCAACGCCACCCCGAAACTCTGTTTCTTAAACATATGAGAAGCTATCGACCTAGCACAAACTGAAGAATCATGGGCATCGTTGGGATGGGCTCTCGCAAAACGGAATATAGCTAAAAAATGGGGAACAGTGGAACCGCCAAAAGTAAAAGGCTGGGTGGCGGACATGGACAGGGATATGATAGCGGAGAAAGACGTCATTAAAAACAGGGGATGCCCCAAAAAATGCGATTGGAAATGGGCGGTATGGAATTCACATAGAGGCTATATCTTCTTGTCCCCAGCGGCAGAGTTAGACAGGAGAGAGGCAAGGTTGGTAGACTTACCAAATGAAACGGGGTAGGCACACATTATTGGAAATGTCTCCAATTGTAAAAGTAAACGTATGGAATGCCAGTGTTGTAACCTACCAATGTCAAGCTAATATCTGTTTAGCTGTCTCTTTTGCTGTTTTGTTAAAGAGTTAAAAAAGAAAAAATGCGTGGTGGTCCTGAAACTGGGATTGTTCTCTGGAACACTTGTCTGAAGAAGCTCATTATGCTTCTTTTCCTAATCTCCTGTCATAGGCTACAACGGTATTTGGATGGGAAACTTGATATTTCTTATCCAAACAGGGTTGATTCCTGAAATTGGCAGCATCTAACAAGATAGTGTTTATGGGGAGTTTGCTTAAAAATCCCAGAGTTTGAGGTTAATAGCTTGAAAAAGTACAAAGGTGTGCCCAGAGTGAGCTGGACTCCTCACTCTCCATTGAATTCTCCCACTGAGGTTAGGTTGGTGCAGTGCATTTTGTCAAAAATTTGTTTTTTTGTGTTTAGTAAGGCTTTTCTGGCAGGGGAGCTGTAGGAAAGTAGGTTATGCTATCATGGTTACCCCACTTTGTTGCCTGGTGTGATGCGGTTTGTAACTTGTCTTACTGGAATCCTTCTAATCAGGACTCCAGTCTCTGTGCTTTCAGCAGTGGAGGGTGGTCGGGGGTAACAGACATCAGGGGGAGGGTGGGCAGGGGTAACACAGGCAGCAGGGTAGGGCTGGCAGGCGGAAACAGAGAGCAGGGGGAGGGCTGGCAGGGGGCAACACAGTCAGCAGGAGGAGGGTGGTCGGGTGTAACACAGACCGCAGTGGGCGGGGGTAACACAGACAGCAGAGGGAGGGCTGGCAGGGGCCAACACAGCAGTGGGCAGGGGGGGCAACACAGACAGGAGGGGGAGGGTGGGCAGGGGGTTAACACAGACAGAACCCTCCCTTGTTGGTCGCGCCCGCCCTCCCCCGTCTGTGCAAACCCTCCACCTGCCCTCCCTCGTCCCCGCTGCCTCTGCCCAAAATCCCTTGTTCATGGAGCTCCCTGGCACTCCATTGTTTGTCCGTATTGACAACTCTCACAACTTGAAACCCTAATGCATTATAAATATACTTAATTTTGTTATTTGCGAATGCATTTAGGGAACCGCAATTTGCGATTACCTAAATGGTATTCTTGTAGCCATCGCACATTGCGATATTGCTGTAAGGAATCGCAAATTGCCACCAACTTCAAGTTGGTAGTAGTTTGCGATTTCCTAAACAAAAGCACTTTTTTGCTTTGTTCAAAGTGCCATGTGGCACACATACATGCCCTTAGGGCATGTATGTGCGCCACATATGCACACATGCACATTTCAGGGGTGCAACAGGGTGTCCTTTTGGAAATTACATGTACAATTTGCGAGTACCTATTGGGTACTCACAAATTGCTTATGCAATTCACAATCATTCCTATGGGCCTCTTGGCCCATAGAAATGAATGGGAAGGGATTTCCTAATTGCGAAATGCAATTTGCGATTCGCAAATTAGGAATATGTAGGAATCGCAATTATTATTGCGAATACTACGTACATAGTAATTTGCGAGTCCTTAACAGCTATTTGCAAAAATCTTTCATACATATGCCCCTAAGCACCTAGGTTGAATATGTACAGCCCCTTTTTTTTTGTTACCCTTCTGCCAATTGCATTACTAAGCAGTACATTAAGGATAATAAAAATGATAAACCCTATTTCTAAAATAATTTCACTAGTAGAACAGAATACACTGAAAAGTGACATCCTGACAACAGGAAATGCTTATAAACACTTCACTTTTGCATTCTAAAAAAGTAAGTTGAAAATATTTCAACTATGTCGTACAAAAATCATTGTTATCATAATTGTTTTGAAAGAATAGTTAACGTTTTATGATCAGAATTCAGTAGCTAACTGCAGTATGTAAAAAAACATTTAAGGCACTTCAAATGTGTTTTAACATACCGATTATTTTGAAAATTGAAGTCCAGCCAGGCTAATTTCTAAATAAGTCTTCAGAGATCTATCATTTTTTGTTGGAAATGTGAATTGTGAGCTAATTATATTGTGGCATTGTTTTACCATTTTAGTGTCTCCATTTGCAATGATAGCGTATCTCTCCCTGGACAGTTCCCTGATGTCAGCAAATCTCCCCTCGGTGTCAATCTGCATCGGATTTACAAGAGCATTTAGAACAGTAAGTAATGACTTGAGCTCCTTGTGTTTCTTGTATTTGACTGTGGTCTAAAGATGTTGGCAGAACAAAGAATATAAACATAACGAAAAACACTGTTTGTTCAATAATTACATAAACGACAGTCGTGCAGTAGACGAGTAGTTTGTAAATGTGACATAAAATTTCATTAAGTACACAAGCCAAAGTCTGATTTGCGGGGCGGCCTTTTCGCTAATTGAACTGGACTACTGTACAGTATGTTAATTCTAGTATCTTCGTTTCAACTGTCTATGGTATTGGTCTACACGTATTTTTCCTTCACTGTTGTCAAACTGCCATGAACGGCAGTCCCATAAGAATTCCTGTCTTGTGGTTATCTGGTTTGTGTTAGAAGCAACAATTAATTAACAAAAGCCATCCAGTAAGCAAGATTTTCTCCACTCCGATTTCATATTTATTCGCGCTCTGCTGTGATATGACTTGGATTGGTAGGGTTTGGGCTTCCTTCAGCAAATACAGTTATGCCTTCTTTTGCTTACTCCCTTATATTTCAAAAAAAGAAAATTGTTTAAGACATGCCTCCATTTCTACTATCTCACTGTGTCGCCATGGAGGCTTGTGTCACCGACACGATCTGTAACATCTGATAAATAATCTCCTCAAGAGCACCCTTTACTGCTTTCTACAACTCTGCCACCCTGGCCTTGTCTGTGAGCATATTATCAATTTTATTGTTTGTTAATCTGATCGAGACTTGTAGCTTCAGATTCCTTACCGTTGAATTTCCCAGGCGTCAGACTGGAATCGGAAACTTTTTGCGTGAACACTGATTTGTTTTCTCCAGTGCCATTATTTAAAACCTTTCTCACATAGGATTGGGTCCAGTGCAACACAGCTTTCATGCCTGATCTACAGGTCCTGCACAAGTCTCAGTGGCAGAATTAATTAGTTTATCAGGAGCCAAGTTTGTCACCCTAGTAAACCAACTTTCCTCATGTGGCCTCTTTAAAGGGGGAAGGGGGCCGTGACTAAGCCAACCAACATGGCGGACACACATCTCTAGTGCTCTGATAACCTGCCCGACAATCCCAACCCATCCGGCCTGGTGGCGAGACAGAGAAACTGCCCAGTGATGCGGATAACTTTCTAACTGCCATCCCCATCTCCCTGCTGAGTTGGGAGTGAATGTTGATTGCATGAGGCTGTCTTAGTATATGGTGCTCACTTATGTAAGTGTAGCACCCTGCACTAATACAGACAACCCTTACGGTGATTTTAGTGGTCTTAGACAACCTTAGAAAACCCTCTAAGTGGTAGCTGTGGAGAGCAGCCTTCAGGGTTATTCCAGAAGGAGTGTAAAGCAGCTTGTTTTACCAGCACTTAATCTTACCGTATGAGTTAAGTAAAAAAGAACCACACTGTGTAGTTATAAAAAATATGTATTTATTATTATCACTGACTAACACAATGTAGTATCTCCTACACGGAGATATAAACAGAATACACATACTACTTGTCAATAGAATAAGTAAATAGCACAGAATACACAGTGGTCTCCAGGGAAAGACTAAACCATACACTAAAATAGTGGGATGCGAACCACAACTTAAGTCCGGACTGGACCCAAAAGACGTAGAAGAGTCGGGGACCCAAGGAACCACTTAAGGTGAGTATCTAGGAACCCCACAGAGGAGGTGTGCAGAGTGGGAACACAACCACGTACTCAATAGAAGTCGACAGGTAAGTCGCAGTTGCAATTTTAAAGAAGAACCCTTCCCAGTGGACCTGAAGAAACCCAGTGGAAGATAAAGGGTTGAAGAGTCACCCCACCCATGTATACCATAGGAACCAGGATACCTACACCAGGGAAGCCGAGTACATAGGTGCGAAGTGACGTCGGACACTGCCGTGGACCACAATGGAGGACTTCAGGAAAGTTGCCACTGGCAAAGAGGGTGAAAGAGTCCGGTGGAACCCAAAGGTGGATTCAAGATGAGTGGTACCTGCAAGCAGAGGGGACAGAGTCTATGCCACTCAGGAGTGACCAAGAGACATGGGAGATGAATACCCACCGATGTCGGAGATGCAGGAGAGTTTGACGATGCCCTTGAAGTTTCAGCTGTGCGGACCAGGTGACGCTGTAGAAGACCAGGAGCCATTTACGAGATTTCCCACGTCTGATGTCGAGAATTTAGGGAGTCAGTGTCTGGCAGGAGCACCAACAAGCCTTTGCAGCGGCAAACAACGTAGTTGACGGAAAAGGTGCAGTGTCTGGACCAGCAAGGTCCAAGTGACTCACCATGAGCAGGTAAGTCAGAGCAGGCCCCGAGCAAGCAGGGTAGCCCACTGGAGCCAAAGAAGACCATCAAGAGGACCCACATGCTGGAGGCACATGAGTTGCAAGAGGACGTCAAGCAGTTTGCCAAAGGATGAAGGCCCACTGTGCAAAGGATGCGATGCAGACAAAGTTCTTGGCAGAATGATATCTAGAGGCTGGAGCTTCTTGGATCCCGAAGATCTCTGGAGGAGAGAGTCAACAAGCCTTGGCAACGGCAAGTCGATGCACTGCACAGGGGTACTGCTCTAGTGGTTCTGACGAGGTATACTCATCTCCAACTTACTATGAAGAGAGTGCAGGCCTCGAGGGAGTTGCAGAACCACCACCTGTGTTGCTGAACCTTTCAGAGTCTGTAAGAGTTCAGGAACAGCAGACTGGTCAGTTTGGTTGTGGTGCCTGCAGATGCAGGAAAGTAACTCCTTCACTCCAAGGGAGATTCTTTCGGGTGTCTGTCCACCAGCTTTGTGAAGAACCTGTATGGAGCACAGGCACAGACCTTGCAGGAAACTTCCATGACAATGAGACCAGGAGCAGCAGGAGTCTTCCCAGTTGCAGTCTCGGTTCCCAAAGCGAAGTCCAGCGATGTCCAGAGTGCCCAGACGGTCGAAGTTGAAGTGGTGTTGGATCCGAATCTTGTCGCAACAACAACGAATCTAGAGACCCACCCACAGGTAAGCCCTTAAGTACCCAAAGCAAAGGGTTGCGACAATTCAGGGGTCCCTCCCACAGGAGGGTCAGGATACTGCCATGTCCTATGTACAGTTTCACGCCAGAGCAGGAGCCTATGGCTCCCTGAACTGGTTTGAACTGGAGTATGCAAGGAGGGCATGAGGTGTGCTCTTCAAGGAGTCTCTGTGGCGCTGGCAAGCGCCCCCATCCTTTCCCAATACACTAAGTCCTGTCTGGGAGCTGGTCACACTTCCCTGCAACAGGAAACCTATTGTCCTGCCTTTCCCTGCTTGAGCTTGGCTCAGCAGTGGGAGGGTAGAATTGAGTCTCTGGTCAGCAGCAGCCATAGTTTGCTGCCTGGGTCTAGAAGACTGGTACACTGAGGGCCTCCTGGAGGAGATTTACAGTGCATGGAATCATACCGCTGTGGGGGTATAATTCCAACATGTTTGATAACAAACACGACGCAGCCATTTTTTTAGATGGTCATCGCATAATGACACATGGCCACTCTATGTATCGTAATGGCTGATGCACTTGCAACCTGGAAGAGAGGGCTCCGAAGGTTGTAGGGGTGTTCTGTTCATGCAGGGGCACTCTCACATTTAGAACCTAGCACCCTTCCTTCAGGATTGAAAGGCCTGCCTTAGGGGTGACTTATAGGTTTTAAGCGCAGTGACCTCAGATATAAGGGAACTTATATCGGTTGTAAGTGGTGCTAGCACCAGCTTACACTGGCTGCAGCGGCAGGCCTTTAGTCACATATTGTGTGGTCTCTCATGGGTAGCCTAATACATGCTGCAGCCCATGGGAGACCCAAGCGACTCACTACGAGAATTACTGATGAATACATAAAAAAACTGAGTGCACACCAGTTAACCGTGAATTTAGATAACCTAGCACCAGAAGAGGGCATAACCTGGTATGAGGATACAATAAGGCAACTGGTGGAATGCCTTAGGATAAAATTAAAGCACGGTAAACATAAATCAGTAAATAATGCGAAATCATACCCCAATAATAACAAACATTGGTTTGATGATGAATGCCGGAAAATAAAGGCCGGTATTAGAAAACAGGAGAGACGCCTAAGAGGTCATTATAGTGATGATGCGGCAATAGAACTTAGGAAACTAAAGATATAATATAAGGCCACTATTAGAGATTAAAAAAGAACTTTTAAGGATAAATGTTGGGGGAATCTACTTGAGGCAATTGAAGAAAAAAATGTGAGAGGCTTTTGGAAGTTAATACAGGAATGCACGGGGAAAGTCTTAGGAACCTTACACTGCTCGGTGCGAGAGGACAAGTGGGTGACCTATCTGGAAGAAATCTACGGTAAATGGCCAAACAGGGAGGGAAGAACGGCTAATGTCTGGCCTGGAATAAGGGAAGAAATAAAAGTACAGTTCTCCCCAGATGCCACTAGAGGTATAATAAACAGATTAAACCTAACACGGGCAGCAGGCCCAGATAATTTACCAGCTATCATAATAAAAACGAACATAGAATGGTGGGCGGAGTTTTTCTCTAATATGTTCCAAGGGATTTTAAACACTGGCAATTTCCCAGAAAATTGGAAAGGGGCTATTGTCAGGCCAATACATAAAAAAGGCGATGTAAATTCCCCAAAAAATTACCGCCTAATAAACCTTCTGGACATAGTTGAAAAGGTTTTCTCTAAAGTAATTCTAGGTTTACTAAAGGAATGGGTGGATGACAAACCGATAGTACCACCAGAACAGGGGGGGTTCAAAGAAGGCCACTCAACGGTTGACCACTGCTTTGCCCTTTGGTCCACTGCACGGAAGTCGATTGATCAGAGGGGTAATTTATTCTGCTGTTTCGTGGACTTCCGTGCAGCTTTCGATCTGGTGGACATGGAGCAACTGTGGTCAACATTGGTAGGGTATGGAATACAGGGTAACCTGCTAGCCCTAATCCAAGCACTGCACACAGAAAATTGGGCACAGATAATTCTGGATAAGGAGGGAGGTTTGACGAAGAGAATCCCAATTGGGAACGGTCTAAGGCAGGGGTGTGTACTCACCCCCCTACTATTCTCCCTGTTCTTAGCAGACCTACCCTAAAAATTAAGAGAGGTTAGAGGGGCGAACCCGAAACTGGGAGGAAACCAGATATCGTGCCTCCTATATGCTGATGATCTGGTAATCATGGATCAGACGGAGATAGGCCTCCAAAGAAAATTAAATCGATTTAAAGATTACTGTACAAGTAAAAAACTAGTAGTAAACATGGAGAAGACAAAAATTGTATGCTTTGGAAGGAGGAAAACTAAGTTCTCTTGGTACCTGGGCACAGTATTGCTTGAGAGGGTAGCTGATTATAGATATTTGGGAATGTGGTTTTCTGGTACCCTGAAATGGTATACTCATTTACAAGCATTAAAAATGAGGGCATTGGCGTCTGTGAAAGGCTTAAAAAGATTCAATAATACTTATGGAGAAATGTCGGATAGACCGGTCCTAAAAGCCTACCAAGCAATGGTGCCCCCACAATTTTTGTATGGAGCCGAGGTTATTTACATAAGTGGTAAGACCTCCTGGGATAGAGAGGAGGGAAATATACTAAAAAGCTTATTCGTGCTGCCTAAATCATCTATGGTACAGGCGGCAAGACTTGAGCTGGGAATCACCTTGTGGGCGATAACTGCTTGTATGGCCCTTGTACGATTCTGGCAGCGATTGGGAGCAGAGGAGCTTTTCAAAATCTCCCAGTGGGCCAAAGAGGAAATTGCCACGAGCGAGCTACCCTGGGCAAAAGAGACTAGAGTATCAATAAGTAATGCATATAGGGTGCTCGATCTGAAGGAAGGTTCGCTGCAAGACCACATAATAATAGGTAAGAAAGAACTAAGGCTTCAAGGGACTGATATGTCCCGTACCTATGACCGGGAGTACCTTTTACAAAAAGCTCGGTAGCCCACATGACATCGGCCTGGGAGCTCGACCAACATTTTCCCTATGTGGACCGGCTACCAAGTCATAGCTTAAGGCGGGAAGTCCAAACAATGCGAATTGGAATAAACCCATGTTACGCCAATAATGGAGTTCGGAACCAAATGATAGGATGTAATGGTAATTGCACTAGCACTTTAGGTACTACTTGCAATATTTTACATATTTTACTAGACTGTATGTGGTTTTTAGATATACGAAAGGAGTTTTTATGTCCGATTTTTTAAAATTTATAATATTACGAACAGGATGCAAGGTGTTAATCTTTTGGTGGAAATGGGGAATTTAGATATAGCCTGTGCTGTGGGGAAATATATGAATAAAGTCAAGGTGTTCCTCAAGTGCACAGAGTAAGCACAAATAATGCTACTCCTCGGCATTATATAAGGGTGGAACAATTAGTGTTTACAGTAGTAAGTGCTGCATGATTAAGGAGGTGTTGTATAGGCATGAATTAAGTGATTTTAATAATCTAACTGTTATAATACACCGATTTTAAAAATGAAAGTCAAACTATATGTACATTGAGAAGTAATATGTTTCGTGATACCGCTGTGTTATGTTTTTGCTGTTTTTTCATTAGGATAAGAGGTAAATTGTACTTTTATGGTTGTAACAAACCAAATAAAGTTTGTTTTGACTGACTGACCATGGGAGACCCCTGATGTACCTATGCCCTGGGTACCTTAGTACCATATACTAGGGACTTACAAGGGTACACCTGTAGCCCATCTGGGGTGTACCTAAGTACTCACCATGTCCCATTTAGGGAAGATGCACAAAGGCTGGGGTCCTGATTAGCAGGATCCCAGTAAGACTAGTCAGTAAAACATAGTGACACCAGCAAAAAGTGGGGGTGACCATGAAAGCGGATCCTACTTTTCTACACACCCCCGCCCCCAAACATAAGGACCTTGTCTTGCCCAGTTGAGTCTTCATTTTCTAAGTGGAAATACCTGGAGGGTCCATCTGCGTTGTCAAGTTTACTCCCAGGCCTATGTTCCACTGAAAAGTCCATCCCCTGTAGGGAAAAGGACCACCTCAAGAGTTTGGGGGTTTCACCCTTCATTTCTTTAAGCCATAGAGGGGCTTATGGCCTTTCTGAACAAGGAAGCGAATACCAAACAGGTATGGCCTTCGCTACTTCAAGGCCCAGAACACAGCAAAGGCCTCCCTTTGTATATCTGACCAACGATTCTCTCAGGGGGTCAACCTTCTGCTTATAAAACCTACTGGCTGGCTCTGGCCCTCTGCATTCAGTCATGACTAAAGAGCTCCTACCCCTATCGCAGATGCATCTGTCTGGACAATGAAAGTTTTGGAATAGACAGAACTTTCACAGTGCACACGGCATGCTTCAGGTCATCAAATGCGTTTTTACAGCTTACTGTCCACTGAACTTTCTTAGGTATTCTTTTGGAAGTGAGATCATTAAGGAGAGTCACAATGGACCCATATCCCTTAACAAACCTCCGGTAGCACCCAGTCAGGCCCAAGAAAGCTCTGACCTGAGTCTGGGTAGTGGGTTCAACCCAGTCCAGAATGGTCTGGATTTTGCTCTCCATTAGCTGCACTTGGCCTCCACCTATCAGGTGCCCCAAGTATACAACCTTGCTCTGCCCTATTTGGAACTTGGCCTTGATAGTGAGGCCTCCCTTCTACAGGGCCTCCAGAAAATGCCTGAGGTGGACCAGGTGGTCCTCTCATGTGGAGCTAAAGACAACATTATAATCTAGATATGCTGCACCATAGGCTTCCTGACCTGTTAGTACTCTATTCACCAACCTCTGAAAGGTGCAGGTGCATTTTGCAGACAAAAGGGCATCACAATAAATTGATAATGCCTACTTGGGGTTGAAATGCTGTTTTTGGCTTGGCATCCTCAACTAGTCTGATTTGCCAGTAGCCAGCAGTAAGGTAAAATGTTCTCAGATATTTGGCTGAGGCCAAAGTATCCATAAGGTCATCTGCCCTAGGAATAGGATGGGCATCAGTCATAGTGACTTGATTGAAATCCACACAAAACCTGCTCTCTTTTTTTCCACCCTTGGTGTGAGGTTTTGGCGCAAGGACTACTGGACTAATCCTGGGGCTATCTGAAGGCTCGATTACCCCCAACTCCAGCATCTTTTGGACCTTGGTCCTGATGCAGTCTCTTAAATGGTCAGGTTATCTGTACATTTTGTTCTTTACTGGCAGACTGTCATCTGTGTCCACTTCATGGGTACGCCAGGTGGTTTGACTGGGTGTCAGAGTAAACATGTGATTGTACTGATTGAGCACCCTCCTGCAATCAGCCTGCTGCTGGTCAGTGAGGCTGTCTGACAAGGCTATTCAACTACCAATCCACAGGGTTCTGTGAGAGGAGATCAGGGAGAGGGTCACTCTCTTCCTTCTGGCCCTCGTCATTGGTCATGAGCAAGCTCATGTAAGCCTTGTCCACAAACGGGTTTATGCGGTTCACATGTAGTGCCCTGTGGGGACTTATTGGAGTGCCTAGGTCCACCAGCTAGGTTACCTCGCCTTTCTTTTCAAGGATTGTGTGGGGGCCACTCCATTTGTCTTGGAGACCTGCTGGGGCCACAGGCTCCAATACCCACACTTTCTGGCCTGGCTGGTAAACAGCCAGGACAGCCTATCGGTCATGCCAAGCTTTCTGAAGCTCCTGGCTGGCCTCAAGGTATTTGCATGCCTTCTTCATATTCTCAGCCATGCGTGAACGCAGGCCAACTACATAGTTCACAATGTCCTATTTGAGAGGTTGCTCCCAGCCCTCCTTAACTAGACACAATGGACCCCTAACTGGATCCAAACTGGTGTTCAAATGGGCTGTAGCCCACCCCTTCTGAGGATACTCTGTAGGCAAAGAGAAGGCCGGGTAGTAAAACATCCCATTTTTGCCTGAGCTTTTCTGGGAGTCCCATGGCCATACCCTTTAGGGTATTTTTGAACTTTTCAACAAGCCCATTGCACTGTGAATGGTAGAGTGTGATAAACGTATACACCACACTCTTGCAGTGATCTAGCTAGACATGACAGTTGTACCTCTGTCTGACAAGACCTCCTTAGGAAACCCCACTCTGGAAAAGACTCCCAGAAGGGCCCTAGCCACCACAGGAGCTGTATTGTTCCTAAGTGGAATAGCTTCTGGATACCTAGTGGCAGGGTTCACAACCACTAGGATGTAACTGTGTCCAGATGCTGTTGGAGGGTTCAAGGGACCGACAATTTATATCGCTATCCCCTCAAAGGTAACTCCAACTACTGGAAATGGAATTAAGGGGGCCCTTGTAGTGCCATCTGACTTACCACTAGCTAGGCAAGTGACACAAGAGTGACACAACTCCTTGGTGTCTTCAGACATGTGGAGCCAGTAAAAATGATTGCTTTGCTCAAGATATCCTGCAAGGGGAATTTCGTGCTAGAGACAGAAGAAAGCCCCTGTATTTCTGAGGTATAACCAACCTCCTGGTGGCACCAGGCTTAGGGTCTCTACTTTAAGAAAACAGGAGCCCATCTTCCCAATAGATCTTATGGGACCCACTGACTTTTCCCTCCCGCTTCAGCTGCAGCGTGTTGTCTGAGCTGTTCGAGTGGGGGACAGGATTTCTGCTCTAGACTCAGGTTTGCCCTGGAAGGGCCCTCTGCCCCCAAGAACTCTGCCATGTCGGGTCCAAGTTTCTCTATCACAGTTCCTCCACAGGGGTTAGAATCATCTCCCTGGGAGTCTGGGAGGAGGATAATTACTTACTCTACCTGCTCCTTCTCTTAGGAGCTAGCTGGTCCATTCTTCCAGGATACAGAGCTCCCTCAGGTCCTAACTATTGGCCCGAGCCCTAGTAACATCAAATACCCTGGCAGAGATTCACATAATCTCTGCATGTGTCCTGAACTCCACTTCAGACCAGGATGAAGTTTCTAAATCATTGCCCAACAGACAGTCAACAGGTAGGTCTTGGAAAACCACAACTTATAGGGCCAGTTACCCCTCCCCTGGTGGGATTTACAACTGCCAAGGAATATTCAGTTCTGACATTGGTTACTTGGTAAAGTTTACCAAGTATGATTTGGTCAGGAGACACAAGTTCCTCTGTCACCATGTTTACACTGGCCCTTGTCCCTGTATGCCACAGCTTCCTGGCCATTAATCAGTGGCTGTTGCCTGTTCTTGCCCAAGTTAGTGGGGACTTACTCGTAAAGTGGCAAGTTACTTGCCTTTGTCACAGGCAAGGACAGTCTGAGTGGAAGTCCTGACCAGGCCAGAATCCACTTTAGAACCCCAGGTGAACCCTACTAATCCCTTAGGGACACTCCTAGTGATTGTACTAGTGCCAAGGGCGCTGGTTGCCTTAGAGGCAGTAGTAGTAGGTTATTTGGTGTTGGCTTTAGAGCAATTGGTATCTCTTGCTCTGTGGCCTTTCTCCTTACACAGATAACACCAAGGTTTCTTGCCATAAAAAGAGGGGTTTTGGGACCCAACCCCCAAAGGTGTGGTGTGACCACCACCTCATATTGTTCACCATAGCTACCCCCCTCCTCTAAAGATCTCAAACTTATGAAACTGACCAGAAATCTAAATCTCATCCCCCTGGGTTTACTGGAGTCTAAACTCCTAGATTAACTCCCTGCCCCAGTATTGGAACTTTCATAGATTCCCATGCTTTTGTATCATTCCCCGTGGTCGGAATGGGAGTCTCGGTAACAAAATAGCATAGCAGTAGGTACAAAAGAGAAAGAAAAAGGCATAGGCCTCATTCCCTTTTGTAGCATATCTGCCTCTTTTTGTAAAAGAGACCAAACTTAGGCATCAGCCAATCAGAAGAGCCTCACCCCATAGAACCCTCCTGAAGGAACCTCAGAGCCTCAGATTTTCTACCGCACGTTGTGCTTAGAGAGTCTCCTTTGAGCTCTGCTCAAACTCTTCTCTTCAGAAGTTTTCTTCAGGATTTCTCTTTCAGGATTGTTAGCTGTTCCTTCCAGGATGTCTGAAAAGGAAAGGAAGAAGGCCCCTTTTAAGCCATGTTCCACCTGTGGCAAGAAAAGGCTTTTTGTGGAGGATAAGCATAAGGATTGCATCTACTGCCTCTATCCTGACCATAAGGCTGCGGACTGCAAAATCTGCTGCACCTTTTCCACCAAGACCCTCCGGGATCGTTAGGGTAGGCTTCTGACCTGGCTCCAGAAGTTGAAGTCCAGAAAGGACACTGTCTCCAGTGACAGTGAGGACTCGTCATCTGCGTCATCTTCTAGAAGGTCAGTCAAAAGGGGTAGGGTTTCCCCTTCTCCTTCTGTGGAGCGTTCTTCTAAGGCCTCAAAAAAGACCCCCAGAGAGTCTGAGAGCCAAGGTCCAGGCGAATCTCCTCACCATGGTGAAAAGGGGAGGGTAGGACCATCTACACCTTCTGTGGGGATGAAGACTGATCAAGCCTTCAAAAAGCCCTCTTCCCAGTCTTCTAGAAAATCTGAAAGAAGTACCAAGTCATCGACGATGAAGGCGTCGTCGACGAAGGCCTCGTCGAAGGAATTGAAGCCTGCTCTTAAAATGGTACAGTCGACGAACGACGTCGACGGGATCGTCGACGGCAGTGATACCAGTGTGAACGAAGGCGCCGACGACGGCAGCGACGTCGACGGGGATGTCGACGACGACGACATCGACGAGGATGTCGACGACGGCAGTGACGATGAAGGGTTCGTCGACGGTGGGGACAACGACGGTGTCGTCGTCGAGGGCTACAACGACGGCATTGACGACGACTACGGCAGGAGTGCCGACTGTCTCGTCGTCGACGGCATTGACGACGACTACGGCAGGAGTGTCGACAGTCTCGTCGTCGACGGCATCGACGACGCCCATCTTGTCGTCGAGTGTTCTTTCGTTTACGACGTTTATTCCGTCAACGACGACGGCAATATTGACAACTCCATTGTCGACGGAATCGTCGAAGATTTTGTCGGCGGAAAAGAGGATTACCATCTCTATGACAAGGATCACACCGGACATGACATCTCCTAGGAGAGTTACCCCCTTGCCTCCAGCTCTGCTTTTAGAGGAGGATGACGATGAGTCAGAAGATGATGAACAGGACTCGTATGGCTATGGGAATAGTCCTTCCCAGCTTTTGATCAAATGTCAGGAGACAGATTCTGACGGAGAGTACAGCCAGGAATGTGGTCATCGCCATCATCGTTCTTCCCAGCCACAACCGTGCTCGAAACAGGACATGGTATCTGTCCCTTCATCATTATTGCAGGACCTTCACAATATGCTGCAAGACTATAAATCAAGATGTTCACAACCTGCTGCTGCTACTGTTCCAACTATGCAGGACTTGCCTGCCCCTGCGGCTCCGCCAATGGCTGCTCCTGAAATGCCATCTCAAGTACCATCTCGGCCACAGACTCCGGTTCCACAAGAGCCTTCGGTTCCATTGGACACCCATGATGATTCATCGGAGGACGATGAAAATTTTGATGAAAGGCCTGGTTAAGTGGTGGAATGGGATGAGTATGTCATTCCTGACCCAGCATCTCCGTGTCCGGATACGGTGGACTCCCCGCCAGCGAATATAGGGGGGTTTCACAAGCTAATGGAGAGAGCGGCTGGCAGATTCAAACTATATATGCCTTCTACTTCCACTGAGTGTTTTTTATATGATTTTAAAGAGCCTTATAGGAAGGTAACGAGAACCATCCCTATTGTTCAACATCTGTGGGATGAAGGCCTTAAGGCGATGAAAAATCCAGCGACGGTGGTCCCTGTACTACCGCGCCTCGACAAAAAATACAAAGCGCCTGAGGATGGTCCGGCGTCTTTGACGGGGCACCCGCGACCGGACTCGGTAATCTCACAAGCGGCACAGAGGAATTCTCGCAACCCCTCGGCTTCTTTGACGACTCCTCCGGATAAAGAGGGCAGGAGGCGGGATAACGCCGGAAAAAGATTTTCTTCAATGGCGAGTCTGTTGGTGAGAGCAGCTAATGCCTTGGCGATATTGGGCAGGTACGATCACCAACTTTGGTGTGATATCTCGCTGCACTTAGATTAACTTCCTCCGGAGTCCAAGACAGAGGCAAAAAAGATCTTGCAAGAAGGGGAAGCAACGTCAATGGAAGTCATAGACTGTGCCATGGATATTGCCACAACAGCTTTTCGTTCCTTGGCTGGAGCTGCAGTTCTTCGTCGCCAGGGGTGGCTTAAGGCAACCTGGTTCAGGCCCGAAATCCAAAATAAGATCTTGGATTTGCCCTATGATGGAGAAGCACTATTTGGTAAGCTGATTGATGACACCCTCCAAGAAATTAAGAAAGATACTGAGACTGCTAAGTCTCTGGGTACGCTTCAGTACCGCAAAGCTCCTTTTAGGGGTTTCAGGGGCAAGAGCAATTCCTACAGGGGCTCTTATCAACAGCAGAGGTACTCATCATATGGCTCAGGTTCACAGCAGTACCGTCAACGTACCAGCAAAGGCAGGGTCAGTCTTCAAATTACTCAAGGCCTAACAACAGAGAGAAGCAGGCTCGCCAAGGGCGTGATGCGTCCAAAAGACAATAGCAGCCTCCTGGCTCTTCCTACTGTACCCACCTCTGCAAAATCCTCAGTAGGAGGCAGGGTTTCACATTACCTTCGAAATTGGTCCAAGATAACATCAGACCAATGGATGCTTAACATCATTCGAAAGGGCCATACTCTGGAATTCATGCAAATCCCACCATCCAAGCCCCCTGCTGCCATTCCTTCAAAACATCTGCGTCTTCTGCGGCTCGAGGTTCATCAGATGCTCCTGAAAGGAGCGATAGAGCCGGTTCCCTCCGCCCAAAGAGGAGAAGGATTCTATTCCAGGTTCTTCCTGTTAAGGAAGACACTAGAGAAATGGCGCCCAATTTTAGATCTCAGGGAGCTCAACACCTATCTCATATCCCTATCCTTCCGGATGGTCTCTCCAAGACATTCTACGTCTTGTCAATCCAGGGGATTTCATGGCCACGCTCTATCTCGAAGATGCGTACTTTCATGTACCAATTCACCCGGCACACAGAAGGTTTCTACGATTCACAGTAGCCAAGAGCCACATTCAATTCAGGGTTTTACCCTTTGGACTTCGCTCAGCGAGAATTTTCACGAAGGTGCTGGTACCAGTAGCTGCATTTCTATGGAAGAATCATTTGCAGGTCTTCCTTTACGTTGCTGAAGGCTCCGTCCAGGGAGGTTGCGAGGGAAGCGGTCAACGCGTGCACAAACCTCTTCCAGAATTTGGGTCTCACTCTAAACAGGGAAAAATAATCTGGTTCCGTCAAGGACAGCACGCTTCCTGGGAGCCATCTTGGACTCAAATCTCATGAAGGCATTCCCAACCTTGGAGAGACAAGAAAAACTGCAAACCATGGCGCTAGACTTATGAAGAAGAAGGTGTCTTTCAGTACGCCGTTACAAATCCCTTCTGGGGGTAATCTCTTCATGCATTCCTCTGATTCCACACTGCAGATTGAGGATGCGTCCTCTTCAAGAGCAACTGGACATCTAGTGGAGACAGGTTCACGGGTCGTTCGACGACAAGGTGACCATCACCTCGGCAATGAAAAAAGCTGCTTTGTGTTGGACACAGCAGGAGAAATTGTCCCAAGGTCTATCCTTCGTAAGCGATCCATCTCCTCAGGTTGTGAAGACGGATGCGTCTTTGGACGGTTGGGGAGCAGTACTGCAGGACCTGCATGTAAGTGGGCATTTGTCACCTCTGACTCGTCGGCTCCACATCAATCTCTTGGAGCTCAGGGCAATCAAACTGGCTCTTCAGGCTTTTCTCCCTCGTCTAAGAGGTTCAAAAGTTCTCATCCGGACAGACAACACCACGGCCATGCATTACGTGAACAAAGAAGGGGGAACCAGGTCTCTTCCGTTGTCTCAGGAAGCTCAAGAAATCTGGGAATGGGCGATCCAACATGGGATTTCATTATAGGCGGAGCACCTGCCAGGAGTTTTAAACGAAAATGCCGACAGACTAAGCAGGTCATCCTCAGTCAGTCACGAGTGGGAACTGAACCAACAAGTTCTGGACGAGGTCTTCCGACAGTGGGGCAAGCCTGCGATAGATCTATTTGCCACACCGACCAACAAGAAATGCCGGTCTTATGCAAGCAGGCTTCACCACCAAGAGTCATTGGGGAATGCGCTTTCGATAGCCTGGTCAGGGACATTTGTCTACGCCTTTCCCCCCATTCCACTGATCCCGAGGCTTATCAGGAAGATCAAGGTGGAACCATGATAAATGATCTTGATAGCCCCTGCTTGGGCGAGACAGTTCTGGTTCACGGAACTCCACCTGTTGTCGCTAGTTACTCCACTTCCCTTGCGGACGATTCCAGATCTCCTCACAATGTCCGAAGGGCAAGTTTGGCATCCGGATCCAGCGTCATTGCACCTGACAGCATGGCTCCTGAGCAGCGAGAGTTTATGAACCTTCCCATCTCAAATGAAATAAAGGAAGTCCTCTCCCAGGCTAGAGCCCCTTCCACTAACAAGACTTACCGTCTCAAATGGAAAAGATTTTGCATTTGGTGCAAGACAGAGGATGTTGACCCCTTCACTTCACAACCTGATCAAGTTCTGCCTTATCTTTTGTCCCTGGCTAAGTCTGGGCTGGCCCATTCATCCATAAAAGTTCATTTGGCAGCGATTTCCAGATACAGACGTTCAGTGTCTGGACCTTTCTCTTTGGTCTTCCAGGATAATAAAACAGTTTCTTAAAGGTTTATTTCGTGTCTACCCCCCGCTGAGGCCTCCGCCTCCTACGTGGCAATTGAATTTGGTCCTTACACAGCTCATGAAGGGACCCTTTGAACCAATACATCGTTCAGATATGAAATTCCTTTCATGGAAGTTGGCTCTCCTTCTTGCCCTCACATCAGCAAGACGAGTTGGGAAATTGCAGGCGCTCACGATCCAAGAGCCTTTTCTCCAATTCAAAAGAAACACTGTGATTTTACGGACTAATCCAAAGTTCATACCCAAGGTGCCCTCGGACTTCCACTTAAATGAACCTGTTATTCTGTAAGCTTTCTTTCCGCACCCTACTTCACCAGCAGAGAGGTCGCTACATTCTCTGGATGTACAAAGGTGCTTAAAATTTTACCTGGATCGCACCAAAGGATTCCGTAAATCCTCCCAATTATTTATTGCTTTTGGTGGTCCTCAAAAGGGCCTCCCTCTTTCCAAACAAGGGATTGCAAGGTGGATTACGAGTGCCATTCTACATTGCCATAATTCAGCTGGAAAGCCGCTGACCAGCAGGGATAGAGCACATTCCACAAGATCGGTGGCTTCTTCAACAGCACTCTTTGCGGGAGTACACATCAAGGACATTTGCAGAGCTGCGACTTGGAGCAGCGTGCATACCTTTACAAAGCATTACTGCTTGGATTCCTTAAAACAGGAAGATACGGCTGTAGGCCAAGCGGTCCTGAGGAACCTCTCCCACTAATTGGTGAGCTTTCCTTTCTATCCCACCTTCCTTTTATTCTGCACATTTTGGTTTTCATGTGATAATGGCTATTGCAATGTTTATTTATGCCACAAAATGTGCTTATGGCTGACTGCTTGTTACTCTGATACAAAAGCATGGGAATCTATGAAAGTTCCAATACTGGGGCAAGAAAACATGTTACTTACCTGTAACTGTGGTTCCCCAGTATTGGTAACTTTCATAGATTCCCATCCGCCCACCCACCTCCCCGAGGAAAGCTCAGTCTTCAGCAGATATGGTGACTGTTACACAACGGCTACGAAAATCTGAGGCTCTGAGGTTCCTTCAGGAGGGTTCTGTGGGGTGAGGCTCTTCTGATTGGCTGATGCCTAAGTTTGGTCTCTTTTACAAAAAGAGGCGGATATGCTACAAAAGGGAATGAGGCCTAGGCCTTTTTCTTTCTCTTTTGTACCTACTGCTATGGTATTTTGTTACCGAGACTCCCTTTCCGACAACGGGAAATGATACAAAAGCATGGGAATCTATGAAAGTTACCAATACTGGGGAACCACAGTTACAGGTAAGTAACTTGTTTTCTTTTTACTCCCCTTTCCCAAAACCCAAACGAGCTTACCGAACACTTGAAAAAAAGGTCATTGATGTCTTAGACAAAATCGCCCCTCCTAAACTAAAAATCTAAGAAATATCCCATCCAAATCGTGGTTCAACTCTGAGCTCAGCAATGAAAGATGCTCACTAAGATCTTGGAAAGATCATGGAGACACCACCCCTCTCCCTCACATCTCGCACTCTTCAGATCAGCTAGATCTACATACAAGAAACATATTCTCAATGAAGAGGCTTACTTCTTCCGTACATAACTTGACCGGGCCAAAAACAGACCCAAAGAACTGTTCAATATTGTTCGTAACCAAACTTCCTCCGCTCCTCCAAAGCTGACGGCCTCTACTACTAGATGCGAAGAAAATGCTAACTTCTTTTCCGAAAAAATCGCCAAAATAGATCAATCCTTCCTTTTGGTTGGTTGGTTTTGCTTGTTGCCATCTGATTGCTGGCTTATTGTTCTCTAGGTGCTGGCAAACATGTCTTTACTGCCTTAGAACCTCGCTCCTTTTGCGCCTACACTGAAACTGGAACTTCTTATACCTGCTTTGGAAGCCAGCCCTGGGATATACATGGCTGCAAAACTTTTTACCTCCATTTTAATGACATGGCGAACATGGCCAGGGTTGAACTGAGAATCTTGTTTATGTCAGTAAGTACAAATATGCTCAGAAATGCACTGGGGCAATTTTGCAGTGCTTGGCATTTATTTTGAATCTAGCCTTTCTTGTAAAACACAAAAATCACTTCATAAAGGTTGTCCTTCCTGCAGGTCATTACGGATGCGCTTTCATCCCTGGACTTCCGTATGATAACCTAAAGCATTCTGGATGTTGCCATCTTGTTTAGCTTCCATTGAGCTATTTAGAATAGAAAACTGAACTTTTTTAAGTGAAAAAGCTCAGGGCTGAAGACTGTGTGCGTAATGACCTGAAGTAAGCTAACTTTACGTCAGTAGTGTTTTAGTGCAAAAGCACCACTGCTTCTTTTTTACACATTAGTTCCCATATATCCCATTTAAACAGCTATATCCCTTGTTGTCACGCACTAATAAGGTGCTTGAATTATAAGATACTCTTTGACACTGATTGGTATTAAGCATGCATTCCAAGGGAGGGCAGAGAAGAGTTTAACTGGTTAAATGTCATTAATTGCATACAGAAGCTATAGTTTGTTTAACAGACTGCAAGTGATGGTGCTGTGCACATTTTGCTATGTGGTGCGATACCCATTCAGAGCTAGTTTTATCTTTAAAATATACAAAAACATGCAATGAGTTTCTGAACGATACATGTTGTGGTGGTGATCTTTTCAGGTCTGGCAACATACCGAAAATGCTCTGTTGGAGGTGGTGGTTGTCTCAGTAGTCCAGTTGTTGCTCATAAATTCGTCTCTGTGGTGGAATACAGGGCTGGATACTGGAATTCGCCTTTTACTGGTGAGCCTATTTTGTATTTTCTTTCATGAATGTATTAATTGAAAAAGCATCCTTTCAAATAAATGAAAATCAAGATGATTGTTTGAGTTTCAGAGGAGCTGATGCATTGCCCTGATTTCGGTATTTTATTAAGATACATTATACCCATAAGTTGAGGGAGAGCATGTATGCTACAGGAAAGCTACATATAATGCCTTTGAGATGTTCTTCTGATTTTTGTAATGTCTCACTTTTGTGTGTGTGTTGTTGTACTGCTCAGACAATAACACATTCTTGCTTTTTTCAAGATAGGCATAACATTCCTTTTGTGTTTTGACAGATTGTATAATTACTAATTGGCAGATTTTCGCGGGGACACACTGGTTAGTGTAACCAGGCGCTGTATAAGTTCAGGATTATTATTTATTTATTCTGTTGGTGTATCTAACTTAATAAATCCACTCTTGAGAGAACCTCTGCCCAACCCCTGAAATCTGTAACACAAGCAATAGGCAATCCCAGACAAGTACTTTTCAAACTAAAGCAGTACCAGCAGTTTTAATGTTAAGAATACAATACAATAAAATTCCCAAGCAAACAATGGCACCAAGATCATTACAATAGGTTAAAGGGCCACAGCAATCTAAAGTTTTAAGTCAAAAGGTACCAAAATAGAGGTTGGAAACACCAAGCCAGTCATCCAAGTCAACGTTTTTAACAGCAGCTGTGGTCTCTGAATTGAAGTTCAAACTCTTCTACTGGGGCAAGGCCTGAGACTGTGCTACAAAGTCTGATATGTCATTGTCTAGCTCCTGTTGAAGCTGTTGGATTTGGGGCCAGAGGCTTCAAGCGAGTCAAACCTGGTTTTCAGAACTGCTGAGTTTGCCTTGCGGGTTGGGTAGAATTGCAACCTTACCCCAGCCAAAGGTTTTTATTTGTAGGCTAAGTCTTATTATTTTCTTTTCTTTTTTGGGAACTTAAAATCCTGCCGCAATGCAAGACCAGAATCCAAAACTGAAGCTGAATAACTTTGCTGCAAGATCCCAGTGAACACGAATTCAGAACCAGAAAATAAATCTGAGAGGGACGAGCCAGATATTCCTGCCCTTCTAGGGTGCAACCTAACTGGACAAACCTACACTACCGTGTCCCAGTCCCACTTTTCTCCAGGTGGTAAATAAGTTAGTTCTGATCAGTCCTGCAGCCTCTACCTCCTCATACCAGGCTTCTAGGCAGCAGCCCTCTCTCAAGCCAGATCTCCTGTATGGGCCATTCCCATGTGATCAGCTGGGTCCTATTAAAGTCAGGACTCCTAATTTGTGTGTCCCTGAAGCATGCAAAAGGGAAGCCAACCACTTGACCATTGGAGAGCATTCCTTGGTGCCTGCAGGATTTATGAGTCTTCTTCCAGCAAGGCCTCATCTTACAGGGGCTCCTCATCAATAGTCATAAGCACTGAATGTTCCCGCCTACTTGCAGGCACCCGTATCATATTAAATATAGAAAATATATATGTGTGTGTATAGAAAAAAATATGTACGTAGTATATCTATGCAACCTATATTAAGGGCTAAAAATGCCCAATTGAGATTGAGGGTTCGTTTGACACCAGACTCAAGCCCTTTTGAAACATAAAATGCATAATGCAGCCGTTATTAAAGAAAAACTGCAAGGTAATACGAAGGCATTGTTAGCCAATAGGCTGCATCAAAAGCATAACAAGTGAATAATGGCACTGTGCCTTTTGGACCTCCTGTATCCAATCATGCCCCAAAGGTGACAGGTCAGTTTTTTTCAGGCACCTTCAGTGAGGATCCTGGAGCATTATGCTCTCTATTTTTTACTTTTTGTCAGAAATTGCTTTATAAAATTAATTTCTCTGTGCTTCACTCAATGTCGTTTTACACCTAGAGTGAGGAAGAATTGTTTTCCGAAAGGAATATCAATTTTTTCCTGTCAAAAATGCCTTCCCTTTTTATTATGTTATAAAATTTGTAGGCAACTTGGCATCCCAGCACTATTCCATTACAAGAAACAGACTGCAAAGTCGGCTTAAAACAGAGGGGGAAGAAAGAGACCCAAACTGGAGAAAAGCTTGGTCTTCAGTGATTTTCTGAACTTAAAATGGTTCTGAATGTTCCTGATTGGAGGGTGGAGCAAGTATTAGAGAGCAAGGGCCTTGACTCGAAAAGGGTGGCACCCCACTCTTACTCTTGTAACAGGTGGGATAGTGGCCAGATTAAAATCGGCTGAACGTAGAGGACATGAAGGTCGATGCACAGATATCCAGTTCAACAAGATAGGGCCCCCCTGGTAATACAGAATGTTATGGGCAGTACACAAGGCCTTAAAGCGCACATACCGGTCCACAGGGAGCCAATGCAGTTTGCAAAGGAGACCAAAGGCAGAGCAAAATCTAGGAAGGGAGGACAATAGCCTCTCCGCTGCATTTTGTTCTCCTGGAGTCTTCTAGTTATAGACTTATTGACTCCCAAGTAAAGAATGTTGCAGTAATCTAACCGAGATAGGGTAACTGCCTGAATAATGGTTTGTCAAATGCCAGAATCAAAAAGACCAAGGATGGGTTTAAGCCCTCACAAGAGCCCAAAGCACGTCCTTAAGAAACTTGGAGTGCTGTCCATCCAGATGTCTAGATTTTTAATAAAGGTCTGGGGAGGGGGGGGGCGGTGTGTGAAAGAGGGAGTTTAAGTTTGAGTTTGAGTTTGAGTTTAAAATTACTTGCACAGCGCACATACACCAGCGGTTTCTTGGCGCTACAACTGATAAGATCCGAGAGTAGAAAACAAGGGAAGCTAATGAGAATTTAGTCGAAGGCCTTAGTGAATAGGTGAGCCTTAAGGTGTTTGCGAAATTGTGGGTACAAGGTGAGGGAATGGAGTTCAAGGGGGAGGGAATTCCACAAAATCGGGGCAAGGGTGGCGAATTTCGAACCTCCCCACTTCTTTCTCCGATAACGAGGGACAGTGAGGAGGGACTGAGAGGAAGAACGTAGTTCCCGGGTGGGAACGTAGGGGGTGATCTCGGAAGAGATAAATGCGGGTGCCAAGCCCAGTCGAGCCAAGAAGGTGATGGAGGCGAGTTTGAATTGGACCCGAGCTCGCACAGGAAGCCAGTGTAAAGATTTCAAGAGGGGGGAGGAATGGTGAAATTTCGGAAGATTGAAGACCAGGCGGGCTGCCTGGTTTTGTATCTGCTGCAAACGCCGTAAACTATATGCAGGGATACCTGCATATAGGGCGTTGCCGTAATCCAGGCGGGACACCACCATGGCCAAGATGATAAGTTTGAGAGCAGAAAAAGTAAAAAAACGGGACACCCTGCGAATAGTGCGCAGTGAGAGGAAAGAAGAAGATACCACGGAGCTGACCTGAGAATGGAGGGTGAGTTGAGAATTAAGTTTTATACCAAGAGTTTTAACAGAGGTAGTGGGTACGGGAGAGGGGCCCAGTGCAGGGGGCCAGAAAAGAGAGGACATGGGGCTGGATGAACCACCCGTCAACACCAGCTCGGTCTTATCGGGGTTGAGTTTCAAATGATTGTGGTTCATCCAGTCCCAGATGTGAAGCATAATAGTTTGGAAATTAAGAAGAGAAGAAGGGGAAGAGGACAGATTGAAAACAAGCTGGAGGTCATCCGCATAATTAAATACGGCGACCTCCATTTGTTGAAGAGAGAAAATAAGAGGGGCAACATAAACAGGAGGGGGGAAAGGGAGGAACCCTGGGGGACCCCGCACTGAACTTTCCGGACGTCCGCCGTGAAATCACCCAGGCGAACGGCCTGGGTGCGGTCACTCAGGAAGGAGGATAACCAAACCAGAGCAGTGCCCCCGATCCCCGCCGCCTCGACACGGGAAAGTAAGATGGTATGATCCACCGTGTCAAAGGCGGCTGAGAGGTCGAGAAGCACAAGGGCCTGGCGCTGGTTGGTATCCATACCCTCCCTGAGGTTGTCCAAGACCGAGATGACAACGGACTCCGTAGAGTGTGCGGGGCGAAAACCAGCCTGGCGAGGAGCAAGAGCTCCGTGCATCTCCACAAAGGAGCTCAGAGCGCAGGTGACATAGCGCTCGAGCACCTTTGCCAGGAATGGCAAAAGGGAGATGGGGCGGAAATTGGCAGGGACAGAGGGGTCTGCCCCTGGTTTTTTAAGAATTGGCACAATAACCGCTGACTTCAAGGGGTTGGGTACTACACCTTGGGCCAGGGAGCTGTTGAGAAGATGAAGGGGGGGATCTGGGCAGGTAACAAAAATATGACGAAGGATATGAGCCGGACAGGGGTCAAGTGGAGAGCCAGATTTGACCAAGGGTACTATGGAGGTAAAAACTTCCCTAGATATGGGAGGGAGAATAGTGAATTTTCCCTTGGGAGGGGGGCGTTGGGGGTCAACAAAGGAGGGAGAAGGGGGCGGGATGTTGGCTTTAATGGTAATGATTTTGTGGATAAAATAGTTATTGAGGGATTGGCAGAGTTCTTCGGACGGGGCGGGCTTAAGGGTTGTTCTGTCTGAGAGCGCCAGGTTCTGAACAATCGTAAATATCTCCTTAGACTGGTTAGCAGCGGCAAGGATTTTAGAGGAGAAGTAGGTGGTTTTGGCCTCCAAGATTTTTTTTTTATACTGGGTAAGGATGTTGGTATACTCCAGTCGTAGAATGGGGCAATAACTTCTCCTCCAAGCCCGCTCCGCGTGGCGTACTGTGAGTTTGGTGGCCTTAAGCTCTACATTGAACCACCGATTGGCATCCTTGTCGCGCTTGGAGGTAATACATTTAAGCGGGGCAGCAGAATCACTACCAGCGGAAAGCCACTGATCTATAGCCTCGACCTGGGAAAGGGTGGAAAGACCCTGCAGGGAAGGGAGGGAAGTGGTAAGAAGGGTAGAAAGTTCTTCCAGGTTGGCTCGGACCCAGATGTTCTTGGGGCGAGAGGGCTTGGCTGGGGGGTGAGTGGGCAGAGAGAATGAAATAATATGGTGATCGGACCATGTACAAGGCGAAATAGAAAGGGATTCCACGGGACAATTCAGGGACCAGATCTGGTCAAGCATATGACCTTTGATGTGGGTGGGGGAGTGAACAAAGGAAGTGAAATTGAGGGATTGAAGGGTTTCAGAAAATTCCTTTGAAGATGAGCATTCAGCTGGGTCGGAGGGCCAAAAATTAAAATCACCAAGGAGTAAAATAGAGGAATTATTGACTGTAATGGTAGCCAGGACTTCCAAGAAATCAGAAAGAAACTGTAGGGGGGATTGAGGAGGGCGATAGGTAAGAAAACAGGTCAAAGGGGGAGAGGTAGTGGTGGTGCGGACAACCAGGTATTCAGTGGTTGCAATGTCAGGCAATGACAAACTTTGAAAAGGGAGATCGGTGCGTGCGATGACCGCCACGCCGCCCCCAGCTCTGCCAGAAGGGCGATCTGCCCGAAGGGCATAGTAAGTAGCCGGTAAGGTGGCCAATAGGGCGGGGAGGGAGTCATCGCCGAACCAGGTCTCCGTTAAAAAAAGAAGATCAGGGGTATGAAGGTCCAGCAGGACCGAGAGTTCGTGCGTATGAGCAACAGCGGACCGAGTGTTAAGATAGAAAACTGTTAAAGGTTTGGAGGTTGTAGGGTGAGTGGTGCATGGGGGTGAGAGAGAAGGGCCAACCGTAGGAAAGGGGACGTGCAGGGGAACCTCATGGGATAGACCAAGAGAGGAAATGTGAGAACAAATGGAAGCTGCGATGGGCCAGGGTCCCTGGAGGTGACGAAGTTGAGCCGGGGTATAGGTGATAAGCGGGGCAGAGTGACGCGCCCCTAGCCCCGGTCGGCCGCGGACGGGCGCAGACGGGCTTAACTTCGGCGCGCCTTCGTCGCGCCCGCTGCGCCCGCCCGCTGCGCCGTCTGTGAGGGGAAGTTGTAATATAGGGACACATGGGAAGGGGACTAAAGGTAGGTTTTAAAAAGTCTCGTGGTTTTAAAAGTAGAGTTGCGCCGCGCCTCAGCAGCGTTGTAGCTCCCTCGGGGGATCTAGTCAGTATCAGGGCCTGAACTCGCCCAGCTGAGATAGATTGCCAGGGGGGGAGGGACAGAGGAGCAGCCCCGCCAACCACAGAGCAGCCCGAGATGGTGGGCACGCCCGTCTCCGCCCTCGTGACCTGCCCGTCACAGGGTGAGGGAACGAGCAGCGTGGGGCGCTCTGACGGCGGCCGGCAGGGAAGTCAGGAGGCGTCAGGGGGTGCGCGATGTCCAGAGCGCAGCCCCTGCAAGATGGAGGCAAGGTAGGTTTTAAAAAGTCTCGTGGTTTTAAAAGTAGAGTTGCGCCGCGCCTCAGCAGCGTTGTAGCTCCCTCGGGGGATCTAGTCAGTATCAGGGCCTGAACTCGCCCAGCTGAGATAGATTGCCAGGGGGGGAGGGACAGAGGAGCAGCCCCGCCAACCACAGAGCAGCCCGAGATGGTGGGCACGCCCGTCTCCGCCCTCGTGACCTGCCCGTCACAGGGTGAGGGAACGAGCAGCGTGGGGCGCTCTGACGGCGGCCGGCAGGGAAGTCAGGAGGCGTCAGGGGGTGCGCGATGTCCAGAGCGCAGCCCCTGCAAAATGGAGGCAAGGTAGGTTTTAAAAAGTCTCGTGGTTTTAAAAGTAGAGTTGCGCTGCGCCTCAGCAGCGTTGTAGCTCCCTCGGGGGATCTAGTCGGTATCAGGGCCTGAACTCGTCCAGCTGAGATAGATTGCCAGGGGGGGAGGGACAGAGGAGCAGCCCCGCCAACCACAGAGCAGCCCGAGATGGTGGGCACGCCCGTCTCCGCCCTCGTGACCTGCCCGTCACAGGGTGAGGGAACGAGCAGCGTGGGGCGCTCTGACGGCGGCCGGCAGGGAAGTCAGGAGGCGTCAGGGGGTGCGCGATGTCCAGAGCGCAGCCCCTGCAAGATGGAGGCAAGGTAGGTTTTAAAAAGTCTCGTGGTCTTAAAAGTAGAGTTGCGCCGCGCCTCAGCAGCGTTGTAGCTCCCTCGGGGGATCTAGTCAGTATCAGGGCCTGAACTCGCCCAGCTGAGATAGATTGCCAGGGGGGGAGGGACAGAGGAGCAGCCCCGCCAACCACAGAGCAGCCCGAGATGGTGGGCACGCCCGTCTCCGCCCTCGTGACCTGCCCGTCATAGGGTGAGGGAACGAGCAGCGTGGGGCGCTCTGACGGCGGCCGGCAGGGAAGTCAGGAGGCGTCAGGGGGTGCGCGATGTCCAGAGCGCAGCCCCTGCAAGATGGAGGCAAGGTAGGTTTTAAAAAGTCTCGTGGTTTTAAAAGTAGAGTTGCGCCGCGCCTCAGCAGCGTTGTAGCTCCCTCGGGGGATCTAGTCAGTATCAGGGCCTGAACTCGCCCAGCTGAGATAGATTGCCAGGGGGGGAGGGACAGAGGAGCAGCCCCGCCAACAACAGAGCAGCCCGAGATGGTGGGCACGCCCGTCTCCGCCCCCGTGACCTGCCCGTCACAGGGTGAGGGAACGAGCAGCGTGGGGCGCTCTGACGGCGGCCGGCAGGGAAGTCAGGAGGCGTCAGGGGGTGCGCGATGTCCAGAGCGCAGCCCCTGCAAGATGGAGGCAAGGTAGGTTTTAAAAAGTCTTGTGGTTTTAAAAGTAGAGTTGCGCCGCGCCTCAGCAGCTTTGTAGCTCCCTCGGGGGATCTAGTCAGTATCAGGGCCTGAACTCGCCCAGCTGAGATAGATTGCCAGGGGGGGAGGGACAGAGGAGCAGCCCCGCCAACCACAGAGCAGCCCGAGATGGTGGGCACGCCCGTCTCCGCCCTCGTGACCTGCCCGTCACAGGGTGAGGGAACGAGCAGCGTGGGGCGCTCTGACGGCGGCCGACAGGGAAGTCAGGAGGCGTCAGGGGGTGCGCGATGTCCAGAGCGCAGCCCCTGCAAGATGGAGGCAAGGTAGGTTTTAAAAAGTCTCGTGGTTTTAAAAGTAGAGTTGCGCCGCGCCTCAGCAGCGTTGTAGCTCCCTCGGGGGATCTAGTCAGTATCGCTAGTGGTTGTAGGAGAGTAGGGTCTGCTTCCTATGGTCACCCCAACTTTTTGCTTTTGCTTTACTGGTTTTTGACTTGGATGTGGCTGTGGGCCTGCTAATCAGACCCACAGCCCAGATGCACTCTCTCTAAATTCACACCATGTACTCTAGGTACAACCACAATTAGGAATTGGTTCACCTTGTCAGCCCCTGTAGAAGTGTACCCTAGGTACTCAGGGCATAGGTGTAACCAAGGCCTACCAGGGGCTGCAGCATGTATTATGCCACCCCTGGCTGGCCACTCAAATAGACACAACTGGCTGATCACTCAGCTGGGGCAAGGTCGTGTAATCACCCCTTGCTTAGGTGTAGTATTCCTATACCTACTTATATATAGACACATAGTAACCTATAAGTCACTCCTATGGCAGGCCTTAACAATCCTGGAGGCAGAGTGCTTGGTTATGTGTGAGATGGTGCTCTAGCATGAGCTGAGCCTGTCTGCAGCTTTCGGAACCATTTCCTTATAGCTGTTCTATGATATTGCCATACCATATACTCTTAAGTGCATTATGAACCTCGCGGTTAAATGCTAACTTTGGTTTGGCTTTATCCAAACATGTCGTGTAAGGTGTCATACGCTTTGGAATACTACCCCCTCGCCAATTCTGGCGACGGGGGTAGCATTCCACTCTTCTAGAGGGGGAAGACATGTTATTGCTGACTATCCCGGTTAAAGTTAACCAGAGCCCCAGCGTCACAAAATGGACGCTGCTGCCACAGACACAAGTCTGACCTCCTGATGCTGGGAGTCCTTCCAGTCACGGAGGTTTGGACAATAGGTTTCCTGCCTGGAGAGGTGCGAGCACCACCCCAGACAGGACTTTGTGTATTGGGACAGGGAGAGCTGAATAGAATGAGACACTGCCTGGGGCACACTAGGTGCTCCATGCATACCCCAGTTCAAACCGGTTGCTGGGGCACTCCAGCCCCAGCTCTGGCGCGAAACTGGACAAAGGAAAGGGGGTGTAACCACCCCCCTTCCTGGTCCCACCCATAGGAGGGACCTAGAAAGTAATCCAGCCCCTTTTAGTTGTATAAAGGTAGGAGCTGAGTCCTAGGACTTTAGATTAACCCTGAACCGAAACTTGACACGAAACTCTGGACCTTCGACGTTCTGCTGAAGCTGAAGACTGAAGAATCTCCCTTGTGGCCAAGGAGTGACCACCCTGGGCAACTGGGCAACCAGGCACCATCCAGCAAATCAACGGCTTGCTTTGTCAACGCTCCCGCCGGGACCCCAGCACAGAGCCTGACAAGACCCAGACTTCCAGACCTCTCTGAACCTCTCTTCACGACTGCAGCATAGCTGAGATCCGTGGAGGCAACGAGACACGTGGGACCGGACATCTTGAAAAGCCTGCAACTTGCTAACTGTGCAGCTCCTGAGGTATCCTCGAAGCTGTGCACTGGGGATTGAGAAGCCCCGAATCCAAGCTCCACCTGCATCGAAGATCAGCCCTCCACTCTCCACGAGTTCTGCGTGGGGCCCTTCTGCTTGTGTCCTGCTTGACGCGTTGTCCGGTTGCTGGCCCGTTGGCTAGTAGCCTCTGTGACAACAATCCTTTTGAACCAACTCGCTGGTCTGGTTGCTCCAGACTGGTCCTTGCCTCCCTGCAAAGGTGAGGCACCTCAGACCTTGCTGGTCTGCATCAGAAGCCTTCTTTGAATCCTGCGTGGGTTGTGCCAAGGCTTGTTGACTCCAATCCGTCCGTCAACCCCTCCATCTGCGAGAACCTTCGTGGGACAGCTCCTTTCCAGCACCTGCTCGTCCACGACGCCTCCTGGTCCGCGTGGCTGAAGAGACAAGCTTCACGACAGCACCTGATTGCTCCTCGACGTCGTCTGGTTCCTTCCTGGTTCCACCTCTGCTTTCAGGTCCTCTTCATCCTTGATCCACCCTTGGATCCACCCGGACATCTTCCTCCTGGTCGCCGGCAGCATCTTTCCTTCAGGTCTCCATAGGCTTCAACGGCGAAACCCGACACATCTTCACACCTATGCACCCGCTTCCTGTGGGTGAGGTAACGCGAGTACTTCGGTGCTCCCAAGGGTATTGACTATCCAAGTGTCTAGGTTTTTAGTTGTTTCCTCCTAGCTAAACCGGAAGTGTCCTAAGTCCTTCTTTATCTAACTTCTAAGTTCCCATTGACTTAACATTGACTCTCGCGTGTGTGTAGAGACACTGCACGCGCCGCTTGTGGGCCTCCTACTTCTAAACTAAGGTTCAGATAGTGTAGCCCCAGCGATGCCCTAGGCCTTTCCTTTTCTCGTGACGTGGTACTTGTACCACTTTCTTAATATATGGTTTGCTTCGCCCCTAGGGCCTAACTGTAAATTGTGCAACTTAACGTATTCTGACTAAGTATCTTGTTATGTGCTTTGGCCTCTGATCTCATAAAGTGTTCAGAGGAGTGTGTTAGTAAATAAATACATATATATTTTATATATATATCCTGTGTGGTGTCCTTTCATTTGATATTCAAGGGGTTACATATGGTAAAACAGCTGGCTTTACATGCCCTCAAGAGTCTTTTAGCCTAAGACTGTTCTGTCCACGCTACCACTTTGATAGCTGGTCTATAAGGTTGACTTACAACCATCACCATAAGGGATGTTTGGACTGATGCAAGGTGTTCACTAGAATAGTGAACATCATATACCAGGCCAACTTCTCACAGTGGTCACCCCAAGAATGGATATCTTTTCCTAGTAGGGGAGTTTCAGTTTTTTTTAGTATTCATCCACTCTGTGACTGCTAATATTCCCTTTGGAAAATTGTTCAGGTCTGACATATGATTGTCAGAAAATGAATGCATGAGCTGAGTGTCGTCAAGTGCCCTGCCCGTGGCAAAAAGGAGCTGCAGAGTGACCCCCACTCAGTCTGCATCTTATGCCTACCTCATACTAATCTACCAGAGTCTTGCCACCACTGCCAGAAACTCTCTAAAAGAACTTTAAAAGATAGAGAGAAAATATGTCTCCATGATCTTCAAGAGGGTAAAATCTAGGCCAATAGGAAGACCTCCATCTTCCTCCAAGGCTACATCTCTTCACAAGGCTCCATCCAGGGGCATATCTCCTGACAGGCGTGAAAAAAAGAGAACAAAATCAACATCTGGAACTAGGAAGATCCCTGTTTGTTCTCTGTCGGTGTAGGGATAAAAGTTTTAAGTGCCCTCGACCACGAGGTACTCTTCGCCTTCAATGCAGCCGTCAGCGACAAAAGTCCTATATCAGATATTGAAAAACTCGACACCAGAAAGGTCTCAATAAACGGCGAAACACAAGTCGTCGAAGCCCACAGCGCCAATGCAAGTTCCATTGTCATCACACCATCGCGAGTCGTCCGTTCAAGAAAAGTCTCTGACGACAGGTCCCCACTGGTCGACATCGAGGCAAGTACACCTTACAGACACTTCTTCAAGGGCCGCCTACTGCTGTTTGATGTTGAGGCGTGCTACGATGAAGACTCCGCTGGCAGTAGGGGCAGACATATCCGTTGGTGGCAACCAGACGCAGCTCGATGTTGAGGTAGTCGCCTCCGTCGGCGGCAACCAGGCCTGCCCGACGTCAAGGCAGATGTCTCTGTGTGTGGCAACCAGGCCCTGCTCAGTGCCAAAGCACACTTCTCCCTCCGCAGCAACCAGGCGCTGCTTAACGTTGAGACAGACCTCTCGGCGTCGGTGGCAACCAGGCACCAATCGACATCAAGACAGACACCTCCTAGGCAGTCTCCGTCGACCGCAGCAAGACGCAGTTAGACGTTGGGACCTCACTCACCCCCGTAAACATTGTGACAGGCCACTGTCAAGAACCGCACCTCGTCGCTAGATTTCGAGGTAGCATTCTTCCGGTGACAGGCCTACGCAGCAGGAATGGGCTTGAGCTGCGTCTTCAGGAGCTTCCTCCCGCGTCTCTGCACGGGGGCAAAGAACTACAAATGAACCAGAGGCTTCGCAGACACCTATCCGCATTTCTTAAAGTTCGCTGGAGTGTGTCCGCAACTATCCTGTTTCACAGAGTCTGGATTTACAATACTCTGACATATTCACCTTTACGGTCTCCACCGAGGACACTGTCTTCATAAGCAACTCCGCGAGCCAAAACTCCTCTAGCCTGCTTGGCCGAGGCCAGCTCTCCTAAGTCCCTGACAATATCCAGGTTACCTAGGAATACCACTCCTCATTGCATACCCCGGTCACAGACAAAGATTAGATCTAAACACAGGGTCAGAATAAGATCCTCTATGACTGCCCAAAGATCTCGGTCACATCACCGCGCACATAGATCCCCTACATGGTCTACATCCACCACTCAACACCTACGGACACATCACCAGTGAGAGTATCCCCAATAGACGACCTAAATACATTCCAGGAGATATTTAGAGATACTGGTAAGCTGAACATAGATATGCCAGCACCCACAACTACCTCATGGTCATTTTCGAGACCTTATACCATAGGTCCTCCTCAAGACCAATGCTGCCTTTGGTCTCAGGTCTGCTCCAGCCAGTCATGGACATTTTTCTTACCCTGACCTCCCTTCGAGCGGCTCCAGCAAGAATTTTAAAGAAATGAGGCTCTGGATCAAGACCCTTTTATTTCTGAGATCATACCCTTTACCATACTCTGTCATTATAGTGGCCACCAAGAAGAGACACTCCATTGTGACTTCATCATCTGTCCCGCTGGACAAGGATAGTAAACAAATCGATTCCTTGGGCAGGAAAAGGTGCTGTACTTCTGCCTCTTTTATGCTGCAGCATTACTAGGTCAATACAGTAGTTGTCTCTGGGACTCACCAAGTAAATATCAAAAAATCCCTGTACCCTGGACATAGATGAGTATTCTTCTAGTAGGCATGAGAAGTTACGTAATTGGAAGAACAACTGTTTCAATCCAAACTCACCCCCTCTATATTTGACGTTGGGTGTATTTTCTCTAATGCCTATCTGTCCACAACAACACACTATTTGTGTACTGCAGAAAAGGGAGATACCAAACCGTGTTCAACTCGACATTGTCAGGAGTGTCTGTTTACTGAGACAGTACATCCATACACATTTAACCCATGAAAGAATGAAAAAATGTGTAGTGAAAAGGAAGGCACCTCACGGGCGAACAACCCTCGGGGAACTTGGCAGATGTTACCAATACTTTGCCCCTTTCTCATCATCGGTTGCCTTTCCTTTTCAGAAAAGAAATCGGTGTCCAAAACAAATAAAGCAAAAGTTGGTGCTAGACAAGAAACAGATGTTCCTTGATGTGACAAACACAAAGAGTGATTAAAATCAACAACCACACCAATCGTACACCTTTATTACTGAGTCAGGTGTGAGCTGTTGGGGTAAAAAGGCTGGTAGCTTACTGTTGCATACAACTACCTGTAACCGACATGTTTCACTGCCGCATAAAAGTTTATGGCAGATTCATCAGGGTTTTCACCAATCGGTCACTGCACCACTGTTGGACATCATTATTCTGAAAACTGTCGAGTTGAAACACTGATTAAAAACACTTCCAACACCTTGCTCCTCACACTCATCATATGTTTTGCATTTTCTCAAACACTGTAAAATAAATCAAACTGTATGTGCTATTACCCTTAGCCAGCAAAGTCCTCTCATACCAGCTGGCCAGAAGGGCATTTAGCCCAGGTATCGATTGTTGGTATCAATCTGTGGATAAATAGAACCCTGTTCAAACACATGCTCAAGATAAAATGGCCTGCCATGCATCGATATTAATCAAGTAATGAACAAGTCCAATATTACTCTACTCATGACCTAGCATCACTAACAGATCTATATTCGACTCACAGTCACACGCTTGCTGTGTCCCGGTTCAACTCGAACATAGAACTAGAGTAGCGTCACCATTGCTTAACACATACTCAAACAGCGAGTCGCATCACAGTCCCTCTGCAACAAGCTCTTAGGGAGTAATAACGTTACATCAGCTCAGATTAAGCCAACGGCGGAATATACGCCGTCCAAACTACCCTCGTTCTCCCCAAGCAATGCCTCCGATGTCTCTACTTCGATAGCTTCGCCGTTATTATGCGTTTGCTTGTAAGGCACATTTTCCTTCATCGAGCCCCAGTTACAAACACTACCGAGCAACCTCGCTGACACATGCTGATTTCAGGCTGCCCCCCACTCCTCACCGTACAAATAACGGACCGGGACCATGTATCATCCCAGGAACACCGCGGCAACCTCGCCCACATCTTTTTAAGCGCAGCGTCTTTCCCGTTTCCCTGCAGGTTCCGATCACGTGATCCAGGTGGGCGTTAACCCAAATGTCATTCGGGAATGCTAGGATTCGTGGGCGCCATAATAAAACATAGGATATTTCCAAAGATTTCTATGCGTGTAATGGCTCGTACAACACGCAAATCTTATTGGCGTCCTGGCTATCAACCGAAGTATTCAGTCCTGTGCCAATTACGAGCAAATAATGTCAAATACGATGTTTCCCCATAGGGCCATGTTTTAATGTTCCTAATTAAATGCACAATCTTTCAGTACCATGTGCAGTTCTCACGCACCTGCATCTAACCAGGACCCTGTTTCAAAGAACCGTGTAAAAGACATTCTTCACGATGCAGTGCACAGGCCGGGACATTATCTTACTTTATAGGTGGTTTCACCACCGCTTTTGTCGGCCGTGCATCAAAGATACACAGATGCAAGGCCCACCAAACATTATTTATAAGAAGTAGCCATACATATGTAGAAAAAATATGTAGAAAAAATAGAGAGAACATATAGTATAACCTCTCACTCCAGATGTACACTAAGGGCACCTGTCCAGTGTAAACACCCGCTATCCAGAACTTAACTAGGGCAAATGTACAATGAATGGACAATATAGATGGTTCTCATTTTACTCTGTTCCACTCAATAATTTCATTGAGGCTCTGTGTGTCACTCCTTTCTCTGAATATCCATCTGGCTTCTTTACTGAGAAACACCGTTTCAATATTTTTCGGCTTGCCCTTCACTGTCTCAAGGACAGTCCATGTAAAGTTGTGTTTCTCGTGATGACAATGCTGTACCAATTTGGTGGTTAATTTTCCAGCTTTTATTGTACTTATATGTTCCTGTACACGGATTTTTATTTGTCTCGTGGTAAGTCCGATGTATTGGAGACCGCAGCTACACAACAATCTGTATACCACATTTGTAGTATTACAGTTGCTAAAGTGGTTTAAAAACCATTCTTTTCCTGCTGCCAACGTGACACTGCTACATTTTTTGGTTAGTGAACATACCGAGCACATCCCGCAGGGATAATGCCCCTTAGGAATAGTAGTCAGTTCATTTCCCTGGGGGGCTCGGTCACGTGTATGGACAAGCCTGTCCTTTAGATTGCCTGCACGTTTAAACGCAAATCTAGGCGGTGGCATCGAAAAATCCTTGTTAGATAATAGATTCCAATGCCTCCGGATAGATTGCCTTATCTTAGTAGCCATGGGATCAAAGGTCATCACAACAGGTAAGCAGTCTTGTTTTTCTTTTCTGGTGTGTTCAAGTAGGGCACTGCGTGGTGTATACAGTGCCCTTTTTCTTGCTATCCTGACCACCTTACGAGGGTAATTCCGCTGTTCAAGTTTCTCAGTTAGATCCCGGGATTGTTCCAAAAACACATCAGTGTTTGAACAATTCCTACGGTATCTGAGAAATTGGCCCACCGGGAGATTATCCCGGAGGGCCCTCGGGTGGTACGAGTTGTAAAGGAGGAGGGAGTTTCTGTCCGTGAGTTTTTGGTGGACCCAGGTGCTAAGACCTCCCTCTTTCCTTGACTCTATCTCAAGATCCAAATAGGTAGCGTTTGTGTGGCTGTAAGTCCAGGTGAATTTAAGACTTTGATCCTGTGAGTTCAACCATGTTAGGAAATCCACAAGACACTCCTCCGTGCCTGACCAAATGCAGAGCACATCGTCTATATATCTTTTCCAAAGTCAAATATGCCTCTGGAAAGGGTTGGTATCTGGATAGACCATGTGCTCCTCAAACTGTCCTACGTATATACACGCCAGACTGGGGCCATAGTGGCCCCCATAGACGTGCCAGACGTCTGCAAGTATAGTTGATCTTTGTACATGAAGTAGTTACGAGTGAGGGCCAATTCCACACACTCCATGACAAAAGATTGTGGGGTGTCATAGAACCACTCGAGCTCCCCCAGGGCGCGCGCTGCTGTTACCAGCGCCGCGTCCTGGGGAATACTCGTGTACAAACACTCAATGTCAATTGTCACCAAGAAATGGACCCCCGAGTCATAAGAGACGTTCTCTAAGATGTTCAGAACATCGGTGGTGTCCTTAACAAAGGATGGTTGGTTAACCACCGATTCGCGGAGAAAATAGTCCGCAAATTGAGACAGGAGTTCCAGAACTGACTGAATCCTCGACACTATGGGCCTGCCGGGGGGTGGGCGGGCAGGTTTGTGTATCTTTGGTAAGATATAGAATGCTGGAGTCCTGGGGGTGTCATTCACTAGGAACTCCGCTTCTTTGACAGAAATCCAGTTGTTTGTCTTCGCTTTACTAACCATCTCACGGATGGTCATTAGTAAGTTTGTGACAGGGTCCGTGTTAAGGGGTTTGTAGTTGGTACGCACACTGAGCAGTCGTTGTACCTCTGCATCATATTCATGTGTATTGAGGACCACCACAGCACCTCCTTTATCCGCTGACTTGATAGTCAGCGATGCATTTTGCTCAAGTCCCTTAATTGCCTCCCAGTCATCCACTGTCATATTGGTATGCTTATAATGTTCCTCGGATTTTTCAAAGGTTTCTATATCTTGGAGGACCTTTTCCTCAAACACTGCCACTTCTGGGCCAACCAAAGAAGTGGGGGGACAGAACGTGGATGGTTTTCTCAAATTAGTACCTCGATATGAGTCATTCTCTTTTTCTTTGTTGAAAAAGAATTTCATTAACTTGATCTTACGAACTGTTTCATGAAATTCAATGCGACATTTCAATGCATCATGTCTCGGTGTCGGTACGAATCCCAATCCCTTATTTAACACTCTCTCTTCATTTACAGTTAAGGTGTGATCTGACAGATTCACTACAATACTCTCCTTTAATTCAATGTGCGGCCCCTGCTGCGGGTCACCCTGGGTGAGTGGGTCTGCCATGTGGGTGTCGGATTGCCTCGGCCTCTGCCTCTTCCTGACGCTCCCCTTCCCCTGTTGTGATTGCTTCTCTGACCCTGTCCTAAAAAAGAACATAACAGAGCCCCAAGATCTTCGTTTTGGCGGTCCTGTTGATTGAACCTCACCCTATTACTTTGCTGGGGTTCTTCCTCTTCCTCACTCGATGTATTTTCAAACGTCCAGTTGTTAGGTGTACGTCTGGATTGTGATCTACCTCCCCTGCCTCTCTGTCTGGTTCCCGCACTGAGTTGTTCCGGTCCCTGTTGATAGTACTCCTCCTTAACGTATGGAAAAGCCCACTCGTGTGAGTATCTCTCCAGATTCCTCGTAAGCCCCTTAATTTTTTGGTTGACCATATAATTTTTATAGTCTGTAAGGTCTTCTTGGATTCTCTGTAGGTGCTCCTTAGTGTCCACGAGAGTGGTATCTTTGGCTATACTTTCCTCCAGCTCTAAGATCTCTTTTAAGAGATCTTCGCTGAGTCGTTGAGCAGTGCTGATTATCAAAATTAACCAGTCCCTGGTACACTTGTTGGCAATGAAACTCCAATCAAGTCGGAACTTACTGTCGTCCAGAAATATTCGTGGCTCAATCCTAACCAACAGACTCGGGGGCGCTACTCCTGCTGTGTAATATTCAGTCATCAACGCACCATGTAGTGCAACCCTCACCTGTTTCTTTTTTAAAGTTGATAACTTATCCCATTCCTCCCTTGCAGACGTAGTACCTCGCAAGGGGGCCCCCGGGAACAGCGATGGGCCTGACAGAATTGCTGCTATCTGGTCATCTGTAAACACCAGACAGTTTTTATCCATCTGGATAAGTGTTTGCTATCTGTCCCGGCCCACAAATGTGGTCTCCTTCTTATTAAAGTAGTGTGTTCAATCGGACTAGAATTTGCCACCCCAATTACAGCGTATAATGAAATGCAAAAGAGCAGAGCGGAAGTGTACTAAGTAGTTTAAAAAAAAAAATATGTATTTAATGAAATCTCCCTGGTCTTTAAAAACAAGCTCTCATGGCTGAGCCGCCGTACATCACATGTAATACAAAAAGGAGCAGAGAGGGAAGTACGAGTAACAATGGGATAGCCCTCCACTCTATTCAAGTAAATATCAAAAAATCCCTGTACCCTGGACATAGATGAGTGTTCTTCTAGTAGGCATGAAAAGTTACGTAATTGGAAGAACAACTGTTTCAATCCAAACTCACCCCCTCTATATTTGACGTTGGGTGTATTTTCTCTAATGCCGATCTGTCCACAACAACACACTATTTGTGTACTGCAGAAAAGGGAGATACCAAACAGTGTTCAACTCGACATTATCAGGAGTGTCTGTTTACTGAGACGGTACATCCATACACCTTTAACCCATGAAAGAATGAAAAAATGTGTAGTGAAAAGGAAGGCACCTCACGGGCGAACAAGCCTCTGGGAACTTGGCAGATGTTACCAATACTTTGCCCCTTTCTCATCATCGGTTGCCTTTCCTTTTCAGAAAAGAAATCAGTGTCCAAAACAAATAAAGCAAAAGTGGGTACTAGACAAGAAACAGATGTTCCCTGATGTGACAAACACAAAGAGTGATTAAAATCAACAACCACACCAATCGTACACCTTTATTACTGAGTCAGGTGTGAGCAGTTGGGGTAAAAAGGCTGGTAGCTTACTGTCGCATACCACTACATGTAACCGACATGTTTCACTGCCGCGTAAAAGTTTATGGCAGATTCATCAGGGTTTTCAGCAATCGGTCACTGCACCACTGTTGGACATCATTATTCTGAAAACTGTCGAGTTGAAACACTGATTAAAAACACTTCCAACACCTTGCTCCTCACACTCATCATATGTTTTGCATTTTCTCAAACACTGTAAAATAAATCAAACTGTATGTGCTATTACTCTTAGCCAGCAAAGTCCTCTCATACCAGCTGGCCAGAAGGGCATTTAGCCCAGGTATCGATTGTTGGTATCAATCTGTGGATAAATAGAACCCTGTTCAAACACATGCTCAGGATAAAATGGCCTGACATGCATCGATATTAATCAAGTAATGAACAAGTCCACCATTACTCTACTCATGACCTAGCATCACTAACAGATCTATATTCGACTCACAGTCACACGCTTGCTATGTCCCGGTTCAACTCATACATAGAACTAGAGTAGCGTCACCATTGCTTAACACATACTCTCACAGCGAGTCGCATCACAGTCCCTCTGCAACAAGCTCTTAGGGAGTAATAACGTTACATCAGCTCAGATTAAGCCAACGGCGGAACATACGCCGTCCAAACTAACCTCGTTCTCCCCAAGCAATGCCTCCGATGTCTCTACTTCGATAGCTTCGCCGTTATTATGCGTTTGCTTGTAAGGCACATTTTCCTTCATCGAGCCCCAGTTACAAACACTACCGAGCAACCTCGCTGACACATGCTGATTTCAGGCTGCCCCCCACTCCTCACCGTACAAATAACGGCCCGGGACCATGTATCATCCCAGGAACACCGCGGCAACCTCGCCCACATCTTTTTAAGCGCAGCGTCTTTCCCGGTTCCCTGCAGGTTCTGATCACGTGATCCAGGTGGGCGTTAACCCAAATGTCATTCGGGAATGCTAGGATTCGTGGGCGCCATATTAAAACATAGGATATTTCCAAAGATTTCTATGCGTGTAATGGCTCGTACAACACGCAAATCTTATTGGCGTCCTGGCTATCAACCGAAGAAATATTGCACAGCAGGAGTAGCGCCCGAGTCTGTTGGTTAGGATTGAGCCACGAATATTTCTGGACGACAGTAAGTTACGACTTGATTGGAGTTTCATCGCCAACAAGTGTACCAGGGACTGGTTAATTTTGATAATCAGCACTGCTCAACGACTCAGCGAAGATCTCTTAAAAGAGATCGTAGAGCTGGAGGAAAGTATAGCCAAAGATACCACTCTCGTGGACACTAAGGAGCACCTACAGAGAATCCAAGAAGACCTTACAGACTCTAAAAATTATATGGTCAACCAAAGAATTAAGGGGCTTACGAGGAATCTGGAGAGATACTCACACGAGTGGGCTTTTCCATACGTTAAGGAGGAGTACTATTAACAGGGACCGGAACAACTCAGTGCGGGAACCAGACAGAGAGGCAGGGGAGGTAGATCACAATCCAGACGTACACCTAACAACTGGACGTTTGAAAATACATCGAGTGAGGAAGAGGAAGAACCCCAGCAAAGTAATAGGGTGAGGTTCAATCAACAGGACCGCCAGAACGAAGATCTTGGGGCTCTGTTACGTTCTTTTTTAGGACAGGGTCAGAGAAGCAATCACAACAGGGGAAGGGGAGCGTCAGGAAGAGGCAGAGGCCGAGGCAATCCGACACCCACATGGCAGACCCACTCACCCAGGGTGACCCGCAGCAGGGGCCGCACATTGAATTAAAGGAGAGTATTGTAGTGAATCTGTCGGATCACACCTTAACTGTAAATGAAGAGAGAGTGTTAAATAAGGGATTGGGATTCGTCCCGACACCGAGACATGATGCATTCAAATGTCGCATTAAATTTCACGAAACAGTTCGTAAGATCAAGTTAAAGAAATTCTTTTTCAACAAAGAAAAAGAGAATGACTCATATCGAGGTACTAATTTGAGAAAACCATCCACGTTCTGTCCCCCCACTTCTTTGGTTGGCCCAGAAGTGGCAGTGTTTGAGGAAAAGGTCCTCCAAGATATAGAAACCTTTGAAAAATCCCAGGAACATTATAAGCATACCAATATGACAGTGGATGACTGGGAGGCAATTAAGGGACTTGAGCAAAATGCATCGCTGACCATCAAGTCAGCGGATAAAGAAGGTGCCGTGGTGGTCCTCAATACACATGAATAAGATGCAGAGGTACAACGACTGCTCAGTGTGCGTACCAACTACAAACCCCTTAACACGGACCCTGTCACAAACTTACTAATGACCATCCGTGAGATGGTTAGTAAAGCGAAGACAAACAACTGGATTTCTGTCAAAGAAGCGGAGTTCCTAGTGAATGACACCCCCAGGACTCCAGCATTCTATATCTTACCAAAGATACACAAACCTGCCCGCCCACCCCCCGGCAGGCCCATAGTGTCGAGGATTCAGTCAGTTCTGGAACTCCTGTCTCAATTTGCGGACTATTTTCTCCGCGAATCGGTGGTTAACCAACCATCCTTTAAGGACACCACCGATGTTCTGAACATCTTAGAGAACGTCTCTTATGACTCGGGGGTCCATTTCTTGGTGACAATTGACATCGAGTCTTTGTACACGAGTATTCCCCAGGACGCGACGCTGGTGGCAGCAGCGCGCGCCCTGGGGGAGCTCGAGTGGTTCTATGACACCCCACAATTTTTGTCATGGAGTGTGTGGAATTGGCCCTCACTCAGAACTACTTCATGTACAAAGATCAACTATACTTGCAGACGTCTGGCACGTCTATGGGGGCCACTATGGCCCCTAGTCTGGCGTGTATATACGTAGGACAGTTTGAGGAGCACATCGTCTATCCAGATACCAACCCTTTCCAGAGGCATATTTGCCTTTGGAAAAGATATATAGACGATGTGCTCTGCATTTGGTCAGGCACGGAGGAGTGTCTTGTGGATTTCCTAACATGGTTGAACTCACAGGATAAAAGTCTTAAATTCACCTGGACTTACAGCCACACAAACGCTACATATTTGGATCTTGAGATAGAGTCAAGGAAAGAGGGAGGTCTGAGCACCCGGGTCCACCAAAAACTCACGGACAGAAACTCCCTCCTCCTTTACAACTCATACCACCCGAGGGCCCTCCGGGATAATTCTCAGATACCGTAGGAATTGTTCAAACACTGATGTGTTTTTGGAACAATCCCGGGATCTGACTGAGAAACTTGAACAGCGAATTACCCTCGTAAGGTTGTCAGGATGGCAAGAAAAAGGGCACTGAATACACCAGGCAGTGCCCTACTTGAACACACCAGAAAAGAAAAACAAGACTGCTTACCTGTTGTGATGACCCTTGATCCCATGGCTACTAAGATAAGGCAATCTATCCGGAGGCATTGGAATCTATTATCTAACAAGGATTTTTCGATGCCACCGCCTAGATTTGCGTTTAAACATGCAGGCAATCTAAAGGACAGGCTTGTCCATACACGTGACCGAGCCCCCCAGGGAAATGAACTGACTACTATTCCTAAGGGGCATTATCCCTACGGGATGTGCTCGGTATGTTCACTAACCAAAAAATGTAGCAGTGTCACGCTGGCAGCAGGAAAAGAATGGTTTTTAAACCACTTTAGCAACTGTAATACTACAAATGTGGTATACAGATTGTTGTGTAGCTGCGGTCTCCAATACATCGGACTTACCACGAGAAAAATAAAAATCCGTGTACAGGAACATATAAGTACAATAAAAGCTGGAAAATTAACCACCAAATTGGTACAGCATTGTCATCACGAGAAACACAACTTTACATGGACTGTCCTTGAGACAGTGAAGGGCAAGCCGAACAATATTGAAGCGGTGTTACTCAGTAAAGAAGCCAGATGGATATTCAGAGAAAGGAGTGACACACAGGGCCTCAATGAAATTATTGAGTGGAACAGAGTAAAATGAGAACCATCTATATTGTCCATTCATTGTACATTTGCCCTAGTTAAGTTCTGGATAGCGGGTGTTTACACTGGACAGGTGCCCTTAGTGTACATCTGGAGTGAGAGGTTATACTATATATGTTCTCTATTTTTTCTACATATTTTTTCTACATATGTATGGCTACTTCTTATAAATAATGTTTGGTGGGCCTTGCATCTGTGTATCTTTGATGCACGGCCGACACAAGCGGTGGTGAAACCACCTATAAAGTAAGATAATGTCCCGGCCTGTGCACTGCATCGTGAAGAATGTCTTTTACACGGTTCTGTGAAACAGGGTCCTGGTTAGATGCTGGTGCGTGAGAACTGCACATGGTACTGAAAGATTATGCATTTAATTAGGAACATTAAAACATGGCCGTATGGGGAAACATCGTATTTGACATTATTTGCTCGTAATTGGCACAGGACTGAATACTTCGGTTGATAGCCAGGACGCCAATAAGATTTGCGTGTTGTACGAGCCATTACACGCATAGAAATCTTTGGAAATATCCTATGTTTTAATATGGCGCCTACGAATCCTAGCATTCCCGAATGACATTTGGGTTAACGCCCACCTGGATCACGTGATCGGAACCTGCAGGGAACCAGGAAAGACGCTGCGCTTAAAAAGATGTGGGCGAGGTTGCCGCGGTGTTCCTGGGATGATACATGGTCCCGGTCCGTTATTTGTACGGTGAGGAGTGGGGGGCAGCCTGAAATCAGCATGTGTCAGCGAGGTTGCTCGGTAGTGTTTGTAACTGGGGCTCGATGAAGGAAAATGTGCCTTACAAGCAAACGCATAATAACGGCGAAGCTATCGAAGTAGAGACATCGGAGGCATTGCTTGGGGAGAACGAGTGTAGTTTGGACGGCGTATGTTCGCCGTTGGCTTAATCTGAGCTGATGTAACGTTATTACTCCCTAAGAGCTTGTTGCAGAGGGCCTGTGATGCGACTCGCTGTGAGAGTATGTGTTAAGCAATGGTGACGCTACTCTAGTTCTATGTTCGAGTTGAACCGGGTCACAGCAAGCGTGTGACTGTGAGTCGAATATAGATCTGTTAGTGATGCTAGGTCATGAGTAGAGTAATGGTGGACTTGTTCATTACTTGATTAATATCGATGCATGTCAGGCCATTTTATCTTGAGCATGTGTTTGAGCATGGTTCTATTTATCCACAGATTGATACCAACAATCGATACCTGGGCTAAATGCCCTTCTGGCCAGCTGGTATGAGAGGACTTTGCTGGCTAAGGGTAATAGCACATACAGTTTGATTTATTTTACAGTGTTTGAGAAAATGCAAAACATATGATGAGTGTGAGGAGCAAGGTGTTGGAAGTGTTTTTATTCAGTGTTTCAACTCGACAGTTTTCAGAATAATGATGTCCAACAGTGGTGCAGTGACCGATTGGTGAAAACCCTGATGAATCTGCCATAAACTTTTACGCGGCAGTGAAACATGTCGGTTACAGGTAGTGGTATGCGACAGTAAGCTACCAGCCTTTTTACCCCACCAGCTCTCACCTGACTCAGTAATAAAGGTGTACGATTGGTGTGGTTGTTGATTTTAATCACTCTTTGTGTTTGTCACATCAAGGAACATCTGTTTCTTGTCTAGCACCCACTTTTGCTTTATTTGTTTTGGACACTGATTTCTTTTCTGAAAAGGAAAGGCAACCGATGATGAGAAAGGGGCAAAGTATTGGTAACATCTGCCAAGTTCCCCGAGGGTTGTTCGCCCGTGAGGTGCCTTCCTTTTCACTACACATTTTTTCATTCTTTCACGGGTTAAATGTGTATGGATGTACTGTCTCAGTAAACAGACACTCCTGATAATGTCGAGTTGAACACTGTTTGGTATCTCCCTTTTCTGCAGTACACAAATAGTGTGTTGTTGTGGACAGATAGATTCAGAAAAGGGGGTGGTGATGAACAGAGTGCCTGAATTAAGCAGACCACTCTTACCCAGTCCAAAGATCAGGGCTTGATCCATCACCGTTTTTTAGCTCACTGCACCATCCCAGCTCAGAACTTGGCTATATGCAAATTAGTCTGTTCCTGTCCCAGTGCATGATGGGAACAGGACAAACTAAACTACCAAGCCAATTCTTATACTGGGAAGGAAACAAGCTTCCGGGGACCGGTTTCTGCCATTTCAGGCGTCGTCGGCCCGGCTTGCTTGAATCCTGATGGTGCAATGAGCAAGGGACTCACATCTGAGTATACCCTTCCACGCTTATGGTGGACAAAATGATTCAGAAAAGGGGGTGGTGATGAACAGAGTGCCTGAATTAAGCAGACCACTCTTACCCAGTCCAAAGATCAGGGCTTGATCCATCACCGTTTTTTAGCTCACTGCACCATCCCAGCTCAGAACTTGGCTATATGCAAATTAGTCTGTTCCTGTCCCAGTGCATGATGGGAACAGGACAAACTAAACTACCAAGCCAATTCTTATACTGGGAAGGAAACAAGCTTCCGGGGACCGGTTTCTGCCATTTCAGGCGTCGTCGGCCCGGCTTGCTTGAATCCTGATGGTGCAATGAGCAAGGGACTCACATCTGAGTATACCCTTCCACGCTTATGGTGGACAAAATGATTCAGAAAAGGGGGTGGTGATGAACAGAGTGCCTGAATTAAGCAGACCACTCTTACCCAGTCCAAAGATCAGGGCTTGATCCATCACCGTTTTTTAGCTCACTGCACCATCCCAGCTCAGAACTTGGCTATATGCAAATTAGTCTGTTCCTGTCCCAGTGCATGATGGGAACAGGACAAACTAAACTACCAAGCCAATTCTTATACTGGGAAGGAAACAAGCTTCCGGGGACCGGTTTCTGCCATTTCAGGCGTCGTCGGCCCGGCTTGCTTGAATCCTGATGGTGCAATGAGCAAGGGACTCACATCTGAGTATACCCTTCCACGCTTATGGTGGACAAAATGATTCAGAAAAGGGGGTGGTGATGAACAGAGTGCCTGAATTAAGCAGACCACTCTTACCCAGTCCAAAGATCAGGGCTTGATCCATCACCGTTTTTTAGCTCACTGCACCATCCCAGCTCAGAACTTGGCTATATGCAAATTAGTCTGTTCCTGTCCCAGTGCATGATGGGAACAGGACAAACTAAACTACCAAGCCAATTCTTATACTGGGAAGGAAACAAGCTTCCGGGGACCGGTTTCTGCCATTTCAGGCGTCGTCGGCCCGGCTTGCTTGAATCCTGATGGTGCAATGAGCAAGGGACTCACATCTGAGTATACCCTTCCACGCTTATGGTGGACAAAATGATTCAGAAAAGGGGGTGGTGATGAACAGAGTGCCTGAATTAAGCAGACCACTCTTACCCAGTCCAAAGATCAGGGCTTGATCCATCACCGTTTTTTAGCTCACTGCACCATCCCAGCTCAGAACTTGGCTATATGCAAATTAGTCTGTTCCTGTCCCAGTGCATGATGGGAACAGGACAAACTAAACTACCAAGCCAATTCTTATACTGGGAAGGAAACAAGCTTCCGGGGACCGGTTTCTGCCATTTCAGGCGTCGTCGGCCCGGCTTGCTTGAATCCTGATGGTGCAATGAGCAAGGGACTCACATCTGAGTATACCCTTCCACGCTTATGGTGGACAAAATGATTCAGAAAAGGGGGTGGTGATGAACAGAGTGCCTGAATTAAGCAGACCACTCTTACCCAGTCCAAAGATCAGGGCTTGATCCATCACCGTTTTTTAGCTCACTGCACCATCCCAGCTCAGAACTTGGCTATATGCAAATTAGTCTGTTCCTGTCCCAGTGCATGATGGGAACAGGACAAACTAAACTACCAAGCCAATTCTTATACTGGGAAGGAAACAAGCTTCCGGGGACCGGTTTCTGCCATTTCAGGCGTCGTCGGCCCGGCTTGCTTGAATCCTGATGGTGCAATGAGCAAGGGACTCACATCTGAGTATACCCTTCCACGCTTATGGTGGACAAAATGATTCAGAAAAGGGGGTGGTGATGAACAGAGTGCCTGAATTAAGCAGACCACTCTTACCCAGTCCAAAGATCAGGGCTTGATCCATCACCGTTTTTTAGCTCACTGCACCATCCCAGCTCAGAACTTGGCTATATGCAAATTAGTCTGTTCCTGTCCCAGTGCATGATGGGAACAGGACAAACTAAACTACCAAGCCAATTCTTATACTGGGAAGGAAACAAGCTTCCGGGGACCGGTTTCTGCCATTTCAGGCGTCGTCGGCCCGGCTTGCTTGAATCCTGATGGTGCAATGAGCAAGGGACTCACATCTGAGTATACCCTTCCACGCTTATGGTGGACAAAATGATTCAGAAAAGGGGGTGGTGATGAACAGAGTGCCTGAATTAAGCAGACCACTCTTACCCAGTCCAAAGATCAGGGCTTGATCCATCACCGTTTTTTAGCTCACTGCACCATCCCAGCTCAGAACTTGGCTATATGCAAATTAGTCTGTTCCTGTCCCAGTGCATGATGGGAACAGGACAAACTAAACTACCAAGCCAATTCTTATACTGGGAAGGAAACAAGCTTCCGGGGACCGGTTTCTGCCATTTCAGGCGTCGTCGGCCCGGCTTGCTTGAATCCTGATGGTGCAATGAGCAAGGGACTCACATCTGAGTATACCCTTCCACGCTTATGGTGGACAAAATGATTCAGAAAAGGGGGTGGTGATGAACAGAGTGCCTGAATTAAGCAGACCACTCTTACCCAGTCCAAAGATCAGGGCTTGATCCATCACCGTTTTTTAGCTCACTGCACCATCCCAGCTCAGAACTTGGCTATATGCAAATTAGTCTGTTCCTGTCCCAGTGCATGATGGGAACAGGACAAACTAAACTACCAAGCCAATTCTTATACTGGGAAGGAAACAAGCTTCCGGGGACCGGTTTCTGCCATTTCAGGCGTCGTCGGCCCGGCTTGCTTGAATCCTGATGGTGCAATGAGCAAGGGACTCACATCTGAGTATACCCTTCCACGCTTATGGTGGACAAAATGATTCAGAAAAGGGGGTGGTGATGAACAGAGTGCCTGAATTAAGCAGACCACTCTTACCCAGTCCAAAGATCAGGGCTTGATCCATCACCGTTTTTTAGCTCACTGCACCATCCCAGCTCAGAACTTGGCTATATGCAAATTAGTCTGTTCCTGTCCCAGTGCATGATGGGAACAGGACAAACTAAACTACCAAGCCAATTCTTATACTGGGAAGGAAACAAGCTTCCGGGGACCGGTTTCTGCCATTTCAGGCGTCGTCGGCCCGGCTTGCTTGAATCCTGATGGTGCAATGAGCAAGGGACTCACATCTGAGTATACCCTTCCACGCTTATGGTGGACAAAATGATTCAGAAAAGGGGGTGGTGATGAACAGAGTGCCTGAATTAAGCAGACCACTCTTACCCAGTCCAAAGATCAGGGCTTGATCCATCACCGTTTTTTAGCTCACTGCACCATCCCAGCTCAGAACTTGGCTATATGCAAATTAGTCTGTTCCTGTCCCAGTGCATGATGGGAACAGGACAAACTAAACTACCAAGCCAATTCTTATACTGGGAAGGAAACAAGCTTCCGGGGACCGGTTTCTGCCATTTCAGGCGTCGTCGGCCCGGCTTGCTTGAATCCTGATGGTGCAATGAGCAAGGGACTCACATCTGAGTATACCCTTCCACGCTTATGGTGGACAAAATGATTCAGAAAAGGGGGTGGTGATGAACAGAGTGCCTGAATTAAGCAGACCACTCTTACCCAGTCCAAAGATCAGGGCTTGATCCATCACCGTTTTTTAGCTCACTGCACCATCCCAGCTCAGAACTTGGCTATATGCAAATTAGTCTGTTCCTGTCCCAGTGCATGATGGGAACAGGACAAACTAAACTACCAAGCCAATTCTTATACTGGGAAGGAAACAAGCTTCCGGGGACCGGTTTCTGCCATTTCAGGCGTCGTCGGCCCGGCTTGCTTGAATCCTGATGGTGCAATGAGCAAGGGACTCACATCTGAGTATACCCTTCCACGCTTATGGTGGACAAAATGATTCAGAAAAGGGGGTGGTGATGAACAGAGTGCCTGAATTAAGCAGACCACTCTTACCCAGTCCAAAGATCAGGGCTTGATCCATCACCGTTTTTTCGCTCACTGCACCATCCCAGCTCAGAACTTGGCTATATGCAAATTAGTCTGTTCCTGTCCCAGTGCATGATGGGAACAGGACAAACTAAACTACCAAGCCAATTCTTATACTGGGAAGGAAACAAGCTTCCGGGGACCGGTTTCTGCCATTTCAGGCGTCGTCGGCCCGGCTTGCTTGAATCCTGATGGTGCAATGAGCAAGGGACTCACATCTGAGTATACCCTTCCACGCTTATGGTGGACAAAATGATTCAGAAAAGGGGGTGGTGATGAACAGAGTGCCTGAATTAAGCAGACCACTCTTACCCAGTCCAAAGATCAGGGCTTGATCCATCACCGTTTTTTAGCTCACTGCACCATCCCAGCTCAGAACTTGGCTATATGCAAATTAGTCTGTTCCTGTCCCAGTGCATGATGGGAACAGGACAAACTAAACTACCAATTCAGACACTCTGTTCATCACCACCCCCTTTTCTGAATCGTTTTTGGCCACTATAGGTGTGGCAGGGTATACTCAGACATGAGTCCCTTTCTCACTGCTCCATCAGGATTCAAGCAAGCCGGGCCGAAGAGGCTGAAATGCCAGAAACCGGTCCCCGGTAGCTTGTCTCCTTTCTGGTGAAGAATTGGCTTGGTAGTTTGGTCTGCCCTGTTCCCATGATGCACTGGGCCAGGGACAGACTAATTTGCATATAGCCAGGTTCTGAGCTGGGATGGGGCAGTGAGATAAATAACGGTGATGGATCAAGCCCTGATCTTTGGACTGGGTAAGAGTGGTCTGCTTAATTCAGACACTCTGTTCATCACCACCCCCTTTTCTGTATCGGTTGTGGACAGATAGGCATTAGAGAAAATACACCCAACGTCAAATATAGAGGGGGTGAGTTTGGATTGAAACAGTTGTTCTTCCAATTACGTAACTTCTCATGCCTACTAAAAGAACACTCATCTATGTCCAGGGTACAGGGATTTTTTGATATTTACTTGAATAGAGTGGAGGGCTATCCCATTGTTACCCGTACTTCCCTCTCTGCTCCTTTTTGTATTACTCTGGGACTCACCAGCCAGATTTACAGAAAAGATTTCCAGGGAAGACACGCAGTACTTCAAAGCTTTCCTGCAAGAAGGAGGTTTAGTTGCTAACCAAATAATTAGCGTGGTGGCAGATGGCTCTGACCTTGAGGTGCACAGATGTTCATATGGCATATGTGCCAGATGCTGATCATGACTTTGTCTTACAGGCCTGAAGCCAAAGACACAGTAACACATCCTTAATCTTCCTTTCAATGGTAACTCATTGTTTAGCTCCCACACAGATGATGAGATGGCAAAAATTAAAACTGAGTTGGACATACTCTAAGCCGTCGGCCTAGTAAAACGGAAGGAGTTCCGCCGACGGTACAGGCCTTATGACAGGTGTCTGTACCATCCAAGGGTTCAAGCCCCTCACAGGGTCCCTGTCAGTAGCCAGAGAACGAACTGGCGATGTATGCCCCACTGCATGTCGAACCTGAGGTTCTGATGCTTCACACGCAGGCTGAGGAATATCCCTTTAAGACTCCATATGCTGTCTGGAAGGAGGAGTTCTGTCCATTGACATCATCGTCAGCCGTCCTATCCGAAGCAGCAATGACGAAGAAAGAGGAAGAGGATTTCCGATCTGAGGAACCCGTGAGCGAGGAAACGTGAGAGACCCAAGAGCCAAAGAAGGAAGCAGCGGTCTGGGAGAACTGTCGGGGGGGGGGTTCCTGAGAAGCTGTCCGATGCCGATATCCAGGACGCAAAGGAGAAGCCAGGAGGCCAACGTGACCACATGACGCCCTGCTACTCTCCTGGAGGAGTGTGGCTGGAAAAGGTACGGCGCCGTATACAGGGGTTCTCGTGGCACTGGGTGGGAAAGAGAGGCACTTAGAGGGAGGACACCGTTACATCGGGGCTGCACCAGGTGACGGAATGTGGTGATCCCTCACTGACCCCCCTCCCAAGTCAACTCTAAGAAAAACGGTTAATCCACTGATTCATGGCATTTTTGTTGTTTTTTTCCTTTCCTCATACTGTTGTATGGCATTTTAGATTCCAAATCAATTTCCCCCGATTCATGCTCTTATATAGGTACAATCCATATTGATCTTATATAGGCATAGACATCAAGCCCTAATTTAGGCATAGCCCATGCTACCCAAATACAGGCATGGCTACTTCCATCCGTTATTCAAACTTCACACTGATTTCTTGGAAAACCATACTCTTAAGCAGAAGGGACTTCCCCTAGCCTGGATATTGATTTCTCCAAGAAACTCACTATTATGCATGAACAACTATTCCTTAGGGATTCATCCATGACGTTCATATGCCCGACTTTACGTCAAAGCTGGCATTCCTAAACACCTTCAAGGTATAAATATACCTTCACTTGCTATGGTAAAGCACGGTGGTTCGGAGCAGTTCGACGACCTACTTGCCCGACGCAGCTCGCTACAGCAAGTGCCGAAGGAAGCCGACTCTCCAGCTGACGCACTGATCAGGAAGCTACCCTCCTCTGCTGAGAAATCTAGCTCTAGTGTTCCTGACTCCCCTTGCAGGGTGTTGGGAAATCGAGTCCCCAGACAGAGATACCAGACCTCCTTCATTCTAAGGTATGGAGCTGATTAGAACCTAGAGAAACCTTTGGTAGATTCTTGGCAAAAACTAAACCTATGCTAAAGACCATACTCACTTCTTCCCTCATGCTAGACCTAGGTTAGGTACATTGAGGTAGGCGGATTTTAGAAGCACCAGTTGAGTATTTTAGCCTGTGTTATTTATGTATGTATTTTTATATGGCTTAGAAACCATACAATGCTATTACAGTATTATTTCATAATACTTTTCTCGCTGTAGGCATTATACTTTGCATTCTGTCTAACGATTGTAGCAGTTCACCTCTCTTGCATGAGAAAGAATACTGTTTTCAAAAACCTTTTATTGAAAACGCCCGTCTCACTATTTCTCTTCAAACTCTGTAGAAACGAAGCATGCACGATTGGCTGAGTGAAATACTTATCTATTGTTTCCACGACTCTGAAGATCGTTATTCCAGTCCTAGGGAAACAAAGTTGTCATGTTTATGCGGTTGTCAGAAACTAATCCCTTCTTGTAAATTCAAGAACGTTTCTAGTGACCTCTGAGCTAGCTGGCACTCACAATTAAGTTTAGTATATTTGATAGAGACCTACTGACCTAAGTCCTACATCATATCTATAGGATATATTATTCCAATGTGTGTAGCCTATTGGGAATATAGGAACTACACTACAATACCCTCCCAGTTCTCTGTGGAAAACGGCGAGTACCCTGGCCGGATCCTCTATTGCGCCGAACAGAAGCAGAGTGTACAACCGGAGCACTCTGACTCATTCCAAAGAATTATATCAGAGAAATAAAATTGATCTAACGAAGACCATTATTGCCTCCTGGTTCTCTTTTCTCCGCATAGAGTGGCTTGCCCTGGGGTCGCCTACTGATAGTTCCACTCTAACAACACCACCAACAACCCAAATCTCACTACCAGCCGTGCAGATCAACGTGTAGATGAGGAGCTAATAGACAACCACCAGCTATCTCCAAGACACTAGACAAACAATGAGGCATCGTTTCCCCCGTTGCATTTACCCACTCCAGTGGGGTGAGGGGGAGTATCACCAAACATCTAAACGAGTGGTGCAACATCACGAGCGACATTTGGGTGCTGAATATTGTAGAGAATGGGTACTCGCGTTGTTTCAAGTCCCCGCCTCTGGCAGTTCCACCATCAAAAACCTCTTGTCATCAGCAAAGGCTCTCCACCAGATATACCCCCAGCTAGATATGCCCTCAGCTCCATCAGGGGGACTGGATGTGTTTCATTGACCTTCAAGATGCCTATTTCCATATCTCAATTGCAGGGAAGCATCAGAAGTTTCTGAAGTTTAAAGTGGCATTCAAGCATTACTAGTACATGGTGCTACTATTCGGCCTGAAATCATCTCCTCGCACATTTTTTAAGTGCATGACCTTCGTAGCAGCAGCCTTATGAAGGAAAAGCATATTCATCTATCCATACCTAGACGACTGGCTAGTAAAAGCTCCTATCCAGATCAAGCTAAGAAACATTACCATATTTGAATCAAGACCCTCCAATCTTTAGGTCTCCAGGTCAATGATGAAAACTTCACCCAAATTCCAACTCCAAGACTGCACTGCCTAAGTGCAACTCTGGACATAAAAATCGCAAAAGCGTGTCCTTCAGAGGAGAGACTATCTGCTGTGTACATGTGATTCAATGAAGCTTTTCTCTACAAATAAACCTACTAAGAGTGCACTGTGCTTGAGGGGATATATATATATATATATATATATATATATATATATATATATATATATATATATATATATATATATTCATCCAGGAGAATCCACATCAAACTGTATGCTTTCTCCTTTAAATGCATCCAAGTTTGACACGTGCCTTGAGTACCAGATTATTCTGGGGCACTAATCCCACCTCGTTTCTTTGTGTTAGGCCTCTGTCCCCCTTGTACCATCTCCAGAGTCGTATTCTATTCATTGTTACGGAGTAACAATTCAGTTGAAACCATTATTAAATTCAGTGCAAAAGAGGAGCTAATCTAATGTAAAACGTCCGCTTATAGATGTTTATTAGGGCATTGCCTCTACCAATATTGGTAGGGCCAAAAATGGCCACTACACAGGTGAAAAGTAACCAAGCCAACTTTAAGATAAGTGCATTTAGTTTGACATTTATGTTTCCAAAACAAAATATTTTCTCCATTATGAGACAGGAGGTTGTTTAAATCTAACAATAAGTATAAAAGCTGGCCTTGCGAAGACTGAAATCTGGACTTCTGGAAATGTTATTTTGCAGACATGCGGCAAACTCCAGACCGAACACAGCAGGGTGATGTATTGTTAGTGATGCTAATGGAACCTTTTCTGGGGCTTCAAATCATTATCCAGAGCATGTAAATAAAAGCAGAAAAGGAATACATTGTCTCGTACTCAAGGAGTGTCTGAAATAGTAATGATATAATGGTTAGCATTTTGTGAAGTCTACACAAACCTAAGTTGCAGGATTTTCGGAAACTAAACGGTTTCCATCAGCAAATCTCATACTACCAAGAAGAAGGCCAAACTACTCGAGCATATTCCATATGTTTTTCAGTTTTAGCAAGAAAAGGGGAAACCACATGGGAGAGACTGTTAAATGTGAAAGGAAGTAAAAATAAACGATTTAACTAGGTAATGTTTGTTTCATATTGAGAGCAGAAACCGATGGTAAGTCCCCAAATGAGCAAAACCGAAAATTTGTAGGAAAATAGATGCAACAGAATTTGATTAACCTTTTTTGACAAAATGGAAACTTCATAATGCTATATTTTTGAATTACTGAAAAGTTTACATCTATGTTTTATTGGAGATTACAAAAAGTGAGAACTTAACCATTAGTAACCCAGTTAAATCATTCACTCGAGATGGGGTGCAAGTGCTTAGGAGGATTGCAACATATGGTACAGAGATATAGTGCTCTTTATTAGTCATCTTGCGTAGCTCATACAGAAGTACTCTTATTCCTAGAGTTTCTTCTGTTGTGGGAATTTCATTTGAAACCCAGCTCTTTAAAAGTATTTTACGCCTCAAATTTCTCCTTTTCTGTTAGGGGAGCATTCAGTGAGTCTGGTTATTCAGAATATCCTTCTTCCAGTGCCTTTATTTCCAAGAGTAAGAACTGGGGAAGGTTGATGTATTATAGAGTTCCTCTAAAAGTAGCTATTCCACTTGTTGTTCCGGGTTGTCAAGGGGCCGGACCCCTGAAAAGAAAACAGAGTTTAGGCCCAGTAGGGTTCCCTCTAACCACCCGCCTGTCCCCCAGCCACCGGAGCTGCCAGACTTCTTTTCTTTTCTTCCCTTTCCTTTCTACTCTCTACTCTCTATCCCATTGACTTGCCTGAAAGGGCAACAGAGGGCCATTAGGGCCTTATCGGGATCTCCATGACTGTCCACTGGAGAACTGAAATGGTAGCCGTTAATAGACTGAAACCTGACCCTCTGTCTTGCCTCAGAAACCTTGCTTGCCCATTGAATGGCAAATTGTCAGCCAGACTCACTTACTGGTATGTAGGGTGCCTTGATTAGGGATTGCTCATCCCTTTTTGTGGCCTTCCTACTTTAAAGGAGAGACTCTCCTTTCTTTTCCTTTAGCCGTTCCAGAATGGTTAATGGCCTTCACGGTTCATCTCAACTTACCGATGCTGTTGCACAGTCACTGACATAAAAAGGCCTTTTTCTCATTTCATTCACCGTTTTAAAAATAGAAACTCTATTCATTTGTGAAGTCAAGAGGCATGTCTCTGCACTGATCACTGTTTACATTTTGAGGCTTCAACGCATAGGCTTATCATAGTGATCTTCAACGTCACACTGCTTAAGTGGGTGGAACATGATACAGTTGTACAAATTAGCCTGTTCCTGAACGACCATGCTATTTTCACTTTAACAGTACCCAATATCAACAGAATATTCCTTTATTGAGATTACTCACAGGAGGATTTGGAAATAAAATACGCGATCCAATTGAATTATTTGGCCTTCTCAAATGGTACAAAGCTAATGAACAGTTGGAGCACCTAGATCCAATTCATAATATTCTACTTCAGTCAAACTTCTGCTCAGTTCTTGTCTTGTTGGAATATGCAGTCATTATTTGTATTGGTTTCATTTTTGATAAAGCATGAAGGACGGGTACTTATAATGCCTAAGTTACCACTTGATGTGGAAAGCAGGGAGCTCATGCAAAGCCTTTTGTTTTTGTCTTCCCACCTGCTTGCAGTTTGAGCTCGTTCCATAGTCTGATTACTATCTTGGCCGACAGGGTTACTCACAAACGTGAACGTGATGGATATCCCGTCCGCCAAATTACAATACCATTTTATCCAATGGAACTTGTAATACAGGGGACGGGATATCCGTCACGTTTGGGACAGAGTATCCCATCCACCAAGATCGCAACGAGGCCCTTAGCTGTTGAAGAACTTCTTATTGCAGTTGCCACCGCCGGAAAGACGTGTCTGCCCTTTAAATATTGAGTCTTTCAATTTAAATAGAGCTTCAGCCTTCTTTTTCTGTAGTTTGTCACCAAGAGTTCTCTCAAACCCTAGAAAGTCCACAGAAGTTAAATCCACTCAACTCACTTAAAAAAATCTGTTAATCCTCCGTGTTACTCAACTGTGTTATTCTTGATCTAGAGGTCACCCAAGTAAGCCATATTTCCCTTTTTAAAATTCTGTTCATGTCTTTTCAATTAAAGAATATATTGAAATTACTTCCATTCATTTGTGTGCATCAATATGTACCGTTTCTCCTGGAACATGAAAGTTAATTTGTGTTTATCAAGTTTAAAAACTAGCAAATAACGATTGGAGATACTAATGATTTTGGGCCCATCTAAATGAGCGCCACTCTGGTGAGCACAGAATACTGTTCACCGCAATATGTTGGCTTCAGTGTTCAGCATAATTATACTAGCACATAGACACCTCTTTGCTTGAACATCTTGCTTTAATATTGAGTTCTACATGTTAGTGGTACTAAAAATAAAATGCCCACTTATTCTTTATGGTTTAGAGTCTGTTTCAGAATCACTATTCATTTTATTAAATAATTATGAAGCGTCAATCATCTTCAAGTAAGTTCCGAATCTCACACATTGTGTCCCTCTCTTTCATTTAGCTGGACAGGGGTAATGTGCTGCAACTGCAAGCCATGTAATTATTGGCAAGATGTGTGTGAATCGGTCATACTGTAATATTTCATAAGTTATCACACCATTATTACTGGTGACAAGCATTTTTCATCTTAACTTAAAAACTTTTATTGTCATTGTAATTTACTTGCAAAGGCAACGTGTTGTCAAATGCTAATAACATTGACAGCTATCATATGCTGACTAATTCGCTCCAAGTACAGTCATAGACAACTGTTCAGTTGTAGCCAAATATCTCAATTTTATCCAAGTTCTTAGCTAAATCCCCACTCACTTTAGCCTTGTGCTTGAACACATTTATTTAGTCTCACCCACTTCGGCATTCAGTGCTGCAAACATTGAGTCCACTTCGAAGAAAATAATATGAATTCATCTCAGCATTTTCCCAGCGGTTATTTTTCCTCCTCCACACAATATGGCATCATACTTTCTTCTCTGTGGTTTCTCGTATACTGTCTCCCACAGTCATCCCTAAACAAGCTAAACTCCCAACATCTCAAAGAACCGCTATTTTTTCAAGTGTCTTTTAAATCGTATGTAGTCTCAAGTCGTCAAATCGTGTATCTCCAGGAATAGTTCCCTACCCTGTTTTACCACTTGAACCACTGGTTTCTTCAATTTTGTTTTATTACATCACTAATGAATTGTTCACCAACTATTGTTTTGTCTATCTTCATTTTTTGGTCACAGATGATAATTTCTTTATCAGAAATTTTCATGAATGATAACGCACGAAGTACATGGGAAAAATCCATTACGATGGAATCAAACCACTGTATGCTTAAACTTACATTACAAAAGAATTTGTTAGAATTCAGAGGGGCATGGAGATAACTTTCTAAGAAATGTGTTGATTATAAAGTCCGACATTAATGCAAGTATTGGTTTACATCGCATCCTCCTTGTAAAGTGTACTTCAATTCACTAAATAGATCCTTGAAGGGGAACTCCATCCTGAGTCTTTTTAAAATAATCAAAGTGCATACATAGACAAACACACCATTACCACTGACCGTTTTTAAATCATCTGTGGTGTTTAAAATGCATTTTGAAAGTTTACCATTCCTGAACATACCTTGACTCTTAACCTTGCTTCGTTGGCCACACGGGAATGGGACAGAAATCAAACATTTAAATATTGCATTTTATCAGTTTATTAAGCTGTTTGAATATCCATCCTGGGTTGGGTATCTTGGGTAGCGGATTTCTTTTTGATACAGAAAAAATGATTCTCTCTGTAGTTCCTTTCTAATAGCAGGCCTGGTCATTTTACAAAGATAAACAAATGTTGTTTGTTATATGTAGTGGGGCAGAGCAGCTTATTACGCTTTTTCACTGAGTGAAATGTTTTCAATTTGATTAAAGAGCTACTTGTATGTAAAGTTCAATGACACATTGAAAATCAGATGGCTGTTGGCATAGAGACTAACTTTGTCCCATCATTAGTTGCAACAATCACTAAGTCTACAAAAATAGTAGTTCGGCAATGCAGTGTACTACAAGAACAAATGATATGCTGGTTCTTTATTTTAATCCCTACAGGTGGCATTAATTCGGGATCGCCTCTGTCAGTTGATCTCTAAATTGCAGTTCGCAGTAACTGTTTTCTTGACATCGTGGACAGAGAAGAAGCAACGGCGTAAATCATCACCCAGTCTTATTACACTCAACATTATCTTCTTCCCCATCGTCTTGACCTTCGTAATTCTATCATCTGCACTGTCTTCACCTTTACTGGCGCTCTTCACTCTTCCAGTGTTCGTGGTTGGGTTTCCACGACCCATTAAAAGCTGGCCCGGAGCAGTGGGTGCCTCAGCCTGTGTTTGCACAGATACTGTCTACTACAAGCAAATTACTCCAAGTCTAGTTGCTGCTCTACAGTCTGCACTCACAACTGGCTGCCTAGGTATGTAAACATTCTTTTTTTTTTTTAAATAAATGTAACCCCTAATATTCTAATAAATAATCCAGTGAAGACATTAAATGAATGACTAACCACCCTATTCATAAATAAGCAATGCACAAGGTGGTGAGTAAGTTATGACTTTTTTTGTTCTCCCCAACACATTTTTTGCAAGAATCGACAATACCGGATTCTGACCACATGTACTTAGGTCCATTTGTTACTTTTTTGTTAAGTTAAAATATTCAAGGCAGATCTGTAGATGTAAATCCTCTCCCAACCAGGTAAACTTCATAATACCAAATTTACGTATCACTCCTGAGTTTACTCCTTGCCATTTGTGAAGGAACTTTGAGTCAGACTGCTTCTTTTAAGTGGTGATTTGCCTTTTTACAGGTCAGGGGTTTGGTCATTTTTTACAACCAACACGAGGAAGCGGTGCTCTACTACGGTATCAATGCTGCATAGAAATGTTGCAGAGGGTAATTAATACCTGCTAAAGTTGTGCTCAAGCCCACCATTGACAAATACTGCCCTCATTATACACTGTAGTTCACGGTGGTTGGTGGTTCCTGTTGAGCAGAATAGGTTATAGAGTTAGTAGGCTGGGGAATCAAGGAACTAAGGGATGGTTCGAAAGATCCACCACCACAGTGGCTCTCCAGTTGGAGAGAGGAGTTCTTAGAGCTAGTTCATAAGTGACAAGTGGGAGGAGATTACCTGCAGTTTATAAACAATTTAATAGCTTGTTTTTCTTTTTTATATAGAAAGTGAGATCGGGTGTCACGAATTCTGGAGATGAAAACGCCAGAATCTGTATGTGGCATGAGGAGGGGTTTGGGTGGTGTATATGAGTACTAATTGGGAGATCATAGGTATCTGGTGAGGGCGTAACTGGGGAGCGTGTTGGTAAGGTGTATCTGAGAAGTGCTTCGGATCTTTTTGAAGAGTACGTTAAATATTATATAAAAGACCCCGTTTTTAGTTGCTAGCCATCATACCTGGTGTCGGTACTCGGAGGTGGGTGATAGGAAGATTGAAAAGGGTAAGAACTGTTAAGTTAGTCACCTGAGTTTGGAGGACCTCAGAATAAATTAGCAGAGAGCCATCAAATGGCAAATGGCCATCAGGCAGTTTAGGAAATGGGTTTTGAGGGGATTTAGAAAGACAAGTTGAGTGTTGTCAGCATAAAGTTAAGTGAAACATGAAGGGGAAATTATTTCAGCTACGAAGACGGTACGTAGGAAGAATTGTATCTGAAAGAGACACGTTAGTGATAGATTCCTTACCTTAGAATATCCCCAGGCGTCAGACTGGATCCGGAATTTTTTTGCGTAGCAGTACCCATGCGCGTCGTCCGCGGCTCCGCGTCCGTCGTCTGCGTCGTGGGTGCCGTGATGACGTCTTCGGAGTCCTTAGACGCCGCCTCCGCGTGCTGACGTCAGTTATTCTTTTTTCCGCGCCAGCAAGCGCTGATCCGGGAAAAAGTGGTACCCTTAGTCTATTTTTGACTAAACTTTTTCGATCATTTTTGATCTGTTTCGAAGTCTGTACGACTCCGGCGGTGCCGGTAGGGATGCCCGGGTTCAAACCCTGCGCCGACTGCGACCGACTGATGTCGGTTACCCACCCCCATCGCCCTTGTCTTCATTGCCTAGGCCTCGACCACGACGACAAGGCCTGCTCCGACTGTCGAGCCCTGACGTCTAGGGCTAGACGGGAGCGGTCCCGCAAGCGACTCGAGCTCCGGCAGTCGGCCTGCGCCGCTCGAGGTCCCGGTCCACAAGGAGGTCGAGCTACCGGTCGCGGGGTCGGAGTCACCGTGGCTCCGGGAGTCGTCCACGGTCTTCGGGCTCCTCAGGTAAGCACAAGAAGTCGAAGAGACGTCATCGCTCTTCTGACTCCCCCCGACGCTCGCGCGATGCGGCCGGAGGTTCGGGCGACACCGCCCACGCGGCTCCGCTGGAGCCGCAGGTGTCGCGGCCTGCTCCATACCCGCCGGTCCCTGGGCAGAACGCGACGCCGGGGGAGATTGATGACTTCCTCATGGCCATGAGGTCGCTCGCTCCTCCATCTGGTTCCGCGGCGCTTTTGGGCCAAGCGGTCCCGACTGGGTCCCCACGCGGGCCGGGTGCTTCGGTCCCACTGGATCCGGTTCCGAGTCGCCGCCGGTCGACCTCACCGGCCCCAAGGGTGTCGCCCCCGGCGCCGTCCCAGGACGACGCTGTCCCTGGTCCTACCCTAGTTTGGGTCCGGCGTCGGAGTGGCGCCGCTCTCGACGCCGATGGGAGATTTCTATTTCTATGACCCGGCCCCATCCTTTGTGCCTGAGTACCAGGCGATGGGTGACAAGGGAGACTGGGAGGGGTCTGAGGACCCTCTGGCACGCGAGTGTCAGAATTCTACGGACTGGACAGGAGAGCTTGGGGATGCCTGTGGTCTGGACACTTCGCCCGACACTGGTTTTGTTTCCCCTCCTAGCGTTGCTACGGAGGAGGGGGCTGCCTATAGTGTGGTGCTGATGAGGGCTTCCAAGGCCTTGGGCCTTGAGCTCCCCGTCGCGGCCGTGAGGACTAACCTCCTCACTGAGGTCCTTAAACCGCAGGCAAGCTCGGCCGAGCCTCTGCTGCCGTTTAATGAGGCCCTATCAGACGTTCTTCTGGGCACTTGGTCCAAGCCCGCCACAGGTCAGCCTGTGGATAGGAACATGGCCAGGCGCCACTGCCCGGCTCCGGGCGACCCTTGCTTTCTGTCTACCCACCCTACTCCTGAGAGCCTGGTCATCCAGGCCTCTAATTCCCAGACCGCATTCCTGTCGGCTCCCCGACCGGGAATCCAAGAGGTACGAGCAATACGGAAAGAGAGTATTCTCCTCCCTGAGTTTAGGATTGCGGTCAGTCAATACCGCATGCCTCTTGGGCCGCTACACCCACTCTCTGTGGGATATGGTCGCGGACGTGCTGCCAGAATGCCCGGTGGAGGTTCGGGCTACACTCGGTCAAGCCCTTGTGGAGGGTCGAGATGCTGTGCGTTATTCCATCCGGTGTTCGCTGGACACTATTTATTCACTTGGCAGAACGATGTCAACGACGGTGGCGATACGTTGCCACGCCTGGTTGAGATCTGCCAACTTCTCGGCTGATGTCCAAAACACACTCATGGACATGCCGTTCGATGGCCGTCGCCTCTTTGGCCACAAGGCAGACCATGCGCTTGAGCGCTTTAAGGACTCCAGGGCTACGGCCAAGTCCTTGGGCCTCTCGGCCTCGCGCCAGCAAACGGCTGCCTTTCGCTCCTTTCGTGGCCAAGGAAGGGGCGCCCCCACACGTTCTGCCAGCCGCAGACTACCATCCAGCGCGGTGGCGGACATGGAAACCGCTGTGGCAGTGGTCGGGGACAACGGCGAGGCCAGTCCACACCTACCCCGGCAGCATCCGCCTCGAAACCCTCCTAGTCGGTGCTTTCAGGCCCATGTGACGCCAGTGGGGGGCAGGGTTCGCCATCGCCACCACCACTGGCGCACTCTCACTTCGGACAGGTGGGTGCTGCAAATCGTCCGAAGGGGCTACTCCCTCCCCTTCGAGGCGTCCCCTCCAGCCATGCCACCGCAGTGCCACCGCGTGTCGGGGGGTCACTTGAGACTTCTACAAGAGGAAGTTACGACCCTCTTGGCCAAGGGGGCCATCGAGCGCGTTCCTGGGCTAGAAGTAGGGTGTGGTTGTTACTCCCACTACTTTCTGGTACCCAAGAAGGGCAAAGGGGGCCTACGCCCTATCTTGGACCTGCAGAACGTCAACGGCTTCCTCCGGAAGGAGAAGTTCAAGATGCTGACATTGGCTCAGGTCTTAGCTGCCCTAGACCCTGGAGACTGGATGGTAGCGTTGGACTTGCAGCACGCTTATTTTCACATCTCCGTCCTGCCGGCCCACCGGCGTTACCTGCGGTTCACGGTAGGCCACGAGCACTTTCAGTTTACCGAGCTCCCCTTCGGCCTGACCTGCGCCCCACGGGTGTTCACGAAAGTGATGGCGGTGGTCGCAGCTCATCTGCGCAGGTTAGGGGTTTCAGTCTTCCCCTACCTCGACGACTGGTTGTTGAAGTCGGACTCGCCCCAGACAGTCGTCAGCCACCTCCAGACTACGGCCGACCTCCTGCACCTGCTGGGGTTCTCCATCAATGTGCCGAAGTCACACCTGTGTCCCTCTCAGAAGCTCCTCTTCATCGGAGTGTTTCTAGACTCGGCACAGTTTCGGGTTTATCCTCCTGAACAGTGGATTTGGGATATTCAGGCTCTGATTCCGATCTTTCAGCCTTTGTCCCGAGTCTCGGTCAGGTTGACGCTGCAGCTTTTGGGGCTGATGGCCTCCTGCATCCTTCTGGTGCATCACGCCCGGTGGCGAATGCGGGCTCTGCAGTGGGACCTGAAGTTTCAGTGGGCCCAGCATCAGGGCAACTTGTCCGACCATGTCTTGATCTCGGAGGGCACTGCAAGACAGTTGCAGTGGTGGCTCACGGACCGCGATTGGGTCAGCGGCAGATCCCTCTCCCTACCCCAACCGGAGCACGTAGTTGTGACGGACGCGTCCCTCCAGGGCTGGGGGGGCCACATGGGAGAGGCGGAGATCAGAGGCCTCTGGTCTCCGGCGTAGTCCCAGCTCCATATCAACCTTCTGGAGCTGCGGGCGATCCGGCTTGCACTGAAGGCATTCCTCCTCTCTGTCCGGGGGAGTGTAGTGCAGGTGTTCACGGACAACACCACCGCCATGTGGTAGGCTCTGCGCCTCTGGCAGTGGCTGGAACATCAGGGCGTGACCCTGGTGGTTCAACACCTGGCAGGTTCTCTGAACGCCAGGGCGGACGAACTCAGCCGTCAGTGCATGATGGATCACGAATGGCGTCTGAACTCGGACGTGGCGCAAGGCCTCTTTCAGCAGTGGGGAGAGCCTTGGTTAGATCTATTCGCCACCGAAGAGAACGCGCAATGTCATCAGTTCTGCGCGTTGGAGTTTCCAAGGCGGCACTCGCTCGGAGACGCTTTTCGTCGCGAGTGGAGTTGCGGTCTATTGTACGCCTTTCCGCCTATACCACTTCTGCCCAGAGTGCTGAAGAAGATCAGGCACAACCGGGCCCAGGTTATCCTTGTGGCTCCGGACTGGGCACGAAGATATTGGTACCCAGAGCTACTCAGCATGTCTGTCGATCCCCCGATTCGTCTGCCTCTTCGGGAGGACCTTCTGTCGCAGCAGCAGGGGACGGTCCTCCACCCAAACCTATCCAGTCTCCACCTCCATGCTTGGAGATTGAGCGGCGACAGTTGAGGCCATTTGACTTGCCTTCTGAAGTCTGTAATGCCATTCTGGCAGCCAGTCGTCCCTCCACAAAGTCGGCATACGCCTGCAGGTGGAACAGATTTGTGGCATGGTGCACAGCAAAGGCTGTGGATCCACTCTCTGCCCCCCCGTTCTGAGGTTCTCTTCTTTCTTCTTTCTCTTGCCCAGCAGGGCTCTGCTCTGGGCACTATCAAGGGCTACCTTTCTGCCCTTTCCACCTTCTTAAGGCTACCTGATCAGCCATCTTTGTTCAAGTGCCCAATTGTAAATAGGTTTTTGAAGGGAATCACACACATGTTCCCTCCTGTTCCATTCGTGATGCCTCAGTGGGACTTGAACCTTGTACTTACTTATCTGATGTGCGCTCCCTTTGAGCAACTTCATAACTGTCCTCTCCGCCTTCTTACTCTGAAGACTGCCTTCCTGGTTGCCATCACCTCTACCAGGAGAGTGAGTGAGCTCCAGGCTCTTTCTTCCAAACCTTCTTTCCTTTCTGTCCATCCGGACAAGGTTGTGTTGCGGACAAGACCCTCTTTCCTGCCCAAGATAGTCACAGCCTTCCACATCGGGCAGTCCATCACCTTGCCCACCGTCTGGACCCAAAACGTGCGCTCTCATGCTATCTGGATCGCACACGCCAGTTCCGGGTGGATGACCAACTCTTTGTTGGTTACGTGGGCACTAAGAAAGGACGGGCGTTGCACAAACGGACCATCTCTCGGTGGATCGTGTTGTGCATCCAGGCATGCTACTCTTTGGCTAAAAAGGAACCTCCTGTTGGGCTGAGGGCCCATTCCACTCGGGCCACAGCGACTACTACTGCCCTGGGCCGGGGAGTCCCCTTGCAGGACATTTGTCAGGCAGCTACATGGGCCTCGCTGCACACGTTCGCAAGACACTGCTGCCTGGACAGCCAAGTCCGGAGGGATGGCTTCTTTGGCCGTTCCGTCCTCCAGGACTTTCTGGTGTGATTATTGGTTCGCAGACCCACCACCGGGGTTGGTATTGCTGGGGTATCTATTCTAAGGTAAGGAATCTATCACTAACGTGTCTCTTTCAGATGCACAAGTTACTACTTGTGTAACGATATATCTGTAAGAGACATTAGTTAGTGATAGATTCCTTACCGACCCACCCATCCTCCCCGTTCTGCGAACCGATATCTAGGGTTAAGGTCATCCCCTTTCAGGGCCCTAGTTTCATGGCACCAGTGTTGGATTTTATCATGGCTCTGCGTTTCTGGCGCAGAAAAGCTGTGTATAAGAACTGACGTCAGCACGCGGAGGCGGCGTCTAAGTACTCCGACGACGTCATCACGACGACGGACGCAGAGCCGTGGACGACGCCTACCGACGCGCATGGGTACTGCTACGCAAAAAATTTCCGGATCCAGTCTGACGCCTGGGGATATTCTGAGGTAAGGAATCTATCACTAACTAATGATATGGGACAGAGCTAGGGTTTTTCGAAGGTGGCGCACAGCTTAAAGTAATGCTAAAAGTATAAGTAAGTATTCTAGTTATGCGAGGTGCAAAGGGACAAGGGACTAAGCCCTATAACCCCCCAGAAGAGTATTAACCGAAGTCAAGTTCAAGTTCGGCATTTGTATAGCGCCTCATATACCCAGGGGGTCTCAAGGCGCTTGAGGAGGAGGGGGAGGGGGTAAAATATAATCTATTATATGTCGAATATCCAAGTTTTCAGTTGTTTTCTGAATGAGAGGTGGTTCTGAGTGAGGCGGAGATGGGTGGGGAGAGAGTTCCAGGTTTTGGCCGCTAGGTAGGAGAAGGATCTTCCTCCCATTGTTGATTTGTGGATGTGTGGGATTGCGGCGAGGGCTTGAGTGGATGATCGCAGTTGGCGGGAGGGGTTGTAAAAGGACAGACGCGTGTTGAGGCATTCGGGCCCCAGGTCGTAGAGGGCTTTGTGTGCGTGGGTAAGGAGGCGAAATGTTATTCTCTTGTTGACGGGGAGCCAGTGGAGGTCTTTCAGGTGTCCGGAGATGTGAGCTCAGCGGGGGAGGTCTAGTATGAGTCTGGCTGAGGCGTTTTGAATGCGTTGGAGTTTCTTTTGTAGTTTGGTCGTTGTTCCGGCGTAGAGGGTGTTTCCGTAGTCCAGTCGGCTGGTAACCAGTGCGTGGGTGACCGTTTTTCTTGTTTCGGTGGGGATCCAATGGAAGATTTTTTTGAGCATGCGTAGTATGTTGAAGCATGATGAGGAGACGGCGTTGACTTGTCTGGTCATTGAGAGGGAGGAGTCCAGGATGAAGCCCAGGTTGCGTGCGTGGTCCGTTGGTTTGGGTGCATTTCCCAGGGCCGGTGGCCACCACGTGTCGTCCCAGGCGGAGGGGGATGAGCCTACGATGAGGACTTCTGTTTTGTCCGAGTTCAGTTTTAGCCGGCTGTCCTTCATCCATTCGGCTACTTCTTTCATCCCTTCGTGGAGGTTGGTTTTGGCAGTGTTTGGGTCATTGGTGAGGGAAAGGATCAGCTGGGTGTCATCTGCGTAGGAGATGATGTTGAGGTTGTGTTGGCGTGCGATGGAGGCGAGGGGACTCATGTATACGTTGAAGAGGGTGGGGCTGAGCGATGATCCTTGTGGAACGCCGCAGATGACTTCGGTGGCCTCTGATCTAAAAGGGGGGAGGCGGACTCTCTGGGTTCTTCCGGCGAGGAACGAGATGATCCAGTCCAGTGCTTTTCCTTGTATTCCGACGTTGCTTAGGCGTTGAGTAAGAGTGTTATGGCAGACAGTGTCGAAGGCTGCGGAGAGGTCGAGTAGGATGAGGGCGACAGTTTCTCTGTTGTCCAGTAGTGTTCGAATGTCGTCTGTTGCTGCGATGAGGGCGGTCTCGGTGCTGTGTTTGGCTCGGAAGCCAGATTGTGAGGGGTCGAGGGATTTGTTGGATTCGAGGAAGGCGGCGAGCTGACTGTTGACGGCTTTCTCGATGACTTTGGCAGGGAAAGGGAGGAGCGAGATGGGGCGGTAGTTCTTGAGTTCAGTGGGGTCAGCTGTGGGTTTCTTCAGGAGGGCGCTGAGTTCGGCGTGTTTCCAGCTTTCCGGGAAGGTAGCGGAGTTGAGGGAGCAGTTGATGACATCTCGGAGATGGGTTGCGATAATGGAGTCTGCTTTGTTGAAAATGTGGTGGGGACATGGGTCAGTTGGTGATCCTGAGTGGATGGAGTTCATCAGGCGGATGGTCTCTTCAGTGGAGATTTGGTCCCAGGCGCAGAGGTTGTTAGAGGGGTGTTTAAGTTCGGAGGTGGGTGGGGTGGACTGGGTTCCGGCTTCGTTTGCGAAGCTGTTATGTATGTCTGCTATTTTGTTGTGGAAGAATGAGGCTAAGGAGTCGCAGAGGTCTTGTGAAGGGGTGATGTCGTTCGTGCCGGCGGTAGGGTTGGTGAATTCTTTGACGATGTTGAATAGTTCCTTGCTGTTTTGGGCGTTGTTGTCGAGTCGGTCTTTGAGTGCAGATTTCTTGGTGGATCGAATCAGTTGGTGGTGTTTGCGGATAGCGTTCTTGAAGGCTGCCTGGTTGTCGGTGGTTCGGTCTTTTCTCCAGGCTTTCTCGAGGGAGAGGCAGAACTTCTTGGATTTTTTGAGGTCTTCATTAAACCAAGGGGCTTTTTTGTTAATTTGTTTGGATTGTTGTTTTTTCAAGGGTGCTAATTTGTCAGCGCTGTGGGTGATCCATTGGGTGAGGCTGGTTGCTGCAAGGTTTGGGTCAGATGATTTAGCAGGGGGGTTTTGGTGTAGTGATGTAAAGAGTTGGTCGAATGTGATTTTGTTCCAGTTTCTGCGTGGAATCGGTTGTGGGAGGTTGTGGGTCGTAGTCTTTTTGTAGCTGAAGTGAACGCAGCAGTGGTCTGTCCACTGGAGAGCTGTGGTGTGGTCGAAGGAGATAATGCTTGCTGGAGGTGAAGATTGGATCGAGCGTGTGCCCAGCATAGTGGGTGGGGGTGTTGACAAGTTGTTTGAGTCCGAGGTTGGCGAGGTTGTCCAGCAGGGTGGTGGTGTTACTGTCATTAGTCTTTTCTAGGTGGAAGTTGATGTCTCCCAGTAGAATGTAGTCCTCGGAGGGGAGGGCGTGAGGGGTGATAAAATCAGTGATGTCTTCGCAGAATTGTGCTCGGGGTCCTGGTGGTCGGTAGATGAGGGTGCCTCTGAGTGTGGTCTTGGGGTCGGTGTGGATCTGGAAGTGAAGGTGTTCGGCTGCCGCGAAGTTATCGTCGGTGCTGGTAGAAATGCGGATGGTGTTCTTATGGACGATGGCGATGCCTCCTCCTGTTTGCTTGGCGCGGTCTTTACGGGAGATCTTGTATCCGTCCGGGATGGCAATGGTGATGTCGGGAGCAGAGGAGTTGTTCATCCAGGTTTCTGTGAGAAAGGCGATGTCCGGCGCTGTGGTGTCGAGTAGGTTCCATAGTTCGATGGCGTGACAGTGGACCGAGCGGGTGTTGAGCAGTATGCACCTCAGATGGTTGGGGTTGGGGCTCTGTTTGTGTTCTGGGGGTAAGATGGGTTTCTTGATGGAGTCGAACTTGCAGGAGTGGCAGGTGAATGGGCCATGGGTATGTCCGGGGGCGGCTTGGTGGCAGTTTGGTAGGCGGCCGGGATTAAGGGCATAGAGGGCTGCGGCGTTGTATGTGATGCGAGAGGAGATGGGGTTGCGGGGGCCAGGTGGTCTGGCGCTGGGCGCGGTCCAGGCGCGGACGGGCGTAGACGGGCTTACCTTTGGCGCGCCTTCGGCGCGACCGCTGCGCGTAGGTCCATCTGTCATAAATGGATGATGGAGGGGGCGGAGCGAGGGTCGCTCAGCTGGGAGGCGGTAGCGGGGGGCAGGGACTGGCTCAACAACAAAATGGCATCAGCACAACCAAAATCGAAACACGACGAGATTGGGACACAATCGCAGTATAGCGCTATGATATCAAGCAGGCACAATCGCAATATAGCGCTATGATATCAGGCAGCAATGTGGCACAGATCAAGCAGCAGGCAAAGCGATCTAAGCACAATCAAAATTAAGCCAAAGCGCAGTGAGCAGTATAGCGCTATGAAATTAAGCAGCAGACAGCAGTGTGGCGCTACGATGTATCAGGCAGCAGGCAGCAGTAAAGCGCTACGATACCAAGCAGCAGATAGCAGTAACCAGTAAGTCTGGGAGGTCAGGGAGCGTGGGGAGCGTCCACTTCTGAGGAGGTCAGGGTGGTCAGTAGATAAAAGTCAAACAAACAGGGTGCCCATGCACACTCTAATGATAAAGATAAACATCGTAGTCAAGGTTAACAGTTTCTATGGAGACAAAGGTAAGTGCAAGAACATGTATAACAAGTATGTAATACGAGTAGTCCAGCGTAGATCTGGTGTCTTTTATTTTGTTCAGACACGAGAAGGACCAGCCGACACGTGTTTCGTCGTATATGGCACAATCAGCCTACGACTCTTCAGGGCTGTACCGAATGGGTACAAAACGAAAGGTCGCCTTATCGGTGAGACTTCCGACCCAATAGGTCCCAGGACCGGTAAAAAAGGACGTCACGTCTGTATGTAAAGGCTCTTAAGCAGAATCTGAGTAACAAAGGCGAGGGACTGTGAGATGACATCATGGCACTGACATTTTTTATACACCAAGATCGGATCAACCTCAAAGGGCTGGCTGAGCCATGCAGCGTGAGTGTAATTACACTTTGCTTTTATCATCCATGAAAGACTGTAAACCCTGCAAAGTGAAAATGTTTCCACCAGGTCACGAATAAAAAAGCACACGCAGACATGGCAGCCAAAGTACAGGCATTTTGACCGTGAACTGTTCCAGTCCTTCGTCAATGGTTGTGACTGTGTGCCTACCCAATGAGATCGCTTGGAGATGTATTTAAACACACACAATGTTTGCGTGTCAGTTGATATGCACTGAAGAAGGCAAGACGCCGAAATGCATTTGCACTATTAAAATCAACTTTAATTCTTAATGCGTCCCTTGAGTGCTCCGCACTTTGCAGCCTGAATATATATATATCGGGCGTTTAAAAGGAATTCCTGAAATGCTGACCTGCTGCAAATAAAGGACGCTGTCACAATACACAGAAGTCCGGCTTGTCATTGAGTCCGTTCCAAGCAAGTGGCACCCTTTTGTTCATGTATTACGGCCAGTCCATGGTCGTGGAATTGCACCGTCATAAAAAAATTGTGAGCTGCCTTGAGATACCAGAACCTCAGAATGACAAGCTTGAAACAGCCTATAGAGGTCCTTTTTCTTCCCTAAAACCCACCGAAGGGTAAAAAGCAATTAAATGAAATTGATGCAAGTGAGTCATAACCCACTGGAGGGAGAAAATAAACGAGTGGGAACTCGAAGTTCCAATATGCCTTTCCTTAGCACCAGAGCCATGCACTTGAGCAAGCCCTCCAGGGGGCGGAAAAATGCAATTCAAAACAGCTGACTGTTCCTGCTCGTGATCTCTGTCTCACTTCTGTGCCAGCCCGTGAACAAGTAGCAATGTGGCTTTGAAACGCGGCGGGCGTTTAAAGGGATTCCTGAAATGCTGACCTGCTGCAAATAAAGGACGCTGTCACAATAGACAGATGTCCAGCCTGTTATTGAGTGCGTTCCAAGCAAGTGGCACCCTTTTGAGTGTGTGTGTGTGTGTGTGTGTATATATATATATTACCTACTGGCGGTCGCCAGTAGGTATATATAGTTAGGATTTTTTCCCTATGGGTTTTTTGAAAATTCTATGTCTAATAACTTTGGCGTTTGTGGACGGAATTGGCTGAAATTTTCAGGAAAATGGCACATTTTGTTTCTGAGCAGCCCCTGAAAATTTGGGGGGGTTTCGTCAAGGGGGGGCCGAGAAAAAAGGGGGGTCCCAAAACGTGTTTTTAACATTGATTTTTCCATAGGGCGGTTAGCCTCACTTTTAGCCCGAACGGCTGAATAGATTTGCACGAAACTTGGCAAAATTGTAGGGACTGGTAGCCCGATGTGCCTTTTGTAGGTCTCAATATATGTGCTCCAGTGGATTTTGAGAAATTAACGTTTAAAAAAAGATATATATCTGTAGCAGCGGACCGGGCAGCGCTCCAGGACGCGTACCTTTCGCGCAACGGAGCTTTGTGAAGCGAAGCTGATTGGTTCTCTGGCGTCTGTCAACATTCCAAAAAGTCCGTAGCTGCCGCCATCTTGTCTCTCGGTAGGATCGAGAGACAAGAGGAGGCCAAAACAAAGGGGCAAATAACCATAAGGGGGCATAGTAGATCCTCCCTGACCCCCTAGGTTTAATGTGGAGGCTTTAAAACGGCCCCGCGGGGCAAAAAAAAATAATTTTTTTTTTGTTTTTTTGCGTGGGTAGCGCCCGGTCCGGGAACCGGGAAGCTTTCTGGGCAGCGTACTGCAATGAAAAATGAATGATAGACTTTTATTTTTTAAGGATTGTTTATTGTGTTTAATAATTTATTAAACTTTCTAACGCGGCGCGTCATATGACGCATTACGCGACAACGCAGGTCCAGAATATAGTGAAAATGTCTCCACCAACCAGCGGACGGCACACAACCCCTTTCAGCAGGCTAAATAGTTCTGTTAAATGACAACAGAAGGGACAGGCAACAAGAACCATCAGTCAAAGAGGGGAGGGCAAGTTCTTCTCTACCGGGTCACGTTGGAGCGCTACCGGAACTGATCGAATTGGTAGTCTACAGTGTTTCTGGATGTTTCAGACTGAAGCTGGCGTTAGCATGAGAGCACCACCATTTCGTAGCTCCGTCGTGGCCATTCCACGAGCAATCATGCTAGGCGCTCCCCACCAGAAGCCTGCGGGAGTCGGGGGCCCCCCAAGACTTTTGTAGAATCTTCAAGGATGAGGGGACGCTTTCGAGAATGGAGCCCAAGCTCTAGCAGACAAGCGTCCGAGTTCCAAGGTGTCGCAGGCCCATTTTAGTGGACCACGCCCAAATCTGAAGAGATGGCCGCCATTTTGAGAGTCCTGTGGCAGCCGCCTATCGCTGCGCCGCAAGAGCGGGAGCAACTCAAGTACATGGTGAGCGAGACGCTGTAGTCGAAAGAGCGGGCGGTAAACAGCTGAATAGCGGAAGAGGCACAGTGTAGCAAAAGCGGGCTGAATGGCAAATGAAACGGAAAAGGGGTGCCCCACTACAGCGTGTCTTTAGGTGAAACGGATTGTGGGACAAGGTGAAGAATGGAAGAGTCACCAAAAGGAAAAAAGTTCCGCTTGACCCCGGGAGCCGGCCACCTATGTCGGGGGCGATCTCAGGCCACACCAGGGCAACACGACTTGGGGAGGGGGCCGGAGCCAAGCGCCCCCTCCGAGTCCGCGACATGACACCGTCCCTCGGGGGCCTCCGTCAAGCGGTTCAGGGTGGCACCGCATCACAACAGCCCCCACTTACTTTAAGAATAGTGAAGATGAAGCAATTGCAAATAGGCTTCAGACAATGTTACAAGCACTCCTCAAAACTTTGAACTTTCAGAGTGCATGAGTTGGGACAGCGAGGGGTGATTTGGTTTCTCGGATTTGGTTTCTCGGACTGTTTTTCTGGTCTCTCACCACTGGCATAGTTTAACGTTTTCTTGTTTCTAGGACATTAATAGGTTTTATCATTACGTTATGTTATCGTTTCTTTGTTTGTTGTTTAATAAAAGTTCATGTTCATCAGTGGCCTACTGATTTTCGTTTTCCTATTTTTTTCTTTCCAGGTTGTTTCATGGTAAAGTTTCTGTTAACAGGATACAGTGATCACTTCGTTATTATTGCATATGTCCTTTTCACTAGGGGTGCTCTCTGGTCGGGCCAGATGACGTATCTCTAGTAAATGGTCCGGGTGAAAAAGGTGCATCAATCAGTGGGGAGTAGATAGGCATGACAGATTACAACGGGGGAGAAAGGTCCGCATTACGTACCCTTTCACTACTTGCAAAGATTTTCCTACGTTTATATGCAAACAGGGAATACCTCCAAAAATAACTAATTCCCAAACAGTCAATGTTCGGACAATCAATCAATCAATGAGGAATGAAATAGGTACGACGTGTTAAAGGCTTGCGTTACCTACCCTTCACTATCTGCAAAGGGAGAGAGAATATTCCTATTCTTCCTCGTTTGCAGGTAGAGAAGATCCTTAAGAGAATTAACTTCGAACAATTCAATGCTCGATTGATACAATCAACAAGGGGTACTGTGAACACAAATGAACGCCGCTTATGTACATACGCATTGCTATTTTCAACAGGTTGTTCCTAATGTTTCTATTTTAGCGAGGTCAAAAAGAGATCCCATTAGTGGCCTACTGATTTTGCTCGATTCCTTTTGTTTTTTTACACGATTTTTCGCTATCTGCAAAGACTAAACAGAGTATTGCGACTCTGTGCTTGTTTGTAAATAGAGAATGAACCAAAGAGAACAATCAATCAAATGGAGAGAGAAGCAGGCACGACGTATTACAAAGGGGGCAAAGGGCTGCGTTAACTACCCTTCACTATCTGCAAAGAGAGAGTACTCCTAATAGAAATGAGGGGTGGGGGGCAGTATTCAAAGCAGATCAGTGTGCATAAACACGAAAATGTTTTTACTTACCACGTACTTGACATTCGACAGCTTATGATATTTGCTATTAAAAAACCATTGAAATTCACTGAAAAAACCATAGGTTATAGACTATATATAGTTAGGAATTAGCATTTACAAAACCTTGAAAATTCACTGAAAAAACCATAGGTTATACACCATATATAGTTAGGAATTAGCATTTAAAAAACCTTATTTTACTCACACAAAACCATTGAAATTCCATATATAGTTAGTTGCACTAACTATATATCGCGCACCCGCAATCCACTGCTGATCATGTCACATATTACATCATTCATGACATGGTCAGTGACATCACTGATGACATCACTGATGACATCTCAAATGACATCACTGATGACATCACTGATGACATCTCATTTGACATCATTCTTGTGCTAATACGATAAACCTCTTCAGACTCTAATATAACCTTAGATACACTCAGTGTAAACAGACACTCACACACTGCCACTCATCCATGGAGTTACTCACACACCCAGTCAGTCATGCAAAGAAACAATCTCACCTCCATTTCTTCAACTATACAGTTAAACACACCTTACTTATTGAAACATATACTAACACATATTTACTCTCTTATACAATCCCTGATACAAGTTCACAATGATCGATACAACCACTCACTCATTCAGTGGCTCTCATGCACAGTTATTTATATATGCCAACTCTCACATGTACTGTGTTTTACATATGTACTTACTATGACATGTAGCATTGAGATATCCATTCACTCATCAATACACTCATGCACACAGTCAACTGCCCATGTAGCTGTTTCCACATGCACTCTTGAACTCATACACCTAGTGAATAAACTGCTCACACATCTATGCATAGAGTCACACACCTTCCAGCCACCCCCACACAAACTCAATCTCCCATAGAAATACTTGGGCAACCAATTAATAACACATATAGCCTCTCGTATAGCTAATGATCAACACATGCAGCAGTTTACAGAACAACAGACATAATGATGCACAAATTAAGACAGTTTAGTCACTAACCCATGCATTCAGTGAGACACATTTAATCACTCACTCATACAGTCAGTCATGCACCTACTAAATCCTTCATCCAGACACTTATACATCCACTCAAGACATATTTTAACTTTACAGAAAAATACAGTCACTGCATGTTGTCATCAGTGATGTCATTTGAGATGTCATCAGTGATGTCATCAGTGATGTCACTGACCATGTCATGAATGATGTAATATGTGACATGATCAGCAGTGGATTGCGGGTGCGCGATATATAGTTAGTGCAACTAACTATATATGGAATTTCAATGGTTTTGTGTGAGTAAAATAAGGTTTTTTAAATGCTAATTCCTAACTATATATGGTGTATAACCTATGGTTTTTTCAGTGAATATATATATATATATTCACTGAAAAAACCATAGGTTATAGACCATATATAGTTAGGAATTTGCATTTACAAAACCTTGAAAATTCACTGAAAAAACCATAGGTTAGAGACCATATATAGTTAGCTGGACATTTTATTGACATAAAACCAATGAAATTCCATATATAGTTAGTTGCACTAACTATATATCGCGCACCCGCAATCCACTGCTGATGATGTCACATATTACATCATTCATGACATGGTCAGTGACATCACTGATGACATCACTGATGACATCTCAAATGACATCACTGATGACATCACTGATGACATCTCAAATGGCATCACTGATGACATCATCTAGTGTCTGTGTGTTTTTGTAAAGTTTAAATATGTTTTACATATTGAAGAATGAGTGGATGTATGGAAGACTGAGTGTGTGTGTGGCTGGCTGGGAGGTGTGTGACTCTGTGCATATCAATGTGTACTTGTATCAGTGATTGTATAAGAGTAAGTATGTGTTAGTATATGTGTGAAAAGTATGGTGTTCTGTGTTTAACTGTATAGATGAGGAAATCGAAGTGTGATTGATTCTTCACAGGACTGACTAGGTGTATGAGTGCATATGATAGTGTTGTAATAATGAGTGACTGTATGTATGAGTGATTGTATTGGTGAATGAGTGAATGTGTGTGTATACATAGGAATCAGTGAGTGCGTATGTAGTAACTGGTATTGGTGTGTCATGATGTCATCAGTGATGTCATTTGAGATGTCATCAGTGATGTCATTTGAGATGTCATCAGTGATGTCATCAGTGATGTCACTGAAGTATGGTGTTCTGTGTTTAACTGTATAGATGAGGAAATGGAAGTGTGATTGATTCTTTACAGGACTGACTAGGTGTGTGAGTAACTCCATGGATGAGTGGCAGTGTGTGAGTGTCTGCATAGGTGTATGAGTGCATATGATAGTGTTGTAATAATGAGTGACTGTATGTATGAGTGATTGTATGGGTGAATGAGTGAATGTGTGTGTAGACGTAGGAATCAGTGAGTGCGTATGTAGTAACTGGTATTGGTGTGTCATGATGTCATCAGTGATGTCATTTGAGATGTCATCAGTGATGTCATCAGTGATGTCATTTGAGATGTCATCAGTGATGTCATCAGTGATGTCACTGACCATGTCATGAATGATGTAATATGTGACATCATCAGCAGTGGATTGCGGGTGCGCGATATATAGTTAGTGCAACTAACTATATATGGAATTTCATTGGTTTTATGTCAATAAAATGTCCAGCTAACTATATATGGTCTCTAACCTATGGTTTTTTCAGTGAATTTTCAAGGTTTTGTAAATGCAAATTCCTAACTATATATGGTCTATAACCTATGGTTTTTTCAGTGAATTTCATTGGTTTTTAAAAGCTAATATCTATAGCTGTAAAATATATTCTTTATTACGTGACGTATCACGTAGCCACGTGAGACGCCTCATGATGCGTCGCATAACCGTGACGTATCGGCTCTGCAGCGCAAACAAAACCCGTAACGTAAGCGTGCCGGAGCACGCTTACAGATATATATTTTTTTTTTTAACCTTAATTAGACAAAATCCACACGTGCACATATCTTGAGGCCTTGCAAAGGCACATCAAACAAACAGTCCCTACAATTTTGGCAAGTTTGCTGGAAATCTATTCCCTTCATTTTTTTTTTACTGTTTCTCTTGGTTTTCCCCTTGTTACGCTTACCGGGACGCTACCCGGTACGCGAACCGGACGCTCCAAAAACACAAGATGGCGGACTCCCGTTACGCTGCCGGTTAGCTGCCCGGTTCGCGTACCGGGAAGCGCCTCTACCGCGAAAAATCGCGGGGGACTTTAATATCCCCCTCATCAATCCTAGGGGGTCAGGAGTGGTCTACCTTGCCCCCTTTCCTTCATTTCCCCCTTTGTTTTTCACCACATCTTGTCTCTCGATCGTACCGAGAGACAAGATGGCGGCCGCTCCGGACTGTTTAGAATGTTGACAGACACCGGAGAGCCAATCAGCTTCGCTTCGCGAAGTTCCGTTACGCGTCAGGTACGCGAACCGGGGCGCTAACCGGAGCGCTGTCACAGATATATATATTTTTTTAAACGTTAATTTCTCAAAATCCACTGGAGCACATATATTGAGACATAGCAAAGGCACGTCGGGCAAACCATATCTACAATTTTGCCAAGTTTCATGTAAATCTATTCAGCCGTTCGAGCTAAAAGTGAGTCCAACCGCCCTATGGAAAAATGAATGGGAAAAACGCGTTTTGGGACCCCCCTTTTTTCTCGGCCCCCCCTTGACGAAACCCCCCCAAATTTTCAGGGGCTGCTCAGAAACAATATGTGCCATCTTCCTGACAATTTCAGCCAATTCCGTCCACAAACGCCAAAGTTATTAGACATAGAATTTTCAGAAATCCCATAGAGAAAAAATCCTAACTATATATACCCACTGGCTATCGCCAGTAGGTAATATACATATATAAACATATATAATCTGCATATCTATATAATTATAAATGCATGCATACATATACATATATGCATACATATGCATGTTATTTACATGACAGTTTTAAAAACACTAATAAAAGCAAAGCTAAAAAGCCACCTCATTACAAACAGAATGGCTTTAACTTAAACGAGGGCGAGATCTATTGCATTTTCAATGCTTGTTTACTTTGGTTCTATCAAGAAGGCATTCAGATGTGTCACACATTTGCCATAAATTCTGAATGTTAGCACTCTAGTTGCTCATTAGATCACTGTAGTAAAGCTAGTGCTCACCAGGGAAGTCTGCTGCTAATCATGGTTTGCAGCCATTTTCCCGCATTTTTTATCCCGCAGACTTTCAGTCCGCATACCATTATCCCGCAAGGTCATTGACCTCGCATACCATTATCCCGCATTTTTTCAAAACGCATGTGCATTTATCGCGCATGCCTTTACAAAGAATTACGTTTTAAAGGCATGTATGGTAAATGCATTTGCGTTGTGAAAACCACGATGACGAGAGAGGTAAGTGGGTTTGTGTTAATTTTTTCGTGGGTTAGTGATTGTGTAGTGTAGTGTAGTGTTGTGTAGTGTAGTGTTGTGTTAGTATAGTGTAGAGTTGTGGTGGTTGTTTAGTGTAGGGTCATGCTGGGGGTAGTGTTTTAGGGTTTAGGGTTGTGTTGTAGTGTTTGCGTAGTGTAGGGTCATGCTGGGGGTAGTGTTTTAGGGTTTAGGGTAGTGTTGTAGTGTTTGCGTAGTGTAGGGTCATGCTGGGGGTAGTGTTTTTGGGTTTAGGGTTGTGTTGTAGTGTTTGCGTAGTGTAGGGTCATGCTGGGGCTAGTGTTTTAGGGTTTAGGGTAGTGTTGTAGTAGTGTAGGGTCATGCTGGGCATAGTGTTTTAGGGTTTAGGATAGTGTTGTAGTGTTTGCGTAGTGTAGGGTCATGCTGGGGGTAGTGTTTTAGGGTTTAGGGTAGTGTTGTAGTGTTTGCGTAGTGTAGGGTCATGCTGGGGGTAGTGTTTTAGGGTTTAGGGTTGTGTTGTAGTGTTTGCGTAGTGTAGGGTCATGCTGGGGGTAGTGTTTTAGGGTTTAGGGTTGTGTTGTAGTGTTTGCGTAGTGTAGGGTCATGCTGGGGGTAGTGTTTTAGGGTTTAGGGTAGTGTTGTAGTGTTTGCGTAGTGTAGGGTCATGCTGGGGTGTAGTGTTTTAGGGTTTTGGGTAGTGTTGTAGTGTTTGCGTAGTGTAGGGTCATGCTGGGGGTAGTGTTTTAGGGTTTAGGGTAGTGTTGTAGTGTTTGTGTAGTGTAGGGTCATGCTGGGGGTAGTGTTTTAGGGTTTAGGGTAGTGTTGTACTGTTTGTGTAGTGTAGGGTCATGCTGGGGGTAGTGTTTTAGGGTTTAGGGTTGTGTTGTAGTGTTTGCGTAGTGTAGGGTCATGCTGGGGGTAGTGTTTTAGGGTTTAGGGTAGTGTTGTAGTGTTTGCGTAGTGTAGGGTCATGCTGGGGTGTAGTGTTTTAGGGTTTTGGGTAGTGTTGTAGTGTTTGCGTAGTGTAGGGTCATGCTGGGGGTAGTGTTTTAGGGTTTAGGGTAGTGTTGTAGTGTTTGTGTAGTGTAGGGTCATGCTGGGGGTAGTGTTTTAGGGTTTAGGGTAGTGTTGTACTGTTTGTGTAGTGTAGGGTCATGCTGGGGGTAGTGTTTTAGGGTTTAGGGTAGTTTAGTTGTTTAGTGTGTGCTAAAGGCATATTCGTTCTAAAAGTTTTCGTTATTTTAATTTGCGGCCTAATAGTACATGCGGGATTTTTTTTGCGGACTGATGGTATGCGGGATTTCGTCATATATTCGCTAATCATACTTTCTATGGCAAAATGAACCCCCTCATTTTGTTCCTTTTTAAATTAAATGTTTTAAGAGTTACCACTTTATTCCAATCAAGATGGCTTCAGGTGTGCCATACCTTTGTAATAAGTAGGACTGTTAGCTCTCTAGTTGTTCTTTAGAACACTCTGGGACATTCTGTCATTGGGCTATAGTTGGGCTACATCTGGCTGATATTTGGGCTACATTTGGTTTTTTTTGTCTCTGGTGGCCATCTTTGGGCTACATTGGGCTACATTGGGCTACATTTGGGCTCCAACATATATATAGCCCAATGTAGCCCAATATATATTTTTCAAAGTTAATTTTCGTAAAAACCACTGGAGCCTATATCTTGAGACATAGCAAAGGCACATCGGGCTACCAGTCCCTACAATTTTGCCAAGTTTGGTGTAAATCCATTCAGCCGTTCAGGCTAAAAGTGAGGCCAACCGCCCTATGGAAAATTGCATGGGAAAAACACGTTTTGGGACCCCCCTTTTTTCTCGGCCCCCCCTTGACGAAACCCCCCCAAATTTTCAGGGGCTGCTCAGAAACAAAATGTTCCATTTTCCTGAAAATTTCAGCCAATTCTGTCCTCAAACGCCAAAGTTATTCGACATAGAATTTTCAAAAATCCCATAGGAAAAAAATCCTAACTATATATACCTACTGGCTATCGCCAGTAGGTAATGTGTGTATATATATATATATATATATAAATCCACAATCCTAGAACGCCGAACAGCAACGGACACAGCCAGGTACAGACCACAAGCCAAGGATTTCATAGAAAAATGAATATATATATATATATGTGTGTATATTTATATATTCTTTCCGTCTTCAACTCCATAGCACTCGCGATCGGGTGCTCTGTTGCGGGGTGACGGACACCACGATGATCTTCAGGATCTCAGCTTCGTAGTACAAACAATGCACCAGCGCTCTCAGGAACGTAGCCCAAATCTTATTTTATTTTGGGTTTAGCAAGACACGACTATTATTCGTGTATTAGTCGTGTATTGTTAAACCCAAAATGTATATGTATGTATATATATGTATATATGTGTATATATATATATATATATATACGCACACATACATGCATACAAAAGCACCGGCCTCTTGAGCTTAGATGAATTTAAGTTCTTGAAGAAAGATTTCCCTGTGATGCCGGTGCTATCTCTGATCCCCAAAGTGCACAAGGATGCTAACATACCGCCGGGGAGGCCCATTCATTTCTGCCAGGGATGGTCTTTTGAAAAATGTCACAAAATACATTGACTTTTTTCTACAAGATTTTGTTTCTGCATTGACATCGTAAGTGCAAGATTCAAGTGACTTTTTGAGAAAACTTGAGACTGCGGAGTGGGAACCAGACTACTGGTTAATCACGCTTGATGTGTCGTCATTATACACTAGCATTAAGCACCTTGGCGGACTAAGGGCCATACAATTCTTCTTGGGGAACAGGTCTGTGCAATATGTGGAACACAACAAAATGCTGATTGCTATGATTTCATTCTGTTTGAATAACAATTACTTTGAATACAACAGCCAATTTTTTCAGCAAATCAGGGGTGTGGCCATGGGGGCCTGTTTCTCTCCCAGTTATGCCTGCTTGCATATGGGCTACTGGGAGAGGCAGGTCCTCATGGGTACACACGGTCTGATCATGGCTAAATTGGTAGCCCATTGGTATCGTTACATTGACGATATATTTTTGATATGGCGGGGCACCAAACAGGAGGCAATCGAGTTTTTTGCACAACTAAACAACAACGCATACAACCTAGAGTTTACCCATAGTAAGAGCCAAACATGCATTGACTTCTTGGATGTCAGAGTCTTGGTCACTAACAATAAGTTACACACTACGTTGTTCCGTAAACCGACTTCCGGAAACACTGTGCTCCATGCCAAGAGCAATCATCCGGCACACCTGATTAGCAGCATCTCCTATGGGGAAATGCTGCGTATCAGACGAAATTTGTAGCACAGAAGACCAGTGCAGTCAGGTCCAACGTGATAGCAGAGCCCGATTTTTAGCTAGGGGTTATTCTCAGAGCTCAATTGATTCGGCAATTCGTAAAGTGAATGCCATGCCTAGGGAGGTAGCCTTACAACCCAGGAGATCAACTAACAAAGAAGTAGACCATGCTGATCAACCGGTGAGATTAGTATTGACTTTCAATCGTCAATTTCAGGCCTTAAGGAAAATTGTTTCCAAAAACTGGAATCTCATCAGCTCTGATCCAGTGATTGGTCACCTTATGCCAGCGAGACCAGACATCTCCTGCAGAAAGGCCTATTCTCTTGGTGAAGCATTAGTCAAGTCCAGTCCTGAGGTTGTGACACCAACACCTTGGTATAAGGCCATCAATGGTTTCAAAAAATGCTCGGCTTGCAAGGCTTGCAGGCATGGCATCAACATGACTGAGTACTTAACCCCTTTCTCAGATGTCCCTCGGCTTATCACCAAGCAACTAACGTGCAAAACAGAGTTCACAGTGTATGTGCTGGAGTGTCCCTGTGCCCTGCGATATGTTGGTAGTACCAAGTTGCAGGTGCACAAGAGGATACTCCAGCACATTAGGGCCATCAACACTGAGGACCCCACCTATCCGGTGGCACGTCACTTTAAGGAACATCATGAGAAACAGAGCCATTTGTTGAAATATTTCGCGATTGACTCGGTCCCGCCTCTTCGCAGAGGGGGAAACCGTGAAGCTATCTTAAGGGCTCTTGAAACTCCATACATCCTTGATCTCGACACCAAGACACCACTTGGCTTAAACACCAGTGTGGATTTCTATACTCATCTGTAAATTCCAGTTAGTCCCACTTGGCAATCCTTCCCAGATAATATAGTACTTTGATATCTTTTTATCATCAGTGCTATTACTCCGATGCTGATATCCCTATTTTTTCTAAAACAGATACAATGCTGCCACTTTTCTCCCCTGTAATGATATAAGATTCATGATGACTACTTCAATATACTCCCATCATCCATCTAGGGAGGGGTTTTAATGTTATTAATTTATTTTGTGTCATCACTGTTCACGACACCCTTTGCTTTATTTTTTCCTGGCTGACACACTTGGGTTAACACAATGGCTATTATAACCATTAAATACAAGCATTAAAGCAAGTTACAATTGGTTTGGTTGACATAACTATTGAACATGACGTGTTATTAACCCACTTGGGTAATATTGTTACAATCACCATAGAGAGGGGTTGTGCAGTTATGACATTTTTGCAGCATAAATTACATTAGGGAATTGAACACTGTGTCGACCCCTATATGTTATCACATTTCGCTTGGGTGGAAATTCATCAACACCAACCCCCTTTTTGGTAATATGGTATTATCTTTGCACGTTGGATGGATCTTTTGTATTTAAAATCCATTTTGCCCTTTGTACATATGTACATTTTGTTATTTAACATTTTTTAATATTGTACCTTCATTGGCTTTTTTTAACGTGTTCTTTGACATGTCTTCTATATCCATTACCAGGAACTTGTGTTTTACCAATGGTGTGTCTTTGTAATCATGCACTAGCACTTTAAAAATAGTCTGTCCCACCCTTAGCGCCATGTGACCAAGGCCTCTGAGTAGGCCGAAACGTTATGCTGGTGGCGATGCAACAAAATTGAATAAAAATACTCTTCACCTCAAGACTGGGTCAGCTTTCGTTTGTTCGGATCGGCGGTACCCCGGGACTTTGGGGAGTGCCGGTTCTTGCTGGACGAGTGCAGTGGCACATACATACATACATACTAGTGACTTGTCACTAGTCCCGTGAGCAAGGTCTGCGTGCAGACCGAAACGCGTAGAGTTTTGTTGCTGGCTGCTGTTAATAAATATACTCAGACATGAGTCCCTTGCTCACTGCTCCATCAGGATTCAAGCAAGCCGGGCCGACGACGCCTGAAATGGCAGAAACCGGTCCCCGGAAGCTTGTCTCCTTTCTGGTGAAGAATTGGCTTGGTAGTTTGGTCTGCCCTGTTCCCATGATGCACTGGGCCAGGGACAGACTAATTTGCATATAGCCAGGTTCTGAGCTGGGATGGGGCAGTGTGCTAAATAACGGTGATGGATCAAGCCCTGATCTTTGGACTGGGTAAGAGTGGTCTGCTTAATTCAGACACTCTGTTCATCACCACCCCCTTTTCTGAATCGTTAATAAATAAGCGAAATCACAGCGTAGGGTTTTGTTGCTGGCTGCTGTTAATAAATAAGCGAAATCACAACTGATTTACTGCCTGGACATAGTTTTATTATCTACCAGAGAGTGCGCGAGGAAAACGACGCCCTGCGGGGCAGGAAGCATAATTACTGCGGTGGGCTCTGCTGCTCCTTGCTGCTCCGCCGAAGAGTGCCTGGAAGCTCTAAAAGTGGGCCCCGTTTGGAAATATATATATCAACTTTAGTTTAATAAACTTTAAGCTTGCTCTGCTCACCCACCGGGCTTTACTTTCCTGGATTCCTCTCCCCACTGCCTCTGAATGTCAGACCCTCGTCTTCAGTGGCATTCGGCTCCGTTGAAACTTGCAGCCAGCAGTGTCGTCACTCTGCAAACAGGTCAGTGTTATTCCATTGCGCAATGTTCGGAATGTGTAACTAGCAGTTCCGCAACCCAGTTCCAGTATAGTCTCTTCAGAACCTCTTTTGGTGGGGCCGATCTTGATAACCAACAGTCCCCCAGTCCGATTTCGTCCAAAAGTTTTTTAGTATCTCTCAACCACCCTATTTTTGCCCAACCGCCCAAGCTCATTATCTCCGCCAACCCTTCAGCATATGATTTTAACTCATCACCCCTCCAGATACGTGTCCATAAAAGGAGTGGGCGAAGCCGGGCTTGGTCTTTAATGCTCTTACATCCTGTGTCCAGTAACACAGGAACTGTTGGTGTGCTCGGAGGGATGGCAATTAAGGATTTCAGGAGTTTGCTCTCCGCTGATGCCAGGGAGTCCAGACAGCAATGCCCCCACAGTTCAGCCCCATACAAGGCTGATGTTACTACCTTAGCCTTGTAGATGTCAATTACTCACTGCCTCTACAAGACTTGTTTTGTGTACCCTGCATGTTTGAGTGTACCAACCATTGCATTGCTTTTTACCTCTTTTGTTCCCTGACTTACTAGAGGGGATTGTAAACACCTTTGTCAGAGCCTCTACTAGGGAGACAAAGACCCCACTCACCTTACCCACCCCTTCAGGTAGAGACCCCAGGTTTGACACTGCTTGATTTAAGAGGGTTGAGATTTCTCCAACCCTTTCCTCAGAGAGGACCAGTTTGGCCCATTTTAAGCGCCTACCACAGAGAGAGACTACAGACTCATCGGGGGGAGATACTACAGAATTAGTGGGACCCTTTTTAGGAAGGCACCACCACTGGGCCATGGTTAAGGAAAGTAGGTTGTGGTCACTTTCAATCGTCGGGACCACAACCATATCCCTCACTTGGCTCCAGAGACAAACATCTAGTAAGATATAGTCTATTCTAGAGGTGTGTCCTGGTCTATTATAAGTATGGGCCCCCCCCCTATCTGAAGTTGTCCTTCCATTCACTGCCCTTAGGTTTAATTCAAGGCTCAGGGAGTATAGCTGTAACGCCACCTGTGACCATCTCCTAATAGGTGGAATCTCTAAAACAGGGATCCCTATCCTAGTATCCTCCTCATCCTGGTCTAGGGCAACGTCCGAGCCCAAGGGCTCGAACGTACAATTCATGTCCCCCGCGACCAGGATACATGACTTGTGCGGAGTTATATTCAAAAGGGTCTCTAGGAGAGATAGTACAGAGGACTTCCTCCCGCCCTTAGTCCCTCTGGCGTACACATTGTAGACATTTAATATTATTCGCCCCCTAGGGTCTCTTAAAATAATATTTTGAATGTCCGGACTACCTGTCTGTGGCTCCTCTATTCTGCAGTCTAGGGAGGCTGCTACCCATATAAGCAAGCCACCCGAGGGGCGTCCTCTCCCTGATTCCGAAGTTAGCGCGGGCACAGAGTAGGAAGAAAATCCCACCCTATGTACCGACTCCAAACTCCAGGTCTCTTGGAAGATGCACAAGGAGTACTCATCGACCAAGGCATTCCAATCTGGGAGGGCCAGCTTTCTTGCGATCCCTGCGACATTCCAGCTGCAAACCTTAAAAACTCGGTCCGTCACAGCTGATGTGTCGCTTGTCGCGAGAACACTACTATCCGCAGGCCTCACAGGAGGAACATGGAAACAACAATCTAAAGAAAGGGGCAGGGAGGCTACCAACCCACTAGCGCTTGCCGTTGAGGGTGAGACTGTTCGGGGTGGTGATGCTACCGCTGAGCCTATTCTGTTGACAGCTGCCATATCTGCAGCTGTATTTTCCCTCATGTCGCCCTCGTCCAGTCAACAACTCCCCGGGACCCACGAGGGGTTCAGCCCATTGCACCCAAGATTCCCAACCCAGCGTGTGTCCCGATTTTGACAAAAACCAAGGGTACTAGGACCCTCCCATGGTAACATAGTAATTTGCCTTGGGTAAAAAAAGGTTAAGTCCACTACTTTAACCCCTACTGAATCCATACTTTTTATTGGACTACAGATGGCGCTCACTACTCTGGGATCTTGGAAGTTTATTATTATACAGTCCCCCTCCTGTGATTTTTTTCCTTGCCCTACCCACCCTACTCTGCGAACACTTAGAATGAGCCCATCCACACCAGCCGGAATTGGCTTATTTGACTTTAACCAGTGGATGCACTTGTTCTTAAGAGATTGGTGGTTTTCCAACTGGCCCTCCTTCAGAAGAGGAACATTTACTAAAACAGCGACAAAAGGTTGGCAATCTGGTGGAAGGTTTACAGGGGGGATCCGCCGTGTGAAGTTTTGAGGGGCCACTGGAGTAACAGCTGGGGTTATAGATTGAGGAGCAGTTTTGGCGACCATTCCTGTCGCTGTTCCCTTTACTTTATCTTGTATGCCAGGTGTTTGGCTAGCTTTAGCTTTCCCACTACTTGCCAGGGGCTGCACTTGCGGATGTGGCTTAGATGTAGTCTTGGCAGCCACTGTGGGTGTTGACATTCCCTTGGGTTTTGGCCCTACTTTAGGAGGAGAAGGAATTTTAGGTGCTGGGGCATGCACTCTGCTTGTTCCAGCCTTATTTGTTCTGTTTGGAGGAATAGAATCTACCTGTGGTGGTAAGGAAGCTACTGGGGGCACACTCCCCTTTGGTCCCATGTCCTGGTTGTCACTCACTCTTTTTTGCTGTTTAAATATAGTTTTAAGTGAGTAAAACCCATCGAGGGTTGATTGCTCTAGTTTGTCTATTCTGGCCCCCAGGCCCTCAACCCGAGTCAGCAAGGGCACCAAGAGACTATTTACCTTCTCCAAAATGGAATCAATAGTCATGGGATCAATCAATTTGGGGGCATTGTCAGTACCATTACTAAAAGGTGGGCAGTTATTTAGACCCATGTGTGAAACCACGGCGTCCCCCTCCTCCTCAGCCTTATCCTCTAGGATCAGGCCCTTTGCGTCTTTCCCGCCTTGGCCAAAAGGCTTACTTGTTCGTTTATAGAACCCGACCTGTCTCACCAGCCTGCCCTTATTATGGTTACCAGCCTTTTTGCTTTTAGCCCTTTTATTCTGCCTACTTGCGTCAGTTACCGAAGGCACCCCATGTGGGATTACTGTAATGGGAGTGGGCAATGTTGGCAATGGTGGCTGGATATTAGCTTTATTTAGGGGCGTACATAATACAGGTAGAGGTGGAGTGCTAGGGCCACCCTCTTCCTCAATGCCACTCGGTAGAAATGCGGCCAGATGTTCCAACCTGTCTATGTTTTGCCCTACTTCTAGCAGCTCGGGGGGGTCTATCGAGCAGCCCGGGACACCAGCAAGGGGGGCAGATTGGTCCCGCTCACTAGCCGGAGTCAAGGCCTGTGCAACGGCCCCCAAGGATGAGCGTCTGGACGGGAGATAGACCTCGGATAGACGGCGTTCGGACGGAGCAATCTCCTTTTCTATGACAGCCGTCACTCTGGTAATAAAACGGTCCATAGATCCGATCACTGGGTTCCCACCCGCAACTCCCCTTTCGCCCTCACTCCTGAGCAATTTGCCAGAACGGGTAGACATGTTGAGGGTAAACCCTAGGGAGTCACACACGGCCCACCTGTGCTCGGTGCTGAATGTAAGAGACGTGGCCCAGCCCAGCCTCTGACAGCCCCGGACTGCCACAGACTGCCCGCCCTTTGCTCGGGCTTCGCTCGGCGTCCCGCACGCGTCCCGCTGTGCGTCACGTAGGCCGATAAAGTAGGTGGTTGTGGGCGGAGGGCGTGTCTCCCAGGAGGCGCGGCCGTGCGCACCTGGGCGGATGCAGGGACTCGTGGGATTTTGAGTCCGAGCGATGTTGCGCCCTCCTCCTTGCCGCCTCCAGGCTCCGGTGATTGCCCTGGTGCCTGGCCCCTCTCTGCAGCACACGAAGCGGCACCCGCGGAGCGGGTGCGGCGAGCAGTGGTCAGGAGCTGCAGTGTCCTGAGGAACGAGGGTCACAGGTCAGCAGGTCAGCAGGTCGGCAGTAGCAGTTTCCCAGGCTCCTTCACCTCTCCCACAGCGTCAGTGTTAGGGCGTCCCGCGGGATGTTAAGAACTTCCGCCTTTTAGTGCTTGGTTGGGCGGGGGGCGTGTCTCCCAGGAGGCGCGGCCGTGCGCACCTGGGCGGATGCAGGGACTCGTGGGATTTTGAGTCCGAGCGATGTTGCGCCCTCCTCCTTGCCGCCTCCAGGCTCCGGTGATTGCCCTGGTGCCTGGCCCCTCTCTGCAGCACACGAAGCGGCACCCGCGGAGCGGGTGCGGCGAGCAGTGGTCAGGAGCTGCAGTGTCCTGAGGAACGAGGGTCACAGGTCAGCAGGTCAGCAGGTCGGCAGTAGCAGTTTCCCAGGCTCCTTCACCTCTCCCACAGCGTCAGTGTTAGGGCGTCCCGCGGGATGTTAAGAACTTCCGCCTTTTAGTGCTTGGTTGGGCGGGGGGTGTGTCTCCCAGGAGGCGCGGCCGTGCGCACCTGGGCGGATGCAGGGACTCGTGGGATTTTTAGTCCGAGCGATGTTGCGCCCTCCTCCTTGCCGCCTCCAGGCTCCGGTGATTGCCCTGGTGCCTGGCCCCTCTCTGCAGCACACGAAGCGGCACCCGCGGAGCGGGTGCGGCGAGCAGTGTTCAGGAGCTGCAGTGTCCTGAGGAACGAGGGGCACAGGTCAGCAGGTCGGCAGTAGCAGTTTCCCAGGCTCCTTCACCTCTCCCACAGCGTCAGTGTTAGGGCGTCCCGCGGGATGTTAAGAACTTCTGCCTTTTAGTGCTTGGTTGGGCGGGGGGCGTGTCTCCCAGGAGGCGCGGCCGTGCGCACCTGGGCGGATGCAGGGACTCGTGGGATTTTGAGTCCGAGCGATGTTGCGCCCTCCTCCTTGCCGCCTCCAGGCTCCGGTGATTGCCCTGGTGCCTGGCCCCTCTCTGCAGCACACGAAGCGGCACCCGCGGAGCGGGTGCGGCGAGCAGTGGTCAGGAGCTGCAGTGTCCTGAGGAACGAGGGTCACAGGTCAGCAGGTCGGCAGTAGCAGGTTCCCAGGCTCCTTCACCTCTCCCACAGCGTCAGTGTTAGGGCGTCCCGCGGGATGTTAAGAACTTCCGCCTTTTAGTGCTTGGTTGGGCGGGGGGCGTGTCTCCCAGGAGGCGCGGCCGTGCGCACCTGGGCGGATGCAGGGACTCGTGGGATTTTGAGTCCGAGCGATATTGCGCCCTCCTCCTTGCCGCCTCCAGGCTCCGGTGATTGCCCTGGTGCCTGGCCCCTCTCTGCAGCACACGAAGCGGCACCCGCGGAGCGGGTGCGGCGAGCAGTGGTCAGGAGCTGCAGTGTCCTGAGGAACGAGGGTCACAGGTCAGCAGGTCAGCAGGTCGGCAGTAGCAGTTTCCCAGGCTCCTTCACCTCTCCCACAGCGTCAGTGTTAGGGCGTCCCGCGGGATGTTAAGAACTTCCGCCTTTTAGTGCTTGGTTGGGCGGGGGGTGTGTCTCCCAGGAGGCGCGGCCGTGCGCACCTGGGCGGATGCAGGGACTCGTGGGATTTTGAGTCCGAGCGATGTTGCGCCCTCCTCCTTGCCGCCTCCAGGCTCCGGTGATTGCCCTGGTGCCTGGCCCCTCTCTGCAGCACACGAAGCGGCACCCGCGGAGCGGGTGCGGCAAGCAGTGGTCAGGAGCTGCAGTGTCCTGAGGAACGAGGGTCACAGGTCAGCAGGTCGGCAGTAGCAGTTTCCCAGGCTCCTTCACCTCTCCCACAGCGTCAGTGTTAGGGCGTCCCTTATTTATATACAACTGACACATACACTGCCTTTTATTTTTCTAGTTTGTTGGACCTGTACCTTTGAGAAATATAGTTGCTCATCACCACACCCATAAAGAGATTCCCTCACCCAAACTGTTAGAACATGTAGTGTTAACTTCATATATCTACTGAATCAACTATTCACACATCTTTGGACAGTCACACACCCCCCACCGAACCACACACACTTTCACACTCCCATACAAATACTCAGTTAACTAATCAATAACTAATATAGACTTTCACATAGCTAGTAACCAACTGTAGAATCAGTTTACACAACAACTGACAAAGTGATACAGATATTCACACAGTTTAGTCATTATCCACTATATTTAGTGGGACATTATAAATTGGTAAAGTAAACAGTCAATTACACTGCTACTAAATCCTCCATCCAAATATTTATTTATATATATCCACTCATTCTTCAATGTAAATTGCTATATATATAATGCATATTTAAATAACGAAGCAAACCACATTCACTGGATGATGTCATCAGTGATGTCATTTGAGATGTCATCAGTGATGTCATCAGTGAGTCACTGACCATGTCATGAATGATCTAATATGTGACATCATCATCAGTGGATTGCGGGTGCGCGAAATATAGTTAGTACAACTAACTATATAGGAGCAATTTCATTGGTTTTGTATGAGTAAAATGTCCAGCTAACTATAACACCACTAAAACTTATAGTTTTTTTTAGTAAATTTCAAAGGTTTTTTAAAAACGAATTCCTAACTATATAACTCCTGAAACCTATGGTTTTTTCAGTTAATTTCAAAGGTTTTTTAAAATGCTGATTCCTAACTATATAAGGCCTGAAACCCATGTTTTTTTCAGTGAATTTCAAAGGTTTTTTAAATGCTAATTCCTAACTATAACTGGTGTGTAACCTATGGTTTTTTCAGTGAATATATATATATATAAAATTTCTATGGCAAAATGAAACCCCTCATTTTGTTCCTTTTCAAATTAAATGTATTAAGTGTTACCACTTTATTCCAATCAAGATGACTTCAGGTGTGCCATACTTTTGTCATAAGTAAGACTGTTAGCGTTCTAGTTGTTCTTTAGAACACTCTGGGACATTCTGTCATTGGGCTATAGTTGGGCTACATCTGGCTGATATTTGGGCTACATTTGGGCTCTTTTGTCTCTGGTGGCCATCTTGGGAGACTGCATATCAGAATTTTTTTAATGAAATATAAGAGGAATTGAGAAGTCACTCAAAATGTGCCCTAATTTTTCTTTCTTCAGCACTAATCATAATTTCTATGGCAAAATGAACCCCCTCATTTTGTTCCTTTGCAAATTAAATGTTTTAAGTGTTAACACTTTATTCCAATCAAGATGACTTCAGGTGTGCCATACTTTTGTCATAAGTAAGACTGTTAGTGCTCTAGTTGTTCTTTAGAACACTCTGGGACATTCTGTCATTGGGCTATAGTTGGGCTACATCTGGCTGATATTTGGGCTACATTTGTTTTTTTTTGTCTCTGGTGGCCATCTTTGGGCTACATTGGGCTACATTGGGCTACATTTGGGCTCTAACATATATATAGCCCAATGTAGCCCAATATATATTTTTTCAAAGTTAATTTTCGTAAAAACCACTGGAGCACATATCTTGAGACATAGCAAAGGCACATCGGGCTACCAGTCCCTACAATTTTGCCAAGTTTGGTGGAAAACCATTCAGCCGTTCGGGCTGAAAGTGAGTCCAACCGCCCTATGGAAATTAACATGGGGAAAACACGTTTTGGGACCCCCCTTCTATCTCGGCCCCCGCTTGACGAATCCCCCCCAAACTTTCAGGGAAGGAGGGGAGCGCCGCGAGGCAAAGTTAACGAAAATTTCAGGAAGATTCCTCAACCTGCGCCAAAGGTATTCCCAAATTTCCCTATGGAAAACAATCCTAACTATATATACCTACTGGCTATCGCCAGTAGGTAATATAGATATATATATATATATATATATATAAATCTCAATATCATCCCACTCCTGCAAGGAAGAAGGCACGTACTAAAGGAAGTTTTGCATATGGCCTTCTTTATTTTCTGGGTTCCACTCGACCTCGTAGTTAAAAGAGACGCGTTTCGGCTTCACTGAAGCCTTTGACAATCAATTTGCCGCCATACATCTGGGAGTATATATAGCCCTCCCTCCCTCATAGACATTATAGAAATACTGCTTTGAATAGCTATTCTCATTGAAATCAAAAAACAAGCGTCGGAAAAAGTCTAAAGCCAGTAATAACATATCATAATACAGTGAGTATTGAGCACTAATTGCAATTATATGTTAAATTCGATTACTGCATAATGCATCAACAGCATGTGCTCATCACAAAATAGGCCAAGTTACAATTCCAAGCATGTGCGCACAAAAGTTTCATCACAAGCCTGCAGGGGGGATATCTATGGCCTCATTAGCTAATGACTACGACAATTTCTCTTTAAAAAGTTGCCCTTCACATAGTAAAACAGCAACATAATATGGTATACATGCATAAAACTCGTGCTGCCTTTGTTATGAAATGAAAATGGAAATGTGTTTGCGCAAATGCAGTTCTTTCAAATAATGACGAACAACCGGCATACAGTCCGTGGACTGGGAACGTGAAAGGCAGTCTTAGGGTGCCCACACATGAACTCTGTAGTTTGATACATCACACACATCCCGCAATAACTGTTTGCTGTCATTCCACAGAGTTGGATTGAATCAATTGTGTGATATATGGCATTACTCCCAGAGACCGACTATAACTCCCATAGTTCAGTGTGATCACGGTCACAAGTTCAAGGGTAATGGTTTATATGAAATTCATCTAAGAGCTGCAGAATGCCGGTGCTAATAGTCGAAATAATATAACAAAGAGCAATGCAAAAACAGTCTAAAAAATGGTCGAATTACCATAATGTTCCAAGTAACCAGCAGCACTCCATAGCGATGGCAGAATAAACAAAACCATGAGGTCGGATGGGATGGGATCAATCAACAAAAATTAATATTGCCAAACATTCCTCACCGCCTCAGCATAGGCGTCCGCCGTGCCCAGTCACCGTAGTTCTCCAGTCTCCTGGGCAAGGCTTTTCTAGACTTGGGAAACCAAGGACCGTGCTGGCAGTCGTCAACAAGCATTGGAAATGCAATAGGTCTCGCATTAGGAAAGTTTGAGCAATTGATATTGTAAATGACACTTTTTTTATTTATGTGTTGGTTTTGAAAATAGCAAAAGTAATAGCTTTATCAGTTACAATGTCAATAGTTTTAACTTTCGCAAATGTGACACCTATAGCTTTTGTAATGCAATGTGTGTTGTATTAACGTGACTTAGATGTATTGATGTTGCAAATAACAATGGCTTTTAATTTTGTAAATAATTAATACTTAAATAAAATGTATTGTAATTTATAATGGCAATAGCTTAAACGTTTGTAAATAACTTTTGTGAAGATTATGTTCACATCCACCGCATCCACCACCACATCCACCACCACATCCAACGCATCCACCACCACCACCGCATCCACCACATCCACCGCATCCACCACCACATCCACCGCATCCACCACCACATCCACCATCACCTCCACATCCACCATGACATCCACCGCCACATCCACCACCACATCCACCACCACCACATCCACCACATGCACCACCACCGCATCCACCACCACATCCACCACCACCACCACCACATCCACCACCACCACATCACCAGATTATGTTCAGTGTATTTTATTGTGACGCAAATCCAAGAACATTGCATTTGCACCTACACACACACAGCCACACACACACATAGATGTGGTGGTGGTGGATCTGGGGGAGGATGTGGTGGTGGTGGTGGTGATGGTGGAAGTGGTGGTGATGGTGGTGGATGTGGTGGTGGTGGATGTGGTGGTGGTGGTGGTGGAGGTGGTGGTGGTGGATGTGGTGGAGGTGGTGGATGTGGTGGTGGTGGATGTGGTGAAAGTGGTGGTGGATGTGGTGGTGGGTGTGGTCGATGTGGTGGTGGAAGTGATGGTGGTGGGTGTGGTGGATGTGGTGGTGGATGCGGTGATGGATGAGGTGGTGGATGAGGTGGTGGTGGATATGGTGGTGGATGTGGTGGTGGTGGATGTGGTGGTGGTGGATGCAGTGAATGTGGTGGTGGTGGGTGTGGTGGATGTGGTGGTGGATGTGGTGGTGGATGTGGAGGTGGATGTGGAGGTGATGGTGGATGTGGTGGTGGATGCGGTGGATGTGGTGGATGCGGTGGTGGGGGTGGATGTGGTGGTGGTGGAAGTGGTGGTGGATGTGTTGGATGTGGTGGTGGATGTGGTGGATGTGGTGGTGGATGTGGTGGTGGTGGTGGTGGTGGTGAATGCGGTGGATGTGGTGGTGGATGGTGTGGTGGTGGATGTGGTGGTGGATGTGGCAGTGGATGTCATGGTGGATGTGGAGGTGGTGGTGGATGTGGTGGTGATGGTGGATGTGGTGGTGGATGCGGTGGATGTGGTGGTGGTGGATGCGGTGGATGTGGTGGTGGATGTGGTGGTGATGGTGGATGTGGTGGTGGATGCGGTGGATGTGGTGGTGGATGCGGTGGATGTGGTGGTGGATGCGGTGGATGTGGTGGTGGTGGATGCGGTGGATGTGGTGATGGTGGATGCGGTGGATGCGGTGGATGCGGTGGATGGGGTGGTGGATGTGGTGGTGGATGTGGATCTGGGGGATATGGTGGTGGTGGATGTGGTGGTGGATGTGGTGGTGGTGGATGCAGTGGATGTGGTGGTGGATGTGGTGGTGAGGCCAAGACAGTGAAGGGGCAGGAGAGAGCGAGACAGAAATAGAGGAAGAGTGGAGAGGCCAAGACAGTGAAGGGGCAGGAGAGACTGAAACGGAAATAGAGGAGGAGTGGAGAGGTCAAGACAGTGAAGAGGCAGTAGAGAGTGAGGTGGAAACTGAGGAAGACTGGAGAGGCCAAGACAGTGAAGGGGCAGGAGAGAGTGAGACAGAAATAGAGGAAGAGTGGAGAGGCCAAGACATTGAAGGGGCAAGAGAGAGTGAGACAGAAATAGAGGAAGAGTGGAGAGAGAGGCGAGATTGGGGAGAGTGAGGATAGTGAGGAGAGGGGAGAGGGAAGTGAGAGAGGTGAGAGACGGGTGAGTGGTGAGAGGGGAGAGTGAGGAGAGGAGGAGAGAGGAGAAGAGAGGAGAGAGGAGGGGAGAGAGGAGAGTGGAGAGACTGAGGGGAGGGGAGAGTCAGGAGAGAGAGGAGAGAGGAGAGGGGAGAGTGAGGAGAGGGCAGAGTGAGGAGAGGGGATAGAGTGGTGAGAGAGGAGAGAGTGAGGGGAGTGAGGATAGTGAGGAGAAGGGGATAGTGAGGAGAGGGGAGAGCTAGAGAGGAGAAGAGAGGGGAGAGGGAGGGGAGTGAGGAGGAGAGATGGGAGAGTGGTGAGCGGGGAGAGTGGGGAGAGTGAGGGGAGAAAGGAGAGAGGAGAAGAGAGGAGAAGAGAGGGGAGAGGAGGGGAGAGTCAGGAGAGAGAGGAGAGGGGAGAGTGAGGAGAGGGGATAGAGTGGTGAGAGAGGAGAGAGTGGGGGAGTGAGGATAGTGAGGAGAGGGATAGTGAGGAGAGGGGGGAGCTGGAGAGGAGAAGAGAGGGGAGAGGGAGGGGAGTGAGGAGGAGAAAGGGGAGAGTGGTGAGAGGGTATAGTGGTGAGAGGGGTGAGTGGTGGGAGGGGACAGAGTGGAGAGTGGTAAGAGTGGGGATGGAAGGGCATGTTCTTCACTTTGCCTAGAAAATACGTTGATAATCCGTTCCTAAAGTTGTCACAGTATCTGTTTTTTCTCTGCTGAAATGATTTAGCGGTCTCGTTTTTTCGTCTCTTACAAACGGAAAATATCAATGACAGCATCTGTAAAAAGCTAAAAAAGAAACTCGTTGTAGGCCAAAGATGATAGGCGCATACCCTGTTTATGTTGCAGCACAGAAATAACAGAATGGAAAGTCCAGGCAGGCTCTTCAATTCCATCTGAATTTAAGGACCGGCCAAAGGATGCCTGGGGATACGGGACCTTTAGAAGTGCAATTACCAAGTACGGTTAGAGCATAAATAAAGCTATTACTCCATGCCAGGCTTAAAGAAGCCAGTACAATGGCTAGATAGCATTTGAAAAGCACAGTCAAGTTACAACCGTTTCAACCAGCTTGTTGGCTTTGTAACCAGGCAGGGAGCATCGGAGGAGTACAATTTAATAATATCCACATCTGTTTACAGATACATTGCATCTCCAGACCTTCGAACTCACACCATGCAACAGTGTGCCACACGATATTGACTGCCCTCACACGGTGGGAGGGAAACTGCTGGAGACCACTGCACAATAGTTTCTTTTCCGCTGTTTTGGGAGGCTCGGAGTAGCTGATGCCAACTAAGAAGTGTGAAAAGACCCTAGGACATCGTCTGCAGCTCAGCAAGCTTTTGTTACTTGTTTGTTGTTGTTTTTTTCCTCGAGGGGAGGCAATCAAGGGGGGGCAGAGTGCCTCTTCCAGAAGCAGTTCTCGGCATGAAGCCCGACCCTTTCAGGGCCACGTCTCCGCCACAAACGGTGAAATATATTAAGTTGGCAGGTCTGCAACTCACATTTTTATTAGTATAATTGAATAGAAATAAACTCAGTATAGCTAGAGAAATACACGAAGACTAAAAAATATAGCCACATTAAGTGGAAACTTTGGAACAAAAGTGGAGATTTTTTAAAGCCCGTACTATCTTTTTTACATATTAAGTGCTTGGTCATTGTACAGAAGCGTGGTGAGGCCCTACAAAGTGTGCTAGGGTTGTAATTAACGTTATTGATGCAGGAAAAGTGTATGTGTTTTTAAAATTCCATATTAAGGTGCACGCACAATTGTCCACCATTTTATGAGCCTTATTGTAAGTTTGATGTGCTTTTTTCTTTATTACTGGATGGATTGCTGAATAAATTGTTTTAATTAAACTGGGCTACAAAATCATTCAATGTACCAATTCCCTCTGTTTTACTTTTCTGGATTTCCTTTACAAAATGCAGTTCTTGGTACACCCGCTCGATAAGGTATCAACAAAAAAAGAAAACGAGAGAGAAAAGTTAGATTCAGATTTAGAGGGGGTGAAACGAGGACAAAGGCAGAGAGGAAAGGAGAAATACAGAGGGAGTGAAAGAGTGTATAAGGAAACGAGACCGGCGCAGACATCAGAAAATAATAAAAGACACAGAGGAAGAGAAAGAAAGGAAACGCTAAATTAGAAAGTTAAACAAGAAAAGGAAGGGGCTGCAGCCTCGGCTCCTGGGCTCCGGCCTGGAGCGCTGGAGTGCCCTGTCTGCTGTTTTGCCCGTGGACTGAAGGATAGGACGGGGAGGGGGCAGGCGCTGGGGGAAGGTCCTGTAAACGAGCGGTGGAATAAGAATCCTATTGCTAAACTCAAACGTCAAAGGGACATCACTAGGAGAGGTTGCTGTATCTTACGGTGATTTCCAAACCCATATTAGTGAAAGATGTGGTATTCCTGCACTGTGCTGTTTTATGCTGAACGTCGGGATTCGCAAGCCTCTGAGAATGAAGCTTTGCAGGTTAGAAGCTTAAACAAGACAAGGAGAAACACGAGAGACGGCCTACGGCCGTCAAAGTGAAAGTACGGCCGGCGGAGGGCATTGCTGTGGGGAGGGGGGAGGAGAAATGCGACACGGCGGGCAGGGGAGGGGGCGGAGCGGGGAGAGCGGCATGAGGGTGTGAAGCAGCAGGGGCCTTTGAAGTGAAGCTAAGCTTCACTTCAAAGGTGTGGGAGGAGTGCTGCTGGTGATTGACTGGCGATTTGATGATGTGCACGCGCATTTTAGGTCAATGCGCTTGCGCATTGACCTAAAAGCGCACAGGTACAGCATCAAATCGCCAGTGGAATTGCCAGTTAGGTAAACTCTCGATAAGCCCCTATATATCTCGCTCAATGCGCATGCGCATTGAGATAGGTCGCTTGACCTAAAAACCGCCACGCTGCGGGATCCTCACATCTCCCCTGCTGTCATCCTTGTTCCTCATCCTGGCACAAACTCCGGGGGCTTCACCACTAGCATTCCCATACTGCTCCAAAGAAAATGCGGTCAATGGGTAGAGCCACAAGCCGACTGGTGTTATATATATATATATAATATATATATTTTATGCTCTTCCAAGTTTTTATGGATGAGCGTTCCTTTTTTCCTCTTGAGTGCCACCTGAGCGTCTGTACATGTGTGTATGCGCGGCGTGTGTATGTGCATGTATGTAAGCACCCACAGGTGCTTGTGTATGTGTGTAGTGACTATATGCACACGCGTGTGTATGTATATGTGTGCGCGTAAGTGTGCGTGTGTGGCAGTCCGTGTCAGTGTGTATATAGCCTCCTCGGCTCCACTGTCTTTGTGTCCTATGACCGTGATGAAGTCGCATGTCCAGGACTCCTGCCTGCCGCCGGAGAGTGCCAGTGGCTGGTTATTTTTAGCTCGCATAAAGCCCCTCTACTGTGTCTCTCGATGTCACGTCTTGGGAGAAGGTAGGGGCTTCAATCAACTTTGAAAGTCGTTTTTCAGTCCGAGGCAGATGAAAAGCTCTGCTTACATCTTCGCTCGTGTTTCCCGGTTATCTCCTGCCTGTTGATGCCATCATCCCCCAGGCCCCCTCACCACTTCTCCCCCGGGGCAATAATTAAATTTTTATCGATTTCAGTAATTTTGTGAAATTGGTTCACTTTGGATAATGCGCCTCCATAAAATACCTGTTTTGATTTACCTCCGCGACGGACAATCCTTTTCCTTAAAATCAATGCCCCTATGCAGAAGCGAGAGCAGACAGATCCTGTGTAGCACAAGGCCTTCGATATTTGTTGTTTTTGTTTGAAAATCGCAGTCATAAATCCACCAACTGCGTGAGGGGCATCAATCTGGGAGACTGGAAAGTTGTATTTTCCCTCTGCGCTCCAAGATTTATTTATCATTATTTTGACCCCGCTGTCCTTTGTTTAATTATTATGAAAGCTTCCTGATCTTTTTCCCAATTACAGCGACCAAAAGGCACACTCATATATTTTAATAAAACAAAAGAAACATTAATTATAGTCTGTTTTATTTGTCTAAAACATGAAATCTTATTAAAATTGACAAATCATGCGTGTCTGGAAAATTCACCAGAAATGAGAAAAACATAACATCTCAGTTATCTGTTAGTCCTTGTTGAAATTGACAAGAACATGGGAGACCCGAGTTAAGTCTGGGATATCAGTGCCTCTGAAACCCCCCCCCACACACACACAGACACCAAGCCAGAAAGACTGGACACGCCTCGGTGCTGGACACGCACACCCTGTGAGTATGGAGGTGTCCAGCACAGAGAGAGGGTAAGAACAGGCCAGCGCTCCACGAATATGCGCTGTTCTTTCCTGGGGGCCCCTGGTGGGAGATGCAAAAGCCCGATGCATTTATAATCACCTCACCCCTTCCAGTTGTTACCATAAATACTAAGTATGGGTGAAATTTGCGAATTCGCGGTACGTGAATTCGTGCAAAAGCGAATTCGCGGTCCGCATAATCCGCAAATTTGATTTTTTTTTTTTTTTGCGTGTTCGCGGGGCGCTTTGCGTGTTCGCGGGCCGCTTTCAGCGCGCCGACCACGAAGTTACCCATGCGGTCGTACATGGGCGTGGCCATCTTGTTGGTGTTGCGTATTTCCGTTTCCGAGCGCTAGTTACATTCTCGCGATTACGTTGTCGTTTTTGCTTGCTCGCGGGGGAAATATCGCGCGAACTTACCCACGCGGTCATCAATGGGCGCGGCCATCTTGTTTTTCATTCATTGCTATGGTTCTGGGCATGCTTTTTCAATCCTCCCCTAATCTTTGCAATCCTTTGTTTCTTTGAACTTTTTTTTAATTAATCTTTTTTACTCATTATCTATCCCTCTCTTTTTCTACATCTATATTTTGTGTTTTTTCTACTTTTGGTTACTTTAAAACTACTTTTTCCCTATTCTCTTTCTATTATTTCCATTCCTGTCCAGAACCATGGCAAAGGGAGCCGGGAAGAACAAGGTGAAGGGTCCCGCACCCCGTACCCGGCTCCCTTGCGGGCGATTAAGGGGGGAGGATGTATTAGCCCGGGAGATTTTCAGCACGGTGGAGGTGGCCGCACTTATATTTTATGTTCAGCGCCACCTCCCGAAGACCGTGGCAGCAGGGGGCAGGCCCGGTTCAGGGTATGGCCTCCGGGAGCGTCGCCAGCTCTGGGATATGGTGTGCCGGGCCATGCGTAGGGAGTCGGGGGTCCGGCGCACCTACAACCAAGCGACGCACCGGTGGTCGGACGTCCTTGACAGGGAGCAGGACCTGCTCCACCTGCTAGGCATGGAGATCCCTGGCCTTGGTGAGTAGCTATTTAATAACTACTTTGTTTTCTTCTGCTCTGTGTTATATTGCTAATGTATGTTTTTCCCGAAGAGCAAGAATGCTGCCGATTCGATTACATTGCAGGTAAATTAATGTTTAAAAACTTCTGTGATTGCAGGTGCTCGCCTGCTCAGTGGCGTTGTTACTATGCTTACTTGTTTGCAACTTTGTGCTCATTTGAGCAGAACTGCGTAATGCTAGAGAGACTAGAGACTCAAGTCTAGTCCTTCCTTTGTACTCCTGCTGCCACTAAGAAGAGATAGTGGTGGATTGATAGGTTGAGTATATTATGACTTGTTATTTAGTAGTAGGACATTTTTTAGTGGTCTGCAATCATGATGACTGACTGTGTCTGTCACGTCGCGTGCTGCTGAGTGCTGCCAGTCGTAGTAGAACCTTTTTGTTGTTGGTTTAGTTAGTGATTTACATAACTTTCCAAGTAGACGGTCTGCGAATCCAGCAATACTGTACTATCTTTCCTAGTTGACCAGATCAGATAGGTCAATCAATGCATGTAGTGCAATTGTTGGTAATTTGTATCCCCGAGATAATTTTAGATTGTGGTCAAAGAAATCAAATATTTCAAAAAAACAATCATCCATGTTTGTGTTTATTTCATGATCATCAGCACCTCCCAGGGGCAAGAAGACCACACCTGAGACTCTGGTGGAACAAGGTGGGCAGGATCGGTCCTCTGCAGGCTCTTCTGCTGGCCCCAGTAAGTTGTCTGTTGTTAATATTAACTATTCTACTTCCCTAACTTTTACAGCTCCTATTCATTCCAAACTGTTTCCTAATTCTATTTTTTACAAAATAGTCTTTGATCTTCTTGTAGACTGTTTCTACATTCTTATCCTGCCTCTACCATCACTCTCTGTGCTACTACTATTTACTATTATTATGAGTCGGTCTGTATTGGTAGCTAAGCTTGCCCAGTCGGCAGTGTTAAACAAAACTCTGATCCAGCAATAGCTCTAGAGGCACTGAGTGCAGTCCCCTGGGTTGCCCTTGCTGTCTATTCCAGTCTTCTTAATGTTAGTGCTTTGACAATTTCCAACAACAAAATGTCAGTGTCCACCAAGAATAAGCTAGTAGTTGGCTTTTTGATTTGATAGTAGCACGTACGATACCGCTAGTGTTTCAGGGACTATTCTGCATATACAGAAGTATGGACAAGAGAAATAGGACATTGTTGATAGGTGCAGTTCGACTTTCCACATACCTCAGTCAGAACAGAAGTTGAACCCCCAATCCCCTGACCGACTATCTAGTGTGTCTGACCAATTATTATAAGACCCAGAAGAACAGAAGAAGATTAACGAGTCCCGACCTATCAGAGTCACGGAAGCATGCTTGCAAAGTGCAGTAGTGCAACTGCGAACCCTTCTGCTCACTCACTCGTGAACAAAAACCACACAGTGTTTTTTAGTCTTAAAGTTTTATTTTCAAATAGGAAATAAAAAAACAATTTCTTTATTTTTAATAGCGCAGTATTCCCAGCGAGCAGTTGTGATAGATGACGTTAAAGTTTAAACACCCTTCCCTAGTATATACTTCAACTTAACACATCTAATTATTAATAGTAACTGTGCGGGACTCGGGAGCCCTCACCTTGTTGGAACTTCAAGTACTCCTGGTGGTGATGAGGAGTAGGTTGTTCTGTCTGTAATTAGAAAAATGTTGCACGTTAAAAAGCAAGCATTCATCAGTTGTGCCAAAAAGTGTTGCATGTTATGGCTAAGCATATAAGTTAACACCCTCCCCAAAACCGTGACTTTTTTCAGTCCCAATAATTAAAAATTGTTTATGTATTAACATTTTCTCTTCCATTACGAGACGAAATAGGGGGTGGTGTATGGCATCTAAAAATATGACTTTTTTCTAGACTTGATCACAACATCGAGTGCGGCACTTCCCACCACCAGTGCCGGGGCCAGCAGCGCGGAGGGGTCCACTCCAGGGGCGGATGCGGCGGCGCCACAAGTGCCACCAGGAGGAGCTGCTGCGGGGGATGGCTCCGCAGCGGCGGATGGCTCAGCAGCGGCGGACGATGGTAAGTTATTATACTCCTTACTTATTGACATTTTAGAGTAGGCTTGCAAAGGGGTGTATGATGTACTGTACAGTAGACAGTACACTAGTTGAAGTGCACTGTACTGTTATGAAAAGTTACTAATTTCCAACTACATTTTTGCCAATCACAGAGAAGACAGTCACCCTTTACTTAGCCATAGCATTAGCGGAGGTAGTTCTCGAGTAAGCAATGGCCACCTCTATTTGACTTCAACTCCGCTGCGAAACTTTTATCGTGAAGCCAAGTCAGATCAGATGAACTTGAGGGATGTGATGAACTAAAAGGGAAAGAAGGGTGTAAGGAAGGACGAGCGAGTCGTAACATTTATGACTGTAAAGAATGATACGTGTTTTTGAATGCATGCAGAGGTGGCTGATAGGAAGGAATCCGATGCATGGCTGCTTGAAGCAAGGATGGTTGGAGGAGAAAGAAAAGATGACTGCCTTTGTGGGTGAATCAGAAAATGCATGTGTGGTGTGCATTGCAATAAATCATTTGGGTGAAACTGAAATGCAAGTCAAGACGGTGGTTTACCAAATAAAATGAAAAGGGTGTTAGTTGGTTGTTGAGAAAAAGTAAAGTTGGTACAGTTGAGACATTAAGAATGATAGACGTTTACTTTGGAAGCATGGATGGTATCTTCTTCCTCATAGATAGCAGAGGTGTATGTAGGGCAGACGCTCAGTGGATGAAGAGTGTTACTTTGTTTGAACAGCATGTCCGTGCCAGAGTAGCAAAGGAGAGGCAATCCAAATACTAGAAGTTGTGATTGTTCAGAAATTCTCCCTTGACTAACAGTACAGTAGTTTACTTTGCAAGCACAGCATATATTGTGTATGTATTGTATAGTTGACATTATATCAAGTCAAGTCCCTTCGGCAAATATGGGTACCACACTCACTTCCTATGTTAATAATTTTCTTTCAGCTGTGTCAATCATGGGCGGACTATCGCTGTTGTTCACTCAATCTATCACAACAAAGCACCTACAGTCATCCATCATATAAGCAAAGATCATGTGATCGGCTGGATACATGATCAGAAATGAATAATCTTCATTTTCCTTTTGTAGTACTGAAGGCCCGGGGGGGGCAGTGCGAAATATAAATTACATTGAGCAGTAGCCCTTGATGTAACCGAGTATGGCCAGTGCCACCCCTAAAGAAAAGTAAGAGCTTCCCTATCCCCACCTGCATGTACTGCTTAAAGTAATGTGAGTCTGCGTCATCATGGCTTGTCTGTTTTTCTTGGGTGCAAGCTGACTGTGCTGGCATTATGCAGGCTACCACAAGTTCACGTACAAGTAATTTCATTAGCAAAACTAGAGAAAAAAAGAAGACTGGTGTACTCTGACTCTCTGACTATGTAGTGAGTCCATAGTGCTGCCAGTAGAATTCCTGAAACTCCCACTAATGTTACAGGCCTACAAAGACGGCGGAAAGATACATGCCAAAATGTTATACTGTGTTTGCAAGTTGCTAGTGTTACTGTGAGACAACTTTCTGTTGAATTATTTTGTGTTATTGTTAAAGAGTATTGGTTACAGTATTTTTCTTTCTTTCTTCATATAGATGCTCCACAAAAGCTCATCAGAAAGGAGATGGCTGTCCGGGCCAGGAAGCTGGAGGCCATTTGTGCAGAATATCGCCGGCTGTGGGCTAGGGAACAGGAGGAGGAGGCAGAAACAGCTGCATCCTTCTCCAGTGCCACCGGGTCCACCAGCCAGCAGCCTTCAGTATGGCGCCGTGGTCCGACAGCCTCCTGCCGCCGCCGCTCAGCTGCAACAAAACCAGCTTGCGCAGTCTGGGGTCGGAGAATTAATGTTCTTTAGTCGCGCTTTGGATCCTGCCTCCCTGCCCTGTCTCTCCTCCATTGGCTGGCTTCCTAAACGGAGGCCAGCCATTGGAGGAGAGAGCCGTCCCTCCAAAGAAGCTCCGTCTTTTCCGGATTTGGGGGCGTAAGTTTTGCTGTTCTTTAGACAGTGACGTAGTCTGTCACTCAGAACCACAAAACCACGCCCCCAATTCCGAAAAATTCAGAAGCCTGCAGCCGCCATTTTGCAGCTGTCTCTCCGAGCACCTACAGGCTTGCGCGGAAGTCTGCTCCCCAAAAACTAGTAGGTTACAATAAACATGTTATTCTGCGCCTTGATATCAGTTGCCGAGGTATGGGAGAGCGTGGAAGTGTGCGCAAAGCTGAACGTGTGGGACTTGCACTGTGCCGTGCTCACATTGGAACGTGCAGAGATGTTATTCTGCGCCTTGATATCAGTTGCCGAGGTATGGGAGAGCGTGGAAGTGTGCGCAAAGCTGAACGTGTGGGACTTGCACTGTGCGGTGCTCACATTGGAACGTGCGGAGATGTTGGTCTTTGGTGTGGCCATCCTCAAAAGTTTTAAAAAGGGGAAACGAACCAAGGGGGAGACCTGAGTGAACTATTGTGATGAGGGATGCGCGGTCCTTCCTCGTGCGCTCCTGTGTCACCCGATTCAAAGGAAAGGGCGGCACCTGTGAGAGCGGGCAACCCAAGTGGTGGCTAGTTTTACATCGGAGCATTATGTTTTTTTCTGTAGGGTGTGTGTTTTCTTTGTGTAATGTTGCAGCTCACCTGTTCAGTGTGGGTGTGGCAAAAATCACGGATTATGTATTAAGGTTTTGCGGAGGCGCTGGAAACATTAAGTCAATTTTCTGACTTTTTTTTTTACCCCACTGCTACAGAGCAGAAGTGCGCGGAGCGAGTGCCCATACAGCCCTTAGCAAACCTACGGCATGTTTTTAAGTGGAAACCGTGGCCTCAGTCCTGCGAGGTTGACCCTTTGCGCCCAGCATCTCAGGTCTAACTAATTAACATGGCCCGTTAAGAAACAATCGCAGCATCATTCTTCTCTTCTCTGCCGTTTCATGTTTCGCCGCCCGCTTGAGTTCCTCTTTTTTAAATTTCCCTCACTTTCTGGTGTTACACCCCCTTGGTGTTTATGCAGGTGCTTGCATTATTCTGACAAGAAGTTTAGCAGTTGGTGGGTTTGTGTGTGTGTTAGTGTTTTAGTCTGCTGTTGGCTGGGCCACGCGGTGTCCAGTAAAAACATCATAGGGGGGGGGGGTCTCATGAAGGGGCGACATCCCTCTCCCTCACTACCTCACTCTTTCACTACCTCACTCTCTCTATCTCACTACTTCACTCTCTATCTACCTCACTCTCTCTCACTACCTCACTCTCTCTCTATTTCAATACCTCACTCTCTCTCTCTATCTCACTACCTCACTGTCTCTCTGCTAATGCAATAGTAATCACATATGCAAAAAAAAAACTAATGCCAATAGAAATAACAATGCCATTTAAAAAAAAATGAGCAATACCAATAGCTCTACCAATAATATTGCCGAGACCCTTGCATTGTAAATGCTTGCTTAAAGACTATTGGGGGGGGAATTGGGAGTTGGGGATTCTGAGGGACTTTTTGCGTGACATTGAAATGGACATTTGTTGGGGTTAGGGAGGGGGTGGTTTGGGTCTTTGGACTAGTTTATTTTTGTTAGGGTAAATATATAATTATTTATTTTACATACTTCAACATAGTGTGAATTTGAAGATGCAATTTACTTTGGGAGGAAGTCAGAAAGATTATCTCTGTTTTTACTTTTAAATATGTTAAAGATTTTACTTTGCACAACGAAAACATTAACCTTCAATTAATAGAGACGATGGATGAATTTCTTCAAGTAGCTTTGACACACCTGTTGTGAGGAACCCAACAAGTTAGGAACAAGAATGTTACCTTGGCAGTAGTCATTGGCATTCCATGAGGCAAATTATAAGCTAAATCAACAGGTAACCTGGATCACTGCCCAGCGCTCCCACTGTCAGGCGCACTGGTTATCCTCCAGTGCCTTCATAATTAATAGTACAAACTCTCCATTAGTTCTCTGAGAGGTGAGAACAACAAAATCTTAATTCCTTCTTTCTTCGATTGAGAAGTTTTTTTTTTATTCATGATGTTTTATGAAAAAGTTTTCTTCATTTTCACCATTACTTCCCATACTTTAATATAACAATCCATTACATTAAACAGCCAAACCACGTTTCGCGAAAATGCCACGGTTTTACAGTCACTTAACTCGTAAAAGGACACATTAAGAAAACCGAATTCATTCAGCATTTTAAATGTGTTATAGACAACTTCACCTAAAAATTAAACTCATGGGGGGGATGGCGGAGCTTGCCAGCAACGGAGATGGCCGCCTAGTCTGTTGGCTCCTCCGTCTCGAAACCCATCTGAACAGGAATCCTTGGGGTAGCAGTGCCCTCCATACCTCCAGAACTCAGTCGCCGCGGTCGGAGCAGTCGAGGAGCTTGTGGACAGCTTTTCGGCGCCCTCAGACCCCCGTGGCGGCTGTTGTTTGCATTTGGTTGTGGACCGCGTGTGTGGCGGTGGTGAGGCCTACGCGACACTGGGCTCCGGTGAAGTACCTGCCAGAAGACTGAGGGCAGCCTAAGCCCCATTGCACAGTCCCTCAGCAACATCGATGACCTGCTAGACACCCGGAACCCGCCATAGCGCCGAGGGGAGCCGCGTCGCGGGGCTTCCGCGCAGCACCGGAGAACAGCGCAGTAAGTGCGGCCTGACAGGACTAATCGAGGCTCCGGGGAGTGACTAGCCCTCTGGGCTCCGAAACTCGCCCCTGGTCGGCGGATCCTTGCGGCTGCGATAGCGTTGCATCGCTGTCCCCTCCATACTTGAGGTGCCCAGTGAGACCTACGTGGGCGCGAGCAGAGGACCCGTTCTTGCTTCGCCTGGGGGCGCCTGAACTGACCTGCAGATACGCCGGGATCTCTGTCGCTGCCAGCCGCGGGATCCTTCGAGGGTTTACAGTTGTGGGCGAGGTGGGGCAGCCACCTCTCCCTGGCGGAGCTACAGGAACCTACCGGCCACGAGCCTTGAGGATAGGCGCGACTGGTGAGCGCCCGTGAGGCCTGGGGAGGCCTTTCCACTCACCTGCGGGGTCTGGACATACCCATACGTTGGAGGGGCCACCGATCGACTCAGACAGTGTGCTGGGAAAGAACTGTCGTTGGGGCACAGCAGGTGCTCGCGTGGGAAGAACACTGTGACATCATGGGGCGCCCAGATAGATCACAACCGAAACTCAATTTCGAGAATGCCAAAAAAGCTAAAATGACTGAGCCTCCTCCTGAAGAGCTACCTGATGACGCTGGTGGTTCTGATATGGGAGACAATGTAGAGTCGGGCATCCGAGGTCATTTGCTCAATATGGAGAAGAACTTGCAGGGTAGTATCGCGTCATTAGGCACCAAGATGGACGCACTTACATACCGTATGGATCGGAAGGCGGAGAGGATAGACAAGCATGCCGAACGTATAGACATGTCTGAACGAAGAATTGGCGAGGTGGAAGAGGCACACACGACTCTGGACTCGGAGCATAAGCAGCTGGGAAAGGTGCTCCAAGTACTACAGGACAAAGCAGAAGATTTGGAGGCCCGCTCCCACAGATGCAATATACGCATTACAGGCCTTCCGGAAACCGTCGCTACGGGCAACATGGAGCTATTTGTAGAGTCTCTCCTGAAAAAACTGCTGGGTGAGGGTGCCTTCTCTACAATGTTTGTCGTGGAGAGAGCTCATCGCACCCTTGGCCCTAGACCGAAACCGGGGGCCCCTCCGCGTCCTATAGTGGCTAAACTCCTTAACTACAGGGACAGGGACACCGCTCTGAGATTGGCCCGGGAGAAACAACCACTACATTATGAAGGATCTGCATTGTCCCTGTTTCCGGACTTCACCGCGCGGGTGCAGGAGGCGAGGCGGCAGTTTGTGCCCATGAAACGACAACTACGAGATTTGGGGATAGACTACGCAATGCTGTACCCTGCGAAGTTGAGTCAACAGGCGAGGACGCTCTACTATTTTCACAGATCCGAAAGCGCTACAGAAAGCCATGAAAGACTGGAGGCGCAATGGGAGAGCGGCACGCTGCGAGGAGGTCGGGGAAGCAGAGGTTGGCGATCCATTGGAGGAACAAGCCTGAGACTGATGACAGATACGAAGGGAGGTATTGGTAGTGGCAAAGTTTGATATTGAGGGGTGGATAATGTAAAAGGATCGAGTGGGACTGTCGCTCCATGCAGGCGCGTCTAGAGCGGGGACTTTGTGTAATGGCGGTGTCGAGTCATGCCGCTTTGGATATGCGGATCCAGAACTACGGATTGGGGGGCAACCTCCATGGCGCTGCCTAGCCTAATGTGCGCAGCTGCTGCTGCGAGCCATGACATGGGGCTTCCCCAATGCGTCTGGGCGATGGGGAGCTGCATTGCAACTAGGTGATCAGATACGGAGGCTGCTGCAGTGAGAACATTTGATTTGGAGATTTGCAGGATCTTTATTGGGGGATTGTAGAAGTCGAACTGAATATATAGACATGTTGACATTTTTTGGCTCATTTCGGTATATGGAATGCTGTATTGACTATGTGGGGGGCACTGCTTGCCTTCAGGGGGTTCATTTTTCTTTTTGGTCTTTTTTTATCCACATCGAGGCGGAGGGGGGGTGCAGGGGGGGCACTATGTACTGTTTTGCTTTGACATTGACTCATGTGCAGGCCACCTACGCCCCCGTGTGTGCTCCACGTTTCTGTGCAAGATTTCATTGCTAGGGTATTTTGTTTGTATTTTGCTTTGTTTTTTGCATTGTGTTTCGTATGGATGAGATTGGAGGGAGGGGTGTGGGGAGGATCGTTTCTAGGACTGTTAGGGGATGGAAGGGGTGATTGGGTTGAAGGGCGCGGCCATGTTGGGGTTGGGCAAGCGTGGGAGGGGGGGAGGTTGTTCTATGCTTTTCTATGTTCATGGTTGTTGATACTGATCGTAGGTTTTGAAAGTGTGTTAATTGCATCGGAGACCATTGTTAGCGTGGCAGCTGGATGCAATGCGCGTTGCTTCATTACACGTAGAGACATGCTAGCGGACAGATATAGATATCGACTGTGCCGTGGCCCAAAACTCCTCGGTTGCTAACAGTGACTGTGCGCATGACGCTTCCCCACACCAGCTCCCACCTGCACAAGACCTTGACACGATCACAATCATTACATGGAATATACGGGGACTGAATGATCACAGAAAGGTCAGGAGGGTTCCTCAATACCTCGCTCGGCATGGTGTAGACATTGCATTGCTGCAAGAGACACACCTCAGACGCGATAGTCCCACACTGCGATATAGGGGCCTCCATGGAAGAGTGCACGCGGCTGGTTTTACCTCCAACGCTAGGGGGGGGGGGGGCTAACGTGGGTGAACCCAAAGTCGCGCTTGACACTTACACCCCTAGCGACGGATGTGGAGGGTAGGTATGTTATCACTAAATGTACAGGGAGGGGTATGACTTTTACCGTCGTCAATATGTATGGCCCTAATTTTGACTGTCCTTCCTTTTACACGGCACTAGCTAACAAAATCAGAGACCTCCGTGTGGACCAGGTTCTGTGGGGCGGCGACTTTAACCTTACGTTACAGCCAGATCTGGATAGGTCGGACGGGCCTAGCAGACGCCCCTCGGCTTCTTCCCGACTGCTCACGGCAGAAATGACTAGACTGGGAGTACAGGATGTCTGGAGGACTAAGCACCCGGCGGGTGGTGGCTACACTCACTACACCTCACAACACGATATACACACTAGAATTGACTATTGGCTTCTTTCCTCGCATCTCCTCTCCAGAGTGTGTGCCTGCGTGTAACTCCCGCGCACATACTCGGATCACTCCCCGGTGCTGGTTACCCCAACTGCAATGCGGAAGCGCCCGCCTCCCTTCTCCTGGCGTATGCCACCATACGCCTTACTGGATGATGCCTATCGGGAAGACCTCGCGATAGATATAGAAAGCTTTTTTTGTAGGAACGAGGGCACAGTGGACTCATTCCTCACAGTGTGGGAGTCCTTCAAAGCGTATATCCGAGGTGTTATAATATCAAAGCATGCTGGAGTCCTCCGGTCCATTAGGGATCGCCTGAGGCTGTTGGAGGCTCGGCTTCGAGATATTGAGGCGCGGTTAGTGCGAGATCTGGGTGCGGACCTGTCCCAAGAACTTGCACAGACGATCAGAGAATATCATGAGGAAGCGGACTCGGAAGTAAAGTATTTAGGGAAGTACGCTATAGCTCGCTCCTATGGGGAAGGCGAGCGCCCTGGAGCAGTGCTGGCCAAACTGGCCAAGCAGTACAGACAACACCCGTCCCCTCCTGTGACGCAACCCTCTGCGACGGGAGAAGAGCCGACTGATCAACAGATAGCAGCTCGTTTTTTTTATTATTACGCCACCTTATATTCATCCAGAGGGACAATCCCGGATAGTAGTACTCTTGACTATCTTAAGTATATTAAGTTGCCCTGGCTCACCAACACTCATCGCGAGTTCCTCGTTCGCCCGTTCGAGAGGGAAAAGATAGTTTGTGCACTGTCCTCTGTGAAGGCCAGCAGTGCCCCGGGAAATGACGGGTTCCCGGCTTCGTTTTACAAAGCATTCCCGGACCTACTGATTCCTAAACTACTAAAACTAGTAGAACAGGTTGCAGAATGCGGGGAGATGCCTCCTACTATGGGGGAGACTATTATTATAACATTATTAAAACCAGGTAAACCTCCAGAGGACTGCGCCTCACACCGACCGCTATCCCTGCTCAATGTAGATGCAAAGATTTTCGCGAAAATAATCGCTACTGCATCAGCCCTTTGATCACATTCCTGGTTGCGCCCGAACAGGCGGGTTCGTTCCAGGTCGCACCCTGACTTACAACTTGCGTACAGTGTTTGCAGCATTCCAACATACACGTCAGGAAATACCGGCGGTAGCGGTTTTCCTTGACATGGAAAAGGCGTTCGACTCTGTCGAATGGCCCTTCCTGCGAATGGTGCTGCAAAGAATGGGGGTTGGAGACCTCTTTCTTCAACTCGTGAACACTCTCTATAACTCACCAACGGCTAGAATCAGGATGGCGCGGTTACGACCGAGCCCTTTTCTATCTGTCGTGGTACTAGACAGGGATGTCCGCTTTCCCCCCTCCTCTATGCTCTCGCAGCGGAGCCTCTAGCTTGTGCACTGAGAGAATACCATGGCCATCGAGGTATTCGATTTCCGGGGTATAATCTAATTGTGTCCACATACGCAGATGACACCCTGCTTTATGTAAGGAACCCAGAGGACAACCTCCCAAAGGTGCTGAAGGAGGTGGTGCTGTTTAGTTCGCATTCAGGCATTAAAGTTAACTGGAGTAAAACGGTAATGTTTCCGCTCACACCAGCCACGGGTAGGGTAGAGTCGGAGTATCCCATACAATGGACCACTGACGCTGTCCGGTACTTGGGAATACAACTTCATACGGATCCAGAAGTGGTCCTCCGAGAGAACTATGGGGTGTCAGTCTCCAAACTGGAGGATGAAGTGGAAAAACGGAAGGGCCTCCCCCTCTCTCTAATGGGCCGAATCTCATTGTTAAAAATGACAGTACTCCCCCGATTTTTGTTCCTGTTCAGCAACATACCAATGGTGCTATCACAGGTTTTTTTTAAAACCGCTGCATGCGTTGGTGTTGCGGCTGGTGTGGGCTGGCAAGCAACCCAGAGTGGCATGGGATATACTGATACGCCCATATGAGAGCGGGGGACTGCAAACCCCCGATCTTGAACAGTACTATCGGGCGGCTCAGGGTGCGCATGCTTATGGATGGATACATGGCCCTATAGACGCCCCTCACATTTGCATCGAAACAATAGTAGCAGACCCGACACCGTTGCCGGCTTTACTTGCCCGCCCACGGGATCGACGTACTGGCTTGCTGGACTCGCTCAATGTGGTTACGCATGCCTGGCACCACCTCATGGATGCACAGGCCTGTTAGTTACTTTACGCACCGGAAGCCAGGATTGACTGGTGTGCGTGGCTTGGTCCATGCAAGGACCGTGGAGTCTTGTTGGCTCTTGCGAAGCTCAATGTCCAGAAGATAAATAAATAATACCCTATTTTTGACTAGGCATATATCATAACAGATAGCTCAATAAATAAGAGTCAAGATTCGAGGTAGTAGGCGTTTCTGCAGGTTTATTACAGCATTAGGACAGGATCAGGACAACCTGCATAGGAACAGAATGGCAGGGCTAGAGTGGCCCGGCAGCTGCCGGGGCTGGGTCTGGGATGAGCGCGCTAACTTTTAATAACAATACACGGGCATATATACATAGCGCGAACACATAGCATTACATTGCAGTAGGCGTAGCAGTGGGTGGAGCAGAAGGTGTGACGCGTAGCAGTCGCGAAAGATAACAGTAAAAGTAGGTGCAACTGGGCGTATACATAGACATGTGGTGCAGACGTAACAGAATATGTCATGAATGGGGCGGAAACATAGGAGGGGGCTACCTAAGGAGCCGGGACCTCTAACCTGGTGGTGCGCGCAAACTGGCAATGACGTGCTACTAGGAGAAGCTGGGGGCTACGAACTCTGTGCTAGGAGCAGAGACTAAAGTCTGGAGGGTCGGAGCGACATGTACCTAAACCCTATCTAGTATCTGATGTTTAGGGAACATGTTGATATAAACTAGAAGTCATGAGGGGAAAAGCTAACTTGACTCTAAGACTGGACCATGCAGTATTCTACATGTAGTGCGTGATGAAGAATATTAAACGACCAGTAAATACAGTATTTCTCTAACATGGAGACGTGAAGGCTAGACAATGACGGAAACTATTGATGTAGTTCAGTAACTTAGGAATGCAGAGAAGGAGGACTGAACTGATAACTGGACTTTTGGCAGACTCAGAGGCAGAGCCAAGCTGCACCGGGCACTGCGAGGCAGGAAGTAAGTGAAAGGTCGAGGATACAGGTGGGGGCTGTATCGCTCCTCAGCGAGACTTCAGGAGACAGGAGCTGAATCTAGTGTCCGGGCCCTGTTGAGGCCTGGAAACGGGGACTTTATAATGAAATAACGTGCACACTGGGGAACGTGGCAACGTAGCTTTACATAGGCCTGATATTCGTAGTACTCACGAGAACTGGAAAATGACATACTAGAGGTGGACACAACTATAATTGCGTCATTAATCGGACATGGGGAATAACATATGCATATTGGTCATGCACACATAACATATGATGGATGACACGTAGGGACACAGAACATGGCAAAATTTACTTTTCCACATTCCCTCCTTGTCACTACGTTTCCATCAGGAAACATCAATATTCATGATACCATCTATCATTTCATATAGTATCATTTGCTCATCTCGAATTGTCTTGGAACGGGATTTAGAACGGGGCTTGGGACTAGGAATACAAGAGGTAGCACAAATGCCGCAAATCGCAGGGCCACATTGTATACAGAGGCAGCAGCTGAATATGATCGCTACTGCAATACCTAGAAAGGACAGGACTTTCCATCCCCAGGCGGAAATTATATTCCAGAACCAACCGGACCATGTCCAGGTGCCTGGATCTTGGTGTAACAGATGGGCAATTTTATGAAGTCTGGTTATAGCTGAATAAACAGACGGCGCGTTATTAGGAATGAAAATGCAGCAACTAGATCCGAGAACTCTACAGGCCCCGCCCCTATCGGCCAGTATGACGTCAAGGACGAGACGATTCTGTAAAACGACAATTCTCATAAAGGATTGCTCTTCGGTTAAGTTACCTAGAGCGGAGGCAGTCTCATCTACTACTGCTTCAAGGGTTCTTGTTAACCTACGGATTAGCTTACTGTTTACAACTGTACCTAAATAAGGGAACACACCTTTATCTATATCAATGAATTGCTCTGCAGCGGTTTCAGTATAATCGACAATCGGGAGGTTTCTCTTGTGTCTAGTATGTACTAGATGTGTGTTTCTATGATAGTCAGGTGGGGCTAGAAAAACAGGTGGCAGTAGGAAGGCAATGTAACAGGTTCCCACCCAATCGAGGGGCAGACGAACATATGCGGTCTGACCACAAACAAAATAAGAATGACGTGAAGCTTTAAAATTAGATTTCCCACTGTCACTATACTGGATAATAGTAGTACAATCACTATGTCCTACGTGTACAGAACCATGACTACGGACACATAATTCGCCTTTGACTGGTAGTACTGAAATAGCAGATGAGTCTGGAGTAGGATCAGACTGGACATTTAGGACCATGAAATTCGACGAATAATTACCTAAATTATACACTTCATTTTCTAGATCTAAACCTGTTCTGTGGGGGAAACCTTGCTTGTCTGGGAAACATGTACTGTTAAGAAAAGACATATCTGTTGAGGATGACGTTAACGTGGACCATGCTCCACACGAACCATTATGTGAGAATGGATAAGGAAAAAGTGGCAGAACTCCCTTCGGTGTCTGGAAAGGGGGGAGTCGACCACACACCCAACAATTAGTGGCATTGCTGGTCTGGTGTGAGTAATGTAACATACGGATAAATGAATTGTTACGCATAGCGAGGCGGTAAGCATATTCGTGAGGAGGCAGATCACTAAACGTGTGCTCTACTGTAACATTAGCAGACTTATTTACATGAGGAACTGAAAAATACAGGAAAAATGCATAGCTGATGCAAGAAATCATAATGCTGATGAATAATATGAAGCTTAGAAAAATGATACATTGAATTGAGCTTTGACTAACTCTCTCACTATGGGGGTCTATTTTATACATGTCAGAAACAGCCTAACCGTTTCACCTAGGGGAGGACTTATACAATCAAACTGACTGACTTATTTTACTAGACCGGAGCTTTAACTTATACTCCTGCTGCGGAGTTTTCTCTAACAGGGAAGGGGTTGTGTCAATGTCTTTTGCGGGACAGTCCTTAGGAACAATATTTCGGCAGTCCTTAAAATCCTGGGAATCCTTGGAAATGTTTTTAGAAACGGGTTTTAATCCATTGAAAAGTTTTACGTGAGAAAGATGTATCCATCCTTTTCGGCCTTCCAACTTCACGCCTGTACGGGTGGTGAGGAGGACCTGACGGGGCTCCTTCCAACGAGGTTCCAGCGGACTTGATCTGTCAAAGTTTCGGATCATCACCAGCGAACCTGGAACGATTTCATGCGGTGCCACCTCGGTATTGTCTGGAAATGCGGCGGCAACCTGTGAACGACATGAGTTGAGGGCAGACATCAAGGAAGCTAGGTAATCTGTCAGCATATTACATGAAACATCAGTAATACTTCGGGGTCTAGGAGTACCCCACATGTTAGGGGGGCGGCCGAAAACGACCTCATACGGGGACAGACCTGATCTGGAATGTGCGACCATGCGCATATAAAACAAAGCGACTGGCAGAGCTACTAGCCAGTCCACACCCTTTTCTTTGCATACTTTGGCGATACGGATTTTCAGAGTTTGATTATGTCTCTCGACTAGACCGGCTGCTTCAGGATGGCGTACACAATGGAACTTCCACTGGTACCCTAACAAAAGGGAAACGTGCTTCATGAGTTCAGATGAGAATGGCTGACCGTTATCAGAATATACGACTCTAGGGAGTCCATATCTAGGGAAGAATTCACGAACCAACTGCTTGGCAGTGGTCGCGGCTGTGTAATCTGGGACTGGATATGCTTTTGTCCACCTGGACAAAGCGCATACAACTACAAGGACATACTTGAAACCTCGACATCGCTCCATCTGAATATAATCCATCTGGAGGACTTCAAAAGGGTGGTCAGGAGGCTGGAAACCACCTTGTTCCACCGGGACACTTTTACCTGGATTAAACTGACAACATATCATACAGGTACGGACTTTCTGCTTGGCTGCAGCTCGTAAATGCTTGTTGAACCAAATGTTCTGGATACTGTCTAGCATAGCTTTTTCTCCTAAATGTGCTGGACTATGTGCGGTATTAATGATGACTTGAACCATAGAGTCGGGGAGAAACCATGTGGCTCTACCCTTCGTTAACCATCCTTGATCTGTCTGGACCCCTCCTTGTTCAGACCATTTCTTGATTTCATCAGGAGTAGCATGTAACTGGATATCTATGACATCTTGAGTAGGGTCCTTAATTGTCATACATGTAGTCAGATCTGGAGTATGTGTCAGGTTAACTGGAATGTCTGGAGTCTGTGCTGTAAGCTTGGCTGTGCGATCTGCTAGATCATTACCTTGAGAAATAATGTCAGTAACTTTCGTATGTGCTTTGCATTTCATGATAGCAATGGATGTCGGTAAATGTATGGCATCTAACAGAGCTTGAATAAGGAGACCATGCTGAATCTTGGTTCCATGAGAAGTCATGAAACCTCTCTCCTGCCAGAGCACTCCGAAGTCGTGTACAACTCCAAATGCGTAACGTGAATCTGTGTAAACATTAACTTTCAGGTTCTTGGCGTGTATACAGGCTTGTGTCAGAGCAACTAGCTCTGCTGCTTGAGCGGACAGGGTATCAATACGGTGTGTTTCAATAACTTCAGTGTCAGTAGTCACTGCATATGCGGCGACTAGTTCTCCTGTACTAGTTCTCATACATGAACCATCCACATAAAGTGTCAGGTCGGGATCTGGTAATGGAATATCTGTCAGGTCTTGTCTTGGCTTTGTCGTAATGTTAACTACTTCCACGCAGTCATGTGTGTCAGGATTTGAATTAACTGATGGTAACAGTGTAGCAGGATTCAGGATATTGCAGCGTCTAATTTCTATGTGTGGCTGGAACAGTGTCAATTCATAACCTGTTAAACGTGCAATTGTCAAGTGCTGTGTTTGTGTTCGGTTTAAAAGAACTTCTACGGAGTGTGGAACTTGTACTGTCAGGGAGTGTCCTAAAACTATGGAATCACTTTGTCTGATAGCTAGTGCTGTGGCTGCAACTGACTTGAGGCACGCAGGCAACGCCTGGGCGACTGGATCTAATGTGCTCGAAAAATAAGCACAGGGCTTGTATTGACCTGCTTGATCTTGTGTGAGAACAGATAATGCTGTACCTTTACGTTCTGCGACGAAAAGTGTAAAAGGCTTACTGTAGTTCGGTGTAGCTAGAACTGGAGCTTGGCATAAAGCTGTCTTTAACTCATTGAAACTAAGTGTATGTTCAGATGTCCAAGGGAGGACAGTCGATACGGCTGCCTCCTGTGTCGTTAACTGTATCAGTGGCTTGGCTAGAAATGCATACTGGGGAATCCATTGTCTGCAATAAGAAGTAAGGCCGATAAAGGCACGTACCTCCTTCTGGGTTCTGGGCTGGGGAAGACTCGCTATTAACTGGATACGGTCGGGTGTCAACTGCCTACCCCTCTTGGACAGTAAGTGTCCTAAGTATACCACTTGCTGGACACAGAATTGAAGCTTCGAAGGGGACACCTTGTGCCCCATCTCGGCTAGGAAATACAGAACTGTCAGTGATGCCCGCTCGCAATCACGTTCAGAACGGGCTGTGATCAGTAGATCATCGACATACTGGAGCAGGGCAGTGTCAGTTGGCATGTGAATATTGTCTAGTTGTCTCTTAAGTGCTTGACTGTAAATACTAGGGCTTTCTGTGAAACCTTGAGGAGCGCGTGTGAACATATAGCTCCTTCCATTTAAACAAAATCCGAAAAGAAACTGGCTGTCTGGATGAATGGGAACACTAAAAAATGCATTCTTGAGGTCTATGACAGTGAAGAATGTGGCTTCGGAATCAATGGCTGTTAATAGGGAAGAGATATCTGGGACAACTGGGTACTGCGGAATAATACATTTATTAAGCTCTCGTAAATCAATCACTAATCGATATACTGGGGGTGCATTTGGATCAGTGCGTTTCATGACTGGAATGATCGGAGAATTACATACATTGGAGTCAGTTTCTACAACTACTCCTTGAGCCATGAGCTCGTCTATAATTTTGGATAAGGCTGCTACAGCCTCAGGTGGCAATCTATACTGCCTGATTCGTGGTAACACTACACCTGGTTTGAGAGTCACACGATAGGGTGTGATTTGCATGTAACCTACATCAGTTGGACCTTGCGCCCATAAATGCTGCGGAACATTAGACAGTCTTGAATCAAAATCTCGTAATACATAGTGACCCTTAAAGTCACGTAGGAACAATCGTATTCCCTCTGGGGAACAGCATATGACTGCACCCAACTCTTTCAGTGTTTTAATGCCTAACAGATTTTCTGGACATGACTTAGTAAGTAACAGATCAGTAGTGCGGGACAATGGACCTACTTCTAGAGTGACTGGCTTTGATATCTCGTTAACGATAGGTTTTCCTGAAAATCCAAGGGAAACATTTCTTGAGCCTGAGAGCGGAGCCCCTGGAACTTCGGCATGACTAATTGTGGTCCTACTTGCCCCTGTATCAATCAGAAACTTTCTGTCTTTCCCTAATACTTGACTGTGAACATAGGGACCTTCTTGATCTACAGGTATCTCGATGAGAGGCAAGCCTACCTCCCTCTCTAGGCTGTTTCATGAATATGGCTGGTACTCTGGATACTCAGACTGTGCATACTGGTACATCTGCGATGTAACATGCTGTGTTGCAGCAATAGGCTGCGGTACTGTAACTGTCTGTTGTGCATTCTGTGGCTGAGGAATCTGTGAAACTTGTTCTTGTCTAGGCGGACGTGGTCTTTCTTTAGTCTTACCAGTAGCTATGTTATGTTTCAGAACTGCACACTCATTTATAAAATGACCTGGCTGTTTACAGTAATTGCAGTTCCCTTTAACGGGAGCTGCAGGATGACTGGCTTGATTCGGACCCCTCTTCTGACTGTCTTGAGGAACAGATTGTGCAACTAGCACTTTCATTTTCGTGTCTTTCATACGTTTTCTCTCGTGTTCTTGCTCTTCCCTGATTCTATTCTGGTGATACTGAAGCATCTGGAGCATCTGGGACGGAGTATTTGCTTGCCAGGTGCTTTCGACTTTCAAAACTCGATTTTTAATTTGTGGACTTGAATTCTCGACTAATTTAGTAACGAAAAGGTGAGGGTATGACTCACTACTTGTCTTGAGACCACTGTTAATACTGAAACATTTTTCAAATCTAGAATAAAAATCACTAATATCTTCATCTTGCTTCTGTTTACAGGCTGAGATTGCATCCCAGTCTTCTTTTCTCGTTGTTAATAATCTGGGTAAAACTTGAATTAATAATTCTGGTAATTCTTTACATTTATCTCCAAGACCGGTACCTGGTACTCGTGCCTTGTCTTCAGCTTCTAGAACTGCCCAATCGATCTTTTTCTCTCCCACCTCCCATTCTTTTTCCTTTAACTTTTCATACACCCCTGCGGGTAGCAGAACCTTTAACATTTTAATGATATCTGGGTAAGTGTATTCTCCCATACGGAGCATGTCTTTTAATTCTCTATGGAACCCTGCTGGATCTTTGTCATGACAGGGAATTAATTTCTTCATTTCAAGGAGTTCCATCTTTGTGATTGGAGTGTATACAAACACTCGTTGCATTTCGCCACCCGTTCCTTTAACTGGGTGGACTTCTCGTAACGGATTCTGTCTGTCTATGTAGAATGATTTACTTTCTGGGGGTGAGACATGAAAAAAATGCGGGTTCAAGAACGTTCTATATTTGTGACGCTGTTCTAGAATGACACTAATTAAATCGGTACCTAGACCTCTCCATTTGTACTGGAGTAACTCGTTCAGGACATCATGTAACGGGCCTGGATCAGAGTGCTGACCCTCATACAGAGTAATGAGGTGCTGGATCATATACATACCCACCAGTCGCTGCTCGGCTGGGGGCAGTTTCAGAAACATTTGTGCCACTATTTCGTCTGGAAAAGTGGTAGAATCAGTAATCCATCGGACTGCTGATCGAACTAGTTCTTGTTCATGCATAGTACTTAATTCACTGTAACCGATTCGTGATTTCAGAATGTGATCGGTAGCTTGGAATACTTGTTCTAGGGAACCTTGTTCTGGTACTGAATGATGGAGAATAGACTTGTGTTCTAGGCGTAAATGGCGGTCTGGAAATCTAGATTTTCCTACATACGCTATTCTGGCGGAATTCTCGTCGTCTTCCTCTTCAGGATCAGAGGTACTTTCTTTCTCGCTTACTTGTGCTGCTTTACGCTGTTCGTGTATCTTTATTATTTCTTTACGGATTTTCTTGTACATACTTTCCATGGCACCGACGGTCTTGTGCTTACCCTCGGCTATATTATCACTCCACCTTGTCAGGATTCTCATTTCGGCAGAATCTTTAGACGGGTAATCTTGTTCTCTTATTAGACAATTAATCAGAAACTTTAATATCATGAGCTGGATCTCGGCTTTCCTTTGAGACATGGCTTCGTGAATACTTTCTGGATCATCCCCTGTACGGATGAAACGATATATTCTGTCTAGATCTTCTTTCAGATTCGGTAAGGTGACTAGATACTCGGCCACCTTTCTTACACGGAACGAATATAAAACCATATTATCCTCGCCTGGGACTGGATCATAGACACATTCGGCAAGGGATTTTCTTATTTCTGCTACCGTCTGATGTCTAGGCGTACGCTGTGACGCTTGTGCATGTAATTCGGCTAACGTTAAACGCTTGTGTGGCGGCGGGGTTTGAAGAGGACCTCCTCCTGCGGCCCCTAAACTAGAATCATCGACGGACATTCTTCGTGGCGGAGCGGGAAGTTGAAATGCTGGCTGGACCGGGGGCACCGTAGCAGGTACTCCGGTGTCTGGAAGAGCGGGAAGTGCCTGATTTACAGGGACTGGCGGAGCGCGAACAGGATTTGCATATTCTGGGACTGTGTCGTCCAAATAGGATGAAATAAAAATATCAGCTGCGGTCGGTTTGTGACGTAGCTTGGTCGGAACTAATGGTGGCGGGAAATTACTGGATGCCTCTGGGGTCGCTTTTGGCAAGCCCTCGGCAAGAAGAGGATACATACCCTTAATAAGGGCATGCCTCTGTCTGTCTGACTGTTCGGCTTTGACTTGTTCACCTATCTCGATTAATTCTCTTTCTTGGGCTCGTTCTTGGGATTCTCTACTTAACTCTGACTTTCTGACTTCCTTTTCGGTTCTTCTATGCGCTTCTTTACGCCATAACTCGATGGCATCTTTCTGTGACTGTCTGGCTTTCTTTTTCCATAATGCTTCCTCTACTCACATGATACATTCGGCATCCCATGTACCCGATACAGGCCATCTATACTTTTCTTCTAACTGTTTGGTATACTCTACCCATAAATCTAGATACAATATGGCACTTATGCCATGTTTCTGATACATAAAATGACCTGGACTGTCCCTCGGCGGAACAGGAACTGCTTCTTCTAATAAACCCTTTCTAGTTTTTAACTGACGTAACTTGGAAAAGAGCGGCATTGTAAACTTGAATCGGAACACAATACAATACACAAAGAACAATAACAATTGGGAAGACAATTCAGGCATACCACGACATTGAAAATACATTAAACAATATCATAACATAACAGTTCGAACAGAATATTACCTGGAATACTGAGAACAGAAATACAAGAATTTTCTCGAGAACGGAACAGACTAGAGTTACTGGATGCACTGCTGTAACAGTACGGAACATACCGGTCCCATAAAGGGACGCATCAAGACCCGTATCCACCTAGGTGAACACTTCGTTTGTGAGTCTGGGTACCACCAACCCACGGACCAGGAGTCAATTTAGATTGGTCCTGTCTAGATACTACCCCAGCAATGGTACTCACCGGGCAGCACGGAACGGAAAGCCTCGGACTGGACTGGACTGATGGCGACGAACTTCGGACTTCGGACTTCAGTTACGGGTGGGCCTCCGGATACCTCGGACCTTGGACTCTCGGCTTGGGCTCTGGTCGGGACTCGCCGCGTTCCTCCACCGTCTCGTTTGGATGCTGGACCGCCTCCTCCGTCTCCTCCGTGGGCCTGAGGGATACTTGAAGCAGAAATATCTGCACTTGGCCAGTATGGTTCCGTCACGACTGCAGAGGGTCAGGGGGTCGGCGTGGCTTCACCGACGCGTGGGGAAAGGGCAAGTCCCTGTTCGGGCGCCATTATGTGGTAAATAAATAAATAATACCCTATTTTTGACTAGGCATATATCATAACAGATAGCTCAATAAATAAGAGTCAAGATTCGAGGTAGTAGGAGTTTCTGCAGGTTTATTACAGCATTAGGACAGGATCAGGACAACCTGCATAGGAACAGAATGGCAGGGCTAGAGTGGCCCGGCAGCTGCCGGGGCTGGGTCTGGGATGAGCGCGCTAACTTTTAATAACAATACACGGGCATATATACATAGCGCGAACACATAGCATTACATTGCAGTAGGCGTAGCAGTGGGTGGAGCAGAAGGTGTGACGCGTAGCAGTCGCGAAAGATAACAGTAAAAGTAGGTGCAACTGGGCGTATACATAGACATGTGGTGCAGACGTAACAGAATATGTCATGAATGGGGCGGAAACATAGGAGGGGGCTACCTAAGGAGCCGGGACCTCTAACCTGGTGGTGCGCGCAAACTGGCAATGACGTGCTACTAGGAGAAGCTGGGGGCTACGAACTCTGTGCTAGGAGCAGAGACTAAAGTCTGGAGGGTCGGAGCGACATGTACCTAAACCCTATCTAGTATCTGATGTTTAGGGAACATGTTGATATAAACTAGAAGTCATGAGGGGAAAAGCTAACTTGACTCTAAGACTGGACCATGCAGTATTCTACATGTAGTGCGTGATGAAGAATATTAAACGACCAGTAAATACAGTATTTCTCTAACATGGAGACGTGAAGGCTAGACAATGACGGAAACTATTGATGTAGTTCACTAACTTAGGAATGCAGAGAAGGAGGACTGAACTGATAACTGGACTTTTGGCAGACTCAGAGGCAGAGCCAAGCTGCACCGGGCACTGCGAGGCAGGAAGTAAGTGAAAGGTCGAGGATACAGGTGGGGGCTGTATCGCTCCTCAGCGAGACTTCAGGAGACAGGAGCTGAATCTAGTGTCCGGGCCCTGTTGAGGCCTGGAAACGGGGACTTTATAATGAAATAACGTGCACACTGGGGAACGTGGCAACGTAGCTTTACATAGGCCTGATATTCGTAGTATTCACGAGAACTGGAAAATGACATACTAGAGGTGGACACAACTATAATTGCGTCATTAATCGGACATGGGGAATAACATATGCATATTGGTCATGCACACATAACATATGATGGATGACACGTAGGGACACAGAACATGGCAAAATTTACTTTTCCACAATCTATGTCTGGGCGGGGTGGTTAGGCAGTGGAGTGAGATATGCGAGGGAGACGGTCAGGATACTACAGTGCTCACGCAATTTCAGTACCACAGAGTGCGGCTGGCTCTCCGGGACCAGCTGGGGGACGACATGGCTGAGCCCCCGACTGTCACAGTGTATGACTATGTAGTGACGGCCAAGTCGCCCGCTAAGCTTATCTCACGGATTTATCATGGCACACTGGCCGAGAAGACGACACATTATGCTAAACCCCGATTAGCCTGGCAAACTGACATAGATCAGGAACTTCCGGAAGACACATGGAAGTACTGTTGTGCTAACATTAAGCGGGTATCCTTGAATGGACGTCACCGTCTATTGCATTTTAGATTTCTCAACAGAGTTTATTACACCCCTGTGCGGTTGTACCGGTACGGTTTACGCGACTCACCTGGATGTGAGCGTTGTTCGGCACAGACGGCCGATTTCTTGCACCTTGCCTGGCTCTGCCCGAGAGTTGCAGACTTCTGGAGGGCGGTATTCAACAAACTGAACGAGGTCTGTGGTCTGTCGCTGCCCCCTTCCCCGCTGTTAGCGCTGCTAGGATATTCTAAGGATGTGATTCCAGAACACCGCAGATTGGTAGACATGGCGGTATTAGTTGCCAAGCGGTGTGTGGCTCTTACATGGATGAGGGGACCAGCACCTACACTATCTGGGTGGTCACGAGATATGTTGTATTGTTGCACGCAGTCGAGTCTATACAGTGAACTTATCCCCCCCCCCCCCGCAGTCGCCCCAAGAACTACTGGGCGCTGTATATAGAGAGGAGATCTGTTGAAGATAATGAGGTAGCGGGCGATACGGAGCCTGACATTAACACAGGAGCAAATACAGAGCCTTAAAATACACTTGATCTATATGGGTTAGGTGGGGGGGATATACTGATGCTGCCACTGTTGCTGTTGCGGGGCAGGGGTTGATGTGCACTTGACTTAAATGTTGATAAGCCAAGATTACACTTACGAGAAGCAATGTGTACATAATGCAAATTTTTTTTTCCACACTATATGCCGATGAAGCTGTCATTTGGTCTCTTGATGTCTGACTGTAACTTTTTGAAAATGCCAATAAATATAATTAAAAAAAAAAATTAAACTCATTCAAAGTATACGCAAATTTACATGTATACACACTATTTACATCACATGCTTGTTTATTGTTACACAAAAGTATCAGGTCTGAGAAATTTTACATTATTCTCCCGGGGTATGAACTGATACAACCTTACAAAAAGACCGGTATCATCCTTCCCTTATTACATACACCTAGGTTCTCAAGAAAAGGTTTGTGATCACTCTCGATATTTTATCTGCATTATTTAATAAACCCATGTTGTCATTACTGGTTTCATGACTTTCCCTAAGTAATTAGGAAATTCGTTTTATATGCTGTATAAATCAAGTCATAAGCGATCTGCAAAATCCTCTCCATTTTATTTAGTGTTTTCATCCCCCAATAGTACTATAATGTCGGACTCGTAATTCATCGTACAGGTCTCAATGGTCCCTAATCTATGAGATGAATCCTAATCAATGAAATACTTCGAACATCTCAGACTGTGCTGTTTCCATTTAATGGGGTAAAGTTGTCGAGTAAAAACGGAAACAATGTAATCATCTTATAAGTTAGGCATGACTGGAGTCATCATATTTGATAGTAGTCACATTCACTAATAAAAGTATGTTATGGATTGATAGATCAGTTAGGTCTTCAATCACCTAAAAAGATTCTCACTACCAAATGCCAATCTGATCGAAAACTGTATCTGTATCTAGAAAAAGTAGAAAGGTTTTATTGCCTATTGACAGTTCTATCTAGGCACCCCTACAGTTAATTGTCTGAACGTTTATACATCATGATGTTGGTCAACTAACCAATTTGACATGGTATGGATATCGATTTAACTGACTGATCATATGGCGAAAGTGCAGATCTGCTCTTAATCGAGCAAAGTTATTTTGGTTTAAATATGGCCAAGTAGAAACTTTGTTTATTTCTTTGCCAGGTCAGCAGTACAAGCACCAATGAAGCAAACTAAAATGCAAGTCTGTATTCGGAGGAACCGCCATTTTGTCAGCCCTCTATATAGTCCACATGTAGCTTGTGGACCCAGAATCCCTTAAAATATGCTTTGTGACTCGAAGATTATAAATTTAAGTAATTTTTGCAGATTATTTAATGACTTCAGCTGTGATCAAACCTTAGTAATTCACCTATTTGGTTGTGCTCTTGAAAACATTAGTTTCTGATATCTACTTCATTAACCTTAATGTGATTAACAAACTCCAGCCTTCAAACATTAAAAATGTGCTCATCCTGACATTCCTTTACAATAAGCTACATAATAAAAAAAAATGCAATCTATATGATCTTCAAGTCAAGCTGGGGGATAGAACTCAGTTTAACCACGATGGGTTGTCCTGGTATAAGTTAACTGTGCTACTGGGCACTTTTGTTCCAGTGCATTACTTGTTATTTCTTAAATCATGACTACACTTCCTTTGAATCTGCTGACCTTCATCGTACTTATAATTTCTGGCTACTTTATTTAATATTATTCTCTTCTCACATGTTGATGATAGATGCTTACAATCAAGCTTCAAATGGAAATCAATTTTTGCTTTAGGATTTCCACTTGTAAAATTAATCACTAAGTAAGTATCTGGTTAAGTGCATATTCCCTTTTCTTTCCGTGTCATGTTCACCTCTAGTTGAGCTATTAAAGAATGTGTATTCAAATTATAAAGCTGACCATCAAAGGCCTCAGGAGCCTCCAGCACATGATCCACCCACAGCGTGACCTTAGAGGAAATAAAAACTTGTGAGAAAAGTCAATCTCCATAGAGATGCAAGAGTAAGAAGTGAAAAAATATTTATTTAGTAAATGTATTCGCCACTATCACAAAACATGCCAAAAACCAAAATGTTTGATCCACTTTAAAAACACACCTTTGTGTAATCTGCTTGTACTTGCAGGTTGAAAGCATTGTCAAACTAAAGATAATGAAATAGTGCTGCATTTGTGCCTTTGCCTGGTCAACACCTTTGTGTGTGTCTCCTATCTTAGGTTTCCTGTTGCCTGGTTCACACTACCTTTGCCGCTTTCAAGATCGTCTGATTTGGATTTTGGTGTTGGAAAGAGGCTTCACGTATTGCTGTGTTAATATTAAGGTGACGGACTCAATATGTTTTATTTATATTTGCTGTAGAGTTTAATGTAGAATGAGGAACATCGGCCCATCCTGTTTGTCCATTTCCTACATGCCTTCAACATGTAAATCTTTAACGGTCATTTGCTTACGCCTGCTTCCATAGTTCCCTACATATGCCATAGACCTTTTCGTAAATCAGTTACTGTTGGGGGTGCTTCTTTGCCATTTCTGCCTGTTTTATGAGCAAACTGTTTTCTTATCATCCATCCTCCCCATATGTCTCATGTTGTGATGTATCTTTTATGGAGGGATGTAACTCTGAAAAATTGAAAAAATGCCTTGTATTGTTTACATTTCCTTTATAGGGACTCTGTATCATACACCATATTACTCCTGTTAATGAACGTAGACATTGTTACATTCTTGAACCAACCCTAATGACTGAATGGGGCAGGGTGGGACCTTCCAATTTTGTGGATTTTAACACACACATTTACCACCTGCTATGAGAAGTTAAATGTATGCGTGTAGAGAATGGTGCTGGATGGGATAGAAGTTGAGGAAGTAAGAGGGGAAGAGGATGTTGCCTGGTGGGGTGCATTGTCAAGGGTTCAGGTGGGACCTCATACCAGAGCCCAGTTGTAAGGTCCAATGCGATTTCTATCGGATGTATTTTCCAGTACGGCAGAATTCCACACAAGAATTATGCTCCACATAACTTAATCTGGCCTTATTAGTTGGGATCCTGTACTGCTCTTTAGGATTTATTTGCTTTAAGTGCTTGACATTACTACAGCCAATCAAGGTTCACAGCTCCTTATTCACCAACGCTTTTTTATAAAATAAAATTTTTACATAGCGGCTTGTAGTTTTTCAATGGGCACCGAACAGTAGCGTAATGTAAAATGATGGGCCCGTGCAGAATGTATTGAGGACCCAGGTCTTCCATTTCTCATAGATGTACGTCAGCCTGGAGCTGATTGAGAGCCCCCTGAAGGTTTGGGAGCCCTCTTGAAGGTGTTAAGGCCCCCCTGCACCACAGGGGCCTGTGTTAGTCGCCTGGCACTTAATGGAATTGGTACGTTTAGTGTGTTTTCACGTTTTTTGTAAATTCTTAATAAAATATTATGCAATTGTTAGTTTATTTAGGACATTCTGTGGCCGCAATGTTTACCACTGGTACTGGCACGTCCTGGAGGGACTGGTCCTAGGCACTTGCTTCATAAAAAAATTATGTTTCACCTCTGGAGTGCCCGCTTCAGTTTCACAATACACTACAGATTGCTATAAGAACTATTATCTGTAGTACACACTCAACCATCCTCACACTAAATACGAGTTGCACTTTTACAAAACAGTAAATGGCTTATGATTTGACCATTTCTGTAAGGAGAAACTCCAATGCTGGAATTAGCACAATAAATGGTGAATTCCTGGCGTCCCAGTCTGTCTGCTTTGGGACAGATAGAGGATATATTAAATTTTTCAACCTAGGATGGCACACCCATGGATCCGGAGCACCTGCTGCGATATGGATGCTTCTCTGCAGGGTACCATTTTCAACAGGGGTGTGTGTGTATATATTTTCACAGAAGAAAACAAAGATTAAAGTAATGTTATAATTAAGTGAATTTGTCAGTGACAACATTAACGTTTTGAACTTAAAAAACACATACATTCACAAGTTATGTTTAGCAGAGGTAACTATAACTTGCACCCCCGCCATGTACTGCTTATGACCTCACATATTACATCACTCATTACATGTTCTATAACATCATTGATGACATCATCCAATGAGTATGTTTGTTTTACAGTGTACACAGTGATGCGTAGCTACTATATTACTTTTCTACCTAATTATTTTTCAATCTCAATTCCTCAAACATCTAAATGGATTTACACCAAATCACAAAAAGCACAACGTGTGGCCGAAGAGCTAGCTTCCTGCCAAATGTGGTGTTATTCGTTCAGCAGTTTCTGCTGTAGCCTGTCTTAAAGAAGTCTATGGAAAAAGCATGGGGTTTTGCATTTTGCCCCCCCCTGTTTTCTCAGCCCCCACTTGACAGATCAACCCAAACCTTACCATGCACACACTAGTCAAAAAGTAGCACCTTTTTGTACTGTTTTGTGGAAATTCGTCAAATTGTGCCAAAGTTAATAGTAACACAAAAAACTTTTCTTTTGGAACAGCTTACCTAGCTTCCTAGTGGAGACCGCCAGAGCGGCAGTTCCTTCATAGGAGCGGAGGAGCGTTGCGCCCCTCACACAGCTGCAGAAAGCGACAAAAAATAAAATGGTAATAAAATAATTTTATTACCATTTTATTTTTTTACTTTCTGTGAACGGAGTGTAAGGATGGGGCTGGGGCCAGTGAGTCATTGCTGCTGATTGGCAGTTCTCTTAAACAGCTGATTTGGAGAGCAGGCATAGGTTCCAGTGCCTTTTGGAGCATTGAGCCAGCAATCTCTGGCCAATCCAGACGCTTCACTCATGCTGATTACTATTATGAGCAGCATGATAGAAGCTCCTGGAATAGTTAGGTTGGGAATGGGGTTCTGCTCTGGGACCCATGCTCAGATGTCCTGATACTTTTTTAAGTGCTCGTTTTCCCCTGTGGTCCTGGCTGCAGTCTGACGTAAGTCTGAAAAAGAAATATCAACCTAACTCTGGAAGAAAACAGGTAATAACGTGGAAAATGGACTCAATCAACGTAATTCATACGGGAAAAAAATCTACCAAGCCTCATGTGTTCGACCTCATCAGAATTTAAAATTTGTGCTCCACAAGCAAATAATGACATGAAAAAAGAATCACTTGTAAAGCACTTAACTAAGCAAAAAAATGAATGTCTTCAAACGTGCTGATGATGATATCCTCTGCACATTACAGTTTGGGCTTTTGAAGAGGAGCATAAATAGAGATGGTCGAAGTGCAAGAACAATGAGCAGCCCAGTGCTGGTTCCTCCAAGTTCATCACTTGAATTTTAACCTTTGTCAGCGAATCTGCTGCATTAGTGTAATTTTCAATAGCCATGTGCTGTCCCTGAGTCAGTGCTGCACGTGGAAGCTAACATACAGTTTGTTGTGAGTCGCGCTGTATGTGGCTCCTCCACGGCAATCAATTCTAGCCTACAAGACCAATATCATTTATAAATAAGTCTACCGGTTTTATGGTATTTATTTTTTTTGCCTGTCTGTAGTTATCTATATTTATTTTTTGCTAATTTTATCTGTATTTATCCATATTTATTTGGGGTTTTGTGGAAAAAGTAGGCTGAAATTAGTATATTTCCACATTTATTTAACTGATAAATATGCGCTCATGCTTAAATGTCTGCAAGGTTTGAGTAATGTGAATTCCAGCAGAAGATAAATCTGTGCACTTAAACGAAAATATGCAAATTTCTCCATCAACCTTGTGCATATCTACTGCTGTTAAAGCCTCTTTACTAAAATTCCTATCTTTTTTAATCCCCTTATATATCAATCCACATATCTATTGGCCTGGCAGTCATGGCAGACAATATTTAGAATTACTCAAAAGCAAGTCAATTTCCATTTTTATCCACATTTAAAAATAAATACAGGCAAGAAAAAGAATGTTTTCTGTCTGCATTTATATGACAAAATCAGTAAAAATGGATAACGGGGAGCCTTAATTATACAGTGAGAGGCCCAGTATTGTGTGTCATGCAGGGCTCACTGCAGCCGAGCACACCTGCCCTCTGCCACCACACCCATCTCGCCATATACCGTGTTCTATTTATGATAAGCAAGCAGGGGCTGGCTGCACCTTGTACCGTGGGAATCTCGGGTGGAACAATCGCTCAAATGCAAGTCCATTTTCTGACTCCCTTGTCGTTCTGCGCCGAAGTACAGGAATGAGTGTATTTTGAACAAACCAAGAGTTCGGATTGTGTACACTCCCAGATCACAACACACATGGGGCGTCCCTTATCTCTGAAGAGTTATTCTACAAGAAAGGTTTAACAGCTCTGCGCTTGGTGTTGGACCCGACAGACAAAGGATTATTTAATTCAATATACATTAACAACAACAACTAATACCTGCCACTCAAGGCATTCTTAGAGCTTTGCATGTCTCAAACAGTCTGAATTGTCAAACGTGTAGCAGTGTGATAGTTAATACTTGTGTAAGTACAGTGGCAATGTGTGGAGCAAACTGCGGTGGCCTCCTGAAGAGGGCCCAAACACTTATTCTTTATTTATCTTTTTTTATATACAAATTAAGCACTGGTTCACACACAACATTTTCCTGGAGGCGACAACCAAACTCTGTCACTTCTTAGCTTCTGGCTCTTTGCTCAGGTAGAGCTCGGTACAAAGGCAAGAATAGCGGAAACCAGGACGGTCTGACACGCCACGGAAATCCCTTAACGCACACAGAATCGTGTCCTTGCGTCCAGCTGAGCAGTTCAGCTTCTAAGTGTATTAAGCAACATCTGAAGCTTGTTTGTGCATGGCCCCTGGAACAGTCTTTCTGATCAAGATGCTTGGCACATAACAGAAAGGAGAGGCAGACTAGAGAGACCTTGGGTGACCTGCGTGGCGCAGGCCATGCTGTACGATGAGCCACATGAACAGAGTGTACAGTGGTACTGGAGTGAGGGAGCTACAGGAAGAGATGGCAAACGAAGGGCGCACCTCGTGCTGCTGCATTGAGGGAAGTGCATGTCAACATGTTCAACGTTTAATTGTAACTCAGTGAATTAGTTCCTGTTTACATTCAATGTGTAAATCTTGCATAGTTGCATTCCCTAAAGGTGTTAACTATTTTAACGATGTTGTTTCTGTATTTTTTCATGTATCGCATTACTTGCCCAGTGCATACTTTAAACTGAGTCGCACTAGTTGAGAGCTGGAGCTGAGGATGAGGGCACTGCGAGTTTCTCACAGTGCTTATCAGCGAGTGGAAATGGTGTTCAGATATCTTGATGGCCATCCAGTCCTGGGCACCTCTGCAGAGCGCACAGGGCCTTGGTCACGAGTTCCATGTGTGATTGTGATTTTGTACACATGGGTTTGATGGGGGTAAAAGAAAATGTTGTGCTCGCTCGCTACTTATAAGTCATCCCTAACTTTTACGCCCCACCACTTTCAAATGTCACATGTATACAAACACACACACACATATATACAGTGGTGGCTGGTGACATTTGAAAGTGGTGGGGTGTAAAAGTTAGCTATAAACACACACACACACACACATTCTCACATCTCCCAGTTCTAGCGCATTTCCTTCTTTTTTATTTCAAATCATTTTTATTGAGGTAAAGGGAAACAAAGAAAATACAATACAATAAAGCTTCCAATACATAGATCAAGACAGATACGATGCTCGACAACAATACACAAATCTAAAGGAAAGTCAAATTATAAGCATGTCTGGTGATGTCTGTAAACGGAATTACATGGGAATAATGACAATGACTAAATAAAGGACTGAAAACAGAAGAATTACAGTTACATGACAATCCAAGCAATCGATAATTAGGTCAGGCACAGGACTCCGCATTTCGGAGGCATATAGTACAAAGTATACATCACGGGGGATCAAAACGGAAGGAGGACTCGTCAAGTGATTTCCAGAGTCTCTTATTGAAAGGTCGCCAGGTAGCCGATTGTAGCGCCGGGTTATCTGCTCCTCTCAAAAAGGAGAGCCAATCCTGCCAGATCTTAAAACTAATTTCTGATGCATTCTTCCATTTGCACAAAATCACCTTACACGCCAGTGTTAACATCAAGTCTAAGAGCTGGCGATCCTGTGTGTTAGGTAATTGTGGGTCGAGTGCTCCCAATACAACATATACAAATTCCCTCGCTGGTATCAGGTTGAATACACGTTGAATGCAATCGAAAATCTTACCCCAGTAAGTCTGCAGAGAGGGGCAGTAAAAGAGCATATGGGCGAGATCACCTTCCCCTAACTGACAATTCCAGCATGTGGGGGTATCTCTCAAGTTGCACTTAAAAAGTCTAGTGGGAGTCCAGAACGTTCTGTTCAATAGCATATATTTTGTCTGGGACATGATTGGCGACACTTTATTGGTTAAAGCGGTTCTATAGATCATATCCCAGTCAAACCCTATCCCAGTGGAGTTGGGCTCTGATTCCCATTTTAATTCAACCTGTCTGTGGGATTTCTTGGGTAGAGGGAGTAGTAACTTATATACTCTGGAGACGAAGTGGCCAGCGGACATGAGACGTGGTAGGTGGGACACGAGCCACGGTGTGTGCGTGACAGGGCCCAGGGCAGATATGATGGTTTTCAGTTTCAGGAATTCATAGAAATCCATGGGCGTTAGGTCATATGTTGTCTGTAAATTCGAAAAAGGAAGGGGCTGCTTCCCGTCATATAGATCAGTTACCATGTTAATGCCTTTCGAAGCCCAGGATTCCCAGTAGAGGGTTTTGCCATTTAATTTAAAATAAGGGTTTCTCCATATGGCCACAAACGTGGAATTTTTAATTGTTAAGTTGGTTTTGTGGGTCTGATCTAGTCTTAACAAGACCCTCCTGGTGTTCAACATAATATATTTAGAGTGGGGCAAGTGCGATAGATCCATGGTTAGCAGGGTCAGGAGAGGCGCACAAGCGATGATGGATTTTTCAATATCTAACCACATTGGCGTATAAGATGGAGAGTTTATCAGCCATTGTGCTCCCTGTTTGCAGAGAAAAGCTGTCTGATAAGTCCTGAACGAAGGAAGACCAAGGCCGCCTTTTTCGTTCGCTAGTTGTAGCTTTTTCAGTGATACCCTGGCTTTTTTACCTTGCCACAGGAATCCGCCAAACAGCTTATCTACCGTATTAATGAATTCATCAGTAAATGTCATAGGAAGCATGCTGGCCAAATAATTCACCAACGGGGTGCACATCATTTTAAGGGTCTCCGCTCTGCCCCACCAAGAGAGGAATTTAGGTGACCATCCTTCTAGGAGGGAGGAGATCTTTTTTAGAGTAAGTTCCTCATTGATTTTTAGAGTGGAGATTAGGTCTTTGTCAAAGTCGAGACCCAGATATTTAAAACATTTTGGTTGCCAAGTTAGACCAGAGTCTCCAAGGATATCTTTATTGCCTATGTTATTAAGGAGTTTGACTTCCGTTTTGTCCTTATTCAATTGGTACCCTGAGACCCGGGAAAACTCATCAATAGTTGTCATCAGGGCGGGTATGGCCTCACCTGCTCTCTCCGACATAATTAGTACATCATCTGCGTATGCTGTGAGTTTTACATTACACCCCTGAAATGGAATACCAGCAATCGCGTCATTATGTCTAATGTGGTAGAGAAATGGCTCGATCGCCAGTAAAAACAGAGAAGGCGACAGGGGGCACCCTTGTCTCGTACCTTGCTTCAACCGCAAAGGGGATGAAAAAGAGCCACCTACTCTAACCTTAGCCGTTGGACAAAAGTAGAGGGACAGTACCAATTTCGTGAATGTCGCCCCCAGGTTGAACTTATGTAAGACCGCTTCTAGGAAAGACCAGTCAACTTTGTCGAAGGCCTTCTCGGCGTCTAAAGTTATTGCCGCAGTGGGTGTGTCGAGGAGTTTAGCTTTTTCCATAACATGTGCCAATACCCTAGTATTGTCACTAGATAGTCTATTTTTCAGAAACCCTGCTTGAGAAGGGTGGATCAATTGCGGGAGAACTCGTTGGAGGCGAGCAGAGAGGATCATGGCTAAAAGTTTACAATCAAGGTTAAAGAAGGAGATGGGCCTGTAGTTCTTTGGGAGAGAAGGATCTTTACCATCCTTTGGGAGTTCTGCTATTATAGCCTCAGACAGGGTACCTTTGACTTCACCAGTATCGTTTATTTTCCGAAAGAGATGTAGAAGGGGTTCTACTAACAGGGAGGGAAAGGTTTTATAATATCGTACTGGGAACCCATCAGGGCCGGGGGCCTTTCCACACTTCAAAGATTTAATTGCTTGCTCTATTTCGGTAATCGTGATCGTTGAGTTAAGCCTTAATTGCTCATCAGAGGAAAGCTTGGGGAGGTCACATTCGTTTAAATAGTCCTGAATTTTATCTTCTTCTACAGAGACGTTTTTAGCATATAAAGTTTTATAGAATTCTTTAAATACCTCCGCTATCTTGTCTGGCTCCGAATGGGCGACCCCTGACGCATCCTTGACGGTATTAATTGTGTTTTTTTGAACTTTGAATTTCAAGTATGCAGCTAAGCTCTTACCCGCCTTATTCGAGTCACAGAGTTTAAACCTTCTTCTTCTATCTAGCCATACCCCATCCCTTTCGCTCACTATTTTATTATATTCATATTTTATGTTAGTCAATGCATTTAATATCGTGTCACCGCTGATCATCCGGTGCTTGTGTTCTAGGTCCAATATTTCGCGTTCTAATGTTTCCAATTTCATATTATGGTCTTTATTCATCGCTGATCTAATTTTGATGCACACCCGCCTAACAGTGCTTTTCAGGGCCTCCCAAAGGATGAGATCGGAGGTATCTCCCCTCTTATTAATGTCCAGATAGGAGTTAATAGCAGATTGGATAGTAATCCGGTGTTGCTCTTTGTCTAATATTTCATCGTTCAAACGCCACGACGTTTGTCGGGGTGAGGTCTTTACGTTGGAAATGGATAGGGATAGGCAGGAATGATCGGATATTACTCTTGGTTCTATTGAGGTGTCTTCTATCCTAGGAACCTCATTCTGTGTTATAAGAATATAGTCTATACGTGAATAGGAATCGTGAGGAGCGGAATAGAATGTATAATCTCTGGTCGTGGGATTCTGTAGTCTCCATGTATCAACGAGGTGGAAGTGCTTACATAGGTTAATAAAAGCTTTTTGTGATTTATTCGGCCTGAAGGGACATCGCGAGTCTCTATCTAGGGTAGGGTCCATGGGAAGATTGAAGTCCCCAGCTAATAGATGTACGGCCGAGTCTGGTATGGTCTCAATTTGTTTAGCCAAGTCCTCCCAAAATTGTAAATCGTTAGTGTTAGGGCCATAAACATTTGTTATATAAAATTCCGTGTTATCTCTGCTAAGTTTAGCCGTGACCCACCTCCCTTTATCATCTGCAGTGGACGAGAGGAGTTCAACTTTTGACTTTTTCGCTAGTAGTATTAAAACTCCATTCTTCTTTCCCACTGCCTCGGACCCCACAACCTCAGAGTAATATTTATTCCTTAACGTGTAAAATTGTTTAACATCAATTCAACAGGACAATATCCCCTCGCTGTCTACGCAGATAGTCTAGTATCTTTTGCCTCTTGATGGGCTGGTTCAAGCCTTTTACATTCAGGGACAATATTTTCAATTTGTCTATAGCGGCCACACCAAGCGGTGTATCAATTGTAGGATGCACCATCTGAGGACATTACGATCAACATCCAAGCCGCATGACCCCTAGGTAGGCTTATTATCTGTGAGTCATCCCGTGTGAGGACAATGATGTATCTGAAGGTCTTACCAAATACTGTGACCGACCAAATCAGAATGTAGGTGATTGCAGAAGCCTGTGAATATGTCATGCAATTGTCAAACAAAATCAGGACAATAATTACAAAAAGTGAAAGAAAAATACTACACATACTACACATACCCCCCCCACCCTCTCTCCCCCGCACCCCGCCCTCCCCAACAATAAACAGTAAGCATGGTGACTTAAGAGAAATCGCAGCAATTTCCTCCCGTGGTTACAAAACTACTTAGAAACATTGGAACTGTTTCATCAAACAAGAACACTATTGCTAATTTTAGCTAGAGAACAAAATTGCTAATTTTAACTAGAGAACAAAATCTCGGACACATGGAATTTGAGGACAAGGTCCCATCATGTAACAAATATGAACCCAACATTGCCCCTCTGGGTTATACAGAGGACAAACACATATTGCATTCCACACTCCACACCAAAGATCAGTGTAGCTGTAGATCAAGAGAAGATCAGGCATAGAATAAGGTAACTGACATATATAACAATTCCGTATGAAAATAGCATTTCAAGTATAAATTGCATTATAACTTCTGAGTCAACTGCTTCGTTTCACCATTTCCATTTACACAAGCAGTTATCAAGAGCAACTGTATATAGCACATTGCACAGTGGTCGGGCAGGACTGTAAGTGCATTGAAACCATCATGACACAGAACGAGAATAGTCAACAACATGGAAAGTGCCTGATGGTCGATACACTGTGATGAGTGGCAAGAAGAATGCTCCATGAGCCCGTCCAACATTCGAACAAATACCAATAGCACCAAAATGCCATGGAAATATCAGTATTACTGCACAAGCCATGGCCGTGGAGAGTCCCACCTGTGGTCACAGCATAACCAAACAGCAGAAGGAATGATTTTACCCAGTCAATTTTATAAACCAAGGATACTCATTTGTAGCCGGAAGCTGAAGCTGCCATGTCTCCTGAGTTGTTAGTGTCCATATCTTGGTCTGTAGGGCCCTCCAGCATTCGTTTGAGTTTCATCGGATCTGAAAAGATATGTGGGGATCCTTGTATGATCACTCTGTATTTCGCTGGTCCTATGAAACCATACTGATATCCCATTGATTTGAGCTGCGGACGGAGTACCAGAAATGCCTTTCTCACATCCACTGTTTACTTGCTGTAGTCCTGCGAAATATATTCTTTGGCATTTTTCCATTAGATGTGATTGTTTTTTCGGACAAAGGAAAGGATCTGTTCCACGTGCTGGTAACGAAGTGGTTTACAAACAATGGGTCTAGGACCTTTTTGTGTTTTGGAAATCCTGCCTGGGACTCTATGCGCCCTGTCAAATTCTAACGGCTGGTGGAAGGTCATGTTGATGGCCTGCGTGAACCATGATTCCAGGAACGGTACACAGGAGCCCTGTGAATCCTCGGACCCTTCCGGAATACCAAAAATGCGGAGGTTCCCCCTCCGATTTCTGTCCTCCAACTCTGCTAGCTTTCTCGTTGTTTGATCCGATACTACGGACAGGCGCTTAAGAGCTCCGCATGTTTTGATTTCTATATCCTCCAGCCGGCTAATCCTTGATTCTGACTCTGTGAGCCTTGCATTAGTGTCCCGTATATCCTGTTGTATCTCTGCCACCTCTTCCTTAGTTGATTTGGCCAAGTCTCTCACCTCGTCCAATCTGCTCAGGATCATTTCTATTGCTTCACTAGTGTCCTTCTTGCCTTTGACGGGTGAGCTTGAATTTGAGTGGTCAGATTTGACCCTTTTTAGGTTTTTTTGTTCCTTGATCTCCATAGTTCCGTTTCTGGGCAGTAGCCGTCGGAGGGTGTGACTAATAGTGACTCAGTAGTTGTAGGTTTGCGGGGCAGTTAGCTTTGACTTATGAATTGCTCCTCGTTGGTGTCGCAGGTGGAGTATGGCGCAGATAACTGGACAATAGCAACCGTGAGGTAAGGTCACCGGGTATGGATGGACCCCAGGCTGAAATTAGCTAGTGTGGAATACACATGACACACTTATAAGAGTTGCAGCAGGATGAAGTGTCGTGTTTATAGTAGCAATGGTATGGCCCCCTTAGACCCACTCGCAATGATGGACATGCGAGGAGTGGCTGAATGGGGAGACACGTGGTTAGTGGCACCGGAGGACACTTATATAGGACAACACAGCTTGTTCGAGACTCCTTTTTACAGCGCCTGCGTGTGCAACAGCATGACCGGTATGGATAGCATGCGGGACCTTTATCAGGGTTAGCCATCTATGGTTGCTCTTAAACCGGCTGGATTAGTTGTCATGCGCACAACATGGAGTTAACGAGACCATAACGCCATTCATTCGCACCCCGTGTACGAGCAACTTGAATGGACCTGACTGGACTGGTCCCTTGTACCTTACAGATTCTGAGCGTGTAGCCATGCTTTTCGTCCGTACTTCTGGTCATGAGAAAACGTGTCCGCCATTTTATATACGACCCCTTCCATACATGGCAGATTAGCAATGGTGGTGGTGCGTAATGTGCGCAGGTTTTGTCTAAAGCATATCCTTGCTGATCTCAGGGAGCAGGACGTATGTTTTTAGTGCCTTCGGTTGTGAAGCATTGGTGGGTCATAAGAGCGCGAGCAAGCAGGTCGCCTCTGCAGCAAGACAGGAGTCTCCAACCCACGCTTCCGTTTACTAGTAAATGCAACCTTAGTGCTCAGTATATCTATATTTAGTAGACCCTCTTTTGCGAGTGTCCGGAGTAAAGCAGGTGAAGCGCGATTACAAGCGCCCAAGCATTACACAGACCCCAATACACGGACTGAAAATCTCTTGTCCGCCATCTTGGAAATGGAAATGTTTGAGTTTGTTTCAGGGCGGACTTGCGATGTTTAAAGGTGGCAGGAACAACAATAGGGTGTACTCACACATGGGTCATGGAAGCCCAACGGTCAACACAACCTCCAACAATGACCATCAGCAAGGTAGCTCGGACGGTCTCCGTCCGATGTCTGTGCCGGCCGCCGTGAGCTCGCGCACCCGCCGGTGTCAGGCGCGGGAGCGCTCAGTTCCTCCGCCGAGTACGATGCACCTCGGTCCCTTCTGTGCCCGAAAATCAGCTCATCTTGTGCTCCACGTTTTCCGATCCACGAATTTAGAAGTGGATCCGCTTTTGGACCGGTGGACAAGGTTCCAAACACTTAACAAAGACCTCGTTACGGGAGGAGGAAAGCCCTAAGCCGCCATTTCTCTTGGCGTCCAAACCAAGCCACCGTTCTAGCGCATTTCCATAGTAAAAGCATTTTGTGGTTTCTTTATAACTTTGGCGCTGTTTAATGAATCTTCACAAAACATTCCCAAAAAAGTGTCATCCAGCTCAGCTCTGTCCTTGAATATTTTGGTGTGATCTGTCAAGCAGGGGCCAAGAAAAAGGAGTGTCCCAAAACATGTTTTCCCCATTCATTTTTACATAGGAAACTTAGAAACATCTACAGCCCAAATGACTAAACGGATGTACAACAAATTTGACAGATCGTGGTCTAGAAAGTGTGCTTTTTGTGATCTGGTGTAAATCCGTTCAGTAGATAGATGTTTATTTTGCTTGATTAATTAAAATCTTTGCAAATTCATAACAATAAAAAAATTCCCATTGTACACAAATTATTACATTTAAAAGCAACATTAAAAAGGATCATTGATAAAATATTCCCAATTTATACAATTAGCTGTTTTAAAGGCAATACTCATAAATTCTTAAATCTCGGGTAGTGCTGAACTGACAATGACTACCATTAATTCCCAAGCCGGATGACACAGCTTAACCAGGTCCATTGTTCAAGTTAGAGGCTTGGTAATTAAAGTGAGAGTTCAACTAAAGTAAGATATGAAGTTAATTTTACATATGAGAAGCATTTTCCTAACCTTTGGGCAGTAAGTAAAAAAAGAAAAAACTGGTACAACTCTAAAGTATTATTATTCATTTTCCATTTTTTTAAAAAGCTCCCTCCAGAAGTCCTTTGTACTTTCGCCTTTAACGTATTTAGGATAACAGGGTTTTAAGTCTCTTGGTTACCATCTCAAAGAATTTTGTTAGCCGACCGTTAAGCTGGACGTCAAAGGGGTTGAAGCAAAGCTTCACTGCCTGCCTACACGACCGGATGCCGTAGTACCTGAAAAAGGGACTTCACAAAGTACATCTTATATCCTTTAATTTCGGACAGTTGCAGATTACATGAGCAATGTCCTCCTTCATGCTTCTGCATAGACTACAAGTCGAAATGCCTCTTTTCCTTTCCCATGGTGGAAGATGGGGTTTAATCGTTCAGTAGTTTTCAAGTAATGAAGCCTCAGAAACTTTGTATATTTCACACCGTGTAATATCCACGGAGCAGACAGATCTCAACTTACCAACTGCCTTCAACCGCATCAACAACGATGTGGCATCAGCTATCTTAAGACTCGGGGCTCTATGCCTAGTCCTTGAAAAAAGATTAAAGATAGTTATAAGGAGGCCTCCTATGATCAAAAATGTTTTGTTTGTATTTTTTTTTAAATTTTGCCACAAATTCAGAGATCTGCATGTCTGTGATAAACTAAACAAGCATTGGCATAGGCAATAGGTCTCGCCTTTGGGACCTAATAACTAGCAAAGCAAATGGCTTTCACTTAATTAAAGGCGAGACCTATTGCATTTTCAATGTTTGTTTAATGAAGGGGACCGTGCTTTCTTGCATTTATTTACACTATCACTAAAACTTAAAAAAAAAATAATAGTGCACATAGAACAGTATTATTAAACTACTATGTGAGAAGCCAGTCACCAAGAGAATGATGTATGCTCATCCTTGAACATGTGAAGCTGGGGGTCACCAGTGATTCCGCAGCCTGACAAAGGTGCCCTGGCCCCTAATGCAAATAGGAAAAAGAGCCAGCCCCCATCCCACGGTGCGGAAGTTAAATATAAAAACATAAATGCAAATCAGCCATAGAAGGGATGCAGTCTGCTCCTGGTGACACTGCACCTGCTGCACTTCGGATAGCTGCACCCCAGCGCTGGTTCAGTACTATTTCGAAACGAGATGTGGCATTCCAAGCAATTTGACTAAAGTAACAGATTAGGCATGTTTTTTTAAAGAATGTTCGCAACCCTAGAATGGTTTCTTGGGTGAGCTGGGGCCCTCTGAGTGCTACAGAACACGAAGCCCATTCATTCACAAGTGCCTGGAGACACTAGCATCCTTCTTTGAAGCACGTTTGTAGAGCTAGGTGATTTTTCTCTCAGCTTGGAAGCTGGTGAAAGAGTTAAGTGAACTAAAGATTCCACTACAGAGTAAAAACGTGATAGTGTAAAGCGCTCTGATGCCTTCGAGTCTACCTAGCACTATACAGATCTCAAAACAATAATAACAGGCTCCAAATTCAGTCTTTCATCCTTCCGGGTCAAAAAAATGAGTAACATTGAGTTGGGTAGTAATGTATATATCAATGCCTAGATACCAAACAAATGCTAGACAGCGCTATGTAAGTAAATTGTGTTATTTTTGTCTTCCAAAGCCGTACATAAGTTCACTCAACAATACTTTTTTTGGGCTAACTAAACATAATTTTACATTAAAAGTAATACCGGCGCGAAAAATGTAACGAGTCTCAGGCTACACGTAGTGAACTCACCCCCGCAGCTGGTGGAACGAGTGTTGAAAAACAGGTGAAATGAGCAACACAGAAACAAAAGGTACGCCCTCTGAAGTGTTGTGCCAGATTTAACACCTGAGCTGTGTCAAGACCGAGGTGCGAATGGCGGCGGCACAAGCTACAGTAAGGTCCCTGCGAGAGGACTGCAGCAACATGCGGTAGATGAGGAGCGCAAATGACAAAAGAGAAGTGGGAAAGTGAGAAGCCAAACAAGGAAGGGGCAGAAAGGATCGGGTTGCCGACTCTATAGTCAGTGATCAAAATATAGCAACACAAGAGGAGCCTTGGAGTGACGAGGCGCTAGCAAACAAATCAATGTGTTTGAGGCATGTGGGCTGCTGAATTCATATCTTTGCATAGATCGCCGCCTAGTGTTGGGTCCGGATGATTGCACTTTGTTGTCCTGGAAGAGTATTCGAAGTATCACGAGATAGGTGACTCCTCCCCTGGACTACAGTGCGCATGGGCATCTTCTCCATCCTCAGGTTGTTTTTTCCGCCATTGGGTTCGGATGTTATTCCTCTACTCTAATTTCGGAATCGAAACGAACCTACTTTCTAAGGCCAAAAGGCCTTCTTGTTCTCGTAGGTATTGTTCCCTGACTCGATTTAACTTTCCATCTCGATCTGGTCGCCGACGCGGGCCGTTAGGCCTTTCCGACGCCACGTGGGACTGCTGTCGATGGAAAGGAGTCCGTTCAAAAGGTGCCCACAATGCCACGCCAAATTCCCGCATACTGACAAACATACAGTTTGCAACAGGTGTTTATCACCAGACCACAACGAACAAACTTGCTCAGCGTGTGCGCAATTCCGTTTGAAGAAAACCATCCGGATTCGACGGGCCGCTAGGCAAGAGATGCAGCGGCAAGCACCGGAACCGGAGAACATCTTCGATGACGAACATGACCTCCCGGAAGCGGCAGACTTGGATTCAGAAATCGTCACCGTGGAGGACCAGTTGGACTCCGACGACCAGATCACGCCAGGGCAAAAAGTGAGTACTCAGCCCCTGACCCCGCTTACTCCAAAACAAAAGGCTCCGGTTGACGCATTGCTTAAAGGCATTAGCCGAGATCGACAAGTTACTTCAGAAGCCCCGCCTTTCGGCTCGGCTCCGAGTAACACTCTTCCCAAAAAGGTTGTCGACCCGAAAAAGGTCGAACTGAAGGTCATCGAACCAAAGAAGTTTGTCAACCCAAAAGTCGTCGAACCGAAGAAGGTTCTCTAACAAAAGAAGGTCGGCCAACCCAAGGCTCTCGGGCCGAAAAAGATTGGACACGGACACTCCTTCCCCTGTTCCTCCAAAGAGAAAAGATTTCGGGACATCTCCCTCAAGACCTTTTACTCCTCCTCCTCTCTATCCTAATATGCCTTTTGTGCCTTACTCTCCTACACATTCACAGTATGATGAGGAAGAGAACATGGGGGTAGATACTCATACCAATTTTGATGAGCCACAGGATCCGGATGCACAAGATCCTGATGCACAAGATAACCCATGGGATGACCAAAACGATCCATATGATCCACAGCCCATCCCAGACATCTCCACATACCCTACAAAACCGTTGCCTACTGACGACGCCATTCTTTTCAATCAATTGCTAGATAGGGCAGCAAAATATCACAATGTGGACATGCATACTGACCCCATAGAAGAGGACTTTTTATTTTACACCTTTCCTACTTCTGAGAAAAATGTCAGGACACTTCCTATGTTAAAAGGGGTACTTAAACATGCGCCAGACATATTCAAAGATCCAGCCAGAGCGCGTGTACTCAATCCCAGAATAGAGAAGAAATATGAGGCGGCCCCTTCCGACCCCGTCTATATCAAATCCCAATTGCCTTTAGACTCACTAGTAGTGGCAATCGCCCGAAAAAGAGCCAACTCTCAAACAACAGGAGATGATCCCCCTCCTGACAAGGAGTCTAAGATCTTAGAAGCCTCAGGCAAAAGGGTGGCCTCACAAGCTGCAAATTCATGGAGGATTGCAAACACAAAGGCTTTATTAGCACGCTATGATAGAGCACATTACGATGAACTTGAAGGTTTGATGCAACATTTACCAGAACCTTTTAAAGCTAAAGCTAACGACCTCATTCAGGAAGGCAAATTTATAACTAATGCTTCCATTAAATGTGCGCTTGATGCAGCTGATACAGCATCAAGATCCATTAATACTAGTGTATTGCTACCAGGCATGCGTGGTTACGCATCTCTGGTTTTAAGAATGAGGTACAATCCACAATCCTCAACCAACCAGTTAACCCAGATTTCCTGTTTGGTCCAGCAGTAGACTCAATCTTAGACAAAATGAAAAAAGATACTGAAACTGCTAAGTATATGGGCGCACTTCAGTTTCAACAACACAGAGGTTCCTTTTGTCGCTCCTCCTACAGAGGCTCCGCAAGAGGCAACACTTCACAGGCTTCCTCTACATACAAAAGTAACACCCAGAGTACCTTTAATAAAGGCTCCAACAGAGGGGGTTATAGGGGAAACAATAACAAGGGCAGGGGACGTGGCTGCAATAACACCAGAGCCTCCACTGCCACCAAACAGTGACTTTATCACACTCCCTCCGGACCACCCAACACCGGTCGGAGGCAGAATAAAACAATTCCTACCAGTCTGGAATGCCATTACCACAGACAGGTGGGTGAGACAAATTATCCAGTATGGTTACTGCCTGGAACTCACTTCTACTCCACCCATCATACCACCCAAACATCGTCCTATGTCCAAAGAACACATCACACTGTTACAACAAGAGGTCGCGTCCATGCTAGGAAAGGGAGCCATAGAGCCAGTCCCTTTTCAACATCAAGGGACAGGAGTATACTCTCTATACTTCCTACTTCCCAAGAAGGATGGGTCCCTCAGACCCATTCTATACCTCAGACCGCTAAATCAATACATACTCTCGGAGCATTTCCATATGATTACTCTACAACAAGTACTCCAGTTACTCCAGCAAAACGACTTCCTTGCTACATTAGACCTCAAGGATGCATACTTTCACATACCTATACATCCAGCTCACAGAAAATACCTCAGGTTCACAACAGAAGGGCAGCATTATTAATTCAAAGTTCTCCCCTTCGGGGTAACTACGGCCCCAAGAGTTTTCACAAAATGCCTAGTGGTTGTAGCAGCACATCTCAGAAGGTAACACATCCACGTGTTTCCATACCTCGACGATTGGCTCATAAAGGCCAACTCGTACGCTCAGTGTGCAAGCCATACGTCTCAAACACTCCAGCTGCTGCACAGTCTGGGGTTTTCCATAAATTACCCAAAATCACATCTACAGCCCTCCCACATACAGCAATATCTGGGAGCCACAATAGATACCTCAGTAGCAAAAGCATATCCAAATCCAGCCAGGATAGCCAATATGCAGACTCCCATTCAAAAGTTTCAGCCGCAACACTCCTTACCAGCTCGAGTGTTCATGCAGCTCATAGGCATGATGGCCTCCTGTATATTCATTGTCCCTCATACCCAGCTTCAAATGCGTCCACTGCAAGAATGCCTGGCAAGGCAGTGGAACCAAGCTCAAGGACAATTAAAAGACCTAGTGTTGGTGGACAGTCGCGCTTACAGCTCTCTGCAATGGTGGAACCCACAAAACCTTTCCAAGGGGCGACTGTTCCAAGAGCCGGTTCCACAAGTAGTACTAACAGCGGACGCATCACTGACAGGTTGAGGAGCCCACCTACTTCAATTCACAGTTCAGGGGCTCTAGACAATCAAACAAAAACCACTGCACATCAACCACTTAGAGTTGCTCGCAGTTTTTCTAGCACTGAAAGCTTTTCAGAAGTACTTGTACAACAAGACAGTGTTGATCCGGACGGACAACATGACTGCCATGTATTACATATAGAAGCAGGGAGGGACACTCTCCACAGTTATCTCACCTAGCACAGAGCATATGGAGGTGGGCAATTGCAAAGAACATCTTTCTCCTAGCAGAACACCTGCCGGGGAAAGACAATCTGGTAGCAGACCTGTTAAGCAGGCACAGCCAACAGCTACACGAATGGGAGATTCACCCTCAGGTTCTCAAACCATTCTTTCAGCAATGGGGGCATCCAGAGATAGACCTGTTTGCCACAATCGAAAACTCAAAATGCCAGTACTTTGCCGCCAGGTTCCCACATCCGTTGTCACAGGGCAATGCGATATGGATGAACTGGTCAGGCAGATTTGCGTACGCTTTTCCACCAGCCCCACTGATTCCGCTGGTGGCACGCAAACTACGCCAGCAGTCACTCACAATGATCCTGGTTGCTCCCACATGGGCAAGACAACCATGGTACACAACGTTTCTAGAACTTTCAGTAGTTCCCCCACCAAAGACTGCGCCTCTCGCCACATCTTTTAACTCAGAACCATGGAGAAATCGGGCACCCAGATCCCAATCAGATGAACCTAGCGATCTGGCTCCTGAAGTCTTAGAGTTTGGGTACCTTAATTTGCCTCATGATTTCATGAACATTATCAAGGAGGCAAGACGTCCAACTACTAGAGCATGCTATGCAGCTAAATGGAAGAGATTTGTAATTTATTGCAAAAATAACCAAATCAACCCATTAGATGCTTCCATCCAAAACATTATCTGTTACCTATTGCATCTTCAAAGATGCAATTTGGCATACTCTTCTATAAGACTACATCTTGCTGCTATTGCAGCTTACCTCCTAAATAGACAACACATGTCTTTGTTTAGAGTACCACCAATCAAAGCTTTTATGGATGGACTTAAAGGGATAATCCCTCCAAAGCACCCACCTTCACCAGTCTGGAACTTAAATACAGTACTTACCAGACTTATGCGTCCTCCGTTTGAACCACTACATTCATGTGAATTACAATTTCTAACTTGGAAGGTGGCATTTTTAATTGCCATTACCTCCCTCAGGAGAGTGAGTGAGCTACAGGCATTAACCATTCAAGAACCTTTCATGCAAATACATAACAATACGGTAGTGCTTCGTACTAACCCTAAGTTTATGCCAAAAGTTATATCCACTTTCCATATCAATCTGTCCATAGAATTGTTAGTTTTCTTCCAAAACCCGAAGTCAATGGCTGAGAGAGCCCTACACACACTAGATGTAAGAAGGGCTCTGCTACATTACGTTGACAGTACCAAATCATTCAGGAAAACAAAGCAACTATTCGTTGCTTTTGCACCACAACTTAAAGGGAATCTCATGTCAAAATCAGGAATAGCCAGATGGATAGTTAAATGCATTCAGATATGCTACCAAAAAGCTAAACGCACTCTAACAGTTCCCCCAAAAGCACACTCAACGCGTAAAATGGGGGCATCCATGGCATTCCTAGGAAACATTTCCCTAGAAGAGATATGTAAGGCAGTGTTGCAGGGTTTCTGTACTCACACAGAACTGTGCACAGAGGAGTGGAACCTTGGCAAATTAGGGTGTCCCAAAACTTACCTTAGCAACCAACTCACCCCTTACCGAGCTAGCTACAGTGTCTCATTGGACATATCAAACACCCAATGTTTAGACAAACCAGAACATGAACTTACAGTACCTCAGGGTACGTGGGACTCATGAACACTCTTTCGTTATATTATCATTACAAACCAGAACATGGAGTAAAGAAGACACATGTGCATTTGAAATGTTTATTTACTAATGCCGTCTTCTCAGGCGCAGTATCTTAGATAATACAAGTATACTTATTATCAGTAGCAAAATTATCAGCATAGTTACTAAGACATAAAAAGCGAATGGTGACAGCATGTTAACATGCTGTAATGAATAAGAGTTAACAACACTTATATCTCACCCTCCCTAACACATATATTATATTATTAGCTAAGAAGGTCTCTTTGGGTTGTTTTAGGGCGGGCCCATACCTTAGTGTCCTAGCATGAAGGAATCACATCAGCATACACCAGCTCTCTCTGCATGTGCACCGCATCAAGTGTGTTAACGATTCTCGTGCAAAGCAATATCAATCCCGCCTCAAGCCCAAGTTGGCAAAGGCTGCACTTGTGTTATGACTATGAAAGCGTGAAGATCAGACCTCATAACAATTCCATATCGTGTTGCTCCTGAAACTTCAGCACTCTCCGTGCAGACATGGTTTATTAAACAAGACTGATATCAGAGCAATAACATATTATTCTCACATACACCACGGCAAACCACTAGGTTGAAAACTAAGTCAACAATTAAGGGTCGTGTGCAGAAGTTGCAAGAAAGGAAAAATGGCGTTTAAATCTCAAATGTACCCATGCCAACTTAACACGATATAAGGATATATAGGAGCTATACAACACCCCCCCATGATCCGAGAACGGACTAAATAAGGTAACAGAAGTGCCATCACATGAGAGCAGAATCCATTTATAAACGAGCATGAATAAAGATTCAAATATAAAAACTAATGCTAAAAAAATAGCCCACAAATATAATGTGGCTCAAGCCAAAAGGCAAGCAAAAATAAAATGTCTTGACCAATAGTCAATAAAATCAAGGAAATGCTATCAATCAGCATGTCAATTTGAGGCAGTGTCTATGATAAGACCGTATATGAAAAGTAAGCTGCAACAGCCTCCAGGAGGAAGTCACTGTCCTCATCAGAAAACAGTTCAGCCATCCAATTTAAAAGATGAAAGGAACATACGTGATCTTCCAGCACCGGATCCTCTATAACCATCAGAGGACAGCTCGGTGGGTTCTCAAGAAAACTTAGTTCCAAGAAATTTTGCGCTGCCGACAACACATCCCAGGGACCCATTAGTCCATGTGCCACCGCCAAGGCCATAATCCTTTCGTCAGAACAAACCAACTCGTGAGCAATGATAGGACTCATCAGTTGATCAAAATCGACGTCAGAAGATGCTGGTCCGCAGAGACACAAATCAATGGCCCAAAGGAAATCACAGGTCAGACAGCGAAATACAGGCTGGACACAGGTGAAATAGGAGAACCGAAAAGATAATCCATACGCCGTGCTTAGAGTCGCTAACGGCAGTGTGCCATAGTAATCAAGCATGCGGTTGCGAAACCGCGTCAGTAGTAGCTGTGCGTGGTCTTGCACAGGAAGGGCATCCATATTTAAAAAGGCAGAAAACCACCAATGCGCCAGCCGCTAATGCAAGCAAAAACGGGAACCCTCCAAATAAGGATGAAAAAATAGAATGGAAGAAGGCAGGGATGACTCCGAATATCTTCTCAAAGGAAGTCACGAGACCACCGCTAACAACTTTAAAAAAATGTGCTAGGCCCGTTGTGGAGGATGCGTTAAAGATAGAACGGACCATGGCTCCGAAATGCAAAGGCAAATCAGTGTTTAATAGAGCCTGAACCTCCGTACGGGTGTTAGCAATGTGAAGCACGAAAGTTTCACGGGCCGAGCTCAAGGCCACCTCTTTCTGGGACAATAGAGCTCTTATTCTAGCCATGCCGCTGAATTCTGCTCCCAAGGTCGGTATCTGTGGCCAAATGGAAGACTCCCTATGTTCACGTGTGGGAGGATAAAGAACATTTCTGCAGCAAATAACTCGCTCACTAACCGTTACTATGAAAGCTATACCTTTAATTAAACCACAGCAGTTTTCATTATTGAGCATTAAATAACTACCATTCTCTAACAATTTAAACGTGGGGATGATAGCAGGAACTGGCGTGCCCTGTAAAACGCAAGCCATATTCGGTCGGTCCTTGTTACATGAACCGTGTAACTGTATGTGTCTGCACATTAAAGAATGATCCGGCGTCTCAGTACACTCATCCCCTGTTAGATAAACCTCTTGTTCATCCTTGAAACATCTGTATGTGTATGGGAGTGACCAGACTTCATGAAGAAAACCGCTACCTAAGGGTTCAAAACGACCTATTGGCACATACTTCATACAATTTGAAAACTTATATAAAGCAAAAGGCAGCGTTATTAAACCGTGGATAAGCCACGTAGCAGCAGTGGCTTCTGCCACAGAAAAAGGTAAAGATTCCAACCTTTCAATATGGAGCATAGAAAAGGAAGCATCACGCATTGAAAGCAAGCGTTGTTTGTCTGTCAAATTAAACGGTGCAAATAAAGAGGAAACGTTCATGTATCCCCAGGGAACTTTACCCATTTTCAGAGTCTGAAGTGTCCATGCAAACTGCATGATCGAACGTAATTGATTTTGACCATGGTATAATACAGATACTTCATCATGCACAATATCAACAACAGACGACACAATATTATCTAATGTGTAAATTCTAGAGGAAAGCACGTTAATGCTATTGTCAACAACTGCAAGAACTTTCTCAAGATTTGCCTGATCAATAGCTCTAAGGCGTGAAGCAGCCTCAATCTGTGAGAGTTTCCAAATTTCATTGTAAACACCATATAACCACCTTTTCGACCTGCCACTAGCTGGGCCTTTAATGAAATCATTCAAATCCACGTCTGCATTCAGTTTGGAAAGGTGATACTTAACCGCAGGTAAAGTTGAATGTTTCAGCCAAGCTTGACATAACTTTCCCACAGAGTAAGAGGTGACTGTATGACTCAAATCAAAACGGGGATCAGATCTAACAGTCTTAAAACCGTCAGTTATATTTAAAAATCTTTTTTGGCAAGAATCAGCACTACGGTGCCAAAGCAGCCAACCCTTGGGATTCATACTGGAAATGTTAAAGGAGGAATTCAGAAGCAGAGCCTGTATATCTCTAATGGACAATTTAGTAAAATTACTCCAATCCTCATATTCCTCCAACTCTGGGAAAGACGGGGTGTTTAACCTTTTAGATGTAGCCAATCCAAAGCATGTGGTCTGGGAAATGGTTTCATTTAAAAACCACATATGATTTGGGATGAGACATGCACGGTGCAAAGCCTCAGTGCCTCGTACCTGCCAGGCCCTTGAACCCCAAACTGATTTAAGGTCTATTGTTTCCTTCCATAACTCATAGCCCCCAGTAACTAATTGATCTAGGAAGGCCTTCGAGTACAACAATTTTGTATCGGTGAGTCTAACCTTGGACAGTGGCTGTTTGCGAAATTTAAAATAAAAGGACTCGGGATTGGACTGGTTAAAGTCAGTGAAATAAGTATACTTTTTAAGAAACGTTTCTGAACTCCCTTGTGTAGGAGCTGGGCAATGTTCCCACTGAGTAAAATTAACCGCATCCCTTCGGGAAGATGTCTTGTGTAAGAAGTGATTGCCATAATGTTGGTAACAGAACAATTCACCATAATTAGCAGATTCTAAATATAAATCCTCAGCATCAAAAGCAGCATAGTATTTCAAATCAGAAAACAAACTTTCCACAGCATTAACATCCCAATCGTCAGAACGAATGTTTTGTTTCACCACATCCCCCATATTAACTCTCAGTACATTAGGAACATTAACGACTTCCGTTGGACCATGAATCTGAAAACGAACTGCATCCCACGCGATCCCATCCAGAACAGGCCATGCTGTGATGTTAACCAAAGTCAAGTCTCTTTTTAATCTGTGTGTAGAATGTGAAGAGGAAAGTGGGGCCAATGTTCCGTTTAAATGAGTAATGCAAGTTCTCTCCTCGACATAGTGTCCATTCATAATCCGAAAAAAATAAAACACAAAACCAATTGACATAAAAAGGTAAACCGAAAAAAGGACCAGCCAAATGTATATCCAAGGAGGTATCAAAAAATGTTTCTTAAACAGGCTAGCATATACTGCAATTTTAGAGGGTTTTTGCGAGGCAAGGGAAGCAGAGTCAAATGAAAATCTGGATTCCGTGGCTAAACGAGCTTGCAGGTCAGGCATGGACAAATCAGTGGGGTATGTATAGTCTGTCTCATCAAGGTTAGTTCCTGGTAAATTATTCAATAATGGACTGGAAACAGCAGGTAATTCGATGGCCACCTCTGGTTCATTATTAGAAGCAGTGGGCATAATTGAATTTCTCACAATGGAAGGACAGGAAACAGCCGGTGTCATGCTAAGAAGAATCGGCCACTCTGTGTATCTTGACATTGTCAATAGAAATAAACCTGTTTTCCTTACGACCTGGAAGTGGTGGTAAAATGACTGTTCTTGTGCCCTTCACTCCAAGCACTGGGACCGGAGCTCGATAGGAGGGACCAAACTCTTTCTTGTTGTCGATCTTCTCCCGAACCAGTTCTCCAACTTGGGGTAGCCAGCCAACTACCGGGATCTGCAACGCATCATCCGACGTGGAGGGCAAATGTTCCTTTGCAAGACTGTCTCTGGTCTTTTGTAGATTCTGTAAAACATTGCAATGTTCATCTGCGTCAAAGGAAGTGGCGCGAACCACTGAGTCTAGACCGTCAAGGTCAGGGACGAACATCTTGATGCCAAAGAGCATTTCGTATGGGGTCCGCCCACCCAGAGACCTTCTAGGGAGATTATTAAGAGCACGCTGCACGCCATAGAGGTGAGCCAGCCAGTTTCTGCCAGTGCCTATAACTCGGGCTGTCAAAGATTGCTTTAAATCACGGTTCATTCGTTCAACTACACTATTACCCTCAGGTCTGTAGGGTGACGAAAACTTGACTTGGACCCCCATCGAAGTCATGGCATCCTTATACGCCTTAGAGGCGAAAGCCGGACCCTGATCCGAATGGAAGGTACCACAGGCAAAAATCCCTATAAAGATACGCAAATCTCTAATGACAGTCCGTGAATCAGCGCTGCGATGTGGCCATACCCACACAAAGCGTGTGCATGAGTCAACTGCTACTAAGATGTATTTATACGCAGTATCAGATGAAAATGGACCGCAGTGATCTAAATAAACACAGCCTAGCGGTTTATTAGAAATGTACAACTGAGTCTGAGGCGGACGCGTAGCAGTTGAAGGTTTAATCTGCTGGCATATGTCACAAAGAAGGACATAATTACGCGTCTGTTTGTACAGTCCCCGCCACCAGAAACGTAATTGTAATTGAGTTACAGTGGCCGAGACGCCCGCATGCGCAGACGCCACACCTTCATGAGCCGCTGTAATCAAGTCTGCTCTGCGATCCGAGTTGGGAATCAGCCGTTCCCCAACATCAGGAATTGTCACAAAAGAAACCTTTTCGGGACTTAAGTGGTATTTATACTTCGAAGGGAATCCAGCAGGATGTTTACTTCCCTTCTCAGAGGCAGCAATAGCTGCCAAGATGTCGCTATCAATCTTGGTTTTAGACCTAGTAACTGCTGCAACTAAGTATGTAGATACTGCTGATTTCGCCGCTTCATCAGCAAGCGAGTTGCCAACAGCGTGTACTCCCACGCGCTGATGACCGAGAGTATGAATCACATAAACGAGTGGCAACATAGCCTTAAGCTCTGCCACTCGAACCCAGATCATTTTATGTTTTATTGTGCTACCCTTGGAATCATGAAAATCATTTTGAATCCAAAAGAACAAGTTTTCATTGTAAGACTGGACACAGTAGTAAGAATCACTTACAATTAGAGTAGTAACACTTGGATCTGCGTACTCCAAAGCTAGTAAGAGAGCACGAAGCTCTGCCAATTGTGCGGTGCAATCGCCCAGGGGCAACGTGTGTACCTCCCTGGAAACGAACTCATCATTCAACATAGCACCGACCACAATGGCGCATGCGGAAACGTAGGCATGTTTAGAGCCATGCGCAACCTGCGCCGACCCATCAGTGTAAATGATGCAATGGAAGTCCTCCAAAGGTCGCATCGCCAGAGGAGCAGGATGAACGAATTCATACTGCAAGTACTCCTGCGACCGTAAGGAAGCGTCAAAAATAAACATGACATCCGTGGATGACAATGACGCAGCCCACTGAATCCACCGAGGGTGCAAAGCCTTTGAATTTGGTACACTGGCTTTCGTGACTGCCTCCAAATGAGGACAGGGTGTTACCACTAACATGCGTTTCCCCTGTGACAGAGCTCGTTCCTTTAGAATAGCCATCTGTACAGCAGTTAAAACCTTTTCTATGGTGGGAAACCGCATCTCAGCCGAGGTGTACAAGTGTGACTTGTAAGCAATAGGTACTGTGTCACCTTCATTAAAAGTGAGGTAGGTGAAACCCACCGTCCCAGGAATTATTCTTATTACCAGGTTGGTGTGGTTATCACGAGTCAGTAAATATTTAGAAGCGAGCAGATCAGCCTGCAAGGATTGCAAAATGGCTGAATGCTCAGGCAGCCAGCATGATTTTGAGAAAGTTGGTTGTATCAAAGCATACAAAGGCTTGATACGCTGGGCATATTCCGGAATGTATGTTCTGCCGAAATTCAAAAAGCCCAGTAAAGATTGTAATTTTTTCAGTGTTGTTGGAGCGCGCAATTGTGCGCACTTCTCTAAGAAGTGAGGAGCTAAACCTCTACCTTCATTGTTGAGCTCATAGCCCAAAAACAACACTGTGTGTTCAGCAATGTGCGATTTTGCAAAGTTAAATTTGTAACCCATGTCTGCGAAGTTGCAAACAACAGAATTTACACGACACAGATGCTCCCAAATATCGTCGTCCGTGAGATATATGTCATCCACATACGAAAAAGCATCAGGGTCGAGTGCCTCCAGAATAGAGACAATTCGAGCGGTAAATACACCAGGACTATTCTTGTAGCCCATTGGAAGACGCCGGAATTGCTTTTGGACTCCAGCGCTTGTAAAACTGGTCCATTGGGAGCTAAAGCTGTCCAATCTGTGGGCATAAAAACCATTGGATATGTCAAGCGTTGTCTTGAAACGCTTACGCACGAGACTATCCACTAGGGCAGAGCCGTGCGTATTCTGTACAGCACAGTTACGGCAATGCGAGTTTAAATGCCGGTAATCCAAAACCAAACGATATGATCCGTCAGGTTTATTCACAGTAAAAAGGGGATTATTCATCGGTGACACACACGTTTCAATAACTCCCTGATATTCCAATTGTTCAAGGATTTCCGCGACGGAAGATTTTGCTTCACGCCGAATGGGATATTGAGGTTGAGGCTGCGGCTGAGACCGCAACGGAATTTCGTGGCAAGGCGACAATTTATCCCAACCACATTGGTTACGGTACAGAGCCGGCGCGAGAGCCCGAGCCCACTCTTCTGCAAAATGCTGCGCATGCTCTTTCGAGACAGTGTTCGCGAAACTGGGCAGGATTACCTCCTCCCCTCGCGGCGCCGCGAGCACAAAAGGTGGGGGCCAGTCAGCCTCCGAAAGTAAAATATCATATGTAGAAGACAGATTCTCCCAAAATACACCTTTAACGGTACGTTGTATGTCACCTTCAATTAACAGGACAATTTCATATAGTCTTTCAGGGGGAGCAAGTCTCGTATCCGCTGTTTCTATCACAACGTAGACATCAGTCGCTGTCACCCTCAGTAGTGGACGCAGCGCCTCTCTGACTATGGTTATCTCCGCCGCGCTGTCCAGCAAGGTCAGAGCCCACGTCAGATTCCGAAGCCGCGTTCTCACTATCTGTGGCATATCGATGCGCTGTTAAGGCTGCGACTTTCTTTTTCGCAAACTGCGGACGCCTAGGCGTAGAATCCTCCTGCTTCACTGCGCCGTCCGTTTGGCGGGACTGACCACGTCCTTGTTGGCCACCACGTCCACGTCCACCCCCTCCTCCTCCACCGGTCTTCTGGACCGATGTGTCCTGAAAGGAACGAGGAGAGCGTTGATCAGAACCCTGAAAAGGATCAGGCGATTTAATCATCGCGCGGTCGCGCAAATCATAAACTTTTTCGGGTGGCGCAGGAGCTTGTATTGCAGGAAAAGTACCCTGAGTCTGCGTTGTCTGCTTCACCTGTGTCTGTTTTTTAGGCCAATTCTGTTTCTTGGACTTGGGCTGGGCATCTGTCACTGCAGATTGTCCCTGTGGTTGTTTTTTCTCCTTCACTGGAAAATATTTCAGACCTCTACTTGTGCGGCCAATCGTTTTATAAGCGGCCACCACAATCTTTGCTAACTGGCGGGGTTTGTCGGCATCGGGCAGAGCAGCCAAAGCATTCGACACCTGAAAGTTAACTGCATCTCCTTTAACATTGGAGAGAATGAGATCACTTACAATCTCAAAAGAACCACACAGGCGCATACCCAATTCAACCGCTGTCTCTGGACCGTGATCATTCTGAACACGTCTAACGATTTCAGGCAGGGCAGTCATAGACGGGGTGCCGAAGCACCTTGTATAAACTGCCGCAAATGTTTTTCCCCAGCTGTCACAGTCAGCAAGTTCAGGAGTAATATCCTTCGGTAGAGTAATCGTCAACATTCTATGTTTATCAGCAGGAGTAGAATTCGGAAAAACCGCCTCCAGTTGATCAAACTTCTCTGCTAGCCAGAATGGGAAGTCATCGTTGTCAACAGGACGCGCACCAAAAACCGAATTTACCATCACTGGATTGAGACGCATTCCGCCTCGTTCCAGGGGAGCGGCCGCACCCCCCTGGGGACCACCAGGAAGATGTCGACCGATGTATTGCACTAAAGCACGAATCACGGAAATGGAAACTACATGTAGCCTGCGAATTTCTGCCAGGGTACAAGCCCCGTGATTCGGGTGCGGGGTAAAGCCACCCAACGCAGGCCAATTAGTACCTGGAATTGAGAGTGGACCTAACCTCGCACGGGACAAAGAGTGGGGGAGGGCGCCATCAAACCAAACTCGATGCTGCCAATGATCAATAGGTATTTCCAATGCCCTGTATGGCGTATATTCAGCCGGGACATCCGAGGCGGTGTAGGAGTGGAACAAACCAGAATTAGCGTCCACAGCCGGAAACGTAACCCAAGAGTAAAACAACTCGTAAGGAAACGCCGGATCTGCACTTACCACGAAAATCACAGCCATCCCATCTACTGGGACTTGGTACGCCTGAAGATGGTTGCGTACCGCTACGCGACTATGCTGTGCAATAGCCACCGCTGCCGCCATCACAGATTTGGAAACAAGAAAACACAAAGAATACTTTGTAGCACAACTGGGTAGTAATTCAAAGAAACCGTTTAAGTAAGAATCAAGCTTGAATAAAGACCTATTTCAAAAAATAGGTAGGTTTCACCAACACCCCGTATTCCGGAAACGGACGTGAAGGGGTTAAGGCATGAACGATAAACTACTCGAGTGTCATGATATAAGACCACCGAAACCGTTGGGCGCCATGTTGCAGGGTTTCTGTACTCACACAGAACTGTGCACAGAGGAGTGGAACCTTGGCAAATTAGGGTGTCCCAAAACTTACCTTAGCAACCAACTCACCCCTTACCGAGCTAGCTACAGTGTCTCATTGGACATATCAAACACCCAATGTTTAGACAAACCAGAACATGAACTTACAGTACCTCAGGGTACGTGGGACTCATGAACACTCTTTCGTTATATTATCATTACAAACCAGAACATGGAGTAAAGAAGACACATGTGCATTTGAAATGTTTATTTACTAATGCCGTCTTCTCAGGCGCAGTATCTTAGATAATACAAGTATACTTATTATCAGTAGCAAAATTATCAGCATAGTTACTAAGACATAAAAAGCGAATGGTGACAGCATGTTAACATGCTGTAATGAATAAGAGTTAACAACACTTATATCTCACCCTCCCTAACACATATATTATATTATTAGCTAAGAAGGTCTCTTTGGGTTGTTTTAGGGCGGGCCCATACCTTAGTGTCCTAGCATGAAGGAATCACATCAGCATACACCAGCTCTCTCTGCATGTGCACCGCATCAAGTGTGTTAACGATTCTCGTGCAAAGCAATATCAATCCCGCCTCAAGCCCAAGTTGGCAAAGGCTGCACTTGTGTTATGACTATGAAAGCGTGAAGATCAGACCTCATAACAATTCCATATCGTGTTGCTCCTGAAACTTCAGCACTCTCCGTGCAGACATGGTTTATTAAACAAGACTGATATCAGAGCAATAACATATTATTCTCACATACACCACGGCAAACCACTAGGTTGAAAACTAAGTCAACAATTAAGGGTCGTGTGCAGAAGTTGCAAGAAAGGAAAAATGGCGTTTAAATCTCAAATGTACCCATGCCAACTTAACACGATATAAGGATATATAGGAGCTATACAACAGCAGCTACATGGTTTACCATACACACTTTCACTAAACACTACTGTGTAGATGTGCAAGCAAAGCAGCAAGCTGCTGTAGGACAGGCTGTCCTTAAAACTCTTTTCTGAACTGCTGCAGCTGGTACAGGTGACCACCGCTAGAGGAGATTCTGCTATACAGTCTATGCAAAGATATGAATTCAGCAGCCCACATGCCTCGAACGGAATATGCTACTTACCAGTATGCATCTGTTCTTGGCATGTAGGGCTGCTGACATTCATATCGCCCACCCTCCTCCCCGGTGCCTGTCACAGCTGCAGTACTTTTCTACATACATTTACATGGACATCTCTTACTTTTCTATACTCCATCTTTGCCACTATGGCGAAAAACAATCTGAGGATGGAGAAGATGCCCGTGCGCACTGTAGTCCAGGGGAGGAGTCACCTATCTCGTGATACTTCGAAGACTCTTCCAGGACATCAAGGTGCAATCATCCGGACCCAACACTAGGCGGCGATCTACGCAAAGATATGAGTGTCAGCAGTCCTACATGCCAAGAACAGATGCATACTGGTAAGTAGCATATTCCTTACATTGAACATACTTTAACCTATCCCGATGCAATATGGCACCAGTTACTAACCAGAGTTTCTGCTGGAGTGGGCCATGCGGCCAGCCCACTCCAGCAGAAAGATCTATCCAAAGAAACAGGCTGCCACAGGGAACGCAGAGTAATGTTCACACCGATACCTCTGTGCCGTACTGGCAAACGAGGGGTTGGGCCTATACCATTACTTCGACGTGACAAGCTTGAAAACAATGTTACGTTTCACTCTCCCACATTGCCATTGTGCAGGATATATATTACAATAAGTTCTTATCTATCCACAGGAGCCATTGTTTCCTTTAATATACGTTTCACTCTCCAGCCGAGCCCCCGCACGGGTCACAGCAGAAAGGGTCGAGGGTTCACACACCAGAGGGTCACAAGAAATAGAGCGGGTAAACCAACTGCCTGACAGGAAATTTTGCTGTTAATCCGGCGGCGGATAACTAACTTTGTCTGCTTTTCAATGCGCCTTGACAAACCGCACAGACTTCCAGAGATTTACTCAGCTTCTCAACAAACTGCCCGGTAAATAGCAAAACTGCTACTGTTTGAGCAGCTGCCTGTTAAGCTGTGTGTCTATCTATATAGGTGTGTGCGCGCAAGAGGCGCCCGGCTCCCCTGAGTGGTAGTGCGGCCTCACAGATTAGGTTTAGGGCTTCAGCAGGGTTTAACAAATTTGTGGCCTTACATAATTTTCCCCACAGATTCAGCAACGCCTGCAGCGCTGTCAAAATAACTTTATTTACAAGAGTAAATTGTAGTGTAGCTCCTATCTTCCCAATAGGCTCTGCGCATTGGAATAGTACCTACAGCAGTAAAGGCCTAGGCCAGACGTTAACTAGGTCTACTACTGTCGATACTAGACTTAATTTTTGGGTTTGCCAGCTAAGCTCAGAGTTCGCTAGAAACTTTCTCGAATGTTCAAGGAAGGATTAACTTCCCTGATTAGACAAGAAGGGATTTAGTTTCTGACAACCATAGAACATGACAACTTTGCTCTCCCCTAATCAAGAGTCAATCTCAAGAGTCGTGTGAGCACAAGGCAATTATTTTACTCAGTCAGTACGTGCATTCTTAGTCTCATCAGAATGTAGAGAAAAAGAAGAGACGGGCGTGTTCAATAAAAGATGTTATTTATTGATCAGTCTCTTTTCTCGTACAAGAGAAATGGATCGATATTATTGCAATACTTATAGTTAAGTAAAGTGCATACATTAAAAGCAATAGTATAAAATAATACTGTAAAAACATTGATATGGTTTCTGAGCCATATGATGTTTAAAATGATTAAAATATATTTACATACACATATACATTTGACTAAACGTACTCAACTGGTGTTTCTAAATACGCCTACCCCGTGTACCTGACCTAAGTCTAATACGTGGGCGGGAATAGAAAGTTACAGTTTAAGTTAAGTTTGTTTTTGCCAAGTGAATAACTAAAGAATTCTCTGTGAGGGGTTATTCAGTTCTGTACCTGGAATTTAGGATGAATGAGGAATGGTATCTCTTTCTCTGCTCTCGATATTCCAGGCTGCCTGCGAGGGCTGCCCAGAAGCGCCGGTGCTGGGTCTCTCGGCTTGAGATAGCAGCGCGTCTCTCAGCGCGTCAGGAAGGCGGGGCTGCTGCCAGCGGGGTCTGCTTCTGCTCTCGGCTTCGGCAAGTATGGCTGCTCCGTCTTGTCACCACGCGTGTGTTTGCATAGGGCAAGGTCGGCAATATTTATACCTTAAAGGTGCCGAGATTGACGTAAGGATGGACATAGGTACGTCAATAAAGATGTCATACGACTTGCTCGTTAGCACATTCTTTTGCAAAAGTTCTCTGTGAAATCAAAACAATGGCCGCACGGATTATCCAGGTTGTCATAGGTTTGATTTGTTATGAGAACGTCGTATGCCTTATCAGGGGCTGGAGGAATGTCGCTTGTCTAATTAGATCTCAAGCGTTATGACCTAATCAGATAACACGTTCCTGTGCCGTAGTGTGACTGCGTCAGATAACGGTATCTGCATCATGGGGGTTTTCTTGCCTCATGGGCTGACTGTTAGTTAACTTGATAGTTAGTTTAACCAGAATAGGGTCAGGAATAGGGGGACTGATTCAGAACCTATAGAAATACACGACACCCACTCCACGCTAACTATGGTCATATCTACTAATCTATGCATAGTATAACATAGTACAACATACTATAGAGTATAGTGTATACCTTACCACCCCAAAATACATAAATGCATTTCGAAATTTTCAAATATACTGAAAAATTGCAGTCATATATATTGTATGCACTTAAGCTATGAATTAAATGCAAAAGTAAACACGCATTGTTATGCATTATTGCTTTTTGGTATATGAGAAATACACATGAAATGGCTCTTAATATGGCTATACAGAAAGGAAGTTCGAGACCATTTCATCACATAATAAAATATTTGTGAACCTACCAGCGGGCAGCTAAAGTCTATAAAGTATCTAAAAATAGAAATCTTATTTCTCTAGGAATAGTTTCTTACTTTAAGCAGAAGATCAGTGTCCCGGAAAAAAATATGTAGAAAAATATTTTAAGGGGCATGCTGAAAAAATTGCTGTCCGTGAACTGGATTGTAATTGTTCATGTGACTTTATTTTTAAAGTTGAAGGCCGAATTCAGGGAACGCCGTGTGCGAGTTTACTCAAAAGTCTCTATTTCTGTTCCGGAGAGAACATCATATCATTCAGGCTTTCGAAAAAACTGTCAACAGCTTCATGGGAAAGTTCCACTAAGTCGGAAATAGGGGTAACCATGCATTCATGCGCATGATTGTCTCCATTGACATTCTGATTTGCATTGCTGACAGAAGGTCGTACCTGTTCAATGTTGCTTTCATCTTGAACTTCACTACTCTTCAATCGTAGTGGTGAAGATTCCAGGAATGCCGTCATCAGGATTGGCAGCCTTTGAGGGCAGCACAAAGCGTGAACCTTGGTAGGAACCAACAGTGTATCTGCATCCACTGGCGCATCCGATTGTAGCGTCAGACAGGTGTCTAACACGCATTCTTCTCCGCATAGCAGACACCTTAGTACAGGTAAAACACACCTTTGCCACATTGGTCGAAATGATAGAAACCAAGTCATGTTTAGGTCTCTAAGCCGGGAAAGTCCCAGGATTTTTGATATCCGGTCCCGGTATCCAATGGCTAGGATCGTATCTTCCATTGTCGCGAGAGTTTGATCTGTGACATGGGTTGCCATAACGAAAAATAAGGACTAGGAATAGGATTCCTGCAATTAGTCCCAGGATCAGGGGAAGTCCGCCAAAAATCGAATGGACGAAATCTGGAAAAATACCCAGTATGGCTTTGAATGGTGTTAATGCCATCGAAAATACTGTCTTAAATACCTTTGAGACCCCAGTGGTATCAGAAATATTTAAGATTTCGCTCAGGATTTCCGCGAAATGTACGGGGGAATTAGTTGATAATAATGTATGTATCTCTGCAGTCGTCCTTGCGACTTGTAGATCATACGTTTCTTTTGATGACGTGAGCCTTGTAGGCGTCTGAAGAAGCACTGTTTTCATTCTGCTTAAAGTGTCTATTGGAATAGAAGTAATTTTCAAACTGGGCCATGCCCTTGCCTCCCTGTCTGGAAAGGAGCTGGGGAACAAAGAACGTCCACAGCACTTGACCTTCGCTGTTGTAGTTACTAGATAAGGAGTCCCGGGCATAAGACTGCAACATCTGCGGTCTACAATAAGAATGTAAGAATGTAACTCCCATTATAGAGTCTTTGAAAGAATGGTTCTATTTCTGTTACAGGTGCGCCTTGCTGGTGACATGAAAGGTTGTATGAATTCCCTTCACAGGCTCCATGCAAACTAATTCCGTTACACAGAAGCGTGCCGCTTAGTGACATAGCACAATTGTTGCCACTAAGAAACACTTTCTGTCCTTTATTACTGACACATGCATGTGAATAGGGCAGGTTCCAAGTTGTTTTAAGGTACCCCTTTCCCAATTTCTCGTACATGCCAGCCTGTATATATTTTTGGCAGTATTGAAACCTGAAGGTTGAGATTGGAATATTTATGATTCCGTGTATTATCCATTCACTGACAGGTCGTTCTGACATTGTCATTGGTAATCTTTCTAGTTTTTCAATGCTCAAGATTGTATAATCAGCACCCTTTTGCGCCATACCGATTTGTCTATCAGTAAGGTTAAAGATTTGGAATAGTGACGTTGTGTTGATTAAACGCCAAGGCACATAGCCTGAACGCAGATTTTGTAACGTCCAGCCAAGCTGTACAATGGAACGCAATTGTGACTGACCATGTTGTAATAACAGTAAGTCTTGCGATAATATATCGATTGCTGAAGACACAATGCTGTCCAATGAAAAAATTCTGGAGGACAGAGTCATTAACCCATTGTCCACTACAGAAAGTGATTTTTCCAAATTAATACGGTCAATTTCCCGTATTCTTTCTGCTGTCTCAATTTGAGTAACCTTCCAGGCCTCATTGTATGCTGCATATACAGAGGCTGCTATGAAACGCTTTTGACGCTGTTTGCGTGGTCCCAGTATGAAATCACGCAAGTCAGCACCATCAGTAAGTAAAGTTAGGTGTTGCTTAATTTCAGGCAGTGTGGAAGTCTGTAGCCATTGAAGGCATAATTTGCCCACACTGTAGGTTGTTATTATCCCTGGGTGATGTCTTTGGGGATATCTAGGGTCTGGCCTGGTCATTTTGAAACCCTGTGTTTTATTCAGGAATCTATCTTGACAGTTATTTGTATCTGTGGGCCAGATCAACCATTGTTTCCAATCAGGATGTGTTCTGTTTTGGTTAAGTATATGGTTTACGTCTATTCCTTCATCTGTATCAGAGTTATTGCTAAACATTGTTGGCTTTGGAATAGACGGGTTATTTAAATCTTTGATTTTGGCTAAGCCAAGACAGGTGGTTTGTTGAACAGTGTCATTTAAAAATATCATTTGTTCTGGGATCATGCAGGCTCTAAACAAAGCTTCTAAACCCTGTACTTGCCATTCTTTTGTACCCCAAACACTTTTCAAATCAACATTTTTGTCCCAATAATCAAATCCAAAAGTATTCATTTTTTCAAAGAATGAATCTGAATATATCAATTTTGTGTTGGTTATCATGGTTTTCATCCCTGTCTTGTTTGACAATTTGTAATAAAATGTTTCAGCATTAGTTATGTTAAAACCTGAAAAATATGAATATTTGTCATAAACGGTTCTAGAGCTCCCTTTTGGAGGTGTAGCACAATGTTCCCATTGATTATAATTTAAAACATTTCTAGGTTGTGCAGATTTATGCAAGAAATGGTTACCATAATGGTTATAGCAATACATACTATCATAATTTGTAGAACCTTGCAAATAATCATGTTTTGTAAATTTAGCAGACATTACTAAGTCAGACATCATATTGTTAATACTTTCAAAGTCCCAATCATCAGCAAATGAGTTTGGTTTTGCAAAGTCACTCAAGGAGATCTTGATTTGGTGTGGATATTTCAGGATCTCGACCGGACCATAAATTTCATAGTCAGTGTTGTCCCAGGCTACCCCACCAGGTATCGGATTGGCTGTGAAGTTGGCTGAAGAAAGTTCTGGAGAAAGTTCTCTTTTCTCGACGTGTGAAGATGTGTGTGGTTTGAGGACCAAGTTGATGTTCTGACTTGCTGTGTCCATTTTAGCATATTTTCCCTCAATGAAGCGTCCCAAAGTAAATACCATGATGAGCCAAAGTATGAGGATAAATTCACCAAAACCCACCCAAAATTCAATCCATGGAGAAACCAGATATGTTTCTTTCAGTTGTTTCAAAAGTTCCTTAGCTTTGTCTTTAAAGGATTTTGATGATGGCTGTGTCTTCGGTTCACTGAAGCCTTCAGAGGAATCATCGAAGTTGATGAAGTAACCAGATGCAGTTCTGTCAATTGTTCCAATTGGTTCAGGATTTTTGTTTTTTGCATTGTCACTTGGTACTTCAGTATAGATTGGTGTGTCTCTGCTAAATGTTTTTATTTGGGTTTTCAAAGGTCTTAGTTCTATTGCATTGTTGCATAGTCCTTGTTGTTCTTCTGTAGGCGTTTCGAATGTGATGAGCCTCTTTGATAGGACCTCTGTACTGGTAGCAAACCTTGGTGTTCTGCTACTTATTGGGAGTCCACTTGGCCTACTGTTTGTTATCGGCCACATGTTGTGGTTTTACCAGGTCGATGGATACAACTCGGTTCTCCTTTTTTCCAGCAAGTGGCGGTAGTACAACTGATCTTGTCCAGTTGACAGACAAGACAGGAACTGCTTTTCTGTAAGAAGGCCCAAATTCCTTCTTTACCGCGATCTTCTCCCTGACTAGATCCCCGACTTTTGGAATCCAGACAGGTCTTGCTGGGACAGGTGGTGATTCTTCAGTGGTTGTTGGCTGTTGTTTCAACTGTATGTTGCTCAGGTCTTTTCTTGTTTTGTTTAAGTCCTGCAAAATAGCCAAACGGTCTTTGACATCAAAGGTTTTTTCTATTACCACTGAAGTCTGACTATCAAGGTCAGAGATCAACATCCTAGTTCCGAATAATAATTCGTACGGACTGAATCCCTTCAGAGAATTTCTTGGCAAGTTATTTAGACTACGTTGGACACTTATTAGATGTTTGACCCACCCAGCTCCCGAACCTAATATCCTTTCTATTATAGATTGCTTTCTGCCCTGGTTTTTTCTTTACTCCATCCCATACCCTCAGGAAGGAAGTGAGAAGATTCCCGCTGGGCTGTGCTCATTTGGCCATGTTTCCCCCCCCCAGGCTGGTTTGCCTGAGTGAAAGAAATGGTCGAACGTAGCATGCTCTTAGCGTATATGCCATTTAGACTCGCAAATCTTGTATAACAGTCCGGACGTCAGCCGTGTGCTGGTGATCTACATTATAAGTGGAAACTAGCCTGTATATGTTAATCGCAAGCCATTCTTTTTGCTGGTAATATTATCTGCCTTGATTCGACGAGGTATTAAACTGCTTCTCTCCCCACTGCGATCTCTGTTGCAGTTTGGGCAGTTTTTTACAAACATGGTGTAGTGCAGGCTCATGCCTGGCCACCAGTACCGTGATTGTAATTCTTCCAGAGAATCTTTTAATTTAAGGTGTCTGTGACCCTCGCCCATGTGTGCGTCTGCGATTAACAAGTTTCTCCTGTCCATGTTTGGAATCACTCTATCCCCCACTCCAGGGATTCGAGCAAAAGGGACGGAGTTTGCATCGATTATGTATGTATAATTGAGTGGATAGTTGATCGGTAGTGCTGAGCAGTCGCCGTTTGATGACGTTTTCACTGCCAGCAATGTTTCACCGTCAATGTATTTTAATGTACGCTTTTTTCGATCTACGGGAGCCGATTTAGTGGCTGCCGCTGCGGCTGCTTCAGCCAATGAATTCCCTACAACGTGAACGCCATCACGCTGATGACTCAGTGAGTGTGTCACGTGAGTCTTTGGTAGTTCTTTTTTCAAAAGAGCTACTTGTTCCCAGAGCAGTTTCTGCTTTATTGGTGCATCTGTGTCATCTTTGTAACCGTTCTGAATCCATGTCTGCAAATCCTTGTTATATGCTTTGACGCAGTAATATGAATCTGACACTATAAGTGTCGGGAATTCGCGATCCGCATTATCTAGCGCCATTTTCAATGCGATTATTTCAGTTTGTTTTTCTGAATTAGTTTCTACTGAGTGTGATTTTGTTAATAGAGGTCTTAGTTTACCTCCGCGACACACTTCTTTTGTAATCTCACATGTGGGATTGTATGCATGTTCTCCCCAAACGGAGGGTTGAGCATGTCCGTCTGTGTAGATTACACAGGCGTAATGTCGTAGAGGCAGAATGTCGATTGGCAGAGGATACGTCTTTTCATATTTTAGATTTTTCAATTCTTCTAGTTCTGGATCAAAGTAGTAGTATACTTTGTCCGTTGTGATTGAATTCACCCATTGTATCCATTCCGGATTCAATGTTGTTGTTGGTAAATTACACGGTGTTGTTAGTGCCTCAAAGGCTGATTCTGCTGTTCTGACTGTGATATGTCTACCGTCAGCTATGTCTTTTTCTCTAGCTATTGCGGTTTGAACTGCACGAATGATTTTTTCTGTATTACTGAATTTCTGTTCAGCTTCTGTGTACATGTGTGATTTGAATGCAATTGGTACCTTATCTCCCTCATTAGAGGTTAGGTATGTGAATCCGCATCTCCCTGGGATGACTCGGATCACAAGGTTGCGTGTATTATCACGGGTTTCTAATTTTGTTTTAATTAGCATGTCTGTTTGTAAGGACCTCAAAATTTCTGTGTGTGTTTGAGTCCAACTGGATCTTTTAAAGTCTGGTTTAATTAGATCGTAAAGGGGTTTGACCCTTTCTGCGTAATTTGCAATGTAAGTTCTTCCGAAATTTAGGAAGCCTAGAATTGACTGTAGGTTTTTTAGTGTTTTAGGAGCTTGGATTACGGCACATTTCTCTAGGAAATTGTCTGCCAGGCTTTTGCCTTCACTTGATAACTCATATCCTAAGAATAGGACCGTCAGATGGGCAATTCTGGACTTTTTGAAGTTGAATTTGTAACCCTCTGCAGCGAACCCAAGTATTATGGTGTTCACCCTTTTCAAGTGAGTCTCCAAGTCATCATCTGTTAAGTAAATGTCATCGACATAAGATAATGCTTCATCATCATATAGTTGTAGTAATTCTGTTACTCTCGCTGAGAATACCCCCGGGCTGTTCTTGTACCCCTGGGCTAACCGACAGAATTGTTTTTGAGTGCCATTTACTGAGAATGCAGTTAAAGATCTGCTCTCTGGTGCTATGTTTTGACAAAAGAATCCATTGGAGATGTCCAAGGTTGTTTTGTATTTTTTGCGCACTATGTTATTCATTAGTGCAGCACTGTGTGAGTTTTGCACTGCAAAGGTTTTGCAACATGTGTTAAGGTGTCGGTAATCCAAAACTAGACGGTACGAATTGTCTGGTTTGGAGACCGGAAACAAAGGATTGTTCATTTGTGAGGTGCAAGTTTCAATCACCCCCTGGTATTCTAGCTGATCTAGTATTTCATTTACTTGTTTTTTAGCTTCTTGCTTAATTGGATACTGCCTTTGTGCAGTTGGTTGTGATTTTAACTGGATTTTGTGAGGAGGAGAATCCTCATCCCATCCTACATGATTTTTATATAAAGCAGGTGCTAAGGCCACTGCCCACTTTCTAGCAAGTGTGTATTTTTTATGAATCGGTATTTGATTCGAGAAGGCAGGCATAATTACTTCTTCGCCATGAGGGCACTCCCTGACAAACTCTGGTGGCCAGTCTTTTTCAGCTAGAAGGATGTCATAGCCTTTGGAGAGGTTATCCCAAAATAGTCCCCTTATTTTCCTAGTCTTATCTCCCTCTATACGTAATGTTATCTCGTATATCTTGTGGGGCTTGCTAACTCTGGTGTCTGCAGTTTCCACTTGAAGGTATTCATTCGTGTCCACTGTCTCCAGATGATTCATAAGGACTTTGCGAGCTATGCTCACCTCTGCTGCGCTGTCTAGCATTGTCTGAGCCCATTCTCCGTTTTTCAGTTGTGTCCTCAGTATTCTCGGCATTTTTAACTACCTTGATACTGGCTACCTTCTTTTTTGGAAATTGTAATTTCTTTTTAAGTTGAGCAGGTTCCTTGTCTTTGGACTTGGCGTGCTCTTCTGATCGTCCTCTTCTTTCCGATTTCTGCGAGGAAGTCTGAAAAGATTGAGAGGGACGTGTATCAATGTCTTGATATCTATCAGGTTTTTTAATATTATCCCTATTTCTAAGGTTATATCTATTCCCAGAGGGGTCACTCTGCGGTGACCTCTGTCTTTGGTTTGGAGATTTCTCTCTTCGCCTAGGAGACCTTCCTCTGGACTGGAATTTCTTTTCTTTAGGATTGGATTGTTTGTTTCCATCCCAGTTCTTTTTTGGTGAATTATTATTATTAAAAAATATTTTTTCTGGACTTGTAGTCAGTTGCGGTTTTACTGGTATTCCACCTAGACTATCTCTGCCTAGTTCCTCATAGGATTTTTCTATGATTCTGGCTATTTCAGCTGGTTGGTCTGCTATATCTGTCTCTTTTAACCTCTGGCGGATCGCCACGTTTGCTGCTTCACCTTTTATGTTGGCTAGTAATATAGCCGAAACCTGTTTGAAGTCTTTTAGTAATTTCATACCAAGAGTTAAAGCAGGTTCTGGACCGTATTCATCTTGAATTTGTTTTAGCACATCTGGTATCACCGAAATGGATGGGACACCGTGCGTTTTTGTGTAGATGGAAGCAAAGACTGTACCCCAAGTGTCACAGTCCTCAATGTGTGGTGCGATTCCCATTGGGAGACATATAGTCAGAATCCTGTGTTTTTCCAGCGGGGTGGTGTCAGGAAACACCGCCTCTATTTGCGTGATTTTCTGTGCCAACCAGAATGGTATTTGTTCCCGTTTAGCTGGAACTTTACCTAGGCAGGATTGGATGTTCTGTGGTGTAATTTTATTTGTGTTCCCCTGGTGAGGGGTCAGCTGTGGAAGTTTAATCGCTGGCTGAATTGTTGAAGTCCGCATTACATACTGAACTAATTGTCTATGAATTTTTAGTACTTGTTTTAGCTGTATTAATAGCTCTGCTGCAGGCATTCTTTCGATGTCTGGATGTGGTGTGTATCCGGCTAAGACCGGCCACGTTGCTCCTGGTCTTCCTAAAGGACCGAGCCTTGTAATGTGATTGTTATGTATTAGGGCGCCATCAAATAAGAGCAAATGCTCTTGGAATTTGAGTGGTACTTCCACCTCCTCGAAAGGAGTGTAAATGTCGGGTGGAACCTCTATTTTGTAATAGTGGAAGTACTTTGTTACAGCATTTGCTGCTGGAAAATGTATCCATGTATAGTATACCTCTGTCTGCCGATATTCATGTGCCTCAATTACGAATATAACTGTGCCACCTCTAGGTGTCAGTCCATTTTCTATAAGTTTTAAGGTTATAGATCTTCTTTTGCTGACCGGAATGAGTATTATATCCGCGTCTGCATCCTTTAGTGCAGTATCTGCTGCTGCTATTTCAGCTGCTAATCTAACTGCCTCTCTTTCTTCATCACTGTCTCCCATTTTACAGACAGGATGATATTATGTCTATTTGCAGATCAGGTTTCTTTATGGAACAAAGATTAGATGCACAATATTATGGAACTGTTTTTATCCTTCAACGTTGACTTGACCAAGAACCATACATAGGAGTTCCCTCCTGCGAGGTTTTGGAGGATATAACCTTTCACCCACTCCAGACGTCTTTGGAGTATTTGGGAAAAGGGGTCTGAGTGAGAGAGCACGACTGAGTTACTCTAAATGTCTTACGTTAGTTTTATCGCCCTTTCCAAACGCGTTGGGCGCCATGTAGTGTAGCTCCTATCTTCCCAATAGGCTCTGCGCATTGGAATAGTACCTACAGCAGTAAAGGCCTAGGCCAGACGTTAACTAGGTCTACTACTGTCGATACTAGACTTAATTTTTGGGTTTGCCAGCTAAGCTCAGAGTTCGCTAAAAACTTTCTCGAATGTTCAAGGAAGGATTAACTTCCCTGATTAGACAAGAAGGGATTTAGTTTCTGACAACCATAGAACATGACAACTTTGCTCTCCCCTAATCAAGAGTCAATCTCAAGAGTCGTGTGAGCACAAGGCAATTATTTTACTCAGTCAGTACGTGCATTCTTAGTCTCATCAGAATGTAGAGAAAAGGAAGAGACGGGCGTGTTCAATAAAAGATGTTATTTATTGATCAGTCTCTTTTCTCGTACAAGAGAAATGGATCGATATTATTGCAATACTTATAGTTAAGTAAAGTGCATACATTAAAAGCAATAGTATAAAATAATACTGTAAAAACATTGATATGGTTTCTGAGCCATATGATGTTTAAAATGATTAAAATATATTTACATACACATATACATTTGACTAAACGTACTCAACTGGTGTTTCTAAATACGCCTACCCCGTGTACCTGACCTAAGTCTAATGCGTGGGCGGGAATAGAAAGTTACAGTTTAAGTGAAGTTTGTTTTTGCCAAGTGAATAACTAAAGAATTCTCTGTGAGGGGTTATTCAGTTCTGTACCTTGAATTTAGGATGAATGAGGAATGGTATCTCTTTCTCTGCTCTCGATATTCCAGGCTGCCTGCGAGGGCTGCCCAGAAGCGCCGGTGCTGGGTCTCTCGGCTTGAGATAGCAGCGCGTCTCTCAGCGCGTCAGGAAGGCGGGGCTGCTGCCAGCGGGGTCTGCTTCTGCTCTCGGCTTCGGCAAGTATGGCTGCTCCGTCTTGTCACCACGCGTGTGTTTGCATAGGGCAAGGTCGGCAATATTTATACCTTAAAGGTGCCGAGATTGACGTAAGGATGGACATAGGTACGTCAATAAAGATGTCATACGACTTGCTCGTTAGCACATTCTTTTGCAAAAGTTCTCTGTGAAATCAAAACAATGGCCGCACGGATTATCCAGGTTGTCATAGGTTTGATTTGTTATGAGAACGTCGTATGCCTTATCAGGGGCTGGAGGAATGTCGCTTGTCTAATTAGATCTCAAGCGTTATGACCTAATCAGATAACACGTTCCTGTGCCGTAGTGTGACTGCGTCAGATAACGGTATCTGCATCATGGGGGATTTCTTGCCTCATGGGCTGACTGTTAGTTAACTTGATAGTTAGTTTAACCAGAATAGGGTCAGGAATAGGGGGACTGATTCAGAACCTATAGAAATACACGACAAAATGACCTCCCACCAAAATACCGTCAACATTTCAAGGTAGGGAAAGGAAAGGGCCCGCTGCAGCCTGTAGAAGGGGTGTGGGGAAGAGAGAGCGAGTGGGACTGGGGGTGAATGAGCGATGTGTGGAAATGAAATGCCAACCTCCCCCAAAGTAAGCCAATCTCCTACCTTTTAGTGGGCTATTCTGTGTGAACGGCTCCATTCTTTTGGACTTTGCCCGTCTGACATAAGCAATTAGAACTAACATCACCACCAATTCAGAACAAGTAAGTACAAACTTGCGCTCGGTGAAAAAAAAAAAAACAAGCACAAGCGCAGTGGAAAAAAAACCAAGCACAAGCGCATGCTACTGTTTGAGCAGCTGCCTGTTAAACTGTGTGTCTATCTATATAGGTGTGTGTGCGCAAGAGGCGCCCGGCTCCCCTGAGTGGTAGTGCGGCCTCACAGATTAGGTTTAGGGCTTCAGCAGGGTTTGACAAATTAATCAGAGAAAGCTGAGCCGACACTGAGGCTCGAACCTTGTTCCCCAGCTCCAAAGTCAGCAGCTCTGGCCATAATGCCACAACCTCTGATTAGCCTGCTGATAATAGTTTTGCACTACTGCTCTGCCTCACTGTACGCCTCGGGATACCGTGCTCCCAATCTGAGCACTGAACCACATGTGGCCTACTGCAGGGAACTCCAAAATGTTCTGTTCTTACAGACTCATTTAACAGTCTCTATTTTGAGCTCTGAACTTTTTCCCCACTATTTCCCTCACAACTGCCTGCTCCGGACCTCACATAGCTGAACTGCCATTACTATACCCCCTAAAGCTCTACCCCACTGGAGCCCTTTGAACTACTGCTCTGAACGCTGCTTTAGCTGATCGTGAGGCCAGCTCATGTTAAACATTAACCCCATGGATGCTCAGCATATTCCCCTCCTGTGCTGAGATTTGTTGATTCCCATGTTTCATGACGAGCTGGGCTCGTCATGAGCGTGCGAGGAGGCTACTTCATGACGAGCCCAGCTCGTCATGAGCGTGGAAGGGGTTAACAAGACCTATGGTATCTCCATCACTCACCCGAACTGAGAGCCGCTCTGGAGAACATGTCTGCAAGTCTCCGTAGTTCCGCTGTCACCACCGGCCGCACTAACACTTCTCTGTGTCCTTAGTGTCCCTGAGAAAGCCGGCCAAGGGGAGACAAGTTGGCTGCTGTCTAAATCAATGGACATAGACAAAGGACGATCCCGCTAAAAGCATGTGCGCTGCGTAGGACAAGACCTAAAAAGGAAAAATAAGCACAGGGTCTGAAGCTACCAAAGATAACTCCCGGGTGCCAGGGCGTGGGGGGGTTGTACAATTTGATATTTAGGAGAGGGGGCACATGGACTTCCTCCCTGAGCCTCTAGGGGGGCCCTGGGTTTGACATCAGTATAAAAGGGGCTCTCCAAGCGTGTTAAATCCGGCGGACTCATTCCTCAGGACCAACATTGACCCTCTCCCATGGGATGTGGGACCAGCTAGTAAGTACAAGGGGAGGAGGGGTGAACGATTCCCCCCCTCCTCCTACCCGAGCCTTGAAATGCCCCAGGGACCCCCCACCCCCTCTGGAGCAGAATTAAAGCAGCTGTTTAAAGAATGAAATGGTGCCTCTCTTCTGCTTGTTTTTCTAGCTGTACACAGTGACAAGCAAAAAGGACATATTTATGGCAACATTTGTGTTTTTTGCACTTATTAAGTAGTTGTATAAAAGTTAGATTCTCTCTGCAATTTTCTACACATTTCGAGCTGCTGTGCCTTTTTTAAATTAATTGTATTAAACCGATTCTAATATTTTGTTTGCCAGAAATACCTAACAGCTTTTCATCAGTGATGCCCTCAGTAATGCCATTGACATGTCAAGAGATGTATTATGTGACGCCATAAGCAATGCATGTAGTGGCTACAAGTTATAGTTTGCTCAGTAAATGTAATTTAAAATGCTATTTTTAGCTGCCATTTTCACTATATATGTATACATATATAACTCAACAAATCATGACTGATGAAGGCATCAACATATCGAAGACCATCAAAAGCCCCTTCAAACTTCAGTCTACTTTTACACCCATGATGCCAAGAGATTCGATCGACGCATTCAATGAGGTGGTAGTAGAGGAATTGAAAGTTCTCCACCATATAACAGCACGAAGGCAAAACAAATACAAGCATCATAACAATCAATATTTCGCCTTAATACATAAACTACAAAAGAACAGCCAAGTAGTAACCAATAAATCAGATAAAGGCGGTAATATTGTTTTATTACCTAGAGCACAATATCTCGAGGAAGCACACAGACAGCTCAACAATCACATTTGCTACAAAAAAATCCAACACACAAGAGGTAATGAAAGTCAAGAAAGAGCATGAAACACAATTTAAGTAAATTCAAACAAGAAGGGTTTATGACGAAAGAAGAATTTCCACAATTTATAAATGAATCCCCAGTAATGTCTGTATTGTATTTTATACCCAAAATACATAAGCCCACCACACCAGTACCAGGGCACCCTATTATCTCAGCTCGTAACATTCTGTGTGAAAACATTTCCGAATAAGTTGACTATTTCTTACAAGATTTTGTGATCAAATTGCCATCGTATTTGAAGGGCACTGGAGATTTTCTACAAAATCTGACTGGGATCATAGCTGCCAAGGTTTCAGATTGCATTTGTGTGACATTTTCATAATGTCACTGTAATTATGAGTGACATTCAAGAACTATGAGTGACACTTTCTCGCGAACAAAAATCAAGTAGTGAAGACAAGTGTAACTTGTATTACAGAAATTACACCCATTTGAGGAACGACAGAACTCTAATACGATCTTAAAACTACTTTAAAGCATCAAAAACCGAGGCCGCCAAGAGCTTTCTCATGCACCACTACATTTACAAATATGTTTGCGGCAGTTGCTTCTCCACAACTGTGGAGAAACATAAAAATGGAAAGCTAGCAGAAACAGAGGAGAGGATGAAAGTACACCTCAAGAATCCAAGATGAACTGTAGCTCACAAACTGGCCTGGAAACGTGTTTACATATTTATAGTTTTCGTAAGATCATTGTGGGCACATTATGCAAATGGGGAAATGATTATTCTCCCCTGCATTGCATATACATTCTGGGATACTGTCGGGCTGAGTGTATCGGGCGAGTCGATGTCAGGAGAGAGGCGAGGCTAATGACTTGGTCAGTGTACTGAGGGCAGGGGTAGGAGCAGTGACAGAAGAGGGGGTTAGAGAGGGACGGCAGGCCGAGTCAGGGTCACCGCTCATCCATGAGCTACCGAGCCTTTCTAGTGCAGTTCTCCTGATGGACAAGATAGCCACGGGGCCATGTGGCAGTGCACACCGCACACTAAGTTCTTCCGGAGCAAGGCAGCCCGAAAGGGACTGGGGCAGCCTGTGCCAGTGTGGGCGGAGGAGTCCCTTGCAGGGCATGACTAAAAGGCCTCTGTTATTTCACAACCAGGTCTATCTGTCACTATATTTGCGGGCTTCCGTACAGGACAGAATGCTACGCAGAAGTATTTCCCTGGGACATACATGGCTCCAGTCATAATTCATGAAAATCATTCAGAAAAGCAAAGGCATGCTTAAGAACTACTGTTCACCATCACCAATCTTTTTAAAACGAAATTGGCAGTACATTTGCAAAGTAGTTCAGATTATGCTCAAAGTGCACTGAAGAGAGTGCGATCAGTAAACAATGTGGCGGCGGCCTTCGTCACATTAACAAATTAACATACACATGCGCGGCTGGCTGTAGCACTTACTGTTCAACTTGCGAGGCCGTAGCCACGGCAATGAGTTTACCGTGGTGGTGGGCCGGCCGCCTCCTCGGTCGTCCTGGCACTCCCTCGACAATTCACGGCGGGGTGATGGTCTTCATTTAAAATTTACAGCAACCATCAGGCGCAAGTAGCGCTGCCCTAGGCAGCTTTCCAGTCTCACAAACCATACTGCAGCATCGGCGGCAGCACCAGCAGAAGGTGACGTCCTCGTTGCGCGCCTAAAGACCCCTGACCTGGCAACCGGCTGCACTAATTTCTCACTGCCGGCTCCGAAATTGCAACTGCTGCGGCAGCCTTGATTATGATGGCCTACAGCAGAGTGTGGCATAGGCCGGGTCATCCCATGCAATATAATCAACGGCGCTGCCCCATAATTATTGCGGGCGACTTGCAGAAGAATAAACTCCCCGCTCTCGGAGTCAGCAGGATGTGACTGCGGAGCGCTAGCTGGGAACGGACATTACGTAAGGCAGTCTGACGCAATGCTGCGCGGCAGCACGGCCGGAGAGATACACTGTAGCAAAAGGCAGAGCCTGGGACTGGCAGGCGCTTAGCTGGGATTAATGCTTCAAGAAGACCACTGAAGCAGCGCGCCGGCGCAGGCAGACCACAGACGGTCCCTGTAGCCAGCTACACCTGAGACTGCCACTATGCATTATGCGTGACAATGCATTTCGGTGCGGTGATGCGGAGCACCGCACTGAAATGCGTTAGTGTCACGAGTGATGCGTGATGCTTGACAGGACTTTGGGATAGCATGGTCAGGTGACTACAAATTGATGTCGATGTACTTCACTCCCTTGTACACGAGCATACAACATAGGCATGGACTTGGGGCTTGTGAATATTTTTTAAAGGACAGACCAATTCAGTTTTTAAGCACAATGAGTTAATCCTTTTTATGATTGAACGGTGTCTAAAGAACAATTTCTTCATGTTTGATAAATAAATTTTCCAGCAACTGAGGGGTGTGGCCATGGGAGCTAGCTTCTCCCCCAGTTATGCATGTTTACTCGTGGGTTGGTGGGAGGAGCAGGATCTCAGGTCAGTTTACCACAGAGAATGGAATGCCAATATTGTAACATGGCTTCGTTATATAGACAATGTTTTTGTTGTATGGAATGGCACATAAGAAATCTCAAAGACCTTTGTTTCTGCTCTGAATGTAAATTACATGAATCTAGAATTCACTGCCAATATCAGCACCACGGCCATTACATTTCTTGATGTATCTGTGTTTGTAGACAATTAGTCCAAATTACACCGTAAGTCAACAGTGGGTAACTCTACACTACACGCATCAAGCTTCCACCCAAGACACCTAATAGCAAGCATCCCCTATGGTGAAATGATTAGGCTGTACAGGATTTGTAGTCTAGAGAGTGATCTTAGACAATGCCAAACTGAAGCCTTCAATAGATTTAGTTCACTTGGGTATGCAAAACACATCATTATTAAGGCGATCAACAGAGCAAATACTATACCTAGAGAACAGATTTTGACTAGATTTAGGACCCAGGCACAGGGTGAAGAAGTAGTTACTTCTAATACTAGTGAGAGCAGCTTTGCTGATACATGCCTTATCATTACATACAACAAAGAGGAGAGAGCTATTTGATCTATTTTGAACAGGCAATGGGGCATTATTCTGACTGATCCTATTTTAGACCCCATAGTTCCTAAACCGTCAACCATCACCTACCGCCGAGCATATTCCATGAGGGATGCTTTGGTGAAAAGTAGTCCGGAGGTGATTGTCAAAACTAATTGGCTGCAGGGCCGGCTTTAGAGCTGGTGGCGCCCGGTGCGACAATGTTTGTTGGCGCCCCCCAATGCCCACCTCCAACACGGATTTCAACATATCCCTTTAACAGTGCCCAAGTCACCATAACCACTCTCTCTCAAATGTATGTATTGCATTCTCGCTCGGATGCATATATAGCACCACTCACCAGTGTAGGGTGTCGGAGCACTTTGCATCAGACACACATTACACAGACATAATAAATCATAGGTGTGTAACTCAGCATATAGCAAACGTTACATAAGACAGAGTACTCCAAGGTGTAGGATTCACATGTCATCAACACTGGTAGGCAGGATAGTTAAATAGTGCTTGGTCTTGAGTAGCACATATTTAATTTAAAAAGAAACACCATATTTAGGGGTTCACTTTACCAATGAGAATAGATTTCTGCCCAAATGAATCCTTTTTGCAACAGTCATCTTTTCTCAAATCTATACTTTGCAGCCTGTCTGCAGTTCTTTGATAAAAGTTAATAGTTCAGTGCAATTACAAAGTGCATAGAATGTAAGTAGGTTCGTGGTTTACTGCTTTTAAAAGAGGCATCATTTTGTTACTTGCAATTTATAAATTAAAATCCTATTATAGAATTCGAACTTATAAATTACAAGTAACAAAATGATGTCTCTTTTAAAAGCAGTAACCCACTGACCTATTTACGTTCTATGCACGTTGTAATCTGCTCGGTTCTGGTTTTCGGCAACAGGCGTATTAACCCTCTGTGCTACTTAAAGTGACTCAAAACCCCAACTAAACAACACTCCAAATCTTCTGGAAGAACATTAATCACAGGAGTTATTCTGACATGTGTTTGTTGGCTGGAAATTACTGGAGAAACAAACACGGCAGCAGGTGCTTTAATATAATATTAAACGTGCAAATGTGGTGCCCCCCCCCCCCCCCCCCCCGAAAGTCCAAACCCGATGCAGTGGCACCGGTCTCACCGCCCTAGAGCCGACCCTAATTGGCTGTCTGACAGGAAAGGCTTCTACAAATGCAGCACTTGCAGAGCATGTCGTTTTGGCATCAACACTACCCAGGTGACTGCGACTTTCCGTTCTAAACCGATTGAGATCAATCGGAAATACACATGTAGAACGGAATTTGCTGTCTATGTACTTCAAAGCTCCTGTGGCCTCCAGTATGTAGAGAGCACGAAGCTACAGGTACATTTGTGCAATTTACAACACATTAGAGCAATAGTCAACTCCGACCACACGCATCCTGTGGCTCGTCATTTTAAAGAGGTCCACTATAACAACCTTGACCATCTCAGATATTTTGTCATCAATTTCGTTCCTGTATCAAGACGTGGTGGTATTAGTCAATACAAGCGCCCTACTTGGTGATAAAAGAAAGAAAGCAAAACACAGCCTCTATGGCTTATGACAAAGTTTACTCAAAGGTTACAAACATATCAGATCATGTACACCTGAATGAACAACACCCTGTTGTAGGGAGGCAGAGTTGGATTATCCATTCATTGCATTCAGAAGAATTATTGAAATCAGGGGAACTCTTTGCTCCTCAAATTTTAAGTCTATTAGATCAAACAATAATATACATTTTAAAATACAAATGGGATCCTTACCTGCCACTGTAGTTCAGCTTGCAAAGTAAAACTTAAAAAAACAACAACCTTCAGATGTAAAGATACCCCACAACTTCTAAATTGTAAGCTGGATCATTTCCAAAAACACCTATGTCATTTAAATTATCTACTCGCCGTATGAACTTGCTTGTCTAGGAAGCATCATTAAGCCCCTTAAACATTACATTTACGAACCTACATAAAGTGAACAACCCACCCATGGTGGAACCTTACATATAACATACGATTCGAATGAATGAGGGGTTCGAGGGACTATTTAATGACCTGGGCACAGTTTATATCCCCCTTGTAGACTATGGAAAAAACAACGGATAACTGTGGGTCAGAGAAAAGAACAATAACTATGTGTAAGCGGCTATCAAAAGTGTGTATATCGTGAGAACACACACACGAGGACTATCACCCTTTGTGAAAGTATGTCCATCAGTTACGAAATCTGTACCTCCCAGTACATCATTTGGTGTACTCCATAGTAGGTAGTCCTTTTAGTGCCTCCACTGAGGGTAGTTGTTAGGTAACGATGTCTGGTGATTGATGGTTTGGTCGTAACTTGGAGCAGTGTAATAGTGAAAAGTGAAAATTAAATGTGTGTTCATCTAAAATTGGATAATGCAAGCAATATAACTTTATTCTGGTGACAAGCACATCCAATGTTAAAAACGATCAAGTGCAAAAATGAGGTCATATGGTTCAAACAAATAACCACTGACTCAATAGTTTGGTCGACATGTTTCTGCGGACTACTAGAGGTCACACTGTGCCTGCCGCTTCCTCAGGACCCATTCACTATTTTTTGCTACTGCTTTAACGTGATGTACAAAAAATAATATATACAAAAAAGACATACATGAACAGAGATATTACATGTCACCTGTTCATCTCTGGTTTTCTTCCTGGACAGTATCAAAGAGCCCCAGATTATAGCCGCCACATTACAAACACATAGACAAAAGAAAGAACAGTATAGATAACACACCTTCATTAGTATGAGTTACCACATCGCTTTCATTAAGCACTATTCACACATAGGTATAATAACCCTCTACGTGTCACCCATCTTAAACTTGAACATGGGCTCACCTTATTTTTAAGGAGAGAAAGCCTCGCCTCACCTGGCCAACAGCTCAGGAATACGGAGCACCGCTCTGTAGTACAGAGAGAGAAAGTAGAAAAATATATATACACAGATAGTTGTGAACAACCGCCCTAATTACTCCTATAGAGGGGACTCACTGGTACTAGACACCATTTTCTTTAAAAGATAAAAAAAAATGTATTATCAAAGGTAATGTTAGCCTTGTATTTAGAGTAGCGTGTTAGATTTAATCTCGCCTTACTGCACCTCAAATGCTATGTTCGGCGAACATTATTAAAAAAGGGGTTACGACCTCCTGCTTCGGTTTATTTAAACAAGTGTCGAATAATTTACACAATTTGTTAAATGTGTCTCTCAGGAAAATAACAGCAGATGCAGCGCGTCTGCGTTTGAGTGTGCATCGTGTAAAATACACAATTTGATGAATGCTGCTCTCGAGAGACGAACAGCAGATGCAGCGCGTCTCTGTTCGATTAAGTACCTATGGCACCTAAGTATGGAAAACAACAGATGCATCGCGTCTCTGTTAAAGTAGCGCGCTGAGCACTAATGCTGGCTAAGGGGCGTTTTGCACATCGCTATGGTAGATCTAATGTTTAGCCCTTACCTGTCCGTCGGTACTCCACTCAGCCTGCTGGGCTGTTTGGGGAGGTACCGCGGGCCGGGTAAAGGACTTCCTTATTGACTTCTAAGACACGTCTGGTTGGTTAACTGGGTAGTCCCTTAGGCACCTGGGATTTGTAGTCCTGTGTGCTTCCTTCTGAAAAAATACCGTTAACTCGTTTAAGTCACGTTCTTGGGCATGAGATAGGCAAATATAATGAATTGTTATGACTTTCGTTATTTCATATTTAGAGAGCTGTCAGTTCTTCATTGTTTATAGAGGAATAACTGTGAGTATTAATAATTCTCTCTTCACTTTGTTCTTCTCTAATTGCAAAGAACTCTGGTATACGTAGTTTGAATCGTATTCATCCTAAATAATTAATGAAAATATTTAATATTAGGGATGACTCCTTGAAATCATGGGGCATTGGACCTAGTGCTATATTGTTCCCATTCAGGATATTACTCCCAATAGGGATATTGTACATGTGTCCGTTGCAACAACCAGGGGATCTCATAAGAGGAGTAGGGTCTATAGCGCCATCCAAGGGATGTCTTCGTTCAAACCAGACTTGTCACAGTTAAGTTTGTACACCCACTTTTGTTCAATCTTGAATAGGTGTCTTGACACATCCGAAATGTGTGTTGGGATGTTGGGTTGTTCTAATACTGTCCATTCAAAATCAGTTGGTTTGTGGCCCACTTGGATGTAATGATTTGTTAGTCTTGTCGCTTGCTTTTTGCACCTGATTGTGCTCTTATGTTCAGATATTCTTGTTCGTACCTTACGGGTAGTCATGCCCACATATTGGAGGGAGCACGGACATGTGATGAGGTAAATCAGGTGACTACTGTTGCAATTAGTGAAACGTATTTGTTCCCATGGGCGACTTGTCCCTATGTCAACAGTTGTGGAGTGTTTCGTCTGGGGGCATGCAGCACAATTCCCACAAGGGTGATGACCTCTGACTGGTGGCATATCCCAGAGTGTGCCTACTTGATGTATCGTCTTCGCCGGAGGTCTAGTATGTATCAACTGATCTCTCAGGCTTGTGGCTCTTTTGAAGGCAAACAGTGGTTGTTCCAAAGAGTTTTTCCCAGTGTTAAGAATCTTCCAATGTTTGCGGACTATCCGTTGGATTGCATTGGACTGTGTACTGAAAGTGTTCACACACGTCAGTCTCTCAGTCTTCTCCTTGGGGAACGCAGGTTCCAGTAAGGCTTCACGATTGCTATTCGCTGCCCTCTTTTTTGAACGCTTCACAAGTTTCTTCGGATAACTCCTCGCACACAGTTGTGCTGTGAGATCATTCGAGTGTTTTTCAAAATCTTGTTTCGTAGAACAGTTGCGTTGTATGCGTAGAAATTGTCCATACGGTAAGTTGTCACGCAACGGTACAGATTTCGTAACTGATGGACATACTTGGAACATTACATAGCCAACCATGAGCATAAGAAGTAATTACAATTTCATGCAATTCAATAAGTAAGGAAAATCAGGAATGGTGCACACAACCTAAAATATCACCAACAGGAAAGGTATTGGATCACAACTCAACTACTGTAACTCAAGACTCAACTACTGTAACTCAAGATCTGAATGAGGATGCTGAAATTTCACGTTGCTTAATGTACTGTATACCACAATACATTTCAGCCAAAGTCTTTTGGGAGATACTATAATGTGATTTTTTTTCCCCATCACACTTATTGCATCTTCCAGAATGTTGGTGATTCAGTTTCTCTTACTTTTAGAAACGTAATATACTGATTTTGATGATACTAGAATTATGACTGAATATAGTGATGCAAGATAAATATAGTACCCATTTTACATGGAAAGCACCTAAGGAAACGGTCTTTCAAGGATGATTTACCTTATCAAGCTAAAACAAGGACACAAATTCCATCCCAACTTTCTTCTTTTGCCTGTCCATGAGTTTTGAACCTTATGATGTTGCATAGGAAAAAGAGGCCTTCAACTTGAACCTCGTATTTTACCACTATAAGATGGTGCTGGGCATATGGCCTCTTAAATCCTCATTTTATGTCTATAGCCTAATACAACAAAGCACTTAAGGGCACATACAGTCATAACTGCACACAGTCCACATCACAACACTGACTATGACAGACTGCAAGAGATGAACACATTGTGTCCATAATTGGTTACAGGCCATCTTTTCCTATGCTGATGTAGCTCTTCTCATCCACTCCATGGCGGTTTCCTTTCTATTTTAACACTTGCATGTTGTATTGTCCCATGTTTTATGACTTTACATGACTTCAGAAAAACATAAAAATCGGTAAAAGACCAACTCAGATTGCATCCCAATCAAAGTCGATCAGTAGATTTGTATAGCGCTTCTTGTCACCCATGACAGTATCCAGGCACTGGCAGGGCCCAGTTGATTAGCCATGTCTTCAGGGACTTTTGGAACTCTGGTAGAGATTGGGAGGTCTGTGGATGAAAGGGAAGCTCATTCATATCTTCTCTGCTAGGTAAGAGAAGGAGCGACCTCCGCATCTGCTACATCTGATGCAAGGGTAAGGCTTAGAGAAAGAGACAAGGAGCAGAGGTATCTGGTGGGCTGATGGAAGTTCAGGCAGTGTTTCAAGCTGGCAGGTCTGTAGTTATGTAGGGCCTCATATACATGGGTCAGGAGCTTGAACTGGCATTTTTATTGTACAGGGAACTAATGGAGTTTTGTGAGGTAGGGGGTGATGTTTAGTCATCTAGGGCAATCCAGGACGAGTCTGACTGCGACGTTCTCTATGGTCTTTAGTCGGAAGAGGAGGTGAGCTGCGATCCCTGTGTAGAAAACGTTGCTGTAGTCCAGTCAGCTGGAGATGAGGGCCTGGGTGATGGTGCATCTTGAAATATGGGGTTGTCATTTGAATATCATACCAAGCATGCAGAGGATGAAGAAGCAGGAAGAGGAGGCTGAGTTGACCTGAGTCTTCATCGTTAGCTTGTTTTCCAGAATGATGCCTTGGTTCATAGCAAGGTCAGTGGGGCTAGGAGTAGGTTTGAGTTCTAAAGGCCACAGGGATGTGTCCCAGGGGAGCTTTTGTTACTGAAAGTCAGTACTTTTGTCTTGTTCATATTGAGCCTTCAGGCAGTTGTCCTTCATCTAGTTGGCCAGGTTTCTCATGCAGTTGTGAAAGTTTATCTTGGTTGGTGGTGTCTTTGGAGCGAGAGAGGGAGAGGATGAGGTGTGTGTCGGCGTAGTAAATGATGTTGTGTCTGTGGGTTTTGGCAATGCTAGCCATAGGTGTCATATAAGTGTTGAAAAGGGTGGGGCTGAGCGGGGATCCTTGGGGTACTCCACAGATGACTTCCTTGGGTTCAGAGGTGAAGGGAGGAAAGCTGTTTTTTTGCGTTCTTCCAGTGAGGGAAGAGACGATCCATCTGAGAGCGGATCCATGGACGCCTATGTTGTGCAGCCTTGTGATGATGGTGTGGTGGAGGCCATATCGAAGGCTGCCGAGAGGACTAGGAGGATGAGAGCTGCAGTCTCTCCTCAGTCTAGTAGGGCTCGGATGTCGTCAGCAGCCTCATTGAGTGCTGTCTCAGTGCTGTGCTTGGTCTAGAATCTGAATTGGGATGAGTAGAGTAGGTGGTTCCATTCCAGATGTGAGGAGAGTTGTTGGTTGATGGCTTTTTCTAATATTCAAGTACAGGATGAAGGCAGTGTTGTGTGGGGCGTATTAACTCTATGCAGTTAGTCAAGTGACTGTGTTGCTTGAAGAAGTCAGTGGCCTTGGGCTCGGGTTTGAAGGTTCTATAGATGTTGTTCTTGTCGTGGAAGGAGTTGGCAAGGATAGTGCAGAGTTCTAGTGAGGGCATAACATTGTTTGGTGCAGCTGAGATTTTGGAGAATGCTTTGACAATGTTGAAGAGTCCTTTGCTGTTATTGGAGCCTTTTTCTTGTCTGTGGGAGAGGTTGTTTGAAGGCTGTCTTTAAGGCGGTCTTGTTGGTCACGTACCTTGCTAGTGCGCCATCTTCTAACCAGTTCTTTACAGTGTCATTTAGCGGTACTAAGGTCTTCAGTGTACCAGCTAGCCTCCTTGGTGAAACTTCTGTGGGAGTTGTTGCTGATGGGATCGACGCTGTCGGTGCAGTTGATGATCAAATTGTTGAAAGTTTCTTGACGTTCTGGGCTAGGTTGTTGGAGGAGATGGGGTGGGTTGTGTTGAGGACATTGATGCGTGTGTCCTTCGAGACTTTTCTAAAATTTTGAAAACTGTATTGCTGACCCATTTGACTTCAAACAAACTGTGATTGATACTTCTAACTGCAGAATCCTCACCTTAAAATATCCTCCAGGTGCCAGGCAGATTTGGAAAAATTTGAAGCAGTGCTTCTGCATGCCCTTAAGTGGCCGTGTGCACCTCTGCACTGGCTTTATATTTCCCTGGAAGTGACAGAGCACAGTCGTATATAATCGCATCCCTGCATGCTGACGTTATTTGTGAGCACCTCCTGACATGGATCTGGAGTTCTGCTCTCAACTTTGTCCGGTTTCAGACAACTTCTAAAACTTCTTTCACAGTGTGCTAGGGAACAAAGTTCCAACCGAAAACGTTCTTCAAGCTGTACCACGACTGCAGGAAGCAGATGTCGATCTTGGGCGCTCACAATGTGTGCCTGGGCTCATGGCATAAATTAAAGTTGCGTGTCAAGTGCTCCCTGGTTAATTCGAAGGTAATTATTGACTGAAAGGCAAAGTTGTATGTCGCTGAACACAAAAAATAATTGTGGTAGTCACCCAGATCCTTGAAGCCTTCTGCTAAGTCAAAGTCCTAGCACAAGAAAGTGAAGTGGGACATGAACCAATACTACTACTTTGGCACCAAAGAAGGCATTGCGATGTAAATCTCACTCAATCGAGGTTCCTAGTTAGGGAGTCGATACCTCTGTTGGTCCTGAAACACCCTGAGTGTTTACGTTCATAGTAGACCCTGCAGCAGATCAAGGCATTAAAGAGGCCATGCTGCAAATGTTCAGTACTCTTATGGCGCTCTTTGCCACACCTTCAGGCCCTACGAATCCACAGGGGCTCTCCAGTCTGGTTACCACCAGTGGGGTACTGCCTGTCCTGTTGTTTACCAAGCCCTTACCTTTTCCAGTTTTCCTCTTCAGCCCCACAATCAATGCGGATTCCAGCCACCGAGATTCAGAGTGATGCTGCCGCAGATGATCAATAGCTGACTCTCATGTCTGATCCTGAATGATGTGCTATGAGATTACAAAAGTGCTGAAGAAATATAAACCTCCTAAGGGGTTCACTGATCCACCTAGTTTTTTTAACCAACAAAGAAAAGATTGGCACAGAAGCTGTAATATAAAAATAATACATTTATTAACCTCAGATGAGGGAAACTGCGTCATATTTTGTGCAAGGCTTTCCATGCGGTTTTTCCAATTCAAAGCAATAATGGAGAATCGCTGCTGAAAGGCAGTCCTGTTCCGTTCCTGTTTGCCAGTAATTTAGAGGTACGCTTAATAACTTCTGCTGGGTTTTTATATTTATTTACATTCGTAAGCAGTGTGCAGTGTGCTTTTCTAGCAGTATAGAGGTCAGCTATTTATGTTCTACTTAAATGTGTGCATTCGCTGAAGCCTAAGATCAGTTTGAAAACTGCTCTGAGTGGCAGAACTGCTTTTAAACAGTGAATTTTGCCCAATTTCGACTTTGATGTTAGGGGCACTTAAAAATGAATAACCTGCAGTGTTTTGACATATTAGTCATCCTCAGTGTGTTCCCTACATATCCCAGGAATGGGGGATCAGAAATTTATAAGGTACACCCTTATAAAAATGAGTTTTGTACACCTGGATAAAGAGACATTTTCCATTTTAGTTCTCCCCATTGCGGTACAGCACTGCTTAAATTGAACTTTGATGCTAGGAGTTCACAGTATGATAATTTAGGCAGTACAGAGATTAAAAAACGTTTTTAGTGCACTTATTTTTAATGAACATTTTTTTTTCATATAACCATAATTGCCCCAGTATTGGAACTTTCATAGATTCCCATGCTTTGTATCATTCCCCGTCGTCGGACTGGGAGTCTCGGTAATAAAAAAATATCATAGTAGTAGGTACAAAAGAGAAAGAAAGGCCTAGGCCTCATTCCCTTTTGTAACATATCGGCCTCTTTTTGTAAAAGAGACCAAACTCTAGGCGTCAGCCAATCAGAAGAGCCTCACCCGTAGAACCTTCCTGAAGGAACCTCAGAGCCTCAGATTTTCTACCGCACGTTGTGCTAGGGAGTCTCCATTGAGCTCTGCTCTATTTCTACTCTTTTAAACCCATTTCTACAGATATTTCTTCAGGATTTTCTTCAGTTTTCTTCAGGACACTCTTCTTCTTCAATATGTCTGAGGTTGAGAAGAAAAAAGCCCTTTTCAAGCCCTGTTCCACCTGTGGGAAGAAAAGGCTGTTTGTGGAAGACAAACACAAGGATTGCATCTACTGCCTGTATCCAGATCACAGGGCAGAGGAATGTAAGATTTGTCGCACTCTCTCCACCAAGACCTTGAGAGATCGTGCTTGAAGGCTTCTTACATGGTTGCAGAGGCAGAAGGAAAGGAAACATGGAGTTTCCAGTGATGAGGAGGAATCGGCGTCTTGTGCTTCCTCTAAAAGGTCAGTGAAAAGGGGTAGAGGTTCCCCATCTTCATCTATTGAGCGCCCCTCTAAGGCTTCAAAGAAGACCCCCAGGGAGTCTGATGGCCGGGGTTCAGGAGGTTCCCCCCACCGCAGTGGGTCGGGCAAGGCAGAACTGGTTTCGCCTCCTAAGGGTGAGAAGACAGACCCAGCCTTCAAAAAACCCTCTTCTCACTCCTCAGAGAGGAGTTCCAAGTCCTCTACGACGAAGACTTCGTCGACGGTGGCTCCGTCGACGACAAAAATGAAAACCAAGATCCAATTGGTCCCGTCGACGACGAATGCTTCGTCGTCGGTTAAGAAGACCTCGACGACGGTGGCGCCGACGGGAAGTATGCCGACGACATCGTCGACGACGGCGAAGACATCGTCGACGAAGAAACCATCGTCGTCGACGACAGTGTCGACGACGGCAGTACCGACGACGACGGTCATGTCGTCGACGAGTGCTTCGACGACGACAACAATTTCTACATCGACGGCGGGCTCGTCGTCGGTGGCGTCGACGACGACATCTATTATTCCTATCTCGTCGACGAGGATTTCACCAGCGTCGACGGCCCAACCAACGATACTGGCTGCAGAGAGGAGGGTAACAATCTCTCTCACAAGGATCACGCCTGAAATGACATCCCCAAGGAGGGTGACCTCATTACCCCCAACGACGTTGCTAGACCAGGACTACTCTGAGGGAGACGGTCAGGATAGCTTTGAGTATGCAAATAGCCCATCTCAGCTTCTCATTAGAAGTCAAGAGACGGACTCAGAGGGGGCATATGAACAAGGTGGAGGTGACTACCCACAAGCAGCCCACTTAATGGACTGTGAATCACAAGGCATGGTTTCAGTACCGACGTCCTTCCTACATGACCTGCACAAGATGTTGCAAGACTACAAGTCCAAGGCCGAGCGTCCAGCGCCGGGGAGGTCTACTCCGTCAACACCAGTGAAGGACCACTCTTCAAGTGTCCCTCAGGCACACCCAGTGCAGACTCCTCCTCAACCACAGCGGCCAGTGCCCCAGACTGCGTCTGGAACAGCGGATGATCCGGATGAGGATCATGATAATGATACGGATGCGTCATCCGGTGATAATCAGTACTCGGATCAGGAAGGGGATGAATACAATGACTACATCATCCCGGATCCAGCTTCGCCCCACCAGGACCTCGGTGACTCTCCTCCGGTTGACATTGGCAGTTTTCACCAACTGATGGAACGTGCAGCCGGCCGATTTAAATTGGTATTGCCTGCGGAAACCACAGACTGTTTCTTGTATGATTTTAAAGACACTCTCCGCAAGACTACGAGGTCCATTCCAATTGTGGAACATCTATGGAAGGAGGGTTTGAAAACGTTGAAAAACCCAGCGACGGTGGTCCCTGTGCTACCGCGCCTTGATAAAAAGTATAAAGCGCCGGATGATGCACCGGCTGCCCTGACTGGTCATCCCAAACCGGACTCTGTAATCTCCCAAGCGGCGCAAAGGAAGTCACGGAACCCTTCTGCTCCCTTGACAGCACCTCCTGACAAGGATGGACGACGGATGGATAACACAGGCAAGAGATTTTCATCCATTGCTAGCCTTCTGGTTCGCGCCGCCAATGCTTTGGCAATATTGGGGCGATATGATCGCCAGTTATGGTGCGATATAGCTCCCTACTTGGATCAGCTTCCACCGGAAAGCGGGCTGGAAGCCAAGAAAAGCTTGCAAGAAGGTGAAGCGGTCTCCATGGAGATAATAGATTGTGCCATGGACATTGCCACAACGTCCTTTAGGGCTTTGGCAGGAGCAGCAGTACTAAGACGCCAAGGATGGCTAAAAGCGACTTGGTTTCGGCCAGAAATCCAAACCAAGGTCCTTGATCTACCTTTTGATGGCGAGGCACTCTTCGGCAAATTGATCGACGAAACGCTGCAAGACATCAAGAAGGACACGGAAACAGCTAGATCGCTGGGAACACTCCAGTACCGCAAAACTCCTTTTAGGGGCACAAGAGGCAGAGGTGGCACCTATAGAGGCGCATACCAACAACAGCGCTATTCTTCCAACAGCTCTGGGTACCAGCCGAATCGCCAGTCATACCAACAAAGACAGGGCCAGTCCTCTGGTTATTCACGGCCTTACAACAAAGGCAAGCAAACTGCCCGTGGACGAGACTCGTCCAAACGCCAATAGCGGCCTGCTGGCTCTGCCTACTGCTCCCTCCTCCGAGAGATCATCAGTTGGAGGCAGGGTGTCAAAATTCCTTCTGAACTGGTCCTAAATTACATCGGACCGTTGGGTGCTCAACATCATCAGACGGGGACATACTTTGGAGTTTACGGAAGTCCCTCCACCCAGACCCCCATCAGCCATCCCTTCCAGACATCTGCATCTCCTGCGGCTAGAAGTACAACAAATGCTCCGCAAAGGAGCGATAGAGCCGGTCCCCTCCAATCAACAGGGCCACGGTTTCTATTCCAGGTTCTTCCTGGTGAGGAAAACGCAGGAGAAGTGGCGTCCCATCCTGGACCTCAGGGAGCTAAATGCCTATCTCATCTCCTTATCCTTCAGGATGGTATCCCTACAGGACGTTTTGAAAATGGTCAACCCGGGGGATTATATGGCCACACTCGATCTGGAGGATGCGTACTTCCATATCCCGATTCACCCAGCGCACAGAAGGTTCCTACGCTTCACAGTAGCCAAGAGCCATTTTCAGTTCAGAGTCTTGCCGTTCGGCCTTCGCTCTGCTCCAAGGATTTTTACGAAGGTGCTGGCACCTGTAGCAGCATTTCTGCGCAAACACCACTTCCAGGTCTTCCCTTACCTGGACGATTGGTTACTAAAGGCCCCAACCAGAGCATTAGCGCAGGACGCGGTGCAGGCTTGCACCACTCTGTTCCAAAATCTGGGTCTCACTTTGAACATGGAGAAATCCACGCTGCTGCCGTCACGGACAGCGCGGTTCTTGGGAGCGCTGTTGGATTCGCGGCTCTCAAAGGCATTTCCGACTCGAGAAAGGGTACAGAAACTGCAGAGATTAGCAGGAAGCCTTCAAAGAAAAAAGTGTCTTTCTGTACGCAGCTACAAGTCGCTGTTGGGGGTGATGTCATCTTGTATACCCCTGATCCCGCACTGCAGGCTACGGATGCGCCCCCTGCAGGAGCAACTGGACCTCCAGTGGCAGCAAGTGCAGGGATCGTTCGACGACACAGTAATGGTCACTCAAGAGATGAAGGAGGCAGTGCTTTGGTGGTCGAATCCACAGAACTTGTGCCAAGGTCTATCCTTCGCAAGCGTTCCATCACCTCACATACTGACGACGGATGAGTCATTGGAGGGATGGGGAGCAGTGATGCAGGACCTGCAGGTCAGCGGCCATTGGTCTCCAAGCGACCAAAAGCTACACATCAACCTGTTGGAGCTGAGAGCGATCAGGCTAGCCCTTCAAGCCTTTCTTCCGCGTCTCCAGGGTTCACAGGTGCTAGTCAGGACGGACAACACCACGGCTATGCATTATGTGAACAAGGAAGGAGGGACGAGGTCACTCCCCTTGTCGCGAGAGGCTCAACAGATTCTGGAATGGACTATTCTTCACGGAATTTCTCTAAAGGCGGAGCACTTACCAGGAGTGCTCAACGAGGGCGCAGACAGGCTGAGCAGGCTCGCCTCAGTCAGTCACGAGTGGGAGCTGAAACAACAAGTGATAGATCTACTCTTTCAAAAATGGGGCACACCAGAGGTGGACCTTTTTGCCACGCCGGCCAACAAAAAGTGCCTAGTCTACGCCAGCAGGTTCCATCACCAAGGCTCATTGGGCAATGCCCTGTCGATAGCCTGGACGGGGAGGTTTCTCTATGCATTTCCACCGATTCCCCTGCTTCCTCGTCTCCTCAGGAAGATGAGGACGGAACCATGCAAGCTCATCCTTATAGCCCCGGCATGGCCAAGACAATTCTGGTACACCGAGCTCCATCTGCTATCGCTAGTACCTCCGATAAAGCTGCAGGACGTTCCGGATCTCCTCGCAATGTCCGAAGGACAAGTTTGGCATCCAGACCCGAGATCGTTGCACCTGACTGCATGGCTCCTGACCAGCGAGAATACATGAATGTCCCTCTTTCCAATGAGGTCAAAGACATCCTCTCTCAGGCAAGGGCTCCGTCCACAAACAAAACATACAGACTGAAGTGGAAAAGGTTCTGTATCTGGTGCAAGAAAGAAAAGATTAATCCTTTCACGTCAAAACCTCATCAGCTCCTACCTTACCTACTCTCGCTAGCTAAGTCTAATCTGTCCCATTCTACTATCAAGGTTCATTTAGCGGCGATTTCGAGATTCAGAAGATCTGATTCTGGTCCTTCGTTGTGGTCTGCAAGAATTGTCAAACAATTCCTCAAAGGCCTGTTCAGGGTCTATCCGCCAGTGCGATCTCCTCCTCCAGCATGGCATCTGAACTTAGTCCTCGCTCAACTAATGAAGGGACCTTTTGAGCCGATTCACCGCTCAGACCTAAAATTCTTATCATGGAAGTTAGCTTTGCTCTTGGCCCTCACATCAGCGAGGCGAGTGGGGGAGATGCAAGCCTTAACTATCCAAGAACCGTTTTTGCAGTTCAAAAAGAACACTACCATCTTAAGGACGAACCCAAGGTTCATTCCCAAGGTCCCCACTGACTTTCACCTAAATGAGCCGGTCATTCTAAAGACATTTTTTCCGAACCCAGTCACTCCAGCAGAAAAGACATTGCACACTCTGGATTTGCAACGCTGTCTGAAGTTCTACATGGACCGCACCAAAGACTTTAGAAAATCTTCGCAATTGTTCATTGCTTTCGGCGGTCCAAACAAAGGTCTCCCTCTGTCTAAACAGGGGATCTCGAGGTGGATTTCAAGTGCCATTCTGCATTGCCACAAGTTAGCAGGAAAGCCTCTAGTGGGCAAGATCCGTGCTCACTCGACGAGATCAGTGGCTTCTTCTACGGCCCTCTTTGCGGGGGTACATATCAAGGACATCTGCAGAGCTGCTACCTGGAGCAGCGTGCACACGTTCACTAAGCATTATTGCTTAGAGTCATTGCAGCAGGATGATGCGGCTGTGGGCCAGGCTGTCCTGAGAAACCTCTTCAAGTGATGGGTGAGCTTTCCTTTCTATCCCACCTTCCATGGGTGACACATTTTGTAATTTTCTGGCTAATGTTATGATATACTGCTTTACAAAATGTGTTTATGATGTTTACTGCTTGCTATTCTGATACAAAGCATGGGAATCTATGAAAGTTCCAATACTGGGGCAAGAAAACAAGTTACTTACCTGTAACTTTGGTTCCCCAGTATTGGTAACTTTCATAGATTCCCATGCGCCCACCCACCTCCCCGGGGAAAGCTCAGCCTTCAGCAACTATGGTGTCTAGCACACTACGGCTACGAAAATCTGAGGCTCTGAGGTTCCTTCAGGAAGGTTCTAAGGGTGAGGCTCTTCTGATTGGCTGACGCCTAGAGTTTGGTCTCTTTTACAAAAAGAGGCTGATATGTTACAAAAGGGAATGAGGCCTAGGCCTTTCTTTCTCTTTTGTACCTACTACTATGATATTTTTTATTACCGAGACTCCCAGTCCGACGACGGGGAATGATACAAAGCATGGGAATCTATGAAAGTTACCAATACTGGGGAACCAAAGTTACAGGTAAGTAACTTGTTTTCTTCCCCTTTTTTATTTATTTATTTTTTAATAACACCGACCCTTTTGATGGTTTCACATATGAAAAGCAAGTCTCATTCCTTTTTGCCTTCAAAATGTATTCATGTATAACCCTAAGCACAGAAGCCTTACTTGAAACATAAAAATTATGCGCCACTTTTTAAAGGACAGTTATTATTTAACATCAAAACCACGGATGTGCTGATGTAAAACGGCATTAAGAAAGGAAATCCCTACTTTCAATCTTTTCTCTGTTATCCAAAATAATGAAACTGTCTTTTGTAACTTTTTAAAATCAACAGTCTGTAATGCAGGCTTTTATACCGTGTTTGCACTAATCTTAAAAAAATCTAGTTGACTTCGCTGTTTCTCTCTGTGCCTTGCGTTCAGGAATAGCTATGTGCTGTTGACACAGATGTTGCTATGACCAGCAAGTGTCAAATTCTCAGCAATAACCAATTCACTCAGATGATGTGGATGCCTTTTAATATCTAATACAATGTATCAAAGGAAAATGCTGTAACATTTTGCATTTTAGTCCTAATTATTGCAAAGCACACAATTTCGTGTTTTCCCTTCCTTTCAATCACACCTATTTTATTCCTATTGAATGTGAATTCTAATTTTATCTTTAGCATTGTGGCAATTTGCACACATGTATAATTTCTTACTCTGTCAATTTTAATGGTAGCATGCAGCTATTTAGCATATGTTATATAATTTGTTTCTGGATTTTTTATTTAATATGTAATTAATTAAATGACATTTTGCATAACAGAATGATGACAAAAAAACAAACACATTGAGCTCATTCCAGACATTTTCAGAAGGGGGTCATACACTCAGAACACACAATACAGCGCGCTTAAGTCTAGCCATTCTTACACAAAAAGTGCAATCGCTACTTACTCACACAAGTACCACCGGTGTAAAACCCCATAGACATTTAAACACATATTTAACCTACAAATCAACACTTAGGACAGAAACAAGAGACAGCCCACAGACTATACTGAAACCAAAGCATTTGTAGATATTAGTTGAAAGTCATATTTAGAAGAAAAGCTCTCAAACGAAGTCGAAAATACTGCACAAAAAAACAGCCCAAAGACTGTTCCATGTTCAAGAAGCCAAAATACACCAATTCCGCTAGTTTTGGCTGGCAGAACACTCAAAAAGCGCTTTGCATATCACTACTTATAAAAGTTAAAGTGCACAAATCAGGATCCTTTTTTTATGTACATATTTTAATTCCATGGGGTACCTAGTCACCAAGGAAGAAATACTTTTTGTATACCGAAACCTATTTAGGTATCACCTCTAGGGGAGCCGGCAGATTACGTTCACATTCCATTATGGTACCTCCAAGAAAGCAACACATTCTTTGATGTGCGCTTGAAACAGGCATGTCTAAAATATTGCAGCATATACAATATTATACAGCAGTGGCACTTAACACAATATGTGCCGTTACGAATTATTCAAAAGTTAGAGAAAAGTCTCCTCATTACCTGCCTATACAAATGCAATTCATATATTTCCAAGTTTCCAAAATCTTTGGCCTAAACCAAAACAAATCACATGTGGACGACCTTTCCAAGCACAAATCTCCAACCTCTCACTGCCAAGTTCTGAATGACCTAACAGTCGTTTTAGAATACTCATGCCAAAAAGGTTCTCAGTCTGGAGCGGTAAACATTTGGAGGATCAAATCAGGAAGACCAGAAATATACTGGGCCGCAGAGAATCTCCGTGCACAGGGTACCCCCTTAGTAGATTCATGTCCTTTCCTCCTCAGTAGATTCCTGTCTCCTGTCAAGACCACTCCCTTGGATAGCCGTTTCTCTGATGAGGTCCACGTCGGGCGCCATTTGAAGAAATATAAACCTTCTAAGAGGTTCACTGATACACCTGGTCCTTTTAACCAACAAAGAAGAGATTGGCACAGAAGCTGTAACATAAAAATAATACATTTATTAACCTCAGATGAGGGAGACTGCGTCATACGGTACCCTCAGGCCACTGAAGGAGGCATTCTAAGGAGTACAGAGAACAGGGGCCTTATATATGCATAGGTTACATTAGTCATAAGTGCTTGTGGACATGATCCAGTCCAAGAAACTACTGAATGGTAATTGGTCTTGATGATCAAGGGACTTACCATATAATTTGCTGGATAACCATATGATATGACTGATCACTAAGTCCATTTGATGGCAATCCACATACTGATGGTTTAGATCTTGTCAATCTGCACTGTGTGTATTTGTTCCCACACATTAGTTTATTTGACTTTTTAGGCTCTCCAGGGTGACTTGGGCACTAACTCACTAAGTGGAGTTAAGGATAGCTAGCCAGTGGTGGCCTCTAGACCCCCTGGGTTCTCTGTGTTGTTCATAGGTTACATTAGTCAGCATAAAACCACAGGGGGGTCCTGGCACATACAAGCATGCAAATTGACTAATATGGGTATACAAAATTTGCTTGCTCAACAAAGAGGGATGAGAGACATTTCTCCTTACATCAGCAAGAACAGCTTGACAGTTCTATACTAGGAGCAGGTGCATTCTATCAGTTAGGCCTTTCTGAGTATGTGCAAGGTTCTGGAAGAGGGAGAAACCACATGGCAAGCACATGGCTAACTAAAATGGCTGCCGAATACAAAATGGCTTTCAGCTTATGCTAACAGTGATTCTTGCAATCTTTAACACTGCAACCTGTTCATCCTGACTCTAATTATGTACCTCTGCTCCAACACAACTATCAACAGAACTTCCATTATCTTTTTGGCTCTGATTTGTTTTCTTGTTCCAGAGTATGGTGCACCAAAGGATATTGATTATGATGGCGGGGAGGATAGCTTGCTCTCCCCTCATCAGATTGATGCCTAATTTTCTGTGATGGTTCAGGGGACAGCAGAAGTACTAAAATTACAGCTACCCTCCCTTGATACAAAAAAAATGTTTTGACGGCAATTTTACAGTTTGGGCCAGCAGCATCTGATACCTTACTATCACTTAAAGACACCCTCTCAGATATCATGATGGCTACTTACTCGAAACCGTGTTCCTATCTGCATGTTAGTTAGCGGGTACCTCTGCATCATAGAACGGCACCTGGTGACCTGAACTTTCTCACCAAGCAACCTATTTCAGAAAGTCTTATTGTACAAGCCTCTACCAGTAAGGTGACGCCTAACTAGTTTCCAACTAATTCCCCAAATGTAATCCTAAACAATTGATGCCTTCGTAAACATAGGTTTTTCTCTGCCAGCTGGGCACTTCAGACCATGACCTGCTTGTTGGGCCACTAAAATCATGTGGGATGTAGGACGTGCACAGCCTGGTTCTCCCAATGTATTCAGAATAATCACTTTGTAGCGTGCTGTGAAGGTGTCGCTGTCTGTTCCTGGCAGCGTTGAAGAAGGTAAGAACTAATGCAAAGCAGCCTCGGTCTAGAGGCTGACCCTCTACGCACAGCTTGTAGAGAAACAAAAAAGTTTCTTATTCGTTGAAATTCAGACCCATCGTATCCACCAAGGGCAGCATACACGAGCCGGTTGGCAAATTTCTAGATAAATATTTGCAGCCATTTGTGATTACCACTCAGTCATATATTAGAGACACTACCGACTTTTTGATTAAACTCAACGCATGCACAATACCCCCTGGAGAGGAAGTATGGCTGTGTACCATAGACGTTCGATCTTTATATACGTCAATTCCACACAACCTGGGCCTGGAAGCCATAGAACATGTGTTAATGAATTCTACACTGGATACAGATTTACAAGTACTATTGATGGAAGTGTTGATGTTTACCTTGTACCACAGCTATTTTCAATTCAATAATCAGTGGTTCTTACAGCTCTGTGGCACTTCCATGGGCAATTGCGCAGCTCCTGCGTACGCGAATTTATTCATGAAGCATTTTGAAGAGCTGTACATCTTGAAAGATCCTTCTTGGCAACAACATGACAAATTATCTTTGCGATTCATAGATGAAATTTTTATCCTTTGGCTAGGGTCGTCTGACTCATTGCAAACATTCTTACACAAAACCAATCAGATTGACGAGCGGATTCAATTCACCTGGGAAATGAACACACAAGTCATCAATTTTTTGGATGTCAAAATACAACTTGCCAATGGCAACTTGTCTACAACCTTATTTCGGAAGACTACAGACCGCAATTCCATCTTGCATTTCAACAGTTTCCACAGACCTGGTTTAAAGAAAAATCTACCGTTCTCACAACTCCTAAGAGTGAAACGCATTGTTTCTTCACCTACGGAAAGTGAACAAGAGATCACTGTTATGTTAAACAGATTCAGAAACAGAGGATATCCTGAAGAGATCCTCAAGACAGCGGAAGATCGATGTAAAAACATTAACAGGAAAGACCTGTTGAGCGTTAAGGAGAAAAAAACGAACAATCGGATGGTAGTGGTGTCTAAATATTCTATCATTAGCCAAAAATACAAAAATATCATCCTCAAACATTGGCCTTTGTTAAGTGGGGAACCAGACTTCAAAGGATTATTTGTAAACTTTTTGATTGGTTTTATAGGCGCCTTGACACCTTCGGGTTTAGTTTGCGCGATACAAGTTGCTTAATAATAATAATAATAATAATAAACAAACCGATTTTCGCGTATACGAGAGGTCGCAATCTCAAAGAAATGCTAACAAGACCCACCGAAAGTCCCACACAGGTGGTATATAAAGGATTGTCACCCTGTTACAACTGTAGCAATTTTCATAACATTATTCCTGGAAACTTTACTCACCACCCCATGAAGGGAACTAAAATCAAATTGAAAGTCAATGCAACTTGCAATACAGCCAATGTTATTTACATGTTGAAGTGCCCATGTGGGTCCTGCTATGTGGGACACACGGAGAGGAAAATACGCACACGGATACTAGAACATAAAAGCAACATCCGTACCAAAAATGCCAAATCCACAGTCGCGGTACACTTTATGGAGAACAATCACAGGGTTGCACAACTAAAGTTTCTCATTCTAGAGGTGATCAAACCCTGTGACAACAACAAGAACACACTTCTCAAGAGAGAAAATTATTGGATTCGCTATATGAGCACGATGCAGCCTCACAGGCTTAATGACAGAATGGAATTTACTTGTTATCTGTAGCTTATCTAGCTATAAAGACTGTCAATTTTTTTCATATTTGGTACACTTGAACAGTAGCATATGTGTGTCGTTTAGCACTATGTTTACTCTTTTCTATTGTTTATTTTTTCATTTCATATCTTTGTTGCAAGAATGCTGGAATTGAATCTATTGTGTTCCATGTATTCACTTTTGGTTGTGGGTACACATAATCAGAACTCCATCATACATTTCCATTGGTGTACGCTAGTTACACTGTTTCAAGATGGCGCCTATTTCTGACGCCCGAATGGTAGTCCTTCTTTCATTTGCACCATGTTTATGAATTACTCACTACGTTAGAAGACGCCACTCTTTCAGCGTCGACGCCCGCGAGTAATCGCCACGATTGCATGCCACGAGCACTGAAGCAAGAAAATCGTTCTTTAAGTGAGTCCCTCTACTGAGGACCCCCTTTTATGCTTAATCTAGAGACCGTTTTGTAACATAAATATCAACGTTTGCGTTACTTTACAGAGAACGCCGAATTACGAAGTTCACCACCGTGAGTTTTCTGAGCACGTCTTTCCAAAGTATTGCGTTTGTGTACACATGGTACCACGCTGGTTGATGCATGCACCTTCACCGTTTTTATGATTCATAACATTTTGCTCAGTTTGTCACTCTTTTATTATTATTATTATTTTCTATACGCTCGATCTTGCTAAACATCACGTCACGTTTTGCTCACCATACTTTACGAATTATGACACTGTGATGTACCTTATATGTCAGTTTTTCTGTATTGAACTCACCCTGTTTTCTAACACGAGTTTGTGGAGCATTGATTACACATGGGTTTCTGATCATTAGACCACAGAACAGCATGTATGCATGGATTCCTTGACTTTTGAATGGTATTGTAGTCTCAGACGGGACGTCCCCTTGATGAATTCTTTCTTTACTTACAGAACTAACCCCTGATGAAGGGCTCATTTTATGCCCGAAATGCATTAGGACATTTAAGTTGGTTGAACGAGATTGAAGAAAATGCACTTGATTAAGATGGAAATTTGAAGAGATATGATCATAATGTGAATGAACATTAAATCTTTGAACTCTTAACACTTTGTTTAACTTTTGGATTATAACATTTCAACAAATAAGAAACTTTTTTGTTTCTCTACAAGCTGTGCGTAGAGGGTCAGCCTCTAGACCGAGGCTGCTTTGTATTAGTTCTTACCACTACAATCATGCCCTTTGGATACTGGCCAGCAAGATCCTGCCACCCGTCCTCAAGGACCTTCAAGCAGCCTTGGCTGAGAGCATACATGATTAGCAGGATGCAGCCGACTAAGTTAGGATACATGGACTTCATTGTCAGAGCGGTTGGTACTAGCATTTTTCGCATGTCAATCAGTCAAACAGCAGTTGTAAAGCGCAACACTGTCACCCTTTGGGGTATCAGGGTGATGTGTCTCCACCTAAGAGCCAGATCTTGAGTCTCTTTCTGAAAGTTGCCAACGAGGAGACTGTGCGTAGCTGGAGGGGCAGGTCATTCTAGGTCTTGGCAGCGATGTAGGAGAAGGAGTGGCCACTGCTGCAGCTGCGACGGATGCAGGTTGTGTGTGCAAGGGCAAGTGAAGAGGAGCACAGTTGTCTGGAGGGTTGGTGGAAGTAAAGTAGATGGTTGATGTAGGCAGGTCCGCGGTTGTGGAGGGCTTTGTAGGCATGCGTGAGGATCCTGAACTGGCATCTCTTCTGGATGGGGAGCCAGTGGAGGTATCTCAGGTGGGGAGCGATGTGGGTTTGTTTGGGGAGATCCAGGATGAGTCTGGCTGCAGCATTCTGTATGGTCTGGTGTCTCCTGAGGGGCTGGATGGAGATGCCGGCGTAGAGGGTATTGCCGTAGTCGAGGCAACTGGTGACGAGTGCCTGAGTGTTGATGTTTCTGGTGTTTGTTGGGATCCATCTAAAGATTCTGCGGAGCTTGCAAAGTGTGTGAAAGCAGGAGGCGGCGACTGCGTTGACTTGTCTTTTCATGGACAGTTGGCTGTATAGGATGATGCCGAGGTTGTGTGCATGGTCAGTCGGTGTCGGTGTAAGTCTGAGTTCTGTAGGCCACCAGCTGTGGTCCCACGAAAATCAGTACTTCAGTCTTGTCTGAGTTGAGTTGGAGGCTGAATGAGATCTACTGGTTTCTCTGGCACTGTATAGGCTTGGCTAATCGATATGCCCTTTGATAGATCTCGCCTCTTTGGAGAGAAGACGGACTCCGCTTTGGAAATCTTTAAGGGCAGCATAACTTCAGTGCTTTCCTTGGGGCTGATGGCTCCAGCCAAACAATTTCCTTATCAGTTCAGAAAATTGATGGACTATTACATGGGGTTATTATATAGGCAGAGGCAGCTCTCAGCCAGTGATTCAATAGGTATAGCAAGAGACAGTTCAAGATCTACTTTGGAGGCTCATTGACCACAATTTGTCCTGCAGCAGGACACTCTCCCTTCCCCACCCATAGCTGACAATGGTGATGGGATGCATTAATGCCGGGTGGGGGGTGTGGAGATCAGCAGAGTATGGTATCCAGAGGAGTGCCAGCTCCAGATCCGTCTGGTGGAGCTGTGGGCAATTTATTGAGTGTAGGTTCTCACAGAGAGCACCACCGCCACTTATTACAGCAATAAGCAGAGCAGAGTGGGGTCCTGGGTCTGGTAGCAAGATACTTTGCGTTTCTGGAGGTGGTTGGAGCAACAGGGTATCTTTCTGGACGCAAATCACCTGGCGGGAGTCACTGAGTGCCACAGCGGACAAACTGAGCAGACATCTGGCAGATCAGAAGTGTCGTCTGCATCCCAAGGCAGCTCCGCTCTGTCATCTCTGGGGCAGTATGGAGCAAACATGGACCACATGAAACCACTGAGCGAAGGGATGGAGCAATCCAATGCGGTGCCTTGGGGCTATTATAAGGTGATGAATCTGCTTTTAGACTATGCACCAGAAAGAGCGTTACCCATGGTAAGTAACTTGTTTGTTAATCACTATTTGGACTCCTGGGGTATGCCAAATAATTTGAGTGAAAACACTGCATCAAAGAGACATTATAGCTACCTATACTTTTCTGCTTTGCAGTTAGGGGACAATACTGTTGTCTTAGTGTTTGATGGCAATTTCTCCAGAACCTGTTACTTTTATATATTGATATTTGGTTTTGTTTGTTTGGGTTTTATTCTTGGTTTGTAATTTTGTCTTTGAAAAAGCCATTGGCGCTGCCCACCCACGGTAAAACATGTTAGCTCTTCATTGTATTATTTAAATGTTTTACTACATAGAAACACTACTATATTTACATTAACAAACGGGTACAACTAAGAAACCAAAATAAACCTAATTTTAATGCCAAGTAAGCATGCTTCCAAAGTTAGCAAAGTTACAGTAGAAATGAATAGATTTGGGAAAATGATTTCCTCACAAATACCTTGAGTGCCCCGTCACAAATTAACTTCATGCATTACATGCAGTTCACCTCAATGCTCTGTTTCAATTTTTTTTAAAATGGAGAGAGGTTGTTACTGGGATGCTAGGGCTTTTTAATGCACTAGCATTCCATTCTGCACAGTATGGTGCCAAAGTATATGGTAAGCTGGATAGCCAAGCCTTGGCAGCTGTGGAATACAAAATCCTTAGGAGAATGTTAAACCCATTACCTAGCACCATGTTACGTTCTTTTTGATACAATAAGTTATTGTCTCTGACCTACACCTGAAACACTTACACTTCTTGTATTTAGACTGGCCTGAAGATAGAGCTCGAGCCTAAAACCATTAAAGGTATTTAGTGTCTCTGGTTTGCCAACCTTCAAAGGATTAAGTATGTTAAAATATATTTTGTGTGGCTGGTCACCATCATACTTTTAAAAACATGAAGAAGCAAAAGCTATACTTGAGGAAGGTTATTGGGATCATGTTTGTTGCAATAAATTATGGCAACAGTAGGTTCAGGCTCTCTTATTCAGTATTTAGATGGAAAACTACAATGTAGATTAGACGAATATCTAAACATCTATATCTGATATAAGCTTTATATATCTGTTCTTGGTTATACAGGTCTTGCCATGGGGAATAGGGCTAATTGATAGATCGGAGCAATCTTATTTGTTTTGCCTGTGTATCTTTGTTTTTTGGTTTGTGCCAGTAAAAGTAGTAATCTCGTTTGCTAGCTTTCGTTGCGTAAAATGTGCTCCTAAATATGAATCTCTGACAAACCATATTTTAGATGCTTTAACTGTTAACCTGAGGCATTTTCTTTTTTTTTTTTTTAATTTTCAAGTTTTATTGCAAGCAAAATCAGATACATAATTCACATTGAAAAAAGATACATAAACATAGCCACCAGAAAAAAAAAGGTGAAGTAAAGCACAAAAAACAAGGTAGGTTGCAGTTCAACATATACTCATATCTTAAAAGAAGCAAAAGGAAAAGTCTGTTTAGTAAGTAGAGTAGAAAAAAGGGTAATTTCACAGTTCTTCCTGTATCCATTGATAGATTGGATCCCAGATTTTCCCTCCCATTAGTTTTTTAACACTGCCTTTCACAGCATATATTGCCTGTTCTATATTATACTTTGCTAAAAGCCGAGCCCTCCAAGTATGAACTTGTAGTGGATCTGGACTGATCCATTCCTGAGTAACACAGGCTCGATAAACAGACATACATATAAATAAAAGTTTTTTTTTTGATCTTCAGAAATGTTGATAGAGGAGGTGCAGCTGTAAGAATAATGTTGCATTTAAAAATTAAAGACAAAAAGATCTGTATCTGGTTTAGTACTGATGTGAGCATCGGGCAGGAAAAAAACATGTGGGTTGCATCCGCAGCTTCTAATGTACATCTCTTACATGCAGTACCTGTGGATGCTCCCCACTTAAAAAAATTCTCAGGGGTATGATATAAATCATAGAGAACCATATAATACTGAGTACGGGATCTACCCGTGAGTAAAATAGAGTTAGCCAACATAATAGAGTCTTCTATCAGTACATTTGTCACCCCCAGTTTTTCTACCCAACGTTCTTGAACTACAGTTAAGTCATCTGAATATGATGAAATCAGTAAATTATAGAGAAAACCTATCTTCCTTTTAGTGTATAGAGCTTCAATCAAAGGTACTTTCTGAAGCCCTGAGCGTAACTCTGTAGATACAGTATTGAAATAGCTGTGTTCATCTGTGATAATTGCTGAAAACGAGCACTTTTTAGACGGCGTGTTTTAATTACCTACCTTGTTTGCACTAGCATAATTATTGCATTTGACACAACGTGAGCCTGCACATAGTCGGTGACAGCCGATTTTCGGGCTGAATACCGATCTATTCGCCTGTAAGGTCTCAGAAAACGGCGGACATCTTGGGTAGGGGCGTGAGCCTAACAGCGCTCTAGCCACCACTACTTAAGGAAACGGAAAATCTCCGCGATAGCGGACGCGAATAGTGGACGCACCGACATCAGCTCCGGAGTCACGCCTGAGTCAGCCCGTCTGCGCCCGTCCGCGCCTAGGACGCGCCCAGTGGCCATGACTCCTACTCCCCAGCTAAATTCACCGGTATGTGTCAGCAACCAGACAACTTGCGACACTATTGCTTCCCCTTATATAAAATATAGTGCAGACCAGCTTTTAGCTTTAAGAACATTCAAACAACCAGGCTGTTGTCTTTTAGACTTAAACAGAAATCATAACATCTGTCACGGTTGTTCACTGGAAACGAATGGTGTTAGCATTAAACAGCTTGAGACCCAAACTAATGCTGCATGCGCTAATTCTAACTCTAAATTATTCACCTTTTTCAGTTTGAACTGTCGTTCTTTGCCCAGACATAAAACTGAAATTTTTAATTTCTTGCTGGACGAAGCACCTGACGCATTGTTCATTACTGAAACATGGCTTCATGCAAGCTCTGGTCCGGATATGGCCACGGCTCTCCCAGACTCATATGCGATTATACGCCTTGACAGGATAAACAAAACCGGAGGAGGCATAGCAATTATTTTTTTTTAAATCTATACCTGTGAGTTTATAAACCTTCCATGTCCAGGGTGTGAAGGCGCCACCTTCAAAATTATACTCTCACCCAATTTTACCTTTTCCGGTGCACTTATTTACCGTCCACCGGGTGCTGCATCAAATTGGCTAAATAACATTTCAGAGCTTTTAGGCCCTTTTATTATGAATACTACTAATTTTACAGTCATTGGTGATCTGAATCTTCATCTGGACAATGAGCACTGTACTAAGGCTACTGAACTTATTGATGACTTTATGTCCCTCAATTTAAGTCTCAAAAACTCGGGCCCTACTCATACTGCAGGTCATTTATTGGACCCAATCTTTTCAAATATTCATAATTTAAACACATTTCCAGCTCTACCTATTCCCTGGTCAGACCATTTTCCTATCAAATTCTCTTTTCAAATGCCAACTTCCAATAACGCTCTTACGGCTCAACCCTCCATGGTGAGAAAATGGAAAAAACTCGATATTAATATTCTCAATACCCTGCTAGAAGACACAACTCCATGCACCAACTCAGGAGTACAAAATCTATCAGTTTCTATCCAATCATGGCTCTTAACAGCCATTGACTCTTGCCTCCCTAAGACCAAGCTAAAAGGCATAAACCAACGTCCACCTGCTCCGTGGTTCAATGATTCTCTAAAGCATGAAAAAACAAAATGTAAGAACGCTGAACGTCAATGGAGGAAGTCCTACTCCATTGAAGCTAAAAATGATTACAAAAATCAATTAACTCAATACCAAAAGTTGTGCAGCAGAGCAAAAGCTAATTTTGTTTGCACTAAAATCACTGCAGCCTTAAATCAAGCTAAAACGCTTTTTAAAACAGTTAAAGAGCTAGCCGGCTCAAATACCTCACCAATTCCACCTGATTTAAATAAAACTCAATGCAATCAACTTGCCACATTCTTTGTCGACAAAGTTGATAAAATTTATCAGGCCATCCAACTTAATCAGAACAATCATGAAGAAGATCATTATGACGGTAATGATCCTAACAGACTATGCACTGAAGAGACCATTTTTGCTACCCTTTTGGATAAAACTTCCACCCCCACACTGAGTGCTTGGCCAACACTCAATGTTGACACTGTCACCGAACTTCTAAGCACAATAAAATCTGGATCACCAAATGACCCTCTACCTTGCCCCATCTTAAAATTACTTAGTAGAAAAGCTTTATCCACCATTACAGATCTTTTAAATAACTCCTTGCAAGAAGAATGTGTTCCTCAGGAGTGGAAGCATGCGATGATCCATCCCCTTCTAAAAAAAAAGCTGATGCTGACCCGAAGGTACCCGCAAACTTCCGACCAATATCTCTCCTACCCATTTTTGCCAAAATTCTAGAAAAGCATGTCCACCGTTGTCTTTCAAATTATATAATGACACATGATCTGTTACCTCCCCATCAATCCGGCTTCCGAGCAGGTTTTTCAACAGAAACCACCCTCCTAGGTGTAACAGAAAACATTCGTTCAATGATAGATAAGGGTGAAACAGTGGCACTGGTGCTGTTAGACCTCAGTGCCGCTTTTGACACTGTTTCACATGCGGTACTAATAAAAACTCTTCGCTCAATAGGCATCTGTGGCCCTGCTCTAAATTGGATCACATCCTTACTCGAAAACAGAACATTTCAAATCTACTCTAATTCTGTGTGCTCTGATATCCATACCTTCAAACATGGAGTCCCACAAGGCTCAATTTTAAGTCCACTACTTTTTAATTTATACATGAGCCCTCTTGCTAAAATAGCTAAGGAAACTGGACTGATAATGTTCTCCTATGCTGATGATTCTCAGCTTCTCTTTTCCCTTCCACCTACAGGCAATAATGATCCTTCTACTTTAAGAGCAGGACTTACGAAAATCGCTGGATGGATGAAAAAAAACTTCTTGAAATTAAACGGTGAAAAAACCGAACTTATAATCCTGGGAAAAAATAAAGAACTTTGGGGACCCCAACACTGGCCACCGGAAATGGGCTCTCCTCCAATTCCAACTAACCAGGCCCGTAACCTAGGCTTTGTTGTTGATGACACACTTAGTATGCACCAGCAGGCCATCAAAACATCAGCCACCTGCTTCGTCATCCTGAAGTGGCTAAAGAAAATCTGCTGGATGCTACCGGATCATACTAAAAGAACTGTCATTAACGCCCTAATAACATCAAGATTAGACTACGCCAATGTGTTATACTTAGGATCCAACAAGGCCACAGTCCGCAAACTACAAACTGTGCAGAATGCAGCTGCAAGACTGTTAGGTAAAATTCCTATCCATGCACCCACTACCAAACTCATACGTGAATTGCACTGATTAAAAATTGAGAACAGAATCAAATTCAAATCATTATGCTTCATGCATAAAATCTCAACAAATAAAGCTCCAAAATACCTACGAAGTCTGGTACAATGTTACCTTCCATCTAGGACTCTAAGATCTGCAACAGCGAATACATTTGTTGTGCCCAAAATAAGACTATCACGCATGGGAGGCAGATCCTTCACATACCTTGGTCCCTCCCTGTGGAACTCCATGCCACAAGCTCTGCGCTCAGAGGTTAATTACATCAGATTTAGAAAAGCCATAAAAACCTGGCTGTTCAACGTCTAGGTCAGCTGTCCAATTACCCTTCACTGAATCATAAGCACCGGGAAACCCTTTGTTGGGTAGCTGTTTGCGCTATACAAAATAAATAAATAAAAATAAATATTTGAAAGTATTTATAATAATCTAGAGTCAAAATATTAAACTTAGCCTGAAGAGTCGAAAAAGAGATCAATTCATCATTGTACCACAGATCACTAATAGAGTTAATTCCTTGTTTACTCCATTTTACCATGGTTTTATCTCTAAATATATCAGGCAGTAGGTGTTTAGATGACAGGGGGGTATATCTCAGAATTTTCGAAATCCCTAAATGTCGCTTAATAATCTTCCATGCCCGATATGCTGCTATTACAGTCTTGAATTTAATTTTCTTAAAGTAACTAGGTTCAATATTTTTTAAAAAGCAGCCACGAGCTTCTGACCCTAAAGAAAACTCATAAATGGAGGGAAAGTGTACTTCATGAATTGGGGTTTTCATGCCAATAATTAAAGGATTGATGAACTGCAATATTGATGCTAAATAATAAAATAAGAAATGTGGTGTACTCCAACCGCCTCTGTCCTTAGGAAGAGTCAGCTTTTTAAAGGCTCTACGGTGGCGTTTGTATCCCCATAGGAATCTTCCCGCCATTCTCTCCAACTGTTTAAAAAATTCTATAGGAAACTCAAGGGGTATAGTTCGAAAAAGATATAAGAATCGTGGAACTATTAACATTTTTAATACATTGTTTCTGCCATGTAATGACAGGTGTAGATGATTTATCCGTTCCAGAGTAGTATTTGCCTTCTTTATTATAGGGGTAAAATTGAGCTTGGGTATATCAGAGATTGGAGTTGTGATTTTTATTCCTAAATATGTTGCGGTGGGTACTATGTTAAGGTGTGTCGGTGGATTTTGACCTACAAATAAAACGTGGGTTTTTGAGGAGTTTAATTTATAGCCTGAGAAGGTACCGAACTCTTCCGCTATCTCTTCAATTTTTGGAATTGTCTTTAAAATATCAGTGGTAGTCACTACCACATCATCAGCATATGCTAAAGCTCTGTACGCAGTTCCTGCCACCTCCACACGTTTTATGTCTTCCTCTTGATTAAGTTTATTAAGATATATATCGATATAGATAGAGAATAGCAGTGGAGATGATGGGCACCCTTGACGGATACCGCGGAAGATAGAGAATGGACTAGACCTACAAGACCCGATTTTAATATGTGATGATGGTGATTAATATAAGGTTTTCAGAGCCTTAATCATTTTTGGGCCAAAGCCTTTCAAAGCCAGTATATCCCATAAGTAGGGCCAGGCCACCCTGTCGAATGCCTTCTCGGCATCCAACAGGGTGATTCCGATGGGTTGTGTTAGTGGTTTGAGCCCAGTCCATTAGAGCAATTATTCTTCGGACATGATCCGCAGTGTCTCTATTAGGAATAAACCCGTGTTGCCATCGTGAAACGATAGAAGATATTACTGTTGACATACGGGTGGCTAATATTTTGGAAAAGATCTTGCTATCAGCATTTATTAAGGAAATCGGTCTGAAGGGCGCTGGATTCAGGGGAGGCTTATCCTTTTTGAGGTAAGCCATCAATGTGGATTGACTCCACGAAGCAGGTGGAGATCCTCTCTGAGCTTCCTGAAATGTCAGTAAAAGATCTTCTTTCATAGTGTTTCTGAATATCCTAAAAAATTCGAGAGGGATACCATCAGGGCCCATGGCTTTTCCCATAGCCAAAGAAAGTACAGCTGATTCAATTTCATCCCATGTAATGTCTTTTTCGAGGGAGTTTGATTGTAATTCATTTAGACCACTGCGGGGACAGGCGAGCAAGACCACTGACTCAGTCAGTGAAATTGCTCTCCCACCCTCGCAGCTCCACCATTAAGTGAGGTGCCCCTGCCCCTGCACTCTTGAGTGTTGGTGATCGAGGCCCTCCTCCACCCGCAGGTTTCCCTGCGCCTCATCCCTGGTGGTCCAGTGGACCTCTGTCTCCTTTCTTTCTTTCTGCTCCTCCGGCCTGGTCGCCCCCCTGCTCCTCTCCTGCCACTGCAGCCCTGCTTACCTGCTTCCTGCTGACAGAGTTCCGACGCCGCCAGCAGCGCCCCAGCCGCCGCTGGGCCGCCCGCTCTGCCGGTCCCGTTCCCGCGCCTCCTGCCTGCGGCCCCGCCCCCCCGCCACACGACTGGTTAACCCCTTCCCGCCTCCCAGCGGACCCGCCCTCCCTGCTCCCCTCTTATGACGCCCCCTCAGCGACCGCGCAGCGGACGCGCGCAGCGGGAGCACCGATTGAGCGCCGAAGGTGCGCCAAAGGTAAGCCCGTCCGCGCCTGGACCGCGCCCAGCGCCAGGACCCCTGGCCCCCGCAGACCCCAGCCCACCTGCCGGACGTACGACGCCGCCACCCTCAACGCACTCAACGCCGGCCGAACCCCTGGATGCTACCGAGCCACCCCGAGACGCACCCACGGACCCTTCATCTGCCAGGCCTGCAAGTTCTCCTGCACCCGGACCTGCACAGCACCAGCACCCACCAAGCCGAACTCCAGCAGCAGCCACCTGAAGTGCATCCTGCTCAACACCCGCTCCGTCCACAGACACGCCGTCGAGCTCTGGAACCTGCTCGACACCACAGCCCCAGACGTCGCCTTCCTCACGGAAACCTGGATGAACGCCTCCTCAGCACCAGACATCGCCATCGCCATCCCCAACGGCTACAAGATCATCCGGAGAGACCGCGTCAACCAGACGGGAGGAGGCATCGCCATCATTCACAGGAACACCATCCGCATCACGACCAACACCGACGACACCATCGCACCCGCCGAACACCTGCACTTCCAGATCCACGTCAACCCCAAGACCACCCTCAGAGACACCCTCATCTACAGACCCCCGGGACCACGCACACAATTCAGCGAGGACATCGCCGACTTCATCAGCCCGCTCGCCCTCCCCTCAGCCGACTACATCCTCCTCGGGGACCTCAATTTCCACCTGGAGAACAACGACGACCGCAACACCACCACCGTGCTGGAAAACCTCGCAAACCTGGGACTCAAGCAACTGGTGACCACCCCCACCCACCTCGCCGGACACACACTCGACGCCGTCTTCTCATCCAGCAAAGACATCGCCTTCAGCCACGCCACAGGACTCCACTGGACGGACCACAGCTGCGTCCACTTCACCTTCAGAAGAACGACGACCCACCACCACCAGCAACAGGTTGCCCGAAGAAGCTGGAACAAGATCACAACCGACCAGCTCGCCGCTTCCCTGAGTCAGCACCCTCCCGCCAGCTCAGCGAACCCCAGCCAGGCCGCCGACAACCTCACGAAGTGGATCAGCAACTGCGCGGACGAACTCGCCCCTCTGAGGACCCCGCCCAGCAGACACGGCAGCAAGAAAGCCCCATGGTTCACCGACGAACTCAAGAACTCCAAGAAGAACTGCCGAGCACTCGAGAAAGTCTGGAGAAGGGAACCAACACCGGACAACATGACCACCCTCAAGCTTGCCACCCGGAAGCACCACCAACTGATCCGCGCCACCAAGAAAACTGCATTCAAGGACCGACTGGACAACAACGCACACAACTGCAAGGAACTCTTCAACATCGTGAAAGAGCTCTCCAACCCCAACGCCGGAAACAACGACATCACCCCATCGCAAGACCTCTGCAACTCCCTCACCTCCTACTTCCACAACAAGATCGCGGACATACACAACAGCTTCAGCAGTCAACCATCGCACACAACGACCGCAGCAACGCCGCCCACCACCACCCTCCGCGCCTGGACTCCGATCAGCACCGACGACACCGCCCGCATGATGAACTCCATCCACTCCGGATCTCCGACCGACCCCTGCCCTCACCACGTCTTCAACAAGGCCGACGCTGTCATCGCACCCCACCTGCGGGACATCATCAACACCTCCTTCGACACCGCCACCTTCCCGGAGAGCTGGAAGCACGCCGAACTCAGCGCTCTACTAAAGAAACCAACAGCGGACCCCAGCGAACTCAAGAACTACCGCCCCATCTCGCTCCTCCCGTTTCCAGCCAAAGTCATCGAGAAGACCGTCAACAAACAGCTGGCCGCCTTCCTCGAGACGAATGGATCCCTCGACCCCTCACAGTCTGGCTTCCGAGCCAACCACAGCACCGAGACCGCCCTCATCGCTGCCACCGATGACATCCGAGCCCTGATGGACAACGGAGAAACAGCGGCCCTCATCCTCCTAGACCTCTCCGCGGCATTCGACACTGTCTGCCACCGCACCCTAGTGCAGCGTCTCAGCAACATCGGAATTCAGGAGAAGGCACTGGAATGGATCGTCTCCTTCCTCGACGGAAGAACACAGAGAGTCCGTCTACCACCGTACAAGTCAGAGGCCACCAAAGTCATCTGCGGCGTCCCTCAAGGATCCTCGCTGAGCCCCACCCTCTTCAACGTCTACATGAGGCCCCTCGCGCCCATCGCACGCCAACACAACCTGAACATCATCTCCTACGCCGATGACACCCAGCTGATCCTCTCACTGACCAACGACCCCGCCGCTTCCAGAGCCAACCTTCACGAAGGGATGAAAGATGTAGCCGAGTGGATGATGACCAGCCGCCTGAAACTGAACTCAGACAAGACGGAAGTCCTCATCCTGGGCTCCTCGCCCTCCGCCTGGGACGACTCCTGGTGGCCCCCCGCCCTGGGCACCGCACCCACACCGACAGACCACGCACGCAACCTGGGCTTCATCCTGGACTCCTCCCTCTCCATGACCAGACAAGTCAACGCCGTCTCCTCGTCATGCTTCAACATCCTGCGCATGCTACGAAAGATCTTCCGGTGGATCCCCACCGAGACCAGGAAGACGGTCACCCAGGCCCTCGTCACCAGCCGACTGGACTACGGCAACGCCCTCTACGCCGGAACCACCGCCAAGCTCCAGAAGAGACTCCAGCGGATCCAGAACGCCTCGGCCAGACTCATCCTCGACATCCCCCGACGCAGCCCATCTCTGGACATCTGAGAGACCTGCACTGGCTCCCCGTCAACAAGAGAATCACCTTCCGTCTCCTCACCCACGCACACAAAGCCCTACACGACCAAGGCCCGAGCTACCTCAACAACCGCATCAACTTCTACGCTCCCAAACGCCACCTCCGATCAGTCAGTCACGCCCTCGCCGCCGTCCCCCGCATCCGAAGAACGACAACAGGAGGAAGGTCCTTCTCCCACCTGGCCGCCAAGACCTGGAACTCTCTCCCGACCGACCTGCGCCTGACCCAAGACCACCTTTCCTTCAGGAAGAAGCTCAAGACCTGGCTGTTCGAGCAGTAGCAGCACCCCCCCCCCCCCCCCAAGCGCCTTGAGACCCTCCGGGTAAGTAGTGCGCTCTATAAATGTCCATGATTGATTGATTGATTGAGTTTTGTGATATTATTTTGTCCTATAAAATTTAGCAATGTATTGTGAGAATATACCGTATTGTCACTTTTATATAATTGGGAATAGAATTGTCGAAATACCTCGAGAATTTGATCTGGATCATCATGGACCTGACCTGCCTCATCTTGAATCGCATTAATAGAGTTTAAGATTTCTTTCTCTCTAGTTCTTTTTGCAAGTATCTTTCCAGAATTTTCACCCATTTCATAAATCTGAGAACGAAAGGTAACAAGTTGTTCCGCCAATTTAGATGAAAATATTTCATAGACCTTAGCCTTATGTATATAGTGTAGTTTTAATTTGTTCAGTATCTTGATGTTTAGAGATAGCTATAGCTAGTTTTTCCTCCCATTCTCGTACTCGATTAAAATTCTGTTCTGTTTTCTCTTTGATAATTTTTTGTTTTTTAATTGAGTAGGAGAGTGTTTCCCCCCGGACCCCTGCTTTGAAAGCATCCCAAACTATCTGAGTAGAGGTACTGCTTCTATTAAAACGAAAAAAGTCTTTAATCCAACTACTCATTGTTTCTAAATATGATGGATCTACAAGTAATTTCCGATCAAATGACCAGGATCTTAGCGTTGAGGATGAACCTGTCAGTGTCGGAACTTCTATTAGTATTGGGTTGTGATCAGAAATTATTCGGGGAAATATTTTAAATAGTGTATTATTTATTAGACTACTATTCAGAAAAAAATAATCTATACGTACAAATTTCTGATGGGGATTAGAAAAAAAAGTGGATCCAGGTGAAGAAGGGTTTTTTATAAATCCCACGTCTTTTAAACCATATTCTGTTATCAGCCCTTTAACAGCATTATATGTCTTTTTTTTAGGCTTGGGTATATACTGTCAGTAGATATGTCAAACCCTCCTGCGAGATGTAGGTGCAAATCTCCACAAAAATAAGCAAAGCTGGCCAATCTGCTTATTCTAAACTAAGATAATCTAAAATCTCAGGATCATCTGAATTTGGGGCATACACTGAGTAAATTGTCCATGATTTAGCATTCATCTCAAGCTCGATTATTGCCCATCTTCCATACTGGTCTACTTTTGTACGCTTTAAGAGCCCTCGTCCATATCTCATAAGGATTGTCACACCCTATGTAGTAGTACCTTGTTTAGTACACGCTAACAGTTGCAGACCAAGATCCTTAAACATATTTCTGTCATTCCATCTTATATGCGTTTCTTGCAGACACAATATGTCTATATTCATGCTCTGTATAATCTGATTACAGATCCCCCTTTTTTTCCTACTATTCAATCCGCAGACATTCCAAAAACAAATTCTAAGTTTACCCATCATCAACAATTAAACAATTTCCTTTTTTTTTGTCCACCTGTATACATCCAAGCTGTCTAAAACAATGATCATTTAAATGCTGATTCAAATTTTTATATTCACCCCCTTCACAGAAACAGATAATAGAAAACAATAATGGAGCAACAATCCAATAACTTATCAATTTTTTTTGCTGTTTTTGCTTGCACCCGTCACCCACCCCCTCCCCCCCTTTTCCCCTCCCCGTTCCCCTTGACCCCACCCCAATTTGGGCATAAGGACTAGTAGTCCCTAGTATGGATGGTGTGAGAAGCATCTGGTGTCTCACCGCCCCTCCTCCACACCCTTCCTATCTTAAGCTCTTGCTATGTGTCATTTTCAAAAAAGAAAAAAAGAAAAGAAAAGTGTCTTATTTTAGTCAACAATAATGGATTACTTAGTTAGCTGCTATTCCATCAATAAGACTATGTGAGTGCTAATACAGAGAGAAAAAAATCAGACATATTTTGCAGATATTGAAGTCAAAGTGAAGCCAAGAGCTCTTTAGCTGCCCCCTCCGAGGTAAAAAAGTAAGATTTTTCTTTGAAGATTATTTTAAGTTTCGAGGGATTCAGCAGGAAGGCCTGAGCGCCTTTGGCTTGAAAAGCAGGTATTAGTTGACGAAAATGCCATTGTTGTTCTACTGTGGCATGGCAATAGTCAGGCCGAACAAAGAATTCAACTCCTTTCACCCTTCTTTTCCTTTCTGGCCTGGCTAAATCATAAAGAGCCTCTCTTGCCAAAAATTTGTTCAGGCATATCAAGATCGCCCTGGGCTTTACATTAGTACCTTGTCTGGTATTTTTTGGGAATGGAAAACGATGTGCGCGTTGAATTTCCAAATCCCACTTCCATTGTATAAATTCTGGGAAAGCTTCTGAAAAAAGGTCAATTACATATTGTCTAATATTGCCACCTTCATTTCTCTCCAGAATACCCAAAATTCGGAGATTGTTTCTTCGTGATCTGTTCTCCAAATCCACCAGTTTCCAATTTATCTCGTCTCTCAACCCTACCAATGATGAGATTTGGGTTTGTTGATTTGTCATTGTATCTTCTATCGCCGATATTCTTCCCTCAGCCTCAGTCACTCTTGGAAGAGGTGTGGCGCCGCGGCCAGGGCGACTGACTCCGGAATCTGGGGATCACGGTTCGATCCCCGGCACCGGCGGCAGATTAGCCCAGCACCATGTGACTCTGGGCAATAGCTTGCTTAATCTTCCCGACGGCCCCCAGCGCCTAGAGACCCTAACGGGTGATTGTGCGCTTTACAAATGTGGATATTATTATTATTATTATTGCAGATGTCTCATTACAGGATTTAGCGATTTTTCTAAGATTGTTTTGAAGCCGTCGAATAGCACCCTGCGTGCAAAGATTTTCTGCCCTTGTCTCTTCCCGATGCTGGATCATGAGCTGACAGAGCGTATCTAGTGTAGTACCAGTCGCTTGTGGTTGCGTGGGATCCTGAGGCTGCTGATTCTGTGATACAACCGAAATAGAGTCAGTGGAGAGAGAGCCTGCATGTGCTGTAATAGACATAGAATCATTGACAGCACCCCCCAGTCTCTGTTGAGGAAGATCCTCATCCTGATCCTCAGACTGTTCTATATCTTCTTCTTCTTCGCCCTCTTCCCTTCCCAGTGAGTCAAGTGAGTCATGCTGTGAACCCATACTCTTAGCACTCAAATCATCTCTCCATCCGCCATCTGCCGCCTGGATATCGGACTCTAGTGCCACCGACAAGTCAGTCATAGAGTAAAAGTTACCTGCAGAATCTAATGATTCAGCATCTTCCCCAACCGGTAGAGATTCTGGTACATCCTGTACCAATTGCGCATTATCGATTGAATCCTCAGCTATCTGAAGAGATGGAGGGATTGAATTTTGACTTTCCTTTAATCCAATTTTTAGTCCACCTTTACCATTCCCAGTGCCAGTTACTTTGTTACGTCCAGTATCAGAAAATGTCTTTAACCTCTCATTTCCGGTTAGGGTGGCTTTCCCCATGGTGCTGTTTAAACTGATGTTTCCCGGTTCTTGTGTTTTAGTGCTATTTTTTTCTGGGCAAACATGTCCGGAATTTTGGGAATAGCACCCTGTCTACAAGTCCCAGAGTCCCCCATTATGCGGGTATTATTAATAGTGATATTTTCAGCAGAGGCTGTTTGCGATAGTAAAGCTGCTATGGAACCAGGTACAGAATCAAAATCAGTATTATGGATTACCTGGAGAGGACGGTTCGATGAAGCATCCCGTATCGTGGAATTACCAAGATTACCAGCATTGCTACTATTCTGTGCAATCTGGGTGTTATCCACCGTCTGAACGCCATCCTGTGCATCCTGTGCTGCCGTGGTTGCCCTCGTCTTGGGTTTACTTTGTGTTTTGAGAGCCGTTGCAGGATTCTTTGGTGCCATTGCTCCGTTAGTACCTCCGTTGGTAACTCCGTTAGTATTGCCTCTGCGTCCTTTCTGCACTCGATAAGGCGGGAAAGAGGCAGAGGATTGCTGCAGGCTAACGCTGTCTGTAGCGCTAGACCCCGCTCCAGTCCTGGATTCCACTCTCGCCCTCAGAAGTGGGAGTGAGGAGTGCCGCCACGTAGGTTGTAACGTTCGTCGGACCCAGCACCATCCCGGGACATAAAGCAAGTAAGTAGTTTTAGAGTTTTTTTTTATTGTTTTTTAAGAAATTCACATTTTCAGAGAGACTCCGCTCCCTGTATCAGTATTCGGTGATATCCCGTTAAGCCGTCAGCCGCCAGTAAGGATGTAGAGGCTTAAGGCGGCGAGACCGCTAACGATGCTGCTCAGTCGGACACCGATGCGTCCGCCATCTTGCCCCGTCATTTTCTTTTTAAAACAGTTTTTATTACGTTTTAGAAATATACCTTCAACTTTTTTGTACAGATCACTGGTGTGAAACTACATTTCAGTTTCAGACTTAATTCTCTCAAAGTTCTCCATTTTTCTCCATTCCCTCAAATTCCATTCCACCCTCTTAATATGGATCTTAGGCCTTCACTAGCGATATTGTACCATTATTATGCAACTCAGAATTGGTTGCCAGCAAGGGTTTTACAATTTGGACAGACCTTGGACATTTGCATGTAAGGCTTTTCTGCAAAAATGCATTTTAATGGCATTGCCTACGATTCCTACATAAAGAACTGGTTCCCCAAAAGATAATAGGCATCCTATTAGTCTCAATCACATTGTATCATAACCTGAATACATAAGACATAGGGCTTCAAAGTGATCGTCAGAGTATCGGATGCAGGAGAAAGTGGATTGTATTAATTGATTCTTAGGTAATATTTTTGTAACGTTTGAGAATTGGATCACTGGCTGTGATGTTCTCTCTAACTTCTACCACAATGTTATGAGTATTTGGAATTCAGACACTAAACCTGTTGGTTGAGGGTGCAGCATGGCTCTTCTTTTTCTCTTTAGTCTTTCCTCATGAAGCTTTCCTGCTTCATGAACACAACATTAATGTATATATGTGTGCATATGGCATTCCGATTTTATTTGATTTCCAAGTACACCAATCAGAAGTAACTTCGGACTTTCTCCTGCGTTAAGAGGCCAAGTGTCTTTGGATTGAAAATGTTTATGACGTTTAATCTGTCAAAAATGGAAGTTTTTCTAATACATAATAAGCTCCTCAGGTTGACCGTCTCGCTATATCCTCAGTCATTAGGAACATCACTCAATGGTACTGAGGACAGTTTGTAACTTAGGCAACATAATTGATTCTGAACTTCCTTTTGACTGAAAGCGAGGAAACATAGCTGTCTTTCTCGTTATGTCTTATTCTCTGGCTTATGTTTTTTCTCTCGTGTCATTTCCCCACAAAGTTCTTATGATCTGGGTGTCAAACAATTGTACATTGATGTAAGAAACGCAGTTTATTTACAAATCAAAATCATCCTGTACCTACAGTGCATTCATAATTCAGGAATGGGGCTTTACTTATATTATAATAACAATGTCATATATGGTAGCATTTGAACTAGCTCCACTGCCTCCTTGTACTTTAAAAAGATCATCTTTAAAATATTTTGCATTCTGCAAATAATCTTCTATGGGTGTATGGTTGTGGTCACAAATTCATATTGAGAAAATTTACTAGGCAAGGACCCAGACTGCTCTATTATTTAAAAAACATAACTGAAGTGATGGGGGTCGAGTTTTTCAGTTTAGAAGAGCCACTTCAAGCAATGTTCCATTACATCTTCGGACTAACTCAGGCCACATTAAATACAGGAAAAAGCAAAAGATATGGCTTATTACCATCTACATTTGTCAGGCTTCAGCCTATGGTTTCTACGTAGTCTCCAGCAGCTCCAAGACATCTTGTTAGAATGAACACTCCTTTTGATAAATATTGAAAATATCTGGAGGCACATAATATATTGCGTGTTGATGTTAACATTATAATGGATATTTTTTGGTAGTTCAATTAGTCCCAGTAGACTGACACAGTCTGTAAAAGCTGACTGCCAGTTAATCACCTTTCACACTCTGGTAGTTTCCAGGAGGTTGATGGGTAGCAACATCCAGGGTACAGCATCAGTGACTGTTCCCATTTATATATTAGTTAGTAAGGGGCATATGTATGCCTTTTTTTATAGCTATTAGCCACTGCTTGTATTTCTGAAAATAAATCTTGGCGAAACGGGTCTGTGAGACTTCCTTTCCCTTCCCATCCCCCCTTGCCGCTTAAAATAATGTCTATTTTTTTGTCCAATGTCTTAAGAAGTGCAGCTCATGGAAATAAAAGTAAGTAAACTGGTGATCAGTTAATGGTGCATCCATATTGTGGAATAAATTCAGCGCTTATACAGCAAGTATGGACAGTTACACAGTTTGTAGTAGTTTATTACATAACAAGAATTCAGCACTCACCCCCTCCGTACCGAGTGTCTTTAGTACTGGTGTGAATGAATAAAACATTTTCTAGGAAGCTGGAAATTAAATTCTTGGATCAAGTGTAAATTCAGTGACTGTGATAGACTGACGCGTTAGTTTAAACAATTTTATTCAGTATACCTCATTCTCAGGTGAGGCATTGTGTACTTCTAATCGTGACAAATCAGTAGCAGATACATTATCTTTTGTCAAAATTTTACCAGATGTTGTAGGGCAGCCAGCTGGATTTGTTGCACATAGAAATCCCTCCCCTGCTTTCAACTGGAATGGATTAATGTACTCTAGAGAATGTCCCTTGAACCCTAGCCCCTTTGAAGAAATGAAAAAGGCTGCCAGAGACTTCTTAAAAATGTAATGTTCATAGCCCATACCGCTTGCTGTAGAAATTAATTCAAGCTAATTTCAGAAGCATACAGCTAAGCATCTCAATATGTACAAGAATGCCATTGAAATGTATACTATAATCCACATCCCAAAGAAACAGCTTATTATTTTACTCCTCAAGCCTGCCTTTGTAGATGTCATTATCATTATTGAACATTTATAATAATTTGGTATTCAAGGTGGTGGCAATCATTTTCTCCCACTGATGCCAATTATTGACCCTACTAGGCAAATCAGTTTTTGTTTCATCATTTTCTATATAATTTACTGTAAGGCTCCTGTTGGCTGTCTTATACCAGGAGAATCTGGATGGTTATTTGTCCATTGCCAGTTTTGATACGAAGTATTTTATTACATGGAATGACCTTTCTTTACTGAGGTTGCTGGGAGTTTGTTGATACATAACAACTGTTTGTGCTATTTTTGTGTGGTTCAATAGCTTTGATGGTATTAGACAATATAGTGTTGCCCGTTTTGCACTGAATAGAGAGACTAACTAAGACAGCTCTCTGTCCCCTTCACTTGTCCTTATGATTGAACTGAACCAGTTACGCATACAAATTAATCCACAAGGGAACCCATGTATATTTTGTCAGAAATCTGTCTCCCTGTATGTGGATCATTGGTTCTTAACCTGATGTCCAGGATGCCTGGGGGTCCTCGATGTCTACTCTGAGTCCATAATTGCTTAGAAAATGAAATACATTAACAGATTAATAAAGTGTTTCTAAATAATGAAGCAACATTTAAAAATGTACACCTTTATGTAAATGTGATGGAATTTGAAATTGGAAGCTAAAAATTGCTAGAAACATCAGGTTTGTGGGAGCAAGTGCATCATACAGGATATAGTATGGATGATGAGTGGCCTCAATTGAATTTAGAAAATCTCCGATGTTCCCATTAAAATGTTTTGTTTGTGAATTAAATAAAACATTTCATCATTTGTGTACTTGTTTGAATGTTTATGTCTATATTTTTAGGTTTCGCCTAGGCAGCGCTTGCTGTATTCACAATATGTGTATTATAAAGCTCCCCCTAATTCCTGCCCATCTTTTTAATTGGCTCCTGTCACTGTCCTTTGTAAATGGTGGCTTTTCATTGGTCATTAGGCTTTGTAGTCCCTCCTTAGTACCCCCCTGACTCTTTTTGTTACCTCCCATGAGGACACCCCCATTACATGTATTGTTACGCCCTAGGCTTTAATTCCAACCTCAAGGCACTATTTTCTTAAAGGCCTTCAGGCAGGACACCCAGTTGGTCCTAAACAAGGTTGGCAGTGGTTACTTTACTTGCAAGCACATCTCACATTTATATTAGATCTTCTAGAAATTTCCCTTCATCAGCTCCACATAGAGTACCAGCTAATCGGAATTAATATAATATTTTTTTCTTCACATTTCAAATTTATTAATTCTATATATGGATATAGCTATGTGAATGTACTTGTGGTACTGTTTTGAATGCAATGCATTATGGGAGTACCATATGTGACCAAATGTTTGTGATGCTCACTAGTGACCTCTAGGAGCAGCTTGCGGTACTGGCAGTGCTGGTGCCTTGCTTACTAGGGACCTCTACGAGCAGCTTGCAGTGCTGGTGCCTTGCTTACTAGGGACCTCTACGAGCAGCTTATGGTACTGCACCTACCACCTTCTAGAAATGTTCCTTCATCAGCTCCACATAGAGTACAACCTAGCCTAATCCGGAATTAATATAATTCTTTTGTCACATTTCAAAGCTACTAATTGTATATATGGACATAGCTATTTAAATGTACTTGTGGTACTGTCTTGCATGCAATGCAATATGGGTAGGGTGGATGTATCATATCTTCAAAGTTTATGAGGCTCAATAGGGACCTCCAAGATCAGCTTGCGGTGCTGCACCTAAACGAGCAGTGCTGGTGCCTTGCTCGCTAGAGACCTCTAGGATCAGCTTGCAGTACTGCACCTAGACATGCAGTGCTGGTGCCTTGCTCACTAGGGAGCTCTAGGAGCAGCTTGCGGTACTGCACTGAGACATACAATGCTGGTTCCTGTCTTACTATGCAATCATTTGCAATGCACTAGGTCTCCTATTACTGAAAGTATGAGCTGTTGGCGTTGCATTATTATTTGCAACACCAATACCTCAAACTATCAGTAATGCAAGACCAATTGTATTGCAAATGCTTGTTTTGTATTGTATTGCGGTTCAAATTATTAAAGATGCTTAGGCTGCACTTCGCGGCTCCCAGTAATGAATAAGTGGGGGTCCACAGAAATCAAAAGGTTAAGAACCACTGATGTAGATATCTTTACATGGAAAAAAAAGAGAGCTATAGTCTGAATATACTGCTGGATATTACAGATGTAATGTTGTTAATCTGAGGTATACTGAGGCACAGCAAAGGCACATTGGACAGATATGGATTTGTACTGTGAATGTTTTTTGGAGTCACATGTTGTACATTATTCTGACAGCTCGTCGTTGGGTCCGGAATTCTCCTTTGTAGTCTAATTGTTTTACTGGACGTCATCTAGGACCTTTTGGTGACGTCCTTTCCCTTGTGACGTCAGGCGTACGCCGGGTAGTTTGCACGGGACAACACCCAGGACACCTCTTTTTAGTGGCAGTGCAAGAGGAAGAGGACAGGCCCAGAGAGGATCGAGGTCCTCAGCGAAGGGACTCACTCAGGCTCTCCCCACCCCCAAGCACACAACACCAATGGAGTTTGGAAAGGGTGATTACTTTGTGAGTGAGAGGCAATCACCTCAGACAGCTGAATACTCAACATTATGCGACACAGATGTTGCATCGAACTGATGAAAAGAACAAAAAGGCACAGAAGAGAATCATTTTCATTATCTAGTCTTCTGAAAGAAGTGCAATAACATGGCCACTATAGGAGTGGCAGGGTATGCTCAGACATGAGTCCCTTGCTCACTGCACCATCAGGATTCAAGCAAGCCGGGCCGAAGACGGCTGCAATGCCAGAAACCGGTCCCCGGAAGCTTGTTTCCTTTCCAGTAAAGAATTGGCTTGGTAGTTTGGTCTGCCCTGTTCCCATGATGCACTGGGCCAGGGTCAGACTAATTTGCATATAGCCAGGTTCTGAACTGGGATGGTGCAGTGAGCTAAAAAACGGTGATGGATCAAGCCCTGATCTTTTGACTGGGTATGAGTGTTCTGTTTAATTCAGATGCTCTGTCCATCACCACCCCCTTTTCTGAATCTATCAATAGATTGGTCAGGGAAATTTGCAAACACCTTTCCCCCCAGTAACATTGATGATAAATAAGTGCAAACAGTCACCTTTGACACTAATCTTGATAGCACCACGATGAACAAGACAGACATGGTACTCAGACCTAATGGAGATCTCATAGTGAGCTGTAATAAAACTACCCTGATCACAGTTCCTGCTGACAATGCAGGAAGGACAGTCATGACTTGTGGAGCCAGACAGCTTCAAACTAGCTGTGTGACTCCGGAGGCCACAGAATTCAGACACTTGGCTCGCCCACAAGGAGGCTAGAAGACAAACAACAACAATGTACCACATGGCAAAGTGTAACCAATATATTCAGAAATGAAAAGGGGAAGTGGCTATCAACAGTAGAAAGCAAGACACTAATCTCATTAGGTACTTTCCTTACATTTTATTTGAGATGCTCACCTGTGCATCACTCGAGGTCCGCTTGACGAACATTATGGCATACACTAGGGTATATATAGGGACACACTTCTTTACTACACTAATTAAAAAAAATTCCTGGAGCTAGCAAGGAGAATAGCCCCACCACAGGCAACACGCACACCCATGTAGAACTTGAAATTAGTGTTCCCATAACTAATTAAGGAACATTTTGAATAAATGTGTTGGACAGAACTCAAATATTTAATATTTAAAATGGTCTACCTAGTGGCCATCACATGACTATGCATACTCGGTGAATTGTATGGGCTGACAATACAGGAACTCTACTGATAGACAGGGACAGGATGGTTATGAGAACAAATCCTAATATTTCCCTAAAGGTCATCGCACAGTTCCATGTTAAGCAGTGCATCAAGCTTCCCAGGTTCTTCCAGGAACCAAAGACACATGCAGAAAGGGCTCTCAATACATTTAATGTGAGGAGGGTAGTCTTGTACTACTAGCAAGAGACATTACCAATAAGGAAGGAACTCAGTTTTTTTATTTCCTTGGCACCAGCGCACAAAGGTTCTCCTGCGTCCAAGGTGAGTAGGACAAGAAGGATATTACAGACAATCGTGACATGCTACAAGAAAGTGGGAGTGCCACTGAAGAAGGTGAAGGTTCACTTTGCCAGGAACAAGCATTAGCAAAGCCAATAGGTCTCACCAATGTGAGAGCTATTAGCTTTGACAGTGTCTTTCACCCACGTGGTATAGCAGCAGGGTTACCGCCAACCGCCTAGCTTTTTTCCCTAACTTATAGCCATGCTGCTGTACAACATGGCTAAAAGACATTGCCAATGACAATAGCTCTTGCATAGGCGGGACCTTCTAGCTTTGCCAATGCTTGTTTAACCACGTACCATGACTGATCAGTTTTGGGGTAATGTTTGTTAATATGAAATATAACAAGGGATTCATTGACTGGGAAGGATAGATTGCATATGAGAAGCAAGCTGTTGTGTTAAGGACACACTGGCCATTCAATTCATTTTGCACCAGGTAACTTTCTCTGATGGATTAAGTGAAAGAACGAGCACCAGATGAGTCGGCAGTACGATCTACAGGCAAGGGGCACAGACCGTGCCACTCCTTTCCTTACCTGGTTTGGCTGGTTTTGGAGGCAGCTTTGGACATGCTGGTTGCAGGGCCAGAAGCACTCCACTTCCTTTTTTTCTGCTCTTTTAGTTTAAGGAAGAGGAGTCAATAATTGCCAGACGAACATGATAATAACCTCTGAACTGACAGTAAAAGGCAAAATTGTGTGTGTCTGCAGCTTGGATGTGTCTTGCAGTTCATCTGGGGTCCGATGGAATTGTATCCCTGGAGGTATCTGATCCCACGACGCTGCACAGTTGACGCGTGTCATACAGAACCTGCTCCTACAGCATGCGGGATACAGAAGAGTCTGCCTGTCAATCACTACAGGGGGAGGAGGCTTGGTGGTTCCGCACAGGGCTGGACTGGGTAAGGAGAAGGCAGAGCTTCTGTTTGCAGTCAGCACAAAGTCATCAATATATGGCATAGAGGTACAGGAGTCACGTAGCCGCCGCCCCACATTAGCAGAACAAGAGGAGCCAACCTTCCAATCAGTGTGTTCCGTGGTCACTTTTAATTGTGTTTTAAACACTCTGGCACATGCAGCACATATGGTATGTCCCATGTAAAACATGTTTGCATCTCCGCCATGCCCTGATGTTGCATCATTGCATGTAGAATAAAATAATGTGGGGCAAATCACGTAATCTCCCAGTGCCTAAAAAAATAGACAAGCTTACAACCTCTCTGCTACCTACACTGACAGTAGGTAAACTCTGACCAACATCAGCTATGGTTTTACAGACTACATTTGCCCGTAATTGAGCAACATGTAACATGGTGGGATGGGTTAGGAGCACAAGGGAGAGGGGGAGGGGCTGAAATGGCTCATGTGCCCCCCACAGAAACCTGGCAGAACAGCACTGTAATGAAAGTTTAAAGGGAAATGGCGTCCAAAATGGATACAGTCATCAAAACAAGTTAGCCATCTGAGAGGATGAGACTAAGGAACCGGGTTAGAGTCTTGGCGATGGCTCTTCCCTTGCCTACAAAAAACATGCCTACTGTAACAAATAGAATGAAACACTGGCAAATCCAAAGAAAGAGTGCGCCGACCAAACCATAAATACAGAAAGGAGTAGGAGGACATGTAACAGGGGCAGTAGCCATGAAAGTGAAAAACGCAAATATCAGCCTTTCACCATTAAAAAGAATGGAATTTAGATAGGCATTCAAAGGAACAAATGAAAAGCGATGGGCGTGATGAAAGCCCATAGAGTCGACACAGCATGTTGTGAAGAGACTGTGTGTGTGCTGCCTATGCAAGACTTAAAAAGGTCAGCACTTGTCTTTCTGGCAAAGTTTCATTTAGCAACATATGTAGGGCAGTGATATGGCCATCCATACCTTCACCAAACAGTATTGTGTGGCGATTCAAGCCAATATAGAGGCGCAGGTGGGAAGGAAGGTATTAAAACTCCTATTTGCTAGCACACACTCATTTCAACCCACGTTCTTGTAGGAGACTAACTCTACAAAATCATTGCACAGCATCTTAGTGCAGAAAAGATTCATGCTTCAAATCTGTGATGCCCAGCAAAAAAAGAAGCCAGGGACTACCAAGGAAAATTCTGGACCTAACGACTAGATAGCAAAATAATGCACAGCATGTAAATCCAGAAAATTCTTCAAACTGCAAAACTACTCTTCTAGGTGAGTAACTTTTCCGTTATTACCTATTACCGAGTTCCTCTTACAATTATGGATTGAATTGTACACTTATTCATTCCTGTTATATAAGAAAAACTTTGTTGACATTCGGGACTAGTTAGAAGTTGTGGTGCCCTAGTGGTTAGATTTACTAATATCAAAGATGACTGAAATTAGTTTTGCTAGGGCACAGACTAAAACTAGTCTTTTAAAAAGGTGCTTGCAATACTATTAGTGTGGCAGCGGCCTTATGGTATACTGGTATATACAGTCATGTGATTAACAGGGTAACAACATTTTTGTTATTAGTAGGGTAGCCTCTACAAACAATACTGTAAGTGAGATCAACTGGCTTGACTTTAAAGCTGTGTATATTGTTTGTGCATTTGTTTTATTATGATTATGGAATTGAGTGCCCCACACTTGGCTTTAAAAAAATGCAATCACTTTTCCTCAGTCCTTCAATAATATAGTGTTGCAGCCTGCAGTCTGATCAGTGCATATTAACCACTGCAGAATCTAGCAGTAGCTCATCTTCTTGCAGAGTATAGGCTGCTAGAGGATTGGCTACCAGATTCCTCAGTGTTCCTTTATGCTTCTTCCCCCCCCCCCGCACTCCCCTCTGTACGGAACACCCACAGCCTCTATATTTTATCAGAGCCTGGATTTGTTCTGTCATATTGCCAAGCTGGGTGTTTTTGCTGCTGAAGATATTTATTTATTGAACGTATGGTTCCAGCAGTTGTGCGACTTGAAAATAATTGTGGATACAATGCAATGCTTATATGAAGGCATTTTAAACTCTGATTTCACCTCGAGACTAATCACCAAGCTTATTCATGATTTCACCTGGTATTAGAAAGGGGCTCTGCCATAGTAGTATTGCTAGAGGCAAGTGCAAGGAAGATTTTGGATTCTCTGACTGGACAGCAGTGGGAGGCAACATGCACCTTGCTGTGCGTATATCCATGACCTATCATACATGAATTGACTATATCAACTTTATCGCTCTAGAAGGGTAACCTAATTGTCTGCAGTACATCTGCAGAGTATGCAGTGTATTTGTCAGAGTAGGAAACAATCTGTAGAAAGCCATTGAAACTGAGTACCAAGATAGCGGAATTTGAATTTGTTCAATACTGTCTGTACATTATATACAATGTATTGGCGGTCTACAACAATGTAAGTTGATGCTGTATAAAATGAGCAACCTTAGCATCTTTGATTGTTGTACATTAAAAAAAGTGAATAACCTGTTTAACAGTACAAGGGGCATGGACCTTGAACATCATTAGAGCCAGTCTCTTTGATTTTTAATTTGTTAGTGTACATTTGGTCATTGTTACTGTTTTATAAAGGGTATCACTTTTATTTTGAGACTAGACTGTGCAGAAAAAGAAATCCATCTTTTAAGATTTGTCAAAAAAGGAACAGCATTTTTGTACTGAATTTTATTTGTTATGTCTTAGGGATTAGAATTGCAGGAAACATCCTGTCATACTGCAGAAGCACGGAGAGTGGACGAGGTCTTTGAAATGGCCTTCGAACAAGAAGAGCATGGCTCATCGTTTTCTCTCAACCAACATTTTGGTAACATCTTAACTCCTTGTGCTGTTCTTCCAGTAAGATTGTATTCTGATGCAAGGAATGTTTTGTCTGGAATTATTGATGCACATGAAAACCTGAGACAATTCAAAGAAGATTTCATTAAAGTGCTTTTGTGGACACTTGTGCACCACTGTTATAAAAGGTCGCAAACACAGACCAGTTCTGAAGAAGTGCCAGACACTAAAAAGGATGAAGTTGTGAACTTACAACTACAAAAGCCAAATGAAATTACCAATATGTTTACGAAATCAAAGATCGCAAAGGATGCAGTAAGTTTTACTGCTGATGCACTTGATGAGTGGTCAGATGATGATGAAGATGACCTGTTTGATCTAGAATCCAACAGAAAGAAAATTGTAGCAAAACAGCTTGGACAGCAAAGAAGTAATATGTTGACAATTCCAGGAACTATAGAAACTCACAGTATGCGTGGTGATACATTGGAAGGAATATCCGCAACTAAACTCTATACCTTTGTTGGATTTGGGCTTCCAGCTGTTGACAAAGGAAAGCAGCAGCATACATCAAATGTTCCATTAGTGGAGTTCCGTTGCACATATTCAAAACTGCTAAGCATACCAGAAGACTGGAGATCCCGGTCTTTACCCAGTGCCAGACTTAATGAGATGAGAAAACTGTTCCCTAATGACTGGTACCAATTCATTTTAAGTCAGTTGGAATTTGATCATTTGAAAGAAAAACCCACAAACTTAATAGAAGAAATTATTAAAGACAATGCTTTGAAAGAAATATATGTTCAAGGGATATTCTCTTCCTATTATGGCCTGTTTGGGACAGAACATGCTGTTCCCAGTCCTAGTTACCTCTTCAGAGCCTACTCTGGTGGCTTTCCATGGTCTGTGGACCTGGACTGGTTGGAAGGAAAACCTGATTTTTATCAACTTGCACTGAAAGCGTTTAGGTAATATATTTTTTATTAATTGGTTAAATGCCTTTATTTATAATATTGCCTTAAATGATCTGTCAGCTTAAATTGTGCTGATTAATTGGCATATTTGATTTTGAGTCCTCATTTCTTCCAGTAAAATTCTGTCATAGCCTAATTCAAATGGCATACGTAAAGTGTTGTATTAATTTTTGTTTAGTTATAGATTTACTATTTTTTGGAAAATAATGCCTTTACTGCATTTCTGTTATACTTTACTTACTCCATTTTCTTTCTTACTTTCAAATAGTACATACTTTCAAATGGAAGTAAACTTAAAAACTGTGTTAACTATGCTACCTCTATTATGTTCCTCCAGATATGCTTTTAAACTTATGGTTGACAAAGCAAGCTTGGGCCCCCTGGAAGATTTCAAGGAACTGCTTAACTACCTTGAAGAATATGAAAATGACTGGTACATAGGCTTGGTATCTGATGCCGAATGGCAGGAGGCAGTTTTGCAAGAAAAACCATACCTTTTTTCCTTGGGACATGACCCTAACATGGTAAGAAAACAAAGCACAACTGGAAGAGTATAATATGAGAAGAAAAGCATCCTGCAATATTTTTTTCTTTTTAAGTATTAGATATGTTTGCCTATGATGCAAATAAAAGTTTTGGGATTGTGCTTAGGAGTTTATTTGTTGTGGCCATATTCATAAAAATCTTTGAAAGTAATTGAAATACAGTATTTGCTGGGAGTGGCTGTGAATATAAACAGTTGGAGAAAGTGTCCACACAGCTTCCATAAAAAAATAGAGGTTGAGAATACTCTGAGAAGGTGTGGCCGCCATGAATGTGGTACTATGAACATTAAAGTAGACTTTGCCATGAAATTCCCTCTAGAAACACATATTCAGGAAACCACACCTTCTTAAAGAAAGCAAAAGGGAATGGGTTCAGTTTTTAGCTGCAAAAAAGGTTGTGATTAAAAACGTTGTCGTTTAAGTGAAGAATAGACATCCGACCTGTACCGCAAAAGGTAATATTTGAGACTCCTTAAAATGAGTTTTGAAAGATTTCTAGAATAAATGTTTGGGGTCCTGTTGTAGTTGCTAATATTCCATATGTTATTCTGCAGTCATAGGTACAATATATTCGGACTGGCTAGTCTTCACAGTACATTTGTTAATTTTAATGCGTTTCACATAGTGTATACTTAAATTCACCCAAAAAATCTGTTTCAGCAAATCCAATAACCTAAGTAACCTATGATGTTTCTACCATCGCTCTTACATTGTTTTAACAGTCGACATTTCCTTACCTTTATTATGTCAGATGAGTATAGCTGGTAGGGTAAGAGAAAATGTTCATGGCTTGGCAGAACCAGCCAGTTGCATAAATAAGTGGTAGCTGCGGAGAGCAGCCTTCAGGCTCAGTCTTGAAGGAATGTGAAGCAGCTTGTTTTACCAGTATGCAACCGTATAGTATTGGGTAAATGAAAGGAGAACCACACAGTGTTAGGTACATATAATACAAGCTTAAAAGAAGTAAGTTCTACTGAACTTCGGGTTGGGTAAGTCAATGGGCTTAGCACACCCTTTCTCCAACCTTAGAGAGTTTATTTCCCACTAGGTTAGGTTAGCTCTTCAGAGCCATCAATTCCAAGAAAAACCTCTAAGGGGCTGGTTTCAAAATGTGCATCAAAGACTGACAAAGGGACCACCATCAAAGATTAAACCCGTCTTCCTCGTCGCCGACTAGGCTACTGTGAAGGAAACAACACCTACTTTGATGACTAAGATGACGACTTCAACAACCTTCTTGAGCACGATGACTAAGATTCCAGCGACCACAATCCAATCCTCACAGAAACACTCCAGGAATCAACCTCATCACGGAGAAGGGCATTCAATTCAACTAATTTCAGAACACACCTCATCAAGCAAGGTATCTCTGTATCCACCACACAGACTCGAAGATACGGACAGGCTTGAAGATGAGGATGACAACAGACCGTTTGGTCTTTTATACCATCCTACACAGCAAAAGTTAAAGAATTAAGTCCCTGAAAACAGAAGATCTCTGCTTACTTACCTTACCCACTTGTAACAGAAGATCTTATCAGACTTTCCAAGGTAATGATGATGGCTCATGGCAATACGGATGTGATCTTTATGAACAAACTTCGAAGTGATCACAGGTAGCAATGATTCAGGTTCCTGTAGCATTGTACAGGCTTCTGTGGTATTTGTCAGAGCTCTACCTTTTAGGGTCACAGATTATTACAAACAATTTTCAAAGTGAACATCTGACCCTGCAAGCTAACCTCAAAAACCTTAGTTTCCAACCGAGCCCAAGTATCACACAAGACTGGCCAGTCCATGCACTCCTGTTATATAAGAACCTACAACAGCATTCTTCTCTGGCAATTTAGTCTAACCCACCAAGCGCAGACGATCCATACTTTGATCATGACCAATACAGAGGTCACATGCAGCCAGTTCTCCACTGACCCAGAATAGGACGGCTATATAACACCCATTTCAGGAGCTGTCACTCCTCCCTCCCTCCTGGATTAATCTTCAGACTACATTGGGTGGGGGGGGGGGGGTTCCACACACTCATTGAAATAGTGTCCAAGAGATTCAATAAGCCAATACCAACAAAAGAAGCTGACTGCTTCCTGTACAACTTTAAAGAACCTACAAGAAAGACAGAGAAGGCGATACCAATAATCGATCACATTTGATTAGAAGGACTAAAAGTAATTAAATCCAGACGTACCATTGCAATGGAGAATCTCTTTTTGGGCAGCATATGGATGAAGAACACCAATCAAATTGTATACAGACACAACATATTATTTAGGAGATCAACAGCAATGGCGAGAGAAGCCCTTTCGTGGAACACAGGCCAACCTTATAGAGATCAACCATACCCGCCAGACCTACACACATACCATCAAGGCTATACATAGTAATATCCGCCACCACCACTAGTGTACTACCATAAGTAGGCCCCTCGAAGAAAATCTGCAAATCAGTCACGAGGCAATGAACACTCAAGACAACCATGACACTACAGAAGCGAATGTCATGAAGATTCCAGGGATGTTTGAAGGTGGAAGAATCTCAGCTTTTTAAAGCTAATGGGCAGCAGTAGCATTTGACCACTGACTACTTGATCTACTATAGTTTGGCAGTTTACTGAAATGTATTCAAAGACCATCACCTGGTTCCACTGCTCACAGGACCCCACCAGCATCTTCGCCTATTAAAAGCTGGGATTCAGATTTTGTTGCAAAAGAGTGCAATAGAGCAAGTTCACAAATACCAGCACAATTTAGACTTTTATTCTTGCTTTTTCCTCATAAAAGAATGCAAGAGTTTATACTGATGCTTCAACAAGGGGACTACATGATATCTTTGGACATACCGGTTGTTTATTTTCACTTTCCAGTCCATCCCCAAGACCGGAAATACCTGTGATACAAAGTGGCCGGTCCCCATTATCAGTTCAAGGTATAACCTATTGGACTCATCGGCCCGAGAATATTCACAAAGTGCATTGCCCCCAATACCTGCACATCTAATAAAGCAAAGCCATCACATTTTCCCATATCTAGGCGACTGGTTAGTAAAAGGAAATACTCCTAAAGCCACACGAATATTGACCAGAGCCCGCTTGCAGCCCTTCAATGTATCAGGATTTACTTTAAACGAAAGGATATCATCTTTAACCCCTTCAAGAAAGATCCATGTTTTAGGAGCAATACTAAATGCAGTGGTGCACAAAGCCTTTGCTTCCAAGGAGAGGAGAGACTGGAGTTCTTTATGATAATAGCCAGGAAATTTAAAAAGGAAAACAAGGCAGTCATTTTTAGGAATAATGTCCCCCTGCATCCTTTTGATACCTCATTGCCACCTTCATGAGGTTCTTTCAAGAGAAACTCAAAAAACAGTGGCTTAAAGTGATGGGGTCAGTAGGGGCCATTTGATGACCTCATAAGAGCGACAAGCCAAATGAAAGAAGTATGAGTTTGGTGGCCCACAATACCAATGTGGGGTTGTCTTTTCTGTAAAAAAACACTGTTTGTTATGACTATAGATGCCTTTTTAGATGGCTTGGGAGTTCACTTTCAGGAGCAAGCAGTCAGTGGCAAGTGGTCACCCAAAGAGCTGTATCTGCATATCATTATATCGGAAAAGAAAGCTATAACACTGAGCCTACAATAATTCTTAGGATGAATAAAGAGCTTCTCAGTATTGATCCAATCTGACAATTCCACAAGTATGTTCTATGTCAACAAGCAAGGAGGAACATGTTCCTGATGTCTCTCCAAAGTAGCGCAACAAAATGTGACTGGGCCAAATACAATCTTTTCTATTCACCAGTAGTAATCAACTCATGGGCTGATTACCTCTACAAAACACCAAAAAAGGGTCATGAATGGGAGGTGCACCAAACGTAACCACATTTTCTCCCTCTGGGTCAAACCAACTCCGGAACTGTTGGCAACTAATGTGGTAAACAAATGCTGGTACTACGCTGCAGGCACAACCTTCCTGGATCATCGGGGAATGCCTTTTCATTCAGTTGGTAAGGAACATATGCTTATACATTTCCAACCCTTCCATTGATTCCGAGGTCTCGACAAAGATGAAGGGGAAACAGTGTAGTCTCATTTTAATAGCTTGGTGGTGGCCCAGGCATTATTAGTTCACAGAGCTTCTACTCCTCGCAGAACAAACCAAAATTCTTTTAAAGCCATCACTGAATCTATTATGACGTTGCAACGGCTAAATCCTATACGTGGATCTGAGCTCTCTGAGCTTGGTGGCTTGGTTACTGAATTCAATGAATTCCATCTTTTTGATATTCCAGAGGACTGCAGAGATGTATTGTCTAATGCCAGAATAGCTTCAACAAAAAAACTTAGAGCTAAATGGAAAAGATTCTGCTCTTGGGGTGCGGATCTTAATATTCTCCCAATATCATTTTTACCACACCAATATTGCAATAACTCTTATATCTAGCTAAATATGAATTATGTCATGCATCCATAAAAGTCCATCTAGCCGGCATTTGACGTTTAAGAGGTACACTCACTCGATCATCACTCTGTTCCAATAAAGACATTGAAGAGTTTCTTAAAGGCCTGTTTACCTTTTCCACCTATAAGAACTCCACCCAACCAATGACATTTGAACATAGTTTTAGTCCAATTAATGAAAATTCCTTTGAAATAGTCCACAAGGCAGAATAACAATTTCTTTCTTGGAAAGTGACACTTCGATTTGCACTAACTTCCATGAGGAGGGTCAGCGAAATCCAGGCTTTTACGATTACAGAACCTTTCCTACAGTTCAGAAGATAGTCCTACTACGAATGAAACCACGGTTTATTCCTAAAGTGCCGACTAACTTCCATTTAAACTAATCAGTAGTATTAAAGCCTTACTTCCAGAATCTAAACAATGCAGCAGAAAGAGCATCCAGGGAGAGAGAGTTCATAGTTGAAATAAGCGATAGCTTGATGGGTGTCTGCCAACATAGTCTTTTATCATCACAAAGAGGGTTATCCTCTCTGAGGAATTGTCTGAGCACTTTCCACACAAGTGTGTCTACTTCTATAGCCTTATTTGCTGGAGTTCCAATCGTGGACTATTACCGAGTAGTCACATGGAAGAACAAACACACCTTAATGCAACAATACTGCCTGGATTCAACAGTAAACAGAGATGGCAGCGGGGGGACAAGCGGTGTTACGCCATCTTTTTCAGTAAGGTGAACCTATTTTCTTCTCGTTATCTCCCACCATACGCTAACAACTGTTTTCTGTATATCACTACTTGCTACTTTGATTTAAGCATGTGAATGTATGAAAATCCACTTATGGAGAAAGAAAGTTACTAACCTGTAACTGTAGTTCTCCAGTGTTTGATATATTTCTTAGATTCACATCTGACACACCCTTCTCCCTATCTCAGACTTATCCATATGCCTTAATTGTGAACCACTCCTGCTGCTGGTGACCTGGGTAGGGAAGGGTAAAGAGTGTACTATGTGCTGACGTCAGGCTGAGCTTCAGATCTTTTTAAAATTAGGTCAATAGGCTACTTCTTTAACCATGTCACAGTTTTGACAATGTTTAACATTGGACTTTACCTAGGACTCAAAGCTTGATGATGGGGGTGATTTAAGCATGTGAATCTAAGAAATGCACCAATACTGGGGAACTACATGTACTGTTTTTTCTGTCTACTGGTCCTGTAAAATAATCCACTGGTCCCTTTTGGTGCCATGCAGTAAGAGAAGTACAGATTATGGCAGTGTTCCCATTATATTAGTGTACTGAGATTAACCTTTCTGATTATGCCAGGGCTCATATTATTGCAAGACTTGTTTTCATCAGTGCTGCATACAGGGACTGGAAGTAGGCAGGAAGCCGTAGTTTGAGAGTTGGAATGCCCCGTGAGTCTTTTGACTTTAGAAAAGGCTGGAAGTTTACACCTGATAAGGGTAGGAGTGTAACATTTTCAGTGGTGGGGAAAACGAGGGGTGGGAGAAAGTGCATTTGCCATCGCTGTGCAGACTTTCACACAACCAAATATACACTAGTATACTTACTCATTCAAAAATGGAATTTAAAAAAGTCTACTAAAACTACTGTTTCAGACATAGCTTGATAAACTCTTGTGAATTTCTAAAATTTGTAAATCTGGATCAATGTAAGGACATATACCTGTGGACGCCCTTTTGTAACTTTTATTTACAAAGTGGTTCCCAAGTTTATTTTCATGTTGCCCCTAATAGTTTTACACTGATGCTCCTCCATTTTTAATCTTTTTTATTAAATATTTGCTTATTTCGAACATGTTTGACTAAATGATACCTCAGAGAAATGGTATTTAAAGCTGTACAAAATCTTTTTTCCAGTAGCAAATTCTATGTGTACATTTTATTTTGAAAACAAAAGATTGCCCATCTTGCTTTCAATCTTCTGCATGTGTTTGCTGGTAATCAGTGAGCATTCTAACATCATTGTTAACAGCCTCAAATCGTTACATTTTGCAATGTAATACAAGCACTCACCCTAATTGAAAAGCCTTTGCATCAGTGAACCATATGTACATGTTTGAACAACTTATACATGTGATTGAAATTCTTGCCCTAGTTCCAGACAATCCTCTTTCACAGTTCCAAAACTGTGATATGTAAACTAAAAACCAAAGGGTTTGCACTGCAGGGCATGAGGTCTATTTGTCCAGTGGACAAAATGAACATGAACATGTTATCATTGACCCCAAACAATATGTCCTGTGTGCAGGGCAAAAGAAATGCCACACTCTAATAACAATACCACATGGTTGAGTGTTCCACAACACTCTGCTCAGTGCTCACTTTTAGAGGAATCCCCGATCTATACAAAGCACAAATTCTTCTTGCAAACATTAGCTGTGTAGTTTGACTAGCCTTACTTCCAGTGCCACTGTCTTTTCTGTTTATCTTAATAATAATTATAGAGTAGTATACACAGATGTGGAACTACAATCAATGGTACCCATTAAATCATTGCGTAAAAAGAATACTACATTTAGAAAATGTTATGTATTTATAAAAAATTACCAGATCCAAATTTGTCAATACATATACTTCACACTGAGTTGAAACAAACACATTTTAGTCCACTAGCAGCACCTATGTACCAGCGTCTATCTTCTGCGTTTCCTCCTTGTTCTCCATTAAGCCCAGATGTAGTTGCCCGCTGCATGCTGTACATATAATGAAGTTTGATCACATATGTTTATCTAAGCCAGAAGAGACGTTGAATGTAAATATGGATTTACCCACATTGGCCTTTGAGATTTATAACAGGGGCAGAAAAATATGAAATTGGCAACGGTCTCCTTCGAGAGAATATCACAGCTAAACTGTCATCATTAAGTCACACTGCTCAATAACAGGTAAATGGCAAGACATATTTCTAAGCAGAATTACAGGTATAAAGTTTGCAGTTCTAGGCACCAACGCCCTGCTTGTAATTCAGTAATGCAGTAAGCAATATTTGAAAGTTCACTTTATTGTATCTGACAATCCATTAGCTAGTTCACTGTGCTCCCCCATGTCACTGTAGCTAGCCTCATACAGAAATACTTCACATTCCTGTACTATGGTATGCTAAAATAGACAAATTGCGCTATAGATCATTAACCGTAACTAGACCCTGTGTTCGAGGCATGTGGGCTGTGGTAAATAAAATATTACCCTGGCTGAATTTCTAGGCATTAACAATTAGCATGCATCAAGTGAGAAGCAGAGTCCGTGGTATCTGAGTTAGAATGGGCTTTATTCCAATAACTCGAGTCAAAGGGAGAATATGTTCCATCACCTCTGAGGTTCAGGAAGAGTCTTCTAACATTTAATAACAAAACATTATATTATATACTTTTTACTCCTTGTACATAGGAGCAGGCGCAAGACAGAAAATGAGATAAGAGCATGTGGGCGTGCATGAGGGTGTGTACTTTGATGAGTCATAGGTGTGTGATAGGTAGGTGTCATAGGTGGGTGGGTACTTAGAGGAGGAGTTGGCATGACCAGCTCGAACTGTGCCCTAATTGTGCAACTTTGAGCATGACGTGCAATTGACGTGTAACTGGGAGGAGGCTGACTTTCAACCTAGTAGAGAGATCTCTTATGTCAAGGCGACCAGCACATCTAGTACAACTGATATCTAGAGTCAGGGGATGTATTATCTGAAGAAAAGGTTGTTCGTCACTAAAAGACAGAGAGGGCATATTTATTCGTTCATTGCATGAGCTTTCTATGGGTGCAAGCACTGTAATTCACTTAAATGGAGACAGAATGGCTATCGGACGGGTCTGTTTACTTTTCCTCACCGGGCAGGGATGCCACTCTGTACAGCAGACGGATAACTGTTATTCATAATACTGTCTTGGCAGACTTCTTGCTGACGTGACTGCAGCTCAGTATGCCAAGAGTCATGTAAACATTAATTCAGAAAGTGGTTTCAGGCTCAACCAGTACGATATTTATTTAAAAGAGCACAATGCAAAATGCAAATACATGGGCCTTCATTTTAGCTTAACGTTTGGGAGACTTGATGACTTGACTTGCAGGACATGTTTGCAGAGGCCTAGTGATTCAGGCCACTACGGGAAATATGCATGGGTGACATGCACATGACATGTAACATAGGGTATATGTAGTGGACATATTTGGTCAGGCAAAATATCATTTTCCTCATTCCCTCCTTGTCACCTACATAACCCTTCAGGATACATCTATATTCATGAGACCGTATAGTTGATCATACAGCATCATTTCTTCATCTTTTATCCTTTGTTTACGTGGATGTGGAATACAGGCAGTAGCACACAAGCCGCAAATGGCCGGGCCACACTGTAAACAGAGACAGCAACCAAATACCATAAGTAGGGCCATTCCTAGGAAGGACATAACTTTCCATCCCCATGCAGATATTACACCCCAGAACCAACTGGACCAAGTCCATGTGCCTGGGTCTTGATGTATGGCATGAGCAATCTTGTGGAGCCTTGTTATTGCTTCGTACACAGATGGTGCATTATCTGGGATGAAAATGCAACAACTAGATCGGATCACTCTACAAGCTCCGCCCCTATCCGCCAAGATGACGTCTAGAACGAGGCGGTTTTGAAGAACGACAAGTCTAATAGCAGACTGTTCCTGGGTTAAGTTCGCCAGGGCAGATGCAGTTATATTTACAACTGTTTCAAGAGTCCTTGTTAACCTGCGTATCAGTTTACTGTTTTGGACGGGACCTATGAAGAAAAAGAATCCTCTGTTGAAATCTGTATATTGCTCCCAAGCTGTTTCAGTCTGATCGATACCTGCAGAATCTGTCTCTCTCTTTTGTCTAACATGTTCTAGTCGTGAATCTCTGTGATAATTTGATGGGGCTAGAAAAACGGGTGGCAATAAGAATGCTATATAACAAGTCCCACCCCAGTCTAAGGGCAGATGTACATAGGCTGTCTGACCGCAAATGAAATAGGTATGGCGTGATGTTTTGAAAGAAGATAGTCCGTTATCATCAAACTCTACTACAGTGTTACACTTGCTGTGTCCCATATGTACTGAGCCTTTCTTACTAACACATAAATCACCTTTTGCTGGCAGGACTGATATAAACGGTGGACCTGTGTTTTGCTTGGGCTGAACATTTAACATTATAAAATTAACAGATGCATTTCCCTGTTCGTACTCATCATTCTCTAAATCGGTTCCCTTTCTTTGGGGGAATCCGTCTTTGTCTGGAAAGCATGCTTCATTCATTACTTTATTCAGGTTTCCATATATCCAGCCACCTGGATAAGCTATGTACCTTCTATCTATTGAGGTCATTAGAGCAAACCATGTTCCACACGAACCATTGTGTGAGAACGGTAAAGGGTAGAAGGGCAAGACTCCCTTCGTTTCTTGATAAGGAGGCAGTTGGCCACATACCCAGCAGTCAGTTGCATTTCTGGTCTGATGAGAATGGTGTAACATTAGAATAAATGTATTGTTACGTAGTGCAAGTCGATATGACAATTCATGGGGAGGCAGGTCACTAAATGTATGCTCTATGGTACTGTTACTGGGAGAGTGTATATGTGAGGAAATGGGAAAGAAAACATGTAGCAATAAACTGACACCAATTATAACAATGCACAGAATAAAAAGGATGATTAAAGTAACTATACATCTACTTGGTAATACCTTGCAGTACTTTTCCTTCTTATCTCTCTTCTTGCTATTCTCATATGTGATCTTATACATGTCAGAATCGAGTCTAACCGATTCACCACCGGGTGGGCTTAAACAATTAAACTACGTCTGACTTACTAGTTCTTGATCTAAACCTATACTCTTGCTGAGGGGTATTTTCTAGCAAAGGTCAGTGTTCTTTATTAAAAGTTTCAATGTTCCAAAGTTCCAAAGTGTCTTTTGTAGTGATGAAGGTGAGTTCGGCCTTTACGTCCTTCCATCAACTTCGGCGTCTTCCAACGTGGCTCATGGGGACTTGAACGATCAAAGATCCTGAGGAGTCCAAATTCTCCTGGTGCTATGGCATGTTCCTTGACCTGGGTGTTGTCAGGGAAGGCGGCAGCAACCTGTGAATGAAAAGAGAGTAGTGCAGAAATCAAGGAAGCCAGGTAATCTGTCAGCATGTTACTGTCAACATCAGTTATTTTCTTTGGCATAGGCGTACCCCACATATATACTCCATAAGGAGATAGGCCTGTTCTGGAATGAGCTACCATACGCATGTAAAAGAGGGCAACCGGCAAGGCCACCATCCAATCCACGCCTTTTTCTGTACAGATCTCAGCAACTTTTGTCTTAATTGTCTGATTTTGCCTTTCTACAAGGCCTGCGGCTTCTGGGTGTCTGACACAATGGAATTTCCATGTATAACCTAACAGAAGGGACACTTGTTTCATTAATTCAGAGGAGAATGGCTGATCATTGTCTGAATAGATCACATGAGGTGATTCATAGCTGGGGAAGTACTGCGCACTAATTGTCTGGCTGTTGTAACAGCAGTATAATCTGGAACTGGATATGCTTCTGTCCATCTAGACAGTGCACACACAACTACTAGGACATACTTGTTAAACCTCTACATCTGTCCATTTGGATATAATCCGTCAGGAGAACTTCAAAGGGTGGTCAGGAGGATGAAATCCGCCTTGTTCCACCGGGATGCCTTTACCTGGATTGAACTGGTAATAGATCATACATGTTCGCTGCTTGTTAAACCAAATGTTCTGTAAGCTGTCTAGCATTGCCTTCTCTCCCAAGTGTGTTGGACTATGTGCTGAGAAGAAAACAATGTACCTTTTCCCCTAGTCATCTAACCTTGGTTAGTCTGGACCCCTCCTTGTTCAGTCCAATTATTTATCTCATCTGTATTGGCATGTGTCTGTATGTCAAGTACATCTTGTGTAGGGTCCCTGACTGTCATACATGTTGTCAGTAATGGTACCTCTGTCCTTGTCGTGTCTGTTGGTGTCTGGGCTGTCTGAGCTGTTCGGTCTGCCAGGTCATTACCCTGGGAAATGGTGTCTGTAACTTTGGTGTGAGCTTTATATTTCAGGATAGAAATGGCTGTAGGTAAATGTATGGCCTCTAACAGGGCCTGAATAAGTTGGCTGTGCTGAATTTTGGTCCCATGGGAGGTCAAGACTACGCCAAAGGCATATTGTGAGTCTGTACAAATGTTTGCTTAGCTCTTATGCAGGCTTGTGTCAGAGCAATGAGCTCTGCTGCTTGAGCAGACAGTGTGTCTATTTTCTGTGTCTCTATGACTTCTGTGGTCACGGCATACGCTGCTACTAAGTCTCCTGTACTTGTTCTCATGCATGATCCATCTACATAGAGTGTCAGGTCTGGGTTTAGAAGTGCAATATCTGTCAGGTCTTGTTTTGGTCACTATATTCATAACGTCCACACAGTCATGTGGTGGTGTATTTACTGTACTTGAGGGCAAAAGTGTTGCAGGATTCAGAATGTTACAACGTCTGATCTCTGTGTGGTTGAAATAATGTCAGTTCATATCCTGTCAGTCTCGCTACAGTCAAATGTAAAAATAAATAAAAATAAAAAAGCATAAAATGTTTACTGTAACATGGAGTCGCTTAAAACTGGCGCTTGACATAATGCTCTTTTTAATTCCTCAAATGCCAAGGTGTGTTCTTGTGTCCTAGGGAGAACAGTCAAAATGGCTGCCTTCTGTGTAGTTAACTGTATGAGCGGTTTGCTAGATATGCATACTGGGGAATCCATTGCCTACAGTAAGAAGTGAGGCCAATAAAGGCACGTACTTCCTTTTGTGTCCTGGGCTGTGAAAGGTTAGTAATGAGCTGTATGATTCTTGTGTTAGCTGTCTACCGTGTTAGCTGTATACCTGGTGTACCCTCCTTGGAAAGCAAGTGTTGTACACCACTTGCTTTACACAGAAAGTGCAAGACTGTCAGAGATGCAATGTCACAGTCTGGTTCTGATCTTGCTGTAATTAGAATTAGAATTAGGCATGTAAACACTGTCCAGCCGTTCCTTTAGTGTCTGACTGTAAATGCTAGGGCTCACTGTCATCAATCTAGCAAAAATAATTTACATAGAAATAAATAAATAAAGAAAAATGAATTTTCAATTCAAAAGCTCTGCAGTTTACACAAAAAAAAATCCTACTCTAGATCCTGGGAACAGTATGACCATACTACCTACAATATGTTCTCTAAATGTATTTGAATAAAATCAAAGTATTCTTGTCATAGACAGAAGGCTGGAGCCTCTGTGAGAAACAGCCCCTCCCTCTAGAATTATGTTCGCGCTCGGAGCTTTGAATCAATTCCAAGCCGGGCTACACTGTGATCTAAAATTGAATGACTGCCAGATGCTGAACTCCTTGCAAGAGCAAGACTCTTGCCAATGATTCTGTTTACACTTTTTTTAAACTATACATTTGCAAGCATGACTTATCTGTAAGGAAGAGCAACTATTTGTACACAAGTCAGAGGGGCTGGGGAGGTAACTTCGCCACGAACTCACTCCTTGCTAACCTACCCCTCCCCTCAGAGCCAGGAGCTGGCTCAGTGTCAAACATCACTAAGAGGAGACAAGCCTCTCACTCGTCTCTGCTTCTCTAAAATTGGGTCGCTGCCAACGCTGAGCTCATTGAAAGAGCCAGGCGTCTGCCAAGTTTCTTAAAGAGTGAGCTGCAAGCCTCCTCCCTCCACATGCGAAGGAAGCTAGTGTAAGTCTGATGAGCAGTGGCCCTCCCTTCACATAAACAAAGGGATCGCGGAAAGAATTGGGTTATGGCCAACAAGACAGGCACTGCTCGCTCCAAGAGGGAGTAGCCCTCCCTTTACATAAACATTTACTGGGAGCCAGGCCATCTCGGTCTCGGACGGACTGTCTCAAGGTTAAAAAACACATTCCTTGTACGTCATAACATATCTCTTCCCAGGCCAGAACCATTATTCTCTAACTAACTGAAGCGAACTTTAAAACGTGTTAAAAAGTAAATTAATAAAGACATGTATTTTTCTGTAACTGAGTGACATGCTAGCATTTTAAAATAATTCTGTACTGCTACTTAAAAGCTCCACTTTCTAAAAAACACGTTTGTCTAACTAATTCAGCTAGAAGGCAAGACATTTGAAACATGGGCATTTGTTTAGCATGCAAATTACCACACAAAAAGGGACAGTTTGCTTCTGCACACAACGCTAAGCACTTTGCAGTTGAGAGAAAAAAAAACGAATTATCATGGACTGTTGCGTTGGGACTGTTCTCTGCATATATCAATGGAGCCTTCTCCACTTAATGTTGATCTGAAACCATCTGTGTAAGTAATGTAGCCCTGAATCAGACATAATAAATCCTATTTTCCAAGTCTTGTTTAATGAACACTGCTTTTACCGTGCAATATATCACCATTCTATCAGCAGCCTGTCAAAGTACATAGGTGAGCCTTGAAACTAAATGAATGCAAACTAAACTAATGTAGGGGACTTTTAGCAATTGCACTAACATGGTAGTGTATTGTAGCTATCAAAAAGGGCCACGTTCATTAATTTCACAAATAGCCACTTTCCTAAGTGAGTGGGATAACTGTCACACGCTAAAGGGCAGCTTGCATTGGGAAAAATAATAATTCATATTTTCTAGAAACATCCCTATTTAAACAAAAAACACTGTTGCATTACACTAATTTAAAGCACATTCTCTAAGATCGGTCTGTTCTATAATTTCTTCTCTACCGTGAAAACATTAAAGCACTCTTCGTGGTGCAAACCCTTATCTCACATTTCAGAAATACGCCCATTGGATAACATGGCAAATCGCACCTCCACACAAAACATGCTTTTTCCACCACTTCCACAGCTCAGATCCTTTTCAAATTTTGCATCACAGTAGTCCAAGCTATTCCCTAAATCCTCACCAAAAAGCAACCAAATCCCTCCACTGGAACGGGTACGAATTGCCGCTCAAAAACACGCCCCCCTCCCCCCCCCGCAAACACCAAAAAAAAAAAACGCCAAAATTCCTCAACACCTTGTTAAAACAAATACTGCCTTCTCAATAAAAGATATTAATTCTTTGGCAGCTGAAGCACAAACATTCCCCAATGACTGCAGTACATGGGAAAGTCATGAACTCATCTCTCCACGTTATCACACAACACATACGCACATCTTCAAAACGTTTTCTCCAAGTACTTGAAAGAGATCCAGCTCTCTCCTGACTAACGTAACGGCTAGGGACCTGATGATAACATGCTCTGCACAAGCCATAACTACATGGCGCTATTCACAAGCCATATTTACAAGAAACTCAACAAGTCACAAAAATGACACGCTATTCACAAGGCATATTTACAAGGAGCTATACTTAAGAAAATTCAACAAACTACTCACAAGTCTTAATCACAAGGCGCTATGTACAAGGAACTACAAGCCACTCACAAAGCGTTACACACATGGATGTAACAAACTGTCAGAAAAACTAGCTAAAGTGACCACCTCAGAAAGACCCAGTAGGTAGAGAACGCCACCACCTGTACCCTTTAGAGTATGTAGAATTGAAGCCAACAACATCTGAAGAGTTCATTTCCTTGTATCTAGACAAGTCCCTTCTGGACTGCGCAAGTGCCTTGTGAGTAAGTTTTACTAGTTACTCACAAGGCACTTGCGCAGTCCAGAAGGGACTTGTCTAGATACAAGGAAATGAACTCTTCAGATGTTGTTGGCTTCAATTCTACATACTCTAAAGGGTACAGGTGGTGGCGTTCTCTACCTACTGGGTCTTTTTGAGGTGGTCACTTTAGCTAGTTTTTCTGACAGAACGGGATAAATACCAGTTAACAACGGCATTTCTTGGCTTGTTTAGTTCTCTCTGCTTTATTGAAATCATTCTTTATTCTCCTATGTCACTCTTTGCGCCATAACTCAATGGCATCTTTCTGAGAGGGTCTTGACTTTCTTTTTCAAATGGCGTTTAGCCCATGCTTATTATACATAAAATGACCAGGTGTGTCTCTAGGCCGGATATTAACTGTCTATTCTAGTAAACCTCTTCTGGTCCCTATCTGACGTAATTTTGAAAACAGAAACCAATACAATGGAAACACAATACACAAAAATAGACTGTAACAATCAACAATCATTCACACTAAAACAACATAACATTGAAACACTAAAACAGATACAACCTAAACTGATACAGAGAGTTAAACATGTACTTGAAAAACATTTTTGTGCACTGAAAATACAGTGCAACCATACCGGTCTCAAAAAATTGAGACACGTCTTTACCGGGCCCACTTTTTACTGTGGACACGTCTTGACCGTTCTCATCTAAAATGAGCCCGTCTTGAAACTAGATACATTCCCCATAGTGGTACTCACCGGGAAAGCAGAACTTGAAACTTGAAGGCCTCGGAAACTTGACTTGACTACGCTTGCGCCTTGGAACAGGTGGACCTCTGGAGACCTCGGACCTTGCTCTCTCACGGGCTGGGCCTCTGGTTGAGACGATCCGCGATTCTCACCGCCTCACATGGATGCCTGGTCGCAGTCCGTCCTCCTCCGTGGGCCTGAGGGAGTGGCAGGAAGTCCTGCTGGTGCGCTTTGAAGTCCGTCACGGCTGTAGAAGGGGGCAAAGACTAGACCGACAACTCCGGCGAGTGGGGAAAGGGATATGTACCTGTTCGGGCGCCAAATTATGTGGTAAATAAAATATTACCCTGGCTGAATTTCTAGGCATTAACAATTAGCATGCATCAAGTGAGAAGCAGAGTCCCTGGTATCTGAGTTAGAATGGGCTTTATTCCAATAACTCGAGTCAAAGGGAGAATATGTTCCATCACCTCTGAGGTTCAGGAAGAGTCTTCTAACATTTAATAACAAAACATTATATTATATACTTTTTACTCCTTGTACATAGGAGCAGGCGCAAGACAGAAAATGAGATAAGAGCATGTGGGCGTGCATGAGGGTGTGTACTTTGATGAGTCATAGGTGTGTGATAGGTAGGTGTCATAGGTGGGTGGGTACTTGGAGGAGGAGTTGGCATGACCAGCTCGAACTGTGCCCTAATTGTGCAACTTTGAGCATGACGTGCAATTGACGTGTAACTGGGAGGAGGCTGACTTTCAACCTAGTAGAGAGATCTCTTATGTCAAGGCGACCAGCACATCTAGTACAACTGATATCTAGAGTCAGGGGATGTATTATCTGAAGAAAAGGTTGTTCGTCACTAAAAGACAGAGAGGGCATATTTATTCGTTCATTGCATGAGCTTTCTATGGGTGCAAGCACTGTAATTCACTTAAATGGAGACAGAATGGCTATCGGACGGGTCTGTTTACTTTTCCTCACCGGGCAGGGATGCCACTCTGTACAGCAGACGGATAACTGTTATTCATAATACTGTCTTGGCAGACTTCTTGCTGACGTGACTGCAGCTCAGTATGCCAAGAGTCATGTAAACATTAATTCAGAAAGTGGTTTCAGGCTCAACCAGTACGATATTTATTTAAAAGAGCACAATGCAAAATGCAAATACATGGGCCTTCATTTTAGCTTAACGTTTGGGAGACTTGATGACTTGACTTGCAGGACATGTTTGCAGAGGCCTAGTGATTCAGGCCACTACGGGAAATATGCATGGGTGACATGCACATGACATGTAACATAGGGTATATGTAGTGGACATATTTGGTCAGGCAAAATATCATTTTCCTCAGGGCTGCTGAATTCATATCTATAGCATAGATCGCCGCCTAGTGTTGGGTCCGCATGATTGCACATTGTTGTCCTGGAAGAGTCTTCGAAGTATCACGAGATAGGTGGCTCCTCCCCTGGACTACAGTGCGCATGGGCATCGACTCCATCCCCAGATTGTTTTTTTCCGCCATTGGGTTCGGATGTACTTTCGTTCTCTCCAGTTCGGAATCAACAATATTCTCGAGGCCAAAAGGCCTTTTTCTCTTATCGTCGGTATTGTTTGCGTTCGGTGCCCGGTTCTGTTCGGACTCGCCTCCCGAGTTTGACATCCAGAGAGTCGCGTGACTCTTTGGTGCTCGAGGCCCAGTCGGTGCAGCAAGACCCTCGACGGCGCGACATGGAACGGAGCCCGTTCAAAAAGTGTCCCGTGTGTGGATCGAAGTACCCACACATCGACGTCCACCCGGTGTGCAACAAGTGCGTGTCGCCGGACCACGATGAAGCCAACTGTATGGCTTGTTTACGATTTCGTTAGAAGAAAATGATTCGGCTTCGGCGCGTGGCGCGCATGGAGGCCCGGCAGTCGGGCCCGGCACCGGTGGACATCTTCGACAGCGAGGAAGCAGACGAACACGACGTTCAGCTGCAGATTTCACCTCCAGCGGAAGAAGTCGACTACGACTATCAAGTGGATGTCGAAGGCCTACCCGTACAAGAAGTCGTCGACGAGGTAGGAGACGACGATGAGGCCTATGGGGCCATGGAAGATAGCTCAGAGGACGAGCTATGCCCCGTTCGAACACTTACGAAGGCTCAGGTCGAGGGATCGCCTATCGGTCTTACCCAAGACCTTCTACCAAAATCCACGGCCCGCCTCCCGGCCCGGCTACGGACACTTCGACGGAGCCGCCATTAACGAAACCGAAAGTGAAACCTTCGGTGTCCACAATACCTAAAGTGGTTCAAGCGCCTTCGAAACCGAAACCTTCTGCTCCACCGTCGACACCCTCTTCTTCCGAGGTGTCGGGACAGCCCAGGCCGAAGAAGCCTGTCGACCCGGCGAAGTCGGTGAAATCCGTCCAGCCGAAGCAGACCAAAGGCGTCGAGCAGAAGCCCAAGAAGGCCGTCCAGCCTCAGTCGAGCAAGGGCGTCGAGCCGAAGTCCGGGTCGGGCGTCGAGCCGGAGCCACGCAAGGGCGCGGAGCCGAGGGCCGCAAAGGGCGTCGAGCCGAAGACCAGCAAGGGCATCGAGCCGAAGATTGGTGCCCCTAAAGCGGTTGCCCAGGATGCCAACACGGTCAAGCCTCGGACCGAACAGCCCAAGTCATCGACGCTCGAGTCTTCACACGTTGCTGGACCGAGGTCGTCTGTCATATCGGCGAAGCCGTCCGCTTCCTTCACAAAGCAGGTCTCGGACTCCCTCAAGCGTATCAGGGACAAGGCTTCGGCAGAAGACCCCAAAACGCCTTCCGCCTCGAAGCAGTCGGTCCCCACCTCCCAAGTCATCGACGCCACTCCTCTTCACGTTGCCGCCGAAGGTGGCACCGAAGGCCTTCGCACCACGGGCGGCGCCCGAAGCAAAACTGCAGAGTGCTGTGGGGTCGAAGCCTGCTCTCCCGGCTGGGGGCTTGACGCTTCGACCACCATTAATGGAGGAACAGTCGGAACGTTTCATCGATGCCGACACTGGGAAGCTTACGCTTTACAAGCGGAAAATTACGGCGACGACGCCTTTGGAGTCGTATACCATTCCTTTGAAGCGCAAAAGGCCTGCTTCTGATTCACCGGTCTTGGTCGAACCACTGACTCCTCGGACTCAAACAGTTGCCACACCCTCACCAACTTATTCCGATGCCGAGGATGCTGGGGATCAAGATGAGGAATACAGCTTCCCGGCCCACACAGATCAGGACGCATGGGTGGACACAGGTGACCAGGGGGATCAGCAACCCGCCCTTGACCCTCAGATATACAATATCAAAACATCTCCCACTGAGGATTCTGCGGCATTCAATGCCTTGATTGAAAGGGCGGCTAAGAACCACGATGTTGAACTGCATGCCGACCCTGTGGAGGTGGACTTCCTCTTTGACACTTTTTCAGCAACTGAAAAGACTGTGAAAACCCTCCCAATGCTGAAAGGGGTCCTCAAACATGCTGCGGACATTTTCAAAGAGCCCACACGGGCAAGGGTGGTCAACCCTAGAATTGAAAAAAAATACCGACCGGCACCTGGCGATCCCACCTACATCAAGGGCCAGTTGCCATTGGACTCCCTGGTCGTTTCTAATGCCCGCAAGAGGGCGAATTTTTTTTCTGACAATAGCTACTCTCCCCTCCTGAGGCGGAAGCCGGGAGGTCTCCTACCTTTACTTTTAACTACTAGCATTTTTAATTGTGTAAATTCGTCTGTTGCATACTTGATTGCGTTTTTGCACACTCGATTTTAAAAAGTGTGTAGAGACTCCCCTGCGCTTCTTGGCTCTTTGTGTCCCTCCTCCCCCCTCCCTTTACCTCCGGACCGGCTCTCGGCCGAGTGTAGACGCCGAGGGCAGGGTCTCCGGTTTCGGCAGCCATATTGGGTTGGGCTGGGCTGGTGACGCGCTCTGGCAGCACTACAAAAGGGCTCTGGCTGCCGGAGCGAGTGATTTCTGACAATAGCTACTCTCCCCTCCTGAGGCGGAAGCCGGGAGGTCTCCTACCTTTACTTTTAACTACTAGCATTTTTAATTGTGTAAATTCGTCTGTTGCATACTTGATGGCATTTTTGCACACTTGATTTTAAAAAGTGTGTAGAGACTCCCCTGCGCTTCTTGGCGCTTTGTGTCCCTCCTCCCCCCTCCCTTTACCTCCGGACCGGCTCTCGGCCGAGTGTAGACGCCGAGGGCAGGGTCTCCGGTTTCGGCGGCCATATTGGGTTGGGCTGGGCTGGTGACGCGCTCTGGCAGCACTACAAAAGGGCTCTGGCTGCCGGAGCGAGTGATTTCTGACAATAGCTACTCTCCCCTCCTGAGGCGGAAGCCGGGAGGTCTCCTACCTTTACTTTTAACTACTAGCATTTTTAATTGTGTAAATTCGTCTGTTGCATACTTGATTGCGTTTTTGCACACTTGATTTTAAAAAGTGTGTAGAGACTCCCCTGCGCTTCTTGGCGCTTTGTGTCCCTCCTCCCCCTCCCTTTACCTCCGGACCGGCTCTCGGCCGAGTGTAGACGCCGAGGGCAGGGTCTCCGGTTTCGGCGGTCATATTGGGTTGGGCTGGGCTGGTGACGCGCTCTGGCAGCACTACAAAAACGGACGGTGATGACTCCGCGCAGCGGACGTGCCGTGCCGGACCTGCGCCGGAGTCGTGCCAGAGTCCTGCCCGTCTGCGCTCGTCCGCGCTCGATCGGGCTCAGGGACCAGGCACGTTGATAGGCGTTTGACCTACTCGGCAAGTGACCTTTTGTTATTGGACTCAGGCAGGCACATTGTAAATTCCACAACCCTGTCCATCCTAACGGAATCTAACATCCTACGTCTTCCTAGTGGTAGGGACACTCTCCAACTATCTCCTCTGAAGCTTGCCAGCCTAAATACTAGATCACTTCAGAAACATCACCTGGAAATATTCACTCTCTTACAGGATGAGACCATCGACATACCGACCCTTACGGAAACATGGTTAGGTGAAAACTCCTCCCCCGACATCATAGCTGCTCTCCCTAGTGGATACGACATGATCTGGCATAATCGTCCGGGTGAGATTCGAGGTGGAGGCGTTGCAATCATTTTTAAAAAACAGTTAACAGTGGCCAAAATTCTAGCTGAAACAATAAACTCTGTAGACCTACTTGGAGTAAAAATCACCCTCAATAATTCCTGCTTTATCGTTCTTACTGTTTATTGTCCACCACAATGTATTTCAGTGCTCAATGAACTCTTTTCCCCTGTTGTATCGGATATATGTACACGATACAAGAAAGTTTTGGTGACAGGTGATTTCAACGTCCATTGGGACAGGGCAGACAAAGATCTGCCAACATGTCAGTTACAGACCTCCATGACCGCATTAGGCTTTGAACAACTAGTGGAAGCCCCAACTCATATAAAGGGCCACACCCTCGATCTAATCTGGACCTCCATCCCAGAGGTGGCCCTCACGAGTATTGTACCGTGTATCTGGTCTGACCACCATCTACTCCTGTGTGATGTTCCACAGGATAGTCCTCAGGTCAAACCCCCGTTAAAAACTAAAAAAGTGCGTCAATGGAAAAAAGTTGACTCAGAGACCCTAACTGATGTCCTCTCCAAATATTTACAACAGACAACGAGCCCACACGACAATTTAGATCTAGACCAAAAGTACAACACCATAGTGGCGAGTCTCAGACAGTCCATCGACCAGATAGCCCCGGAAAAAACACAGAAAATAAAGGGCGCAGAAAAAGGGGCCCCTTGGTTTACCCCGACTTTGAGGGATCAAAAAAGAAAGCTTCGCCACCTTGAGAGATGCTGGAGGAAGTAAAAAAACGATACAGACCGCGAACTTTATAAAACATCCTTGAAGGCATATAAAAAACTTATTGTATCAACTAAAGGGGATTATTACGAAACCCGCATAAAAAATGCAGTTAATGTCCAGAAAGAGACTTTCAAAATTTTAAAAGAACTAAGTAAGAAGGATGAAAGGGTAGATATAGTGATAGATTGTAACACCTTTCAAGGCTACTTGCTTGAGAAAGTGGCAACAATTCTGTCAGACATTAAAAAGGATATCCCTAATATGCCCACTATTTCACAGGCCCCCAAAACTCCCCCAAACTGCACCATCTCTAGATTTCAAAGCATAGATTCTACAAGTTAAAGACAGCTTGCCATTTCGACTAAGTCAGGCTCCCCCGCAGACCCCTGCCCCCCTGAAATCTTTCGGTGGGCGCTCCCCGTTCTGGAGGACCAGATCTTAGGCCTCTTAAACAATTCACTAGACACAGGCCTATTACCAGCTAGTTTTAAAGAGGCTCGTGTCAAACCCTTGATAAAAAAAACAGGGGCGGACCCGGCCTGCCTGAAAAACTTCAGGCCAATATCCCAGCTGCCTTTCCTGTCTAAGATTTTAGAACAGCATGTGTTGAAATCAATGTCATCTTCCCTGGAGTCATATCATCTACTCCAGGAGCGGCAATCGGGGTTTCGTGCCCATCATAGCACCGAGCTAGTAATGCTCTCGGTGCTGGATGAGCTTAGATGCATGGCTGACAGTAAAAAACCAAGCGCCCTGATACTTTTAGATCTTTCAGCGGCGTTTGATACTGTCAGCCATGCCTTGCTCCTGGACAGGTTGGCTGTGTTTGGGATAAAAGATCGGGCCCTCCAATGGTTAAAATCCTTTTTGTTAGGGAGGACTCAGAGGATTCAACTAGCATACTGTGTCTCGGAGATGGGTGTCCTGGAGTGTGGAGTCCCGCAAGGGTCCGCACTCTCACCACTCCTGTTCAATCTCTATTTGCAGCCATTGATAGATTCTCTGGCCAACATGGGCTGTAAAGTTTTTAATTATGCCGACGATACTCAGCTATTGCTGAGTATCGAGAATACAACAACGGCTCAGTCCACGGCCCAGAATATATTAAGGTTCACGGTGAGCTGGATGACGACGAATTTGCTAAAAATTAATCCAGATAAAACGGAGGTCCTGGTAGTTTCAACTGCCACCTCACCTTGGAATGACCTGTTTTGGCCCCAAGAGCTCGGACCGACCCCAAAGCCATGCCCTAGCGTAAAGAGCCTTGGTAAGTATCCTCTGTTGTTGGAACCTGCACTAATTTGATTAGGCAGTTGCGAAAGTTAGTCCCCCTACTTTCCTTGAACATGCTCCGAACTATCGTCTCGGCAACAATAGTCTCTAGGATCGACTATAGGAATGCACTATATTTAGGTCTGCCAAAAAATCTGACTAACCGCCTGCAGGTCACCTTGAATGATGCAGCACGGTTAATCTTCAGATTACCCAGACAGACCCACGCTTCCCCACTATTGCACAGGTTACATTGGCTCTCCATAAAGCAAAGGGTGGAATTTAAGAGCCTGTGCATTGCCCATAAGGCGATTTATGGGCAGGCACCTGCCTATATAAAAGAGAGGCTTGAACTTTACAATCCCAAGCGAGCTTTAAGATCCTCCAATTCCCAACTGCTGTCATGCCCACGCTTTAAAATGGCAACCAAAGGTGGGAGATCTTTTTCAATCCAAGTCCCACAAATGTGGAATAAACTACCTGAGGCCCTTCGTAAAGAAACCAACCTCCTCCTTTTTAGGAAATCTTTGAAGACACTTTTATTCAGAGACGCCTTTGGGTCACTGTGAGTTAGGTTGATATAATCTGAATTCCTTGCTTATTTATTAATCTTTGTTGCTATATCTGTCAGAAGCGCCTAAAGACCCGACGGTGATTTGGCGCTATATAAAACCCAGATAACAATAACAATTCGCAAACCACTGGTGAAGCTCCTCCCCCGGACAAAGAGTCCAAAGTGCTAGAAGCATCAGGAAAGAGAGAAGCAGCTCAGGCGGCCATATCTGGCGTATCTCTAACACGCAGGTGCTCTTGGCATGGTACGACAGGGCACACTACGACACCCTAGAGACCCTGTTGCAACATCTCCCAGACCAATATAAGGAGGCTGCGGAGATGCTTATCCAGGAAGGGAAGCTCATCTCCAACGCTTCAATTAAGTGTGCACTAGAGGTTGCGGACACTGCAGCCAGGGCAATTAACACCAGTGTGATGTTAAGACGACAAGCATGGCTCAGAATCTCCGGATTTAAGCCTGAGATCCAAACTACCATCCTCAACCAGCCAGTTAACCCTGACAGATTATTTGGTCCTGAGGTGGATACCACCTTGGAAAAAATAAAAAAGGATACCGAGACTGCGAAGTCCATGAGAGCTCTCCAATCCCAACAGTTTCGGGGGAGCACTTTTCGTCGCTCAGGCAATAGGGGTGTTTCCAGAGGCCAAATGTCCCAGCAAACACAATTCAATAAAGGTGGGGCGCAATCCTCTTACCCCAAACAAAATAGAGGAGGTTATCGGGGCAACAACGCCAAGGGCAGAGGCAGGGGCAACAACTCCCGTTCCTCCGCCTCCAACAAACAGTGACGCCCTGTCACTGCCCCCCGACCATTCCACACCTGTCGGGGGGAGACTCCAGCAGTTCCTGCCAGTCTGGAAGTCCATCACCACAGACAGGTGGGTCAGGAAACTTATCCAGTTCAGTTATTGTTTGGAGCTCACATCCACTCCACCCAACACACCACCAAAACACCGTCCTATGTCCACAGAGCATTTGCACTTATTGCAGCAAGAGGTTCTTGTCATGCTGCAAAAGGGCGATATAGAGCTCGTGCCAGTGGAGGAGGAAGGCACAGGGGTGTACTCCCTGTACTTCTTAATCCCAAAGAAGGACGCGTCCCTCAGGCCTATTCTCGACCTCCGGCCCCTAAACCAATACATTCTCTCGGAACACTTCCACATGCTAACGCTGCAGCAAGTTCTTCCGTTACTCACTCAGGGGGACTTCCTCGCAACCTTGGACCTCAAGGATGCTTACTTCCACATTCCACTCCATCCATCACACAAAAAATACCTCAGATTCACCATTCAAAATCGGCATTATCAATTCAAGGTCCTTCCTTTCGGAGTGACCACGGCCCCCAGAGTGTTCACCAAATGTCTAGCGACAGTGGCGGCGCACCTCAGGAGACAACACATCCATGTCTACCCTTATCTGGACGACTGGCTGGTTCAGGCAAAGTCGGCCCAGCAGTGCGCCGCCGACATGTCCCACACCATTCACCTTCTTCACAGTCTGGGCTTCTCCCTGAACTATCCAAAGTCGCACCTTCAGCCGGCCCATGTGCGGCAATATCTAGGTGCAACAATCAATACTCTGGCAGCCACGGCTCAGCCACCTTCTGCGCGGATCAACAACATCCAGTCGCTAATCCAACAGTTCAAACCGCAACACTCGCTTCCTGCGAGAATGTTCATGCAGTTGATAGGCATGATGGCCTCCTGCATTTTCATAGTCCCGCACGCGAGGTTACATATGCGTCCGCTCCAGGAATGCTTAGCGCATCAGTGGAATCAGGCTCAGGGACAGTTGAAAGACCTAGTGTTGGTCACCGGTCGGGCATACAACTCTCTGCATTGGTGGAATCCACACAACCTTTGCAAGGGCCGACCGTTCCAAGAGCCTGTCCCACAGATCATCCTGACGGCGGACGCGTCTCTCCAGGGATGGGGAGCTCATGTACTCCACTACACAGTGCAGGGACTATGGACAATACAGCAAAAGAAGATGCACATCAACTACCTAGAACTGATGGCAATCTTCATGGCACTCAAAGCATTCAAAGTACATCTGTGCAACAAGGTCATGTTGATCCGGACGGACAACATGACGGCCATGTACTACATCCAAAAGCACCGAGGTACGCACTCTCCACAGTTGTCTCATCTGGCTCAGAGCATGTGGAAGTGGGCCATTCAGAGGAACATCTTCCTCATGGCGGAACACCTCCCAGGCACGGACAATCAAATGGCGGACCTGCTCAGCAGGTACAGCCACCAGATGCACGAGTGGGAGATACATCCATCAGTACTCCGCCCGTACTTCCAGCAGTGGGGTCATCCACAAATAGACCTGTTCGCCACAAGGGAAAACGCAAAATGCCAAAGCTTTGCCGCCAGGTTCCCTCATCCTGGTTGCTCCAACGTGGGCACGCCAGCCATGGTACACCACGTTTCTAGAACTCTCCGTGGTACCGCATCAAAGGCTACACCTCACGCCCAAGCTTTTGACGCAGAGCCATGGCGACATTCAGCATCCAGATCCGCAACAGCTCAACCTGGCGATCTGGCTCCTGAAGTCTTAGAGTTTGGCTACCTTGACTTGCCTCCTGAATGCATGGATATCATACGGGAGGCAAGAAAGCCCACCACCAGAGCCTGCTATACAGCTAAATGGAAGCGGTTTGTCATTTACTGTGCTACACACAACATCAACCCGCTAGATGCATCCACTCCCAACATCATCTGCTATTTGTTACATCTTTACAAATACAATCTAGCATACGCTTCTATCAGGATACACTTATCCGCCATAGCGGCTTATCTCCAAAACAGGCAGCATCTCTCCGTTTTCAGAGTGCCTGCCATTAAAGCCTTCCTAGAAGGCCTGAAGCGGGTCATCCCTCCCAGGACCCCGCCAGCTCCTGTATGGAACCTCAATGTGGTCCTCACCAGGTTGATGGGCCCACCTTTTGAACCTCTACATTCCTGTGAGATTCAGTTCTTGACATGGAAAGTAGCTTTTCTCATTGCCATTACGTCTCTACGACGTGTTAGTGAGCTACAGGCGCTCACTGTACAAGAGCCATTCATTCAAATTCACTCCAACAGGGTGGTGCTGCGCACTAACCCTAAATTTCTTCCTAAAGTGGTTTCGCAGTTCCATGTCAATCAGACCATTGAACTGCCCGCATTCTTTCAAAACCCAGAAACAGTTGCCGAAAGAATGCTCCACACTCTTGATGTCAAACGAGCCTTGATGTACTACATCGATAGGACCAAAGACTTTAGGAAAACACAACAACTCTTTGTTGCCTTCTCAGCCCCGCAGAAAGGCAACCCAATTTCCAAAGCAGGTATAGCCAGGTGGATCGTTAAGTGCATTCAGATTTGCTATCACAAGGCTAAGCGCACTTTAACGGTCCCTCCAAGAGCCCACTCCACCCGAAAGTTGGGGGCCTCTATGGCTTTCCTTGGTAATATCCCTTTGGAAGATATTTGTAGAGCAGCCACATGGTCTACACCACACACATTTACTAAACATTACTGTGTAGATGTGCACTCCAAGCAGCAGGTAGCTGTAGGGCAGGCTGTTCTTAAAACGCTTTTTCAGACTTCTGCAGCTGGCACAGGCGGCCGCCGTTAATGGAGGGACTGCTATGTATTCTATGCTATAGATATGAATTCAGCAGCCCACATGCCTCGAACTGAATATGCTACTTACCAGTATGCATCTGTTCTTGGCATGTAGGGCTGCTGACATTCATATCGCCCGCCCTCCTCCCCGGCGCCTGTAGCGGCTGCAGACTTTTTAACACTTACTCTTAGCATGGCCATCGCTTACACTATTACACTCCATCTTTGCCACAATGGCTAAAAACAATCTGGGGATGGAGTCGATGCCCATGCGCACTGTAGTCCAGGGGAGGAGCCACCTATCTCGTGATACTTCGAAGACTCTTCCAGGACAACAATGTGCAATCATCCGGACCCAACACTAGGCGGCGATCTATGCTATAGATATGAATGTCAGCAGCCCTACATGCCAAGAACAGATGCATACTGGTAAGTAGCATATTCATTATTGATCCCCAGTCTGATCTTTAGCACGACCAATCTTATTCTCAGTCTGTAATCATTAGAAAAAAATCCTTCCTCAAGGCATAATTTAGGTTTAGTGAAGTTCCCTGCATTAGGTAAAGTGTCTGAAGTTTTCACACACTACTGTTTTCTTGATATTGCTGGACCCACATAATGCTTCTCCATATGAGGCAGATGACACTGCCTTGAGTTCCAATACCTTAAGCGTGAGCTCCACAGAGATTGTCCTTATCTTTTCCTTAAAGTGACCTCTAACACAGTGAAATAGGATGATTTTTCTTCTTAATTTCTCCAACTCAGGCTATAAGAATGTCTTATTTCCAGATAATCAAAGGCAACTACTTGTCTTTGATTTTAAATTACTTTTCAAAAAATTGTGTAAAGGCCCTAGTTTCAATCTTCCCAACATATATTTATAATGGGTCTTTGCGACTACAATAATGTCTGAAAACATCTAGCAGCCTAAGCAAAGAAAATGTATTTAAGGAACAGAGTGCAGCATCAGCGGCGAACAGCAGGTTGAGTGTCTGTATTCCACTAATCTTAATATCCAATCTCAGACCTACGAGGTACCCATTCAAGATCATTAATAAAGAGGCTAAATAGAGAGATGGCCTCAACAATGGTGATGAGCTTTTTCAAATGCCAACATAACAAACCCTTGCCGAAATGCTGGTGTGGAGTTCCTTTAGGACTAGCTATCCCTTTGGGCCTTTTGTTTTTATGTAGTATTGAGCTCAAGATTTTCCTGTTCATAACATCAAACTAACTTTTTAAATGTATGAAAGAAATCTATACCAAAACTCCTCTTGGTTTGGGCTATCTGAAACATTGTTCTATGGTTGGACCCATAGGAATGAAGGGGAAATTTGCGATTAGCAATTTGCTAATCGCAAATTAGGAATATTTTCAAGGATGCAGGGGTGTCTCAAGAACACCCTGCTGCACCCCTGAAAAAGACATGTGGGGGCATATGGCGCACATACATGCCCTAAGGGCATGTATGAGCGTCATATGGCACCTTTGGGTTTTTTTAAAATTGCTTTTTTAAAAGAATTCGCAACTTACCACCAACTTGAAGTTGGTGGTAATTTGCGAATTCTTATGGGCATTTTTGCATTATTTTTTCTTTGATACATTGCATTTAAGGAATCGCAAAATTTGCGAATCCTTAAGTGCAATCGCAAAATAAGGAATAGCAAATTTTGCGATTCCTTATTTTGCAGCAAAAATGTTACATACATACCATTTAGCAAATTAGCATTCGCAAAGGCCGAAATTCTGCGGATTTCGGCCTTTGGGAATGCTAATTAGCTTGATCCATATGGCCCTTAGCTTTTTTCAGATTGTAATGCAACTTCACAAAGCCATACAAGAACACAAGTCAAGGACATTTAGCTTTTCACTTTGCAGAAAGTAATATCTCCCAGATGTCCAGACATGAATCAGGCAGGTAGGGCGGAATGCCAAACTAGTGGCTAATACTGACAACAAGGGTTTTGGTAGTCACTAGGAGAGAATGCTACAGACAGTGCACTCTTTATCAGGTCATCATTACATGTGTTCTATTAACATAGCTCACATGACACCAAGGGCCAGATGTAGGTAATTTTTATTTACCGACCTCTTAAATACCGAGTCATACCGACTCGGTATTTAAGAGGTCGGAAAATAAAAATACCGAGATGTAGGTAATTGCAGATGTGCAATTACCGAATCGGAAACAGTCGGTAATTTCCGATGTGGTAAATACCGACCAGTTAATGCCCATGCATTCCTATGGGCTTTGAAGCCCATAGGATTGATTGGGCATATACCGGTCGGTATTTACCACATCGGAAAATACCGACTGTCACAAGGGTGCAGGGGGTGTCACTTTGACACCCTCTGGCACCCCCAAAAGAGGCTCGGGTGCCATGTGGCAGGCATACCTGCCCTAAGGGCAGGTCTGCCTGTCATATGGCATAGGTGTGCATGCACACATGTGCATGCACACCAGAAACGGTATTTTACCATCAAGTAGTATTTGATGGTAAAATACCGATGTGGTACTGCTTGTGGGACTCAGAAGAGTCCCACCTACATACCAATTGTCCGGAATCAGTAATGATACCGACTCGGTATTTTACATACTCGGTAAATTTACCTACCGGTAAATTTACCGAGTCTGTAAATTACAGGGACCTACATGTCAAATTGCTTTTACCGGGTGGTAACGGCCGAATTCGGCCGTTACCACCCGGTAAAAGCCTACCTACATCTGGCCCTAAGTGTGAAAGGGGCCACAGATTCTGCTTTGGCACAGAACATCGTAAATGCTAGTGACTGACCTGTGGAATGACCAAACATGTATCGACAATGGCAACAAAACGAATGGGGGAAAGGAGGCGTACTTGAGTTCCCATTCCATATATGTTGCCCTGCGGGCTGATACAAAATGTAAGTGTTACTTTAAGCAACCAGTAGTTGAAGGGGCTGACCATTGCCCCATGTATTATTATTTTATTTTTATTCCATACTTTTGGAGAAGCTGCTAAATCAACCTTAGCCCAGACCTAAAAATGCTGCACCCAGTTAAACTCCCTTCCATTAGAGGTGGTCTCTACCAGGTTCCAAAATTCTGTACTGCTATCACTTTTCACTGCTTGCAGTACTCGCTTCCAAGCGAGTTGCTGTGGTGCACGTTTTTTACTTTTGGTTTTAATAACTCTTTTACTTTGGGCACTCTGCATACTTAAATCCAAATTTGTTTTCTGGCCTAATTCTAACTTGCGGTTAATACCCACCGCCCTTTCATGGCCATACACATCCACATCCTCTCACGCACTATGGCCTTATTTGAAGATAAATTGTGTCGCGCAACAATTTTTGGTGATACAAGACAATCACAGTCTCATTGGGAGTGATAGCATGCAGGCACACAATTTGAAGCACTGCACTACGTAACAGGCATGTACAATGTTTAAATCTAACAATTGTCTTCATCTTCCTTTACAGGCATTTTTGATTTTTCAAGCTCACCCACTGTGGTGCTAGCTGATACCACGGGCACACTTTTGCCAATCAGTGGTTCCAGAGAGTAGGACCGGGTGCGTCTTTTAGGGGACGCAGACCATCCACTCTACTGGTTTTGTGGTCCTGAAGAAAACCTGGTTAATCATAACCTTCATGGTTGAAACATGTAGACCAGACACATACAGAGATACGCGGGTTCATTATTGCCCTCACTTTATCTCACCAGGATTTTAACATTGTCCAGTTGCTTGCAAATAAAGTTTTATTTTCCACAAGTTCAAACCAGGACAATTTTTAACACACTTACTTTTTCTTTTTCACCCACCTTCACTCACAGCCTGCTCCACTGTAATCAGGTGTTGTAGCACACCCTAATGACGCTAGGTCATTGGGGTGGACCCCGATGATGAAGCATGTCATCACTAGGTGATGAGTGAGGGTTTTTTAACAAAAGGAGAACTTTTTCCTTTTGTCCAACCATCCACCCCAGTAGGAATCTGTGATTTCTCATTGGTGGTACTCCTTCTTTTGTTTCTACTAATTCTAACTTGGCACTCACTTTTGTTTTATTAAAGGGGGGGGTGGTTGGATACTAAGTTTTTGTAGGTGGCTCAATATTAACAACTAGCCCTATTTAGACTGCAGTTTGAATTTGAATTTAAACATATTTGTATAGCGCACGTATACCGGGCGGTTTCATGGCGCTGTGGGGTGGCTCAAATTCAGATTACACACTCAAAACTAGCTCAGGCTGGAAATGCCTGCAAGAAGAGAAAAGTTTTAAGTCTCCCTCGGAACTCCATATAGGAAGCTGAGGAACGAATGGGTAAGGGTAGGGAGTTCCAAAAGGACGGGGCAAGAACAGCAAACTTGCATCCTCCCGACCTCTTCCTCCTAAAGCGGGGGACCACCAGGAGAGAGAGGGCGGCAGATCGCAAATGTCTGCTGGGAACATAAGGGTGAATGAGAGATGTCATAAAGGCCGGGGCTGTTCCAGCCAGAGCTTGAAAGGTGAGACAGCCAAGTTTAAACAGAGCTCTCTCTTTAATTGGGAGCCAGTGGAGGGAACACAGAGCAGGGGTAATGTGCTGGGATCTGGGTAAACCAAAGACCAGACGGGCCGCTTGGTTTTGTACAAGCTGGAGTCGGCGCAAAGCATAATTAGGGATACCATTATATAGTGCATTGCCATAATCTAAACGTGAAAGGACCATCGCCATAAGGATAAGTTTGAGGGCTGACAATGAAAAGAAACGTGAGATTTTGCGAATGGTACGTAAAATAAAAAAACAGGCCGAAACCACCGTGCTTACATGTGAATGGAGAGTGAGGTGTTGATTCAGAGTGATCCCCAAGGTTTTGACAGAGAAAGAAGGAAGGGGGGGGAACCAAGCAAGGGGGGCCAAAAGGCAGAGGACCAAGGGTTGAGTTTCCCACCAGTCAGGACAAGCTCGGTCTTATCAGGGTTAAGTTTTAGATGATTGGAATTCATCCAATCCCTGATGAATACCATCACTGACTGGAAGTTAGAGCTAGAAAGGGAAGAATCAGATAAGTTAAAGATGAGCTGGAGGTCATCAGCGTAGTTGAACACTGTGACCTCCATCTGCTGTAACGCAAAAATAAGAGGAAAAATATAAAGATTAAAAAGGAGAGAGGAAAGAGAAGAGCCCTGGGGGGCACCGCATTGTACCTTGTGAGCTGTGGAGGAGAAGTCCGCTAAGTGAACGGCCTGGGTGCGGTCGTTGAGAAACGATCTAACCCAGGACAGGGCGGAACCCCCAACGCCTGCCGCCTCGACACGGGAAAGAAGGATGGTATGATCAACCGTGTCGAAGGCGGCAGAAAGATCAAGGAGGATCAGCGCCTGTGGAAGGTTAGAGTCCAGCCCCTCTCTAAGTGTGTCCATCACGGATACCACCACCTTCTCGGTGGAGTGCAAGGGGCGGAAGCCAGCTTGAGAAGGGGCTAAGAACTTACTAGTCTCAACAAAGGTACTCAAGATTTTGGTGGTGTGCCGCTCAAGGACCTTAGCCAGGTAGGGAAGGAGGGAGATGGGGCGATAATTGGATAAAGCTGTGGGGTCAGCCCCAGGCTTTTTTAAGATTGGGACAATCGTGGCAGATTTATGCAAAATGGGAACAATTCCCCTTCTCAAGGAGTCATTAAGAAAGGTCAGGGGAGGGAGAGGGCAAGCTTGGAAAATTTTACACATAATGTGGGCAGGACAGACATCCACTGGGGATCCAGATTTCACAGTAGGAAGAATGGAAAGAAAAGTGTCTTCGGATAACAGTGTGAATTGGTCGAAATGATAGGGATTGGGTGGTGGAGTGATGTCAACAAAAGCTGAGGAGGGGGGTGGAATATTGATTTTGATATCTGCAATTTTATTTATGAAAAAATCGTTAAGGGAATCACATAGGGGTTGAGAAGGGACTGGTTTAGCTGAAGTTCTGTCTGAAGTGGCCAGTTCAAATACGGTAGCGAAGATATCCCTCGATTGACTCTCCGCCCGGAGGATCTTATCGGAAAAGTAGGAGGTCTTGGCCTTGAGAATGGCTCTCTTGTACTCCCCTTGAATGGAGTTGTACAAGAGTTTGGAGGACTCGCTGTAATTACGCCTCCAAGTGTGCTCTGCCTGACGGACAGCCAACTTTTTCGCCCTAAGTTCAGGGCCGAACCATTTGTTCGCATCGTGGGAACGCTTCACTTTGACACGCCTGAGGGGGGCCACCTGATCGCATGTTGAGGACAACCAACTGTTGATGGCCACTGCCTGAGACGGGATGGACAAATCATCAATGGCAGGGCTAGATGTTAAAAGAGAGGAACACAAAGATGAAATGTCCACTTTTCCCCAGTTGCGTGCCCAGGTGTTTTTGAGCAAGGGCGGCTTCTTCGCTAAACCCAGATCAAGAGAGAAGGAAATCAAAAAGTGATCGGACCACGGGCAAGGAGAGATGATAGGAGCGGGGATTGAAATATTAAGGGACCAAATTTGGTCCAAGGTATGACCTTGAACATGGGTAGGAGTGTGGATATGAGAAATGAAATTCAAACTACTAAGAAAGTCGGTGAAGTCTTTGGAGGGTGCATCCTCTGCTGGGTGGGAGGGCCAGAAATTAAAATCCCCCAATACCAAAACCGATGAATGGTTAACTGCAAGGGTAGCTATTAGTTCTTGAAAAGCCGGGAGAAAGTGAACCATGTTTTTTGGTGGTCGATACACGAGAACACAGGTAATGGGAGTTGAAAACGATGTCGACCGGGCAACTAAAAAATCGACATCCGATATTAAAGGAAATGAGAGTAGCTGGAACTGAATACTGGAGCGGACCAACAGGGCAACTCCACCTCCCATTTTGCCGGGCCGGTCAGCTCGCAGAGCGTAGTACGAGGAAGGCAGGGCTGCCAATATATTAGGCAGCGACTCAGGGCGGAACCAAGTTTCCGTAAGGAGCAATAAATCGGGCTTGTGAGTGTCTAAAAAGATAAACAAGTCCGACTGATGCTGCAGTTAACACATGTTCATCACCTCTTGCTTACTTTCTCATTTTAATGCTGGAAGAATAACCTTGAACATTTTTGATAGAATATCAGTGCACTTAAATACATGGCATCAGACTGTGTGTAGATTAGCTGAACCTGGAGGCTAGCAAAGAAGAGGGACTGTGCTCCCCAGAGGACAAGTTATCAACCCAGAAAGGATTGGCCTGTGACCGTGATACTGGGTGACCAGTAATCCAGTGGCAACTGTACTACTGCCAGCAAAGTGAGGACTTCCAGGGACGTCGACCCTGTGACCAGGACCACCTCACAACCTTTGTGGACCGAGCAATAGTCACAACAAGACCCCCATCGCTTCAACCGCATCCTTTGAGCATCTTCAGCATTCTTCATCCCTTGCATCAGGACCACTTCCATAGGAATCCCCTGCAATGGATAAAAGTGCCTGGAACTCACCGGGGACTGCTTAACCTACTAAGTTAACTATCTCTCAGGACCTTACTGGTCCCCCTGACTGGCTCCCTACTGGAGCTGGTCTTCTAAAGTGGCCCTAAGTGACCGCATTCCACCTAGCCAAACTTTTTAGTGAACAAGTTTCGAAGTGTCAAATTCATTGAATTTGACAGTTCTTGTTCGTGGTTAAGTGAAATAACCCAATTTACTTTGCCATGTAAATTCTATATCTCGGAATCTTTTTCATTGTGGTGTCTAAAAATACATAAAAATACAGTCTATTTTTATAAATTGGTGTTGTATTACTTTGGTGTCTTGTCAATGTCTTCTTCAATTGTTTTGGTGCTGTTTAAATGCTTTACGCTTGTTCATTTGTGTAAGCCTTGCTGCTCAGAGCCACAGCTACCCAGGGTTGACCTGAAGGTTTGACAAATGAAACCTAAGGCTTCTAAAGGGGTTGGTAGCTGTATGACACGGCAAGGTTTCACAACACCACCATATAATGCACCCCATTTTCTCACACTTTGTTATTAATACCACAATTGTATCATGAACTGTTGGCCACGTAGTGGTATTGCTGGTGATATAATCAGTTATGCTCTTCCTTGCCTCTATTCTAAACATAATCTGTGCTGAAGAATAAACCGTGTGGGCAACGAGCTGTTACTTGTGATCATTTATCAGCAACAATGATTCATTTCTCTGTCATAACTTGTGAGAAGCAATAAGGTTTAATATTAGAGTAATACAAGTTGATAACATCCACATTTTAACATTTTATTTTAATAGTATTTTATAGCACTGACGTGGCCCTTGTGGGTATCTCCGCGCTTTACGATGACACAGTAGTAGGTAAAGTAATAATATCAAATTTACTACAAATTAAATAACTGAAAATCAAAGTTCCATCATTAATACTAACGTAGTATCATTGTTCAGACAACTGTAAGTACAAGGCAATGTTGCGAAGAAGGGGGAGGGGAAAGTGTTGGTACTGCTAGGATGAACGCACTAAGGTAGCCAGTGATAAATAGTCATGCAACTGCAGAGATTAGGATCTTGGGCTCTAAGGGAGAAATTTGTTCAGAAGGAGTTTTTTTGTACTTCTTTCATGAAGGGAATGATCGAGGGATTCGTTTTGACTTCAGGAGGTAATGTGTTCCAAAATCAGCTGCAGGTTTTCTTCGTGTGGAAACTTTAAGGTATCAGAAGAAAGGTGTTGGAGCATCTGGAGCCGCCAGAGAGTTTGAGCTTCTGGGCAAGACATCTAGGTGTTTTGTGATAGAAGGCTTTATGTGTCATGCAGGCAATTTTTAGCTGGATTCTTGCTTCGTAAGGGAGCCAGTTGAGAGATTTGAGATCCGGGGGTATGTGGGAGCCAGTAATGAGTCTAGCCGCAGAGTTGAGCTAGGCTCTTAGAGCAACTGGTTTGGACCTCGGTAGACCAGATAGGGTTGCATTACGATGCTCGAAGTTGTTGGTGTGGGGGTTTAATTTTCTTAAAATACTTATTTGGTGATTTGCTGCAGCACTGATATGCTTTTGCATGTTGAGATTTCTTTAAAGAGTTCAGCCCAATGATTTTGCAGAGTCAATGAGTTGTGGAGTGCAGTTGAGGGCTGTAAGTTGTTTCAAACATTCTTCGATTATCTGTGACTGGTTGGGTGGGGCGGTTAGGAGAAGCTCAGTTTTTTCAATATTTATTTTGAGGTGATTGGTTGCTAGCCAGTTTTGAGTTTCCTTTAGAGTTGTGTTGAGGGCACTAAGGTCTTCTGAGACTTTTAGGTATAGTTGGGTATCGTCGGCGTACATGTGATAGTGTATGAGCTTAGAATTTCTGTTAGGGGCTCCATGAATATGTTGAAGAGAGTGGTCAAAAGAGAGGAGCCTTGTGGAACCCCTAATGTGATCGTTCGTGGTCTGTGATAGTGAGTGATTAAGCTTGACTCTTTGAGACCTGTTTTGGAAATAGGAGGAGAACCAGTTAACCCCTTCCACGCTCATGACGAGCTGGGCTCGTCATGAGGTAGCCTCCTCGCACGCTCATGACGAGCCCAGCTCGTCACGTAAAGTGCGATTTAAAAAAACTCAGCGTACGGGCGGAATTCCGCCCGCACGCATGCAGTTAAGGACTGTTCCTGTTAGGCCCATTCGGTTTTCCAACAGGTCTAGGAGGCTTGCATGCTTGACTGTATCTTATGCCAACGATAGATCAGGGAGGACTGAAACAAGCTTGGTTTGGATCTAGCATTTTTAGTGCATCATCCACAATCTGTGTCATTGCTGATTCAGTGTTGTGTCCTGCAAGGAAACCAGACTGAAATTGGCCCCATAGTTGAAATTGATTGATGTGGTTAGAGAGTTGTATGTGAACACATTTTTCCAAGAGCTTCGCCATGGTAGGGATATTGGAAATAGGTCGGCAATTGTTAGGGTCAGTTAGGCCAGCTTTTTTGTTTTTTCCAGGATGGGGGTAACTTGACTGGACTTTAGGCAATCTGGGATGAAGCCTTGAAGGAGGGAGGCATTGACAATCTTGGTCCAGATTGGGGTTATTGCATGTATGATTTCCTTGTAGAATTTAGAGGGAAGCGGGTCATTAAAGCGGTTTGAGGGTTTCAGCCTAGTTAAGATTTTAAGAATGGAGTCTTCATCGAAGGTTCTGAAACCGGTCGACGAGGCGATGTTTTTCAGGAAAAACCCGGGAGAACACATTGGACCGGATTTCACATGGTTTCCTCACAATTTAATAGCAAATTGGCTTCTGCCAGTGACTGAATGGGTGTGCAGTTCGATTGTGCTTTTTTAGGATCAAATAGTTTTTTTGGGTCTGTTACTAGCTTGATCTAGTTGGTTTCTGAAAACGTTTACTTTTGAGATTCTTATTGTTTTTTTAGTATCTGTTTTTCAATTATCTCAGGTGCTTGAGATGCTCAAGGGAAGGGTCAGCTCTCCATTGACGTTCAGCTAGTCTCAAGTTGCGTCTTTCTGTGTTGAGACTACCCTTGTACCATGGTGTAGAAACTTTAGTTGACATTCTTCTTAGTTGGAATGGGGCGATCGAGTAAAGGGCAAACACCATGGAACTAGCGTAGTGATTTATAAGATCAAGGACATCTGAGAGTTCTTCAGAGGGTCAAGATATTGTGAGTAAGAGAAGTCTGAGCATTACTGTTAATGTTGTGCATGTTCCTTTTCCAGATTCTAGACTTGAGTTGTTGAGCTGTGTTAGTTATCAAAACTTCCGTGATGAGGAATGTGATGTGGTGGTGGTCGGTCCAATCACTGGGTAGGATAGATTCCGATTGAATGGAGTTTGGCTTTGCGATGATAAGATTAATGTTGATCCTTTGTTGTGTGTGGGTATGTTACAGAATTGTCAGGTTCAGGTCATCCGGGAAGGTTTTGAAGCTGTTGACTGCTGGATCATTCAGGTCATTGCAATGTAGGTTGAAGTCTCCAAGGAAGCTATGAGGTCAATGCTGATCCACGTTTGTTCCAATGGTTTCCATGATTTGTTCAATAAAATCCAGATTGCCTCCTGGAGGGTCGTGTATCGTGTGCAACTTGTATAGGGATTGGTTGTTGCATGAGATATCAAGGCATAGGTATTCGCAGGTGGGTAATACAGGAGTTTGGCCGTGTATGACTTTTAAGTTGAGGCTGTGAATGCAGACAATTCCTCCACCTTGTCTATGTAGTCTGGTAATACCATGGTTAGGAGGGACTAGAATGTCCATGATGGGGGCAGAGGATTCATTTAGCCAGGTTCCGTTAGGATTTAGAGTTCAAAATCGAGTGTGAGGATCAGGTCAGCAATATCTCCAACATGTTTTGGGACAGATCTGTAGTTGATTAGCTGCACTTCAGTTGGAAATTGTGAGGTGCTGGGTTAGGGTGTGTGGGGTTGACTCGCCTGAGGTTATGTTTGTTGACAGCTCTATGGCTGAGCCTAGGAGCTCTATGAGGGTTAGTTGTGATGGCATGGATAGTTTCATAGTTATCCATGTTATGAGGGAGTGAGGAGTTGTATGATAGGAGTGTTTGGGTATCGTTGTTGCCTTGGTGAGCTTTATATCTAGTTGGTTGTGAAGGCGAGTTGGGGTAGGGTCTTGTTCTCTTAATCCAGTGTGAGGGTGGGGTGGAGCGAGAGCACTGGGAGGCACAAAGCTGTGTTTGAGTTATGCAGGGGGTGGTTGGAGGGTTGGCCAGGTGTGGGAGTATGCATCATATGGTTCCTATTAGGCCCCTGATAGTTGGTCGTCATTGTAGTGATGCTAGTGAGTCTATGTAAATCCGCTTTGAAATCTTGTAAGCTTTTTGTAAACTTTTCCAGTTTGAAACCTAGTAAGGTATAGGGGTGGGATGCTAGGTCTTGAGGCATTGGCCAGGGGGGCATGGGGTGAAGGTGGATCTGGGGTGCTGATGTATTGAGGGAGAGGGCATGAGAAAGGGTGGATTAAGGGTAGAAGTAAGTCTGAATTGTTTGAGGACAGCTCAAGAGATGGGCACTGGGGCAAGCTAATAGAGAAACATTGGGAGTTGTGGGAGGATCAGAGGTTGAGGGGGAGGTAGAGAGGAAGAGATGGAGAAGGTGGTTTGACTATGTAAATCTGGAGCGATTGCTTTAGGTGTGGGATGAGCCGGCGATCTAGGGTGATGGGCAATGGTTACCGACTCCGTGGTGGGTGGGGGTGAGTTGAAGATGTCTAATAAGGTAAGAAGGAGAGAAACAAAGGAGGAGTCTAGAATCAACGCAGATTTCTTGATGAGTGAAAAACATTCTTCAAATAATTTAAGATGGCTGTTCGATGCCTGGATGAGGATGATGCCTGGATGAGGATAATGCCATTGTTGAAGATGGTGATGGTGATTGCGGCTTTGCAAGCCGAAGAAGGGGCTACCGATAGTTTAAGGCCATGTGGAGTTTTCCTGGGTGTAGAGAGAAGAGCATTGAGAGCAGGGCTTTCTTCCATTGTGCGCGTCTATTTGTATGGAAAATGAGGTCACTTATTATTGCTCCTTTGTTGGCTTTAACGTCAGGGTCGGATACCAAGGTTTCTGGGTGAGATTTGAGGAGTCTGTTTTTTCGGTTCTTAACTGTTTTTTGATAGATTTCTAGGGTTGTTGATTTTATAAGCAAACTGATCCGATGGTTCCAAGGTGATGTTGGTAGTGCTTTGTGGATCCCTGTAGTGATTGGGGGGTCCTATATGAGGGGGATGATATGAATAGGTTCGCAAGCTTGACTTCTCTCTTGGGAGATGATCCAATTTTAAGGTTTCTTAAAAATTGGTAGTGAGGAGCGGGACTTCTCTCACCATCAATGTTCCTGCTATTTACATCCTTTTATTCTTTTTATGATAGTAGTTGGTGAAGGTTTTGGGTTGGGGAGATCCCAAAAGTTGGTAAATGCTGGTGAATGGTAAGTGCTGGAAAGTGTTGAATGAGAATACCAATTCAAGATGGCTGCCCTTATTGGAATATACTGAAAGTAGATCTTAATCTGTGGCAGGCAAGTTAGAGTCCTTTCTCTTTGTTTTGTATTTGAGGAGTCCTTTGTTTGTGTTTTGTATTTGTAAAGCCTTTTTACACTAACTGGATTTTTCCCCCCCTTTGTCCATCATTTTGAGTGGATGGGGGGGGCGAGTCTTCCACCTTCACAAAATGAATCTGCTTAATAGAATTAGTGTAGCCGATCTTTGCGTTATTCATTTGTGTATAAAGAAATTGGCCTTTAAAGTTTGTTTTTTGCGAGAGGGTACCCTCTTAAACCTTTAGCTGTCTCTCATCTACGTGGATCAAGGGCTGTTCAAAAGGTGATTGTGTCTGATTTTCTGCAAGCTTGCTCCTGCTATGGTCAGGTAATATCTTTGTAGGTTTAGTCACACAACGATTACTGAAGCTCTGTTAGAAAATATTGGTTGGTGGAGTTCCTAATCGGCTACAGTGACAATTTATTTACAATTTGTGACAGTCCTGCTCATGGGACAATCTTTGCAGCAATTTCTCTAATAAGCCGTAACCCTCATCCACATTACATGGGAATCCTTCATCATCTGGGCCCCTTTTCACCGTGGTTGCTTATGTGCTGGTCTACAGCAAGCTATGAAAAAGCTTTAATGGCAAGTTTTTGTTTTTTATTTAGTATGCAAGCAGTGTATTTGTACTAGTGAGCCTCAGCAAGGCCTACCAGTACTAGGGGTCATCCTTCTCTGCACAGAGTCCTCAGACCAATAGAAAGAAGTTGGCACAGAAGCTGGAATAGAAAAGACAGAGTTTATTAAACCTCATGAGGTGGAACTACATTCACACAACACCCTTCGGTAGTGTATGAGGTAGCACCCTGACTGGAAGAAGCTTGGTCCTTTTATACCCACACAGGGGCTCAAATGAAGGCGGTACAAGTACAGAATGCTGGTTTCAAATACATACAAGGTCATCAGAGAGTATGCTGGCAACAAGTGGGCGGGGCTGACAGTTAGCTAATTCCGGTGGACACATCCTGACAGTTACAAGTTGGGGACAGCTGTAAGCTCAACTGAGCATGTGCAAAGCAGAAGAGGCTAAATATATCTCGTCTCTAGGCAGATTTCAAGAGCAGTTGACAGGAAGGTAGGACAGAGCACATGGCGAGCACATGGCAAACAAAATGGCTGCCAGAAATACAAAATGGATTCCACACAACGGACAAGATAGTCTCTAAATACAAGATTTCTTCTGCTAATGCTTAACCTAATCGCTGCTAAATTACATTTGGTCATATTAGTCTCTCAAAGTTGCCTTGTGAACATTGCTACAGATTCTAGGAGTGTAACTATTATGGTATGAGAATGAGGAACAGAAAAAAATATTAGAGATGTTTTGTCACTTTCTTTTTATTAATAATCCTCCTTACTGATTAAAACAACCCTGCGACATGGGGATAACCTAAGATCCCTTATAGTTAATATGAAATATCTACAAGTTTTTGCCCCTTTCATGTTCAGAAATGGTAGTTTTGAGGCATGTGTGGCAGCTGAATATACATATGGTGTGCATACTCCTGCCTTCTAGTGTGTGGCCTGGATGTAACTTGTTTTTCTTCTAAGAAGTCTTCTCAAGCCATGAAGTACGGTGACTTCACCTATTGGTGGTAAGGCACATGGGATTCAGCTCCAATGTTAGATTATCTTTTCGCTGTCCCGTTCAGACATGTTACTGAACGACACTGTTGTGGTGATCTCTTTGGGCTTTCTTGGTTCCTTTCCCTGCTGTCAATATTATTTTCTGTTGTGGTACCCTTTCTCACACTAACTCAAATGCTCACAGCTTCGTCCAGGTTCGGAATTGGGATGACTTAGACGCTCCCCTTAGAGGCCTTGTCCATGGACCCTCCCCAATTTGCTTTCTCCACAGCAAGCATGTCCCGCCTTAAACTGGCTCCAGATATTTTCAGAGAGCCAATTAAAGCCTGGGTAGTCACCCCTACTGTGGGGGGAAATATATAAGGCCTCCCTCTTTGACTTGGCCTACATCAAGGGTCAATTTCCTCCACCATTCATTGGTGGTACACACTGCTTGCAAAAGGGCTAATGCACAGGGCACCACTGCTGGACAAAGAAATGCAATTAATCGACACAGCTGGCAAACATGTCACTGGGCAATCTGCCGACTACTGGCGCATTGCTAATTCTATAGATTTGATTTCCAGTATGACAGGGCTTACTGGGATAAGATGGAGGAGCTCCTCCAACATCTTTCAGATGAGTTTCACAAACGGGGCCAAAGGTTAGTCTCAGAAGGCAAACTCACCTCCAATACCACCAAAAGATTTGCCCTTGATGCTGCTGCTTGTGGCATAAATTCTAGTGTGCTCATTCGCAGACACGCTTGGTCCCTGGCTTCAAACCAGATGTTCAACAACATTGCCTCAGCCTGCCCTTTGACTAAGAGCACCTCTTTGGGCCACAGGTTGATGAGATGCCGAAGAAGATCAAGGACACAGAGACTGCCAAGGCCTCCAACCTCTTTCTTCTCTTGGGCCCTTAATGCTGTCTGTCTGACGAAGGAATCTCGTCCAGCAGGCTGCAGTAGGTACAGGAAGCGGACAGATGGCCTTGATGAAAGTGTAACAACAGGTCCTGCCCTCCCTGTGGGATTCATGTTGCCAGCGATGAAAAACTCATTATTTTAGCAGCAATGGGAGGAACTCTCCCTCCTTAACGCGCACCTTAGCGAGGTCATCATAATCTCTCTTGACCTTTACATTCACCACCCTATTACTGACATATAGGTCCTAACGAAAGCCAGCATACGTTGTAGCCTGGCTGAAAAATGTTGACCTGATTTTATACGCATGGATTTTAGAGACATCATTTACCTCTACACATATCTACCGATTTGTAAGCACTGCCAGAGGGCCCAGTAGTAAATAAACAAACTTCACTTTAAGGGACCCAGTGGACAGTTTTTTTACACACTCCAGTTCACTTAACTGCACTATCAAGACAGTGAAAACCAGCTCAGCTGTAATACAGGTGTTGTAGCACACCCAGGGTGCACTCGGCAACTTGGGTGGGACCCGATGATGAAGCATACCACCAACTAGGTTGGTGGGTGAGGGTTTTCATAAAAAACAAATGTTTTTTCCTGAACATGAGCATTTAGCTTCCTTAGGGAGTGCTAGTTCTTGATTTTGTCTATATCTACCAGGAGACATGAACTAGCCCCCACGGACACCAGGTCCTCCCTCTCTTTGTGATACATATATGCCATATATGAGCTACAGAAACACGGTGGCAATCACTCTCACTTTTAGCTTAGGGCCTTTGGCAGTGGGCACTCTATGAGAGAGTCCATCAACTGGCTGAGTTCCTTCCGGGTGTAGACAGCGACTTTGCAGACCTCCTCAGCAGGATAAGGCAACAAGTACAGGAGTGGGAACTCAATTTGCAAGTCTTCCTTCTGCATTCCATTGGTGTGAGTTTCCCCGACATATACCTCTTTGCCACTCCAGAAAACACAAAAGGCCTAAGCATTGCCACAAGGTACCCAGAGTCCATGGGCAGTGCACTATAAATGAAGTGGTCAGGGATATTTGCCTACACTTTTCTGCCTCTCTCACTTCTTTTCATGGTTTGGACACTTCTGCAGATGTCGTACACCCTCATCCTGGTGGCTTCCACCTTAGCCATACCGCCTTGATTTACTACACTCCACAACTCGTGGTGGACCCACACAAGGAGCTTTCTAATAATCTAGATCTTCTCAAGGAGGACCATGGAGAAATCAGTCACCCGACCCCAGGATGGCTCCTGAGGTCTTAAGAGTTTAGTTATCTAAACCTTCCTCCGGAACTCATGAACATTCTAAAGGAAGCACGTAAGCCCACTAATTGTGGCTGTTGTGCTGCAAAGTGGAAAGTATTTGTCCACTACTGCCTCTCACGCCACATCAGTCCTTTGACAGCTAGTGTCCAAGATATTGTCTGCTACCTTCTATACTTGCAGTCATGTGGGCTAACCTTTACCTCTATTCGCCTCCACTACACCACAGTGGCTGCCTACCTTCAGACTAGAGGACACATAATCCTCTTCAGCATCCCTGTGATCAAAGCTTTTATAGAAGTCTCAAAAGGATCATTCCTCCAGCCCCCGTATGGAATTTGAACATTGTCCATACTAGACTCATGGGTCCTCCCTCTGAGCCCCTCCATTCATGTCCCCTTCAATTCCTCTCCTGCAAGGTGGCCTTCCTTGTCGCAATCACCTCCTTCGGATATATCCGCAAGCTCCAGACTTTAATGTTGGAAGAACCTTTCCTTCAGGTCCACAAGACAGGGTTGTCCTCGATACTAACCCTAAGTTCCTTTCAAAGGTGGTTTCTCCCTTCCACCTTAACCAACTGTAGGAGGCTGGCTAAGTATATGATGCTCACTTATGTAAGTGTAGCACCCTGCACTAATCCAGACAACCCATATTGTGAATTTAGTGGTCTTAGGCAACCTTAGAAAGCTCTCTAAGTGGTAGCTGTGGAGCGCAGCCTTCAGTCTTAGTCCAGAAGGAGTGTGAAGCAACTTGTTTTACCAGTACTTAATCTTATAGTGTAGGTTAAGTGAAAAAGAACCACACAGCGTAGTTATAAAAAATATGTATTTATTATAAAAACTCACTAACACATTGCAATATCTCCTACCAGGAGATATAACGACAATACACATAATACTTTGATACTAGAACACGTAAGTAGCACAAATACACAGTGGTCCCAGGCGGGACCAAGCCATATACTAAAATAGTGGAATTCGAACCACGACCTAAGTAGAAACTGGACCCAGAAGACGTAGGAGAGTCAGGGACCCAAGAAACCACCCAAGGCAAGTACTCAAGAACCCCACACAGGCCATGTGCAGAGTGGGAACATGACTGTGGACTCAATACAAGTCAATGGGTAAGTTGCGGTTGCTGTTTTGAAGAAAGAGGACCCTTTCAATCGGACCCTGAAGACATCTGGTGGAAGATGGAAAGTTAGAGAGTCACCCCACCCGTGGATATCCCGTGACCCTACACCAGAGAAACCGGGTGCATAGGTGCGAAGTGACGTCGGAAACCGCTGTAGACCACAATGGAGGACTTCAGTGAAGATGCCACTGGTGAAGAAGGTGAAAGAGTCTGGTGGAACCCAAAGGTGGATTCAAGATAAGAGGTACCTACAAACAGAGGGCACAGAGTCAATGTCACTCAGGAGTGACCAGGAGGCATGGAAGACAAATGCCTACCGATACCAGAGCTGGAGGTGAGTTCATGGTGCCCTTGAAGTTGCAGCTGTGCGGACCAGGCGACGCTGTGGAACACCAGGAGCCGTTCACAAGCTGTCCGACGTCGGATGTCAAGAGCCAGCGGGTCAGTGTCTGGCAGGGGCACTAACAAGCATAGACAACCAGCGTAGTAGTCAAAAAAGATGCAGTGTCGGGACCAGCAGGGTCCAAGTGACTCACCACGAACAGGTAAAACAGAGCAGGCCAGAGCAAGCAGGGTAGCCCACTGGAGCCAAAGAAGACCCTCAAGAGGGCCCACGGGCTGAAAGCACAAGAGTCTCAATAGGACCTCGAGCAGCTCACCAAAGGATAAAGTCCCACAGTGCAGAGGATGCAGTGCAGGTGAAGATCTTGGCTTTAGGAGATGCTTGAGGCTGGAGCTTCTTGGAGCTCGAAGATCTCTGGTGAAGATATTCAACAAGCCTTGGCAGCACCAAGTCAACGCAGTGCACAGGGGTATGCTCCAGCGGTTCTGACGAGGGATACTGGCTTCAAACTTTCAGTGAAGGCAGTGCAGGCCTCGAAGCAGTTGCAGAACCACCACCTGTGTTATTGAACCTTTCGGAGTGCCTAGGAGGTCAGGAACAGCAAACCAGTCGGCTTTGTTGCGGTGCCTGCAGATGCAGCAAAGCGACTCCTTCACTTAAAGGGAGATTCCTTCGGGTGTCTTGGATGTTCACAGAAGAACCTGTATGGAGCACAGACACAGACGACGCAGAAGACTGGCAAGACGACAAGGCCAGGAGCAGCAGGAGTCTTCTCAGTTGCAGTCTCGGTTTCCAAAGCGAAGTCCAAAGTGCCCAGACGGTTGAAGATGAAGTGGTTTCGGATCTGAATCCTGTCCCACGACGAGTCTTAGGAGCCACCCACAGGTAAGCCCTTAAGAACACTAAGGAAAGGGTTGGGATGATTCAGGGGTCCCTCCCACAGGAGGGGCTGGACATTGGGGAGGATACTCCCATGTCCTTTGTCCAGTTTTGCGCCAGAGCGGGAGCCCGCGGCTCCTTGAACTGGTTCCAACTGGAGTATGCAGGTGCCCTTAAAAGCAGTCTGGTGACGCTGGCGAGCGCCCCCACCCTGTCCCAATACACTTAGTCCTGTCTGGGAGGTGGTCACACCTCCCTGTGACAGGAAACCTATTGTCCTGCCTTCCCCTGCTAGGGCTTGGCTCAGCAACAGGAAGACCGAATTGTGTCTCTGGTCGGCAGCAGCCGTAGTTTTCTAACCGGGTCTAGAAGAGTGTACCTGGAGCACTGAGGGCCTGCCGGCGGAGCTTTACAGTGCTTGGAATCATACCTCCAACACTGTTTACGGTGGTGGGGTATGATTCCAGCAAGTTTGATACCAAACACAACAGGCTTCGTTACAGCCAGTTTATAGTTAGCCATTGCATAATGATGCATGGCCACTCTATGTATTGTAATGGCTGATGCACTTTCAACCCGGGAGAATGGACTCCGTGGATTGTAGGGGTGTCCTGCTCGTGTAGGGGCACCCTCAGACTTATAAACGAGCACCCTGCCTTCAAGATTGAAAGTCCTGCCTTAGAGGTTACTTATAGGTTTTAAGTGCAGTGACCTCGGATATAAGGAAACCTATAAGCACCAGCTTACACAGGCTGCAATGGCAGGCCTGTAGTCACAATTTGAGTGGTCTCCCATGGGTGGCAAAATACATGCTTCAGCCCATGGGGGACCCCTGGTGTACCTATGCCCTGGTACCTTAGTACCGTATACTAGGGACTTTCAAATGTAGATCAGTAGGCAATCTAGGGTGTACCTGAGTGCTCACCATGTCCAATTTAGGAGAGAAGCACAGAGACTGGGGTCCTGATTAGTAGGATCCCAGTCAGACTAGACAGAATACCATGACATCAGCAAAAAGTCGGGGTGACCAAGAACGCAGACCCTACTTTCCTACACCAATCTTTAGAGTCACTTGTCTTCTCTCTGCTACATGATTCAGTTGCAGAAAGGGCTCTCTACAATCTGTATGTTAAGCGAGCCCGTATGTACTATGTGGACAGAACAATACTGTTTCGGAAGACTCAACAGCTCATTTGCCTTCTCAAAACTGCTCAAGGGGCGGGCTCTTTCCAAATCAGTCATAGCCAGTTGGATAATTAAGTGTATTCAAACATGTTATACAATAGCCAAGAGACCTTTGTCCACCCTCCTCCGCGAAAGCTTTCCGATGTTGGAGACGTTTCCTTTACTTTTTCTGCATGGTCATCTCTTTCTGTATAGCTGTGGTCCATTTCCATCCTCACCCACTGTATGGAAGGTTTCTGAAATCTCAGGCTGTTTGAAGGTTTGCTAAGCCAGTTCTGTGTAAGTCTTTGAATATGTGTGTCCAGGGTTTGAAAAGAGCTGTTGAGGGGGAGCCAGTAAAGCTGTTTGAGATGCAGGGTGTGTGCATGGTGTGAGGTTGAGGGTGAGGCTGGCTGATGCGTTCTGTATGATTTGTAGTCATCTGTTTAGTTGAGTGAGGAAGTAATCCATTATCTGGGTGAGTGATGTGCTGATAGGGTTGAGTCCTTTGGTGAAGATGAAGTGATGGCTTATGTAGTTGGACTATCTGCCTTCCACCTATGTGATATCCTTGTTAAAGCACACCTAGCCTAAGCTTTTCCTACCTGTTCATGTCTCTGTTCCCTACACAATCATGACTAATCCTGTGTAATTGCCAAGTGAAGCTATTTTTTTTATATTTATTTATTTTTTTATGTTTTGTATGGCGCAAACAAGACCCTTGCGGATATCAAAGTGCTTTACAGGGTAAATATAGGTGGTAGACATATGCTTAAAAAATACTATGAGTTAAGTTAATACAGAAGTGGTAACTAATACAGCCTAGCACATATATACACAACTGTATATAATAGTTCAAGTGAACTTGGCCTACTAACCACTTGAACCTCAAGAGAATATGTATTTCAATCACCTTCAGAGCATTTACTGTGCTAAATTCAACGCCTCTGTTTTGCGAATGCAATTTTGGGGTGTACAAGGCTGTCTTGCACGACCCACGTTCCTCAAACTGAGCGAGCATATCTACCTTTGAAACGAATTCAAACATGCTGGTGAACTTCAAAAACTATTAAAGGCTTTAGATTCTTGCCACACAGGGTACTCCACGACAATGCTGCTTATGTTCTTTCTAGTCTCTGCAGGAATCCTGTCAGCATATTGTCAATCCTGCAGTCTTGCCTCATCCTCCACAACATATGAGAAGAGGCTGCTGCTTCGGTAGCAGTAAGACTTTTAATGATGGTCAACTGAAAGTTGAGGAAATATGTGGGTCTTTCTGTGGTGGTCTGACGATAAACAACATATTTTTATGTTTACAACTAGATCAGGTGATTAAACAGCTTCTTATACTAAGTGTGAGTTTTACAATTCGCATTGTATGACTGAAGAACCTGGTCTTTCTTATCCACTGTGCCCATATACTTGTTGAAATCAAGTATACAGCCGGGTGTGTGAAATTCAGCCATCTGACTCCAAGAAGTTAATTGGAACACAACACAATGCTTCTGGATATTTGGAGCTTCTTTCAAAGAAGCTGCTGCGGGAATCCATTGCGATGACAACAAACTGTCACACATGCCACAGTGCCATCTTTGTACAGCTCACTGAACAGCTCTACTCCCATAGAGACATTGTGCACATAAAGGTTATAACCTTTATGAAGGAGAGGCTGAACAAGCTCGCATACAAACTTTGCCAAGACGCCTAGTGTCGGAAGGCAACCAAATGGTTTAGAGCAGAGCTTTCCCTGTATACACTCTCAAGCTGTATACACGGCCAGTAGACCTCTCTGACAGCATGTACAACTTGATGCCATAGCGAACTCTTTTGATGTAGTGCCTGAACACCACCCTTTTTACAGGTTCAAGGACTCCTAAATAGCTATATTTTTTCAAGAAGTATAAATCTCTGGAAACCTGGCAGACAAATGTTCCATGACAGGCTGAATGTTGAAAAACCTTTCATAGTCTGGATGGTCCTAGGGCAATGCAGCAGAATTATCATTGAAATCCAGCACACACTGCAATAGTAAGACCAGACTATCCATAGTAGACCAGTAGGATTGTAAGCTTGGTTTGTGTATTAACCTCCTTTTGAGAATGAGGCAGAAAAATGGCTTCAGCTTCTCAATGAAGGGGGAGTCCACAGGTGTGCCCTAGAATGAGTGCTTCTATGTTCCCTCTGAAATTATTCTGCACACAGATTTGTTTGATGCAAAATTTTCTCAAGGAACTTAACATCCAAATAGAGATGGACATAGTCATTTGGCAAAAAATGAGCAGTATCGACTTTGCGTCCCGCTTCTCCAGTGATTGGGGGAATTTGAGGTTGCACTAAATTGGGGGCCTGCCAAGGGGCACTCCTTCTGTTCTTGCTGCAGCATATGCCTGCTCTTTGAACTGCCCTACCCTGCTACAGTGGCTTTGCTACATAGACTGTGACATTGCGACTGACATGACCATGTGCCTAAGAATTGCTGGAAGTAGCGTCATCGGAAGGAACTCCGTCAACCCCAAAATTGCTTTCAGATTTTGATTCATTTTCCTATCCCTCAGATGCTGACTTAGTTACTGATCCTCCCTCAGAGCTGTCCTCCATTACTTGAGTTAAGGCCTGGGCAGCAGTCATCTACCGAGACGCCGCCTCTACTGATTGGCTAAAACCTTACTTCTAAAACATTGCCATACGTAAAAGACAGTCTATAGATCTAAATTAGTCCATGGGTGTGTCCGCATGCGAGATGTGTGCAACAGTAAATAAACAAAAACACGCTTCTCTTTTGCAATCCAGCTGCAGGTTCCCCAAAGAGCCAATATCACAGCATACGTTTGCTAAACTTTATTGTTGCAGGAACTGCTGGGCTATCACCAAGATAACATTTCCTGAAGCCAGAAATCTATGTTTAATCTCAAGAAGCCTCCATTCTAATAGTAAGCCCTGCAACTTTGTGCACAGGAGTGCTCCTTGTGAAAACTCTGTGCTATCACCAGGGTCACTGGAATTATGCTGCAGGAGAACACCAAAATATGTAACAAGGTTGACTAAATTATGCTGCAATAAAAGGCAAATTATGCACCGTAATACAGCACATTTTATGATAGTATTACTTCATTATTTTGTGATTTGTAAACATGATAACACTGTCTGGGCAAACATACAGCTCCAACTATGCCTCCCTGAAATCTGTGGAGGCATTGCGGGCCCCAAAAATTCATCCGAACAGTGGAGAGAGAACCCGTCTGTTGGCTTCTCTGCCTTCAGTGGGAGGCGTGCTGACATCACAGTTGGGCGGGAGGGGGAATTGGAGCTGAAGAGGAAGTAATGATCTCTTTCATGCCTTCCGAGTATCGGCCAATAGCCGATAAATTCAGTGGGGCGTAGTGTGGCCATCTACTATTGTCAGACAACCGCACTAAAGGGGTTTAAAAAAATGGGGGAAAAGTATTCTACACAGATACATTTCCAAAAAACAAAAGATTTACTGTGTTAAGATCCCCTTATTCAGAGCTTCCAGGAACTGGCAGAGTGGTAAAATAATTGTTACCGTTATTTTTGCAATTTTGTAAGTGATCGTTAATTTTTACTTATTTTTTTGGTTTTACATACTTGCACTTTGTGGAGAAAACAGTTGTGAAACCCATGGGGATCCCGTAAAGCTATACAATCTGGAAAAATAGACAAAATTCAGCAAGGGTCCATTTGTGTAGCTCGCCAGGCGCCCCCTCAGCACAGCCCTTCGACCAGAGAGCTCCTGATTGCATTGGCGCCTCCTTTATAAGGGGCAAAAGGGCGGTGACTCCCACCCCCCCAAACCATCATACCTTACTCTTCACCTTATTGTTATGATATTACAGCTTTTACATGAAAGAAACTATCTTACCCATTGTTTGGTTGCGTATAAAAGCTGTAATATCACCCTTCACCAGAAGAGGGCTCCCCAGGGCTGTATTGCGCATGCGTCAGGTGTTTGCTGTTCCAGCCCGTCCTTCACAGATGCAATACATGTCCGAGGACATGCTGTACTAGCCTCAGGCAGTGCAGCATGTAAGAAAATGGTGAATTGGGGCCTGTCCCTCACGCGCCCTTATGACCCATCAGAAGCCACGATAATGGAAAAGGAGAGCCTCCGTCCTATCTGAGCTTCTTATTGGGCATAATGGTGTGAGCCTCGATCGGGCGCACTTTTTACTGAATCTGGGCAGTTGTCAGTTGTGATTCGAGAAGTGCATGTCAAGGACTGCCTCCGGTAAGTTTCCCCTTATGTGTATGTCTGAGAGCATGTCCATATTATTTGTGTGTGTCTGCGAGCCTTCACCAGTGTATGTGTATTTGAATGTATGTATGCGTGAGATTGTACAAAATTGTATGCGGATACATTTAAAAAGTGGCCTTTGTGGCAATGCTACCTGTGCCGCATCCCTTCTCCCCTTCCCCCCAGGCCAAAGACAGAGCAGAATATTAAACTTTATCTGAACCCCCGAGATGGCAATATAAGAGCATACTAAATAATTTACCCATAATGCATTTTTTATATTTGCCTAATTTGGTGCAGTTAGCATGCAATCTGTGCTTCTTTCAAACTTGGAAATGTGAATTGGAAACAGCAAGTGAAATAATAGACTGTACAGTTTGATTATCTAGTGTAAAAAGAAGAGAGCATTATTTCATTACGGAATTACGAATACAAGGTTTTAGGCAAAACATGCTTTATATCTTGTAAAAAAGCACATTATCTCTTTAAAGGAAGATATGTTTAAAGCTACTGCCAGCAAGGTGAAGCTAGCTATGAGACCAATAAGTAAGTGTAGGTTTTTATTGACTTTCTTGAATTTAACTCCGATTTAAACTCAACTGTTTTTAAGCTGCTACTGCAAAGTTAATTGGTGGGTGGGTGTGTGCTAATTTGGGATTGGCAGGAGAATCTTCCTTATGACAAAAACCCTGTGCAAGTGATGTAAGTTATGGGTTGTTTCTTGGTGGGTCCTTCACTGTTAGAGCTTGCGTCCCGCAACCCACCTCCTAACCTGTATCAGCCTCACCAGGTTTGACTGTTGGTGAACCTCAAATGAATGGCACGACAATTATCCATTCTAGGGTTTTAGTGGGTGACTGTGTATTTGCCCAATCGCTCTGGTGTGTGTATGTTTGGACAAACAATTTGGTTCGCCTGTTCTGTTTTCTTCAATGCAGGACTGCTCTGTAATTTGCTCGTGGTTTGTAGTTGGCTCAGCCTAATCCCCAAAAATGGAAAGTACACTGACAATAAGTACAAAACAAATTCATTTTAATGAAATTAACGTATTGTTTAAAGAGGTTTGTTACTTTGTACTCAAAGCGTGACTTATTGAAATTATTTATTACTCTAGATAATGCCATATGCAGCATACAATTGAGAAAATAGAGCCCCAGAAAGAAATGTTTTCAAACTGTCTGTGACTTCTTGCACCTCCTCCTGCGTGCAAAATTTCTTTAAAAAAAGAATTTGTGCCAATGTAACCTTACCACAGCACTCTCCGGTGCAGAACCAGTAGTCCTCCCAACTACACAGTTCCTTTTGAAACAAAAAAAATGCATCTTACAGAAAATGCTGTGATGAAATTAAAAACAAAAAATTAAATTTCGGGGCCAAAAGGTTTCACCACATAAGCCTATTGATTCAAAATCATGTAATCACTGGATTATCTTGTTCCTAGATTGCTTCATAGTTGGTGATAAAGTATTAATTTTGGCTGGTGAGAGCCTATCCAGCTTCACTTCCACACGGAAATGACAGCTCCTTCCAGTGATTTATGTTATGTTGAGAAAAATCATGTGCTGTTTTGCCATTATTATGTCTCCCAGCAATCGCTTAGGGGTTTGAGCAAAGGTGAAATATAAGTCTTTCCAGTTCTACACATCTTCATCAGTAGGACTGGAGAAGCTGTTGCATTAAACAGCGTAGAATGACCTTCAATTTCTGTAATTAACCAATAACTGATCTTGCATTAGCCGCCTAACCTTTCTTGGCATGGTTGTGAGAGGCTTTGTGGTGCACTAGCCAAAGAAGAACTTCTTGCCAATGAATGAACACAGATTCTAAGTGTGTTATGTTCTGTGATTGTAGTTGGAGCATTCTCATGTCATTTGGAATGTTTGAAGGGAATGTCGGAGATGTGGGTGGCAGTTGGAGGAGGACTGGGAAGTTAAGCGTGTCATTCAGTGATGCAACAAAGGCTCCTACAGTCCCTACAGTGTGTGCGGTGGGGCCGAGCTCCTGGGGGGAGATGGGGGGGGGGGGGGGGCGCAGCACAGTACCATGACCTGAGCGCTCCTGAGTCAGTCTGGTGGGGGGCCCCTCCATCTACTTTGCAGGGGGACTCCTCAAGTTTTGTTACGCCACTGTAGCTCGCTTACAGTTTTCTCAAATAAACTAACGATGAAATGAGTAGGAAAAAAGAGGTGGCAACATTTTATTCTTTAACCAATTTACCAAAGTTATTTACTGTTCCATTCGTCAAACTTTTCCCATTTCAGGGATATTTAGACTATTTGTGGATGTCCAAAAACCCACAATACCCAAAACCAATAACTAATCTGCAGTTTATGATAATGTTTCATTCTGTACCGACCATGCATCAATTCGTATGGTAAATCGTAAGAGTGACCAATGCATTAAATTAAGACTAGTAGTTATCTGTGAAACTTTAAATTTGGGATTAACCATAATATGACGTGATTCATAGGGTATTCTGAGAAATGTGGTGTTTATTTCACCCTGGCTTACATTTAGAACCCAAAAAGAAGAGAATTTCAATTGATAAATGTTGTACTAATCTGTCTGCCGACACTATCCAATTTATGTGACTGGTCCTATCACCTGCGACTTGAACGTTATTTAGGGGTCACCGCTGCGACCCCTGGGTTTCCTGGCTTGTCGTTTGCTACTCCCAGCACTGCCTTTGCGACCCCTGGCCTGAGAGTTCGCACATTCAGTGCCAGGAACACTGGGGGAGCTTGGGCTGTACATTTGTATTACACTAATAGTGAATAAATAAAATATATTATTCAATAATAGTGTTAAAAAAAGACATTACAATAACATGGAATATGCCCTTCCATGGCATTAGAGATACGTAAAAAATGTCTTTAAATGCATTTTATGTGCGTGCTTGCCGGTGAGTGTGTTTATGTGAGTGTATATGTATAAATGTGTGTGAGTGAATTGACGACCATGGCCTGCGACCTGAACACAACACTCCGATTCCTGATTAATATTGTGCTGATGGTTGATGAACGTTTCCTAACGCTGCCGGCTCAGGAGGACTTCTCTTTCTTGCGCCTTATACTCACTCATACTTGCCTGATTGCCTTGCCCCCTCCAGAGAAGGGAAAATGCATTAAATAATGCTCTAAGGATGTGGTCGGCCCCTATGCAAAGCCCCTCTGCTTGACGATCGTGGTGTGGCCATGATTCACAGGGAGAAATCAATTAAAAAGGGGCACCGTTGAAAAGTGGAAGTTGTTAATTTTCCTTTAGTGCTCCTCTTTTGGAAATAGGTGCCCGGGGAACAGCACAAAGATCCCGGGTGACAGCATCTAAAAAAACAAATTGGTCCCCATGACTTTTCCCTCACTCGGGGGATGAAGGTACAAGCGGGGAGGGGGAGGGGGGCGGGGTAGGCAGTTACTATGCACGTAAAAATGAATTGCTAAAGCTACAATATGACAACAGGCCAAATACAAACAGTATTGGTTAGTGGTGGATAACTGCCACAGGGATTGCGGCATAGCCACAATCCTTAGAGCAGGAATCCATTCAGGAGGGGCACCAGTGGAAAGTAGAGACTCTGTGCACACTCTAGTAGAAATATATGCCTAAGGGAGTGACACAATGCCTCTGAGCCCAACATCTAAAAAGCAAAATATTCCATTCCCTGATAGGGACAATGTAGCTGGCTGGAACATAGGTGCTCCCGAAAGGGAAAATTAAAATTCTAAAGTAGCAATGTGCCTCCATAAAGGGTGAAGGGTTTCGCAGGGTGGTCAGCCCCTAGACAGTGTCTGTCCCCCTCGTCCACATGCACCCCCCACTCCCCCCAAAAACCGAATCCATGGTGCCTGTTGTCCTGCTTATGGCTGTGATCCAAGGGCAGGAATCCATCAGAGAGAGGCACCAGTGACTAGGGCTGAATAGAGCTGTGGTTTGGACAAGAGTAGGCTGACAAATGCTCATGCCTCATTAATTGTAATAGGGGGCAAAAACATGCTGACGTGAGACACAGAATCTAGGGATTTTTAGTATATTCCCATGTAGCTAGGTTGTTTTTACCGCAATGGAAGGGGTGAAGATAAAAATGACATTGACAAACCACCTCAAACACATTTTTATTCACGGCCGATTCTTATACTCTAATATGTACACTCCCTGATTCTGTAAGGTTTTCAAAGCAACTTTGCTAGAATGGTATGACCAAAACACAACCTCAAGAAGTTCTTGATAGCCTGCCATGGTCTAACACACATGCAGCCACTGTGAAGAGCGGCCCAGTGATGAAGAACACCGACATAATGTAGGGGAAGGTTAACATTCTTTTTAGACTAATCTCTATGAAGACTTGGCCTGTGGCGCATGACTACCACAAGTTGTGTATAAGTTGTCGCAGCGCCCAATTAGGGCATCCCTAAGATACTGTTCAACAAAGCCCCTGTAGTTAGGGTGTGAGTAAATCTGGATAAGACTGATGAATTAATGGGATATCTCAACTTATCCTTTCATTCCTTCTGGTTAATATATAGCTTCTATGTAGCATTATAAACTCTTTCAATTCAAATAGATCTTTTGTTGAGACCAGGTAACTTTGTATTAGCTTATTTCAGCTCTATAAATGACATCTTTAAGTCCCGGGACAGTGTGCATGTGATACAATAATTTGGGGCAATATCTTAGTCAAGGAGCACGGCTGCCTCTATTCTAATGTATAGTTGAGATTAGCTTGTACTTGGGTGAGTGTGTTTAGAATTTTGGTAGATTTGACCAGGTCTTTTATACACATCGTGACTCACTACAGAACAACTAGCTTGTCATAGCTGAGGACCCTTCCAACTTTAAATAACATTCCCCATTGCATAGAAGACTGAGTGTTCTACCATTTAGCTTGCAATGCATTTAATCTTTCCTCATGTCCCTATTGTTAATATTTCTGTTATTTAGAGTATGGGGTCTCTGTTTTGGTTCTGTCGAATTCTGAGCCACATTATTTAGGTTGGCGCTCACCAATCTCCGGTAACTACTCCGATTTGACAACCCCAGTAAATCTGCCATTAGCTCTCTGTTTGCTAGTAGTTGTAAAAAGTAAATTTTGGACTCCTGGTGACAGCATATCCTGTCTATGCAGCTGCACATTGAAGTAGAAATGCTTTCTGATTGATACTTCTAACTGCAGATTCCTTACCCTGAAAATACCTGCAGGGTCCAGACTGGATCCTGAGATTTTTCCCAGCATTCCTATCACATGCCGGTAGGTTGCGTCAAGCAGCTCCGCGCCTGCTTCATTCCACCCTGGAAGTGACTCCAAAAGCCACTTAAGAGATATTACACTACCGTTGTGAACTGACATCAGTTCCTTTCCTTCTACCTCTTTGAACATGGTTCCAGAGTTCGCTCCCTCAACTCAAATTTTTCTTGTAATTCTGACAAGTTTTTATAACAAAGTTCTCCACAGTGTGCAAGGGACCATGTTCTCCTTGTAAACTACAGAGTTTAAACCTTGCATAGACTGTCGCAAACATGTCTGTCGCAGACCCTCACCAAGTATGTCTCTAGTTTCTAGGGTCTTTGCACAACTCTAAATGCTCACAAGGACTGCACCAGGATGAATCTCAAGGCGATCTGGGGCCACAAAGCCAAGCTCTACATCACCGAACGCCATCAGGTGACACATAAGGGCTAGGGCGGGTCAAAGCAGAAGACACAGACCTGGTTGTTTTTCAAGGCCGTTCCTGCAAAAGATCCATTCCAAGTCATCCGGTAAGTGCAAAGCGAAAAAGAAATGTAATAAGTGAAAGTGTGACTCCACCTCTTCTAGCCACACTTGTCCGGAGAAGTCCCATGGACATCAAGCTGCCTTTCAATCTCTGTCTCCTACCGGGGAAGCAGTCCCGCAGCTTGTGCCGATATAACCCAATTTCTTGGGTCCATCTGCAATACCACTACAAGTTGAAGCCTTCAAGGAAGTCACGTTGCGCATCTTTGGTGCCCTTTGGGCTTGAATGATGTGAGGAGGCTTCCAGTTGGATTACCATGGCAGATCCATCCTTGTTGCTGTCTGTGCCTCTTTACCCCCCTGTGGGGTCTGCCCAAACTCTGGGGCTAACGTCCAACCTGACTTCAAACCCTGCCCCACAATGTTCACTGATCCCCCGTGTGTCAACACCAGAGGAAAATCTTTGTTTTATCGGACTCAGAAGTGAATCAGACTTAACCTCGACTGAAATTGCAACCCCCCACTCTGCCTTTTCCCAGAACACTCCACATTCCTTTTAATTCTAATTCTGAGCACAGTCACAGTGATGATGGAGATGACTGATATGAAGCATCCCATTATTATGACAAGGAGAATCTGTTTATGGACCTTCAAATTGCCGTTGGGCTAGATACCTCCCCGGAAACTGGATTGAACTCTCCCCTCCAAAGTGGAACCTGCTTAGTTTGTCTCAGTAATAAGGATGTCTGTTGAAGTTAAGACAAATGTCCCGATGGAAGTCCTACACGCTAGACACACTTCAACAGAACCACACCTTTTTCATGAATCTCTGAAAGATATACAAATGGGCACCTGGGCCAAACCTGACTGTTTCCCACCAGTTAACAGACAGGTTGCCAGATGGCACAGAATAGCTCCTGGCGACCTACTCTTCCTTCTGCGACACCATATGCCTGAAAGATTGGTGGTTCAGGGATTTTCGATCAACATGCTAAAGTCACAACTGACTTTTTGTAAAGGCTTACGTTCATCAGATCGTTTCTGGTAATGGTGCAATTTAGAGCCTCCCCTCTGGGTCAGCGATTTGAGGACATTAGCGCTATGATCCTGATGTTTCAGCCTCTGTCCTGGGTCTCAGTGAGAGTGCCTCGGAGACATCTCGGCCTCCAGCATCCTGTTGGTGGACTACTCCAGATAGCACACACAGACTCTGCAGTGGGCATTTGGTCTTTGAGGTCTTCTTATCATCCATCAAAGCGAGGCTGATCCATGTGCTCATGGACAATGCCACCACCATGTGGTACAACTTAAAGAAGGGCGCGGTGAGGTCCTTGGTTCTCTGTCAGGAGGCTCTACACCTCTGGGGTAGGCTCAGTCAGCAAGGCATCTCTCTGATCGTGAAACACACAGCAACATCTTTAAATGCCAGGGTTGACGAACTCAAGTTGGTCTCTCTCCATTGACCACGAATGGCAAATATACCTAGAGGTGGTGCTGGGTGTTTTCCAGCAATAGGGAGAGCCTTGGCTATATCTCTTAGCCACTGCTCAGAACACCTAGTGTCAACACTTTTGTGTGTTGGAGTTCCCAACAAGGCTCTCTCTCTGAGACACAATCCCATCACTGTCTCTTCTGATCTGAGATCTGAATATTACCAGGAACAACGATGCCCAAGTCATCCTAGAGGCTCCAGATTGGCCAACGAGAGAGTGGTGCCTGGATCTTCTGAACATGTACATCAGTCCTCAGAGCGGGCTGCCACTTCCTGTTGCAGCAGCAGGACAGGTTCATTCACTTGGGCCTGAGCAATCTACACTTCCATGCGCAGGGATTGGGCAGAGACCGTTGACTGCCTTTGATCTACCTCTCGAAGTAATGGATGTCATTCTGGCAGCTGGATGTACATCAACAAAATGTAGTTACCCTAAACACTGGGACAAGTTTGTGGCCTGGTGCAATTCCTGTCACACAGACCCATTACAAGAAAATTTGTCAGATGTTCTGCTTTTTGTGCTTAATTAAGGCAATCAACGCTAGGCCGTGGGTACAGTTAAATGTGCTTGTTTGCCCTTTCAGCTTTTTTGTGCTTACCGGCCTAGCTGTCCCTGTTTAAATCACCTGTTGTGATGAGTTTTCTTAAAGGTCTAGTCCGTAAGTTTCCAGACAAGCCTTTTGTAATGCTGCAGCGGAACATTAATTTTGTCCCCACCTTCCTGATGTGTACATGATTTGAGCCAATGCACATCTGTCCTTTGCGTCTTCTGACTCTCAAAACAGCCTTCCTCCTAGCGACAACCACAGCTCATCATGTGAGTGAGCCACAGGCTCTGTCTGTTCACCCACCAAACGTCACCTTTTTTCCAGGCAAATTGATGCTGCGAACTACAGTGGTGTTTTTGCCAAAAATTGTGATGCCATTTCACATTGGAAAAGCCATCACCCTTTTGGCATTCTATGGTCTGCCTCAGCCTTAAAAAAGGGGGGTAAAAATTCCATAGCTTGGATCCCAAAAGAGCCTTGAATATTTACATCCTTCATACTTGAGACCATTGGATGGAAGATATGTTACATATTGGTCGAGAAACAGCCTCCAGAAGGTCTGCAAGTTCATTTGACAAGATCCAATGCTGCCACTGTGCTGGCACATGGAGTGCCTGTTCTGGATATTTGTCAGGCTGCAACATAGGTGTCACTTCATATGTTCTCAAAGCACTACTGCTACTGCCTTGATAGCAAGGTCCATAAGCTTGGGCATATTGCCCACTTGGTTCTGGTTTGAACCCTTCCAGAGACCATAGTTTTTCTGGTGGCTATTCTAACCACAGAATCCTCACCACCTTCAATCATCCTCTTTTAGTAGAATGGACTCTTTTCACCATCCCAAAAAGATTTTAGACTAGACATCTGCACGCAGTCATACCTGATCAGTTAAAAAGCTTAGCATCCATAGGCGCAGACAGATTCTAAAAGAAACTGACATCCGTGCTCAAGGGTGGCACCTTATATGGCGCCATCCTCACTTCTAGTGCAGGTCTGAGCCAGACAACATAATGATTTAAAGACATGTTGGAGCAATGATTCGAAACATCACTTGATCCAGTCTGGCACCCTGGGGTACTGACAATGTGCGGACTATGCAGTTAGATGGAGTATCCGCCAGAAAGAGCTTTACCAGAGGTAAATAATCTGTTCATATTGTCAATTGTCAAATCTGGAGCTTCCATTCTTCTTCCTTTCCAAGCTTGTAATTGGCATATTCTGGAGAACCTTTAAGAAACAGAGAACAAAATCAAGGTGGCCAATATTTAGGATGAAGGTCGTTTTGTACAGAACATATCATTTGCATTCACTTGTTCCATTACAGTGCATTTAAAGAGGTAGGAATATACACTAGTACTTTAATCAGTGTTGCAGTGTATTGTTTGGATTAGCAAATGGTCACACTGCCTACGACATATATAATTTCTGCATGGTTTACCTTTGCATGCTCCTCTGGGACTTTTTGGAGTTCACGCTATTCTAGATAACTGTGTTTAACAAAGTTAATATTCTTAATTTAACATGCAATTTTACAAAACCTATATCTTTTGTAGATTTCTAATTTTATAACTTAGTATATCCCTGATAGACAATTGAGTTAGAGTGGAAGGAAGCAATTAAAAAAGAAATACCAATATCAAAAGAATGGATCTAAAGTTGTACATTTTGTTGTAGATGGACCAATAGAAAGTTGTGTGCATAGGGAGATTTCAAATGTTGAGTATGTTCATCAGTGGTAGTTATTGCTATTTGAATTTTTTTTATATTGATGAACACCAGTCTTTTGAATGACCGATCGTTCTTCATTTTTCAGGGAGTATTCACAGGCCGAGTGCTCACACTTCAGGAACTGTTGGTGCAGGTTGGGAAGTTAAATGCAGAAGCTGTCAGAGGTCAATGGGCAAATCTTTCCTGGGAACTTTTATATGCCACAAATGATGATGAAGAACGATACAGCATACAAGCTCACCCAGTACTTTTAAGGAACCTAACTGTGCAAGCCGCTGATCCTCCACTTGGATACCCAATATATTCCTCTGAACCTCTAAACGTGCCTTTATTTTAGGCCTTTAGTGGAGTAAGAACACATATATGGTGACTTTTAATACCAGACTTCACTCAACAGGGTTCAAAAGCAAATCTTTTAACTAAGGGTGTGCAAAATTGTGTGTGTTTTTTATTTTAACAAAATTACTCTTTTAGCACAAAATGTGATTTGCCGGAATCTCACATGTTTTCACTTGAGGACATACATAGTGTGGAAAATCATGAGAGATACTGCAGGAGACTGATATAAAAATAAAATATCTCTCAGCGACACAACTCTGCACAAATCAATTTCTCACATGCAAACATTACATGAAATTGCATCAAAAGATCAAGATATTTCTCCTGGCGCAAAATTCAGGAATTTCTTCAGCATAATGTACATTTTGAATAGGCCTAGGTTTTACACTCGAGGCTTTCAAAATTGCCCTGGAATGATGGGTACAAAATACAGTTTTAATTTTATTTTCCTTGTAGAATATCTGAACGTACCCTTTTCTCTACCTAATGTTTTTGCGATAAGACCTGTACAAAAACCATCTATGCATTGATTATTTATAAGCAATTTGCCAAGTAACTTGAATTAATTTGAGGTTACAGTTTAAAATGTGACTATGGTGTTTTTTAATGAAGTAACCATGTTTGACCAAAATGTAAATACTGTCTAAATATTTATATTAAATATTTTGTTTTCATTGCATTAAGTTATTTGTGATCACATTTGTTTTATGAGTGAACCGGTATGAGATAGTCTTTTATACTTTTAATATAGGAATGAATCTGTGTTTTTGACAAATTAATTAGAACTACACAGAGTAGTTAAAATAAGGTGTATACACTACAATGTATCATGTTTTATATTCTTTCCAACAAACAATAATGACATTTACATGACAAAATATAGTCATTTAGCACATTAACAGGATTGTATATCAAAGTTTAGCCATATCTAATTTGGTAGATTTGTCATCCTTCATTATCTGAATTCAGAGCCTCTAGGTTTTAATACCCTTGATTGGAATAACAAAGTAAAATGGTGATGCATCACATACGCTTTGTGTCACACAGACTGGCAGTAATAGGAGGATAGAAGATGGTTTGAATATGATATTACACTTATGAAAAACTACTTGTATGCACTTTATCTCTGCCACCAAAAGATAAGACTGATAGGGTGAATTATGATTTGTATGTACCCTGGGATTTATAACCTTATGTCACCATGGTAAAATTAAATTCGGAGAACATTGTTGGTAACATTGTGTCTAAACAAGATTCTATTACTGATGAAACATGGAATAAAAAAAAGGTTGTGTGTGCCATCCCACTGTTGACTACAGGAGTGAACTATTTGCCAGATATCTCAAAATATATATATATATATATTATCAAACTACACTAATGAAAACTCTAGTAATTATCTTGGGTTATCAAACAAACCTCTTTATATTCCATTGTTATGACCTCACGGGGCCAAGTGAGGTTCCTGGTCGCTTGTGAGGCTTCAAATTGAAGTTGTGCATTTAACCTGGACTGCAATAATACATCTTGATAGAAGTTTGTCATTCCTGTTTAAGTGCTGAATAATAAACATTTCAAAAAAAGCAGGTCATTTTATACCTACAATTAGGTTGCCAGTATGTTTGTGTACTTGAAACATGTTGGGGAAGAAGTGAGAGATTTGCTTAAGTCTATACATTGTATTCTCTAATATAAGATCGAAGAATGTTAAAACTTGGAAAGATGAGATGGAAAAACAACTTAGTGAAAGGAGACAAAAATGGGAATTGGAAGTTTGTGTCGCAAGATCTCCTCTTCTACCACAGACTCTTCGCAATTTAAGACTGTAAAAAGTGTGAGATGCACACTGCGTTGACTTGCAACTAAGTGAGGCTTAATTGTTCAAAAATGTGAGTTTGAACCCAAAAGTATAACAAATTTTTTTTTTAAAGTGCATTAACTAGTGTGGTTGGGAAGATGAAGGGAACCATCATTGCTGGGTGAAAAAGTGTTTTTGATGAGGTTTTTATTCAGATTTTTCCTGAATGCTGTCAGATTTTGTTTATTCCACAGATTTAGTCAAGGTGTTCCAGGGATTAGCTTTCAAAAAATTGTCAGCCATGCCTTTGTTAGAGACTGTTGCATCTGGCATTTGCAAGCAGGCTAGAATTACAGGATCTCAGGTTCCAAGTAGGTCTGCAATTCTGGAGCACAGGCCAAAAATTGTCTGGTTTGTGGCCATCCCAACTTTGGAAAACTGTACAGAAAAGTTTGAACTTTATTTTTTGAGTCAGTGCAAGTGTCTGAGGGCATTTAAGCATAATGTACCGGCATTATATGTCCTCTGTCGAGGATGACAGTGAACAAATAGCGCTAAGGTGGAGTCGGTGTCTAACGACTGTAGTAACTGTTACTGAAATACAGGATGCTCTGGAAAGACTCGATCGAGCATCGATTCCTGTTAATCTTAAACAAGAGCAATTTTGGACAGTGTATATGTTCTATCACACACCCGAGCTCATCTCTAAGTAGGCATCATCTAGGAACCCTGCACGTCATATTGTCCCAAGTGTCACCGTCACGCGGCCGACATAGTCCATATGTTTGCCGAGTGTCCGGGCTACAAGCATTCAGGGATAGTTTATTGAACTAATATCTGCACAACTGGGACTTGAATTTCGTTTAAATAGCAAGGAAATACTAATCGGCTTAAATCCCGAGAGGTGGGGGCGGTAGACTTCAGTCTCAGATCTTTCATTTCAATCATCATGGTAAGTGCACGCTCTTGTATTGCTAGGGTATGGATTGATTCAGCACGGCCCGGAGTACCTGAATTCTGGGCCATGCTCCGTCAGAGCTATAAATGTGAAATCACAGTTGCTAAGGCTCGGGACCCAGATCAGTTAAAAAGGTGGAAAGGATCTGGTCTCCGCTTCACTTGATGTAGTGTGCGGTACTAGACTTCCCTGAATTCATGTGAATGTAACGGATTTAAACTTTTCTTCTAGTCTAACCCTAGTTTCCTTTATTTTCTCACTATGAACTTCTTATCTTTCCCAAATTCTCGCTTTTCTATTTTGCTTTCATAATTTGGGGTTTGCATACGATTGTTATATAATTATTTTCTGACTTTTGAGGTAAAATACAATAAAAAAAGAAATTTAAAAAAGCAGGTGTCTGAAGGCCCATGTGATGTAGTAAGATCCTTTAAGTTGAAACAGTCTGTAGTTTCTCAACTTTCCATGTCCATTTCCTTTGAACTCTGACATGGTGATTGTTCAGTCAATCAATTAGGGATTTGTAGAGCGCACTACTCCCCAGTAAAGGTCTCAAGGCGCTGGAGGTGGGTGTGCGCGGCTTTTTGGGGGTAATTCAAAAAGCCAGGTCTTGAGGTCCCTCCAGAGCTGGTGCAGTGTTGGGCTTCGCCGGAGGTGAAGGGGGAGATCCTTCCAGGTCTTGGCTGCCAGTTAGGAAAAGGACCTTCCGTCTGCTCTGGTCCTGTAGAAGCGTGGCTAGGGAGAGGTCAGCTGAGTGGAGGTTTCTCTTGGGGGGCATGGAAGGAGAGGTGGTCGTTGAGGTCCGATGTTGTGGAAGGCCTTGTAGGTGTGCGTGAGCAGTTTGAAAGTTATTCTTCTTTCAACAGGGAGCGTGTTGAGGTCACAGAGGTGTTGGGTGATGTGGTTGTGCCGTGGGATATTGAGAATTAGTCTGGCTGCGGCGTTCTGGACAGTCTGGAATTTGCGGAGGAGTTTTTGTTGAATCCAGCGTAGAGGGTGTTGCCGTAGTCCAGTCTGCTGGTGACTAGTGCGTGAGTGACCATTTTCCTGGCATCGGGGGGGATCCACTTGAATGTCTTGCGTAGTATGTGGAGGGTGTTGAAGCATGCGTAGGAGACTGGGCTCATCCTGCAATTCATAGTGAGAGATGAGTCCAGTATGATGCCGAGGTTACATGCCTGGTCCGTCGGGGTGGGTGAGTTTCCGAGTGCAGGGGCCACCAGGTGTCAACCCATGCGGAGGGGATGGAGCCGAGGATGAGGACTTCTATTTTCTCAGAGTTGAGTTTCAGGCAGCTGTGCTTAATCCAAGCTGCGATGGCTTTCATCCCTTCTTGGAAGTTGTGCCTGGTGATGTTGGGTTCCTTGGTGAGGAAAAGAATGCGCGGTGGGGGTCATCTTATTCTCTGTGTTCTGCCTGTGAGGAATGAGCGTAACCAGTTTAGGCCCTTTCCTTGTATGCTGGCATTGTGGAGTCAGGTGCCTAGTGTGCGGTAGGAGGATGAGGGCTGCCGTTTGGCCTTGGTCGAGGAGGGCGCGGATGTCGTCTGTGGTGGCGAGGAGGGTGGACTCAGTGCTGTAGTTGCTGCGGAATCCGGATTGAGCGGTATCTAGGATGTTGTTGGCTTCAATGAAGTGTGCTAGCTGGATGTTGACTGCCTTGTCGATGACCTTGGCTACGAAAGGAATCCGTGAGATGGGCCTGAAGTTCTTGAGGTCCGTCAGGCCTGTAGAGGGTTTCTTTCAGAGGTGGATGACTTCGACGTGCTTCCATCGGGGAATGTGGTGGTCTTGAGGGAGCAGTTGATGGTTCGATGTAGCTCGGGTGTGATGGCTGTAGTGGCCCTGTGGCAGATTTGCGGCGGGCAGGGGGTCAGAGGGTGCTCCAGAGTGGATGCTCCTCATGGTCTTTAGAATGTCTTCTGTCATGAGTGGGATCCAGGTAAGAAGGGTTTGTTGTGTGGCGTCACTGTGGGTGGGCGTTGGAGTGGTGCAGAGGCCTTGGTCATCAAAACTGTCTCAGTGCCTTGATTTTGAGGTGAAAGAAGGAACTGAATCTGTTGCAGAGGTCTTGGGAGGGAGGAAGGGATGTCAGTTGTTTCGCTGTTGGGTTTGGCAAATTCATGTATGATGGCGAAGCGTTCCTTGGAGTTGTGGGTGTTGGAGAGGATACTGTCCTGGAGGAAGTTCTTCTTTGTGGAATTGATGGGTTGGTGGTGTGCAGTGGTGGCTGTTTTGTGGACCAAGCATGCTTCCAGAGTTTTGCTTTTTCTCCACGTATTTTCCAGTCGTCGGCAGGAGCCCTTGGATTCTTGGAGTGCCGTGGTGAACCGGTTTGCTTTCTTGTTGCCGTCTTGTGTTCTGGAGGTGGGCGAGTGGGTTGGCACAGTTGGCGATCCATTGGTGGAGGTTGCGTGCGGCGGTGTTGGCGTCCATCATAGTTGTGGGTGGAGTGCAGGTGAGAACGGAGGTGAGGTGTTCTTCTGAGACTTTATTCCTGATTCTGTGTGGGAAGCGGCACATGTGTGGTGGGTTTACAAAAGGATTTTGGAAAAAGGGGGTGGTGATGGACAGAGTTTCTGAAAGATGCAGAATACTCTTACCAAGTCAAGAGATCATGGTTTTAATCCATCACCTGTTTTTTAGCTCATTGCACCATCCCAGCTCAGAACCTGGCTATATGCAAATTAGTCTGTTCCTGTCCCAGTGCATGATGGGAACAGGGCAAACCAAACTACCAAGCCAATTCTTATACTGGGAAGGAGACCAGCTTCCGGGGACCGGTTTCTGGCATCACAGCCTTCGTCGGCCCGGCTTGCTTGAATCCTGATGGTGCAATGAGCAAGGGACTCACGTCTGAGTATACCCTCCCACACATAGTGTGGATAAAATCGATTTTGGAAAAAGGGGGTGGTGATGGACAGAGTTTCTGAATGATGCAGAATACTCTTACCAAGTCAAGAGATCATGGTTTTAATCCATCACCTGTTTTTTAGCTCATTGCACCATCCCAGCTCAGAACCTGGCTATATGCAAATTAGTCTGTTCCTGTCCCAGTGCATGATGGGAACAGGGCAAACCAAACTACCAAGCCAATTCTTATACTGGGAAGGAGACAAGCTTCCGGGGACCGGTTTCTGGCATCACAGCCTTCGTCGGCCCGGCTTGCTTGAATCCTGATGGTGCAATGAGCAAGGGACTCACGTCTGAGTATACCCTCCCACACATAGTGTGGATAAAATCGATTTTGGAAAAAGGGGGTGGTGATGGACAGAGTTTCTGAATGATGCAGAATACTCTTACCAAGTCAAGAGATCATGGTTTTAATCCATCACCTGTTTTTTAGCTCATTGCACCATCCCAGCTCAGAACCTGGCTATATGCAAATTAGTCTGTTCCTGTCCCAGTGCATGATGGGAACAGGGCAAACCAAACTACCAAGCCAATTCTTATACTGGGAAGGAGACAAGCTTCCGGGGACCGGTTTCTGGCATCACAGCCTTCGTCGGCCCGGCTTGCTTGAATCCTGATGGTGCAATGAGCAAGGGACTCACGTCTGAGTATACCCTCCCACACATAGGGGCCGATTAGGATGGCGGACGGACTTGCGTCCGTCCGCCATCCCAGAGGTGGAGGGACCGTCCGCATGGGCTGCGGCGGTCCCTCCGTGCAAATTAGGATGTGACCGCCACCCTGGCGGTCACATCCTGGATATTTAACATTGCGGCGGGTGCTGCTTCAAGCAGCACCCGCCGCAATGTTAAAAGTGCATGTTTTACATTTACATGCACAAAGCGGCAGGCACCGCGGGGTGCCTGCCGCTTTGTGCATGTAAATACTGGGGGGTACCATAGGTACCCCCCATGTGCACCTACACCCTGGGGGCCCGCAACGGGCCCCCAAAATCAAAAGTACACATGCTTTTCCACGGCGGAAAAACCGCCGCGGAAAAGCATGTTTAAAAATGCATCCTAATTTGGCTGGCGGTGTCTGATAGACACTGCCAGCCAAATGAGAGCTTTTCCGCCGCGGTTGTAATCCGACCGCGGCGGAAAAGCAGCGGACAGAAACCAAGACCCACCAGCCATCGTAATGCGGCGGTGGGTCTTTGGTGACTCCGCAGAGGATTTTCCGCCTCCTCCGGGCCGGAGGTGGCTTCCGCCGGCCCGGAGGAGGCGGAAAATCCTCCATCCTAATCGGCCCCATAGTGTGGATAAAATAGATTTTGGAAAAAGGGGGTGGTGATGGACAGAGTTTCTGAGTGATGCAGAATACTCTTACCAAGTCAAGAGATCATGGTTTTAATCCATCACCTGTTTTTTAGCTCATTGCACCATCCCAGCTCAGAACCTGGCTATATGCAAATTAGTCTGTTCCTGTCCCAGTGCATGATGGGAACAGGGCAAACCAAACTACCAAGCCAATTCTTATACTGGGAAGGAGACAAGCTTCCGGGGACCGGTTTCTGGCATCACAGCCTCCGTCGGCCCGGCTTGCTTGAATCCTGATGGTGCAATGAGCAAGGGATTCACGTCTGAGTATACCCTCCCACACATAGTGTGGATAAAATCGATTTTGGAAAAAGGGGGGGGTGATGGACAGAGTTTCTGAATGATGCAGAATACTCTTACCAAGTCAAGAGATCATGGTTTTAATCCATCACCTGTTTTTTAGCTCATTGCACCATCCCAGCTCAGAACCTGGCTATATGCAAATTAGTCTGTTCCTGTCCCAGTGCATGATGGGAACAGGGCAAACCAAACTACCAAGCCAATTCTTATACTGGGAAGGAGACAAGCTTCCGGGGACCGGTTTCTGGCATCACAGCCTTCGTCGGCCCGGCTTGCTTGAATCCTGATGGTGCAATGAGCAAGGGACTCACGTCTGAGTATACCCTCCCACACATAGTGTGGATAAAATCGATTTTGGAAAAAGGGGGTGGTGATGGACAGAGTTTCTGAGTGATGCAGAATACTCTTACCAAGTCAAGAGATCATGGTTTTAATCCATCACCTGTTTTTTAGCTCATTGCACCATCCCAGCTCAGAACCTGGCTATATGCAAATTAGTCTGTTCCTGTCCCAGTGCATGATGGGAACAGGGCAAACCAAAGTAAAGTAAAGTAAAGTCCACATTTGTAAAGCGCACAATCACCCGTAAGGGTCTCTAGGCGCTGGGGGGCCGTCGGGCAGATTAAGCGAGCTATTGCCCAGAGTCACATGGTGCTGGGCTGACCTGCCGCCGGAGCCGGGGATCGAACCGTGGTCCCCAGATTCCAGCGTCAGTCGCCCTGGCCGCGGCGCCACACCTCTTCCACAACCAAACTACCAAGCCAATTCTTATACTGAGAAGGAGACAAGCTTCCGGGGACCAGTTTCTGGCATCACAGCCTTCGTCGGCCCGGCTTGCTTGAATCCTGATGGTGCAATGAGCAAGGGACTCACGTCTGAGTATACCCTCCCACACATAGTGTGGATAAAATCGATTTTGGAAAAAGGGGGTGGTGATGGACAGAGTTTCTGAATGATGCAGAATACTCTTACCAAGTCAAGAGATCATGGTTTTAATCCATCACCTGTTTTTTAGCTCATTGCACCATCCCAGCTCAGAACCTGGCTATATGCAAATTAGTCTGTTCCTGTCCCAGTGCATGATGGTAACAGGGCAAACCAAACTACCAAGCCAATTCTTATACTGGGAAGGAGACAAGCTTCCGGGGACCGGTTTCTGGCATCACAGCCTTCGTCGGCCCGGCTTGCTTGAATCCTGATGGTGCAATGAGCAAGGGACTCACGTCTGAGTATACCCTCCCACACATAGTGTGGATAAAATCGATTTTGGAAAAAGGGGGTGGTGATGGACAGAGTTTCTGAATGATGCAGAATACTCTTACCAAGTCAATAGATCATGGTTTTAATCCATCGCCTGTTTTTTAGCTCATTGCACCATCCCAGCTCAGAACCTGGCTATATGCAAATTAGTCTGTTCCTGTCCCAGTGCATGATGGGAACAGGGCAAACCAAACTACCAAGCCAATTCTTATATTTTACAAAAGGAGAAATGGATGCAGTGGTAGTCAGTCCAGAGCATTTCCATGGTCTGGCTGAAGAAGATGCTGTTTCCTCCTGCGAAGACTGGATCGAGTGTGTGTCCCGCTGTGTGAGTAGGGGCGGGGACAAGCTGCTTCAATCTTATGTTGGTGAGATTCTCTAGGAGGGCGGTGGTGTTGGGGTCGTTGTGGTTGTCCAGATGGAAGTTCAGGTCTCTGAGTAGTATGTAGTCTGTGGAGGCGATGGTGTGTGGTGTGATGAGGCCGGCGAGGACGTTGGTGAACGGATGGCGGGGGCCAGGAGGTCTGTAGACGAGTGTTCCATGGAGAGTCTTTCTAGGGTTGATCTGGATCTGGAAGTGGATGTGTTCCATGGGGGTGGGAGGAGAGGGCGAGGTGTCTTCTGGGTTGGTGGTTGTCTATCGGAGGGAGCTTTTGTGGATGATGGCGAGGCCTCCTCCTGGGCGGGTGGGGTGGTCCTTTCTCAGGTTTTTGTATCTGTCGGGGATGGCGGCTGCGATGTCGGGTGCGGAGCAGGCATTGGTCCATGTCGCTGTGAGGAAGGTGGCGTCGGGCATGCAAGTGTTGAGGAGGTCCCAGATTTCTATGGCGTATCTATGCAAGGAATGTACATTGAAGAGGATGCAGTTAAGTGGCTTGTGAGCACTGGCATCCAGTGGGCCAGAGGCTGCTGCTGGTTCCAGATGTGGGTGAAGGGGGCTGTGGTAGTGACAGCTGGAGAACTGACCTTGGTGTTGCTCGGCGTTGAGAGCTGGCAGTTGTTGCTGCGTCCGTGTGGAGGGCGCTGGGGTCATAACAGCGGGGGTCGGGGGACCAGGGTCCTTGGCGCTGGTCTGGTAAAGTCAGGGGAGGGCGATGAGCTAGGAGGCAAGAGCAACACGCGGGGGGCTACAGCAGCGGGGAGCGCAGGAAGAGGGCAAGCAGAGGAGAAAGGGAAAAGTAAAGGCAGCAAAAGAAAGAAACGAGGCAAAAGAAAGAGAAAAGAGACAAAGTAAAGAGAAAAGGGCAAGAGAAAAGAGGTAGGAGAGAACAGAGGATACAGAGCAGAATAGCAGCAGAGCAGGGTTCTCGTCCACTGGGCCACCAGGGATGAGTTGCTGGCAAGAGCCTGTAGGTGGAGGAGGGCCTCGAACACCTACCTGTAAGGAGATCGGGCCGAAGGGCAGACCCTTAACTGTGGTAGTGACACTGATCAGGAAGGTCAGAGGTCTTGCTCTTCTTGCCACGCACCAGTCGCCATTAAGTAGGGTTCGGGGAGTGCAATCAGTTGGAAGGTGGGATCGACATGCTGGGGGGAGGAGCTGGCAGGAGCTTGCAAGTGGAGTAGGACCTTGAACACATACCTGTAAGGAGCTCGGGATCAAGGGCAGACTCTTAATGGTGGAGCTGCGCGGGGGAGAGCAGTGACACTGACCGGGAAGGTCAGAGGTCTTGCTCTTCTTGCCGCACAGCGTCCGCCATTAAGTAGGGGTCAGGAGGAAGGCAATCAGCTGGGAGGCAGGATCCACACGCTGGGGGGAGGCAGCGACATAGAGCGCAGGAAGAGTGGCGAGCATAGGAAACAGGGAAAAGAGAAAGAGGCAAAAGAAAGAGAAAAGGCAAAGAAAAGAGAAAAGGGCAAGAGAAAAGAGGTAAAAGAAAGATAAAAGAGGCAGGAGAGAACAGAGGACACAAAGTGAAATAGCAGAAGAGCAGGGTCCTGCGGGTGGAGGAGGGCCTCGAACACCTACCTGTAAGGAGCTTGGGCTGAAGGGAAGACCCTTAACTGTGGTAGTGACACTGACCAGGAAGGTCAGAGGTCTTGCTCTTCTTGCCACGCAGTGGTCGCCATTAAGTAGGGGTTGGGGGAGTGCGATCAGCTGGGAGGTGGGATCGACACACTGGGGGGGCTGTGGGTGCAGCAGTGACTGGGAGCGCAGGAAAAGGGGCGAGCTGAGGGAAAAGGGAAAGCAGCAAAAGAAAGAGAAAGGAAAAGAGAAAGTGGCAAAAGAAAGACAAAAAGGCAAGAGAAAAGAGGCAGGAGAGAACAGAGGAGACAGAGCGGAATAGCAGAAGAGCAGGGTGCTCTTCCACTGCACCACCAGGGATGTGGCGCAGGCAGGAGCATACAGGTGGAGGAGGGCCTCGGACACCTACCTGTAAGGAGCTCGGGCTCAAGGGCAGACCCTTAACAGTGGAGCTGCGCGGAGGAGAGCAGTGACACTGACCAGGAAGGTAAGAGGTCTTGTTGGAGTTACATGTTCTCAACAACAAGGCTCTGATCAGTTTGAGATAGTGTGGTAGTTGCAAACCTCACGGAATAAACTCCAAACACTTGAATCCACACCAGCATCATAATCTCCTTAACCCACCTAGCCGGCGTTAAATGATACAGATGTTATTAGATTCTTAAAATAAATAACCAACTGATTCACACCCTGATGCCTTACATTTGTAGTTCTTTCTTAATACAACGCACCACACATAACTTCTCATTGAAATAAGGCTAAATAAATGTTGTTGAAAACCAATGTATACATTCCACTATAAATATCCAAAGATCTCACATCTGAAACTCGTCTAAAAGAAGAAGCAAAACAACATAGTCAACTTCAATGATAAATCTTTCAGTGTTAAATCCTCATTTTTATCCTCTAAAAAATAAAAAAAAAACTCAAAACTTTAGGAAACATCCCAGATCAAATTATACTTAGACACAGGAAGATATGAAATCGCCATACTCCTCCAACAATCTGGAGATTTTTCAGCAGTACCTCTGCGCGCTGGGGACGGAGTCGTATGATTCCGCTTTGATGTTGTCCATGGATATGACATCAGTAGGGGCATATAAGTCCCTACCGGTGCGCAGACGTCAGGCTTCTTCTTTTCTGCGCCCGCAACGTAGATCCGGGAGAATTGGTTCCTCTGTTTGGTCCTTTTAGGCCTAACTGATGCCTTTTTGCTTCCGGGAAAAATGTGCGATGCCTTTGGGCTTCAAATCGTGTGAGACCTGTATGCGGCAGATGCCAGCAACGGATCAACACGCAATCTGTATGTGGTGCTTGGGCAAGCACCACGACTCCGAGGAATGCCATGCCTGTCAGAAGCTGGAGCCAAAGTTTCTGCGGGAATGTCGGCTGAAGATACTGTCCGCCCAGATGTGCTGTTCGGAGTCCAAGCGTCGCCATTCTCCAACTCGATCAAAGCACCGGTTCGGGGCAGGTCACGGAGTCATTCCCGTAGATGTTGCTCGCTTCCGCAGGTAAGCACAAGAAGAAGTCACGGAGGCCATTTGCCTCAAGTTGTGACGTTGGTGCTCCCGGTCTTCACCGGGCACAGCCTATCAGCAGAGGGCCACCTACCACCATTTACAGGTGTTGGGGTGACTAGGACCCAGATGGAAGCGTATTTCCGGGCTTTGTGGGCCATCTTTGGGTCTCCACCGCTCCCTGGTGTGCCTTTGGGCCCCATTGGGGGACTCAGATTAGGAGCTCACCGGTGGGTTCACCCTCTGCGTCAATCGAGTGCCCTCTCTCCGGTACTGGAGTCGCTACGACGTCGGGAGTTGGCCAGGTGGAACTTCCCAGTCAGACGTCAGGCTGCAGTCCACCTATGGCGTCCAAGCACAGCCCTGTGAGGCTTCCTGTGATGACGTCTGATGCGGCCGCAGCAGGGGCTTTGTCTCAGAGTCAACGCCATCCCACACCGCAGTCTCCCATCACAGCAGATGTTGAGCCGGCGCCGTCCCTACTCCGGTCAATGGAGTCTTCTTCGGCGTCGATGCAACGCCGTCTCGACGTCGTTCAGTGCAGGTGACGCCCCTTGCTGCTCCTTTGCTCATGGAGGATGCGGACCCTGGGGGGTTTACCCTTCCCAGTCTCATATGCCTTCTGACCCCTTGTTGGATCTGCTCCACAAGGGCAAAATGGATGTCGAACCCTTGCTGCCTTTTGGCGGGTCGTTGTATGACATTCTTCTGGGGACTTGGGCGAGACCCTCACCAGGGGACCCTGTGGATCGTGCAGTCGCACATAGACAGAGTAATCTGGAGCCGGGCAATGACTGTTTGTCCCTCCACCCTAGGGCTCAAGGGCTGGTCATCCAGGCAGCCTCAGCCTCGCTGCCTTCCTCCACTCCTCCGTTACTTCTGCCTACTAGGGAATCTCGATGGTTGAAGATGTGTGGTCGACATATATATATATATATATATATATATATATATATATATATATATATATATATATACGTCCAAAAGCTCAGCCCTTGAACATGTCCTGCGTGTTTGCACAAGCTACTTTGGGACTCTGTTGAGTCCTTCCCTCTCTTCCAGAAGGCCCTGGGGCTGACCTGGTTCAGAAACTGTAAGGTGGTCGTGAACTGGCACAGTTTTCAATTTGGTCAGCCATGGACACCACTGACTGCGTGGGTCGGCTATGGCCAGGTAAGTTGCTCTGCGTCGCCATGCTTGGCTACGTGATGGCAGTTTTCCTGCAAATGTGCAGGAGCATCTTCGAGATTTGCCCTTTGATGGGGCCCACCTTTTTGACAGTCATGCAGTCTCTGCGGTCAAGCTTCCTATGTCTCGTTTTTTGTGATTTAAGTTGTTTCTAGTCCTTGTGCGGACTTCTGATCTTGGTTGCAGTATTGTCGCTGCTTTCTCCAGTATCCGTCTCTGTGTTCAAGCTGTTATTTCCCAACGGTCTGTACAGCTAGACAGCTGTTTTTGCCCTTATTTTTGACTCCTCTGTCTAATAGCTAGTCTCAAGAGGTATTCCCTTGTTTTTTATAAGGATGTGACATACCCTATGTGAGGTATTCAGTGGTTATTGTATAGCCATTTTACCTTGCCACAGGAAGTGTTTTTCCTGGGTGGTGTGTGTGTGTGTCTGTACACAATGCTTCAGGAACTGTTCTTCTCGGATGGTGTGGGTCCATCCTGAGGATCCCATGAGGTCCCCTTAGGATTGTTCTTTTCTTTCCCTCTGGGGTATTTTCCTGTTGTTCATGCCATAGGGCTCTAGCGTAAGGCTGCCTGCTGTTGTGGGAGTTCTCCTCTGGTGAGTCCCACCTGGGTGACGTAGCTCTCCTTGCAGCTTACATGTTTGTATTTTATGGTTGGTCCGTAGTTCTCTCCTGCCTCTGTGGAGGCAGACTTCTCCAGAGTATTGTGTGGGTACGCCACGACTGGCACGCCCCGGCGTTTTCCCATCTTTATTTCTTGCCTTTGGCCCTTCTACCTATATTGGCTGTCTTAGCCGTAAGCCAGTGTCTCTCGTGGACATGTTCTGGACCAGCTTCTATTCCGCTTTCAGTTCTGACACGGTATGTGGGTACACATACGCTCACAGATACTGGTGCCTGCTGGTCCACCATGTGCCACAGTGCAGGCTGCGGTCTCCTCTTTACTCTGTGATGGTGGGAAATGCTTCTGTCCGTGTGCTTCCCTCATGGCTCAGTCCCTGAGTGGTCTTCACTCTTGGCTCAGAACCTCTCTGGGTTTTCGGTTGTCAGCAGATTGGTCCTATGCCAGACATGTTCCTACAGCACGTTGTCTTGCCGCCGACCCCCACTTTTTTCTTCTGCACTTCCCAGGCAGGGACTCTCTGCTTATTGCCAAGCAGGGGCTCAGGTCCCTCTCCTCATGGCCTTTACTGATGTTATCCTTCGCAGTTTCCTTATTCAGGGATGCTCATGGTTATTTATGCAGTGTCTGTATATGGTTATATATATTTCTGACTGTATATGTATGTGATTTACTGTGTTTGACATATGTTATGTCCTTCTATGGTTCCATTGGTACCTATTGTGCGGGCTTCTGTATTTGTCGTGGGCATGCTCTTCGAGTATCCCTTGTCTTTAATAAAAAAAAAAAAGGAAAAAAAAGAAACCAACATATGTATGTCTGTGTAGGTATGTGGGTGTATATATATATATATATATATATATATATATATATATATATATATGTATCTGATGCTATCTATACACACGGTGGGAAGGCACACATAGTCGGTTTCTTTCAGGTTGCAATATCTTGGGTTTCTTAGCCCCAGTTTCTCTCCTCTCTCTTTCTTTTCAGAGCGAGCCTTCTGTATGCCTGGTTTCTGCCGATCCCCTTGACCACTGTGCCTCTGGGTATAGTTGGTCAGTATGACTACCATGTGATGGGTTGGCAGTAAGACAGAGCGTGTGTGTTCTGGCAATGCTACATTTGCTGAGCTTTTGCACGTGTGGTGTGGTTCCTATGGTCTACACTGTCTGCTTCTGTGTATCCCTATTATCCACATACAATGTGTGTTCCTTGTAGTCATGGTTTTGTTTATCTCTACAGGGGTGATATCTATCTCCCACCTGTCATTTCTGGTACCCATTGGGGTGCATGCTCATTTTGTATGTTCTGACTCTGTTATGCTGTTTTGTCCTTCTTTGGGACTATCTTTGTTTTTGCAGATCCACGAGATCCTGCACAGTTTGACTTTCCATTCTCATTACAGTCGCTTATGTCTTTTTTTCCTTTGTGGACCCACCATTCTGGTTTCTGTGTCTTCTCTTTGTCCCTTCCTGGACGAGGGACGTCTTGTACTGTCCTCTGACGGACTGTGGTGCCATTGACTTTATTTGCTACTGCTCCCTTACAGAGAGCTTCAAGGGTCTAGTGTCTGCCACGCTTGCTTTCCCCACCTGTTTTAGTCACTCTTTTTGACAGATTTGTTCTCTTGGAACTTGGTTGGTGTTCAGTCTCAGCTCCTCCACCAATAGGGTAATGCTTTGGTATCCATTCTAAGTTAAGGAATCTGCGGCTAGATGTCTCCATCAGATGAGCAAGTTACTTACCTTCAGTAACGGTGTATCTGGTAGAGACACACTCTAGCTGCAGATTCCTTAACTCCCATTCATCCTCCTCGCTCTGAGAGGGCCTTTTTAGGTTGGGTTCTACCCAATGGTCTTCTCTCAGTGGTCTCTGTTTTCTTGTGTGTTAAGTCTACTGTGGTTCTGAAAATCTGGATTCATATAATAGTTCTGGACTCGAGAATTAAAACTTCGTCGAAACATGACGAATTTGGTATCAAATGACCGAGAACGACGAGTACATCATGTACATGTATTTTCAGCCTATTCGAGTGACGATTTCACCTCGAAATCGTCACTTACATTCTGAACCCTTGGCTTTCATTTATGTGTTGCCCTTTACATAGGCCTTAATCCAGCTGAATTTGATTCCACAAGGGCACATACTCCTTAATCGACTTTTCCATGACCTGTACAAGTTGGAACCATTGCCTCAGGCCGAACTCGTTAGGTCAGTTCCCCTCCCAGTGGCCGAGCAAGATAGCATCTAGGCTCAACAAACCATAAAACCATTTCAGCGCGCGCACCTGCCATATCTCGCTCACATCTATCTCCACTCTTTTGCTTCACTTACTTTATGGTGGGGAGGTGCCCGTTTTTATTAGGGGTCCAGTGATATCTGATGAAATGTTGGGCCTTGCCAAATGATTTGTTGTAGGCAGCACGAAGTGAAATATGGACATGTCATCATGACTCTGCTTTTTCTTTGTACTAAAAATATGTTAACGATTTACTTTACAACCAAGAATGTTTTGCCTGAAGCCTAAAATTGTGTATAAGAAGAGAAGCCTGACTTTGTCAAGGCGTGCAGTCTCCTGAGAATATACCCGTATTGTACTTCTAGGACACTTGTTACCTTGGTTGCAGCCAATAAACTAATCTTTGACTTCACCTAGAAGACTCTGAGTTTCTGTGGTCTGGATCAGGAAGAACCCGAGGTCTCTGGGTGTTGATTCCCTGGCACCGCTGGGTTGCCGGTTCTTAAAAACCCAGTACCTCAGCTGGCGCCCAACGTTTGGGGCGATTCCAGTGGTACCAGTCAGCCTGAAGATCGTGAGGTGCTTCGTGTGGAAATTCCGGAGGACGGCCAACCACCTCATCGACCCCTGCATGTCGACGTGGTCCGAAGGTCTTTGCTGCGAGGTTCCCCGCTTCCCGACGGCTACAAGGACTGCTGCCCTGGCTATCGCCCTGATTTGGACCCTTGAAGTTTGGTAGAGCGAAACACTAAGAAGAGTCTTCTGGTGACGTCATCGATATTTCAGTTAAGTATAAGTGGAGCGTCTCCCAGTCTTTAGTTGGACTTAGTTTTGGGTATCTTTGGGATACAAAGTTTTGTATTGGTACTTGCAAGCACCAAAACCGAAGGACTCGTGTATTCACGAGAAATATCGTAATCGATAATCCTTTGAAGTTTGGAACTAGACTAGAGAGCGGAGATGCCTAGTCTTAGACTTGGGAATTTGTTTTGTCTTGGTGGTAATAATAGGGACTCCCGATTGGAGGACTCATGTCCGGTTCCTCCAGTTGGAACTCCGACTTATGAGCTATATGTAAAACATGGGGTAGGCCCCATCACCTACAACGAAGTATGGATTAAATACACCAGGAAAGATGGTGTTCTAAAATGGCCACAATATGGTAGCTTTGATTCCGAAATCTTAGACAACCTTGAAGTGAAACTCTTTAAAAAGAAAGCCCAGCCGGCGATGTTTGACTCTTTCCGCTTATGGCGTACAGAAGCCAAACAAAAAGAAATTAAATTAGCTAAGAAAAATAAGAGAGAAGGGGGACTTTCAGTAATGCAAGCTGCTGTGCAGTTTAAAGATAATGAAGAAGAGCAGATGAATGAGCAGTTGCACAGGCAACGTAAAATGGCAATAGATAAGTGTTATCCAGTTTTGCCGTCTCTTCAGAAAGAGGCAGCAAAAGAGCATGAAAAAGACCCATTAATGTCGCATTTACTAAATTCACCACCCCCCTATGCGCAGAATGCCACAGCACCCCCGCAACCTTTAGTTGCGCAAACTACGCCTCCTGCTCCTCCACAGCACCCACCAGCTGTTCTTCAGCTGGCTCCTGCTTTTTCGGTGCAGCCTCCTTCAGGCCCACCGACCACCTCTGTTTCACCTGTGTTGTCTACAATTTTGCCTACTGTACTTTTTACATCTCCTAATGCTCCCTCTACGATTTTGCCTAGTGCCCCCTCTATTTCCCCTGATACCTCTTCTGCTATCTCTACCCCTGCCTTATCTCACCCCGTTTTTCCATCTGTTTGTCCTTCAGTTTCACCTTCCATTCGGCAGAAAATGGCCAGCACTGTTACTAACCTTCTTTTACCTCTTTTCGGGTCGCCTACTACGACCCCTAACATGGGAAGAAGACAGTTGCGAAGTCAACTACCAGATTATCAAGAGAGAGATTCACTGAATAGTTTAGCACGGAAATGGGTCATGGACACCGTAAAATATGATGTACAGTCTGTCATGGAAGTCTTCCATCAATGGGCAGCAGCGACACAGAGATATGTTTTCGAACAGATGTGTGTTTTCCTTTGCGAGGATTTAGAAGACAATGATCAGGAATGCATCCCACGAGAGATGTGTCGTGTACGGTTTAGGTTCGGAGAGGGTATGATTGTAGGTCCAGATGTGGAGAAAGCAGTTGAAATGTTATCATATCGGAGTAAGGGAAGCAGTTCTGGGTCACCATCTGAATCTAATACATCCAGTAGGAAAAAGGCGCGACAATACCCTATGAGAGTTCCCCCACAATGGAGAGAGGGTGACACGACTGCTGTCCCACCTATTCTGCCACACTTTCAGCGTGTATGGTTACATGTCCCCTGGAAGCGAGCTGAAGTTTTAGCACTCAAACAAACATTACCAGATCCGCGTAAAAATCCTGCAGGGTACTATAAAGAGTTGTCGCAAACTGCTGGGTCATGTATAATGAATTTAGCCGATATCGATATGTTATTTGGAAATGTTGTTCCACAGCCTTTATGGGGTAAAATTCGTCATATAGATCATGACCAGGAATTAGGTGACACATGGGCTAATATTACTGCTGCAGATGCCCGACAAGTTGGTAGTGCCAAGCCTGAGCCTTTGATAGCAGAACTCCCTGGTAAAATAGTAGATTACATGAAAACGATAATGCCTGCAATACGCGTAAATTGGGATAAGTTGTCTGCATGCAAACAGAAGAAAGAAGAAACAGTCTCAGATTTCTTCACCAGATTTGAAGAAACATTTGTTGACCACAGCGGTCAAGACATGACCACAGAAGGTGGTCAGAGATTATTTGTCGATAAATTCGTGCACAATCTGCTTCCAGAATTGTGTAAAAAATTAAAAGATTCAGAAAGTTCTTGGGCAGTCTCATCTTCAGCCCAGATATTGGCTACCGCACAATATTACGAGAATAGGGACAAAGATGAGAAAGATAAAGTGGAAAAGAAAACTAGAGAACTGAAAACGAAGGTTTTGCTACAGCAAGCCTATCCGCCACGTGGTGGTGGTAATCAAAATATTAATGGCCAAAATCACTACCAAAATACTTTTCAGCAGCCTCAACAGTATCAGAGGAACTCGCAAAGATTCGAGTATACTCAACCCCGTGTACCTGTAGGCCCCAACCAGTGTTTATATTGCAAACAAGAGGGTCATTACAAGTATAATTGTCCTATTCTATTACAACGTGCAAATGGAGTTTCTGGTGTTAGAGGTCGTGGCAGTCAGCAAGCACCTAGAGGTAGAGGGCGTGGAAACGCCCCTCAGGACACACGTCCCCTTCCACCACAAAACTCTATGAACAGGTTTGATCAGCAAAATAACGTATCTGACAGGACAGCTCAATACTACGTTGATGATTATTACACAGAAGATGAGCATTGGGAAGGTAATGATTGCTAGGACAGCCATAGACAAAGAGAGGGAGTTGTTTCAGTTCCAGTAGATCAGAATGGACCTTACGTTGAGGTGATTACATCAGGTGTGTCAGAACCTTTTCTGTTGGATACTGGTGCTACAAAGAGTTCTATTATGCACTCCAAACTCCCTGGCGCACCTTTGTCTGGCGAAATGAACGTTTCTGTAGGTTTTTCTGGCGCCCCAGTTAGAAATCCGATTTCTGACCCTTTATCTCTTTCTGTTGGTCCTTGTGAATTCGAAGCACCCCTTATTCTGACGACAGGTTGTGGTGAAAATTTGCTAGGATTAGATTTGCTAAAAAGATTGTATGCGACTTTGTACTGTTCTCCTTCAGGAGTACAACTTACTTTAGGTAAGAAAGTGGTTTCTCCCATGTATTTGTCGAGAGATGCACTTCCAGCAGAATTGTCACTTCTCCCAGATATTCTTTGGGCTACTGGTCCTAATGATGTCGGTCTTTTAGAAATTCCACCATATGTTGTAACATTGAAGTCCAATGTCAAAATGCCACGAATTCCCCAATACAAAATATCTAATGAGGGTGAAAAGGCTTTGCTAGCAATCGTTTACAAATTGATTGAAAAGGATGTGATTGAGGAAACACGAGGCAATGTTTGCAATAGTCCTGTTCTGCCTGTTTTAAAACGAACTGACCCTTCTCAGCCACCTGTGTACAGATTTGTGATTGATCTTCGAGAAGTAAATAAGATAGTTGTGCCACAATTCCCAGTTGTCCCCGACATTACCACATTATTGACTATGATTCCAGCTTCTGCTTCATGGTTTTCGGTGATTGACCTAAAGAATGCTTTCTTCAGCATCCCAATTGCTGAGGAGAGCAGGGATATCTTTTCCTTCAGTTTAGGAGGTCGAAGTTTGCGCTTTAAATGCGCTCCTCAAGGCTACTGTGAAAGCCCCTCAATATACAGTCAAGCTTTGAAAGCACAGCTTGACACGATTGTTTTACCTAAAGGTGCTACTCTTGTACAATATGTGGATGATCTGCTCATTGCTGCAGACACTGAGAAAATTTGTTAAAAGGCCACATTGACATTATTGCGTCATCTGTGTGATCTGCATCACAAGGTGTCACTTTCCAAGCTTCAATATTGCCGACAAGAAGTGACCTACTTAGGTCACCTCTTATCGAAGGAGGGAAGGAAACTGACCCCAGAAAGAATTCAGGCAATAGCGAAATTGAATGTGCCAAGAACACAGAGAGAAGTGCGTGCTTTCTTTGCACACAGTTGTTGAAACTGCACGAATACCACATGGTTCAGCTCAAGCCGCAGAATTAGTTGCACTAACGAGAGCATGTATATTGTCTAAAGGAATGAGAGTGACTGTCTACACTGATAGTCAGTATGCGTTTGGAGTGGCTCACAGTTTTGGACGATTGTGGAGAGAACGTGGGTTCCTGACTTCGCATGGAGCTAAGATTCAGCATGGTCAGTTGGTGAATGAGCTTCTTGAATCACTGACCTTACCTCTGCAAAAGGCGATTGTGAAATGTAGTGCTCACAAGAAGGTGACTGATGATGTTGGTCGTGGAAATGCATTTGCTGATGAGACCGCTAAAGAAACGGCAAAGAATGTGATGAGCCGAATGTATGTTGCAGGCCCTGAGAGATGGACTGGTGACGTTGGAATATGTGAGGACACGATAGAGAGTGTGAAGTCCATCCAAGCTGAGGCCACAGAGAAAGAGTTGAGCACGTGGAGAGAGAGTACAGGTAGAATGGATACAAATGGTTGTTGGGTTGAATTGACAGAGCATCAGAGATGGTTGTTGCCTGATGCATATGTGCTTGCAGTGGTTACAATGGCTCATGGAATGGCTCATATCAGCGTGAAAGGGATTTGCGAGTTGTTGGCCCCAGTGTGGAAGAATTCAGGGATTCCCAAGTGTGCAGAGAATGTTGTCAAGAATTGCATGGTATGTCTGAAGCACAATCCTGGTAGGGGAACCCCAACTCCAGCTGGTCATTTTGCACCTCCTACGTATCCGTTCGAGGTTTTGCAGCTAGATTTCATACATATGGAGAGGTGCAACAACTTAAAATACGTGCTCGTTGTTGTTTGTGCCTTCTCAAGATGGGTAGAAGCCTATCCCCTAAAAGACAATACTGCCTTGTCCACAGCAAAAGCCCTTGTAAAAGAGTACTTCCCCAGGTTTGGAATGCCTAGAATGGTCTGGTCTGACAACGGAAGTGAATTTGTGGGTCGTGTGATGAAAAGAGTGTGTGAAGGGCTAGGCATTAGGCAGAAGTTCCACGCTGCAAATCACCCCCAATCAGCTGGATTAGTAGAATGTTACAATGGCACGCTAAAACTTAAATTGGCCAAAATCCAAGCGAGCACAGGTCTTAAATGGCCTGACGCTCTACCCTTAGCACTCCTATCCACCAGAATGACTGTGCATTCGCGAGTGAAACTCAGCCCTTACGAAATTGTCTTTGGCCGGCCAGCCAACATATGGGGAGTGCCTAGACCCACAAAGTTCAGCGAGCTAGAACACCCTATTTTGCTTGATTACTTGTATGAATTGACGGCTAAATTGCGTGTTTTGTATCAACAGGTCCACAACACCCTGCCTCCGGTCTCTGAGACTCCAGGTCACTCCATTGTCCCTGGATCCTGGATTCTCGTGAAAAACTTTCAGAGGACAAAGAACGACCAGCCCAGGTGGACCTTCTTTCCACGAGGTCAGCCGTTCGAGTGGAGGGGAAGGCCAACTGGATCCACGGGGTCCACTGCAAGAGAATCCCTTCACCTCCGCCACATGACCAGTGGGTCCAGAAGGGTGTCACTGACTCAGAGCTTACAACTGTGCCACGTATCATACCTTTCAGCAATGACTGTGTAAAAGAAACTAACCCTGAATGTGAAAGTGAGAACATTTTTCAAGAGACTGTGCCACCATCAGAACAATTGAACCTTTTGGAGCCTGAACTCCTGTTTCAGGACCAGACAGTACCAGGAAAAAGACGCTACAATCTGAGACCGAGAAAAACGAACTAACAAAAGTGATTCCTTTTTATGATTTGAGACCAAGACCTATGGACAAATAAAATATCCTTTTTTCCTCCCAAATACCCTTTTCGAAAGTGCAGCTCTCCCATTTAGGAAACTTGCTTATTTTTGTTTTTCGAACCGCCATCCGGGTTCCGCTGCTAGGGCCGCGGTTGATTAAAGTCTTTTGGGTGCAGCTGACGACGTTAGGTCGGTGGTTCTGGTTGGTCCAAGGGAGTTGCCCTAGACTGACGGAAGCATCCTTTAGCAGAGGCAATCTCCCACCGCGGGCAGCACTTTAGAGAGGATGGAGTTTCCTGATGTGGAGAGACCTGCCAAACAAATGAACTTTAAGCAGAGACTGTGTAACACGATGACAAAGAAAAGTTTTATAATATTGTGTATTTTTATGCTATCCAGCGTAATGATCTTTTTGATAAGTTATGTTTTATTCTCTTTCAATGTAACCTTTGCGCCCACTGCATCACCCATACCTCCTCCTACTGTTTCCTCTCATTCTTTCCACCCTCTGCCTGACCACAAATCAAATAGGAGGTTAGAGTTCGTTAATAACTCCTTTGTTCAGTTATTACACCAACACCAACTTGTAATGAACACAACTAACTGTTGGGTGTGCGGTCTCATGCCTCACACAACGGATAAAGGTATCCCCTATTTGGTCCTGCCATTTAGTCACAATGGTTCAGTATGGGCATATAGGACAATGTTCATATATGCACGAGAAATCCAACCCCTACGTTCTGTAAAAGACAACCTCAAGACTAGCGCCTTAGTCAAAGGTATAGTTGACATGATCAAGGAAGTAACTTCCTATGAAGATACTCCGGATGATGAGATACTTGCATATGTAGGTTGGAACGTGACCGGATATGGCACTACTTTAAGTGAGAAACAGCAAGCCAAAAGATCGTCCCCTATCTGGACCGTAACCCATCAAGGTCACCTTTGTCTGCAAGGTATTGGCAAGAATCCCAGAGCTCAGCTAGGGAAGAGTATCTGTACAGAAACGTATGTTTTTGGATCTCAGACTTCCCCTGCGTTTTTAGCCGCTAAGGGTACTTATTTCATCTGCCATGATAGAGCCTATACATGGTTGCCCCCTGACTTCTCGGGCTCATGTTTTGTTTCATTCCTGTTGCCTCCCACCTACACAGCAGCGGCGGATTACCACCGGACAAGGGTAGTTAGAGGTGTTTTGAGTAAAGAAGACACTGCAGGTCAAGAATTTGGAGACTTTGCAAAGGGTTTTCTGGCGATCCATGGCTAACAGTAGAAACATAAGGCAATTAACAAGGGTAGTTGAGTCCACCGTGACCGAAACTGCTGGTGCCCTTAGTAACTTGACTGCTGAGCTCCAGTCGGATCGACTTATGACCCTTCAGAACCGGGTCGCTTTGGATGTTATACTTGCAGACCGAGGTGGAGTATGCAAATTGATCCCGTCTAGTTGTTGCATTTTCATCCCAGATAATGCTCCAACAGTGTACAGGGCCATCTCCAAACTGCATAAGATTTCCGAATCTATTCATGTGGATAAAGGAGATTGGTCGTTAATAGGATGGTTCTGGGAACTGATATCTGCCTGGGGATTGAAAATTCTAATGGTCATTGGGATGGTCTTAGCCATTCTTTTCATGTTCTGTCTGTGCATACAGTGTGCTCCTGCAATATGTGGCCTCTGTGTTACATCATGTGTAAGGAAGCCTGTGTCAAGAGATGAACTAAGTACTAGAATGATGTTACAGCAACATCTCAATGACTTTAGGAATATAGATCTGGACTCAGACTAACATGAGGATAGATTAATTGCCTATGTAAGGGCAAAAGGAGGGTTTGTGGTTCTGAAAATCTGGATTCATATAATAGTTCTGGACTCGAGAATTAAAACTTCGTCGAAACATGACGAATTTGGTATCAAAAGACCGAGAACGACGAGTACATCATGTACATGTATTTTCAGCCTATTCGAGTGACGATTTCACCTCGAAATCGTCACTTACATTCTGAACCCTTGGCTTTCATTTATGTGTTGCCCTTTACATAGGCCTTAATCCAGCTGAATTCGATTCCACAAGGACACATACTCCTTAATCGACTTTTCCATGACCTGTACAAGTTGGAACCATTGCCCCAGGCCGAACTCGTTAGGTCAGTTCCCCTCCCAGTGGCCGAGCAAGATAGCATCTAGGCTCAACAAACCATAAAACCATTTCAGCGCGCACACCTGCCATATCTCGCTCACATCTATCTCCACTCTTTTGCTTCACTTACTTTATGGTGGGGAGGTGCCCGTTTTTATTAGGGGTCCAGTGATATCTGATGAAATGTTGGGCCTTGCCAAATGATTTGTTGTAGGCAGCACGAAGTGAAATATGGACATGTCATCATGACTCTGCTTTTTCTTTGTACTAAAAATATGTTAACGATTTACTTTACAACCAAGAATGTTTTGCCTGAAGCCTAAAATTGTGTATAAGAAGAGAAGCCTGACTTTGTCAAGGCGTGCAGTCTCCTAAGAATATACCCGTATTGTACTTCTAGGACACTTGTTACCTTGGTTGCAGCCAATAAACTAATCTTTGACTTCACCTAGAAGACTCTGAGTTTCTGTGGTCTGGATCAGGAAGAACCCGAGGTCTCTGGGTGTTGATTCCCTGGCACCGCTGGGTTACCGGTTCTGTGCCGGTTCTTAAAAACCCAGTACCTCACTACTTCTCATCCTCCCCAGGTCAGGATGTCTTATTCTGTTATCCCTGTTTTTTCCATGCCCTTTCTCGCAATTGAGTGGTGGGCTCATTTATTCATACACTCTCTAACACCCTGGATCTTCCAGTTTGGAGATTGGTCTTGTCCTTCTCCCTCCCTTGAAATTTGTGGGGTCTATTTGCCTGTGCTACGATCACTTTGTCTTCTTTAGTGCGTGTGGTTTGCATCAGTATCTCCTTGTGGAAGGGAATCCCCCGGAGGAGATTGCATGGAGACCACCACCACTGGATGGACTGAAGAGCCTGCTGCGACAGGTGAGTCCTGTTCTCCCAATCCCCCAGTTTCTGTTCCCACTGATCCGCCAGACATTCTTGCCGGGGTCTCATATGGAGGCGTGTGTTTGGAGTGAGGAAGCTACAGGAGGCAATGGAGCCCAGTAGAGAAGACACCTTCCTCACTGTCGGTGAGGGCATGGTCATGAGAGCCTGAGCCGTCCGACGGATCGATAAGCGTCTCTCCTCCTAAGGACACCTGTTTGCTGTGCGTGTATCGATGGTGGCTCCAGGTACTGTAGACATTGGACAGGAGTCGAGACAGACTTCGTGAGGTTGATATGTAGGCACAAACGGAGTAGCAGATTGGAAGTCCGATTGAAATGCAGTCTTCAGGCCGAAAGGCAGCACAGAGTATTGATAATGGTTGTTGCTCACGGTGAATCGCAGGAACTTGTGAAGTTTGCTCACTATGGGCACATGAAAATATGCATCTTGCAGATTTATTGCGCATAGCCAGTCTCCCTGATGAAGTTGAGGGTAGATTTGATGCTAGGACATCTGAAACTTTTCTCTGCTAACCCATTTGTTGGCCTGTCGCAAGTCGAGGATGGGTCTGAACTCGTTCTTATATTTCTTTTGAACTAGAAAGAACCGAGAATACAGTCTGTTCCTCTCTGTGCCAGAGGAACCGGTTCTATCGCCCTTTTCTATAAGAGGGAAGGAAATACATCTTCATAAGGGCCATCTCGTCATCCGCATGGGAGCCTAAGAGTCGTGCCAGAGAACGGTAGATTAGAAATGCGCTGTTGCGCCTCCAGCTTCAGTGAAGTAAGATTAAGCCAAGCATGTCTCCGTAGAGCAATTCCGTGACAATACCCGTGGGCTGACAGGAGTGAAGCATCTGCTGCAGAGCTGATAGTCGACATCGCTTCGAGCCAGAGCCCTGAGTCGACGGATGGCATAACGTAGTCATACCTGCTCTCGACGTCGTCTTCAACGTCGATTGGGACGGGCGTCGTTTTTCGACTGGGGAGTCCCCCAGAGATCAAAGCATAGGTTTTGGTAGAGGACTTACCCTCTCTGTCCCGAGGCTGTAGATGCTGCCTTCTGTCTTCTCCAACCCTTGGAGCCGAATCTTCTCCCAGTCACGCAGGGTGCGCCTGGAAACGGTCTTGCAAATAGAGCAGGTGTCAGGTACATGAAAGACAGGCAAACACAGAATACAGACTCTGTATGCATCAGACTTGGCCTTCTTCCTACCACAATCAGGACACTTGTCAACATAGAAGGCATTTTGACAAGAAAAACTGTAGAAAATCTGCCAAAAAAGTACAGCAGAAGGTAGATAAAGGCCAAAGACGTTGAATGAAGCTGCAAAAATCCAAATACTGAATCAAATTTTGAATGGAATACCAAAAAAAGGTAGAGCTCAATGCTCCAGGGTCCTGCTAGCAGGAGCCAGAAAATAGAACTGAAAGGGATACCGGGGGTCTCTGGAGACTCTTAAAGGCACAGTATCCATTTGCAGACACATAATGGCAACCTATGGGAGCTTCTCTGTCCTATACTTTTCATCTCTAACATGAAAAAATGAGTTTTGTGAAGGGGAGTTTTCTATGTGTGAAACTCAGCAAATTGCTAAATTTAAGTGTCTATGCAGGAATTCCTGAAGGAAGGCACAAGATGGCAACTTAATGAAGTTCTCCGGGGTCCACGCACATGGGCGGGACTATTCACATGATTATGACTATACAGGGAAATCCCCTACAAGAGAATTTCATTTCAAACTTACCTTCATACTATTTGTGTCATTCGCTTTTAGGTCACAATATTTTTGGGGGCTTTATTTTAAGTGTTTATTACACATTTATTTCCCTTCAAAAATGCAAAATGGTACTGCGCCTCCATTTTTCTTGTCATCCCCTGGCGATCCCCCCATTAAGTGGCATAAGTGGCGCAAAGTTTTTGAAAAATATGCCAGAGTGTGTGGTTCTTCTTTGAGAGCTGAAAGATAAACAGTGTTATTACTGCATTGTCTAGGGTCTGAGGGTCACGGGGAACTGCAAGAAGCCTGGACGGGCAGACCGTGACCGGGGACCTGATTTGGTCCGCTGTGCTAAAACAAACAGATTGTAGATCGGTGGACTCAAGGTGCGCACCCGGAAGCTGGAACCGCCAACATATCGCCCATCTCACCACCAGACATACAGAACGGCGCACCCGCCTTCAGTCCACCAATTCGCCCGATCTTCAATCTGTTTGTTTTAGCACAGCCGACCAAACAGGACCCCGGTCACGGTCTGCCCTTCCAGGCTTCCTGCAGTTTGCCGTGTACCCAGTCCTCATACAACTCTGATGAGACATACTGACTTGGCACACCCACCTACGTTCCTGCTAACCCACGGCAAGTTCCCTTCCCACGCACCTCACGAGCCTAGGCTGGTGCACCACCCTTCTCTGCTCATCACTCCACCACAGGCCAGACAGACTTCTCACCGGTACTGAGGGGCCACACTCCATCCTCGATCAACGCAACAGCCCTGAAGCGTCACAAGCCAATACGTGACGAAACACGTGTCTGCTGATTGTTTTGATTCCTCATGACTTTATTTTCACATTAAAATTGCTTAAGAAACACACTGGTGTTGACCTCAGAATATCTCACCAATAGAGACTACTGCTACTTCTTTTTTCGTATCCTTGCCACGTGTGCCCAGAACTGTGCAAATCTAACTATTGTGGGTTCCTGACTCACGAAACTACGGGGGTTAATGGGTAGTTCCCCCGACCTGGCAGCACCGTTTTACATTAACTGCACACTAACCCTTAAACACATAGTTGTATGAGCGCCATTCTTCCTACACATTCCTAAAAGCCCAGCATCCCTGTTACCCACTGCTCAAGGTATTGGAATGTGTAAGGACAGGGTGGAAAGTTAAACCTAGAGGTGAGGATGAATTGGAAAATTTTTGGCATGTTAAGGACCAACTTTCAGAGCAAGGAGGCTTACTTCTCAGAGGTTTAAAATTAATTCCACCGGCTTCCCTTAGAGGGGAACTGGTTTCGTTAGCTCATGCAGGACATCAGGGTATGTCGAAGACTAAGGAGAGGCTTAGGCTATCGTAATGGTGGCCTGGTATGGATTTACAGGTAGAACGGAATATCAGGGATTGCGTACAGTGTGCTTTAAGTGAAAAAGTAGCCAAGCCTAAGGTTCAACCCATGGTCATAAAGGTTCAACCCATGGTCATAAGAAAATGCCCTGATGGTCCTTGGAAGGAAATTGGTCTCGTTATTGTTGGTCCTATTCGATCCTCTGGTGCTGAGTGGTATGTTCTGGTTGATTTGTTTTGCATATGGCCAGCGATAACCATTACACGTGGTGTGGAAACTAAACATGTACAAGCATTTCTGGAAACATTATAGCCAGGGAAGGTATACCAAATACTATCCTTGCTGATAATGGAGTACAATGTGGGGCATATTCTCTAGAACGCGGGACAACCATCGCAAAAGTAACTTCATGCAACTCTCACCATCGCAGTCCATCGCGGCAAAATTACGCCGTGTTAACCAAGTATTCACAACACGGCAGTACCATGCAATAGACTCCAGGTAACGTGTGAAATGACAGCACTGAAAGCGTTATTAAAAGCACCACGCCGCTAAAATGCGCAACACGAACGCAAAAAAAGCTGCGATGAGGCCAATCGCGATACAAAAAGCAGTGTCAGGCCTGCAAATCTCACGCGTCTGGCAGGAAAATGCAGTATAGATTAGCTACAAAAAGAACACACCAGAAACAATCCAAAGTGCGTAGCAACATGGATGCACCTTGACCGAGCATAGAGGTCAACACGAACCCCACAAGCCCCACAGACCACCAGCAAGGAACAACAGGGTCGGGGAAGGCCAGGGAGCAGAGGGAGAGGAAAACTGGGCGCAGTCCGCTGCAAAACCATATCAGCGTCACAGAGGTGACAGAACACTACCATCAACTGACCCACAATTAGACAACCAGGAATGCAGTTGGAGTGTCGAGGAGGCTGATGGAGGAGGCCAAGAGTCCCTGGCAAGATGTGAAAATCCAAACCAGGCACAAAGCTGCTGCCAACAGGAAGGCAGCAATGGCGACAGGAGGTGGGAGTCCTGCCCACAGTGTGGAGACGGTGCAAGGAGTCGGGAGAGCGGACACAGCTCGGGAGTACCTGACAACATCAACAGGGTAACGACCAGGGACTGTGGGGACGGGGGGAGATGGGCACAATGGCACACATGCACAACGATGTGTAGCACACTGCTACCCACAATGACCCTGGATCATGTCCCTGATCCCCACGGCACACACCCATAGCAAGAAAAGCACGCCCATATTGACGACAATGTGGTACAATGCGCAAACACGGCTCTGCACAACAGAGGACACAAATGGGTTCGCACACGTGCAGAAACAGGCCTACTACATCTTTCAGAGCTGTAAACTGTGAAATTGAAATGTACGCATACCTCACATCCGTCATGTAGTCCAAATGTACACGTCCCACATCTAAATCCTGCACCTCTAACAAAGTCACAATGTACATTGTCTTACAGTCTGAATGTAAGCAAGAACAGTGCGCCAACATACATGTCAACATGCATCTCCCCTTCACATTGCAGAGGGACACACAACACCTCCAGCAGAGCACAGAAGACCATACATCAGTGATGCCGGAGAGGACCACCACACCTTTGACACAGACGCCCTACAACAGCCCATGGACATCCCATGCAACCCACCACCAGGATCAGGGCAGCCAAGCTACTCTGAGGAAAACACAGACCCTGCAACAGACCACACAGCAGGAAGCACCCGCAAGCACGGCTGGCTCCCAACACTTCACCGATGGCATTCCAATGCCAGGTGTCAGAACACCAAAAGGAGGTGGCCGAACTGATGTGGGTGGGGTCTGAACCCATGTAAGGCGCTCTAGATCACATACGTGGGTGACCATTATCCTTCAGGCACCACCTTCACCCCACAAAGGAGACCCACAAGGCCATAGAGACACATGCAGATGCACATTCCCAGTACAGAACCACGTCCAGGGGCACGCAAACATCAGCCACACACCCACGTTGGCTCAGCGTACGATGGCTGTCCACTCCCCTTGAGTGGGTGACGATAAAGCTACATCTCCGAGCTCTAACCCGCTGCCTGCAGTGACATGTCTGCATCCGCTGTACACAGCACAATGTAATGTGGTAGGCCCCAGGGCCCTCGTACATACAAGACCACAGGCACTCACGCGGATATTATGTTGAACTGGCTACGAGCACGTGTGCCCGGCCCCTTTATTGGCAGGGCCACATGTACTGTGATGCCTTTGCTGGATGTGTGTAGGGTGAGTGTAAGCTAGCCCGCACGGAGTGCTTGGTGCTGGCAACAACCTGAACAGTGGACACCAGTGCAACGGAAACAGAGAAACCTGCACAACAGAGTCAACTGCTGAGCAACATGGAGGGAGCCGGAGCAAGTCCATAGGTCACCCAACATACAAACCAAAGTGTCCGTGAGTTGCAGTGCAGGTTTGGGGACTAGAGCTGAGCGCGCTCATGTGATGAAAATTACTAGGAATGTGTCCCTTCGGGATATTCCTGATACAGCACATTAGGGTGCGTTAGACCTGCATAATCTTCCACATCAAAGTCCTAGGTCTCCCACACTGCCTGAGGCGACATTGCTGCGCAACCTCTCCACAGCACAACTCTCAATCAGTAACGGTCCATGGATTGCGGTGCACTGAGTTAGTGGCATCTGGAGTGCTGAGCAGGGTAACAGGCAGATGATGGCATCCACGACAGGTGTGAGCAACTCCGTTAATCTGCCAATACCACTGTTTCGACTCTGGCAGATGCTTGGAGGTGGTCCTGGTGGTGTGTCCCTCCTGCGGTGATGCCACGTCCGGGCTGGTCAGGACTCGATTTGATGTGGGAGCCCTGGTTGTCCGCAGTTGAAGCTAGAGGCAGCGGACAGCACAGGGCCACATACACATGGCGTTGATGACCACAGGACCACCGTCACAGAGTCCATCCAATATTCTTTCAGACAGGGTCCCTGACTTGAGCTGCACAGAGTTAGTGGCCCCAGATGCACAGCGGCCGGCATAGGCACACCTCCACGGGACGGTGACTTTGGGTCCACTAAGGTAGGGCCACACAGACTGAGTGGGTCCTCGTCAATGTTAAAGGTGAATGTGGACGAGGGTTAATGGGGACAGTGGAAGGTGTCCTCCAGGGCATGATGCAGAGGTCTGATGCTATCCGGAAGCAGCAAATGGAGGAAAGCGACAGCCTCGTTGCCACCACCAATTCGGTATCCGCTGCATGAGGATGAAAACTACCCTCTAGTCCATAGACTCAAGACGCCACCAATGTATGACCAGGGAGTGTCCATGGATGTTGGGGACTTAGTGGCACCGGGGCTCAGGGGATGCAGTCTGCAATGATGCCGGTACACAGATATGAACTCCGCCATTGCCAAACCAAGACTCTGTGACCTACTGGACCGCAATGTAGGCTGGAGGCAGCGGTCAGCAGTGGCCCACAGCCACTTGTCGGCTTGCGATGCACAGAGTTAGTGACACCAGGAAAGTCGTTGGTAGTGTTCAGTCACCTCCGTAACGATGATCCATTTTTCCGCCTGACTGCAACGCATCTTACACCTCTCCTTGCGTGCAATGATATATACTCTGTCGCTGAAAAATCAATATTCAGTTCCAAATCTGTGACGTACACGAGCGCAGCGTAGGCCTCGGGCAGTAGTCCGCGTGGGCCCACAGAACCTTGCAGCTGTGATGTACTACTATGTCCTGGTGGCACCGCAGCCAAGGGAGTATAGTGACATCAAACGTCCCATAAACATATGAACTCGCACATCAGGATATCAAGACTCCATTCCAAATGTGTGACCTACTCGTGCGCAGCAGAGGGCAGTAGTACACGTGGGCCCACATGCATGTGTGGTCGTGATGCTATGCACAGACTTGGTGTCACCACATCGAAGGGAGTATAGTGATATGAACTCATCCATTATTAATATGATCTGCCATGGTGTAATCAAGCCTCCGCTCCAAATGTGTGACCTACTTGTACGCTGTGCATGCCGGTGGAGCACGTCAACGAGTAAGGAGTACTGCGGGCCCGTGTTACGGAGGCAGTGATGGTCTGAGGAGGCTGCCAAGGTCACGTGGTGGGCCCTCTTCCACACACGCCAGTGTCGGCAGGTGAGCATTGAGGCCTGGGTGCGCCGGGGCGGGCAAGATTGGTACAGGGACCAGCGGCCCGGGGTGCAGCCGGCGCACAGGATCACAGACAACTGCGCTCACGGCAAAGGCGTCGGCCTCGTGGCGGGGCGAGAGGCGCCGCCCTGGCACAGACATTGGCCATTCTGCAAGAGGACCACACCCAGAGTTACGTGCCTTTTATTCACACCCTTACACTAGCCTGGCATACGCCAGGCCAGCCCACTCCGCTTGTGCTTCCGGGGGGCATAAGCTACATTTCAGCAATCTTCCCCACTGGCTGGGGTGACATGGTTGCGTCCACTGTCCACTACACTCCATACACAAGCGGGGTATGTCGACATGGATATGTGTGTGGTCTGCATACTGTACTCTGTCCAGTACAACCACACCGCACTTGGCATTGTGTACATTCATATGCATCGGTCACTTGCCTTCTTCGCACATGTCTGGTCCCCACTTCTTCCCACATTCTGCTATTGTGTGGCTAAGGTGCCATGCATTTGATGGCTAATGTACATGGCTGGCCCAAGTTCCCACAGTAAGTTGTGCTGTCGTGTCTGGTGGGTGAGCATGTTGTATGTGGGCTTGTGGCATGTGCATTTCCTGTTTTGTGAGTTGCATGATTGCGGAGCTGAGGCGGGTGGTGTGTTAATTTGGTATTTGCCAATTAGCAGTGCATTTCCGTGGGTGCCATCCTGGTAGCGCAGGTTGATGATGGACTGCTGGAAGGTGTAGGAATCATGTACACCAGTGGTTCCTAAACTTTTGACTCCTGAGGACCCCCACTGAATCACTATTGGAAGCCGGGGACCCCCAAGCAATTTGTACGTTATAAAATACATTTAGAAAATTGCAAAAAATACACAAACAAGTACACACCAAGAAAATACTCAAATTACTGAAGCTTTTATTATTTTATAGTGAAAAATTTGCAAAAATCAAAACATTTCAATGGGAAGGATGGTGCTGCATCTCGACGACTAACTTTTCAATGTTTGGTTAAAATTGAATCCTCAGGTCTGATTCTACATTTTTAAAACAATTTCTGTATTTATTTTTTGGATACATAAGATTTGAAAAAGCTTTTTCACAAAAATAGATGGCATGGTGAGCAAAAAAACGATGGATTTAGGCCCAGATCGCCGTACTGGGGTGAATGTATGACATTGTTTTGCATTCTATCCATCAATTGTTGTTTTTACATTTGTCACCCGAGTGGGACGGGTATGCCTAGACGTGGGTCCCTTGTTCTCCATGCCACTGGAGTCAAGCTATCTTGGCTGATGAGGGTTGAAAGCCCGAAACTGGTCCTAGGATGCTTGTTTCCAGTCCAGGGATGACCTGGCCTGGCAGTTCGGACTGGACTGTTCCCATTAGGCGTAGGGTCAAGACTGATTTGCATATGACTGCGTCCAAACTGGATTGGCATGGTGAGCATAAAAAAACATGGATTTAGGCCCAGATCTCTGTACTGGGGTGAATGTATGACATTGTTCTGCATTCTGTCCATCAATTGTTTTTGCCTCAGTCATAGCAGCACCTCTACATTCTCATTTCAGAGCCTAGGACGGATGACCGCTCCTTGCACAAACTGGTTGAATGACTTTGCATTATTAGCTGGTTTTACTCTATTCACTGTTTAAGGAGTGTTAAAAATATTATACATTTATGAAGAATTTTAGCATGAAGTCATACCCCACGAAACAATATATAAATGGGCAGAATGTGAAAAAGTATGTAATATAAATATAAATTCTAACAAGGTAGTCAAGTGCACAAAGCGATAAGTCCAGTGTATATAGAGCAAATTCAAGGAGTTCGTCATGGGAGTGAAAGAGACGGCAGGATATTGTTTGAGCGAGATCATGATGAAATGGAACAAAGCTATTCCGATTATATGCAATTCAACAAAGCCCTAGGGATGACAAGACTTCATTATTGGCACCATTGTATCAAGTTTTGCTACCATACTGCGAATACATATTTATAATATATAATTATTCCAATTTACCAAACACAAGCTTCTTAAAACACATCAGAACTTTCAGACAACAACACTTTGACATTCATTTAGCCTCTATCACAGTAATTACCATAAACACCTGTTAGACATAATCTATAGCCACAGCAGTGCAACATTTTACCATCAAAAGGTGAACTCTGCATTGAAGTTATATTTCAGAGAGCCATCGCATGGCACCTGATACAACCCTCTCCTGTTAGGAAGTCCACTGCCTCTGTCTCCTGCCAACAACAAACCGCAAAGGCTACAAATAATAGCTTGATATGTCCAACTATGAAAGCTCGACAGCACATATACTTCAAGGGTTTATGGAAAGTGAGCAAACGGACAGCAGCATGAAAACCCTACTGTTGATCCTGGCTGCATCCTTTTTTGCCCCCCTGCCAAGTAACTGTAACTGACACTCTGAACATGTGCCTTTCCCCTGCAGCAGCCATAGACCCAAAAAGAACAAAATTCAACCATGATGCAACATGTTCTTGCTCATGTCCTTAGGTGAGAAGCCACATCCGAAATGAAGCACTTTCATCTTCTTGAGATTAGACACCGATTCCGTGTAGTGCAACATGTTAAGTTATTTTAAGTGCATTTGTGTACCCGTAAATTAAAATAATGCAAGCAATACAGATTAGTAAACCAGATGACAGTTCTTCAGTCGTAACATGAGGCACTTAAATTCATTCTTGGCAGGCAAAGCACTTGGCATTACTATCATGCCTTGGGTTCCTACCTATTCAAGGAGCAGCATACATATTTTTATTTCACGAGCAATGAATGACAATTAATCAGGAATGGCAAATCTACCTCAGTGACTGAGTCACCCATAGCGAGCAAAATAAAAAAAAGTGTGCAGCCCCTTGAAGTCATGCATTTCATTTATTCAACAGTAGGGCAGGCGGAGCAGGAGGTACATCAACAAGACCCTGACTAACTGTGTTTATTCAGACACACTTCTAGAAAAAGCAACTTGGATTTTTATAGTGCTGTTCTCTTTCACTTCCATGAGGCTCATAACATAAATAAAAAGGAAACACTTTTTAAATGCGTGTGTGCTTTTAACATATGCATATTTCATCAAGGCAGGGTTGTGTGTCCTGGGGGGAGGGGAGAGGGAGTATTTAGTTTATGATGTGATGACAATCACGCTGAACCTGCGTCAGGTAAATACACTTTTTTCAGAATAAGGATTAAATCATTACACACATTGATTGCATAATGTGAATATACCATGTTAAAATAAATTCAATAATTTGGACCACACTTGCATTCACACTTGTCATGAAACCAACCCTAACGGTAGGAAAAAACCATGATGTCACTGCCACCAGGTCCAGCACACAACAAGCTGATCACTCGTCACACAAGAGAAGAATCATCAAAAGGCTGCTGCTAATTCCCCTGGTCTACGCTTGTATAGCCATAAATGAAAACACTCACATGCTTATCTTTGCTTTCCATCGGGTAAAGTGCCCTCCTGCTGGCCCGGGGTGCCAGAATGCTGTTTAGCCTTGAAACAAGAGGCACAGCTGTACTTCGTATTCAGGGCCGAAAGTGGAGACACGACATTTGGGGGCAAAATGCTCTGGGGCTGGCCACAAATGCAAGGGAACACGCACTGCAGTGCGAGCGCAAATAATCAAATAATAAAATAAGCTAATCACCCTTCAGCTTGCACCTAACGCTGAATGGAGATTAGTCCGATTTTATTGTGGTGATTTTGTTGTGCTCCCGCCGCCCCTGCACTGTCATTCTCAGGGCTTGTAGCGCATGGTCATTTCAGTATTGCTGAAGGAATGCACTCGAGTCCGGCGGACCCCCTGGGAATGTGTCACGGACCCCTGGGGGTCCGCGGACCACAGTTTGGGAAACGCTGATGTACACTGCCTGGGGGGTTGGTGACGACATTGGAGGAGATTCCCCGGTAATACAATGTGGCCTGCACATTGGTGGGATACATGCGCTTTCTGTTGCGCTTATTGTGTGCAGTGTTGCCAGGGGCCACTAGTAGCACACGTGTGCAGTCAATTGCCCCCTGACGCCTTGCTTGCTTTCCGGCTGTTCCTGCGCAGTGTGTGGGAAGTATAGATGGTGGGGTACCAAGCTGATGGTGTCATCCATGACCGCTGTGAGGGACTTGGATTGGCCTCCCTGTGTCACTCCTCCGTCTCAGGCAGTTGTTGGTTGGAGGGTACCAGAGGCCGACACGTGCAACACAGCCAGCAGCTTGGTCTGAGGAGGGAAGTTGGTTGTCCATTGTGTTGGCACTATCAGTCTGTGGACAATGGTGGTCAGGATGCGGAGGAAGGTTGTCCCTTGGAGCATGTAGTGGGCAATGACATTCTCTGGTGTTGGGTCTGTGAGGTTGGTGCATTTTCTGAGGGCCTCTGTCGTTGTCGTCGCTGCCTCAGTGTTGGTCAGGGGGGGTCCGGGGCTTGGAGGGGGTCCTGGGGTTGGTGACAGTGGGTGTTGTGGCCCTCTTGGTTGTCCAGACTGCATGTTCAGTGGCTCCATGGTATCTGTTGTTCTTCAGGTGTGGCTCTGGGCTGGCCTCCCTTTTGTGGTGCAGGCTGTTGTCCGACTTTGCACCAGGTCAGAGCAGGTGTTAGTTTCCTGCTGCTAATGCGTCTTATTGCATGTTTGGGGGTCTTTTCGACGATCTGGCTGGTCGTTGAGAATGCTGCGGAGTGGTTGTTGCAGCTTTTGCCACGGAAACACCTACTCTGCATCTCATTAGCGATAGTTGCCGGGGACATCTGTGGAGATGTTATTTGCGGCTGTATCGCAGGTAAACTGGTGATAGTGGCTGTTAGCACCAGCTTGTGAATGGGGAGATAAATTTATCGTGATTTTGTCTGCGATAAAGTGCCGATAACTCGGCGATAGTTCCTTGAGAATATGCCCCTTCATATCTAGAGAGATGGAACTGTTTCCGTGAAAGCATAAACAGTGTTCTTTTTACCATCCAGAGACTAATGGAATGGTGGAGCGTTTCAATTGGGTCTTAAAAGAGACTACTGAGATGGCAAAATCTGTGGGGTTGAATTGGCGGAAAGACATTTGCAAGAAAGTTGAGATTTACTGATTGTCTCCCCATGCCATAACTTAAAAAACTGCCTTTGAATTATTCAGGGGTAGGCTTGCCAACACATTAGTGTCTCCTACTTGGGTCAATGACATGCAATCCAATTGTGATGTATACAATGGGGAGAACGACTGGAGGGGGGCAGAGTCGAGGCGGACTGAAGCTCCTAAAGAGCTTTATGATAGGAGAAAAAGTGTTAAGACGACTGTTGTGAAAGTGGGTGAAGATTAAAATCCTTGCAGGAGAGGTTTTTCTTCCACAGTGTTTCTGAAACCCATACAGGCTATCAAAATATTTAATAATGCTGTAAAAACGTCTGTTCATCGCATTTGGAACTTATACAGAGTAGTTGTAGTTAGAGATAATTTGATTCCTACTCATCCTTCTAACTTGGCTAACTGCTCTAGTCATTCAAATGGTTCTGGGAGTTCAGGAGTCATTTGCAAGTCTGCGAGAGTGTCTTCTTCTCCAGCATATTTAAGAGATTACATTAAGTGAATGTCTTGCTGTTTTTTATCTGTCATGCTGCCATTTTTCTCTGGTTATATTAATGTTTTTTTCATTATATTTAAATTTTAGTGTTTTTCCTAATTCAAGTCTGTAAGGAAGGGAGTTCTGTGGCCTTCTAGGTTCCTGCTCCTGTTGCCAAGAGCTTCGGAATGGTATGATGTAAGGAGCTCTTGGGGCAGTTGAAGCTGAGCCTGCTCCCTGGCTGCTGTGCTGTTATGGATGGGATCCTTTTATTGGGAAAAACCTAATTTGAAGACTTATTGGAGTGCCACTTCATTACACCCTACAATTTCCCACCTGGAATTACTGTTACGGATGATTTTTGTAATTCTGAGGGCAGTGAAATAAGTGGATAAAAAGGTCTTTGGTGATTAACTTTGAAAGCATTTTTTCCACGCAGATTCTTGCATTTTTTTAACCTGGTATTTCACAAAGAGATTTTGCATGCTTTAGCAGACGAACTCGCGCAGTGAATGTCAATAACTCATATCTTCAATTGGTTTGTAACCATATTTAGGGGTTGTTACAGATAAATTGTATTCAAAATTGAAGCCTATTTAGAAAAGGAAATGTGAACACTGATTTATAGAAACAAAATAACGTGGCAATAATGATTTTTAATACAAATGATAAAGTTCCTTGTTTGTTTTCCTGTTGACTTGGTTTCGTGTTTCATAGTGTTGCTGGGAAAAAGTTTGCTGCGAACAAGAAGCAGGAGTTTTAATGAGATTCAAAGGCTGGTTTCTCTTGTAGTTAACAGGTCATATGATGTATCCGCCAGTGACGTCAATTATGAAGATTTTGCCTTCGTAGAAAAATATGCAGAATCAGCATCCTATAAACAAGAGAAATGAAAAATGTCAGTAATACGTATTTCTAAATTGATCTTTAAAGCAGGCAAAATATAAGAAAGAACTCTATGCTGCCCATTTGATAACAGTCTTTGTTCAGTTGAGCTTTATCATAAAAATTATTCACTGAATACAGAATGATTTTAGTGAAAGGATGCTCCTATGAGAAGTACTGTTCGGCCAACTGTAAGATTTTCAACTTGACAGTTTAAGTTACATGTGGGAAACTAGGGAAAATGAGGGGCTCTTGGACAGTGTTAAGCAAGATGATTGAAAGGACTGAATACGACAGCTGGAGTGGGAACCTTCATAAATGTCCTTTCAAAACAGAGGGATGCCTAGAGGATAAGGTGGGTAAACGGGTAGCGATAATGGGCAGACATCTTGGTAAGCCACTGACCCCTTTCTCCATATATAGCCCCAATCAAGGCCAGGAACAATTCCTGAATTAACCAATACAAGCAATAACAGCATAGAAGACAGAACCAGCTGTAATAACTGAGGATTGAAATATGTTTATAGGTGGAGCAACAGAATAAAGCGAAAATACAACGGTCTTCTCAGTAGCGAGTAAAATACATCTGGAAGAGCTGGGTTTATTAGATGGGAGGGCCTGACACCCTTAGGATCAGAATACATCCACTATCCAGCAGTGCATAGGAGCTACACTCGTATAGTTTATATCCGGTGGGGTGAATGGCATCTCCATGCCCTTTAAGAGAAGACTCATAAATGTATCGGTAACCACATGAACAATCAATAGCTCAAGCACTAAACTATGAAAGCAGGGGGTGCAATACTGCCTCAATTATATCTTGCTAAAGGACCCTGTAGTCCTAACTAACAGAAAGCAAAGCATTTTAGAATATATCCAACACAATGAAACTGGAGAGGTCAAGTCTGTAGAAAGCACTAAAAGATTCTTTGAGGTGGAAATTCAGGCATAGCCACAAAATGTACTGAAAACTATTACAATGGTTCGGGGACCAATCAGGACCCTCGTAATAGAGTGAACTTTCTGCTTGTCAATGTAGACCAATTGTTCTACAATTTGGGTAATAATCCTGGTAAGCTTCTAGCCAAAATGCTTACAGCTCATCGAGTGAAAAGCCACACTTAGAAGGTGAAAGATGAAGAGGGTGGTTTACAAAGAAGGGGAGAATGACAAATCCAACTGCTTCCTTGAATTCTATGATTGCTTCTATGCTGGGGAAGCATCTGAAGCCTACTTTCGAAAACTATATTTAGCTGGAACACATCTACCTACCAAAGATACAAGCAACAGATATACATAAATTGGAAAAGCCAATAATTAAAGAAGAAATTCTAAAAGGTGTACCTAGACGCCACCTTTCCAAAGCACAAAGCTTGATGGGTGGAGTGAAGCCTGATGAGCAAATACAGCCTGACTTTGGTCTGCTTAAGGCAGAGCACTTCTAATACCTTCAGGTGAGACATTGGACACAGCCACTCCTAGTTAATCATAAAAAGTGTGTCAATGAGCCGGTACTCCCACAGACACAATGGCAGTGCTTCTCCATGGGGTGTCTTATGATCCCTTCATCCCTTGTACATATGTACAGTTTTTTCTCCATTGTTTCCCTTTCCCCGGTATGAGTCATGACATCATTAGTTCATGTAAGGATATCATTCTGTTGGCCTTTGTGTAATGTTATATTTAATTCTTTCTCCCATGCTTTTTTTAAAGGGAACTTTCTCCTCATCTACAGTCATATTTAGCAGTTAGTAGTTATGGGAAATTGTGTGTTTTTCGCTTTTACAAGAGATGAAAGTTTTCTCAAATGGTGCAGGTTTTGTCATTGCTCTTTAGTTAACTAAGAGTTGCTGTATTGGTCTAATATGACTAACCGAAAGTTCACTCTATTACGAGGGTTCCGATTGGCCCCCGAACCACTGCAATATTTTTCAGTACAATTTGTGACTATGCCTGAGGAGCTAAAAAGAGGGCAATGAGATGTGCTCTGAAGAAATGAAGAGCGTGGAGTTGGGGCAGTAATCAATAGGGGGCTGTCAATGGTCTGTACAATTTTTGTCTGTTTTAGCTATGTGCTATTCTTGATTGGTTTCCCCAGCCCAGTTCCCGGCACTTCTGAACCTGCGGCCCCTCCCACCCGTCACAGCCCCCACTCCCGCGTCCCTACCTCTGGTCCCGCCCCTCCCCAATGGCAACCGCGCGCAGCGGGCGTGCCACTGGCCCTACCACGACCAGCGCCACGTACCCTGGTTTTCCCAGGCCCTACCGCTATGACTCAATCACCCTCCACGCACTCAATCCCGGAACACACGCCGACTGCGCAAGATCCTTGCCGAACAACACCCATGGACAGTTCTCGTGCAGACCCTGCTGCAAATCCTTCACCATTGACAAAGCTCCCACATCCACTGAAGGCCTGCCTGATGCACGCACCGCCAAACCCTGATATGCATCCTCCTCAATGTGCGCTCCCTGCACCGACATGCCGTAGAAATCTGGGACCTGATCGACACCCTCTCGCCCGATGTCGCCTTCTTCACTGAAACCTGGACCAACGCCTCCTACGGCCCGACATCACCACTGCCATCCCGGACGGCTACAAGCTCCAGAGAAAGGACCGCCCGACCACCCAGGAGGAGGAATCGCCATCGCACCCAAGATCCCCCTCCGACTCTCCACATCCAGAACGAGTGACCCCCCACTCCAACACAGAACACCTCCACTTCCAGATCCTGACCAGCCCCAGGACCACGCTATGCGGCACCCTCATATACAGACCGCCAGGACCTAGCACCCAGCCCGCAACTACCATCGCTGAGCTTGTCGCACCCCACGTCATCACCTCCAAGGACTACATTCTGCTTGGGGACCAAAACTTCCACCTCGACAACTGTAACAACCCAGACTCCACCACTCTCCTCGACAACCTCGGACTGAAGCAGCTGGTCAACACGTCCACTCACAGAGCTGGACACATCCTCGACCCCATCTTCGCGTGAGGGACAAACATCCGCTTCAGCCACACCACCCATCCCCTCTGGACAGACAACCACTGCATCCACTTCACCTTCAACACCACCACCGCACCCAAGACCTCACCGCGCCCGCCACAACGGAACTGGAGCAAGGTCACAGAGGAACACCTGAACACCACCCTCCTCCAAAACCCTCCCCAGCGCCACGTCCGACACCAACACCGCAGCCATAGAATTGCACTGCTGGATCTCCTGCTGCGTCAACAAGCTCGCTCCCCTTCGCCACCCCGCCAAACAACGCCCTCTGAAGGCCACCTGGTTCACCACAGAACTACAAGAAGCCAAACGCTCCTGCAGACACCTAGTGAAAACCTGGCGAAACCAAAAAACTACGGAAGCACGGAAGAACCACAGGAGAGCCCTGAAGGAATACCACCAGCGCATAAGACACACCAAACGGTCCTTCATAAGAGACAAAGTCCTGACCACCGTGACCAACGTCAAGGAACTGTCCAACATCATGCAGCAGTTCACAAAACCCACCAGCGAAGCCACAGACGTCACACCTTCCCAGGAACTCTGCGACAAGCTCAGCTCCTACTTCCATCTGAAGATCAAGATCCTCTACGACAATTTTAGCGAAATGACGCCGGACACCCCACCTACCCACCGCCGCTGACAAGTCAACCATCATGACGTGGGATTCCCACCACCGTCCAACACATCCCCGAGACCATGAAGAAGACCCACTCAGGAGCCCCATTGGAACCCTGCCCACCGCACATATTCCACAGGGCCGTCGCTGCCATCGCACCCGAACTAGGACGGACTATCTACTCCTCCTTCAGATCCGGCATCTGCCCAGACGACTGGAAGCGGGCAGAGGTTAAACCCCTCCTCAAGAAACCAACGGCCGATTCAACGGACCTGACAAACTACCAGCCCATCTCTTTCCTCCCCTTCGCGGCCAAAGTCACAGAGCGACTTGTTAACACCCAGCTGACCGCCTTCATCGAACAGAACTCCATCCTAGACGCCTCCCAGTCTGGATTCCGCAGCAACCACAGCACCGAAACCGTCCTCCTCACCACCACTGATGACATCTGCATGGTACTCAACCAGGGACACACTGCGGCCCTCATCCTTCTAGACCTCTCCTCAGCCTTCAACACTGTATCACATCGCACGGCCACAGGCAGACTTCACGACGCGGGGATACAAGGAGCTGCCCTCGACGGGATACAAGGAGCCGCCCTCGACTGGATCCAAACCTTCCTCTCCGGCAGAACCCAGAGGATCAGACTCCCTTCCTCTCCGAACCCACCGATATCAACTGCAGAGTCCCCCAAGGATCATCACTCAGCCCCACGCTCTTCAACATCTACATGGCCCCCCTCACCGCCATCGTCAGATAGCATGGGCTCAGCATTGTATCCTATGCCTACGACACCCAGCTCATCCTCTCACTCATGAAGAATCCCGAAGACACCAGACTCTGCTTCCAGGAAGGAATTTAGAACGTGGCAGCCTGGATAAAAGACAGCTGCTTGAAGCTCAACTCAGAGAAGACCGAGGTCCTCATCTTTGGACCCTGCACCTCGGCGTGGGACAACACCTGGTGGCCCTCCACCCTCGGAAATCCACCCACCCCCACAGACCCCGCATGAAACCTCTGCATCATCCTCGACTCCTCCCTCTCCATGAACCGCCAGAACAACGCCGGAGCCTCCAGTAGTTTCAACTGCCTGCGCATCCTCCGCAAGACCTTCAAATGGATCCACCCAGACTGCAGAAGAACTGTCACCCACGCGCTCATAACCAGCAGACTGGACTACGGAAACGCCGTCTATGCCGGAATCAACAGAACTCTTCTACCAAAACTCCAAACCATCCAGAACGCCGCAGCCAGGCTCGTCCTCGGGACACTGCATTACGAACACATGACCAACACCTACGAGGCCTCCACTCGCTCCCCGTCGAAAAGAGGGTCACTTCCAAACTCCTCACCCATTCCTACAAATCCCTCAACATCGGACCCAAATACCTCAACGAGAGAGTTCCTTCCACCTACCCAGGAGGAACCTCCACTCCGCCGATCTCGCCCTGGCAGATGTCCCCTGCACCTGCAGAAACAGAACTGTCGGGAGAGCCTTCTCCTACATCGCAGCCATGATCTTTAATGAGCTCCCCGTGAACATCAGATACTCCCCGACCCTGCACACGTTCAGGGAGGACCTCAAGACCTGGCTCTTTGATTGATCCGGAGATGCTCCCCTCCTCCCCCCAGCGCCTTGAAACCCTCATGGGTGAGTAGCGTGCTATATAAACCCCTGATTGATTGAGTTAATTTGTGAGTCATCTTCTCTAGTGCTAGGTGTGCCATAGTTTTGTGTACCAGGAATCCATTGCTGGAGTGTTGGGGTACTACCAGGCCAACGCAATCAGTTGTTTGGCCACGCCCGTCATATGTTGTGTCAAGAACCAGTCTGAGTGTGTCACTGCATTAAGTGTTGGAGTAAGCAGTCCTAAGATAACAGTGCTATAACAGCCGGGATTGGGTAGCCCAAAGTGTTTTTAATGTGACTTATGTGGGGCACGCTCAGGTAGAAAGAGTGTAAGTGGGCCAAGGTATAATACCATTTGACCATGATCTTGTAGGCTCTTTCTTGCTGGGGAATACATCAATAGATCTTTGGGATTTCACGCCACTGTTTACCCATTTGTTTTGTTTAAATCTCTTTTATTAGTTTTACTTTTTTTACATATCACAACAGTCAAATTATTTGTCTTCACATTTGTCATGTAAGTGGCATCTTGATGGTTGCACTGAAATGCTTACTCAACATCATGAAATACAATAAAGCTAATATAAAAATGGAGAGAACGAGGGGGGAGAAGGTAATATTGGGAATGGAGAAAAGGTGGAAAAAAAGGGGGGAAGGAGGGGGGAAAAAAGAATCGCATCTCCCTAAATTTCCATTTCTAATGGGGTTGGTGTTGCCAACACAATATTGTTCACATATCTCGTCATCTCTCCCGGTACCTGCCCACCACTCAGCTGTGCCTCAAAATGATTGCCTGTTGTCGTATGAATGGTCTGTTAGGGGTTTATGTTGCGTATTTCCGACACTTTACACCATTCTAGGTCAGCACTCAGGGGAGAGGGAAGAGTGGGGTGGGAGTGAGGGGCGTGTGTGAAAAAAAGGGGGGCATCTAGGCCGGTGTTTGGGGGCTGTCGGTGCCATCCCCCGTGGCAGTTGACCCCTGGGGATGTTCTTGCGTTTCCGAGTGTTCCTGCCACGCACCCCGTAGGTCAGTGAGAATTGTGTCCCAGGCTGCAGCTATTGGTGTCTTGAGTGCACCTAAGGTATCTTCCCGGTGTAAGGCCACAGCCTCCGCTTGCGCCCAGCATATAATAATAATAATAATCCACATTTGTAAAGCGCACAATCACCCGTAAGGGTCTCTAGGCGCTGGGGGCCGTCGGGAAGATTAAGCAAGCTATTGCCCAGAGTCACATGGTGCTGGGCTAACCTGCCACCGGAGCCGAGGATCGAACCCTGATCCCCAGATTCCAGCGTCAGTCGCCTTGGCCGCGGCGCCACACCTCTCCCTATCATAGAGTGGTACCATGCCCGCGGTGATGGGGGTCAGGGGACTTCCAGCATTTAGTCACATGATAGCCCGGCACACTTTATACACAACTTGTAGTAGATTCAGAAAACAGTTCAAAGGATCTAGTTCCATAGACGAGTCGATGTTCGATTTCAATTTATTCTTTATTTTTCATTCTTTAAAAACTTTTGAAAGCACCACTTTTGAAACCACCAACGCGTTTTGTCCCATCCAGGGACTTCTTCAGGGCTTAAAAAGTAAATATAGAGTGTTCAATTTGATAATCTTTCATATGTTCGCAACTGGTAATTTTTGAATCTTAGTTTAGTGCACTTCCTCATGCATTGAACATAGTATTTGGCAGGTAAAGAGTCTTTGATAGGGAGCAGTGTCCCGGATGCAGTAGTTCCGGTCCCGCAATAAAGGTCCTCGATCGTGTCCGCTTCACATAGTTCGCCAAGGTGCACCTTGGCGAACCATATGAAGCGGACAAGATCGAGGACCTCTATTGCGGGACAGGAACTACTGCATCCGGGACACTGCTCCCTATCAAAGACTCTTTTGAACTGTTTTCTGAATCTACTACAAGTTGTGTATAAAGTGTGCCGGGCTATCATGTGTCTGTATATTGATGAATGCTAGGTTCTTTGAATCAGCTTCTAAATTAAGGAAGTATAGGGAATTGTGCTTCCAGCCCGTGGTTTGCACCTTTTTCTTCACTAATATCGACAGGGACTTTACGACTAGTGCGGGCAAATTATGCTTTGATTCCCATTTCTTTGCCTTTGTGACTTCCAGCGTTTAGTGACAAGTCGTTTTGCCACTATGATCCATAAGTCTATGAATCGTGATGTCACTTTATGCTTCTTGTGTCGGCGGTATAGTCCCAATATACACACCTCCCAGCCCCAGTCTAGATCTCGCTCCATGCAACGTGTCAAGTGTGTTGTGACTACCTCCCAATAATTGCGCAGCTTGGTGCAGGCCCACAACATGTGTACCAGATCTCCCCCTATCGGTTCGCAGCGGGGGCAATGAGAGTCGACTCGATTGAAAATTCTGTTCATCGAAGCCAGTGTCAGGTATGCACGCGGTGTTATGTAGTATTGTATGATCCTGAACCGAGCATTCCTCGGTATGTGCATGGGGCCTGCCAGTATGGCCGTCCATTTCCGGTCACTGCTTTCTCGCTGTAGGTCAGCATCCCAACGCTCTCTCAATGTAGTGAGTGGAGTTGCGGCATGTGTCCGTAGAGAGACTGCGAACCATTTAACAAGGTGTCTGCCCGTCCCCATTAAGTGAAGGTACTGTAATGTCAGATGTGTTTTTGGCTCCTCTGATATATCTCCCCAGTGTGTCCTCATCGTGCCAGTGAGTGCTGCATAAAGCAAGAACTGGCCCCTCGGTAGGCCATATTCATCTACCAATACTTCAAAGGGGAGTAGGTTCCTATCTTTATATATGTCTCCCACTGACTGAAGCCCCGCAGCCTCCCACGCCCTTAGTTCTGCCGCTGTGGTCACTCGCATCTGACGCAGTGTGCCCAGTAATGATCCGCAAGACCCAACGGAAACAAGCATATGCCACGTTCTCTAGCTGCTGAGTTGGTTTGGGTCCCCGTCTACCCGGGTGGAAAAGGGAGATCACCTGTGCCTGCGTGCAGCCTGGTTGTTGTGTGGCTTTATCAGCAAGCTGCCTCCCGCTGAGCCAGTGGGCTATCCATTGCAGTTGTGCTGCTAGATAACAGTGCTCCATATTTGGGACCGCCACTTCACCTCCATCCACAGACAGCTAGCGCCACTCTGTTTCGACCACCACGCCATATAAACTGGCGCATGTCACCCTCGAAAACGCGAAATGCCGCAGGCACGTTAATATCAGTAAATTCACAAAATGGTATAGGAGTCGCGGAAGCGCTACCATCTTTAGGAGCGCTATTCTACATATAGTGGCAATAGGCTGCGTGTGCCAGAACATCATCTGCGACCTGAATGCCGTGACTGTCCTGATGAAGTTTCCTTCAACTAGGTCAGATGGTTCACGGTATATCCGTATCCCCAGATAGCGGAGCCACTGTTTACCCATAATGTCTTGGACGCAGTAAAATTCCCACGTTCGTGGTTATAAATGGCTGGGCAGAAGGTGGAATTGTTGTAGGACTGCATAGGTCTTGGAATCTAGTCCGCCTATGCCCTCAAAATTGCGGACAAGGGATTCACATTGGGTGAGGGGTAATCTAGCAGCAGAAACATTAGAAGGGTGCAGGGCCCAGTGGAGTAGCTGGAAGTATTGGTGTCTGGAAGTGTCAGGAAGTTGGAACTTGGTCTTGCGCTGCTCAAAAGATTTAATGAATTTGCCCTGGAAAAGATCTGGCAATATTTTTCGTTCACCGTTGACCTATGCTGGTAAAAATTCAAGTGTGTGGGGGTAAAATCTGGATTGCAAGCGATGGGGGTGTTCGGAGAAGGAAAGGTGGCGAGATTCCTTTGAGGTGCAAATCTGTCTCAACCTCTAAAACCGTTGGCATAGGAGTAGCAATGTATGCAATCCGCAGGGACAAGTGTTTTGGGAGCCAGGCCAGGTCACACAATGGTTTGCATGCCACTGATCTGTCCATATGCACCAAGTGTTTTCGCTTTCCCTCACAACCCATTCTGAAATAAGGCAGAGGTGGGCAGCAAGGTAATAATCTTGGAGACTGGGGAAGGCAAGGCCACCCCTGTGGAAAGCATAAGAAAGGCATTTGAGATAGGGGCCGTTTTCCTTTACAAATAAAGTGTGCAACTTCCTTTATAGCAACTTGATATCATCTGTTGGGATTTATATGGGCATTGACTGAAAAAAGACTTCTGAAAGTGATAGGCTGCACATCAAACATTCAGTTCCAGAAAAGAAAAACTATAATTGACAAATTGATTAGATTTGTGTTCAGGTGATGGATGCAGAGAAAGTATTAATGGAAACAGTCCATCCAACATAAAGAAAGAGGAACCCATACAAAGACCAAAACAACCATCACATAGGAGCCCACTTAATGAATCTTCAGAACCGGAGGGCAGTGCTTACCGAACTGCTGACAGTCTGAGGGGGCGGCCGATCATGAGGCATGATCTGGTACACAGGAGACACCTGATCCATGAGCACTGGCTCCTGCTCTGTGGGAAAGTGTCATAACACTGGCCTATCCCGGAGTGACAGGTCTGGAGAAAGAAGTGTGTTCAGCCGGCAGACACCAACCGCAAAGTACACATGCCTGGTCAGGGCCGGGGAAAGGATGGAGGAAACGGTGCTTAGAGCACACAGAGCAGTAGCAGAATGAAGTGCCAACAGAAGAGGGGAGGGAGAAAAGATCCATGTTGCTCATGCAAGAGTAGGTCAAAGCAGAGCAAAGAAGGCAGTGTATTTCAGACAAAAAAAGGAGGCGAGGGAGAACAAATATCTGGAAGAGATAGAAAAAGCTAATGTGCAATGAAGGGTGTCAGGTAATGTAGGGATGGGACAGTTAACAGAAGAGAAGGGACCATGCAATGGAAGGCAGAACAGATACTGAAAAAGGGAGGAGGTGCACAAGGTAGAACAAAATGGGAGGAGCGCGCCAACAGAGGACTGAAGGAGAGAGAGCAATTACAAGCAACTGTGAGGATAGACCGGAATACAAATGAGCACAGATCAAGAGGAGCGCTAAAAGCATTAAGGGGACAGGAACGGTAGACACGATGGGAACAGCAGATGCAAAGACTGGGCAGAGTGAAAGAAGAGTAAGCAGCTTTAATGTACGGGAAGCAACAGTAAATACATAAAGAAATAAAACATGAAAGCGGGATGCCGTGTTGAACCATGAAGTGCAGCGGCCGTAAATTGAGCGCAAGCATGAACTGTGTAGACAAAAGTTGGGTGCATACCTGTCATGGTGAAGCATGAAATGCCGTGGCCATGAACCGGGCGTCCTGCTGATAAAATAAAAGATGTGCTGCCGCCTGATGTGGCCGCAATGGTGACACATGAAAGTGGGTGCTGATTAAAGAAAGGTGCGTGAAGATTTACAGGGCCATCAGAGCTCTGAGTGACACGAGTGCTCATGTTAAGAGCTCAAAACAAACAAAACATGAATTTCAGCCCTGTTTACAGAAACGAAAGTCAGAGCTACAGAAAAGATCAGGGGTTAGTGTACAGTGCTCTTGGACAAAGGAAAAAGTAGTCCCTTTGATGCTTGTTAAAATGTGACAAGTGGAAGGCTACAAGTAATGGGGTGCTGCTCCATGGAAGTGAACAACCAATGAAAATGAGAGATAAATAGGAAAGATTAACCATTTGAGAGCAATAATTTTTAAAGGATACTGAGAGAAACAAATGAAAAGCAAAGGTCGGGCTGCAAGTCCACAAAGTATATACAACAGGTCTTGAAGAAACAGCGCTTGCTGTCTAGGCTAGACCTAAAAATGGAGAGGCACGGCTGAGTCAACTCTTAAAAAGGAGAATAGAGTATGAAGTAAAGTGCTACAAACAGAAATGTACACTTTTTGAGCAACAGAAATAGATACATAAAGTACGGTAGGGTGCTCCTGCTGTGGTCTGCACTCAAGATTTGTTCATGGATTTAATTTCTCTCACAATGACATTAGTTATTGTTTAAATGATTCCTGCTTGCTTCCTCCGCCACAACCCATGCACTTCTGAAAAAAAATGGTTATGTAGCTAGGGAAGTTTAAAAGAGAATTGGGTATAGTTTGTAATAAACAGACACTCTTCTCAGTAAAAGTAGACCCATAAATACACATTTTTGTAGGAATATGATGTGATTCATAAAGATATATGGACATTTTGAAGATGAAGAAATAAGGAACTGCCACTCCACATTATTTAGTCATGGCAGGTCTGGTCTAAAACATCCATCTGTATTGCAAGGTTCTCTGCACACTTCATATGTGTACTATTTGACCGGAATTATAGGCATCTTAGCTTCCTTAGGAGATATGTGACTTTTCACCTTTGTTTTTAATTACATTTTGTGGTACTGATATACTAGCCAAGGAAGCAGCACTCTGCTTTCAAGGTATGTGCATTTTTGCCAACTGCTGCTTTTTTTCATATTCAAAGAGTAGGGCTTTGTTTGTAAGGTGAATGGATGCATGTAGGCAAGGTGATAATTGTTGTTTGCAACAGAGTTCCCCATGATTTCTATCGATTCAGACTTCACAGCGCCAGATGTCCCAACCTAAACTAAAACCTGGCTGAAGGATACATCCGGTCCTGATATTGCCACAATACTTCAAGGTGAATTCTCCGCCGTGACCACCCTCTCAGACCCAGGGTCAGACTGATGATAATAGACAGGACTGAAATACAGTGCTCTCTATTAGAACTGAACACTAAATCTGAAAATGAAGACGGTCTGTCTTTTTTCACTTATATTGAGTCCCATAGTCTCTTTATGTGGCTGTATAATGTACCAACCATCAGGCCATAAGAAAGACTTCTGCAAACATCTTATTGGTTATGTTATGTTATTTTAATTTAAAAAGCGCGTGTATATCCGTGGGTGTCATGGCGCTATGGACAGCGAGGGGGTCTGCACTAGTGGCTAGTTCTGGAATAGCCAGGTCTTCAAGCCCTTCCTAAAGACGATGAGAGAGGGGGAGTTTCTGAGCTCGAAAAGAAGAGAGTTCCAGAGTTTGGAGGTGTAGAAGTGAAAACTGCGCCCTCCCCATTGCACAGTGCGGATTTTTGGTACCTGAAGGAGTTTTGTGCCAGAGGAATGGAGGTTTCTGGGGGGTTCATACCAAGAAAGCAGATTCTGTAGAAAGATCGGCCCTTTATTGTTCAGGGCTTTGTAGGCTAAGGACAGTGCCTTAAATTTGATCCGTTGCTACACTGGGAGCCAATGCAGCTTGCGAATTTCGGCGGTGACCGAGTTGTTTCTGGGGATATTGAGTAGAAGTCGGGCCGCTGAATTTTGCACACTTTGGAGTTTTTTTTAAGCATTGTTTTTGTGCATTTCCCAAAAATCCGTTGCAATAATCCAGTTTAGACTAGTTTAAGGCTGTTACTACCGTTTTTCTCGATTCTGCTGGAATGTATGGAAGAATCTTCCTGATCTTTTTGATAAGAAAGTGACTGGCTGGAGGAGGAGCTTCGCAGGCATCCAAGATGGTCGCGTGAGCACAGAGCTCCCCGGACCCGCGCCGCCCTTCGCAAATATCCTGACTACATCCTGATTTTGAAGACGGGCTTTTTTTCGCAAACTCTTGCTGATTTCAACATTCTTTGAAGAATTGAATTCGGACGTTGGGATCCACTTTTACACCGCCTCGAACTTTTGCGGCCCTCCCCGAGACGGACCGGGGGCTCGGTTGCTGGCCAGGCCGAGTAGTAGTTTAACAACAACGGCTGAAGGGGTCTCCTCTCTATCGACCCCAGTTTCCCTTTCAGTTTCGTTTTCTACTCCCGGCTCAGATTGATTGAAGTGCTGCCCTGATCGACCCTTGGCCGGCCTGGTGTTTCTACACTGCTGTGTGCTGTCCCTGCTGAGTGCCTCATTTCCAGCTTTCTTGGCGTCTACGCTATTCTGATCCAGTTTCGTTGTCTTCTTGGCCACTCTACACCCGGCCATTTTCACTAGGTCGCGCGGGCCCCTTCGGGGTCCCTTCTCCAATATGGCCACCAGACCTGATACTGAGAAACGCAAGATCAAGACACCTCTCCGTGGGGGACAGACCCAGACGAATATTATGGACCATTACTCCCATTTAAAGGGGTCCCCCAGCGGTGCTGGCCGCACTTCTGACGATCCTAAGGCCGATTCTGCTGCGACCTCAGAGGTATCGTTGCAAGACGTCATGAGTGCCATCACCAGCATGAAGGCCTCCATGGGACAGCAGTACGAGGCCCTCGCCTCTAACATCGACACGGTGGCCGTCGACGTCACGCTGATTAGAGCGGACTTGGCGAAGACTAACCAGAGGGTCAAGTCGTTGGATTTGAAGACTTCCAGTCTGATTACGGATGTCACGGACGCTCAGACTGAGATCGGTAACTTGCGTTCCTCTCACGACATGATGGCTCGTCGCCTCGAGGATTATGAAAATAGGACCCGTCGTAACAATGTACGCCTTATCGGTGTCCCTGAGAGTCCCGAGACTCTTGCAACCGACTATCTCGTGGAAGATCTGGACACAAATTATCTCGCTCCCGCCGGACTTAGCAAATTCTTTGCTGTTGAACGGGCCCATCGAGTCCCAGGCGGAAAGGCGAAGCCGGGTGCCCCCCCCCTCCCCCCCGAGACCCATTATTGCAAGACTATTCCACTTTAGGGATCGAGACGCTATCCTTCAAGCCTCGCGGGACAAAGGCCCTGTGAAATTCGAAAATGCCTCCGTGACCTTCTATCCCGACTTTACACCGCTCGTTCAGAGGCAGAGGCTGGGATTTCAGGGAGTAAAGAGACGGCTGCGCGACTTGGGCCTTAAGTACGCTATGTTGTTTCCGACCAGACTTCGGATCGAATTTGAGGAACGTACGTTATTCTTTGATCGCCCGGACAATGTTAGTGACTGGCTCGACTCTTTGCCCAAGAGAGACGATCGATCCAGGCACCCCGGTGGCGCCGACGGTGGCGTGCCAGAGAGTGACACTGTGGATCCTGGCATCTGAACTTTTCTACTATTTCAGCTGAGTCTGGACATTGGTTCTCTTGTTCTTATCTTAGATTGGCCCGAGGGTGAATGGGGACTCTTCCTCCCCCTGGGTTCTTTGTGTAGATTAGTTTTATGATGGGGCGACAGGCACACTGCAAGTTGGGGTGGCTTATGAGTCGTACGCAGGGGTGCAGGGTGGGGGGTGTTGTAACGGGCTTAAGTTGGGGGGTGGTGGGGGTGTGTGTGTGTGATTCTTTCTATTCACGAGGCATCGTATTGTTTTTTTCATCTGCTCTGGTCATTGGGTCTTGTGTGGATGCTGCTCTACCTTCTTCTTGGGGATGGGGGTGGCGAGTTGAGACTGCTATCCTGGAATGTCAATGGGTTGGGAGACAGGATAAAGCGAGGGGTTGTGTTACAGTTCCTTAGACGTCATTCCCCCGACATTGTCCTTTTGCAGGAAACGCATCTAATAGGTAATGCGTGTCAGGTCATGAATAGACATGGATATCGGCTGGTGGCTCACTCTGGGTATACTTCTGGTTCCAGGGGGGCGGGCATTCTTATCCGGTCTTCTCTCCCTTTTGAAATCGACGAAGTGACGCTTGACGACAGGGGGCGCTACGCGGCGCTCTCTGGTAGATGGGAGGGGAAGACACTGTCCATACTTTCGGTGTATATCCCTCCGGGCCTACAGGCCTCATCTTACGCTGATCTCGGCAGGGTTATATTAGGACTTCCTGAGGGCCTCCTGATCCTTGGTGGGGATTTTAATTCTGTGGTTCCTGGCACCTCTGATCGTTGTCCCCCTAGGGATTTGGCTAGGTCCCAAGTGTGGCTTAGTGACTTGCTCGAAACCTTTGGGCTGATAGACAGCTGGAGGTTGATGCACCCTACGCAGTTACAATACACCTTCCATTCGGGGGCCCATGGCAGTCTCTCCAGGCTGGATTACTTTTTAATGCCATCAGTCCAATCCTCCTCCATTAGAGAAGTTAGTCAGCTTCCCAGGGGTATTTCTGATCATTCCCCTCTCTGGCTTTGTTTTGAGGTCAGGGTGGGCAGTGAGGGTAGAGTTACCCCTATCAATCCCTGGTACTTCCGCAATCCCAAAACCCGCTCTGAACTTGTGAAAGCTATTGACCATTACTTTAATGAAAATGTGGGGTCTGTTTCCTCTTCTGTTTCATTGTGGGAAGCCTTTAAGACGGTTATTCGTGGGCAATCCCTGTCGCTGATTGCCGCCGCCAAGAAGGCTAACAATGTGGAACTTGTACGCTTGGAAACTGAAATAACTGCACTTGAGGATGATCTTAAATCAGGAGTATGTTGCGCAAAGCTGCACTCCCTTAGTTTGAAACAAGCCGATTATAGAGCTCTCGTTACTGATGCGGCGTAAGTGATGTATAGAGAGCAACAGGGCAGGTTGTATGATGTGGGAGACAAGGCTGGTAAATTGCTTGCGTGGTTGGACAAGAAAGAGAGAGTGAATCGTGTTGTTCCGGTGATTGAGAGGCCTGATGGTGAGTGTGTTACGGACCCAGTCGGGATCGTTCAGTGTTTTGTAGACCACTTCAAGACTGTGTATGCCTCGGTTTGTGATAGGGATGAGGAAGACTCTCGTTTGCTGCTGCTGGACATTGCATTGCCCTGCCTTTCTGACTCCGATAGAGGCCTCATGGAGGCACCTCTTACGGTGGATGAAGTCGCGGTGGCCATACGTTCCCTTCGTTCTGGCAAGGCGATGGGCCCCAATGGTTTACCCATTGAACTGTACAAGCTGCAGCCCGACAAAATGGCGCCCTACTTAAAGGGGATGTTCTTTGAGGCTTTGGAGTCTGGTTCCCTTCCTGCTGATCAACGACTTGCTACCATTGTAGTTATCCATAAGGAGGGTAAGCCGCGGGATCGTTTTACTTCGTACAGACCTATTTCTCTACTTAATGCCGAACCTAAAATTCTAGCTAAATTGTTGGCTAATCGCTTGATTAAGGTGATCAGAGACTTGATCCATCCGGATCAGTCCAGTTTCATCCCACATCGCAACACCGCCCTTAATCTTCGGAGACTCCATGGAGTTCTTGCGAGGGCTGGGACACTCACTAAATCGCCATTTTGGCTTCCCTTGACGCTACCATGGCCTTCGATACCATCGAGTGGCCCTACCTTTGGACGGCCCTTTCGAAGTTTGGATTTGGCCCGGTGCTCATCGCCTGGGTGAAACTTCTTTACGAGAGGCCTTTGGCTCAGGTGGTAGTTAATGGGAAGGTGTCCGGTGTTTTTACACTTGGGCGTGGTACCTGTCAGGGCTGCCCGCTGTCTCGGCTGCTTTTTGCCCTTGCTTTAGAACCCTTGGCGGAATGGCTCCGTTGGGAGCCTTCAATGCGGGGCATTCGGTGGACTCCCGATTTTGAGGATCGTATTTCGTTATACGCTGATGACATCCTTCTTTACCTCACCTCCCCTCGGAAGTCCTTGAATGTACTTTTTGATGTTTTGACCTCTTTTGGGAAGAACTCGGGTCTCATTATTAATTGGGCTAAATCCTGCGTCTACGTTTTGGCAGGAGATCTCCCTCCATTGCCTCGTAGATTTCCAATTCAAGTAACTGAGACCGCCTTTAAGTACTTAGGGATTTATGTCTCCTTGGACCCCTCTGTGCGCTACAAGTGTAATTTGTTACCCCCCCTTCAGCGGCTCAAGCTTGATGTTGCACGCTGGCGTAAGTTGCCACTGTCACCACTCGGTCGTGCGGCTCTTTTCAAGATGACGTCGCTGCCTCGATTTTTGTATGCACTTTAGAATTCATTTGGCCCAGTTCCTTCTGGTTATTTTCGTGAAGTGGAGAGCCTACAGAGACGACTGGTCTGGGACGGGCGCGCGCGCATTGCTCTCTCCAAACTCACGCTTCCGTGGTATGACGGTGGCATTGCCCTCCCAGACATCAAGCGTTATTATTGGGCTTCTCAGTTGAGTGCGGTCAACCACGCGACTTACGCTCCCGGCCCAGCCCCGGCTTTCGCTATGGATAAATATCTTCTGCCAGGAGAGAATTTCAACAGGGCGCTGTATTCCAAGGGGCTCTGTAGAACACTGACCGGTCCCACTAAAATTGCTGTACGGGTGTGGCAGGACGCGAATGCGGCATTGGGGTGGTGTGGTAGATTTACCCGCGCGACCCCTTTGTATGATTCCGAAGGTTTGGGACATTTGTGGAGAACGAAAGGCTTTGATAAATGGGATATGATTGGTATAAGCAAGGTAGGTGATCTATGGTCTAAGGGTAACGTTAAGTCCTTTGATGTGCTGAAGGCGGAGTATGAGCTTGGTGACACGGAATTCTTTAGGTATGCCCAGGTCCGTTATGCTCTATTGTCAGTTTTTGCTGTGGGTGATGATATTCCTGAGTCCTCTCCCCTTGAGGACCGCATTCTAGATGGCCATGTGCCCGACAGCACAATTTCACTGATCTATAAGAAACTGATCAATAATAGAGCTGATTTGCTTGTGCGCCTCAGGGCTTTGTGGAGTGCTGACGGACTAGAACTGGATGATGAAGACTGGCAATCTGCTCTGTCCTCGCCTAAGGAAGTTGCCATACCAGCTCGCCTTAGGTTTGTCCAGCTTAAGATCCTCCATCGTGTGTATGTTACTGGTCCGAGTCTGGTTCGTATGGGTTATTCTTTTGACGTGTTGTGTAAGCGTGGTTGCGGTATGACTGGCACCTTCCTCCACATTCTATGGGATTGTCCGGAGTTGGTTGATTTTTTGTCCCGAATACATGTGGTGATGGAAAGGGTTACTGGTGTGTCGCTGCTGCCCGAAGCCAGGCGTTGTTTGCTGAATGTCTGGGAACCTAACGATTACAATGCGGCGTAGATTAATTGGGCGACCCTTGGTAATATGGTTGTGAAGAGAGATATCGCTCAGCTCTGGGGGTCCCACAGGCCACCCACTGTATCAAACTGGAAGGAGAACATGGATTGGTGCATGTTTCGGGAGAAAACTGTGAATTTGTCACGGGGTAGGCCCAAAGAAATGGGGCAGGCCCAAGAAATGGGGCAGGATCTGGTCACAATGGAACGCATATCGTGGAAATGTATGTACTCCCCCATGATTCATCTCCCGATGCCTCCTTGTCCCCCTAACCGGCATTCCGATTTCTATCATTTACTGTATTATTGCTGGTTTCCTCGCTGCTCCCCCTCCACGAATATTGATTGCACTATATGTACTGTACGCTGGAGCTCGGCCTACATGGACTCATGATCATGCTTCATTGTATTCTTGCCTTGTGATTTTTGTTAATTTGTTTATTTGAATAATTTCAAGAATTTTTTTTTAAAAAAACAAAAAGTGACTGGCTGATACAGTAGCATTGGTGTGTTGAATAAGAGAGTTTAGGATCCAGCCACACCCCCAGGTTCTTGACTTTTGCCGCCGGTTTGGGGGGTTCACCCATCTCCACTGGCCACCAGAGGTAGCCCCAGCGCGGTAGTACATTGCCAAAGGTCAAGATCTCTGTTTTATCAGAGTTTAGTTTGAGGCAATGGGTGTTCATCCAATGGTTGATCGTCCGCATGCAGATTTGGAATTGTGCAGCGGGAGAGGTCTCTTTTCTATGTACTGTTATAGCAATCTGAGTGTCGTTGGCATAAGACGTGAGGCAGAAGCCAAAGCTCTGAATTAGTGGGGCCAGCTCTGAGACATAGACGTTAAAAAGTGAAGGGCTTAGGGAGGAGCCCTGGGGCACTCGACAGGGAAGGGTGTACGCATCTGAGCGGAAGGCGTCCATCTCAACCGTGAGTCTTCTATCTTTAAGGAAGGAGGATAGCCGAGACAATGCTGCACCCCCGATCCCTATTCTCTGGAGCCGCTCATGCAGGAGAGAATGGTCAACCGTATCAAAAGCGGCTGACAGATCGAGGAGTATGAGCACGGCTGTGCCGGCCCGATCCATCGCCATCCTGATCTCTTCTGTAGCTTTAATCAGGGCTGTCTCCGTGCTATGTTTACAGCGAAAGCCAAATTGAGAGGAGTCCAGCAGGTCATGGTCATTAATGAATTGGGTCAATTGGGGAGTCATAATTTTATCAATTATTTTGGCTGGTAGCGGTAGCCGGGCGATGGGACGATAGTTATTTGGGTCCGTTGGCTCCAGCGAGGTTTTTTTTTGTAATGGTAAGATGGAGGTATCTTTCCAAATCGAGGGAAAGGATCCGGACATGAACATGGAATTGATAATATCTGTGAGACCTGGACTAACCAAATCAGCGATTTTTAAGAATTTTTGGCGGGCAGGGGTCAGTAGGGGATCCTGATTTAGAATCTTGGATTTATCTGGCTACGGTCTCGGAAGAGATGGGTGAGAAGGCGAGCAGCGTATTGGTGTTATGCTCTCTAAAGGTGGATTCTATCGGGGATGAAGGAATAGAATCCTGAAAGTTATTAAAGATATTCAACACTTTAGTCTTGAAGGCTGCTGCAATGTTGTCACATAACTCTTGGTCACTCTTGATTCCTGGACTCTTTGCCGAGGTGAGTATATTCACCACTCGGAAAAGTTCCTTGGAAGAGTTTTTTGCTTCCTTGATTTGTCTAGTATAAAACTCCTTTTTACTGGCTATTAGGTGGTCTTTGTATTGTGATAGTGCTGTTTTACAGATAGTTTTCCGGTTTGGGCAATAGTTGGCCCACCATCGTCTTTCTAGTTGCGGCCAGAGCTGTTTTTCTTTCCGAAGATCTTCAGAAAACCAGGGTGCTGAGGGGTTTCGACTGTTTCCTGAGGTTTTCTTTATAGGGGCGACGGTGTTAAAAGCGTCGATAAGCCATTTAAGATATTTTGGGGCTGAGACTTCAGGGGGCCCTAGAAGTGGGGGGCGGGACACTTCTAGCAGGGAGCGGAGAGATTGTTTATCCATAAGCTCCAATTTTCTTTTAGTTGTGGCCGGGGTATTTAATGCCTCGGACGGTCCCAAGGGGGTGAAAGGAAGTGCGGATTTAATAAGTGTGTGATCGGACCAAGTTAAAACCAGGGTTTCAATAGGGGCAAGGTTATTAACCGAGGAAAAAAAGCCATCTAACGTATGGCCAGCCTCATGGGTGGGGGTCTGAACTTTTTACTTGAGACCTACTGCTTCCAGGGTCTCCAATAATGCTTCAGTTTAGTTCTATCTTCGAGATAGAAGTTGAAATGTCCTAAAATAGTGAATTCGTCATTTTGTAAACTGGTTTCTAAGAGGCTGTCTATGTTAGAGATAAAGTGGCTCCTGAATCCGGGGGGGCCGATATAGAAGAATACCCTTGAAAGTTTGTTTAGTGTTCAACTCGATAATAAAGAGTAAGGACTCATAAAAGGGTGTGGAGGTCGGGTAAAACCCAAACGGGGAAGTGGTCCCTAAGTATAATGGCCACCCCTCCCCCGCGTTTGAGAGGCCTATCTACCCTTAATGCCTGGTAACCTGCCGGAGTTGCGGTTACAAAGTCTGGGTCAGATGCTGCGTCTGCCCAGGTTTCGGTCAGGCACAATAAGTCCAGATCATGGTCGGCGATGAGTTGGGAAATTTCATACTTATGTTTGGCCAGTGATCTGACATTTACTAGGTCTCCCTTTAAGGTGGCACTCTTACTAGAAAGGGGAGGCTTGCTGTTTCCGGGGGGCTGAACTATCTGAAAAGCCCTGGTATTCAGAAGTTCCGGAAGGGAAAAGCCGCAAGCACAAGTTGTTTTTGTGTTGCCTTTTATTAGCTTACAGCAATTGAGGTCCGATGTGTTAAGACGACGTAGAGCTGTTGTATTGTAGTGCCATATACGTGTTTTGGGAGGGGCTGGGATACTGGCCCTAGGCACGGTCCAGGCGCGGACGTGCGCAGACGGGCTTGCCTTTGGCGCGCCGCCGGCGCGTCCGCGAAGCTGTCATTGCCGTAATTTATGTAGCCCGTCCCCCCTCTAGCCCAGAAGTAGAACACGCCTGGCGCTCCCTCCACATCAATCGGGTAAAACCCGTGGTGGACCGGGGAGCGCAAGGCAATCAAAGGGCGTCCGAGGGGGAGAGACGTGTGCAAAATGCAAGTAAGTCAAGTGGGTGAAATAAACTAGCAGCAATATGTTTCTAAAATGCTAAAAACAGAACAGAACAGACAAGTTTAAAATACAGGAAGCAGCGTAAGTAGAATGGGAGCAGAGATGTACGTGCTCTTAACCCGCGCGTCCGCTGCGCGAAGCTGTCATTGCCGTAATTGGTTGGGGAAAGGTTGCCGTAAGGGCAACCTTTCCCCTTATATTCTACAATCCTCGAATTTCACCATTCTTGGGTACCTAGATTTTCACCCTGAAAAAGATTCAATATCAACTATGTTAATCAAACTGACAGCCTTAACACTCTAGTATTCCCTCTCTTAAATACTCTGTCTGCTCATCATGCGGACCATTTACTATAAGCCACTTTCTCAGATTTATAATTCTCTGTTCACAAACCTCTGCCTCTTATCTGTTCTGACTATTTTGCATTCCCTTTTTCCTTTACTCTTTCTATCCACCTAAATTCTAAAGCAACCTCTTACTCAGTTTACATTACATTGAACCTTTCAAAAATCAAACTATATGGCATCAATCAGATGCTTTCCAAGAATCCTTTGCCCTAGGCCAAAGTAGCAATTACCGCAAGCTCTAATTTAAATTCTGTTATTACCTCAGATCTTGGAACAAAAGATGACCCCACACCAAAGTACATACGTATATGATATATATCAATGTTCTAGTACAATAAATCTCAAAGAACAGCACAATGCAACAGTGGATGACTTCCTACGGATAAGCAATTTCAGAAACTTGATTGGAGGTTTATTTCATTCTTTATTATTCAAAATTCTTTAAAACATTACAGAATTGCTTGCCGCCAACGTGTTTCATCCCTCTTGGGACTTCTTCAGGGTTAGATTGTAATATTCTGACAAATGTTCACGTCAACCTTCAAAAAGTACCTGCACTGATGGAATCGTATATTATTAAAAAAGTATCACGACCGTCGAATAGAAGCTCCAGTCTATTAGACACAGGGAATGTCCCTCCAGATCCAATTATCTTATAATCGACCTCTGACCATGGTACGGTCTATTCGTAAGGTTCCCGGCGTATGTTGCCCCCGAAATCATACCAGTCCTCCGGTCGCACGAACACGTGTCCATTCGTAGGGAACCTTACGAATGGACCGTACCATGGTCAAAGGTCGATTATAAGATAATTGCATCGGGAGGGACATTCCCTGTGTCTAATAGATTGGAGCGTCTATCCGACGGTCTTGATACTTTTTTAATAATATACAGTTCCATCAATGCAGGTACTTTTTAAAGGTTGATGTGAACATTTGTCAGAATATTACAATCAAGCCCTAAAGAAGTCCCAAGAGGGATGAAACGCGTTGGCGGCAAGCAATTCTGTAATGTTTAAAGAATTTTGAATAATAAAGAATGAAATAAACCTCCAATCAAGTTTCTAAAATTGCTTATCCTTGGGAAGTCATCCACTGTTGCATTGTGCTGTTCTTTGAGATTTATTGTACTAGAACATTGATATATATCATATACGTATGTACTTTGGTGCGGGGTCATCTTTTGTTCTTTGATTATAAGTGTTTTTTAATCACTATTTGGGGATGTATATTGTCACTACTTCCCTTCCGACACTATGCCCAACACTGCAGGAACGATGATAGCCCCAGTCCTCCACTACTACCCCCGTAGCATCCACTGGTATACAAAAGACAGCGGATTTGCCACACGAGCACCAAGAGAGGGTGGGAGAAAGAGAGAGGAAAGGAGTAAAGAAACAGCACCCCGTCTGGCGCCCTCGGACAGTATTTGGATTGGCATAGACCTCTGACTGCTCCTAAAAGAAAAGACCATAGACTTTAACAATGGAAGTATTCACATGATCAATGTCTCGGTGCCCATACATCTCCAAGCCCCTCACAATGACAGCAAATGAAAGGCTGCTTACCAGTTCATGGAACAATGTAAGCTGGAATCCAAAACGTCCATATATCCACTGGATTTTAATGCCTCTCTCCAATTTAAGCAATTCAATATGAGGGAAAAAGCCTCCAGCATAAAATACTCTCCCTACAAAACAATACTAGAAGTATACTGCGAAAATAGTGGCCACTATCCACAAAAAAGACGTGCAAACAAAAATAAACGCTACCATCCGGTAGTTCATCTGAGAATCTGCCCAAACTCCACATAACGATGTGGAGCGAGAACACGAATCCAGGAAATCCAAGTTCCAGCAAAGGAAGTCCAGCAAAAGAAGACACGCAGCCGCGTATCTAAATTGTTAACTTGAATTGGCCTGGAAAACAACTCAGCGCTAAAAGCAGCTGTCAGGGAAAATCCCACAGGCGACCCGCAATGTCCAAATATACAGCTTACACGACCGGTACTAAGCGAATACCTCACTCGGTCCGAATTATAGCTCGAAGGATTCAAATGAAGGGAAAGGGTCCAGGAACACACACAGCCGATCCAGGTAAGTAGGGACAAGGAAAGAAACCAAGCACCTGACGCGTGCTACCGGTCTCTATTTAAAGGGCACGCCCCAACAAAAGCACTCACACATGCATAGACACAGAGATAGGACAGGAACACTAGGGGGAATAAGGAAATCCCTAACAGTACCTCCCCCCCAAAGCCCTCCCCACTGGACGGGGTTTAGAAGGATGACGTACATGAAACAATCGCACTAAACGAGGAGCAAGAACCCCACCTGCAGGCTCCCAAGTACGATCTTCTGGGGTATACCCTTTCCAGTCAACTAGATAGTATAGCCTCCCCCTACTCCTCCTGGAATCAAGAATGGCGTGAACTTCAAACTCCTCATGCCCATCTACTAGCAGGGGGGGGACGGCAATGTCTGAGTGCTTCCAACATATGGCTTCAAGAGAGATGTATGAAACACAGTGCGGACACAATAATCCTCTGGTAATTCCAGTTTCATGGCTACAGGATTCACCACCTTTATAGTAAAGGGACCCACATATCTGGGTTGCAACTTCCTAGACTCACTTAACCGCAGATTCTTAGATGCTAACCAAACCTGATCCCCTACTGCATAAGAAGGAGCAGGAACTCGATGACGGTCCGCCTGCTTCTTCATATCATCCTTTGCTTTCTGTAAGTGGTCTCTAGCCATATCCCAAATATGAATCAAAGACTTACTAAGAGCATCCACAGCTGGCACATGTCCTGTAGGTTGAATGGGAATCGCTTTAGGATGATAACCCATAGAACAAAAGAAAGGCGTCATCCCAAAGCAGAATGCATACTGTTGTTATACGCAAATTCCGCTAAAGGGAGGGCTTCCACCCAATTGCATGTTAAAGAGGTCAACAGACATCGAAGATACTGTTCCATCGTCTGATTGGTACGTTCAGTCTGTCCATCAGTCTGGGGATGGTACGCAGATCACAGACGAACCTCCATCTTTAACAAAGTACAGAGTTCAGTCAAAAAATGAGACACAAATTGGGCCCCCCGATCTGTTACCACAGCTGAAGGCAACCCATGTAATTTCACCACAGAATTCATAAATACGGAGGCCAGCTCACGAGCCGTGGGAATCTTTCAAAGGGGAATAAAATGCGCCATTTTAGTAAACGAATCCACCACCACCAATATAGCTGTACACCCAGACATTAAGGGAAGATCTGTTACAAAATCCATACTTATAGTATGCCAAGGGGCAGGAGGAACTGGCAACGGGTGCAGAAGACCAGATATATAGAAGCAAGCATTTTTCAAACCACTTTAAAAATCCACAGCAGATACTTCAATTCTAAGCAACTATTCACCCAATTTCTCTTTTGCCTTTTCCCACTATATTACTGGAAAATCAAGCAAATAACTATTTCCCACCATGTAGAGAGCAACAATATATTAGACTATTTATTCTAAATCCATCTTAAATTCCCCAGATTACCACTAAATATGCTCTTCGAAAGTCTCAGGAACATCATTGTTCAAGGCAGCCTTGGTCCTTTTAGATTTCCTGGCTGCATTCAACATACCTCACGCTATTTTTATCTCTTGTCTTCACGTTTGAGGGGAACGCCATTGGCTGGTTTCAGTCTTTTCTATCAATCCAAAATCAGTCAATCCTTCTACCTTTTACCTCAAACCCTCATGCTATTCCTTTCAGAATACCTCTAAGCTTATCTCTCAGTTCCACACTATTCAGTGTCTATGTGACACCTCTAGCAGCCAAAGTTCCATCATTTGGTTTCCAAATCATGTCATATTATGCCATAGGCACACAACACCACAAATCTTTATCAAAATGTCAGGAGTCAACATTCTCACACAGGACAGATTCAGTGTTTGTATGAGCACATTGGCAAAATGGATGAACCACAATTATCTTAAGCATAACAGCAGTAAGACAGCAGTTCTGAAGTTTGGCAAGCAAACATTCTTATGGTCACCCGGCTGATGGCCATCAGACCTCAGAAATACCCCCATTCTGACTTCTGCTGCCATAAATCTATGGGTCATATTCACCCATAATTTGACTTTTGTTAAACAAGTCAACCAGGTAGTTGCCACCTGGTTTATGCTCTTTAAAAAGCTCACTAAAAAGATTCATTTTCTCCTAATTTCCTTTGTCAAAACCCAGTTCAGGTTCTACTGAGGCATAACAAATGGCTTGGGGGAAAATACATGCTTCAACCTTTTATAAAATGTACAACAGGCAACGTAAACAAAAATGGTTAGTCAAGTAAGAACAGAAAGGCTGGAAAGGCCCATAAATACCTTTTCACAGTGGCCACTGACTCGCCTTACTGTAGTGAAAAAATAAGAAACGATAGAACATCAGAAAGTTTGGCTTACAAGGAAGTCAGTGTTGCAAGTACCACACCAAGTGACAAATTTGTCCCAGTATGCAGAGTAAATCAACTTCAATGAAGGGCGCCTGGGTACTGGGACAAATGTGCCACTTGGTGGGGTACTAGCAACACTGACAACCTTGTAATCCAACCTTTTGATGGATGGTGCAAGAATGTCCTCAACTTCCTCATTCAGCATGTCAAACGCATTTAGCGGTCGCAGCTCAACTTCAACACACAGAGGTATAGGTTATGGAGACTTGCATGTGGTACAATACCCTATTGAAGAGATAGGAGCCCCTGTTGAAGTGGAAGCCTGATCAGAAGACAAAGTAATAAGAAAGTAAAGCGAGATGCATACTTCCTACTTCTCAGAATACGGTATGCTTTTATGGGATCCTGGGACAATTTAAGGTTGATCTCTGGCATCAGGATTGTGAAGTCTCTCAGATGCAGGAGGAATGTGCAGTGGGGACGAGAGAAAGGGCAAGGTATTGCCCTTCTGAATAATCAGTATGACCAATCTGTCTAATATAATGGATCTCCAGCCAAGGAGGAAATTTCATACTCTGTCTCCTAATGGCCAGAAGGGAATCAGGATGGGCTAACTAAAGCAGCTTAGTAGCCGCCTACAGCAGGGCAGGGAAGAATATGAGGACTGCTGCCTGTGCAAGTTTTAAAAGCGAGTACATATGCCAGTGAGGCCTTGGAAGGACTTGTCGACTTTTGCAGTACAAGTTGGGAGGGCTGGTGCTGTCTGGAAGCTAGCTCAATGGTATAGTTTTCGAATTTTCAGTATTGGTGTGGAAATTGTTTGGCTGGCATCAAGCCATAGAGAATGTGCTGTGCCTGTCCTTGAAAAGTTCCAGTGTCGAATCAGGTTTTTTAACTTCGAGCTTTGAGCCACCAAAGGGCATCTGTATAATTGATGCCTGTACAAACCCAGCTGATCTCACCCAGGCATGACATTTGAGATTGACACTGCCAGTAGCTCTGCTGATGGAGAATGTAGTGCCCAGGCTACCCCAGTGCACATTCCTGGCTGCACCCAGACAATCATTATTTGCTAGAGCAAATGAGGCCCTTCAGGAAGGCCAGCAAGATGTTGTTGGCCATATACCTTAATGCCTGGCTGTACCTACCTAAGGGACAGACTGGTGGGCAAGCATGGCTTGGACCATGTATCCAGAGGGCTTAATTAAATGGCAATAATGGCTCAGAGGAGGCTAGCCTGGTTGTAGTATCTCAGTTAATAGATTTATTTTCGTCTCAATAGGGGATAACTGTGATTCCAATGTTCCAGCAGTTGTCTGAACCACCACTGCAATTAAAGAACTTTCTTCCATTGCTATCCCCAAGAGAGGTGTCCAGCTCGGTTTCAGGAGATGTGTCTAGCCCACTGGCAAAATTATAAGTTGAAAAACAATGCATCAATCGTATAATGAGGAGGCAGCAATCTAATTCTTCATATTCATCAGTGTTGCGGTGGCACATTAACCTCAGGCAGTGAATCCGAAAGACAACCAAAAATAACGTGAACCCTCTGCTGATACGGATGTCGAGTAAAAGGTCAGGGATCGTATTTTGTGTATATAATCACTGGCTAGGGTTCTGTGATTTCACACAATGAAATGGGGCAGGAGCAAGCCGACAGCAGTTTGGGGTTGGAGCCCGGGGTCAAGATCCACAACTGTCACCAGTGGAATCAGTAGCAGTATGGAAGGAACCAGTGTGGATTTTGGTGCTACAGTTGAAGTCATTACTGGAGGGGCAGATGGTGTCGGGACAGGTCAGCAGGCGAAGTTCAACTAGAAGCTCTGTGAGCCTGAAGGCATGCCACAGTGAACCAGAATACCACCAAAACTCCGCAGCATGGTCTCCTTGAAGGCCGCTATTTGCTAAGTGGTCAACAATGGCCCAGGAATATCTGGCCCACCCAGATCCATTTGCGGCATCGGTTTGGAATTGAGAGTCACCAGGGGAGTGCAATCTTTATCATGAAGCCCTTGCACCTTCTCGCTAGGCTTCAAGAGTGGGATGGAGTAGATCCCTGAACCTAGAAGTCACCTTATCAGAAGACTTCCAGCAGGAAGTGAACTTTTGGCAGGAACAATTTTGTGTCTGGGACGACAACTGGGCTCATGACCTGAAAGAGGAGCCGAACAGTGCTTCGATTGCAGCTGCTTCTAAGCAACTTAGAGGACTACTTCTTACACACTAATAGCATCCGGGTGCATGAAGGCAACCTTGGAGCATGACGTAGAGCCATGGCCTGAACCCAAGCACCACAGGCATACCATGTTCTGGTCTGTGAATATCTGCATCGTGCACCTGCTTTGTGCAATCTCCACATGGCTTGAATCCTGTAGATTTCGATGGGGACATTGTTCTTTAGCACACTCAGAAAAGTTTTTGCCCAGCTCATATAGTAAAATACACCCTATGTCCTGATCATCTAATCGACCTACAATGGCCCTCCATTTACTTCAATTAAAAATAGCTGGAATCTTGACACCTTCCCCCATATGAAGCAGTCTCGATAAAAACCAGTGCACTTGGCAACAGCTCTCGAATAGTGACAAAGTAGCTGCCGAGCAACATCCACACACTGAAGACTAAAGAGACCAGGTGAGATAAGTGATGGAGGAACCTGGTTCAACAGTACCAGATTGCTCTTGAATATGTAGAGACAGTGGGGAAAGCAGTGGATGAAATACAGCGGTGGTGTTGCAGCACCTGCCAATCTGGAGGATTGTAGTTATTTTGTATAAGCAGAGAAAGTGCTCGCAGCAGAATGACCTTTTTTGCTGCTTTGCCCGATCTGTAGTGATCCTGCAAGGGATGGAGAAAGTCAGAAAACTGGCCCTCTATCCTTCTCTTAGAGACAGGGGACACGTCATTTCAGTTGTGACAAATGAGTTTCATTCTACACTGCAGCGACTTTACAACAGTTTTTACAGATGGCTCCTACTAGAAGATGAGACAGCCGTTCATGATGAGGATATAACATTTGCTAACGGGGAAGAAGCTCATATTGAAGAGGGGGGCATTGTAATATACATTTAGGGTAAGTAGCTAACATAGTAAACATACATGCATCATTCTTTGAAAGCGATATTAAAATAAATCACATACCAATCCGGCTTTAAAGTTCTGTACTCTTTTCTTGGCAATCTTTTCAGTTATCCACCACGCCCATGTAGGTGCATATTGCCATAAGTAGTATACAAACAAAAATGGTTGATCTGCAATCCAGGTTTCTTTCAAGTTATTGGCAATGCTAACCAGCATCAACTGAACACAGCGTGCAGTGAGCATTTTGTAGGACTGATCTGTTATCTTAGGAGTCTGCAACACAAAAGGTTAGAGTTAATACGTTTAAAAAGGCACACATTAGCATTAGTCTACTAGTTTTATGGTTCCATTTGCTAGTATTGTTATTTAGTTCAACACTTAAAGTTACTTCATAAAATCGCCATAAAAATAACTATATCCAAAAATAGTTATTCTGAGTCATACTAAGGCGGCATTATTTGTTCTTCAACAACTTGAAACACCTTATGTATGCCTTTTAACTGCCGCTTATTTACTAGCAAAACAACAATTGTTGGACAGATTGCAGAACAATGTCATACATTCACCCCAGTACAGAGATCTGGGCCTCAATCCATCGTTTCTTTGCTCACCATGCCATTCCAGTTTGGACCCAGCCATATGCAAACCAGTCTTGACCCTGCGATTGTTGCCCTAAGTGGGAAGGGTCTGCCCAGACGCGAGTCTCGTGCTCACTACCCCACTGGATTCAAGCTAGCCTGGCTGATGAAGGGTGATGCCCTGAAACGGGTCCCAGGATGCTCGTTCCCGGTCCAGGGAGGACCTGGCTTGGCAGTTCAGGCTGGACTGTTCCCACAGGAACAGGGTCAAGACTGATTTGCATATGGCTGGGTCCAAACTGGGATGGTGTGGGGAGCAAAAGAATGGTGGATTTAACCCAGATCCTTGTGACTGTGGTTGAATGTTTGCATTGTCCAGCATTCCGTCCATCAATGGTTTCTTTAGCATATGTTGCCCTAAGTGGGAAGGGTATGCCCAGACGTGGGTCCCGTGCTCACTACACCACTGGATTCAAGCTAGCCTGGCTGGTCAAGGGTGATGCCCTGAAAGCGGTCTCAGGATGCTTCTTTCCGGTCCAGGGAGGAACTGGCTTGGCAGTTCGGGCTGGACTGTTCCCACAAGGAACAGGGTCAAGACTGATTTGCATATGGCTGGGTCCAAACTGGGGTGGTGTGATGAGCAAAAGAATGATGGATTTAATCCAGATCCTTGTGACTGGGGGTAAATGTATGCATTGTCCAGCATTCCGTCCATCAATTGTTTCTTTTGCTTATTTACTAGCAGCAACAAAAACTCGTGGGGTTTCAAATACATTAACAATTTATTAAGGGGGTCAGTTTGTTGATTTTAGTGCAAAGATTAATCATGAAGAGTTTATGCACTGTATGTATGGTACCTGTAAGATTCTTAACCAATTCCAAACAAGAAGGTTATTTTATCCTTTTTAAATCCCATGTTTTTTTTATTCTGGTTTATATAGTTTGTGATTCTGCATGCTCATCCTTACAATGAAGCTTTAGCAAAATCTGTTTCTATGATCTGTTTTAAATTTGAAACTTTTTATCCAAGGTGGTTGTTACAAGGCAGCATAGATAATCCGGTGTTAATATGAAATTAGTGTTAGGTTGTTTTTAGATAACCCTGTCACTTACTTAAATCAAATGATCCTGTTTTAAATTATTCTACTTATATTAAACGAGCCGGGATTGTACTGTAATACTCTTAATGCTCTATATATATATGAAGTGAATTTTATCTATGTACTTTTATGCATTTTATTTTTAAATGCGAAACAAAGACTGTTGATTGATCGATTGATTGAACTATATCCACATTTTTTGAAGATAATACTATGAAGAACAAGTTACTTTCATTTAGTTATAATCTTTCTGGTGGGTACTCTATCCAACTGCAGATTCTTCACCTGGTGAATATTCTCCAGGTGTCAGACTAAATCCAGAAACATTTAGAGCAGTTCTCCTGAATGTGGATAAGTGGTATTGTGCGCCCTGCGGCAACGCCATTCTGCTGTGGAAGTGATAATTGGAACTGCATATAAGCACCACTCAAGCGTGCTGATGTCAGTTTCTTTCTAGGCTGTTTGTGTACTAAGCCTAAGAGCACATCGTTAGATCGGCATGACCAGTCTGCAGATTTCTCTCAAAAAAGGTCCCAGTCTAGAGAAGAGTATAGTTCACAGACACAGGAGGTGTGAGTGTTGTGAGCAATTTGCAGCTAAATAGAGTATCCACCAGAAAGACCGTTATAGAAGGTAAGGATTAGTTACTTACCTGTAATCCTAGTTCTCTTCCAGGGGTATCCTCATCAAAGTCATAAGCATTAGAATATTCCCGCCCATGCGCGGGACCCCGGAAACACTATATTATATGTGCCCCACATATATATATCCATATCCATATATATATATATATATATATATATATATATATATATTCACAGAAAAAACCATAGGTTATAGACCATATATAGTTAGGAATTAGCATTTACAAAACCTTGAAAATTCACTGAAAAAACCATAGGTTATAGACCATATATAGTTAGGAAATAGCATTTAGAAAACCTTATTTTACTCACACAAAACCATTGAAATTCCATATATAGTTAGTTGCACTAACTATATATCGCGCACCTGCAATCCACTGCTGATGATGTCACATATTACATCATTCATGACATGGTCAGTGACATCACTGATGACATCACTGATGACATCTCAAATGACATCACTGATGACATCACTGATGACATCTCATTTGACATTACTGATCACATCACTGATGACATCATTCATGTGATGATACAATGAACCTCTTCAGACTCTAATATAACCTTAGATACACTCAGTGTAAACAGACACTCACAGACTGTCACTCATCCATGGAGTTACTCACACACCTAGTCAGTCTTGCAAAGAATCAATCACACCTCGATTTCCTCAACTATATAGTTATACACACCTTACTTATTGGAACATATAATAACACATATTTACTCTGTTATACAATCCCTGATACAAGTTCACAATAATCCATACAGCCACTCACACATTCACTGGCTCTTATGCACAGTTATTTATATATGTCAACTATCACATGTACTGTGTTTTACATATGTACTTACTTTGACATGTAGCACTGAGATATCCATTCACTCACCAATACACTCATGCACACAGTCAACCGCCCATACAGATGTTTCCACATGCACTTTTGAACCCATACATCTAGTGAATCAACTGCTCACACATCTATGCACAGAGTCATACACCTCCCAGACACCCACACACACACTCAGTCTCCCATACAAATACTTGGGCAACTAATCAATAACCCATATAGTTAGTCATATAGCTAATGATCAACACATGCATCAGATTACAAAACAACAGACACAATGATGCACAATTTAAAACAGTTTAGTCACTAACCCATGCACTCAGTGAGACACATTTAATCACTCACTTATACAGTCAGTCATGCACCTACTAAATCCTTCATCCAGACACTTATACATCCACTCATTCTTCAATATGTAAGACATATTTTAACTTTACAGAAGCATACAGTCACTGGATGTTGTCATCAGTGATGTCATCAGTGATGTCATTTGAGATGTCATCAGTGATGTCATCAGTGATGTCACTGACCATGTCATGAATGATGTAATATGTGACATCATCAGCAGTGGATTGCAGGTGCGCGATATATAGTTAGTGCAACTAACTATATATGGAATTTCAATGGTTTTGTGTGAGTAAAATAAGGTTTTCTAAATGCTATTTCCTAACTATATATGGTCTATAACCTATGGTTTTTTCAGTGAATTTTCAAGGTTTTGTAAATGCTAATTCCTAACTATATATGGTCTATAACCTATGGTTTTTTCTGTGAATTTCATTGGTTTTTTAACAGCTAATATCTGTAGCTGTAAAATGTATTCTTCTTTAAATCCAAAAATATATTTTATATGTTTATGAATAATTTTTTTTTTAAATATTTTTTTTTCTTCGTTCCCGCTTCGCGAATCGGGAAGCTTCCCGTTAGCTGACCTTGATGCCGCGAAATAGACCGCGAGCCGGTAAACGTTTCTTTACCGCAAGTGCCGCGTTAGAAAACAACATCGTGACGCCTCCCGTCCGCATGACGTTCCACGTTGTCGCTTGATACGTCATATGACGTGCTACGTTAGCAAACTGGTACGCGAAGCGAGTGCCAAAGCGCAGGTTTCTGGAAGCAAACCGGGAGGCCCTGCAAAGCGCTTAACGTAAACACAGCAAGTCATGTGACTTGGTAATAACACTTTTCATTGGTTCATTTCACTTTTGGTTTCCTAATGATGTAAGACTAGGTCATATAATCTAAAATGAACACTTTTGATTGGTTGAGAACTCTTGTTTTTCCCAAATGATGAAAATCCCTCCTTCTTTCCTCACTCTGACTTTCATCATTGTGAGAGAAAGACCCTTTGTGATCACTGAGCAATGGCTTCTTTAGTAGCTTCAGCTGGTGCTTCCCCACCACCTCCACCACATCCAAGGAAGAGTGGACCACCTGCTCAAGTTGTAATTCAACAAGAAGAAGAAGAAGAGGAACAGGAGGACGAGCACGAAGAGAGGCAGTTTTTGCCTGAGCAGCCCAAGACGTCTCACCGGAAAGAAAACTTCATTTGGCAATTTTTTAAAATTCCCAAAGGTCAGAAAAAAGTAAATGCAAGATACGTAACTTGCCTTATATGTCAAGATAGACTGTCCAGAGGGACCGACAAAAAATACAGTTTCGGAAACTACACAATGCATCGCCATATGACTAGGTGGCATCCTAACAACTACAGTGCTGCACAGTTTCGGAACGACCTAGATAATCTCCCTATTATGGCCAGAAGATCTGTTGTACCGGAAGTAACGGGACCAGAGGGCAGGGAGATGGTGCCAAATATACAAATGAGATTTGGTGAAGTAAAACACACCTGCGTATTTTGCGATGGATTCATTTCCTACGGAGAAAGAAGCATCACTCTGATCAACAGAGCTATTGACTATCATATGCAAGTTTGTCCGAAACGCCCAAAATAATAAATACTTCTTTTTTTTGTTTTGTTGCTCCTGTTGAGCCCTTTACAATGAATCGTTTTCATTGCCCCCTCCAAGAAAAACCCAAAAAAATATAAAACTGTTCCGAAAAATTCAAAAACAGTAAAAAAATGTTCAGAAAAAAAAAAAAAAAGTTCTTTTCAGAACTACCTCCCCGTTATTAAAAAATTGGTACAATATTTGGAACTGTGCCAACCTCTATTTCTCTTAGTTCGCTTCCTAGTTCGCTCGCTGGTACGCGAACTGGAAGCGAACCAAAAACAGTAAGTATAAGGGAAGGAAACACACACTTATGTTAAAAGAAAGACAGCTATAGGGGAGTAAACTAGAGATACTATTACCCATAATCCACTACTGATGATGTCACATATTACATCATTCATGACATGCTCAGTGACATCATCAGCAGAGGATTGCGGGTTTTTTGGCAACATGCCTTATCCACGGTTTAATAACGCTGCCTTTTGCTTTATATAAGTTTTCAAATTGTATGAAATATATACCAATAGGTCTTTATGAACCTTTAGGTAGTGCTTTTGTTCATGAGGTCTGGTCGCTTCCATACACATACAGATGTTTCAAAGATGATCAAGAAGTTTATCTGAATGGAGAGGAATGCACTGAGACGCCAGATCATTCACTAATGTGTAGGCACATACAGTTACACGATTCATGCAACAAACACCGACCAAATATGGCTTGCGTGTTGCAAGGCACGCCAGTTCCTGCTATCATCCCCACGTTCAAGTTGTTGGAAAATGGTAGTTATTTGATGCTCAATAATGAAGATTGTTCTGAGTTAATTAAAAAGTATTCCTTTTATCGTAACAGTAAGTGAACGGGTTATTTGCTGCAGAAATGTTCTATTTCCTCCCACACATGAACATAGGGAGTTTTCAATCTGGCCACAAATAACAACCTTGGGACACGTTTCAACGGCATGACAAGAATAAGAGCTCTTTTGTCTCAGAGAGAGGTGGCCTTGAGTTCGGCCCGTGAAACTTTCGTACTTCACATAGCGAACACCCGTACACAGGTTTGCCTTTCAATTTCAGCAACATGTTTCCGACTATCTTTAACGCATCCTCCACAAAATCCCTGGCACACTTTTTTAAAGTTGTTACCAGTGGTCTCGTGACTTCATTTGAGAAAATCTTTGGAGTCATCCCTGCTCCCTTTCATTCCATTTTCTCCACTCTGGTTCGTGGATTGCATTTTTACTTGCATTACCAGCGGACGCTCTTGTGCTTTTTTACATTTTTAAATATGGATGTCCCTCCTATGCAACCTCCGACCCTGCAGCTGCTGACACTGTTCCGCAATCGCATGCTAGAATATTATGGCACAATGCCGTTGGCGATATTAAGCACGGCATATGGATTATCTTTTCGGTTCTCCTACTTCACCTGTGTCCAGCCTGTATTTCACTGCCTGACCTGTGATTTCGATTGGGCCATTGATTTGTGTCTCTGCGGACCGGTTTCTCCTGACGTCGACTTTAATCAGCTGATGACTCCTATCATTACTCACGAGTTGATTTGTCCTGGCGAAAGGATTATGGCTGTGGCATTGATGCATGGACTACTTGGTCCCTGGAATTTACTGGCGGCAGCACAGTCTTTCTTGGAACACAGCTTTCTTGAAAACCCACCGAGCTGTCCTCTGATGGTGATAGAGGATCCGGTGCTGGGAGAGCACGTATGTTCTTTTCCGCTTTTAAATTGGATGGCTGAACTGTTTTCGGATGAAGACGGTGACTTCCTATTGGAGGCTGTTGCAGCTTATTTTGCATACACAGTTATGTCATAGACCTTTTTCATGTTTGATATGCTGAGTACTAGCATTTCATTGACTTATTTGTCAAGTTTTTATTATTTACCTTGCCTATTGGCTTAAGACTCGATAAAGTACTTGGCTGTTTTATTTTTCTTTAGCATTGAATTTTCCTAGTTTTTAATGCTTTACCTTGCGGACCGTCCACATATAAACTTGCAATCTGCTCTCATGAGATGGCACTTCTATTATCTTATTCAGTTCCTTTCCGGATCATGAGGAGGTGTCATCTAGGTCCTGGATATCTTTACACCGTGTTAAGTTAGCATGGGCTCATTACCGGTTTAAACGCCATTTTTCCTTTTTTGCAACTTCTGCACACGACACTTAGTTGTTGCTTTAGCTTTCCACCTAGTAGTTCATCGTGGTTTACATGAGAATAATATGTTATTGGTCTACTATCTGCTTTACTTGTTAAACTATATCTGTACAGCGAGTGCTAAAGTTTCAAGAACAACACGATACAGAATTGTTATGAGGTCTGATCTCCACGACTTCATACTCATAACATAAGTGCAACTTCTGCCAATTCTGGGCATGAGGCGGGTTTTATATTGCTTTGCCGAACACACATACACAACAGTTGATGCGGTTCACATGAAGAGAGAGCTGGTGTATGCTGATGTGATTCCTTCAAATCTAAGACACTAAAGTATGGACACGCCCTAAACCAACACAAAGAGACCTTCTTAGCAAATAATATAATATGTGTATTAGGGAGGGTGAGATATAAGCAGCCGCGGGCCGTGGAGGGAGTTACAATGGGGCAGGGAGGCGGGGAGGGGGAGAAGCAGGGTGGAGCCCTCTCTACCTTGCCCCTCCCCCTCCCCGCCTCCCTGCCCCACCGTAACTCCCTCCACGGCCCGCGGCTGCTTATAAGTGTTGCTAACTCTTATTCATTTACAGCATGTTAACATACTGTCACCATTCGCTTTTTATGTACTAGTAACTATGCTGGTAATTTTGCTACTGATAATATGTGTACTTGTATTCTCCACCCTGCTTCTCCCCCTCCCCGCCTCCCTGCCTCACCGTAACTCCCTCCACGGCCCGCGCTGCTTATAAGTGTTGCTAACTCTTATTCATTTACAGCATGTTAACATACTATCACCATTCACTTTTTATGTACTAGTAACTATGCTGGTAATTTTGCTACTGATAATATGTGTACTTTTATTATCTAAGGTACTACGCCTGAGAAGACGGCATTAGTAAATAAACATTTCAAATACACATGTGTTCTTCTTAACTCCATGTTCTGGTTTCTAAGAAATATATAACGACCGACTGTTCATGAGTTCCACGTATCCTGAGGTACTATAAGTTCATATTCTGGATTGTCTAAACATTGAGAGTTTGTTATATCCAATGTGACACTGTACCTAGCTTGCTAAATAGTTTTTGATTACTAACGTGAGTTTTGGGACACCCTAATTCGCCGAGGTTCCAATCCTCTGTCCACAGTTCTGTGTGAGAACAGAAACCCTGCGACAGGGGCACCCCCGACCCTTGCTGGAGCTTCATCACACTTGCGATACAACTCCAGCAATGCGCCACCTTTACGGCACAGATACATCACGCATCTGTGCTGTTTTTGCCCCATGATGCGCCGCATTGTAAATGCAGCACACCATAGGTGACGGAACAGCGGCACAGAATGACTAACACATCCCTGGTGATGCGCCAGTCATCATAAATCTATCCCTATGCTTCTTATCTTGTTAGAGATGAACCGCCACATGTATCATAAAAGTTATTTGCATTTCCTAAATAGCGAACTTTAAGGAATAAATAGCGATTCTTTACCATTCCTAGTTTGCGATGAGCTATTTGCTAATTAGCCGAATGTAGCCCAATGAAGCCCAATGTAGCCCAATGTAGCCCAAAGATGGCCGCCAGACACACAAAAAAACAAATGTAGCCCAAATATCAGCCAGATGTAGCCCAACTATAGCCCAGTGACAGAATGACCAATCAGCTTCGCAAACCTCCGTTACGCGAAGCGGAGCGCTGTTACAGATATATATCTTTTTTTGAACGTTAATTTCTCAAAATCCACTGGAGCACATATATTGAGACCTAGCAAAGGCACATCGGGCTACCAGTCCCTAATATTTTGCCAAGTTTCGTGCAAATCCATTCAGCCGTTCAATTATTATTTTTATTATTTTTTTTTGCCCCGCGGGGCCCTTTTAAAACCTCCACATCAAACCTAGGGGGTCAGCGAGGATCTACTATGCCCCCTTATAGTTATTTCCCCCTTTGTTTTGACCTCCTCTTGTCTCTCGATCCTACCGAGAGACAAGATGGCGGCCGCTACGGACTGTTTGGAATGTTGACAGACGCCGGAGAACCAATCAGCTTCGCTTCACAAAGCTCCGTTGCGCGAAAAGTCCGCGAACCAGAGCGCTAACCGGTCCGCTGTTACAGATATATATCTTTTTTTAAACGTTAATTTCTCAAAATCCACTGGAGCACATATATTGAGACCTACAAAAGGCACATCGGGCTACCAGTCCCTACAATTTTGCCAAGTTTCGTGCAAATCCATTCAGCCGTTCGGGCTAAAAGTGAGGCCAACCGCCCTATGGAAAACTCAATGTTAAAAACACGTTTTGGGACCCCCCTTTTTTCTCGGCCCCCACTGGACGAACCCCCCCCAAATTTTCAAGGGCTGCTCAGAAACAAAATGTGCCATTTTCCTGAAAATTTCAGCCGATTCCGTCCACAAACGCCAAAGTTATTAGACATAGAATTTTCAAAAAACCCATAGAGAAAAAATCCTAACTATATATACCTACTGGCGACCGCCAGTAGGTAATATTACCTACTGGCGGTCGCCAGTAGGTATATATAGTTAGGATCGATTTCCATAGGGAAATCGCAACATTCTATTTGGAATAACTTTGGCGACGGTTGAGGAATCAGCCTGAATTTTTCAGCAACTTTGCCTCGCGGCGCTCCGCTCCTTCTCTGAAAATTTGGGGGGGATTCGTCAAGTGGGGGCCGAGATAAAAGGGGGTCCCAAAACGTATTTTCCCCATGTTAATTTCCATAGGGCGGTCGGTCGCACTTTTAGCTCGAACGGCTGAATGGATTTTCACCAAACTTGGCAAAATTGTAGGGACTGGTAGCCCGATGTGCCTTTGCTATGTCTCAAGATATGTGCTCCAGAGGATTTTGAGTAATTTAGGTTAAAAAAAATGTATATATCTGTAAGCGCGCCCCGGTGCGCGTACCGGGGAGCGCTCCGGGCGCGTCACGCGACCTGCGCACGGGAAGCTGATTGGCTCTCGGGTGTCTGTAAACATTCGAAACAGTCCGCAGCGGCCGCCATCTTGTGTCTCGGTAGGATCGAGACACAAGAGGTGGCGAAAAACAAAGGGGGAAATGACCAAAAGGGGGCAGGGTACACCCCCCCTGACCCCCTACATTTGATGTGGGGGCCATAAAAGGGTCCCTCGGGTAAAAAAAAAAAAAAAAAATCGATTTTCGCGGGGGAGCGCCCGGTACGCGCACCGGGGAGCGTACCGGGGAGCGTATTTGGTGAAAAATGGTGAAAATAATAGTGTAAAATAATCATTTTGAGTGATTACAGGTAGGGTAGCTCTGAAAAGAGTTTTTGGTTTCTGTGGCTGTACGTCCCACACACACCCACACGCACACAACCCCACACCCCCACACTCCCCACACACACCTCACACACGCACACCTCCACCCACACCCAAACACCCCACACACCGACACCTTACACATCCACACCCACGACCACACATCCCACACACCCAGACACACACACACACCTCACCCCCCCAACACACACACACGCACACACAGATACCTCACAGACACACCTCACACATCCCACACACCTCCCCGCCACACACACACGCACACCTCACAAACACATCCACTCATCCCACACATACACACACATCCTACACATACTCCCCACACCCACACACACCTCACACACCCACACTTCCACCTACACCGAAACACCCCACACACCCACACCCACACACACACCTTACACACCCACATCCCCACCCACACCCACATACCCCACACAGATATACACCTCATCCCCCCAGACACACACACACACGTACACACCTCACAGACACACCCCACACATCCCCCACACACACCTCCCCCACCCCCACACATGGGGAAAACTCAGTGAAACACTAAAATAATAATTTAAAGTGCTTAGAGGTAGGGTATTTCTGAATAGAGTTGTTGTGTTGTGTGGGTGATTTAAGTACCAACATGTAGGTACCAATGCAGAGTCTTACATTCAATGTACACCGTTTACTCTGTAGATAATTTGCATGTTGTTATAGAAGTTATTGTGGTATATGGAATCCATACCATAGTCTGTCAGGAAAACATAAAGAACATGGAGGCAGGAGATGAAAAAGAGATGTCAAATACACATTGGAGATAATATAGTGGGAGAAAGGAAGTATCTATGAGCAAAATTACTATGTAAAACAAAAAAGTTGCACAGTATACTATAAGTTTGACTTTACATTATAATCAATTTGGTAGTAGTTTAAGAATTACATATAAAAATGAATAATGTCTCAAACAATTTTAGAATTATTAAATATAAATGTATTTTTGAGATTCATTTTCAAAATTTGATAGAAAGTCTAACATTTGACTGTCCGAAATGTCCTCTTTTTGAGTGAACATAACTTCCAACATTTGACTGTCAGAAACGTCCTCATATTGAATTAACAAATCCACAGATTCTACACATTGTAGAAGTTCATGGTCCCGTGATTCATCCATGAATTCCAAGTCTTGGGTTCAATGATTTCCTCATTGTTCATCTCTAGGACAATTTCAAAGGAAACGTTCTGTTCTCCTTCCATTTTTGTGCTGAAATTTACATTAAAAAAAAAATCGGTAGAAATATGGCACTGTTGGGTTTAAGTTCAGACAGGTAGTTTTGATTTTTTAACAGTAAAGTTAACTTTGGGCAATGTATGGTAACAGGCAGGAAGTAGAAATATAAAAAAGTGAGTGTGAAGAAACGTAAGTAAATTCATAATTATAGCAGAGAAGCCTAAGTCAATCCATAAATATAACAGAGGAGCCTATCTCTATCTATAACTATAGCAGAGGGACAGTAAATAACTATCAGAAAACGTTTTAAAAAAATAACTTAAAGTGCCCCTTACAAATTATCAACTTACTTTACAGAGAGGTGAAGAAGACAAAATGCGAAAATCCTTTCAAGGATGTACCTCAGGTAGTTGTAGTCAAAATGGCCGTGTTTCCCTCTCATTTTTCATTTATATTCATGTACATAACCAATCAAATGTCAGGGAAAAAAAATAGAAAATGAAAGTAACATTTTAATTGGTTGTCAATTCTAACACTTCAGATGTGTTTTTGTGAAGTAATTTACCTCAGGGTATTTAGAGAGGTCTACAGGCTAAATGGCTCAATGGAATTCCATCGAATTTGGGAAAATGGTAGGGATTGGTATGTAGTATGAGCTATTCTATATTTGGTGAAAGTGTCTCCAGTGGTTTTTATGTAAATTAACTTTTAAAAATCTTTAGAGCGCTTCCCGGTGCGCGCCCCGGTACGCGTACCGGCAGCGCTACGGCAGTCCTCCATTTTGTTTTCGGTAGATTTAAGACAGAAAATGGAGGACAAACAACGTTGGGAATGGGTATAAGGGGGCATCGTAGGCACTGCTTGACCCTCTAGGTTTTCTGAGGGGGTCTTAGGAGGCTGAAATAGGCAAACAAACAAAAAAAATTTTTTATTTTTTGCGGGGGGAGCGCCCGGTACGCGCACCGGGAAGCGTACCGGGGAGCGTACTTTGGTGAAAAATAGTGAAAAAAGTTAGAAAAAGATAATCATTTGGAGTGATCAGAGATAGGGTAGCCCTGAAAAGGGCTTTTGGGTTCTGTGGCTGATTTAGGTACCTACAAGTAGGTACCAATGCACAGTCTTAAATTCAGGAGGAATATTCTATTCCCCTCATCAGAAAAGTGCACACCATCTCCCCTGTAGATATCTTGCATGTTGTAACGCAAGTTATTATTGTATATTGAACCCATTCCATAGTCTCTCATGTAAGCAGAAACATATTTATTCACATGTTTCCGTGCTTTCTCAAATTGTGGACAAAATTGATTGGAGCACTTCCATTTCTGCCTTTGGCATATATTGGAATATACCAAGGCAGTTTGAGGAAAAAGTGCCATCAATTGATCAAAGGTGTCCTTTATAAGCATTTCCAGACCTACCCCAGTCAAAGTGCCCAAGTCATTTCCTCCACAGTGCACAATTAACAGGTCAGGGTGTGGCAAATGCAAAAAGGTTTTCACCAATGGTATCAATTGGTGACATTTCAATCCTCTGTGGCCAATCCATTTAATCTTCACATTTGGTAAGTCAAGGTTGTGGAAATTTCTGGTAGCTGCATACCTTTGAGCCCAGTGGATATAGCTATGTCCAATAATCCAGACAGAATACATGGTGAGAGGAGATTCTGATGCAGTCAGATGAAGTGTGGAAAAGAAATGGCAGTTGGAACAATAGGAGTTTGCAAAAAAAAAAACCTGTGGAGTTTCAGTGCTATTGAATCACAAGCAATGATTGGTAGAATGAGATAGTTGAAAACTGAAAGTTAGGGTGCATGGTTGTGTTCTGTGTAAGAAGTAATTTGAATGGTTAAAAAAAAGTCATTTAAAGAAACATTGCACCAGATAAGCTGGTGTATTCGCAGGTCAAACATCCTTGCTGAGGTGATTTGCAACATTGTAAAATAAACTTTTAACCCTGGGAGCTCAGTGAGGAGGGAGTTGCTATGGTAACAGGTAGAAAGGGCTGAGGGGGGGAAGGGTGTTGGTTTGAAAATAGAGAGGGAAGAGATTTGATTGGTTAACAAAAAGGGATATCTGTGTAGAATTAGAGGTTTTCTGTGCCTTTATGGTTTGCAGTGTCTGGAGAACATATATTTTGCTCTGCTAAAGAAATATTGGTGTGTGTATCTGACACGGTTCTGAATCTCCTAAAATATTTGTAAAGGTGAGTTATGATTCATTTAATATACATAGAGACTTGTATACTCTATGGAGAAGATTTGAAAGGAAATTGTGGTCTTTACATGTTGCTTTGTGTCATGCTTTTTGATAATGCTTGGTAAAACGTTTTTACTGCATAGAGTAATTGTATTTTGTAAAATTGTGAATTTTTAGACGTGACATGGAATGCTTCTACGTAGGACCTGTGCTGTGTTTTGTAAATGTGATGTAAAAAACGATTTTGGGGGAAAAAATAGTTTTTACATTTTTTAAAAGGAATAAAGAATGTGTGCATGTTTAATAGAAATACATTTGACTCTTTACAATGATGTTATCTGTGTTAACTCAGTGTAGGAAGCATATTGAGTTTGTTTGCATAGAGGAATTGTATTTTGTAAAATTGTGAAGCTTCATGTGCAAGATTTTGCCTCAGTATTATCCCTGCTGTGAGGCAGATGGTTGTAAATATGATCTGTGCTGTGTTTCCTAAATGTGATGTCAAAAACGATTTTGGGGAAAATAAATGGATTTTACATATTTGAGTATAATGTGGCGCAAAGGTTTAAAAAATGACGCATACATGCGTCACTTTTTAAATATGGGGAAAAAAGGTACATGTTTGGGCTTTCCTGGGGAGCCTAGGTGGTGAGGATTGTATCTAAGTGTGCAGTGGACTAGGCTTCATGAAGCATAACAATAGTTTTTACATTTTTTAAAAGGAATAAAGAATGTGTGCATGTTTAATAGAAATACATTTGACTCTTTACAATGATGTTAGCTGTGTTAACTTAGTGTAGGAAGCATATTGAGTTTGTTTGCATAGAGGAATTGTATTTTGTAAAATTGTGAAGCTTCATGTGCAAGATTTTGCCTCAGTCTTATCCCTGCTGTAAAGCAGATGGTTGTAAATATGATCTGTGCTGTGTTTCCTAAATGTGATGTCAAAAACGATTTTGGAGAAAATAAATGGATTTTACATTTTTGAGTATAATGTGGCGCAAAGGTTTAAAAAATGACGCATACATGCGTCACTTTTTAAATATGGGGAAAAAAGGTACATGTTTGGGCTTTCCTGGGGAGCCTAGGTGGTGAGGATTGTATCGAAGTGTGCAGTGGACTAGGCTTCATGAAGCATATCCCTGTCTGCATTCTTAGACACAGGTGTCAATTTGACTCTTTACAATGATGTTAGCTGTGTTTTAAAACAGTGTAGGAAGCATATTGAGTTTGTTTGCATAGAGGAATTGTATTTTGTAAAATTGTGAAGCTTCATGTGAAAGCGTTAATTGTATTTTGTAAAATTGTGAATTTTTAGTCGTGACATGGAATGCTTCTACATAGGACCTGTGCTGTGTTTTGTAAATGTGATGTAAAAAACGATTTTGGGGAAAATAAATAGTTTTTACATTTTTTTAAAGGAATAAAGAATGTGTGCATGTTTAATAGAAATACATTTGACTCTTTACAATGATGTTACCTGTGTTAACTCAGTGTAGGAAGCATATTGAGTTTGTTTGCATAGAGGAATTGTATTTTGTAAAATTGTGAAGCTTCATGTGCAAGATTTTGCCTCAGTCTTATCCCTGATGTGAGGCAGATGGTTGTAAATATGATCTGTGCTGTGTTTCCTAAATGTGATGTCAAAAACGATTTTGGGGAAAATAAATGGATTTTACATTTTTGAGTATAATGTGGCACAAAGGTTTAAAAAACGACGCATACATGCGTCACTTTTTAAATATGGGGAAAACAGGTACATGTGTGGGCTTTCCTGGTAAGCCTAGGTGGTTAGGATTGTATCTAAGTGTGCAGTGGACTAGGCTTCATGAAGCATATCCCTGTCTGTATTCTTAGACATAGGTGTCAATTTGACTCTTAACAATGATGTTAGCTGTGTTTTAAAACAGTGTAGGAAGCATATTGAGTTTGTTTGCATAGAGGAATTGTATTTTGTAAAATTGTGAAGCTCCATGAGAAAGCGTTTGCCTCACTCTTATTCCTGTTGTGAGGCAGGTGCAAGATTTTGCCTCAGTATTATCCCTGCTGTGAGGCAGATGATCGTAAATAGGATCTGTGCTGTGTTTCCTAAATGTAATGTCAAAAACGATTTTGGGGAAAATAAATGGTTTTTACATTTTTGAGTATAATGTGGCACAGAGGTTTAAAAAGTGACGCATCTACCTACATGCGTCACTTTTTAAATATGGGGCAAAAAAGGTACTTGTTTGAGCTTTCCTGGGGAGCATAGGTGTTGAGGCTTGTGTCTAAGAGTGCAGTGGATTAGGCTTCATGAAGCCTATCTCTGCTGCATTCTTAGACACAGGTGTTTTGAGGCAAAATCTTGCACTTGTCTCACAACAGGAATAAGACTGAGGCAAACGCTTTCTCATGGAGCTTCACAATTTTACAAAATACAATTCCTCTATGTAAACAAACTCAATATGCTTCCTACACGGATTTAAAACACAGGTAACATCATTGTAAAGAGTCAAATTGACACCTATGTCTAAGAATGCAGACAGGGATATGCTTCATGAAGCCTAGTCCACTGCACACTTAGATACAATCCTCACCATCTAGGCTCCCCAGGAAAGCCCAAACATGTACCTTTTTTTCCCATATTTAAAAAGTGACGCATGTATGCGTCATTTTTTAAACCTTTGCGCCACATTATACTCAAAAATGTAAAATCCATTTATTTTCCCCAAAATCGTTTTTGACATCAAATTTAGGAAACACAGCACAGATCATATTTACAATCATCTGCCTCACAACAGGGATAAGACTGAGGCAAAATCTTGCACCTGCCTCACAACAGGAATAAGACTGAGGCAAACGCTTTCACATGGAGCTTCACAATTTTACAAAATACAATTCCTCTATGCAAACAAACTCAATATGCTTCCTACACTGATTTAAAACACAGCTAACATCACTGTAAAGAGTCAAATTGACACCTGCGTCTAAGAATGCAGACAGGTATATGCTTCATGAAGCCTAGTCCACTGCACTCTTAGACACAAGCTTCACCAACTACGCTCCCCAGGAAAACCCAAACAAGTACCTTTTTGCTCCATATTTAAAAATTGATGCATGTAGGTAGATGCGTCACTTTTTAAACCTCTGCGCCACATTATAATCAAAAATGTAAAAAACAATCATTTTCTCCAAAATCGTTTTTGACATCACATTTAGGAAACACAGCACAGATCCTATTTACAATCATCTGCCTCACAGCAGGGATAAGACTGAGGCAAAATCTTGCACCTGCCTCACAACAGGAATAAGACTGAGGCAAACGCTTTCTCATGGAGCTTCACAATTTTATAAAATACAATTCTATATAACTATATAACTCAATATTTTCTTGGGAAGCATAGGTGGTGAAGCCTGTGTATAAGAGTGCAGTGGAGTTAGACATAGGTCTGATCTTCTTTGTAGTTGTGGACAGAGCTGTCTTCCACTATATTTTTCAATACAGGCCTCACCTTTTGTGCACCACTGGAGAATCCTCACCTGATCTGAAACCCTGTATTGATCGTTTGCTTTTTGTCATTGCTTTGTTGTTTGGTAATAGTGGTCTATAATGTGCTACTGTTTTTCTTTAACACAGATTGAAATCGTTATTTGAAGAAAAAGCAAAGATGCCCACAAAGGAAAGGACAAAGAAACAACGTAAACGGGAAAAATCAAAAACAGCAACGGAATTACAGCATTCTTCCACAACAGATACTTCAAAAAACAGGAACAAAGCTCCTGGTAAGACAACTAAGTCTTTTTTACGCAACATATGTACATCCAGAAAAAATGATGGACACCATGTAGAAAAAGAAAATGAGAGAGTAAAATTGAAAAGGAAGGAGAGAACTTCAAAGAATCCTAAAACTGGAGCAGGAGAGAATAATATGTATAGGAATAGAAGGCAGAATCAGTTTAGAGACCTTCGTAGACGAATGTTTCGCAATAGAGTGGTTTTAAATTTGTTAAAAAATATTAAAAAAGGTAAACAGAGAGCTGCTTTTTATAAGAAAAAGAAAAGTGTAGAGAAGATTGTTGATCAGGCTTTTGAAGTTAAGAAAAAATTATTTATTTTAATAATCAATAGAATTAGGACACTTAACAAGACAATTGATGTTTTCAAATCAAACAGTAGATGGAAAAGAGTAATTAATCGGACTAATTTTTGTAAAGTTTTTTCTGGAGAATGGATGCACAGTTCAAGTTGTGAGCCATTTTTTAATGAGGAGAGTTACTTCCAGGAGAATGATTTAGTGCATGCAGTTGACACCAGTGGTCGAGCGTATGAAGTGAAAGACAGTTGTCCGATTGAAAAAGAGAAACTTGTGCCTAGAGAACCAGAAGAGGTGTTATCTGATGGAGTTTAAGGGAGACGTACTAAGGGTCCAGTGTACACTTGGAAGTGTTAGTCGTATTTGTAGTGTGCGACAGGAATCAATTGATTTGTTTTGTAATTTCTTACGTACATATAGTAAAAAAAGTATAAAGCAGAAAGTGAAGTTGTTGCAAGACTTAGATCCTTGCAGAGTGAGAGGAATCACAGGTTTGCAAGGCCATTCACTGGCTTGTCTTTCTAGAAAAGTCTGTCGGAGTGTTTTTCATCATTTTAGGATGTTAGCAGTGCATCATACCAAAATGAGGAAATTAGTGAGAATGTTGTATTATGCAAAAAGTCCAGCACTTAAGCTTAAACAATTAAACAGTGCTCTTTTGCATGGAACAGAATTAGATGTGAAGAAGATTTGTGAAGAAATTGAGATTTGTTATTTTCGTGAGCAAGAGGACAGTGTAGAAATTGAGACAGCAATTCAAGGTAATGTGGAAGACAATGTACAGATTTTAAATACAGAAAAGTTTGAGAAGGAAATTACCAGGTTTAAGGTGAAATCAAGTGAAAGGCCGAATTTTACTTGTGTGTGTCGTCGACGGACTCATTATAAGATTCAGACTAGGTTAGTTGATTTATATGCAAAAAGTGAAAAGATGGATAATTATGAGTGGAAAGATTTAGCAACTTATTTGTGGGTGGAGAATTCATTTGATTTAAGTTCTGATCAGCGTATTTGTAAATATTGTTATGACAAATTAAATCAAAACAGAATGCCTGCTAGAGCTGTTCATAATAATCTGGAGTTGATAGACATTCCCCGTGAATTGATGGATTTAAATACATATGAGTCTATTTTGATTCAATGTGTCCATCCTTTTCAGGCAATTGTTCGCATGGAGCCTAAGATAGGGAACTTGCCTCCTACAGATTTGCAGAGAGGATTAAAGGGAAGAGTTGTTTATTTGCCCCTAGATTTGAAAAAAAATATTGATACAATTGGTATAGAAAAAGTAGAAGAGGAACCTTTAGTTATTCTAGTTAATGGGGTTCCAACAAAGAGTAAAACAATCTGGCAAGATTTAGTGGATGTTAGGAAAGTCAAAAAGGCAACGTTGTATTTAGTCAAAAACAATGAGTACTACAAAGATGTATGTGTTGCAGCAGAGGAAACAGCTACAGATGAAGACAGTGATTGTTCAGGCGGCCAAATTGAAAAAGTTGATGTGTCTAGAAGTGAAGAAATATATGAACATTATACTGTTCATCCTTTGCATTCCAAAGAAGTAATGGGGAATGCAATTGAATTGTTTCAAATCAAAACAGCAAAAGGAAGTCCCATTAGTGTATGGGAAGAAAGTTTGGAAGCTCGTTGTTTTCCACAGCTATTTCCAACAGGTCGAGGTGGACGATATGACGATCGACCACTTCAAATTCCTGCATCTGAATATCGAACTGTAAGATGATATGCTGAAGATGGAAGGTTTCGTCAATGCATTCCCTATTTGTTTCATCTACTGTATGAAAGTGACTTGTCTGGGCTTTCTTATGCAGTAAACCATATTCTGAAAAGTGGAGCACATCTACAAAATGTTTCGGCGAGGGACTTTATGGAGAAAGTGAATCTGCAAGATAATGTTTTAGAATCTCATCTAATCAATCTCATGGCATATCAGTGTGGTACAAATGAGTATTGGTACCGTCGCCATGGGGAATTGAAATGTATGCTAAGAAACTTAGGAACTCCTACATGGTTCCTCACTCTTAGCTGTGCCGAGTATGCATGGGAGGACTTACTTCAATTTCTACGAGAGGCCAATGCTAATATACAAAATATAGAATTCAAAACACCTGGAGAACTGTGTTCTTTGGATCCAGTGAATGTATGCAGATATTTTAATCATAGATTTGAAGCTATGATGTCTTTTATTACCAACAAAAAAAATCCTCCCCTTGGAGAGGTTTTGGATTTCTTTTGGAGAAAGGAGTATCAAGCGAGAGGTGCTCCTCACATACATATGTTGTTGTGGATTAACGATGCACCCAAATTTGGAACAGATTCGGATGAGACAGTGATGAGTTTCATTGAAGAGTATTCAACATGTGCTGGTCCGAAAACTACGGAAGAAAACAGTTTAAGGCAACAAGTTTTACGCTTTCAATCCCATCGTTGTGGAAAGTACTGTCGTCGAAAATTCAGAAACAAGGACAAGTTCGACACAAAATGTCGTTTCAGCTTTCCACGACCAGTGAGTTCTAAAGGAAGAGTAAATAATTTGATGTCTTCTCTGCGACATACTGTGACGAGGAAATCACCCAAAAATACATACAATTTAAAAAGAGACGAAGAGTCCAAGTACATCAACGACTACAACCCAGTGATTTTGTCCATGTGGAATGCTAACATGGATATTCAATTTGTTGCTGACAACTCTATTGCTGTGGCTCGATATGTGACGTCTTACATCACAAAAAAAGAAAAGACAGAACTAAAGGAAATGTGGGAGGACATTTCACATGAAAAGAGTCTAAGCAAGAAATTATACAGTTACAGTCTGAAGATGTTGTCGCATCGAGAAATTGGAGCGTATGAATGTTCTGATCGATTGTCGTCAGCAAGTCTCTATGCCAAATCTAGAACCATCATTTGGGTGAGTCTAGGTCTTGCTGCAACACGAAATCGAGTTTTGAAATCTGTACAAGAGATAGAGTATTTGGCGGAGAAAGAACCAGAAAGTACAGATATTTTGAAGACAAACATGTTGGATACATACTATCCAAATAGAAGTCATCACCTTGAGAACGCTTGTCTCTATGAAGTTCTGCAGAGATATATTTATAAGAGGAACATCAGAGAAGATATCAATAATGGAATATATGGAGTCATTGGATGTGAAGGATGTCTAGTGAAACAGAAAAAAGGTCATTTGATTAATCATCGCAAATTGAGTTGTGATAATCCAGATAAAAAAGAATTTTATTATTTGGCTCTTTTGCAACTGTTTAAACCATGGCGTGAAGAAGAGGAACTTCTTGGAGATTTTCTCTGTTATGAAGACTCCTTTAATGCAACGAAGGATACCATAGAATGTCCTGTTTTTCCAAATTATCTGCAAATGTTGAATGAAGAAATAGAGCAAGAAGCCACAATTGCTGCAGAGATTGCGAGAGATAGTTCTCAAGGCAGTCAGAGTTCTGCTTCATTGAGTCAGGATCCACTAGGAGGACCAATTATCCAAAATGAAGCTGCTACTGCCATGGATGAGGTGGAAAGAGCTATGGAACAAGGTCAAGATGATGAAGTTAACTTAGAAGATTTGGTGAAACAACTAAACCTTGAGCAGAAATAGAAATATGACGAAGTCACAGAACAGATTGAACATGGATTCAGTCATGAGAAAAAAAGAGTGCTCATGTACATCATTTAAGCCTGTCCAACTGTACGTGAGTGGAGAAGCAAGAACTGGAAAAAGTTTTCTGATTAAAGCCATTGCAACTTATCTGCAGAAAAGGACTGAATCACCGCTGTCTTGTGTTGTTACTGCTCCAACTGGGCTGGCAGCACATAACATTAAAGGGATTACTTTACATCGTTTACTGATGCTGCCAGTGGAGCATGATAACAAATTGGAGTATCACAAGCTATCAGGAGATGCGTGTTCCGAAGTTTCGAAAGTCTTGAAGAAAATGAAACTTCTTATCATTGATGAAGTAAGCATGGTGTCAAATATCATGCTTGCTTTTGTGCATTTGAGAATGCAAGAAATTCTTAGAACAGACTACGATGTCTTATTTGGTGGAAAACATATTATTGTTTTTGGAGATCTTCTGCAGTTGACTCCAGTGAAAGGACAACCTGTGTTCAAAATGCTCACACATGAAGATACCAGGAAGTGCTTAGGGAGCATTGGAAACGTTAATATATGGTTAAACTTTAAATATGCAGAACTGCTTCAAAATATGCGGCAGGCAAATGATGAAGATTATAAAAATATTCTACAAGATGTAAGGATCGGAAAAGTAAGTCAGCAAGGGAAAGAAGCTTTACATGCACGATTAATTTCAAATTTGTACCCAAATGAAAACATTCTTCCAGAGAACATATTTAAGAAAATTAACGAGAAGAAATCTGGCATATGTTTGTTGCCAACTCTGAAAGAATGTTCCATGTTCAACAACAAAATGTTACAGTTAGAAAATGAAGAGATAGTGAAACTGGAAGCTATTGATAAAATAGAGCATATGGGAGCAACAATTATTTTGTCTGAAAATTTGAAATCAAAATTGGTTTCATTAGAGAAGACTATATCTAAAACTGCTGGTTTTTAAAAGACTCTGAATGTGTGTTTGAATTGTCGTGTCATTTTAAGAAGGAATTTAAATGTTGAAAGACGTCTAGTAAATGGAGCAATGGGTTATGTTGTTGGTTTTGTGAATTACAAAAATAGAGATGGAATTGAAATTTTAAAAATTAAATTTGATGACATTGATGAAATAGAACAAATTTGTCGTTGTTCAGCTAGATTTTTGCTCGTGAAAGACTTATATGTTCGCCGAAAACAGTTTCCTATTTGTTTGGCATATGCAGTGACAATTCATAAGTCTCAAGGTTTAAGTGTAGATAGCGCTTTGGTGAACATTGGAAGTTCTGTGTTTAAAGAGGGTATGGCATATGTTGCATTATCACGAGTCAGAACTTTATCAGGATTGTACTTGATTGAGTGTGATGAAACAAAGATTTGTGCAGATTTAGATTGTGTAAAAGAATACACTAGGTAATTGCAGTGAGGTATGAGCAAAAAGGCATAAAGTAGATAAAAGTGTAATTGTAAAGAGAAACAAAAAGGATTCTGTTGAAGATGTTGTTGGATTTCAGTTTGAAAACAGTTCTGGTGTCAACTGCTATGCTAATGTAGTAGTTAATGTTGTTTTTTTCTTCAAAATTTACAAAGACAGATTGTTGAAAATCGGGAATAAACATTGTGCTGTTTATTGAATTCTGTGTTAGACAAATGTAGTAGTGATAGAGCAAAAATAGAAAGTGTTTCAGAAATTAGAAATCTTCTAGATATATGTTCAGGTCAAAATCAATTTTCACAGAATATTCAGCAGGATTGTCAGGAATTTTTAATATATATGTTTGATGTATTACAAGATGAAGGAGTAGATATAAAAAATCTATTTGGCCTTTCTTATCAATGGCAACATGACTGTGATAACTGTGCTTCATCAAGTACTACTAGAATAGACTCTGAAAGATGTATATATTTAACTTTACCAGACTGCAAATCAGTGTCTTTCAATAATCTAGTTAAAGCAGCGGATCACAATATGGTGTGTACCCAATGTAAGTCTGCAATGCTGTCCACATTATTTCTACAAAATTATGGTCACTATGTTATTTTAATGTTCCAACGATGTAGACCTGATGGAACTAAATTGACAACTTCTATTAAACATTTTGTGGCTTCTCAGTTATCGATATCAGGAAGAACCTTTGCAACTGTAGCTATTATTTTTCATGATGGTCCTTCTACAACATCAGGGCATTACACATGCTATTTAAAAACTTCTAAAGGTTGGACCCAATGTAACGACAATCATTTGACTTTCAAACAACGTTTGCCTTTTGGCTTTATAAATTCATATCTAGTGTTTTTACAGCCAAAATTCAGGTAAAGGTAATTGTCCTATGAAGACGGGAGGAGTACTCATATATACTCATACATCTGACACTATTTGGCCAAATGGAAAGGTGCAAGAATGAGTAAAGAGTCATGACTGGAAAAAAGGAGTATTTTAAAATTTTGAAAATATTTCAGATGTTCTTGGAGCTTTTCTTGTAGAAAGTCGATGAAATGGATTTCTAAGTGAACAGCAAAATACTATGCAACGAAAAAAGGACCTCCATAATATACTATTTGGCCTCAAGGAAAAGTAAGTCAATCAAAGATTAGCGTACATTTGTCATTTGTCAGTATGTAAGGTTTTTTTTAAAACACAATCTTTTAGATTGTGTTTTTTTTTCCCGCTGTCATATGATGAGTAATTTGAACTCACTACTTTAAGTGAAATTCAATATATTCTGAGAACAGCAAAAATAAACTATGTAACATGTTGTAGAAGTTATTCTATACTTTGGATTGTGTAAATTAAATTGTATTCCCATTCTCTGACACTTTCTTTCCTTTTTTCATCTTCTTTCAGCTCTTTTTACTCACTTATAATGTCTTTCTCTCACTCTCTGTAACCCCCGTTCCCTTACTCCACTTCTTTGACAACCCCTCATTTTCATTTCAACTGTATGTATCCCGTCTCTCCCTTGCATAACCTTTCAGCTTTCCGTCTTTCTGCTTTTCTTCTCTTTTCCGTATTTTCCTCCTTTGCTCTTAGAGTAATTCCTGTTTACTCACTCAGCAGTATTATTGCACTCTATCACTATAAATCACCCACTCTCCTTAGCTTATCTTTGTTTGCTCTTTACTTTTGACATCTTCTCTCTGTTTTTCGTTCACTACTTCTATGTCCTCAGTGCCTCACTCTACTTGTGTTATTTTCACTTGTGTTTATCTACCTTCTATCACTTCTTTTACAACAACTTCACTGCTCCTCTCTCATCGTTCTTCATCCCATTTCTTTTACTCTGGTTCCGTTACTATCCATCATTTCCTTTCTTTCAATGTCCTTCTCTTTACTTTCATCACCAAATTATTTTCTCTCAGTACCACTGTTTTAGTCGTCTTCTCCTCTCTTTCCTTTTTTTTGCAGACTTACTTTTTTTCTTTTCTCACTCATTGTACTCCACCTCACTCAGTTTTTCTCTTAGTGTGTCTACGTTATAACTTCCTCAGTCCATTTCCTTCAATTGTTGTATATTATTCTGTCTCCCTTCATCCTTTCACTGTATGACTGTTCTCTTACTCTCAGTTATCTTCTATTCCTCATTCTTCTAAATGCATCCTTAATTAGACTGTTTTCTGTCTCAGTCATTATCTTTTTACTTACTTCGGTTTCCTGATTTAGTTTTGCTAGCTCACATTGTTTTAGTACTTTCTTACCTTCAGTTCATTTCTCTGTACTTCTCTCTCTTTTTCTTAGTGAATCTATATGCCTTACTCTTTGTAATTTGCTCTCCTTCTATTTCTTTTTCCCTCTTTTTGTCCTTCTACCTTAGTTTATTTCCCTTTCTGTGTTCTTCACTCTCACTTTATTTCTAAATAGAGTGTTATGATGTTTTTAGCTCTTCATTTGTATCTTTTAATTTAAAATACATATTTTACTAATTATAACTTATTTTTTCTTCTCTCTTTCACAGATACCAACTGTAGTAAAAAAAATTAAAGTTACATTTATTATATGGTAAGTATGACTAAAAAAATGTAGTTTGTTATCACTCTTTGCTTTAAGGTCACTAACATTTTCTCAATCTACCTCACTCCTGTGTTTTTACTCTGCTTCTTTCACTTATTCTTATTCTCCATGTTTACTCCCCTTTCCATATTTACCCTCTCATATTCAACTTCTTTTGATCCCTATTCTTTACTTCACTTACCCTCTGTTCCCTTCCTTTGCTTCTTCACTCATTCTCTTTTTCTTAATTATTTACCTTACTCCTACACATATAGCTCATCCCCCTCCCAACACATGCACACACCTGTAACATACACCCACACACACACCACACACACACACCTCATACACACAAAAAACCTCCCACACACACTCTTCAAAAACACACACACATTCCATACACACACATACATCGAACACATATACACCCCACACTCATACACTTTTCATACATATTTCACACACCCTCATTTCTACCCACACCAAAACAGTCCACACAACCACACCCACAGACACACCTTACACACCCAAACTCCTACCTACACCCACTGACTCCCTGTAAGTCACACACATTGCATTACTTAACTTTTTTTGCTGTTTTACTCAAGCCCATTCAGGTACGGTTTCCTTTACTCTCTATGTCCACTCTCTATGTCACTCACCATGTGTTATCCTAATTCAATATTTCTCCCTCTTTCACCCCTCTTTACTTATACTATGGGTAGCGCACCGGGGAGCGTAACAAGGGGAAAACCAAGAGAAACAGTAAAATAATATTTTAGAGTGCTTTGAGGTAGGGTAGCTGTTGTGTGGGTGATTTACTTACTGCACTCCTTCCACTCCTTTTCTCAGTCCCTCTGTTCTCACAGTTCCTCACTCCCGTTCACTCAGTCCGTCTCTCTTACTCTAATTGTCTCTGTCTCTTCATTCTTTCACTACTTGTTCATTATGTTTTCTCCCTGAAGTTCAAGCACACTACGTTTTTTACATTTCTTTGCTGCTTCAATTCTTCCCTTTCTGTTACTTCTTCTTTTCTTCTTTCAGTTTTTTCTCTCTGTCAATCCACATGTTTTAACTTTAGTCCATTTTATCCATCTTATTTCATCCCTCTTTAGTTATGGACACTACTTTTTTCTCTCTCTCCCTCACCCGTGTTAGTTAAATCTGGTTCCGTTATTACCTTTTACTTGTACATCATTTTTGCACTTTCCTTTTACTCTTTACAGCCACTCACATTCTTCATGTGCCTCTGCTTTAGTATTATTCTTCTCTCTTTCTTTGTTTCACAGCCTTATATTTTTTTCATTTTTTCTCTTACACTTTCTTATATCTTTTACACTGTTTTACTATGTATTATACAGTACCTCTGTGTTGCTCTCTCTTGCTGTCTGTCTCTTAACATTACTCTCTCTTTCTCTTATGCTCTCCTTCTCTTGTTTTTTTTTCTCGTTTTTTTTATTGCGCTAACGGGGCGCTCTCCGGTGCGCGCACCGGGGAAGCGCACCTATGAGAAAAATGAAGTCAAGAGTGCTAAAAATTGTAGTAATTTTTTAGAAATGGGAGGTAGTTCTGAAAAGAACTTTTTTTTTAATGTTTTTGTTGTTTTATATATATTTTTTTTTTTCTGAACATTTTTTATTTTTTGAACAATTTTATGTTTTTTTGGGGGAACAACGAAAAACAGGCATTAGAAAGGGCTCAACAGGAGCAAAAAAAAAAATTTACTTCTTGGGGCGTTTTGAGCACTTGTGGTTTTCAAACGCTCTATTAATTAAAATGATACTCATATTCCCATATGAAATTAGTTCACCACAATAAATGCACACTAGCTTCATGTGCACAAAATTCTGTTGAATGTTTGGGACCGTCTCCCTCGCCTCTGGTCCCGATACAGTTACCTGTGACGATGTACTGGCGACAGGAGTTGGTAGGTTATCTTGGAGGTGACGCAGCTCAGCAGCGCTGTAATTGTTTGGATGCCACCTCTGCATGTGGCGGTGCATAGTATAGTTACCAAAACTATACTTTTTGTTTGTACCTCTAGACAAAACATCTTTACAAATGAGGCATGTCACATATCGGGCATTGACCTTTTTTTGGTCTCGAGGAAAAGAAAAAAATTGCCATATAAAATGGTCTTTGTGGTGTGATTTGCGGGGCTGTTCAGGCAAGAACTGCCTCCGCTCTACGTCCTCTTCCTCTTCTTCTTCCTCTTCCTCTGGGTTTGGAAGGAACTGCGCAGGTGGTCCTTCCTTCCTAGGTGGTTGTGGTGGGGGTGGGGGTCCACCAGCTGCAGCTACTACAGATGCCATTATTTCAACAAGGAGAAACAGGTCTTCCTCTCACAAAGATGAAAGTCAGAGTGAGGAAAAAGGAGGGGTTTTCATCATTTGGGAAAAAAAATAGTTCTAAACCAATGAAAAGTGTTATTTACAGGTCACATGACCTATCACGCTTACGTTACGCGTCCCTCCGCGCCCGGAGCGCTTCCGGGGTGCTGCGCTTTGCGCCTCGTTCGCGCTCCGGAGCACTTCCGAGTGCGCGAACGCGGCGCGTCATAAGACGCATTACGTGGCAACGCGATACGTCGCGCTTACGCGACGCGTCACGATGTTGTTCTCGAACGCGGCAGTTGTGCAAACGGGACGTTTCCCGGTGCGCGGACCGGGTCGCGGCATAAAATTGAGCTAACGGGAAGCTACCCGGTGCGCGAACCGGTAGCGAAACTAAAAAAAAAAAGAAAAAAAATATATATATATATATATATATATATATATATATATATACACATAAAAAAATTATATTAAATACATATAAAATATATTTTTCCTTTAAAAAAAAGAATACATTTAACAGCTTTTAATATTTGCTATTAAAAAACCATTGAAATTCACTGAAAAAACCATAGGTTATAGACCATATATAGTTAGGAATTAGCATTTACAAAACCTTGAAAATTCACTGAAAAAAACATAGGTTATAGACCATATATAGTTAGGAATTAGCATTTTTAAAACCTTATTTTACTCACACAAAACCATTGAAATTCGCATATAGTTAGTTGCACTAACTATATATTTCGCGCACCCGCAATCCACTGCTGATGATGTCACATATTACATCATTCATGACATGGTCAGTGACATCACTGATGACATCACTGATGACATCTCAAATGACATCACTGATGACATCACTGATAACAACATCCAGTGTCTGTATGTTTCTGTAAACTTTAAATACGTCTTACATATTGAAGAATGAGTGGATGTATAAGTGTCTGGATGAAGGATTTAGTAGGTGCATGACTGACTGTATGAGTGAGTGATTAAATGTGTCTCACTGAGTGCATGGGTTAGTGACTAAACTGTCTTAATTTGTGCATCATTATGTCTGTTGTTCTGTAAACTGCTGCATGTATTGATCAGTAGCTATACGAGTAACTATATGGGTTATTGATTGGTTGCCCAATTATTTGTATGGGAGACTGAGTGTGTGTGTGGGTGGTTGGGAGGTGTATGACTGTGCATAGATGTGTGAGCAGTTGATTCACTAGATGTATGGGTTCAAAAGTGCATGTGGGAACAGCTGTATGGGCGGTTGATTGTGTGCATGAGTGTATTGGTGAGTGAATGGATATCTCAGTGCTACATGTCAAAGTAAGAACATATGTAAAACACAGTATATGTGAGAGTTGACATATATAAATAACTGTGCATAAGAGCCAGTGAATGTGTGAGTGGCTGTATGGATCATTCTGAAATTGTATCAGGGATTGTATAAGAGAGTAAATATGTGTTAGTATCTGTTTGAATAAGTAAGGTGTGTATAACTGTATAGTTGAGGAGATGGAGTTGTGATTGATTCTTTGCATGACTGACTAGGTGTGTAACTCCATGGATGAGTGACACTCTGTGAGTGTCTGTTTACACTGAGTGTATATAAGGTTATATTAGAGTCTGAAGAAGTTCATCCTATTATCACATGAATGATGTCATCAGTGATGTGATCAGTCATATCAAATGAGATGTCATCAGTGATGTCATCAGTGATGTCATTTGAGATGTCATCAGGGATGTCACTGACCATGTCATGAATGATGTAATATGTGACATCATCAGCAGTGGATTGCGGGTGCGCGAAATATATAGTTAGTGCAACTAACTATATATGCGAATTTCAATGGTTTTGTGTGAGTAAAATAAGGTTTTAAAAATGCGAATTCCTAACTATATATGGTCTATAACCTATGGTTTTTTCAGGGAATATATATATATATATATATATATACATATATATATAAATATAAAAATACGCAATTGCAGCCTACTAAACACCAGAGCTGAAACATGCTGTAAAGAATTTCCACCATACATGAATAACATGCATTAGAAACATGAGAAACAACAACAAAGTTTGTTTTAGAACTGTTTTAATGCTCAGAAAGCAGTAGAAATTCTTATAAAACACTGAAAGCATAGGAAGCTCCCAGGCTGCATTGCAAATACACAGTCTAAAAAGACTGAAAAGCTAACCTGTAGCTGCATGCAATAGAACTGACACTGTGCCTTTAAGGCACTCCTGACCCCCAGCTTCCCATAAGTTCAGTTGTTCTTTGTGGAGACTGAAAAAAAAACCATGAAACAATTAGGTTAACAATATCTCCAACTTAAAAAAGTCCTTTGGATGGTGCACAGTCTGACACTGCCCAATCCGGGACTGGGACCTGAGGGCCGTGCAGCCTCTTTCTTGCTTCCCAGGCAACACTTCAACACTGGTCTATGCTGGTGACCCTGAGTGGTTGCCTCGCTGATCGTCTGCCTGGCGCCTGGTGTGGCGAGATCTGGGCCATGGCTTGACACAGGAGGGGCGTATTAAATGTTGTAGAACTACCTCGCTCCGTTAGAGCGGTGGGACACATGTGGTTCAATGGGGCTCGGGGTACTGACCCATGGGCGGCCTAGTCCTCTCACGTTCGAGGGGGGGCCCTAAGGGGAGGTACTGTTAGTTGGGGAGAGTAGTGGGATCCATTGGTATGAGTGGCTTTGGGCGCTCTGTTTTGGGCCTGAAGCTCCTCATGCCGCGACAGATACTTCAGTGTTCCATGAGGTACAGGGGTGGGGGAGGGGGGATAGGCGGAGGTTGGGTAGTTGAGGGGGTTGTACTGGTGGGCAGGGAGGGGGGGCACGGGGTGGTTGGACAGGGATGCACGTGATTTTTGCTGTCAGGATTTCCGTAGTACAGGGCGCTTGGGCTAGGTCCTGGGACTTTCAGAAGCTTTCCCATCGAGACTATGGGTGATTTCCCAGAGAAGGCGCCTACTGGTGGCTCCATGCGAATCCTCAGTTGGAATGTCAGGGGAATGCTGGACAAAATTAAGCGTGGGGCTGTGCTGCGCTGGGGTAAGAGGGAATCGGCAGATGTTATGCTATTACAGGAGACACATATGTTGGGAACGAAGGTCCTGAGTTTACAACGGTTTGGATATACCCAGGTGTTCCATGCAGGTTTTACCAGGAGATCTAGGGGGGTGGCCATCCTCATTCATCGAAGACTATCTTATACTCACAAACGCCATTGGCTCGACCCTCAGGGTCGTTATGTGTTTGTTAAGGGTATGATTGGCATGGAACCTGTGGTGTTTGGCAGTGTGTATGCTCCCCCGCCTCTACAATGGTCCTTGGCAGAGCGCCTGTTTGAATTGTGGGCTGAGATCCCGGACTGCTTGGCTGTGATAGGAGGCGACTGGAACGATGTGGTGGATGTAGGTCTGGACAGGCAGAGAGTACAAGGAGCCGCAGTGGCAACCTCCCCTACACGTCTGAAGGCAATGATTGATGGGATGGGCTGGGCGGATGTCTGGAGACATTTGCATGTCAGGAAGCGTGAATACACGTATGTATCAGCAGTGCATGGCTCCTTCTCCCGGCTGGACTGTGTGTTTGTACCAGGGGCCTTCCTCGATAGGGTGAAGCAGGCCGCGATTCAGCCTCGAGGGCTGTCTGACCACTCCCCGGTCATGGTATGGATCGAGCCGCGCAAGTCGCACTAGCCATTCAGGTGGCCGATGTATTCGTGGCATCTCCAACAGGCAGATTATACGTCGCACATGCGTGGAGCAATAGCCCATTACTGGCAGGAAAACTTGACTGAGGGTGTAGATAGCGTGACGGTCTGGAAGGCCATGAAGCCCACGCTGAGAGGTGTAGATATCGCCTGGTGTGTTGCAGCCCATCGACAGCGTCAGGAGGCCACGGTGGCAGCTGCGGCTAGGGTAGGAGTATTGGAGAATCGGTGTCGGGAGGACAATGGCGATGTAGCGTTAAGACTGCTCCTGCAGGCGCAGCAATCCTATGCATCGGTCCTACTGGACGAGGCTCGACAAGCCTGGCTGGCCACACGGAGCAGGGTTTACCAATGGGGCGACAAGTCCTGCACCATGCTCCACCGGTTGTGTCAACAAACTCTACAGCCGATCACTCTTCCGGGCCTCACGGACGGAGAGGGGATTGCCATGACAGATCCTGCTGCCCTTGCGGCGAGCTTTGCTGGCTACTATGCGGTGCAATACGCCCCAAGGGACAGTCTCCCACCGGAGGCAATTGACAAATTCATAGCCGACCTCCCCCCTCGAGCGATTTCGGATGAGGCCAGGACGGCCCTAGACCTTCCCCTGACAGCGGAGGAACTGGGCGATGCACTGGGACAATTAAACTCTGGTAAGGCGCCCGGACCGAGCGGATTTCCCAGTGAATTCTACAAGAAATTTCAGTTGCAGCTGGGACCACACTATCGGCGGGTTCTGGAAGCAGCGCGAGAGTGCGGTAGCTTGCCGGTAGACTGGCGTCAGGCTGAGATTGTGGAATTCCAGAAACCAGGCAGGCCCCCAGACAGGCACGAGTCGTATCGCCCAATCTCTCTCATTAACTTTGAAGCCAAATTGTTGGCTAAAGCGTTGGCGAACCGTCTCCTCCCGTATATAGTGGACTTGGTCCACCCGGATCAAGCGGGATTTATGCCGGGTAGAGCGACGAGGCATAATATCAGACGTGCACAGGTGGCGGTGGATGCGATGGGGCCGACTGGGGAGCGGGCGGCACTCCTGCTTGCAGACATTGACAGAGCGTTTGACTCTGTCAGCTGGACTTACCTTTTTGCTCTTTTACCACGCCTCAATCTGGGTCCGGTTTTTATCTCATACGTCAGACTGCTATACACGGACATCACCGCCTCAGTGCGTATTTCGGGAGCCATATCGGAAAGGTTTCCGGTTGCTAGGGGGACCCGGCAGGGGTGCCCCCTGTCCCCGTACCTCTTTGCGCTGGTCATGGAGCCCCTGGCTGCGTGGGTGCGCATTGATGCGCAGCTTCGTGGCTTTGTATGGGGAGCGGGACTCTCAGACAGGATCGCGCTTTATGCGGATGATGTCCTTTTCTTTTTGACAGACCTTGATCGTTCAGGCCCTCGAATCTTGGACATACTGCGCATTTTTGGTGACGTCTCGGGACTCTACCTCAACCCGCGCAAATCGACTCTTTGGGTGCTAGGGGGACGGTCCGAGGTCTCTCCTTGGGCCTTGGATCTGCAAGTAGCGATTGGTGGATTGCAATATCTGGGAGTTTTCCTGTCGGAGTCTGCTGCAATTGCATGGGAGCGTAACATACAGCCGGTGTGGGACAAGGTTCAATCGGACGTCAAAACGTGGTCGCGTATGCCTCTTAACATTTATGGCAGATCTGCCATTTTCAAGATGGTAGCCCTTCCTAGACTATTATACCAACTGCAAAACCATCCACACAGAGTGGACCCGCAGTGGTTCCGTCGTGTGAATTCAGTGCTAGGCCGGTTTTTATGGGCTGGGGCGCTTCGAGAGTGGCACTGCGGACTTGCTTTTTATCCGCGTACTGCGGAGGTCTCGCAACGTCAGACATCTTGTCCTACTACCAAGCCTCCCATTTGTTGGTTCTAAACGAGTGGTGGTACGGTGGGCATGGCGATCCGGCATATGCCCTGGAGCATTTTCTGATGGGAGATGCCACGCTTCATACACTCTTGTATTCGGCCGGACAGCGGAAGAAACTGCCGAGGGCTACTCAGGTGGTCTTCCTGATTTGGAGACAGGTACTGCGTCGCATGGGCTGGTGGGGTCGGCTGACGGCCGAAACTCCACTTTGGAACAACGCACAGCTCCCTGCGTTGGCTTCGCTGCGGGGGTTTGGTGGCTGGGACTCCATAGGGATCTCGTCACTTGGCCATGTCCTTACCGGGACTACCCTCAAATCCTTTCAAACTCTTAGCACTGAATTTGACATGCCCAAGACCCAATTTTTTCGATACCTACAGCTCCGCCATGCTCTTGCGCCGAGTCTGGTAGGGCTGGACCGGCTTCCGGAGTTTAGCCCAGTGGAAGCTAAGCTTTTCATGGGAGATCTGGGGGATAAAAAAGTCTCCAAAATCTACCAGACGCTGGTCACCCACTGCTCCTCTTCCCTTATATCGTTGAAGGCCTCCTGGGAGGTGGATGTTGGTCCGTTGGATGAAGATGACTGGAGGGAGGCACTAGAGTCCCCCAGGGGGGCGGCGGTAGCAGTGAGATTACGGTTCATACAGTTTAAGTACCTGCATCGGGCCTATTACACCAGAGAGAGACTGTGGAAGGCCGGCCTTATTGCTACCCCAGACTGCCTGCGTTGCGGGACTGAGAGAGGCACGTTGGTGCATACTGTGTGGTCGTGTGTGGGCCTGGCCCGGTTCTGGAATGGGGTGTGGGACTGCCTGTCGGAGGTGCTGGGATGGGATCTCCCTCGTACGCCCAGATTGGGTCTTCTTCATATCCTAGATCAAGTAGGTGGTAACATCTATAAGCGTCATCTCCTTCTGCTGGGCCTCGTTGTGGCCAAGAGGGATCTGGCGAGGGCATGGAAGAGCGACCGCGCTCCCCCACTTGGCGCCTGGCGGGCGGGCTTAGATTTCCTAATGGGGCTAGAATTGCCAGTGTTTGAGGCCAGGGGTTGCCCCCGGAAACATTATAAGATCTGGAAGCGGTGGGCAGACTACAGAGACTTAACCTTGGAGCCTCCCATTGACATGGATGATGGACTGTCTGCTGATAGAGACCTCGGGGTCTAGGTGGCTCCAAGACGCCTGTTTTTGCTTTAATCTGTATACTGCAGCTGATTGTGATCACGTGCATCGGGTTAGGGCGGGATAAGCGGTGGGTAGTGGGGAATTTTAGGGTTGTTGGGGGGGACAAAGGTGTGGGAGGGGGGCCAGTTAAACGCTTAAGCTATGCATGTATTCTATTGTGTGTAAACCACTGACGTGTTCTCCTGTTTTTGGAGGATTGTACCTATGATCTGCTTAAACTTCTAATAAACACGGTTGTGAAAAAAAAAAAAGTCCTTTGCCCGGGGAGGCGGGAGGGCTGCTTATGACTTTGATGAGGATACCCCTTGAAGAGAACTAGGATTACAGGTAAGTAACTAATCCTTCTCTTCCAGGGGATCCTCATCAATAGTCATAAGCATTAGAATAGAATAGCGAGCCTCAACTCATCTCCCTGCGGGCAAAGGAACACACAGAAAACTTAATCAGTAAGCTTAGTAAAAACCAAGCTAGGATAGAGGAAACCACTATCCGAACTGATTCCTCAAGGAGGCCTGGCCTACTTGAGCATCAGCCCTGGAATCAGACTCTAGGCAGTAGTGCCTCGTAAAAGTATGAACTGATTTCCAGGTTGCGGCCATGCAAATTTCTGACATAGGGACGTCATGAAAGAATGCAACAGTGGCCGCTTTCCCTCTGGTGGAATGAGCCTTGGGAGGTAAAGGTAAGGGTTTTTTCGACAGCTGGTAAGCCAAGGTAATGCATGAAACAATCCATCTCGAAATGGATCTATTAGCGGCTGGGAAGCCTGTTCTCATGGCACCATAATTTACAAACAATTGATCTGTCTTCCTTATTTCTTTCGTACTTTGTATGTATAACTTAAGTACCTTTTTGAGGTCTAAGGAATGAAGCGACCGCTCAGCTGGGGTCGCCGGATCAGGGAAGAAAGATGGCAGGGAAATGGACTGATTGATGTGAAAATCAGACACCACCTTAGGGAGAAAAGAAGGATGTGCCCTTAAGACTACTCTGTTATGGTGGAAAACAGTGTAAGGCTCATTGGTACACAGTGCTTGGATCTCGTTTACTCTGCGCGCTGATGTAATTGCTACCAGAAAAGCGGACTTCCAAGATAAATACCGCAAGGAAGCTCTGTGGATGGGCTCAAAAGGAGGACCCATCAACTTTGATAACACAAGGTTCAACTCCCACCGAGGAGAAGGCTTCCGAACAGGGGGATACACTTTCTTTAACCCCTGTAAGAAGTCCTTGACCACCTCCATTTGGAAAAAGGAGGGCTGACTAGGCGACTTCCTGTATGCCGTAATGGCAGATAAATGCACTCTGATAGAAGCATACTTAAAACCAGATCTTGCTAGATACAGAAGGTAAGGGAGAATGACATCCTCCTGCCCCTTCGTAGGATCAAAGTGATGCTCTCTACACCAAAGAAAAAACCTCTTCCACTTAAACGCGTATGACGTTCTTGTGGAGGGTCTTTTAGCTTCTTTTAAAATATGCATACAATCAGAAGGCAGATTTAAATGTCCGTATTGCAGGACTTCAGGAGCTATGCTGTCAAGTTCAGTGAGGGAAGGTTGGGATGACGAATCCTCCCTCTCATCTTGGTCAGCAGGTCCGGCCTGCAAGGTAGTCTCCTGTGTGGAAGTACCGACAGATGCAGAAGGTCAGGGTACCACGACTGCCGTGGCCAGTCTGGAGCTATCAGAATCATGGTCATGCTGGATCTGAGTAGCTTGGACACCACCTTCGGGATCAGGGGCAGAGGAGGAAAGGCGTAGGCAAATGTCCCTGACCTATCAATCAAAAGAGCATTCCCCCTTGTCCCTGGACGGTGGAATCTGGACGCGAAGGCGTGGCATTTTGTGTTTTCGTCGTCCGCGAATAGATCTATTTCCGGACGACCCCAACAGTGGAAAAGCTCCTCCACCACCTCGTCGTGTAGCACCCAGTCTGGCTGATCTTCGAAGTGCCTGCTGAGTGCGACTGCCTTGACATTTAGCTCTCCTGGAAGATGCACCGCCACCACCAAGAGGTTCCGGGCGAGCAGCCAGTGCCAGATCGCCTGAGACTCCAGGGAGAGAGGACGTGACCGAGTTCCACCCTGCTTGTTCAGGTAGAACATAGTCATCGTGTTGTCTATCTGGACCAGGACTTAATAGGACTCGATTGAAGGTAGGAAAGCTTTCAGAGCTAGATGGACTGCTCGTAGCTCCAGCATTTTGATGTGGTAGGTCTGTTCTTTTGCCGACCACCGTCCTTGAATCTGAAGGCATCCCATGTGTGCCCCCCAGCCTTGCAGAGACGTGTCTGTCACCACCGATTGCACTGGTAGTGGCTGGTGAAAAGGGACTCCCACCATTAGATTCCACTGCTGGGTCCACCATGAGAGGGAAGATCTCGCCGCCTGAGAGAGAGAGAGAGATCTGATCCTCCCAGCGACCTGTCGACTGATCCCACTGGTCCTCCAGAGTCTGTTGTAAAGGACGCATCCTCAGCCTGGCGTTGGGAATGAGAAAGATGCAGGACGCCATGGATCCTAGCAGGGATGCCACCTGCCTGACTGTCGGATTTTGCACCTGGAACAGAAGCCTGCATCTCTGTCTCAGGGAAGACAGTCTCTCCTCCGAAGGATACGCTCTTCCCACGCTTGTGTCCAGAACGGAGCCAAGGTAGTGGATGGCCTGGGTGGGCTGCTGTACTGACTTGTCCATGTTGACATGCAGCCCGAGGTCGTGCAGCTGCTGCAGACAGAACTGGAAGTCGTGACTCACTTGCAGTGGGGATGGACCTTTTAGCAGCCAGTCGTCCAAATATGGATAGACGAAGAGACCTTTCCTGTGAAGAAAAGCTGCCACCACTGCCATGCATTTGGTGAAGATGCGCGGAGCCGACTTCAGACCAAAGGGTAGGACCTTGTACTGATAAGGTTTGTGGCCGACCACAAACCGCAGGTACTTCTGATGACGTTTTGTGATGGAGATGTTGAAGTACGCATCTTGGAGGTCCACCGAACACATCCAATCCCCTACTTGCAGATGTGGACATATTTGGTGAAGGGCCAACATGCGAAACTTCTCCTTCACTATGACCCTGTTCAGTAGTCGAAGGTCCAGAATTGGTCGAAACTTGTCTTCCTGATCTTTTTTGGGGACAAGAAAGTATCTGGAGTATAAACTCCTTTTCCTCTTTGAGAGGGTGGAACCTCCTCTATCGCCTGCTTTTGGAGAAGAGCTCTCACCTCTTTTCGAAGCAGCTGTAACTGATGAGGACGAGACTTTTTTGGTGGTATGTCCTTCGGAAGCGCACGGAAACATAGCGCATACCCATTGTGCAGTATATTCAGCACCCAGCGATCTTTTGTGATGCTGACCCACTCTGCCAGATGTTGAGAAGCTGGAGTGGGCAACGGTGGCCGAGGAAGCCACTGCTCAGGACTTCCCGCCTCTCGTCGTGGCAGAGGACTGCTGTTGGTGACCACCTCTACCTCTGTTGGACTTTCCTCCTCGAAACTGGGTCTTCCCCTGGTTCTTGTTTTGGTACCACTGAGGGGTTTGAACCCTCTGTTGAGGCCCCTTGCGTTGGTTGGATTTGAAACGGCGCTTAAACTCCTTCTTCTCCAACCCAACCGCCTTAACCGTGTCCAACTCGGTCTTCATCCTACTCATCTCTTCGTCAGCGTGAGTGCCGAAGAGCGAAGAGCCAGAGAATGGGAGGTTTAGGATCCTTTGCTGAGCATCTGGCTTCAGTCCTGTCAGTCGTAACCAGGACAATCTCCTGGCGCATATTCCATGCGCGTAAGAGTGCGCTGATAGCATCGCGCCATCCGCCGCTGCGCTTATAACTTGGTTAGCCACCAGAGATCCCTTTGTGACTATTTCATCGAAGTCCTTTTGGTCCTCCTTTGGAAGCTTGGTCTTGAAATGCTCCAAAGAGTCCCAGAGAGCCCTGTCATACCTGCCAAGCAACGCAGCCGCACTGGAGACTTTAAGGGATGCAGCAGCAGAAGTGCAGGCCCTGAGACCCCAAGAGTCCTGGGACCTCCTCTCATTGTCTGGTGGAACAGATGAAGTGGCCGAAACCGCATGCGTTTTCTTCGCTGCCGCCACAATGACAGAGTATGCAGGAGGATCCGTCTTGACGAAGACCGGATCCGAGGCAGCCGGTATTTTTTCAAGAGACGAGCCGGCACCGCCTTAATGGTTGCTGGAGTCAAAAAAGTGTCCATGACAGGGTCCAAGATCCCAGGAACCAATGGCAGCAGAGGTCGAGATTCTGTCTTCTGATGGAGAGTCTCAAAAATCACTGTTGTCGTGACTTGTGGGACAGACATCTTAATATTGAGCTTCTGAGCACCTCTCTGCAGAACCTCATGGTAGGTGTTAATATCATCTATGGGAGAGACCCTGGAAATTGGGCTGTCCGATAGTGTGGGGGAGCAATCCCTCCTGGAGGATCGGGTAGAGGAAGTCGAGGAAGTAGATGGTGTTCTCCTACTTCTTCGGTGTGCCCTACTCCTCCTTTCTCTCGATCTCACAGCGCGCTCTTCGCGATTCGGAGAACGTGACCAGTCGTGCCTTCCCTCCGGAGACCTCTCATGCCTGTGTCTAGGAGGGCTTGCTCTGTCCACTTCATCCACCAGTCTCTGAAGAGGAGACCTATGCACTGAACTGGCATACTCCTGCATCCGCCTAGATGCCCCAGAGTCCTTCCAATGACTTGAGGGCAGGTACCATCTTGGGGACAACTGGACTGCAGCAGGAGTCTCCTTTGATCTTGAAGGAGACTTGCGGACTCGGGCAGCAGGCTCCGGAGTGGGCGACCTTGAAGAAGCCCTCCTGGAAGAGTGAGATGAAGAATGGCGTGAGGCTGACTGCGTCACCAGGACCACTGATCCATCTCCAGACCTCACCGATGCCTGTCTCGACATCGAACGTGCTCTCGACGTCGAATCTGCATGCCCTCCAGACGTCGATCTAGGTTCCTGCCGTCTTCTCGACGTCGAACGCCGTCTGGACGGCGACCGGTGCCGATGAGAAGCAGGTGAGTGCTGCCTCGACGTCGAACGGTGACGAGAAGCCGACGACGGAGGACGTCTCTCACTCGACGCCGAGTGTCTTGTAGACGACGGCAGAGCTGTATCCAGTCTCGACGTCAAAGGTCTACGAGACGACAGCGGAGGGGTTGCCCTCGTCTCCGAACGCCGTCGAGACGACGACTGAGACCTCATCCTCGACGCCGATCACCGCCCAGTTGACGACGGCGGAGGGGTCCTTGTTCTCGACGTCGATCGCTGATGGGACTGCGATGACAGAAGAGAACCTGCCCTCGACGTTGAACGCCTTGCCATCGTCGACGGAGGGTCCTGCACCTCGACGCCGATCGTCGCCGAGTTGAAGACGGCAGAGGGGTCTTGGTCCTCGACGGCGATCGTCATCGAGATGACGGCGGAGGGTCTCTGCTCCTCGACGCCGATCGCCGCCGGGTTGACGACGGCGGAGCTCGAATCTTTGATGTCGGCGACGTACCTTTTCTCGACGGCGAGCCCGCTGTCGAGGGTCTTTTCTTTGAAAAATGACCCCCTTGAAGATCTTCTTTCAGCGCCGAGCCCGACGCTGAAGCTGAAGGACGAGAGGACTTACTTCTAGAAGATGTTCTAGCCCTCTTGGAGCCCTTCCTGACTGGAGACCTTCCTCTAGACTTCTCTGCCAGGCCATAAATGTAAATTCTTTCCCTGTCCTTCAAAGTTCTGTTGGACAGATTCTGGCAGTGTGGGCAGGCCTTCGGGTCATGATCTTTAGGTAGACACAGAATACAGACCTCATGAGAGTCTGTTTTGGCCTTCTTTTTACCACAAGAAGGGCAAGAGTCAAAAAGAGATGGCATTTTGAGGTGGTAAAAATGCCTAAACCTGTCGAAAAAAGACAGCCTCTTACTTCTACAGTTGAAAAACGTCGAAGTAAGGAATAAAAGTTGTGGCAAGTTCAAATATTTTCTGAAGAAATCAGAAAAGAGTGGAGCTGTGTTGCCAGGATCCTTCCTGAAGGAGCCGGAAAGAACAACTGACCTAACTGTCATCCCTGAGGCATGATGGGAAGCTGGGGGTCAGGAGTGCCTTAAAGGCACGGTGTCAATTCTATTGCATGCAGCTACAGGTTAACTTTTCAGTCTTTTTAGACTGTGTATTTGCAATGCAGCCTGGGAGCTTCCTATGCTTTCAGTGTTTTATAAGAATTTCTACTGCTTTCTGAGCATTAAAACTGTTCTAAAACAAACTTTGTTGTTGTTTCTCATGTTTCTAATGCATGTTATTCATGTATGGTGGAAATTCTTTACAGCATGGTTCAGCTCTGGTGTTTCGTAGGCTGCAATTGCTTATTCTTATATACATATCATGTGATCAAGGCAGGGATCTGCCGAAACGCGTCGTGATGGCTGGTGGTGTTTTTGAATAAAGAAATGCACTGAATTTGGGTCTACCTCGTTTACTTCACAAGTCCTTGGAGGAAGTTGTGCTTGGAGCGGGCTTCGCAGCATATATATGTATATATATATATACATAATATATATATATATATATATATATATATATATATATATATATATATATATATATATATATATATATATATATATATATATATATATATATATATATATATGGATATATATATGTGGGGCACATATAATATAGTGTTTCCGGGGTCCCGCGCATGGGTGGGAATATTCTAATGCTTATTACTTTGATGAGGATACCCCTGGAAGAGAATTAGCTTGTTCTTTTGACAGATACTTCTAATAGCTGATTCCTCACCTTATGAATAGATATAGCAGAACCTCCCAAGGTGGTGGATCTGTGAACTAGCCATTAACACAAAATCCTGCAGGGCTGAACGGGCATAATGCCCCTCTCAACAGACGTGACTGTTGAGGCAGTAGTCCTTCGTGAACATGTGTGAAGGCGTCCACGTAGCAACTTGACAGATGTCCAGGAAAGTCACTCAATGAGCTAACACAGTGGTTGCAGATTTGTCCCAGCTGGAATGAGCCCACAAGCCTGCCGGAAGCTGTTTTGTTTTTGCAAGTGCATAGCAGATCCTGAGGCCAAGAACAATCCATTGGGAGATGGTTCATTTTTGCACTGCCTTACCTTTCTTTACTCCAGACAAACCAACAAAGAGCTGGTCGCCCACTCAATGTTGCCTGGCACAATCGACATAGAAGCCCAATGCTTTCTTAGGGTCCAAACAATGGAGTGTTACTTCCTCCTTAGACGGACCAGGGGGAGCAATGAATGCCAGGAGGGAGTAGCCTGGCTGACATGAAATGGAGTAACCACTTTAGGTATAAATGAAGCTGGGTCCTCAAAACCAACTTATCAGGGAAGAATTGGTGATAGTGGGTGGATTGACAGAGAGCGCCTAAGGTTCACTCGCCCATCTAGCTGCTGTTATGGCGATGAGAAAGAATATCTTAAGGTCAGAAGTCTCAAAGGACAACATTGCGGCAGCTCAAAAGACGTGCATGTGAAGGTCAGGATGAAATTTAAGTCCCCCTGAGGCATCACAAAGGGTTTTGGCTTGAACAAATGTTGCAAACCTTTCAAAAATCTCATCACAAAGTGCGACTTGAATAACAAATGTTGGTCTGGTAACCACAAGAAAACTGAAAGAGCTGATAATTAGCCCTTAACCATGCCTTAGAAAATTCCTTGATGGGCAAGGCGCAGAACAAACAATAATTCTTTATACAACCTGCCTGTAATAGGTCAATTTGTCGGGTGTTGCAGCAATCTACAAATTTGTCTCAATGACTGACATACACTGATTTTTGACAAGGGAAGCCTCACCACCAGGTTATAGTCAACGACTCGAGGGTGCAGGTTGAAGGAGGTTTGACTGTTTCCTCTCAACCTTCAACCATGTAGATGCAAAGTGTACAATCTTGCCCTGCTGCTGTGACAGAAGGCCCTCTCGAAGGGGCAGCTTTATCGGAAGACAGATGCTCAAGGCCAGGAGTCCCAGGTCCCACACTCTCCAGTGCCAATCCAGTGCCACTAGGAAGGCTAGGGGCGATCATTCCTGATCTTCTTCATAACTCATGGCAGGGGAGGCAGTGGCAGGAAGGCATACAGGAGTCCTGAGCTCCACTTCCAGCTAGAAAGCATCTCTGAGCAATACCTGCTTTAGAAACAGCAGGGCACAGGAGTGCGGACATTACAACTCTCAGCAGTGCCGAAAAGATCGAGCCATGGTTCCTCTTTCTAGAGGACCACCTTTGCCACCTCTGGGTGAAAATGCAATTGTTGATCCACTGGGCACCTGAGTTTATTTCACTGGGGTTTAAAGATCCCATCAGGTGGCTGCCCCACAAATAAATCCAATGGCGGACAAGCCACTTCCAGGGTCGCAGAGCCTGTTGACACAGGAACCAAAACCCTACTCCATGTGATTGTTGCAGTAGCACATTGCGGCGGTGTTGTCCATGAGCTCCTGCACCAGCCTTCTTTTGAAGATGAGTAGGAAGGCCTTCAACAGCAAGCGAATTGCCCTCAACTCCAATAGATGGATGTTGAGTCGAGTCTCCACCGGAGATCAGAATTCTTTCATCTCCTCCTCTTCTAAAATGGCTTCCCCAACCCAGCAGTGATGCATATGTAACCACAGTCAGCTCTGGATGGAGTAGGTAGAGGGTTCTGCCACTGATCCAACCAAGGTCCAGCAGCCACCACTGCATAGCTTTCATAATCACCTCAGAAATCTGGCTACAATCCAACAGATTTCCATTATGTTATTCACACTGGGATCGGAGGCCCCACTGCAGAGCTGCATGTGCTGTCTGGCATGTTTCATAAGCAAGATGCTGGAGGCCAATAAACCCAGCAACCACACAGGCTTCAGCACAGAGATCCAAAACAGAGCCTGAACCATCGGGATCATAGCATGAACATTTGGAGTCTGCATTTATGGGGAAAGGCTCAAAACAATACCATATCTAGAATAGTTCATATGAGCAGGAGTGTCTGCAAAGCATTGGAGTGTGAGTTTGGCAAATTGACAGTGAACCCAATGATATTACTTGGTATGCCGCCATCTGGAGGTGGGTAATGACTGCCTGGAGAGAGTTCAACCTCCGCAGCCAGCTGAGGCAGGGGAAGTCCGATGCACATAACCTATGAAGGTGTGCTGCACTCGTCGTCATCAATTTTGTGAACACCCAAAGAGAACTGGAGATTGCGAACTGAAAATCTCCTGGACCACCGTGAGCTGCAGGTAGCACTTGTGGATGTGCAGGACGGGGATATGAAAATAAGCAACCTGCAGGTACAACTCCACCATCCAGTATTGTTGGTCAAAGGCAGACTGGATGTGGGCAAGCATGAGCATCTGGAATTTTTCCTTCCACAGGAAGGAATTGAGAGGGCAAAGACACAAAACCGGATAAAAAGCCTGCATCCTTCTTCTGCACAAGGAAGTAGCAGCAGTAACACCCAGTTCCTACGTCCAAGGTCAGAACCCTCTCTATGGCCCATTTGGCCAAAAAGGCCTGCACATCTTGCCGTAAGACAGATGGTCCTCCATCAGCTGCCCTGATGGCCATGGAAGGTGTGGCGAGACAGAAAGGAATAGGAAGGCATAGCACTGTTGAATAATTTGGTGGACCCACTCTTCTGTAGTGATGGATTGCAACCCTTGGAGGAAATGAGGAATCCCGCCCCCGGCAAGTGTCCCAATGACTGTCAATGAATCAGCTGTGTCTAGTCCCAATCTCATTACACATTTCTGCCACTTTGCGACCATCCTAAACAGTCTGGGCAATGGACAAAGGAATGTCGCATGGAGAAACTCTGAATATGTGTGCCACTGTGTCCCAAAGGGCATGAGCTTGTGGAGGAGACAATACGCTTGCCAAATGCCACAATTCTTAGGGCTCACAAACAGGCAGAGTGGTAGGGAAGACTGAGGTTTACTTTCCTGGTGGATGTCTGTGCCACCAGACTCTGGTGTGGTGCTGTGTTAGAAAGGAATGATTGCCAGCAGCAGGGTGATGGCGATACACAACCTGTCTATTAATGAGTAGCCCTGAACAGTGCTTAGACCAGGTGCCTATAAGGGTGTCTGTGGGAGTCTCAGTAAATCGCAAACTGTGAATACTTCTGTCAGTACTTTAGTTTTTACTTCCAGGATTGATAGCTAAAAAGTCCCATTTTGCAAAAATAATATGAAATTGATTGCAAATATTACAAATGCTCCCAGATTTATAAAGGTGATGCAGGGTAGAGTATAGACAAGTTCTCAGCATTTTATAACAAAATCCAGATTTCCCAGAAATAATCCTAAATACTTTCAGAAGGGTTGTGAAAATGATTCCCACTCATGCAAGTGGATGATAGATCACATCAAATTAAGAGCAGCATTTTCAATTCATGGTGACAGCAGCGTCGTGATTGGCTTTGGGGAGCCTGTGTGTGCTTCCTGCAGGAACAGAAGAGGACGGAGGCAAGGCGGCGGCCGGCAGCAAGGTAAGTAACTTTTATTTTATTTTTCGATTCCCCACCCCCGCCCCACCAGTTGTACTTGATGGCAACCACCACTGTGCTGTAAACTACTCTCACCGTTTGAAAATTAGTTCTGAAAACATACACTCAGAGTATGCGATGTGTCTCACCTCAGCACAACCTCCATATCAACAAAAACCACAAACAAGTGCTAAGGTCTCTCTAGTAAATGAACAATGTTCTTTCTGTCCCGATATACTTGCAGGAGTCCAAGAAGACTTGAAAGACTTGAATAGGTCACCTCACCCACAATTTGTGGCATGCTTCATCACTAGTGTCCTATACATGCCGTAGGACTCCTTCAAGTATATCAAGGCAGAAAGAATTGTGTTCCTCTGCTAGAGTGACCCAAGCCCTTGTATTTTTTTTTTTTAATTAGGTGTAACATATCTTATCCTTCTGAAGCTGGGAGCTTCACCAGTACCAGCTGAACATTGGGTTATCACCATTATGTTACCTTAAGGTTGTTTGGGCACACTGCAGCACTTGCATAGTGTTTTGGCTCACTGGGTGTAACGGTGTGCAGACTTTTATCCGCTTGCATATATGTATTATATATACTGTACAAACTCAGTCAAAAGGTACTGGAATGCTGTATGGGTCAAAAGGCAGACAAATATTCACTGAGTGACTGGATTGGAATGAGAGGAGACAGACTGATGGTCCTCATGTACTGTACTTTAAAGAGGTGTTTGGTTGGTCTTGATGGAAAGGGGGAGGTTGATCTTGCAGTCTTCTATCGAATCCATGCGAGTGGTGAGTGTGTTAATTAGGGTTAGTGTTGCATTTTCTCCCTTTTCCACACCACCATGTTTTGATATTCGCTTTCAGAGATTAACCCCTTAGCTGCGGCGGCTATTCCGCCGGAGTGCTAAGGGGGAGGGACGCCGCGCGGCGCTCCCGTACTCGTGACGGAACCGCTTCGTCACGGCCCTCGGGTGAGCTGTGCTTGTGACGGAACGGTTCCGTCATGGCCCCGCCCGCCTAATAGAACGCTCAGCGCAGGCGCGGAATTCGCGCCGCGCAGGCGCGGCGAGCGGGCCATGACGGAACCGTTCCGTCACCAGCACAGCCCACCCGAGGCTCGTGGCGGAACCGTTCCGTCACGAGCACGCAAGGGGTTAAAGAAAGGCAGAGCTACAATACGTTCCAACAGTGGTGTTGACTTACAAGTAGACAGCTAAATAGAGAACATTTTTTATAGTCACACCTTGCTGCCTCAGTTTATCTTCTAAACCAAGGAGATGCAGCTATTTGTTTTGCTAAAAGCTATTCACCACTGACACCTCCCGGGAATGGTATACGAATCAGTACTTTTAGAATCATATGTTACAGTCTTATCAAAGAGCTTAGGAAGGCCATTATAAATGAGGTGGGGACCATTCTCACCTCCAATTGCCAAAGAAAGTGAATTCAATGAAAAGAGAAAAACAGAAACTGCTGTTGTGTCTAAATCCTTTAATAACTTTTTGTGAAAACGAATCAGTGAATAACATATGCTTACTATTGATATTGACAGCTTGTTAAAGTTTTAGTGGCCAGACAAAACATAGTTCTTCTTCCTACACTCGTATTAATGAGAGCCTAAAAAGCTTTATTCCAGGGTGCCATGTTGATATGACTCATGACTTGGTTGGTGCAGTAGATATTAGCACTCCTAAAAGGATATCACAAATAATTATGACTATCAATGTGGCAAAAGCATTTGAAAAGTCCAATTGGGCCCAAGTACATAGGCATTTTGGGCTTGAGAATGAATTAATATATGTCATTCAGAAACTGTACGCTTTACCCAGACTAGGCTGGGGAAAAGGGGCCACCTAGTGATAGATTTTGCAAACTGTACCCAAGGAGGAACAAGGCAATGATGCTCCTTTCTCCTACTTTATTTGACCTGTACACAGAACCTCTTGCACAGTGATTTAGGCAGGGAGGAAACATTATTCCATTTGATTTCAATCCTTGGTATAGCAAGAGCGCACTTTTTTGCTGATGACTTCATAATCTATAAAGAAGGCCCAACAGGCTGGTTTTCAATAAGCTGATAGGAATTTGAATAGCTATCTGCATAGGGAGCTCATAAGGACAAATCAGATGTAATGTGTTTGTTAAGTTATGGATATTTGTAAAGTGCTAAAATACACCTTCAGGGTGTCTCGTCACAGTGGAAGAAATCATAAAAGCCAGGGATGACCAGAGAGCCATGTCGTGAGGCTTTCCCCCCCCTAAATTTGAGCAACCACTATTCTGATCCAATTGCAAAGGGGAAAAGGGTTCACAAAAGTGGACCTTAAAAGCTCTTTCTTAACAATATTTAAGTTTGAGGTTGGGAACAGAGCCTTTCTGAAACCAGGAACAAAGTGAGGCATTGATGCATGGTGCAAGAGGATTTAACGCAAATCGCAAGTCAGTTTTGAACAGCTAATGTACTTGCTACAGAAGATGAGCGAAATTGAAAAATGTATTCTAAATCAAGAGAGGTTGAAGCGTAGGAGTTTAAAATTTCTGCATCCATGTAATGCTTTTGCTGAAAAGTCCCAGGTACACAGAATGGACCTGGACTACGGGAACACCCTCCATGGCAGGACCAACAAAAAGCTCCCCAGAAGGCTGTAGACCATTCTGTACTAGGCAGTCAAAATCACTCTGATGCGGCCATGCCACATTCACATCACACCACACCTGCATGAGCTCTACTGACTCCCCATTCACAAACTAGCACAATTCAAACTCTTAATGCACACTTTCAAGGCCCTACATAACACTGGCCCATCATACCTAAACGATCACATCTGCTTTCACAAACCTTCCAGACTCCGCTCGTCTTGACTCATACTTGCACAAATACAACACACACAGAACCAGATCAGGCGGTTGTGCCTTCTTCTACATCGTTCCTAAAGCGTGGAACGACCTACTGCTACAGAGAAGATCCGTAATCCAAACTTACATGAAAAACAGCATTGGCTAAGGTGATTTGTAGAGGAACTCGAAGAAGTGGAAAGATGCTGCATAATGTAAGGGAAAATAAAAGCTGAACAACCATAACAAGCTGCACCTCCAAAGTTAAATCCGACCCATCTACAGTAACTAAAGCAGCCTCAGACTATGGGGGTGGAGTTAAAACCGGGAGGATCTCAGTTTTTAATTGATTTAACTTCAAAAGGATAGATTTCATTCAAACAGTAGTTGCCTCTAAAGATGCTTGAAGATCTAAGGGAACATGTGAGAACTGGTCATGCAGGTTAAAAGTAGTAGTGTATCATCTGCATACAAGTGCAGCTCTGTATTAAAGCTGGTCAAGAGTTTGGCCAAAGGATGCAAGCAAATATTAAATAGCAAAGGCATTTTAATTGAAACGTGTGTAATCCACTAGCAGTGGTGGTATATGCTCAGAGATTAATGGATTTAGCTGGACACATTGTGCTTTGCCGGATAAGAATGACTTGAATCAAGACGGAATAGTTCTTTAGATAGCACAGTACTTCAAATGCTGCAACTAGGTGTGATGGCCAGTGAGGGAAAATTCAGACGTGAGTCCCATGCTCTCCATGCCACTGGAATCAAGCTATCCTGGCTGATGAGGGCGGAAAGCCCAAAACCGGTCCTAGGATGCTTGTTTCCAGTCCAGGGAGGACCTGGCTTGGCAGTTCGGACTGGACTTTTCCGATGGGGCACAGGGTCAAGACTGATTTGCATATGGCTGGGTTCAAACTGGAATGGCATGGTGAGCAAAAAAACGATGGATTTAGGCCCAGTTCTCTGTACTGGGGTGAATGTATGACGTTCTGCATTCTGTCCATCAACTGTTGTTTTTGCATTTGTCACCCAAAGTGAGACGGGTATGCTCAGACCTGAGTCCCGTGCTCTCCATGCCACTGGAATCAAGCTATCCTGGCTGATGAGGGCTGAAAGCCCAAAACCGGTCCTAGGATGCTTGTTTCCAGTCCAGGGAGGACCTGGCTTGGCAGTTCGGTCTGGACTCATCCCATGGGGCACAGGGTCAAGACTGATTTGCATATGGCTGGGTTCAAACTGGAATGAAATGGTGAGTAAAAGAAACGATGGATATAAGCACAGATCTCTGTACTGGGTGAATGTTTGACATTGTTCTGCATTCTGTCCATCAACTGTTGTTTTTGCATTCATCACTATCAATAGCTAAGTGTTGGATGCTTCTGTCTCCTGGGTTTGGTCAATCCACTTCCTCGAGTTCTTCATCATCACCTTCCATTCGTTGCCACAAAGGGCCAATTCTAGCTCTTCCTCCACCTTGATCTGGAATTGACCATTTCGGACTCCCTCCTCCTGCCTGGAGCAGATGGCAGATTCTGGAAATAAGCTGGTTATCGTTATCTAGATCATTCTCTACTATTGTAATCATTTTTCAAATAAAGTAAAGGGTTTCATAGTTGCAGTTTTGACTGCTGGTTTAACACTTAATGCCCAACCTGCATTTATCTATGTCTTTCTGTCTCCTCTGGGACCAAATAATTCCTAAATAAAAAACTTAAGTGCATTCTTTAAGAACATACTCAATAATCTTAGTACATCTTTCCAGTTGTTAAATGCAAAAGACCTCTCTATTTAAACCAGGGGTAAATATCGGGTTTTCCAGGATTGCGGTGTATGGAGATGAAAACAAGGCAAGAACCATCTTGACCATACCCGATCCCAAACGTATGTAGTGTGCAAAACAGGGAAGCGCAACATGTTGGCGGTTTAATGGCTTCAGCAAGGGTACACTTCTATGGTATGTTGCAAGAAACACCAATGTATCTTGGTATTTTCTTTTAGGTACTACAAAAGGTAGCTGAGACATGCCATCTAGTAGTACCAGTTAACTTAGTAACACCAATGTCTCCTTTCCTAACTGGTTTATAAGTTATTCCATTTTAGCCGCTTCACTACATTCCTTCCCACCCAGTCCATACAGGTCTGCTGCATTTGGTACACATACTGCAGGCTAATAACTAAAGACACTGCTTGAAACGAGAATAGCACTTTCGTTATTGCACCATCTGGATTTTTGCAATATGGCCTAGTGTTATGACAGGGAGTACATATGCTACCTTTGGTGGTCTGACCAAATTTTCCTAACTAATTGTGGGAAGTGAGCAATATAAAGCTCTTGTACGGTCACTGTGAGCTGTCCAAATACTGAATCAATGTTATGCACCATCAGACAGGGATTGTATTCGAAGCTATTCCATGCTTTCTTTTGGCATGTTGATACTCATGGTTTATGGTCTCTGTCGATTAAGGTTGAATCCTGACACTGCAAACAACTCTTGGAGTTCCATCAGCAGGGAAGGAAAATATTTTGAGCGGTTTTGAAGGTTGCCTAAAAGTAATGAGAGACTAAATTAACTCCATGCTTAACGTCATAGCGTAGATGATGTCAATGTTTTGTTCTTCTAACCTGAAAGGAAAATGATACTAATTTTCAAAAAATATGCATTTTCTTTTTCAGAATCAACAGCTTCCCTTGCACCCCAACTTTACACGATTATTTTTGGTTTTGATGAAAGGCCAGCACTCACACCACGCTGATGATGCAACAAAGGAAAATGACAGTAGACTTAGGGAATGTTATTGTGTGTGTGTTGGGGATGGGGGGGGGGGGGAGTAACCACGCCCCTATGGGAATGGGCCTGTATCCCCCACACCTCTGGGCACAGACTGTCAGCCCTCCTCTGGGGTGGATAGGAGGTGTACAGCCTAATCAATCTCCCAGGGGTGGCAGAAAAACACCAAGACACTTGGGCACAATATTTTACCTTTTTTGGGGTGAGACGCCACCCTGTGGGCATGGCCTCTGCTCTCCCCAACCCCGTAATGTAAATAAAACAATGGTTCACTGTGGATTCATTTCAAGATAACACTATAATATGCAGATGCATAATCCATCCAAGAATGGAAATTAACCAAAGTATTATAAACAACCTATCAATTATTGACGTTTGCAAAATTGTTAGCCAAAGTGACAGTGCCCTGAAGAGTGAACACATAGTGCCACAAAAGTGAGAAAGTGACAAATGACTTCACTCTACAGAATTATTTTGGATGGCGGGTCAGCAAGTCTATGTGTTGTCTAAAGCCGACGGTGTTTCGACCTGTACAGTGAGTTTGAGGTCGTTATAGGTCTAGGGATCAGTGAAGAGCACTATGGCCTCAAAATCAATCAAATAATAATTACTAGGGGAGGTGGCTGAGTAGATGAAAGGAAAGATCACTTTCAGGGGCCAAAAGGGCCCTGAAGAGAAATCTGGGGTTACAGGAAAAACAGTAGGACCCAAAAAAAGAGGAAAGAATGTAAACCATATGTGTAATAAAGGGAGGGGGAGCGAGGAAGTAAGTAGTAGATACTCCCCCCGAGTCAACCGATTCAGTCAACTCTACTTGCAGTGGTGGAAATTCTCAACAGTGTTTATATGGAAAAAAGGGAAGTCATAGATATGCCGTGCTTAGTGTAATGGTTCTCATAAAGGAACACCAAGGACATGATAGTCAGCAAAGAGTCCTCTAGATGGAAAGACAACTAAACCATCAGAGAGAAAATGGGTCCAAAAAATGGGGTTAAATGTGCAGCTCGCCCACGCATCGGGGTGTGCTCCCACACAAGAACATGCCCAACAGTTTTCTACCCCCTGTGGTTTCATAGGAGGGTTTCCAACATTTCTGTCCTTGGAGGGTGGGGCAAAAAGCCCACTAGAATGGTAGGGATTTTAGAAAAACATTTAGCGATCAACAAAAATGACCCCTTGCTGAATTCATAATTTTGTGTGCTTTTTACAAGTGTATATCTTTCCAAGGTCACTAGTGGGTTTTACAGCTGTTTCCACTACGAGCTGCAAGTCAGCTAAAACTACACAATTCATGAAACATGCACTAACTTTCAGAAAGATGCAAAAACTGGTGATTTTTTTACTACAACTCTGCTTGTTTCTCAATGCTGGAAAGACAGTGATTATAGAACAAACCTTATATTGATGTCATTTTTTATGGAAAAAATGCATAGCGATTTATTAAAAAGCACTTTTGTTTTATTTAAATAAATTTAATAGCTATAATTTGGCTTTTTTCTTGGTTCACTCTAAGAGAATCCACAAATTCTGGGTACCTTTAATACTGGCAAGATGTTTAAAAAACAAATGACACAAATTTGGCCTGGATATCTTGGTTTGAAAAAAGTTATGAAGTCATAAGCACGAAATGCCCCAAACATCACAATAGGGCATAGCACTGGGGGTTAAAAAACCTCAGAAACTAAGGGATAGGTGATTCCCAGTTTCGTCTGTACCATTGCATATTCTCTGAGCAGGGTGTTCAAGATCTAACACGAATAGCTAGTGGGGCATTGGGCAACCCTGCCTTGTGCCGCTGTATACATAAACTTTCAGCCCCTCCCTGCTGTTTTCTCTCTCTTATGCATGCTAATACCGGGCAGAGTAACCTTCTAAACCACAGAACTTGGGTAGTAAAACATAGTACCAAAGTCAATGGTCCATTTAGATTAATTCAAATCGTTCCTTAGATAAATTTTTTGAGATTGGTAAAAAGCTTCCAACAATTAACAAAAAAGAACTCTTAGCCATAACGAAGGAGACCTTTGTATTTCATATAGGCCTAAATATTAACATAATTGGTGACCCACAGGAAGATAGGTGAAGCAGAGCACGGCAACTGTGCTGCCATAAAAATAATGGGCAATTATATAGTAACAACTCACAAAACATATTGACTGCGTTTGGCAACTTTGGGCCGGATTTAGACTTTGGCGGGTTACTCCATCATAAACATAGCGGATAACACATCCACTTTATTAGAAATGCCATAATGTACGAGTTACTTACCTTCGGTAACGATGTATCTGTTAGAGACGTTGTCTAGCCGCAGATTCCTTAACTTAGAATATCCCCAGGCATCAGACTGGATCCGGAAATGTTTTGCAGCAGGGGGATGGTGCCACACGACCCCGCCCTGACGTCGTCCACGTACGTGACGTCAGCGAGGTCATAGAAGTCCCTCCCGGTGCGCTGGCATCTGTTTTCTTCTGAGAAACTTTTCCGTGGCACAACGCGAAGCCACGAACAAAAAACTGTGAAACTATGGGAACAGTGTGCAAGGGATGAAAAGTCTGTGAACAAAGAAGGAGGATGGTGGAAGACACCATCATAAAAGACAGAATTAGACACTGCCTACATATAAGTGAAAAGCTGTGAGAAAGAGCCCTGCAAGCTAAGCGAAGACCCTTCCCCAAGTACAAAAAGGGAAGAACATCTCAACAGACCGAAATAGACTGATATTGCTATGTAGAACCGTGCCGTTTATGAAGAACGGAGCACAGAAGAACAACAGTCCACCGTAGCAAGGTATGAAAAGACTGGCCCTTTCCCTATAATAAAGCGGTTGAAAACAGAGCACAACCGACCCCCAAAGAGGACGACCAAGAGGAGACCAGGACCCAGGGTCAATAGAGAAGACGGAAGGAAGGGAAGGTAATTGTAGAGGAAAACGATCCTCCTCGTGAACAAAAAGCACCGTATTACAGGAAAGAAGCCCCTCAGCAGAAGTTAACTGTATATGGAAACACTCAAAGGGGTGCAATAAACTGAACTCCCGCGAGAGATAACCCAATGACAACTGAAGAGGACAGTGGAGAACACCACTTGGCAAGGCCCTCGCAGAACGGGGAGGCTGGGTGAGCGTTAAGGAATCTGCGGCTAGACAACGTCTCTACCAGATACGTTCTTACCGAAGGTAAGTAACTCGTACATCTGATAGAGACATCTAGCCGCAGATTCCGTAACTTAGAATAGATACCACAGCCATACCCCAAAGGGGAGGTGGGTCTGCGGCAGAACAGAAAACGCCAAGCATCCGATCTGGCAACAGAGTGACGGATAAAGGGGGGAGGCTGTGGCGGAACAGCCAGAGAGCAACCCAAACAGCTCGGATGAGCAGAAATAACGAGATGGTAGATATCCTAAAAATGCCAGAATGGCACTACACCATACCTGTATAAAAATGACAGGTAGAACGGCATGAGCCATATACCAGAGCAAAGAAAGAGAGAGAGAGAGAGGGGAGAAGAAGTACCACTCTCCGCTTAATTGCGCACGATGAGTACACTGACCCAAGCTCGAAAAGAACCTGAAGAGATGGAACCAGAGCCTAACAGACTAACCTATAGAAGGAAGGCTGAAGCAGCCGGTGCCAAGAGCCCAAAGGCAAGAGCTAGAACCTGAGCAATGCGTTGGGAATAGCCGGAGGGACAAGAAACACGCCAAGTGCACATCCAATTCCAAAAAGGGAAAATAGGGGCAAATAACATCAATTTTAAACTTGCTGAAGCAGGTAGAAACATGCAGCAGGCAAACGGCCATAGAGACCTTAAAGAGGCTTACACAATTAGCAAAGGAGTGCCCGACCGGCAGTATGAAGCCAAAGTGAGAAACAACCCACAATATAGACTTGCAGGCAGTAGTCAAGGACCACTGCCATCAGAAGAGCTGTCCCGCAGGCGTAGCTTTAACAATAGTAGGTGATAATTGGGAAAAAAGGCATATCCGAAGGAAGTGCCCAAAAACACCAAGGTAACGAATCGTGGGAAGAGTCTCAGAATCCGAGACCAAACACTCCAGAAAAGGCACATACAGTATCGGACATCAAAAAGGGAGCATTTGTCAAATTGGGAAATCACCCCAGTAAGTGGAAGGAAGGAGGAACCTATGGGCAACTTGCAACAACTTAGAAAAGCTCCCTCACACATGGAGATATTGGTCCAGACCTCACAGCCTCGAAAAGAGGGGGCGACGTAGGAAGAGGAATACCAAGGCAACCGGCATGTATACATAAATGTATAAACATATAAATATGTAGAGACAGTACTAGCCAGGAGCATAAACATGTCCATACCGGATCATACCTAGTACAGTATGGGCAGGAAGGAGCCGCTTTTGAAGAGAAGATCATGAAACCTCCCAAGGAGGTGGAACAGGCAACAGACAGGATGACCATGGCGTAAGAAGATGGCACCAGGGAAAAAGATAGAACACTGTACAACAGACCACCAAGCAACGCATGGAGCCCACAGGATCTCCAGACCCAGGTGAGATAAGCAGAGCTATATAATAGCATACAAGTACCCCACATGGAGTATGCACACCCCAAACAACGTGGAACACCTCTAGGGCAATAAAGCCAAGCCAAAAGAGCGCAGTAACAAGCCGAACCCGTGAACATGAGTTGCGAGCCGTATGACATTATCGGGCTGAACCACCGGCTCAATACCACAGACCGAGGACCAGACACTGCAACCTGTGGAATACGGCCACAGCAGGCCAACAGTCAGCTCAAAGCAAAACGCATCCAAGGTATGCCAATAAAAGGGTAATCGCCCATGAGCACAGAAAAAGAAGATGTAAGGCTCACTGCCCATGTTAAATTCAGAACGCATCTAAAGGATGTGAAATGACAAAGTACCACCACGGAAGACAAGCCTAAGAAGTGAGAGGACGAAAGCCTGCAAGGAGACGGTGAACTGCCAATTCGGCGTGAGCATCAAACAGCAAAACCCCATCAAAGGGTAAGTCAACCAGTCGCTCCCAGATATTTTCAGGTAAGACGCTATCTCGCAACCCAATGTGACGCCTTAAGGCAACCGAACCTGCCATAGCTCGGCCCAAAGAATGCGCAGTATCTAAGACTGAGCGGATTGTGAATTCGGCATGGTCGAGGCCATCCCGGAGGAGGTGAAGGAGATCAACGCGAGCACCTTCAGAGGTGGCAGAAAGCAAAGACTCGGCAGAGTCCCACAGGGCAGAGGTAGCCTGAGCCAAAACACTCACTGTATTTAATTACCGTAGGGTTCCACTAGTGGATGAAAAGATGTTTCTACCCCATGACTCAAGCCATCTGGACTCCTGAGAGGGAGGAAGCGTTAGTGGGGGCAGGGAAGGAAAGGCAGTCTGCAACACAAACCCCTGCGCATAAGGGTGCACAAAAAGACAAACAGGATCATGTGGAGCTGGACTGTGGCGGTGCAAAACTGAACGAGCCACCGGGTCACCTGAAGCAGGCCGAACCCAGGTACCCAAAATAGCATCATAAAGGGAAGCCTCAAAGGGTAGAAGCGGCTCCACATTCCCGGACCCACGGTGAAGGACCTCAAGCAAGGGGTCCACAGACAAGGGGGCATAAGGGGGTTGCATGTTTAAAATGCGAGTGGCCAATGAGACCACTCTCAAAAAAGCTGCACTAGCCTCGGTAGCCCTCCGCGGAGGGGACAACAGCTCATCAGTGGGGGAGGGTTATAAGCTGACCCTCCCAAGACACTGAGGGTGAGGGTGAGGGTGTGCCCCAGGGAAGGAAGCCCCATTGAAGAATGAGGATCCTGATGGGGCTCCTGGGGAGGCAAAGAGCCTGCCGGATCTGGGCGCTCTTGAGTAGGCTCCATAAATTCCAAGGGGGGCACTGGCAACAATACCTCCGGCAGTGCCGGGCGTGAGTGCGGCGCCGAACTCTCTCCAGAGGCCTCTAGAGAATGGTCCACAACCCCGCGTCAACACAGTGCCAAAACGACGCGTGCGAGCGCCGATCGTTCCTCCTCAGTCGGCAACTCAGCTGCATCCGGCGATGAGTCGGCCCCACAGTTGCGGCTTCCAATGACGGGACCGGAATACTGACACATATTGGTAGTCTTAGAGAAGTGACCAGACTTGTGCTGTGGACCCCAACCCTAACCACAAGATAAATGGACTACACTTGTGATATTTACATATTGGGACTAAGATATACAACTAAGCGCACAAACCTTTAACAAGAGAGGTAACACTGCACCTGAAATCTGTTGTATCATATCTTACACCAATGAGGGAAGGCTAGTGAGTAAAACAAACTTTCAGAAATTGGGTTGTTGGTTGAGGGGGGTCTGAGCCCTTCTCAAGCAACAGACAGTCCTTGTCAGGATGAACCACAAAAAGTCACTAAAATAACCTGTGCTTAACTCTCTTGTAGCTTGCCACAAAAGCAGTCCGGCTTAGCGTATAGGCAATGTGTAAAGTATTCACGCATCACTTAACCAGTAATAAAATGAAAACAGAACACAAGAAAAATCCCACATTAATGTAGAAAACTAGAGTGAATTGTAATAATTTTTTTAGACCAAAACAAAAATCCAATTAGCGTAACCAAAGTTATTCATTTTTCAAGTTTAAAGTAAAAATAGCACCTAAAAGATCTAAGTGCCAACCACATACATTTAGCCATGCGACATGGGGGCAAAGTTGAAAGCTATGGCTGACCATGATGGAGAACGGTTCGGATACACTAAGTGGATTGGTTCCAATCTCTGCTAACCTTAAGACTCAGACGAAATTTTGAGAACACTGTCTTGAAAAGGTAAAGTTCAGCAGGGCAAGGCAGTCGGCGGCGTCCGTAGACGAGTTGTTTTCATCGAGAGCCGCTGGACGAAATATTCTGAAGTTTTTTTGTTTGGACTAAACCTCTTTTTTGGAACTTGAACATTTCCAGCGGGACAAAGCTGCAGGCTGTAGCCTACATGGGCTCCATGAGGCCAGGTACCCCTTCTATGAGAAGCTGTTAAACAGAATTTGTTGCTGCAGAAAAGAACGTAGCGGGAGCTACCACGAAGTGACGTCAAACAGCGATGCACCTTGGGCTGATGGGCGAGCAGGTAGGTCTTGGTCTCCTCTCAGATCTCGGAGCACTTTTTGGCTGAAAAATGTACAAGTCCCAAGTTCTGGATTTAGGCTATCTGGGCACCTTTACCGCCACTTCCAATTGTGCAGGACTGGAGTCCCACCACTTTGAGGGTCAGGACCCACTTAGGCTGGGAGTAAGGTGGGGGTCCAAGACGGTTGAAGCCTTTTCTGTCCCTGCGGATCTGATAGGAGATCAGCCAACTAACCTTTGAGTCACTCTGGGAGAGTTGGGTCAAGAAGAAAAATATGTCTACAGCAGAAGGGCGGTCCTCTTGGAGCTGCAGGGCAATCCACCTAAGTACAATGGAGGCCACAGGCAGCAGGGCAGTTCACTGAGTGCCCTCTGCAGGTCTAGATGTGTACTGAAGAGTGGATCTGAGAGTCCTAGTTTTATACATGATGCTAGCATTGAAGTGGAAGAAATGTCAGGAGTTTCTCCTCCACAGAAGTGTTTCGTATTTCCTGTGTCCTAGCCCTGGACCCAGGACGTCTGGGGGCACAAAAGACTAGTGTGAAGTTTTTTGTGTGAGGGCTGGGGCAGCTGCTTTGAAGTGCAAGTCGGGCTGTGCACATCACCACCCCTCCCATCTTGTCCTGTCAGGATAGCCCATCCTCTCAACACCTAAGCCCCCTACTGTGTGAATGTCTGGGAGGATTAGATAAAGGCCAACTGCCAATACACCTATTCATGTGACTCAGGAAACAGGCTGCAGGTCCCAAATGGTTAGGGAAAGAAAATATCAACTTTCTAAAAGTGAAAATAACTGAGGGGTTGGGTCAATTTAATGTTAGCAAAGTTAGGCCACTGTAATATTCAAACATACAAATTCCAGTATTGACTTTACGTTACATACCAAAGATATATATACAACTCAACTACTGTGATCACCATTTATATACATAATTATTTATGCACTACTTGTTTTAATGATTTTTCATGAAACTGTCATGGACAGGGGAACAACAACCATCATGAATTGCATCAATTCCAATTTTTTTTGTGTAACCTACATCACATACAATACAACATTACATTATCAAAGCAATGAATTGTTACACAAAACATGACAACAAACATTATACGAATGTGTACAAATCAATGTACTAATTCTGAACTTCAAAAACCAAAGGAGCCTGTGTGTGATAATCATAGAAGCCCCTAATTATTGGGCCATCACCAGGGGGTGCAAACTTATTCTGTAATCTGAGGCCTAAATCACGGATTCATACTATAAAATGTTTAAACAAGAGATTCCCTATTTGTATTTATTTGAAAAGTTTTATAAAGCGCAAACATGACCCGGCAGGGTATCGGAGCAGCGTACAATGTCACCAGCTGGTTAAGCTTGAGCTGGAAAACACAATTGGTAACTACACATAAACCGTAGAAGCATATTACAAACAAAAGAAAACAGACATCAATACCTTGAACAATAAGCAGATCGCATTGTAGGTAGGGGAGGTCAAAGTTGTTAGATCATTTCAAATAGTTTGTGAGGGTACAGTACGATTGTCTCAGGTAGCTATTCATGAGCAGGCCTTTGACTTCTTTTTAAAAGAAGAGGTCGAGGGGAATGTTCTGATTTCTGGTGAGAGAGCGTTCCATATTCTCGGAGCAAGAACGAAGAAGGCGCAGTTGTTATCAACATCAGGGGTTTTAGCAGTAGAGTGTTTGAACTTCTTAGTGCCGGATTCCCACCCAATAGTTCAAGCTTATTTGCCAGGTAAGTGTGTGTGTTCTGATGCAGTGCTTTGTGAGTCAAGCAAGCTATCTTTTGCTTGATCCTTGCATCTAGGGAAAACCTGTTAAATTGGATTAGATCAGGTGTGATGTGGCCACGTTTTCTTGAGCCGGTGAGGAGTCTGGCAGCAGAGTTCAGAGTGGCTAGATTTGTTTTGGGCAGCCTAGCCAGGGTCGCATTTCCGTAGTCTAAACGGGAAATCACAAGGGACTGGACAGTTGTTGCAGGTCTTAGGGCGTCATGAACTGTTGATTTTCCTTAAGGTGGTTGGCTCCTCTTGTTGTAGCACTGATGTGATCCTTCATATTCAGGAATTCGTCCAGGATTAAACCTAGTGATCTAGTGGAGCAAACAACATGTTGGGTGCAGTGGAGGGCTGTTAGTTGTTTGGGCCAGTCCTGAATGGGCGCAGTATGATTGTGGGGTGACAGCAAAAGGAATTCAGTTTTGAGTGAATTTAGCAAAAGGTGGTTGTGAGATAACCACTGTTGGGTTTTTAAAAGAGCAAGGTTGAGGGTAGTAATGTCGTCCGGTGAAGACCTTTTAATATACAGTTGGGCATCATCAGCGTACATATAATATTGAATGTTAGACCGTTTCAGACTTTCTGTGAGAGGTTCCAGATACAGGTTGAAAAGAGTTGCTGATCCTTGTGGGACTCCAATTGATACCAGATTACTGTTGGAAAGGTTGTGTCTGACTTTGAATCTTTGAGTTGTACCCTGAAGGAACAAGATAAACCAATTTAACACTGTACCTGATAACCCCATTCTTGTTTCAAGAAGGTCAATTAATTTGTCGTGTTTGACAGTGTCAAATGCTGAGCAGAGATCCAACAGTATATGTAGGCAAGGTTCATTTGGTCTAGTATTCTTAGGGCATCGTCCACAATGTGTGTTAAAGCGGTTTCTGTACTGTGTCCAGATCTGATGCCAGACTGGTATTGGTCAAGGAGCAGAAAAGGTTCAATGTGATTACAGAGTTTGAGTATGTACGTATGTCTCGAGTAGTTTGGACAGAGTCATGATATTAGAAATTTGTCAGTAGTTGTTAGGATCAGATAAATCTGCCTTAGGTTTCTTTAGTATGGGGATCACTTGCCCAATCTGGAATGAGACCTTGTGTGAGGAATTCATGTACAATCTTCGACCAGAGAGGGAAAATGAATGAGGTAAGCACTTTAAGAAATTTGGTGAGGATAGGATTGTTGAGGTGATTTGATGGTTTTAATGTAGTTTATATGTTAAGCAGCTCAGGCTCATCCGGAAGTCTTAAGGTATTCCATGAAGCATCATTTTTTAAGGTATAGGCAACTGAAGCAACTATAAGAGAGCTCATCCATGGTGAACCTGAGGCAGGGGTGTAGTGAGCTAGATTCTGCAAGTCTGGTGAGGGGAGTTGCAGATCTAATTTGATATTTCTTGTTTTTTCATTGAAGTGGGCTGAGAACTCCTCACTGCTTGGGATTGAGTCTTTAAGTGTCAAGAGTTGATTAGAGGGTTGATTCGATTGTTGTTTGATGATTTTGAAAGGTTTGTTAGGTCTATTTTGTCCGTGTCAAGCTGTGAACTATAGTGAACAGATTTTGGCCTGCATATAAGTTTGTTATAGGCGTTTTGAGTCTTCCTTAGTAGTTTAAGGATAGCTAGGGAAGGAGAAGTTCTCCAAGATCTTTCAGCTAGCCTACGCTTACGTCACCCCTCATTAAGGGAGCCGTTGAACCAAGGTCTTGAATGTTTGCTAGGCATTCTTTTGAGATGTAAAGGCGCTAGTGCATTGAAGATATCTATCATGGAGTGAATGTATTGATCTATGAGATCGTCCAGGTTTGTCATGTTGGGGGGGGAGGCTGAAGAAGATTATTGCTCATATTGGTAAGATCATTTACGTTGATGTTTCTCAGATCTCTAGACCATTGTTTTTTGTTTTGTTTTAGATTATCCTTGTCTGATCAGATTTAGGTGATCTGACCAGTCACAAACTGCTATCTCATCAAGTTGAACGATGTTATCTTTGGCTATGATAAGATCTAGGGTGTAACCTTTGATACGTGTAGGCTTGTTGCAAGATGGGTAAAATTCATGTCGTATAGGAAGGTCTTGAAAATCCTCAAGGAAGATACGGTTATGAGATCGGTCCGCGTTCACTGATATGGTCTCCATCATTTGTTCAGTGAACAGAGGGTTATTCCCAAAGGGAGGTAGATAGTGTGGAGTGTACATATTATTTTGTCATTGTTCAAGATTTCGAGTTCCAGGTGTTTGTAGGAGGACATCAGAGCAGAGTGTACCTGTCTCAAATAGAGACAATGCCACCACCAGTTTTAACTAGTCCGTCCATTTTAATTATGTCGTAGTCTGGGGGAACTAGAGTCTGGGGGAACTAGAGTCTGGGGGAACTAGAGTTACCAGGATTGGTGTTGAGGTTTCCTTAAACCAAGTTTCAGTTAGGATCAGGAGGTCTAGATCATGTGAGAGTATCATGTCTGCAATATTAGCTGCGTGTCTTACCGCCAATCTGCAATTAAAAAGCATTGATTTGATGTGAGATTTGGTAACAACGCTTTCGAAGTGTGATGTTTGGACCGGTCATAAGTTTCCTTGCTCATAGATCTGAGGTTGACATTGCGTTCTCTAAATGGATTATAGGTAATAGTTTATATATTAAAGGTAGAGGCAGCAAATTCAATATGAACTGATTTGTAGGATAGTAATAGGGAATGAATGTCTGCTTCACTCAGGTGATCGGTAACCCTATTAGGTCTGGAGTGATTGTTAAAATATGGCAGAGATTTCCCATGAGGATTCCCTATGTTATACCTGGCCAAGATTCCCCTTCAGCAGTAAATGAGCATAGAGGAGAGGTTCAGTTGATTGGTTTCCGAAGTCAAACTGAGATTCCCCCACTTCTCTATTTTTAAAAAGGAGTGCAATGCGATCTGTAGGCTCTCTTTAACTAGTTTAGGATCATTCTTGACAAAAAACAGATTATCCTTTACTGTATGGAGGATTTATCGTGTTTAGGGGAGGTATGGTGGTAGGCTGAGAATGCGATCCATCGGAAGGTAGGGAGGAAGAAGTAATAGAGAAATCCTCATATGAGAGGGGATATGAATTGGGAGAGCTGACATGCAATTGATGGAGAATGGATGGTGTATTTGGGTTGGGGGTGAGAGATGGGTAAGAAGAGGAGTAAAATTGAAAGGTTCACTGGGTGACTTGGGTTGTAGGTCTCATGAGACGTGTGTTGGAGGGCGAACTGCAGGAGAAGGACTTAACTATGGGCAATTTTATAGATTATATTAGAGGGTAGCAGCCCTAAAGTTCCCTAGGTTGTTGTTATTGCAAACTATAGTGGGGTGTTTCAATGTCAAATGTTTAGAGAGATCAGGGCGATTCAATGAGTTGTGGTATGAGCATATTTTAGAGGCTATATGCTGCCTTGGTTCGACCCCAAAGGATACCCCGATGGTGCACCATGTAAGGTCTGCCTGATCTCTGGGAGATGAAAATGGCATGTAGGAGGTACCGTTGGTGGGAACGCATTAGGGTTTCACTGAAGTTGTTAGAGACTGATCTTGTAGCAGAGGAGTTATATTGTTAGCCATTGAATTTTCAATCCTCAAAGAGTTTGTCATATTGTTCTAGAGTTTGATCCAATGATTGAATAAGAATGATCCCATTGTTGTATAAGGAAATGGTGAGGTCAGCTTTGAAGATTGGAGAAGGAATAATGGACAGTCTAAAACTATGAGGTGTTTTATTTATTGATTTGGCACGGAGCATAGATGTTAAGGCTTTTCTTCTGTTCGTAAAGAAGATTAGGTTGTTAACAACGATGCCTTTAGACGTGCTGATGAATACATCAGAGAACTGTTTCCAGGTGCCTTTTGAGACGATTAGGTTTGAAATTCTTAGCAGCGTTTTTTGATAGTTTTGGAGGGTAAGTAATCTTAAAGGTATTGTATATAGGTATATAGCTGGACGTAAGTCCTACTCTATTTTTATGCACGTTAAATGGCTCATAGTCCTACTTTGACTTCTATGACTTCCTTAGGCTAGAGTCCTACCTTTCTTTCACTAGAATTCAGATGGGCGAGAGTCCTACTTTAATTTCAGTGACTTTTTTGGGCAACAACAGTAGCCCTTTGTCTATGCGGAGCAATCTGATGAGACAGCCATCTTGCCACGGGAGGGCTGTTTGAGCTGGAAAAGGGGCCAACAAGAAGCCCTGCAAATGTGAATCTTCTGCACCCTTCTACAATGAAACATTAACAGTGATTGTGCCAAGCACAGCTCACAATCCAGCAATTATTCCTTACTTCGCCTCCCTCTTCTGTGCACTCCGTTTCCTGACACTGAGTGGAGAGGGATTCGGAGTAAACAGGCAGAGCTCATTATGAAATTCAAACATCCTCCTCCCGAGGCACCAGGCACCATATTCCCGTCCACACCCCTCAGAGTCGCGTCCACACACCGCTCCAATTCGGAGACTAGCACGCCACCTGAAAGACAGTGCAAGACTTAAAAATAAGTCTGCATCGCCGGGCAAGTGTGAAGGAGAAGGGCGGGACAGTGGGCTGCCGCTCCAACGCTGCCCTCACCCTGCCCCCGGAGTCAAAAACAGGTGTCGGCCAATGTCTGCTCACCAGATAGGGTCAGCAGCTGGATGTCGAGTCTGGGATCCACAGCGGCTGTCGCTTAAACAGTGCTCTTACCAGGCTCCCCCGCCTACACAGGCATCGGCAAACGTCTGATCACCTAACGAGACAGGGTCGGCAGCTGAGTGTAGTGTCGCCCGATAAAGGAGCCTGCAGACCAGCAATCGCAACAGCTTCATGCCACTACTGGGACCATTTCGTCGCCGAGGAGGTTGTAGGAAGTCTCTTCAAGTAAAAAATGCAGAAGGGGTTTGGATAGCAGGGGTTAGTACAGGATGTTCGCTGATAGCGATCCTAAAACCCAGGAGCTTCGCTTTGTTGCTCTGGTTTGGGTGCCATTTCAAGGTTCCCATGGTTCCTAGGTCCCGGTGTGCCTATGCTTCCTTTTTCAACACCATCCCTGGTTCTTCATGCTGTAAACGCATTTCAGACCTGCTATCAGCATGGTGTTCTCCTCAGGACCCAGAAACTGCAGGACACTACATGAAATGAACAAAAATGGGTGACACAGAAAAAATATTTTGTGAACGTTCTGAATCAATTTAGTAGTGGGCTAAAAACCACTCAAAAAACTGAATGGAACAGAATCTGAATTGAAAGTCAATAATTTAAAAAACTAACAAGAGCCTACATACTGCTGAGAACCTGAGTTAGCTCCAAGCACTTGTTTTTTTATGAAAGCAGCGTTGTCCTGGTGATTTCACATCTCTGCAGTAAAAGAAGTATTCTCAAGAAAGGTCTGGCTTTTGTCTCTTCAAGACATATGAACTTCGTATGGTTAAAAACAGAAGTACTTGAGTTTTTTTCAAAAAATATGGGGAGCACAATCCTCCACAGAATAATGAAGTGTCTGAGCCCAGAAACAGATCTACTTTCTGCCCCCCACCCAATACTATTCCAAAAGAAGTCAATATTTTTGAGCAGTCAGTTTTTCCAGCCATAAATGCCCTAGAAAGCAAGAGTTTGTTAAAAACAACATTGCAAGAGATCAAAGGGTTGTCTTAGAAAACGTTAAAAATGATGACACGGGGGTGTGGCTTGGCAGGCTATCATGGCAGACGTGTGCTAGTCAGCTCCGTCCATCCCATCAGTAATCCTACCGATATCCTGGCTCCCTCGGACCCTTGAGCAGTCCTGGAGGGGGCATTTTGGCACCACTAACCTACGGTGGTGGTTCGGTGAGCAGCCACAGCGCCTGGAGCAGCTGGGGGCTGACGGTGGCGTGTCCACGAGGCACGGCCTAGAGGCGGACAGCGGAGCCGGGGTGTGGAGTTTGGCAGGCCCTAGGAGCAGTGCGAGCTGCGCGGCCCCCGCCGGAGCTTGTGAATTCCACGCACGGTTCTGTATGCCCAGCGGTGGAGGCGGCTTTCACGGGGTGAATCGGGCCCAGGGTCCAGGCGGAGAACTTGGTGAGGAGTCAGGAGGATTGCTACGATCCGTGCACCGCAACTCAGAAGGAAGCCTGTCTCAGGAGGTGCTGGAGTGCCCTCATCCCGTGAATCCGGCTGCTGCAGGGTGGTTAGCGGCGGCGACGGCGGGGAGCCCCTTCCTTCCTTTGAGGTCGGACCGTGAGCCGGACTGGCCTGCTGAGTGCTTGCCTGCGCTGAGGGGGTTCTTGTGTCGGTACCTAGCCCAGATTGGCCTGGGTTCACGAGGAGCCCGTTGAGGACCACAATGACGAGGCATAAGACATGGGCCTGTAGACAAGTTCACCGGCCTGGAAGTGACAGGTGGAACTGCGGGGAGCCCCCAGGAGGCCGTACCGGACAATGCGGCTCTGATGGCAGCAATCACCCAATCCAGAGACATGCTTGATGCCAAAATTGGTGCGGTGGGCTCGGATGTTATGTTAATACGGCAGGACCTACAGAATGCAGTGTCCCGCATCAGGGAGGCAGAGACCCGCTTATCAGGGGTGGAAGACGAAGTTACGCTCCTCAAGCAGAAGGTGGCGACCAATGCTATTTAGGTTCCATTTAAACCCACAATTCATGGATAAATGGTTTTCAATATTAAATAAGTGTTCGTTGGACCTAATTTTGTTAATAATAGAGGAATTGTCCCGGACCATCAAGGAATTAGACGAAGAGATTTTCAATCTCAAAAAAGATCTTGAAATAAGTATTGAATCACAAACTTGGTCAAAAACTCTAGAGGATCTACATTTAAAATTGGATAGTTATAACAAAGAACTCCAAGAAGGCAAAATCAGAAAGTATTGGCGTGATACTATTGATTACAAGTTCAATGGGGTGTATAAGTGGGCGGAGATTTACGCAAAAAAACGCTTTACTACCACCACCCATGAGACCAATACATCAAGAGAAGAGAGTATCACTACAGATCAGGATATCTTGGCCACACGACCACCAGTCATTAAAATTGGGTCTACCCCGATGATTCAATCAACGGTTGTGACACAGATCAATGAAACAACAGGAGCCAGCACATCGACTACAGGGTTTTCTTCTTCTTTTTTGTTACAGGCTCCAACGTTAGGGTAGCCACCCCCACAACAGAAACAGCAGTTAGTACCAGATCAGGCAAGCGTCCCACAAGGAGTGGAACAGGAAAGAACACTATGCAGTGGAAAGAATGTAGCTTGATCATCAATATCTCTTCAACATCACTAACCAAGCAACAATGTATGACCTTAAATAAAGGTATGACCTTTGTGCCTACAAATGATACTACATTGTTGGAAACAAATGTGGCACTTTACAAATTTATACGTAAATTGAGATTACGTCATTATTTTTCTAATGTGATGGAACAACCGCAAAAAGATGAACAAAGGGATACTGCAGATACCATTTTTAGACCTAAAAGTAAATATCAGGCACCCATTTCTCCCAAGATAATCGATTTCTTTGAAGAGACAGTGAAACGGGATTTGATGAAGATCCAATACAAATCAACAAAAAAAAAAAACTTTACAAAACACGATCACAGAACCATTCATTCTATAATTCAGAATGAGAATTTAACTTTGAAACCAGCTGATAAGGGCGGAGCCCTAGTTATCATGGATACAGATTACTACACACGCAAAGTGGCGGAACATGTGCATGATATAAAACACGTATATATGCTTGACATTGACCCCACGACGACTTTACAAGAAATTCTTCTCGGATATTTACAGGAAACTATGGCTATGGGGATTATTTCTGATGAGCAAAAGGCTTATCTCACAACGCATAACCCGAAAAAACCCAAACTGTATATGATACCAAAAATCTTTCCGCCCTATAGTGGCAGGGTGCGGGTCTATATTTGATCCTCTCGGGAAATATCTTGATTACTACTTGCAAAAGTTCGTCCAATCGTGGTGTACCTACATAAAGGACACAACGCATTTTCTCAATAAGATTGAGACCATTCAAGAGATGTATAAACAAAATTGGGTAATTTGTACCATCGACGTAACGGCGTTGTATACATCTATAAATCATGAACAAGGTTTGGAAGCCACAGAATGGGCATTACTTCAACTTGAACTAGAACAGGAAAAAAGCATATTCATTCTTAAATTATTGCATTTTTGCTTGAATAACAGTTATTTTAAATGGAAGGATAACTTCTATGGACAAATGACTGGAACAAGTATGGGAGTTTCTGGGGCACCAGCATATGCAAACATCTTTATGTCTAAATTTGAGCATGAATATATATTGACTGATGAGATGTGGAATACAGGCCTGGTACAATATTGTCGCTTTATAGACGACATATTTTTGATTTGGGCTAAGGAACAGAGTGACTTGGAAAAACTGATAACACAGTTAAAAGACAAGAACCACAGAATTCAGTTCACACACTCGATAAGTATCAGTGAAGTGACTTATCTTGATGTTAAAATCACTAAAGACACCATGTTGAACAAATTAGTTACAGACATCTATACTAAACCCACTGACCGTAACTGCACCCTATTATTTACCAGTTTCCATCAGAAAATTCCCATTACCAATTTACTGTATTCTCATTTTTTAAGGATTAAAAGGATTTGTGCAAATGAGGAGACATTTGACAAACAGATGAAGATACATCACACTAGATTTGAGCAGAGAGGGTACCCCACAGAGATTCTAGATCAAAGCATTGACAGACTGGAAATTAGGGACAGGCAATCATTACTGACTCCGACTTCTAAGCGTCAGAAAAAAGGATTCACCTTTGCATCTAAGCACTCCACAGCTTCTAATAAGATTAAAAGTATCATCTTGAATAGATGGGAGTTACTTCAAAATGAAAAAGACTTTAGGGGTATATTCATGGATAGACCCATATTTGCATACACCAGAGAGAGAAACTTAATGTATATAGTTAGAACTCCTAGTAAATCTTTTGAACCACAACTACATAAGGGGACTATGAGATGTCAAAACTGCGTTCACTGTAACAACATAATAACGGGCAATACTCTTGTACACCCAACTTCGGGTAAATAAAAAAATAGCATTGAAACATTCAGCTGATTGTAATACAACCAATACAGTGTATTGTTTAAAATGCCCGTGTGGGAAGTTGTATATAGGGAAAACTGAACGCAAGTTTAAAACCAGGCTTACAGAACATAAAAGCAACTTTCGGTGTAAAAGCAGAACAACATCTATTGCGAATCACTGGTTAGATGAAAAACATAACATTGCACAATTGAGAGCACAAATTATAGAGGTTGTTGCAAGAAAGGGGGGACTAGACAACAGGGCTAAACTACTTCAAAGGGAAGCATTTTGGATAGAACATTTATGCACACTGGTACCACGAGGACTTAACGACAGATTAGATTTAAGTTGTTTTCTATAAGTGAGGATTGGCATACACCACATTATACATTATCTATATCACTACTAATACACACCATTAGTGAACCGTTGACCCTTGAGTACATTCATTATGGTATTGCATGGATCCGCACTATATAGTCATTATGTATTGTAGGAGATTGTACATCAATTAATTTTAGTTACTATTATGTCTCTATTCTCAATATTACCACCTGAGATATGGTATCGATGTAGGTTATGTATATGAGTAGGATGAGTATTAAAATAGGATCATGTGAATCTTTATATGATATACAGATTAACAGCAACATTAGAGATGTCTAGTCATGAATCATATATACATTAACTTTGTGAATGTATACAGGTGTTGTTTATTGTACAGTGTATTTGTTGTATATTACCAGATATACCTGGTAATGAAATAGGTATACATTTACTTTGTGTATGTTCAAACATGATTTTCATTGTATTATGTACATGTGATCAAAGAGGGACTATCTTGGTTGCGTATATTATGTGAGTACTGGAATACGTTTATACTCCTTATTAGATATGAGTTTATGGAATTTGAAACATGTCACCAGTTGATATCATTTACTTCATCTATGTTCCTAGTCTATGCATGGAGTGAGTAAATTATTCATGTAGTGATACCAGCCGTTTTTTTTATCAATGGATACACCATCCACTTTATATATAAGTCAGGTAGACAAAGCAGTATAGGATAGATAATAATTCTTACGCCTAAACGACGACAGTCACCGACTTTGTTTTTCAGCTTTTGTTTGATCATATGCTAAGTGAGTCGAGGCAAGCGACCGAGGCAAACATAGGTACTGATGACGCATGATTCACTTGGTATCGTTTTGTTGATAGTGTTACCGGCGCGGGAGACAATAGTATATTCATATGAGGAGGATGCGTAGAGATATACAGCTTCTTCATGATTCCGCGCTATAACATCTCTTGATACTGTTATTAAGAAAGTATCAAATAACTACATGTCCCACAAACCTGAGGGTAATCATGTGACAACACTGGGCAGGAACTCTTTAAAACCTGTATGGTATCCTTCCGCGGCTCCTTTGGGAGAAACGCGGGATTAACTTAGAAGGAGCAAATTCATGACTCTATGGTAAGCGAGATAAACATTTCCTGGATTATATAGCATTATTAGCAGTAGGGATTCACCGTTCAGGGTGAAAGCACATGGCATTTAATTAGGTATATTTGTACTTTCAGAAAAAGAACTGTGCTTCCTAAACTTTCAAAACCGACATTCAGAGACGATTTCACCGTTTTATCCGTGATAAAAGGTATGAGCAGGAGTATTTATTTATATAGGAATTCAGTACAGGGAATGAGAAAAAAATAATATTCATGAGGATACATGTGTTTATTTCAGAAATGAACTTACGTACTGAGAATAAACACACGGAGACCAAGAGACGGTTTTACGCTTGAATTTCCGCAAATAGGTATGTGAACATATTTTGAAGTTTGATAGAGATAGAACATTGTATTGCTGAGTTCAGGCGAAGTTAGCCGCGTTAGCCGCCGCCAGAATCTCATCAATTTCGTCCTCGCCAAATGTAAGTCCATGTTCAGACTCCATCGTGCTGTTAGTGTGTGTATACGACCGATGTGTGTGTTAATAATGGTGTTATTGATGAGATTCTGGCGGCGGCTAACGCCTTTGAAGGCCTCAGCAATACCGATCCAGGACCAAGCGTGGCAGATTGGGATGAAATGATGAATCTCAGAAAAACCCAGATAAGAGCAGCCCTTCATGGTCTCCTAATGACGGAATATCTGAGAAATAAAATTGCGCCACAGGGGCTCCTAGTAAAGAACGAAACTTTCATTTTCCAGACAGACAAAGTCTTTAAAAAGGAGTGGTCACTAATCTCGTGGCATTGTACACGGGATTGGTTAGTACTAATCATAAAGACAGCAAAACGAATCACACAGGAACTAAAAATAGATATCCAAAAGATTGAGGTCCAACTAAAGACATACATAATACCAACCGAACTAAAGAGAAGACTGGACGAATTAAATCAAGAAATGTCGGATTTCGAAGCTACACTTAAACAGAGTAAGTTCAAGAAACTAGGGAAGGATAAAGATCGCTTTACCCCAGAAACTGCGTACCCCTATACAAAGGATGACTAAGTCTCCCGCAACGTGAACAGTGATGTTGACAGTGAAGGTTCAGACAGTGGATCATCGGGATCTAGTACCGGCAGTAACCCCAAATACAGGGGCACACAAAGATCAAGAGGCCAAAATTACCCAAGACAAAGAGGTTGGAGGGGGTACCAACCACAACCTTTCTACTCACAGTACGGGGGGCCTGCTCCGTTTCCACCATTTTCCTATGGCCCTCCACCACCACCTAACCAGATGTACCAACAGTGGGGGAATGAATATGACAATGGTTTCTTTCAGAACCAGTCTTTTTTAGCCTCGCGCCCAGGACCACGCAGAGGCAGGAACAGAAAAGGAAACAACGTGTCTTGGCAGGACCCGGTCAAAGCGGATCCGAGAATGAACACCAGGAGAATGACGGGGGCCCTACCAGAGAACCCATCAACCAGCCGGAGGGGAACTTAGTAATGAACATTACCCCGTATGAACTAACTGATACTCAAAGAGAGGTCTTGAACAAAGGATTAGGTTTCGTCCCCACCAACAAGCTAGACCTATTCAAATTGCACACTGAAGTACATGAATTCATACGAAAAATAAAACTACAGGTATTTTTTGAAGGAAAAGAAAAACCCATGGAAACCGATACAGGACTAAGACCGAAATCGTCCTTTGTCCCAGCAGACAATACACTACCCATAGAAGTTCTGGCATATGAAAATGCGGTGATGACTAAATTAAAAGCCTTGGACAAGGATAATCGCCAGACATTCCACAATACCAACTGCCGTGAACATGAAGCAATTCGTGATTTGGCCAACAACCAAGACATAACAATCAAGACAGCGGACAAAGGGGGAGCTGTAGTAATCCAGACAACAACAGCCTATAGAAAGGAATGCCTTAGGCTACTGTCAGATCAACGGAACTATACCACTCTAATCCAAGATCCAACAGAATCCATCAGAATCACTGTTGGAGCCATGGCGGAGGAAGCCCTGGCCCATAATTGGCTGTCTAAAAAGGAGGCTGAATTTCTAGTCCAGAAGACACCAAAAACACCCTATTTCTACTGCATTCCAAAAATTCACAAGAACCTGGAAAATCCACGAGGCAGACCTATCGTGTTGGGAATAGGTTCCATCCTTGAGCCCCTATCAAGATTCTCTGATGCTTTCTTACGCCCCTTAGTCCAAGGGACGAATACGTATCTAAAAGACACAAAAGCAGTCCTCCAGCTCTTACAAGAACTAACTTTTGATCCAGAAAACCAACTACTTCGGAGTCTGGACGTGGAGAGCCTCTACACGAGCCTCCCTCACGATGAAACCATAGCTATCATAGAGGAGGTTCTGTACAGTGCCAACTGGAAATACCAAACGCCGAGAGGTGTGGTAATGGAATGCATCACACTGGCATTAACGAAAAACTTTTTTGAGTATGAAGGGACCCTCTACCTCCAACGCCATGGCACCAGTATGGGCAGCACTTTCGCGCCAAGCCTGGCGGGCCTGTATGTCCACCATATGGAGAGCACGAGAATCCTACATACCACCAACCCATACAGACATCACATACACACATGGAGCAGGTACATCGATGATGTGCTTGTGATATGGCATGGGGACCAAGAGTCTGTATCTGGGTTCATGGTTTGGCTAAACCAGCATAACCGTTTCCTGAAGTTTACTCACACAGTGTCAAGAGAAACATTGGTGTTCCTTGATCTTAACATCTTTCCAAGGGACGGGAAACTGCATACCAATACCCACTTTAAACCAACGGCGAGGAATTGTCTCCTTCGCTATGACAGCTTCCATCCACGGCACTTACGCATCAATTTGCCGTATGGACAATTCCTACGCTTGGGACGTAATTGTGCACAAATCCAGGACTACAAGGCACAAGCACAGGATTTAAAAGTCAAATTACAGAGAAGACAATACCCAGAGAAGATTATCAACAACGCAATGAAAAGGGCGAGAAATAATCATCGGGAGGCACTACTGGAAAACAAGACCCAGAGCAACCAGGCAACAGTCAGACCCATCTGCGTGACAACCTATAGCCCCCAAACTAATGAGGTTTCCAAATTGCTGAATAAACATTAGCGCATCCTGACAAGTGGCAAATTAAACATTGAGAAACCCCTATTTGCCCACAAACGAGGCAAAAATCTCAAAGACATGCTAGTGCACACACGCCCAAAACTACAACAAATGTCACAACTCAGCCTTCAAGGACTGGGAGGCCACTACCCATGTGGTAATTGTGCGAGTTGTCACCTGACTCAGAAGAGTAAAGATCTGACTTTTGCAAATGGTACGAAATGGGAGCAACGGAAGCTAACCAATTGCAACAGCAAAAACGTAATTTATATGATAACCTGCCCTTGCAGCTTGGAGTACATTGGCATGACAAAGAGACCAGTGAAAATACGAATCGGGGAGCATAAGAGCAATATCCAATGCAAGAAGACGACGACGAAAATGGCCACACATTTCATTGAGAATGGACATTGTGTAAATGACATCAGGTGGACAGTAGTTGAACAACTCCTATCGGAACAAGGACTCTTTGAGAAGGGGCAGAGATGGGTCTTTAGACTGGGGACTAACACCACAGGTCTAAATGACGATATCCCCTGGGGTCAGTTAACATAAATGGTGTCCTGCTGAATGACCTCTTTCACGAGGTAAAAACAATCTATATAAACTGGGTATCCCATGAAGTTTTCCATACTATCCCCTGGGGTCAGTTAATATAGATGGTGTCCTGCTGAATGACCTCTTCCACGAGGTAAAAACAATCTATAGAAACTGAGTATCCCATGAAGATTTCCATATTTTCCCCACATGATGCATCTATCAGGGGAACTACAACATGCCCGGGGTCCTGCATTGACCACTCATCCTTTAGAATGGGTATCTCTCTATTCGTTTGTAAAAGAAAATGAACCGCGAAACGAGAAAACTAGCAAACAATAAGAAGCTTTATTAAGAACAAAATAGGCACTTATTCCTATAAAACGCCATCCATAGTGCCTTATATATGAGGAAAGATATCATTCACATTGCCACAAAAAACCGTCATGAGAAATGATACACGCGCAGGATAGCGCATGCGCATAACATGAAACTAAGACGCCTAAGACAGCGCATGCGCAACAGAAGGACCAGACGCGCATATAGGCGCATGCGCGGAAAAAAGACGCGTCCAAACAGCAACCACGAGCTAAAACCGACAAAGACCTTCTATGACCATAAGGAAGCCTCAATTATGCAATTAACTAATTGATTTTAACCTGGGAAAAGGTATAAAACCCCGTTCGAGAATCCTTCGGGCATTACCACCGGAGCCACGAAGGGATCAATCGGGAGGTATTTCCTCGCAGAAATCGTGAGTAGAAAGGTCTGATGACCACGAGCACTGCCACCACTAAGTCAATGTAAGTAGAACTAGGACCTGAATATGCCTTTCTTTTCCAAACAGGTGCTAATTAGCACACCAGATCCTGACGTTTGGCTCATGAGGCATTTCCTCCAACTCCAAAACAGTATGTTGTGAATATGTATTGGCATGATATTTTTCCTCTTCACTTTACAGAGATATACACATCTTTGTCCTTTCCCTCTTTACCAACAACGGTGTCACGACCAGAAGATAATTTGAAAACACCAAAACTAAAATTTCTTTATTAAGTGTGTGTTCTATGTTATGTGTTAGTGAGTCTAGTGTGTTTTATGTAATTTTTATCCCACTATAAGCACTGGAATGTAGCTATAGTATATCACCTGTAACCACTGGACATTTTACCTATGGATATGGAAAGATAGACTACCAGAAAAAAATGTTTGTCTTATTTCCTTTACAGGTTTATCAACAGACAAACGTGTTTTTTTGCTAGGTACATTTGTTTTTACCTGCACTATATTTTTTCCTCACTTTTATTAGAAAATTCTAGTATTAGTTAGAGAAACGTGAGTAAGGTGGGGATTTGTGCACCCCGTACTGAAGAAGGTGCTTTTGGCGCCGAAACATGTCAACGCACACCAAAAGGAGGTAACGCACATTGTTAGCGTAGTGACCTCCCACCCTCATTTTTTAACAGCACCAGCCCGGGGGCTTATTAAACATTTTTTAGTCACCCCACGAGCCAGGTTCTTTTTAAACTTTCACTATTTTCCAAACCCCACATTACACTCACATATAATAACAACCCCCTCACCAACACCACACATAGTCTATCAAGTGCTCCCGCGTATCCGTAGGTCGCAGCACGCCGTACCCCGTAGAGGGGTACGATGACCCCGATGATGAAGCATGACACCAAGGGGCCTGTTGGTGTGTGAGGGGACCTAAAAACAATAAGGGTGTTCCCCACTGTGGAGGATACACCCTTAACCTCAAGGAGTGGATTCTAATTGTTTATTTATCTATGCCCTGGGAGAATGAATCCATTCTGATTTCTCTTTCTCTCTCTCCCCCCTCTGTTTGTTAATTATGTTTTGACATAAGCAGATCAGTACTTGCCATTGAGAGTTATTGAGAGTTGCAGGTCAGTGTTACATCGCAGGAAACATGTTTTGGTTTTAACTTCTCAACAGCATTTTGTAATGTTGGAATGCATATCTAGCAGATAAAAACAATAATCGTAGTAGATACACATTTCAAGGTATAGAGCTTTAACCTTGAGTTTGAGTCATAAGGATATATATGTTGCAACTTAGTTGTGAGTTTATATTGAACAGTAATGTCAGTAACAACTGACACATGTACAATTAAGGAGAATGTTTATACATTTTAACAAGTTACAGTCACGCACTAATTAATTATCACTCAACGGTGTAATTTGTGATGCATCCTGATGGGTGTTGTAACTCAGATGAGCGATATTCTCATGTTCCATGATAGTATACCATAACGACAGGTCTTATGGCTCCAGTTTGTAATGGATAAGATAGTCACTTCCTTCACTTTTTTTAAAAACAGTATTTCATTTTGAACGCCTATAGGATCTTAACCCCCTGTGTCTACTTACTATGTCCATTTTGTATATTAAGCATATAGGCTAGTTGATTATTTGATGTTATTTTTCTGTATTTTTTAGGTATTTTCCCCTGAAGAAGGGAACGTCGGTTCCCGAAATGCATTGGGCGGCGCTTCTCCAAAATTGATTTTGATATATATACAAGATATAAGATGTGATACATATCATGTTGTGGATAATGTACAGAATATATTTCAATGTTGACAGTATTTTGTCATGATTTATAACGAATAGTGATACACACGAGTTGATTGTAAAGTGAACAATTATTATGGTGAATATAATTGAACTGTACTATTTGAGTAGTTATGTTTACCACTAAAAAAGAGTTTGAATCCACAGAAGATTAGTTGTGCGTTTGTTTTTTATACATACAATAAGATTACAGTCGAAATTACTGAGAATTTATTCTCTTGGAACAGTGCACACTGCATGTAGGCCTCTGTCTACATTTCAGTATAGAGTATGGAAAACGTCCAGAAGGGCCTGGCACTCCGGGTTGAGGATGCTGAAGGGCGGGCCCGGCGGAACAACCTGCGCTTTGCCGGATTCCCGGAGGGTTGCGAAAATGGTAATATGGAGGGTTTCCTCACACAATGGCTGGAAGGCTGGCTCCCCCCGGACGTCATGTCACGATGCTTTGTCGTCGAGCGGGCCAACAGAGCGCTCACCCAGGAACCGCCGGTGGGGGCTCGTCCATGATCAGTGATTGAGGAATTCTTGAACTATCTTGACGGCGATGCCGTCCTGAAGCAGGCCCGTGTTAAAGAACCCTTGCTCTATGATTTTTTTTTTTTTTATATCTTTTATTAGTTATTTTGTTGAGTTACTTTCAATTCGCACACAGACATGAAATAGTTCCATAATCTTGGCACAGTATCATCGTTACACATCTTACCAATCGTATAGGCACAATGATGGTTACAAGTAAAAGATGTAAGAATAAAAGCAAAGCAATGTACACATCATGACTAGACCATTATCTCTTATTACGTACTGAACAAATGATAACACGTAAATCAACAACAGCAGTTTGCTGAAAATACCAAACGGTTTCCAACCTTACACCAAGGGAATGGGTAGGTAGGAGTATCAGCTATATATTTCCTGTGGTACCGTGTAATAGCAGTTGTGCCATATTTGTATCAGGTATTGAAATCTTTTGCTTGAAACTGGAAACTAGGAATGTGTGGTTCAATCAGGACAGTCAGGAACGTGCGTGTGTGGTGCCGTGGCTGTAGAGAGGGCCGATGGATGTGAAACACAGTGGGCTTATTAAGGAAGTGGGGGGGGAGGCAGGAAGGTCGATCCCGATGTCCAGTCTGGGGCGTACAGGGGTGCGAGACCGATATGTGGCCAGGGGTAGAAGGGGGGGAGGGGGGAGAGGGGGGGTGGAGGGGGGAGGAAGGGAGGAGGGAAGGGAGGGGAGAAAAGGTAGGGGTGTCTGGGTCAGCTGACTACAGCACACTCAGATCTAGATAATGCCTTTCTGCAGGCAGACTTGGTGATAAGCGGCCAAGGTGTTGTCCCAGTCTTGCGCTATGGGGAACTTGCGCAGTCCCGCCGTCTCCTCCCTATGAAGTGCTACACTCTCCGCCCTCGCCCAGTTATCAAATGAGGTACGCCAATGTGTGGGTCGTGGGGGTACACTATTTTTCCAGTGCTTGGTGATGAGGCGCTTCGCAGTTATCAGCCCCAGGTCCCAGAATGTAAATGTATGTAAATGTATGAAACTTATATAGCGCAGGACTTACCCTGGGGCATCTCCGCGCTTGCTTAGGGAACCCGTCCTGGTATTCCCCTGTGAGAAACCCCGGCAGGGTATCCACAAGGTGAAAGCCAGGCATCCCGCCGCGAGGGGCCGATGTGGAGATTAAGCAAGCTATTGCCCAGAGTCGCAGAGTGTGACCCCGTGAGTCGAGTAGGCACCGGAGCGAGAATTGTCGAGACCGTGGAAATTATGAGCCCGAGACCCGCCGAGGCGGGGAATCGAACCCTGGTCCACGGTCGATCTCAGATTCCGGGTCTGCCGCCTCTAACCACTGAGCCACACTTCTCCACTTCGCAGTTATCAGCCCGAGGTCCCAGAATCTAGCCTGTACCTTGGTCTGCTTCGTTCTCTTGAACAGACCCAGCAAGCAAGCTTCCCAGGTGTGAGGCAAACTATCCCCAGTTGCCGCCGCCAAAGAGGTCGAAATCAGTGTCCAGTAATTGCTCAAGAGAGGGCACTGCCAGAGCATGTGGAGTAGTTGCGCGTCTACAAGACCGCATCTGGGGCATGCTGATGAGTCTAGGCCAAAGTATCGATTGATTTTGTCCGGGGACAAGTACGCGCGATGCACTATGTAATACTGTATGATTTTGAATCGTGAGTTGCACGGAATATTAGTCGTCCCGGCTAGTACCACTGCCCATTCTTTATCGGTCCAGGCGCGGCCTCTGTCTGTAGTCCATTTGTCCCGTAGGCGTTGTGGCGGAAATTGTGTGTGCGTGTGTAGTGCTTGGGCAAGCCAGTGTATTATGTGAGAGCCGTTTCCCATCACATGCAAGTATTGAATCAGTAAGTGGGGAGGCAATTCCACTGTGAGGTCGCCCCAAGCCTGTGTCAGTAGAAGAAGCAGTGACGTGTGTGTCAGAAATTGTCCAGGTGATAGTCCCGTGTTAGCTGCCAGGGACTCAAACGGAAGTAAAGTGCCGTCTGCAAGGAGGTCACCCAATGTTTCTAAGTCAGCGTTTGTCCAACTGCCTAGTGCTGCCTCCGTGAGCATGCCGCCCTTGAGGTTCCGTGACGATTTGAACTCGTGTTTTTTAACATTGTCGCAAATACATAATTTTGGTATCAGTGAACCGCAAATGATCCATTTAGTATATCCTGGTGTTTTCGCTATGCTACGAGCAAGAGCACTCCTGTTATGAACACATTTCTGATCTACCCGTGGCATCCATCTTAGAACACGGAAGCCATTTTGTATTCTTTGCCCTCACATAGTCAATGAACACGCAATAACCTCTTTCAATTAAGGACACGTAGGCTTTAGCCGGCAATTCACCTTGCTAGTGACACATGCACCTTAGGCAAGCAACGCTGTGGCAGCATGACTCAGCAAGAGCTGCCTCCCTAGCCTGAGGCCAGTCCTGCTATACTGGTTCTTGTGTCCGTTGGCCTGATCATGATTAGGCGGCCGAAGCTGGTAGCCTTGCCCATTTACGACCCACAAACATCTCTTATCCTACTGTTCTATCTTCTGCACCTGGCTCTGCTCCTTTCCTTCTGGGCCTTTATTAGGGGGAGGTAACGAAATTTACGATGAGGCGGTCCGGGTCTTGAATGAAAAGTTGACATGGGATTATGATGGAATAGTGGGAACCCCTCGTTCGTAATGTATTGACATCAGATATTGTTGACGATTCCTGTGCAACGCCAAATATTTATTGTTTAAGATACAAAGGTTTTGGAATGTGCTAACATGTAAAGAATTTGCCTGAAGCCCAATATTCAGTATATAAGGAGCAACCCTCTTTGTACAAATTGAACAGGCTCCTAGATACTGCCCATGTGTAGTTTCTGTGACTTCTGTGTCCCTGCAGTAATAAACCTTTGGTCTTTGACGCCACCATCGAGAAGCCCGTGTTTCTGTTTGTTTGTGCACCGAGGCAGGTAGAACTCCGGGGTCTTCGGGTGTTATCCCTGACACCTCTGGACGGAACCAAAAAGTCCAGAACTCCAATTGGCGCCCAACGTGGGGCGACGTCATTCGGTACCGGTCCAAAAGCCTGAAGAGTTCGAGAAGCTTCGTGTGAAGATTCCAGAGGGAGGCGCCCCACTTCATCGATCCCGGCATATCGCAAAAGTGGCCCGACGTTCTCTTCCACGAGGGTTCCCGTTCGGATGGCTACAGTGGTCCGTTGCTTTGACCGTCGCCCTGTCTTGGACCCGAGGTGCAGTCCTTAGTACGGCGAGACGTGACGGGTTTCTCGTTGGTGACGTCTTCAGTGCCTCAGTTAAGTATTAAGTGATTGCTAGTTGGTTACTTCGTAAGGGTTGCTCCTGTTTGGATAATCCTTTTAGTTTTTGGTTTGGTTTGGTTTCGTAAGATTATCACTGGTTGTTCTGGTTAAGATAATCATTTGGTTTAGTTTGGGTATCGATACATTTGTTCGCTTTGGTAGGCCTAAGTTCTTGGTTCGAGTGCGCACCTTTTTGTTTGTGTTTTGTCTGTTCTGTGTTCCGGATTATAAAATGGTAAGTCGGAAAAATTGTATGTTGTCTTGTTTTAGTTGCAACAGTGATTCCCAGTTGGAGGACTCGTGTTCGGTTCCTCCGATTGGAACTCCCCTTTATGATCTATATTGCAAATTTGGTGTGGGCCCTATCTCTTATAACGAGGTATGGATCCACTATACAGAGAAAGATGGTGTCCTTAGTTGGCCACTGCATGGTAGTTTTGAACCCCAAGTTCTTGATAATTTAGAAACGAAATTGTTCAAGAAGAAAGCCCGGCCGGCAATGTTTGATTCTTTCCGTTATTGGCGAAAAGAATCTAAACAGAGAGAAATTAAAAAGTTGAAGAAAGAACAGAAAGAGCAAGAGTTGACTTTAGAACAGTCTGCTAAGCAGATGCAACTCAACGAGTCTGAGAAGGCGATGGAGGTGGCCAATAGAGAGCGTAATTTAGCGATAGACAAGTGCTATCCTGCTTTGCCATCGAGTACAGCTAAGATAGTAGAGGACCCCGAAAAGGATCCCCTGTTGTCTTACTTGTTACGATCACCCCCACCGTATGCACAGGGTGCTACGGCTCCACCTATACCGAATGTGCAATTACCGGTTGCTGGACAACCTGGTGTTCCTGCTCCTCTGAATCAAGTTCCTGTACCTCCTATGGTCAATATTAATGTTCCTTCGACACCCCCTCTTCCAGGGTTGCCGGCTTCTTTACCTATACCTGTATCGCTCACACCTGCTAGTTCACAGGCTATTTTTCCCGCTACTCCTACTGTTCCTGTTATATCTGTTCCAACTGCTACTCTATTTACTGCTTCTGCTAATATTATGACTCCGCTTTCTGTTCGTCGGAGAATCACTGATTCTGTCTCTAATATTTTATCTCCCTTCTATAAAACTCTGATTAAGACTCCTACCTCTGACTCTGTGCAGAGACGTAGTCAGCTTCCCAGTACTGAAGAACGAGGAATATTAGATTCCACTGCTCTTAGATGGGTTTCGAAAGTTGGAAGATATAATGTACAAGATGTATTAGATACATTTATGCAATGGAACGAACCGACACAACGATATGTGTTCGATGAAATGTGCTTCCTTCTACGTGAGGAATTGGAAGAGGATGACTGAATCAAATCTAGAAGAATTAATTAATGTTCAGAAAGAGTTTGATGCAGGTATGATAGTTGGTCAAAATATAAAAGAAGCGATGGAACTGATTTTAAGTTATAGGAATGACCCATCCCTTCGTTCACCGAGGGAGTTAGAGAAACGTAGTACGAAACAAAGTCGTCAATACCCAATGAGGGAGGTTCCACCAATTTGGCGTGAAGCTGTGCAAGCTAATGTAAACCTTGGTATTGCAGCCGCTCCAGCCCAATTTCAGAGAGTATGGATACATATTCCATGGAAGCGAGCTGAAGTTTTAGCAGTGAAACAGGCCTTGCCAGATCCGCGTAAAAATCCTGCAGGGTACTACAAAGAATTGACTCAGACAGTTGAAGCTTGCGTATTGAATCTAGCGGACATAGATCTGCTATTTGGTAATGTAGTACCGCAACCAATTTGGGCTAAAATTCGGAAAGAGAATCATCCAGTTGCCCTAGGTGGTGATTGGGCAGCTATAATTGCGGCGGATGGTCAGCAAACAGGTGGTTCCAAACCTGAACCCTTAATTGCTAATTTGCCTGGTAGAATAATCGATTTAATGAAAACCCTAATGCCAGCATTACGCGTTAACTGGGACAAATTGTCCGCGTGCAAACAAAAGAAAGACGAAAGCGTCTCCGACTTTTTCACAAGATTCGAGGAGACTTTTGTGGACCATAGTGGTCAGGATATGAGCACAGAAGGAGGCCAGAGATTATTTGTTGATAAATTTGTGCACAATCTGTTGCCCGAACTTAGTGGTAAATTAAAGAATTCTGAAAGTGCGTGGGCTGTCTCTACGACTGCGCAAATACTTGCGACTGCCCAGTACTATGAAAATAGGGATAAAGAGGAGAAAGAAAAATCAGATAAAAAGACGAAAGATTTAAAAACCAAAGTTCTTTTACAGCAAGCATATCCGCCTCGCACGAATCAGACTAATACACAGCAAGGGTCATATCAAAAGACGGAGTATAATTTTCAGAGGCCACAGTACCAATGGAATCAGTGTGCTTATTGTAAAATGGAAGGCCATTATAAGACTGAGTGTCCAGTCTTAGCGCAAAATAATGCTGCGACAGCTCAGAGAGGTCGTGGTAGTTCTATACAAAACTCTAGAGGTCGAGGACGAGGTGCTATGCCTCCACAGACAAGTGATCGCCCTTCTAATCATTTCGATCAGCGAAATGGACAATCTGCCCAACAGAATAGGTCTCAACAGTATCATGTTGAAGACTATTATGAAGCTAGTGAGGAAGTTCAGCCAAGGGAGTACTAGGACAGCCATGGACAAAGAGAGGGAGTAGTATCAGTTCCAGTAGATCAGAGTGGGCCTTATGTCGCAGTAGCAACATCAGGTATAGTCGAACCGTTTCTGTTGGATACTGGTGCAGCAAAAAGTTCTATCATACATGCGAAACTCCCTGGCGCACCTTTGTCTGGCTCAACAAACGTTTCAGTAGGTTTTTCAGGCGCCCCTGTTTACAACCCTGTTTCTGGTCCTTTGTCTATTTCTGTTGGACCCCGCCACTTGAAAGCACCCCTGATTTTGACGACAGGTTGTAATGAAAATCTGCTTGGTTTAGACTTGTTAAAACGCCTATATGCGACATTGTACTGTTCTCCAGAAGGAGTACAGCTTACGTTGGGTAAAAGAATCACCTCTCCAATGTACTTGTCGATGGATGCGCTCCCACCAGAGCTGCGTTCTCTCCCTGATACTCTTTGGGCGACTGGTCCTAATGATGTAGGTCTTTTAGAAATCCCACCATATGTAGTAACTTTGAAAGCGAATGTAAAATTTCCACGAATTCCACAATACAGAATCTCTAGTGAAGGTGAACGCGCACTTTTATTAATTGTGCAAGATCTGATCAAGAAAGACGTTGTAGAAGAAACTAGAGGTAATGTCTGTAATAGTCCTGTACTGCCTATTCTGAAACGAACTGACCCAACAAAACCTCCAGTATATAGGTTTGTAATTGATCTTAGAGAGGTTAATAAAATTGTGATTCCACAGTTTCCTGTGGTTCCAGACATTACTGCATTGTTAACGTTGATTCCTGCTACAGCAGCATGGTTTTCGGTTATCGACTTGAAAAATGCCTTTTTCAGCATTCCGATAGCCGAGGAAAGCAGAGATATCTTCGGTTTCTCTTTAGGAGGACGAAGCTTCAGGTTTAAACGTGCTCCACAAGGTTATTGTGAAAGCCCGTCCATTTATAGTCAAGCATTAAAAAGCCAGTTAGACTCATTTGTACTTCCTCCTGGTTCTGCTTTAGTACAATATGTCGATGATCTTCTAGTGGCTGCCGATGACAAGGAAACTTGCAAAACAGCTACAATTTCTTTATTGCATCATTTGTCAAATTTGAATCACAAGGTGTCACCTTCAAAAATGCAATACTGTTGCCAAGAAGTGACCTACCTAGGTCATCTCTTGTCAAAGGAGGGAAGGAAGTTGACCCCAGAGAGAATAAAAGCAATTATACAGATGAATGTTCCTAGCACGCAGAGAGAAGTACGCGCCTTTTTAGGTATTACCTCATATTGTAGGCAATGGATCCCGAATTTTTCTCTTTTGGCAAAACCATTGGTAGCTTTGACTGGGAAAAATGTTTCGAGTCCAGTGCCATGGTCTGCCGAATGTCAGGAGAGTTTTTCTGAGTTACGAAATGCACTGTGTTCAGCTCCTGTATTGGGTACACCCGATTACAGTAAGCCATTCACGCTCTATGTCCATGAGAGAGAAGGTTGTGCGTTGAGTGTTTTGACACAGAAATTTGGTGATAAACAACGCCCTTGTGCGTATTTTTCATCAACATTAGATCCGGTAGCTAGAGCGTTGCCTAGTTGCTAGAGAGCTACGGCCGCAGCTGCAGTCTCCATTCGACAATCTGCTGGTTTAGTAATGAACAACATGCTAGTGGTTATGGTTCCTCATGCTGTGGATACACTCATGAACCGAACCAAGACGCAGCACCTTACCAGTGCTAGATTATCAGGTTACGAACTGACATTGCTAGCGAGTCATATTCAGATCAAAAGATGCAATGTATTGAATCCAGCAACATTGTTGCCGACTAGTCAAGAGTCGAGTGATTCCGAACCACACGACTGTTGTTTCAGAACTGAGGAAGAAACAAAAGGACGAATTGATTTAAAAGACACTCCGTTATCAGATCCAGATGGCACGTTGTATGTTGATGGGTCTTGCTTCAAATTGGAGAATGGTGACGTGACTGCTGCCTATGCAGTAACGACTTTGAGTACGATTGTGGAGACTGCGAGAGTGAGTCAGAATTCTGCCCAGGCTGCAGAATTGATTGCGCTAACAAGAGCGTGCGTTTTAGCTAAGGGAAAGAGAGTGAATGTGTTCACAGATAGTCAGTACGCGTTCGGCGTGGCCCATAGTTTTGGCCGTTTGTGGAAAGAGAGAGGTTTCATTACGTCCCATGGGACTAAGATCCAACATGGTCAGCTAGTTAATGACTTGTTGGAATCTCTAACCTTGCCGACTGAAGTTGCGATTGTGAAATGCAGTGCTCATAAAGCAATCACGGATGATGTTGGTCGTGGGAATGCTTTTGCTGATGAGACTGCAAAACAGACAGCTAGAAATATGATGAGTAGAATGTATGTTGCAACGTCTGCAAGATGGATTTCTGAGTCTGGAATGTGTGAGGACACAGTGGAAAGCGTGAAAGAAATTCAGAAAGAGGCGACTGAGGAGGAAAAGCTTGCATGGAAAGAGAGCACGGGTAAATTGGACTCGAGTGGGTGTTGGATTGACTTGTCGGAACAACAGCGTTGGATGTTGCCTGATGCGTATGTGCTTGCAGTAGTAACGATGGCACATGGAACAGCGCACATCAGTTCAAAAGGGATTTGTAAGATGTTGGCTCCAGTTTGGAAGAATGATGGGATTAGTAAGTGTGCAGAGAGAGTGGTGAGAAATTGTATGGTATGCTTGATGCATAATCCTGGCAAGGGAATCCCCACACCTGCAGGTCACTTCGCTCCTCCTACCTGCCCCTTTGAAGTGATTCAGTTAGACTTCATTCATATGGATCGTTGCAACAATCTAAAGTACGTCCTAGTGGTAGTTTGTGCGTTCTCCAGATGGATCGAAGCATACCCACTGAAGGACAATACTGCCTTGTCCACTGCAAAAATCCTTCTTAAAGAATACTTCCCCAGATTCGGAATGCCACGGATTGTATGGTCAGATAACGGAAGTGAGTTCGTAGGGAAAGTTATGCAGAGTGTGTGTGCCGGCCTAGGGATTAAACAAAAGTTTCACAGTGCGAATCATCCCCAGTCCGCGGGTTTAGTTGAGGGTTACAATGGCACCCTTAAACTGAAACTTGCTAAGATACAAGCGTCCACGGGTTTGCCCTGGCCAGATGCACTGCCTTTGGCTTTGTTATCAACAAGAGCAACTGTACATTCTAGAGTAGGGCTTAGTCCATATGAAATAATTTTTGGTCGTCCTGCAAATGTTTGGGGGGTACCTAGACCGAAAGAATTTAAGCAGCTGGAATACCCAATGTTAATTGATTACCTTTTCGACTTGACTGCTAAATTGAGCCTTATTCACCAACAGGTTTTCGATGCATTGCCAAAGCCACCGGAGAGTCCAGGTCATCAGCTGAAACCTGGGGATCAAGTAGTCATTAGAAATTTTGCAAGAACGAAAAATCTTCAGCCCAGATTCGTTGGCCCCTTCCAAGTCTTATTGGCGACGAGAACTGCTATTCGTGTGGCCGGACGGAAGAATTGGATCCACACGACACACGTCAAACGTGTGCCTCTGCCACTTCCTTACGACAACTGGGTAAAGAAAGGAATCAGTGCCTCTGAAGCAGAACAAATACCCAGTTTCATCCCTTTCAGTGATGCAGAATTGATCACTGATACATCAAACTCTGGCTCTCCTCCTGAAACTGCTCTTTTGAACCCTGAACATTTGCCATCTGCACCAAAAAAACATTTGCCATCTGCAAACGTGAACATTGCAACGTCGGCTGAAAATACATTGTTTCCAGATCAGACAGCTCCTGCAAAACTGAGATACAATTTGCGACCTCGCAATATGGACAAATAAAGCAGGAAACTGCCTATTTTCACATTTGAATTTTTTGATACATTGCCTCCAGCCAGGAAGTTTGCTATTATTTTGTTGTTTTAAATTTTGCCTTGCCGTCTGGGTAGCCGTAGGGTCGTGGCTGTGTGCTTAGTTGAATCTGCGGGGGGTCAGACACAAGGTCGATCTTTCTGTTAGTTCTGGGAACTCCCAGGGCTGATAGAGGCATTTTCATCTACGTACACATCATCAGTGGTCACGAGCAGATTGTAGAAGATGGAGCTTCCTGAGCTGCAACGAAAGAATGTAATTTATGTTCGCAGAAATAGACTGTACAGAATACTTCACAGCAAATGCTTTCTAATGCAATGTGCAGTTACGTTTTTAATTGTTTTGATAACGTTGGTGGGTGGAATCATCTTTGGTGTGCATTTGATTTTTATGCCGGTAACTACAGTACCTCCCCTTGATCCTACTACTTCTATGGTTTCTTCTATGCATTCTTTTCACTCGTTTCCTGAACACGAACAAGCTCGACGCTCAGAATTTATTAACAATACATTTGTACAGCTCTTGCATCAACACCAACTGGTAGTTAATACTACAGACTGCTGGGTGTGTGGCTTGATACCTCACACTATGGATAAAGGCATTCCCTATCTAGTCTTGCCTTTTAGCTATAATGGATCATTTCAGGCCTTTCAGACCATTTTTTCCTATGCCCTTGAGACCTATCCTCCGCGTCCACCACGGTCCACTAAATACAACTCAGCCAACAAAGCTTTAGTCCAGGGAATTATTGACATGATTAAAGACGTCAATAATACTCCATCATACCCTAGAGATGAATTACGGGTGTATTTGAGTTGGAACTCTACAGAGTATCGCCTTAGTTTGGGAGAAAGCAAGCGTAAAAGCTCCACATCAGTCTGGGTCGTGCCTCACCGAGGTCAGGTCTGTTTGCAAGGAAATGGGAGAAATCTGAGAGCTCAGCTAGGGAGGAGTGAGTGCGTTGAGACTTACGTATTTCCGTCTAACTCCTCCCCTGCCTTCCTTACTGCTAGGGGTACTTACTTCATCTGTCAAGACAGAGCGTATACATGGCTGCCTGCTGACTTCTCAGGTTCATGTTATATTGCTCGATTGTTACCTCCGACATACACTGCTTCTTCAGATTATCACAGGACCAGAGTAGCAAGAGGTGTCTTCAGCAAGGAAGATACCGCTGGTCAGGAAGCTGGAGACTTCTTCAAAGGTTTCCTTCCGTTTTGGGGGCCTATGGCCAATAGTAGAAATCTACGTCAACTAACACGGGTAGTTGAATCTACTATTACAGAAACTGCTGGTGCCCTTAGTAACTTAACAGCTGAGCTTCAGGCGGATCGTCTCATGACGTTGCAGAACCGTATGGTTCTAGACGTAATACTTGCAGATCGAGGTGGGGTATGCAGAATGATCCAATCGAGCTGCTGTGTTTTTATTCCCAATAATGCTCCAACCGTCTATGAAGCGATCTCTAAGCTACACAAGATTTCCGACTCTATACACGTAGACAAGGGAAACTGGTCCTTCATGGAGTGGTTTTGGACTCTGGTATCAGCGTGGGGATGGAAGGTTCTGATGGTCATTGGTGTCATCCTAGTATTTCTGTTCTCGTGCTGCCTTATTATCCAATGTGGTCCCGCTTTGTGTAGCCTCTGTGCTGCAACCTGTTGCAGAAAACCACCTACATTTGGGGAGAAGGTACGAGACAAGATGATGATGCAACAACATGTCACTGACCTAATGAGCATAGAGTTAGACTCTGACATAGACTGAGTAATTGCCTATGTAAGGGCAAAAGGAGGGTCTGAGGTTCCGTGACGATTTGAACTCGTGTTTTTTAACATTGTCGCAAATACATAATTTTGGTATCAGTGAACCGCAAATGATCCATTTAGTATATCCTGGTGTTTTCGCTATGCTACGAGCAAGAGCACTCCTGTTATGAACACATTTCTGATCTACCCGTGGCATCCATCTTAGAACACGGAAGCCATTTTGTATTCTTTGCCCTCACATAGTCAATGAACACGCAATAACCTCTTTCAATTAAGGACACGTAGGCTTTAGCCGGCAATTCACCTTGCTAGTGACACATGCACCTTAGGCAAGCAACGCTGTGGCAGCATGACTCAGCAAGAGCTGCCTCCCTAGCCTGAGGCCAGTCCTGCTATACTGGTTCTTGTGTCCGTTGGCCTGATCATGATTAGGCGGCCGAAGCTGGTAGCCTTGCCCATTTACGACCCACAAACATCTCTTATCCTACTGTTCTATCTTCTGCACCTGGCTCTGCTCCTTTCCTTCTGGGCCTTTATTAGGGGGAGGTAACGAAATTTACGATGAGGCGGTCCGGGTCTTGAATGAAAAGTTGACATGGGATTATGATGGAATAGTGGGAACCCCTCGTTCGTAATGTATTGACATCAGATATTGTTGACGATTCCTGTGCAACGCCAAATATTTATTGTTTAAGATACAAAGGTTTTGGAATGTGCTAACATGTAAAGAATTTGCCTGAAGCCCAATATTCAGTATATAAGGAGCAACCCTCTTTGTACAAATTGAACAGGCTCCTAGATACTGCCCATGTGTAGTTTCTGTGACTTCTGTGTCCCTGCAGTAATAAACCTTTGGTCTTTGACGCCACCATCGAGAAGCCCGTGTTTCTGTTTGTTTGTGCACCGAGGCAGGTAGAACTCCGGGGTCTTCGGGTGTTATCCCTGACACCTCTGGACGGAACCAAAAAGTCCAGAACTCCAATTAAGGCGTTCCCAGCAACGGAAGATTAGGGGCATATGGCGTGACAGAACTCGTAAGTTTTAGGCTGCTCACATAACACCTCCTCGCCACCGCAAGGTGCAACTGGTATGGGCAGCGTTTCCTAGTTAGGGGGTGAAATAGCACATGTATCTGAGCCACCGTCATGACGGCGCCTTCTGAAGTCGTGTCGCAGAGGTTCTAACCGCTCAGCCAGTAGGCAACCCACTGTAGCTGCGCTGCCAGATAGTAGAGCTCCTGGTTTGGGACAGATAACCCCCCTGTCTCCGTTGCTGCATATAGCGTTTTCAGCGCAACTCTGGGGCGCCCTGTATTCCAGATCAGCCGCCTGGTCAGTGTTTCCAGGTCCCGGAAAGTTCTAGTCGGGATATACACTGGCAAGTTAGCATAAAAGTACAAGAGTTTCAGCAGCATAATCATCTTGGACAGTTAACGGAAGGGTGTTCCAAAAGGCCACCTGCGCCGTAAGTGACGAAATGGCTCTCGTGAGGTTACCCTCTAGTAAGTCAGCGGCGTCGCGGTAAATACGGATCCCCAGATAACGAAAGACGGTCAGATACCAGACGAGTTTTTCACCCATCACTACAATATCATTTTCCGGCGTGTCTGCGGCAAAAGAATACACCCTGATTTTGCCCAATTAACCCGAAGGCCCGACATATCTCCAAAGTCGCGGAATATGGAGGTAAGTGCACGTTTAAAGCAAGTCAGGTCTCTGACATAGATCAGTAGATCATCCGCATATAGTGACACCGAGTGCATCCCATCAGCCAAAGGGATGCCCCAGTCTGCACCAGAGGCGCGGAGTAGTGTCGCCAAGGGCTCCATCATTAGGGCAAAAATTAAGGGGGAGAGAGGGCACCCTTGCCTAGTGCCTCTGTGTACTCGGACCAAGTCTGATAGGAGCCTGCCTGTGAGCACCCGTACCACGGGGCCTTGGTAGAGGATTTTCACCATCTGTAGGTAGGCCTCACCCAAGTCAAATTTCTTTAGCACGTGCATCAGGTACGGTCACTCCACGGAGTCAAATGCTTTCTCCAGGTCGAGAACCAAACACCCCGAGCGAGGCCACATGGATGTGGCTAGGGTTTGTACTCTAAAGAGGCGTCTGATGTTGTAGGACGTACTCCGGGTTGGTACGAAACCGTTTTGGTCAGGATGTACCAGGCTAGGCACCAAGGGAGCCAATCTCTGAGCGAGGGTAGACGCCAGAATCTTGTAATTCGTGTTAAGGAGCGCAAGTGGCCTATATGACCCCAGATTGAGTCCATCTCTGCCCGGCTTCAAGAGAGATATTATGTGTGCCTCGTTCAGTGTTGGGGGGAGAGCAGAGTCGTCTATCGCTGCCTTATATATCCGTAATAGTTCGGGTATGAGGATAGCAGAGTAGGCCTTATATAACTCCGCAGGCAACCCGTCTGGCCCTGGGGTCTTGCCAATGGAGAGGGAAAAAATGACCGCCCTGAGCTCTTCTGCCGCAAGTGGCGCACCCAATTCCTCCCGTTGCGTATTAGTGGCAATTGGTAGGGGAAGCGTTGACATGTATTCTGAGATTTCATCCTCAGTGACCTGCAACCGGGAGCGGTAAAAGGCCCTCGTAGTGGTTCGTGAAGGCCTCGTGTATAGCTCTCTGTAGACTGTGGAGTCTTGAGTGGTACTTATTACTAGAACTGGCGCCGTTTGAGTGTCCCGTCGTATTAACCAAGATAATAGTTTGCCCGGTTTGTCCCCAGCATGATGTGTGCGCGCCGAGTGGGCAGCATAATTCAGGTTTTTTAGTCTATCCAAAAGGCGAACGTGCTGTTCTCGGGCCGCCATTAATCTCGTATCGTCACCCTCAGCTGCCTCTCGTTCGCCATCCAGTAGGGTAGATTCTACACCCGTCAAGTCTCTTTCCACCTGGCATCGCACGCCCGCCTGCATGCCCAAACAGTCGCCCCTCGTGACTACCTTGAATGCATCCCACTCCACTTGCGGGGTAGTTGCAGTGCCAGTATTGTCCTCGAAATTTTGCAGAATGCAATGTGAGAGCGCCTCCCTATATGTGGCATATAATAAAACATCTGGTTGAAGTCGCCACGTAGGCGCCAGCGGATGGGGGCGCTCCCAGGCAAAGTCTAGGGTGTGCGGGTTGTGGTCAGAGTGCGCCCCAAAAATTCGGTATCAGTAACATGGGGGAGTAAGTTGCTCGCGAGCATAAACCTGTCCAGCCTAACATGCAGGGCATGGGCACCCGAGTAATACGAATAAATTCTCACATTAGGGTTTCGGGTACGCCAAACATCATGTAGGTCCCACTGTGTTGCCGAGTCTGCAAGTGCCATCTGTGCTCCACTCGTGGGTGCATTGGCTAAGGGGGGGAACGAGCGATCTAGCGCAACATCTAGCACACAGTTAAAATCACCTCCGATTAAAAGCTGGACACCCGGCCATGGCGCCATCACCGACGACAGTCGTGAAAAAAAAATGCCTAGGTGCGTAAATGGAAGCCATGGTCACCTGCTGTTCATCTAACTTGCCCTGTAAAAGCACATACCTGCCCTCAATATCTATTTTGCTGTGAGTGAGTGCAAAGGGGACCCTAGGGCGAATCCAGATTAAAGCTCCTCGCGCAAATGGCGAGAATCCCGTGGCGTAAAGTTGTCCCCTCCACCTGCGGCGCAATGTGCCCACCTCTAGGTCTGTCAAATGGGTCTCCTGCAACAATGCGATGTGTATTTGGTGTCGCTTAAGATATGAATAAACTTGGTAACGGCGTGAAGGTGTATGCATACCACGCACGTTCCAAGTACAGAATTTAACCGTAGTCTTCGTGTGTCCGTTTCTCTATATCCCCCCTCGGCCAAAACCCCCCCTCCCCAGCACACAGTTTAGGTACATAACAGCTCAGATATCCACAACGATCATGACAGATCATTTGTCCTTGACTAATGTCCCACGAACACACATTTGGGAAATAGGGAAAAAACACCACCTGTCTTGCAAACAAGGAAAACATCAACATAATACCATAAGGTCGACAGCAGAACATGTTGTCGTCCAAACGCTCTAATGAGCATTAAAAGTACGTAAGTTCAAAGAGGGTCACTGAGTCGTGATTCTTTACTTTACAGAGTATACATGCGAGGAAGACAAAATCGATGTCCCCCACCACAGGCAGGTATTGACAACTAGTTCAGTTCCGGAAAGGTTTCTCAAAGTCAGTGGAAGGTGTTCCAGCATGTCCAGGGACTCGCTGCTCGAAGGCAACGTGGCTCAGCTCGCTGCAAGGCACTCACCTCTAGGGGAGTCGTCCACCCCTTTGGCATAGTCCCACGACTCACCTACAGTGATCGCCCCTATGGCGTAACAGGAGTGCAGAGTGCAGTGCACGTGTCCAAGGCAAGCAAGGGCGGGCATCCTTAGAGTATCAGAACCAGTTAGCAAGATCCATCTCTGTGTCCAGTCACTATGGAAGCATTCCCGCTGCGGCTCCCTCAGCGACCGAGCGATGGAGCAATTGTCTCAGGACATAATCAGTGGATGTAATGTAATGTAAATTGATACTTGTATAGCGCACTACTCACCCGCAAGGGTCTCAAGGCGCTTGTACAAATACCGCTGTGGAACCCATCCTGGCTTTCCCTGTGAGGTGTCCACTCCAGGGCACCCCCAAGGTGGAGGCCAGGCATCCTTAGCGTTGTGGGGGCCGTTGTGCAGATTAAGCAAGCTATTGCCCAGAGTTGCAGAGTGGGACTCCATGATTGGAATAGGCACCGAGGTGAGAATTATCAGGTCCGTGGAATTTTTGAGCCCAAGACCCGCCGAGGCGGGGAATTGAACCCTGGTCCCGGGCTAGACGTCTGCCGCTCTAACCATTGAGCCACACTTCTCCACTATTGAGCCACACTCCTCCACTGGATCACATCTGCAGTTTGTGGTGTGACATCTGGAAGGTCCAGCGATACTTGAGAGTCCGGTATGCCGTAAATGTATTCATCGTCGCTTGCAAGGGCCTCAGGACTGGCCTCCAAAACGGGATCCACTGTTTGTGAACCGCTGATTTCCGCCGCCATGCGGAGGGCTTCCTGTTGCTCGCTCTGCATGCGCTCAGGTGTGGGACCCACCTCAGGTTCCGTGTGTGACGAATGTGTTGGCGAGGGTCTTCTACGGCGTCGTCTTCGGGATCCACGATCGCGTCTTATCTTCGGCGGCATTTCTCTAGGTTGCGTGTCAACACCGGAGTCAAGCCAAGCCTCAACTGCTTCAGGAGTATTGAAAAAGTGCGTCTTCTCTTGCGCCACCACTCGCAGGCGGGCTGGGAAGAGTAGAGAATACTTCAGAGCCAGGCGTCGAAGTCGTTGTTTTACCGCTAAAAAAGAGTGGCGCTGGCGCTGGCGCTGTACCTGCACAGTGTAATCAGGAAAGAACATGATTTTGGTGTTTTCAACTCTGACGTCAGATAGTTTCCGAGCCTCGCGCAGTATGGTATCGCGGTCCCTGTAGTTCAAGACGCGAATGAGCATAGGCCTCGGATTGGAGCATTCAGGGGGAGGACGCGTTGGCACACGGTGGGCTTGCTCCACCACAAATTGTTGAGAGGGTACCCTCCGGTAGTAGATTCTTGAGCCAATGTTCCATGTGTTCCGCCGGCTCTCTCCCCTCCCATCGTTCCGGCAGACCCACTATGCGAACGTTGTTTCTCCGTGCACGCCCTTCCGCGTCCTCCGCCCGGTCCTCCAGAAATTCCACTCTGTTAAGGAGGTCTTGAACATGTTTGTCCATCTGTGTAATCTTAGGTGTCATATCTGCAATGGTATGTTCAAGGGCCGCCGTCCGATCCGATAGCTTTTTGTGGTCAGCACGAAGGTGCGTCAGGTCAATCGCCACTTTATCGATTTTAGTCTCTAGGGATGTGCGGGTCTGCTGCAGCGACTCCTCTAGTCTCTCCATCGCTGCTAACATCGTGTTTAGTTTGGAGGCAGTCTGGTCCGGTTCCGTCTGTTTCGCCATTCTCCCTTTCACCAGTGTGTCGCCTGCACCAGCTCTCGTCTTAGGCCCCCCAGACATGAGAGTCGCACTAGTGTTCCAAGTACAGCGTGGTGGGGAAGACTGCGTATCTCCGGGGCGACACAAGGCAAACGTGAGGGAACGCAGTTCATCCACCTCTCGCAAAAGTCTCCCAGTAGGAAGAGTGGCTCCGCAGAGGGAGAGTGTCAAAGCTGCATGGTTTATATCTTCTCCAGACCCCTCTAATGATAGTTAGTGGATCTAGATGGGCTTCCAAAGTTGATCTCAGCAGCAGGGGCTCTCTACAGCTGGCGCACTTGCAAGCGCGTCTCCCTCCTCGAACTGCAGGTTAGTACAGATGTCAGGCAGTAGGTTATGGCTCCCTCCTTGCCCTAGGCGTCCGCATTCGGTGATCTGGTATGGCCCAATAACTGTAGGTGTGTCCCCCTTTCGCTGTGCTAGTGCCGAGGCTGGGCAAGGATCGCACACGTGTCCCGAGGCACACTGGCCTCGTCACCTCCGGCCCAGAGTGTCGGCAACGGCTGCGTGATAGCCCAGGGAGGGGGGCAGGGGTGCAGCAGGCCGCACCAGAGAGGATCTGCCTCGGCGATCAGCAGGGATCTGGGCTAGTCGCCAGAGGACTCCAATCACTGCATCGAGGGCAGTCCACCGTCGGGTCCACCCGCTCCAACCCAAATTCGGTGTGCTCACCGTGGCTTGAGGGGGGAGACGATCTTTATCAGCGCACAACTTTATCCCTCCTCGCCCAGCTCGCCAGCCACCTCGCTTCTCTACGGCGTCCAGGGGTCCAAACACCGCTTCGATGGTGTTGCAGAGGCAGCTAGGGGGGGATCGGCGACAGCACCAGGGCACCCGATGTTGTGTGCCTCCGTCCACCGCCCCGGGGCCTAGTAGGCCCGACACATCCCCGGCCTCAATTGGCCACAGGTGCCGGCTGGAGGAGTCCGCCGACGGGGCATGCAGTCGTCTAATCCGGCGGAGCGGCTGGGAGCAAGCTGCCGACTCCAAACTTCACCAGCACAGGAAAAGAGCTCCCGGCGCCCTCGCTGAAATTATCAGCGGGTTTCGGACGCTGGAAGCGGATAAATGGCCTGTGGTAGGGGAGCTTCGCCTGGAGCTCTACCCAGGCACGTCTACCGCCATTGCATGCTCAGCCACGCCCCAACCCTTGCTCTATGATAACCATCGAATCCTGGTGTTCCCGGATTATACACGACTTGTGCAGCAGCAACGCCAATCGTTTATGGCAGCGAAAGCCAGACTGAGAGACCTCAAGCTCCAGTATGCCTTATTTTTCCCGGCTCGCCTGCGTGTGGTGTACCAATCCCGCACCCACTTCTTCCACTCCCCGGAGGAGGTGTTCAAGTGGACAGATGAAACTGTGCGGGTGCACACGCCGCCTGTGCTGCATTCTGATTCATCACTGAGTGAGGCGCTGTCGAAAAGCTCCAGAAGAAAGCGCCGGAGGGGGCACAGAAGATCTCGGTCCCAGAGGCGCAATCTGTCTTAAGGAGTCTCCTCCTGGGGAGATCCTACTTCCCAGCATCGGACACTAGATCCTTAACCTCTGTGGGCAAGATGGTGCAGAGATGTTCCTCCAATTGGACTGTGCATGTCTGATTTAAGCTGTATGGAGGGAGCCCTTACGGGGGCTGAATCCCCTCATTTCTAGTACCTGTGGGTGTAGGCCTGGATGACATGGGCTGTAAGTTGGGGATCTATCGGCGAGGGCGGCCCGTGTCCCCCTGTTGGGTGCTCGACACTAACCCCGCCGCGACAGGTACTTCAGTGTTTTTATGGTATGGGATGGGGGGTTTGTTATGGGGAGGGGGTTTGGTTGGGGGCATGAGTTGCGCCACTGCACTGGGTTCATCAAGACACACACACACCGTTGGGGCCCCTTATCCGTGCTACATCAATGTATGTTACCCGATGGCTAGTGGGACTATAGTTGGGTTAGGTGTCCCCAGGCAACCTCCGCATTGTCAGTTGGAATGTGCGTGAGGTCCTGGACAAAATTAAATGAGGGGCTGTCCTGCGCCAGGCTAAGAGGGCCAGAGCTGACATCCTCTTCTTACAGGAAACTCATCTGATGGGTTCCAAGGTCCTGTGTCTGCAGCGCTTTGGCTTTCAACAGGTCTTTCACGCTGGATTCACGCAGGGTTCCAGGGGAGTAGCGATTTTAATACACCGCAGGGTCTTATAAGTACATGAGCAACAATGGCTGGACACGCGCTGGCGGTACCTATTTCTCCGGGGCATGATTGGGGAGGATCCTATAGTGCTGGGCTGTGTGTATGCCCCTCCCCCGTTACAGTGGTCCTTGGTAGAGCGGCTACTTACCTTGTGGGCTGGCATGCCGGACGTGGCCCCAGTGGTGGGTGGAGATTGGAATGATGTGCTGGACGTTGGTAGGGAACCAGGGTGGCAATCAGCCCACGAAATTACACTCTCTGGTTACAAGCCTTGATTGGGTAGACAGGAGGGAGTTTATGTACCTTTCGGCGGTTCATAAGTCATTCTCCAGGATCAACTATGTATTTGTTCCCCGGGCGATGGGTGCAAATGTGGTGTCGGCTGAGATCCTCCCCCGGGGGTTGTCGGATCATTCTCCGGTGTCCGTTGAGTTGCAGATCGGCAGGGGGCGGCAGCCCTTTCGTTGGCGCCTCTCGGAATGGAACTTGCAGAATGATGAATACGAGAGGCACATGAGGAAGGCGGTCGCAAACTACCTTACCGCCAATGTGGGGTCAGTCTCCAGTGCCGTGACACTTTGGGAGGCACTGAAGCCCACTTTACGTGGGGTGGACATAGCATGGTGCGTGGCGGCCCATACGAAGAGCCGCGAGGAGTTGGTCCGGGCTTAGGCGTAGGTGGAAGCGCTCGAGCGTCAGAGCCAGGAGGCGGGTGATGGGCCGGTGGTGCGTCAACTACTTCTGGCACATCAGTCCTATGCCTCGCTCCTAATGGACGAGGCCCGACAAGTCTGGCTGGCAACGCGTAGCAGAATATGTCAATGGGGCGACTAGTCGAGTAAGATGCTACATCGGTTCTGCCAGGGTGCTCTACATCCCCTAGGCCCTTCCGGGTGTGCTGGATGAGTGTGGGGTGCCGGTGATAGACCCTAAGGCAGAGGTCTTCAAACTGTTTGATGCCAAGACCCCTTTGTCAAACTTTTGTAGACGTAAGGACCCCCTTCTGACAAAAATGTCTAGAACTCCTCATCATCGACAGCCATAAAAGCCCCCAATTCCCACAGTAAATAATGTTTACGGTGGGGGAATAATATTAAACAGTGTTTGGCAAACCAAAGGCCAGTCAGCATGGTGGTGTAGTCAAAGATGTAGCTAAAACAAAGGGCCGCATTTATGATGAATTGCCGTAGGGCAGTGCCACAAGTTTTCTTGCTGTGCTGTCCTATGCCAATGTGAAAGGGCAGGAATGCACCATATTTATGAAATACAGTGCATTCTTATCCTTTTCCCTCGCATTGGAGCACAAATCGCTGCCTAGCACCAACATAGGGAGGGTTGTTTCTGTACAGGAATGGGCACATTCCTTCACAAAAACAATCCAGAGAGGCGTTTTCATCTTTCTATGTGAGCTGCAGAATGCAGTTTACATGAAAAGAGGAAAAATGAGGAGAAAACAAAACCATTCTCCTCGTTACGCCTTCACTGGGGAGTCGTACGTTTTTGGAGCTGCCCCAGGTTTACATGATTTTGTAAATCTGGGGCAGCATCAAACTCCATGGGTGTTGCGTGGGAACCCAACGCAAAGAAGCCCATGGAACACCTCCTTGACGCAGAGTAAGACCGCGCAGTGACTTGTCTGCTATGTCTTACTCCAAATCTATGAGGCCATGCAAAGCCATGCAGGGTGACTTTGCACCACCTCATAGGTATGGTTGAAACACGTGCGCCACCAGAGTGTAAAAAAAAGTGATGCTCTGGCAATGCAAGCCTCTCATAAATAAGCACCAAAATATTCTGTAGGTCTTTTAGGTCTTTCACCATCAGCTATCTACATATACAATAATGGGCAGCGTAAATGAAAAATAAATAAAAAAGTTGTTACTCAGTGTGAAATGCACTGTAGTACATTATGAAACGTCTATTAGTTAATGCACTGCTGAGGTCTGTGTGTAACCAGAGAGCACAGAATTAAATCTGGATTGGTACAGTGGATAATAGTGATGTGTATTTTTAGTGCAAAGAGGTCCCAGCCTGTGACAGAAAGCACTGTAACTATGCAAGCCATTATTTTATACTTTCATTACACACAGTGTACAATAGAATGATGCAACACGTGCAAATAGTTTTACTATAAAATGGTGCTTCCAAAATGTAGATTTCAGTAATAATAGAGCATATGTAATGCAATTTTTTTTTTACATAAGGGTCCCTTCAACAGCTCTTTAGGGTTACTAAGGGATGTGTACATGCAATAAAATTAAAATCATGCACTTCCCAGCCCAATTGTTAACTCTGCACTTCCACTCCAAGATTTGTTTTTTTGTCATCACAAACCCTTGAGTTATTTCATCAATTAAAATCAGAACTGCTCATCCTTTGCACTTGCAGATTAACTGGTTTGCATTTCATTCAAGCAAGCAGCTGATAAGGTCTAAATTAGTCCTCCCAGGACAGCTGTCCATTTCCAAAAGGAAAGCAAACCTTTTGGATTGAACAGACACATGAAGCTGGGAAATGCGCGACCCCCTTTCCAGGACTCCAGGCCCCCCCAGGGGGTCGCACCCCACAGATTGAAGACCGCTGCCCTAAGGCCATAGCGGAGAGCTTTGCCATGTACTATGCGGACCTCTAAGCTCCTCTGGAGTGCTTACGGGAGGCTACGGTCGACAAATTAATTGCAGATCTCCCGCCCAAAGCCGTGTCCGATGAGACGCGTTGAAGCAAGGGTCTAACTGTTAATGAGTCGGGGACTGAGAATCCGGACACATTCCCCCATTATCTTTCCCCCGTCCTCTCTTTACAGTCATCATCCTCTCCCGACGTGTTGTGGGCCTTTAAAGATTTGGGCGATCAGGATTCAAGACCCACCCACCAACCAGGAAGTAAAGATCTCATTGGTGGAATCGCACTCCACATGAGCGTCATAATGACACCAGAGACGAAGGACAAGGAAGAAGCTGATCGGACGAAGGCGGGAGAACGAGAAGCTGACAGGACGAGGGAGGAAGCGGAGGAGCGAACGATTCCTCTGCAAACAGACGTCGCAAGTCCAGGACGAGAAGCAGACTACGGGGAGGCAAAGGAAACGGATCCCTTGCTGCCTTAGAAGCTGCCAGAGACATACTGGCAAGGCGAAGGAGTCCGCCACGCTCCATGAAGAGCGTGGCTAAAGCAGGTATGGGCCCGTGTTCAATAAAAGACCCGAGGGTAGAAGAACAGCAAGCAGGGTGGGGGGAGGCCCCTAAAGACCCCGCGAGCGCTTAAAAAGATTTTTTAATTTTTTTTTATTCATGAACCTTGTTTGCCTCTTCGTCTCGCTCTGTGTTACACGGGTGAAGGACTGCGGTGTAAACTCTTTGACCTCCCACACTACCCCTCCCTGTTTCTCCTTGAACCCCAGCCGAACCTACTGACCACAGTATTTTTTTTTCTTTATGTTATTCTCCTCATCCTGCAATGTTGTTTTCTTCAAACAACACTACGAAGCGGTCTGAAGTTAAAAGATTGTCCAGATAGCAGAAGCACAGATAGAAGTGGCTATTTTTTGATGTGATATTCTATCTATATAATGAAACTAACCCCCAAAGTATACTTTCGCGTACCTTTTCCTTGACTGGCCCACACGCGTCAACAATTGGCGCTCCCCCAATCGCATGAGGACCTGAGCAAGGCCCTGGCAGAGCTTAACTCGGGGAAGGCACCCGGATCTAACAGGTTCCCCAGTGAGTTCTTTCATCGGTATAACCTACAGTTAGCCTTTTATTATCGGGCGGCGGTGGACGAGGCCAGGGAGACCAGCCAGCTCCCCCCGGACTGGAGACACACGGAGGTGGTTGTGTTCCACAATCCTGGTCGGCCCCCGGAGCAGCACTCCTTTTACCGCTCCGTCTCTCTTCTTAATGTTGAGGCCAAAGTCTTGGCCAAATCACTGGCCAACCGCCTCTTGCCGCACATTTCAGCCTTGGTAAACCCGGACCAGGCTGGGTTCATGCCCCAGAGGGCGACGCAACAACATCAGGTGGGTGCACATGGCACTGGCAGCGGTCCGAGGGACTTTGGAGCCGGCTGCACTCTTGCTAGCAGACATGGACAGGGCATTTGACTCCGAGTTGGGTCTACCTGTTCGCCCTCCTACATCGACTTAATTTTGGCCCACGTTTTTTGTCGTATATGATGCTCCTTTATACTGATCTGACAGCGTCGGGACGCGTGGAGGGAGCGGTCTCGTCCAGCTTCCCTATCAGACGAGGCACCAGACAGGGGTGCCCCCTGTCACCATATTTATTCGCCCTAGCCATGGAGCCATGGGCGGCCTGGGTGCGTATCGATGCGCAGCTCTGGAGTTTTGAGTGGGCTCCGGGTCTATCCGACAGGGTCGCATTATATGCGGATGATGTTCTTTTTTTTCTAACTGCTTTGGATAGATCGGGCCACGAATCCGGAGGATCGTGCAAATATTCGGGGAAACGACCGGGCTGTACAAGAACCCCCGGAAGTCCACGCTGTGGCTCTTGGGAGCTCGGTGAACATGGGCGTCAGCGCTGCAGGTGGCGGTGGGAGGTCTCAAATACCTGGGTGTATTCCTATCGGATGTGCCAGCAATGTCTTGGGAGCGGAACTTGGTACCGGTCTGGGAGCACGTTTGTGCGGATATAAAGATTTGATTGCGTATGCCCTTAACAATATATGGCAGATCAGCGATCTTTAAGATGGTTTCACTCCCCCGCTTGCTATACCAACTACAGAATCACCCGCACCCGATCGTGCCAAGATGGTTCCGGCTGGTGAATTCCGTGCTGGGGCAGTTCCTTTGGGGGGGCGGTGCGGGTAGCGTTGCGCACTTGCTTTCTCTCCACATACTGTGGAGGTCTGGCAACTTCGGATATCCTTTCATTCTACCAGGCCTCGCGCCTATTAGTTCTAAACGAGTGGTGGTATGGGGACAGTGTGGATCCAGCCTAAGCGCTGGAGCGTCACCTTATGGGGCCTCACACCCTTCACATGACTCTCTATTCAGCGACGCTGTGTGGTACGCTACCACCGGTGACTAAGGTAGTATTTCAAATTTGGCGGCAGTCATTGAGGCAAATGGGGTGGTGGAATACCCTAACTGGAGAGACTCCCCTGTGGCACAATGGGTGCCTGCCTGAGCTGGCGGCCTTGCAGGGCTTTCGGGGATGGAATGCCATCGGCATTTCAACCATGGGGGATGTTGTGCGGGATGCGTCCCTTAAGTCCTTCCGGGATCTACAGAGGGCATTTTGCATGCCCCGGTCCCAGTTTTATCAGTATCCCCAGTTCCGCCATGCGCTTTCCCCTAGTCTGGAGGGCCTGGACTCTCTCCCCGAATTTAGTCCGGTGGAGGCGAAGGTTTTTATGGGGGATTTGGAGACCAAGAAGATCTCACGGATATATCAGTCCCTAGTCACCCACTGGACTCCTACGCTTGAGAAGCTACGGGGGGTATGGGAGGAGGATGTGGGTACGCTAGAAGAGGAAGACTGGAAGGAGGCCCTGGCCGCCCCCCGGGGAGCCGCCATAGCGATGAAGCTCCGCCTCATTCAATTTAAATACCTCCACTGGGTCTACTTTACTTGGGTACGACTATGGCGGGTGGGTTTGATTGCCTCCCCGGATTGCCTCCAATGTGGCGGGGTGGAGGGCACATTCTTGCACACCGTTTGGCAATGCCCATCACCTTGATCGATTCTGGAGGGGGGTGTTCTCCGGTCTATCGGAGGTTTTGGGTGGACACTTCCACGCACACCACAATTCGCCATACTGCATGTGATGGAAGGGATTGGGGGTAATGTTTATAAAGGGCATCTTATGCACTTGGGCCTTACATTGGCGAAACATGATATAGCCAGGATGTGGAAGGATGCACAGGCCCCCTCGGTGGCCGCCTGGAAAAACTTCTGCATGGGCCTGGAACAGCCTATCTTTGTGGCCCGGGGATGTCCACGTAAGCACTACAAAATATGGAACCAGTGGGCGGATTATAGGGGTTTGTGGCTGGAGCCTCCGAGTGTTCCAGACGATCTTCCAGTGGAATGAGGGCAGGGGCGGGTCAGTCGGATCTGGCACGGGGGGGTAGAGGGGTGGTTGTGTAACAAGGCTGTTTTTTTTCTTTTGCCATCTTTATTTTTCTTTTATTGTTTTTTCTAGCCCGATATAATATGCCTATGGACTGGTCTCAGTGGACTTTGCGCAACTCGGGGGGAGGGGTGCGGGGGGGGGGTAAGTTGGGGAGGGTGGGCTTAAAATCCTAACAGATATCATATGTCAAGTATTTTGGTTATTTTGTTTGATGAAAAAGAAAGTCAGATGCTATCTTGCAAATGTATAAATCAATACTGCAGTGACCTCTGGGGTACAGAGCCCTGTGATTTTTGTGCAATCTGACAATAAAATATGTTTAAAAAAAATAAATGATGACACAGTGGTCAACAAACAGACCGATAAGGGTGGGGCGATTGCTATTTGGTCGGCACATGAATACAACAAAGATTATAGACATGTTCTCAACCAAGAGTTTTATCGGAAGATCTCCGCAGACCCCACAATGGAGATTCAAGGTGAAATTGCAGTTACCCTTAAAGAGGCATTTGATGAAGGATACACTGGACAAAAGAATGTGAATTTTTAAAGAAAGTCAAACCCCAGATACCGGTTTTATACCTGCTTCTGAAAATACATAAAGATGACATATCAACTTCACGGTGCCCGAAAGTGTGTGGATAAGATTCAGTTCTTGAACATGTAGTACATTATGTGGATTACTGTCTTTTTGAACTGCAAAACTAACAAGCATTTGCAATCCAATAGGTCTTGCATTACTGATACTTTAAGGTATTGGCGTTGCAAATAATAATGCAACGCCAGTAGCTCATTCTTTCAGTAATGCGAGACCTAGTGCATTGCAAATGGTTGCATATTGAGCCAGGAACCATCATTGTATGTCTCAGTGCAGTACCGCAAGCTGCTCCTAGAGCTCCCTAGTGAGAAAGGCATCAGCACTGCATGTCTAGGTGCAGTACCGCAAGCTGCTCCTAGAGCTCCCTAGTGAGCAAGGCATCAGCACAGCATGTCTAGGTGCAGTACCACAAGCTGCTCCTAGAGGTCCCTAGAGAGCCTCAAACTTTGAAGATATGGTAAATCCACCCTTCCCATAATGCATTGCATGCAAGACAGTACCACAAGTACATTCCAATACCTATGCCCATATATACAATTAGTAGCTTTGAAATTTGACAAAAGAATTCCAGATTAGGTTAGCTTATACTCAATGTGAAGCTGATGAAGGGAACTTTATAGAAGGTCTAATATAAATGTGAGATGTGGTAGGTGCAGTACCGCAAGCTGCTTCTAGAGGTCCCTAGTGAGCAAGGCACCAGCACTGCCAGTACCGCAAGCTGCTCATAGAGGGCCCTAGAAAACAAGGAACCAGTACTGCCAGTACCGCAAGCTGCTCCTAGAGGTCCCTATTGAGCATCATAAACGTTTGGTCACATATGGTACTCCCATAATGCATTGCATGCAAGACAGTACCACGAACTACATTCAAATAGCTATGTCCATATATATAATTAACCACTTCGCTGCGGCGCGAATTCCACCGCTGTGCTGGGACATTCTAATCTTGGGCGTGGCTCGGACGGCCTCCGGCCGTCGTGTGCACACACCCATTGTGACTCATGACGGCCAGGGGCCATCATGAGCACGGAAAAGGCGAATAGCTTTGAAATGTGTCAAAACAATTATTATATTAATTCCGATTAGGTTGTACTCTATGAGGAGCTGATGAAGGGAAATTTATAGAAGGTCTAATATAAATGTGAGATGTGTAGGTGCAGTACCGGAAGCTGCGCCTAGAGGTGCCTAGTGAGCATCAAACTTTGAAGATATGGTAAATCCACCCTACCCATAATGCATTGCATCCAAGACAGTACCACAGTACACTCAATATATTCAGTTAGTAGCTTTGAAATGTGACAACAGAATTATTATATTAATTCTGGATTAGGTTGTATTCCATGTGGAGCTAGTGAAGGGAAATTTATAGAAGGTCTAATATAAATGTGAGATGTGCCAGCAAGTAAAGTAACGTATAGATTTTTACCTGGTGGTGTAGTTTTGCAGCTTGAAGACTTTCTGGATTCACTATGCTGTGCATTATTCCGCCATCTAGTGGTCGAGTCCGGAATTGTAGTCTTTTTTCTCTCCAGTTGATCCCGCCCCCCTGCTGTTCTTAATATGGTCTCAGAAATAGTCTCTCCAGTCATTCAGGACGTGATAAACTCTTCTTTACTAACGGGGCAGGTTCCTCTGTTATGGAAACAGGCAAGAGTGAAAGTTCTTTTGAAAAAGACAAATCTTGACCGGGAGGATTGGGCTAAATATCGGCCCATTTCCTTGCTGCCAGGAATAAGCAAACTTGCTGAAAAGTATGTTAACTCTGCATTGGCAGTTGTTTGGGAGGGAAACAACTATCGTCATTCCACTCAGACAGGTTTTAGACGCCAGCAGGGTACGGAGACTGCTTTACTTGCTGTGATTGAAGAATCTAGGAAGATCTTGGACAATGGAGGCTGCGCTGTTCTTATTTTGTTAGATCTCAGAGCAGCCTTTGATACTGTTAACCATCAACTTATGGAACAAAGACTCAGTGAAGTTGGGGTGACAGGAGACGCCCTGAGATGGCTGCAGTCCTTTCTCGAAGACATATCTTTTTCTGTCTCCGAGGAGGATGCCGTATCAGAGCAGATTCCTCTGTAGTGTGGAGTCCCCCAGGGATCCTCTTTAAGTCCCACCATGTTTAACATCTACATGAGATCTCTGGCAGATGTGGTGTTTCCGTGGGGGATCCACATTGTCACCTATGCGGACAACACTCAGTTGGTCGTCTCCCTCAGTCAGCAAGATAAATCCATGCCTGCCTTAACGTCATGCCTTGTGAAGGTATATGAATGGATGTACAAATCATTCCTAAACCTGAATGGAGAAAAGACAGAACTTATGTTCCTGGCCCACTCTGCCCCTGCGAACATAGACCTTTTGTGGCCCAGTTGCTTAGGTTCCCCTACTGTCCCTAAGAAACAAATTAAGAGCCTGGGAATTTGGATCAACTGCAATTTGGATTTCAAAATACAGGCTAGAAAAGTCACAGCACATTGCTATGGACTACTAAGGATGTTAAGGAAGATTCTCCCCTTCTTCCTTTTGACGCCAGACGTATTTTGGTCCAGGCACTCATATTATCTCGCCTTGACTATGCAGATGCAGTCTATTTGGGTGCACCAATAGGAACCACTAAGATACTGCAAATTGTTCAGAATTGTGCAGCCCGCCTTCTAATGAATACGTCCAAACGTGTCTCAGCCATACCTGCTCTGGTCAGCTGCATTGGCTCCCTATCCAGGAAAGAACTAGGTTTAAGGCTATGTGTATTGTCCATAAATCTATTTCTGGAAAGGGTTCTCTGCTGTTTCAGTCAATGCTGCAATTACACTGCCCCAACAGAACTCTTAGATCCAATAACAAACGACTACTTGTAGTTCCTGTGATCAAGTGGTCACGAACTGGGGGTTGGCGGTGTTCCTATAATGCAGCCTTGTTCTGGAACTAGCTTCCAGAGTATCTACAACTGGAATCTAGCTTTCTTAGATTTAGGAAGCAGCTTAAAACCTTCCTTTTTCTTCCATCCGCTTAAAATCTTCTTCTTTCCATGATCAGATGAGGTGTACAAGGTGTCACGATAAGCGCTGGGATGCCCTTGGGTAGCCATGCGCTATATAAGTGCATATGCAATTCAATTTTTTGTTTTATTTTGTGGCCCAGATGGGCATCGACAAACCACCATTTGGTGTCCTTCATGACGTCGACGTGCTTCCTCCGGAAGCTCCCACCTTTGGTCGCCATCTTCGGATTCTGATTTCTTGTCTTGTATTTTTCTTGTTTTCCTCTTATTTTTAAGTCTTGTTACTCTTTAATCCCTTTCCTCCTGTCTCATCTTTCTGGCGGAGGAGGGTGGGTTCGCTAGTGAATCAAGAAAGCCTTCAAGCTGCAAAACTACACCAACAGGTAAGAAACTATACGTTTTGCAGTGTGAATCTTTCTGGATTCACTATGCTGTGAATAGACTTTGTAGCGGTTTGTCCTTATTGTGGTGGGTGGGTGGAAGATGAGCACTGGTTACTGAATATGTGCTGCAAGACCTTCTGTCCCACTTGCACTTCTTTGTTTTATTTGGATATATACGCAGTAGTGCTTAGTGAACGTGTGCACTGAAGGTCATGTTGCAGCTTGGCAAATGTCTTGAATCGGTGTGTTGGCCAGAAATGCAATTGTTGCTCCTTTCTTCCTTGTTGAGTGAGCATGAGTTGCTCCTTGTAACGGTTGCCCAGCTTGTTTGTGGCATAGTTGTATGGTTTGTGCAATCCATCGTGCAATGGTATTTTTGGTAACTGGTCGTCCCAAAAAACTGCTTGCGAAGGAAACAAAGAGTTGATTTGTCTTTCTGCACTCCTTTGTCCTTTCTATATAGTGCATCACAGCCCTCCTGGCGTCCAGTGTGTGCAGCGCCCTCTCTGTGCTTGTAGTTGGTTCTTGGATTGTGTGGTTGATGTGGAACCGAGACACCACCTTTGGTATGTTGGGTCTGTTCTCATAACAATCCTCTCACTGTGTATCTGCAGGTAGGGCTCTTGAAGTGTTAGCGCCTGCAGTTCACTTACTCTTCACAGTAAAGTAATACCCACTAAGAAGGCCGCCTGTAGCTTGAGCATGTGCAGTGTCGCCTTATGCATCGGCTCGAAAGGTGCCTTCATCAATTGGGTCAGCACTACATTGAGATTCCACGCTGGTGCTGGCATTCTGTTTGGAGGTGCAATCCTCTTTGTTCCTTCCAAAAATATTTTTACCACTTGGGAGGTGAAGAAACTTTTCCCAGTTTATCCTCTTGTGAAAGCCACAATCGCCGCTAAGTGCACCCTTAGGGATGTGTAGCTCAGTTTACTTTGCAGTAGATGCGTTAAGTATTTTAGTACTGTTGACTCCCTTGTGATCTTTCTTTGTAGATTCTCTCTAATGCACCATTCTGAGAATCTTTTCCACTTTGCTACGTAGCATTTCCTTGTGGTAGGCCTTCTTGCCTCCCTGAGCACCGCCATTGTGCTCGCCGGTAGTTTGAGGTGTGCAAACTCTAGGTCTTCAGGAGCCATACCGCTAGGCTAAGGCTCTCTGGCTCTGAGTGTAGAACCCTGGTCTGCACGGTTAACAGGTCCCTTTGTTTTTGGAATCTGTGTGCTTGTTCTGGTGCCTGCGCCATCTCCACTATTTGCGAGAACCATGACTGTCTGGCCCACTGAGGTGCTATTAGTAGCAGTGACATGTTGCTGATCCTGCATTTACTGAGTACGCTTCATGGTTTGATCATTTTAAAACTCATCTCAACACCCTTAGTGATCACCTGCCCCTGAGCATTAACCTAATCATCCCCAAATTAGCTGAACAACAAAACAATAGTTACCTGGCACTGTCACAAAATAATACTTTATCGCACCAGAATGGCTATTCTTTAAGTTGGGGTAAGATAAATGTTAAAGAGGTGGCCAAAAGGATAATTGTAAACGCACATGATCAAATAGTGGTATGTCTTCAGGATAGCGCGGTTTATAACGAAATTGTGAGGGCATACTCATTAATTACAACTGAGATCCAAAACTCGTGAAGAGCCCACAAGAAGGCACCTTCAAAGAAGATAAATGGATGGTTCGATACTAAATGTACGAAAGCCTATAACCAACTGAAGGCGGCCCTCCACAAGACTGAGAGAAATCAGGGAGAAATGAGTGCATATAGAAAGAACTATAATTTGGCCAGAAAAAATAGGAAAAAGAACTAAAACATCAAGCGTGGGATCTATTATATGAGGCCTCACAAAAAGGGATTGCACTATATTCTGTCGGGCAGTAAATGTTCCTTTCTTTGCAAACAATGATGGACCCAGGATAGAAGTGGCTATAGACGAAGAGGCTTGGATAAAATTCTTCTCTGGTGTTTATTGCGATAGGGGAGCCAAAGATTTTATAACTGATACTGATTTGCGGGCACAAGGAGGGGCAGAAACTTTCACGACCATATGTCACTCTAGACGAAGTCACGGCAGCAATAAATGCAAGTAAAGGTGACAAAGCTCCCGGACCAGATGGCGTCCCTATGGATTTATTTAAGAACATCCCCGCACTCTGGTCCCCTTTGCTGACACAGGTATTGAAGGCCTGTTGTGAGAAGGGATTTATCACAACATGGTCCGAATCAGTGATCATTCCAATATTTAAGAAGGGTGAACGGGAAAATCCGGCGTGCTACCGCCCAATTTCCCTGCGATACTCTCTGGTTAAGATAGTAGGTAGAATAGTCTTGAACAGATTGCAAACATGGGCCGAGGATAATAACATTTTATCTAATGTACAGTACAGTTTTAGACCGGGGTTAGGGACTATTGAGAAGGTGTTGAACTTTATAATGCTGTCAGGGAAATATACTCAAGCCAAAGAAGGGAAAATGTACGTAAGGTTCGTGGACCTTACAGCCGCTTTCGACTGCGTCAGTCATAATAAACTTTGGGATATTTTGCGAGACATAAAAGTAGACCCAATTTTAGTACAGTTTGAGGAAATTGTACGCAGGGGCCTCAGCAAAAGTGAGGTATGGAATAGGGGGCGAATGCACTACGTCGTTCCCTGTGGAGAAGGGCGTGAGGCAGGGGTGCATCCTGGCCCCGTTCCTCTTCTCCTTATTTACCAACGATTTAGAGGAGGTATTAACGGCCAGGACAAAAGACCCTCCTTATTACAGCAATAAGCCCATTGTGTCTCTGCTCTATGCGGACGACGCGTGGAAAGGGGAGAAATAATTCTAAAAGTTTGCCTCTAGGGTACGATAGGCATAACGCAACCAATATTTTCTCATATCTGGGTGTCTTGCTTGATAATACAGGGACACGGATCCCGGCGGTTAAGAATAGAACTCTTCTTTTTAAAAAGGTCAATTGGGGCACTGATGAACTTTACTAATAAATTGGGTAAAAGACCCCCGGGATACTACTTAAAATTTACCAAGCAAAATGCATGAGTATAGCTATGTATGGGGCGGGATTATGGGGATACCGGGATGTAGCAATATTACAAAGAGAGGAAAATTTGTTTTTAAGGTTTTTACTAGCCGTACCGCAGAGCTCCTCCGTGTATAATTGTCACAATGAATTAGGGATTCCCTATATCTCTGACCTGATTAAGATGCAGCCACTGCTACTATGGCACAGAGTCTGGACGCCCAACAACACGGAGCTAAACAGAGACATAATTGGAGATGTTATGAGTTTATCCCATGCAAATAGGATTCCATGGTTAAATTATATTAGAAGAAATTTAATAGACATGGGTAAACCTGACTTTTATAATAACCCCGAAACTCTGAGTACAATTTCCAGGAAGGATTTTAAAACTACTTGTCAGGTTCACTTAGAGGCTTTAAGAGCGGCCATAGAGATGAAGAAAAGTACTATAATCTCACACCAGCTAACTCTCGTATCCTACAATATTCAACCATATTTGGAGTGGTGTATTGGAGGATATGACAGGTATGTCCATACAAGACGCAGATTTGACAGTTTCCATCGATTAGTCAGCTTCCCAAAACCTAATGATTGGACCAGTGACCTTTGCAGGTGCCCCTGTGATAAAAGCTCTCCTCAGACGACAATACACGTGATTTTATTCTGTAAGTTTTATAGTGCGGAAAGAACAAGGTGGATTTTGCCACTCCTGAAGAGAGGGGACTGGAGGCAATGTCGCCCTGCCTTCCTATATTTACAAAAATGGGACAATGTATACTCTGTGGGTGTTATGTCTGGACTTTTGAAATCCATATTGAAAAAAGGAAGAGTCTAATGTGGGAGACCCAATCTGAGGAGGACCAATGTATAGAATGACTGGTTAAATAATTATGAATTAACTGAAGAAGGGATATTAAGATACAAGTGGTATATAAAGAAGTAATTTTTGTATGTAATATTTTAATTCCTTTAAAACAGTATTTTGTATATTTTACTATGTGACTTATGATTTTTAAATGCAAAAAATCGAATGAAGTTTATTTGATTTGATTTGAGTACCCTGTTTATTAGTGGTATCGGGGGAAAAGCGTATGCAAATGTCTTTGACCAACTTATCCATAGCGCATTCCCTTGTGACCGATGGTCTGGTTGTCTGGATGCGACGTGTTGGCATTTTAGGTGTTTTGCAAATAGGTCTATTTGCGGTGTACCCCACTTCCGAAATACTTCCTGTAATTCCTGTTGATTGGTCTTTCATTCTTGGGATGCTGACATCTGCCTGCTGAGTCTGTCTGCTTCCACGTTGTCCTTCCCTGGGAGATGTATCGTTAGTAGGTCTATCCTCAGTGGAATGGCCCATGTCCATATCTCTTGTGCTAGCCTCGATAGAGCTACTGACTGTGTTCCTCCTTGCTTGTTGATGTAGAACATGGTCGTGGTGCTGTCTGTTTGGATCAACACCCTGTTTCCGTACAGCTCCTTCTGAAAAGCTTTTAAGGCTAGGAACACTGTTTATAGTTCCAGAAAATTGATGAGCTTGACCGCATCCTGTTGCGACCATAGCCCCCTCACCTTGAGCTTGTTCATATGCGCGCCCCACCCCACCTGGGAAGCGTCCGTTGTGATGGTCACGGTTGGAGTTTGCTGTGTGAATGGTTTGCCCTGAGATATGTTTACCTTGTTCCACCACGCCATTTCCTGATGTACTGCGTGTGTGACAATCACTAGATCTTCCCAACTCCCAGTTGCCTGTGACCATTGCTGCTGTATCCATTCCTGGAATGGCCTCTTGTGTAGTTGAATATTTTGGACTAGGTGAATGAATGACGCCATCATTCCCATCAACTTGCTCACCGTCCTCACTGCCACAACTTGCCCCTTGCGGTATTGACGTGTTTCCTTCAGTATCGCCAATGTTCTCTTCCTGATGGGGAACACTTTGGCCTGTATGGTGTCAATCTCTACCCCATAGAATATCTTGATTTGTTCTGGTTCTGTTGACGATTTCTCCCAATGGATCAAGAACCCCAGTATTGTCAGTGTTCGTATGACCTGCTAGATGTGTAGTTTGCATTGGCTGTACGAACTTGCCATTACGAGCTATTCATCGAGATAGGGGTATACGTGTATTCCTTGCCTTAGTAGGTGTGCTGCAACAGCTGCTAGGCATTTTGTAAACACCCTTGGTGCTGATTTTAGGCTGAATGCCAGTACTGTGAACTGGTAGCGGCTCTGGTTGATCACAAACCTTAGCAGGCGCTTGTGTTTGTGCTTGACGGGGATGTGTAAGTATGCGTCCTTTAAATCTATAGTAGCCATGAAGTCCCCTCATTGTATTTGTGGTATTACCTCTTGTAGGGAAGTCATCTTGAATCTTTGAGTTCTTATGAATTAGTTCAGGAACCTTAGATCTAGGATAGGTCTTAGTGTTTCGTCCACCTTTGGCACCAGGAAGTAAGTTGAGTAGACCCCTTTGTTCCTTTGGTTTTGCGGTACCACCTCTATTGCCTCCTTGCTGAGCAGTTTTTTTGCCTCTAGTTGCAAGAGCGAGAGATCCTTTGCGGAGTGTGCCTTGCTTCTTGGTTTTCTGTTCGGAGGTGGTTTTTCTAACTCTATACAGTACCCGTATTGTATGATGTTTAGTATCCATTTGTCCGATGTGACCTTTCTCCATTCCTGGATGAAGTCTCTTATTCTTCCCCCTACTGGTGTTGAGTGTTCGAGTAACGGTTTGTCATTGAACGTTCAGCGGCAGTTCTTCTTTATGTCTTTCCGCACCCCGAGGTGTTGCTAGGGTGGGGCCTGTTCCATGGCAGAGTCACTTGGTTGAGGGCTGTTGGCCTCCTCTTCGTGTTTGTCCTTGTCCGTTTCCGCGCCCTCGAAAGGACTGTCCCCAGGGCTGGTACTGCCAGTTCTGCTGCTGCTGTCCCTGCTGGTGCTGGCCTTGGTTGTTCCCTTGGTAGCCTTGCTGGAATGTTTGGTGCGATGTGGTAGGTACGTTCCCTCCTCTACCACCCGGCCTTCTCGTGGGTGTGCCTCTTTTCATTCCCCTGAACTGCAACGCTCCCATGGAACTTGCTGTTTCATTGTCCTTCTTGATCTGCGTCAACTTGTTGTCAACTGGCGTGCCGAACAGTTGCTCTCCATTAAAATGTGTATTTAGGATGTTGCTTTGCACCTCTGGCTTGAATCCTGAAATTCTGAGCCATGCGTGTCTTCTCTTAGTCACTCCTATCATCATTAGCCTGCTTGATGTTTCTGCAGCATCCAATGGCGATTTTAGGCATGTGTTCGCCATGTTCTTTCCTTCTTCTACCAGGTGAGCTGCTCTTTGTTGGTACTGGTCTGGTAGATGCCTTAGGAGCTGCCCCAATTCATCCCAGTGTTGGTATGCATGCCTGTTGATCAGGGCGTTGGAGTTTGCGATGCGCCAATGTATTGCCGCATTTCTCTCCACTTTTCTCTCTGTGAGATCCATTCTCTACTCTTCTTGTCTGGGGGTGGTCCGGCATTAGTGGGTACATTGGCCCTCTTCCTAGTCGTTGCTGCAATTATGGAGTCGCTTGGCACGGACCCTTGCATGTAAGCAGGGTCCTTTGAAGAATGTTTGCACTTCTTATCAGTTCTAGGCGTCACAGCTTAGCATATTGCTGGCTCCTTAAAGGCCTCTCTTCCTTGATCCAGCACACTAGGGAGCATGGGCAGGAATTGGCTCCTAGCTTGTTGAGGCAGTAGAGTTCCTCCTCCATTTTCACTCCATAAGTCTCTACAGCCTTTTGTACGACCATGTTGTAGATCCCTATGTCGTCTGGCGGAAAGGGCCTCGTAGGGTAAGTATCTACCTCTTCTTCCGGCGATTCGGCGTTGCGATCTTGCCATTCCATGTCTTGTGCCTCCGAGGACGTCGAGTCCCGGTAGGATTGAAGATCTTCATTGCCTTCTCCCTCAAAATTGTAGTCTTTGTCTCCGAGTTTCTCGAATGGTTCAGGCATTTTTGGCGGTCCCGTGTCCTTGTCGTCCCTTTCGACTTCGACCGCGGGTTTCGGCGGGTTGGTGTATTGGCTCATCTTCTCGTCTAAGTCCTTTTTCTGCTGTAGGATGCTCGCCATTTCAGTCTCGAGCCTCCTCTTCTTCCTCTCCATCTTGGTGGCATGTTTGGCATCGAGGGTTGGGGCGCTTTTCTTTGGAGCCGTCGACGACGATGTCGGCATTTCTTTTCTCGGCGCCGAGGTGTCTCTTTCAAGGGCAACCTTCGACGAACTTTGTTTTTCGATGGCTTTCTCCAACTGGGAGTCCTTTTTGAAGAATCCGCTTGGTAGACTGTCCCTGGTAGCTGTTGCTTTTGTCGAGTGTTTTGGCGGCAGAGCTCCCTTCGAGGACTTAGCTTCACTTCTAAGAGTGTCGCTCAGGGTTTTAGCTTCACCCTTTCGAGTGTCGCTTGAGTGTTTAGGGGTCGACGACTCCCTTACCTCCTTCGACGTCTTCTTATGGACTTCCACAACCGTGCCGTCCTCCGGTTCTTCGGCGATGTTGCCCTCTCCTCCACTGGAGAGACTTAAGTCTCGGAGCGATGGAGGCGGCCCCTGGCCCTGCATGTTGTGGCTCGCCCTTCTCTGCCTCTCCCTTACTCTGAGGGTCTTGGGTGTAAACGCCGAGCAGGCGTTGCAGTCTTCGCTGCTGTGGTCGAGCGTCAGGCAGAGGTTGCGGACTGGATGTTGATCCTTCTGGGTGTACTTGTGGTGGCAATTGGTGCAAAACTTGAATGGTGTTTTGTCCATCCCCGCACTCAGGGAGCCCCCTTTGAGCGCATTCACCGTCGATCGTCGAGGTATTGGTCGTAAAACTTCCCCTTCTTCGCTCCGGTTACCTGACCTGTAGTCCGTTGTCGCTGAAAACTTGATTGTCGTCTATTTTCTTCGATTCCTCTTCCTCTGGAACTCTTCGGCAACGATCCAGACCCAACGGTGGAAAAAAGATTCTGAAGGTGGCGATTAAAGTGGGAGCTTCTGGAGGAAGCATGTCGACGTCACGAAGGACACCAAATGGTGGTATGTCGACGCTCACCTGAGCCACGAAAAAAAAAAGAGAAAAAAAAAGACTACAATTCCGGACCTAACCACTAGATGGCAGAATAATGCACAGCATAGTGAATACAGAAATATTCACGCTGCAAAACCACTGCCAACCTTGTTTTGGACCAAGTGAGTGCCCAGTCTGAAGGCCTTTAAGAAAATAGTGCCTTGAGGCTGTAATTAAAACTTAGGGTGTAACAACACATGTAATAGGGGGTGTCCTCATGGGAGGTTACAAAAAGAGACAGGGAGGTACAAAGAAGGGACTACAAAGCTTAATGAACAATGACAAGCCACCATTTACAAAGGACCGAGACAGGAGCCAATTAAAAAGATGGGCAGGAAGTAGGCGGAGCTTTATGCATATATCCTGAATATCAAAAAACATCTGGTAAGGGCAGCCCTTACAAGCAAAAAAAAAAACACTCAAACACTCACGGAGATGTGGGAACTCCCACCCACAAAGGGCCACTTTAAATGCGGTGGGTGTAGTGTCTGTCATTTGACTATTTATACCAAAAAGTTTGTGAATGCTAACATCGATATTACTTTGACTAGCTTTTCCAATTGCAATACTCGAAATGTTATTTACGCAATTATTTGCCCATGCGGTTTAATCTATATTGGGCAAACTACGAAAAAAATCAGAATCAGAATTTGCCATGTGCGATGCAGAACACCTAATGCACCCTTAGTTGAACATTTTAACACTCATGACCACATTGAAGATGACCTACGTTGGCAAGTTATCAATGTGATTCAACAGCCCCCCAGGAACTGCAACATCATGGGTATCCTCAACAAAGGAGCTCAAATGGATCATACGCATGGATAGCCTTCACACAGGCCTTAACCGCACAGAGGACTGGACCAATCTCCTGTAATCAGTACTTTGACCACCTTGATCAGCGCGCATCGTGAACATTAGTTCTAAGATTTCACAATTGGCTTCCTTGACTGTGATTACATGCCTTACTACTGTTACTATGCAATTTTCGGTAACTGTGTTGTTCACTTATTAATTCATACAATTCACTATGGCCCCCTCCTAATTACCTGACTTATTTACCCCTGCTCTCTATATGCTACAACACTTTTCTAAAATTGAGCATTTGGATTGTTAAACACATTGTACTTCTTTGCCGTTACCATGTAATGTTATTGTAATTTTATTAAGAGTGTTAAGCATATTGCAATATCTGGCCGTACTCTGTGAGGTCTTCCTAATCTGACTAATGCCTCTCTCTTTCGGGGGAAAATATATTGATATGCTGGGCTTCTTCATGGGAACTTTAGAAATGTTGGAAAGATCTATATGTACAAAGATTTATGTAGCGATAAAAGGCAAAAACATTGTGGGGTGGAAGGACCTTGAAAGAATGGGGTTGTATTTGGTCCCAGGTGATGAGCATCCCATTAGGGCAAGGGAACTACCTATTTGTTGCATTGAGAATATGATGATTGACCGTGGTGACCTGATAAGAGTTCAAAGGTGTTTTTAACAACAAGGTGGGTCTGGTGAAGGGTGTGGAACACAAGATCAGGCTCCTTCCTAATGCTTCACAAGGTTTGCAATGTTCCTTTAAGTGTAAGGGCAGAACTAAAAAATGTTGGAGGATTTATGTGATCAGGGGATTATTCAGCCCACTGAGTCGTCACAATGGGTCACCCCCATTGTGGTCGCTCGGAAAATAAATAACGAGATAAGATTGTGTGCGGATCTCAGAGGGTTGAACAAAAATATCAAGGCGGACTGCCATCCCCTTCCAAAAATTCAGGAGTTGTTGTCAAATTTGGGGGGAGCAAAGTGGTTCTCTTTAATCGATCTGAAATCCGCCTACCATCAGGTGGCATTATGCAAGGATTCTCAGTAATTGACCACGTTCGTCACTTCGTTTGGGGCGTTTACATTTTTGAGACTCCCTTTCGGGTTGGCGTCAGCGGCCAGCGTATTCCAGAGATTGATGGATACCCTATTTAAGAATTTGAAGGGGTACAGGCTTATCTGGATGATATTCTTATTTTGGCAAACAGTCTAGATGAGCACAATATTTTGTTGAGGAAAGTTCTCTCTTTACTAGGAGAGCGGGGAATGACCATTCGGGAGGATAAGTGTAAGTTTGGTGTGCAAGAGCTGGAATATCTTGGTCACAATATATCGGCGGATGGTATCAAACCTAAATTCTCAGTAATTAAAGCTTTGAAAGAAGCAAAAGCTCCTTCTGATAAGGATTCTCTGCTCTCATTTCTGGGGCTGGCAGAGTATTACGCCCGATTTGTGAGTAATTATGCACAGGTGGTGGAACCTCTTAGAGTGTTGTTAAAAAAAAGGTCAGAAATTTGTGTGTCAAAGGATCTGGAATTGGTCTTTGATAATGTGAAAGAGTTGATTGTGGCAGCTCATCCTCTCCACGCGTTTCGAGATAATTGTGTTTCTACTATTGCGGTGGACACAAGTATGAGTGGTTTAGGTGTGGTTTTAAGCCAGGAGGTAGATAGTGTGGAAAAAACTGTAGCGTTTGCTTATAGATCTTTAAAGGAGTATGAGAAATGGTAGAGCACCATCGAGCGTGAGGTTTTGGCCTGTGTGTGGGCAGCTCAAAAATTCAAAATGTATGTCTGGGGGAGAAGATTTTTGATGTTATCGGATCACAAGCCGCTTTCTTTCATTTTTAGTAGAGTTTCTGAAAACAATAATTTATCTCCTAGGTTGACAAGACTGGTTTCGAAGTTGCAGGAGTACAATTTTGAGTTGAGGCATATTCCGGGGGGTAGGAACTTCCGGGCTGATTGTCTGTCTAGGATGTCTCTGGACAAGGAGGAAGGGGACGACTTAGTGGATAATGATGTGGAATGTGTGACGTTTGTAGATGCCATTGAGGATTTGAATCTTCCAGTGGCAGAAAAGGATTGGCTAATGAGAAGGATGTAGTTCTGGTCAAGGCTATGGAATTTGCTTCAGGAAAATGGCCAGAAGTAAGGAATTTGTCGGGAGATCTAAGAGTCATGGCGCAGGTGTCTGAGGAGTTGTCGGTTAAGGACAATGTCTTATTGAGGGGAGATAAGGTGGTTCCACCTGCAGAGTTATGGAAGGTAATTATTAGGTTGGCTCATAAGGGGCACTTAGGGGTGTCAAAGACTTGCATGAGGATAAGAGCACATTATTGGTGGCCTGGTTTGGATTCGCAGGTTAGAGCTGTGGTAAATGATTGTGAGGAGTGTTTACTCTCGGATAAACACGGGAAGTTACCGGCTGTACCCTTGCATCCTACAGTTTTTCCTGATTCAGCTTGGGAGACAGTAGGTTTAGATTTATCAGGTCCTTATAATATCTTACCAGAAGGGATGAGATTTTTGATTTTGGCTGTGGACTACTTTTCCAAGCGGTTGTATTATAAGTTTGTGGATGCTCCTAACTCGGACAACACTATAAAATTCTTAAGTAAACTTTTCATGTTGGAATGAGCACCCAGATGTTTGGTGACGGATAATGGGACGCACTTTGTCTCGGAAAAAATGTATAAGTTCTTAAGTGCTCAGGATGTGAAACATCTCAGAGTGGCGCTCTATTCGCCGGCTTCTAATGGGTTAGTGGAGCGTGGCAAGAAAGTTGTGAAGGAGGGTCTTCAAACGGCAATAGCCTCGGGATTGGATGTTGGTTCTTTTATTGAGGAAAAGGTTTGGAGTTACAATACGTCTCCACATTGCACTACAGAGGTTATGCCATTTGAGTTACTAAGAGGTAGAAAAGTACATTTGGCTCTGTTCCCGGCTTGGTTAGGTAAGAAATGCCCGGATTTTGGTGGGGCAAATAAGGATGGTAAATTAGCTGAGGTGGTCAGGAATAAACAAGAAACTATGAAAAAGAATTTTGATGGAAAGGGTTGTTCGGATTCTCAGGGTTTTGGGGTAGGAGACTGGGTGATGATTAAGAAACCTTTCAGGGTTTCAAAAGGGACTTCTGTATTTTCTAATCCTGTGCAAGTTGTTGAAGTTAGTAAAGGAGCTGTATTTCTAGGGGAAAAAGGTTGGTGGAACATGAGACAGCTGGTGAAGATGTCTAAGGATCAGGCTTTAATGGTTAACAGGGCCAAAAGCAAAGGGTCCACGGATCATTGTGGGTGGGCTCATTGGTTATCGGCTGATGCGTCTGGAAGGGTAAGAGATTAATATGATGCATCTTCTTCAAATCAACATGCCATTTCAATGAATGTGTAAACTTCTTCTTCCTGTCAGCCTTCTTCTTCTTCTGTCTTCAGGAGGGGAAGTCCGATAAAGGCCCCTGCTAGATTTGATGATTTTGTTAGGTATTAAGGGTAACATGTTCTTGTAGTTTTTTTTGAGGGGGGGTTGGTTTGTTGTTTTGTTTAGATAAGGGGGAAGGTGATGTAGCAGTATAGAATGTAATGATGTAATAGAATGGTATTGATGTTTATTCTAGTGTTGCCTTCTGTATTCTTATGAATGGTTCTGGAGTTCCTGGCTGCCGGTTCACTTGGTATTCTCAGTTGCTAAGTGAGCTCTGACCGTCAGGACGCTTGTATCTTGTTAGTGAATAACTTGGAATAAACTTCTACCTGAATTCAAGAAGTTACAGCGTTCTTACTTACTACACGCCATCATGCTCTCGCTGACCCCCCCCCCCTACCCAGCTTAACCAAGGTAAGTGCCCTGCTCACCCTCCCTGGCAAGGATACTTCACTCCTTCATCCCCTATAACTCTCGTGCTCCCTTCTACCTTACCCCCTAAGTTGGTTTACGCTCCTGGCACACCATTGCAGCCCTTACCGACACAGGTCGGTAACTATTATTAAACCGTAGGAATTAAGCGGCTTCTTCCCTGCCTAAGGATTACTTCAGACCTTCCGTAGGCCCGACCCGATCCCAGCCCATTGAACTCTTCCGGTAAGCTCCCACGCAACACGGCATTGCTCCGACCATGCAACCCTATCCCCGATCACTCCAACAAACCTCTTCTCTCTTCTGTTTAGGCTGCCATTTTATCTTCACTGCTGCAAGTCCGTGACCTCACAGTGATTTGCGGTTATCCAGGACCGACCGACCCAAACCTCATTAGAGTAAGCAATTTCATTGTATCATACAATGTAAATGTATCGATATTGGTTCCGCTAGAACACAGTTAGGTCAGGTCCCTCTGGCCTACATCTATAGCCTGACCCAGTCGCTACTATCTGGGCTACACTCTGTTTTGTTCACACTTTACATCTCACTGCCAAGACTATTGTGCCTGACACGTGCACTTATTCACTGGCTACATATCTATACTCGTTACCTCGTTTACTCCGCACAATGGCACCACACTGGGGCTCCAGTTTGTGTGCACTCATTCTTGTGCAATTCTATTAGCATGTACCTTGCGCGTCTACTCAACTGTGTGATCATACCTCCATAGTATTTTAATTCTTTCCCTTCTTGTCTTTCTCACCCCCCTTCCTCTTTACCCCTCCCCCACTTATCCAGGCAACTTCCCAGGCATTTGCTTTACTGCTCAGTCCTGATGATGATCCCATAACCAAGTTGGTGATCGAAACGTCGTCGACATATGCATCTTAAACTCTAAACTGTAAATTGTGTATTTTGTGGAGTACAAGATGTTTTTGCAATTGTGACTTCAGCTTATTTTCATCTTTACCGTACAAGTCACTTTTAAGTCACCAGCCTGTGGTAAGGAAATAGGCTGATTTCCCAATACCCCTTCACGTCCTGCTCACTTATTTGTAATGGATTGTTTTGCCTTAATTATATGCTTATTAAAATTGTAACCTGTCTATTTAGACACAAACGGACCCAAACTTGATTGTATTTTGTGGCTACCTATGTTGACTCACCTTCTAAGGGACCGCTGTCTCTTATTAATTCATATTCTGAATACAGCATGTCTCGAAGAGACAGCTTAAGCGCTGCCTAAGCGAGACCCAAAAACGTGGTCTATGGGATTATCTACCCATGTAACAAATTATAATTAGGCAAAACTAATCAAGAGATTTGCCAAAGAATCATTCAACATAAACGACGAATATGTTAGAAAGTTATTGGAGCCCCACTAATAAATCATTTAATCGAAAAGCAGCATTCTGAAAAATGATTTTCATTGGACAGTGCAGCCAGTCATACAATCAGATCCCAGAGGAGACAGTTTGGAAGGAATGTTGGTGCAAAAGGAGTCCTATCTAATTCTTTGCTTCAACACAGGGACATGTGGCTTAAATTAAGTGACGGAGCTACAGAATTTATGAATGGATGAAATCCCTTGCATTCTCCACTCCCATGAGGAGAAATAAACACATGAGTATTTCAACATTTCCTGTAGGCCGCATCCAGGATTAACATAAATAACACAGATCTGTCCGGCTCCGGTTTCTTAAGCAAATGTGAAAATTTGATACCATTTTTTCTTATATGTGAAGAATGTTGTCATTGCCATCATTCGGAAAACAGAGATAGTTGAAATTTCCGGTAATCGTTTCCAGATTACATGAAGATTCCTGCACATCCAGCTAACTACAAGTTCTACAATGCCTTTGGTACCTTAATCAAGTGCTACACAGTGAACTATTGCTCACAAGCATCCTGACTGGCTTAAAAGTTGAAATCTCCGTAACTCGGCGTGTGATGCCATAGTGAGATATAAAGAAAGGCTCAATAGCAGATGAAATATGAGGCTGTAGGAGACACTGTTAAAGTGACCAGAGGATCTGCTACCGACAATTGGAAAGTAAGTTGCATTTCTGTTTCATTTTCACCAAGCAGAAATTGTGCATATCAATCAATCAGGGAATTGTAGGCGTGCTACTCACCAGTGAGGGTCTCAAGGAGCTGGGAGGGGTTTTTTAGCAGCACCGTTCATTCGAAGAGCCAGGTCTTGAGCGTCTTCCTGAAGATGTTTAGGGAGGGGCCGCGTCTGATGTCGATCGGGAGCTCGTTCCAGGTCTTAGCCAGGATGTAGGAGAAGGCTCCTCCGCCTGTGCTGGCTTTGCAGATGCGCGGGGCATTGGCGAGGGCGGCGGATCAGAGGTTTCTCTTGGGTACGTGGAAGGAGCTCCTCTTCTTGCGGTATTGGGGTCCGATGTTGTGGAGGCATTTGTAGGCGTGGATGAGTATCTTGAAAGTGACTCTTTTCTATGGGGAGCCAGTGGAGGTTGCGCAGCTGTTGGGCTCGTGTCAGGGGATGTCGAGGACGAGTTTTGCTGTGGTGTTCTGTATGGTCTGGAGTTTGTGGAGCAGAGACTTGTTGATCCCGCCGTAGAGGGCGTTCACGTAGTCCAGTCTGCTGGTTATGAGTGCGTGGGTGACGGTCTTTCTTGATTCAGAGGGATCCATTTTAAAATCTTTCGGAGGATGCGGAGGGTGTTGAAGCAGCTGGAGGCGACTGAGTTGACCTATCCGGTCATGGAGAGGGATGAGTTAAGTACGATGCCCAGGTTTCTGGTGTGGTCCATGGGGTGGGAGGGCAGCCGAGGGGGGCGGGCCACAGGGTGTTGTCCCATGAGGAGGGGGAGAGTCCGAGGACGAGGACCTCTGTCTTCCCCGAGTTGAGCTTCAGGCAGCTGCTGTTCATCTAGGATGCAACGTCCTTCATTCCTTCCTGGAAATTGAGTCTGGTGGTGACTGGATCCTTGGTGAGGGAGAGGATTAGCAAAGTGTCGTCGGTGTAGGATACTATGCTGAGTTTGTGTTGTTGGACGATGGCGACCATGTAGATGTTGAAAAGCGAGGGGTTGAGAGACGATCCTTGGGGCACTCCACAGTTGATTTCTGTGGGTTCAGAGAGGAAGGGTGGCAGTCTGATTCTTTGGGATCTGCAGGTAAGGAAGGAACGGATCCATGCAAGTCTGGTGGTGAGTGTGCGGTGGGAGACGGTGTAGAATGCTGCAGAGAGGTCGAGTAGGATCAGGGCCACGGTGTGTCCTTGGCCGAGGAGGGTGCGGATGTCATCTGACGGCAAGTAGAATGGTCACAGTGCTGTGATTGCTTTGGAAACCGATTGGGAGGGGTTGAGGCTGGAGTTTTCTTCGATGAGTGTGGTTAGCTGGGCATTGACGATCTTCTCTGTGACTGTTGCCGCGAAGGGGAGGTGTGGGATGGGTCCGTAGTTCTTGAGGTCCGAGGTGTCCGCTGACTTCTTCTTGAGCAGGGGTCAGACTTCTGCGCGTTTCCAGTCATGGGGAAAGGTGCTGGTCTTGAAGGTGGTATTGATGGTGAGTCGTAGTTCGGGGGCGATGGCGCCTGTGGTAGATGTGCGGGGACAGGGGTCATTGGTGACCCCTGAGTGGATGCTTTTCATGGTTGAGGCGGTGTCCTCAGTGGTGACCGAGGTTGCAGGAAGAGATCATGAGCCGGCTGGCGCTGTTGGGGAGGGAGGTGATTTTGGAGTCAGGTGTCAATGAAATTGTCGTAGAGGTCTTTCATTTCCAATGGAAGTAGGATCCGAGTTTGCCGAAGAAGTCCTGGGAAGGGGTGATGTTTGTGGTTTTGCTGGAGGGCTTGGTGAATTCCTGGATGACGTTGAAAAGTTCCTTGGGGTTGCTGGAGTTGGCGGTGAGCTTGTTTCCGATGAATGTCCTTTTGGTGGATCTGATGCATTGGTGGTATTCTGTCATGGCGTTCCTGTTGGTGGTGTGGTCTTCTAGCGTTTTGCTTTTTTTCCAGTACCTCAATACGTCTGCAGGTGTGTCTGGTTTCTTGGAGGTCGCCGGTGAACCAGGTGGCTTTCCTGGGGCGCTGATTGTTGGTGTTGTGTAGGGGTGCAAGTTCGTCTGCACAGTTAGAAATCCATCTCTGGAGTTCTTTGGTTGCGTGGTTGGCGTGGTGTACGCAGTGGTGGTACGTCCACGGGGGGCGGGGGGGAGGGAGGGGTGCGTGGTGTGGCTGAAACAAATGTTACCTCCGGCTCCGGCGGCGAAGATGGGGTCGAGGGTGTGTCTTGCCTTGTGGGTGGGCGTGGTGACAAGCTGTTTGAGGCTGATGTTGGAGAGGTTGTTGATGAGGGTCGTGGAGTTTGGGTCGCTGGGGTTGCAGAGATGGACGTTCAGGTCTCCGATGAGTATGTAGTCCATGGAAGCGATGCCGTGGGGGCGATGAGGTCAGCAATGGTCAGGGCGAACTAGGCGCCAGGTCTGGGAGCTTTGTAAGCGAGGGTGCCGCAAAGGGTGAATATAGGGCTAGTCTGTATCTGGAAGTGCAGGTGTTCGTTGGTGGAGAGGGAGTTGTTTGTGGTGGAGGTTGAGAGTCGGGGGGAGCTCTTGTGTGCGATGGCGAGACCTCCTCCTGGGTATTTGGGGAAGTCTTTCCTCTGGATCTTATATGCGTTGGGGATGGCGATGTCAGGCCGGAGGAGGCATTTGTCCAGGTTTCTGTAATGAAGGCGACAACTGATGAGAGGGTGTCGAGGAGGTTCCAGATCCCGATGACATGTTTGTGCAGGGAGCGCATGTTGAGGAGGATACTCCTCAGGGGTTAGGTGGTGCTGGCAGTAGGTGCAGGGATGGTGGCCGCGCGGGTGCTGATGGTGTTGAAGGTCTGGCGGTAGGACAACTGTCTGTGGGTGATGCTTGGGATGGACAGTTGGCAGTTGGCAGTTCGGGGTTGAGTGAGAGGAGGGTGGCTGAGTTATAGCGGTGGCTGGTTGGAGATCCACGGTTCCTGGCACTGGTCACGGTCAGGCTTGCCTTTGGCGGGTCAGCGGCTGCCATTAAATAGGGCAGGGGGAGGGAAGCGCAGCTGGGAGACAGGCATTGGCAGGGAGGAGGGGCCACTGGGGAGGTCAGCGGCAGGATAGTTGGCGAAAACAGGAGCAGAAATAAAAATAAAATGCAAGGCAAGGAATACAAGGAGAAACAAAACAAGCTACACTTGGGGAACAGAGGCACAATTGCACTTGGGCAACAGAAGCACAATTACACTTGGACAACAGAGGCACAATTACACTTGGACAGCAGAGGCACAATTACACTTAGGCAACATAGGCACAATTAAACTTGTGCAACAAAACGCACAATGAGCAAAATAAAAGTGGGAGGTGAGAATCAGGCAGAGAGCAAGAGGACCTCTACCAGGAGGAGGTGCCGGGGCAGCGGCAGGCAGTGCTTAATTTGTAATAAAAAAAAAAAGAAGTGCAGGTGCTGAAAATGTTGCGAAGGCTGCCACCGCTCACGTCTTCCTCTGGTGAGCCCCACTTTGAACACTCTCACTGCCTCAGTCTCTATCTTCTAACCTTGATCTGTTGTCTGTCCCCTAAGTCTTTGCTCTAAGATTCCATCCTCTCACCTCTCTAATTGTTTTCTATCACCTTTGTCACACCCTGTATTTCTGATTTGCCCTCTATTGATTTTAACCCTGTCCTTTTTTCTCTTCACTTTTATCCATGCTCTGCTCTCTCTCCACTCAATCTTGGCTCTTTACTATCACTCTCTAGCAGTGATTAGCTGTGTCTCCATTTTATCATTTGTCTGCTTTTTTTCCTCTGTCCTGTCCTCCACATCTTTCATTCTATCTTCTCTCTTCTTAATGCTCTCTTCTTCACATCATGGCTGCTTTCTCCTTGTATCTGATTTGCTCTCCTCCTTTTCTTCTACTTTGCTCCGTTTTATCTCTCTCCTCCCTTGTTGTTTCTTATCCTCTTTACTCTTGCTGTCTCTCATCTCTAACACTGCTGCTGCCTGTGACCCCTGTCGTCAGCCTGTACATGTCCCTGCTATTTTGAAATCTGTGTTTTCCTATTGTCCTTCCTAAAGAAGCAGAAGATGACGTATTTTACTTTCTTACCTACACCGAGTGCAAAAAAATATTTACACCAAATGATTTTTTTGGGGCATATATTAATCAGTGTGGTATGACTGGGTTTATTGCGGAACAGGTGGATGCTTGAGCACAGCAGGTCATGTCACTGCTAGTGCTGCCTGTAATTAGTAGGTCCAGGGATGGCGACGGCATCGGCATCCACTGCTCAGCTTGCTGTGATCCTTTCTGCTACAGCACATGCATTGTCCCCAGCAGTAATGCTGCCAATGCCGGTAAGTATGGCTGTGGTGTCTACTGGACTCACTCACGCTCAGCAATTACCATGCTGGAGTGCAGTGCACTGATTCTACTGGTAACGCCATGGCGCACAAAAGTTTTGTTGGGCCACAGCCGCATCGAGCACATTGAGGATAGGAGCAATGCAGGGCTGCCGGATATGCTACTCTGGCTACGCAGCAAGTGGAAAGTCCACACTTACTTTCATTTATTCTTCCTCAAGAGCCCTCACTCCCAAGTTCCAAATGCGCTCTTGCAGCTTCCTTGCCTCAACTCCGTCATGAGCCAGCACCGAGCTACAATTATTCAATGGGAGGTTTAGGTTTAGGTTAAGGCAGTGGCAGGATGAAGCAGACCAGGGGAATAGAATGCAAGCCATAGTTTGTCGAAGACTGCTTGGATTTGTGATCAGCATGATGACATCATCACTAACGTGGTGATACACAATCATGTCTGCCTGGACAGGCGTATGCGGGCCTGCCTATAAACATTTACCAAACATTACCAGCCAGTCACCATGCAATGTATGTTATTCTTTTTATTTTTAATTGAACAATTAATATTGAGACCACCACTTGCAGGTTCAGAAATTGTAGCCCCAGCCCTGTGAAAGAAGTGCAGGTGCTGAGCACCTGAAAGCACCTGCTCAAATTAAGCACTGGCGGCAGGCGAAGGCACAGCGGAGCTGCAGGGGCAGAGAGCGGCACTCTGGCCAGGAGGTCAGAGGTCCTGCTGTGCATAGAGCACATTAGTGAGCAATGTTCTAAATAATGACAGTAGTACACACAAAACCACATACAAGCCACTGGTTTGTTTATGCTACGGTTCAATACCATGGAGACGTGCAGTTACTTTGTAACAACAGAATCAATCACAAAGGTAGCACTAAATACCGGCTTTTGAAGTAAACCGCTCTCTGAAGGGTAAACAAACTCATGGGCACTTGGTAGCTTAGATCTATGGCTGCGTATTTACAATGGCAAATGTTGTAATTACAGGACAAACAGGAGAGTTGTGGAAGAAGATTTACGGATGAAATAAGACGTGAAGTCACAAGACCAAGTGAGTGGAGCTTACTCAGGTTTTCATTTGTGTGTGTGGTCTCTCAGCTTTCAAATTAGTGACTTCTCATTCCGATTCGGTGCCACTCCGCTTTAATCATCGCAAAGGCTCTTTGAAGGGTTAAACAAACTTCTGGACACTTGGCATCTCAGATTTATGGCTGCGCATATAAATTTGTGCTTACAGGATTGCTAAACAAGTTGTGAAAGGAAACGATTAGCGGATGAAACAAGATGTGAAATCACCAGGACAACTGCCGCTTTCACACAATACAAGTGAGTGGAGCTAATTCAGGTTCTCAGTAGTATGTGCGCTCGTTACGCCCAAAGTTTTTTAAATTAGTAACTTTCAGTTCAGATTCTGTTCTACTCCGCTTTAATAAATGCAAAGAAACAGGCGTGCATAAAGAATAGGAAGAAATCAAGACACTGAAGTGAATGTCAGTTAACAAGTGAAGTGCGTTTTTCAAGGGATATTTAGCTCACTACACAATTGATTCAGAACCTTCACAAAAAACAATTCTGTTCCCTCTCAATTGTTGTTCATTTGATGTAATGTCCTGCAGGCCTGGGTCCTGAGGACAACCCCATACTAATAGGGGATTTGAAACCAGTCAACAGCATAAAGAATCCGGAATTGTGATGGAAATAGAAGAATGGGCATGCAAGGAATCTATTAGTAGAACATTTTATAGTGTGGATCCCCGATTTAGGCCTCAGCTTACAGAATACGTTTGCACCCCCTGGTGATCCCAATAATTAGAAGCTTCTATGGTTATCACACACAGGCCCCCTTTGGTTTTTGAAGTTCAGAACTAGGACATTGATTTGTACATGTTCTTATAATGTTTGTTGTCATGTTTTGTATAACAATTAATTGTTGTGTTAATGTGATGCGGGTTACACAAAAATATTTGAATTGATGCAATTCATGATGGTTGCTGTCTCCCTGTTTATGACAGTTTCATGAAAAATCATTTATAAAAAGTACTGCGTATATAATAATGTACAGAAATGGTGATCACAATAATTGAGATGTGTGATCATGAATATAAATCATTGTTTTGTTAAAGTAAAGAACTGGCATTTGTATATTCGAAACTTATTAAAAGTTGCACATTTATAATTGTGACTTAAAAACTGACTTTAGCATCAAAAGGATTTTATATTACAATTTCCTAGACACCAAATATGATATTTCTACCTGCTCCCAAACAAAGGTCATCACTTATCAAATGCAATCAGGTAACTCAATGTTACCCTAGGGGAGAGGTAAGCTTCACAGTAGTGAAAAGCAAATGTGTGAGTTTTTCACTACGAGGACATGTACAACTTAAAAGTACAAGTCCAACTTTTTAACTACAATGCACCCTGTCCTATGGGCTGTTTAGGGCCTATCCTAGAGGTGACTTATGTGTATTAAAAAGAAAGTTTTAGGATTGTAAAAGGTTTTATTATGCCAAGTCAAACTGGCAATTTAAAAGTGGATACAGGCTACAATAGCAGGCCTGAGGTGTGTTAAAAGGTTCCTTAAGTGGGTGGCTTAATGATTGTTGCAGATCCAATAGTAGCTTTTCATTTAAAGGCCATGGGTACATGCTGTACCACATTACTAGGGACTTACAAGTGAATAAATGTGTCAGTTGGGTGTAAGCCAATTTTACCATTTTTTTAATAAATCTTTTTATTAATGCACATAAAATGAAATCATAAAACACATACAATAAATACACTGGGTTGCATCTCACACGCATTACATATATATATGTCCTCCTGATCAAAGAAATACAGCAGAAATAACAACATACGGGTTCAGGGGTCCTCCGACATTACTGGATCATCAGATCCGGCAGGAGGAGCGCATATATCACCCCTATACGTATTTCAGGGCCCCCAAATCTTGCCACATTTCTTGGGTCTCCCCCGCCACATACACCACCCGTTCTCTAAACATGCACCAATCAAAGTCTTCCATCCATTTCCCAACAGCAGGCGGCTGATTCACCCCCCACAATTGAGCGATATTACGCTTGGCAATACCGCATGCCAACGTGGCCCACACCTTTCCATGTGACGAGAGGTCAGTTGGGTCCCAAACATTCAGGAGACATCGCCGCGCCTCCAACTCAAAGCTCACTCCCCACACCTCACGTACCTTGGCATGAATAGCAGACCAATACCCCTGAATGAGAGCACAGTCCCACAACATATGAAAGAACGTTCCAGCCTCACCACATCCTCTCTTGCATGCATCACTTGCAGCCAAGCTCATTCGCACCATCCGTGGGCCAGTCACATAGCAGCGGTGGAGGATCTTTAATTGAACCAGTCGAAGCCTCATTTGAATTGCAACGACCCTCGGAGAGGCCACGGCCTCCCTCCAGTCCTCATCATCTAGGATCAGTCCATCAGCTGGCCACTGGTCCCTAAGTACCACCAGGGGATCCCCCGTGTGATTAACTAGTTTTCTATAAATCAAGGAGATCGTCTTCGTGGGAAGATGACCATCCAACACTCGATCCTCCAATGGGGAATCCTCCGGGAGCGCTGTTTCCCGGGGAATACCAGCAAGCAGCGCATGCCTAATCTGGAGGTAACGAAACCTCTCACTCCCTTGCAATTGATATCGTTCCTGCAAAGTTTCAAACGGGAGGATGCCATCCTTACCCCAGAGATCTCCTACTCGGGAAATCCCAATGAGGTCCCATTTGTCAAAACCCTTGGACTTCCATAAACTGCCCAAGCGTTCAGAGTTCCAGAGAGGTGTAGCCAGTGTGATCTTCCCCTCCCATTAGAGGGAGCGAGTAGCCTCGTGCCAGACCTGAACAGCAACCACCGCCGGTCCCACCAGGGGAAAATGTCCGCGCCTCGCATACAGTGCCCTAGTAAATTCTCCCCCGGGAACCTGACCGCGGTCTATGGCATAGCCGGGGTCCAACGGCAAACCATAAATGACCTGATTAACCGCCGCCAATTGTGACGCCCAATAATACTTACGGATGTTAGGCAGACCGATCCCCCCGTCATACCACGGCAACGTCAATTTCGCAAATGCGATTCGGGGCCTACCGTCCCAAAGAAGCGGTCTCTGGAGAGACTCAACCTCCCTGAAGTACAACGGAGGAACCGGGTCCATAGAGTTCTGGAGTGCGTATAGGAAACGAGGAAGAGCCATCATCTTAAACAGAACAGCATGACCGAGAAGAGAGAGTGGAAGCGATTTCCAACGAGTCACATCGCGTCTAAGCCGAACCAGGGGTGGCAACAGGTTATTGGAGTATCTGCCCTGAGGGTCCAAGGATATAAAGATACCAAGATATTTGAATCCCTCCGTTTCCAGTTTAACCGGACAACCTGGAGGAACCTCCGGGGGATCACCACTCAAAACAAAAAGGAACGACTTCGTCCAGTTAATGGCGAAGCCTGAGTATCTTCCAAACACCTCCAGAACGTCTAAAAATGCTATGAGCGAAGTCCGAGGAGAGGTCAGATACAACAAAATATCATCCGCATAAAGCGATATCTTGTCCTCCCAGTCGGGTGTCCATCTGAGCCCCCTGATCGACCTATCCCAACGGACCCAAGCCGCAAGCGGCTCGAGCACCAACGCAAATAACAGCGGGGAGAGAGGACATCCCTGTCTGGTGCCCCTCCCCAATGCAAAATCAGCCGATCTATGGTTATTGACAACTACTCGGGCCAGCGGACCGGAGTATAAAAGGCGGACCCAAGAAACAAACTCCGAGCTTATGCCCATCTTACCCAGAACGGCAAAAAGATAGTGCCATTCCACTCTGTCAAACGCCATAGTGGCATCCAAGGATAACAAAATCGTCGGCTCGTGTACTTGTGATGCCCCTCCGAGAACCCCATGCAACCTGCGCAGATTAAGAGCCGTATTCCGGCGGGGCATAAAACCTGACTGATCCGGATGAATCAGTGTCGTGATGACCTTTACTAGGCGGGTCGCCAACATTTTTGCCAAAACTTTTGGTTCGGTACAAAAGGGGGTGGTGGTGGACAGGGTCAGACTGATTTGCATATGGCCAAGTCTGAACTGGGGTGGCAGAGTGGGCTAAAGAACGGTGATGGATTAAACTCAGATCTGTTGACTGGCTGTGAGTGTTTGATTGGTTCAGATGCTCCGTCCATTACCACCCCCTTTTGTACCGCTTTGTTCGCCATAAGTTGGCAGAGTATGCTCAGACGTGAGTCCCTTGCTCACTTTGCCACTGGATTCAAGCAAGCCGGGCTGAAGACGGCTGAAATGCCAGAAACCGGTCCTGGGAAGCTTGATTCCGGTCCAGGGAAGACATGGCTTGGCAGTTCGGGCTGGACTGTTCCCATGAGACACAGGGTCAGACTGATTTGCATATGGCCAAGTCTGAACTGGGGTGGCAGAGTGGGCTAAAGAACGGTGATGGATTAAACTCAGATCTGTTGACTGGCTGTGAGTGTTTGATTGGTTCAGATGCTCCGTCCATCACCACCCCCTTTTTCAAAACGTTTGGTTCGGCATTTAACAAGGAGATCGGCCGATATGAAGAACATTCGGTCTTCGGCTTACCTTCCTTATGCAGGACTATGATGTTTGCAACACGCTGATCATACGGAAGCAGACCCCTCTCCCTACTCTCCACAAACATGTCCCTGATGAAAGGAGCCAACTTATTCGTGTTTACTCAAGGAGGAGCCCATTAGGGCCAGACGCCTTACCAGACCGAACCCCTCTAATCGCCTGCGCCACTTCATCATTCGTAAGGGGTTCGTGATTTTATCTGACCCAGCGGGTTGCAGCACCGGAACCAACCGCGACTGTCAGGTTCTGAAACCCGGTCGACTGCGCCTGCCTAGTAATGGTAACTACATGTACCAGAAGTCTTGGCGGCATGGAGGCAGGAGCTATATATTGATTCCGAACCCGGATGTCGGGTTGTATTGGATTTTGTTCGTTCTGGATTCGGTAACGGTGCGGCTGCCCGTTAGTCTCTTGGGAACCGCGGTGCTTCGCTGAATTGGTCGCGAAGTCACGGACATCTGTTTGTTTGGCCCTTCTGGGTTGGGATCTAATACCGCCGTTGCGGAGGAGTGAGTCGGCGGACTTACTATCGGTGTGCTGTGGTGCTTCGCAGACGTCGTTTTCGCGAAGACACATCCACCATCAGAATCTGTGGCGCTGTGGTGCTTCGCTGTGTTTGTTTCGCGAAGACACGGACGCCTGTTGTCATCATCCCGCTCTCAGGGAGGAATTACTTTGGGGGAGTCTCCAGAGGAGGAGCGCTTCTATAGCGGAAGAGGAGCCTGCTATCTACCCACAGAGGAGCCCAGTAGTGCTGTAGACTCCAGGGGTTGTTGGCGGTAAGGTGACGAGGCTCACCTCTCCTTAGGAGCCTCCTTGTTTTCTTTTCTTTGTTCCTTATTTCATTCCGGGCTCTGGTGCTAATACATTGGATACTTTTCCTTGCTTCTGTGACCGAACAGAAGGGGGCGTGTTTGTGAACCTTCGTTTTTATTGAACCTTCGTTGGTATTGCTGTGAGAACCGGTGAACGGCGAGGCCTGACGATATTCATAGGGCCTTCGTGGTGTGTGTCCCTGGCATGTACAAGGAAGGGATTTAGGGACTGAGAGGCTTATGACAGGAGAGAAAAGGGGAGTAATCTGTGTTTGTGTTTTCGTAGGAAAACTCCCAGGGGCTTCACGCAGGAGAAGAGCGTCAGGTGACAGCGGTGTTATTCCACACTTGTATTCTTAGCAAGGTACGGGTAACCATAAGAAAAGAGAATACGAAGGATAGAGAGGTGTCCTAGAGTAGTTGTAACAGGTTCTTCCTTTGTCTTTCAGATTGACACCTCCCAGGCCGCACCATCCCGGCCATCCACATTTTCCCTCGCCAGACCGCCTCTAAGCTTTGGGTACCTGCTTGAACCGAGCTTGGGGAGGTCTGGAGGTGGACCCCTTGAGCATCACCCGGATCCCGAAGAGCACTGAGGTTCCTGACAGAATCCAATACCACGAAATACTGCTCTTCTTGGTCTGGGTGATTTACAAACATGGCGACCTTGGATGACGTACTGCAGGCTCTAGTGTTGGTACAACAAGAGCTAGCAGATTCCAAGGCTGAGACCGCGGTTTTGAGGGAAAGGGTGGATAGACAGGCTCGCAACCCTTTTGATGCTTCTCCATCCAACCCTCAGATACACGTCACGGTACCCCCGCCAGTCCCATTAGCCACGCCGGAGAGGTATTCAGGAGACCCCCATAAAATACAGACCTTTCTTACACAAATAGCATTACACTTTTCTTGTAGACCCGCGTCTTTCCCTACTAACATATCTAGAGTCGCTTTTGCGATATCGTATCTCACTGGGGACGCGGCCGATTGGGCGGTTCCATTGGTACGGAACGATGACCCTCTGCTTTCTAACTGGGAAGAATTCAGGAAGGAGCTTGAGAGGGTGTTCGACCGGCGGACAACCACTTTCAGGGCGGATAAAGGACTTTTGGAGCTCAAGCAGGGCAAAAGAGACCTAGTGTCCTACATGACGGCGTTCAACCGCCTGATTGCGGAGACCGCCTGGCTGGAGGAAAAAAGAATGTGCCTATACTACCAGGGTTTGTGTGAGGAGATGAAGGATGTGTTGGCACAAATCGATCCTCAACCCACCTCCTGCATCGATCTTATCAATCTCACACTACGGCTAGACCATCGTATGTCCGAAAGACACGGGGGAGGACGAAGGGGGGAAAGGCCATCTCTGGTAAAAGAACTGGATAACCGGTCTCAGGCTGCCCCTAAGGACGTAGGGCCAGAGCCGATGGACATTGGGGCCGTTAGGCCACCCTTGTCCAGGACTGAAAGGGAGAGCCGCCGAGTCCAGGGTCTATGTCTCTACTGCGGCAAAAAGGGGCATTATGCCCGAGATTGTCTGGTTAAACCTAAGAGAAGGAACACCTATTTCACAGGGAAAAGGGTGGCTGTGAGTGTGGTGGGAGACACCGACAACAGTCTTCCGTCCTCTGCCGTTACAGGGGAGGAGACACGGGGTCCAGAATGGCAGATTCCCTCTTTGGCTATAGCGGAACAAAAGAACTCTGAATCGCACATAGTTTTGGACATGCAGTTGACAGTCCATCAAACGTCGTATCCCGTCCGGTCCATGATCGACTCAGGAGCCACGGGGAATTTCATTGACCAGGGCTTGGTACAACGGCTAGGGCTGACGCGTGTGCGCAGCAAGAAACCCGAACCGGTGTTGGCAGTGGATGGCACCCCTTTGAAGTCAGGCCTTATAACTGAACACACTGAAGCATTAGAACTAACTCTTCCTGGGGTTCCACAAGACCATGTGGAAAACATTGTCCTCAATATCATCGAGGCTCCTCAGTATCAGCTCATACTGGGCATGCCGTGGCTGTGGCGAAACAGCCCTTCCATGGATTGGTGACAAAAAACTATACAATTTCAGTCTAGGGAGTGTTTGTCGCATTGCATGAAAGAACACCGATCCATAGCTTTGACTCTCGCCCTGGTCCACCAGGTGGCCACGGCGGCAGAGAAGGAGGTTGTGCTACCATTGGGGTATGCGGCGTATCAGGATGTGTTCAGCGAGGTTAAAGCTGAAACATTACCCCCCCATCGCGAGTATGACTGCAGGATTGATTTGGTGGATGGTGCGGTCATACCTTCCTGTAGGGTTTATGCCCTATCGGAACCGGAGAATAAACATCTACGCGAATATTTGGATCACTACAGCGCCTTAGGGTTTATCCGACCATCACGCTCCCCGGCTGCCTCCCCACTCTTCTTTACAGCTAAAGCCAATGGGGATTTGAGACCCTGTATAGATTATCGCGTCTTGAACAAGAATACAGTGAGGAACCGGTACCCGCTTCCGCTCATCCGCGTGTTGTTTGACCAGGTGAGAGAGGCTACCATTTACACCCGCCTCGTCCTTCGAGGGGCCTACCACCTGGTCCGTATACGGCAGGGAGATGAGTGGAAGACGGCATTCAAGACGCGATATGGCCTGTACGAATATTTGGTCATGCCGTTCGGGCTGTGTAATGCCCCGGCGGCGTTCCAATATTTCCTAAACAACGTTTTGAAAGAATATCTGGACCGCATAGCGGTCGTGTATATAGATGACATACTCATCTATTCAGCGTCCCCTGCACAACACTCTAAGCATGTGTGTATGATCTTACAACGAATGAATGAGAACCACCTTTATTGCAAGTTAAGCAAGTGCGAGTTCAGTGTTCGACAGGTGGAGTTCTTGGGTGTAATCTTGAGTCCCCAGGGGTTCAGTATGGCGGACAAGAAAATGGCAGCCGTGCAGGTGTGGCCTATCCCCAAGAACGTGCGAAAGGTACAACGTTTCCTTGGTTTCGCCAACTACTATAGGCGTTTCATCTCGCATTTTTCACAGTTGGCAGCCCCAATCACCAGGCTGTTGAGGAAAGGTGTTCCTTATGTCTGGACTCCAGAGTCTACGAAAGTGTTTGTACAGCTCAAGGAGGCATTCTGCTCTGCACCAATATTACGCCATCCTCAGGTCGATGTTCCTTTGATCGTTGAGGCAGACGCGTCGGACCTGGCTATTGGCCCGGTCCTGTCAAAAAGGGAACGGGAGACAGGACAGTTGCATCCGGTGGCCTTCCTGTCCAAAAAGCTGAATCAGGCAGAGATCAATTATACCGTGGCAGAAAAAGAACTTCGGGCGATCAAACGAGCCTTCCAGGAATGGAGGCACTAACTGTGGGGGGCTGAACATCCTGTCACGGTATACACGGATCATCGCAATCTGCAATATGTGAAAACCTGGGTTTCCCAATGCGACACATGTGCTCTGGCAAAGGGAGAGAACTGTAGAGCGAAGGGGGTTCTGATGCCGTTGCCCACTCCTTTCAGCCCGTGGCAGACCATCAGTCTCAATTTTGTGGTAGGGTTACCCATGGATCAAGGGTGTAACGCGATTCTGGTGGTGGTGGACAGCTTAACCACAGCCGGACATTTCCTTCCATGTAAGAACTTGCCTACTGCCGCCCAAACAGCCCAAATGTTGCTACAACAGGGGGTCCGGTTGCATGGCCTTCCCAAGGTCATTGTTTCAGACAGGGGACCACAGTTTGTTGCTCGGTTTTGGAGGGCATGGTGTAAGGCGTTACGGGTGGAGGTGGCCTTATCCACAAGTTTCCATCCACAGACCGAAGGCCAGACCGAGAGGTTAAATCAGACTCTTAAGAAATACCTGAGATGCTATGCAAAAGAGGCCTCTGAATCTTGGGTATCACTGTTGTGGTTGGCGGAACTCACGTATAACAACTCCTGGCACAGTTCCATCAAGGAAACCCCTTTTAGGGCAAACACCGGGTACCATGCCAACACGTTGCCCCTGACGGTACCAAGTGAGGTACTCAATCATCCATCGGTACATGCTCAAGTGACGTACTTACTGAAGGTACACAAGCGTATACATGCGGAGCTGGTTCGGTCTAAATTCACCTATAAGAAGTGGGCGGATCTCCATCGGCAAGCTGGACCTCAGTACCCAGCAGGGGACCGGGTGTGGTTATCCACTAAGAACATCAGATTCCGGTATCGCAGTGTGTTCCACCCTCGATTCATTGGTCCCAATGTGGTCATCGGCCAAGTGAATCCGGTGGCGTATTGGTTGAAGTTGCCTGCATCCCTGCGATCCATCCGGTTTTTCATTGTAGCCTGCTGAAGCTGGCAACCGGTCGCCGACGCGTGGCGGTTCCCCCCGTGGTGAGGGATGGCCAGCTGGAGTATGAGGTGCGCAGGATCCTGGATTCCCGGTATCGTCGGGGCCGGCTTTGGTACCTCGTTGCCTGGAAGGGTTATACCTCGGAGGAGGATTCCTGGGAGCCTTGCTCGGGGGTGCATGCTCCGAGAGCAGTGCGTCTGTTCCATGCTCGCTATCCAGGTAAACCCGGTTCTAGGAGGCGCTTGGGAGGAGGACGTACTGTCAGGTTCTGAAACCCGGTCGACTGCGCCTGCCTAGTAATGGTAACTACATGTACCAGAAGTCTTGGCGGCATGGAGGCGGGAGCTATATATTCATTCCGAACCCGGATGTCGGGTTGTATTGGATTTTGTTCGTTCTGGATTCGGTAACGGTGCGGCTTCTGTGGCGCTGTGGTGCTTCGCTGTGTTTGTTTCGCGAAGACACGGACGCCTGTTGTCATCATCCCGCTCTCAGGGAGGAATTACTTTGGGGGAGTCTCCAGAGGAGGAGCGCTTCTATAGTGGAAGAGGAGCCTGCTATCTACCCAGAGAGGAGCCCAGTAGTGCTGTAGACTCCAGGGGCTCACCTCTCCTTAGGAGCCTCCTTGTTTTCTTTTCTTTGTTCCTTATTTCATTCCGGGCTCTGGTGCTAATACATTGGATACTTTTCCTTGCTTCTGTGACGGAACAGAAGGGGGGGTGTTTGTGAATCTTCGTTTGTATTGAACCTTTGTTGGTATTGCTGTGAGAACCGGTGAACGGCGAGGCCTGACGATATTCATAGGGCCTTCGTGGTGTGTGTCCCTGGTATTTACAAGGAAGGGATTTAGGGACAGAGGCTTATGACAGGAGAGAAAAGGGGAGTAATCTGTGTTTGTGTTTTCGTAGGAAAATTTCAAGGGGCTTCACGCAGGAGAAGAGCGTCAGGTGACAGTGGTGTTATTCCACACTGGTATTCTTAGCAAGGTACGGGTAACCATAAGAAAAGAGAATACGAAGGATAGAGAGGTGTCCTAGAGTAGTTGTAACGGGTTCTGCCTTTGTCTTTCAGATTGACACCACCCAGGCCGCACCATCCCGGCCATCCACATTTTCCCTCGCCAGACCGCCTCTAAGCTTTGGGTACCTGCTTGAACCGAGCTTGGGGAGGTCTGGAGGTGGACCCCTTGAGCATCACCCGGATCCCGAAGAGCACTGAGGTTCCTGACAGAGACGCCCAATCCCCTTTCTCCAACCAGGCAATCAGTTTCCCAGCCTTGTCCCTGTGTTCGTACACCCTACTCTGGGTATCTGTCAATTGTGACTTTGCGTTATCCCGGGCCAGGCTCCGGTACTCATCCTTAAGGAGGCTCAAACGATGCAGCCCCTCCAGCATGGAAGCAAGCGATACCTCCCGCTCCAGCGCAAGCAACTCTGATTCCATCCTATCAATCTCAGCGCGCTCCTCCTTCTTCTTTCCGGAAATATACGATAGCAGTTCCCCTCTAAGGACAGTTTTGTACGCTTCCCATAGTGAACACTTGGAGTCCACCGAGTCTACGTTCTCTTGAAAATATCTGTCGGCCACTCGCACAATCTCCATCTTTGCCACTGGGTCTCGGAACCTCCAAGCGCTAATAGGTGCAACCCGGGCCACATCACGCCCTCCAAGGTCTAAACTGATCCAGATAGGTGAGTGATCCGAAACCTCCCCTAGCCAAGTGCCACACCTCCCGGAGCCACGCAGCCTGAGCCGCAGGCACCAGTACATAATCTATCCTGGAAAGGGATTTGTGCGCAGCCGAGACATGTGTGTATTGAGAATCACCGGGGTTCCTAAGCCTCCACCCATCAACCAGACCCGTAGTGTCCACAAAATCAGCCAACCACCTCCGGGACGGCAACAACTCCAGAGCCGGGCACCTATCAACATATCCATCCATAACTGCTTTGAAATCGCCACCAACAATCAACAACCCAACAGGCAACGTCAGAAAAATCTTGCACAGATCGTGAAATGTGTCAGTCTAAAGGGCCGGAGGAACATAAACAGACAAAAAAGTTACAGTTCTCCCCTCCCACAACCCCGAAATGCCAGCATACCTACCCCTATTATTAGTCCATGCGGCCTGTATGGTCAGCGGGAAGGTGTTCTTAATCAAAATCCCGACCCCTCTCGACACAGTCGTAAAACCAGTATGCTCAACCAACTTATTGCCCCCTCGGTGGAGAGCCATGCACCGCTTTCCCATGAGGTGTGTTTCCTGCAATAACACCACATCTGGAGAGTATCTCCGAATCAACTGGCCAACCATACCCCTCTTAATCTTGTCCCCCAATCCATTCACATTCCAACTCAATCCGGAGATCCCCACCACCCCTTTAACGGAGGACATAGCCATGCCAAAAAAGAACAGGATAGCATGTTGATACCCAGTGTGAAAACAAATTACATACAATAATACAAAATACAATGAAATGCAAATTCCCCCCTCCAACCCTCCTCCCTGCACCCCTGCATACGGCTTTCGCTCATCCCCAACTAGCAGTGTGCCTGTCGCCCCCAACTAACCTACGAGAATCTAAAGGTAGAACACAGAGGAGGGCCTACGAATCGACGCACCATCCCCCCCCCCGACTCTTTACGGACACCCCTGCACCCTAAAATCCTCAACAACATCATGCACACAATTCTGCAGGAAGTCCAAACTCGAACCCCGCCGAAACACCCCCCCGGAACAACTGTCCAATGCCCCCTGCTGAACTCACGCTGCACCAAGTCATTGTTCCTCAGCTTCCCCCTGTTCACTGGACTCCTTGTCCGGCCGCTGCACACTATCCAACCAGTCCGCGGCCACATCAGGATTATCGAAGAACGGGCAGGAAACATCATGGCGTACCTCATGCCTCTCAGTTTCTTCTTGATCGAGATGAACCTCTGCCTCCGTTTCTGCACCGCCTGAGTAAAATCCGGAAAGAACAGGAGCGTCGCATTCTCGAATTCCAAAGGATCAGCCGCATGAGCCGCCTGCAGGATAGCGTCCCTGTCCCGAAAATTAAGGACTCGGGCAATGATTGGTCTGGGATTCTCCCCAACTCGGGGCCTGCCGCCCGGCACCCTGTGGGCCCGTTCCACTGTGAAAAACGTACTGAGGCCCTTTGGTTTGAGGTGGTTAAGGATAAGGTTCTCCACAAAAAGATGCATGGCCTGCCCCTCCGCCTTCTCCGGGACACCCAGGATGCGAACATTGTTGCGTCGGGCCCGCCCTTCGTACTCATCCAGCCGCCGATCGGTGCTCTCCCTAGAAGTCCGAAAATCACGTACCTCCTGCTGCAACTGGCTCACATCGTCTATAAGACTCGCTGTCTTCACCTCCAGCGATTTAACCTTCTTGTTCGCCTTCAAGAGGTCCGCCCTGATCAGCCCCATTTCGAACGACAAGCTTAGTATCCAGAGTCTCCATCTTCTGGCCCAAGGACGTCTGGACCCCATTGATAGCCGCCTTGAGGTCTGTTGAGGTTGGTTCTTCCGCAGTGGAGCGATCGTCGGCGCCGCCTCCCGGTCCCTTCTTAGACTCCTGAGGTGACCCCTTAGGCAAGGTATACCTATCCAGCTTGTTAGACTGCACCTGCCTGCCTCCCCTGACGGTCTTAGGAAGCTGTTTTTCCGAGTCCGTCTTTGTCGCCATCTTGTCGCACTCCAGGCGACCACCGTCGAGGTCCGGGACGAAGCCCGGTGGGCACCCAGCCGATCAGTGCGTATACCGTCTCTCCGACAGGGGTCTGACCCAATTCAGGGTCCCAGGTTCAGGCGCACAGCAGCCGATACTTCCGGGGCGAACGTCCACCAGAACCACCTGCACCGCAATCAGCCCCTCCAGACGGCCCAAGCGAAGGCCCACCGGGGATGCAGGACTGCCTCAGTTCAGTCTCTTGCACCTGCAGCGCTCCGTATCAATCATGGAGACCCGGCATCGTCGCAAATACCCTCCGGGATTCAATGGGCACCTCCACCAGCTTGTGAGACACCTCCGGGGACCCCACCACACAGGGTGAGACTGATAGTCTCCCGCCCTTCACCACTTTTAAAACCAGCATTACCGCCTCAGCGGAGGCGTCTTCAGGGCACCCCACCAGGGACCCCCAGGCAGGCCTCTGTGTAGCCCCGGACCCAGCCCCAATAGCCACCGCGGGTCCGACAATCCCACCAGTCCGGTATCACGGGCCCGCAGGGGGACCACCACACACCCGGTCCGTAGTTCAGGGACCCCCCTCCTCCAGGGTGAGGCCCAGAGAAGCAGGCGAGGCAGCAGCCAGCAACCCCCTCGACCACCGACAGGACCGGCACAAGGCCGTCCGATGTGGACTAACTCCGGCCGGGGGGTGCTGGAACTCGAGGCCCCGGCTACCAACCGCCGCAGGCCGCGATCTTGCAGGCGGCGCAGCGCGGTCACCGGGGCACCAGGAGAGACCGGGGACGTATGCGCGAGCTCCGATTAGGTTCCCCCGCCCGAATCACGGGTTGCGGGACAGGATAGTAGGCAAAATCGCGAGCCGGTGGAGCGGGGCCGGCCAGAGCCTTATTCAGGCGGCCATCTTGGTCGCTGGCTCAGCTCCTCCAATTTTACCATGTTTTAAGGAGTGAGCAAAAGCACTTTAGCCCTGGTTAGCAGTGGGAAAATACACAGAGTCCTAAGGAGGACAACAATTAATTTCCGAAAAAGGAGGAGAGAAGGTAAAAAGTTTGGAGATGAACCTGCAGAGAGGGCCAAGTCCAACAGGAACCTTGAACCCTTGGTACACTGGGCCTGTGCCAGTGGCTATGTGTACCAGTATATTATAGTGTGAAGTATTTCATTTATTTAGTGTATTAATGCACTTTCTTTTTTTTATGTAAAAGACAAAGTTAGACAATCCATTATTGTGCTGCTGGGGGACTGTTGAGTTTGACCCTGATACACCCCAACACTACCTCCTTGGGAAGCCTGTGACTGTTCACCATCACTACCACAGAGAGTCAAGTGCTGAATGGGTTGTACTTGACCCAGTTTTCAGAGCCAAGGTAGGACTGACCCAGGGACATAAAAGGCAAACTACCCCAGGCCCCACAAATGAGGACCTCTTGCCTGAGGGCCCCCAAACTGGGTCTGACACCAATATTACAGACTCTAAATGTACCCGTCCGATTGCTGGGATTACTTTGCTTGACTGTTGTTCCAGGTCCCTCAGAAGTTACCTCTGCTGGTGTAGAATCCAAGCTCGCTCCTCTGACTGATGGCATCTGTTCTTTGCTATATGTTCATATGACAGGGATGTAGGAGCCCTGGGGAAGCGTTTTCAAATGTCTTGGCAAGCCGTCTGCCATTTCCCACCTCACTATGATATAAAAGGTGACTGCAGATGGTGTCTCCACTTGAGGCAGCTATGTTTGCAATATTGGTCACAGAGCCAGTATACCCTCCCCACACACCTATCTCTACCTCTAGCCCAGAATTTCTAATGTGATGTCCTCTTCGTGCATTAGCCTCCTCAAAGTAAAAGCACTATTTTTTTCAGGCATTGTGTGAGCTTCAGCATTTGAACAACAGTCACAGGATCGGGGCGTATTTACGCCCCTACCGAACGCACAGCTAAAGTTGCCTATTTATAGGCCGTCCTCCAACTACACATAGTAAATCCATGTAATTCATTATAATCCAGTATATGCTCATTTTCATTCAACAACTTTTTCATGTTTACTTTCCACACGTGGAGTGGATTTGCCAATTTCCAAGGTTTCTTATGTTAAGGCTGGGCCATCCGAACCGCTTGCACAGAACACGAATGAAGCAATTTCGTCCAAGACAGTGCAGTTTATTCTAATACCCAATGCATTTCGGGCCTCTTGTGCCCTTCATCAGGGGTCACTGCAATAACAAATAATATGAGCAATATTACCATTTACAGCATCAAGCGTCATCAAAACAGATACATTGATGTACAATCTGATTTTTTACAAAAGCGCCATTACATTTAACAAACCTAATGTATTACTTACATAGCCATTGTTAATCATGCTCCTGGTTAGATTAGCTATCTTACCCCGTTTGTTACCTTTTGCTCACATCTTTTGTCATACTAAGCCGCCATCTCCCTTTCACAGCCCCCATAAACCCACGCCAAGTGTGTATCTGCCAGGTCGTGCACGGTTGAGGAAGGTGAAATACCCTTGCCCCACCTCTTTTGTTCCTTTGTGGAAAAGCACTGCTGCTTTCACCTTGTGGCACTTTCTGTTCACCCAGCTTTTGTCTCAGTCCTCTTGACTGTCCCAACAAATTGCACCCTGCAAAACTGTTGGAAGGGAAGGGGAGGGATGGGGTGAAAGAGAGATGCATGTTATGTCCTTCACATCATGGCCACATCCCAGGAAACGCTTTTTTTGTTTTCTTTTTTAAAACACAGGTCTCACAATAGTCTTCCACTTTAATTTCTCTCCAGGATCAGAATCAGACTGGCCTAAAATACAATCAGGCAGTGCCCTAAGGGCTAGTCTGACAGATCAGTATCTGGCCTGTTTTTTTTAGCCGTTTGTGGAACAATGCCTGTGGGAAAATGCCAGTACTTAAGGAAGCATTGAAAATCTATGTGGAGCTTAGAAACTATGGAGACTCTTATGAATTTACCATTTTGCACAGGTCTGTTGTACTGGATGTTTGCTATTCTGCAGTAGTTTTTCACAGGCCAAGGGAGCGAGAAATTCAATCTTCACCAGAGAGACAATTTAATATATCTTAATTAAGGATTCTTAAAATAATCTCTGCTGAATTACTGGTCTGAGATTTCAATTTTTCTCAGATGTTATTTTGTCCAAAAAACTCAGATAATTAATCAATAAGGGATTTAAAAGACACTTGACAAAGCTCCCACTTTAAACACAAGTGAGAACCATCTTCAGGCTAAAAATGTAGGTTTAATTCTCACTGATTGAAGCAGCCCCAAAGAAGAGGGTGTTACTTGGCACTTCATTTAATCCAGTGAACGCAATGTCTGAAACTAAAGCTTGTAACGAATTATGCTTGTTCCAAAGAGTACACCACATTGAAAGGTGTCACTTGCTTCCATTACAAATCACAGTGGGGTTTCGCAGTTTTAATCTAGACTTTGATGTGATGCTGCAATAAGATAAGCAAATTATAGAAGCAGAAATTATCCGGACATTGCATTTCAAATGCAAAGTTTTAGGCAATGAGAAAATGAGGTCCAACATACTGCCTGACGTGTGATTTGGCCCTACTACTTTTTTAAGCTGGATATAATTTACAATAGGTCTCTTGCCATCACCCATTAGGCTGATCTGCCAAAATATAAAAATCACAGAGAAAGACTACTTTGCCATAGAGGAGATATACTCTTGATAAAGCACTGCTCTTCACCCCCCTCCCTTTCTTGAGGGGTCGATGGCAGTGGTTGGCAAATTTCAAGCAAATATGGGAAAGGTTTGGAAGTTGCAGTCTTCAATGAGCGGTGTCTCTGTAAGGAATAACAGTTTCAATTTATCACTGCTAATAGACGTATTAATCAGTGAGCAATGGTTAACCGCAGAACTGTCTTTACACATCAGCTCATGTCTAGACTATGGAAACTCCCTTTATATCGGGAGCCCAAAGGATGTGATAAAAAGGCTTCAAGTAGTACAGAACGCTGCTGCAAGGATCCTTCATAAAATCCCCTAATACCAATCAGAGAGTCCAGCCCTGCACTGGCTGTCGATTCGCAAAATAATTCAATTTAAGGAGTTTGGCACTGCTCATCGGATCATACGTGGGAAAGGTCCACTCATCAAACCAGAAACTAACCACACCCTTTGTTCCAAGGAGGCCAGAGCAGCTAGGGCTTCTGACTGTACCCAAGGTCAGTAGAGTCGGAGTGGGTGGCCGTTCCTATGCGTACCCTGTCCCTAAACTGTGGACCGCTTCCCCCCCTCAGATTTCGGCAGGCGGAAGCCAATTTGAAAAAACCCCTCAAAACTCATCTTTTTTAAGCACAGTCTGAAGGTCATTAAGGTATTCTGGCTGGTGGAGGTGTTATCAGCGCTGGGAGCCATGATCGGGAACCTTCGTACTATACAAAAACATAGGAATAGAATAGTGCATCCGGAACACTCAAATTGCATCAAAGGGACTGTAGAATAGGCTGCATAATTTTTTTTTTTTTTTTTTTTAAGACCGCACGCTGCGAAAAGGGCCAGAATGAGGTACTTTTTCTACACACAGCATCTTCTTAGTTCTGGTATGGGGCATCACAGCAGAGGAAAATACAGATATCAAAAGCTCATCTGACTGTGTTTCCAGGTTCAAAAAGAAAAAGATAAAGAAAATGCAAAAAGAACAATTGATGGACAGAATGCAGAACAATGTCATACATATACCCAAGTAAAGAGATTTGGGCCTAAATCCATTGTATTTTTTGCTTCTCTGTCATTCCAGTTTAAACCCAGCCATATGCAAGTCAGTCTTCACCCTGCACCCAATGGGAACAGTCTAGACCAAACTGCCAGGCTAGGTCCTCCCTGGACTGGAAACAAGCCTCCTAGGACCAGTTTCTGGGTTTCACCCCTCATCAGCCAGGATAGCTTGACTTTAGTGGCATGGAGAGCACGGGACCAACGTCTGGGCATACCTGTCCCACTCGGGGTGACAAATGCAAAAAGAACAATAGATAGACAGCATGTAGAACAATGTCATACATTCACCCCAGTACACAGATCTGTGCCTTAATTCATGGTTTTATTAATCCCCATGCCATTCCAGTTTGAACCCAGCTATATGCAAATCAGCCTTGACCCTGCGCCCAATGGGAACAGTCCAGCCCGAACTGCCAGGCCAGATTAGCAACTGGTGCACTAGGAATAGTATCCATGACCACTGGACTGGCGCAGACCGTTTTCCCTTTAGGGTGCATTTGGCCCACCAATAACGTGGGCACCATTTGAAGTCCCTCGGAGTGTTTATCCCCTCATCATGCAGTGAAAAGTGTCCAACAACTGTACCCCAAATCAGGCAAGTCAGGGGAAAGAAAAGGTGCGGAAAAAAGAAATACTTGCAAAATATATTAGGTGACATAATAAACAAACATAAAATATCAGATTCCTAGTACCAATTTTATGGTGGGTACAATGAGAGTAAATAATTACTAACCCAAAATTGGACTGGTGAAGTTGAGCCACAAGTCGAAGGGCAATTTATCACAAACAAAAACCTCTTTAGATACATATATGTCACTGGATTATGACTGTGCTGCAAGACGGGGGATACTGTCAATAGTAGGAAGGGCAGAGAAGATTTAAAAGATCCAGCTAGTGTGCTTAAATCCTCTTCACCTCACTTCAACAGGAAAAGTCAATGTCATTAGGACAATAGTTCTGCCAAGAAGTATAGGCCTCTTTGATTCCATTGCTTTCTGCTTTTGAAGAATCTTGGGTATAACACCCTATTCAGTGGGTGCCCACAAACTGTAGAAAAAAAATGAGGCCAATGGAAGGAATTCTTAAAAAGGAATGGCTGTAGTGGGCAGCGGGCACACTGTATGTTGAGATGGTGTTGGAGAGGGCACACAGACCAAAGAAGTGGTGGAAGATTCACTGTGAATACTATCCTGACAATCCCAGGGAATCTGACATACCCATCTCATTTTCTATGGCCTGGAGCGACAATGTTTATTGTGTACCTGAAATGTTTAGGTTCATTATTTAGCAAGGTTACTGTTTTCAACCTTCATAATATTGCTGGAAAACATAACATTTGATTAAAGAATTTAAAAAATACAATCACAAACCAAGCTCATTAAATTTATTTGGGCTTCTTAAAACTGGAAGTATGGTATGGGAGGTATTTAGATGCTGGGTCTACAATTCTATTGCTGGCCATGCACCTTAGGGAAGTTAGTTCCCTAGGCGTACCGGATAATTCCAGGTTTTACAATATTTCTGAAGCTATGGCGCTAGCAAATAAGCAGGAACATATCTATAAATTTAGGGAATTTATCAGTTAAGTTAAACATAGTACATTGAAATCCTACCTGCACACTTGGTGTGATAGGGGAAGAAGATACTTTGTCTCGGGCTGCTCTCTTTCTCAGCCTTTGTGGGACTCCGCCTTGCACATTAGTCTTCAGAGTAGATTCTTTGACCAAGGACCATGAGGCAGTTATTAGTTGCATACTTTTAGGGGATATGTTCTCCCTATTTAGTATTCAAACATCAAGGATCCCACAACAAAAGAGACTAAAGTTATGTATCACCCTACTTCCTGGAGAGATGAGTAGTTTCTTCTTTAAGACCCTCATCCACTCCATTAGAGGCATATTTCATCATTGGGTCTCACCCCGGTCCATACAAAATCAGGGTGGCTCGACTATATGCTACTGAATCTTTAGATCTAATTCCAGCCATAGTCTTGTATGAATAAAAATACCACGAACAAGCAAGGAATATCAGTTGTTAAGGTATGATTTAAAAAATCAATGTAGGGGTGGGATAGGGGTGTAATGGCCCTGTTACCCTACTATTCCACCCTTCAAATAATCGCCTCTTACGGTCCAGGGCATTTATCAGGAAAGCGAAGTGCACTGGGATCTACTTCCAACCTACCTCTCCGTACCAGAGGGACATACAATCATGGGACAAATATTTCATGCATATCTGGCTTACTTGCACAATCTGTAGATGGAATATTGTCTTGATTGCGGATTAAGGAACCTCATAAGACAACAACAAGAATCCATTCTTATTCTCCATTCTTATTGTCTGGATTATAACTGACATCGGAAAAGACAGTAGACTCTTTCCCTTCTTCATACTCGCAATCAGGTTTACCACTTAGGCATAACAATTCCACGCCATAATGAAATTGTGGGCAAATCATAGCGAGGTAAGCAGCTAATAAAGATATTAGGGATGGGCCATGATAATCTTCACAACATTTTTTGAGCCCACACACTGAGTTAAGTGCTTTTGTGTTTAGGAGTTCAATGTGCCACTCCATCTAAATTTCTCTCCAGAGTCAGCATGGCGTATCAGGCAATCAGACACATCAGTGTCTGACACATCAGTGTGTTGATCGATTTTTCAGCCAAATGTGGGCCTGTGTCATGACCAGGTTGGCTCATTTTTACTACTGATTTCCTTGAGATTGCCTGCAGCACACACCAGTCTCCCGTATCTTGCAAAATCCACATTCAGTATGTCTGTACAAGTTCACAACTGGCCCGATTTGCAAATGTGGAATACTTTTTTAGCTATCTGATTCACTAACAGGGTCACTTTTATGTTGGTGCTCTGGCTATTTTTTGTTCAGTTCAGACCTAGTTTCTCTCTAAACCACATCGCTAGGTATTTAGATGTATTGACCACATCTATTTTAGTATTTCCTTGGTACCATTTGTACTTTGGGTCTGCTGTCCTAGATGTCATGACTTTGGTCTTATCTGTATTTATTATTAAAAAAAAATCTTACTACAATACTTATGGAACACCTTCAGCTTTCTTTGTAGCTCTATTTTTATCATGTCCATAAGAACCAAATTATTTGCATATGAAAGATAAGTGATATGCAAACCATTTATCCTGTGGTTTAAAGTATTCATTGCTGCTAAAACTGTAGGTAAATCTTCTAAAAATACTGACAAGGGGTCACATCGCTGTCTAGATTCATTTTTCACTATTATTTTATGAGTCACTGTTCCTTCTGTACCTACTACCACTTGTGCCAAGTACTATGTAATTCTTGCAGGAGTAAAAGAAGGCCCCTAGGGATTTCTAGTTTTATAAAAAATTTCCCACAGCAATTTAAGGTCCACCAGATCACATGGAGTGCGAAAGTCTACAAAGCAACAAAATTAATTACCCCTTTATTTCATAGACTGTCACGCTAAAGACCATAGACTAAAAAAAAAATCGAAGGTTGAATGTCCCTCTTTAAAACCTCGATGCTCAACTGCAATTATATTTTTCTGTTTCCGTCCATTATTTTAACAAGCCCAAAATTATTTTAGAAAATAATTTTTCTCCCACATCGAATACGATTATCGACCTGTATATCTGTTGGTAGTCACATCATCCTTATTTCAAAGGGTTTTAGAATAGCTCCTTTCCAGCATAATTTCGGTCTTTAATATCCTCTGGAACACTAAGTAATATAATCTAGCCCATCAGTCTACATTTGTTTTAATTATAATTGGTGGCAAATGATCCGGTCTCGCCTCTCTCATTAATTTTAATGACATTAGTGTTTCCTTTATAATTTTGTATAAAACTGGGCTGCAATCTCCTTTTCTATTGTAAAAGAATCATCACATGGTGCCTCATTAGATTATATTTTCTCTAGATAAATCACCCATGTTTCTTCCCCAACCAGACACCACATGTTCCTGGTCTCCTTACCCATCCTATGTTGCACAACTTGCGAGAATTTTTAAATATATTTTATTTGTCACTGTCAGCATATTTTTACAACATCTTTCATAATAAACGCCTTTCCTGGTATTTAATTTCTTTTTATAATCTTTTTCCTGATTGAAAAGGGGCTTTTACCCCTAGGGATCCCCTTTAGTTTAAGACCACTCCACCATTGTCCTATTTGCTTTTTTTAAATGCCAACATTCTTACACAAACCACAGTTTCCTTCCCATTGTCAACCTTCTTTCCTTTTTCTCGTTGACTATCAATATTTTATTTAATTTCTAAACAATTAACTTCTTTTTTAGTTATTTTACTGTGCAAGTTTGAAAAATAGGCCGGACATTCTTCCCCATGTATTAGATCTTGTAATTGGTGAAAATTATCCAACAAAAGTAATGATTTATCTGTGATCTTTGTTAGAGGTCTAGGATAATCCATTTGTAAAGGACGATCATTATCTCACAAAGAGAAACCCTAGTATTTAACTGTACATTTAATGCGCGATTACCACTACCCTCCATTTATAAAACTTCCAAACTCAAATTGTCCAATCTGTTAAAAAAATCAAAACCTCTATAAAAACAATCTATCAGGCAAAGTTGATTTCCATTAATGAATGTTTGCCTTACTGGTCAAAGACATAGATATAATATATGGATATTTATGCCAAACAACCCGCTTGAGGGCAAAAACATAAGCCACACTGCATCCCGTGTTGAGAAAGAAAGTTACTTACCTGTAACTGCAGTTATCCAGTATTGGTATCTTTCATAGATTCACACGCTTGACATAATTACCCGTTGTCAAAGTGGGAGTCCCACGGTAATATAAATGAAGCAGTAATAAAAAAAACTTCCATAGGCTTTTATGGTGGCAAACATGTCTTCAATAGCCTATCTACCTCCATTTCTAAAAAGGACCACATTTTAAGTACAACCAATCAGTAATCAGCACCCTCTAGAACGTTCCCAAGAGAGGCTGAATCCCTCAGATGTTCCAGCACAAGTTAAATTAAAGAAGATTACCTTACTGAAACAAATGACTTGGTAACTGCCTGTATCACGGATGCATCAGCATGCTGCGTCGACTCCAGGCAGTAGTGCTGCGTGAATGTGTGTGGCGTCTTTTAGTTGCAGCTCTGCAGATTTGTTTCGGTGGCAAACCTACAAACATGGCAGTTGATGTAGAAACTGCCCTTTTGGAACGCAGTTTCACTGTCTTTGTCAAAGGCTTGCATGCCTTGTCGTGACAAACCTGAATTGTGGCTGCTATCAATCTTGCAATGGTAGCTTTAGAATCTGCAGTGCCCTGATGACCTTGTCCATAGGCTACGAAGCTTTGATCTGCTTAGTGGATAGACTTAGCCTTCTGCAGGTAGAGTGTGTAGAGTTCGTTCCACAGGTGTAGAAGGATCAGGGAATGATAGGTTTGTTTAGTTGGAACTGCGAAGGAACCTTAGGTAAGAATTTGGGATTTGTTCTGAGGATAACCATTTAATTGGTAAAACGAAGAAAAGGATGTTTTATAGTGAAAGCTTGTATTTTGCTAACCCTTCTAGTTGATGTTAGGGCACGCAAAAGAGCCACTTTCCACATCAGGTACTTCATGTCCGCCCTATGGATGGTCTCAAAAGGTTGCTTCATCAATTGCGACAGGACTTTATCTAAGTGCCGCTCAGGAGATGGAGCTTGAACAGGTGGACAAGTACGAAAGAGGCCTTTTATGAATTCATTCATTATCTCTTTATTTCGATTAAAATAATCATAAAAGACGATACAGACCGTGTTGGGTTAAAATACTTGGAGTAAATACAGAGAGCCATGTATAACGATCATTACAGTATGGCTAAAAGCAGTGACTAGTACTAAATTTGTATCATATAAAAAGGCCCAAGAGTCCAAACCACAATAAAAACCTTAAGAATACAATGGTACAATATATAAAACCAAATGATTCAACACCACTGTAGTTTCATTAACAGTTGCCACACTAAAATAGCATAACATCTGGATAGCTATAACTACACGTGGGTTGCTATTAATTTTTTGCAGCGGATAAGCCAGGCCCATCTCAGAAATTTCGCCATAGCTATAACTATTGGTTCATTGGTGGATGTCTGCAGAATCCTTAGCGCCTCCATAGCAGATCTAGTACCCAGGTTCATACAAGTGGGTTTCAGCCATTTGATCCTGGGTAACTTATAGGCCGGACACACAAAAAGGACATGTGATATAGATTCATTCTGGGCTGGACAAACAGGACAATGATCTGTCTCTTGCAGACGCCATTTACATGTAAAGGAGTTGATCGGAAGAGAGCCAACCCTAAACTGGTGGTATAGTTTCCTATCCAGCGGTCTTAGGATGACATTGCAATAAGCTTCAAGCACAAAGTCCTGTTTTTGCATCAGAAAGACCCTGTACAGGGTGGGCCTAGTAGTGGTATAAAAATAATTGCTCTTAACCATATCCCAATAGGCAGCCTTAAACTCCCTTTTGGACGGAAATTGATTTTCTTCTGGATGCTCCCATAAACCGCTCATCCCCATCCACACAGGGAATTTTTTACATTCTGTAACCATTTGATCTTGCCTGTACAACAAACTCCCCTAAAATCCATAAGGGATTTGGCTTATTGGGAGAGCTTGGGGTGACCCAGAGTTGTCCCCAAAACGCTATTGGTCTGTATCGGGCTAGATCCTCGATGCGTAGACAACCCAAATTCATAAAAAAAGGCAACAATGGTGAGGATTGCTGAAGGCTCGTGATAGCTCTTACAAATGTATTCTGGGCTCGTATCAAGGAGGGGATGTTCTCAAAACCCCATAATTCCGCACCATATAGGATTGAAGGAATGACCTTGGTGTTATATAGATTAGGAACAGGGGCTATGGGCTTGGTAAGCGAGAGCTTGTGTTCTTTTACAAGAGCTCCTGCCAACTGTACATGTTTTAAAGGTAACAAGTCAATGTGAGGCTTCCAATTAAGGGCCAGATGTATGTAATCCAGAAATACCGAGTCCCTAATAGTGAATTTTACCGATTCGTTATTAAGGACTCGGTATTTCCGATGTACGTAATGAATCAGTAAAAATTACCAATTCGGTATAAATCGCTAAAAAATAGCGATTCAGAATGGATTGGTAAAAAATAAAAACCGAATCCACACTACCGAATCGTTAATATCCAATCCCCAATACCGATTCGGTGAATACTGAATCGGTAATAAAAAATAAAAAAAATAATAATAAAAAAAAAAAAAAATCGGTAATTGTGGAATCAGCCAATTCTGTGCATCCCCATTACCTCCCAAACAGGAAGTGGCCACACCCAAGCAGCTGCACTGAACCTGGAGCAGACTGTGAGGCAGCGAGCAGAGCAGAGAAGCCATGATCAACTCAGCTTTTTTTTGCAACAAAAACCTAGCAAAAACCAGGAGAGGGCGAAGGAGGCAGGTGAAAGGAAAATGAAACACAAATTCAGCGAGAGGGAGCTGGAGGTCCTCATTGAAGATGTTACCAAGGATGATGATAAGTTATTTGGAAAGCAGTCCCTGCACATGCCAGAGTCTCAAAAAAGGCAGATCTGACTTGAAATACAGGATAAAATCAATGCCATCGAAGTCACCCAGCGCTCCATTGAGGACCTGACGAAAAGATGGTAGATTTGAGGAAGACTGCTAAGGCCAGGATGGCAGAGAGGCAGAAGCAGGCAAACCAAACTGGTGAAGGGAGGAACACAGCACCTGCACCAACTGCTTTGGATCTCCTGGTTGAGTCCACCCTCCAGCCGGAGAGTGTGAGTGGGGTTGGCGATGCAGACAGCTCAGCCAGAGCTGCCAACAAACAAGGTAAGATGCATTCACAGCATGCTGTGCACCCACCGCCTTACCCCCATTACCCAGCGAGGCATAGGGACTCCCACTCCAGTACATGTTTCACTCATAACCTGCAATGCATTATGGGAGATGCAGTCAGAAGTAACATGTCAGAACAGTCAGTCCACCAAACCCAAAGGCATGTGACACCAATTAGCAATTAGCAAGCAGAGGACAGTCAGTGTGATTGGCAGACATTACATTTATTACAATGCAACTGCTGCCAGATAAGGGAGCATATGTACATTCTCTCTTCACAGGCGAGCCATCTCGCAAGGCTGCAGAGGGGAGCAGAGGAAAGGCACCCAGGACAGAGAGGAGACAAAAGGAGGAGGTCCAGTCACCTGCAGGGCACACAATCACCACCACCACCACCACCACCACCATCACCATCACCACCACTGACAGGCAGGAGGCATGCAGTGGACACCCTCCAGCAGATGGAGGTGCCCGAGGAGGACAGCACAGGGGGACAACAGTCCACAGTGGCTGAGGATTCCAACAGGGCAGGATCACAGTCCCTCACAGAGCGCTCCCACAATACTTCCAGACGCCGCAGGGCAAGGGCAGCCAGTCCTCACTTCCAGGGCGAAGATGACAGTGTGTTTGCTGGGCTTGAAGGTAACATGCTGAAGGTCCAGCGCCTGCAAGGAAGAGCAATCAGGTCAGTGCAACGGGAGATGGTACACATGAATGCCCAAATGCACCGCTTAGAGAAGGGCATCAGTGCCATGAACACCACCAAGGCTGAGGGCATGAGTGACCTGGCCGAGGCTGTGAGGCTGCTGTGAAGCAAGTTAGACGAGGACCGTCTGTCAAGGTGTAGGGAGAGGCAGAAACTTGATAATTACACCAAGGCGGTGAACCGCCAGTCCACTGCAACCTCTCTCATGTGCAGACGCTCGGTGGCCATGCAGGAGGAGATGGTACACTGCAGTCATGATGTGGCTAGGGGGCTGGTCACAGTGACCACTGCACTTGAAGTGCTCCAAACAGACAAGGTGGCCACTACAGGTGATGGGGGTGAAAGTGAAGAGGCTACTAGCCATAGTAGCATCACGCCCCCTCCCACTGAGTCCTGGAGGCGCAGAGAACGTCACAGCGCTGGCTCTGGACAGACTGGCAGTGTGGACAGTGGGGGAAAGGAATGTGGCAGTGCAGCACGTGGGCGCAAGAAGTAGAGCCAGCCATGATCTGGTTGTACTCAAATGGGTGACGTAACCCATGTTTGTATGGACACTGCTTTTGATCTTGGTGGTGTGCTATGATCATTAAACACCATCACTCAAATACAGTAACTGGCTCTCTTACTTACTCAAATAGTTGCGTGTTATCTCAGCCCGTCTGTTTCTCCCATCCGGTGCTCCTGCCACATCTGCTGCGCTGTGCTCTGGCTGTAGACAGTCCTCACCCTCGTCCTCAGTGTCAGTTAGTTCCACTGCTGTTCCTTTCTTTGTGGCAAGGTTATGCAGCATTGCAAATGTTACTATTATTTTGCAGCAGATGATGGGCCGGTACTAACGTGCACCTCCACTTTTGTGTAGGCAACAGAACCTGCTTTTTAGTAGTCCAAAGGTGCGCTCCACAATGTTGCGCGTGCTTTTATGTGCCACATTGTATCTCCACTCACTTGGGGTGGATGGGTTAGGTATGGAGTTAGGATATATTACCGCACTGTATATGCGCGGTCACCTAAATGGGAAAGAAAGTGGCATTAATTTGAGTCACCAATACATTCATCCAAGGTATACATCAGGGTGTGTCACATTGATTTACCAAGCAGGTATCCTTCTCTAAATTCACCAGCAGCCAGACGTGTGTAGATCCCACTGTTCCTTAATATGTAGGAGTCATGGGTACTCCCTGGAAATTTGACCACAATGTCAGTAATGATGTAGTCTAGCGGTATATATATTCTGTAGCTGCAGGTGGGCAGATTGGTATGTGGGTCCCATCAATGCATCCTATTACATGTGGGAACTGTGCCTTTTGGTAGAAATCCAGCTTTGTCTTCTGCAGTTCTGCCAGTGAGCTGGGGTAGCATATGTAGTGTTGCATTCTCTGCATCATGGCATCCAAAAGGGAGTTGAAGAAACGAGAAAAGCAACTCTGTGACACACCACCTGCCGCAGCTATCACACCCTGGTAACTTCCTGATGCTAGTAGGTGCAGACTACAAAGCACCTGCACATGTGTTGGTATGGGGTGCGCCCTTGGTGTCTGATGCTCCAGGTATGGGTGCAGGTCCAGTATCAGGTCTAGGATAGTTTGTGGGTGTAGCCTGTACCTCGCATGTATTTCTGACTCAGTCAATTGGAACAGTGTGACACGCAGTCTGTAGACACGCTCTACCCTCAGTCCTGCTGCTCTCAAACGTAGCCGCCTTGCTATAACATAGAGGGCCGCCATTGTGTTCACACCGTTGCATTTTTGGGCTGTTTTTATGCAGTGTAACTGATTACCACCTGCTTTGGGTCAGTGGTAATGAATATGCTACTTACCAGTATGCATCGGTTCTTGGCATGTAGGGCTGCTGACATTCATATCTATAGCATAGATCGCCGCCTAGTGTTGGGTCCGGATCATTGCACATTGTTGTCCTGGAAGAGTCTTCGAAGTATCACAAGATAGGTGGCTCCTCCCCTGGACTACAGTGCGCATGGGCATCGACTCCATCCCCAGATTGTTTTTTTCCGCCATTGGGTTCGGATGTCATTTCGTTATCTCCAGTTCGGAATCAACTTAAACTTTGAGGCCCTAAGGCCCTTTTTCTATACGTCGGTATTGTTTGCGTTCGGTGCCCCGGTTCTGTTTCCGACTCAGCCGAGTTGGATTTCCAGGAAATCGAGTGACTCTTAGGTGATCGAGGCCCAGTCGACGCAGCAAGACCCTCGACGAGACGACATGGAACGGAGCCCGTTCAAGAAGTGTCCCGTGTGTGGTTCGAAGTACCCACACATCGACGTCCACCCGGTGTGCAACAAGTGCCTGTCGCCGGACCACAATGAAGCCAACTGTATGGCTTGTTCAAGGTTTCGTTCAACGAAAACTCTTTCGGCTTCGGCGCGCGGCGCGCGATCTATGCTATAGATATGAATTCAGCAGCCCACATGCCTCGAACTTACCGATTCTTAACCCCTTCCATGCTCATGACGAGCTCAGCTCGTCATGCAGTACACTGCTTGTGTGCTGATGACGAGCTGAGCTCGTCATGAACAATGGGAAATAAGGATCTGCAGCACAGCAGAGAAATATTTGCAGCATCCATGTGGTTAAATACCGATTTTTCACAAATTCGGTATTACCGATTTTATGTACATCGCATTAGCGATTTGTTAACGATTTCTTATTTACTGATTCAGCATTTTGGTGTTTCTGTGTCTGCCGATCGGTAAATAAGGAATCGGTAACTGGTTTCCCTTATTTTTACCGATTCCTTATTACCGATGGCATTCAGTAATACCTACATCGCACATGGCTAAATACCGGTTGGTAACTCTGAAATTTACCGAATTTCGGTGTTACCGACCGGTATTAAGCCACCTACATCTGGCCCTAAGTTTCCTGCCTAAGGTAATCCCCAGATATGCAAACACATTTGTCTGTTCTAAAAGGACATTGTTCATGAACACACTACTTTTAATGGCCTTTTGGCTGTGAAAGACCATGAAATTTGTCTTGTCCACATTTACCACCAGCCCATGATCTTAATAAAACACCTCAAACCTGGACAGTGCAGCCTGCAGTCCCTTCTGTGTCTTAGATAGGATCAGGGTGTCGTCTGCGAACATGAGCAGTGGTATCCTCAGCCCCGCCAGACTAGGGGCATCTGTGTGACATGTGGAGTAGTAGTTGCCCACCCTATCGATAAACAGGGAAAACAACATGGGCGCCAGGACACCTCCTTGGCACACCGCCTTTAGGACTGGAAATCTATTGGTAACCTCACCCGTTGAGCCCCACTTAACCTGTGCGTAGTTCGAAGTGTGCAATTTAATTAACATGGCTAGAGCTCCTGAGGCATCCCTGCATCCGAAAGGACGAGCCACATTTTATTGCGTGGAACCAAGTCAAATGCTGACTTAAGGTCGATGAAAGCTGCGTAAAGGGAACCTCCCCTATGATACCTACTTTCCAGTAAATCATAACGAACCTAAAAACCTGGTCAATGGTGCAGGTAAAGGGGTGAAAGCCGGCCTGCAACGGTGTTAAAATCTCATGCTCCCCAATCCACAGTGGATTCTACTGAGAACAAACTTGGCAATTTGTTTCTGCATTGAATCAATGAGGCTAATCGGCCTGTAATTGCCGGGTAACGAACAAATCGCCCTTTTTATATATCGGAATTATAACTGCTCCAGACCAAGTATCGGGGATGGGCGCACCACTAGCGATGGCATTGGCTAAAAAAGTAATGTAATTGACCCAGTTCTCTTTATCATACTGAAACAGGTCCGCCAATATGCAATCCGGGCTGGCGGCCCTCCCTTTCGGAATCAATGAGAGGACCGTCTCGACCTCAGAGCTGTCAAACGATAAGATAGTGGACGTGAGACCAAGTTGGGGCTGGGTTAAGATGTTATTTGAAATGGAAAATTGTGCTTTAAAGTACGCAACCCATGATTTTGGTGCTACATGATTGACCGGTATATGTGGAGTTCCATTGCTACCCCACTTAACTAGCTGCCAGAATTTGACCATATCTCTCTCATTACTAGCTTCAAACAGGTCAAGCCAACGTTTGTCATCCCATTCCTTCTTAGCGGTTTTTAAAATCAGTAAAATAAGTAAACTTTTTCAAAAGAGTTTGAGCTGCCTTCAATTGATGCTGGACAATGCTCCCATTGTGTATAATTAACCACATTTCTAAATGAGCTTGCTTTATGCAGACAATGATTACCATAGTGTTGGTAGCAAAATAAGTCTGCATAGTTAGCCGAGTCCAAATACAAATCTTCAGTATCAAAAGCAGCATAATTCAAATCAGAAAAAAGAGCCTCTACGGCTTGGACATCCCAATCATCATAGATTATGTTTTGTTTTACAACATCCCCGATTGAAACACGAAGTACATTGGGGACATTAATAACCTCTCTAGGGCCGTGGATTTGAAGTTTAACAGCATCCCACACAACCCCATCTAATGCAGGCCAAGCTGTGATGTTAACAAAAGTCTGGTCCCTTTTCATGATGTGTGATGAGGAGTGGGGTGCCAAAGTACCATTGATTAACCGAATCGTAGGTCATTCTTTAACATAATGTCCATTGACAAGACGGAACAATACCACTACAAACCCAATTGACATGAACAAAAAAATTGTAAAAAGCACCAGCCAAATGTAAGTCCAAGGGGGTATCAAAAAATGTTTCTTAAACCAAGCAGCAAAAATTGAAGTTTTCGAAGGGGACTTTGATGTTGTAGAGTCAGTGTCAAATGAAAAGCGTGACTGATTAACAGCATTTGATTGCGCATCAGGCAATGACACATCCGTAGGATAAGTATACTCAGTATCATCAAGGGGATCACCAGCCGGTGGATTCCATACAGGATTAGTTAATGTAGGCATCTCGATGGCAACATCTGGTCGGGTGTTAGCCAAAACAGAATTTCTCAACATTGCTGGACAATTTGACATTATCAATGGAGATGTACCTGTTTTCCTTGCAACCAGGAAGAGGAGGTAAAATGACTGTTCTTGTACCCTGCACTCCAAGCACAGGAACTGGTGCACGATATAAGGGGCCAAACTCCTCCTTGTTCTCCACCTTCTCACGGACCAGGTCACCGACTCGGGGTAGCCAGCCAACTACTGAAGAGCAGCATCAGATGTGGAGGGCATATGTTCCTTTGCAAGACAGTCTCTGGTCTTTTGTAGATTCTGTAATACAGCAGAATGATCATCTACTTCAAAGTGTGGCAGATACCGCCATGTCTAGACCCTCAAGGTCTGGAACAAACATTTTGATGCCAAAGAGCATTTCATATGGGGTCCGCCCACCCAGAGACCTAGGGAGATTATTAAGTGCACGCTGAATGCTGCACAGTTGGACCAATCAGTTCCTGGCAGTACCTAAAACCCTAGCTGTCAAGGAGCTTTAAGTCACTGTTCATCCGCTCCACAACTGAATTGCCCTCAGGCCTGTATGGAGACGAAAATTTGACCTGCACCCCTAAAGAAGTCATGGCATTCTTATACGCCTTAGAGGCGAACACTGGACCCTGGTCCGAGTGAAGGGTGTCACATGCAAAAATTCCCACAAAGACATGCAAATCCCTGATGACAGTTCGGGCATCAGCACTCCTTTGCGGCCAGACCCAAATAAAGCATGTGCACGAATCCACTACAACTAAGATGTACTTATACGCAGTATCTGAGGAGAAAGGACCGCAGTGATCTAAATAAAACACACCCAAGTGGTTTATTAGATATGTATAACTGTGTCTGGGGCAGACGCACAGCAGTTGAAGGCTTAATCTGCTGGCAATTGTCACAATGAAGAACATAATCACACGTCTGTTTGTACAGTCCGCGCCACCAGTAACGCTGTTGTAAGAGAGATACAGTAGCTGAAAAGCCGGCATGCGCCGAGGCCATGCCCTCTTGAGCTGCTGTTATCAAGGTCTACCTGCGGTCCGCGTTGGGAATCATTCTGTCACCAACCTCGTTAATTCTCACATAGGGAAATTTATCAGGACTTAAATGATAAAAGTATTTAGAAGGGAAACCTCTAGGGTAATTACCTCCCTTCTCCGTTGCGGCAATAGCTGCCAAGATGTCATCATCAATATTACTTTTGGAACGTGTAACTGCTGCTACTACATATGTCGCAACTGCTGTCTTGGCTGCTTCATCAGCAAGACTGTTACCAACAGCGTGTACCCCCACGCGTTGGTGACCAAGAGTATGAATTATAAACACGAGTTGTAGACGTTCTTTAGGCTCTGGCACTCTAACCCGTAGCATTTTTTGTTTGCTCGTGCTACCTTTGGAATCACAATAGTCATTCGGAGTCTAAAAGAATAAATTGTCATTGTAAGACTGAACACAGTAGTAAGAGTCACTTACAACAAGAGTAGTCACACAAGGGTCAGCGTAATCCAATGCAAGCACCAGAGCACGTAGCTCTGCCAATTGGGCGGTACAGTCCCCTACTGTCTGTGTATGCACGACATTGGACTTGAACTCTCCATTCACCATTGTACCCACCACAATTGCGCAGGCCGCTGAATATGCATGCTTTGAAACCATCACCGGCTGCGCCGATCCGTCAGTCTAAATGATACAATGGAAATCCTCCAGAGGCCGCAGGGACAAAGGACGCGGATTAACAAATTCATACTGCAAGTACTACTGAGTTTGCAAAGAGGAATCAAAGACAAACGTGACATCCGGAGAAGTCAAGGATGTGGCCCATTGTATCCAACGAGGATGCAAAGCTTTTGAATTTGGTACACTGGCTTTCGTCACTGCCTCTAGGGCAGGATACGGTGTAACTACCAACATGCGTTTCCCCTGCGACTGCGCTCTTTCTTTCACGATCGTCTTCTGCACTGCAGTCAAAATGGTGGGAGCGTGGGCGTCGGGCCTCCAAGTAGCTTCAGATGGGGTGAAATACCTGGGGGTGTATCTGTCGGAGGACGCTACTGTCTCCAGAGAGCGCACCCTCACCCCTGTGTGGGATCGTATGCGCGAGGATATAAAGGTTTGGTCCTGTATGCCGTTGACTATATATTGCAGATCGGCTATCTTTAAGATGGTAGCGCTCCCTCGCATCGTTTATCAACTACAAAACCATCCCTATCGGATTCCGCCCCGCTGGTTCCAGAAAGTCAACTCGGCGCTGAGTGGGTTCCTGTGGGAGGGGGGATTGCGCATGTGGCGCTACGGACGTGTTTCCGCTCTTCATATACCGGGGGACTGGCCACCTCGGACGTGCTCTCTTATTATCAGGCGACTCATCTGCTGGTCTTAAATGACTGGTGGTACGGAGACCGGGGCGACCTGGCCTACGCGGTTGAGCGATACCTCATGGGTTCGGCGTCTGTTCATACGCTGCTGTATTCGGCGGTGCTCCGGCGGTGCCTTCCCTCTGCCACACAGGTGGTGTTTTACGTCTGGAGGCATGCGTTGCGCAGAATGGGATAGTGGAATGTGCTTACTCAAGAAACCCCTCTTTGGCATAATGGTCGCCTGCCCCACATGGCTGCGCTTCTGGGCTTTCGGGGCTGGGATGCCATAGGTATTTCCTCGCTGGGTGATGTGATGTCAGGCTGTTCCCTGAAGTCCTTCCAGGACTTGCAGGATGAATTTGGGATGCCCGATCCCAATTTTTTAAATATCTCCAATTTCGGCATGCCCTGATGCCCTATTTGTCTAATCTAGAGAAACTCCCCGAATTTAGTCAGCTAGAGGCCAAACTGTTCATGGGGGAATTGCCAGATAAGAAAATCTCACGCATCTATCAGACACTGGTCCACCATTGCTCCTCCCATCTACATAAACTCAAGGCTGCGTGGGAGGAGGATGTTGGGGATTTGGAGGACGAGGACTGGAAATGATGCTCTTGCTTCAATGATGTTGGCAGCAGTCTCCGGTGTTCGGGGCTATGTATCCTATATGTGTTCAGACAAATAAAAATCTGTTTAAAAAAAAAAAAAATGCAGGCCCTGCTCCTTAGGCACAGTGTGTGCGAAACTAGGGAGGATCACCTCCTCCCCTCTCAGAGCCAACAAAACGAAAGGTGGGGGCCAGTCTGCCTCCGCTAACAAAATATCATAAGTAGAGGTCAGATTTTCCCCAAAAATCCCATTTATTTTACATTATATGTCACCTTCAATTAAAAGGACTATTTCAAAAAGTCTATCAGGGGGAGCCACTCTAGTGTCAGCTGTCTCAACAGCAACAAACGAGTCAGTTGCTTTCGCTTTCAGATATGGATGCAATGCTTCCCGGACTACTGTAATTTCCACCACGCTGTCTAGCAGCGTCAACGCCCATGTCAGGTTCCGAAGCTGTATTCTCACTATCAATGGCATACCTCCCAGTTAAAGTGGCAACTTTCTTCATCTGAAAGTGGGGTCTTTGACGTGGAAAGTCGTCTTGCTTGCCTTTACCTTCCGTCTTGCGGGCTGCTCACTGCTTTGTTGGGCATCCCAACCTCTGCTGCGGTCCCCTCCACCGGTAGGTGAGACCGATGTATCCTGCAAAGAGCGAGGAGAACGTTGATCAGGAACCTGAAAACGATCAGGTGACTTAATATCAGCGAGGTCGCGCAAATCATATGTGCGCTCAGTAGACACAGGTATTGGCGAAGCAGGACGTGACCCCTGTTTCTGTTGCTTTTTTCCCTGTTTCTTCTTCTTATTCCAATTCTGCTTTGTAAAATCGGGGCGCTCATCTGTATTAGAATTCGCTGCTGTGTTTGCTTCTGTGCTGGTGTGTAAGCAAAAGGCTTAACACCCAGACTATTGCGGTCAATGGTCTTATAAGCCTCTGCAATCATTTTCGGTAACTGCTGGGATTTATCGGCATCGGGGACAACGCCTAAAGCATTGGACACCTGGAAGTTCGCCGCATCCCCCTTAACATTAGCAAGGACGAGATCGGAAACTACAGCAAACACTCAAACGAGTCTCATTCCCAATTCAACAGCCGCCTCCGCACCGTGTTCATCCTGTACACCAGGGGTCTTCAAACTGTGGGGCGCCGCCGCCGCCGCCCAAGGGGGGCCGTAGAGTGAAAAAAAGGGGGTCGCGCATTCCCAGTCACACTTCTGCTCAGGCCCAAGGGCTTCAGCCCCCCTCTTCCCCATCTTGTGTCTCAGCCCGGCCTGCTGCAGTGCAACTCGAGCTGCTGGGGGCTCAGCTGGGCAGTGTCTGCAGTCTTATCTCCGGCACGCCCGAATTTTTCACAGGTCTTTAAAGACCCTTTGCATATTTACATACCTTTGTAAACTGATTACAAAGACTTAGTTTTTTTTCTGGTTCCAGTACCCCCTGGGCCCCCACTCTGCCTATTCCTTACATTTGTGTTTTACATTTACTGCTGTACTGAGAGAATACATTTCATGAAAAGAAATATAAAGTAGGGTTGCCAAAAGAAAAATGCCTGCCGTGTGTTGTTTGCCAAAGCAAACACTAAATAAACTTAAAAATAAAAAAGTATGTATTCATTCGTTATGTGACTTTTGTGTCTTTGTTCTCTTTAATTATCAGTACGTTCGGAAAATGGTCAGGGTGGTTTCTATTATATTGAATTTGCATCAAAGATTCACCAAAGAAAGATTTTGAATTAATCAACTTAACGTATTTAATTGCAGATTCTAAAGAAATGTTACACAATGCTCTTGGGATTCAGAGCATACATTTTGGTCCATATTTCACCTTCTTTAGAAAACATTCTTTATGCAGAACAAAGCAGACAGTCCATACTTTTGTTATTCAAAACATTAAATCAGAGCAGTGCTGCTATTTTAGATACATTTTGGTATTTACAGTGCTCTCAGTAAAAAGAAAAAGGAAGGTATTTGGAGGAATGGGAGTAGTTGGGTAAGTGGGGGACTGGGTAAAGGTGGTGTGACAAACACAGTCTCACGATATATACAATTGAACCTTTACAGCCTAATTTCGGTCACAGAGTTCCCTATTATCATAACACATGGGACATGATCAATCAATTTCTTCTGTCCCCATGTGTCTGGGGCGTAAGTGGTAGTCTACGTTTCGACCCCGAGAAATGGAGGGTTATTGATTCCTCATGGTGGGGTCTTCATCAGGACAAGTGTTTGTGTGGAGCACCTACGAGATAAAATGAATTGTATTCAGTGTATGCGATATCATATGGTGAAACAAGGGGTAGGTATCACAAAAATATACCTACTTGAAAGAGCGGCTGTGGATGGCCGTTCCAGGTGGGCAACGAACGTGCTCCCCCAGTTTCTGCAATACATTGTAATCTAATGTTATATGACGGGACAATTACTGTCCAGTGTGAATAATCATAGTAGAGAGGTGGACCTTACACGGACGTGTAACGATGGTTCAGATTATTAACTTCTCAATCTGTCAAGGTATCCTCTGTCTCAATGGGAGAGATGGTTGGTTGACGGTGTCAATAGATCTCCCGTCATGGGTCGCTGATTAGTCACCCTAAGCCAAACAAAGTGGAGGAAGGGATAAGAGACATGCCCTTAACTGCTTCTATAGGAACACTAGGCATCCTTATGTTATATATTGTCTGCTCCTAATTTCTGTTTTGTGAGTTGGGACGCGTTACTAGCCCTGTAGTGGCATGGTGTATTAGTAACCGCGGGAAAGAAACTGGCTTCCCCATGCATAAAATCAAGTGGGAACAAGTTGTTAGTCCCATAGTGGCGTAGTGTATTGGTAACCCCGGGAAAAACTAGCCTCAATGTGTAATTGAGGAAGCTAAAATGACTTCCGCGTATATTCAATTAAATTAAAATCGGTACATTCCAGATCGTGCCACCTACTATAGTTCAAACCGCGATCCTCTCATGAATAATGTCAAACGGCCACCAGCGATAAGCGCTATTGTGAGCGAAGGACGTTGGAAGGGGGCGTCTACTCACAGGTTTACACAGAAATGTAGAAAGCACCCTTACCTACTGCCCCGCTGTCAGTCGAATGGCAAGCCGCTCGTTACGACGGGACTTGATTAAGTAGACACGTATGCCGGCCGCATCACGCGGTGCTGCCGCTGAATGCTACTTGGGGGCTCACCCGTCGTTAACCCAATGGGGGCCTGCCGCGCGTCATCGGGAAAGAGAGGCTTACAACCATGACGTGATGTGCATGATCCGTCAACTGGAAATGTAACTTTATTGAAGGAGCACGAAAATTGCGACCTATTATTCGGGGCGCTGAGTCAGATGGCAGTCATACGTGAGATGGTGTGCATCCTGACATCTCATGGTGTGTGAAAACATAACTTAAAAACGTGTACGGGCTGTAGGCAATATCCAAGGAAGGCTACTAGAATACCTTCCGAAAGCAAAACTGCGCAAAATCAGGATATAATTGACCGTATCTACATTACTGTATATGGACTGTAATACATGAAGTCCTGGTTATGTAGCGATATCTTCAGACATAATCATTATACATTAAAAACCACACTATGTTTCTATGGCATTTCGAGATTACATTTCGAGAGTGATCGATATATTCAGGCACAATCATTGCACATTTAAACCACACTTTGCTACTACTCCCTTTCGAGACTGATCGACCAAGTCCTAATATACAATGCATATTAATTACTGTTAGCATAATCCAAGCACATTGGTGTCAAACTTCGCTTCTGTGTGATCGATGAGATTTATGAAGGATGGCTGTATCGGTACCTAGATACTACGGCCCTAGACATATATGTATCTACCCAGTATGCGGAGTCGTAGGCTAGTGTCTTCTGATGCATTGGGATGAGGACACATGTATGTCTACACCGTCTGTGGGGTCATACATAAGTGTTCCCTGATGTAATAGGATGTGTGTCATAGTTTAGAGAAAATGTATTCAGGTTCCAGGCCCGCCATTTGGGCATAAGTGGCATTCAGCTCATTCAGTCCTGTTTCTACTGTGTCCAAAAAGTGCATCCACTTACATCCCTAATGTTCATAATGGGGCTTAAGTCACCTCCCCTTGGACACAGTGTTATTTTTTCCAGCACTAGCCACTTCATTGACTCTGGCGCGTGGTTTTTTGAGGCAAAATGCTCGACTAAGGGTGCGCCTGCTGTCTGGCACCTAATCCTGCTACAGTGTTGTAAAATTCGGTTCTTCACCCTTTGTTTAGTTTGGCCCACATACATCAAGTCGCATGGGCAGAGGATGGCATATATCACTTCACTCGTGTTGCAATTAGTATGTGACTTCAAGTCGATGACGTGGTTTTTGTAGGTCAATGTTTTTGTTTCGAAACACACTGTGCAAGCCTTACATCTTGTGCACCTATAGTGTCCCACTACCTCTGGTAGGTTCCATAGTGTCTGAATCTTAGGTGCAGGTGGTGTTTCCAGTAATGAACGAACGACACGGTCCCTAATATTTTTCGCTTTTTTGAAAGCGTGCATAGGAGGGTCCGGCATCTCAATGGTGTCAGCAATACGACCCCAATGTTTGTTAATTGTCTTTTTAATGTCATTGCTTTTGGTACAGTGTGTGGTAACGCATATCATTCTGTCCTTAATGGCTGTGTGTTCCTTAGGTGTCAACAGGTTCTCTCTGTTGTTATACCAGGCTGGAATGATTTGATTAGGGCAGACGTGAGCGCCGAGGTCAGGCGTCTAACTCGTCTGGTCGATCGGGCAGATCGTGACGTGGGCGGGACCTGGATCAATCGAGGTCGCTGTTGGGAGTGAATCCCGTGGAAGCAGTAGCCAGCGAGGTGGGTACTGCTTCCACGGGATTCACTCCAACAGAGACCAAGAATCAAATCATTCCAGGAAGACTCACCCCCACCTCGTGGATCTCCACCCTCGATCCACTCAAATTCCATCAGCAAGACGCCTTGTACGCTTGCCTCTCCCCAAGGACAATTCGCCGCCTATCCTCCTTCTAATTCAGCACTACTACTAAAGACAACCATGTCCTGATGACGATCCCAACCATTGAGGATTGAAACGCCGTCAACTCTACAGCACATTAATTAGCGCATTTACTACTGTGGCTGTTGCTTAATCATGAATTGAACACCTAAGTCACTGGATTTGTTCCCTTCACCCAGCCACCCACTGTATGATACCTCCACTTTTTTCACATTGCGCCGTTCACGCTGTCTATCTCACCACTTGCGTCGCCACTTTTCACCTATATACCTTTTGAGCACCAAGTATATTTTTGGTTGTCATATGATTTGTGCAATACAGTGCTGCTCCAACTGTATAAATATGACCCTGCATAATATTTTTTATCTAAATACATTATGAATAACGACACAAGATCAATTGAGTACTGTCTCCTTTATTTACGTTTGTGTAATGCTTTTTGCATACATATGTACCTGCCTACTGAATATTACCTGTTGGGATATTGTTATTCGTTTTAACATAGCAATGTGTGCACGCAGGTCCCTGCCTTCACTACAGTTGGACTTCCGAGAGAAGGAGAAGCTCTGTGAACTAGTGCTGCCTGGGCCTTCTGGGGGCTATCACAAGAAGGCGACTGTGTTCTAGTTTCATTTTTGTAAGGACCTTGGGTATCAGTGGAATGGGAGAAAGACGTGATCATATATTCTGGACCAATGGACTGAAAAGGCATTTCCCCGAGATTTTGGGACAGGGAATCTGCTTGCGAAGAACTGGCATATGGAATTGGTGTGGGTCGCAAATAGGTCCTGCGCTGGCTTCTCCCAATGTGAAAAAAATCTTGTCTAGTTCTGTCTTGCTCTAGCTCCAACTCGTGACAGTGGTCTGTGGTCCTGCTGAGGGTTTCCTTCAGAGTATCACAAAGCCACGGAACATGCTCCACTTTTAGGGATATTCTGTGGAATGTGAGCCAACTCGAGAGCCATTGGGCGTCCTGAGAGAGAGTAAGAGACTTGGTTCCTCCTTGTTTGTTGACATAAAACATGCTTGTGGTGTCGTCCATATGGACGAAAACCAATGAACCTTTTATCCGAGGGAGGGAAGCCTGCAGGGAGAGAAAAATGGCCTTTAACTCTATCCTGTTGATATGCATCCGACGTTGGGACGAGGACCATTTTCCCTGAATCTGAAGGTCTTGGAGATGACCTCCCGAACCCTTCATGGAAGCATAGGTGATGATGATGAATTTCGGGATCAGAGGCAGAAAAGAGAGATCCTGAGAGAGGTGTGACTTTAAAGTCGACCATCTGAACACCTCTCTCATGCGTGGAGAGTGATAGCCATCACGTCATTGAAGGATCCCATAGTTTGAATCCATTGACACTGAAGTTCCTCTTGCAACGCCCTCATGTGAAGACGAGCTAGCGGCACTGGGTGGATTGCTGATGAGAGCCTGCCCAGTAAAGACTTATCTGTTCCCACTAAAGTGCAACTTCTTTTGGATAGCCAGAGAGCCAAGGTTTGCAACTGCTGCTGCCTTTCCTGCGAGAGGAAAGCTTTGTTCTAAATGGTGTCCATGTCTGTCCCTAGGAACGTCATTGTTCCACTTGAAGAAACCAATGATTTTCATTGGTTAATGGTAAGACCTAGTTTGTGGAACAGATCTCTGCAGTCTCTTGTAGTTGTAGCAGCTATACGAGCTGAGGGAGCTTTCAGGAGCCAATCTTCCAAATATGGAAATACTTGGGGACCCTGGTTCCGCAAGGCGGCCAATACTGGGGCCAGAAACTTGGTGAAAATACGTGGAGCAGATTTGAGGCCAAAGGGTAGGACTCACAACTGATAATGGGCACCAGCCACTGTGAATCTGAGAACATTTCTGTGTTTGGGGTGTATAGAAACATTGAAATAAGCATCCTCCAAATCCAGCGAGATCATGTAGTCTCTGCTGTTGAAACGCTGAAGGATGTCTGAGAGTGTAACCATCCTGAAGGTTTGATTTTTGAGGAATTTGTTTAGCCGTCTGAGGTCCAAAATAGGTCTCCACTTCCCTAATTTCTTGTGTATTGGAACTCCCTCTATTGCCCTTTTTTAAAGCATAATCTTCGCTTCCTGTTTGAGTAAGTGAAGACGAAGGGGGTGCGATCCCCCGGGTGGAGTATTTGGTGGGCGCTGGATAAATTCTAGAGTGTGGCCATAAGATATCAAGTCCAAGACCCATCTAGCCGTTTTAATGTTATGCCATTGTTGGCTATGATTGTAAATGTCTGCACTGGCTGCAGGGGAGAAAAAATAGTAGCTGGTACCCTGATGTGGTCACTGCTTGCCACCCAAGTTGTGAGAAACCGGCTGTTGTTGGCTGTCGATAAGTTTGCTGCTGGTAACCCGGACGATATTGTGGTTGAAAGGACTGATAGTGTTGGGTGCGTTGGAAAGTACCTCTATAGCCTGAAAATCCACGTCCTCGTGCTCCCTGAAAGGGCACTTTACAATACTACAGGGGCCCTAATGCTTTGGCTGGGTCTATCGATTTTGATGGCAAGTAGAGATTTGTCTACATGTTTTCCACATGAACTGTCGCCATCGTACGTCATGTTTAGTACCTTGGATTGTACTTCTGGATGAAATGACATTGCTCCAAGACATCCCTGGCATCAAAAACAGCCGCTCCAGCTAGTTGTCGAAAACCTGTCGTGTCTATGTCCATAGCACAGTCTATAATTTTGTCCGCTGTGCTGTCTGCTTCAGCCAGTTTATTTTCTACAGGTAAAAACTCTAACATGGCCCGATATCTGACCACATTTTCTGATCATAGTGGCCAAGAATGGCTAGTAAATTAGCAGCCCTGACAGAGATTGCAGCCATGGATGAGAATGTCTTCCCAATGGAATCCAAGCAGCGTTCTTCCTTGTCCATTGGAGCTGAATGGGAGAGGAAGGATTTTTTGATCTCCTCTGTCCCGCTAGGGAAATCACTAAATCCGGTTTAGGATGGCCTGTAAAGTATGCGGGGGAATCTCAGGTGCCCTTTATTTGTCTAATCTTGGTAGTACAGGTACTACAGCGGCCAGTGATTTCATTACTTTAAGGCCTTGCTGCCAGATATGGTCTTTAATGGGTATAGATCTTAAAGACTTTCTTGATTGCTCTTTAAAGTCATAAAGGAAGCAATCTGATTGCTTGACTATTGCGGGCAGATGAAATCAGGATGTTGCCCTGTCCATCAGATTATGAAAGCCTCCGATGTCCTCTGGAGGCAAGTCAGAAGGACGACAAGGAGGAGGGGGTGGTGTGGGTATGATGTAGTTAATCCATTCATCAGTGGGTGGAGAAGGATCGTGAATTTCGCCCTCTTCAGCCACTTCTTCTGAAGAGAACGGCCTTCTCTAGGAGGAACATGGATGATGGGGCGCTGCATCATCCTAGGAGTAGAAGGAGGAGGTGGCACTGATGTAAGCGGCATCATAGGTGGTGGAGGCGGCGGTACAGTAGTCTGTTCCTCTTCAGGTGGTAATCTTTTTCTATGGTCCGGGAGAATGGCCTGCAAATCCTGTATCATGTCTTGGGGTTCAACATAATACCTAAAATGCTGATCTTGTTTAGGAGGAACTGGATAGTAGTGCTCATAATACTGTTCCTAATGAGACTTATGTGTGAAATTTTGAAGAACTGAGCAGAGCTCAGGGAGACTCCCTTCCCGCACAACAGACAGTGAAAATCTGGGGGGATTCAGCTTCTCTTGCAAAGGTTCTAGAGGGTGCTGATCATGGATTGGTTGTACTTAAAATGTGATCCTTTTTAGAAAAGGAGCTAGATAGGCTATTACATGCATGGTTGCCACCATGGTAGCATGTGGACGTTTATTAATTACTGCTTTATTTAGATTACTGTGGGACTCTCACTTTGACGACAGGGAATGATTTAAACATGTGAATCAATGAAAGATACTCCAATACTGGATAACCGCCAGCTAGAAAGTTTGCAAAACTAATGTTATTTGCAGACACAAATATTCTGTAGGAAGGATAACCCGGATATTATATATGATTCAAATCTCCCAATATTTAAACTAAATACAAAGGATTTACTGTGCAAATTCTAACAAAATCTTCATTAAAACGTTTCAATTTAGCTTCCTAGTTTGTAGGTAGAGAACAGCTACTTCATCTGGAGCACTCAACAACACCGGCACACTAAAACTGCTCACGTCAAAGGTCTGATTTTCTAGCAGAGTGTTAAGAATAGAATTGTCATAGTACCATCCGTGCTGAGCTGGAAAGTGACAAAGTCTGATTTGATTTTATAAAGTGCGACAATTACCCATAGGCATAAAGGCACCATAGTCACAGCAGTATGCTACAAACCAGCAGCAATTTCAACATTTACATGTTAGTAGGGGGCTGCCTTATTAGCACACAACCAGATATTAGGTGACCTTCTAACATGCAAGTGTCCAATAATCGCAGTCAAAAACTGGAGGAGGGAATTCCAGAATCTGGGTGCTGCAATCAAAAAGGCTCTGCTCCCCATCACCCCCAATCTCTTCTTCCGGACTCTAGGCAGAATGGCCAGAATACGATGGGCTAAACTGAGATTTCTGCCTATAATGTACCAATGGGACATCTCCCTGATCCCAGCTGGCCTTCCTCGATGGAGCCTTATGTACAAACAGAAACCCTTAAACCTGAACCGTCTACTGATGGGGAGCCACTGCAGCTCATACAGCCCGCAGCTGCAGATTAGCGCTTTGGAATGTCAAGAATAGCCCTAGGAAGAGCGTTCTGTGATACCTGCAGTTTTGTCTGGGTATTAATATTTGAGTCCAAATATAGGGCATTACAATAGTCCATTTTGAATATGCCCAAAGCCAGAGACACCTGTTTCTATGCCGAAAAATCGATACAAGGGAAGATTTTCAGTGACTTCCTTATGAGTCAGAAACAGGTCCCGACCATACAATCTATCTATCTATCTAACTCCAGAGCCCTAAAGCCAGAGAAAAGAAATGTATAAAACTTACGGTTTTCAATTTCAGAAGATAAAAACTGGTAAAAACCCAACCAGAAAGAAAAAGACACCTTTTGGTTGAAACCACTGTTGCGTTCTATCTGCATCAAGTCACTATCCTATTTTCCATGATGCATCCATTCCCTTCCCATCACAGGTTGCCTAAAACTGTTAAGAAGGCAGCACTAGTGAGATTGCCTCCTCCTTAAACTGTATGCACTGGGAGTTGACACTAGGGGAAAAGCACAACCTGTCACACCATCAGGCAAATAAAAGGAAAGTTCCTCATTTGTCCCTGCCTTGAGGTTCGACTGGGTAGGCTGAGATCTGGGAAGAAGCCCCCTTACTCTTTCACCTTCCTCCTCAACAAACTAACTCTACAAATGATCTGCTACCTGGGGTATTGGTATTCAACTATTGGAAGGCCTACAGCCCCTTCACTGCACCACAATAATCTAAAGGATTGCTACGTTTTGGACCCTGGGCAGCAAAGAGACCAGGGACTCTCGGGCCTGGTTAACTTTGGTCTCACCTGCCCCTGTTACAACACTGTTGGCCAAAAGGCAGTAGGTGCTTTGGGGCGTCAACTTTCATGGATTCTTTCAGTGTTCTTACACTCACCAGCCTACCTCATAAGGCAAAAAGTGGAGTCGTCTCAAGAATTTGGTGCTTACTTAGGACATGGCGGTCTTGAGCTGACTGTGTTTCTAATCCACCTCCTGGCTGCACTTAGATCGCTGAATTTGAGGACCAACAAGAAGAATTAACATATGGCATGGGGATCAGCACTGATTATCTTCAATGACCACCACCTGTGCTTCTTCAACCGCCAGCCTAACTGGCACCTTGAGGTCCCTGAAAGTCAGATTGTTGGTCATGGGGTAGATACAACACTTCCTAGAGGTATTTCACCTCTGCTACATTTTATCGGCTAAGCTTGGGACCTTGGAAAGGGGACTAGCATTCATGTAGATTAGGTGCATGGTTATCTTCTGTAACACCTCTGCCCCTCCCTCCAAAAAAGAAACCAATTCCAATAATATTTCCCCCGTCGCTAGAGGTAGAAATGCTGTGCCACTATAATTTCTGTTGGTACAATGTGATAGTGATTGTTGCTCACCTCAGAATATTTCAAGGCATTTAGAAATACACTGTGGAATCTAAAAATGAAACAGGCAAGTGCGTAGGGCACACCAATCGGGGCAGATCTTGTGGCACATGGTATAATAGTAGTTACCAAAGCACTCCAAATGAACCTCGTATCTCTGAAAGCGATGCTGATAATTGTAGCTACAAGTGCACTAATGCTGTAGGTGAAGGTTCGTTTTTCTTCCAATAAGCAACAAGAAACATTTTGGCGGTTTCACAGTATGATCTGATCAGCTTTTGTTTGTTACTTCAAAGCAGGGGGCTCAGACCAAGAGCAATCGGAGAAGTCCACCTGCAAATGGTAGGCCAGTATCGATTTAATTGCGGCTAGCACTTTGGTCCAATATATCCTAATTACTGGGTACTCCCACCAAATAGGTTTGAGGTTTCCCCTTAGTCCACAGCCTCTCCCGCAAAATTGTTTTGAGTGCGGGTAATATTAATACAATATGGTTGGGTACATGTCCCAATTAACCCCTTCGATGCTTGTGACAGAACGATTCCGTCATGCCTCACGGTTGAGCTGTGCGGATGATGGAATGGTTCCGTCACGACCACACCCGTGAATGGAATGTTCAGCACCGGGGGAGAATCGGCACTGCACGCAAGGTGTTAAACATGACCTTAAAGTGTCTTAGTACAAGTAATACCAAGTAAATATTCATTTGCATAAATCCTGTAAAAGGGTGTCCCATTGAAAATCACGTATGTCCCTCCATACAAAGTGTGCCCATCGTAATTTATATTGCTGAGGCTTCAGCATTGTAGCTTGTGACAGACTGCTGTACAGTTTGGTGTTTAGGCTCTGGAATCCCCTGCAGTTTGGATGCATTTCTTCAAAGAGGATAAATTGCTTGAGGCTGGCTAAAGATCGTCGGCCGTACTACGATGGCTTAGCACAACTTTGTACAACGTTGTCTGAGGAATTTTCCATGTACATCCTGACATTGTCATGTCCTTGGAAAAGTACTGAGTGGTTGTTAGAATAATTACACTTTGCTAATCATGTGTGCTTCTCTGAGATGCAAAGCCACACTAGACTTTTCCATTCAATTTGCAATTAGTATGGCTTGTGATCACTTATCTTGAAAATGTAGTGTAGCTAGCTATTCTTTTTGCGTGTATAACTGGAAGGAAATGTCCAATGGATTAGGGGGAGGGGGGTGACATCTGTAGGCAGACTTGTTTGAAGTATAGTATAAATATGAAAGGAGATTTCTTTTTGGGTGTTCATTACCTTCACGGAACAGGTTTTCCTTGTTGGTCCTGCATCCGCTTAAGCTTGAATAAACTGATCTGTTTGACCTCCGACTCCCTGTACTCCTTTGAATTTAAAGTGGACTAGGGGTACATTTCTCACAGGAAGATAAACCACCAGAGACCTCAATCTTGGCTCTTTTATTGTTGCATGAAAACTGCTAGGTTTACAAGGAACTCTACATTGATTTAGGTGTTTGAGAGTGAGAAGTGAGTAATTGTGCTGGCCAGTCCTGCTGGTTTTGTTAATGGGGGCTGGTTTTGCAGCCACTAGTAACAAAGCCAGCCTCCCACCCCTCCAGCCTCCGCCCGATGCCCATTACGCCAGACTGGCCTTGGTGCCTGCGCCTGTTTGTTGTCACAGTACGACCCTGGATGGGATCTACAAGGGGCTCTTGTGCTCAGGGGTCACAGAACTGGACACCAGGGTTCAATTCCTGCCTTGGCTGGTCTCGGCGGATCTTGGGCTCATAATTCCTCGGACCTGATTTCTCGTCTCGGTACCTACTCTAAGCATGGGTCCCACGCTGCAACTCTGGGCAATAGCTTGCTTAGTCTCCACAACAGCCCCCTACAGCGCTAGGGATGCCTGGTTGCACCCTGGGGATGCCCAGGAGTGGACATTTCACGGGGAAAAACCAGGAAGGGTTCCCTAGCGGTATGAGTACAGCGCCAGGACACTCAGGAGTATCAGTGCGCTTTACAAGTACGGCTACATCTACATCTACATCTACACCTAGGGCTGCTTTTATGTAACATACTTAAATAAGGTAAACAGTAGTTTTAAAAAGACCACATCCCTGAACACAGACAGAGCAGCAGTACATATTTTATAAAACAAAATAAGGAAAACAGCTGATAAGACATTAAACAATTTATACAATTATTATTTTTTTTTAAAGCCTGTTTTGTCACAGTGCGTGCCTCAGCGGGCCATAGCGCAGCCATTGCGTTACTGGCATCTGAAATTCCTTCCTCAAATAGGCGAAGTGAGCAACTCATTTGCATCCCAGATGTCAGCCAGCATGGAAAGGCCAATATTGTCCCAGCCACTAAAGCTCCGTATGCCACCACAGGCCTTATCCCAAAGTCTCTCTCTATGTAATCTATTTAATATATCTACTAAAATCACTATCGCCAGCAATGCAAGTGGGCTCAGCCTGCCTCCGTACAGTGTATGGAGGTAGATCTGCGTGTCCATTCTCTGTCTGTCCAGACTGAACAGTGGATCGTCCCATGCCACGTACGCCCATTTGTTTACAATGCTGGCATGAGATGCCTTGTAGTACTTCCTAATATTTGGTAGCGCTATGCTTCCATCTTTTTTAGAGCGCTGCAGGACCTCATTGCAATGCAGGGTTGCCTGCCTCTGTGAACCAACTGTCGCACAAAGCTGTTTTCAGATTGTCCAAGGCTTAGGATATGTCGGTGTGGATTTCATCTCTAAGATCTAACTTACAGGCAGAAAGACGAGCATAGATTTGGTTGGAGACATATTTGCATGTGTCTTGCTCTCTATGGAGTGTAAAGGAATAAAAAGAAGGTTACTCACTACAGCAGGAGTTTATTAGGAGGTATGGATGTCTCGCACCCAATACCAGCATGGATAGACAGGGTCATTTTGTTTTAGAAGAAGAGAAAGGAGGGAGGCCCCAGCCATGGTTTAAGTTTCACCTTTGATTCTGCAGAGCTAGAAAACCAGTGGCCTCCGCAGAACTAGAAAACCAGTGGTGAAAGTGAGGACTCATACAGTTGGACCCCGAAAAGCCTCTTGGCTAATTTGAGGGAGCAGTTCAAGTATGCCACAATTAATGACCTTGTGGTTGGCAGCTATCTATAGCCGTAAAGGCTGGCGGTCCCTGGTACCAGCATCTTCACCAGCTGTGGAACGGCATAACAAGGCCATCGGGTCTAGATCGGTCTCGTCGCTCACTGGTCTGGACCCCACTCCCCACCATGCAGCTAAGCTTACTGTCCACCAATTCAGTTTGGCATCCTCTTCACAGAGAGGGGGCACCAGTCTCTAGTCGGTGCCCACTGTGGACCAGAAGAGCCAGTGCTGCTTCTATCCTGTGGCTGCCTCTTTCCGCCACAGCAAATCTTTGCACTGTTCGTGTAGTTCATGGGCGTAGAGGGTATGTGGGGCTTGGCCCACAGAACCCCTAGAGGTCCAGGCCCTACCAATAGACACCACACCCTTCCTCTGTTGGAGCTCCCGGACTCACCTCTTTATGCAGCAATGCCAGTTTTACACCACAGACCAGGTGGCTCATGGAGGACCACCCGCATGACTCAGCACTGCTGATCACCGCCTTGCCTGTTTCTCCACCAACAGCTTTGAATGCCAGGGTAAACGGACGGACTTATTGAAGGGTACATCTCACGGGATGGGTTCACAGCATGGGTTCAGTCTTTTCTGATAAATGTTGATAAACTTTAGGCCCAGGCAGAGATCTAGCAAGAGGATCTATGCGACCATCTTGCTACGTCATGTCCTTCCCCAATCCTGGCTTTTTAGCCAACAGTATGTTGCATCGTAGAAGACAACTAAAAAGCTCACAGTGGTTTTAGGGTGGGTATGGCTTTTCAAAATTGTAGGAAAGAGCCAATTTTTGCATGATTACCCCCCAACGTTTTGCCAGATGCCTGATGCCAATGTGACAGTGTGCCCGGATCCTGCCAACTAGGCACCAGCACCTGTATTTTTTCCCAAAACTGTATTTGTGTGCACACAATGAGCATACCTCTGGGCTACCTGTAAGGCCCCTGTAGAAGGGGCCCCTGGTGCCTTGTGTACCACAGGCATGAAAAATAAAACTTCCCCAGAAGGAGCCACCAAATGCTATGGGGGTAAGACTTTCCAGGAACTCATCAAGACCACTAGTAAATTGGAGGTCTGGGTAGAGTGCATAATCTCGGATAAGGATGTAGTAAGCCTCCGAAAAGTTTTCCTCCATGCAGTAATAATCATGGACAGACATATAAAAAAAAAGTCAGAATCTAAGCAGAAGAGTTCTTCCATTTGAGTGCAGATCAGAGAAAGAGAAGAATACAACAACAGTGAAGGGTGTCAGTGTAGGACTGTTTCCTCAAAGAAAAAATTATTCTCCTCCTGTAGTGTTTCTGATGTTGTGTACAGGAAGGCCCTTAACAGAACCATTGCCTTAGAAGTTACTAGCCTGAGGGAGGGGAGACAGTCAGTGTAGTGGTGTCCTCACAGGTTCTAGCCAAGAACACCTTTTTTCCAGCTCTCTGATGGCTATCTGGGGCATGGAGATGGCTATCTGGGGCATGGAGGTGAAGGAGCTATAACAGAGGGGGTTACGTAAACCCTGTGGAGGAACTTAAAAGTGTAGAGGTTTGCGTCTGCAATTAAGAGATGAGCTTTGTTTGGGAACAGCATTAAGACCATTCCTTATCGGTCAAAGGACGACCCAGATCAGCACCCCAGGCCTCTCTTACTCGTTTAGTGGAGTAAGTCTTCAGGGATATACATGTGTGGTATAGTCTAGAGCAGGGGTCTCCAAACCGGTCCTGGAGGGCCGGATCCATGCCAGATTTTTAAAATAACTACATGTATCTCAATGGGGATATCCCAAAAATCTGGAATGGATCCGGCCCTCCAGGACCGGTTTGGAGACCCCTGGTCTAGAGACAAGCCTGTCCCCATCTGTGTCACATATGAGTAGTGTCAGTGGAAAGAAATCCGGCAGAGTGAAGGGGATACGTGAATGCAACATGTTGCGGAGACACAGTAGGATAAAATGATCCATGTATGGGGCATCATGGAAGTGAGTGTCGTCGGTGTGTGTACGAATATGGCCGTCAGGGAACACATCTCCAATGGTATACAGACTGTGTTGCAGTAGTGTGCGTTAGACAACGTTCTCTTTCCTGAGGGTAGGCAAGGGATGTCTGCCAATGGGAGGGCTGGAGAATACAGTAGGCCACCCCCCGAAAGTCGCCAAAGTTTTCTCCATGCTCAGCAGGTGGTGGATATGGTGTGGATATTTGCAACATCTAGGAATGCCTTTTGGCAGGACATATGGGAATGGTTTGTCACCGAGGTGATCTCTCTCAGGACGTAGATATGGGACTCGGGTATCCTGGTGGTACCAATGGTAAGAACAATGGCACTGAGCCACAAGATAGTACAGTTGGAGATCCGGGAATCCAAGGTCACCACGGTCGTAGGGTAATGTTAAAGTGTCCCATCAGATGTCGGGTTTGCGGCCAGCCCAAATAAGAGGGGTAGCGAGCAAACCGCAATATGTTGTCTGTATAAACAGACAATAAAAGTGGATCCTGTGTGAACTGAACACCACAATGCATAAGTCGCTCCTTTAGATAGTGGACCAAGGAGTCCATCGCTATGATAAAGAGTAGAGGAGAAAGGGAGCAGCCCTGCCGGGTGCCCCTAGGGACTGGAAAAGCATCTGTAAGAGAACCATTTACCCTACGGCATGTCACAGGATTGAGGAATAAGAATATGATTAAGGCAATGAAGCACTTAGGTAAACCTAGTTTATGTAGTGTTACCCTGAGGAGAGGCCACTTCAGGGAGTCAAGAGCCTTCTCAGAATCCAACAAAGTTACAACTGCAGGAGTGGTAGGGGACACTAAGTTCAGGACCACAAACATCATCCGCAGATTAAGAGAGGTAGTCCTATGCTGGACAAAGCCAGACTGGACTGGAGAAATAATCTGATACATCAACAGGGACCGTCTGGTGGCAGTGACCTTGGCCAGAATTTATTTATCAAAATTTAGGAGGGAAAGCAGGCGACAGGTGGAGCATAGACTTGGGTCCTTGCCCGACTGTCTCTGGAAGCCAATGTGGCAGGGAACCTGTGTCTAGTGATTCTATTTACAAGGCAAGAAGACGTGGGGCCAGCAGTTGTTCATGTGCCTTATAGAACGCTCTTCTGAGCCCGTCGAGGCTGTTGCCTTGAACCCGTCTAAAGAATTTATCGCCTGTAATATTTCTTTGCGCGAAATCGGCTCTGCCAAGGAGCTACGCTGTTCCACACCATCACGACTTCAGCAAGATAGTCTGCGATCGTGGATTCAAGGCCCGAGAGGTGTACAATTGTTATTAATATTCTTGAAACTCTGCTAGTATGCCCTCATTATCAGTTATGTTGACGCCAGCACCAGTAAGGAATTTAGTAAAGTAGCCACTAAGAGGGTTAAAACGCAGGAGGCATGCTAGAGTGCGCCTCAGTCTCTCACCCTCACCGTAACGCCTGGCAGTGGAATGCCTTCCCATGTACACTATTTCCCTATCCACCAGGTCGTGGAACTCAGTCATCAAAACAGAGTGTTTATGGAGTGGAGGGGAGTCACCCGGTAACAAAGAAGCCCGATCAATAACCAGCAATGTCGACTTGATCCTCCATAGTTGTGTGCGAATGTCTCAGAATGCCCACTTGCTTGGACATACAGAAGCCACAGGTATAGGCCTTGAAAGACTCCCAGAAGGTTGCCCGAGTGTCCACTGTCTAGTCATTCAAAGCAAAATATTCAACTATGGCATTACACAGCTCCGTGCCGAATATCTGATCATGTTAAACGTCACTGGGAAATCTCCATGTCTATTCTCACTCCCATACGGTATATGTGGTTCCAGTGCAACAGGACAATGACTGGACAGGGTGCACAGCAGGTGTCACACCTCAGTTGTCCAGTGCAAGGCATTGGCCGAAAGCAGTCAATATTCAATCTGAGACCACACATTGTGTGGAGCAGAGTAAAAAGTGGCGAACATTCTATCCTGAGGCTTCAGGATAGAATGTACGCCAGACATCGCTAAGCGCCTATGTGTCCACAATGGAGAGAATAGCCTCCCAAGTGTGGGGCTTAGTACTGGGTTGTATGCTAGTGAAGTCTACAGCAGAGTCCAGAATGGTTTTGAACTCACCACCCAGGATAACTAGTCCAGCCTCTTCACTGGCCAGGGTAGCGGAGATAGTATAAAGGAACTAAGGTGAGTCATGTTAGGGACGTACATATTAAGAAGAGCAAAACATTTGCCCGCCAGAACACCAGTCACCATGAGGTATCAACCCTCCGGGTCCTCATGGCTGGAGAGGGGAGGAAAGGACATGCTTTTGTGTATATGAATAAAGACCCCTGGAATAGAAACTATAGTTAGAAAAGTATCTATGTATGACCCAGGAAGAAGCAAAGGTATGTGAGGTCCAAGGTGGGAGATGCGTCTCCTGAAGGAACGCTACATTTGCCTCGTGCCTCAAGAGGTAGGAGAGGACACACTTACTCTTACAGGGATCATTAGTGCAGCGGATATTCCATGTAAAGAGGTATATGTCAGACACCTCTTTCTTATTATCAGGAATAGACATTAAGGACAGGTTTGTAGTGTGGAATGTACCATGTCTGCAAACATTAGTGTGCACATGCAATACATGCAATACATAGCAGAATACCAAGGGAAAACCACAATAAATCCAAAACTTGACTCCCCACCCACACAGAATGGTACATCATCCAGCGAATCCCCAACAAGAAAAACGAAAAGCTAAATAACCCCAAAGAATAAAGTGGTGTACACCATGGGGGGAGGCAACGCCTTAGATGGGGTGGGCCACACTGTCAGAGTTCCTGTAAAAAAGATATGGGTCACCATGGACAACAATATGTATGTAATGATTCATTGGCATCAGAGACGTAACTAGCATAGCAGTGGCAAGGACCCCCATCTGGCTAAAACTATAAAAGAGATGGGCAGCACTGAAATGGTCAGTCCCAAATAAAGAGAAGGAGAGGGGCAGTAGTCAAGGAGGATATACCTCAGTAGGAGAGGAAGAGCCAAGGTGATCTGGAGTAATATGCCGAGATGTGGTATGGTGCTTACGAAAGTCTATCAATCCGCCGATGTATCAAAGAAATTAGCTTTGCCATTGACCTCAACCCGCATCCTCGCATAATAAAGCATTGCCTTTTTAAGGCCTCTTTTGAGGAATATGTTCTTAGAATCCGTAAACGGATACCTCACCTCTTAGACAGTGATAGTAAAGTCTGGGAAGAACGAAATAGAGGATCCTTGATATTGTAGTGAGCCGCGCTCACAGGACAAGTGAAAAACAGTGTCCCTATCTCAGTAGTTGAGGAGGTGCGCAAGAAGGTGTCTTGGAGGAGCGGCCACCGGGGGTTGCGGGCCAAGGGTGCTAAGCGCACATTTCACCGCAAAGGTAGATATAAAATTATTGAGTCGCAAACTTCAGACAGCAGCTGTTTTGCATAGGAATCCTGTCACCCCATGTTGTTTGTCTCAGCAATTTCTAATATACAAATATTGTTCATCCTGGACCGCGCCTCCAAATCTTTTTGAAGGCCACTGTTTTCAGAAGACGTTCGAGCTTCTTCAGGTGTCTCTGCCATCCTGGAGGCTTGAAACACGCCCTCAGTTCCATCAAGCCTTGTAGTCTGCCGATCTAGGCGCTCGCCCATGGGAATAATGCGGCTGGTAAGGGCATCAAACCTGGCATCTATAGAGTGAAACCCAGCCATCAGCTCCGCCATAATGGCCGTAGTCCCCCCTGCTGTATCGGTGTTCGTCTCTCTATCCACCAGTTAATCCGTGTCGGAGTGGGTGCCTTGGCAGCGGGGAGTTTTGGATTGCTCAAAGAGCAATTTGTATTGTTTAGGGTCAGCTCGGCCCATACTTGAAAGTAAGGGCAGCAGGAAAGGAAGAGGAAAGTAAGGGAAGTTGGCCAAAATGTATATGCTCCCCAGCAAGCCAACCCAGAATTTTATGCTTGAATGAGGGCTGAAGGGAAGGATCTGCTACTTATCAGGCCACTTTAGTATGATGGTCACCCATAGATGAGGAATGGCATAAAGAGCCAAGGTGAAGTCATCCATGTAGGGGGCCCAGGGGGACGAGGCCAGACAGCAACATTTAGGGCACCATTCACAGCTGTTGACTTTGTGCACTGGGCAACAAATTAGATCCAAAGGAAACGTAGCAGGCAGGGGGCACAATAGAACCAGGATAGGGGAGGTGGGTTGACAGCAATCCCCAAGGTAGAGAAGGCGACCAGAGCAAAGCGGCCCCGGAAGGGCATAACAAAGCAGGAAGGCGAAGGATTGAGAGGCCGGCACGCCGGTAGCCCTTTACAAATGGACCAGTCACAACAGGCGTGACACTCGCCCAGTGGGTACCATAGGCGTCAGGCCGAAGAATCAGCCCACGTGGCAAACACCCAGCCGCTGTGATGGCGCTGATGCAGTGTCCCAACAAGCTAGTCCCAGGTCAGAGGCAGCCAGCAAAACCGACGAGGACCCCCTTGGTTTGGATGATCATGGATGAGGCCCCGGCAGGACTCTGTAGTCCCAGCCTTAGGCTCGCCTGCGGCCCCTGTTGCCGCGGGGCCTCCGAGGAGATGCTGGTCAGTGCGGGTCGCAGTTGTCAGGCATGTGGGACTCGCCGACCAATAGTCCCCGCAGCTCTCGATGCTCCACCGCCTACAGGGGCATAAACCAATGTGGTTGATGCACAGAGATGCCCTAAGAAGGCGAGCCTTGTATATTTTGGGTCTACAACCTCTAGAGCTGCACTATCAGGTGGCGATCTTGGTCTCTGCCTCAGCCATGCCCCCTACTACATCGGTTTTAAACAACCATAGAATCAATTAAAATCACAATTGTTGCAAGTCAGTTCTGAACCCTGAATACCAAGAGTAAGGATCCTGGTCTCCATCAGCATGCAAATCTTTGGAGCAATATATGTATTAATGGAGACCCTTGAGGAGATGGGGCCTAACCTAGATGGTAGGATTACGACTGCTTTTAGAAGTAAAGTCTTTGTGCCTATATATACCCAGCCTAATTCCTTTTCTCACAGTGCTTTGAATAGGTATTTAAAAACACAGACAAGTACCAGACAACCACAGTGCTTCTCAAAATGCACAATGGAGAGAAAAACATAAGCAAATCTCTTACGTTTGATGCTGTCTGCACCGAATTTTGAAGAAGGTCGTTCTCATTTGAGTAAGAACTATAAGGAAAATAACTTGTGGGGTTAGCAGGGATAGATGGACTTCTCTGAATCAAACACTGAATGTGGGTTTTGAAAGTGGCACTACATAATGACGGAAACCTATAACACTCATGATGCATACTTTAATTGAGGCATAGAAAACTCAGTATGTTGAGTTTACTCAGTTTGTACTTTACTTGTGTAGTTATTGAGTTGCATGGGCCTGATTTGAAGCCATAAGCAGTAGGGAAACCAGAGTACTCGTACCAGAGTTACCCATTTAAGTTGGCAGACACTTAAGTCCCAATGTTATCAGAAGGTATAGTGTCCGGTGTGAGCTGTTGAGCACTGTTGAGATAGTAAATACTACTAACTATGCACAACAAAGCACCACATGTAGGTGTTAAGTACAGTCTGAGGCTTAACTGGGTGACAGACAAAACATGAACTGAGGACAGCTACCATCAATCTTAAAGCACAAAACAGCATACTTGGTCGCACCGATCTCATCTGGAGAAAAGGAAGAACTTCTGAGACCTTCAACAACCGCTGTTCTTTCATCAATATCAGCACAGATACTGCTGCACATTATATTTACATTGATTGTATAACAAAATGTAGTAGGTAAAGGAGGCAATATCATCTAGGATCCAAACACCATGAGGTCAGGACTCTTACCTTAAACGAGCATTCAGTTTCATCAATATTTCTTGCGTGAGAAGGAACACAGAATTACCAAGAAAGGTGGTTTGTATCCACATGCTACACACCACCTCTGCTGCCAAGTTAGTGTGATTTCGACCCAGCAGCTCATATACAGTAACCTCCCATTTAAATCTTGCTTGTTTAATAAATGATACCATTCACCCGCCAGCCTCCGCCTGGATTAACATTTATTAACAGAAATCAAAATCACCAAAGAATGTTGTTGTGGTAGTTGTAAGTATTTCTACTAGAGAATGTTTACCTTGGTGACTTCTTCAGCAAAGCTGTTTTCTACAATGTTGGACATGACAGGTCCCGGGCATAGGTTGGTGATCATTATATCTGGATAATCGTAAAGTTCAAGCCTTAGACTATTAAAAAATCCCTGTGGGAAAAAAACATTTTTGAGTTTATGGATAAAGCACTTCACCAGTAATCCAAGAATGATTCTATCAGCATATATACGATGATGGATGTATGTTTACAAACTAATTTTACGGCCTGTTTCAAACAAGCACTTGTCCATTATCTTATTTCATTCTCTCGTGAGTTAATGCTTCAATGCTTCTCTCCCAATGTAGAGGAAGTTGTCACTTTAAACCAAAAAGGTTGTTCATATGCAGTGACTACGTTTTTAAAATACCACAGTATGGTGAATCCAAGTGCGGGATACAAAGTAAGATTTTGAACAAGAAATTGCATTTGCCTTCAGTAGGTTCAATTGTTGCTCCTGTTCAATTTGAGGAAGCATTGTTTATGTTTATGTGTTATTCTTCACAACATACATATAAATGTGGAGCAATTCATTCATTTACAATCCATATAATATAAGAATGGCTAATCTGTGCTACTGTGTTAGTACAGTATTTGTGAATGTTTAAAAATGCAATAGAAACATTGCATTCGTGACATGATCTCTACAATATATGTTGAGAATCACTAATTCAAGCTAAAAATCCTTGAGAAGAATTTAGGTGAACTTATCTTTATCCATATATTGCTGAGAAAATGTGACCCTTCCCTGTTTTATCTCATAGTACAAAGATATGTACAAATGAGAAAGTACTAGGTTGAGCTGTAAAGTACGCAGCTGAAATCAATATAGGTAACTCCAGAGCCTCAGGTGAAAGCATATGCATGTTAGGCCAAGCTACCTGCTTCAGAACATGTGGTACCACTGCAGGGTTAAAGGGTGTAAAGTAACAGTAAACTACTCAGCAAGACTACCAAGATAACACTAATTGGTATCAGGCATAGCAGGAAGGTCGGGTGAGTGCTTGATCATAACATATTAAGAGACCAAGCCCATCAAAAGAAAAAAGGTACCAGAAAAATGTTTACTGGTTAATGGTTTATAAACCCAGGGACTGCAAGTGCATTGAGTTCAATGCAAGGTTTACCTAAAAGAAACAAATGAACCAGAAGTTCTGAACAGAAAATCCTTGCACCAATGAACTGTAGAGTAATGCAGCGAAACTCAGTAGTTAGGGTGATGCTTCCAACAATTTTAAATGGTTACCTTTGCCGATATTCTTTGAAGACTATTGAATGAAACAATGAAACAAGCCACTGAGAGTGAACAGTATTTTCGATTGAGGCCTTTCTCAGATGACATGCCTGTTCCAAATGGCAGATCGCTTTGACAGCTGGCTTAACTGGACTACGCAGATGCTGGCAGACAGAAAGGGGTCTGAAGAGGAGAAAACAGATAATGGCAAATTAAAGAGGACCTTCCTTGAAAGCCCTTCAAAATGTACGGTTGAAAACCCCAGATATCACCGCTACACAGATCATAGCACTTTTAGGGCACTCTACGAACCTAGGCGATGTAATCTCTATCTTCCCCCGTAGAAGGAGGAGATGGAGTGAAGAACGCATTTAGGGAAATAGACTGCACAATGTGGAAAGGTGTTACAGCCTTCTAGAGAAATACAGCTTGAGTCCTTAACATTAGCTAGTGTGGGAAGAAGGAGATGCAGCTCAACCGTATAGAGGGTACCTGAAGCGCACGCGACAAACTGATACGAGCGCAATAAGAAACGTTCTTCAGCCATGAGAAACCTTAAAGGCTTGAATGGGGCGCACAGCAGTAATGAGCAAGATCTCTGACCTGCTCTGTCCCCCAGAAGTGCCGCTGTTGTACTGCTGCCGTTGACCCCGCTCACCTCTCTGGTAGGTGTTCGAGCCCCTCCTCCACCCGCAGGCTCTTGCCTGCGCCTCATCCCAGGTGGTCCAGTGAGAGAGCCTTGCTCTTCTATTGGTTTCACTGCTGTCTTTATTGTGTTGTGCCCGTCTTGTTTTGTTTGTACCCGTTTTTATGTCTTCTCGTTATTGTGCCTGATATTTCGGTCTTTTCTGTTATTGTGCCTCTGTTAGTTCCTTTCTGTTATTTGTTTGTTTATTTCTTTCATGACTTCTGCCGATCCCTTCCCACTGCTACTGCCCCCGCAGCTCCTCCCCCTGCTGCTTCCCGCTCCCACCTCCCAGTTGCACTTCCCTTCCCGCTTCCCAATTTAATGGCGCTGCGCTGCTGGTGCCCCAAAGGCAAGCCCATTTGCACCCCTCCGCGACCAGCACCAGGGACCCTGGATCTCCAACTACCCACCGTTACGACTCAGCTGCTCTCCTCGCACACAACCCCGGAAGGAACAACTGCCAGCTGCCCATGCCAAACACCACCCATGGCCAGTTCTCCTGCTGCCACTGCCACCGAACCTTCACCACCCTCTGGACCCCCATTGCTGCCTCCCCCATGCAGGACGCCAACTCCACAGAAGCCCTGAAGGTCATCCGCCTCAACATGTGCTCCCTGCACAGACATGCCGTAGAGATCTGGGAACTCCTCAACACCCTCTCGCCAGATGTCGCCTTCTTCAGAGAAACCTGGACAAACGCCTCCACCACCCCCGACATCACCACCGCCATCCGCGGATACAAGATCCAGAGGAAGGACAGCCCCAACCACCCAGGAGGAGGACTCGCCATCGCACACAAGAGCTCCCTTCGACTATAAAACCAAAAAAATAACTCGTCCATCACAGAGACCCGTTTGTGGCAATCCTTACAGGATTTGAAACTTTTTGCTGGGGGCAAATACAATTCACTGGCAAAGGTTCTCCAACTCTCTATAGATTTGCTCGCCAAATTTGCACTGCTGGGAATTAAGGTGTAAGCAGGGGTGCACGTATACTCATTGGCTAGGGATTCCTGCAGGTCACAAGAGGCATTGCCAGTCACTGGAAGTCTCCCATGGCCATTTCCAGAGTGGTTGTGGAAACTGGAGAGATAGGCCATGTTAGGGAAACCTATTTAGCAGACTAGTGAATGCCCACAGAAACATGTACAAATCTAGTGACTGTGGCTTGCCCACTTCAGGACCCAAATATGAGCAAAGCCTTTGGAAACTGGATAAGTCGCAGATGCATATTGAACTGCTATGTGTTATTGTGCTGAAGAGTAATGTGCCAATTACAGATTTTGTTTCAGGAATAAATACCAATAAAAAGAGCTATAAAAAATGTGATGAGGATGCATTTCACCATAGATACAAAATATGTCAAACCCGTTGATACATCAGACCCTGTGCTCTTCAAAAGCACTGCAACTTACTAAAACGTTGCAGATGGTTATATAAAGATGACACAAACTGAATCATTGCCTTTGAAAATTGAATAAGAGATTTAGGAACGGAACCATCTAAATATCAGAAGAAACATTTTATCAGCGGAAAATGTAAGCAAGAAGTCAGATACTCTGAAGAAAACAACATCCTAATTGATTAATTGAACCAAAAGATAAATGTAACCATGTGGGCTGAGGAAAGAAAGAATGATGGACTGGAGAGTACTGGGAGCCAGACTACCTTCTTCTATCAATCACAGTACAAGTAGCACTTAAAACATTTGCTGTTGGAAACATGAGATGGGTTGTCCCTACTGTGCTGTAGAGGCTCTCTATGAATTCAAAGAATACATCAAAGTGAGGAATTGTTTTCCACAGACGTTGCTGGTGTGAAAGCAGGTCTATGTACTAAAAAACTTAATGGTGTGCGCAGGAATGAAAAAAGTGTCCAGGAATTTGCTCTGTGATATTCCAAAATAAGTTCTTTATTGGATATAGTACAGCTGTTAACTCGTGCACCGAAAAAGTCCCCCAAAAAATATCTGTAATCAGGTCCAAAAACATCCTGGTATCTCGGACGCCGTGGAGACACCGACCTCGGACGAGGTCGTCAATTATACAGGCCGGATTGTGGCCTTGGGTTAGTGCCTGTTTTGCACCTTGGTAATATTGCCCTGAGAACCTTGAAGAAATACTGATTTCAAGGCTCGCGATTTCGCTTTTTGTCAGACATTTTCGGGACTTCAAAGAAATCCTCGTGTATGCACTACTTATTAGGCTGCAGGCAGACCTGTCCAAACTCACCCCAGATCATAATATTGCTGGAGTCTCTCTACATGTGGCTTGGATTGTGACCTCCCTCTACCGGATATATCTTACCCAGAAATACCATTTCCACATATTTGAGGTTACATCCTTGGACCCCTTAAGATTATTGGATCTGGGACAACATCATTAATTTGTTTTTGGACCTGATTACAGATATCTTTTTGGGGACTTTTTCGGTGCACGAGTTAACAGCTGTACTTACGGCTTATGAGAAACATAACAGTTTTCTCTCCTTCAATTCGGGTAGTACCCTGAGAAGCCCTGATGAAGTTCTCATATGACAACGAAACGCGTTGGCGGAGCTGTACGTTATTTATGAAATATATTCAATAAAGAACTTATTTTGGAATATCACAGAGCAAATTCCAGGACACTTTATTCATTCCGGGGCACACCATTTAAGTTTTTTACCTAGGATCTGGGACACAGTGACACCACAGGACGGTTGGTGTTTGGGCTTGTTGCGCAGGACTATCATATGTTATGAAACAGGTGTAGGAGAAACAGTCCACCGTCTTTTGCTTTCTTGCTGTCAGGTCTATTGCTCTTATCAGCAGATGATGATGGAGCTCAAACCCCTTGTCTACTGGGGCCTAAAAGAAATGTGAACATTTATTTATTTAACCCCTTCCACGCTGATGACGAGCTGGGCTCGTCATGGCGTAGCCTCCTCGCACGCTGATGACGTAAAGTGCGCTTTAAAAAATCTCAGCGTACGAGCGGAATTCCGCCCGCACGCATGCGGTTAAAGAGTTTTATATAGCGCTGTCTAGACCCGAAGGTATCAGAGCGCTTTACATAAGGTTCCATATTGTTGCAAACATACATCAGTTAAAAGTTACCAAACATACCAGTAAAAACTTTTAAGGAGCATAGAAGAAACGGAAGATGGAGTGAGGAAGGGAAAGTAGGTAGGGGAAAATGGGGTAGGGTATAGATACGACGGCGCGACGAAGAGCAGGTCTGCCCAAGGTCCGGCTGGGTAGGTGACGGTTGGGAGGGAATCCGCAGCCCATCTCCTCCTCAGCTATCAGGTAGCTCCACCGGGCATCGGTCAAATAGCTAGGTCTCAACAGAAAAACATAAAAGGGAAAGAAGATGAGAAGAAAGGAGCGTAGAGGGGAAGGGGGTAGGGTGAATGGGAAGGAGAGGATACGACAGAGAGACTAAGAAAAGTCTGCCCAAAGTCCGGCTGGGTAGGTGACGGCCGAGGGGGAATCCAGAGCCCATCTCCTCTTCAGCTAACAGGTAGCTCCACCAGGCCTCGGTCAGATAGCAGCGTCTCCACGGTCGAGGGAAAATTCAGAGAGTACATGTCCTGGAGGGAGAGCAGGATGAAGGTCAGGAGATGGATGTTATTAAGTTCATGTCGATGAGCAGTTTGATTGTCTAGGAGTGGCCAAGCATTGTGGCGAGACCAACTAAGGCGGCCATCTTGAGGTCAGACGGGGGTTATGACCTTGGTGTTAAGTTCAGTCGGTCCCCAAAATGTTCAATGACTCCAAAGCATATAGGGTGTAATCTATGCAGTGATGCGGCGGGAGGACAGGGCCAGTGTCCACATGTCTTCAGACGGGGTGAGTGATGGTGAGAAAAACGCCAATGTGAGAAGTAACCTCCATTGGCAGGTCAGGCGAGGCGTCGCCAGTCATTCTCACATAATCAGGAAGCAAATCTAGATCATCCCTATAGATCAATGTGAGACCCCCTCCAGCGACAACCATCGGTTCAGTGGAAATCAATAGCTTACCTTCTCATGGCCGCTGAGGTGTTCCGGTTGTTAGTCTCCGTCCCGCTCTCCAGCTGCATCGATCCCCCAGTTTTCGGGCGCCATTTTTGGAGTCAGGCAACCCCTGAAGCCGAACGGCCACAGCTTGCTCAGTAAGTCCGAAATAGTGCAGGGGAACATTATTCAAATTATGCAGAGACAAGACTGGAATCTATGCTCAAACTTCGAACATGCATCCTGTGTGTCAACAGGCATATCCTAAAGGAAGAAAGAACATTCAGAAAAGTACGGGAGAAAGCAGTGAGGAAAGTAATATTTTTCCCTAAACGTCCACTGAAGGTAGTACTAAAGATCCAAAGGATGCTGCTCGGGAGAGTTTTTAAAACTGAACACTGCAATACGAAGTCCCTGATGATAGAAAGACCAGAGGAAATATTTTGCCAAGATAATTACTGATGAAGTTGCAAAAGATATGGTGGACTATTTGCATTCCTACAACAGCAAGGACCTGAAAATTGGACTCTGGAGACTCATCCACCTTTGAACAGAAGGAGAAACTGAGGACAAGGTGCTACAAAGACCCAATGCCTTCTCCTGCATTAGTGGAATGCTGGGTAAGACCCATGGTATAGATAATAAGCTCAGATTGTCTGAAAATACATCATTAAAGCAAATTGGATAAGGAGGTTAGGCATTTGGTGCTTCATAACCAGTGCATGCCTAGGAATAACCTGTGTATATTTGTTACTGTGTTCAATGAAGCAGATCGGAGTGGTTTGTGGCCACACTGACACAGCCATTCTGTGTTATGGTAAAGAGCACCTGTAAGTTATCAATGGACATAGGGGGAGTGGCCAACCAATATGACAGCATAGACATCTCTGCTGTAGTTCCCCGGGACTGCAGAGTAATTTAACAATATCCGTCATCAATCCTGGCTATCCACAGCCATTCTGTGTTATGGTAAAGAGCACCTGTAAGTTATCAATGGACATAGGGGGAGTGGCCAACCAATATGACAGCATAGACATCTCTGCTGTAGTTCCCCGGGACTGCAGAGTAATTTAACAATATCCGTCATCAATCCTGGCTATAATATAGAAGCGGATAATACGACTCCCCCATAGACTGTAATGCTGTGCAGGACAGACTGGTTTGGATGGCGTCCTGCGGGATGAAAGGAGATGTTGGCTGGGTTCCCGGAGTTGGCCGAAGGGCGGCGGAGGCTAGGGACCTTCAGGGGCCTGACTGCGATGGAGAGCAAGCTGCGACAAGGTAAACAAGGAGGGTCAGGGGCTGTCCCCTCCTGTGGCAGTGCCTCTGGGGACCGAGACTGTGGTGCTGCTGATCCTGTCTGCGGCCCAAGGTGAGGAGGCGGCCTGAGGCCCGGGAGTGGGGAGAAGGCCAAGCCCACCCAAGAGCTCGATTGAGATATGAGGCAGAGTGCCCCTGACTGTATTCCGATGGCTCAGATCCTACAGAGGCCTGAAGTGGGCGAAGGGGGCTGACCGGTGAGGGAGGGGCAAGTAGAGACCACGTGAGCCTGTGTTGGGAATTGAGGGCATCACGAGCACCGGTGCCCTAGATCCGTCCCTCGGGGAGGATGTACTGCAGCCCACTGAAGTGAGGGGAGGCAGCGGAGACGCCCAGAGGGGGAGGCCCCGTGTGGCCCAGTGACTGCGGTAAGAGCTAGGCGCCTGACGAGAGCCTGCGACCTAGTACAGCGAGGAAGTGGAAACTGGATGTGCATGGCACCCGTGGCCACAGAGTTGGGCAGGCGAGGCCCCTTCAGGTGCTGAGAGACTGATGTACAGTGAAGGCCGGTGAGTGCCTGGGACCTGGAACTCGCCACCTGGAGGAGTGATCGAGACCACACAACATGAAGTGGAGAAAACGGGTGACTGCTGCCTGTGCTCTGGACTGAGGCGGCCCTACGTGGACTCCTGGGAGAGCTGCCTCACATCACTACCGGTGGAGGAGCCTCATTGGTGACCCAGGGTCGACGGATAGGGGTGAGCCCTGTCCCTTGAACATTGGGAAGTGATATGCGGACCCACGAAGGCGGTGCAGGGCCACTGACGACGACCACTGGTGATTGGAGTGGACCGGGGCTCTGAGCGGGTTGCTCTGCTGATGATGCGATGTCCAGAATGGCTCCGCTGCTGTGAAGAGTGGAAGATCGTGGGAGCCTCGGAACGCATGGGTACCAGTGAATACTATGGTTCGGTGCTTGGAGGTTTATAAATACTCTGAGTGTTTAACAGAGGCCCTGTTCCTGGCCTTGCAGAACTGCAGATGACATTTTAGAGGCGCTAACTATCGGTTGCCCTCAGGCCTTTGCAGGAGAGGCCAAGATGAGGATATTCTTCCTTCAGCTTTCATCATGGTGAAAGACAAGGGCGCAAAAGCATAAGCTAATAAAATAAGCAATTATGCTTTACCCATCTCACAGGGGCCAGAACTTCTAGACGAGAATGTGGATAGAGGGGACACTGGAGCATCAACAAAGGAAAAGGAGGCTCCTGGTTGGTAGACGTGCTACAGGAGATCCAGTCCACCCGAGTGGATATGGTTTACAGAATAGTTACGGTGGCCATAGATGTTAATCTGCTCAGAAGTGGCCTGCGGAAAGTGGTCGATAGGGTCACCACCGCGGAGGAGAATGTAGAGACATTGCAAATGGATGTGCAGGCCCTCAGAGATACGGTACTAGCACTGCAAAAAAGAGTGTGTCCCTTAGATGTCAGAGTGGAAGATTTGGCGGGGAGATCTAGGAGGAATAACATCCGGTTTATGGGTTTCCCTGAACGGGTGGAGGGCCCCTCCACTGAGCTCTTCCTCGAAGAGTGGATCCTAAATGAACTAGCCCCCAAGCATTGGTCTATATTCTTTAAGGTCGAGAGAGCACAAAGATCACTGCCTGCCCCTCCGAGGCCCGGAGCACCACCAAGAGCCATCATTGCTAGGTTCTTTAACAACAGGGAATAGGGATGCGATCTGCAGGCCACACTTGTCAAAGGACTGTCTCTGTTCGAGGGCCATCCCCCATCGATATATCCAGATTATAAGCAGGGAGTACGAGCGCAGAGGAAGACCTTCCTCAACGTCAAGAGGAGCCTTCGTGAGCTCACTTTGAAGTACAGTCTGCTGTTCCCTGCAAAGCTAAGAGTAGAAAAAGATGGATGCGCCTGGTTCTTCCAAACAGCTGCTGAGGCAAGCGACTGCCTGGATTCCAGTGGGATGCTGGGGGCATGCCTAGTCCCGTCCACAGGATTGTCTAGCTCATCGGCGCTGGGAGACAAGGCTCACGTATGTCATAGGGGCCCAAGAAGAAAACCACTATCTCGACGAGTAAGTCCCAGCAGGATACGAGTCCGCCCGATAGTACGCTACAGGCCTCAGATCAAACAAGAATCAGAGAGCGCAACCGAAGACACTGGACTGGACTCGGGGGGGACGGAGGAACCTGTTGAATGAGTGAATATAGCAGGACATGAAAGATAAGTACACCTCACACAAGGGTATGATAAGAGAAGCAATGTATAGGTGAGAGTATCACTGATACGTACCGGTTATGGATATAGCATGCATGCAAGTTAAACAAAGATATGCGATTGATAGGTAAAGCTGCCCCGGGGAGGGATACCGCCCACCACAGGGGCCTGTTTCCACAGAGAGAGCTGTAGATCCATACCTTGCGCCCACTTCAGCGACTGGGCCACTAGCACAGCACCCAATAAGTTTGGTAAAGTGTGACTTATTAGAAGACTGTCCCTTGCCTAAGTTGGGATACTATCAGTTAAGCTAAGTTCTATAGGGCCAGATGTAGGTCGCCAATTACCGGTCGGTAACGGACGATTTCGGCCATTACCGACCGGTATTTGGGATTTGGCATGTAGGGGGCATTTTATTTACAGAATCGGTATATTTACAGATTCTGAAAATTTACAGATTCGGTAAAATACCGAATCGGTAAATTTACCGATTCTGTAAATCAAGATGTAGGTGGCACTGTAACCAGTGCCACAGGCCCTTACCGAATCGTTATTTACCATGGAATACTATTCCATGGTAAATAACGAATTCTAGTGTACATGCACATCTGTGCCATGTGGCACACAGGCATGCCCTAAGGGCATATCTGTGTGTCACATGGCACACAAGCCTGAAACAGGGGTGCAACAGGGTGTCAAAGTGACACCCTGTCCCCCTTGTAAATTCGGTAATTTTACAGATTCTGTAATTACAGAATCGGTATTTGCTATTGAATCCTATGGGCTTCAAGGCCCATAGGAATCAATGGCAAATACCGATTCTGTAATTACAGAATCGGTAATTACTGAATCTTACAGATTCGGTAATTGTAAATTAAGAATTACCTACATCTGCCTCCTTCTAATTTACCGATTCATAAATACCGAATCGGTAAAATTCGGTATTTATGAGTCGGTAAATTAGATTTACCTACATCTGGGCCCTAGTTGCGGTGGTGGGTGGAGTTAGGCGAACCAGTAGGCTGATATCCTGCACCGTCCAGGGGGAATGAGACTCACAAGAATGCCCGGTAGGAGGGGGATACAAGTGGTTCTGTTGTTCTGTATCAAGGGGTATGCAAGACTGCGTTAAATTTAAAGTGTCTCGTGCCTGATCTTGGGAAACGATCCAAGAGACGAAGAATGAAGGGGGACGGCATCAGTAGTGCAATGCTTGGGATGCCCAGGAGCAATTGCATGCACATATGGGGTACAGGAGTTGAAAATTATAATATGGAATGTAGGTGGTATGGAAAAAAATCAGAAAAGGAGAAGGGTACTGTAATATTTGAAACGTTATAGAGTGGCAATTGCATGTCTGCAAGAAACGCATGTATGGGTGGGATGCAGTCCCATGCGTCAGGAAGCATTGGAGAGGCCAGATGTATGCCACTTCCTATTCTGGTTTCGCTAGGGAGACACTTATATGGGTGGCTCCCGGGGTGCCTTCCAACACAAACATCATGTGACGACCCAGACGGACTATATGGGACATGGGAGGGACGATAGTTATGCCTCATTAATATTTATGCCCCCAATACGGATAGTGCTGACTTTTTTTACAACGCTGTTGGAGGTAGCTGCACCATTCTTAGGAGCGGAGGTGATCTTGTTGGGAGACTTTAATTGTGTTCTAGATGGAGGGTGTAGGAAGCTGGCTCTCTCTATACAATACCAAAGTGAGTTATAGTGTGCACAGAGTCCAGTGGAGCCCAAAAGGTAGGCAGAGGTAAAGTAGATAGCTCCTCACTCCCTATTTGTGGGAGTGTCGTCGAGCAGTAAGGCTTTATCAGAGGACAGGACAGTGTTATGCATTTGTTTTACACAGTTAGCAAATTAATTCACACACTCAAAGACTGAACTTCAGACCAATTGTTTTTGTATAAAAATAATATTTTAGTTATCTTATTTTCTAGAATCAAGAACCAAGCAAGCCTGTCACAGGTAAGCAATAAATACTTTTCAGTAAATATACAGTTGTAACACAGTTTGGTTGGTATATGTAAATGTACTTTGATTTGATTAGATTACAGTAGTGTTACTGATAATGCAATGCTTTTCAGAATACAGTACATATACTTGGTATAGGTTTTTAGTGAAATGACCAGTAGATTACTTTGCAGATTACTTTTCTTACACAGTACAGTATACCTGGATACTGAACTGGGACATTTCCTGTAAACAGGTGAGTAAAAGCGTTTTTATTATTTAGTACAGTTGTGAAAGGATTTCTTGGATTTTCCAACTCTACACTTAAAAACTTTTCAGAGAAAAACAGTAAATGCTATCCTATGGAGGAAAATAGTGTTATAGGTTCAAAGGTAACTACTTTGTTGAGGAAGTTGGTATTCTGGGGTTAGACTCAGGGGTCCCCCAGGGTCAAGGATGCACTCTTGTTACACCCTCAGCAGCACTAGGGCGGCCGGGTGCAGAGTGATGAGGCCCAATGTTATCCAATGAGGGATAGGGGGCCTCCGGTTGGTGGTTGCTGACGAGTAGGCCATTGGGTTGTGGGAGCAAAGCACCTGGACTTAATCTCAGGGCAAATGGGGGTTTAGGCTAGCACAAAAGATGCACCCTCAGCAGCACTGGGGCGACCAGATGCAGAGTGCTGATTTGGCGTTAGAAACCCTGTAGCTTTCAATGGGGAGTCCCCGGTGTGCAAAAGCACTGCAGGCTCTGGGACGAAGGTCTTCTGGGTGAGACCACCACTTGCAGAGGTAAGTTGGGATCTTGGGGGTTGGTTAGGCACTGTCGGTTGAGCCACCCAAGGCCGTGGGGCATCGGGTGCAGAAGTGCCTTTTTAGGGTCAGATCTTCTTACCAGCATCTGGTCGCGGTTAGGGGGACCTTCCAGTTTGAGGCTGCAGGTATCAGCATGAGGCAGGTCAGGGGTCGCCGGATCTCGGGTCAGGATCGCCGGGGGGGACCTCCTGTTAAGTGTTAGGCAACTCGAACTCGGGCCGTGGGTGTTGGGTGCAAACTCACAGATCCTTGCAAAGCTGGAGTTTGTTGTTGAACTAATACGGTGTTCACAGGAGACAGAGTCTTTGGGATGGAAGGCAGGCAGGTCCTCCGGGTTTCTCGAGGTTGCTGGCTGCAGGACACACTAGGATTTCGCTGGAGCAGGTTCGAAGTAGGACAGGCTGGTAGGGCTCGGGCCAAGTTAGTGGGCGTGCTCTTCTTGTTAGCTTCGGCATGGCCGTTCGGTCCTTCTTTTCTTCTTCTGGTTTCTTGTCTGAGGAAGCTAATTTCAAGGGTGCCCACTAAATACTAGATTTAGGGGCGTTACAGGTAGGTAAAAAGTTGGGACCAATGGGTCCCTTCCCTGGGGTGGGTACACCCCTATTATGCCTCACTCCAGTGAGAGGAGGGCATAAGCCTTTCCCTGGTTGGCTGGGTCCCCCCATCTGCAAGATGGCGGGGACTGAGAGTTGTGCTTCACCTCGCCTCCCCTACCTGAGGGGTGGAGTAGGCAGAGGTGGGCACACCTCTCTTCCTCACTTGTTTTTACCGCGGGTTCTGCCGCCCAAAGTGGGGGTCTGAACCAGTGGGGACCAGTTGCAGCAAGTGACCTGGGGAAGCTCCTTAAGGCGGCAAACCTTTAAAGCTTCCCCTTTGTGGACCCTGCCCATCCTGAGGGAGGAGGCTTGGCACCTCGTCCCAGGATGTGCATTGTTTCAGGCCCCAGAGAGCAGCAGGCTCTCGACCCAGGGGCCTAGAAACAGGTCTGGTGCTGGCAGGTGAAAGCAGCCACTCAGCCTGGACACTAGTGGTAGGTCATTTTTCAGGGGGCATCTCCAAGATGCTCGCTGTGTGCATTTTTCATTAAATCCCACACTGGCATCAGTGTGGGTTTTATGTGCTGAGAAGTTTGATACCAAACTTCTCAGTTTTCAGTGCAGCTATTATGGTGCTGTGGAGCTCGTAATGACAAACTTCCAGCACCATATACTCTTAATGGCAGCACTGCACTTACAATGTTTAAGAAAGTACTTCGACGCTGTAGGGGTACAGGGCTCATGCACCTGTACCCTCACCACTGCATTATGGCACCCAGCTAGAGAGGTGGCTGGTCTATGCCAGGGCAGTGGGTTATAGGCATGGCACACAGGGATGTGTGTCATATCGACTCTTCACTTTGTTCTGCACCAAAACACGCAGACTGCAAGGGCAGTGTATGAGTGTAGTGGTACAGGGCCTCTAAGGATGGCACAGGACCCTGGGTACCTGTGGTACCATTTACCAGGGGCATGTCTGTGGCCAGAGATGCCAATTGAGTTTTGTTTTCAATGCAGTTTTAGGGAAAGAACATAGGCCCTAGGTACATGATTGGCAGGAGCCCAGGGCACACTCAGTCAAAGCAGATCAGCAGTTCAGCAAAAAGTGGGGGCTACCATGCACAAAGAGGGCACTTTCTCACACACGGCTAGATAGGGACCCGCCCAGAGAGAATACTAAACCTCGCACAACCCGATTAATAGTAGATACCCTCACTGGTCTGCAGCTCATGGACATATGGCGAGTGTGTAATCCCTCAAAGAGTATGTTCTCCTGTCACATTCCCCCAACAAATACATTTAGCCATCTAGACTACTGTTGTATCTCTTCAGGATTGGCTCCAGGGGTAGATGAGATCTCATACTTACCCAGATACTTGTCAGATCATTCCCTGCTACTGATGAGTCTCAAAACATGAGTGGGGCGACCAGTGATACAATTAAGGTGACTGCGTATGAGGTCACCCTTAAGGAAGCGCTCACTCACTACTTCAACGAAAACTAGGAGACCGCATCCATTAGAGCAATAGAATGGGAGGCCATGAAGGTTGTTATCCGAGGGGTAGCTATTAAGACTACAAATGGAGTTAGGCACCAGCTACAGCAGGACATTCGGGCACATGAACAGAGGCTGAGTAGCCTGGAGGTTTCCCTGAATACAGACACGCAAGCTCTAGAGGATTGGGGAAAAGTGCATAAAGAACTGCTGGCTTCATGAGACTAACTGGAAAAACAAATACATAACATATCAACAGCACCTGGATATGGAAGGTGATAAGACGGGGGTCCTCCTAGCGAGATTGATTAAATCGGAGTGTGCCCCTTCTCCTATCCTAGAATTGCGGGACAGAAATGGAGTGATGGTCTGTACCCAGTGTGCAATTGTAGATACTCAAGCCCAACACATAGCCACTACCTGTCAAGCCAACTCAGTTATTTCCCAAGAAATAATACAGGACAATGGGCCAGATGTAAGAAGATACCATTTTACGATTTCCAAATTGTGAATCACAAGGATTCGCAATTAGGAAATCGCATAACAGCATGTATGAAAGTGTGTTGAACACTTTCTGCGATTCCTAGGGGGTCGCAAATGACCGACCTCATGAATATTAATGAGGTGGGTCACAATTTGCAACCCCCAGGGAATCGCTAAATGATGGCCTGCTGGAGTCAGCAGACCACCATGTACGTGATTGCCTTTAAATAAAGTAAGGATTATTTTTAATGCAGCTCGTTTTCCTTAAAGGAAAACAGGTTGCATTTAAAAAAAGAAAAATGAAAATTTTCTTTTCATTGTTTAAGTACAGGCAGTGGTCCGTGGGACCACTGTGTAAACATGGGCAGATGGAGATCACTTAGTCAGCAAAGTGGGAGGGGGAACAGAACTGCTTACAGTAGCAAAGAGTGCTCGACAGTTGCATCTTTAGCCAGGTGCATTCTAGCAGTTACAGGCTTTTTCTCATACATTGCTTTCGCTCTATACAGAAGAAGTTAACTAAAGCTAATGGCACAGGCAGAATAGAAAGGCAAGCAACAGTGAAGAAGGAAGAATTACATAGCTGACAAAATGGATGCCATAACCAAGATGGTTTCAGCTTATGCTAACAGAGATTATTTTTGATTTCCACAGACGGCCCTTTTAGCATTACCTGAAGACATCTCTATGATTTGGAAGGTCCATGGAAGATATGATTTACATCTATTCTAATGAGTTCATTAATTTCCTGGTCTATTGCTAGGCTGGCATTTACATTCTTAGCATTTTGTTCAGTCGGTATACACGGGGTACAGGTAGAAATACAAAAGGAACAGAGCATCGGACCACATTAAATACATAGGCAAGAAATGAAAAGAATTGCAGCAAATATACATAGAGCTAACAGTAATTTCCAGCCCCATACAGTAAACATATTCCACAGCCATCCAGTCAAAGTCTATGTCCCTGAATCCTGGTGGATTTCTGTGGCTATTTTGTGAATCTTGGAAATCGCTTCAAAAACTGAAGGGGTGTGGTCAGGGATGTATACGCAGCAGCTGCTCTTAATGATGCAACATACACCACCACAGCCAGAATGACAGCGAGGACCATCCTGTTTTGGAGCGCTACATTTCTCGCAATTTGTAGTTCTTCTGTGATACTTCCAAGTGCCATGGCTGTCTGATTGGTTATAGCCTCTACAACACCAACAAAGAAGAATAGTCCCAAGGTAAAGTAAATATACTGCTGCAGTGCAGTATCAGTTTGATCCAACTCATCATTGTTTATTGTCCTCTTGAACCTTCTCTTAGAAATGTCATTATACAGTTTATAGTCTTTATGGTAGGATGCAGGTGCCAAAAACACAGGTGGAAGCAAAAAGGAAACATAGCAGCTTCCAGACCACCCAATAGGTAGGTGGTAATAACCTTTACTTCCACAAATGAAATAGGTGTTGTATGAGGACCAAAAACCAATAATGTTTATTCCAGTCCAATACTGCTCACACAGAGATCCGTTCGAGCTCTAGTAACAGTGAGTCCAATAATGAACATACTCTTTCGAGCACAGACTATTGCAGCAGTTTGCTTCTTCTCCTTAGGCATGTTCATCTCGTCGTTGAACAATAAAACAGTTAGTGCCCTTAGGTCCTGGGCAGACATTGGTTTCTTCACAGAGGTTGAGACGAGCAGTCACTAAAAGGCTACTCCCCTTTGTAGTCCGTCTTTAACCACCCAGGACAGTGGCTCAAACAGTCTTTTCCAGCAACAAAGTTTCTTTCTTCCTGGGTCGCAGCCGATATTGAGATGTACCAGGGAAGAATATTTCATGCATAACGTGTACTCAATAGGTTTATAGATGATATTCTCACTTGCGATTGTTACCACTCACACTATGGAGATGTGTATTTTTTTTTAAAGCTTAAGTGTTTCCCAAGTTGTTGGATCTGCTACACAGTACTGGGTCTCAGAGGAAATTTTCAAAATGCCAGACACACCGATGGGTGTTTATGATGAGGGCTTAGCATAGTTGGATCCCATAGCTGGCATCCCACCTAGTAGCAGTACATGAATGAGTATTCTTGTCTAAACAGAATATATCCAGTGGTCCATTTCATAGCAAAATCAGCACATCATAGCGGTTCAGAGGTGGCAGTGGTGCATTGTTAAGGTGATTGCTGTCAGTCACCCAGAATGTAAGTAAAAGGGTATGCCAAGTACGCCCTACCTTTTGTCTGTGTAATAAATTTACAGTTTTTTTTTTAACTCCTCTCTAGGGATGCACAGGATGAACTTCAAGCTTGGACTCCTCTTGTCTATCCAGAATGGAAAAAGAGGATAATGTTGAAGAGCTATGGTGTGTTGTAGACTCCTGGCTCTCTTTGCCACTTTGTGCAATGCCTGGTGCTCTCTCATCAATCTTGGCTATGGCTGGGAGAAAGTGTAGAAAGGCAAGTGGAATTCGAACTACATTTCAAAATGTGCTGATTGAGGATGAGAACAAGGACAATAACTACATGTCACTAGATACACTGTAAAGAAAATATGGCATATGATCTAGCAGACCAATAGGTTAATCATGCAGAGCACAGGCCACTTTAGGGACACAGGTGTGTCGCACCCTCCTCAGCCTGGGTACCCGCTAATGACTGCGCCACACAAGTGTGGTATAACACGCCTTTAGTCACCTGCAGATAACCTTGAACTCAACATTCTAAACCTGTATTCACGCCACTATGCTCCCTCGACTCACTTGTCAGTTCTACAGAGTCCATCAGGAGCCAAAGGGTTCCATCGTTAATTCACACGACATTAAATAAAAAAAATGTTTTAACAAATATATACAATCATAGCTCTTTGAGGAGTCTTCGTGGTGCTCTGATAACACTTCCTGACAGTGTCTTTGGAAACTGGAGACGGGCATTCGAAGTGTCCATGATAGAGTTGGCGATTTAGGAACAGCAGCAGTCAAGGGGTTTTCAATTGTCTTTCAGACCCAGTCTCTACAATGACATCAGTGCCTGATGAGCATCATGACGGAATCTCGCATAATGGATTCCCAAGGACATTGGGTAATCACCAGGGGTCCTTTGCTGGTTACGACATGAAAGGGCTCACCATAGAGGGGAGCATCAGATTTTCTAGACTGAAGAACAAGCACTCGACCTCCTCTAGTAAAAGTAACTGCTTTTGTATGTCGACAGTGGTCTACATAGGCCTTCATTTTTATTTTACAATCCAAGTCTCCTATAGGAGTTTCATCCTCAGTACTTAAACTTCTGTTGGTCCATTGAGGTAACTTGTCAGTCATGGCTCTCCCGAACATCAAGGTTGCAGAGCTTTCACCTGTGGTTGAGTGAGGGGTCAATCAGTAAGTTCAAAGAGTAGAATTCAAAACAGTGGTATCCCTGTCACTGGTAAGAGGTCAAGTTCGCTTGTTTCTAGATGGATGTTTAATAATGTTTTTCAATTTTAACATGTCATTATCTTGATTCGTGGCAGTAAACATGTGTCCCAACGAAATGGTAGCCGGTGTGCTTGATTTCACATTTAATTTTGTGTAGACTTCAGCTACAGAAGGGGTTGGAAACATCCTTTACAATGAAACTTTTACCACGCAGTACCTTTACAACGCAGGTATTACAACGCAAGTCGTTACAACGACTTGCGCTGGAGGGCGCTGTAGGATAGGGAATAGTTTAATTTACTATCCAACACCTTCCCTACTATCCACGGGGACAGGAGTTGGAATAGTAAATTAAACTATTCACTATCCAGAGCCCCCCAACGCAAGTCGTTGTAACGACTTGTGTTGTAATACCTGCGTTGTAAAGGCATGCGTGGTAAAAGCATGCGTTGTAACGACATACATCCGAAGGGGTACTATAGCACTGTAGAGGCACTTGTGAGAAGTAGTTGGCAGGGTTTTGTTCTTCCCCCGGACGGTGCACAATTGTGTAGTTGTATTGTAATTATAAACCCTAATGTTCAATGCGAGGAGGCATCTTGGCCTTTGTATTCTCAAAGATGGTCAACAATGCTTGATGATCTGTCACTAGCGTAAAAGGCTTTTCATATAAGAAAACTTTCTTTCTCAGGTTGTGAATAAACACTCAGTTTGAGACAAACTTCTGCTTGCAAATGCCACAAAATGTCTTCAAGTATTTCAGTGTTCACTGTGCTGTGTAAGAATTGTGCCTAACCCGACAGGGCTAGCGTCAAAACAACCTTTGCATGAAGCTTTGGATCAAAGTATACCATTTCATTAGGGTTCTCAATAGCTTGTTTGAACTTCTTAAAGCTTTGCTTATATTCATGTGACCAATGAAATGAAACATTCTTTTTCGTCAAGTCTCTCAACAGAGCACTTAAGGTGGCAAATTCTTGTATGAATCTAGAACAGTCGATGGCCATGCCAAGGAATTAACGTAACATTGTAACATCTTATGAGGGACTACCAGTTGACAACGCTTGCACTTTAGCTGTATTGGGTGTCATACCCCCCATCAGAAAAGATATGGCCAAAGAATTTTAGTTTTGCCTTATGAAACTCACATTTTTCGGCATTCAAAGTCAAACCTGCATCCGCAAGTAAACAACACTTGCATGAGAGCTTTATTGTGCTACTTCTGTGTAGCTCCGAAAACCACTATGTCATCAATATAATTAAGCACATTCATTACAGGATGTATGATGCTTCAAATGACACCCTGGAACAGCTCTACAGTAGACAACACAACGAAACTTAGTCTTTTGTATCGGAACAGACCAATATATGTAGAAAAGGGTTGTAATGTACCTGCAGCTCTCCCAAAGTTTCAACTGATGATATCCTTTGACCAAATCAAGGCAAGAAACGACCTTCGCATCATTCAGTTGTGTTATGTCAGCGATGTGTGGACCTAGATGTCATTCTCGTTCAACTGCCTTGTTTTCTTGCCGCATATCAATGCAGATCTGTACAGCTCCTTCACTGGCCTTTTTGGGCACTACCACTATGGTAGAAACTCAGGGAGCTGGATCAGTGGCACGTTCAATGATATCATGTTTGATCAATGATTCAAGTTCTTTTTCAACAGCTTCCTTTAAATGAAATGCAGTCTGTGTCTTTGAGCAATAGGATAAACGTAATCATTAATGTGTAATTGTACTTTCATAGTCTTGAGTTTTCCTCACCCATGAAACACTGAAGAGAACTGACTTACTATTTCATGATGAGCATTCATGTTATAGTTCACTGATATCAGTCCCATATCAGCAACTGTGATGAAACGGAGTAAACAGGCACTTGACGGTATGTAATTTCAATATCTCAATGAATTGTCTTTGTGACTTCTTTTTACACTTTCACCAGTTAGATTTTTTAAGGTATTAGATAATCTTCTTGCTAACGGTTTCTTCTAGTGCATCAATTAAAGAATCATATGTCTCTATCCAAGCAGTCCATCTGTCGCAAATATTCAGCTTTTTAGCATCTGAAGCCATACGACGTGCTGGCCATGGGTCATCTTTGATAATTATAGAAAACGTGGCCTCTTTTTTGGTTTGGGAGAACAACCTTTCACTCTTCCGATCACCACTCTCAGCTTTCTGAGCTTCGAAGACCTACCTCTGAAGTGGCTCTGATCCCACTCGGCAGCTGTGGTGATGTCCGCTTTCGGGTATAGACTGCTCCGGAAAGAACCCCGGGCACTTCTTCTGGGGCAACTTCCCCAAACGGTGTGAAATGACGACCATCTTTACTCAGTTCTGGTAAGCAGATGGGTGTTTCTTGTATTTGATTCTCTGCTTTTAGGTTTCTCTTTATACTGTCTGACATCTAGTTGATCTCTGCTTTGCAGTGCTCTGATCGCAAATATATCTTGCAATTGGCTGTCGCCATCACACTGTACGATATACAGCTTTACGTTGCGTAGTAGCGCGCTACCTCTCTCTATGGTCCTCCCAGCAGGATCTTGGCCAATGATGTGTAGACTTTTCAGTGAAGCTTTCGTTATCTTCAAATGCTGTACACAGGCTGGAGTGGAGCTTTGACTCCACATATACCAGGCATCGATTCTGTACTTCGATGGAGACTCATGTGGCACGCACAAGCAGTTTGCTGTACCGTGGCAAACTCTCCGGTAGAGCACTGACGATCTTCGGGTTACTTATTCCTTATCTCGTCACCAGTTGTAGAACCCTCTCCAGCCTGGGTACCCACTGAGTATGCCACAAAAGGAGCATAGGATAATACCTCTTTATCCAGCTGTGGGTAACCGCAAACAACATTTTAAGCTTCACGTCACTGCGCTTTAACTCTAACGTCACAGTTCTGTGGAGTCCATCAGGAGCCAAAACGGCTCCGTCATTTCTAGCTCACATGACTCTACAGGGCCTAGCTTAGTCATTACGACTGGACGGGTGTTATCATGATTTTCCAACCATCAAGCTGGCATATCATATTAAATGAGGGGAACTTAAGAGGGAGGAGTGTAACGAGGCGGAACAGCGCCCCCCCCCCCTGAAACAAGACTTTGGGACCCTCAAGGGGTTTTCACAACTCCCACCCCCCCTCTTCTCTGCCCTCCACCGAACGACATTCCTGAGGCTGACTATGGAGTCGGATCGCCGGACGAGGATGGACTACACTGGCCCTTTAACTCCCAGCTGAATGCAGAGTGGGCGGGCCTACCTGAGGACGCATCGACGTCAAATGCGGAAGGAGCGCCGGTTCGGGTGTGCTTGTTCACCCGGAGTGTTGGCGTGTGGAGAGAGACGGAAGCGGAGCAGAGTGACGAGAGGAGGTCGGTGGAGTCAGGAAGAGGAACGGTGGAAACTGTGACGAGAGGAGAAGCAGCGCATGAGACGGAGTGTAAGCCTGGAGGCCAACGTCCCCACGAGCCGCCCTGCCACTCACCCGGGGGAGGTGTGTGGCTAGCCCAGGTACGGAGCAAGATCAGGGGCTGGGTTGGAAGAAAGGGAGGGACTACCGCGTAATCCTTGGTATTCCCTATCCCGGTAACCCTATCCTCTTTCACTAAGTCCCTGCTCAAGACGGACGTCCAGAGTGTGTGACATGAGTTTGCTTCCTCACTCCCTTCCCCTTGGCAATTGTATATAGTTCGAGCACTCCCCTGACAGCTTGTCTTGTTTGTTTACACCGAGAGGCAAGACGAAGTCGACGAGGCTACACCCCGGAGAAGCCCCGAAGGGTATAGGAGAAGTGAGACGATCAAGCCGATACGCCGAAGGTCGGATAGAAGCCGGTCCCCTCGACGAACTGTCCTTTCCAGGAAGACGTGCTCCGATTACTTGTTTGCTGCAATAAAACCCTCTTTAACGAGAACTCGCCTCCTGCCCATTCCTCCCGCACCTGTAACAAGGAGACAAACGTTTAAAAGAAAGAAGGAGAGAGTGAGAGAGAGAGAATGCATTTGTGTGTGTTGCTGTCTGCGTGTATACATAAAAAATGCCAGGGGAAATCCTACAGGTACCTCACCATACCGAAGTAAAAGCACCTGTACACAACTACTTACTAGATAATTCATTTGTTAGGGGGCGTGGCACCCTCTTGAAGCAATGCCCCTGGTTAGAGAACCTGAACCTAATCTAATCCACGGTCATTAAAATGTTTGGTTTTGTCTGTTTTCTTTTGTTGCACCTACCAGAACTAATTTTGATTTTGGGACTCACAAAGCAGAGAACAATTTCTTCCTATGAACCCAATACAAAAGGACTGTACAGTACTGCCAGATTTCGTGTTTCAACCCAGGGCTTTTTCGCTACAAGTTATTATTGTATGTGTTAGTGCGCATCAGGCAAACAGAATTCCATCTGGATGGCTGTGGCAATTGAGAACATGGTTGTAGCACTCAAAACTGACAAGACTGTAATGGAGACTGTAGTGCTTCACAACCCTGCAAGCACATGTCGCTTAGTAGTATGAATGAGCTTCTGGCCGGAAATGAAATTATGGGTTGTGGTGTCTTCATTCTACTGCAGTTATTTTCTTTTTTACAAAAAGAATCTTTGTTGAGCCCACAAGAAGAGGTGCCTAACATTTCGTGGTCTCTGTGCTCTCTGATTGGCTGCATTAAGCCGAACAATTATTTTTTAAAGTTGATTCCGTACATTTATATTTTTTAATTTGTTTTAATTGAATTCACATTACGGTGAAGAAAAGAAGGAGGAATTGTATGAAATGTGGAATCCAACATTGAGGAACATTTTAATGCCCAAGGTTGGTCTCCATGGAGTCCAGCATAGTAAACAACAGTAAGGAAGAAGAAAGGTAGTGAGCAGATCGATTAAAGGAGACAAGAAAATCATGTCACAGGAATTACGTAACACCTCTACACATGATGTTGACACTGCTAACTATATATTCCCAGCATTATAAACATACAGCTGCATCTTATAAGTCATCATGGTGGACTTTCATCTGTGTAAAGTTACAGTTTTACATTCAAGGATTCATGTGCAATAAATGGGGCTTTATCTTTTTACTTTTATTTATACCATCTTTAAATCACAATGCGTGGCTTTAGAATAGGTGCCCTACAACTTGCCACTTGCCATGAAAGAGACAGGTCATTTGGTGGATTGAGGAAGACTCTTTGCCAACCTCAGTTTTGTTACTGAGAGGTCCCTCACCAGCCAGTCTATCAAGAAGGAGGCCATGGCTATCTAGGTGTTGGTAGACTATTACAGTCTGCTTTATTAGGAGGACAACATATATCTAGGGGAAGGGCCTTTTCCTCTTTCCAATTGTTATCTGGTGCAAAAGAAACTTTACAACACATCCTGCAATTTAGGACTTCCAAATAACAAATCTGATAGCACTGATGAAGTTTCTATAGAATTATATATTTTTAAAGTTGTATAGGTCGTCTAGTTAGAAATTAAAAATATACCGGACTGGGGGGTGTAGCCAGCAACATGGCCGACTGAGATGTGTCTCTGTAGAGCTCCAGGCGGAGCAATGAATCTGTGCTAAATCCTGCTGCCCAACACCTCACAAAAGGTACGGAGACTGCACAATGATAATATAAAACACGCTGAAGTTGAGAACACCCTTTTGGCTCAACCCACGGAGATGAGACATCAAAGATCGGGAGAGGGCCCAAGTGACAGCAGAGCCATGCGGCCGGACGAGGCAATGACTTGGCTGGAGAAAATCACCACCTCCTTCCCGCCCAACGTTGAGGTAAGAAGAAACCTGCTGGTGGCTCTCTGGGATACCCATGGAAAGATGTGGAGGACCAGGAGTGACTAACGGCTCCTAGTGGGTGATGGTGAGTGGAAGGCCGTGGGTGACGGTGAGTGGAAGGCCGCGTGTGACGGCGTGGAAGAGGCCCACTAGCAGAGGCTGCGTCGGGCCTGGGCGGTGAAGCTACAGAGATCAGGCTTGGGCATCCTGGCCAGACCGCAGTGTGACGCTGGGGAAGCCACCGCTACGGCCGACAGACAGTCCATGAGACCGGGACCCCTGGCCCCCCCTCCCCTCGACACTAGATCCAGGCCAAAGGAAAGGAACAACCTAGGCTCTGTGAGGAGGGGCCATGGAGGGAGCAATAAGAAATGGAGCGCAATTAAGGCTGCATGGTTGGAGGGAGAGAAAGTGATTAGACCGTAGGAAGGAATGGACCGGAGGCACCCCCTCCCCCCTAGCAAAGTGTGGGCCAAATTCAGCAGAGACAGAGCAACACAGATTACTTAGCAGATGGGGCGAAGGGGGAAGGGAGAGACAAGAGGAGTGCATGCAGAGGCAAACCCAAAGGAGACAGAATCTGTCAGGCGCAGGAGGGGGTGGGTCGAGGCACACCAGACAAGAGGGAATACAAGCGACCCAGAAGAAAAGGGGGCCGGCGCCAAGACATAGCACAGGACATGGAGGAAGATACAAGGAAAGAGAGCAAGCAGGGCTGCATAGCCGGAGAGAAGGGCAGCGGCCAGACCGCAACAAGGAGAGGAATGACGCGAAGCCCCCACTAGACCCAAAAGGCACACATACACACCTCCCCTCCACAGCTCAATGCAGATCGGAGATAACGGGTGGGACCACGCAGCAGAGACTACCCAGCTGGGGGAGGGAGGCAGAAGGGCTACCCGCAAGATCCGCCCCCAGAGGGGTGAGAACTCAACCAGGCTCTGGCAGAAACTGTCCGAGACCCACCAGGCAAGAAGAAATACGAGAGCGCCAGCAGGGAAGGCGGCTGAGAGGCACCAGATAACCAAAGCGCTACTAAACGGTTCAGAAGCTACCACACTAGCCTGAAGATAGGGGAAATCCAGGGAAGAGAGAGGCAGACATTGCACACTGTCACCCAAGGGCAGGGAACACCACCTAACCCCCAGTGGCAAGAGGACTTGAGAGAAGAAGAGAGGCCGAAGATTAATACCACACTGTGCAGCCTGGACACAAAGGGCTGGATTCAGATCAATATAGGCCCCAAACGATCCCCAAAAGACACATCACCGAAACAGAGAGGAGGGAAAGATACCCAGTAATTCAAGAGAACATGAAACCATGCAAGGAAAAAATCACCCCCATGCACCCAGCTTTGGGGAAAGACAAGGAGCCCAACCCCCCACGATAGGGAAAAATCTATTGCTATACAAAGCCGTCACTCCCCCTGAAATGGCGCAACCCTCATTATTAGACAGGGCCTTGCTGCTCCAGGCAATGAAGGCCTCAAGAGAGATACTGAAATCCAAAATAGGGTAGGTAGGATCTGAAGTAACACTGCTGTGCCAAGTCAAGATCTGTGAAATGTATCTGAAAAAGTGACCACACCTGGAAAACCTATCACGGAAACAGAGAGACGCTAAAGGAGATACAAACGGGAATGACAAAGATTCAGGAGGCCAGCATGCGCGCGCTCTGGCGCATTAAAGATGCAGAAAATAGGGTCAAAGGAACAATCTCAGATTTGTGGCCTTTTCTTGAAAGGGTGGAACAAGCAAATGTATCAAACTTCCTGTCCACATGGCTGAAAAACATTATCACAGAAGAAATATTCTCCACCTGCTTTGTGATCGAAGAAGGGGAGCACAGAGCAATGAGTGCGTGACCCCCCTCCAGGCGCACCACCGAGACCAATAATAGCGAGGTTCCTCAAACTCCTGGATAGGGATATGATCCTGAGGGAAGCCAGAAGACTGGAAGAAGTGGGACATGACAATTCAAAAATAATGATCTTCCAGGACTATAGCCCAGAGATGCAACGTCAAAGGTAGACCTTCGACGCAGTGAAGGCCAAACTTGGAGCCCACAACATACATTATGTTAACGTTTCCTTCAAATCTCTAAGTCATCTTCATGGGTAAGACATACTTTTTCCAATCTCCAGAAGAGGCCTGGAAGTGGGTGGAGGAAAGGCCAGTCATCCATCCCCTGGTGAAAAACGAACTGAATCACGTCCGCCAAACAATGCATGTCAGAGTATCTGGAAAGACATCACGCAAATGCAAATTGGAACGCAGGAGAAGCCAGGCCAAAGGGGGCACCCCATATCCGCTGAGAGGATCTGCAGTGACCCCAGGAAAAGAGGGACACCCCACACACCCGTTGGTTGCTGAAATAAGAAATATGGAGCCAACTCAGACCCGGAACATTCAGCACCACAGGGGAAATTACAGACCCGCCAAAGTCAGGAGAATAAATGACAGGGTCGCTCCGGCAGAAAAAGCTGGAGCGCTGCACTACGTGACGACGTACCTGTCGGTCCCCATTTGGCACTGACGCCTCGAGTTCTCAAGAGGCACCGAAGAAATGTTTTTACAAAATAGACTGTTTTAATTGCAGGCTGTGGGAGTTTGAACTCGTAGCATAAACGTTGTTTTACGGAGGGAGGACAACAGTTGGGGGGGGGTCAGGTGATGTGGGAAGGATGCAGGAGTGGGGAGAGGGGTTAGTGGGAAGGGTTGGGGACCGATGGTCCCACAAGTTAGAAAGCAGTTTTTTTGCACAGCTCTGGTGAGACCATGGTATAGGCATCAAAAGAAACATTCCCAGTACATGACACGCATACGGACAGGGAAAACAGACAATAAACACCACCCAGGCCGGTCCCCATAGATAGTCCAACCGTCACATGCTTGACGTGGAATGTGAATGGCCTTGGAGATAGAATAAAAAGGGGACTGGTGCTATGCTATATCAAACACCTTCATCCCGATGTGGTGACGCTCCAGGAGACTCACCTACAAGGCACCAAGTGTGGATTCCTGGGGAGAGGAGCGTACAGAGTCTAGTCACACACGGGTTACACCAATGGATCCCGAACGGTAGCAATTATGATAAGAAAGACGCTCCCTTTCGACAACAAGCATATGGACAGATGCAGTGGAACATATGCCAGGGTGACGGGTACCCGGGGCAGACTGAGACGGACCCTGATCTGTGCTAACGCCCCTCCGCAACTGCAGATACGTACACTACATAAACTCACAGAAACCCTCTTGGAAGCCCCGGCCTCACTACATATGATAGGAGGGGACTTCAACGACCTGATGGATGTGTCCCTAGAAGGCACTGGAGACAGGTCACAGATGTCCCCACTTACAGCACTGGCACAATTAGCAAACACAATGGGACAGGTAGATGTATGGCGGGTACAGAAACCACAGACCAAACAATACTTATACTTTTCCGGGGCCCAAAAGGTGGATTCAAGGCTAAACTATATCCTTATTCCAAAAGGTGAATTGAGGGAGTTCCAAGAAATAGAGTACCTAGCCAGAGGACTGTCTGATCACTCACATTATGGATTAAGCTGGGGAACAGCAATCAGAGACAGCAACCACAATGGAGACTCAGGCCTCGGATCTCAAAAACGAAACCATAATCCACGGCCTAAGGATGGAAACTGAGCTCTTCTTTAAAGAGAACGAGGGACCGGTTAAATCAAGGGTCACACTTTGGGAGGCATACAAAGGGGTGCTTAGAGATAGGGTGCATAACCACATAGTGTGGGAAAGGTAAAAAGAAGTGGAACGGATCGAGACAATAGAACACCAACTACTGACGCTAGAAGAGCAGACAATCACAAGATATGACACACCGGTCACTCTGCAACTGGAGACACTTAGACAAGAGTACAGGCCAAGGACAGGAACACATAACTGATGAACAGATTGCGACAGCGTTCACCACATATTATAAAGACTTCTATAGGGATAAACCCTTAACGGACACCTAGGAGATAGTGGGTATCTGACAGAAATAGAGACCCCGTCCTTAGAAGAGACAGGTAGAGAGGCGCTAGATGAGGACTTGTCCCTGCAGGAGGTGAAAGGGGCAATAATGAAACTCAGTACAGGGAAAACCCTGGAACCCAATGGCCTGCCTGTGTAACTATACAAGAGATGCTCAGATCTCCTGAGAACCCACCTGCTTAACTTCTTCAAAGATGCCTACGAGGACGGGATACCAGACCTCCGACTTGCCACAATTGTTACCATACATAAGGAGGGTAAGGAGAGGAATAGATGTGAGTCATATTGTCCAATCTCCCTTCTAAATGTTGAAGTGAAGGTCCTAGCGACCATCCTGGCCACAAGACTGAGAAATGTCATAACATTACTGGTCCCGTGGGACCAATCGGGCTTCATGCCCGGTAGGGCAACTAGGTGGAATCTCAGAAGAACACATAACTGGATAATGGCGGCTACTAAGCAAGACACTCCACACATATTCCTATCACTAGACCCAGAGAAGGCGTTTGAAGCAGTACATTGGCCCTTCGTGGAGGAAACTCTGGTCAGATTTGGTCTTGGACCAAAATTCTGAAAATGAGTGGCTCTGGTGTATAACTCTCCTAGAGCGATGGTGCGAGTGAACAGTAAAACATCGCAGGAATTCCCTATTGGTAGAGGGACTAGACAGGGATGCCCTCTATCCCCTCTGCTGTTTGCACTAACGATAGAGACACTGTAATGTCGAATTCAACAAAACTCCAAAATTCCGGACTTTAGAATCACAGCAGCGGATACAAGAGAAGAAAAAATGTCTATATGCAGATGACATCTTGCATACTTAACCAAACCCGAAAGTTCAATCCACACAGTCTTCAATGTTCTGGAAGACAATGGTAGACACTCAGTCCAGAAGGTAAACTGCCACAAATGGTTGGTCTACAGTCCCAGATCCCTGGAACACTGGCCTCACCTACCGGAGGGCCTGAAGACAGTAGAGGAAGGCTTTAAATACCTGGGAATCTTTATCACAACAGATGAGAACCTATGTTACAAACACAACGTTTTGCGAATAACACGTAAGTTTAAAGAGCATGCTGAAAAATGGAAAGCACTGCCACTCACAATAACGGGACGGGGCGCAATGTTTAAAATGATCTCATTGCCCCAGTTCCTATATGCCCTACAGAACACCTACCATCCCATCCTACGAACAGTATTCCGAGGTATTGAGAATGAGCTGCTTTCACTGCTTTGGCACTCTGCACTGAATATCAACTCCATGATACCAAACTCTTCAAATACGCACAAATAAGACAAGCCTGGGTAGCAGAATCCATGAATGTAGAGAACCTCCCGGAATATGCCCCACTAGAAGGTTGCTTATTGCAAGAGTCCCTCACAAAGCAGTAGCCCCCACATAAAATGCTGAACAACAACATGCCGGAGTACCTAGGTATAATCCGAGATAAATGGGAGGAGGAAGGGGGAGAAATGGAGACCATAGACTGAGAACCTGCTCTAATTCACTCCAGAGAGGTGGTGATAAGGGCACGATTCCGACTTATCCAATATATCACTGAGGTCCTGGTTTCTTGCGCATAGTTCTGTATATGTGCAGAATTCCCGCAACATGGCGCCGCCAATGTTTTAGTCTGGTTCTTATCTGCGAGACGCTTGAGTAGTGCTTGTGCTTGTCCACAATACCCTCACTTCCGTCTCCTGAGACAGCTGTGATGGTGTAAACTCCTATATTGATGTTTTTATAGGTTCGTTCAAGCTTGAAGTTTTAAAGAAGGTTTTTCTCTCTCTTTATTCCTAAACCCGTTGTTGCGCTGCCGCTTTTTAGGTTGTTCATTTTTGTTTTCGGAGATGTCGCATAATATTCCGCCTCACAGTCGTGGGGCTCTCAGAGCTCTACATGGAGTCCCTGATGCTGGTGTTGCGCTCATTTTTGTAGTAGAGGCAGATCCAGCTTACCGCTTCAAAGTGTTTTATTCATGGGTCACCTTTCTGGCGGTGGATGGAGCAGATAATCTGTTTCATGAGTACACTGCCACGGCCCTTCCTAATGGATATCAGCCCTATCGGGCTCTGTAAGTTCCGCTTACGGCTTGACAACAACGAATTTGGTTTAATGGCGCCCTTCGTCACCCAATCACGCCAGTCCCTTTAGGTCCTTTATCGATAGATGGGGCCACTTGGCCCATTTTGGCTGGGTATACCCCACACCCGCGTGCGCTGACAACAGCCATGCTGGCAGAACTTCTTGTGTTGCATACTTCTTTGATACACGTACATAGAGCTGTTTTACAGTTCATGTTGCGCAACTTTCAGGTGGGACCACCTGGCGTTGCTGCGCAGCCTGCTGGACCTGTTGGTGTAACCATCAGTCCTGTCATTGTTAATTCAGTCATGGGCAAATGCCCACAAACGATTTGCCTTATTGGGTAGCTGAGAAATTTGCACAACTTGAAGCGATCTTTCCCAATACTTCTCCTGTGGAGAAACACATGATATTGACTATTAGTTTGCCCAAAGACTTGCTTCCTGAGTTGGCAGATTGTAACACCTGGGGTAAGGTGTTTACAGCGGTATATTCAAAGTGTTTCGGCACTACCTCTATGACTGTACTCCCCTCCGTGATTAAGCGTGTTCAAGATGAACATGGCGCTGAAGCAGCTGTTGAGCTGGGGATGAAACTGGTGAGGGTGTTCGACGTGGTTGCTGATATGATCCTTGCTAATGTCAAGTGTAATGCCGTGAGCTTTCAAGTGGCGAACCGCTTGGAGGCTGTCCCTGAGGCCGACAAACCACTCAAATTCCCAAAAATGATTGCAAAGGCTTATAAAACTATAGGCCGCAATAGTTTGGGAGTTAAGCCTTTTACTCAAACGCAAACTCAATCTCAAAAACAACAACAGGGCCAGTCTGACAAAGACAGTCGTCCAGTCTTTCCTAAAAGAGAATGGAAGAATAATAAAAAGGGGCAGCAGCAACAGAAGCAAAGCTCGCATGGGGTTCACCGACAACTGAACCCTCTGAGCGCACCTAAGACTTGCACGACCGTGCAAAACTTAAAACTGATGATAGATTTCAGATCCCTGATCAGCGTTCTCCTCGTTCTTCACAGGACACATCAGGCTCTCAAGTCGGAGGAGGGGATAGCCAGGATTGTGGCAAGAGACAGCCTCCGCCAAAGGGACGTGATTAACCGCGACAATTTGAAGTCAAGGGAAAGCAGGAGGAACAGCTGCGCTTCTGAGCCCCGTTTCATAAGAAAATAAGTTGCAGTTTTAACAGCGAGATATGCCTCAGACGGTGAGAACCCACCTGCTGGATTGGACTTGGGCGGTAATTCTGTTTAACAGCGCAGCGGAAGTTACCATAGTGCGGGAGGCACTGCGTCCTTGTCTGGAGGCGACAGCAACTGACACTTTCATTACAGTAGAGACAGCTGACATACGAGTTGCCACTCCACTGATAAACTGTATAGTTTAGTTTTTCAAATTGAAGGCGACATTGAGTGTGTAATCACAGGGATTTTTTTGGAGAATCTGACCTCTTCTTACGACATTTTGTTGGCGGAGGCGGATTGGCCCCCACCATTTGTTCTGGCCGCATCAAGAGGGTAGGACGTGATACTTCTGAGTTTTTCGTGTTACGTCCCCAAAGAGCATTTAGGGGACTTTGCAACTGAGTGGGCTTTTGCCCTGGCACCGGCAGTGTACCGTAAGGAGGTGGGCTGGGATAAAGATTCTACGCCACAAATGCGATTCCATTGCGGTCTATGCCTCAACCACAACCCCAATATCCCATCCGACGGGAAGCTAAGGGTCCCTTTTCTGCGGTTCTAACGGAGTTGGAGTATCAAGTTGTGATTGAGACGTGTGTGTCACCGATGAATAATCCTCTTTTCACTGTATCCAAACCTGATGGGTCTAATCGCATAGTTTTAGATTACCAGCATTTAAATTTGGTTGTACTTTTGCGGTACAGAATACCCATAGCTCTGCTCTTGTAGACAGTCCTGTTCGTAGAAAATATAACAAGCATTGGCATAGCCAATAGGTCTCGCTTTTGGGACCTTATAAGTATTTAGTTATGCAGCACAATATCCTTGGTGCAACAACAATAACAAACTGTTGCATGGCTTAACACTTATAAGGTCCCAAAGGCGAGATCTATTGGCTAAGCCAATGCTTGTTTTCCAATTGTGCTTGATACACTGTTCCTCTGAAACTAACAAACAAGAGGTGCGTATTCCACAAAATGATCAGGTGAAGAAGCTGGCACTATGGGGAGAGGTGGCGATGCGCCCCCGAATTAAAGTGAGCTGAATGTCTAATGTTAGCTGAATGTCTAATGTTACAGATGACAGTTTTGGCATGGTCTGTGATATTTGAGAGTGTTGGGAAGACACAGTGAGGGTTTATTTTTATTCAGAGGCCAACTGTTGTTTCTTTTAGTGCGGGAGAGGTTAGTTGGTGTTTGACAAGGTACTGGTCTCTGGAACGTGTAACATTCAATGCTCCCATTATCGCATGTTATGTGCTGTACAAGTGGTCACAGCAGTGCAAATGTCACTGTGCGTGACTCAATTGTGCCTGCACCCTGTTCTTGAAGATCCGGCGATGAGGCCCTAAAACGATCTCTGCTGGTGATTATTAAAGAGCTCATCCCCCACTGCCTTCTTGTTCGTACCCAGTTTCCCACTTGTTTGTTACTAACTTTAAAGGTTCTCAAAAGACAACAACCTGTCCCCTCGGCCGCTCGTTCTGAGACGCTCCTCTCCCGTGCAGACGGGAAGGCGGCGGCATTAGAATCCAATTGCAAACATGTGGATCAACGCATTAGCACGAGAAAGAAAACAATGTTAAAACGCGGGCAGGCACCTTTCACGCTGGAATCAGACGTAGAACACCGCATGCGCACTTCCCACGCAGGTATGCGCACAGACCGGCCTCCACCTTCCTTGAAGGGGAACAAATGACGTAAATAGCAGGATCACAAAAAATCCAACGCACCGTAGTGTTAAACGTTGCGCTGACAAATGCATCACACGCTGAAAGCTAACGTGGCACACTCCACTCACGGCAAAGATACAAAAGCGTGCGGCAGCGATGTTTTTCGGGTTGCCTTTTGTTGTCACAGCGCTCGTGGTTTGCGCGTCTCTACCTAAGAGATTTGGGCTGGTTTCTTTACTGTGCTGCCTCCTAATTGGTCAGTCTGTAATAATGTAGCTAAACGGGTTAAATAAATAACAGTGCCATACTGCAATGCTTTCTAAAACTGCACTGAAAATACATTACAAATGCCAACTGTTCGTTGAGGCGAGAATGGTCCCAAGTATCAGTTGTTCCGTGTAGCACACGCTGAAAGCTAACGTGGCACACTCCACTCAAGGCAAAGATAAAAAGCGCGCAGCAGCAGGGGAGGGGGCCTGCGCGATTCCCTTGTGGGAACGTGCGACCATATGGCGCCACCATATGGCGCCGTTCGCTCCCGCAAGGAAATCGATAGACGTACATGCGTTGCCATTGCAAGCAATGCAACGCGTGCACGTCTTTGCAGGGAAAGCTGTGCCGATGGTATTAGGTCTCTCTTCTAAGCAGCGCATACGTGCTGCATAGGAGAGACCTAAAAACTACACTTGACAGTTCCAATGGCTTCTATAGCCATAACCTGTCCCCTGAAAGCAGTCAATGGACACATTCACAGCCAGTGGAAAAAAGTTCAATGTTTACCTATGGGGTACAAGAATAGCCCCGGGGTTATCTCAACCCATGTTGTCTCTTTGTTAGACAGCATTGACCAGATGCATACTCATACGTGGACGATATTTATCTGATGGACGACGAACTTTGGCCACATCTATGCCGTGTTGACCGCATCATTCTTATGTTTGAGGACTACGGTTTCAAATTTAATTTTGCGAATTGACACATTGCTTGCTATGCGGTGCTCTTTTTGGGCTATGAGCTCAACTATTAAGGTAGGGGCTTGGCACCCCACTTTCTGGAGAAATGCACATGTTTGCAGTCTCCGACTTCTCTGAAGAAACTGCAGTCTTTGCTGAGATTTTTGAATTTCGCGCCGACTATGCCCAGCGTCTCAAGCCTCTTTACGCTTTGATACAACCTACATTTTCCAAAGCCAGCTGGCTTTGGGAACATTCAGGTATTCTGCAGTCCTTGCAGTCTTATCTACTTGAATCTAAGTACTTGGTAACACGTGACAACCTCACAAATCTAGTGATATGAATTGTCCCAGGTGCAGTTTCACTTACTTAACATACAATGAATGTGACACAGTTACTATTGCATACAAATCTCATCTCTACACTTCAGGCGAAATGTGATTTTCCACTGTGGAATTTTTTTTAACAGCTGTGCAAAGGGCAGTCCTGAAGGAATGCGCACTAGCAAAGGGGAAATCATTTTGGTGGTTACTCCTTACCCTGCCTTAGAAGCAGTGACAAAGGCGAGTGTACCAAACTCCAAAGCATTACATCCCAATTGGATACAATGGGCTACTTCTTTGACGTCTCCTGATATCACATTTACCTTTGACACCTCTCTTCAGACACAGGAGTTCTTGCAGTATGAACACATTCATCCACCTCCTCTATCTGTGCTCCCTTTGGAAGAATACACATGTATCATTTACACAGATTGCTCGGCGCAACCAGCCACTGGTTCTAAAACTGCTTATTCAGCGGCTTGTGCTATTGTGGTAGGTAAAATGGTAAATGGAGAATTTAAGACTGAAATAGTGCATACACAGGCACTTGGAGACTGTACCGCCCAATTGGCTGAGCTGAACGCTCTTGTTCTTGCTCTCGAGTTTGCAGATCCAAAAGTGTCTACTCTGATTGTGCGTGATTCTTATTACTATGTCCAGTCTTTTAACAACAACTTTTTTTTTTGGGCTCAGAAGAATTATCGAGACTCTAAAGGCAGCGCACTTAAGCATAAAACGCTTTGGGTTCGAGTGGCAGATCTTAAACACCGTCTGCCCCTCACACAGAAAATTGATACTCTTGGTCATCAGCGTGTGGGAGCATACGCTCTTGGGAATTGTTTGGCTGAGGAAGCTGCCAAATTAGCAGTAGCCACGTGCTCCATAGCAGCCGTTACAAGGTCCATGACTAAGATGGATAATGACATTTTGGCAGCAATAGCTGCTACTAAAGAAGGCCTTAATTATCCACAAGGTTTCCCTTCTAAGTATTCTTATCAGCTAACTCTCGATCAAGTTCCCGTTGCAAGAATACCGGATGTTGGTGATCAGCTGAATCCCAACGCAGACCTTCTCTGATCAAAGCCGCACACGAAGGCTTGGCTTTGGCCTATGCCGGAGTGTCTGAGACAGTTTCTATCTTGCAGCAACGTTACTGGTGGCGTGATTTATATAAGCAGACCCGTAATTATGTACTTGCTCGTGATATCTGTCAGCAAATTAAGCCTTCTACGGTAAAACGTCCACCACAAACACAGCTTTGCATCGCTGATCGCCCTTTTGGCTGTGTATATCTTGATTAGTGCGGTCCCTTTTGTTCTGATACTGCATACAAATATATTCTGGTTGCGGTTGATTTGTGCACTAGATTCCTTTGGGTGTGGCCACAATGCAGTGATGACGCTTGAAATGTCATCAGGGCTTTGCGTGTCTTTGTAGGGATTTTTGCCTGTGGCACCTTTCATTCAGACCAAGGTCCAGCGTTCGCCTCTAAGGCGTACAAGGACGCGATGAAGTCTTTGGGGGTGCAGGTGAGGTTTTGGTCTCCATACAGGTCTGAGGGCAATTCAATTGTGGAGCGAATGAACAGTGACTTAAAGCAATCCTTGACAGCTAGAGTCTTAGTTACTGGCAGGAACTGGTTAGCCCATGTGTATGGAGTCCAACGTACAGTTAATGATCTCCTTAGAAGACTTATGGGTGGACGGACCCCATACGAGATGCTCTTTGACATTAAAATGTTTATGCCAGACCTTGATGGTCTAGACGTTGCGGCGGCTGTCGCAACCTTTGACGTAGATAAGCATTCTATTATGTTACAAGACCTACACAAGACCCGTGCGAGTTTTGCTACTGAACATTTGCCCTCATCCACTGATGGTGCACTGCTGATTCCGGTGGCCGGCTGGCTTCCTAAAGTTGGTGATCTGGTCTGAGAGAATTTGGAGAACAAAAAAGAATTAGGTCCCTCTAATCGTGCGCTGGTTCAAGTGCTGGGCTTGAAGGGCACTCGAACAGTCATTTTACCACCTCTTCCTGGTCATAAAGACAACAGATTACATCGCCGTGGACAATGTCAAACTACAACATCTAGCCGATTCTGAATAATAGGACTCCTGCTGTTTTGTGTCCCACAATTTCAAGGATTTGTGAGAGTGGTACATCTTCCAGTACACCACACAACACTGTCATCAAGATGGACCCTGTTGTGCATGCACCGCCGGCCTCCTCTTGCAACGAGGAAACTAACTATGCATATCCCATGAGTGAGTTTTTGCATGGATTGCCGGACAGTCCTTTATGCCCTGGCAGTTTTTCTACTGACTCGTCTTCCACCACTTCAATTGGCCCTACCAAATGAACAATTTTTTTCACATGGTTTAAAAAGACTTATTTAGTGCCTCCATGGATGTACATCTGGTTGGCACAAATTCTGATATTTCTTTTTATGTCAATTAGCTTTGTCACAGTATTTTTTCTACTCATCAATGGTCACAACTTGCCCAAACGCTCTGCTGTGAACTTGGTTGATGGTATTTTGGCTCCCCGCTCATCGTCCCACATCATGAAACGTGACCTGACTCTGTTTAACATTCAAGCATTCCCTGTTGCTGATGGCATTGTTTGGGGAAAAGTGGGATGCCGCTCGTAGTTGCGAGGAAGCTGTACTTTGTTGGAGTTGTCCCTCATCTGTCAAAGGAGGCTGCGGGGTCTTGAAGCGGGGAGATACCACCATCGGCGCAGCAGCGGGACTGCGAGTCCCAGGATCCTAAGCAGCTGCTGACACGCCGCACCTGGTGACTCTTCCCGGCTGGCCGCGCCCCCAAAGGCCATTGGCTATAGAACTACGCCCTTAGACGCGCATCGCGGGACGCGCGCGGGCTGGCGCCGGGCTAAGCCCGGCCAAAGGGCGGGCCGTTTGAGGCCGTTAGAGAACGGTGGAGACCGGGCCGGGCCACCCCCCTAACGCCCCGTCTCCCTGGTTATGCACATTGTCGTGCCGGTTCTACCGAAGCAGGATGCAACATCATGGCCGCTAGGGAAACTAGAAGCAAGGCTGCTTCTACGGTGTCTGGTACTTTGGATAAATTTCTCCTTAAAGCTAATTCTGTTACCAACAAGGGTATGTAAGTGCTTGATGGCCTTAATGAAGAGGGTCTAGAAGATTCCTGCTTAACCTCGCCAGGTCTATTAACAAACACTAGTACACCGCTCTTGGTTGATGCAACCCACCTATCCCTAATGGACAGTATAGACCAAACAATTGAGTCAGTTCTACAACAGATAAGGACACCGTCAGCATCGTTAAGGGACAGAGACACATCGCTCATCATTAGTGATGTAGAGCTCTCCCCTGTTGCAGAGCTTGCACTGTCCGGGAAGCAGGGTGGGGTTGAAAACTTCTTGGCGAATACGGGTCATAGAGAGGATCCCGTAATGAAAAGGAAAAGATCCAGAACGGGTAAAGGTGCCAAAAGGGCCAAAACTGATTCCGTAATACCCACTCCGGAGGAAAGCCTGGGTGTACTAGAGACTCTAAGTATGGAAAAGGACAGGGCAATGTTAAGCGTCCCACCTATTGCATCTGCACCTGTGCTCACTCAGCCATTTATTTTTGGTGGGGCTATCCCCAACACTACAGATCTTCTCACTGCTTCACTCACGGCTGCCTTCAAAATCCTTTTGAATCCTCTCTTCCTTAAGTTGGATTCAATAGAATCGAGACTGTCAGCGATTGAGAGATTAAGTGTGGGCAATGGAGGTCAGTTCGGGACAGGAGTAAGCTCAGAAGGATCACATGGGGGTGGTGCTGGACCTCCTCACCGCCCTCCGATCACTACGGTTCATGCTCCACTACTTCTTACAACCCCTATTGGGGATAATAGCAACATGAGTACAGTTCCTGTCCCTCAAACCGTTCCTATACCATTTCCCAGGTTAGTGCCCCCGATTCCACCCCCCAGGAGATCGATACAACCAGCCCCGGCCAGCCCATCTACTCAGGGGAGACTACCAAATGTGCTAGCCCACAGCTCTAACCAGCAGGATAATCCCAAAATTAGGCGTAAGGCAGTTAACCTGCCCCCTGAGGCGGCGAGTTATACTGTGATATTGATGGGGGTCCCAGAGCTGGCCAGTGGCGCAATGGAGCCCTACGATTCCTTACGCAATAAGGTAATTAGCTGGCTAAACATCCAAAGGCCTCTACCATCTAACCTAAAAGGAGATGTTCTTATGGTTAGAAGGGTCTCGTGGGTGGGGTACACTGCCAAGAAAAGCATGGGGGACTGTATAATTGTTAGTTTTAAGAGCCCTCAGGTCGTCACTTATGTCTGCAACTGGCTGGGTAATGCAGGTAACACATCCATTGAGTTGGTCCCTCTCTCATATTTCTATCCTAATTTATGTAAGCCACCTATGAGGAGGGACGATGGCTGGACTCGGGTGGGCTTTGCTGTGGATGGGTCCAGATATAGGCCCAGGTATAACACTCATTCTGCCACTGTAAATTATGCACATCCCAACAGATTTATTTGCCTTGATGAAGTAGATTGACTTCGAAGGGGTTCTCCCTCACAATCCTTCCAAGTCATCGTAACTGAACCTGTAGATCAGGGGATTGGAATTGGGGTGGCTGACACCGCCAACAGAGACTTGGATTTACTCCAAGATGGTAGTTTGAAATCCCCTAGTCCTAGGGGCCTTGAAGGAATATCCCGCTTGAGCCAAACGGGCAGCACCCTAACTCCCCAGGCCCCCTGTGTCCCAAACATAACATCCACTGCTGAACCCAGTAAGGAATCACAAGAACGGTTGCCCGCACACCTCTCCATGGGCACCGCATTTGGAACAACTGATGGGCCCCCTTCCAAACCTACTATCGAAACCCTGAAGATCCTCTCCTGGAATGTGGCAGGTATTGCAAACAAAATACACACGGTAGAGTGGGATCTTCTCGTAGGCTCCAGTGATGTCTGCCTCTTCCAGGAGACGTGGTCAAGGGACCCAGTGAGCAGAGCGGGTTTCGCAGTTTTTGAAATTAAGGCGAGGTGGAGTTGAAGGGGGAGACCTTCGGGGGGTCTGGCGATTTGGGTAGCTAGTCACGCTGGATGTGTTGCGGAAAACGTTCCTACGTTCTCGCAGGACATCCAATGTGTACTTCTCAGGTGGCCCAATGCAGTTAAATTGGCGATTGTAAACGTATACTCTCGTCCAGTCGGTGCAGCCAAGGAATCGCCCACTATGGAAGATCTTTCATCTTTTCTGGGCTCTTTGCCAAGTGACCATAAAATTGTGATGGGTGGAGATTTTAATTGCCATTTTGAGCCTCTGGAAGGCTTAAAGGAGGGTGCCCTCACCTCCGAAGACGACTTCTGGGGTGTTCCACCTTGCTCATCCCCCATCCCAAATCTTGGTAGCCACTTGCGCTGCAAATCATGTCCCTCACTTTGAACTACGCATTGAGGGCTTGTAATGGTCGCACTTCATCAGACAGTCCCTCACTGTGTACCCTCAATAGGAAGGATCATGAATCTAGGCTGGATTATATCTTTGTTGATATTGGCTTATGGTCCAAGGTCCAGGATTTTAGAGTATCCCCTAGAACAGACCATAATGTACTCTTGCTAGATCTGAAACATCCTGCACCCGCTCCTGAGTCACCATCTACCAATCCCAATGATGACTCAGGAAACCTGGTCCTTAGTTCTAACAGGCGAAGGGTAAAATGGGGGAAAATAATTAGCTCAGAGGAAAATATAAGTAAAATCTTTGATATAGCGCTCCCGAGGTTTGTAGAAATAGATGAATTAATTAATCAACCTAGATCACCAGACTTTGGCGATAAACTGGGACACATACACGCAAACCTAGTGGGATCTCTAGCCGAGGTTTTTTATCCTGTGGCAGCTCCACGGCGTAAACAGACCCGAATCTCAACATGGTATAATTCTTCCTGTAAAAAGGTGAAGACAGAGCTAATTGTCGCAATTAAAGCAGGAACAGACAAGGGCACGGTCGCTAAACTTAGACGCGAGTACAAGGAAGCCATGGCTCTGGCAAAGTCGGAGTGGGATTGGAACCATTGGCAGGATCTCTCCTCTGCATTAGAAACCAGGGACTCGAAAAAATTCTGGTCCCTGGTAAATAATGGCACGGGAGAATCTAAACCCGCAGTGGAGCCTAATATTGCACCATCTGTCTGGGAAGCCCACTATGGCAAATTGTACCAGGATATTGAACAGCCCATCCAAGTAGTGGTCCACGATGATATATCCACCCCAGCAGCTGGTTTGGAATTTTCACTCGGAGAGGTGGTTAGTGCAGTAGAGAGACTGGCAATGGGGAAGGCCCCGGGATTGGATAGATTGCCCGGTGACCTCTTTAGATACCACCCTGAGATCTGGGGCCCGTACCTCCTTATTCTCTTTAATGCCATCTTGGGAGGTATGGAGATCCCCTGTACTTGGCTGGGAGCTGAGATAGTGCCAATTTATAAAAAGGGTTCTCCTCTTCTCCCAGCCAACTACAGGCCGATCAGCCTCATAGATGTTCCCCAAAAACTTTTCTCTCGTCTCTTTCTGGACCATCTCCTTGATTGGATGGAGACAAATGAAATCCTGAGTCCCCTCCAGGCTGGCTTCAGAAAAAACACGTCCACCATGGACCAGATCTTCCGCCTCATCCTCCTGTATTGGAAAACGGTGAGGATTGAGGGGGGGAAACTATACATGGTGTTCGTGGATCTGAGGTCAGCCTTTGACTTGGTCCCACGGAAAAAATTATGGGAGGTCCTAAAGGAGTTGGGTGTTCCATCCCAACTGTTGCACGCCATAATTAGACTCCATGATGGCAACTATGCACAGGTCAGGTGTGGGAGGGACGGTGCGCTGTCATCAAGGTTTCCTGTTCTCAGAGGGGTAAGGCAGGGTTGCGTTTTGGCGCCGTCCCTGTTTTGCCTCTTTGTCAACAGCGTTATATCTCACCTTGACAATGTTAAGGATAATGACGCCCCTCTCTTGGCAGGCAGGAGGGTGCCAGCTATTATGTTTGCTGACGACACGCTCCTGCTTTCCAAATCCCCAATGGGGATCCAACGGATTCTAGATGGATTTGGTCTTTTCTGTAGACAACATGGTCTAGAGATCAATACAGAGAAGACCAAGTTCATGATCTTCAATCCATCCCTAAAAACCAGACCAAATCCCACTCTGGGCTCAGCGATCTTTGAAAGGGTTACAACCTTCCAATATTTGGGGGTAACACTGCATGAGAATCCATCCTGGGACCCCCAAATAGCTAGATCCAGGCTAAAGTTGTCCCAACTTTCTGGTGCAATTCTGAAGGTTGTAAATACTTCAACCTTCAAACCCATAAGTCAGGCACTGGAAATGTATAAGACACAAGCAAAAGCGGCAGCATCTTATGGCAGTGAGCTGTGGGGGCATAGAGCAGGTCCTGAGCTCGCGCTAGTGGAAAACACCTTTCTCAGACGTTTGCTGGCCCTCCCACGTGGCACCCCTCTGTTTCCCTTAAGATTGGACGTGGGTTTACCCTCCATCGCTGCTGAGATAGAGTATATGCCATTAAGATTCTGGCATAGGCTCTGGTCCACTAGTGAGCTCGCACAATATAGGAGTGATCTTGCCCATGTAATGGACCTGAACCAGCGAGATAGAATTCCCTGGCTGGCATTCGTCAAGAAGGAACTGTATCGTTTAGAATTGCCTGAGCTTTGGGAGGCTCCAGAACAAGGATGCCAAAGGCTTTCTCGTAAAAGATTAGTCCAAATTCACAAGGAAAAAAGCCTAGATCTTCGCTTGACAGCAACTAACAACGGCACCCTAACTGAACGTTTCTTGCAATCCAAAAACTCATATGAATTTGAAAGTTTTATGGACATAATCTTCCCCATGTTAGCTAGGAAACTGTTTATACAGTGGAGGTACGGCACTCTGCCTATTAAAACCGTCACCTGTAAATGGCTCCAGCGGGACGATAAAATCTGCCCAGGTTGTAACTCCCATGATGAGGATGAAACCCATTTTTTCTTTTTTTGTCCTGCATACCGTAAACCAAGGAAACATTGGCTGGTCCCCTTATGTAGGAACTTGGGTTTCAGGAGCCACATGAATGTGTACAGAGTATTGAGAACTAGTACTCTGCCCCATATAGTTTTTGCAGTGGCGAAATGTATTATGGCTATGTGGTTGATTAGGAAAAAACTGTTAAAGGCACAAATGCCGAAAATATGAATCTGTTTCCTAAAAGTATGGATTGTGCTTTTAACTAGGTAATGAAATGTTTTTCCTAACTATGAATTGTTTTCCTAATCTTCATCTTGTCCGCAACAACCTGGCATTTAATTTGAACTAATGTGCTTTTACAATTGCAATTCTTTTCTAACGTGGTGTTTTAATGTTTATGCAATGTATCTTTTATGGTCTAAAAGACCGAAATAAAGAATTTCTGGATTGGATTGGATTGGATTGGATTGAATAGTGGAATTTCAGGTCCATGGGCCGACCGAGATTATTAACGTACCCTACGTATTTCGTGTCTCCATGGGTGATGTGGTAACACAGAACATACGTTCCGATAATTGGGCTGTGCATGCAATACAAGCATTATTTTCAGATTTAAAGTATTATGCTGCTTTTGATGCTGAGGATTTGTATTTGAATTCTGCCAATTATGCCGATTTGTTTTGTTATCAACATTATGGGTATAATTTCATCCATAAGACTAATACACTCCGACCTGTCGTTAATTTCACAGTGGGAACACTGCCCTACTCCATTAAGCGGTAGTTCGAAAACATTTAGAAATAAATTGACATGCTTCCCTGATTTTGATAGGTCATCACCAGAGTCCTATTATTTCAAATTAAATGTTCCTTCAACTCCCAAAGTAATGTTGCCCCATACGAAATTAATATATTCACACATCTGTCAGTCAGGAGTTATGATCGCTGGAAGGCCACCATCAATTTGAAATCAATCTGGGGCTCTAAGACCTGGCATGTGCGCTGCACAGAGGCCTTGCATCGTGCCAGTCTCAACCTAGCACAAATTTTGTTTACAAATAATACAGTGTACCAAACAACTTGCTTTGGATTGGCAACATCAAAGAAGTTGAATGATCCTGCCGTTCCCTCTTTAGCTGAATATCAGAACTTTACGATTGATGCATTAACACATTTATTTCAAAATAACTCCTTTAATGATTCTGAAATGGATCCTTCAGGTTGGCTGGTATGGCAGATGAATTCAAATGCCTGCCAACTCTGTTTTCATAACACTACTTTAGGTTATAAACAAGACAGACCCGACCCAAGATTTCCAGATATCCATTCAGTAACAACCTATTTGGTTGGTAAAATATGTCAACAGTGGTTGCAGCACTCGAGCCTATCGTCCGTTAAACAACATTTATTGTTGTTGTCCAATAATATTAATTTGGCCAACTTGGTCTTTGGACCCAAAGTTCCTAGAATGAAAAGCTGGATATGCGCAGCTTATAATGAAATTTGGAAACTTTCACAAATTGAAGCAGCGTCTCGTTTGCGGGAAATTGACCAAGCTAACTTAGAAAAGGTTCTTGCTGTTGTCAACAACAGTATTAATACACTGTCTTCCCGCATTCATACACTAGATAATATTGTTTCTTCTGTTATTGATCTTGTAGAAAAAGATGTGTCCGTGTTGTATCATGGTCAGAATCAATTGCCTTCTGTAATGCAATTTGCATGGACTTTGCAGACTTGTCGACCTTTTTGATTCTTCTTGATTTTATTATGTATTTCATGTAAAAAAAATAATTATTAAAATGTCTATTGTGATATGTTTTTAACAATGTTTGATATGAATTATGAACTGTAAATTGATTGAGTGAATAAATTCTAAACATAGTTTTACCAAACATGCATCGTGACAAGTCTCAATGATTAAATTCCTAGCCCAAAGAATTGTATAGAATTTGGCATAATCTACGATTGTCCCTAATGTGATACTGTGTAATCAATGTGTATAGATAATTAAAATACATCACATTGTACCTTTGCCTTTCCCGCAGACTTTACGGCATGCTTGTGTAATTATCACACCCCTATGATTAACACTTAAATAGGACAAATCCTCTATTGTCCATCCACTTGGGACATTTCTGTTCTTCGAAAACTGTAATTCCACAGTAGGTCATTCCCTGGTGTGCAAAAACAGAGTTACACGGGGCATGTAATATGGCAGCTCCAAACCTTGCTTGTGTTTTAAAGGGTAAACCAGTGAATACAATAATTCCCATGTTCAATCTGCTTACTAACGGTAGTTATCTTATTTTAAATAACTAAAAATGCTGCGGCATGGTTGCTGGCATACCTTACATTGTAACAGTTTCACAGCGCGTAATTTGTTGCAATCATGTGCTTTTTCCTCCCCCGCGTGGGCAGATCAATAGGTCTGTTTGGCCTTCAATACCAACTTTGAAAGCAGATTTCAACAAGCTGAGCAGATTTTAACCCAACAAGAAGTCCCCCTTACTTCCGCACGAGAAACCTTCAACCTGCAGGTGGCTAGCGCTGCTACTGAGATTCAAACGCTTCTAAACACTAATCTCCCACTACATTTAGGCGAACTCATACATTGCATATTTAATGCATCGACTACTCAAGGCCTGGCACATTTTTTTTTTTTAAGGCTGTCGGCTCTGGCCTTGTGACTTCTTTTCAGACTATATTTGGTGTAATACCGGCATTCATTCATTCTATCTTGTCCAGCATCTTTGGTGGGTTCCCCTTAATACTGGCATTGGCTACTTGAATCTTGCTTCTGCTGTGCCTGCAATGCAATGGCTGTTCCTCTTGTGGCACTGCACAGACCGGGACGGCTGCAATTGCTCCGTGACTGCATGCATGAATGCTTCGGTACATTACCACTGGCAACACTCTGTGTGTCCTATGGGTTGTCCTTCCGTTTTGCATACTTCACTTGCGTGCAACCAGTCTTTTCATGCTTACGAGGTCAGTTCACATGGACATTGGATTTATGCCTTTCCAATACGTCATGCCCAGACATGGATTTCGACCAGCTGATGGGTCCCTTGGTGGCCCATGAGCAGGACTGTTCTGGGATTGGCTTAATGGCACGCGCTGCTGCACTTGGAATTTTGGCTCAATGGGATATCTGTGAGGCTGCACAGAACCGCCTACTTCAGAGTTACATTGAATATCATGCAAGTTATCCAGCAATGCTAATGGAAGTACCCGGCTATGAGGAACACTCCTGTTCATTCGGCTTGCTGAATTGGATGGCGTCTATTTTCTAACAACCACAATGATGTCCTTTTGGAGAGTGGTGCATTATTTTGCTCCTACACTCTCATGGATTAACCTCACAAATTCCCCACCAGCATCACTTGGGTTTCGGATGCCGTTCTTCCACAAACTATTTTTTTTCTTCCATAAATTGTTTTTTCCCTAGACTCAATTACTTCAAACTTTTTTTAATTAATGGACACGCCTTTTAAAACTCTGCTCGCACTTTTTGAACTCTGTTATCCTCCTAGTTCTACATGCAATGGACTTTCCAGGGGAGAGTGTAGTATATATGGTGGGGTCATTGTCGACATTGCTAAGTTAGCATGAGCTTCGCAGCCATGAGGCTGCTTTTGCCCATGCCACTGTACGAGTTTATTTTGCAAGACTCTGTTTGTGCCCCTTTCACATGAGAACAGTCTGCCTTTCGCGTTCTCTACTGTGCTCTGAGGTTTAGTCTGCACACGATGTACAAGATTGATCAACAATGCTCCATGTTATTCTGTTCTGATCAGTCCCTCACACCTAGACATAACATGCTACACACAGCTGCACTACTGGAAATCGTATTCTTTAATATTGCAAGCGAAACATGTTGTACACACTTGGAGGGACACCTTTCCAGAGAGAAGAGCTGTGCTTGTCCTGAGATGTATATCTTTCATCTAGGCCCTGAGGTATGGGGTCTGCTGACAAAGCCCAGAGGTGTTCCTTTTTATAATAAATTCCTTTTTACCACAGGGAGGGTAGTCACGCACTGTAATAATTTTGCACGGTCTTTATAAAATGATTTCCCAGTTTGTATTCTACGGAACTGTGACAATGCGGACTATATTGTGTTTATGTATTTTGCTGCTAGTAATGGCATATGTACTGTACCATTGAGCATGTTTGTTAAAATAAACATTTTAAACTATACCGCCTCTCTGATTACTCTCATTGTGGACAAATATGAGTGAGTGAGCGAAAGAGTTGTCTGGCTCTTCCGATCTCTGAGAAGGGTCGGGAGTGTCGTGTTCTGGGTTGTGTAATCATTGGTAGCTTCCCTGGTAGTCGGAGAACGAATGAGACACTATTGCTAGTCAATTTGGGTAATAATGTGGGAGGTCGGTACACCCCCTATTCACTGAGGTCCTGGTTTCCTGCACATAGTTCTGTATATGTGCAGAATCACTGCAACAATGCGATCATCTCTGCATGTAGTTGCTTGACCTCTCACTATTACATTCATACCCCTTTACAGCATACAAGATTCCTGGCAGGACAGAAGCTAAGGGTGTTCAAAGGATCACTCAGATCTTAGTCTAGACTGATATAGCAGTCTAGACAATGTCTTGGAAACTACACACCAAAATCACCAAACTTAAATAATGACTTTAACCCACTCACCACAACTGTAGAGTTTATCACTTTGCTCCTATCCTTTTCTCAAACATACAAAAACTACCACTTGCACATGCTTTTGCTAGATATTAATGCAAACTCTCTTTGAAATGAAGTGTTACTTAACCAAGATCATAAAATAAGCATTTGTAATTTTACCTGAAGAGCATGTTTGCTTGCAGCATACCCAGAAGAAAGAGGTACTCCAATGAGGCCTGTTATGCTGCTCACGGTGGCAATTTTCCCTTTCTTCCTTTCAATCATGTGCTTCAGAACACATTTAGTTAGGGAAATTGTTCCCAAATAGTTAATTTGAATTAGCGAGTCATAAACATCCAAACTTGAGTCCACAAATAGTGAACGTTGAGAGCGGCCACTATTGTTTATCAAAACGTCTATCTGTAACAAAACACAAGAGAAACAGAGATTACTTAAATTAAGAGTTGAAAAAGAATGACTAGCGGGAGAGAAGATAAAAAAGGAGAAAGTATACAACATATAGAAAAACAAAAGAAATCGTTTTATGTATTTGTCAGGACTTTGGATGAAGAAATCTAATTAAGAAAAGCATTTCCTCCTTTCCTTTTTACACCTTCAAGAGCACCTTCCTTGAGCACTTACTATTCCTACCCCCTAACTCTATGGGAGCTTCAGCACTTATTGATCTGTTTTAAGTATTTATGTAAGATTTGAATAAATCACAGTTAATTTGAACTAAAATCTAAAAACAATTGTTGAATGACCATATGTGTTTGTGCCTCATCATTTTCCTTTGAAGCATTAATTGCAACTAATCATTTATTTGTCCCTCACCTGTGCTTTCTCAGTGTTAGCAAAAAGTGAATCAATAATTTCTTTACATTGTGGTTGCTCCCCCGGTCGGCCCACTGTTTATGTGTATCATATTTCCCAGGTCCTCTGGGTTAAGTTTGGGTCACCCCACTGTTTATAATTGTATACAGGATATGGGCATCAAGCCCTGCCCACTTTCCACCCATCTTTTTAATTCTCTCATGTTACCGTCCTTTGTAAATTGAGGCTTTTCATAGGTCAATAGGATTGGTAGTCCCTCCATAGTACCGCCTTTCTCTTGTTGTAACCTCCCATGAGGGCTGCCCCCATTATGTGTGTTTTTACTGCTGAAGGCCTTAATTAATGCGTTCGGTCTGACCGTTGGTCTGAAGATGGATCCCAGAGGACAAGGCAACCTCGATGTGAAAGGATTTGCAGAAGTGTTCCCGCAACTGGGATATATACTGGTGACCATGATCGGATATAATGACCTATGTAAGACCATGAAGACAAACGATCTCCTGTATGAAGATCTTTCCTAACTCTCTTGCAGTAGGCAAGTTCCTCAAAGCAGAAAAATGTGCCCTCTTACAAAATGAGTCCACTGTCACCATAATGACTTGGTTTCCTGCAGACGGGGGCAAGGAAGACTTAAAAATCTGTGGATACCATATGCCAAGGTGCTGGAGGAACAGGTAGAAGTTGAAGCAATCCCACAGGTCTGGTGTGGGAAGTCTTGGCTTCAGCACAGGTCGGACAGGAGGACACATATTTTGGTATCTTCTCGTACTGATGGGCACACAAAGAAACAAAGCACCACTAATTCAAGGATGTATGACATTACAACGCATGCTTTTACATTGCATGCCTTTACAACGCGGTATTTACAACGAATACCTTTACAACGCATAGTGCTTTGGGGCGCTGGATAGTGAATAGTTTAATTTACTATTCCAACTCCAGTCCCCCGTGGATAGTAGGGAAGGTGTTGGATAGTAAATTAAATCTATTCCCTATCCTAGAGCGCCCCCCAGCGCAATGCGTTGTAATGGTTTGCGTTGTAAAAGTTGCGTCGTAAAGGCACTGCGTGGTAAAAGTTGCGTTGTAAAGGTTGTTTACCCTAATTCAAGAGTATTTTTGAGACCACAGAGGCCAGAAAAGGGAGAAACAGAACACATTTGCAAGGCCTCCAATTTTTCTTTTTTATTAGGGAGGAACAGCACCTTTTCCTTGTAAGAATGTTTATCTTGTTGGTTAAGCTGATTGGTCACATTATTCCAATCTTCATTGGTTAGAGATGCATAGCCCAACTGGACCCTGTCAAGAAACGAATGAACAGTACTAATGAGAAGTTGTAATTCTATGATGTTTTGTTGAGGAAGAGTAAGACTTTCAGGACATCTGAGCATCTGACAGATTGTTTTGAGGACCTGGCATATAATGGTAAAGGTGAAGCCGTATTGACTGAAAAATAGGCCCATCGAGCTTGGCGGTTATTTGGCACTGAATAATGCGAAGACATTGCAGATTCCTATGATCTGTTCTGATTTCAAACGGTTATTTAGTACCCATTACGAAGTGTCTCAATTCATGAGAGGCTAGCATCATCGCTAGTAGTTCTCGCTTAATAACAGAGTAGTTTCCCTCTGAATCTGAAAGGGCATGTGACAAAAAGAAAAATAAATGGGTGTTCAAACCCATCGTCCTCTTGTCTTTGGGGTCGGACAGCTCCTTCGGCCCTGTCTGAAGCATCAGTTTGGACTATAAACCGTCTTGGTTGTTTCAGGATTGTGCAAGATAGGAAGTTGAGTGGAGGCCTCTTTAAGGACTGAAAAGCCTTTTCTGCAGCCTAAGTCCATTTGAACCCTGGTCAGAGATTTTCCATTTTTAACGTTTGGGAAAAGAAACTTGTTTGGTGTGCAGAGTTGTCAATAAAATGATGATACAAGTTAGTCAACCTCAGGAAACATTGGTTTTCTTTAATGGTTGAAGGTGATGGCCAATCCAGTATAGCTTTTATCCTTTGTGGATCCATGGCAATTCCTGTCTTGTTGATTCAATAACCCAAATACTCAACTTCGGGCTGGTCAAACTAGCACTTTTCTGGTTTACAGAACAGGCTGTTCTGGCGTAGTCTTTCCAGAACTTGAGTAACATGTACACGTTGAAGATCAGTGTTTGAAAAATAGACAAGAATGTCATCCAAATACATTGCCATGGTCTGGTTTAGGAAATCTGCCAACACGTCCATAAATCTTTGAAAGATAAAAGGAGCATTTGTCAGTCCAAAGGGAATAACCTGATATTCAAAGTGGCCCAAGGGTGTTCTAAATGTGGTCTTTCACTCATCTCCTTCCTTGAATCAAAGGAGATAAGCACCCCGAAGGTCGAGTTTGGTAAACAACTGTGCCCCTCTTACTGATTCTAATTTGTCCTTGATGAGAGGCAAGGGGTAGCAATCTCTAAAGGATTAAACAAAGTCACTATCAAAGTCTACACATGGCCATACATCTTTGGTCTTTTGTGGTACGAAGAAGAGAGGTGCCCCAGCAAGTGTTGAGGACCATGTAATTACACCACTTTGAAGATTTTCTTCTAGGTATTTTCTAAGTGTTCCTTTCTCTGGTTCATTGAGGGGTACACTCTTCCAAAAGCCACTGTGACCTCAGGTTCAAGGGAGGGATGGTACAATCAAATTCTCTATGAGGAAGTAAAATCAGATTCTTTGCTTTCTGGAACACGTTCGCATACATCTGATAGCGATTAGGTGCCCCTTGTATGACACTGATGGAGTTGCATACATCTTCCTTCACTATTTAAACAACTGCAAAGGTGCACCACAAAAAACAATGAACAAATTTCAATGCCATTAATAAGCAACAGAAAAGAACGTTTTGCATAAACGGGATGTTGATGTTCTTCAAATGATCTTTATTTTCAATTTATTCCAAAAACAAGTACGCATACATCTGATAGCGATTAGGTGCCCCTTGTATGACACTGATGGAGTTGCATACATCTTCCTTCACTATAGGCATCTCATTTGGCGACCAGCATTCAGCAGTAGCATAACTAAACTGTTGACAAAAATGTGAGGACAAGGAGATAGTTCTGGTTTCCCAGCTGACAAAAATTGTGTCTGATCAGCCATGGGATTACCAAAATCATGATAAGGTTTGGAGCGGCTATAACATCAAAGGACAAGTACTCTTGATGCCTTCTAAAAGTTAACCGTAACAACCATGTCATTTCTTTTACTGTTCAGGAGACAAGTGTGATTCAGACAACAGAATGCAATTGTTCAGATGTTTCTTTAAAAACTCAGAATATTTGTTTTTCGGTGGCCCATCTTTCATCCAGATAAATACCGCTGCCTCCGTAGTCAAACAAGGCTAGTACTTTCTCCTGTATACCTGTTGGTAATCCTAAGAGCATAGGTAAGATAGGTAAGAGAAAAAGAGAATTTGATGTTTCTTTTGAAGAACAGATTAAAAGAATACCAGACCATCCCACGCTCTGCCTTCTTACAGAGGGCGGCATCCGGACTTTTCCTGGCAGCTTATGTGGATGAATAGAGCAGCTACGAATCATATGGCCAGGAGAACCACAATATAGGCATAGCCCTTGTTTCATTCTATGTTCCCGTTCGGTTTCGGACAGTCGTCCTATGGCCAAGACCTATCTGCATAGGCTCTTCTCCTGTCGAAGGAGAAATTTTAGGCAGGGAAGCTTCTGTTCTGCGAATATCGAGATGTGATGTTCTTGTATGTTGCTGGACACAAGCCGTACGTCTCTCCAACCAGCAATAATTGAAACGGTATTCTACAGACAAAGCCAAATTCATCAGGCCAGCCATAGTATCAGTACGAGGCGAATGCACAAACTTGTTCTTGATTTTACTTCATGAACACCTCAGCAAAACAGAGTAGCTAGAGTGCATTCCACCCAAGTGGTCTCTGCAGCTAGCTGTCGGAAACAAGTTATGTAATGCAGGACATCTTTTTTACCTTGCTGGAAATCACACAGAGCTTCCTCTGCTGAGGTTTCCAAGCCAGTCCTTTCAAACATTCATATGAAGGCAGCGAGAACGGTCATGTAGTTGGACAATTGTGGGTCTTCTGTGGCTTCCAAAGGTGTCCTCCATGCCAATGCAGGACCGGACCAAGCACTGATCAAATAATCGACTTTAGTTCGGTCTAGTGAGCTGGGCAAAAAGCGAACAAGACAGTCAAAGGATTCAAGAATTCTTTCAGTTTATTTGACTCACCCAAATAAAGTGGGATGGTTGTTGAGATTGTTGGCACATCATATCCCCTAGTTACAAGAAACTTAACATAATGATACATTTTCATCTCACAATTGTTGCAGGTCCTGAGCTTGTTGCTCAACAGTCTGTACTACGGCTTGTGCTGCTTCCAAAGTGCCTTCTTGATGAAGTGTTTGAAGAACATCCATGGCTCCAGACCAATATGGGGTTTTGGGCATTGCAATCTGTCAGGTTCAGAACTTTTCTTTCCGACTCCAGTGCGCATAGATGTTTCCCAGTTCCGGGTCTAGAAGGTTCTTGGCTGTCCAAGGTAGGGGTGACCCTTTCCAGTAGCCATGGTGCTGGTGACAATTTAACGCCAGGGCAGACAGTGCCTTCCAGAAGGAGTCTCAAAGAGGAACAAGCATTAAAAATGCAATAGGTCTCACCTTTGATTAAGTTAAAGCCATTTGCTTTGCTATACAATACCATTATGTTACGTTATGTTATGTTACTGCCATTTGAATAGCGCAACAGCTGCCCCAGCAAAGGGGCGTCCCGTCGCTGTCAGTAAAGCAATCGGCACGGAAAGAAGGAAGAAACTACACAATGAGGAAAATATATGTCCTTCCTAAAAGTCAAATAATTCGTGTGGCTTCGAATGTGAGTGGGAAGTGAGTTCCAAAGAAGGGATGCCCTGCTGCGGAAGGAACGGCCTCCTGCCCGCACTCTCCGAAACCATGGGATCATCGCCAAGTGAACGGAACTGATGAGTGGGGACGTAGGGTGTGACTAGGTTAGCCAGAATGCTAGGAGTGTTGAACTTCAGGGCTTTAAAAATGATGCAAAGAGCCTTAAATTCAACTCTCCTAGCCACGGGCAGCCAATGTAGCCGGTGGATGGTTGCTGACACCGAGCAGGACATGCGCAGGCCAATCAGTGATCGAGCTGCTGTGTTCTATACCCGTTGTAGCCGAGCTATCTCGGCCTTATTTGCCCCTAGATACAGAGAGCAGGCATAGTCCAATCTGGACATTATGGCTGCCTGAATGATAGTCTGGCGCGTAGGGGGAGGGGGGGGGGGTCAAGGAACCCAAGTAGGGGTCTAAGCCCCCGTAGGAGCCCAAAGCAGGTCCCTGCTACCTTTTTCGTTTGGACTTGATAGCTAAGCGATGAATCCAACCACACCCCCAAGTTTTTGACAGCTAACTTAGGAGGGGGGGGCACTGCCCAGGCTTTTTGGCCATCAATGTTCACTCCATAGACAATGGTCCTTTCCCAACAACACCTCTGATTTACTGGCGTTCAGCTGGAGGCAGTTGGCAGTCATCCATTCAACGACCACCGCCAAATTGCCCTGAAATTTCAGGGCATCCCTGAAGAGAGCAGACTCCGTGCTGTGACCAGGTCAAAAACCATTCTGGGAGGGGTCCAACAGGTCATGCTTGGCCAAAAAATCATAGAGGAGTGAATTGACATGCGCCTCCGTAATCTTGGCTACCCATATGAGTAGTGAGATGTGGTGTTAGTTTTCGGGCTTGGCCGGATCAAGTCGGGGCTTTTTAAGTAGAGGTAGCACCTTAGTATGTTTCCACACCTTGGGCACGCTGGCGGTGGAAAGCGACATATTAATCATCTGCTTCAAGGAAGGCATGATCGTAGGCAGCACCCTTCTAAATTGCTCTGGTTTCAGGGGATCAGGAGGTGAGCCAGATTGAATTTTCCTGAAGAGAGCTTGCAGTTGGTCTGTGGAGATGTGTGCCAGAGATTCCAAGGTATTGACAGGTTGAGCACATCACAGAGGGAAGTGTGGAGGAAGCACACAGGGTGGGCACATCACAGAGGGAAGTGGGGAGGAAGCAAACAAGGGTGAGCACATCACGGAGGGAAGTGGGGAGGAAGCACATAGGGTGAGCACATCACGGAGGGAAGTGGGGAGGAAGCAAACAAGGGTGAGCACATCACAGAGGGAAGTGGGAATAATCCTGCAGTTGCTCCTTAAGGCGCTGCACTTCCCAGCGAGGGGCCGCAGAGGGCACCTTATCAGGGCTCGAAAATTCCACTCGACCGCTCGCATAGTCGAGCTAAATTTAACAAAGTCAAGCTGTTTTTAGGTCCTACTCGCCCTTTCTGGCGAGTAGGAAAATAAACAACTTTTGTTCTCGGTCTGTGAAAACGGAGCAAATGTGACAAGATAACAAGATTTAAAGACATTTTTATTGCTCACAAAGTTAATGAGCAATAAAGATGCCTTTAAATCTTGTTATCTTGTCACATTTGCTCCGCTTTCTCAGACGGAGGTCAAGTAGGTTGCAGTTAGGTCGAGGACATTTTTTAAGGTACTAGCCCTGCAGGACTAGTACCATTTTTTTTATTTTTCGAGCCCTGCCTTAGTCATCAACAGCTGCTTGGGGCAGCACGAGGCAACACCACTCTGAACGTAAACATGTTTTGAGCTGTTCAACAAAGAGAACACAAAAACCTTGGAGGGGTGGGGGGCTTAAAATTCACGCTGTGGCAGAACATCATGCTACACATTGGAATCTAAGGGGAACAGGGGGCAGCTGCGGAAGGTGCCATAGAAGACACTTTGTACTAGTCCAAAAACACCAAAAGCAAGTCAGGGCTCAAGTCCTAACAAGCTCAGGGTCGGAGGCCTTCACGCAGTCTGCAGATTACGGAGCCTCAGGATTGATTGGAAGGGAGGGGGAAGGGACAGCAGCGAGAGTGGGGTTGAGGAGCTACGAGAGGGAAAACCAAACAAGCCTCAATCTCTTGTCTTTATGGGGCCATGTGTTTAAACACATGGCCCCATAAAGATAAGAAACCTTTCACGGCAGAAGGAAAGCAGGTGAGCCTGTCCCAAGTGGGCCGTCCGAAAAAGCCAAAAGTACACTTCATAAAAAGCTATTTTCCAATGGCTGGCCACCGTTTAGTTTAAAAGTGACGCCAGCCAATGGAAAAGAGGGGCGGGGCTTAAAGCCCTTAACCAAAACCCCTCAAAATCATTAAATCTTGCCAAGCAAGCTGCACATATGCGCAGCAAAGCTAGCCGAGACCTAAAAACCCTCTGGTTGAGGTGACGACTCCAGGAACAGAAAAAAGATAACAGAAAACCAGGGAGCAGGAACAGGCACAGTAAAATAACCAGCAAGGAGAGGTCAGACCAGGAAACAGAAAAGGATGCAACAGGGACAAAGGTCCAAAAGGATTTCCAAAAAAGCAACTAAAGCCAACAGAAATGAAGATGCACCAACAGGAGCGAGGAGTGTTGCAACACAAGAAAATGATAGATTCTGCCCCTTATATACCCACAGACCAGAAGTGATGCAACAGGAAGTGAGCAGGCACCATCTTGGATTAGGAAGTAGTGGTGAAAAAGATAAGGCTGTAATCTTGGAATGGTGCAAGAAAACCCTTCCCAAGGCATTCTGGGATCAAGGCTGCAGAATCACCGGAAAAGGACATGCAGTAAAATGGCCTCCGGGCAGGAGAATGGCTTTTGGAGAGTTCATCATATCTGTCCCCCAGGGGTGATGTAAGAAAATTTGGGCCCAAGCAGAGCATTGTGCAGGGAGATTCGAATCCAAAACTGGAACGGCAGCGTACTAGAGACAATACCAAAATAACAGAGGGTTGCCGCATGGATCCGCGACGTGCCCAAGAAGAGGAGGGCGGCTTTGGGGGCTGAACCGCATCCCGCGGTGGTGCAGATTTAAGTTTGTGGGGTGCACCCTAGACACATCGAAAACGGTGGGCTGCTGCGTGGAACTGTGGCGTGTCCGAGAGGAGTAGTGAGGTGCCGCGGCCCGCCCCGGTGTAGATGGAGGTGTCGCTGGCCAAACCATAGTCCATGGCGTAATACTACCATGCCTAGGAAAATTGATGACATTCTCATAGAAACCATGAAAGTAGACATGAACGTTATGGATGGGTTAGGCCCACCAGAATGTCTGCTCAGCCTACCCACTGTTGAACAACTCAAACTAATTACAGTTTTTTTACATAGTAGAGCACATACCACCGGCAGTGAGCCGATATCCAAAACTATTCACAGGGCTTGGGAAAGTGAAAGACTTTACAGTGCTTCTGCACATCAACCAACAGGTCAAGCTGGTAGCCAAAACACCATAGAAGATTTCTTTTTCACCCAGTGGCGGTCAGTAATTTGAGCTGGAGGGGCAGCAGGTAAGCCAGCCAGAAACACACACATGCACAATCACTGACTCACACCCACACATTCACCTGCACGCACACACCCATTCACAGCTCGCACTCACAAATACTCATACATACACACACCAAACAAACACTTACCGGACCTGCAGCGGTGATTTGCGATGGCGGTAGGGAAACCTCAGTGGATCCTACTGATTGGCACTGCTACATCATCTCATTGGCTGACCTAGTTATGGGTCAGCCAAAAAGAGGCAACAGCAGTTCTCACTGGTCACAGAATGGAATGTGGTCAGTGAGGAGGCTTACCACACCCCACTCTGTGACGAGGAGCCATGATAGACCGCAGACCTGGCACTTCAGAGCTTAAAACAGAAACGTCCATGTTTGAGGCTCCCCCAAGGGCTTTGCCAGGCTAAGGAGATCACACCCACAGGGCAATGACATTTTCAGCCCAACAAAGTTCAGCTGAGGCAGCTAGGCTCCTGCACACTTATTACATGTACAGTGACTGGCTGCCTGACCTGAAAAAGAAGTGTGTGTGTGTCAGGCTGATTTTTACTCAGGATGCGTGAACTGTATTGTATTGATTTTGTATTGAACAATCAAGAATGAAAAAAACATCTTCTACTGTATTGTAGACTCATTGACGATATATTAATTTTGTGGAATGGCAGTCAAGAAAGTTTGGAAAATAGAATAATTCAATTAAACACTCAAAACGATCAAATTCAGTTCACGCACAGCATCAGTGAAACGTCGATTGCTTTTCTGGATGTTCACATTTCAATAAATGGTTTTGGAAAGAAACCGACAGGAATAATTCTCTACATTTTCATAGTTTTCATTCACAAAATCTGATTCAAAACTTACCATACTCACAATTTTTGGGTATTAAACGGATTTGTTCGGATAATGATTCAACTAAGAAGCATCTATAGGTTCAGCGACAAAAATACATAACCAAAGGTTATCCAGAGGAGATTTTGGATCAAGCAATTGAAAAAGTGTCTCTGAAGACTAGAAATTAACTTTTGACGAAACAATTAAAAAAAAATCCACAGAATCGAAAAGTGCTTGTTTCAAAATTTTCAACCAGCTCTTGAAAAATGAAGACCATAATTAACCGCCATTGGGATCTTTTGCAATGTGAGGCGGATTTCAACGGGATATTTTGACACAAACCATTACCATATGTATCTTTGTCCTAAATGAAAAAGCACCGCTACAAGGGTGAGTCTCCTCCGATCATGGGAGATTAATAAGTCTTTCAAATATCCTCTTATATAGACGCTGAGTCGTGATGTACAAAATTCAATGTTCTTTTAATGATCCACTTAGAGACAAGACACCAGCCAACGCGTTTCGTTCTGTCACCAGAACTTCTTCAGGTCGCAAACGATATTTCAAAGACGTGCTGTGTTCCCAAAAAAGTTTTTTCGATGTTTTCCCATATATATGAATTTTCTGTATTCGGTTTTCCTTCTACGGTAAGCCCGGTGATCTGGGTACTCAAATAATTCTCAGATTTTGGATCTATATTTCTTGTAAGTGTATAGTAAGCAAGGCTTAACCTTATGCAATTGAAGTTCGTTCTACGTAGTCAGAAAATCCCACCTCCTATTCCTTGGGGAAAACCAAGTAGATATCTCCTTACGGCAGTTGCCTGTTGGGTCGATCTGGATATCACAAATTCGGCGTCTCGGTATCCTGACGCGATATCGTCTCCATTGCTAGACAATGGAGACGATATCGCGTCAGGATACAGAGACGCCGAATTTGTGATATCCAGATCGACCCCCAAGGAATAGGAGGTGGGATTTTCTGACTTTGAAATATCGTTTGCGCCCTGAAGAAGTTCTGGTGACAGAACGAAACGCGTTGGCTGGTGTCTTGTCTCTAAGTGGATAATTAAAAGAACATTACATTTTGTACATCACGACTCAGCGTCTATATAAGAGGATATTTGAAAGACTTATTAATCTCCCATGATCGGAGGAGACTCACCCTTGTAGCGGTGCTTTTTCATTTAGGACAAAAATAGACTTTTTACCCAGGTTTGGGTAATGCTCTTGGGACAGGGAGCATATGGAAAATGCACGCTGGTTAATTGAAAATTGAATAATTTGGTGATATTTGGATTGGTGCTTTGCTTTGCGCTGGAGTGGTCCACTGTCCGAACTGTGTTGTAACAATCATTACCATATGTATCAACGACCTAAAAACTTAAAAGAACTATTGATGATGGGTCCGAAGGTATCTGACTCCAAGGAATTTCAAGGCACCAGAAAATGTACGAACTGTGTACAATGTAACAATGTTATCACAGGGAACATGTTGCAACATCCGCATACTGGTGAATCAATTAAGTTATTTCATAACTTGGATTGTAATTCCAACAACCTCATTTATAGCATCAAATGTCCATGTGGACTTTTATATATAGGTAAAACAGAAAGGAAAGTAAAAATATGAATGTCTGAACATAAAAGTACCATCAGGACCCAAAACAAATCAAGTAGTTTAGCTACCCAATGGGTAGAAGCTAAACACAGTATAGCTCAATTTGAATTCCAAATAATCGAGAGAGTTGAACAACACTCAGGCAAGGACATAACTAGGTATTTATTACAAAGAGAAGTTTACTGGATTAGGCGTTTGGACACCCAAGACCCCAGGGGCCTCAATGAGGGAATAGATTATGGGTGTTTTCTATGATAAATAGTCTGATGCTTACTCCATTATGAATCTACTGTTTATAAGTGGGTATTGTTCAGGAATGCCAGTTTTCCATAATTCTCCGGTTTATGTAAATAGTAAATTAGTAGTCTTTTCCATTTCATCATTTCATTTATTTTATTTCCATATTTCATTTCTCTGTGTTTTGATCACTTGGGGTTGGCATTTCCGGGTACATGCTGTGAGTTTTTTCATTTTAAATTAGTGTCTGATTTTAGGTTTTGAAGGTTGTGAGACAATGGTGGACATATTCGTATTTTGGGTTTATGTTTGTGACTTTCGTGATATTTTGCGATACTTCTGGTCAGTAGGTATTCATGTGCTTAAATTTTGTCAGATACAACTTTTTAGGTGGCTTCCATCTTGCGTGGTAATACTTTAGTAGTCCTGTTTTTATGGCTATGATCCTCAATCGATCATGTGGTAGAGTGACGTCACTATACGTGAATTTACGCAGGCAGCGCGGCTAGCAGTTCACTACAGACCGGGAAGGTTCTGGAGTGTTTTTTCCACGCGGGTTGATGTAAAGTCAAAAGTAAGCGACACAGTGTTTTGAACAGGTTGGTAGAACTTGAGGAGAGTCAGGTGTGAAGAGGATAAAGCAGGCGTTTCTTTATGTTTCAGCTATTCATCGGCAACTTGGGGTGTCGATTGAAAAAACAAGGGGGATTACATCCGTGGAGACAGATTGGAGTGAACCGGCGAGTGTTTGTGATACCACATATTGATAGTGAGAGCGGAGGTAAGGGCCTACATTTGGTAGTACCGTGGATGTAAGCAGATATAGGAGTAGAGTGATTGAATGTCTTTTTTTGATTTCCAACAGTATAAGATTCAACGTTCGGTTTTCATGAAAGACAACGCCTAACGTGGTACAGAAATTTTTTGTCACGAAACGGATGTGCGTGATTTGAATTGCAGTTTGAAGGGTTATAATATTATCAGCTGTAGACAATGTTTTACAGGGTGGTATGTGTTTGTTTATTCACAGTATTGAACAACAAGAGATAAACTTGGAAGTGAGTATAAGATGGAATGTATGGTTATTGGCACAAGGGTGCCAGGATGTAAAGTAGTGGCGAGTTTGCACACAGTGTGGGTATGGTGGATGGTACCTTTCTTCTTTTTTCTTATGGTTTATTCTTTTATCATTTTTCAGTACTGTCTGTTGGAAAAGGCACTAAAATTAAACATGGGTGATTTCTGATGTGGGAGTATAATTTGAGTTAAGGCAGCAATTTAAATGCAAGTGTATTACTCAAGCTTATGAAGTAATTCTAATGCACTTTAAGTTCAGTTGAGAAAATTGTAACGGTCTTACTTCCTTGTACATAACAGTGTTTTACACAGTTTTTTGGTATGTTTCAGATTGAAGCCCCTGAAGAAGGGCAAACAGCCCAAAATGCATTGGGCAACGCATAAAATATTGTAATTTTGTTGATTCAAATGTGGATTGTCAAATTTGGATACATGACTTTCATCGATTATTAAATGAACCACGGAGTTCTGATTTAATTATTTTGTAAATGATTTTTGGCTGAAATTAAGCAAGATAACGTCTTGAAATTATTGGTTTGAGGAATTGTGCATTCATTATGATTGCAGCAGCATTAAGCTATAGTGCACAGTGGTTAGGCTGAATAGGATTGAAGTAGGGTGAATCCTTAGTTCGAACGCTTGTGGGCTAAGGATTGTGGTCTGACTTCATACAGGCCAATACCTACCCATTGAACATACTCTTCCTGGAGAGGCTGGAAGAGCCCGCAGAGGCCTGGATCTCACAGGTATATGTTCAAGCCGGCTGAAAACCAACCGTAGGTTTAGAAAAGCAGGTGGATAATCAGTGGGTTCTCGGTGTCAACCACAGTTCAAGCATCAAATAACATATCAGTGCCTCAACATAGTACACCTCAGAACTATGCTTCAGACCACAAAAGCTTCTTAAACATAGACATTCTCCTCTACATGGTCAGTGTTGCACTTAAGCTTAGACTTCTTAATGTCGATGCTATTGTCAAAGGACAGCATAGAAGCTTCTGACCGAGGTAAATGGTATCCACTTCACAGGAACTCGGTGGGGTTCCTGAAGTGTATTTAAAAGAACCACAGGCTAGGGGTGGGTGTAACCTAACCTGGGCCTCTCCGTAAGAGGTTTGCTTCCCTTACGTGCCTTTCTCTTATCAGATCCATCTGAAAATCCTGCATGAACACTACCTGAAAAGCAGCCTTTAATATATCTAGAGCTTTGATTTCTTTATGAAGAAAAGCTATGTGGGCTTTCGGACTTCATCGTAGTCAGTCACTGTTCCGCTAAGATGGGTTTTGTTTTCACTAGTGTAACTTCCCACTCCTTTGTGCTCTGACGGTACCTAGTTATTTCATACACCCCAGTTAGAGGCTTGATAAGCATTTCGCGTTAAAATTAATACACCATTTTAATGCCATATCTTCATACTTTTACTATTATACACTAATGAATGTAATCGAAGACTAATATTACAAATTTGCAGTCAACTGTCCTTGCCCCTGGGGCTCCAGGCCCAGTGATTATCTTTACACGCTGCAGTTGATCTTTTGCAGAATTTGACAATTATGGCCATATTATCTGCATTGTTGGCACAAGGCTTTCTTTAATTTCATCAATTTTCTCTGGCTATATGCCAAAGCAGGTGACGCAGTATTGTTTATTTATTGGGTGCATTTGTTATTAATTTCTAAAAGTGTACCTGATGGTAGAATCTATGTTTTAATGGCTGAATCAATGTCCACTGCAGAGCAAGAAAAATTGAATTGTAACACACAAAAAAGTGATATTTCATAAATGATAGATTACAGACAACCAAATAAGGGTTGCACAATCATTTCAAATGTGGCACATCAGTAGAACAAGCCTCGTTAGCTGATGCCCTAACTTCATTTTAAATGGATTAGGGATGTAGAGCATCACAGTCCTACAGGTTGCTAGGATCAGGAGCTCGGTAGATATCAGTTATTTTTTCTGCCATTTTATCTCTTATCAATAATGTTGCCCATGTCTTTATACATTCAAAGAATGGTGAAGTCACACCACGCTCAGTTCCAGGGGATGGTCACTTTGCAAATGTTTAGTAGGCCTCGATTGGGAAAGCTATAAACGTTAGTGGGGGCAACAATAAAACGGGACAAATACCAGACCATGATAAAGCAAAAACAAACTAGATTCAGATGTGGACAAGGGAATGAACAAGCGAGGGCGCTGCTGGCATTTAAAGAGGACAGGTCACTGACCTCAATCTGAGTGCCGAATTAGACCAAATGCTGGTAACTGGTATTGCCAAGCCATTTTGATTGCATGAAAAATTCCTGAGTTGCTATGTTCTGTGAAATTTGCAGACACTTCACCTGGTCAAAGCAAATGAAATGACAAAAAACATGCAGGAATTGGTGTGGAAATACTGAGTGGGGCACGTGTTTTGCCGCTCACGCTTTGGGAGATTGTTCTTGAAGACCAAAAACACAACAAACATGGCACCTGCTTAGCAAAAATGAATACCTTCAGTAAGGCTCCCGAAGTGGTGGCTATACCGACAACGGATTCCAGACTGCCATTGGGTGGGATCTCTAATTATGGAGGACTGCTCTCGGCCATGGATCGGGAGCCACAGTCTCCACTGATCTGTAGAGACAGCAAACAGCTGCCTGGTTAACTCTCAAAGCATGATGCATGGTTTTGCTAATTTGACTGGAAATCCAACGGCGAATTTAAAACAAATAACATAAGATCAAGTACATTTAATTACTCCATTACCACCACACCCGTTGTACTCGCCTCATCCTTTATTTACTTTAAATGCACGACTCTCACCTTTCTAAAAGCAACTACTTTGCTAACCTATAAAGAAAAAAATGTTTTGGTTACAAACCCTATCGCTACATAACGAAGCTCTGCACCTACTATATCATGTTTCCAGGTTGATTGTTGGCAGCAACGTCTCGGTTTCTGTATGTTCTTACTTCCTGGTGTAGCTTCACAGTAACGGGAGTGCATGTTACAGCTCATGGTCCCTTTGGGATCCCATAGCTTGGTTTTAGCCAGTACAAAGCTAGTCTATGTACCAGGATTCGCTATGCATTAGAGCAGCTCTGGTCTAGCGGCACAGGCTCCACCAATTTACTTCCCCTCGGAGTACCAAGTGCTGAGATTGCTTTGACTTAATTTTGGGAGCAGTGCAATGAGCTTCTGAGCCCCACTGGCATGTCCGGTGCTGCTCTGACTGCTGCAGGGACTTGTGCTTTAGTTGTCCTAAGCCTGGGCTGTGTTTGTCTCTTACTCCTTGGTCTAGTTTATTGGTACTTTTGTTCCTGCTGTGTTGTATTTTGCATTCTTCATCCACATGGCACACTTCCCTTTGCGAGCCTTTCCCTTTGCTAACCTTTGGGATTGTGCAGCAAGAGTCTTTCTGTGTTACTGTCAGTGATGCTCAGTTGCCCGAGCGTGTTCTACTTTCTTGCCCTGATCTTTGCTTATAGGCTTGGTATAGGGTTTTGTCAGGCACTGCCTGGCCTTTATTTTCCATTTCTGGCTTGCGTTCTGCTCCATGGTTGTGTGTCCCACTGGAGCCATCCTTCTTCCCCCTGTACCAGACCAGTAGTGTTCAGTTGTGGGGGTTTAGTACGTGGTGTTCTTAAAGACAGCTTTTTTGCCATTCGTCCCAATGTCTGATGGGTGTCTGGCTGAATGCCAGCTTGGGCCGTTCTGGACCCTCTTTGATGGATGAAAAGCATCCTTATCTCTTGGTCTCAGGTGCCACAGCATCTCCTGCACTCTTGCGCCTATGCCCCGGCGTGGCATGTCCCACTTCCATCCCTTGCCTTTTGTCTGGTCTCAGTCAGAGTGTTGGCTCAGTTCGGGAGTGCAGGGTCTTCTTTAGCCTACAATTGGCTGCCCTTAATTTCTGTCTTGACCTGTCTTTTCTACTATGGGGTATGTGTTTAAGGGTCTGTGGTGGCTCCTGCATGCTTCCTGGTAGCTGTCTGGGGTTCGAAGGTCTTATTACAGAGGCTGACAGTTTCTGTTCCCTGGTGCATTTTTTTTAAAGACCTGCCGGTTCTGGATCAAGTTGTGTTGCCACCACGTTGCAGCAGTGCTGAATTGGGGGCTGCTCCCATACAAAGGGAGATTCAGAGTTGTCATTGATTTATTGATTTCTGAACCAATCAATAGTTTGTCTTATTTTTGGTTGGCCCTTGGATTTTTTTTCCCACTGTAGTGTATGGGTGGGCACACACGACACAGACTCAGCGGGGACCTTTATACGGGCTTTATTACACATCTGCCCTCTTCCCACTCTATCTTCCAACTGCCCATCCTACTCCCCGACTCCTCCCTTTCCGCCCGCCTCTATCCTGCTTTCCGAGCAGGTACTAGTGTCCTTGCTCTTACATAATTACATCTCCCCTCGCTGTAAAGAAAAACTCAGAATACAGAAAAAAACAAACCACATAACAGTACATCAGCTCTTCTTCTTTCACGTCACAGAATATCTCACTTACAGTTCTTCAATGAGGCGTGACGGTTTCCTAATGGTCCGTCTGGGACGCAGCTAAATATCAGAGTTCTCAGGCTCTCGTCCATCAGAGGCCGGCAATAACAATTGACCACTTCCGGACGGCGCCTCGGGTCTTGTGTCTTCAGAGACCGGTTCAGTCAATATTCCTCGAACACTGGGACTGCACTTCCTGAAGTGTGTCACGTTTCTGGTGACTCTCCTACCATCTGTTTAAGCGGTGATCATGGTTCCTTTCTGCTTGGTGACCGGCAGCGGAGTCTCGTGATAACTGCAGTCAGTCTTTCTCTGTTGATCTTGCCGTACCAGCACCCAGTCCCCTTCCTGGATCGCAACAGGGGTGGCTTTCCTGCGATCATCTGCGTAACTCTTCATCTTTTCTTTCTTTACTCGGTCCCTGGCAGCAACCTCTTCATGATCAGAGTCAGGATATGTGGCATCCTCGGGTGAATTCATCATGGGCAGTTGAGTTCGTACTAGCCTACCCAGCATGAGAGTGCCCGGACATCTGCCTGTGGTGGAGTGAGGCGTATTTCGATAGGCTCGTAACACCTCATTGAGCGCCGTTTGTATATTCTTTCGGGTGAGCTCCGCTTGTTGAATGGTCTTTTTGACCGTGGCCATGAATCGTTCCACCATTCCATTGGCCTGTGGCCAGAGTGGTGTAATTTTGCGATGCTTGAAATTTAGGTGTCGAGCAAAACAGCAAAGTCCTGACTGTTGAACGGGGGTCCATTGTCAGATTTTACCACTTGTGGGATGCCCCAGGCGGCGAAGACCTCATAAAGAACGGGTATGGTGCTAGACGCCTTGGTGGACGTAATGAGTTGTGCAATTGTGTATTGCTCATAGTCAACATTCTTTTTGTGAAGAAACTTGCCGTTGAGCGCCTCACAGACATTGGCATACGAAGACGCAGCCGCCACTGGCAGTTCTTTTATGATCTGACCAACTTCTTTGCCTACTAGATTCCGTAGAGCGATCAATTGTTGTTCTGCATCGGTCACATGGGACCCCTTCATGAAGTCCGTGAAGTCCTCCAGCCACCCACCTCGCTCCTTTAGGGGCTTGGGTGGCAAACAGGCTGCTTGGTCTGTGGTCCCAGGATGGGGGGGGGGTACGGGGGGGGGAGGGGCTTCTCTTGTGGCCTTTTGTTAGTGGTTAAGGATTACTGGCGTTTGAATGTACCACAGATACTGTCATCCTCTGCGATGGTGCTTTCCTGGTCAGTGATTCCGGTTCTGCGGTTTCTCAGATGTCAGCAGGATGCTTTCTCTCATCTGCTTTCTAATGTGTTATGTGGGCCAGATTGGATTTGCTGGACTTGTATGGCACTCAGTGGAAATGCATTTAAAGTAGGAGAATCACTCTCCGAAAGATAAGGTCACTCTCTTGATAGACTTTCCAGCGGTTGTGCAGTGGTCATACAGTGGTATTGCAAGGATGTGATGCATATTACCAGGTATTTGGGCACTTCTTTGGGTATAAAACACTCCCATTCTTCCAACACATTTCACCACAATTTCTTTTCCAGCTTGCCCGCCCTTCCCCGGCTTTCCCTTTTTTCTTGCTCTTTACTGGCCTTCAACACCCCTTAAGGGATAGTACGCGCTATGTAAATTAATTACAATTAGAAGCACACACTTCAGCTCATCATAAAGCTTCCAGTGATTTGATCAATGAAAGCCAGTACCGGTTACCAAGCATCACTTACAGTTGCAAATTGCTCTTTACATTTTCAAAATAACTCGTTGAGCATATTTCCATACATTTCAGGCAAGCAGGCATCCTGGAAGGAAACCTTGTTTAGCTGTCTGATCAGCTCCGGTTTCATAGCACAAGAGAACACTCCCTTAAGGGCACTGCTACTTGAAGTATTTTAACTTTCATAATGAACCGTCCGGGTATGGTTTTCTTTTTCGCGATTCCAGGCAGAGGTGAGGCCGGGGAACGTGCGACCCCCTTCCTGTGACCCACGGCCCTTTTGTGGGTCGTGCCCCACAGATTGATGCTCTATGCCCTCATGGCCAGGAGTCAGAATACTTTAAATGTGGGGCTCTCTGTGGGGTTCACTGTGTAAAGATGCAATCCTCTAATGTAAATCAGGGGAAACTTACACTGAATGTATTATTTAGGCAGCCTAATGGTAAATTTGGGTTTATAAAACAGACAACGAGACTGAAAAGGTTTCTATGGCTGTTGTGTATTCTCTTCAAATGCAAATGACAGTGCGACTCATAAAAAGTGCAAATAACTCAGTGGTTAAGTGAGTGTATTAAAATATATACAAAAGATACCATAAAAGCTCCTTGGCTCTTAAGCCAAGTTGTTCAAACATACATGTGCGTACAACACAGCACAATGCAGATTACAAATAATTAAGGAAGCAAATGAGTGTATGTCGAAATTTCGCCTGTCTGTAAGTGAAACGGTTTCCTCAGGGCAAAGCCGTCTGACTCAATACTCCTATATAACAGAGTAGCACATGTGCTGACCAACAATACCACTGTATGACCACTGCACAACCGCTGGAAAGTCTATTATCTAACACATATTATTATTATTAATTATTATTAAATGAAATTTATAGGAAGCGCAACTAAACCCGTAGGCATCAAGGCGCCGATGATGGTAAACGGTAAGCTCAGATATCACCTAAGAAGAAAGTTATGGATAGGCTTCTTGGAAAAGCCAGGTCTTGAGGGCTTTGCGGAACAAAGTGTGTGAGGAGATCACCTTGAGGTCGCTGGGGAGTGTATTCCAAAGTCTAGGTGCAAGGAAGCGGAAAGACCTTCCGCCCCATCTGGCCTTGACTATACGGGGAACAACTAGCAGGCTTTTGTTGGAGGAGCGGAGTGCTCTACCAGGGGTATAGTAGGCCACCAGAGCGCGAATAGCCTCCGGACCAGATTCATTGAGGGCACGATGGGTAAGACATAAGGCCTTAAAATTAATCCTCGCCTGCATGGGGAGCCAATGCAGACTTTTTCTAATGGCCGTGCCCGAGGAGCGTTTGGGGGCATCCACAACAAACCGGGCAGCCGCGTTCTGCATGGTCTGAAGGCGATGGACCAGACCATTGCTAATGCCAAGATAAAGTGCATTGCAATAGTCCAGTCTGGAGGCAATGAGCGCCATTACTACTTGTTTGCGTGACTGAGGGGAGAGATAATGAATAATTTTTCTCAAAATCCTCAGCGCATTGCAACAGGTGGACACGGTCCTGCTGACCTGCTTATCTAGCGAAAGAGTGGTGTCAAGAATGACCCCAAGATTGCGGGCAGATAGGGACGGCAAGGGGCAAGTGCCAAGTACAGAAGGCCACCAGTCCATGGACCAGATCTCAGTTTTTCCCCCAAAAATGAGGACCTCAGTTTTCTCCCCATTAAGCTTGAGGAAGTTCTCAACCATCTAGCCGGCGACCGCCTCCATGCAGTTTTTAAAATTAAGAGCAGTAATGCTCGCCGATTGAGAAATGGAGGCCATGATCTGCGTATCGTTGGCGTAGGAGACAACTTCTAGCCCAAAGGATCTTATAAGCCTGGCGAGTGGGGCAACATAGACGTCAAAAAGCGTCGGGCTTAGTGAGGAGCCCTGAGGGACCCCACACTTCACCGCCTTAATAGATGACATATACTCGCCAAGCTTGACCCTTTGCTTTCGTTGGTCAAGGAAGGATGTTAGGAGGCTAAGAGCAGAACCCTTGATTCCAAGCTTACTGAGTTGGCTGGTCAGAATAGTAGGGGACAGGGTGGCGAAAGCAGCCGTAAGGTCAAGTAACACCAGCAAGGTGGTCTGACCGGTGTCGACCTTAGAACGGATGCTGTCGACAACCACTGTGAGCGCCGACTCAGTGCTGTGGGTCCTCCGAAAGCCGTGCTGTGAGGGATCAAGAGAGTTGGAACTGTCAAGGAAAGCGCTCAAATGGAAGTTGAGATAAGCCTCTAGGAGTTTGGCAGGGAGAAGGGAAATGGGACGAAAGTTCTTCAATATCCCAGGGTCCAAAGAGGGTTTTTTCAACAAAGGCTTGACAGTGGCCATTTTCCAAGAGAGGGGATAAGTCCCCTCTGAGATGGCCCTATTCATGACCTCCATCAAAGGGGGCAGAATAGTCTGTCTACAGTCCTTTAAGACCTTTAAGGGGCATGGGTCTAACGGTGACCCGGACTTTAATTTGTCCAGCAGCGAGTTAAGATGTATAGCAGTAATGGGAGGAAACTGAGAAAGGGAATAGGAAGAGGCAGGAGCTTGGTCTTCAACAATAGAAATGGAAGGGATGGCAGGTTGGGAACTGGAGTTAAGGATTTCTAGGTCAGTGTAAATGTCCGAGATCTTTTCATGAAAGAATGTAGAGATCTGGTCACATAATACCTGGGAGGCTTTAATAGGGTCCGGAATCTGAATAATGGAAAGATTATCCACTATCTTAAACAGATCACTAGGAGATTTAAGCGAGGATGTAAGCTTGGTGTAATAGGCCTGTTTTCTACATAAGCTGCTGATTGTAACAAAACAAATGTGTTTATGGCTCAACCGGTTCACTAGTTACCAAAAAGCAGCTGCACAGTAGGGGACCCTTTGCAAAGCTGGACTGGTCACAGGGTTTTGTTGCTTTTTGCTATATTTGGTGGTTTTAGCCACACCTTTGACCCGCCCAAGAGCTCATACTCTCAAAGCCCTCCACCCTCCCCCAAACATGACTTAAGTCAACAACAGCAGCAAACTAATATAACCAGTCAGTTTTTACTAAAATAGAAGCGTCCGTTTTCATAATGTTAAAAATAAAACCGTTTTAGAAAAACTGTGGGAAACCAGATTAAGAGACCACCTCCGACCCTGGAAGTAAAGAAAGCATCCTACTTAGACGTTACAGTACATCATGAATGACTGTATATGGTATGTTTACACTATGAAGAATGTGGTTTAGCAACCTCCAGTTCCAAGCAGCTGTAAAAGCCAAGCCATCAGCATCCCATGAAAATCATCATGGTTCTTCTCGAATGCTGTGCACTCAAGTGCAAAAACAACAGTTGATGGACAGAATGCAGAACAATGTCATACATTCACCCCAGTACAGCGATCTGGGCCCACATCCGTTTTTTTGCTCACCATGCCATTATAGTTTGAACCCAGCCATATGCAAATCAGTCTTGACCCTGTGCCCCATGGGAACAGTCCAGCCCGAACTGCCAAGCCAAGTTCTCCCTGGACTGGAAACAAGCATCCTAGGACCGGTTTCAGGCTTTCAGCCCTCATCAGCGTGAGCAGCAGCACATGCTGTTTAGTTGCAGGCTGTTTTTTTAACTTGCTATAGGTTATTTTAAAACTTTGCTGAACTCTAAAATTTAAAACTGCTATTTGCACATTTTCTTGGCACTTACCGGACAAGGAATACAATAAGCTTTGTTTCGCCAGTCCCCGGTCTGCCACGGCTGTTGTGCCGATCGTCGCGGAGGGAGGGGGCTCCTACCCTCTAATTGGCATTTCCGGGGGTGGAATTGACATAAAAGGGCCATGCTGAAACGTACACAAAGCAGACGCGTGCAGCGGGCGCGCCAAAGGCAAACCCGTCTGCACCCGTCCGCGCCTGGAAGGCGACTAGTGCTAGTCACGCTGCCCAAAACCAGCCTTCAGCAAGAATCTCTAGGTCCAGAGAAGAACTACTCGCCTGCTCCTGGGTGGGCTGTTTGAGCCCAGCCTGTATAGACTTGTACATTATAGAGTGCAGGAAGAACGACTTGAGACTATGCTGTGACCACTGTACTTTCTCTCTGGAAGGATGGCCAAGGAGAGAGGACAGTAGGAGTAGGGTGACTGCCTTGTCACAGCCAGATATAGCTCATTTAGAAAGTCCAAGGTCTCACATGCACGCCTGCTTAATCAACTGCACATCCCTGCCAAAACATGCAGATGAGATCTGGCTTAACCTTGAAATTAATGCTTGAGATGCCTTGTTTTTAACCGAAACCTGGTTAAAAGAAAGTTTTAATCCCCGCATAGGGCTGGCTATCCCTGATGGTTACAGCTAATCGTGCCGGAAACAGGCGGGGGGAGGGTTGGCAGTGATTCTTAGAAAGGATTGGGACATCACCTCAAAAAAAATTCGTTGGCAGGATCTATAGAGGCAATGTCCTTCTGTATTAGTCTCTCTCCCACCTCCTCCTATGCGGGCCTGCTGGTTTATAGACCCCCAGACTCCCTTCCCTCTCCCTGGCCAGAGCGGTTTGATATTATTGCAGACCTTTCTTTAAAATACTCTAACTTCTAGTTCTTGGGGACTTTAATGTCCATATAGATAATGATAACTGCCTCCTGGCCCTCCAACTGGCTGACACCCTCAACAGACTTAATCTCGCACAAATAGTGACCGTACATACCCATGTAGCAGGGCACACGTTGGATCTAATCTTCTCCAACGACCACACCATGAAAGTGCTTGCCCCGCTACCGATGACCTGGACAGATCATCATTTAGTTCCCTTCATTCTTACGAGTGTGGTCAGCCCTAGTCAGTCTAGCCGCGAGTCTGAAGAGGGAATAGGCTGGAGGAAGGTTCCACTCGAACGCATGGGCCCAAAATTACAGGAAATGTCCCCACTTCTGTCAGGAGATCCCAATCAAGATGTGTATGCCTTTGATGATTGGATTATCTCAGCCCTCGATAAAGTTGCCCCATCAAAACTTTGAAATTGGCTAGAAAAAAAAACATCAGCTCCATGGTTTTCGTTAGAACTTCGCCAGGAGAAAAAGCTTATGTAAGCGACTGGAGTGTCTATGGAGGAAAGAATATGACCTAGAGGCCATGAACACATATAGAACAGCTCTAAAAAGATTCCACACTCTAAAACGTAACACCTTGAAGGCTTTTTTTGCAGACCAAATAAAAACCTCAGACAACTCCTCAAGAGAAGTTTTTTAGATTGTGCAGGGATTTTTGAAGCCACAAGTATTAAAGAGCATGATTGCTCCTTCATCTAGGCTATGTGAAGAGCTAGCTAGTTTTTTTCAGGATAAAATTCAGATGATTTACTCATCTTTTCCCAAGACAGGCCCTGTAAATTTCCCAGTCAAACCACTCTACAATCCAGCAAGTGGAGAGATGGTCGGATTTTCGGCCTTTTAGCCTTGGAGCTTCAATGCTGGAACTTCATAAACTCAAGTCTGGCTCACCGGCCAACCCCTGTCCACCTAGTTTTTATAAACTCCTTGCTACCTGTTTGAACCCCTTCCTTAATTTTATCTTTAACTCCTCTCTGGAACACGGTATCTATCCCACAAGCTGGAAAACAGCTTTTGTCCAACCAATCCTGAAGAAAGAAGATGCAGACCCGGCAGATCTAAAGAATTTTAGACCTATCTCACTTCTCTCAGCACCGGCTAAGATACTCGAGAAAGAAGGACAAAAACAATTGACCGGGAAAACACGGCAAGGCTGTCCCCTTTCACCCTTGCTTTTCGCCCTCTCACTAGAATGCTCGTGGCCTGGATACAGCAGGATCGTTCCTTGCGGGGGCTTACATGGACAGACGGATGGGAGGACAGGATTGCGCTTTATGCGGACGATATCTTCTTATACCTCGCGTCCCCCTCCAAATCAATTAAAGTGGCCTTAGACATTTTTACCAGCTTTGGGAGAAACTCGGGTTATAGCATTAACTGGGGGAAATCACTCCTTTACGTCCTCCACGGGGACCCCCCCCCCCGGCAATTCCGCGCTCGTGTCCAATTGCAGTAGTCAAGGAGGGATTCATGTACTTAGGGATTTTCATCTCTAAAGATCAGAAGAAGCGCTATGAAAGGAACCTCCTACCGCCTTTGCAAATATTCAAAAGGGATGCCACAGTTTGGAAGAAACTTCCGCTGTCCCTACTGGGTAGGGCAGCGCTCTTTAGGATGATGGCACTGCCGCGTTTTTTCTATGCCCTCCAAAACTATCCCGCCTTAGTCCCGCAAAAGTACTTCACGGAACTTGAGGCCACCCAAAGATACCTTTTGTGGGTCGGCACACCCCGAATATCACTCCAAAAACTCACATTGGGTTGGTACGACAGAGGAATAGCGCTCCTGGATATTCGGAAATACTATTGGGCAGCACATAAATCAGGGCACGTACAGTGGTGGAGAAGATCCCAGATATGGGATGGATAGATGGCTCCTCCTCGGTGGGAACTTTGAGGCTGCACTCTACTCTAAACCAAACAGATACCCCCCGACAGGGCCCACTAGACACTCCGTCCAACTTTGGCATATCGTTCACTGTAAACTGGGATGGGCTGACAGACTGACGTTGGCTACCCCGCTCTGGGTCTCCGAAAAGTTGGGTACATTGGGGCGCACCAAAGGGTTCCATAACTGGGACCTGATAGGGATCTCACATATAAAAGACCTATGCGGACCTGATGGGGTGATTACATTTGAGTCGCTTCAGCGCACATATGATCTAGCTCAAACAGAGCACCTTCGCTATATGCAGGTTAGACACTCCCTCAGAGCCAACATCCCACCCGGGACGACGCCCCCAGAGTCCTCTCCCTTGGAGGACAGACTACGGGACAGACATCTTCCAGAAAAGGCAATCTCCCTCACATATAAAAAAAGTATTAATCATACCCCAGACCCCTTGCTTGCACTCAGGGGTAAGTGGTTGGCAGACGGTCTTGAAATTGATGACGAAGAGTGGAGGGAAGCACTTGCCTCTCCCAAGGAAGTTGCAATATCAGCGAAGTTAAGACTGGTGCAGTTGAAGGTGCTACACCGTGTTTATATCTCCGGCACCCGATTGGTGCTGATGGGCAGGAGTGAGGACGGGCTCTGTAGAAGACTGTGTGGGGAGTTGGGGACCTTTATCCACATACTATGGGAGTGCCCTTTAATACAAGCATACTGGCAGGAAGTGCACAATTGTATGAGTGAGGTCTGGGAGGTGGAATTACGGCCCGAAGCGAAAAGGTGTCTTTTAAATATATGGAACCCACAGATCTATCAACCAAGGGCAGGCTGTGGGTGTTGCAAAGCGAAATATTGCACGCCTATGGGGAGCAGATACACCTCCAAAACTCACTGCATGGAAGAAAGATATGGACTGGTGCATGCTGCAGGAGAAGACAGTGTATGTGGCCCGGGGCTGCCCCCGGAAATGGGTAGCAGTGTGGTCCAATTGGAACGAATATCGAGGCAACGTATGTGAACCTCCCACTATCCCCGCCCTTGATGTTCAGACAACGCCTTGATTGACCTACGTAATGCTATGTATTGATACCATCTCGTATACTATGGAACCGGCAATTATGTACTTCATTACCACTATGTATGGGCAATCAGTAACAAATGTAATCATTGTGTGTATTGACCACTAAGTTTACTTCGGAAATAAAAAGAGATAAAAAAAAAAAAACAATTAAAAAAAAAATTTGACCGAATTCTTAGAGTCTCACAATCTTCTGCATGACTCTCAGTCGGGCTTCAGGTCAGGCTACAACACTGAGACGGCCTTGCTGGATGTGGCAGAAACTAGAAGAGAAACGGTAGATCAGGGTAGTTGTGCAATGTTGGTGCTGCTGGACTTGTCCACAGCATTCGATACTGTGGCACACCAGATACTCTTAGAAAGACTGGCACACCTGGAGGTGGTAGGGGCAACCTTGAGTTGGTTCCGGTCCTTTTTGGAGGGACGATCCTCATGTGTCCTCGTCCAACCCCTTAGTTTGTGGAGTCCCACAGGGCTCAGCATTGAGCCTGATTCTTTTTAATGTTTATATGGCTCCACTAGCCCCAATAATTGAACAACTGGGGGTGAAGGTCATCTCATATGCTGATGACACCCAGCTGGTGTTCTCCTTTAGGGAACACTCAGAGGTGGCCTTCACAAATCTTAACAGGTGTTTGCTAGCAGTGGCGACTTGGATGACGGACAGCTGCATGAAGTTAAATGCAAATGAAACAGAGGTCCTCTTTTTTAATCAACTTCTCCTCCTAAGCCTGACCTTTGGTGGCCCCCAGAGCTAAATCCGCCACCTCTCCCGGTCGCATCGGCTAGGAATCTCGGGTTTAGTTTTGACTCCGACTTAACTGGCAAATCTCAAATAAGCCAGGTTTCTTCCACATGTTTCTGGAAGCTAAAAGCCTTGAGAAAATGTGTGCATCTTCTGCCGATGGAATGTAGAAAGTCAGTGGTCCATGCATTAGTCATCTCACAGCTAGACTATGCAAATAGTTTGTATTTGGGCATGCCAGGCTATTTAATTAGGATACTACAGATCATACAAAACGAGGCAGCAAGACTACTTAGGAATGTACCACTCCGTCACCATATATCACCACATCTCAGAAGTCTACATTGGCTGCAGGTCAGAAGGCGAATTGAGATTAAGGCGCTGACAGTGGCACACAGAGCAATCAGAGGCTCTGGTCCACAATACCTCATGCAAAGACTTCCGAAATACCATCAATTGAGGGCCTTACGATCTAACCATCAGGAGCTTATGGTAACTCTACGCTTCAGGAAAGCTAGGATTGGTGGAAGGGCTTTCACTGTCAGAACAGCCTTGCTCTGGAATTCCATGCCAGAACACCTCCGGAAGGCCAAGTCTGAACGTTTGTTCAGGAAGTCACTAAAACATGGTCATTTGACTTGTCTTAAAGTCCATCCACTGCACATGGTCATGCTATTGCTTCCGCTGTTAGCGCCGGGACACCTCAGTTGGAGGTAGCCGTGCGCTCTATAAGCTCCATTAATAATAATAATCAGCCAGGATAGCTTGAATCCAGTGGCATGGAGAGCACGGGACTCACGTCTGAGCATACCCGTCCCACTCGGGGTGACAAATGCAAAAACAACAGGTGATGGACAGAATGCAGAACAATGTTATACATTCACCCCAGTACAGAGATCTGGGCCAAAATCCATCTTTTTTTGCTCACCATGCCATTCCAGTTTGAACCCAGCCATATGCAAATCAGTCTTGACCCTGTGCCCCATGGGAACAGTCCAGCCCGAACTGCCAAGCCAAGTTCTCCCTGGACTGGAAACAAGCATCCTGGGACCGGTTTCGGGCTTTCAGGCCTCATCGGCCAGGATAGCTTGATTCCAGTGGCATGGAGAGCCTCACGTCTGAGCATACCCGTCCCACTCGGGGTGACAAATGCAAAAACAAGATCTGGGCCTAAATGCATAGTTTTTTTGCTCACCATGCCATTCCAGTTTGAACCCAGCCATGTGCAAATCAGTCTTAACCCTGTGCCCCAGCCCGAACTGCCAAGCCAGGTTCTCCCTGGACTGGAAACAAGCATCCTAGGAACGGTTTCGGGCTTTCAGCCCACATCAGCCAGGATAGCTTGATTCCAGTGGCATGGAGAGCACGGGACTCACGTCGGAGCATACGCGTGCCAATGTGGAACATTCCGTCGATCATTTTGTGTGTTTTGCTGTTCGCCCTATGTGGGAAGGGAATGCCCAGACGTGGGTCCCGCGCTCACTACGCCACAGGAGTCAAGCTATCCTGGCTGATAAAGGCTGATAGCCAGAAACCGGTCCTAGGATGCTTGATTCTGGTTCAGGGAAGACATGGCTTGGCAGTTCGGGCTGGACTGTCCCCATGAGGCACAGGGTCAAGACTGATTTGCATATGGCCATGTCTGAACTGGGGTGGCGTAGTGAGCAAAATAACGATGGATTAAACCCAGATCTGTGACTGGGGGTGAATGTTTTGCCAATGTGCAACATTCCGTCCATCATCTTGTGTACACTCAAGTTGCAGCCCATGCATTACAGCCATTATACCCAGGGCCATTGGGATTATGAGATTGTGCAACTGCAGCAACTTTTGCATGATGATAGATTTGCCACAGTCAATCATCTGCCACATAAGCTGCCGATTTTAACAAAAAAAATGTGTTTATAGTTCAACCGGTTCACTAGTTACCAAAAAGCAGCGACACATGTTGCTGCACAGTGAGGGCCCTTTGCAAAGCTGGACTGGTCACAGGTTTTGTTGCTTATTGCTATATTTGGGTGTTAAACTGGTATCTAAGAGGTGCAATCACAGATTGACACTCTTTCTGGAGAAAAACAGGCACAACCATCTTATTTATTCAGAAAGGAGTTATCATCCAAATACTTTTTGGTAAATTATATTTTATTAGTGAAAAATTACCATTGTGAATTTTTGGGTAATTGTTTTTGGAGACTTTTTGTTTGAACTGTGTAGTAAGCCTCTGATACCAAAACAGTCCACCACAAACATTTGGGTTACTAAAAACGGTTTCATATTGTTTGCCCACCATAAAAATTATTTGCTGTTGGAATTGGGGACGTTTATAGTTGTTGAGGATGAGGAGTACCAGGTTCTAGAAATGTTGTCACAAGGGGGTCCTTACACCTAAAACATTTTGACAGGGGGGGTCTTGGCATCAAAAGGTTTGAAGACCTCTGGCATAGAGGGTTATTCTTGACACACTAGACAACTATCTTGGACCAGAGGTAATCCACTTTACCTAGACTTGGATGTTTGTTTGGTGCAGTGCGTAGGCTCTTTATCGAAGTGCCATGGATGCCTTCTGTTCTTCTGGATATTGTTTTGTGGGATTTGGTGGGCATTCTGTGTTGTCTTCCCTGTGACTTGTATTCCTGGTCTTGTATGGAGCATTCTGTTGACATTTCAGAGGGCTGTGATATTTGCTACACTTTCCTTGAGTAACAACAAGGACCAGAAGACACACGTGGAGGTTGTGGCCCAACTACTTACTGGCAATTTCAATTATTCCTATTCCAGGTCTCTTTTGTCCTATTCCTACGACCCTCATGTCTGTTACTTTGTTTATTTCATATTTCGTCTTGCTTGCTATTGTTCAGGACACAGTATAGGCATGGTGTTCTTATGTACCGTAAGGAGCATAGTTAAAAATTGTTTTTAATTTCTTTCTGGTGTAGCAAAGTAGCTGCCTACAGGGGCAGCTGCTGCCAAAATAAAGTGTGGGCATGTGGCAAATAATAACAACAAAATAAAACACTTACCTGCTGCTCCCGCCGACAGCCACCTCAGTGCTCCTCTCTTCCCAGAAGTTCATGGGCTCCCAGACTGCCCACCCAATCCAGACCATGCTCTCATGCGATTACCGAGCATGAAAGCAGGGCCAGGATTGGCCTGCGCGGCCTGGTTGGGCTCTCAGTAAGGGGCTGAGAGCCTGTGCCTTTTCTCCACCGGGCTGTACAGTACAGCTGGGTTGGAGAAATCTAAGTGTGCATGTCAGTGTGGCCGTCCTAAGACAGCCGGCCAAACTAACACTTACAGAGCTGTTGTCTGTCCATAGAGGATAGCCCGGCCCCGCCCTAGGCTCGGCAGCATCGGCTGTCAGTGAAAAATAAAATGATAACATTGTTTTATTATCGTTTCTTTTTTTCATCTGTATTGGGGTGACACTCCTCCACCATTCAGGAGGATCTGTGATATCACCCCGATTTAGGACTTAGATAAGTATGAACTGGGCTAGGTGTGATAACGGTTATAGCTGAGAATTCAAGCAATTACTCTTATTTCTCGAAACTTCCTTTATGTCACTGTGGAGTGAAGCATATGCTAAGAACACATTTATAAATTCAAAAAAAGAAGCTTCATCTGACAACATTTTTTCTTAGATTTTTTCCTTGGTTTTGTAGAGTGGGACATACATACACCCTTCAGGGTGTCTTGAAGCTAAATGTGAACGGGACCCAACATGAGAGCATGAAATAGAGAGGAAGCAGCTCTTATACTGTTGAAACAACCACAGTTTCACTAGCACATCTTAAAATTGTAGATATTTCGGATTTGACCTCAAATCGAGAAGAGTGAGCATTACTTCAGTTACAAGCAAAGACGAAGTAAGCCCGCTCCACAGCATCAAGTAGTTTTTTAATATAAATTTGATATATTGACCAACTGTTTAGCGATGAGTAGAGAAAATATAAAAAAATGTTATACCTTGTTTTTATTTTAAAAAATCAGACCGGCACGACAACTTACCGGACAATATATATCATAACATTATATATGTTCCATATCACCTACTGCACTTTGCAGATCTCCAGTACATTCCAACAGACAGATCAACCAGTGTCTTATAGTGGGTAAAGTATGCCAATTATGCTATTGCAACCTTACTCAGTGCTAAACCGCCCTGCAGCATAAACCGTTTGGTTCATATGCACCCAATGCGCATGCACTCGTAGATTATGCTTCTTGAAAAGTGGCTACCTCCCGACTGTGCGAGTCCCTCGAGTTTAAGAATGTGCTGTAGCTGTCCCATATGTTTTGGGAGTGGCTTCGCAAAGGGAGGAGGTAACTATATGATTCAGACTGTATGTTACAGTAGGTCATGTCTCTCTGCCCTGTTTCAATTGTGGGTACTGGGCCTTTAGACCATCGCAATACAACGTTTGGCCAACAACCGCTTGATTGCTATGAGTTTACGATGTGTTTTTACGATTGTTTTCGTATATCCTAATAGGGCCATGATCGGATCTACTTCCGGTTCAATGTCCGTAATGAGTTCTAATTCATGGAATATGGCCTCCCAGAAAGCGATCACTTCTGGACAGTACCAGGCAACATGTGAACAATTAGCTGTGGGTACCGCACATCTGAGACACCCCGCTGTATTCAGAATCCCGTATCTATGTAACCTCTCGGGGTGTAGTAGATTCTGTGAGAAAATGTCAATTCTACCTCGTGAATGCGAGCGGAATGGTCAAGCCCTGTGGTCTCTTGTTGAATTTTGTAGTGTGTAATGGAAAGATGTTGGGTTGATTGGTATGGTGAAGAATTGTGTAATGTTGAGTGAAATTATGCGGTTTGCAATTAGGCGGCATGCTGTGGGGTGTATATATGTGGATTATTGCTATGTGGTATAGGTTGGTTTTATGTGGAGTGTATTTATGTGGTAGTGAGAATCTGGCAATGCTTGTTGATACTCTCGCCTGTGCCATTGCCTTTTAACCACCATGTTTTAAAGGAATAACCACCACAGAAGGATCTGTACAAAACGGCAGCTGTTCTGGTAGTATTTCTTTACCCACTGGAGTCAATGAAGATAAGAACACAACAGGCAGGGAAATCGGGCGGCTATGGTGGAGTTCCACGCCTCCACGTAGTTCCTGGGCTTCCTGTTCCTTGGCTCCTCCTCCCCTCCACGAGGCTGATGGCGGCAACATTGTATCGGCGTACTGGCTGACCCCGCTGACTTTCTCCGACCGGCTCCCGAACCGCAGGCTGGTATGCGCTGTCTGCGGGAGCCGATTGTAGCTATGTTCTGTTCTGACGGAATGTGAGTTTTTGTTCGTCGGTCTCCGCTCCTGCAGCTGTGACGGGCATTGCCTAAGTATCGTATGGAGGAGGTCTGAGGGGGTGGATCACGGACTTGGACTATTTAATTACAATGCCCGTGTCTTTGATAGCCTGGGATAACTCATCAGTGTGACTTTCCTGAAAATCTTATTATCCTCTTATCAAATGCTACACTCCTCCGCACCTTTCCTTGCTCGCTAAACGATAATTGTCCACCCCGCTGTCGCAGCCTTTTGGATATTAGGCAGCGGCCGCAGTGTGGGTAGGACTACAGGCCCCAGCATCCCCCTGCGATTTAGACTATAGTTTGGATTTTTCCTGGTGCATTTCGAGGATATTGACCTCTGAGGCTTGGCGGTTTTGGGGCATAGAGATATCGTGGTCTTCTTATTGAAACCACTGCAGAAACGCCGTCGACTAAGACTGGGGCAGACACAGTGGAAGCAGTAGAATCGTGCCTTGACAAACATAAGAATATAAGAAAACACGAAGCCTTTTGGCCCGAGTCTGTTCACCGCAGTGTTCGATCACTACGGCGTTCCCTTAATTCAGTTATGAAAAATTATTTCAACACAGCGCCAGCCGCCAGCTCTCCTTAAGTGCTCCAGCTGACGGTGGCCCCCTCCTTCCTCGTGACTACATGGCTGCTCCACCAGACTTGCTCCTTTTCTTTAATCGGCTTCAATTCCTACATTGAGAGATTAATTTGTGCCTTGATGAGATTCCAGGAAACCACTACCTGGATTCGAAACGCGTCGGCCAGTTAGCAAGGATTAACTGGGATCCGTTCCCTAATACCAGTTCTTACTGGTTGTAAAAAGAATTATAAAGTGTATTTGCTTCTTTGCTACTTTCTTTCCTTTTTCAAAAACTTTATTGGGTTCTATACTGACTCTTCACACTTGCTCGTAAATTTTTTTACATTGTCATGCCAAAACTGTTCTGTGTGTTAATTCTGTAAATTTTTTTGTCATTTATGGTTGAATGTCCCTCTCTTTTTTTTCAGTTTGCAATACAACTGTAAGGCAAATAGTTCACTAATTTTGATGTAAATATGTATTGTCAATAATTGTCTTTGTGTGTTGGTTAATTCATGATTTTTTTGACAAATTTTGTTTAAATTGAAAAAATGAATTGGTATAAATAAAAATACCTTGTTGATTACGACATTTAGCGTGCTCAACTTTCCCCAAGTGTGTATTTAAATGTAGGTGGAGAGGCAATTTTTTGGAGTGTTTGTTTCTTATTGACTGAGCGCATATTCGCAGTAGATCACGATGGGAAAGCAATTAACGGCTCGTGCAAAAGCGAGAACACGTCGCCAGCAAGTTAGAGAAGGGGAAGAGGCGGCTAAACGGGCTGGAATGGTAGCTGGTAAAGGATGCTCTTCTGCAGAAGTCTCGGAGAGCTCCGGTGAGGGTGTAGACGAGTCCCCTGAGTTTATATCCACCCCTGTCTCGCAGACTAACATCGGGAACCCTGACAATAACGGGGTGCAGGAGGTGCTAGAAGTGTCCGTGACGGATACGGATGCAGAAAAGTCAGCGGGTAAGTCAGCGTTTACAGCGACAAAATTCGCTGAGAATTCCAGCCAAAATGGCTTGCAAGCATTTAAATAAGCGAAGACACTTGGGGCTCCTAAAGTCTCTAAAGTTCTTAAACAGTTCCCTTTATTTGAGAGGAAATCTACGTTATGTGCACCTAACCCATACTGCTCTTTTAGCCACAGGCTTGATGGCTGGCTCCTGCGCAGAGTCTCCTGTAGCTTCAGTCACTACACCCCCGCAGAAAAACTTGGAGAAATTGTGCCTTGGGTTAAGTCCTGCTGACATAGTTGATACAGCAGCAACAGGTCTCTCATTTCCTAACGAAAGTATCTCCTTAACTGGAGGTAAAGATACAGCTGTCTCGGCCTTACCTGTCGTGTCACAACCCAGTTTAGCCTCTGTTGGAGTTACTAATGCGCAGAATTCGATTTTGGAGGTGGACACTGAGACAACTGGCGATTTTCAGATATCAGTAAAAGATATACTCAACTTAATTTTAGGTGAGGTGAGAGAGATGAAGCAATTTCAAAAGGCAGAGTTGGCTGTAATTAATCAACGTCTGGATAAAATAGAAGATTCAATGGCTTCATTCCCTACCCGTCTTCAAGAGGCCGAGACTAGGATCTCAGGTTTGGAGGATAATATGTCGGAAGTGAGGAAGGATGTTGCAAGTATGTCAAAATTTCCAAGAGAATTCGAATCTAAACTTGATGAGCTGGAAAATTATAATAGAAGGTCAAACCTTAGAATAGTGGGTGTACCAGAAAATATTGAGGGATCTGATATGAAGCAATGGACTACATCTTTCTTCCTTCAGGAGGTTATCCCAGAGTTCAAAGGAGACTTAACAATTACTCGGGCGCACCGAGTTCCAGCTCGTCAATTTGCAAATTCTACGTTACCTCGAACCATCTTGGTGAACTTTTCTGATGTGCGTGTTAAAGAAGCAATCCTCTCTAAAGCTTTTAAACAAAGACAATTTACGGCGAATCCTACCACCAAATGCCGGATTTTTGCGGATATGTCTGCTGCTGCCGCGAGACGAATAAAGGAGTTTGTCAAGATTCTTCAATTATTCAAAGACAAAGGCGCACAAGCTACGATTGCGCAGCAATCAAAGTTAAAAGTATTGGTAAAGGGCAAATTCTATATGTTCACGGAGGTTGATGAAGCACGAGAGTTACTCGCCCGGATATCACTGGCTAATATGACTTTATGAGCTGATTTTTGCATTTTTTTTTTAGTTCCTGCTATAATTATGTATGGTGTGATAACGGGTATCTTTTTCTGTGTTTATTTAAAATTGATGTTAGGTGGGGGGGAGGGAGTAGGTGAGGAACAGGAACGTCATGGGGTTAAGGGGTGCAATAACAAGGCACCTCTAGGATGGGGGTTAGCACCTTGTGGCCAGCGTGGCGAGGAGAAGAGAGGGAGGAGCAGGGCCACGGGGCTAGGTGCAGGATGTTGGGGGGGGGGGGGGTCACGGGTGTTGCTGGGGAGAAAAAGTGAAAAAATTGAAGTGCCTTCGGGTAAGGGTGGAAACATAATTGGACAGAAAAAGGGCATGATGATGATTGGAAATGCTCATTTTATGTTGCAGAAAAGTTTTGTTTATAATGTATTTTAGGGGACTAAAAATAATTTCCTTTAATGTAAACGGATTGAATAACCAAATCAAAAATGCGAGCTATTGAGTCTTGGATTAAAACGGAGAATCCAGCAGTTGTAATGTTGCAAGAAACTCATATCCCTGCAGCAAAAATTGACAATTTCTCTATGTTTAAATTCTGGGCCTCATATCGTGGGTTTTCTTGTTCCTTAGATTCTCAACGAGGTGTTGCTCTTTTTGTAAATCGAAATTTGGATCCTGAGATTCTTCAATTTAAAGAGGGTGGTATAGGACGATGGTGTTGGGTTACATGTTTAGTGAAGAACAGGCACAGGCCGATTACCTTTGTCTGTTTTTACGCCCCAATGGATGATTGCCACCAAATTTATGATGACTTGTTTCATTCATTGCTTATGGTTCCGGGGGACATTGTCATTGGGGGTGATTTTAATATTCTTATGGATGCAAAATTGGATTCGACTGTCTTCTCTAAAAAACAGCTTAAACCCAAATCACGAAGATCTATTATTCACAATATATCAGTACTTGATCTATGTGATCCTTGGCGTTTACATAATTCACAAACCAAAGCATTCACTTGTTGGTCAGGCAGACATAAATCTTCCTCCTGTATTGACTTTTTTTTGGCCTCCAGGCAATTAGAATTTTCCTATCAAAGTTTTTTTTACAATGGGTTCTCAGACCACGCTATGTTGGTTATTGAATTTATGGTTGGAGAAGACAGTAGAGTCCCTAAAAGATGACTATTTAATAAGGCATATTTACAGGATGATAACTGGATTTCTTCATTAAAACTGGAGATTTCAGAGTTTATAATACGTAACTCTCGTACTGCCCCTCCTCACATTGTATGGGACTCGTTGAAAGCCTTTATTCGTGGCATTATAATAAGTAAGGATGCATCGGAATGGCTTGCTATTAAGCAAGCGAGAAACTTACTTTATCAAAAAATAAATACTTTAACTTTATTACGGCAATCTGATCCTTCCAGCGCCGTTCAAAATAAATTAAACGAAGCAAAAAGTGAACTTAGTGCAAATTTTTTTAAACAAAGTGAAGAGCAATTTCGAAGACAATCTCAGAGAATTTATGAGGAGAGCAACTTTACCGGTAAACTCTTGGCCTGGCAGGCGAAAGAACAAGCTGCCGCAAATCAGATCCGCTTGATAAAATGTCCCACTACACATATAGAGACATCGCAGGCTGCAGCAATTGGTACTATAATGCTCTCTCATTATCAATAAATATATAGTCAACATCAAAATATAGACTATTCAAAGCTCTCTAATTTTTTAGACAGATATGAATTGTCTTCTCTTTCTCAAATGGATCAGGAAGTAATGTCAAATCCATTCTCGAAGGCTGAATTAGAACTGGTGGTCAAGGACTTACCAATTGGTAAGGCTTGTGGCCCTGATGGCCTTCCTGACAAATTCTTTAAGGTTTTCTTTAGCTCTTTTTTTTACTTATTACTTCAATTGCTAAACTCCATGTTACACGGTGGGCAAGTTCCTGATTCTTTTGGTGTTGGTACGTTGTCAGCTGTCTTAAAAAAGGTAAAGATTCTAAAGACCCTAATTCATATAGGCCTATCACCTTATTGAATACGGACTATAAGATCACCACCAAACTACTATCAATACGCTTTAATACCATTGCGGCGAGTCTTATCCATCCCGATCAAAATGGATTTATTGCAGGCCGTCAACTGGTCACTAACACTCACTTTTTGATTGAGGCTTTAGATTATTTTCAGATTAAGAAGATTCCTGCTTTAATTTTATTGTTGGATGCAGAAAAAGCTTTTGATTTGGTGGTTTGGACAACATTATTTGTTATTTTAGCACATTTTGGAATTCCTTCACAAATTATTAGTTTAATTCAAAATGTATATACTGGTGCTAAAGCTAATATAATTATTAATTCGGTTATGGCTGGTACAGTGTTGGTGCAGCGAGGCACCAGGCAAGGTTGTCCTTTGTCCCCCATTCTTTTTGCTTTTTTTATTGAGCCACTAGCTGTAGCAATCCGTAACTCCGTAAATATTGCCCCCCCCCGATTACCTCTATGTCCAAAATTAAAATGTACGCAGGCGATAATATGTTATTAATTAAGCCGGATATTCAATCTCAGTCTTTTGTTTTACAGCTTTTTGAAGAATTTGAAGCCTTAGGTGGCTACCGGATTAATAAAAAAAAGACCGAAATATTAGTTTGTGGAGGTGCGATCTTAGATTTACATCCAGATTTAGCCGGATGCATTAATTCAAGGCCTAAGAGGTACTTGGGGGGTTTGTTCTCAGTTTCAGTTTCAGACTTATATAAACTTAATTTTGAACCTCTTCTTCGGAAAGTACACTCCATGTTCGTCAGATGGACTCCGTTGCCACTTTCGATTTTGGGTCGTGTGGCCCTGATCAAAATGTCCGTACTTCCGCTTTTTAACTTCCTATTTTCAACGATCCCATGTTCCTTGCCTGCGGTTTTCTTTTCAAAAACAGAATCTTTGTTCTCAGGGTTTATTTGGGCTAAAAAAACTCCTCGGTTAGCAATAGGGACACTTTACGCAGATACTGAACATGGCGGTCTTTCTTTACCTAATGTCAAAGATTACTATAGTGCATATTTTGCTCAATATTTAGAGCGATTCAAAACTGGAATGCATAGTCCAAATTTATTTATTAACTTATTTGTTTATCAAATTTGCCGTGAAGCTCAAATTCCCTCTCCTTTGCAATTTCCTAAATCTCCGAAACAAGTTCGATATAAGATCATGAACTGGTTCTTTAAACGACGTGATGCTATCCTTAAAATATACTCTCTCCCGCACTTTAATTCCAGGACCCCATTAATGTACGTTTTTATGTACACTGGGATTCAAATCGGTTCAGACATCGCATTGCATTGGGATCGTGCAGGGTTTAATACTTTGTCGGATTTTTTAAGGGAGGAAGCTTGGATAACTCCCGGTGAGATGCAACAGGTAATTCAGTGGAATTTTTTGTTAATGGGCTCTTATACTTTAATTTATAAGATGTTGGATCAATTGGACCCCTGGTATATTTGTTCCTCTATTCAGCTGTGGGACGATTTGTTTTTGATTACACGGTTAAGGAAGCCTGGGGAATGGAAACGTTGTTTAGCTCATCATATCGAGGTGGATGTGAGCTTGAAAGCCATTAAAAAATGGCAGGAACAAGAAAACCATGCTCTCCCCGTTAATGTTTGGAAGACCTTAAATAAACTGAACTTTAGTGTGTTGCGTGGCTCTAACTGGAGAAGAATGTTATTCTTTAGTAAATGGCTTTTATACCATATCTCAAAAATGTACGTTAACACTTCTGCCAATTGTTTTAGATGTCAGCAATTTACCCCAGCCAACTGGTCCCACATTATAGTTCAGTGTTCTAAAATTGTGCCTTTTTGGAATGAGATTTTTCTATTTTTGCAAACGTACTGTGAGATTCAGGTTACGTATAATGTGAAACTAATGCTGTATGGTTACGACCTCGATCTTGAACTAGTAGATCAAATGGTTAAATTGTTGTTTATTGCAATGGCAGTAGCAAGGTCCTTAATATTGCAAAATTGGAAATCAATTCAGGTCCCTTTGTTCCCCGCTTGGTTTCAAAAAATGAGGAATGTTAGAAGGAGTGAATTATTATACGCACAACGAATTGGTGGGATGAGGAAGTTTGATAAAATTTGTAGATCGTATTTTGAGTAACTTTGGACTAATGTATTAATGTCAAAAATGTTGCCCTCTGTCGTTGAATGTATTTCGTGTTAACTTTATCTGTTGTATTGAAGTTGTTTTTGTGTTTGTTCCGACTTTATGACCCAAAGAAACTTCAATAAAAAAAATTTATAAAAAAAAAAGAACACAACAAGCTAAAATGAATACAATAAAAGAGAAGATGTGAAAAGGAAAACGCTGAAATAGGAGAATAAAGAGAGATCCACGTGAAGAAGAGGAGTGCTGAAAATACCATGTACCAGCTCCAGAGCGTGGAGGGGAGTGAGAGGTGGTGGTGGAAAAAAGGACCATAAATGAGGACAAAAAAGGTCGATAAGAAAACCAGCAGGATATGGAGCAGGAACGATGCACTGTTCTTGATCACCCAGCAAGACCTACACATTCACCTGAATGAGGAAAACACGCAGCCCGGTGAGCTTTTACATACAGAAACGAGGCAAAGTAAAGCTTATTGTCCCCTGTCTGCTGCAAAGGAGTCTTCTCTAAACACTATGCAGGCGAGCACATGTGCTGCTGAAGAGGGCTATTCATCCACAGATGCGAGCCCTCAAGGCATGTCTTCCTTGTCCCCTCTGCCACACCCGTAACCAGATGGTGTCTCTGCAGACATGGGAGGAGGGTGTGTACTTTATAAATAATATTGTTAAAGCTGCATTCAACGCGCTTTCTGAAAACACCACGTTCATTGGACTGGAGTTTTTTTGTTTGTTTTTTAAACAAACTAACAGGAAGGCTTGGTGTTTTAAGTACAAATGAAAATGCTTTGTAAAAATGCATTTCATGTTGGTACATGGAATGAATTTTCACTAAGCTTTTTTAGAAGGAGGAAGGCAGAAGGTTGCAAGAGGATCACACACAACGATGTGGAACAACAATGGCAGGTTACCTACAGCCATAAAGTCTTGGGTGAGATTAAGGGAGCTGGAGGCTGTGGGGGTTGAGATATGCATACAATGGCAAAGAGGGCTGGTGGAATGAGAGGGGGTCGAAGGAATAGTACCTGCATCAAAGTGGATGGCCACTAATCAAGGGGAATTATTCTGCAGTTGAGCAGTGCTCCTCAGCGGCAAACAGAAGTGGTGTATCGACTGCGAGAACCAATTAGGAGGCAGCAGAGCACTGCTCGAGTATACATATGGTAAGTAGCAGGCGTGATTAAAGCCCTTTTAGTGAATACATCATGTCCAGCAGACCGCGCATGAGCACTGCCCGGCTCCACCTAAAAATTTAATGGCAATGTATTTAGACTATTAAAAAAATTTGTGTTAAGTGATTGAAAAAAAAGACCAATTAGTCTGCATATTTTCTGTTCTCACGAGCATGTTAAACAGGTTAGAAACTAAATTACCACTTACTCGACCAAAGTGGTGAAGAACTGTTGTGGCTGCAGATTCATGCGAGTCCCTTTTTACCAAATCAAGAGGTAAAACAAGGATTTCTTCGGTTTTTAACCCGCTAAGTTCTAGAACGAAAACAACATTATTTACATCAGTAACACAAAAGTGCAGTTTCTTTAAAATATAGTTTTATGTTTTAAAAGATTTAAAAATAACGTTTCAGTGTAAAATACATCTAAAAGCAATAACATGTGCAATCCATCCAGACATTGAAGTCTTCAACTAGTTATAAATTGTAAATTCTCAGCTATTAATGTAGTGCTTTGTACACGCTAATAGTTTTGGCGCAGAGCGGAAACGATGGCACAGTAAAATAAAGTAATTTGTTCAATGTTACACTAGAGCGGTAACGCAGAGAAGAACAGGCTGTGACCGTCTCAATGATCCTCAATTAGCAACTTAAGTAATCGACTGCAAGTGTTGAGTTTATTTAAAGTACTACTGTGCAAACTCACCTTAATGTATTAAAGTAAATAATTACACTTCTAAACCACTTCAGAAGATTCTTCCCAGACGAAAATAGCCACACCACAATTAGCATTAAGACGCATCAAGTTCTCAGCTGTAATAATGTTGACATGACATAAATTGTGAACATGGGCCAAAACTGAGCCCATAAAAAATGGAGCACTGTGCATACAAACGTATGTGAATATCCACAGCCAAATTACAGCTCAAGGACATTCAGTGCCTGATATCCTCGCAAAGATTGCACAATCAGAGGCTTGCCGCAAACCGAAAGCTAATATCTCTTAAGAAGACACACTGGAGACTGCACCTGGCAGACCATCCTCCTCGCTGCCTAGGGACACCCTTTCATTGCACACTCTTTAGGCCACTGCTCATGAAATATGAGGAGTGAAGTACAACTTTACATATCATCCCTTAGCACTGTGGTGGGAATGTAAATAAAGCACCAACACTCCTGTACACATAATAGGTACATGAGTGTGCTGAACAGGTGAGTGATGTGTGTATCGGACTGCTGACATCCGGTAGGCCTCGTCAACGTGCCCACAAGGTTTTCGGGAGCCAATGCATAACAAACTGGCAGGCTGTGATAAGTATATAATTGGGTGATAGTCAATGGATTTTATGACAACACACACCTGGGAAACAACCTTTAAAACGCAATCATTACATCGCACTACCTTAACATAGTAGTCATTACATCGCAACATCCTTTACATTGCATGTCTTTACAACACAGCCATTACAACGCATGACACTACAATGCAGTCACTACATCACAAATCATTACAACACATACCATTACAACGTGTAGTACCCTTAAACTATCCAACACTTACCCTCACTGGAGTTAGAATAGTAATTTTTACCCCTACACTATCCAACACTTACCCTACTGTTACACTCATTGGAGTTAGAATAGTAATTATTGCCCCTATACTATCCAACACTTACCATAAATGCGATGTAAAGGTATAATGCGATGTAATGGAATGCGTTGTAAAGGTAGTGTCTGAAATGCGATGTAATGGAATGTGATGTAAAAGAATGCGTTGCAAAGGATATTGCGATGTAAAAACTGTGTTGTAAAGGCATGCGTTGTAAATGTATGAGTTGTAACGTCATACATTCCACACACCTACGTTGCTATTTAACGCTTTCGTCTTTGATAACATCAGGATTATATCTCAATAACTAAACCGCTATACTAAGTAAAACGGCTATTTCCAAAACAAAATTTACATTTGGCGAACAGCTACTTACCAAGACACTTTTGTTTAACTCTCTGCAGTTCGTCCTCTCTTCTTGCTGACAGCACAAGTAATGCTCCGAGCTTTGCAAGCTGATAAGACAATTCTTCTCCGATTCCACTTGATGCTCCAGTTACCCAAACTACCTTCCCAGACAGATCTTTTTCTGAAAGAAGGAGCATTAAAAACACAATCATAATTAGCCATAGATCCACAAACCTTTAAATGCTCAAATAACCCAAGAACCTACACATACAATCAAGCAAGTATTGCCAACTGGCAGCTCTGCACAATGCATCAACCACTGTCCCACATTTTGGTTTAGGGTGGTTTGACCTGACATCATTAGCGTGAGTCTCCCTTCCATTTTTGACGGATTGCCTCCTCTGTTTTTGCTGGATTTGTGCTTTGGGCACTGTGCCACTGCTAATCAGTGCCACAGTGCAAGTGCTCCCTATGTTAAATTGATGAACTGATTGGTTATTCCACAATTGGGTCGTTTGATTTACTGTCAGCCCCTAGTACAGTGCACCATGTGTGCCCAGGGCTTGTAGATCAAATACTGCTGGTGGGCTTGCAGCACTGGTTGTGCCACCCACAGAAGCAGCCTGTAAAGTGTGTCTCAGGCCTGCCATTGCAAGGCCTGTGTGCAGTCTAGCACTGCCATGTGGACTTGGCCAAGTGCACCCACTTGCCAGTCCCTAGGCCTTCCCTTTGCTTCATATTAGACACCCCTATGGTAGGCCCAAGGGCAGGCTAGCATTGTAAGTATAAGGTAGGAGATGCTCTGATGTGTGTAGCATGTTCTAATAGTGAATTACAGCCATTTTCGTTTTTCACTTTTGAAGGCTACCTGTTCTCATAGGCCAGAATGGGCAGTGAAGATTATTACATTCTTATAATCCTAACTGACTAAGGGAACATGGTAGAAATTCGAATTTAGTATCTCTGAAGTCAGAATAATAAAATAGATCTTTTAGTAAAGTTTATTTTAATATTCTGTGTTTGCAAATACCACTTTTAGAAAGTAGGTATTTGCTTGCCTAACCATTTGAGCCCGCCTCTGCGGAGTTGTGTATTCCTTGTCTAGGTTTGTGTGTGACAGGGCTGGGGAAATTCCAGGAGACAGTCTGGGACAGCCCAGTGGTGAATAGGGAGATTTACATCCAGATGCGAGGGGGGAGTGCACCTGGGACCTGAATAGGGCTGGGCATTCCCTCTATAATGCTGGCTCCACCCCCTGTGGCTTGTCTGATGTCTCTGCCCTGCACAGTGAAAGGAGAAGAGGAATCCTGTCAACAGAGTGCTCCAGAGCTGTATCTTCCCTCCCCTGTGCTGACTCCACCTCCTGTGGGGCGGCTGATGTCTCTGCCCTGCACTGTGAAAGGAAGAGAAGAGTCATGTCAACAAAGTGCTCAGGAACTGGTTTGAACTAGGCAGAGGCCTCTCTGCCTTCAGAGAACAAAGGATTCTGGGGTATAAATATTGGGACCCAGTCCCACAGACTTTAGATCACTTCTGGAACAAGAAACCTTTCTGCCATGGAGAAGAGAACCAAGGAAGCTGCAGGAGTTTGGACTGCCCCTCTGCCAGTGTGTTGTTTGCTGGGTTGGCCTGCAGTGGTTGCTTTATTGCCAAGAGAAAGGAGAAGGAACTTTGTAAGGACTTTCATCCACAGAATATTCTCCAAGGCATTGAACTGTGCTTGCCTCCTGCTGAAGTCTCAGGGCCAAAAGACTTCACCTCCAGCTCCCTCCTGAATTTCCTTGCTGGGAATTCTGACTCCAATCACTTGCGTGCCGCTGGGAGCTGGAAGCGCGACGTATCAGGAAGAAGCGTGTCGCCGCCGCAGCTGAAATCATCGCAACGCCGGAGAAGCGAGCCTTCGCCGCATCTCCCTGGAAACGTGTGTTCATCGAAGCTGCCTGCTGTCGCATCACCTGAGAAGCGTGACGCCATTGTGAGAGTTGTCATCGCATCACCGGAGAAGCGTGTCGCAGGGCCTGTCGCGGCTCCAAAGTACAGAGTTGCCGCAAGGCTGCCAGGGCGTCATCGTATCGTCATCAACCGCATCAACGGCGCCATCTTCTCGCATCGCAACTGGATCATCACATCGCATCAAGGCGCCACCATGCGCACGGCAACGGGCCCGCAGGCCGAGAATCTATGCATCACCTCCGCACCGGTAAGGCTCATGACGAGTCCCCTACTCTGCGCAAGCATTGAGGAAGGACGCAACCGTTCCCCCCGGGTCACGGAACCGATGCATCTCCCCTTCTACGAGTCTTTTTGTTTACACTGCGTTACGCATCCAGGTACTTTGTTGAGAACTTTGTCGCATCTATCATCAACTTGAACTAAGAGACTTTAATCATCTTTTAAGTAATCTTAAGTGTAGTATTGTGGATATTTGTCATTTGTGGTCTTGTGTTTAAGTCTATATAAAGCATACTTATTTTTATAAAACCTGTGTTGTGTCCATCTGTAGTGTTATCACTGTATTACTGTGTATAATCACAAATGCTTAACACACTGCCTCTGAGATAAGCCTGTCTGCTCGTGCCAAGCTACCAAGGGGGTGAGCAGGGGTTATTAAGGAGTGTATTCCCCTTACCCTGACTTAGAAGTAAGGGTCCCTATTTGGACAAATGTAAATACCACTGCCAACTAGAGACCCCCAGATCTAACAGGGTGCAAGTAGCCACCTGCTTTGCATACAGGCGGGGGACTTAAATCTTGCTAAGGTGGTAGCAGTAGTTAACTTCTGAATACTATATTAAGATCATTTCAGATAATTGTTTTGAGAAAGCTAGGCTTAGTCAGCACTTCAATTTTTAGGGCCTGGTTTAGAGTTTAGCAGATTGATTACGCTGTCACAAAGGTCATCGATATCCCATCCTCCTTATTAACAGGATATTATATCTAAAGGCACTTGTAATAAGGTGGACAGAATAGCCGTCACGTTTCTGATGGGGTAACCCATCCGACAAACTCTAAATTAGGCTCTAAGTGTACTGGTCCTTCCTAGGCCAATGTAGATGGAAGAACCATTTCCTAAGTCACTTAGTTAAAGGTTGGGTGACAAATTTGAGCTGGAAGAAACTTCACGATTTCTCTTTATTAAGTGCTATCCTACACACTCTTATTTTGTACATTTGCTCGGAGAACATCTAGGACGCATTTAAGAAGCCTAGCAGACTACATCTTGTTTATATCACGTGCCTGCACCATTACATACATAAGCACGGAGCAGGGCTAACATTAGAAATTGGAAATAGGGATTTTGCAGAGCTCGGCTTTGCTGTACTGTGAATTATTAGAGAGGACGCCTACAGTGATCAGGTCTCAGCCTTGCAGTTGTGTTTCAAGGTTGAATACATGGTGCGAAGAATAAAATGTCTTTCTTGTTAGAGTTCTCAACTGTGCCGGGATGAGCTATTATGTATTATAAATGGATGGTTGTTGTTTTTCTGTATATGCTGCCTGGCAATTTCCATTGCTTCAGGAGGGTATATCTGCCCTTGCTTTGTGATGAACTATTAGACATGCGGTAACCAAGGCTGGCTTATGATGTTTTTTCAACTCGGAAAAAAACGCTTCACTCTCAAAGAATCTCCTGCCTAAGATGGTTTATTGAAACATGCAGACATACCTCGACCCAGGAGAAAGGTGGGTTGTGCATGAAGGATCTTAGAAATTGCATCAATCTCATTTCTGTAAAAGACGAAGAGATGGGGGAAAACATAAGGATTCTTTCTGGACACTTTCACTAGAAGAGGACATTTCAGTACCAGAGCTACTAAGAGATAAAACCTTGTCAGGTGGAGCGCTGCATAAACTGCAAAAACAATCCTAGACCAACCTTGACACAATCACACCCAAGGCACTTAACTCTTCTCTGGCGTACTAAAATCCACGCTTAGTTTATAGCCTGAGCTCCCCCCCCCAACCGAGGAAGAAGTACACCCATGTTCTGTGTAGTACTCAACCAAGGGTTGGGCTGCAAGATAAAATAACAGAGTAGAGGACTTCTGATTTGGTTGTTGCTGGACCAGGTAGTATAATGCTTTTCTAAAGGCTCAGTTACTTTACGAGGCATTCTGGTAGCCAACTCCAAGTGCCACATATGTTTTTGTAGAAACATCTTTTACTTAATCTCTAATTGGCTTTGTAAATTCTGGTGTCTCAGAACAGATCTATCAGAAGGACCAATTGTCACTTCTAGGTTATGGACAGATCCATGCTACTGGCCAACCTAGACACATTGAAGTTGCTACCAAAAGTGAGTACTGAGGCCGCACTCTGTGGTTGGTCTGTCCTTGCATTGTGGACCATGTAGGTTTTTATTTCAGTTATACTTTCAAAATCACAACTGAAGATTACAATTACATGAATTAGCAAAGCCCAATGCATTATGGGGTTTGTAATTATTCCTCTTGTAAACGACTCCCCATATTTTGTTTCAGAGCAACACTTAAGAAGTATTTCGAACTCTTTGGACTTTCTCACTAGAAAAATGAGGTAATGCCAGTTTGTAAACAGGGAAACATCCATACAGCGTAATGCGTCTGTGCTTACTTGAATAATAATATGTGCTACTGAGCTTCAAATCACGTGCACAATTCTGAAGATAAAAAACACTTCTCATACCAAAAACTTTAATGCAAGGTCAGAATAAATCAGGAAACGTTTGGTGTGAAGTAGTGCTACAGCTGAAGAGCCTTCCAGCGTTATCTGAAAAGCTTGTGTCCACACCAGTCACTTGAGTAGCTGTCACACCTGCTACTCCACTAGATCATAACTTCTCTAATAGAAATTCTAGGGAATAATTTGGCTTATTTCTCCTCTAAGGTTACGTCCATATGTGCTTTTGTCAAATTGGCAAACTTTATTTTTCTGAGCAAAAAAGAAACTCAACAATAAGTCACAAAACATTTCAAGCACCGACCACAAAGCAAGACTGCCAGCATGGAACCCTCCTTTTGCGCTGCCACATAAAGGTAAATTTCTAGGGAAAATAATTCAATGGTTTAACCTAGTCCACAGCCTACATTTTGTCACAGTGATTTCTCATTGCTTAAACAATAAGTCATAATGTTTTGGTCTCGCTGGCATCCACAACACATTTTCATGCACTTGTAGGCGACGCCAGCATACTTACTTGATCCTTAACTATGTTCCATTGGTTTGACATTCTTAAAATTATATAAAAAGCATTGCAAAAAAAGCACTTTATCACTTACAAAAAATTGTTAAGAGGTACAAAACTGTACACCGCAAAAACGGAATGGCAAGATTTCTCTCAAAGCTTCACGGGAATTTCACGTATTTGGCATAAGATGAAGAATAGCAGTGAACAAAAAATAACACTGTTCAGCGCCTTGAGACCCTCACGGGTGAGTAGTGCGCTTTAATAAATGCTCTGATTGATTGATTGATTGCCACATCACCAGCCCCTGGTCATAGATAGTAAGCATTGGCTTACGGAACACCCTTGTAAGACACGGCCTGAATTTACTCAGGACTAAAAACTATCCCCTTTCACTAAGACCAGAGCACGGAGTGGTGAAATTAGAGCACATGGATGTGGTGATGGAAAAACCATCAAGTGTACATCCATTGAACTGACTTCCTCTTCTGTGTACCGAGGGACGAGGGAGGTGAAAAAAAGGAAGAAAAAAAAAAAAAGGAGGAGTTCAGTCGAGACCCCTAACCAAGAATTATTCCTAGAGGAGATCAGACCTCTGTGACCAAGTGGCGATCCCTCCGCCATCTGGCTCCCATTTCCCCCACCAAATTAGGATGGCGGGGGAATCGCTTAGTGACCGCGGCGGTCACAAAGACCGCCCTCCACCATTCTGCCACAGCAATCGTCACGTTTGCCTGACGGAGTGGTCAGCATGTGTGAAATGGCGGCGGTGCCTAGCAGGCACCTCCCGCCAGATTAAATGCTGGCGTCAGTCAGCCTTTCATTGGCGGTTCCATCGTCATGGAAAGGCTGGCAGAGGCTGGGTTCTGGGGCCAATTGCGGGCCCCTTCTGTGAGGGGGGAGGGTCTATGTCACTGGAGGGGTATCCGTGGTACCCCCCCTACATTTCCATGCACTAGGTGGCAGGCACCGCGTGGTGCCGGCCACATTGTGCATGGAAATGCACTACGTGGCATTTGTGCATTGTGAATTGTGCTGCAGCCAGCAGCACTGTCCGCAATGATCAGGGGCCTGGATGCACCCGCCATAGTGTTGTGTACCTCCTAATACAATCAGCGGGACCGCCGCCTTACTGGCTGGCGGTCCCAGCTCCACAGCAATGGCGGGCCCGCCATCGTAATGAGCCCCCAAGATTTTCATCAAGATATTGGTAAAGCCATTGCCGACAGACAAAAGCAATTCTTAGAAATTGCAACCAGAACTCGGAGCTCCTAAAGCCAGATTTGGTCTTTTTCATCTATGCCTTTTCAAAGTTACATATAAAAACAAGAAAACAACATATGAAGATCCTACAAAACGGAGGATGTTTTTGGGCGACTAAATGAGAAGACTTGGATACTTCTAAAGTTTCTCACTGAATGAAAGCGATTTACTGATAGCTGTATGAATGCTGTTCGCACACGTGGATGCAAATGTTTATTTACGCCTTTACTATTGCAGGTTATTTCAGTCTCAACCTTTGTCACTGTGTCTTTATGTTCTGTCATACATGGGCACATCCCGATCAGCCTTGGAATGCAGGCGTGTCATGTTCATCATGTGCCCTCACCACCCTCAATGTTTTGTTTCTAGATATGTGCCTTTTCTTCTTGCGTTTACTGCATTTCTTTCTCTATCTCCCTTTCTCATCTATTTTCCCAACCTCCCCTGTTCACCTCGATTTCTACTTTGCTTTCTTTATCAATGTCATGAATTCATGATGGATATGTTTTTATGTTTGCTCTTTAATCAATTATTTTAAGTATACCCTTCTAGGTTTTCACTTATTGTTTCAATAGGGTACTTAGAGCAGTTTCATGGAATAAAACAGGATTAGACTCACTGGTTAAAAGATAAGGCTTTAGCTCATCTGGCCAACCTGAAAGCAAACACTGCGTTACTGCAGGAGACCCATCTTATTGAAAAAGAAAACTGAAGCTTAAAAAGTGCCTAGACGATATTATAAAAGCTAAATTCTAATTCCCCACCCAGAAAGAAATAATGGGTTCTCTCTCATTATTAATAAGCTTAATAATAGTTTCTTGCAAGTTCGTTGTGACGTTACACAGAATTAAAGACCCAGAGCCCAAAATATGTAATTTTATGTGAGCTCTAATGAAAACCAGAAGATATAAAATCATGTTTTAACTAAAATTCATTGAGAGGAAGCATCTCCCATTTTTCAATATTGAGTTTGTATCCGGAGCCTAGGGAAAAATCATTCACTTCCTCACAAAAATCTGGAAGTGACTAAATTGGATTGGAAACGAATAGGAGTAGGTCATCTGAAAACACAGATCATTTGATTTTCAATATAAATGAATGTTCGAGAGCCAATATATATCATATAGGAGATAAAGGCCACCCTGGTTTAACTCCCCTTTTTAACTTGAAAGGTGGGGAATTTAAACCAGAAATTAGTTTAAATCATTCCATTCTCACAGACTGTTTGGCACTGGATAAAGTCAACAAAATTCCATGGTTGACCTACATTAAAAATATGTTTTACAAACTGGGTAGGCCCGAACTATTCTTTGCCCCGAATACCATCAAGAGAGGTGATGTATTATGGATTAAGAATAATTTTTGGGGACGTAGGGAGTTGGAACGGGAGGAAGTGGAGCTCCAAAAACCGGGAGTAAGAGCTAACTACATTCTTCAGACTACCCCGAAATTGGAGCCCTACTTGATTATTGTGACCCGGCCCTTCCATCGTAATCTCCTTGTGAGATTTAGACTTAATATCATCCAATATTCTTTGGGGAATTACCCAGTATGGGGCAAGTCAAATCCATCTATTCCCTGTAGCTGTGACAATTTCTCTGAACAGACCCTGATGCATTTTATTATGTTTTGTGGCCATTACGAGGAATGTAGGAAACAGTTTTTATTACCCATTTTGAGAGAAGCAGGGTTTATACAAGTCCGTCCCACTCTCCGTTACCTACAGCTTCTAAGTAGCACCAAAGTAATATTTGGGGTTGCACGTTTTTTGGTTGCTGCTACACGTATTAAGTCTAAACAAATGAAGTTAAATGTTCCCTGATATATGATCATAATTACTGACCATTAGTTGTACCGATGAATTGCACTATCCCATGTAAATATATGAAATTGTTCTCTTAAATGTTTTTTTTAAACTAAATTGTTTATATGAATTGTTTTTAACATATGAACTGTCATTTGTATAATTGTGTTGGATTTGCTTTTATGATTTTAATTAATCGAATAAAGCTTGTATTGACTTGACTTGACTTTAACAAACATAGAAGCTAGTGGTGAGGAATACAAGAGTGATATTAAACTGGTGATTTTGTGCCCAAAGTCAAACCAATTAAAGACCTGAAAAATAAAAGGCCAAGTCATACAATTGCCTCATCCTCGGACTCTGCACCTCTACCAGGGACAACACCTGGTGGCCCTCCGCCTCGGGCAAACCACCCACCCCTAAACATCACGCACGGGACCTCTGCATCATCCTACACTCCTCCCTCTCCATGAAGCGCCAGATCAACGATGTTGCCTCCACCAGTTTCAACTGCCTACGCATCCTCCGCAAGACCTTTAAATGGATCCCCCCTGACTGCAGTAGAACCGTCACCCATGCACTCATAAGCAGCAGACTCAACTACGGTAACACCCTATACGCCGGAATCAACAGAACCCTCTACAAAGACTTCAGACCATTCAGAACGCCGCAGCCAGACTCATGCTCAGGACTCCACGTCACAAACACATGACTAAACACCTACGAGATATCCACTGGCTCCCCGTGGAGAAGCGGATCACCTCCAAACCCCTCACCCACGCCTACAAATCCCTCAACATCGGGCCCAAATACCTCAACGAGAGAGTATCCTTCCACGTACCCAGGAGGAACCTCCGCTCGGCCAACCTCACCCTGGCAGAGGTCCCCCGCATCCGCAGAAACAGAACTGGCGGGAGAGCCTCCTCCTACATCGCAGCCAAGACCAGGGACGATCTCCCTGTGAACATCAGACGCTCCCCAACCCTGCACACGTTCAGGAAGGACCTCAAGACCTGGCTCTTTGACTGATCCGGAGCGATCCCCTTCCCCACCCCACCCCACCCAGCGCCCAGCGCCTAGCGCCTTCAGACCCTCACCACCTGTCTGCTACTTACACTGACAGTAGGTAAACTCTGGCCAACATCAGCTGTTTTCTATTGGCGATTTTACAGACTACATTTGCCCGTAATTGAGCAACACGTACCATGCTGGGATGGATGGAGACGGGGACAAGAGCACAAGGCAGAGAGTGGGAGGGGCTGAAATGCCTCATTCGATCCACGGAAACCTGGCAGAACAACACTGTAATGAAAGTTTATATATAGGAAAATGGCATCCAAAATGGATACAGTCATCAAAACAAGTTAGTAATCTGAGAGGATGAGACTAGGGAACAGGGTTAGAGTCTTGGCGTTGACTCTTCCTGTGCATACGAAAAACATGCCTACTGTAACAAATAGAATTAAACTCTTGCAAATCCAAAGAAAATACAGATCGGAAACAAATTTACAAATGCTGATCGGTACTACAGCATTGATTGAACTCGCTTTGGGTGAACAAATGGCGCGGGACCAATTCAAAGAAAAAAAAACAGTGCGCCGCCAAAACCATAAATACACAAAAGAGTAGGAGGACCTGTAACAGGGGCAGTAGCCATGAAAGTGAAAAACTGAATTATCAGCGTTTCACCATTGAATAGAATGGAATTTAGAGCCTAATTCTCAAACAGCTTCATATTTGAGCAGGACCAGAGGATGCCCGGTGTGCGGCCTCCACCCGGGACACCCCAGAGACACATGATGACGTAATTTCTCAACTTTCAAGATCGAGACTTAAAACTATGGGAGTGGAGAAAACTTGGGGAACTTAATTATTCCAATACTAAGATAATGGCGCTCCCAGACTACTCTTGTGAAGTGTCTAAACTCTGGCACACATTTGATTTGGTCGAGATAAAACTAAGAGCTCTCCGAATCCAGTACATGCTGCTCTTTCCTGCATAACTGAAAGTTCTCTTACACGGCAAGTCATATTTTTTCCAGACTCCCGGGACAAGAGAACCCCTACTCACAGATATCCCCAAAAGAACAGGTGCTAGGCAGAGGAGAGAAAAGAAGATGCCTGGCCATCGAGACTCTGGGGACACAGTAGGAACCCCTTTTCACACATCGTTCCAAGGAAAGAGCAGATCTCAAATCTTGAGCTCAGAGGATGACTCAACATATATACCAAACCCAGGAAGAAACAACCTAGCGGTTGGGGCACAGCGCCTCAGACCCGTCAGACGGAGGCGTTTCAGCCGATGAAGACAGAAACAACACGCTCCTCCAAAATATGAACCTTATTAAACAAAAAAACGCAGAGATCACTGGCCACGAACTAAGGCAGCAACAACCCCTTGCAGTGAAAATAGAATGATGAAATCCGGGGCTACCCGGTGGCTGAGCCAACCCAGAATGACCAGGGATCCCCTCTGGCAGGGGCTGCTCCAAGCCATAATAGACACAAGGACTAGCCAAGTTGATATCCTTTTTTTCATTATTCATAGTAGTTCGACTTAAGGGGAGGGAGGGGATATAGACCTCTCAGACTGTACCTACGTCAGGATTGTCATGTTGACCACTGGGGTATTTGGCATGGGAAGTGGGAGACAGTGGGGTGGGGAGGACCAAACTGGGGATGGGAAGCAAATAGCATTGCTTGAGGGATTGTTGTTCATGTGTTTTGCCAGACATCAGGAACCCAGAACAACTCACAAACAGATTACTGCATGGAACAGCCGCGGCGCACAAACGAGCGGCAGCCAGGAGATCATACACTGCCATATTAGGTGAAAAGAGTTACTCTGTGCTGAAATGGAATGTCAATGAAATAGGGAACAAAGTTAAGAGGGGACTAGTTAGATACCTCAGAAGGCTCAAGTCCGACATAGTCCCCCTCCAGGAGACGCACTGATGCAGGACGCACTGTGCCTTTTTGGGGAGAGGACGGTATACTGTGCTGGCAAATGCGGGCTTCTCTTCGGGATCAAGGGGAGTCACCATACTAGTCAGGAAAACAACACCCTTTCGCACAACCAAGACCTGGGAAGATCAGAATGGCAAGTATGTGGCAGTACAGGGAACGTGGGGCCGGAGGGAATTCACCCAGATCAGTACATATGCCCGTCCCGACTACTGAGCCAAACACTTACACTAGCTGAGATACTCCTTGGTTCTGGCCCCTCCACACATATAATGGGATTTTAACGATGTACTAGACCCACGTATAGACCGATCAAAGAGGGTCACGTATACCTACTCCACTGGCTGAATTTGTGGACTCGCTCGGAGTAACGGATCTCTGGTGCAGACACAATCCTAGGACACGTAGCTGCTCATACTTCTCAGGGGCCCATAGAGTCTTGAGCAAAAACAACAATTGATGGACAGAATGCAAAACAATGTCATACATGTTCCCCAGTACAGAGATCTGGGCCTAAATCCATAGTTTGTTTGCTCACCATTCCATTCCAGTTTGCACCCAGCCATATGCAAATCAGTCTTGACCCTCAGCCCAATAGGAACAGTCCAGCCCGAACTGCCAGGCCAGGTCCTCCCTGGACTGCAAACAAGCATCCCAGGACCGGTTTCGGGCTTTCAGCCTTCATCAGCCAGGATAGCTTGACTCCAGTGGCATAGCAGTTTGGTCTGGACTGTTCCCATGAGGCACAGGGTCAAGACGGATTTGCATATGGCCAGGTCTAAACTGGGGTGTCATGGTGAGCAAAAGAACAATGGATTTAACCCAGATCTTTTGACACCGTCTGCTTGGGACTTACATGACCGCACAGTAGATAAGGAGAATCGGACAGCCACAGAGCTATATTTTGATGAAAACGAGGACACTGTGCCTCTGGCAGTCACTTAATGGGAGGCATACAAGGCAGTGTTGTGTGACAGAGCGCAAAACATAACGGCCCATGAACTAAAAGAAGAGACCCGTCTGATTGAGGCCTTAGAACAGAAACTCCTGGACCTAGAGAGGCACATTAACTCTGACACAGATACTCAACAGCTCCGCCAGATCGCGGTGACACTAAGAGACTACAGAACACTGATAGAGCAAGAAGTACAAACCCAACTTCAGGCCACACAATATCAACTTTATGAGTCCGGTGACAGAGCCAGGAAGCTCCTAAGAAGAGAGGGGCAAGATGGATGGTAGAGCTAGATGACAACAGTGTTATCCACACAACGGCACAGGCAGTGAGGGACGCATTCACCCGCTAATACATGGCCTTCTATGTAGACTGTCCCCTAGCAGACAAGGGGTGAATAAACAACTACCTTAGCACCATAGATATCCCCACTATCACGCACGAGGACCAAATGCCCCTTGATAACGACACCACGCTACAATAAGTGGCAGACGTGATCTCAAGCAAAAAAAAAATCCGCGGAAATTCCCGGTCCGTCTAGATTACCACACGAATTTTTCAAACGCAATGTCAATCTATTAGCCCCACACCTTTTAAACATTTTCAGTGCAGCGTTGATAGAAGGAGCACATCCACCTGGCCTATGCCTAGCCACTGTAGTGGTGATCCATAAACCCGGAATGCTTCCCACAAATTGCCGATCGTACCGCCCGATCTTGCTACTCTATGCGGAAACCAAAATACTGGCCTCGATTCTAGCGTCCCGCTTTTTGACAGTGATCACTCTGCTGATCCACTGCGATCAATCAAGGTTCATGCCTAACAGCGACACACGCTTCAATATCTGCCGCCTGGCCAACTGGATAGAAGCAGTCAGTAATTGGCCGGCCCCCCATGTCCTGTCCCTAGACGCCATAAAGCCATCAACACGGTACACTGGCTATTCATGCGCCAGGCCCTGTTGAAGTTTGGATTTGGACCTACCTTTATGAAGTGGATATAACGGATATACACTAATCCTAGGGCCAGAGTGAGAGTCAATGATGTGACGTCGGCAGACTTTCTGGTACAGAGAGGCACTAGACAGGGGAGCCTGTTATCCCTGTTACTATTTGCACTGGTATTGAAGCCACTTGCATGTCTAATCAGGGCACACCCAGACTGGAGCTGTTTTAGTGACGGCACCAGACTCCTCAGAAATGAGCAAATCTCATATGCTGAAGACATATTATTATACATCAGTGATCCAAACGCAACACTCCCGCTGATACTACAACTATTTAGAGAATATGGTAACCACTCTGGATAAAGAATTAATTGGGACACATCCAGTCTCTATGCTGTGGGGGGCTCGATTGATACCGATAGCATACCAGAACAACTTACGGTGGTCAGGGAGGGCTTTCGATACCTGGGGCTCTATATCTCTACTGATGACACAGTGTGCATCAACTTCAACATCAAACAAATACTAGTGGCATTCCGTGAGGATGTGGTGCGATGGAGACAGCTCCCTATGACACTTCTTGGGAGAGCCGCCATGAACAGAATGAAAACATTCCCGAAATGATTATACGCACTACAAAACACATACTGTCGAATTCCAGAGACTATCTTCACCGCCACCAGTGCGGAACTACACACACTCATCTGGGACAGCCACCACCCGCGAATAGCACTACCCACACTGCAGCCCAACAAATACAATGGAGGGATAGCCCTACCAGACATACAATCTTACTATTGGGTAGCCCACATGATAGCCATTAATGAATAGGGACACATCCCCGGGGACCCCCCCAGCATCGCCTTGGAAAGGGTCCATTTCGAAATGGCTCACACTGGCACGATTTATATGGGGGCAGGGGAACCAAAAAGACTACTGCCTGCCACTCAGAGGGTGGTGGAAGGGGGCTGAACGCCAAATGAAATGGGACAAAAAGCCAACGAAGGAGACACCACTTTGGGTGGTCGCAAGACTACCAGTGATAAATTGGCTCCATGGTTTTAAACGGTGGGACATAGAAGGGATCTCCCAATTAGGAGATATACTCAAAGGAGGGACCCTGGTCTCCTTCGAGCCACTCCAAGCCGAGTGGCAAATAAGCAGCTCCCAAAGAGATAAATATCTGCGGCTACAACACGCTTGGAAAATGGAGGCGATAAGACCCCACAGTGCTCCCTGAGTTTTTCTCTGCTTGAAGGTAGATTACTGCAGGAAGATATTCCCAACAAAGCGGACTCTTGGACCTATAAATCACTAATTAATAATATCCCGGATAAGTTGGGGGCCCTTAGATCCAGATGGGAAGTTACATCAGGACAGTTACCAGATATTGACTGGGAAGAAGCCCGGATGCACCCGAAGGAAGCTGCGATTAAGCTACGACTGCGCCTGGTGCAGTACAAAATCCTGCACAGTGTATATTTTGACAGGGCACGTCTCCATACCATGGGGAGCGCGGACACGCCCAATTGTCTGAGATATCAAACTGAATGTGGTACATACATACACACATTGTTGGAATGTCCTCAAATAGAGGTCTACTGGGACCAGATACTGGGCAAACTGAGTGCGATATTGGTGGGCAGACTTCCTAGAGGCCAAACATGTACTGCTGGGGGTCTCCACGGAAATTGACCTACCTCGAAGCAAACTCCTATTATGCAACCTAGGACTGGTAGTGGCCAAGGAAGACATTGTCAGACACTGGGGAGAACCCGATCTCCCCAGGCTCGCAGAATGGAAGGGCGGGTATGGACTTCTAGATGGTTGCAGAAAGGGTGACATATAAAGCCTGGGGCTGCCCCAAAACGTTCACTAGGATCAGGGCCCCATGGTTGCGACACTGTGGTCTGGAGATAGAAAACGAGGGCATGGAAAAAAGTCACACACCAGATTGAGTCGGTACGGTTAGAGGGGGACCAGAGAACACACCCCTGGTCAGACGATTACACAGTGAGGAGGGGGGCGGAGGGATCTTCTCTGTTCCTTCAAGTCACCTGGAGAGAATCTTTGGAAGTTTGTGCCTTCTATATTACTGCTTACTAATGCTATAATATGCATCAGAACAACACATTTCCAACGTATAATGTATAAGTTCCAATGTACTGGCTACCTTTGTTTCAATAAAAACAGATTTTTTTAAAAAGACACAAAATATGTCCGTTCCGGTTCCTTCATCATTGCAAGTGCTGATATCGATGGAAGATTGTTGCTTTCAGCAGACCACTCAACATTGGAAATGCTTTTCTCATTGCAGTCAAACCATTACTTATCTTCACCGTATGTGACAGTCAGCTTAATTTTGAATCAATTTCAACTCTAAGAAATGTGTATAGAGGCACATGTTCCAATTTTTTTGCCTTTCTAAGCTACAGGCACAACACTGTTTAGGAACATTGTTTTTGTTTTGTTAAAACGGATTGACAAGCAATTCAGCATATTATATTCTTGAAGACGACGGAATCGTCTTTGTAACCCATTCTGTGCAACAGATAGTCAAACAAGGTGGTCTGCATACACAAGATGGTCGATTCTCTGTTGTCCCAATATTGCAGAATCACTGTCGCTTTCAGAAAAACGTTTTTGTGAGGTCGGTAATGTGAAGAGAAAGAGTGCCTGTTTACATCCATGCTTACGTCTAATTGTTGCCATGAATTTTTGGGATAAATCCATTGCGATTAGTCAGTTCTACCTGGACCCTAATATTTGAATGAAGCTCAAATAATTGCTGCAGTAGAGCACAGTCTATTCCCCAAGATTGTAGCTTTGTCCAGAGAGTGCTTCTATATCACCAAACACAGAGGAATAATCTATGAAACACAGAAATAAATTCTTATTTTCATTTTACAATGCAGACAAGCCAGGGTTACTTGGTTGACCGTTAGCCAAAGTTGAACAATTATATGATGCACCGTAGAGCCATTTCTTACCGCACCTTCAACTGTAGAGATTGATGACCGTGCTGCACAAAGCATACCTTCAGTTTTAGCGGATGCACAGTTGTTTTCTCCTCCTAAGTACAATCAGAAGTGGATTGGCAGGTCATACGAACACACACAGTGCAGCCTACATAGGTGTCATGAAACAAGCACTACAATACATAAGTGCAGTATGTATTTGCTGATCTGTGCGCCTTCAGCTGTGGTGTCCGAAGAGCACACTACAGCTACGTCAGCCCTAACCTATGCCCCAAAAGAGACTGCACAGCCACTTGCAGGTCAGCATTTCGATGCACTGTTCCTCCATATTATGATGTGTTCAGATCAGCATGTATGGTTCCAAGTAACCACACGTGGCTGAGCCAATCCAGCAGGTGCGTGCCCTTCAAGAAAGACACCTGATGCATCTAGAAGTGCCATCTCAGTGTTGGTTGTCTGCTTATGTGCAGAGAAGAGCCACCCATCCGTTGATGAAGAACTCGAACAGTTGAAAGTGAATGTACTAAATGGCAGTTACCAAGTTGGTACATGTGCTGCAGAGGGAGGAGTTCTTTAACCCCTTCCATGCTCATGACGAGCTGAGCTCGTCCTGAGTTGCGCCGCTCGCATGCTCATGACGAGCTCAGCTCGTCATGTAACGCGGTTATTTTAAAAATGCAGCATAGCGCGAAAAAAGCCGCCGCACGCATGCGGTTAAAAAATGCTTCTCCATTCAATGAGACGCAGGAGCTCATATAACGGCACTTCTATGCAGTGAGCGGTCACCAGCAAGCATGGTGAGCAAGAGACAACCCCACCAGGAAGCCCAGCTCACCTCCGCAGGGATGACGAGATTATGGGGAAGCCCTGGCGCCCTGAAGAAGAGGAGACGCCATGTTATTAGATAACAGCAAAGAGTGCACCTCTACATGTTTTTCTCAAGACCAGAATACTTTGATTCTGATTCTGATGAGAAGGGAAAGTCAAACTATTTCTTCCAGAAAGCGACTTCACAACTACTTTTCAAGTCCTCATACACTTGGATCTGGATGGTGGTAAAACCCTTCTCCATGGCGTCTCACACTGGCACCCCCTTAGTAGCATCCGAAAATACTGCAGCACATCCGGTCAAGGGCATAAAGAAATATAATCGCATTATCTCCACCTTAACGGAACTCCTTTGGCTCCCCTTTGTGGCCTGCACGATCTTCAAAACCTGCTGCATCATTTACAAACCCATCACGACCAGCCCCCTATTTAATCTTGCAGACAAGCTCACAAATTCTGGGAGTTAGCAGCACAAACGCTGCCAGGACACTATCAGACTGCAAACTGAGAAGTGTAAAATAATGGAAAACAAGACAACAGGCCTCTTCCATGTATGTACGCCGGATCTGAAAACCTCTCAAAACCTCCCCAACGCTGCTCCAATTTAGGAAAGAGTTGAAGACTTCCATCTTTAAAGAGCACTGCATCACAATCAATCACCGTCCACAACCCAGCTTCCTCTCCTATTACTTGTTGACTTTATGCTCGACTTTGACCATGTACAGTGCTCTCCTGCTTTTTCGCAAGGTTTGTGCTATAGAAATACTACATGCAGGGTAAAGAGGCAAAATTCAGACCCTGCTTTGCCTTACTCCCCTTTTTATAGTGGTACTGGGATTCACCAATACACCTACTCCTCTTCAGATTAATCAAAAGATCTCCCTCCTGGGGCCCGTTGGGCATAGCAGGGTCAGCCCAACGAGGAGCAGGCCCGATGATGAAGCAAGCCACCTTCAGGTGGGTGAGGGCTCTTGCTTATATGAGCAGATGTTCCTAGTGACATGTGTTCTTGATCCTTAATATAATATTTTGAATCCAATATCGAACAGTATAACCTATTGAATTTGTTTTATTATATAGGAGATTGTATACTGGACCATCTAAATCTCTGCTTCCTCCCATGTTCATGTTATTTAAAAAGTTGGACATGTATTTTTAACTTTTACATGTCCTGGTAGGGAAAAACTCTTGCATTCGATTTTCACTACTGAAAGGTCTGCCTATTTTTATAGGGTTCACTTAATACAAGTAATAAGTGATAACTTTCAATTTTCAGCAGGTAGAAATATCAAGTTTGGTGTCAAAAGAATTGCAACTTAAAACTCTCTTCATTGGTGAAGTCATGTTTTAAGTCACAATTCTGAAAATGCGGGGGACGGGGTCACACCTCTAGAGATCTTCTTATACATATGGCTGAAACACAAAATCCATGCAAATATCCCCTGGTTCCCGGCTGAACCTCCAGTATGTGAAACTCTACATGCTACACTGAAACTGGCGGGGCCAACCCATGCCGTATCTAAAATATATCGAGCGGCACTGGTTGAGAGACCGAAGGGAGCACACAGGGCTAGAGGAGATTGGGATACAGACCTTGAGGAGCCCCTAACGGACGAACAATGGACGTGCTGCTGCTTGCAAACAGAGGCCATCACTACGAGCAGTAGACTACGCATAACTCACTTTAAGTTCTTGAACAGAACATATTATACCCCAGCTAAACTACATAAGCTTAATCTCAGAGAAGATGACTGCTGCTGGCGATGCAGGATGGAGGGGGCGGACTTCATACACCTTGCATGGCACTGCCCGACCATTTGCAAATACTGGGAGGAGGTGCTGGAGGCACTCAAAAATGACTGGCCTAAACATCCCAAAAACCCCCATAGTAACGCTTCTAGGATACACAGGGGACATACAATGGACATGCAGGACATTTGTCTCATTAGGTTTATTACTTGCTAAACGACGACTGACGTGCAGATGGGGTAGAGGACGTGCTCCTAAATTCAAAGAATGGCTGACCAACTTGATATACTGCAAGTACCAACTCGCCACATATGCAGAACTTCTCCCAACATCCTCTCACCCAAGAGACATATGGGAACCACTGATAACTTATCTGAGAGAAGAGGCTGAGGGCCACGATGCATGCATACAGGTCTGCTTATGAAAAACACAGGCGGCAAATTGGAAGCTAGTTTGATAGAGAGCACAAATTGTCCTGACTTGTCCACTCCCCCACTCATCTCCATCACGCTCACCGGAGACATAACCAATGGAGAATAAGCAGCAAGGCTATAAATTTGGGCTCCAGCTCATGTCACCCATTGATGAACTATCACTATGTGCCTTAAGATATGTAATTTGCTTCAATCCATGGATATGTAATGTGCAAGGTCTTGCTTTGATTACTGTACTTATGCCTTGTTGTTAATATTTATAAAACCCAAAAACATGCAAGTAAGTTTGCACAGACTAAAAATGTCATTCCAACCATGGGGAAATATTGCTTATCGCGATCTCCAGCCCCAGTATGTAGATCGGGAGAAAGGTAGCAAAATAGGCGAACTGCTAGTATTCAAATCCTGCTATGGTATGAGCTCTGGCATAAGTAGAGGCTATTATCAAAGCCCTTATATAATGAGATTTCTGCCATAATTTGTCGCAGTACTACATAGCACCAATGGGTTTTGTTACAGGGCAAGTTGATTTATGAAGCAACCCGTCCTATGGGAAAGTAGATATATTAGAAAATTCGACACCCCTGCCAAACACCTTAAACCCAGTACCTGGACTACTGGGAGTGCTAACACCCTACCCCACCTAAGTGGTGCCACCCCAGTACTGGACCCTTGGAAGTGGGACTGAAGGTGCTCTGCCAGCCCAGCTGTGGTCAAAAGTGAGGCAGCGGGACTCATCTCCACTTCGGAAATGCCACTGCACGACGCATCTCCAATGCCGGACCTTGCATCGCAGTCCCGATGCCGGACTTCGCATCAAAGCCCTCAATCTCCTCAGAATCGCCACTGCACAAGGCACCCTTGATGCACGCCTTCACATCGCAAGCCCCTACTAGACGGCATCCTGGATGATGACGCAGAACTGCACATCACAGCCCCAAAGCTTTTTTGAAACCACCACTGTGCAACATATCCTCAACGCCAGGCTTCGCACTGCAAGGCCCTCATCTACAGCATTCTCAACAACGCAGGACTCTGCGTTGCAGCCCTTCGGAACAGCCACTGCGTAAGGCATTCACGATGTAGGATCTCGCAATGCTCCACAAACCAGGATTTACAGTACTTTGTTCAGTAGGCCTAACATGGTGCCTGTATCCGGCCCGCACTCCATCGTGGTCAGCTTGAACTTGTGACATTGTCATGGGTCAACCACATATTCAAAGTTGGTGCTTTGTGCTTCTCTGCACTATTTTCACTTAAACCTTTAAATTGCGTATCTCCGGTTCTACTGATCCGATTTTTGTCATATGGGTCTCAAATAATTTATTACATTTTACGCTTTTTTTTCTAAATTGGTGTGGGATTTTTTTGGTGTTGTGTTTTCACTTATTGGTGTTGGAAGTGCTGCATAAATACTTCACACACTGCCCCCAAGTTAAGCCCGATTGTTTTTGTGCCAAGCTAGCAGAGGGTTAAGCACAGGTTAATTTTGGGTTTGCTTGTGTTTCACCCCGACAGAGATCGTGGTTGCAGTTTGAGCAGGGTTTCACTCCCCTCAGCCAGTAACTTAATTTCCTACAATGGCCAACAAGGAGACTTTAATAAAGATTTATATGCTGGTCCTATACTCCAGAGAGGATGTAATCCTGGGATAAATGCAAGACTAAAGAATGTTGGAGAGTGTGCAGCTGTAATGGCACACGCCTACATCTGCTATCGCATTGCCTTATGCTAACTAAATACTGGGGGGGGGGGGGGCTCTGGACGAAATAGAATTCATGTTCAAAACAAAACTTCTTAGATTCCCTACATATGTAACAGTTGGGTTGACAGACAGACTCACATACCCCTGCATCCCGGGTGAGAGCTAATATCACTCCTCTACACTGGCGTAACGAAACTTGAGGGGCCCCCCACTGTAAGGCACGTGTAGAGCACGTCTGGTGGGGGCCCCCTTCCAGACTCAATTAGGAGCTCTATGACCAGAGTACTGTGCGGGGGGGGGGGCCTGGAGCTTTCAAAGGTGCACTGCAGTCACTAACACATCGATGAACATGAATCTGTGATTAATGTATGGTAAATATTATACGATCTGTATACCTAAATACTTACAATATATACCTAGTTTGTAGCTCAACTTTGACTGGAAAAATATCTAATTCCCCTTAAAGGCAAGACATGGTTGTAACATCTACTGCTGTGTCACTGTAGATTGTATGCCGGTTAATCTCCACTTTACTTTTTGTAGGACACGTTCCCAGCTTTCTGGGTTCAAAGGAGCACTGGCTTACACAAACGGTGGTTGGTCAGTGCAATACACAATTCATAAGCAAGTGGTTAAAGGACTGGCCTAAGGATTGTGGGAAAATGTAGACATTTGCAGATCATGTACACAGGGCTTTATGGGTCAGGCCATCCACCAACCTGCGCACAGCACCTAACCTCAATGGAGCTACTCATAAGCCCAGCAAGGGATAGGCCTCACAAATAGTTTGATGAATTTGGTACCCAAAAACAGAGGTTAATGTGAGTGAGAATGCAATTAACAGCACACCGCTCCTTCCTATTTTTAATGATGGACTATCAATTTCTTCGCCTTTAAAACTTGTTTAAGGCAGATTTTTTTTTTTATTGAATGAGGATAAAGCAAAAGCCTGGAAATGTAAAATGCCTCATCATTAACAATAGACACCATGCAACACGCAATCCTGAGAGAAGGAAGCAGGAATCCACGAGGCAAATGTGTGCTTCACAACACTTCTCAGTCGGAAGCTGCAGAAACATACGGTCATCCCTCTGACCGTAAACTACCCTCCAAGACCTTACAGCAAAATATTACAGTCTTTACAGTTAACTTGTTACATGGGATACACAGAAAGTACTGAAAGAAGATGCCTGCGTAATGCAAAGTACGTCTGTGGGGTTGCAAAAAAAGAAAAATTGGGTGCGCTCTAACACACACAGTACTACTCTGCACACTGCCTAAATACGTAGGCATATTACTATACGACTGCTACTGTGGATTAAGCACGTGCCAGGGAATGAGCCAGGCCAGGGAGGAGATTGCTCGGCCAGTTAGGGCACTTTGTTTCAGTTTATGTAATGACTGCTCCACTCATAGCCAAATGCAGGCTCGTCAACCTTACCTGGCAGGAAAATCGACTCACAGCAATTTCGTAACGTCAAATTTTGATTTTTTTTTCCCAGTCTCCTTCAGTTAGTGTCCTTGAACAGAGTGGCCGAAAACAGAGCCACTATTCACTTATTCATCTTCCTTCGTACCCTGCCACGATTAGCCTCCACAGGCTTTGCATCAAGGCACGCTTTCCTTAAATAAGATATAGACTTAAGTAAATGCATCTAAATGTTTTCAGCTAAAACTACTCTGGCATTTGTTTGTTTTAAATTATATAGACAATTGTGTCCCTAGTCTTGCCCCGCCTGAAATGTTTCGGTTTTGTTTCCTTGTTGCAACTTTCTATTTTTTCAGTAACGGTAAAACACATCCACATTGACATCGCTAATAGCTCAGGCATTGCCGAGACCGATTGCTTATGCCATCGCTTGAATTATGCACGTCGCACTTTACTGAAACCCCTCTTTTTAAAATATGGGATACGCACCTGCACAGACGCTATGAAACTTCTCGTCAAGTAGGAGATCCCAATGGAATTAGCAATTCTAGCGAAATTTGCACATAAGGTGAAAGAACTACTACACAATGACTCAGTCAAAGACTAGAAACAAACAGTAGTTTTAACCCACGTTTCATTGCTGTAATTATGAGAATGGCTCAGAAATTATTATGTTTTAGATATGTTTAACAGGCATGTTAAATGAAATTACCATGCTTATTTATGATCGAACCCAACCAGTTTCTTTTTGTAACAATTTTAATTAATTGAAACAATAAACAAATACAGTAATACAGTGTTCTTCTTGTCCTACCCCTTACTCCCAAAGCCCCCATAATAACGAGGGAAGCTTTAAATTGTGCTGTGGCAACACCCTCTCTTACCCACTGAACAGGCTTTCAAAGTACACAGACAAGGAAATGTAAGCACTTCAGTAAGGTAGAGCCCAGCAGTGCCACATTAAAGCCCGCAATTCTGTGGCCTAATCACCTCCTGGCCAAACGGCCTTGCCCACAGAGAATCGAAGCCATGAAAAGCTTGTGAGGTGACAAGAAGATATGTTGTGGAACCTACCAAGCGTAACAGCAGATGTGGACACTCATTCAGCACATTATCAGTTACCATAGCAGCGACACCATAAACAATCAGATTCTTAACATGATGTTTTATTAAATTATTATGTTGTATAGCATGAGGCACTAGTCCGTGCTACTCACGTAGGTGGCAACACTTTAATCTCTAAAAACAGCATTTATTTACGCAGTGAATGTTCAATAAAAACCAACGTCAATATTTAAACTAGCAAACATGATTTGTAAATGCCACTGACTGCATCTATTTCCATTGTAATTGTAATGAGAAGCAGATCAGCAGTCATGCATATATTGCTTTCCCTGTGCAGGACTCCATCTCATTTTCCCGTCTTCACCTGGCAAGACTGACGTCCGTTTTCACAGTTTCCCCCCTTTGAACTAAATTACGCATGTGTTTACATGGAGAGTAGCACTATGTATATATACTTCATATAATGTATCAAGTGTGCTCATCGGGTTTTTTTTACAGCATAGATCCATTTGCTATGAATGACTAAATATAAATATACTAGAGGTGGGCGAGACACTCAAGCTGGAGATAGATGCCTAGCTCTGCTCAAGGTCGTCTTGGACCTTCGAACCCCAAAAGAGCCAAGCTTTTGTGTAACTTCTGCCCACGCTCTACCCTCGTGTTCTAAGATTTTTTTTTTTTAAATACAATTTTGATGTTAGAAAAAGATAAAGAAAAATCTCTCAAACAGTTTCCCGCTTTGCCACACTGGGTGATCATAATCAAATATGCTATTTCGCCCAACCTCCTTTTTCTTAGTTAACAAATATGACAGCACCTTTAAAAACTTGTGGTCACAATGAGCGATGATCGAAACCTCTTGAGTTCGATTGACTATAATGTTGCCCCACCTATAAAAAAGAAATTAGCTCATAAAGGGTACACATGAGAACTGACTAGACACTTTATTCAATATGACCTGGTCGCCAGGGAGCAGAGAGGTATCCAAATTCCTGTTTAAAAACGATAACGTTTAATAATAATCTTATGGTCTAAGATGGGAAACACATCTGCGTGTTAAAAATGTACATGAGTGGGGGGCATGGCTGAGCCGCGAAGAGCGATGGCCACAGCTTAGCGAAGCTCCATAACTTCCCTTCTTCGCTGTCTATCCGCCACAATGATCCGGTTGCCCGAAAGGAATTTTATTAATCGGAATACTTCAGGGATCTGATCCCGAGGCCGTGAACCCCGGAGATGAACTGCTGAGCCAGAACCGAAGGCACAACGGATTGAGGTCTACACGGGGAGAGTACGTCGAGGACTTGCGTGGTGGTGAGAGCGGAATACAAGCCCGGCAGCCTCTGCACCTTGAACTTTGAGCAACACCTAGGGACGATTGGCTGCCCGAACCGGAGACCGTCGGAGGTCCCCCCCTGGGCCCCTGGAAAACATCTGCAGTGGGTGCTCCACCCCCAACTGCAAACACCTCAATTACATGACCCGCTGAGACGGAGGAGACCGGGGCCTGGTGAGAGGATGGAGACTGCGATTTGCCTGCATGCAGAATACCCGAGGCAGTGACTCAACTCGGATTGGCCTGGGGACATTGCATCGGAGTGGATCGGACCCACAGTGGAAGAACGGACACTGGGGACTAGTCGCGGCCTGACACAGAGATCCCTCCGGCCCAGAGACAGTATTTGCTAAGGAGTGACTCCAACTCAGTAAGTAGTCCTCAAAGCTTGCACCTTGCTGGAGCGGTGGAAACCGGGGCAGGATGTGGACACAGAGGTAGCGGGAAACGCCTGCACTTTACCCAACAACCGGCAAAACAGACTCCCGCAGTGGGAATAAACACCCAATTCTGCCCGGCCCCAAAATAGGGGCAACAGGGGGGACAGCAGAAGCGCAGGTCCACGGGGGAGGGGGAGGCACGCACCCCACCCACTGCCTTTCGCCGCCCGCAGCGGAACACAAGCATAGGGCCCACGGACCGGAGTTCCCATCGGTGAGTCCACAATAGTCGGCGAGAGGCCAACGTGATCAAATATCCCTGACTGCACAGCGCCACTAACATACGTGGGCAACGAATCTGAAAGAAATATCGGCCTGTCTTGCCTTGCAAGATATTGACGCTTGGGGAGAGCAGCCGCTGCTGACCTTCTTGAAGAACACTATACTGTACTGCTGCTGCACACTGGGCGTTAGTGAGTGCTAGAATCAGCGTCCCACAGTGAAGTACATATAACTACGCTCTAAAACGGGTCCCTGCTGCAGATATCAACCTCGCTCTCCCTGAGTGTAAGTCCAACCCCACGATACCACCTGTGACTTCAAGCGGAGTGAGGGTGCTGCCCCCATTCCTAAAGTGACTCCTGCTTGCTGACCTGGCATTCACCTCTCCCTACCGACACGACAAAGACAGGAAGTCGCGTCATAATGTCATCATCAAGGGGCAGCAAATCAGTGCAGCAGAATAAACTGGACCGCTACACTCTCCTTAAAACTCCGCTGCCTGAGCCTTCACCCACGGGCAAAAGTGGCAGAACACAGTGAGAGACGGATCCGTAGCCTACACTCAAAGGCGTCCTGGAGGCAATCGCGGCGATTAAGACGTCACTGGAACACAAGATGGATGCAATTACCGTGGAAGTCAACTTACTCCGAGCGGACCACAACAAAAATAGTGAGAGAGTCAAACAGGTGGAGCTCATAACTGTGAGCCTAGTGGAGGACACATCCCAGCTGCAAACGGATATCAAAGGACTGCAAACCTTTTGCAAGTATGCAGACACCAAGCTAGACGAGTACGAAAGGCGGCTACGGCGCAACAATGCGCGTATCCTAGGGGTCTCGGAAAAATCAGAAGGGCAACCCACTCGTCTCTTTGTGGAAGACCTCATCCTCAAACACCTACAACCCAAGGGGCTTGGGAAATTCTTTGTAACTGAAAGAGCACATAAGAGTCCCAGGAGGTCGTCCGAAACTGGGAACCCCTCCGCATTCTATCCTGGCCACAGAGTCCTAAATGTTCGAGATCGAGATGTGAAACTCTAACATGCCAGAACGGGACCCCCACTCCGATACGACTACGCGGAAACAACTAGTAAATAAATATCTGGGGTGGGACAGATGACTTACCCTGGCAATCCCTATGCGGAACTCCCAAAAGCTGGGGAATTTGTGGCAAACTAAGGGCTTTGATAAATGGGACCTAATTGGAATTTCCCAGATCAAAGATCTCTGGGTCAAAGATGAAATCATCCCATTCATCTCCCTTCAGAAACAATACAGCCTGGCAGACACAGAACGTTATAGATATCTCCAAGTCCGGCATGCCCTCCAAACCCACCGCACTTCGAAATCCATCCTTCCTCCTGCCTCCCCATTGTAAGACAGGATACTCGACGGCCATTTGCCCGAAAAGACCATCTCACTGATATATAAAAAGCTAATTAACAACATGGAGGACCCTCTTCATTCGCTCAAAGAGAAACCTCTTCAATTGCTCAAAGAAAAATGGGTACGGGACGGCCTAGAGTTAGACGAGGAAGACTAGCAAGACGCAGTCTCTTTCCTGAGCGAGGTGGAAATCCAGGCACGGCTACGATTGGTACAACTCAAAATTCTCCACAGGGCATATATAACTGGCCCAGGTTGGTACACACGGGTAGAGCAGAGAGTGGGGAGTGCAGACGTCGATTTGGGAAAGAGGGCACCTTTATCCATATTCTATGGGAATGTGACTACATGTAAACCTATTGGACTGCCATACACCGCACACTCAGTGAGGTGCTAACGATTGACCTGTGCCCAGAGGCGCGAAGATACCTATTAAACATTTGGGAACCGACAGACCTCACCTCATACACTAATCAATGGCAACATTAGCAATAATGATCGCGAAAAAAAATATAGCGCAGAACTGGGGAGCCCATCAACCACCTATGACAGGAAAATGGAGAGAAGATCTAGACTGGTGCATGTTCCGCGTAAAATCAGTTTATATAGCCAGAGGATGTCCCAGGAAATGGAACAGGGTCTGGGGGCCATGGAACTCATACAGGGGAGACATCTGCACCCCGCCGACACCATTAAATGATGACGAAAACCTTACACCCCTCTAGGTGTTGTGCATTCTACACTGTGTATTGAACCTCTGTAAACTAGTTCAGATGCTTGATATGTATACTGTCTTCTAATTATGTTTTTAAAATCGCTTGACATGTCGATATTGTTTAATAAAAAAGATTTATAAAAAAAAATGTACATAAGTTTGAATTCTGAATAGGTCTTGCATGATTATATGCCAACTATTTTCAGGGTTCAACTCATGCACGGGCTCTTAGAGCCACAGTCGACCCTTGGCTCGGATCTTCTAGTTAATTTGTAAGCTCGCCCACCTATGAAATATGCATTGCACTATAGGCCACAGTATTAGTTTTTAGGTCTTGCTGGCGTGGGCTGCGCGCATGCGCAGTATCGCTGGCGAGATTTTATGTTTTTGATGATCTTCCAATAACTGGCTTTAAGCCCCGCCCCTCTTTCCTATCTGCCGGCGTCACCGTTTATGCTAAACGTTGGCCAGCCATTGGGAAAGAGCATTCTGTGACGTAGACTTTTCTCTTTTTGAGACGGCCCACTTGGACGGGCTGGTCTGCCTTCCTTCTGGCGTACAAGGTTTCTTATCTTTATTGGGCCAAACACACGGCCCCATAAAGACAAGAAACCTTTTACTTCAGAAGGAAAGCAGGGGAACTCGGCCAAGTGAGCCGTCTCCAAAAGAGAAAAGTCTCTGTCATAACCACGGCTGCCTGGCGAGCCTCTTGCGGATGCCGGTCTTACCCACAGCATTCCCTGCAGTTATGCACTATAATGCTTCTTGCGGATGCCTGTGTGTGGGTCGGCTGGGGCCCTTCTATTTATAGCACCACTTTCCAAACTGTTCCGACCGCTGCTTCACTTCTGTTGCACTGAGAGCCCTTCGATGGCCGCCGGCTCCTCTCATGAGGCGGTGGGCGCTCTGGGGTCCCGAGTATGACGCTCTTCCGGTGGGTCTGCGAAGTGCAGCCTCCGTGTCTGGATCGGGATGGAGGACCGCCGATTCCTTTGCCGTCTCAGCAGCCACTTGATTCCCCCGTGATGCTGTGCCTCGGCGGCTGTCTGTGTGGTGTTAACGCCAACAAAAGTCTGCGGAGAACTTCAGAAACCATGGTGAACAACTGTTGCTACAATTGTTTATAGAGGATCTTCGGACGCAGAGACCCAAGTGGAGAGAAGACACCACTGCTGCCGAAAGGGGCCCCGCCTGTTACTCAGCGCTTTGCCTTCTGTCCCGGGACAGGCCGGCCTATAACACATCACCGTTCACGCTCGCCCAGAGTAATGCCTCCTGCTGACCGGAGCCCACAGATGAGAAAGGGGAGCATGCAGAGACGATGGCCGGCCCCAGTGGCACCCTTGTACCAGCCCTCAAGGGCTGGGCAGCTGACCTTGTGGCAAGGTGTCGGGTGGAAATAGTATTCTGGCCCCAGTCCCCGTACACAGAGCCAGTGAAACCTGATGACCACGGCATGGCCTTCCAGACACTCAGACCGGAAGAACCCACAACAGCAGGCCGGCTGTGGTGCGCCCCCACTTAATGAAGAGTACAGTGACGGGACACTGCCAGGGGACATTGGTGCCACTGTACAGACTGCACGTGAGAGCCCTCTAGTCTCTGGTTGTGGGGGCAGCATGAAATCTGTTGACTCACTCATACCTGGAGCACCTGAAGGACAGACAGACGACATCAGCAAGGACAGCAAGACTCAGACCGCTGCAGGAAGCAAGACTGGCGGGCCTGGCAGTCCGGGGGGAGTGTGCCAGGAGATAGCGGTGGTCTCCGGGACACCCTTGCCTGGAGCAGATGGCTTGGCATTGAGCACGTCTGGACTGGGCACGCGGCTATCCAAGGAGGGCCGGGATCAGGAAGACACTTCCTCTCGCCAAGGTCTCCTAGTATTTTCCTTTGGCTTTTACTCATTTACACTGTGGGTGCTGTCCCCGCAGCTCTTTTGTGTTGGCTGTATGGATGCAGCATTATAGGCCAGCCCTGTTTGTGATCTAAGAACAACAAGGAGTCCTGTTACATTGATTGAGCAGCAAGCCACTTCGGTGATGGAGTAACAAACAGCAGCATGCACTTCAAAGCACCTTTCTGGCGGTAAACGGCTCGGCAGCTGAGAGGTACTTCCCATGACGAGATGTATTGCTTGCAACCCACTCACTACTGTAAATCTCAACTATAACTAACCAATAGTAAAGCCAGGTAGCCCAACATAGTGACACTTTTAAAAGTCCCGTCTACTTTGTTGTACAACTATAAAACGGTCCTATTCCCTTGAAAACAAAAAAACCCAGTTCACATGAAGTGAGATGGCCACAGTAGTAAACGCCGATTGTACGTTTGTGGAAGGTATTAAAAAGCAAGTACGATGGTGTCTGCAAACTGCCGTGTGCCGCTGAGTTTGCCAGGTCTGTTCATATACGCTTAGTCCAGTGTTCCATTATTGGGTTTTCATTTAACAAACCATTAATTTGTAGGAGTTGTGCACTTTACTTCATTTATCAATAGTAATAATAATCTTTATTTGGCATATAAGAATATGACCATAAAAGAAGCATCTTTGCATATACATACATCAGGCAAAAGCAGTTATCATAAAAAAAGTACCCGCATACACATTAAAACTAACTTTGTATAATGTCGTGGTACTCCACTGTCTCATGATTTCATAGTGCATCCAACAAGTTTCACTTTAAGATTAAGAAAAATATAAACAATGAAACTTTGGTCTAGTTTCATTTGGTCTAATTTGACTGATAAACGTATAGCAGTGGTTTAAAAGGAAGGTTAAGGAAATGGATACAGGTTTTCCAGCGTTCAAGGAGTGTCTGGCAACAATCATGTGATATGTTAGACCTAGGGAGATGCAGGTACTTAATTGCAGTTTGACATGTTCGTGGTTACAGCAGAGAGGCCAAGGAAGAAATGGGCATGCAAATGTGCATTGTATTGTTTCCTACAGGGAATAATTCCAAGGAGGGAAAGGATTAGCTGGCCATTAGTATTCCAACATACACAGGGTGATTTCTGCTATGAGGAGTCCGTGATTGAATGTGCATTGACACCCTACTACTTTTCGACCTCAGTTGTGCGGGTAAATACTAACTGGGCATGAAAGCCGGGTTCACACTAATATGAGGGAAGCATCCAGGGCTTTAAGTGGGCCGGGTCTATCCGGGTCTGAGCACCGGCAGTTATTTTTAGAGGCCCTCGAAACGGGTCTCTATCGGGCTCTATTTTCGGGCCATGCAGAGGTAGTCCGTTTTCTTTTTCTTTTTTTCCACGACTATTGTTAAACACATACATAAGGTATCAAGGTGCTTGCGGATCGGCAGGCCTGAGCACTTCAAGGTTAACCACTTAGGAACAAATATGCTTTAAGTTACTCCTTAAATTGATTAACAACTATTAGGAGGAATTATACTTCATTATTTTGCACCTAAAGCTAGCAGGACTCGCATTCTTTTCTTTGGCACAGCAACATCTTTTAAAGTTGCTGCCGAGTGGGAGAAAAATGATTTGTGACCTGTGTATGAATCCTGAACCCTGGCCTAAATACCATAGTGGGTGAGGCTGTAACCTCATTGCAGCAGCAACGTGTATCTAATCAGGGACTTTGCAACAACTGTTAGTGATCGTTAGTGTATTTTTATTTTAAGCGATTACATTTTCGGGGGCTAATTATGACTCGGGAGAGTGATTATTTCATTTTCTCCGTTCTCACACTTTCACTTGCAGGTTTCATGGCCCCAGAAAATTACAAAACTTGGAATTCCCTCTCGACCCTCCTACCTGACGTAGTCTCTCTGTCCCTCCCGCAACCACCATCTTCATAGCTGCCAAGGTTTCAGATTGCTACGTGTGACATTTTCAAAATGTCAGTGTAATTATGAGTGACATTTCAACGACTAGGAGTGACACTTTCTCACAAGCAAAATCAAGCAATGAAGATGAGGGAAACCTATAAATATCAGAAATTACACCCATTTGAGCAACAAGAAACTCCAAGAACATCTTAAAAGTGCTGCAAAGCACTAGAAATGGTCTCTCTCCACATGGGACCTGGCCCAACAGGAAGGATGCGTGAGGCACCAATATGAACAAGTTACCCACGAAGCACTCAGTTATAAGTGTCACACTGTCTCAGCTGACACGTGCACAGACAGCCTAGACTGCCTAGCACCATGCTGCATTATCTTCACAGGCTAAGGCTGGTGCAATAATCTTCCATACAACATAGAGGATAACTTATTGCTGTCAGAAACCTGTTTTGAATTACCCCCTGCAGTTTCAAGAAATAAACCGCAAACTTAAAGGAAGGCACAGATACACACACTTGGTTACAGCTATTATCATTCTTTTAGCACTAAAAGGTGGAGGTAAAGGGATCAGAAGGAAAAAGAGAAGGAAGAAGAGAAAAAAAACGAAGGAGGGAGAGGAGAGAAGAGAAGAGAGACAAGGGGAGCAGGGTGAAAGGGGAGGAGGTAGACAAAAGGAGGAGAGGGAAAGAGATAAAAAAGAATGGGTATGGTTGAGATTGGAGGAGAGAGAGATGGCCAAAAGCAGAAATGGAAGGGAAAATGCAAATGTGAGGCACTTGACATATTGCAGCTAGTAAATATAGCCAGACATGCGCTGAACACCTCAGTTGAATTAGAGATGCAGCAGGTGGGTGTGAACAGGCGAGCAGCGCTTCAGACCCCGTCCCCCGTCGTGTGTGAGGCTCTGTTGTATTTCAGCCCTTCTTAGAGCCCCTGCTTCTCCACCCTGCCTATTTCTGGAAGAATCAGCCGCAGTCCGCCCCCCCCCCCCACCTCCGGGCAATTTGGATCTAGTTGCGCCAGAGTAAAATTAACGTTATTTCAACATCATTGCCATGACATCATCATTTCATTTTTCACTCCTACGTTTCTAATCGAAAGAGGCCCACTTCACCTTTCACCCCAATTAGGCAGACATGAACAGTTTCAAACATAGTAAACAAATTACCAATAGAGCAACATGCAGCCATGCCAGGACACTACAAAAATTCTGATTACAGTCATTTTTGTAAACGACCGGCATCCACTGTGACATCTGCCGATCGCGCACTCTGAAAAAATTACATAATCACACACGCACAGGCTTCATTGCAACACCGCTCTCCCACTTACTTCTCAAAGCTGCAGGAGCACGAGCCACCGGGCAGCATTTACCGAATGCCACATCACGCAGCCTCTTCAGAGTCTTCTGGGCCAAGGCCTGGACTCGGGTCAAGTGAAAGTCCTGGCTAAAGCTGTGGCCTGCCGCAACCGTCTGCCTCAGTCTTCGTTAAATTGAAAGTTACATGGAGGCCGAGCTCCGGTGAAGAAAAAAGTTCACCCTGGTACAGCACGCAATGGCGGCCCGGGTAGGTGCAAGCAACAGACAGTGCTGCGAGCGCCAAGATTGCGTCGGAGCCTGCGCACCTTTAGCCGGCCAAAACCGTTTCTTCCAAAAACCAACTCCCCGCCTAGCAAGCAGAAAATTAACATCTCCCAGCCCGTCGGCGCCAGACTAATACTGGACCACTCACCACTGCCTTGACGTCAAGTTGCGTGAAAGCCGCGCGGCGCCGGAAATCACTTTGAAACATTGTTGCATTTTGCAGTTAGCCTCACAGCAGCCTCAACACTCGGCAAGACTCAAGCCTGCAGGGGGAACAGCGCGCCGTCACCGGGAATGGCGCTCTGACAACTGCCACACTTTCACTGACTCCATAATATTTAGGCAGTGCCAGAGATGCTGAGATAGTATGCAAATGCGTGACAATGCATTTCAGTGCGGTGATGCGGATCACCACACTGAAATGCGTTAGTGTCACGTCTGATGCGGGATACTTGGCAGGACTGCATCTTTTGATGGTGCTTCAAAGCGAGTGAGAGATGACCTCGGATTGATTCTTGAACCACAGGCTGACCCCTTGATTGTGTGAGGCTCCACCCATTTACTGGCAGTCCTTTCATGGGTGTAGGTACTTTGCAACAAATATGTGTTGGCGCTCAGTGGTGCATAATTATTTTTAGGGATTGAATTTGTAGGCTTTGATTTCTGACACAGAAGCTCATTTGGTTGTACACTGCTCTTTTTCTTCCATTAGCAGTCTTTGCCCCTTCCGACCTCTAAATGCATATCCTGTTGCTGTCCTGTGCAATTGATGTAAGAAGGGGTGAAACAACTACAAAGAATCATTAACATGCACAGGGTCTTTTAAAGAACTCGGGGGCGGCTGCATGTGTGCCAGGGAAACTGTCTCAGCCCGGGCTGCGACACACGACGAGGAGGGGGGAGATTTAGACCAGCCCCTACTTAGATGGTCACACCCGTTTGAGGTTTTCCCCGCCCCTTTTAGAGCATCCCCCAGTTTTTATTTCCCACTTAAAGCCCTGGAAGCATCCTTCCACAAGGCCCATATTCAGTCACATGTTCACCCCTGCAGAAGTAAAGCTCAACTCTGCCAGGGGGCTGCAGGAGTGCGAGAGTGCTCCTATAAATACAGAATGTGATAGTAAATACAGAACGCCGATCACATGCAGTGTGCCCCACAGCTTCTTCATGATGTATACACTGTAAGTGTACCTGTGCTGCGCCTAGACACGCGGGGCCGTATCGCGATGGGCCAAGCGATTTCCTGCCTTGCGTAGTGTCTTAAGTTCAGACACATACTTGGGTATTTCTCCGCGCTAATGCTTGACCTTTAGACAAAACAAGTCGCAAACATCGAGCCAGTCCCGGCTCACTGTTTCCGACTTGTTCTGTTTAAAGGTAATGCGTTAATTCAGAGAAATTCGTGTTGTATGTTTGAACTTTAGCCTTCTCACACACAAAAAACTGTTGAAATGGCCCCTGGTCTCAAGCCTCCGTTCCTTTTTCATCTCAAGCCTTCTCTGTACTATTTTACCTTGTCTCTTTATTGGGCGGGCAGCTTGGCATGAGTTTGTTTCAAGACACCGTTATAAGTGTCTATTAACTTTTCATATGAGACGGACCCCACACTGTCTCGGTGTTAACCCTTGCTTACAGTCTAAGTTTCTGAAATGCTTAACTCACAATTTCTTCGACCTAGCCTGCTGGGGCGCTCTTGCATATCCTCACCCCTTCCAGTGTAAACATGTTCCAGCGTTATTCCGGAGCCTCCTTTCTTCTCTGCCACCTGGTTTCGAATAGCCCCCTGTGCTGTGCCAGTCGATCTCTGAACAGCATAAGTGCATACCCAGATGTTTGTGAAGTCCTCGGACCTGCCACCCACCCGTCACTTACAATGCAAACTCCATTGTTCAGGCCTGTATTTTATGCTTCAGCTCCTTAAAGCCGCAATCATTGGCTTTGCCCAATGCCCCTTAAAGTCTGCCTTCGTACTATTTCCTACTACTTTTGTGCTTGATAAGCAGTACCCATAAATCTGCCAGTTGGGTACACTACTTCTTGGAGGATGAACTCCATCTTGACAGCAAGAAGTTCTGTGCTTACCCAGAGCTAAACATTTTCTGCAGCAAATCGAGAAAGCTCTTTATGGGATTGCTAGTGGAGGTGGTGGCTTCGGGTGTAGAGAGAGGTGGTTTTAACCAGGCAAGCAAGCGGAGGTGAATGGTTTGAGTTATGTAGAGGAAGTGTCCAGACCTGCAAGCGGAGGCGAATAGTTTGAGTTAGGCAGAGGGGTTGTGCAGACTTGCAAATGGAGGTGATGGTTTGAGCTACGCAGAGGGGTTGTGCAGACTTGCAAGTGGAGGCGATGGCTTGAGTTAGGCAGAGGGGTTGTGTAGACTTGCAAGTGGAGATGATGGTTTGAGTTAGGCAGAGCGGTTGTGCAGACTTGCAAGTGAAGGTGATGGTTTGAGCTAGGTTGAAGGGATGTCCAAACTTGCAAATGAAGGTGATGGTTTGAGGTAGGTAGGGACGTGGAGTGGTGTCCAGACTTGCTAATGGAGGTGATGGCTTGAGATGTAGGGGAGACAGTTTTAGCTTTTATTTATTTGAGTTTTTTGTAGCGCAAACTAGACCCAAGGGCATCCAAGCACTTTAGAAGAATTACATAAAGATTGATTACAAGAGCTATAACCACAGAGTACGGCTTTACAAGAATTACATGTGCACTACTCTCTACTACTCACTCACTCTCTACTACTCACTCTGCTACCACTCTACTATTCACTTTACTACTCTACTATTCATGTGACTCACTCTACTACTCACTCTCTACTACTCTCTCTACTACTCATTACTTTTCACTCTCTACTACACACTCTCTACTACTCACTACTATTCACTCACTACTATTCACTCACTACTATTCACTCACTACTACTCACTATTACTCACTCTACTACTCTCTCTCTATTACTCTCTACTACTCTACTCACTCTCTATTACTCTCTACTCACTCTACACTACTACTCACTCCACTAACTCTCTATTACTCTACTACTCACTTTCTATTACTCTCTACTACTCACTCTACCACTCACTCTCTACTACTCACTCTACTATTCACTCTCTACTAGTCTCTAATACTCTCTTTTACTCTACTATTCACTCTCTACTACTCACTCTACTACTCACTCTCCTCTCTACTAGTCACTCTACTTCTCACTCGCTACTAGTCTCCACTACTCACTCTACTACTCTCTACTATTCTCTCTACTACTCACTCTCTACTACTCTCTCTAATACTCTCTACTACTCTACTATTCACTCTCTATTACTCTACTACTCACTAATACTCTCTCTAATACTCTCTACTACTCTACTATTCACTCGCTATTACTCTACTACTCACTCTAATACTCTCTCTCTAATACTCTACTATTCACTCTCCATTACTCACCCTCTACTACTCACTATTCACTCTGTACTACTCTACCACTCACTCTATTACTCTCTACTACTCACTACTATTCACTCTACTACTCACTCTCTGCTACCCACTCACTATCTACTACTCACTCACTACTACTCACTCACTACTACTCTTTACTACTCACTCTACTACTCCTACTATTCACTCTACTACTCCTCTACTATTCACTCTACTACTCCTCTACTATTCACTCCTACGCTCTATTACTCACTCTCTACTACTCTACTACTACTCTACTATTCACTCCACAACTCACTCCTACTCTCTACTACTCATTCTACTCCTCTCTACCTCTTGCGCTACCTCTCTCTCTCTACTACTCTCTACCTCTACACCGCACACACACATATATATATATATATATACACACATAAACATATATATGCATATCTATATAAATAACACATATAAATGTATGCATACATATACGCATACATATGCATGTAATGTACATAAAAGTTTGAGAAACACTTATAAAAGCAAGGCTAAAAAGCCACCTAATTACAAACAGAATTGCTTTAACTTAAACGAGGGCGAGACCTATTGCATTTTCAAGGCTGGTTATGTTTACAACGTGAACAAGACAAGCATCTGCAATGCAATAGGTTTCGTATTTACGCGAGTTTGCGCTATTGACATTGCAAATAATGCCTTTCATTTTTGTTTTTGTTTTAAAACCTAAATAAAAGGCATTGCCATTTACAATGCCAATAGCTTAAACTCGCGTAAATGCGATACCTTTTGCATTACAAATGCTTGTTTGATTTGAGTTTCACACTCCATGAGAATGCGTGTATTTCCCAGCTGTCTCACTCATGTGCTTCTCTCTTCTTGCACTTGGTGTTGCTCTCTGTCACCCATGTGCTTAACGCCGCCCACTCCATGATGTACAAGCCTTCTGTACCTCCCCCCCCTTTGCGGTCTTGCCCGTGTGCTTCTCTCATACCCGCTCAATGCTGTTCTTTCCCCCGTTTCTCTCAGATGCTCCACTTTGCTCTCAACGTATCTTGTGCTGTCCTCCCCGCCCGCGCCCTCCACTTTGCTTATTCACACTGCGCCCTCCGTTTTGCCTCCCTGCACCCCCACCGCCCCATGAGGCTTGCCCCTTGTGTTATTGCCTCTCCTCCTGTCCCCAGTGTTGCCGTCACCTTCACTGCTTCAGCCTCCCAAACTCAAATCTTGATTTTATGCGGTTTTTTTTTTTTTTAGTGACCGACCCAACTTGGATCCGGAACTAAAGAAATAGAAAGTGATTGTGTCATTTTGTAGGCGAGTACATGCATGGTGTTTGCACCCAGAAACATGTTTTCTTTTCTTTAGTCACGCTGCTCAGCATCGTGGATAATGTGCAGCAAACCAGTGCAGAGTCGACTCTAGTCTATTGTAGGCAGAAGGGGAGACTGGCCCTGCAGAGGGGGGGTGGGGGTACAGACAGGAGGATGCTCATGTACCGGCATGATGGGGGGCGGGGTAAGAAGAGGGATGACAGGCACGAGAGATGCAGGATAATCAAAAGGAGCACCGCCAGCTGGACACAGGAGGAGAGGGTGACAACACCCGCAGACAGACAGCGAGACAGACAGAGGTAGGTGGGGTGAGAAGGGCAGAGTAAAGCAGAGGGGTGAGAGGCGCGGGGCGCCCTCAGGGACCCAATCATTCACCACGTAGGAGGACCCGCCCTCCCCGCTGCGGGTCTCGGTCTCTGGGATGGAGAAGTGCATGTCCCCCGGTCTCGCGCACCGCGCTCCTCAATCCAGGCACGGCACGCGCCGTCTCGCGCCTGCCCCTCCCACACACCTTCCCCTCTCCTCACAGCATCACAGACAGTGGGCGGGAGGGAGGAGGCACGGACAGTGGGCGGGCAGGAGGGAGAAGGCAGGACAACGGGAGGGAGGGGGATTTTATTTATGCATATTTATATAGCGCGGACTTTACCCGAAGGCATCGAACACGGACAGTGGGAGGGAGGAGGCACGGACAGTGGGCGGGAGGGAGAAGGCAGGACAACGGGAGGGAGGGGGATTTTATTTATTTCTTTTATTTATGCATATTTATATAGCGGACTTTACCCGAAGGCATCGAACACGGACAGTGGGTGGGCGGGAGGGAGGAGGCACGGACAGCGGGCGGGAGAGAGACGGCTAAAAAAACAAGGCCAAGGGAGAGAGGGAGGGCGAGGACATGGGAATGAATGGACGGGGGTGGGATGGGAGTGCGTGTAGGGATTCAGGGGCGTGTTTTTCGTGCTCTCCCCTTCCCATTGGCTGGAAGGTAACATTCCAGCCAATGGGAAGAGGAGAGGGCGGGGCTTAAAAAAGACCCAGAAACGCCCCCGAATCGCGTTCTCACTGGGAAAGACTGATTGACAACGCTGTCTTCCAATGGCTAGCCTCCATTTATGGAGCTAGCCAATGGAAGAAGGGGCGGATTCAAGTCCCCATAATGTAAACAATAGCTTTCGCCTGGGCGTAGCCCTGCTTCGAAGAGCTACGGCCAGGTCGAAACCTAAAAACTCAAATGCAGATCTAGAGGTGGCACTGTTGCTCTGATGCCTTCATGCGGGATTTCAACTGCTTCAGCGATATACTCATGCAATTTTGCGCGTCTCCAGGTCAGGAATTACATAACTCCGGAACCAATCATTTCCGGCGTAGAGACGCCGGGCGCTTTCAGATGTTGCAGTAAGAGGGGCAGCACAGGCAAGGCATAAATAACCTCATCATGCGACCTGAACCCACAACTAGGGCGCCGACTCGGAGGCTATCTGGAGCTCCCAGAAACAAGCAGCCTTCCTGCGACTTAGATCCAAAAGAAAAATGTGGAAAGGAGCGTCAAATGAAGTTTCGCCCAAGAAGCCCTTTAGAGCAAAGTCGAGCTAGAAGGAGCGGCACTGACATTGCTTCACTGTCACTCCGCCCCCAGCAGTGGTCTGGGCAAGCAGACACTGCTCCCCCCGCCCATAAACAATAAATAACTCAAGGGACGAACAGGACATGATGTCCCGCCTCGAGATTAGTTGTTTAGCTCTTTATGTGAACCGGAAAACATGCGAGAAGTGAATGCCTCTGTTGACAAGGTCATAAAAACAATAATCATCATATTACCGGACAACCTGAACAAAAAAGTGTACCGCGTGAGGAGGGGGCGGGGCATCGTACCCAAGAGGCACTTTTGAACTCCTCCCTGCTCCCAAGCCCCTTCCTCCCCCAAAAAACCTGGAAAACCACTATTACCTGGAGAGGATCCAAAGAGCTCAGCCCAGAGAAGGGAGAGATCCCCATCCGCCCGAAGAAACCTGATGAGTTGCAGGACTAGGTAGAGCAGCGCGCAGCACCACAGGACGGTGCACAGGCAGAGCTCCATGGCGTGGCTGATTGGAGCGATCACAGTACGAAGGGTTCAGTCGTTCCACAAGGGTTCTTTAGTCCTCGGAGAACAGCTCTTTTCTAGCCTGTAGCACAAGCTAGGGGCAGTAGTGACTGCAGTAGGGCGGTGCTTGTTGAGGTCCCCGCCCTGTTTTTTTTTTTTCCTCTGACGCATTCGTTGGACTTTTCGGTGGCTCAGAGTTTCCACCTCTGACCCGTATACCCTTCACCTATTACGTGTGCGGCGGCAGCCATTCTTCCCTGGGAGGTTGCCGCCAAACTTAAACCTCCGCTCGGAAGGGGATCTCCTGAAGATGAAGTGGGAACATTGTGCGACATCGCAAGACCGAGGCGTTCCTTTCCCATATAGGGCACAGCTGCGCCGGATCTGACTTGTTTGCGGTTTTACTTTGTAGCGTGCCTATGCACGTTATCACACACGTTTGAGGCGGGAGGATAGTAGTTTTAAAGCCATAAATGACACTAGATTAGCTGTACTGGCAGCCCTTGGGCAGGGGGGTTGGGTTGCACAGCTTGTGGCTCACGTATCTAAAAACCTTTTCGAAGATAGTTATCGCCATGGAAGCATGGGGATTTGTTAATTATGGGCAACACATTTGATGCACAATTGCACACTTTTGGAGCCTATCGGGCAGAGATCCGGCTATGCTGGGCTTTTAAGTGGGATGAGAAAACGTGTGTGGGGGGAGGGGTATTTCAAAGGGGCGTGGCTTAAAAGTAATTGAGTTAAAAATCTATGCTCACAATAGTGTGCTGGCCCACTAGTATTTTGATTCTCCTGTCAATGCATCCAGACATATAATACAACAAGTAACATTACACCTATAACAGGCCAGGACTATAGGCATGTCAATTGTTAGTTTGTGAATGTCGCATTTTCCGTTGTGTGGTGTCGGTAAGAAATAAAATGCTTCTCTTTTTTTTTCTCTCATAAAAGTGAGTATTTTGCTTTGGATTAATTGCTACTGCTGCACGTAATTTGAGTTGTGAGCCTGTGTTCACTATCTTGTATCCACATCATGCCCCCACCCCCTGTGCTGACGGAGCCTTGGACTGCCCTGGCAACGCTAACCCTCCAAGTCAACTGCAGGAGTTCTTTGCCCAGTTATTCAGAATTTAAAGTAAGTCAGGCCCTGGACATCAGGAGTAAAAAGTCCTCAACCCCCATGTGTGGTTTGCACACCACTAAATCTCATCAGATACACTGCCTCAACTTTGGTATGTCATCTGCTGCACTACTTTCCAAATAGAGCTAAGACACATCATTCAGAGCATAATAAACTGCCTGAACAACAGTGGTCAAATAGTGGTGTTTGTAAAATCACAAGGAGGACATGCACTACGCCATGCAAACTTCACCCTCAACTATGATAAACGTGACTTTGGTAATATTTCATTTACATTCTACAGATGTTTATTTTCATTAGAGGCATGTGCCCTGTTCAAAAGAAATATAAGTCCTGACATCAGTGCTATCCCCAACAAGAACTCAGCACTCCAGTTGTTCCTGAGGAAGACCAGCTACTGAGATATATTAAAAACGTCACTTTCATCCCTGCTCTGCTGAGAAATCTCACCAAGAAAGGTCACCATTATCAGTGGTCTCCTAGATGTTAAACTTGTTTTGAAAAAATTAAGTCTGACATAGCAGACATTGATATTCTAGCCTTACTTTGATCCTGACCGGCACACCAAAATCATATTAAGTGTCAGCTTCTTGGTCCAGGCACTATACAGTCTCAAACAGACTGATCTTGAAGTACATATTCACTTATGTCTGCCGGAGTCTGTCAAACACCAAGAAGTCCTATTCTCAGAAATGGTAAGAAAGTCTGGATGTAGTACAAGCCTATGAACATTTTCATCTCTTTGTATATGGGAAGCATTTTAACTTTATTTTATAACTGGTTATGATTATTAGCACTCTCAAGGCCAAGATGTCCCAGGGCATTGAGAAGTGGGGGTGAAGACTACAAGATCACTGATTTCATTACAAGAAAGGAGGCTACATTAGGCATAATCTTTTAATGCAGTCTCCAAGCAGCAACATACATCACAATACCAAACGTTCCAGAACAGAACATAAAGAATACATAAAAGACATGAGCTGACAACAATCGGCCTCTTTTAAATATGCGGCTCTGAGCAGATAAGTAACTCCTTTTTTCTCTAATATTCCAAGATTTTGATTATTTACTGCCTTTTTCCTTAGCGTGGGCTAACCCACACCCTCTCCACTACCCTACCTCCTTACCGATCTCCAATTTATGGAGATATCTATTCCTCCCCAGTTCTGCCCTTGCGCAGATTTGTCCTACTTTAACAATTTCCTTGTCAGTTGTTAACAATTTCCTTCCTTTTCAGGTCCTTTTTCTGAACGTAAGTAGCTCTTAACACGATATGGGATGCAGAACCCACCCCCCTTCCTTTAGCTCCTTACTTCAGTCCTTTCTCGCACGTCCTACATGGTAAATATCGTTTTTAACGAATTTTTTATAACGCAGACTTTGACTCCGCATACCTTTTCTCTGCATTGTCCTCCTACCCCGCATACCATTACTCTGCATTTTTTTACACCGCATGTGCATTTATCACGCATGCCTTTACAACAAAAATCGTTGTAAAGGTATGTATGATAAATGCACATACGATGTAAAAAAAAAAGAATTTGGGCAATCCACGTCATTGTGAGTGATGGAGCGAGGTTCAGAATGATATTTTGTTCTGACTCACGAAGTTAAACTTCCATAATATAATCATAATAATAAGCTTGTGAGTGAATTGTACTAATCAACCTAGTTTTAAAATGCATTACACGACACAGGGGATTAACCTATGTGCTTTATGTTGCAAACTGCAAGTTCGTGGAAAATAATAAATTAATCTTGTCTATTGTCTTTGTCAGTATTAAATGCGGCTGTTTAATTAATAGCATGTGCTTATTTTGTGTGCTTATGTTAAGTCTTTTTGTCTTATATATGGCATGAGTTTCTAAACTCTATGTGCTTCAGCTTTTGCTAGGTAACATTGATTAATGGGTTAATATTTAGCAAAGGGGGTGGGTTTTCAATGCTCTAATTAATTGATGTCTTGTGTTTCTTTAAATACTAGTTCTCCACGAGGGAGGCCTAAGGCTTGAGGCCTAGCGTTTTGAAAATAAATGTTTGGAATCCTGTCGTAAAGAGCTGAGCACAGAGAAATAAATAATAAAATTGGTTGTGCAAGATGAGCTCTGTAAGTGACAAAATCAAGGACACACAGGATGTGGCAGACCTGCCAAGCCAAGGAAGCAACGGACTGTTTCAAATATTGTTGCATTTCCGAGGAAGCTAATGGTCTCGTGAGAAAGTTGACAATGGTGTTTTAGAAAAGTTTAACTTTGGATTGAAAAGGAGGTGACCTCATATGGACTGACATCTGTCAGCCAATCCGGACTCTGGATGGTTGAGAAAAGAATACTTTCTGGTGAGATTAGCTAGTTAGAAAGGTATAAAAATTGCCCCACGGGCAGGAGGGGTGCTGCTCGCATTCCGAATCCTGAAGGGTGTGACGTGCTGACGGACATTTGGCGCACGTAAGAATAGTAGGCCTTAAAGACTTTTTCTTTTAGATGGAGCGAGTTTTAGACAGGGAAATTAGAATTTAGGGTTTGAAGAAACTGATCATTTTGATTAACTCATGCTAATTGATTATTCTTTGAAATGTCAGTTTAATAGGCTTTTCCTCAATTAAATGCTGCTATTTTGCTAATAAAATAATGACTTATTAAAGAAATGCTTTTTCTTTGAAGAATAAAATTAATAAATTAGATTTTGAAACGACAAGCTGGTCTTGTTTATTCATGGTCTAGTTACCATCAGTTGATCCATTTACCTAAGTGACTTAATTAATATGATAAATGCATTAAAATTATGGTAAGACATGGAAAATTGCAGATGTATATAAATGTGTAAATAGTTTATGTATAGGTTCTGATTAATTAGGTCACATGATTCAGTTGCCCAAAAAATTGTCTCGTTAGTTCATGGGCCTTACGAGTGATTTATGATTAATGGTGAGTATTATGGTGTTGGGTAGCGTGCATGAGACAGTTTTTCTACATGGGCGCTGCATCAATTTCTTGGTAGCAGAGTTACGGTTACTATGGTAACAGACATGCTACATGGTAATTACATAGGATCGATGTTTTAACATATGTCAAGTTTGTTAAGTTGTTATATGTAGTCGAAAGGTTTTTTTCCAGCAGTGAGAAAATTCCTGGTTTGGTACCGGTTCAAGAGTAGTGTAACAGGTGAAGTTACACAGTGCATTTGTTCTGTTTCAAAATAGTGGTATTGTCATATATCACTAGTGTTGTGGACGTACAGCACAAGTATAGGGACTCTAGGTGTGCTAGGTAAAATGTATAGTGAGGATTGTCTATGAAATCGTAACTTTCGAGTATAGGGACTTGGAGCCTGTTTTAAAACTCACTGTGAAAAGAGTAGTAGAATTTATCCGAGCTTGAGTGAAGGGTAAGGTAGTGACGTCTATTCTTACTGGTGAGTGTAGATTTCTATGGTTGGTTAAAGTCCTACCAAGATTTATGTATGCTTGTTTAGGGTTTTCTTTGTTTGAATGTGCGAAAATGAGTTTGTAATCACGTTCGAGTTAAACTTTGAATTGTCACTTTATGTGTATTCAGAGAGAAACAAGTTTGTTATTACTTGTTAAAATGGTAGAGTAGTTTTACTTTATCAATGAATGAATATTCTGTGAAAATAGCGTCGTCTATTTCACGCAAAAGAATACTAGTATGACTGTAAAAGCTATTACTTTATTTTAGCGAAACAGACAAATGGTTTGTTTTTCTGGAGTTACTAATTAAAATTCATTGAAAAGTTTTGTTTAAAATGGCGCTGTGAAAATATTTTGTGAAGGAGTGGTGAGCTCTAGGAGTGAGAGACGAAAAGCTGCAGCGGCAGTGTACGTCACAAAGGTCCGCGCTGTGATTGGCTAACATACGTCACAGCGAGTACATTGATTGGCTCACGTGACTGAGGCGAGCTGATAGCTGGTTGGCTTAACCTGAAAGCAGTGTTTCTATAGGTGGTGACGTAGCTTAACCTGATTGGCTTGTTGGTGTGTTTCGCGCACGGATTGGTTGGGTTTGCGGAACAACAAGGAAATACTTACTTCCATTTAGAAATTAGCGGATTTGATTAAAAACATGAGTTATTACTACAAGAAAGAGGAAAAGAAGCTTACATGGCTTCAGAAATTGAAAAATATATTTACACCTGATAAGAAAATTGAAACGCGAGGTGGAAAGTTACTTCATAAGTACAAAACACCTGCAGCCTATATGGAAGGTGAATATGGTTATCATATTTGCCTTTGGTTTGATAATTGGATGGATTATACCAAAGATGATGGTGTATTAGCATGGCCGGAAGATGGATCCTTTAATATGAGGGTTTTGAAAAACTTGAGAGAAAAAATGATGGCTCTTGTGCCAAAGCCTAGACCTACTCAATTTGAAGCATTAGTTGAATGGGAGGATGAGATGTTTGAATTAGCACGGGAAAACAGTGGTATAACAAGAGGACCAAAGTTAGACATTAATAGGGAAACTCATGAAGATAGAATGCATCGTTAGAGACAAGCGGATATGTGTGATGGTTTGTACTCAGTAAGAGAGATGGTTACTGAAGTACAAGGTCAAAAGAATACCCAAAAGAAAAATAATAATGCTGAAGAAAGTGATTTAGAAGATTCTGTTTTAGAAGAAATTTTAATTACAATTCGGAAAAAGCCTCCTCCTTATTAACCAGCTTGTTCATGGTCTTCCCCAATGATTCCTCCAAGAATTACTCCAAGTGCACCTCCTAGAGAAGTTAATAATGAGGCATCACCTAGATTATACCCGAATAATGCAAATACTCCTGAAAGAGTAGAAACCAGAACTAATTCTAGCATATCTGGTGAAAATAGAAATTATGCTGAAACTCCAGTTCGCAGAAATAAAATCCCAAGAAAGGTAATAAGTACAGAAGTTCTTGGGGAAATGCCAAATACTTCAGAATATTTACGAGCAAAAGAAGAATTAATACAGCAGTTAACTAAAAGTATGGAAGCAGTAACAGTTCCAGTAACAATTGATCCTGTTCAACCAGTGTTTGATCAAAGAGAAGTTGGACACTCAGCTTTAACTATTCCATTAAATGCAGAAATTCAGAAAGTGGCTGAAAAATTTTATTCAGATTTGTCAGAAATTCACCGAGATAGAACAATAATGATGCCTGATTTAAATTTTTAATCAAAGTCCATTAAGCAAAACACCAACTGGTGCAGAATCTGATGCTGAATCGCCAGAAAAGAGCATAAATAAAATAGATTTAACGCATACCCCGAAGACTCCAGAAACTAAATTACTTGATGTTGCAAAATTGAAAGCAGATTTGGAGGAATTAATAATTGGCACAATTGGACCTGACAATTTAAAGCATTATCAGGATGATGAATTGTTGTTTATTTGCAAAAGCATACAATGGAAAACGAAAACAAAGTATGATCAATTAGAAGAATTAGCTGTTGAGTAGGAGATTGATTTGAGTAGACAGAAAAAATTGGGAAAGAGTTATAGAGTGGATTTCTCTGAAAAAGACATTGAAAGCATGAATACCAATGGAAGAATAATTCATATAAAAGAATTAATTGTGTATTTAAAGAGATTAGGAGATTTAAGTAAATGGAGAGTAAAATGGACAAAGAAAAGAGAGGAAGAAAGAAGAGAAAGAGGAGAAATAGCAAATCAGTTCCCGATGAGAGAAATAGCAGGAGGTGGGTATGTACATGTCCCTTGGACAAGACAGGACATATTATTCACTAATGATTTCCCTCGGTTGAGAGAAAAGCCTATAGAATGGTATCGACAGATGGATAGATTCATCAAAGTTTCTAAGGTTCTGTGGATTGATCTTGATGGATTCTTTGACATTGTTGTCCCATCAGATCTATGGACAGAATGTAAAGTTTCTGTAAGTTGGCCAAAAGTAGAACCTGCACGAGATAGTGTAACAGGTGCACCATCATCAGATGTTATGGAGTTGTATGATAAAGTAATTTATTGGTTGAAAAACAAGATTCCCCCGAAAGAAGTTGATTGGGTTAAAATAGATAGAACAAATCAGGAACCAAAATAATCAGTACATTCATTTTATGAAAGGTTACTGTTGGTTTTTAAACAGTACAGTGGCTATGAAAAATTAAGTGAAAAGGACATGAGCCACTTTATATACAGGTTTGTTTATGGATTAAGACCTGAAATTGGTGATATGATTAGAAACGGAATAGTTGGTTGGCAGTCACTCTCAGTTGATGACATTTTGAGAAAGGCAAAATATTGTAGTGATGAGATTGACGCAAAACAAAAGAAGCTAAAGGAAAAAGCCATGTGGGCACAAGTTAAAGTAGCTGAACAACAAATTGCAAATTCGGAAAACAAAAATGTTAACCAGAATCAAGGCAAATTTAAAGGCAATTATAATAAACCAAAATTTAATGTGAATATTGAGGAGTTGAAACAAAAACTCCCATGTTTTAATTGCGGCGAAATTGGACACTGGAAGCGCGAATGTAAAAATCCGCCCAGAAATTTTAAAAATGCATCATTAAATCCACAGATACAGAATGAGATAAATCTGCAGCAACAGCTACAGAAACCGCTACAGCGACAGGTAGTGAATCACCAAAGTCAGATTCCACAACCACCACTTCCAAATTGTGTGAATGTGCAGAGATACAATTCAGAGACGGGATTCTGTGGAGGTGATCAGGTAAACAGATCACAAAGAGTGAATGTGCAAAATGTTTCACAACAATACTTGTTGAATGATAATGGAGGGAGTGATTCTGATGATTACTTATGACGGTGCCTGAGAGAGGAGGAAGAGTGTGTGCTTGGAGCCACTCTTGAGGTAGACCAGTCTGGTCCATTTGTTAATGGTAAAGTGAATGATGTAGAAATCACTTTTCTTGTGGACACAGATGCTACCCGTACTACTGTTAGATCAGTGGAAATAGAATTTATTTATTTAGCGATTTATAGAGCGCCTGGTGACCCGGAGGCATCCCCGCGCTGTAGCATTTGTGGAGACCAGAGGGGGGAGGGGACTTTATTTTGGGAACAGCAGCGTTTTCAATTTTTTCCGGAAAACCTGCCTCTCTCTAGGGACACCATCCAAGTAGTTGGCGTAGCTAATCAACAAATTGAAACAGACTTTACAGATCCTGTAAATGTTGAAATTGGTAAATCTAAAGACAAACATAGATTTGTAGTTTGTAACAGCAGTCCTGTAAATCTGTTAGTAAGAGATATATTGTGCAAGATGAATTGCAAAATATATTGCTCACCGGATGGTATAGAGCTTCAAACACTTGAAGAAGATGGGTTGTACAAGTTAACGATGTTAATGGTTGAAGCAGAGGAAAATAAATTATTTCCTGTATTTGAGAAGGAAAATCTTCCAGAAGAATTAAAAAAACAGTTAATGCTAAAATTTGGGATCTTAGTGGAAGTGAAATAGGTTTGATGAAAAATGTGGATCCAGTTAAAATTACAGTAAAACAAGGAGTAGATTTCCCGAACATTCCTCAGTATAAAATGAAAGCAGAAACCATTGAAGGTGTTATACCTGTAATTGACAAGTTTATAAAACAGGGTGTACTAAAAGAAATTGAAAGTAGTCCATGTAATTCACCAATTATGGGGATTAAAAAGCCAAATTGAACTTTCAGGATTGTTCAAGACCTGAGAAAGGTTAATCAGATAGTTGTTCCATGTTGCCCAGTTGTCCTGAACTATGCGGTAATTCTTTATCAGATTCTGCATGATGCAGAATGGTATACAGTCCTAGACCTCTGCAATGCGTTCTTTACTGTTCCATTGCATCCAGATAGTCAGCAAATTTTTACATTTAGGTTCCAGGATCGCATCCTAGCATGGTGTCGTATCCCTCAAGGGTATACAGAGAGTCCATCTATCTTTAATCAGTTGCTAAAGAAATCATTGGAAAATCTAGATTTACCTGGAAAGTCAACATTGGTTCAATACATTGATGATCTGTTAGTAGCTGGAAAAACACAAGATAACTGTGTTACAGATACAATTACTCTTTTGAATCATTTAGCAGATGAAGGACATAAAGTCTCCTGCAAAATTACAGTTTTGCAAACAAGAAGTAAAATATCTTGGTCACAGGATTGCAAAAGGATTCAGACAGGTAACAATTGAGAGAATTAAAATAATTCAGGGAATGCAACCTCCAAAAACACAAAGACAAGTCAGAATGTTTCTAGGAATGGTTGGTTATTGTCGCCAATGGATTAGTGGATTTTCAGTAATTGCAAAACCACTTCAGAGATTGACAAAAGTAGAGTTAAAAGACACAATTATTCTAACACAAACTGAGTTAGAAGCTTTTGAGCAGTTAAAAAGAAGTCTGTGTGAAGCACCTGCTTTGGGTATGCCAGATTATGAAAAAGAATTTGAGTTGTATTGCAGTGAAAGAGAAGGATGTGCATTGTCAGTTCTAATACAGAGACATGGAAAACTGAGAAAGCCAATTGCTTATTTCTCAGCTGTTCTTGATCCTGTTGCAAAAGCTTTACCTGGCTGTTTAAAAGCAGTGGCTGCAACAAGTGTAAGCCTTGAACAGAGTGAAGGAATCATAATGGGGTTTCCTGTAAAGGTTTATGTACCCCATTCTGTTGAAATTCTTCTTACTAGAAGCAAAACACAGCATTTAACAAGTAACAGATTGACAAAATATGAGAAAACTATTCTGGGATCAGATAATGTATAAATAGCAAGGTGTGTGAATTTAAATCCTTCCACATTGTTGCCTGATGGCATTATAACAGAGATCAGAAATGAAAATGACATTGATCACGAATGCTTGGATGTTTTAGAATATTGTACTAAACCTAGGCAGGACATTAAGGATGTTCTATTGCCAGAGTCAGATTTTGTTTACTTTGTTGATGGTTCATGTTTAAGAACAGACAAGGGTATTCTGAGAGCAGCATATTCTGTCTGCACAGTTGCAGATGTAGTTGAGGCTTCCTATCTCGAAGGAATTCGTCCAGCTCAAGTAGCAGATTTGATTGCTTTGATTCGAGCATGTGAAAGAGCAAAAGGAATAAGAATTACCATAGTGACTGATAGTCAGTATGGGTATGGCGTAGTTCATGACTATGGTCAGCTCTGGTCTCAAAGAGGTTATTTAACTTCTGCGGGATCACCAATAAGAAATGCAAAGTTGATCAAAAGATTGATCGATGGCATTCAGTTAACAGAGAAAATTGCTGTCGTGAAATGTACAGCTCATAAAAGAGGCAATGATTATACAACAAAAGGAAATGCAGATGAGATTGCAAAACACTGTGCAATAAACAATTATTCAATCAATCAGGAAAAAAACAATGAACATGTTTTGAATTCACTTATGCTAACATCTGTAGTTGAGACATGGCAAGGAGTTAAAGATTTGCAAGATGAAGCGGATGATGAGGAGAAAAATTCATGGTTAAGAACAGGTTGCAGACAGCGAGAGGAAGATGAAATTTGGGTTTGTAAAGACGACAGACCAGTAATGCCAAATTGCATGATTGCTGACATGGCTCGAATGTATCATGGTCCAGGACATATTGGAAGAGATTCCATGATCAGGTTATTTAGGCAGACATGGTTCAACACAAAAATCAGAATAATTGCAGAATCGTTTTGTCAGAGTTGCTTAGTCTGTCCACAAATGAACCCAAACAGAAAAACAGTTGTGAGCATGGGAACCATAGGACGGGAGGGTGGTCCTTTTACCAGGTTGCAAATGGATTTCATTGACATGCCACTCCACAATAAGTTGAGGTACGTTCTTGTGATGGTTTGTCTATTTTCAAGATGGGTGGAAGCGTTTCCAACACGTCATAATGATTCAGTTACTGTTGCACAATTGCTTTTAAGGGAGATTATACCTAGGTACGGTTTTCCAGTGACTGTGGAAACTGACCGAGGCACACATTTTAAAAACAGACTATTACAAATGATTTGTGAAGCATTGAATATAAAACAGAAGCTGCAATGTGCCTATAGACCAGAAGCATCAGGTGTTGTTGAGCAAATAAATGGTACAATCAAGAATAGAATTGCCAAAATGTGTTTAGCTACAGGAGTAAAGTGGACTAACGCACTTCCACTTGTTTTGATGTCTATGAGGAGTACCCCTGATAAAAAGACATGTCTGAGTCCCCATGATATTGTCATGGGTAGAGTCATGAGACAAGCATTTGTTCCAGTTGGAAAACTTATGAGTATAAATGATAGTGTCATTTTGGAATATTGTAAGAACCTTTCTGACGTCGTGACTTCTGTGTTCCACCAGGTGGGAACTGATGTAATTGCAAGAGACAAGGAAAAAGCTCATGATCTGTTACCAGGAGACTGGGTGAGGACAAAAATACACCGGAGAAGAAATTGTCTAGTACCCAGGTGGCAAAAAGCAAGACAGGTGATTCTTGTCACAACAAATGCAGTAAAGTGCAAAGGATTGAAGAGGTGGATTCACGCTAGTCACACCATTCGTGTGCCAACACCTGAAAATCCTGACGAAGGTGACACTACAACTGATTCAGATTCTGAAGAAGAACCTGAAAGAAATCCAGATTCTGAAGATCGACAAGAAGGTCGACATTTGGAAAATTCAATTGCGAATAGGGCATTGAATGAAGATATTGAAGAGATTGTAATACTTGACTCAGAAGATGAAGAAAATCTGCTAGAAAAAGAAGTAGAAGAATCTGGTCAAGTGGAAATTCAAAATCAGGAGAGTATTGAAAAGCAGATTGGAAACTGAAGGCAGGAACGGAATTCCTGAATTCCTGAAACTGGGAAGTTGGAAGTTATTGCAGAAGAAGAAGACGACGAAGTTCCGAGTACCAGATAAGGATGATGTTCCTAACAGAGTGAAACTGCCGAGTAAAGAAGAGCCTAGATTTAGAATAGAAATCTCAGAAACAGAAACAGAAGATAGTGATGAAGATTCTGAAATAAGAAATTTCAGGAAAAGAGTTTGGAGAGAAGAGTGTAACAATTCTGAACCAAAGAAGAAATTATCAAGAAAAGGTGATAATTGGCCTAATGAAAATGAGGGCCAAAAATTCAAATTTGTAAACAGATCAAAAGAGCAGGTGAAGGAAGTATCTAGTCAGAAAAGTGACACTGATAAGAAAATTCAAGCAGGGAAGAAAATAGAAGTGATTACTAGTAAGCCAAAAAGAGTTGTAAAACCTAACCAAAAGTATAAGTCCCCTGAGTGGACTTATATTATTATCCCACCAGTAGTGGAGGTGAATAGAAGTAGTCAGGAAGATTTAGATGACACTAGTGGAAATGATTAAAATGATTTCAGAAAATTTGGCATAAGGCTGAAGAAATTGTGTTAGGTGACGCAAGGTCGAAGAAATTGTGTTAGCTGGAAAATACATTTGATGTAAGACGCAAGGCCGAAGAAAAGCTGTTAGAAAGTAGGGTTTTTTCTAAAAAAAAAAAATTAAAAACAGGGGTGTATATTTAGTGATTTTTAAATAGTGATTTTTAAATTTTGATTTTTGTTTTTCTTGTAAGGCTTTTGTCTTAGAGTAAAGATGCCTTATGTTAATAATAACTCGAGGTGTTCAATCTTTAGGAGATGTTGCAAAATGTCTTTAATTTGTGTGGTTTTAATAGTTTTGGTTTGGTTAATTTTAGCTGTCATTTTCCCTATTGGAATTGACAAGGAAATGTACAAAGCTAACATGACAAGCAAGGCTATGGCTAAACAAGATAACAAAAATGATGTAGATAAGTCTAATGGAGTTATTGATCACAAGCCAGAGATCCACCAAGATAGATCTGTTGGTGACTTTTCTAGTAATACTTTTTCAAGGCTCCTTTCCGAATATGTTAGAGTGATGGATGTTAAGGATTGTTATATTTGTGTGAAATTACCAGCCTCTGTTTCTGAGGGGGTGACTTATAACATGCTTCCCCTTACTTATGGCATTACATGCAGCGTAATAGCTAGTTTGTTTTATCAAACAGGTCGTTTAGAGTACTATTATTCTAACCACGACGAGATTTTTGCAAATTTGAAAGTTGACAAAAGCTTGAATAAACATAAACAAGCGAAACAGATGAGGGAATTCTTTATTGTAACAAATGAGCTAACATATGAGTATGCTTTTAGAAACAATTGAACTTGTAAATTGAGAACTGAAGAAAAGACTTTCCTAAACTTAGTTGAAGAAAGAAGAGCAATTTATAAAAGAAATGAGATGCTGAAACAAACCAAATCAAAGTTTTGGCAAGTTGAGGATGAAAAGCTTAATGATAGATCATTAGAAAATGTTGCTATTCACATAGATAAACCAGTTAGTGGTAAGCTTTGCATTAGAAGAGATAATACGCTTTTTGACAATTATTTTGTGGGTGCAAGTCAATGTGAGGATACTTATCAAATCTTGGGTGGATGGGGATTCAAAGGTGGCAAAGATCCAATTTTTCCTGGAATATATTTTGTATGTGGGGATAAGGCTTACTACAATCTCCCAGACCACTGGTATGGGACTTGTTATGTTGGTTGAGTCTTCCCAAACATTTTCCATGTAAACAGAAATGAAAAAGGTTCATATGAAATTGGCAAACATCTGAGTAGATTCAGAAGAGAAAGTTTTTCAAAAATTTTGGGAGACATTTTTGGTGCTGTAATTCCTTTTGTGGGTATAACCCTGAATGCAGTTAAGATCAGAAAATTATCCACAATTGTTGACAGACTATCCACTGACACTGCTGGTGGTTTTCAGTTAGTGGATACTGAAATTATTGCCATGAGAACCATGGTTATGCAGAATCGTCTTGCACTTGACATTCTGCTAGCAAAAGAGGGAGGAGTTTGTGGAATATTACATGTCCAGCATTGCTGCACATATATTCCCGACAAAAGCAAGAATATTGAGATGTACATTAAAAACATCACAGAGCTTCATTCAGAAGTTGTTCCTTTAGAAGATGAGAACTTTTCAGAACGCTTGAGCAAAAGAATTGCAGCAATCAAAACCTGGTTTCAAGAGATAGGTAGTTCAATTTTAGGCAAAATACTGACCCCTTTACTAGTCATAGTTTTTGTGATACTTCTGTTGAAAATTAGTTGCATGCTGCACAAGAGAAATAAATATCTGAGGGAAAAGAAGAGGATTTACAAACTTAGAAAGGCACAAGAAAAGGAAATAGAATTGGAAGAGTTTCGCAGATCACAGTATGAGAGTTTCAAGCAGACAGCAGAAACAAGCTTCTAGAAAAACTAATACTGTGTAAATCAAAACATGTTCTAAAGATTAACATTTTGCTAAAATGTTGGGTGTAGTTTGGTGATTTTGAAATCACCAGATGAGGGAGTTGATGGAACGAGGTTCAGAATGATATTTTGTTCTGACTCACAAAGTTAAACTTCAATAATATAATCATATCAATAAGCTTGTGAGTGAATTGTACTAATCAACCTAGTTTTAAAATGCATTACACGACACAGGGAATTAACCTACGTGCTTTATGTTGCAAACTGCAAGTTCGTGGAAAATAATAAATTAATCTTGTCTATTGTCTTTGTCAGTATTAAATGCGGCTGTTTAATTAATAGCATGTGCTTATTTTGTGTGCTTATGTTAAGTCTTTTTGTCTTATATATGGCATGAGTTTGTAAACTCTGTGTGCTTCAGCTTTTGCTAGATTAATGGGTTAATATTTAGCAAAGGGGTGGGTAACAGAAGGGTTTTCAATGCTCTAATTAATTGATGTCTTGTGTTTCTTTAAATACTAGTTCTCCATGAGAGAGGCCTTAGGCTTGAGGCCTAGCGTTTTGAAAATAAATGTTTGGAATCCTGTCGTAAAGAGCTGAGCACAGAGAAATAAATAATAAAATTGGTTGTGCAAGATGAGCTCTGCAAGTGACAAAATCAAGGACACACAGGATGTGGCAGACCTGCCAAGCCAAGGAAGCAACGGACTGTTTCAAATATTGTTGCATTTCCGAGGAAGCTAATGGTCTCGTGAGAAAGTGGACAATGGTGTTTTAGAAAAGTTTAACTTTGGATTGAAAAGGAGGTGACCTCATATGGACTGACATCTGTCAGCCAATCCGGACTCTGGATGGTTGAGAAAAGAATACTTTCTGATGAGATTAGCTAGTTAGAAAGGTATAAAAATTGCCCCACGGGCAGGATGGGTGCTGCTCGCATTCCGAATCCTGAAGGGTGTGACGTGCTGACGGATATTTGGCGCACGTAAGAATAGTAGGCCTTAAAGACTTTTTCTTTTAGATGGAGCGAGTTTTAGACAGGGAAATTAGAATTTAGGGTTTGAAGAAACTGATCATTTTGATTAACTCATGCTAATTGATTATTCTTTGAAATGTCAGTCTAATAGGCTTTTCCTCAATTAAATGCTGCTATTTTGCTAATAAAATAATGACTTATTAAAGAAATGCTTTTTCTTTGAAGAATAAAATTAATAAATTAGATTTTGAAACGACAAGCTGGTCTTGTTTATTCATGGTCTAGTTACCGTCAGTTGATCCATTTACCTAAGTGACTTAATTAATATGATAAATGCATTAAAATTATGGTAAGAAATGGAAAACTGCAGATGTATATAAATATGTAAATAGTTTGTGTATAGGTTCTGATTAATTAGGTCACATGATTCAGTTGCCCAACAATTGTCTCGTTAGTTCATGGGCCTTCCGAGTGATTTATGATTAATGGTGAGTATTATGGTTTTGGGTAGCGTTCCATGAGACAGTTTTTCTACATGGGCGCTGCATCATGAGGAATCAGGCTTTTCCGTTTCCTCACATCGACGTGCACTGCCCCTGACAGAAAGAGGACGTGATGCAGGAAACAGAAGGAGAGAAAAACCACGAGGAGAGAGTGGTATGGGGGAATGGGCCTGGAGTGGGCGTTACATTTTAAGGGATTAGGGTAGTGTTTGTGTAGTGTAGAGTAGTGTTTTAGGGTAGTTTTGTGGTGTTGGTGTAGTGTAGGGTTGTGTTTGTGTAGGGTAGTCTTTTAGGGTTTAGGGTAGTGTTAGTGTAGTGTAGGGTGGTGTTTGTGTAGTGTAGGTAGTGTTTTAGGGTTTAGGGTAATGTTAGTGTAGTGTAGGGTTGGGTAGTGTTGTCGTGTTAGTGTAATGTAGGGTAGTGTTTGTGTTGTGTAAGTTAGTGTTTTTTGCAAGGTACTCTGACTTACCTTTAAAACTTTTACTAGGAGTATACCTTTACCACGCATGCCTTTGCGTTGTAATGGCATGCGTGGTAAAAGTATAGTCGTGGTAAAAGTTTGCGTTGTCATAAATTGCGGAGTGATTGTATTTGCGTGGTAAAAATTTTGTGATGATGGTATGCGGAGTGATTGTAAGCGGAGTTACGTCATATATTCGTCCTACGTGCCCATTCTGAGCCCTTCATTCCCAGAGGCTCAAGTTTTTTCTTTAAACCCCGCACACCATGACTAAATTTGGGGCATCCCCGCTTCGTCGCTAACTTTGTAGTGCTTCCCCGCTAACTTTGTGGGAGTGTGCGCGTTTGAGAGCGGTGCCTCCCTGTTCCGCGCGTAATTGAAGGAAAGTACCTTGGCAATGGAGTCGTGGCATCCTCCGGCTACCCAGGGCATTTCTTTTAAATGAAGCCCGGACCTCGGGTCTCGGCTGCTATCTCCTTGACTACGAGCAGCAGCTGATCGCATTTCCTCGCGAGCGTCAGTTGCTTGTTTAATTCATCGTGATCAGCTGCTAGCTTTCCTTTCGCCAATTTATTATTATACGCATAAAAAAAAAAAGAGGAGACAACTTGAGATCTCTGATTCCTCTTGATATATTTACTATCATTTAAGGCTCATTATTTATTTAATCCTCGAAGGCTCAATATATATTTAATCATTTGAGGCTCAATTTTTTCATTTTTAGTCACTAAAGCCTCTATCTTCAAGTTAACTTTCTCTTTAACGATAAATTTTATTTTTAACATGTCTGACTCTGATTCAGACGAGGCTACGGCCCTACCCCTAATATTGATAAAGAAGCCTTCAAGAAAATTATTGAAAAAGAAATAAGGTCCTGCATGATGGAGACCTTTAACAAGGTCCTCTCTTCTAAAAGGTCACTCCCTTCCCAGGAGGACAAACTTACTGAAATCTTTATTGATGACTCTGCTGAGATAAGGGGTAAAAGAACTAAGAAATGCAAGAATATTGATCTCACTACCCCTAAGAGAACTCCGGGAGGTCCCAGCACCTCTTCAAATCTGGGAGGTCTTAGCACCTCAACACTTAATGGAGGTCCTCGTGCCTCAAACTCCCTGGGTGTCCATCGCGGTACAACTTATCTGGGTGCCTACAGCGGCAAGAAACAGTTGGGTGTCCCTAGCAGCACAAATCATCACAGTGCTCAATATAACATGGGAGACAATACATTTTTGACTGACAATGAGTCTTCTGATGTCCCTGATGAATATATCCTAGCCTTGGATGAGGAAGACTTTGACATTGCAGAGGTCGAACTCCCTGCATCCTCTAAGGATAATATCCTTCACCCCCTGGGGGAAGAAATGTATTCCCCCCTAAATCTTAAGCATTCTAGATCCTCTGAGTGGTGGCCACAAGACCATGTTGCCAAGTTTATTAAGAAATGGTTACGCAACCTCCTTGAGAGGAATACCAGGAACATTCTCAGAGCAGAATGCTCGAGACCTTCTATTGAGTTCAAGACTTGCCAGACTCCCAATCTAGGTCCTGAGCTTATCAAGTTTTTCTTCAAGCTTGGTCGAGACCCAAGAAAAGGGATGGAGAGATCCCTGAAAGTTTGCCAGGACCGTCTTCTCCATGTCCTGGGACCTCTTGCAAGAATTTTAGACTCTGCCGAAGAAAGCCACATCAATGGCACACCTCTAAATACAGAAGCTATCATAGGCTGGAGCAAAAGAGCCTTAATACTTTTAGGTAACGCCAACGCAAGCCTTAATGCCAGGAGGTGTAGAGTTAAACTCACAAAAATCAATCCCAAACTTTGTGATATGGCGGATAAAGAGCCTTCTAACAACCCCAAAGGTCTACTCTTTGGAGAGGACCTCATAAACTCCCTAGGGAAGTATGTATTTAACATGAACCTTTTTGGTCGCGCCGGAAGAAGGGGCCTCTTTTCTGGCCAGTTTAATCAAAGGCCCTTTCCAAGATCCAGTGGCTTTGGACGAGGATACCAACAGTACAACGCCCCATTCTACCCTCAAAGAGGTAGAGAGACCCGCTCAAGAGGATTCAAATCCAGTGGCTTTTCAAACATCAACCCTCCACGTGAGTACTCTTTCCCCATAAAGGTGGGAGGGAGGTTGAAACACTTCTATCACAATTGAAGACAAATCACCCAGGACCCTTGGGCTCTAAACACTGTCAAGGGTTTTATGATAGATTTCAATCATATTCCTACTCGGACTTGCTTTCCGAGAGACATACCTCTGCCCCTAAATCAACAAAAAATAGTAGAGGAAGAGATCTCCGCCATGCTTCAGAAAGGTGCCATAATAAAGGTTTCCTTGGAAACCCTTTCTTTTGTAAGTACACTCTTTTCGGTAGAAAAAAAAGAAGAACGGTTGGAGACCCGTGATAAACCTAAGGTGACTCAAAAAAACGTCTGGTCTACAGACATTTCAAGATGGAGGGCATCCACCTCCTGAGGGATCTTCTCTTAGAAGAAGATTGGCAAGTCAAATCGGACTTAAAAGAGGCTTATTTCACCATTCCTATGGCCAAAATTCATCAACCTTTTCTCCAGGTCTTGTGGAAAAACCACCTATATCAATTCCAAGCCCTCCCTTTCAGACTATCTTCCGCCCCTTGGTGCTTCACCAAAGTCGTCATGAGAACGATTGCTTCTTTTCTAAGAAAAAGAGGCAATTGCATGATTATTTACTTAGACAACATTCTGTTAATGTCTCAAGACCTTTCACATATAGTCCAAGATCTTTTAGAAAGTCTAGGGTTCATTATAAACAAGGAAAAATCCATCCTGACTCCCTCGAGATCTCTGGATTTTCTCAGTTTCACTGTAGATGCCTCGAAATGTCTTCTCCCTTCCAAACAAATTTCAAAAATCAAGAAAAAGATAAGACATGTCTTGAAACAGCAGGCCCTTCCCCTGAGGGGACTAGCCAGATTACTCAGACTCCTCTCCTCCTCCATTCAAGCGATCTTTACTGGTCCCCTAAATTATCAGGCCCAGCAAAGGATAAAAGGGAGAGCCTAAAGGTCTTGTCTCTGGTACGAAGATCGGGTTACCCTAGATCATGAGGCCAAATCAGAACTAATATGGTGGCTAGACAATCTAGACGCTTGGAATGGCAAAGCGATTTTTGGTTCAAAACCAGGGTTTGTATTGGAGTCAGATGCTTCGCTCCACGGATGGGGTGCTTGCCTTCTGGATCAGAACACGGATGGCATCTGGTCGCAAGAAGCGTCCTCTCACCATATACATTTCTTAGAGTTAACAGCTGGCCTTTATGCTTTGGTGAGTTTAAAACATTCCCTCCAGGGCAGATCAGTTTTCCTAAAGATGAACAACATGTCCGCAGGTTGCTTACATCAACTGCCTGGGAGGTACCAAATCTGCGGACCTTTCCAATTTAGCAAAGAGTCTTTGGATATTCTGTCTGGAGCACAAAATTGCCCTCAAAGCAGAATATCTACCAGGGAAGACGAACATCTCTGCACATTGGAACTCCAGATTCCTTTTAGATCCCAGCGATTGGAAAGTCAATGTTTCTGTTTTCAGGACCCTGAACAGGATCTGGGATCCTCTAGAGACATATCTATTTGAAGGCAGACTTTCATTTCAACTGGAAAAATATTTCAGCTGGATGCTTGATCCAGGAGCTCTGACAGTGAACGCATTTCTCCAACTCTGGACAGGGGTAAAAGGTTATGCCTTTTCCCCCTTTGCCATGACCCAAAGAGTCTTACAGAAAGTGAGACAGGAACAGTGCTCCCTTGTACTATTAACTCCTTTCTGGCCATCCCAGGCATGGTTCCCCACACCTCTAGAACTAGCATACCACCCTCCTTTCCTGATTCCTTCCCTAGAGTTTCTTCTGACAGACGTAGACGGAGAATCTCACCCCCTAATTCTGACAGGGAATTTGAAAATTATTGCTTGGAGAGAGTCAGGAGATCCAATGAAGTCTCAGGTCTTTCGTCAACAGCTGCTATTCTCCTCAGAGAGCCCGGGCACCAGGCACTCACTACAGATATAACAACATTTGGAGATGCTGGGTTCGTTGGTGCCTGGAAAGGAACTTGGATTCCTTACAGGCACCTATTGTTGACATAGTTAACTTTTGTTTAGAACTATTTGATAAAGGTCTCAGCTATGGAACTATCAATTGCTACAGATCTGCCATCTCCGCTGGCCATACTCTTGTCATCTGGAAAACGGTAGGTAAAAATGTCATCGTCTGCAGAGTAATGAAAAGCATTTGCTTAAGAAGGCCTCCTAAACCCAAATATGAGAGTCTCTGGGACGTTAACCTAATTCTTGACCTTTTTATTAGATGTCCAGATAATACCCTATTAAATAGAAAAAATCTTTCTATCAAGCTTGCAACTTTACTATGTCTTATCTCCTGCCGTAGAGCTTCTGATGTTAAAGCCTTCGAGGTTTCAAATAGATCATATAACATCTTTGGTGTTAAATTTGAAATTTATAGACGTACCAAAACCGTGTCTGATTCTATTTTCTATCCTCGTGTTGATCCTTGTCCACAACTTTGTGTAGTTGATTGCATGAGAGAGTATGATCGGAGAATGTCTGTTTTTTGCCCCCCCTGGTGTGAAACAATTATTCATATCCTTTGTCAAACCCCATACAGCTATTTCCTCTACATGCATTGCTAGATGGGTAAAAATTGTCATGAACTTAGCAGGTATTGATTTAAAAAAGTTTCAGGCTCACTCTCTTAGAGGTGCTATGGCCAGTAAATCTCTGTGGTGTGGAGGTAAGTTGGATGACATCCTTAAAGTGGCAGATTGGTCTAATGCTAGCACCTTTGTTCGCCACTATTGTAAACCTATCGAACACATGCCTAATGTAGTCTTACAAAGCTACCAACATGTATAATGGAGCCTCCGTTCTTGTAATGAAATTGCGATTCTCCTTTTTTCATGACTAGAGAATCTGGATTTCATTAAAGACACAGAGGCTGACATTATCCCACCCTACCCATCCCTTGGGTGATTTCATTGACAATGTTTACTTGACTATGCTTACTTGCGTATATTTTTAAGAGTTTTGAATTTTGAAGTACATTTTTTTGTCTTTGCTTTTTTGAAGTATTTTATCTTATACTTCTTTTCTGGTAACATTTATCTTTCTTTTTTCCAGGTAATCCCTCATCTTAACTACCTTTTTTCTTGCTTTATCACTCGTTTGGCTTCTTCCTTCTTCAGACCTTTCAGAGGACCCATTGGAAGTTTTATACTTGCCTTCAAGTTGGAAATTTTGAAGTTTATTATATTTCATGGACTTATTTCCTCTATACATTTAAAAGAGGCAGATTGTTGTCAGCTCATGCCTTTTATGTATTCTTTATGTTCTATTGTGAAACCTTTGGTATTGTGATGTATGCGGCTGCTTGGAGACTGCATTAAAAGATTATGCATAATGTCAGCCTCCGTGTCTTTAATGAAATCCAGATACTCTAGTCATGAAAATAGGAGAATCGCAATTTACATCTATACTCTGGCATAGGAAAGGCCATGACCCTAACAACTTATTCCCCTTTTGCCACACCGGCAACATGTAGCAGCTGTCTGTCGATTAGTTCAGAGTACATCAGATGTGTTGTGCTACAAGATGAATCTATCACATTGGACAAGAAATATTATATAAAATCATCACTGAGGAGGCCGAGAAAAATATACCCGCCCGCCCACTCACTATGGCAAGTCAGATTTTATCAGGTCGAGCTATTTTTAAAACCTACTAGTTCATTCTGGCAGTGTAATTAAGCTGGAAAGGAAGTGAATGAGCAATAAAGATGCCTTTAAATTTTGTTTTTCTCTTGACACATTTGCTGCTTGTTTAAGGACAGGGGTTAAATGTCAGTTTGTCTTTTTACTAATTGATTCTTATCTTATCCTGGAAAATATTGTTTACTTTTCTTTCTCTTACTATAGTTAGACGATTTTATAAAGTGAGCTGTCACAATCATTGTGAAACAAAAGGCTGTATGATGTCAGTTTTTTTTCTAACACAAGACATTAAAATAGCTTATAAATGAATAGTACAAATAATTAAAAATATATCGGGAATTACTAAAGAATTTTATTTTGTAATTTATAAGTGTGATGCAAACCAAGATTTAAGTAGGACCAAAACAGATCAGAACACTTTACTTGGTGATGTGCAAATGACAAATATTTGCAGAAACTCGATTTCAAAACAATTTTGTATTTACACTATATAGTTTTATCAGTAAACCTGCATGTCAGAGGGACATTTTGGGCCCATTTCACTTAAAAATGTGCTTAATGCAAATGAAAGTTTACCACTTCATGCTTTAGTTATATATTTATGAAATGTGATAATTTATAAACATGAATTGAGAAACATTCATGCCCCCGCCCCAATGACCATGCTGTTAATGAACTAAGAAGCAAGCCAGGGGGTCATGTGTATCCTATATGTGACTTTTCTTATCTATAGAGAAAACGTTTAGTCTATTAAATCACACAAAATAGGATTTTTTTATACAGCAGACATGCTGAACTCACATATTTGAAGGTGCTCATATAAGTGCTAATGAATAAATTGATGACTCGGTCATTTAAAATATTTGCCCAGGATCACATAATTTGAAAACAGTTTATGGGTCGAGCATTACAGTTGGGTCGAGTAGATTATTTAAGTCACTGGTCCTGCAGGTGTGGTAACATTTTCATGATTTTCGAGTTCTGCTGAAAACACACGCTTCAGGCAGTATCTAAACTGGTCCACTTTCAAAGGTACTGAGATCCTGAGAGAGTCAAAAAGATTCAGAGACACTGCAGTGACGGTTACATTCCTTCCATCATTTCCACATTGAGGTCAATTTCCACAGAAGGGTGTGATTTCAGAGTGGCTCTTATTTAGTTCCCTTTGTGCATGCCAGAAGAAAAGTAGTTTAGCTGTCTCACAAAGCCAGAGAGGCATTGTCAAAACCAAGAGAAATTTTAAACAGAAAATGTAGTTCCTCTTTTTACAGGGCCATATGGAAAAGACTGGCACGTGTCATGTCTGTCAGAGTCTTGGAAATGACAGCCCTTGTGAGTTGATAAAAATGTCAGAAATGCTACAAGATGTATAAGAGGAATTGGCCATAGATCTCTTTAGGAGAATTGCCACAAGTCATCATCTCTTGGTCATGACTAACAAATGTTCCCATTTTCCTGAAGTCATGGACATTGGCAACACATCAGCCGAGTTATTAATTCATGCAGTTCAACCAGATTTCGTCAACTTTTGGCATACCTTTTACGGTGAAATCCTACCATGGTCCATTTTTCAGTGGAAATTACTTCCTGTGTTTGTAGCAATTCTGGGCTTCCATCTTTGCAAAGCCACTCCACTATGGCCTGAAGCTAATGGCACAGTAGAATTATTCATTGGCCTCTTGAAAAAAGCCATGCAAGTTTTGAAAGCCACCAAGAATCCCATCTCTGAAGTTTGAAGTCAAACTTGAGACACTAGTAAGACACCCCCAAAGTGCTACTCGGTATTCACATTCTGAACTTCTATTTGAGAGAAAGCATAGGATCATAATCCCATATTAATTCTTATTCTTCCACAGAACTCTGGCATGTACAGTTACACAACAGTTCCAGAAAGATGAAAACAAAAGTGTATGCAGAATGGAGGCGATAATTCAGACCTTCTAGGCTTTGCATAGGAGAGGGGATGCTCATTAATTCAAAAGGCTTCTGCAAGGATGATTACTGTAGAAAAAGGAGGATTTTAGTAAACGGATGAAGTTTATTCAGGTAATAACCATGTGACACCTTCAGGTTAGGCACCACATCTCCAACTGGCGAGCCCAGTTCCAAGGTAAACAAGAATGGAATTTCATTATACACAGAATTCTATTGCACAGTACAAATTCTCCTGTATGTAAGTAGAACACCTCTCCTTTTCTCCATTAATGACACACAAATTACTCAAAACACTCAATTGTCATAACTAACAAAAAACAGTGACAGATATACACACACATAAGGGAGGAAAGAAACAAGCGGCAAAAGGCAAGGTGGAGAGCACCTAGGAGACACACCAGACAACTATTGGGTTTATAACATTAAATAGGTTTACAATGATAATTAGAACAGCAACAATTTAGAAGCCAAATCAGGTGCAAAAAGTATTTTGTCTGTTCTGAACAATTCTTATCTCCCTGGGATTCCGCAACGATACCTCTCAGACAGCTTAAACATCCTCATAAAGACCGGACTAACAGTTTTCTAATCTGGCTTTGTATAGAAAGCGTGTCTTGGGAAAAATAAAATCCTCACTATCTAGAGTTGGTATACGTGTCCCTTATTCAGTCCGGCAACAATTGGTGGAGAATGCGGGCACTTTAACATCGCCCATCAGTAACACCACGATGGACACCCTTATCCAACACCTTGTCAAGGGACAAGAAAAACTACAATGTGCAATCAAAAGACAAATGACGTCAGCACAGGCTGATCGCGCCGTCTTTAAGAACACCATATCCGCGCAAATAGAGGGGATACAGAAAGCAGTAACTGAAGTGCCAGCCCCTAGGCCCCGAGACTATCAAGGAGTTCCCCATGGTCCATCGGGGATATCTTTACAGAAGTTTGTACACGGGGAGGACCCCAATACCTTCCTCCTCAATTTCGAGCATGCGGCCCACGCATGCGGATGGCCAGAGGAGAAATGGCCCTTCTTTCTAGCCCCTTTACTTACTGGAGAGGCACAAGCTGCATACCAGGTGGCAAATGCCACCGGAGATACTTCCTATACGGAAATAAAAGACGTTATTTTGGACCACCTTGGTCTTGATGCAGAGGCCTATCGAGTACGGTTTAGAAAGGAGAAAGGCCTGGTGGGCGAAAATCCTAAAACCCTGTATTTCTGCCTCAAGATGGCCACAGACAAATGGTTACGCCCTGCAACTAGCACCAAGGAGGAGATTATGAACTGTATATACTTAGAACAATTTCTCGAAGCCCTGCCCTAAAACACATAGAGATGGGTTTGGGCAACACCCCCATCTAAACGCTGCACAAGCAATCAAGATGGCTGCTACATACTCGAGGGCCCAACCTCGCAACCCTGTTTGGGAAATAGATAATTACCAACTCCCTTTCCCACTGAAAACAAAGAGAAAACCCAGACCTCTGATGGAAACAGTGAAACCCAAGCCCCCTAGAAATGATGCCCCCCTATTAGGGACCCCCAATGTTTTGACTGCGGAGAATGGGGCCATATAGCCCGCCTCTGTCCCCGAAAAAAACCCACGGAGGAGCCCATGGAGGTGGGATATATCCCAAAGGCCATTTTATATACAGCAGAGATGGGAGGCGCATTCCATGTAAGTGTACAAGTGAATGAAAGGGAGGTAAAAGCGCTCTGGATTCTGGGTGTAAGCAGTCAGTTATACAAGAGGCTCTTATAGAACCCAGTCAAATCATCCCCGATGCCTTGGTACAGATTAAGTGCGTCCACGGAGACATTAAACCCTATCCCCTAGCCTTGGTAGTGTTATATTCCAAACAGACCCCTCCCTGTAGAGTGAAGGTAGGGGTTCTAGAAGCCTGACCTGAAGATCTTATAATAGGGACTGACAACCCTGACTTCCTGACCTTGTTTCAGCGTTCCCTGTCCGCCTATCAGACACAGTGATCTAAGTGATCTAAGCCCCAACCTGCCTTCCTTACCCCCGAACCCAGGGTGATGGATCACAGTTTCAAGTTCGCACAAGCCAATGATGCCACCCTATTGAATGCCTGGGAAAGCGCCCATGTAAACCAGGATAGCCCTTCCCCGACCTATCCCAGGTTTATTATACAAGAAGGACTATTGTACCGTCTGGAAAATCCCGATGACCCTCCCCAATTACTAGTACCCAAACCCTTTAGAGATCAAATACTCTTTTTTGCACATTCACACCTCACAACAGGGCACACAGGGACCGAAAAGACTACACAAAACATATTGAGGACATTTTTCTGGCCAGGTATATATAAAGATGTACATATCTATAACCAAGAGTGTGGAATATGCCAAAAGAAAAACTTGCAACGATCCCCAGCCATTCCCTTACAACTATTACCGATCATAGGAACCCCATTCGAGAGGGTGGGTATGGATCTCATTGGACCCCTGCCTCAAACCCAAAAAGAGAATATATACACCCTGGTCATAGTGGACTACGCAACCCGCTTTCCTGAGGCCTTCCCTTTAAGGGCAGCCACCACCTGGAACATTGCTGACAGAGTGGTGGAATTCTTCTTGAGAGTAGGATTCCCTAAAGAGATCCTCATAGACCAGGACACCCCATTTATATCTCGTCTGATGAGAGAAGTGTGTCGTTTGTTGGACCTCCACCAAATCTGAACGTCCGTCTACCACCCACAGACAGATGGAATCGTAAAGCGATACAATCGGACATCAAAGACTACATTAAAGAAGATGCTCTCAGTAGAAGGTAGAGATTGGGATCGCCTATTGCCACTGGCCTTATATGTTATTAGGGCCCAAGTCCAGAGTAGTTTAGGGTGTTCGTCGTTCGAGCTTTTATATGGAAGACAAACCCTGTCATTGTTGGACATGACAAAGACGCGTGGGAACAGGAAGAAACAACAGGAACAAGAACGGTGTTAGAATATACCCAACAATTGAAAAACAAAATAGGAAAACTTCGAGACATAGCATATTCTCATTTAGAACAGAGTAAGAAACATCAAAAGACCTTTTATGATAAGGGAAAGAAGTGGAGAAGTCTCACACTAGACGACCGGGCCTTGGTCCTCTTGCCCTCCTCTACCAAGAAATTCCAATCTGAGTGGCAGGGCCCCTACAAGGTTGCAAATATAATAGGAAAAACAACATATCAGTTGCAAGTGACCCCTACAAAGAGACAAACATACCACATAAACATATTAAAAAAAATGGTTAGGTCCAGTACCCAAAAGTGTTCACCTGACCCTACCAAATAATGAACCCTCAGGAAACACAATAGGGCAGTTGGTTGTTAAGAAAGAGTTGTCAGGGCCGGACGAGAAGAACTATTCAACACTTTGGAACCCTATAGCCATCTGTTCTCAGATATCCCCGAAAAAACGAATTTGGCAGAACATTGCATAGAAACCACCCCAGGTAAGGTCGTCAAGCAACGCCCATACCGAATACCTGCAGCTTAGAGAGAAGTGATCCGAAAAGAAGTACAGGACATGCTGCGATTGGGTGTTATCAGTCCATCCAAGAGTAATTGGTCCTCCCCAATAGTGATGGTGCCAAAACCTGATGGCTCTACACGTTTCTGTATGAATTTTCGTGCCCTGAATGACATCTCCTCTTTTGACGCGTATTCCATTCCGAGGGTGGACAAATTAATAGAGAAGTTGGAAGATTCCAAATTCATCACTACCATCGACTTAACAAAAGGCTATTGGCAAGTACCACTACGAGAGGAGGACCACTTCACCGCGGATGGCCTGTTTGAGTTCAATGTACTCCCGTTTGGATTGCATGGAGCACCCGCAATGTTAAAATGCCTAATGAACACCGTTTTACAAGATCTCCAGTTGTTTTGCTCAGCCTAATTAGACGACATTGTAGTCTTCAGTCCTACCTGGGAGACACACCTGAGACATCGCAAAGCTGTCCTTGGCGCCCTCGAACAGGCCGGGTTGCATATCAACTCCAAAAAGTCCAGGATAGCATACCAGAAGGTTCGATATTTAGGCTATCTGTTAGGAAATGGAATGATGGCACCACAGAAAGAAAAGGTACGAGCCATTACAGAAACAACATTTCCCACCACCAGACGAGACATGAGGGATTTTCTAGTGCTGAAAGGGTGTTACCGCCGCTTCATCCCACAATTCTCGGCGATGGCGGCATCCCTCACAGACACCCTAAGAAAGGAAGTAAGTCCCCGTTGCCTACAACCCCAACTCCACAAATGATGGAAGCCTTCCACACCTTAAAGGGGATTATCACATCCAGTCCAATACTAGCTACTCCCAATTTCAATAGGCCTTTTATCTTGAACACCAATGCATCCAACGGTGGGTTGGGAGCTGTATTGTCCCAGGTAGCCGACGACGTGATTCAACACCCAGTGCTATACATTAGCCGAAAGTTATTCCCAAGGGAGACCAGGTATCCCACTATCGAACGAGAATGCTTGGCCATGAAATGGGCGATAGATAATCTTCGCTATTTCCTCGAAGGCAGGCCATTCACCTTGTACACTGACCATGCCCCCCTGCAATGGATGGTGCATAACAGGGCACATAACCCCAGGGTCCTTCGTTGGTTATTGTCCCTCCAAACTTTTTCCTTTACGGTGCTCCACAGAAAAGGGAAGAACAATGGGAATGCTGACTACCTGTCCCGGGTATTTCCTCTCCCCAATCGGGAGAATCCTGGTGGGAGGGAGTATGACGAAGGGAAGTCGGAGCAGGGAGAGGAGGGGACTGAAGTAGACTGGTGGACCCCGATACCCCTATCTTCCCCTCTTGTCTTTATACAGCCGGAGGAATGGGCCCCGTCATCCTTTATGCACCAACCCGAAGAATACGATGGTCCCTTTAATTGGGAAGGCCGAGAGAGAAAAGACACGCCCCGCTCGCTGACGCGGCATTGCCAGGACTAATAAAGATATGTGATTCCCCCTTGTTGGTGTGTGACGACACCAGAGAGGAGAACCCCGAAGCCAGAGGAGACGCCCGAGATGGAGGAGGAAGCCGATAGAGAAGAGAGAAGCGGAATCGTGCCGAGGGACTGGCAGGCGCGGTGGGAAAGCAAGGAGGCCAATGGAAACGCTCTTCGTCCAGCCACGCCCCAGGAAGAGCATGGCTCGGCCAGGTACGTGAGCGCTTCGCGGGCTGGGTTTGGAGGAGGCAGAGCACCGCTAAATAGCCCGGCATTCCGCAGCTGCTCTCATCTTTGTAAATACCCTACCCCATGCACTCTCACTACACACTCGTAATCCGAAACCCCCTCACTGTGTTAAAGGAGTGATTCACAAGTGTTTTCCCTCACTCCCTTTTCCCTAAACAAACTCACTGTAATATAGAGCTGACACCCGTTCTATCCTTCCTATTTCTTTTACGGAGGTGGAGCTGAAGCTTGAAGTACTGGGTTTTTAAGAACCCAGTGGTGCCAGGGAACACACCCAAAGACTTCGAGTTCTCCTGTCTCAGACTACAGAAACGCAGAGACTTTTTGGTGACTTCAAAGATCAAATTTATTGGCTGCAGCCAGTAACAGGTATCCTAAAAGTACAACACGGTGTATATTCTCAGGAGACTGCTCAACCTTACAAAGCCAGCCATCCCTTTTTATACAAAATATTATGCTTTAGGCAAACATTCCTTATTTTACAGTTGACCATTCACATATTTCTACGACAAAGAAAAGCAGATTCATGATGACAAGCCCATTTTCAGTTTGTCCAGCCCATAATCAATTACCCGGCAAGGCCCAACACTTTTCATCAGATATCGGACGGACCCCTAATAAAATCGGGCACCTCCTCATCGTAAAGCAGGCCATAAAGAAAGGAACAGAGACAGGTGTGAGTAAGATTAGACATATTTGTGTGCAATGAAGGGTTTATGGTATGCTGTGCCTTGATCCTAATCTCGATCGGCCACTGGGAAAGGAACTGGCCGAACAGGTTTGGCTTCGGGCAGTGGAGTCAGCTTGCCCAGGTCACACAGAAGTCAGCTAAAGGTGTACGTGTCCCAAAAGATTCATTCGCCCTTAGTCATCGGCCTATGTGAGGGCAACGACAAGATGGCTGCCATGCACAAAATGGAACCCGAGGGTTCAGGACGGAATCCCTGATTTCAGGGTGGTCTCGCCACTCGAATACGACGAAAATGCTTGTATATAGTATACTCGTCATTCTCGGTCTGCTGATGCCAAAATCGTCATGATACGGCGATGTTTATGACACGCCTCCAGAATTTCAGTACCACAAGCTGAGGCTAATCCCCAGGCAAAGGTATGGAACCTGAGAAGAAGCCGACATTATTCCCCATAACAACGGTGGCATTTCGGAGTACGATGAAGGAGTGAGAGGAGGGAACCCCCTTCTCTAGTGGAGGACATCCTCATACAGACCGGACTAACAGTATTCAAAACTGGCTTCGTATAGAAAGCGTGTCTTGGGAAAAATAAAACCCTCACTATCTGGAGTTGGTGTACGTGTCCCTTATTTGGTCCCGCAACAAGTACAAACAGACAATGAAAAGCCAAGCACAAGTCAAGTAGAGTGGGCACCAGCTACTGGGTCTCATGAGACTGCTGTTGAACCAGAAGAAGGGAAAGTTACTGAAAGTCAAGAAGAAGAACAAATAAAAGAAATGCCAAGTAAAAGAACCTGTGAACCAGATAAAGAAGGTGAAGAAGTAGTTCAAACTCAAAGACCAAGAAAAGGTGACAATTGGCCAAGTGGAGTGAAAAGACTGAAATACACTCTTGCGAGAAGAAAGTCTAAGAAAAGACCAGAGCAAATGAATGAGGTCTCAAGTCAAACAGAACAAGAAGAGTGAGGAGAAGATTCAGAATGAAAAACAAAGAGAGTAAGAATTCCAAGGAAGAAATACCCAGCACCAAAATGGACGTACATGATCTTGGAAGAAATTGAAAGTTCAGATCCAAATGAAGAAAAAGATAATACTGACACTGAGCAAGTTGATGAAAGCAAATTGAAACCACATGTAAGCTTATGGAGGGTGTTGGTATCCCTTAGATCCCTCCCATTGAGGCAGCCATAGATTTGGTTGTTGCTACAATATGTTTTATTGTAGTTAAAGGTTACAGGGGATATACAGTTTGCCAGATTTAAGGATTGTAGCCCCAATGTCCCACTTCATCCAGATCTGTCATTTCAGTCTTCCTGGTGGGGGGATTTGCTTTTCCCAATGAGTTGTTTGTGGTGTCGCAGGAGAGGAAAGAAAATACAAGAAAACAAAGATTAGGCCGTTGGCCTGTTAAAGAAACAAACAAAGAAGGGGGGTGTTGTGACAGCTTTCACCCGTGTCCTGATTGTGAGGTGCCTAGGGTGAGAGGGAGCCAAGTGACTGTATTAAGTGCCGCTTTTCACCCCTGTCCACCAGCCCTTAAAAGAAAAGAAACATGCTAATGGCACTTGCCTGTAACCACGACCCTCCGGGGCCGTGGTGAAGGGAGATCCAGCCTCCTCACTCGCTTCTGGAGTACTGGTCTCAATCGCAGTGCTCTGGGAGTGTCCTTCCGGATAGTTGCTGGTTTCTTCCTCCTTCCACTCTCCTGGATCCAATTGCTCCCCGACGCCGCTGGTCTTCACCTCGCTGTTTCTTCCATTCTCTGCCTCACTGCTCTCTCTATCCTCCGCCTTGCTGCTTCCTCCTTCTTCCGACTCCCCTCGCCGTTTCTTTATCCTCCCACTCGCCAGCTGGGTCCTTGTTGGGGCGTACGTCACCAACTAGAACGCTGCCCTCACTTCCGGTTTGATCGAACGCTGCCGCCATGTTGGAAGTCCCGGGTTTGGCCGTGGCGGTGACTTCCTCACATTGCCTCCCCCTTGTGAATGGACGGTCGGGCCATTCGGAGACGGGGACTCGGGACAGAAAGTCCACGTTGGGTTGCGACTACCCTGGAACGTGCATGATACTGAAAGAAAAAGGCTGCAAGGCAAGAAACCAACAAAGGACTTTAGGATTTGAGTTCTTATGGATAGCAGAAAAAAATGTTGGCCTAAGAGATAATATTAAAGAGCCTCCACAGCCAATTTAATGGCCAAACATTCTTTTTCAATTGTAGCATACCTGGATTCCCTAGGGAATAATTTCCTACTGAGGAAAAGAATGGGTCGTAGATCCCCAGAACTTTCTGGCTGTGATAAGACAGCTCTTAGACCGCTCCCCGAGGCGTCCGTTTGCAGGACAAAGGTCCTCTGAAAATTTGGACAGGATAACACAGGCGCGTTACACAGGGATTCTTTTAGTGTCTGATAGCTTTGCTCTTGGGATTCAGTCCAGTGGAAGTGTTTGTTTGTATATGTTTTGGTGAGAAGATCAGTGAGAGGACTCGCTATGGTGGAGAAGTTGGATATGAATTGGCAATAGTAACCTACCAGGCCCAGGAAGGAAAGAATGTCTTTACGGTTCTCGGGACGAGGTATGTTCGTGATCACTTCTAGTTTGTTAATTTGGGGCCTTATCTTTCCTCCTTGTATGTCATACCCTAAATATTCTATGTGATCCATGCCAAACGTTGGTTTTTTTCAGGTTGAGAGTGAGGCATGTTTGTCGTAGAGATTGAAGGACTTTTTCTAGGTGAAGCATGTGGGTTTCCCAATTCGGACTGTACATGACAATGCCGTCTAAGTAGGCAACAGCATATAACTGGTGGGGAGAGAGGATAACATCTATTAACCTCTGAAAGGTGGCCGGGGCGCCATGGAGACCAAAGGGGAGTACCTTGAAGTGAAAGGGGGTTGAGAAGGCGGTTTTCTCTCGGGCAGCAGGAGATAGCGGAATCTGCCAATACCCCTTTGTAAGATCTATAGTGGTCATGACCTTGGCATCCCCAAGGCGCTCTATAAGTTCATCTACCCCTGGTATAGGATAGGCATCAAATTTTGATATAGAATTCAACTGGCGGAAGTCTATGCAGAACCTAATGCTTCCGTAGGTCTATCGAGGAGGACCATGCACTTTGTGACGGCTCTATGATATCTGCCTCTAACATTGTTTTGACTTCCTTCTCTACTGCTTGCCTTCTGGCAGCTGGAATACGATAAGGCCTTAGTTAGACAGGTTTGTCGACTGTAGTAATAATATCATGCTCAACCAGACTGGTCCTACCCAGTATTCCAGATATTACATCAGAGAAGGAGGAACACAGGGTTAGTAGTTCTGCTTTTTGCTCTGGTTTTATTTGTTCTCCTAGCTGTAGGGAGGTTTTCTCTATGGTGGTATTTGGAACCAGGAATATGTCTAAGGGTTTATCTGTCGTCACAAGGTGTATGGGCAACGTACGGGAAAGGGACACTGGGACTGGTTCATTGGAAGCTTTTAATAAATGTATGTGGTATATTTGCTCTAATCTGCTTTTGTGGGGTACGGCTACTCGGTATGTGACGGGAGTGACCTTCTCTACGATTGAATAAGATCCCTGCCAGGTGTCCAAAAATGTTTTTTCAGTTGTAGGTAAGAGTATCAACACTCGGTCCCCCACTGTAAACTCTCTTAGCGTAGTTCCTCGATCGCTTTTGGTTAGTTTGGGATTTTTCCCTATTGGAAAGGACTTCTTCCCAGAGCGTTGACAGGGTCTCTTTGAGGGAGTTGCTATATTGTAATAGGGGCTTTCCCTTGTCTTCTTCCCAAGCCCACTGCTCTACGGCCATGTCCAAATGGGTACGGGGCTTCCGTCCAAATAGCAATTCAAAGGGAGAGAAACCAGTGGATTTTTGCTCATGCGCTCTAATGAAGAACAATACTAGGGGTAACTGTCGGTCCCAGTCCCTTCCGGTCTTGTTTACACTTTTCTTCAGTATTGTTTTTATGGTTTTGTTATATCTTTCAACCAACCCATCTGTCTGAGGGTGGTATACAGATGTGCGTATTTGTTTCACCCCTAGTAATGCACATACCTGTTTCATTAGCTTAGACATGAAGGGTGTACCCTGATCAGTGAGTAACTCATGGGAAAACCCTACAGTAGAAAAAAAACTGATCATGGCTTGGACTACTGCAGTGGTATTGGCTGAGGTCAACGAAAATGCCTCTGGATATCTGGTGGCATAATCCACTAATACAAGTATAAATTGATGGCTTAGAGCGGAAGGGATTTGGGGCCCTACCAAGTCAATTCCTACTCTTTTAAAGGGAATATATATTATAGGGAGGGGTTGGAGGGGAGCTGGTGGAAGAACTGGGTTATTGATCAACTGGCATCTAGTACAAGAAGCGCAATATCTAGCGACTTCTTGGTACACCCCTGGCCAATAGAAGCGATCTAGTATATAGCTTAGGGTATGTTCTTTTCCATAATGTCCCGCCCCGGCCTGACTATGTGCAAAACATAAAACTTGTCCCCGGAACAATTATTCCTTAGCTTTATTGTTTTCTCAGGATACCCTATAGAGAAGAACATTTTTTAAACAAAAATAGGGGCCTACCTTATCAGGATCGTCTTCTTGGACCTGTTCCCAAGCGTGTTGTAAGGTGGAGTCTTTGTTCTGGGCTGCACGAAAACTCCGCGGGGGCTCTTGAATCTCAATCTCATCTGAAGAAACAAGGACAGGACAATGTATAGTGCGATGCGCTACGTTAAAGGATTTCCTTTCTGCACATTTTTCTCTACGTGTTTTTATTTTTTTGCTGCTAGGTTTCTCTAGGTTCTCTGTACAGAAGGGGGCTGTTTCTAACCAGTTTGTCAGAGAGGAGGCGGGCTTTAGGGATTGTATATAGTTGTGAAACCTAGGTAGATCAGTTCCTAGGAGGACTGTTTCAGGGAGTGAGGGGACAACCCCCACATTTCTTAATTGGGGCTCTCTGTCAATTTCTAACAGTACCTCAGCTAAGGGATACATCTTCCTTTCCCCATGTACACATGTGACCTGGATGTAGTCGCCTTCAATGATCTGGGGCCTTAGTACCAGGTCCTGGGTGACAACTGTATGGTGACAGTCAGTGTCCAGTAAAGCTGTCACTTGTTTCCCGTTCACGTGTACCTTCTTTCTATATGCTTTGGAATGATCTCCCGTCACCAGTACCCTTCCATGAGAGTAACCGACTTCCATAGTTTCTGGGGGAGGAGCCCGAGCGGGACAGTGGCGGGCTATGTGCCCCCACTCTGCGCAATGAAAGCATTGTGGGGTTGACATGGGGCTAGTGCTAGGGGTAGGTTTAGGTGAGGGTTTTTGGAGGGTAGGAGGTCTGTCCTCTACTGAAATAGGGGTTGGCCTATTTGGTGGTTTGTGTACACCTATCGGGGCTCGCTCTGTTGATGTTTTAAATTCTGGAGATTTATGATAAGCGCAGCCAGATCAACTGCAATTGTGGCGGTTAAATTAGGATGTTGTTTAATCCAAGATCTCGTGCTGAAGGGAAGGGCTTCCAGGTATTGTTCAAGAAATATCTTTTCTGTCACCTCATCCATGGAGAAGGAAGAAGGCTGCAACCAACGGGTCCCTAAATCCATTATGCGGAAATATAAGGCTCTAGGGTTGTCCCCGGCCGTCCACTTCTCTTTCCTAAAGCTATTCCTATAGTACTCCTGATCGCATCCTAGGCGTTCCAGGATGGCTTTCTTTGTTTCTGAGTAACTGGTCGTGCCTGCTGGATTGGCTGCTTGGTAGGCAGCTTGCAGCTCGCCTGAGAGCAGGGGTGCTATATATTGTCCCCACCTTTCTGGTGGCCAAGAGGCAGTGGAAGCCACTCTTTCAAAATGTACAAAGAAGTCTTTTGGATCGTCGCCTGTCTGAAAGTTTTGAAGAACAGAGCTAGGTACGTTAGGATGTATCCTGGTACTAGCAATAGCATCTGTTAGACGCAATATTGCCGTATCCTGTACCTGCTGGTTTTTAGTTAAGAGAGGACTGTTCTTTAATAGCTGAATGTAGCGCCTCCCGTTCTTTGTTTGCCTGCTCAGACTGTTGCTCCATAACCAGCTGAAGGTGTAGTTGGCCTTCTGCCAACTGAGTTATGATAGCCTCCATTGTGACGGGTTGGGTCATCTCGACTAAACCCGAAATCCCACTTCTGACACCACTGTAAGCTTATGGAGGGTGTTGGTATCACTTAGATCCCTCCCATTGAGGCAGCCATAGATTTGGTTGTTGCTATAATATGTTTTATTGTAGTTAAGGTTGCAGGTCATATACAGTCTGCCAGATTTAAGGATTGTAGCGCCAATGTCCCACTTCATCCAGATCTGTCTTTTTAGTCTTCCTGGGGGGGAGGGTGGGGGGGGGAGTCGCTTTTCCCAATGAGTTGTTTGTGGCGTCGTAGGAGAGGTCAAAATGATGAGCAAAAAAAGAAACAAGCAAAGAGGGGGGGGGGGTGTTGTGCACGCCTTCACCCATGTCCTGATTAGGAGGTGCCTAGGGTGAGAGGGAGCCGAGTGACTGTTTTAAGTGCCGCTTTTCAACCCTGTCCACCAGCCCTTAAAAGAAAAGAAACGTGCTAATGGCACTTGCCTGTAACCACGACCCTCCGGGGCCTGGTGAAGGGAGATCCAGCCTCCTCACTTGCTTCTGGAGTACTGGTCTCAATCGCAGTGCTCTGAGGTCGTCCTTCCGGATAGTTGCTGGTTTCTTCCTCCTTCCACTCTCCTGGGGCCGATTGATCCCCGACGCCGCTGGTCTTCACCTCGCTGTTTCTTCCATTCTCTGCCTCACTGCTCTCTCTATCCTCCGCCTTGCTGCTTCCTCCTTCTTCCAACTCCCCTCGCCGAACGCGAGAGTCCATTTTTGGCGTTTCCTTATCCTCCCACTCGCCAGCCGCGTCCTTGTTGGGGCGTATGTCAGCAACTAGAACGGTGCCCTCACTTCCGGTTTGATCGAATGCTGCCGCCTTGTTAGAAGTCTCGGGTTCGCCGGTGGCGGTGACTTCCTCACACCACCTTAAAAGAACTGTGAAAAATGATGGTGCAACCTTGCCAGTCGAAATGAATTGAATGACTCAGAAGATTTAAAAGAAAAGAAATAAAAGAACGAGGTAAAGAAGAAAGCCTTGAAGTGTAGGATTAAACTATTTTTTCAGAAATTTTTGAACAAAGTTTAGAGTTTATAGATTTAGGTTAATAGATTTTTATATTTTTGGTAGAGTACAAAAATGGCTGAAGCAAAAGTGACTGAACATCCCAAATCTAGACTAAAACGTAGATGTATAAAAGCTTGCTTATGTAGTGTCTTTTTACTAACATCCATATGGATATTATTAACTGTCATTGTACCTATTCTAATGGTAACTAATAACGGAAACAATACTAATGATGTAATAAGTGAAAGAGTGAATGATGTTACTAAAGAAACCTAAAATACTAACATAGAACAAATAGATGGAAGCGTTCTCCATCATTATAAATCAAATAGTGATTTTTCGTTAAATGTTTTTATTAAATTCTTGTATGAGTACCTTAACACAATGAATGTGAGTGATTGTTATATGTGCATGCAATTACCGTTGGCGTAGTGCTCTGCAGGCAGGCTACAGACACGCCACGGCGGAGCGGAGATACCCGCCACCCACCTCCCTCCGACCCTCTTTTAATTGCCCTTACAATCGTTAAAAGCATTTTAAAAGTAATTAAAATGACTTAACTGAGCTGCGGCGTCCTGGGGCTCTCTCTTCCTGCTTTATCGCCGACTTCTTCCTCACAAATGCGTATGTGGGGGCGCCCGCGCATGCGCTTTTGTGAGGAAGAAGTTGTAGTCATTCTGAATTCACATAAACTTCAAAATTTGCCCACAGTAGTTGATCGTCTATCAACAGATACTGCTGGTGGGTTCTTGATAATTGATTCAGAAAAGGTTGCAATCAGATCAATGTTTCTGCAAAATCGACTTACCCATGATATTTTATTGGCAAAAGAGGGTGGAGTCTGTGGTATGTTGAAAATTCAACATTGCTGCACATATATCCTTGACAAAAGTAAAGGTATTGAGAGATATATTAAGAATATTACGAAATTACATGAAGATTTGACCCAACTGGAGGTTGACGGTGTCTGGGGCAGGCTTGGTAAGGTTTCTCTTCTGTAGGTAAATGGTTTTCTACCTTTGGATAGCTTATTAGAAAAAAATAATGCCAATCATTTCAGTAGCTGGAGTAGCCTTAGTAATAATAACAATATGTAAATGTTGTTAGTGTAAGTGTGGAAGAAAAGAGATGACAGAATCAAATAACAAATGAAAAGCAAGAAAGAGAAAAAGAGATGAGATAGAAGTAGAAGATATGAAAGGAGATTACTATGACAAGATGAAGGATTTAGATGAGAAATTGATGAAGAGAAAAGAATACTGATCTTTACATAAATAAAGATGGCACTTGGTATGGTAGGTATTTTATGATGGCTCCAGAAAGCCATCAGGGGGGAGATTGAGGGAGCAGGGTTTTGCAAAAAGAAAACCTGCTCGGATTAACACCCCCTGTAATACATATTCACAGTGTGCAGTAAAAACTAATAGGCTAATCACATGAACACACAGGAGAACTCTTTTGCGCATGTGTGCACTAATGTGAACTAATGCATGAAAGAACTAGGCTGCATTTTACATATTCGTTTCGAAGAAGAAAAAAAATGAATGCATGACTAGGCCAAATTTCGCATTTTTGCATCTTGTTTTAAAAATAATAATAAATAATGCAGCTTTTGCTTTAATCTTACTGCTAGGAAAATATTAATTGGGGATAGTGCAAAGGTGGCTGGTAATCAGTAAAAAGTGCATTTCCATGTAAGTAATGAATGCTTATGTTTTATTCGTCATAGTGAGCTGAATGGGCCTGCTTTTTCCTAAAACTGACATGATTGATGAGGGGGCTAGAGAGAGCAGAAATAATTCAACAAATAGACAGAAATGTTGAGCGTTGCAGAAGAAGAGCAAAAGTCCAAGGTTGTTCAGCTCAGAAAATATTGTTTGTCTGCCAAAAGATGACACTGGCCGTGGGACCCAAGACGTCTTCAGCCGGTGTAGCTGAAAGACTCATGAGAAATGATAAAGGGGCGGATTCGGTAAAATCCCTTACAAATAGCCGTACGGAGCATACTTCCCGTACGAATTGTACCCTTAAATGTCCCTATACGTACGATGAAGTACATTTCGGACCCAAAGCAGATCTCCGTACGAATCGTACGAAAGACCATATGACTTAAAAATCCGTACGAATCGCATTCGGAACACGCAGTACGTGACGTCTGTACGGATCGAAGCAGCATTTTCCGACCCAGCAAGTACGATTCATCTCATCAACACTCCGTACGACTCTTTTTCTACGGGAGCTCAAAACGTCTGAAAAAGCAGATTTCGACGCGAACCGCGTATGAAACGGACCCCCCCTGGCTACGGTGCGTACACCCCATGATTGCAGGTGTACGGTGCCTACGGGTACGGTGCGTACACCCCTTGATTGCAGGGTTACGGTGCATAGGGGTATGGTGCTTAGGGGTACGGTGCATAAGGGTACAGTGCGCAGGGGTACGGTGCGTACAACCCATGATTGCAGGGGTACGGTGCGTACACCCCATGATTGCAGGGGTACGGTGTGTATGATTGTGTTGCTCTCCGTACGAATCGCTCATGCGCGACGATTTCCGTACGTATGGCGTTCTCATTCCCCTGTCCGGATTGTACTTGTTGGGTCGTACAGCATGTTTACGATTCGTACGGTTCACTGAGAGGGTCCGTGTCGTACGGATTTTCCCTTGCTTTTCGTACGGTTCGCAACGAATCGGTCGTATATTTTTCAAACGAATCGTACTACGCGATTCGGACAGAATTGTACGAGTCGTACGGAAAGGGCTACGGATTCGATTCGGTCGTACGATTGGTTTACCGAATCGGAATCGGCCCCAAAATGTTACATGTAGATGTATTTGCATTCACTAGTCGCGCATTGAGTTATGCGAACAAGAATAAACAAAAGACTGTAGAAATTTTGAATGAGAACATGGGGGTGTGATGGACCACCTCCCAAACCATCTACTAAGCAGTCGAATTTTTTGAATTGTTTCAAGTAATGTGGGTTGGACATGTACGTTTTAGGGTATAACTGGGGTGCCTTTGGGGGTGTGGTTTAGTCTTAGGTCGGATGGAGAGGAGAGAGGGGTGATTTCGACGCTGTCCGTCGGTTTTCAGAGAGGCCTAGCTGTTCCTGTCCCTATCCCGTTCCTGAGTCCTGAAATCTTTGTTCCCTTGCTCTATTTCAGGAGACACCCACTACCTCCTTAGCCAGAGGGGTGGTATTTTACTGATCTTTGGGTTTGTATTATCATTCTGACTCGTACTTTGCATAATCATTTGCAAATGTATTTTTATCTCTGAAACATATGTCTCTTCATCTATCCACTCCTTCAAATGCATATTGTTCATTTGATGATGAGTATGACACTGTTTGCATTTTGCTGATTATTTTCTCTCCTTCTTGTGAGATTCTTTGTTTGCATTTGTAACCTGTATGCGATGAGTATTAATTATTCACATTCCAACCTCAATTAAATGGCCCAAAATTGGGCAATATTAGGCATGACGATAGCAAAACGGAACATAGCCCAACACTGGGAAGCGAGAATTATTTCCACGTACCATCAGTGGTGCTGTGACATGGACGGCGCAATGATAGCAGAGAAAGTGGTATATATGCATAGGGGTGCCCCAAGAAATGGACATGGGTATGGGGAAAGTGGAACCGCCTATGGTAGAGTCAGTGTCTGATGTCAGCGAATAATTTTACAGACCGGACGGGCTATGCCGTCTCCGCCAATTTACATCACAGTGTCACTATGAACGCGGGGGGAAACTGTGCTGAAAAACATGTAGATGTATTCATTGTGTATAAGATTAATCGTAATGACATGCATTATTTCTATACCACAGTATGCAGTAATATGTACCAATTATCGGAAAATATTAATAAAAACATTTATAAAAAAATAAAGGATTCCCATTCATTTGAGATAAACTTTATATATCTTACAGAGAGTCTGTGTTTATTTAACTAGTCAGTACTATTATTACAATCAGCTACTCAACTAATTGGTCCATGGACCAAGAGGAAAGAGGGTTGATATACAGTTCTAGTTATATATTTAGAAATGTTAGACATGAGCCTGTGAAGGAAACAATATTTCACGTCATTAAAACTTGACCCCCAGTGCAACAGGAGTTTATGAGTGGGGTGAATGTGTATGGGCCATTTGTATGAAATATTAATGAGTATCGATCCCTGATAAAGTGTAGTGCTGGATCAAGGTACAGACGAATCACTGACAAAATTTCGATTTCACTAAAATCGACCTACACAAATATCGTGTCTTAAATATAGATTACAATTACATCGACACCCTATACTTATTTATACATTTACTAAAACATCGATCTCACTATATCGATATACAAAAATCTCGAGTAAACTAATATCGATCACACTTATATCGAAATACAAAATATCGACAGTCAATAATATATATACCACAATACAAAAACATCGATTACCAAAATATAGACATCAATAATATCGACATTACCTAAATATCGACTTTTCTAAATTATTCTTACAGTTTCTAGAAACATTATACACATTAAATAAATTAACATTATACCCATATAACTAGATATTTACATAATAAACACTATTAAATAATTATATCTCTCTAAAAAAATATTAATAAATTACTAAATCTATGTAACAATTAAAAATTACTTTTCTTATATATACACAATTTTTTGTAATATTATAAATGTTTTAAAGCTATACTATTTAATTATATTATATTTAAAATACTTACTAATACACAAACTCTCTGAATAAACATTTCACATTCAGCAAACTAAACTATTTAAATGAAAAAAATTCAAACTAACCAATAGGAACTGTTTTCTAGGTTTCTAACCAATCACAAACTAACACTAATTAAACATACCCTATATAAAGAGCTACAATTAAGACTCAAAAACCAGCCGAAATTATTCAGCTTCAAGGAAAACTGCACTTATTTCTACTACCCTAAAGATTGTTCTCATACGAATATACTACAAATCAACTAAAAGTAAGTAATGTTATGTTTCTGTATAAAATGTTACATTATCTGCAACCTGCAGTTCATTGTAAATACCTAAAACTGCTTTTCTATCTATCTCTACATATTTCCTAAACAGATTCAAGGTTAACAAACAGATGAACATTTTCTAGAAAAGTACAACAACAAAGGTGAAAAGTAAGTTTATTAACATTCCTCTTTAAACACCAAATAAATGCTAAATCAACAGTAAAAATGTTATAACTAACTCATAAATTCCTACTTAAATGTCTAATTATTGTTTTTTATTAAACACAGTTTTCAAAGAGTTAAAATGTGAAATGCTTTTTAAAAAAATGTTACTTCTATTATAAAAACTAAACTAAAGATTCATCATACCATTACTTTTTTCCACAGATACCTTTACTAATTAAAGCTGCAACATAACAACAAACATTCTACCATCAACAACTAAAAATTAAAACTAGGTAAGCATAGAAAACATGCCCAAGTACTAATATTTGTTTTGTAAAGACTTACAATGTTAATATTTAACTGTTTGTATATTTAAAACAGGTATTTTTTAAAATGATATATATATCAGATTAAATGTTGCAAACGCTTTCATATTAAAACATAGTACCTTAGCAAATGTGTTATAAAAATACACATATAAACATTCACTAAAATATGCTTCATTTTCTTTCCACAGACCACTACAATCTATTAAAGCATCAATCAACAAAAAGATCTCCTTTGAAAATCTACTACTTTTGAATAGGTAATTACCCACAAATGTTACATACTAAATTTTTTCTCTTCTAATAAAATGACTATTTTTAATAATATTTAATACACCTTTTCTAGATTTAAGAAACCAACAATGACAGAAGATGCAAGATTTATCTTATCTCAGAAAGGGACATTTTTGTTATGCTATATGGGGTATACTTATACTCAGGAAAAACAAAAAGACCTTAAAGTTAACTGGAAATGTACTAAGTATTATTCTAACAAATGCTATGGTCGTGCAACAACCAGAGAAACAAGTGTGATTAATACTACTGAACATAACCATCCACCTAACATCTCTGAAATAGAGGTTAGATCTACTCTAGACAATATTAAGGAATTAAGCAAAACCACTGACTTCCCAACTAGTGTAATACTTAAGGAATTAATACCTAGAGTACCTAGAGAGGCAAGAGGTCAGTTACCAAGGGGGGCGTGGCTAGCAGCCGATGAGGACGGTCGCAGCCTGACGAGGCCCCCGACCCTCCGCCCGAAAATCCGCCGAATATCCTGACTACGACCCGGGATCCCCGCGCACATCGGGTAGATCCTGGGTACTATCACTGAACCTGCTCCGGAGTGAGTTGTAAGTCTGGGAACTGCTCGCAAGGACGGCCGAACGTTGCGGGGGGACTGGGCTTCTGGCTCCCAAGATGGCGACTCCCGGACTGAGGCGAGCCGCGAATCCTTGAGGGCTCCCCGACAGCGCCCGCCCGTGCAGCGTGGACTAGCGGACTGGAGATCCGTGCCCTGGGACGCCCCGGTGAGCGATCGTCCCCAGTCTATGCCGGATCCTGAACGGAGCTTCGTCACCGGAGGTCCGGCGGGGCCCCACCTCTCCGGGACGGTCCTAAACTTTTCTCCCCGGCTTTGAGGCCTACGCCCTTGGCGGGAACCTGCCCCCTACCCTGAGCTCCTAGAGCCTGCCCTGCTGCGCGAGGCTCCCCCATCGAGCTCGCGGCGACGAGCGCTGGCTGACCCCTGGAACCTGGCCAACTGGATGACGGCGACCGACCATTGGGGAGGTGATAGCCTACTGACCGTGAGACGGAGACTCCCAAACGGAGGTGAGCCAAGAGTCCCCGGGAGTCCCTCGCCGGCGCTTGCCAGCACTGCGGGGACCAGCTGCATTGCGATCCGTGCCCTGGGCCGACTTGGCGAGCGCCCACCCCCGACCTACAGCGAGTCCTGAGCGGAGCCTCACCACCGGTGCGCCGGCGGAGCCCCGCCTCTCTCGGACGGACCTCAAATTTACACCCCGGCGCAGAGGCCTACATCCTTGGCGGGGGTCCTCCCCCTCCTCCGAGTTCCCGGATCCTGCCTTGATGCATGGGGCTCCTCCTTGGTGTTTATAGCGACGTGGGCTGGTTGCCCCTGGTACCCAGCTGGCCGGTTGGCGGTGAGTGAGCGAGGGTGTACGGCGCTCCGCCGCTGCAGGGCCGGCCCAGACTTAACTGCGGCCCCGCTCAACTGAGCTTCGGCCTACGACTCGTGGGAAGCCGCTGGCCCCTGCCTCACGGATAGCCTGATGCCGGGTGCCCCCCCCAAGACTCTGAGCGTCGCCTGGCACTGCGACCCATACCAGGACTGAGCCCTACCGACCACGGGTGACCCCTGCCACCGAGGCCACTAGCACAGCGACCATCAGCAGGGCCCCCTGAGGGAACAGCTGGGAGGCTCTACCCCTCCAGACGGATTGCAGCGGTGTCCGAGATCTCAACTGGCCCGCCATCTTCCTGACTGCGGACGCCCGAGGGATGGGCTGACCGGGGGGGCGCCTAGCATGCTCACCACCACCTAGGCTTGCGGGGGGGACCCTGCTGTCCCCATCACAGAGCTCGCGGAACACGGGAGACGAAGACGGTGAGCACGACGGGTGACCCAGAACCTCAAGCGTTGGGACGACGAACGGAGGAGAATAATGGGAAAGACAAGAGGCGCAAGAACGGAGGGGACTCCCCCTTCAGAAGAGTCCGAAGACCCCATGCACCCGACGACGGACCTCCAACAAATGCAGGACAAAATACTAGAAGCCATCGCTGCTACGAAAGAGGCGCTGCACAGCGACATCGCTCAGGTATCAGCGGGCTTGGGACTCCTGCGGGCCGACCATGCGAAGTTGGTGGACAGAGTCAAGATTGCGGAGACCACCCTAAAAGATATCGCGCCGTCACAAAAATCAATGGAGGGGAAGCTCACGGAGGCGCTGGACCGGATCCACACCCTGGAAAGGCGAGCCGAAGATGCCGAAAACCGCAGCCGCCGGAACAACGTGCGCCTCGTGGGCCTGCCGGAGAAAACAGAAGGGGCGGACATGGTGGGATATCTCAATGGATGGTTGCGATCAGTGGTGGCCCCGGAGGGACTTTCCCCCTTCTTCACACTGGAAAGAGCGCACAGAGTGCCGACGAGGCCCCCGAAGCCGGGCCTCCCGCCTCGCCCGGTGGTCATAAAACTCCTGCACTACAAAGATAGGGACTGGTTATTGCAGCGCGCCAGGGAAGCCGGCCCGTTTCAGGTGGACAACAGTAGGGTGACCCTGTTTCCGGACTACACATTTGAAACCCAAAAACAGCGCGCCTCATTCCTTTCTATCAAACGGGAGCTCCGTACAGAAGGAATCCAATATTCGCTTTTGTTCCCAGCTAGACTCCGAGTTGTGGTGGACGAGAACACGTTGTTCTTCCAGACATCAGATGCGGCCTGGACCTGGTGGGACACCTACAAAGCTGGCACGGACGGTGCTCGGCTCAGGGCGGAAGAGGAACGCCAGGAACATTCTCTCAGACGATCGAAGCGTCACCGGGGGGCGAGACCGAGGCCCTAAGAGACCAACAAACACTCAAACGGCGGACGAACGTAGAGCGGCATTGCAGGCGGTTAAAGAAGTGTCGGGGCCTGCGCTGACCCACTCGGAGAGGGGCTCAGGCTCGGAGGGCCAGGGTACGGGCTCAGACACTGAACTATCGGAGCTGGGTGGAGCCAGGGGCCCGAATGTCACGCCGCAGACGTCAGGTGAAATCATCGAGAGCTGAACCCTCGACAAGGTACCAGATAGGGAGGCGGGGGGCTACCACAACTACTGTGAACTCTGGAGCAGGCAGCTGTGAGACTGAACTATTGCAAACTGTGATGAGTATTACGGGGCGGAGGCCTGAGGGCAGTACTCACAGGCTTTAGTGACTAGCGTACGCACCCTGAGGCCCATAAGGCCACCGTAGCTTGACTATAGTGGTTCTGTGAGCCGTTGCTCACTTGTTTGGATGGGAGTGTCTCTGTTGAAGATGGGTCCTATTCTGGGGGAGGGGGGGCCTGGAGCAGTTGGGGGTTCCCTGGGCGTAGCTTCGGGGGGGGGTGTTGGGGAGAGGGGCTGGAGGGGGAAAGTGCGTGTCAGTGCCTGTGGTCTGGATGCAGATTACTAGACCTTCACTATACACTGTATGGGACAATGGCTAATATGAGCCCGTTGAAATGTGTGACCTGGAATGTGCGGGGCCTAAACACAATGACGAAGAGACACAAAATTCACTCGTATCTGATTCGCCGCGGAGTGCAGATTGCATTCCTGCAGGAAACTCATTTGACTAAGCAGGAGGGTATTGCACTTCAGCGTAGATGGAGGGGCCACTTATTCTACACTACCTACTCTGCGTTTGCTAGGGGAGTACTAATTTGGGTAAGGGCGGGTACACCTCTGCAAGTCACTAGGCACACTGAGGACCCAGAGGGGAGGTATGTGGCTGTAGAGGGCCTGCTTCGAGGCCGACATATAGCGCTCTGCAACATATATGCACCGAATGTAGATCAGGCTGCCTATTTTACCAAACTCTCCAGGATACTTGCCAGTTATATCTCAGGTCCAACATTAATGGGTGGGGACTTCAATTCCATTGCAGATGTTACGTTAGATAGATCACACCCTCCGCTGCGCACCTCCCCTGTGTACCGATTAGCGAAATGTAGAACCGAATGGCAAAATGCCTGGGCCCTATCAGACTGCTGGCGCACGCAGCATCCCGCTGTGCGGGATTACTCATTCTACTCCAATCTACACGACCTGCATGTGCGTCTTGACTCCTTTCTGTGTTCCCCTGCGGTGCTCGCTGAGGTGCTCCGCACATTATCAGATCATAACCCGCTCCTCCTGTCCCTGGACTGGATGACTGTGCCCCCCAAAATCCCGACGTGGCGGCTGCGACCTGACACTCTGGATGACCCGCCCTTCCGTGCTGAACTGGAGGAGCGGATCGACCAGTACTTTGGGGACAACGAGGGCACCACCTCCTCCAGAGCAACGGAATGGGATGCATTTAAGGTGGTGGTACGGGGCCACTGTATTGGGAAATACGCGGGAGCGCGCAGGTCATTGATAGAAGACCTAGAGAAGGCTGAGAGCGCGCTGCGGGAGGTGGAGATCAACCGACCTAATCGCCCGGAACTGCAGGAGACAGTGTGTAAGGCACGAGAGGCGGTGGCTGTGGAGGTGGAGCGCCTCCGCAGCTTTGATTACAAGACATACCTCACAAAGACTCTTGCAGAGGGTGATAAAACAGGATCCCTCCTGGCCTGGCTGGCAAACCCCTGTAGAAATAGCCAATCGATTCTGGCCTTGCGGGGACCTGAAGGCCACGTCCACACTACACAACCCGCAATAGCGGACTGTTTCAGATCGTACTATGAGAGGTTGTATAAAACTGGGTTGGGTGACAGCTCTGACATGCTGGAAGCCTTCCTAGCCGACTTACCGCTACCACACCTAGAACGGGAACAGGCTGAAGCGCTGGGGAGTCCCATTACGCTGTCTGACGTACGCAGTGCTGTGAAGCGAATGGCGCGTAATAAGACACCGGGGATGGATGGACTGCCCATTGAGTTCTACGGGAAATACCTAGATCTCTTAGCCCCGAGACTACAACTAGTTTATAACGAGGCAAAAGAAGCAGGCCGACTCCCCCGGTCGATGAGCGAGGCCATAATGATCCCTCTATTGAAACCACGGAGAGAAAGCACTGATCCTGCTTCTTACAGGCCGCTAGCTATGCTAACGACTGATTACAAAATTCTAAGTACGGTGCTGGCCACCAGACTGTTGTCCCATATGCAAGAACTGATCCATAAAGACCAATCGGGTTTCATACCCACGAGGAATACTTCGCACAACATTCGCAGACTACTACGATTAGTGGATGCCCCGCCACCGGAGGCGGGCTCCCCCCTCGTACTGGCTGTCGACATAGAAAAGGCCTTTGATAGCCTGGAATGGAATTACTTATACGAAGTGATGCGCCGATTTGGTCTGGGAGAGGGATACATACAATGGACTAGAGTGCTCTACTCCACTGCGAGGGCCAGGGTACGGATCGGACCGCTGGTGTCGGACCAATTCGAGGTGACTCGAGGAACCCGACAGGGATGCGCATTATCCCCGCTACTGTTTGCACTAGCGGTGGAACCGCTCGCGGCTGCGGCCAGGAGAGGGGAATACTATACAGGCCTGACCTTCAGAGGAGACCTCCACTACATCTCCTTATATGCGGATGACCTCCTCCTCTTCCTAGACAACGCGGATGAGGCGGTAGAGGGTGCTGAGAAACTCTTAAAGTGCTTTGGCGATATCTCGGGATTGAACGTGCCTTTTCCCACTCCAGAGGGGGGTGGAAAGCCCACCACTCCGATCACGCCTGCGATGGGAACCCCGCTGTCTGAGCTATCTAGGAGTCCACATTTATCACGACCCGGCCGACCTCCTAGACGGCAATATTGGCCGGTGTATCCGTGCCCTGAGGAGTTGTATATCCTTCTGGGCCACCTTGCCCCTTTCGATGGCAGGCCGAGTGGCGCTCCTGAAAATGATTGTCCTGCCGAGACTGCTCTATTTCTTCCGAACCCTCCCCGTATGGATACCAGGGTCAACCTTCAAACACCTGAAAACGATATTGGTGTCTTTCCTATGGGGTACGGGTAGGCGTAGGATCGCGCTGGCGACACTAACCCGCCCTAGAGACGAGGGGGGACTAGCAGTCCCGGATTTTGAGTTATACTACTTAGCGGGACAGCTGCAGTGCTTTACGCAGGAGGTGGCGAAAGTCTATCGGGGGCCGGAACAGGACAGAGAAAACGGTACTCCTCGCCATGTCCTGGCGTATATCACTCTGCAACAGAAGTTGTTACTGAGGGGACTCTCTCAGGAGGAGCGGACATTCCGGCTATGCTGGAATCGAGCACAGAAGCGGGTCGGGCCCGGTCGCCCTTATGCCCCTGAAATCCCATTAGGCATGGTGATGGCACTACCGCATGGCGGAGACTGGTCGGGATTACGTATCTGGGAAGAAGCAGGGCTCCAGATGCTGGGCGATTTATACGAGGACGGAGTGCTATCCCCATACCAGACTTTACAAGAGCGGTACGACCTCCCCAGAGGTGACTACTTATTGCACGCAGCGGTGGTGAGAGCCATGCAGGGGCACTGGGGAGGAGGACTGTCGGAACCCACGACTACTCTAGCATGCCAATACACGATGATGGCGGCGGGAACGTTTAAAGCCGTCACATGCCTCTACCGCAGAATGCTCTCCGAAACACTGCTGCCTCTTTCGTCGCTTAAAACTAAATGGGAAGAGGACCTGCAATTAGACATCCCGGACACGACATGGGCGCAGCTAGTGCGTAGAACTAGAAAGAGCACCAGGAACGCGCGCTTTCAGCTAATACACCTCTACATCCTTCACAGGGCCTACCTCACCCCGCAAAAAATCACTGCGTACTTTCACGTAGATGACGCGGCTTGCCCTAGATGCGACCACATAGGAGCTGACTTGGTACATATGCTGAGAGGGTGTCCCGCACTCCAAGATTACTGGACCACCATTTGAGAGACTTTGAATACGATCACAGACAGGGAGCTACTCTATGACAGTGCGGTCACTATTTTACACTGGTTCCCCCACACCAAAAAAAACAAGTTATCCAGTAAATTCATAGACATGGGCTTACTCCTAGCCAAACGAGAGTTGACTAAAGGTTGGAAATCAAGGGTGGGACCAACACACAGGAGGTGGCTGCACGAATTCTTAAAATGGGCTACCGCGGAGAGCACAATCCGTTACCAATTGGCCCGCCGTAACTCAGATGATAAGGCACAAGAAGCGGCGATGGCATGGGAAATACTAGTACAAGCTCTCAGAGATAACACACTGGAGGAAGAAGAGATGGAGGAGGTGGGAACAGATCAGCCCCAACAACAGTGAATGGGCCTACGACACTACCAGGGATACCACACACGTAGTATAACACGAATGATCTGGATTCCCAGACCATGAGTGCTTACAGTTGCACCACACACAGACGCTGGCACCAGTGGGGGTGGGTGGGGGTGGGAGTTGTAGGCTGAGGGGGAGAGCAGTTGCGACATATATATAACTACACTAGTACATCAGGGCTACTTCACCCACTGTAAAAGATAAAAGCAGACGCCACAGAACACTGAACATTGTTGGAGATGATCGAAGTAACTTATATGGAAACCTATATTGAGCATTGGCGCCACCCTGCCTCCGGGATGAGGGCTAAATGGCTGTGTTTTCCCACATCTCAACTACCGCTCAGAAAACAGTGCTTCTGCACCCTCTAATGATGATTGTGGTCCTACTATGTGTATATGTTACTCTGCAATAAAAATTGTTTGAAAAAAAAAAAAAAGAGGTCAGTTACCAACTATAGCTGCTATAAAAAGAACTATTGCTAGAACCAAAAAATCTAGTAGACCAACAATAGCAACACCTAAAACTTTTGAAGAGGTCATAATTCCACCTGAGCTTACCATAACTCATAGTGATGAACCTTTTATCTTCTACGACAACAACAACAAAGATAAAAGGATAATAATGTTTGCAACAAACACCAACCTAAAAAAATTAACAGATAGTCAAACATGGATGATGGATGGCACTTTTAGCATATGCCCTAAACCATTCTATCAATTATATACTATACATGGGCAATTGCACAATACCTGCATACCATTCATCTATTGTTTGTTACCAAACAAACAAACTTCTACATACACAGAAATATTAAACAAAATCAAAGAAGAAACAAGAGACTTCTTTCCCCTAAAAATTATTATTGACTTTGAACAAGCAATGATAAATTCTATCCTTAAAATATATCCACACACATCCATACAAGGATGTTACTTCCATTTTAACCAATGTATATGGAGAAATTTGCAAAAATTAACACTGGGGGTCGATTCCGATCCGGTAAAATCCCCGTTCGTACGAATCGTATCCGGAGCCGTTTCCGTACGACTCGTACGGACGCCGTACGACCGGACGATTCCGATCGGCTGACCCGGACACGATTCGTACGGTACACGTCGATTCGTACGGAAAAGCGCACGATCACCTACACACCGTACGGCGCGTACCCCCCATGATCGCAGGGGTACGCGCCGTACCCCTGTGATCATGCGGGGTACGTGCCGTACACCCAGCGTACATGGGGTACGTGCCGTACACCCACCGTACATGGGGTACGGTGCGTACCCCATGTACGCTGGGTGTACGGCACGTACCCCGCATGATCACAGGGGTACGGCGCGTACCCCTGCGATCATGGGGGGTACGTGCCGTACCCGGGGGTGGCGTTCCATACCTGTTTTGGCGCGAACTCTGCGTTTACGACTGTTTTCGGCTTCTGTAGGAAAAGGGTCGTACGGCGCGTACCCGACACGAATCGTACTTGCTGGGTCGTAAAAACCAGCCGTGAACCGTAGTGATGTCGCGTACAGCCGGTTCCGAGTGAAACTCGTACGGAGATTTGAGTCGTACGGAGTCCTGTACGACTCGTACGGAGTTTGGCACCTGGTACGGATCGTACTTCGTCGTACGTACGGGACGTCTACGGGTACGATTCGTATGGGGAAAAAACTCTCCGTACGACGATTCGGAGCGCATTTTACCGGATCGGAATCGACCCCTTAGTGTTGAATATGCAACCAATATTACATTTGCATACCAAATAAAACACCTCATTGCCCTAGCATACGTGCCAATAACCGATGTGGCTGAACACTATAATATTTTAATAGAAAGTCCTTTCTATACACAAAATGAACAAAAATTGGCTCCACTTTTGGATTATTTTGAGGATACCTGGGTGGGGAGACTACACCGGTCAGGCCACAGACGACAGCCTAAATTCCTAATTCCTTTGTGGAATGTATATCTACCAACCCTAAATAAAGAGGCCAAAACAAACAACGCAGTGGAGGGTTGGCATAATGCCTTTCTATCTTCAACTGGCCGAACAACTCCTACACTACACAAACTACTAACAGCAATACAAAAAGAACAAAGTTTCCAAGAGTTAAGAATGGAGCAATCCATTCTACAATTAAAACCCAAACTATCAAGACAAACAGCCCAAATGTACCAATATTTACAACAACAAGTACAACTTTACCCCACAACAAGAGGACTAGAATACTTAAAAATGATAGCCTAAACACTAAACTGAAAATAATTACCCAAACATTTTCTGGACATTTAAAAAATGGCCTAAATGTAACCTAACCATCTTATTCACAAATTACAAGAGATATTTTTTTTTTCTAAAAATTATAAATATATATTAATTTTTAGCCAAAAAAAATCTAACTCAACAGAATAATTTTTTTAATTGAACATTTCCCAACCCACAACATTTAATAACATAAATGTATTTACCTTTTCACAACAACGTAATTAGCAAATCCAATTGTCCATAACAATACAAGCAGTAATAAATACACAGCATAAAAAACTAAAGTGGCCCAATACAATGCAAAAATACAACTGTTCGAAATACATCCGAAATCCCAATAATTCGATAAATCTGAATCCCTCAAAAACCCGAAAAAGGCTATAGAATTTTTGAAACGCTCCAGAAACCCAAATAAATCATCGATTTGTAAAACACATAGCAGTTACAGCAACTGAAATGCACTTCTTAAAAAAAAAAAACGTAACAGCTCGGAAACGGAAATGGCTGTTTCCAAAAACGTACCAGATAAAAAAAATCGTTCCCACCTACATAAAACTTAGAATAAAACATTATTAATAACTAGAACATACATATATCTAACAAAAAATTAATAAAAAGCCACAAACACAATAACTCCAAGGCCGTTACTGAGAAAACGCTAAGAAAAGTTAAGAACGTTAATAACCAACTACATATGAAGTTAACCCTAACATAGTAGTCCACAAGCAACAAATAACAAAGTACTACCTTCAAAATTCCCTTAAATTAGTTAAAATATAACAAATAGCAATCTTACCTTCTCAGACGTGAAGTAGCTTCCAACCGCGAGCTTGAATCTTCCAAAATGACCCAAAAAGACTAAGAGCGGTTACAAAATAAAACACCCAAATGATTGTATTATCCAAATAATAGTTAAATAAATCTCAAAATAATTTGTTTTACTAATAGAAATTTGTTAAAACTGTATAATTATTTTTTCTAGAAAATTATTAATTTGATATAATTTTTTTATTATTACATTAATTATTAATATATTTTAATATTTAATGCTATAATAAAACAAAACATAATGTGTTTAAATTAGTGAAAATAAAAGTGTTAATTTTCATTATTTATATACAAATTGTGACTAATATGTTTAATGTATTAATATTAATATTATAAAATTAATATTAATAAATTAAAAATATATAACAGATATTATAATTTAAAATGTTTTTAAAATATACATTGTATTATATGAACTATAAATATTATCTATGTTGTTCTTTGAAAATATATCTACATATATAACATATATTGAAGTTCATATTTATATGTAACAAATATATTACTATATCATTTATTAACAATTGTGATGTATTGTAATTTCTCTTAAAATGTATATACTCTATATAGTATATTGTTCAATGTTTTCTCATTTACTATATAATTTACATATACCACAAATGTCATTTACTGCAAAGGTATCGAAATTAAAAAGAAATTGGTGAAAATTTATTTTTATTTTTTTTGTTTAAATTGTATAAAATCATTTGTTAAACATGTATTATTTGCTTTAATTACAATATGAACAAATAAATAAAAAATGTGTTTAAAACTGTGTCATTTTGGTCTACTACCCATTATTAAAGAATTACTACCAATATATAAAATTTTAATTTTTTTTACAATATATATATTTTTATTTGTATTTTATATATATAATTAACTATTACTATCAATTTACTATTCACACATAAATATACAATTTATTTCATTGGATACTGGACACTAAACATTAAACATTTACTTATCCAAATCCAATATAATTTTTTTTAATTAATACAAAACATTAAACCCATTAAATTTACCATTCTAACTCCAATCTACATTTAATTAGGGTAGTTGCTGGACACTGAACCTATTAAATTTACTATTCCTACTCCAATCTACATTTAATTAGGGTAGTTGCTGGACACTGAACCTATTTAATTTACTATTCCAACTCCAATCTACATTTAATTAGGGTAGGTGCTGGACACTGAACCTATTTAATTTACTATTCCAACTCCAATCTACATTTAATTAGAGTAGGTGCTGGACACTGAACCTATGTAATCTACTATTCCAACTCCAATCTACATTTAATTAGAGCAGGTGCTGAACACTGAACCTATTTAATTTACCATTCCAACTCCAATCTGCATTTAATTAGGGTAGGTGCTGGACACTGACCTATTTAATTAACTATTCTAACTCCAATCTACATTTAATTAGGGTAGGTGCTGGACACTGAACCTATTTAATTTACTATTCCAACTCCAATCTACATTTAATTAGAGTAGGTGCTGGACACTGAACCTATTTAAATTACTATTCCAACTCCAATCTACATTTAATTAGAGTAGGTGCTGGACACTGAACCTATTTATTTAAATATTCCAACTCCAATCTACATTTAATTAGAGTAGGTGCTGGACACTGAACCTATTTAATTTACTATTCCAACTCCAATCTACATTTAATTATGGTAGGTGCTGGACACTGACCTATTTAATTAACTATTCCAACTCCAATGTACATTAAATTAGGGTAGGTGCTGGACACTGAACCTATTTAATTTACTATTCCAACTCCAATCTACATTTAATTGGAGTAGGTGCTGGACACTGAACCTATTTAATTAACTATTCCAACTCAAATCTACATTTAATTAGGGTAGGTGCTGGACACTGAACCTATTTCTTTAATTATTCCAACTCTAATCTACATTTAATTAGTGTAGGTGCTGGACACTGAAACTATTTAATTAACTATTCCAAATCAAATCTACATTTAATTAGAGTAGGTGCTGGACACTGAACCTATTTAAATTACTATTCCAACTCCAATCTACATTTAATTAGGGTAGATGCTGGACACTGAACCTATTTAATTTACTATTCCAACTCCAATCTACATTTAATTAGAGTAGCTGCTGGACACGGAACCTATTTAATTTACTATTCCAGCTCCAATCTATATTTAATTAGGGCAGGTGCTGGACACTGAACCTATTTAATGTACTATTCCAACTCCAATCTACATTTAATTAGAGTAGGTGCTGGACACTGAACCTATTTATTTTACTATTTCAACTCCAATCTACATTTAATTAGAGTAGGTGCTGGACACTGAACCTATTTAATTTACTATTCCAACTCCAATCTACATTTCATTAGGGCAGCTGTTGGACACTGAACCTATTTAATTTACTATTCCAACTCCAATCTACATGTAATTAGAGTAAGTGCTGGACACGGAACCTATTTAATTTACTATTCCAGCTCCAATCTATATTTAATTAGGGCAGGTGCTGGACACTGAACCTATTTAATTTACTATTCCAACTCCAATCTACATTTATTAGGGCAGGTGCTGGACACTGAACCTATTTAATTTACTATTCCAACTCCAATCTACATTTAATTAGAGTAGGTGCTGGACACTGAACCTATTTAATTTACTATTCCAGCTCCAATCTACATTTAATTAGGGCAGGTGCTGGACACAGAACCTATTTAATTTACTATTCCAACTCCAATCTACATTTATTAGGGAAGGTGCTGGACACTGAACCTATTTAATTTACTATTCCAACTCCAATCTACATTTAATTAGGGTAGGTGCTGGACACTGAACCTATTTAATTAACTATTACAAATCCTATCTACATTTAATTAGAGTAGGTGCTGGACACTGAACCTATTTAAATTACTATTCCAACTCCAATCTACATTTAATTATGGTAGGTGCTGGACACTGAACCTATTTAATTAAATATTCCAACTCCAATCTACATTTAATTAGAGTAGGTGCTGGACACTGAACCTATTTAATTTACTATTCCAACTCAAAACTACATTTAATTAGGGTAGGTGCTGGACACTGAACCTATTTAATTTACTATTCCAACTCCAATCTACATTTAGAGTAGGTGCTGGACACTGAACCTATGTAATTTACTATTCCAACTCCAATCTACATTTAATTAGGGCAGGTGCTGGACACTGAACCTATTTAATTTACTATTCTAACTCCATTCTACATTTAATTAGGGCAGTTGCTGGACACTGAACCTATTTAATTTACTATTCCAACTCCAAGCTACATTTAATTAGGGTAGTTGCTGGACACTGAACCTATTTAATTAACTATTCCAACTCCAATCTACATTTAATTAAGGGAGATGCTGGACACAGTACCTACTTAATTTACAATTCCAACTCCAATCTACATTTAATTAGAGTAGGTGCTGGACACTGAACCTATTTAATTTAGTATTTCAACTCCAATCTACATTTAATTATGGTAGGTGCTGGACACTGACCTATTTAATTAACTATTCCAACTCCAATCTACATTTAATTAGAGCAGGTTCTGGACACAGAACCTATTTAATTTACTATTCCAACTCCAATCTACATTTATTAGGGCAGGTGCTGGACACTGAACCTATTTAATTTACTATTCTAACTCCAATCTACATTTAATTAGAGTAGGTGCTGGACACTGAACCTATTTAATTTACTATTCCAACTCCAATCTACATTTAATTAGGGCAGGTGCTGGACACAGAACCTATTTAATTTACTATTCCAACTCCAATCTACATTTATTAGGGAAGGTGCTGGACACTGAACCTATTTAATTTACTATTCCAACTCCAATCTACATTTAATTAGGGTAGGTTCTGGACACTGAACCTATTTAATTAACTATTACAAATCCTTTCTACATTTAATTAGAGTAGGTGCTGGACACTGAACCTATTTAAATTACTATTCCAACTCCAATCTACATTTGATTAGGGTAGGTGCTGGACACTGAACCTATTTAATTTACTATTCCAACTCCAATCTACATTTAATTAGAGTAGGTGCTGGACACTGAACCTATTTAATTAACTATTCCAACTCCAATCTACATTTAATTATGGTAGGTGCTGGACACTGAACCTATTTCTTTAATTATTCCAACTCTAATCTACATTTAATTAGTGTAGGTGCTGGACACTGAACATATTTAATTAACTATTCCAAATTCAATCTACATTTAATTAGAGTAGGTGCTGGACACTGAACCTATTTAAATTACTATTCCAACTCCAATCTACATTTAATTAGAGTAGGTGCTGGACACTGAACCTATTTAATTAAATATTCCAACTCCAATCTACATTTAATTAGAGTAGGTGCTGGACACTGAACCTATTTAATTTACTATTCCAACTCCAATCTACATTTAATTATGGTAGGTGCTGGACACTGACCTATTTAATTAACTATTCCAACTCCAATCTACATTAAATTAGGGTAGGTGCTGGACACTGAACCTATTTAATTTACTATTCCAACTCCAATCTACATTTAATTGGAGTAGGTGCTGGACACTGAACCTATTTAATTAACTATTCCAACTCAAATCTACATTTAATTAGTGTAGGTGCTGGACACTGAAACTATTTAATTAACTATTCCAAATCAAATCTACATTTAATTAGAGTAGGTGCTGGACACTGAACCTATTTAAATTACTATTCCAACTCCAATCTACATTTAATTAGGGTAGATGCTGGACACTGAACCTATTTAACTTACTTTTCCAACTCCAATCTACATTTAATTAGGGTAGTTGCTGGACACTGAACCTATTTATTTACTATTCCAACTCCAAGCTACATTTAATTAGGGTAGTTGCTGGACACTGAACCTATTATTCCAACTCCAATCTACATTTGATTAAGGGAGATGCTGGACACAGAACCTACTTAATTTACTATTCCAACTCCAATCTACATTTAATTAGAGTAGGTGCTGGACACTGAACCTATTTAATTTACTATTCCAACTCCAATCTACATTTAATTAGGGTAGGTTCTGGACACTGAACCTATTTAATTAACTATTACAAATCCTTTCTACATTTAATTAGAGTAGGTGCTGGACACTGAACCTATTTAAATTACTATTCCAACTCCAATCTACATTTGATTAGGGTAGGTGCTGGACACTGAACCTATTTAATTTACTATTCCAACTCCAATCTACATTTAATTAGAGTAGGTGCTGGACACTGAACCTATTTAATTAACTATTCCAACTCCAATCTACATTTAATTATGGTAGGTGCTGGACACTGAACCTATTTCTTTAATTATTCCAACTCTAATCTACATTTAATTAGTGTAGGTGCTGGACACTGAACATATTTAATTAACTATTCCAAATTCAATCTACATTTAATTAGAGTAGGTGCTGGACACTGAACCTATTTAAATTACTATTCCAACTCCAATCTACATTTAATTAGAGTAGGTGCTGGACACTGAACCTATTTAATTAAATATTCCAACTCCAATCTACATTTAATTAGAGTAGGTGCTGGACACTGAACCTATTTAATTTACTATTCCAACTCCAATCTACATTTAATTATGGTAGGTGCTGGACACTGACCTATTTAATTAACTATTCCAACTCCAATCTACATTAAATTAGGGTAGGTGCTGGACACTGAACCTATTTAATTTACTATTCCAACTCCAATCTACATTTAATTGGAGTAGGTGCTGGACACTGAACCTATTTAATTAACTATTCCAACTCAAATCTACATTTAATTAGTGTAGGTGCTGGACACTGAAACTATTTAATTAACTATTCCAAATCAAATCTACATTTAATTAGAGTAGGTGCTGGACACTGAACCTATTTAAATTACTATTCCAACTCCAATCTACATTTAATTAGGGTAGATGCTGGACACTGAACCTATTTAACTTACTTTTCCAACTCCAATCTACATTTAATTAGGGTAGTTGCTGGACACTGAACCTATTTATTTACTATTCCAACTCCAAGCTACATTTAATTAGGGTAGTTGCTGGACACTGAACCTATTATTCCAACTCCAATCTACATTTGATTAAGGGAGATGCTGGACACAGAACCTACTTAATTTACTATTCCAACTCCAATCTACATTTAATTAGAGTAGGTGCTGGACACTGAACCTATTTAATTTAGTATTTCAACTCCAATCTACATTTAATTATGGTAGGTGCTGGACACTGACCTATTTAATTAACTATTCCAACTCCAATCTACATTTAATTAGGGTAGGTGCTGGACACTGAACATATTTAATTTACTATCCCAACTCCAATCAACATTTAATTAGAGTAGGTGCTGGACACTGAACCTATTTAATTAACTATTCCAACTCCAATCTACATTTAATTAGGGTAGGTGCTGGACACTGAACATATTTAATTTACTATCCCAACTCCAATCAACATTTAATTAGAGTAGGTGCTGGACACTGAACCTATTTCTTTAATTATTCCAACTCTAATCTACATTTAATTAGTGTAGGTGCTGGACACTGAAACTATTTAATTAACTATTCCAAATCAAATCTACATTTAATTAGAGTACGTGCTGGACACTGAACCTATTTAAATTACTATTCCAACTCCAATCTACATTTAATTAGGGTAGATGCTGGACACTGAACCTATTTAATTTACTATTCCAACTCCAATCTACATTTAATTAGAGTAGCTGCTGGACACTGAACCTATTTAATTTACTATTCCAGCTCCAATCTACATTTAATTAGGGCAGGTGCTGGACACTGAACCTATTTAATGTACTATTCCAACTCCAATCTACATTTAATTAGAGTAGGTGCTGGACACTGAACCTATTTAATTTACTATTTCAACTCCAATCTACATTTAATTAGAGTAGGTGCTGGACACTGAACCTATTTAATTTACTATTCCAACTCCAATCTACATTTAATTAGGGCAGCTGTTGGACACTGAACCTATTTAATTTACTATTCCAACTCCAATCTACATTTAATTAGGGTAGTTGGTGGACACTGAACCTATTTAATTTACTATTCCAACTCCAATCTACATTTATTTAGGGCAGGTGCTGGACACTGAACCTATTTAATTTACTATTCCAACTCCAATCTACATGTAATTAGAGTAGGTGCTGGACACTGAACCTATTTAATTTACTATTCCAACTCCAATCTACATTTAATTAGAGCAGGTGCTGGACACAGAACCTATTTAATTTACTATTCCAACTCCAATCTACATTTATTAGGGCAGGTGCTGGACACTGAACCTATTTAATTTACTATTCCAACTCCAATCTACATTTAATTAGAGTAGGTGCTGGACACTGAACCTATTTAATTTACTATTCCAACTCCAATCTACATTTAATTAGGGTAGGTGCTGGACACAGAACCTATTTAATTTACTATTCCAACTCCAATCTACATTTATTAGGGAAGGTGCTGGACACTGAACCTATTTAATTTACTATTCCAACTCCAATCTACATTTAATTAGGGTAGGTTCTGGACACTGAACCTATTTAATCAACTATTACAAATCCTATCTACATTTAATTAGAGTAGGTGCTGGACACAGAACCTATTTAATTTACTATTCCTACTCCAATCTACATTTATTTAGGGTAGGTGCTGGACACTGAACCTATTTAATTAAATATTCCAACTCCAATCTACATTTAATTAGAGTAGGTGCTGGACACAGAACCTATTTAATTTACTATTCCTACTCCATTCTACATTTAATTAGGGTAGGTGCTGGACACTGAACCTATTTAATTTACTATTCCAACTCCAAGCTACATTTAATTAGGGTAGTTGCTGGACACTGAACCTATTTAATTTACTATTCCTACTCCAATCTACATTTAATTAGGGTAGGTGCTGGACACTGAACCTATTTAATTTACTATTCCAACTCCAAGCTACATTTAATTAGGGTAGTTGCTGGACACTGAACCTATTTAATTAACTATTCCAACTCCAATCTACATTTAATTAAGGGAGATGCTGGACACAGAACCTACTTAATTTACTATTCCAACTCCAATCTACATTTAATTAGAGTAGATGCTGGACACTGAACCTATTTAATTTACTATTTCAACTCCAATCTACATTTAATTAGGGTAGGTGCTGGACACTGAACCTATTTAATTTAATATTTCAACTCCAATCTACATTTAATTAGGGCAGGTGCTGGACACTGAACCTATTTAATTTACTATTCAAACTCCAATCTACATTTAATTAGGGTAGGTGCTGGACACTGAACCTATTTAATTTACTATTCCAACTCCAATCTACATTTAATTAGGGCAGGTGCTGGACACTGAAACTATTTAATTTACTATCCAACTCCAATATACATTTAATTAGGGAAGGTGCTACACACTGAACCTATTTAATTTACTATTCCAACTCCAATCTACATTTAATTAGAGTAGGTGCTGGACACTGAACCTATTTAATGTACTATTCCAACTCCAATCTACATTTAATTAGAGCAGGTGCTGGACACTGAACCTATATAATTTACTATTCCAACTCCAATCTACATTTAATTAGGGTAGGTGCTGGACACTGAACCTAATTATTTACTATTCCAACTCCAATCTACATTTAATTAGGGCAGGTGCTGGACACAGTACCTATTTAATTTACTATTCCAACTCCAATGTACATTTAATTAGGGCAGGTGCTGGACACAGAACCTATTTAATTTACTATTCCAACTCCAATCTACATTTATTAGGGAAGGTGCTGGACACTGAACCTATTTAATTAACTATTCCAACTCCAATCTACATTTAATTATGGTAGGTGCTGGACACTGAACCTATTTCTTTAATTATTCCAACTCTAATCTACATTTAATTAGTGTAGGTGCTGGACACTGAACATATTTAATTAACTATTCCAAATCCAATCTACATTTAATTAGAGTAGGTGCTGGACACTGAACATATTTAAATTAATATTCCAACTCCAATCTACATTTAATTAGGGTAGGTGCTGGACACTGAACCTATTTAATTAAATATTCCAACTCCAATCTACATTTAATTAGAGTAGGTGCTGGACACTGAACCTATTTAATTTACTATTCCAACTCCAATCTACATTTAATTAGAGTAGGTGCTGGACACTAAACCTATGTAATTTACTATTCCAACTCCAATCTACATTTAATTAGGGCAGGTGCTGGACACAGAACCTATTTAATTTACTATTCCTACTCCAATCTACATTTAATTAGGATAGGTGCTGGACACTGAACCTATTTAATTTACTATTCCAACTCCAATCTACATTTAATTAGGACAGGTGCTGGACACTGAACCTATTTAATTTACTATTCTAACTCCAATCTACATTTAATTAGGGTAGTTGCTGGACATTGAACCTATTTAATTTACTATTCCAACTCCAAGCTACATTTAATTAGGGTAGTTGCTGGACACTGAACCTATTTAATTAACTATTCCAATTCCAATCAACATTTAATTAGAGTAGGTGCTGGACACTGAACCTATTTAATTAACTATTCCAACTCCAATCTATATTTAATTAGGGTAGGTGCTGGACACTGAACCTATTTAATTTACTATTCCAACTCCAATCTACATTTAATTAGAGTAGGTGCTGGACACTGAACCTATTTAAATTACTATTCCAACTCCAATCTACATTTAATTAGAGTAGGTGCTGGACACTGAACCTATTTAATTAAATATTCCAACTCCAATCTACATTTAATTAGAGTAGGTGCTGGACACTGAACCTATTTAATTTACTATTCCAACTCCAATCTACATTTAATTATGGTAGGTGCTGGACACTGACCTATTTAATTAACTATTCCAACTCCAATGTACATTAAATTAGGGTAGGTGCTGGACACTGAACCTATTTAATTTACTATTCCAACTCCAATCTACATTTAATTGGAGTAGGTGCTGGACACTGAACCTATTTAATTAACTATTCCAACTCAAATCTACATTTAATTAGGGTAGGTGCTGGACACTGAACCTATTTCTTTAATTATTCCAACTCTAATCTACATTTAATTAGTGTAGGTGCTGGACACTGAAACTATTTAATTAACTATTCCAAATCAAATCTACATTTAATTAGAGTAGGTGCTGGACACTGAACCTATTTAATTTACTATTCCAACTCCAATCTACATTTAATTAGAGTAGCTGCTGGACACTGAACCTATTTAATTTACTATTCCAGCTCCAATCTACATTTAATTAGGGCAGGTGCTGGACACTGAACCTATTTAATGTACTATTCCAACTCCAATCTACATTTAATTAGAGTAGGTGCTGGACACTGAACCTATTTAATTTACTATTTCAACTCCAATCTACATTTAATTAGAGTAGGTGCTGGACACTGAACCTATTTAATTTACTATTCCAACTCCAATCTACATTTAATTAGGGCAGCTGTTGGACACTGAACCTATTTAATTTACTATTCCAACTCCAATCTACATTTAATTAGGGTAGTTGGTGGACACTGAACCTATTTAATTTACTATTCCAACTCCAATCTACATTTATTTAGGGCAGGTGCTGGACACTGAACCTATTTAATTTACTATTCCAACTCCAATCTACATGTAATTAGAGTAAGTGCTGGACACTGAACCTATTTAATTTACTATTCCAACTCCAATCTACATTTAATTAGAGCAGGTGCTGGACACAGAACCTATTTAATTTACTATTCCAACTCCAATCTACATTTATTAGGGCAGGTGCTGGACACTGAACCTATTTAATTTACTATTCCAACTCCAATCTACATTTAATTAGAGTAGGTGCTGGACACTGAACCTATTTAATTTACTATTCCAACTCCAATCTAGATTTAATTAGGGTAGGTGCTGGACACAGAACCTATTTAATTTACTATTCCAACTCCAATCTACATTTATTAGGGAAGGTGCTGGACACTGAACCTATTTAATTTACTATTCCAACTCCAATCTACATTTAATTAGGGTAGGTTCTGGACACTGAACCTATTTAATCAACTATTACAAATCCTATCTACATTTAATTAGAGTAGGTGCTGGACACAGAACCTATTTAATTTACTATTCCTACTCCAATCTACATTTAATTAGGGTAGGTGCTGGACACTGAACCTATTTAATTAAATATTCCAACTCCAATCTACATTTAATTAGAGTAGGTGCTGGACACAGAACCTATTTAATTTACTATTCCTACTCCATTCTACATTTAATTAGGGTAGGTGCTGGACACTGAACCTATTTAATTTACTATTCCAACTCCAAGCTACATTTAATTAGGGTAGTTGCTGGACACTGAACCTATTTAATTTACTATTCCTACTCCAATCTACATTTAATTAGGGTAGGTGCTGGACACTGAACCTATTTAATTTACTATTCCAACTCCAAGCTACATTTAATTAGGGTAGTTGCTGGACACTGAACCTATTTAATTAACTATTCCAACTCCAATCTACATTTAATTAAGGGAGATGCTGGACACAGAACCTACTTAATTTACTATTCCAACTCCAATCTACATTTAATTAGAGTAGATGCTGGACACTGAACCTATTTAATTTACTATTTCAACTCCAATCTACATTTAATTAGGGTAGGTGCTGGACACTGAACCTATTTAATTTAATATTTCAACTCCAATCTACATTTAATTAGGGCAGGTGCTGGACACTGAACCTATTTAATTTACTATTCCAACTCCAATCTACATTTAATTAGGGTAGGTGCTGGACACTGAACCTATTTAATTTACTATTCCAACTCCAATCTACATTTAATTAGGGCAGGTGCTGGACACTGAAACTATTTAATTTACTATCCAACTCCAATATACATTTAATTAGGGTAGGTGCTACACACTGAACCTATTTAATTTACTATTCCAACTCCAATCTACATTTAATTAGAGTAGGTGCTGGACACTGAACCTATTTAATGTACTATTCCAACTCCAATCTACATTTAATTAGAGCAGGTGCTGGACACTGAACCTATATAATTTACTATTCCAACTCCAATCTACATTTAATTAGGGTAGGTGCTGGACACTGAACCTATTTATTTACTATTCCAACTCCAATCTACATTTAATTAGGGCAGGTGCTGGACACAGTACCTATTTAATTTACTATTCCAACTCCAATGTACATTTAATTAGGGCAGGTGCTGGACACAGAACCTATTTAATTTACTATTCCAACTCCAATCTACATTTATTAGGGAAGGTGCTGGACACTGAACCTATTTAATTAACTATTCCAACTCCAATCTACATTTAATTATGGTAGGTGCTGGACACTGAACCTATTTCTTTAATTATTCCAACTCTAATCTACATTTAATTAGTGTAGGTGCTGGACACTGAACATATTTAATTAACTATTCCAAATCCAATCTACATTTAATTAGAGTAGGTGCTGGACACTGAACATATTTAAATTAATATTCCAACTCCAATCTACATTTAATTAGGGTAGGTGCTGGACACTGAACCTATTTAATTAAATATTCCAACTCCAATCTACATTTAATTAGAGTAGGTGCTGGACACTGAACCTATTTAATTTACTATTCCAACTCCAATCTACATTTAATTAGAGTAGGTGCTGGACACTAAACCTATGTAATTTACTATTCCAACTCCAATCTACATTTAATTAGGGCAGGTGCTGGACACAGAACCTATTTAATTTACTATTCCTACTCCAATCTACATTTAATTAGGATAGGTGCTGGACACTGAACCTATTTAATTTACTATTCCAACTCCAATCTACATTTAATTAGGACAGGTGCTGGACACTGAACCTATTTAATTTACTATTCTAACTCCAATCTACATTTAATTAGGGTAGTTGCTGGACATTGAACCTATTTAATTTACTATTCCAACTCCAAGCTACATTTAATTAGGGTAGTTGCTGGACACTGAACCTATTTAATTAACTATTCCAATTCCAATCAACATTTAATTAGAGTAGGTGCTGGACACTGAACCTATTTAATTAACTATTCCAACTCCAATCTATATTTAATTAGGGTAGGTGCTGGACACTGAACCTATTTAATTTACTATTCCAACTCCAATCTACATTTAATTAGAGTAGGTGCTGGACACTGAACCTATTTAAATTACTATTCCAACTCCAATCTACATTTAATTAGAGTAGGTGCTGGACACTGAACCTATTTAATTAAATATTCCAACTCCAATCTACATTTAATTAGAGTAGGTGCTGGACACTGAACCTATTTAATTTACTATTCCAACTCCAATCTACATTTAATTATGGTAGGTGCTGGACACTGACCTATTTAATTACCTATTCCAACTCCAATGTACATTAAATTAGGGTAGGTGCTGGACACTGAACCTATTTAATTTACTATTCCAACTCCAATCTACATTTAATTGGAGTAGGTGCTGGACACTGAACCTATTTAATTAACTATTCCAACTCAAATCTACATTTAATTAGGGTAGGTGCTGGACACTGAACCTATTTCTTTAATTATTCCAACTCTAATCTACATTTAATTAGTGTAGGTGCTGGACACTGAAACTATTTAATTAACTATTCCAAATCAAATCTACATTTAATTAGAGTAGGTGCTGGACACTGAACCTATTTAAATTACTATTCCAACTCCAATCTACATTTAATTAGGGTAGATGCTGGACACCGAACCTATTTAATTTACTATTCCAACTCCAATCTACATTTAATTAGAGTAGCTGCTGGACACGGAACCTATTTAATTTACTATTCCAGCTCCAATCTATATTTAATTAGGGCAGGTGGTGGACACTGAACCTATTTAATGTACTATTCCAACTCCAATCTACATTTAATTAGAGTAGGTGCTGGACACTGAACCTATTTATTTTACTATTTCAACTCCAATCTACATTTAATTAGAGTAGGTGCTGGACACTGAACCTATTTAATTTACTATTCCAACTCCAATCTACATTTCATTAGGGCAGCTGTTGGACACTGAACCTATTTAATTTACTATTCCAACTCCAATCTACATGTAATTAGAGTAAGTGCTGGACACGGAACCTATTTAATTTACTATTCCAGCTCCAATCTATATTTAATTTGGGCAGGTGCTGGACACTGAACCTATTTAATTTACTATTCCAACTCCAATCTACATTTATTAGGGCAGGTGCTGGACACTGAACCTATTTAATTTACTATTCCAACTCCAATCTACATTTAATTAGAGTAGGTGCTGGACACTGAACCTATTTAATTTACTATTCCAACTCCAATCTACATTTAATTAGGGCAGGTGCTGGACACAGAACCTATTTAATTTACTATTCCAACTCCAATCTACATTTATTAGGGAAGGTGCTGGACACTGAACCTATTTAATTTACTATTCCAACTCAAATCTACATTTAATTAGGGTAGGTGCTGGACACTGAACCTATTTAATTAACTATTACAAATCCTATCTACATTTAATTAGAGTAGGTGCTGGACACTGAACCTATTTAAATTACTATTCCAACTCCAATCTACATTTAATTAGGGTAGGTGCTGGACACTGAACCTATTTAATTAAATATTCCAACTCCAATCTACATTTAATTAGAGTAGGTGCTGGACACTGAACCTATTTAATTTACTATTCCAACTCAAAACTACATTTAATTAGGGTAGGTGCTGGACACTGAACCTATTTAATTTACTATTCCAACTCCAATCTACATTTAATTAGAGTAGGTGCTGGACACTGAACCTATGTAATTTACTATTCCAACTCCAATCTACATTTAATTAGGGCAGGTGCTGGACACTGAACCTATTTAATTTACTATTCTAACTCCATTCTACATTTAATTAGGGTAGTTGCTGGACACTGAACCTATTTAATTTACTATTCCAACTCCAAGCTACATTTAATTAGGGTAGTTGCTGGACACTGAACCTATTTAATTAACTATTCCAACTCCAATCTACATTTAATTAAGGGAGATGCTGGACACAGTACCTACTTAATTTACTATTCCAACTCCAATCTACATTTAATTAGAGTAGGTGCTGGACACTGAACCTATTTAATTTAGTATTTCAACTCCAATCTACATTTAATTATGGTAGGTGCTGGACACTGACCTATTTAATTAACTATTCCAACTCCAATCTACATTTAATTAGGGTAGGTGCTGGACACTGAACATATTTAATTTACTATTCCAACTCCAATCAACATTTAATTAGAGTAGGTGCTGGACACTGAACCTATTTAATTAACTATTCCAACTCCAATCTACATTTAATTAGGATAGGTGCTGGACACTGAACCTATTTCTTTAATTATTCCAACTCTAATCTACATTTAATTAGTGTAGGTGCTGGACACTGAAACTATTTAATTAACTATTCCAAATCAAATCTACATTTAATTAGAGTACGTGCTGGACACTGAACCTATTTAATTAACTATTCCAACTCCAATCTACATTTAATTATGGTAGGTGCTGGACACTGACCTATTTAATTAACTATTACAAATCCTATCTACATTTAATTAGAGTAGGTGCTGGACACAGAACCTATTTAATTTACTATTCCTACTCCAATCTACATTTAATTAGGGTAGGTGCTGGACACTGAAACTATTTAATTAAATATTCCAACTCCAATCTACATTTAATTAGAGTAGGTGCTGGACACAGAACCTATTTAATTTACTATTCCTACTCCAATCTACATTTAATTAGGGTAGGTGCTGGACACTGAACCTATTTAATTTACTATTCCAACTCCAAGCTACATTTAATTAGGGTAGGTGCTGGACACTGAACCTATTTAATTTACTATTCCAACTCCAATCTACATTTAATTAGGGCAGGTGCTGGACACTGAAACTATTTAATTTACTATTCCAACTCCAATATACATTTAATTAGGGTAGGTGCTACACACTGAACCTATTTAATTTACTATTCCAACTCCAATCTACATTTAATTAGAGTAGGTGCTGGACATTGAACCTATTTAATTTACTATTCCAACTCCAATCTACATTTAATTAGAGCAGGTGCTGGACACTGAACCTATATAATTTACTATTCCAACTCCAATCTACATTTAATTAGGGTAGGTGCTGGACACTGAACCTATTTATTTACTATTCCAACTCCAATCTACATTTAATTAGGGCAGGTGCTGGACACAGTACCTATTTAATTTACTATTCCAACTCCAATGTACATTTAATTAGGGCAGGTGCTGGACACAGAACCTATTTAATTTACTATTCCAACTCCAATCTACATTTATTAGTGAAGGTGCTGGACACTGAACCTATTTAATTAACTATTCCAACTCCAATCTACATTTAATTATGGTAGGTGCTGGACACTGAACCTATTTCTTTAATTATTCCAACTCTAATCTACATTTAATTAGTGTAGGTGCTGGACACTGAACATATTTAATTAACTATTCCAAATCCAATCTACATTTAATTAGAGTAGGTGCTGGACATTGAACATATTTAAATTACTATTCCAACTCCAATCTACATTTAATTAGGGTAGGTGCTGGACACTGAACCTATTTAATTAAATATTCCAACTCCAATCTACATTTAATTAGAGTAGGTGCTGGACAGTGAACCTATTTAATTTACTATTCCAACTCCAATCTACATTTAATTAGAGTAGGTGCTGGACACTAAACCTATGTAATTTACTATTCCAACTCCAATCTACATTTAATTAGGGCAGGTGCTGGACACAGAACCTATTTAATTTACTATTCCTACTCCAATCTACATTTAATTAGGATAGGTGCTGGACACTGAACCTATTTAATTTACTATTCCAACTCCAATCTACATTTAATTAGGACAGGTGCTGGACACTGAACCTATTTAATTTACTATTCTAACTCCAATCTACATTTAATTAGGGTAGTTGCTGGACACTGAACCTATTTAATTTACTATTCCAACTCCAAGCTACATTTAATTAGGGTAGTTGCTGGACACTGAACCTATTTAATTAACGATTCCAACTCCAATCAACATTTAATTAGAGTAGGTGCTGGACACTGAACCTATTTAATTAACTATTCCAACTCCAATCTACATTTAATTAGGGTAGGTGCTGGACACTGAACCTATTTAATTTACTATTCCAACTCCAATCTACATTTAATTAGAGTAGGTGCTGGACACTGAACCTATTTAAATTACTATTCCAACTCCAATCTACATTTAATTAGAGTAGGTGCTGGACACTGAACCTATTTAATTAAATATTCCAACTCCAATCTACATTTAATTAGAGTAGGTGCTGGACACTGAACCTATTTAATTTACTATTCCAACTCCAATCTACATTTAATTATGGTAGGTGCTGGACACTGACCTATTTAATTAACTATTCCAACTCCAATGTACATTAAATTAGGGTAGGTGCTGGACACTGAACCTATTTAATTTACTATTCCAACTCCAATCTACATTTAATTGGAGTAGGTGCTGGACACTGAACCTATTTAATTAACTATTCCAACTCAAATCTACATTTAATTAGGGTAGGTGCTGGACACTGAACCTATTTCTTTAATTATTCGAACTCTAATCTACATTTAATTAGTGTAGGTGCTGGACACTGAAACTATTTAATTAACTATTCCAAATCAAATCTACATTTAATTAGAGTAGGTGCTGGATACTGAACCTATTTAAATTACTATTCCAACTCCAATCTACATTTAATTAGTGTAGATGCTGGACACTGAACCTATTTAATTTACTATTCCAACTCCAATCTACATTTAATTAGAGTAGCTGCTGGACACGGAACCTATTTAATTTACTATTCCAGCTCCAATCTATATTTAATTAGGGCAGGTGCTGGACACTGAACCTATTTAATGTACTATTCCAACTCCAATCTACATTTAATTAGAGTAGGTGCTGGACACTGAACCTATTTATTTTACTATTTCAACTCCAATCTACATTTAATTAGAGTAGGTGCTGGACACTGAACCTATTTAATTTACTATTCCAACTCCAATCTACATTTCATTAGGGCAGCTGTTGGACACTGAACCTATTTAATTTACTATTCCAACTCCAATCTACATGTAATTAGAGTAAGTGCTGGACACGGAACCTATTTAATTTACTATTCCAGCTCCAATCTATATTTAATTAGGGCAGGTGCTGGACACTGAACCTATTTAATTTACTATTCCAACTCCAATCTACATTTATTAGGGCAGGTGCTGGACACTGAACCTATTTAATTTACTATTCCAACTCCAATCTACATTTAATTAGAGTAGGTGCTGGACACTGAACCTATTTAATTTACTATTCCAACTCCAATCTACATTTAATTAGGGCAGGTGCTGGACACAGAACCTATTTAATTTACTATTCCAACTCCAATCTACATTTATTAGGGAAGGTGCTGGACACTGAACCTATTTAATTTACTATTCCAACTCCAATCTACATTTAATTAGGGTAGGTGCTGGACACTGAACCTATTTAATTAACTATTACAAATCCTATCTACATTTAATTAGAGTAGGTGCTGGACACTGAACCTATTTAAATTACTATTCCAACTCCAATCTACATTTAATTAGGGTAGGTGCTGGACACTGAACCTATTTAATTAAATATTCCAACTCCAATCTACATTTAATTAGAGTAGGTGCTGGACACTGAACCTATTTAATTTACTATTCCAACTCAAAACTACATTTAATTAGGGTAGGTGCTGGACACTGAACCTATTTAATTTACTATTCCAACTCCAATCTACATTTAATTAGAGTAGGTGCTGGACACTGAACCTATGTAATTTACTATTCCAACTCCAATCTACATTTAATTAGGGCAGGTGCTGGACACTGAACCTATTTAATTTACTATTCTAACTCCATTCTACATTTAATTAGGGTAGTTGCTGGACACTGAACCTATTTAATTTACTATTCCAACTCCAAGCTACATTTAATTAGGGTAGTTGCTGGACACTGAACCTATTTAATTAACTATTCCAACTCCAATCTACATTTAATTAAGGGAGATGCTGGACACAGTACCTACTTAATTTACTATTTCAACTCCAATCTATATTTAATTAGAGTAGGTGCTGGACACTGAACCTATTTAATTTAGTATTTCAACTCCAATCTACATTTAATTATGGTAGGTGCTGGACACTGACCTATTTAATTAACTATTCCAACTCCAATCTACATTTAATTAGGGTAGGTGCTGGACACTGAACATATTTAATTTACTATTCCAACTCCAATCAACATTTAATTAGAGTAGGTGCTGGACACTGAACCTATTTAATTAACTATTCCAACTCCAATCTACATTTAATTAGGATAGGTGCTGGACACTGAACCTATTTCTTTAATTATTCCAACTCTAATCTACATTTAATTAGTGTAGGTGCTGGACACTGAAACTATTTAATTAACTATTCCAAATCAAATCTACATTTAATTAGAGTACGTGCTGGACACTGAACCTATTTAAATTACTATTCCAACTCCAATCTACATTTAATTATGGTAGGTGCTGGACACTGACCTATTTAATTAACTATTCCAACTCCAATCTACATTTAATTAGGGTAGGTGCTGGACACTGAACCTATTTAATTTACTATTCCAACTCCAATCAACATTTAATTAGAGTAGGTGCTGGACACTGAACCTATTTAATTAACTATTCCAACTCCAATCTACATTTAATTAGGATAGGTGCTGGACACTGAACCTATTTCTTTAATTATTCCAACTCTAATCTACATTTAATTAGTGTAGGTGCTGGACACTGAAACTATTTAATTAACTATTCCAAATCAAATCTACATTTAATTAGAGTAGGTGCTGGACACTGAACCTATTTAATGTACTATTTCAACTCCAATCTACATTTAATTAGAGTAGATGCTGGACACTGAACCTATTTAATTTACTATTCCAACTCCAATCTACATTTAATTAGGGCAGCTGTTGGACACTGAACCTATTTAATTTACTATTCCAACTCCAATCTACATTTAATTAGGGTAGTTGCTGGACACTGAACCTATTTAATTTACTATTCCAACTCCAATCTACATTTATTTAGGGCAGGTGCTGGACACTGAACCTATTTAATTTACTATTCCAACTCCAATCTACATGTAATTAGAGTAAGTGCTGGACACTGAACCTATTTAATTTACTATTCCAACTCCAATCTACATTTAATTAGAGCAGGTTCTGGACACTGAACCTATTTAATTTACTATTCCAACTCCAATCTACATTTAATTAGGGTAGGTTCTGGACACTGAACCTATTTAATTAACTATTACAAATCCTATCTACATTTAATTAGAGTAGGTGCTGGACACTGAACCTATTTAAATTACTATTCCAACTCCAATCTACATTTGATTAGAGTAGGTGCTGGACACTGAACCTATTTAATTTACTATTCCAACTCCAATCTACATTTAATTAGAGTAGGTGCTGGACACTGAACCTATTTAATTAACTATTCCAACTCCAATCTACATTTATTTATGGTAGGTGCTGGACACTGAACCTATTTCTTTAATTATTCCAACTCTAATCTACATTTAATTAGTGTAGGTGCTGGACACTGAACATATTTAATTAACTATTCCAAATTCAATCTACATTTAATTAGAGTAGGTGCTGGACACTGAACCTATTTAAATTACTATTCCAACTCCAATCTACATTTGATTAGAGTAGGTGCTGGACACTGAACCTATTTAATTTACTATTCCAACTCCAATCTACATTTAATTAGAGTAGGTGCTGGACACTGAACCTATTTAATTAACTATTCCAACTCCAATCTACATTTAATTATGGTAGGTGCTGGACACTGAACCTATTTCTTTAATTATTCCAACTCTAATCTACATTTAATTAGTGTAGGTGCTGGACACTGAACATATTTAATTAACTATTCCAAATTCAATCTACATTTAATTAGGGTAGGTGCTGGACACTGAACCTATTTAATTAACTATTACAAATCCTATCTACATTTAATTAGAGTAGGTGCTGGACACTGAACCTATTTAAATTACTATTCCAACTCCAATCTACATTTAATTAGGGTAGGTGCTGGACACTGAACCTATTTAATTAAATATTCCAACTCCAATCTACATTTAATTAGAGTAGGTGCTGGACACTGAACCTATTTAATTTACTATTCCAACTCAAAACTACATTTAATTAGGGTAGGTGCTGGACACTGAACCTATTTAATTTACTATTCCAACTCCAATCTACATTTAATTAGAGTAGGTGCTGGACACTGAACCTATGTAATTTACTATTCCAACTCCAATCTACATTTAATTAGGGCAGGTGCTGGACACTGAACCTATTTAATTTACTATTCTAACTCCATTCTACATTTAATTAGGGTAGTTGCTGGACACTGAACCTATTTAATTTACTATTCCAACTCCAAGCTACATTTAATTAGGGTAGTTGCTGGACACTGAACCTATTTAATTAACTATTCCAACTCCAATCTACATTTAATTAAGGGAGATGCTGGACACAGTACCTACTTAATTTACTATTCCAACTCCAATCTACATTTAATTAGAGTAGGTGCTGGACACTGAACCTATTTAATTTAGTATTTCAACTCCAATCTACATTTAATTATGGTAGGTGCTGGACACTGACCTATTTAATTAACTATTCCAACTCCAATCTACATTTAATTAGGGTAGGTGCTGGACACTGAACATATTTAATTTACTATTCCAACTCCAATCAACATTTAATTAGAGTAGGTGCTGGACACTGAACCTATTTAATTAACTATTCCAACTCCAATCTACATTTAATTAGGATAGGTGCTGGACACTGAACCTATTTCTTTAATTATTCCAACTCTAATCTACATTTAATTAGTGTAGGTGCTGGACACTGAAACTATTTAATTAACTATTCCAAATCAAATCTACATTTAATTAGAGTACGTGCTGGACACTGAACCTATTTAATTAACTATTCCAACTCCAATCTACATTTAATTATGGTAGGTGCTGGACACTGACCTATTTAATTAACTATTACAAATCCTATCTACATTTAATTAGAGTAGGTGCTGGACACAGAACCTATTTAATTTACTATTCCTACTCCAATCTACATTTAATTAGGGTAGGTGCTGGACACTGAAACTATTTAATTAAATATTCCAACTCCAATCTACATTTAATTAGAGTAGGTGCTGGACACAGAACCTATTTAATTTACTATTCCTACTCCAATCTACATTTAATTAGGGTAGGTGCTGGACACTGAACCTATTTAATTTACTATTCCAACTCCAAGCTACATTTAATTAGGGTAGGTGCTGGACACTGAACCTATTTAATTTACTATTCCAACTCCAATCTACATTTAATTAGGGCAGGTGCTGGACACTGAAACTATTTAATTTACTATTCCAACTCCAATATACATTTAATTAGGGTAGGTGCTACACACTGAACCTATTTAATTTACTATTCCAACTCCAATCTACATTTAATTAGAGTAGGTGCTGGACACTGAACCTATTTAATTTACTATTCCAACTCCAATCTACATTTAATTAGAGCAGGTGCTGGACACTGAACCTATATAATTTACTATTCCAACTCCAATCTACATTTAATTAGGGTAGGTGCTGGACACTGAACCTATTTATTTACTATTCCAACTCCAATCTACATTTAATTAGGGCAGGTGCTGGACACAGTACCTATTTAATTTACTATTCCAACTCCAATGTACATTTAATTAGGGCAGGTGCTGGACACAGAACCTATTTAATTTACTATTCCAACTCCAATCTACATTTATTAGTGAAGGTGCTGGACACTGAACCTATTTAATTAACTATTCCAACTCCAATCTACATTTAATTATGGTAGGTGCTGGACACTGAACCTATTTCTTTAATTATTCCAACTCTAATCTACATTTAATTAGTGTAGGTGCTGGACACTGAACATATTTAATTAACTATTCCAAATCCAATCTACATTTAATTAGAGTAGGTGCTGGACATTGAACATATTTAAATTACTATTCCAACTCCAATCTACATTTAATTAGGGTAGGTGCTGGACACTGAACCTATTTAATTAAATATTCCAACTCCAATCTACATTTAATTAGAGTAGGTGCTGGACAGTGAACCTATTTAATTTACTATTCCAACTCCAATCTACATTTAATTAGAGTAGGTGCTGGACACTAAACCTATGTAATTTACTATTCCAACTCCAATCTACATTTAATTAGGGCAGGTGCTGGACACAGAACCTATTTAATTTACTATTCCTACTCCAATCTACATTTAATTAGGATAGGTGCTGGACACTGAACCTATTTAATTTACTATTCCAACTCCAATCTACATTTAATTAGGACAGGTGCTGGACACTGAACCTATTTAATTTACTATTCTAACTCCAATCTACATTTAATTAGGGTAGTTGCTGGACACTGAACCTATTTAATTTACTATTCCAACTCCAAGCTACATTTAATTAGGGTAGTTGCTGGACACTGAACCTATTTAATTAACGATTCCAACTCCAATCAACATTTAATTAGAGTAGGTGCTGGACACTGAACCTATTTAATTAACTATTCCAACTCCAATCTACATTTAATTAGGGTAGGTGCTGGACACTGAACCTATTTAATTTACTATTCCAACTCCAATCTACATTTAATTAGAGTAGGTGCTGGACACTGAACCTATTTAAATTACTATTCCAACTCCAATCTACATTTAATTAGAGTAGGTGCTGGACACTGAACCTATTTAATTAAATATTCCAACTCCAATCTACATTTAATTAGAGTAGGTGCTGGACACTGAACCTATTTAATTTACTATTCCAACTCCAATCTACATTTAATTATGGTAGGTGCTGGACACTGACCTATTTAATTAACTATTCCAACTCCAATGTACATTAAATTAGGGTAGGTGCTGGACACTGAACCTATTTAATTTACTATTCCAACTCCAATCTACATTTAATTGGAGTAGGTGCTGGACACTGAACCTATTTAATTAACTATTCCAACTCAAATCTACATTTAATTAGGGTAGGTGCTGGACACTGAACCTATTTCTTTAATTATTCGAACTCTAATCTACATTTAATTAGTGTAGGTGCTGGACACTGAAACTATTTAATTAACTATTCCAAATCAAATCTACATTTAATTAGAGTAGGTGCTGGATACTGAACCTATTTAAATTACTATTCCAACTCCAATCTACATTTAATTAGTGTAGATGCTGGACACTGAACCTATTTAATTTACTATTCCAACTCCAATCTACATTTAATTAGAGTAGCTGCTGGACACGGAACCTATTTAATTTACTATTCCAGCTCCAATCTATATTTAATTAGGGCAGGTGCTGGACACTGAACCTATTTAATGTACTATTCCAACTCCAATCTACATTTAATTAGAGTAGGTGCTGGACACTGAACCTATTTATTTTACTATTTCAACTCCAATCTACATTTAATTAGAGTAGGTGCTGGACACTGAACCTATTTAATTTACTATTCCAACTCCAATCTACATTTCATTAGGGCAGCTGTTGGACACTGAACCTATTTAATTTACTATTCCAACTCCAATCTACATGTAATTAGAGTAAGTGCTGGACACAGAACCTATTTAATTTACTATTCCAGCTCCAATCTATATTTAATTAGGGCAGGTGCTGGACACTGAACCTATTTAATTTACTATTCCAACTCCAATCTACATTTATTAGGGCAGGTGCTGGACACTGAACCTATTTAATTTACTATTCCAACTCCAATCTACATTTAATTAGAGTAGGTGCTGGACACTGAACCTATTTAATTTACTATTCCAACTCCAATCTACATTTAATTAGGGCAGGTGCTGGACACAGAACCTATTTAATTTACTATTCCAACTCCAATCTACATTTATTAGGGAAGGTGCTGGACACTGAACCTATTTAATTTACTATTCCAACTCCAATCTACATTTAATTAGGGTAGGTGCTGGACACTGAACCTATTTAATTAACTATTACAAATCCTATCTACATTTAATTAGAGTAGGTGCTGGACACTGAACCTATTTAAATTACTATTCCAACTCCAATCTACATTTAATTAGGGTAGGTGCTGGACACTGAACCTATTTAATTAAATATTCCAACTCCAATCTACATTTAATTAGAGTAGGTGCTGGACACTGAACCTATTTAATTTACTATTCCAACTCAAAACTACATTTAATTAGGGTAGGTGCTGGACACTGAACCTATTTAATTTACTATTCCAACTCCAATCTACATTTAATTAGAGTAGGTGCTGGACACTGAACCTATGTAATTTACTATTCCAACTCCAATCTACATTTAATTAGGGCAGGTGCTGGACACTGAACCTATTTAATTTACTATTCTAACTCCATTCTACATTTAATTAGGGTAGTTGCTGGACACTGAACCTATTTAATTTACTATTCCAACTCCAAGCTACATTTAATTAGGGTAGTTGCTGGACACTGAACCTATTTAATTAACTATTCCAACTCCAATCTACATTTAATTAAGGGAGATGCTGGACACAGTACCTACTTAATTTACTATTTCAACTCCAATCTATATTTAATTAGAGTAGGTGCTGGACACTGAACCTATTTAATTTAGTATTTCAACTCCAATCTACATTTAATTATGGTAGGTGCTGGACACTGACCTATTTAATTAACTATTCCAACTCCAATCTACATTTAATTAGGGTAGGTGCTGGACACTGAACATATTTAATTTACTATTCCAACTCCAATCAACATTTAATTAGAGTAGGTGCTGGACACTGAACCTATTTAATTAACTATTCCAACTCCAATCTACATTTAATTAGGATAGGTGCTGGACACTGAACCTATTTCTTTAATTATTCCAACTCTAATCTACATTTAATTAGTGTAGGTGCTGGACACTGAAACTATTTAATTAACTATTCCAAATCAAATCTACATTTAATTAGAGTACGTGCTGGACACTGAACCTATTTAAATTACTATTCCAACTCCAATCTACATTTAATTATGGTAGGTGCTGGACACTGACCTATTTAATTAACTATTCCAACTCCAATCTACATTTAATTAGGGTAGGTGCTGGACACTGAACCTATTTAATTTACTATTCCAACTCCAATCAACATTTAATTAGAGTAGGTGCTGGACACTGAACCTATTTAATTAACTATTCCAACTCCAATCTACATTTAATTAGGATAGGTGCTGGACACTGAACCTATTTCTTTAATTATTCCAACTCTAATCTACATTTAATTAGTGTAGGTGCTGGACACTGAAACTATTTAATTAACTATTCCAAATCAAATCTACATTTAATTAGAGTAGGTGCTGGACACTGAACCTATTTAATGTACTATTTCAACTCCAATCTACATTTAATTAGAGTAGATGCTGGACACTGAACCTATTTAATTTACTATTCCAACTCCAATCTACATTTAATTAGGGCAGCTGTTGGACACTGAACCTATTTAATTTACTATTCCAACTCCAATCTACATTTAATTAGGGTAGTTGCTGGACACTGAACCTATTTAATTTACTATTCCAACTCCAATCTACATTTATTTAGGGCAGGTGCTGGACACTGAACCTATTTAATTTACTATTCCAACTCCAATCTACATGTAATTAGAGTAAGTGCTGGACACTGAACCTATTTAATTTACTATTCCAACTCCAATCTACATTTAATTAGAGCAGGTTCTGGACACTGAACCTATTTAATTTACTATTCCAACTCCAATCTACATTTAATTAGGGTAGGTTCTGGACACTGAACCTATTTAATTAACTATTACAAATCCTATCTACATTTAATTAGAGTAGGTGCTGGACACTGAACCTATTTAAATTACTATTCCAACTCCAATCTACATTTGATTAGAGTAGGTGCTGGACACTGAACCTATTTAATTTACTATTCCAACTCCAATCTACATTTAATTAGAGTAGGTGCTGGACACTGAACCTATTTAATTAACTATTCCAACTCCAATCTACATTTAATTATGGTAGGTGCTGGACACTGAACCTATTTCTTTAATTATTCCAACTCTAATCTACATTTAATTAGTGTAGGTGCTGGACACTGAACATATTTAATTAACTATTCCAAATTCAATCTACATTTAATTAGAGTAGGTGCTGGACACTGAACCTATTTAAATTACTATTCCAACTCCAATCTACATTTAATTAGAGTAGGTGCTGGACACTGAACCTATTTAATTAAATATTCCAACTCCAATCTACATTTAATTAGAGTAGGTGCTGGACACTGAACCTATTTAATTTACTATTCCAACTCCAATCTACATTTAATTATGGTAGGTGCTGGACACTGACCTATTTAATTAACTATTCCAACTCCAATATACATTAAATTAGGGTAGGTGCTGGACACTGAACCTATTTAATTTACTATTCCAACTCCAATCTACATTTAATTGGAGTAGGTGCTGGACACTGAACCTATTTAATTAACTATTCCAACTCAAATCTACATTTAATTAGGGTAGGTGCTGGACACTGAACCTATTTCTTTAATTATTCCAAATCTAATCTACATTTAATTAGTGTAGGTGCTGGACACTGAAACTATTTAATTAACTATTCCAAATCAAATCTACATTTAATTAGAGTAGGTGCTGGACACGGAACCTATTTAAATTACTATTCCAACTCCAATCTACATTTAATTAGGGTAGATGCTGGACACTGAACCTATTTAACTTACTATTCCAACTCCAATCTACATTTAATTAGAGTAGCTGCTGGACACGGAACCTATTTAATTTACTATTCCAGCTCCAATCTATATTTAATTAGGGCAGGTGCTGGACACTGAACCTATTTAATGTACTATTCCAACTCCAATCTACATTTATTTAGAGTAGGTGCTGGACACTGAACCTATTTATTTTACTATTTCAACTCCAATCTACATTTAATTATGGTAGGTGCTGGACACTGACCTATTTAACTAACTATTCCAACTCCAATCTACATTTAATTAGGGTAGGTGCTGGACACTGAACCTATTTAATTTACTATTCCAACTCCAATCAACATTTAATTAGAGTAGGTGCTGGACACTGAACCTATTTAATTAACTATTCCAACGCCAATCTACATTTAATTAGGATAGGTGCTGGACACTGAACCTATTTCTTTAATTATTCCAACTCTAATCTACATTTAATTAGTGTAGGTGCTGGACACTGAAACTATTTAATTAACTATTCCAAATCAAATCTACATTTAATTAGAGTAGGTGCTGGACACTGAACCTATTTAATGTACTATTTCAACTCCAATCTACATTTAATTAGAGTAGATGCTGGACACTGAACCTATTTAATTTACTATTCCAACTCCAATCTACATTTAATTAGGGCAGCTGTTGGACACTGAACCTATTTAATTTACTATTCCAACTCCAATCTACATTTAATTAGGGTAGTTGCTGGACACTGAACCTATTTAATTTACTATTCCAACTCCAATCTACATTTATTTAGGGCAGGTGCTGGACACTGAACCTATTTAATTTACTATTCCAACTCCAATCTACATGTAATTAGAGTAAGTGCTGGACACTGAACCTATTTAATTTACTATTCCAACTCCAATCTACATTTAATTAGAGCAGGTTCTGGACACTGAACCTATTTAATTTACTATTCCAACTCCAATCTACATTTAATTAGGGTAGGTTCTGGACACTGAACCTATTTAATTAACTATTACAAATCCTATCTACATTTAATTAGAGTAGGTGCTGGACACTGAACCTATTTAAATTACTATTCCAACTCCAATCTACATTTGATTAGGGTAGGTGCTGGACACTGAACCTATTTAATTTACTATTCCAACTCCAATCTACATTTAATTAGAGTAGGTGCTGGACACTGAACCTATTTAATTAACTATTCCAACTCCAATCTACATTTAATTATGGTAGGTGCTGGACACTGAACCTATTTCTTTAATTATTCCAACTCTAATCTACATTTAATTAGTGTAGGTGCTGGACACTGAACATATTTAATTAACTATTCCAAATTCAATCTACATTTAATTAGAGTAGGTGCTGGACACTGAACCTATTTAAATTACTATTCCAACTCCAATCTACATTTAATTAGAGTAGGTGCTGGACACTGAACCTATTTAATTAAATATTCCAACTCCAATCTACATTTAATTAGAGTAGGTGCTGGACACTGAACCTATTTAATTTACTATTCCAACTCCAATCTACATTTAATTATGGTAGGTGCTGGACACTGACCTATTTAATTAACTATTCCAACTCCAATCTACATTAAATTAGGGTAGGTGCTGGACACTGAACCTATTTAATTTACTATTCCAACTCCAATCTACATTTAATTGGAGTAGGTGCTGAACACTGAACCTATTTAATTAACTATTCCAAATCTAATCTACATTTAATTAGGGTAGGTGCTGGACACTGAACCTATTTCTTTAATTATTCCAAATCAAATCTACATTTAATTAGAGTAGGTGCTGGACACTGAACCTATTTAAATTACTATTCCAACTCCAATCTACATTTAATTAGGGTAGATGCTGGACACTGAACCTATTTAACTTACTATTCCAACTCCAATCTACATTTAATTAGAGTAGCTGCTGGACACGGAACCTATTTAATTTACTATTCCAGCTCCAATCTATATTTAATTAGGGCAGGTGCTGGACACTGAACCTATTTAATGTACTATTCCAACTCCAATCTACATTTAATTAGAGTAGGTGCTGGACACTGAACCTATTTATTTTACTATTTCAACTCCAATCTACATTTAATTAGAGTAGGTGCTGGACACTGAACCTATTTAATTTACTATTCCAACTCCAATCTACATTTCATTAGGGCAGCTGTTGGACACTGAACCTATTTAATTTACTATTCCAACTCCAATCTACATGTAATTAGAGTAAGTGCTGGACACTTAACCTATTTAATTTACTATTCCAACTCCAATCTACATGTAATTAGGGCAGGTGCTGGACACAGAACCTATTTAATTTACTATTCCAACTCCAATCTACATTTATTAGGGCAGGTGCTGGACACTGAACCTATTTAATTTACTATTCCAACTCCAATCTACATTTAAATAGAGTAGGTGCTGGACACTGAACCTATTTAATTTACTATTCCAACTCCAATCTACACTTAATTAGGGTAGGTGCTGGACACTTAACCTATTTAATTTACTATTCCAACTCCAATCTACAGTTAATTAGGGCAGGTGCTGGACACAGAACCTATTTAATTTACTATTCCAACTCCAATCTACATTTATTAGGGAAGGTGCTGGACACTGAACCTATTTAATTTACTATTCCAACTCCAATCTACATTTAATTAGGGTAGGTGCTGGACACTGAACCTATTTAATTAACTATTACAAATCCTATCTACATTTAATTAGAGTAGGTGCTGGACACTGAACCTATTTAAATTACTATTCCAACTCCAATCTACATTTAATTAGGGTAGGTGCTGGACACTGAACCTATTTAATGAAATATTCCAACTCCAATCTACATTTAATTAGAGTAGGTGCTGGACACTGAACCTATTTAATTTACTATTCCAACTCAAAACTACATTTAATTAGGGTAGGTGCTGGACACTGAACCTATTTAATTTACTATTCCAACGCCAATCTACATTTAATTAGAGTAGGTGCTGGACACTGAACCTATGTAATTTACTATTCCAACTCCAATCTACATTTAATTAGGGCAGGTGCTGGACACTGAACCTATTTAATTTACTATTCTAACTCCATTCTACATTTAATTAGGGTAGTTGCTGGACACTGAACCTATTTATTTACTATTCCTACTCCAAGCTACATTTAATTAGGGTAGTTGCTGGACACTGAACCTATTATTCCAACTCCAATCTACATTTAATTAAGGGAGATGCTGGACACAGAACCTACTTAATTTACTATTCCAACTCCAGTCTACATTTAATTAGAGTAGGTGCTGGACACTGAACCTATTTAATTTACTATTCCAACTCCAATCAACATTTAATTAGAGTAGGTGCTGGACACTGAACCTATTTAATTGACTATTCCAACTCCAATCTACATTTAATTAGGATAGGTGCTGGACACTGAACCTATTTCTTTAATTATTCCAACTATAATCTACATTTAATTAGTGTAGGTGCTGGACACTGAAACTATTTAATTAACTATTCCAAATCAAATCTACATTTAATTAGAGTATGTGCTGGACACTGAACCTATTTAAATTACTATTCCAACTCCAATCTACATTTAATTATGGTAGGTGCTGGACACTGACCTATTTAATTAACTATTCCAACTCCAATCAACATTTAATTAGAGTAGGTGCTGGACACTGAACCTATTTAATTAACTATTCCAACTCCAATCTACATTTAATTAGGATAGGTGCTGGACACTGAACCTATTTCTTTAATTATTCCAACTCTAATCTACATTTAATTAGTGTAGGTGCTGGACACTGAAACTATTTAATTAACTATTCCAAATCAAATCTACATTTAATTAGAGTACGTGCTGGACATTGAACCTATTTAAATTACTATTCCAACTCCAATCTACATTTAATTAGGGTAGATGCTGGACACTGAACCTATTTAATTTACTATTCCAACTCCAATCTACATTTAATTAGAGTAGCTGCTGGACACTGAACCTATTTAATTTACTATTCCAGCTCCAATCTACATTTAATTAGGGCAGGTGCTGGACACTGAACCTATTTAATGTACTATTCCAACTCCAATCTACATTTAATTAGAGTAGGTGCTGGACACTGAACCTATTTAATTTACTATTTCAACTCCAATCTACATTTAATTAGAGTAGGTGCTGGACACTGAACCTATTTAATTTACTATTCCAACTCCAATCTACATTTAATTAGGGCAGCTGTTGGACACTGAACCTATTTAATTTACTATTCCAACTCCAATCTACATTTAATTAGGGTAGTTGCTGGACACTGAACCTATTTAATTTACTATTCCAACTCAAATCTACATTTATTTAGGGCAGGTGCTGGACACTGAACCTATTTAATTTACTATTCCAACTCCAATCTACATGTAATTAGAGTAAGTGCTGGACACTGAACCTATTTAATTTACTATTCCAACTCCAATCTACATTTAATTAGAGCAGGTGCTGGACACAGAACCTATTTAATTTACTATTCCAACTCCAATCTACATTTATTAGGGCAGGTGCTGGACACTGAACCTATTTAATTTACTATTCCAACTCCAATCTACATTTAATTAGAGTAGGTGCTGGACACTGAACCTATTTAATTTACTATTCCAACTCCAATCTACATTTAATTAGGGTAGGTGCTGGACACAGAACCTATTTAATTAACTATTCCAACTCCAATCTACATTTAATTAGGGTAGGTGCTGGACACTGAACATATTTAATTTACTATCCCAACTCCAATCAACTTTTAATTAGAGTAGGTGCTGGACACTGAACCTATTTAATTAACTATTCCAACTCCAATCTACATTTAATTAGGGTAGGTGCTGGACACTGAACATATGTAATTTACTATCCCAACTCCAATCAACATTTAATTAGAGTAGGTGCTGGACACTGAACCTATTTCTTTAATTATTCCAACTCTAATCTACATTTAATTAGTGTAGGTGCTGGACACTGAAACTATTTAATTAACTATTCCAAATCAAATCTACATTTAATTAGAGTACGTGCTGGACACTGAACCTATTTAAATTACTATTCCAACTCCAATCTACATTTAATTAGGGTAGATGCTGGACACTGAACCTATTTAATTTACTATTCCAACTCCAATCTACATTTAATTAGAGTAGCTGCTGGACACTGAACCTATTTAATTTACTATTCCAGCTCCAATCTACATTTAATTAGGGCAGGTGCTGGACACTGAACCTATTTAATGTACTATTCCAACTCCAATCTACATTTAATTAGAGTAGGTGCTGGAAACTGAACCTATTTAATTTACTATTTCAACTCCAATCTACATTTAATTAGAGTAGGTGCTGGACACTGAACCTATTTAATGTACTATTCCAACTCCAATCTACATTTAATTAGGGCAGCTGTTGGACACTGAACCTATTTAATTTACTATTCCAACTCCAATCTACATTTAATTAGGGTAGTTGGTGGACACTGAACCTATTTAATTTACTATTCCAACTCCAATCTACATTTATTTAGGGCAGGTGCTGGACACTGAACCTATTTAATTTACTATTCCAACTACAATCTACATGTAATTAGAGTAAGTGCTGGACACTGAACCTATTTAATTTACTATTCCAACTCCAAGCTACATTTAATTAGGGTAGTTGCTGGACACTGAACCTATTTAATTAACTATTCCAACTCCAATCTACATTTAATTAAGGGAGATGCTGGACACAGTACCTACTTAATTTACTATTCCAACTCCAATCTACATTTAATTAGAGTAGGTGCTGGACACTGAACCTATTTAATTTAGTATTTCAACTCCAATCTACATTTAATTATGGTAGGTGCTGGACACTGACCTATTTAATTAACTATTCCAACTCCAATCTACATTTAATTAGAGCAGGTTCTGGACACAGAACCTATTTAATTTACTATTCCAACTCCAATCTACATTTATTAGGGCAGGTGCTGGACACTGAACCTATTTAATTTACTATTCTAACTCCAATCTACATTTAATTAGAGTAGGTGCTGGACACTGAACCTATTTAATTTACTATTCCAACTCCAATCTACATTTAATTAGGGCAGGTGCTGGACACAGAACCTATTTAATTTACTATTCCAACTCCAATCTACATTTATTAGGGAAGGTGCTGGACACTGAACCTATTTAATTTACTATTCCAACTCCAATCTACATTTAATTAGGGTAGGTTCTGGACACTGAACCTATTTAATTAACTATTACAAATCCTTTCTACATTTAATTAGAGTAGGTGCTGGACACTGAACCTATTTAAATTACTATTCCAACTCCAATCTACATTTGATTAGGGTAGGTGCTGGACACTGAACCTATTTAATTTACTATTCCAACTCCAATCTACATTTAATTAGAGTAGGTGCTGGACACTGAACCTATTTAATTAACTATTCCAACTCCAATCTACATTTAATTATGGTAGGTGCTGGACACTGAACCTATTTCTTTAATTATTCCAACTCTAATCTACATTTAATTAGTGTAGGTGCTGGACACTGAACATATTTAATTAACTATTCCAAATTCAATCTACATTTAATTAGAGTAGGTGCTGGACACTGAACCTATTTAAATTACTATTCCAACTCCAATCTACATTTAATTAGAGTAGGTGCTGGACACTGAACCTATTTAATTAAATATTCCAACTCCAATCTACATTTAATTAGAGTAGGTGCTGGACACTGAACCTATTTAATTTACTATTCCAACTCCAATCTACATTTAATTATGGTAGGTGCTGGACACTGACCTATTTAATTAACTATTCCAACTCCAATCTACATTAAATTAGGGTAGGTGCTGGACACTGAACCTATTTAATTTACTATTCCAACTCCAATCTACATTTAATTGGAGTAGGTGCTGGACACTGAACCTATTTAATTAACTATTCCAACTCAAATCTACATTTAATTAGTGTAGGTGCTGGACACTGAAACTATTTAATTAACTATTCCAAATCAAATCTACATTTAATTAGAGTAGGTGCTGGACACTGAACCTATTTAAATTACTATTCCAACTCCAATCTACATTTAATTAGGGTAGATGCTGGACACTGAACCTATTTAACTTACTTTTCCAACTCCAATCTACATTTAATTAGGGTAGTTGCTGGACACTGAACCTATTTATTTACTATTCCAACTCCAAGCTACATTTAATTAGGGTAGTTGCTGGACACTGAACCTATTATTCCAACTCCAATCTACATTTGATTAAGGGAGATGCTGGACACAGAACCTACTTAATTTACTATTCCAACTCCAATCTACATTTAATTAGAGTAGGTGCTGGACACTGAACCTATTTAATTTAGTATTTCAACTCCAATCTACATTTAATTATGGTAGGTGCTGGACACTGACCTATTTAATTAACTATTCCAACTCCAATCTACATTTAATTAGGGTAGGTGCTGGACACTGAACATATTTAATTTACTATCCCAACTCCAATCAACATTTAATTAGAGTAGGTGCTGGACACTGAACCTATTTAATTAACTATTCCAACTCCAATCTACATTTAATTAGGGTAGGTGCTGGACACTGAACATATTTAATTTACTATCCCAACTCCAATCAACATTTAATTAGAGTAGGTGCTGGACACTGAACCTATTTCTTTAATTATTCCAACTCTAATCTACATTTAATTAGTGTAGGTGCTGGACACTGAAACTATTTAATTAACTATTCCAAATCAAATCTACATTTAATTAGAGTACGTGCTGGACACTGAACCTATTTAAATTACTATTCCAACTCCAATCTACATTTAATTAGGGTAGATGCTGGACACTGAACCTATTTAATTTACTATTCCAACTCCAATCTACATTTAATTAGAGTAGCTGCTGGACACTGAACCTATTTAATTTACTATTCCAGCTCCAATCTACATTTAATTAGGGCAGGTGCTGGACACTGAACCTATTTAATGTACTATTCCAACTCCAATCTACATTTAATTAGAGTAGGTGCTGGACACTGAACCTATTTAATTTACTATTTCAACTCCAATCTACATTTAATTAGAGTAGGTGCTGGACACTGAACCTATTTAATTTACTATTCCAACTCCAATCTACATTTAATTAGGGCAGCTGTTGGACACTGAACCTATTTAATTTACTATTCCAACTCCAATCTACATTTAATTAGGGTAGTTGGTGGACACTGAACCTATTTAATTTACTATTCCAACTCCAATCTACATTTATTTAGGGCAGGTGCTGGACACTGAACCTATTTAATTTACTATTCCAACTCCAATCTACATGTAATTAGAGTAAGTGCTGGACACTGAACCTATTTAATTTACTATTCCAACTCCAATCTACATTTAATTAGAGCAGGTGCTGGACACAGAACCTATTTAATTTACTATTCCAACTCCAATCTACATTTATTAGGGCAGGTGCTGGACACTGAACCTATTTAATTTACTATTCCAACTCCAATCTACATTTAATTAGAGTAGGTGCTGGACACTGAACCTATTTAATTTACTATTCCAACTCCAATCTACATTTAATTAGGGTAGGTGCTGGACACAGAACCTATTTAATTTACTATTCCAACTCCAATCTACATTTATTAGGGAAGGTGCTGGACACTGAACCTATTTAATTTACTATTCCAACTCCAATCTACATTTAATTAGGGTAGGTTCTGGACACTGAACCTATTTAATCAACTATTACAAATCCTATCTACATTTAATTAGAGTAGGTGCTGGACACAGAACCTATTTAATTTACTATTCCTACTCCAATCTACATTTATTTAGGGTAGGTGCTGGACACTGAACCTATTTAATTAAATATTCCAACTCCAATCTACATTTAATTAGAGTAGGTGCTGGACACAGAACCTATTTAATTTACTATTCCTACTCCATTCTACATTTAATTAGGGTAGGTGCTGGACACTGAACCTATTTAATTTACTATTCCAACTCCAAGCTACATTTAATTAGGGTAGTTGCTGGACACTGAACCTATTTAATTTACTATTCCTACTCCAATCTACATTTAATTAGGGTAGGTGCTGGACACTGAACCTATTTAATTTACTATTCCAACTCCAAGCTACATTTAATTAGGGTAGTTGCTGGACACTGAACCTATTTAATTAACTATTCCAACTCCAATCTACATTTAATTAAGGGAGATGCTGGACACAGAACCTACTTAATTTACTATTCCAACTCCAATCTACATTTAATTAGAGTAGATGCTGGACACTGAACCTATTTAATTTACTATTTCAACTCCAATCTACATTTAATTAGGGTAGGTGCTGGACACTGAACCTATTTAATTTAATATTTCAACTCCAATCTACATTTAATTAGGGCAGGTGCTGGACACTGAACCTATTTAATTTACTATTCCAACTCCAATCTACATTTAATTAGGGTAGGTGCTGGACACTGAACCTATTTAATTTACTATTCCAACTCCAATCTACATTTAATTAGGGCAGGTGCTGGACACTGAAACTATTTAATTTACTATCCAACTCCAATATACATTTAATTAGGGAAGGTGCTACACACTGAACCTATTTAATTTACTATTCCAACTCCAATCTACATTTAATTAGAGTAGGTGCTGGACACTGAACCTATTTAATGTACTATTCCAACTCCAATCTACATTTAATTAGAGCAGGTGCTGGACACTGAACCTATATAATTTACTATTCCAACTCCAATCTACATTTAATTAGGGTAGGTGCTGGACACTGAACCTATTTATTTACTATTCCAACTCCAATCTACATTTAATTAGGGCAGGTGCTGGACACAGTACCTATTTAATTTACTATTCCAACTCCAATGTACATTTAATTAGGGCAGGTGCTGGACACAGAACCTATTTAATTTACTATTCCAACTCCAATCTACATTTATTAGGGAAGGTGCTGGACACTGAACCTATTTAATTAACTATTCCAACTCCAATCTACATTTAATTATGGTAGGTGCTGGACACTGAACCTATTTCTTTAATTATTCCAACTCTAATCTACATTTAATTAGTGTAGGTGCTGGACACTGAACATATTTAATTAACTATTCCAAATCCAATCTACATTTAATTAGAGTAGGTGCTGGACACTGAACATATTTAAATTAATATTCCAACTCCAATCTACATTTAATTAGGGTAGGTGCTGGACACTGAACCTATTTAATTAAATATTCCAACTCCAATCTACATTTAATTAGAGTAGGTGCTGGACACTGAACCTATTTAATTTACTATTCCAACTCCAATCTACATTTAATTAAGGGAGATGCTGGACACAGAACCTACTTAATTCACTATTCCAACTCCAATCTACATTTAATTAGGGCAGGTGCTGGACACAGAACCTATTTAATTTACTATTCCTACTCCAATCTACATTTAATTAGGATAGGTGCTGGACACTGAACCTATTTAATTTACTATTCCAACTCCAATCTACATTTAATTAGGACAGGTGCTGGACACTGAACCTATTTAATTTACTATTCCAACTCCAATCTACATTTAATTAGGGTAGGTGCTGGACACTGAACCTATTTAATTTACTATTCCAACTCCAATCTACATTTAATTAGGGTAGTTGCTGGACACTGAACCTATTTAATTAACTATTCCAATTCCAATCAACATTTAATTAGAGTAGGTGCTGGACACTGAACCTATTTAATTAACTATTCCAACTCCAATCTATATTTAATTAGGGTAGGTGCTGGACACTGAACCTATTTAATTTACTATTCCAACTCCAATCTACATTTAATTAGAGTAGGTGCTGGACACTGAACCTATATAATTTACTATTCCAACTCCAATCTACATTTAATTAGGGTAGGTGCTGGACACTGAACCTATTTATTTACTATTCCAACTCCAATCTACATTTAATTAGGGCAGGTGCTGGACACAGTACCTATTTAATTTACTATTCCAACTCCAATGTACATTTAATTAGGGCAGGTGCTGGACACAGAACCTATTTAATTTACTATTCCAACTCCAATCTACATTTATTAGGGAAGGTGCTGGACACTGAACCTATTTAATTAACTATTCCAACTCCAATCTACATTTAATTATGGTAGGTGCTGGACACTGAACCTATTTCTTTAATTATTCCAACTCTAATCTACATTTAATTAGTGTAGGTGCTGGACACTGAACATATTTAATTAACTATTCCAAATCCAATCTACATTTAATTAGAGTAGGTGCTGGACACTGAACATATTTAAATTAATATTCCAACTCCAATCTACATTTAATTAGGGTAGGTGCTGGACACTGAACCTATTTAATTAAATATTCCAACTCCAATCTACATTTAATTAGAGTAGGTGCTGGACACTGAACCTATTTAATTTACTATTCCAACTCCAATCTACATTTAATTAGAGTAGGTGCTGGACACTAAACCTATGTAATTTACTATTCCAACTCCAATCTACATTTAATTAGGGCAGGTGCTGGACACAGAACCTATTTAATTTACTATTCCTACTCCAATCTACATTTAATTAGGATAGGTGCTGGACACTGAACCTATTTAATTTACTATTCCAACTCCAATCTACATTTAATTAGGACAGGTGCTGGACACTGAACCTATTTAATTTACTATTCTAACTCCAATCTACATTTAATTAGGGTAGTTGCTGGACATTGAACCTATTTAATTTACTATTCCAACTCCAAGCTACATTTAATTAGGGTAGTTGCTGGACACTGAACCTATTTAATTAACTATTCCAATTCCAATCAACATTTAATTAGAGTAGGTGCTGGACACTGAACCTATTTAATTAACTATTCCAACTCCAATCTATATTTAATTAGGGTAGGTGCTGGACACTGAACCTATTTAATTTACTATTCCAACTCCAATCTACATTTAATTAGAGTAGGTGCTGGACACTGAACCTATTTAAATTACTATTCCAACTCCAATCTACATTTAATTAGAGTAGGTGCTGGACACTGAACCTATTTAATTAAATATTCCAACTCCAATCTACATTTAATTAGAGTAGGTGCTGGACACTGAACCTATTTAATTTACTATTCCAACTCCAATCTACATTTAATTATGGTAGGTGCTGGACACTGACCTATTTAATTAACTATTCCAACTCCAATGTACATTAAATTAGGGTAGGTGCTGGACACTGAACCTATTTAATTTACTATTCCAACTCCAATCTACATTTAATTGGAGTAGGTGCTGGACACTGAACCTATTTAATTAACTATTCCAACTCAAATCTACATTTAATTAGGGTAGGTGCTGGACACTGAACCTATTTCTTTAATTATTCCAACTCTAATCTACATTTAATTAGTGTAGGTGCTGGACACTGAAACTTTTTAATTAACTATTCCAAATCAAATCTACATTTAATTAGAGTAGGTGCTGGACACTGAACCTATTTAAATTACTATTCCAACTCCAATCTACATTTAATTAGGGTAGATGCTGGACACTGAACCTATTTAATTTACTATTCCAACTCCAATCTACATTTAATTAGAGTAGCTGCTGGACACGGAACCTATTTAATTTACTATTCCAGCTCCAATCTATATTTAATTAGGGCAGGTGCTGGACACTGAACCTATTTAATGTACTATTCCAACTCCAATCTACATTTAATTAGAGTAGGTGCTGGACACTGAACCTATTTATTTTACTATTTCAACTCCAATCTACATTTAATTAGAGTAGGTGCTGGACACTGAACCTATTTAATTTACTATTCCAACTCCAATCTACATTTCATTAGGGCAGCTGTTGGACACTGAACCTATTTAATTTACTATTCCAACTCCAATCTACATGTAATTAGAGTAAGTGCTGGACACGGAACCTATTTAATTTACTATTCCAGCTCCAATCTATATTTAATTTGGGCAGGTGCTGGACACTGAACCTATTTAATTTACTATTCCAACTCCAATCTACATTTATTAGGGCAGGTGCTGGACACTGAAACTATTTAATTTACTATTCCAACTCCAATCTACATTTAATTAGAGTAGGTGCTGGACACTGAACCTATTTAATTTACTATTCCAACTCCAATCTACATTTAATTAGGGCAGGTGCTGGACACAGAACCTATTTAATTTACTATTCCAACTCCAATCTACATTTATTAGGGAAGGTGCTGGACACTGAACCTATTTAATTTACTATTCCAACTCAAATCTACATTTAATTAGGGTAGGTGCTGGACACTGAACCTATTTAATTAACTATTACAAATCCTATCTACATTTAATTAGAGTAGGTGCTGGACACTGAACCTATTTAAATTACTATTCCAACTCCAATCTACATTTAATTAGGGTAGGTGCTGGACACTGAACCTATTTAATTAAATATTCCAACTCCAATCTACATTTAATTAGAGTAGGTGCTGGACACTGAACCTATTTAATTTACTATTCCAACTCAAAACTACATTTAATTAGGGTAGGTGCTGGACACTGAACCTATTTAATTTACTATTCCAACTCCAATCTACATTTAATTAGAGTAGGTGCTGGACACTGAACCTATGTAATTTACTATTCCAACTCCAATCTACATTTAATTAGGGCAGGTGCTGGACACTGAACCTATTTAATTTACTATTCTAACTCCATTCTACATTTAATTAGGGTAGTTGCTGGACACTGAACCTATTTAATTTACTATTCCAACTCCAAGCTACATTTAATTAGGGTAGTTGCTGGACACTGAACCTATTTAATTAACTATTCCAACTCCAATCTACATTTAATTAAGGGAGATGCTGGACACAGTACCTACTTAATTTACTATTCCAACTCCAATCTACATTTAATTAGAGTAGGTGCTGGACACTGAACCTATTTAATTTAGTATTTCAACTCCAATCTACATTTAATTATGGTAGGTGCTGGACACTGACCTATTTAATTAACTATTCCAACTCCAATCTACATTTAATTAGGGTAGGTGCTGGACACTGAACATATTTAATTTACTATTCCAACTCCAATCAACATTTAATTAGAGTAGGTGCTGGACACTGAACCTATTTAATTAACTATTCCAACTCCAATCTACATTTAATTAGGATAGGTGCTGGACACTGAACCTATTTCTTTAATTATTCCAACTCTAATCTACATTTAATTAGTGTAGGTGCTGGACACTGAAACTATTTAATTAACTATTCCAAATCAAATCTACATTTAATTAGAGTACGTGCTGGACACTGAACCTATTTAATTAACTATTCCAACTCCAATCTACATTTAATTATGGTAGGTGCTGGACACTGACCTATTTAATTAACTATTACAAATCCTATCTACATTTAATTAGAGTAGGTGCTGGACACAGAACCTATTTAATTTACTATTCCTACTCCAATCTACATTTAATTAGGGTAGGTGCTGGACACTGAAACTATTTAATTAAATATTCCAACTCCAATCTACATTTAATTAGAGTAGGTGCTGGACACAGAACCTATTTAATTTACTATTCCTACTCCAATCTACATTTAATTAGGGTAGGTGCTGGACACTGAACCTATTTAATTTACTATTCCAACTCCAAGCTACATTTAATTAGGGTAGGTGCTGGACACTGAACCTATTTAATTTACTATTCCAACTCCAATCTACATTTAATTAGGGCAGGTGCTGGACACTGAAACTATTTAATTTACTATTCCAACTCCAATATACATTTAATTAGGGTAGGTGCTACACACTGAACCTATTTAATTTACTATTCCAACTCCAATCTACATTTAATTAGAGTAGGTGCTGGACACTGAACCTATTTAATTTACTATTCCAACTCCAATCTACATTTAATTAGAGCAGGTGCTGGACACTGAACCTATATAATTTACTATTCCAACTCCAATCTACATTTAATTAGGGTAGGTGCTGGACACTGAACCTATTTATTTACTATTCCAACTCCAATCTACATTTAATTAGGGCAGGTGCTGGACACAGTACCTATTTAATTTACTATTCCAACTCCAATGTACATTTAATTAGGGCAGGTGCTGGACACAGAACCTATTTAATTTACTATTCCAACTTCAATCTACATTTATTAGTGAAGGTGCTGGACACTGAACCTATTTAATTAACTATTCCAACTCCAATCTACATTTAATTATGGTAGGTGCTGGACACTGAACCTATTTCTTTAATTATTCCAACTCTAATCTACATTTAATTAGTGTAGGTGCTGGACACTGAACATATTTAATTAACTATTCCAAATCCAATCTACATTTAATTAGAGTAGGTGCTGGACATTGAACATATTTAAATTACTATTCCAACTCCAATCTACATTTAATTAGGGTAGGTGCTGGACACTGAACCTATTTAATTAAATATTCCAACTCCAATCTACATTTAATTAGAGTAGGTGCTGGACACTGAACCTATTTAATTTACTATTCCAACTCCAATCTACATTTAATTAGAGTAGGTGCTGGACACTAAACCTATGTAATTTACTATTCCAACTCCAATCTACATTTAATTAGGGCAGGTGCTGGACACAGAACCTATTTAATTTACTATTCCTACTCCAATCTACATTTAATTAGGATAGGTGCTGGACACTGAACCTATTTAATTTACTATTCCAACTCCAATCTACATTTAATTAGGACAGGTGCTGGACACTGAACCTATTTAATTTACTATTCTAACTCCAATCTACATTTAATTAGGGTAGTTGCTGGACACTGAACCTATTTAATTTACTATTCCAACTCCAAGCTACATTTAATTAGGGTAGTTGCTGGACACTGAACCTATTTAATTAACTATTCCAACTCCAATCAACATTTAATTAGAGTAGGTGCTGGACACTGAACCTATTTAATTAACTATTCCAACTCCAATCTACATTTAATTAGGGTAGGTGCTGGACACTGAACCTATTTAATTTACTATTCCAACTCCAATCTACATTTAATTAGAGTAGGTGCTGGACACTGAACCTATTTAAATTACTATTCCAACTCCAATCTACATTTAATTAGAGTAGGTGCTGGACACTGAACCTATTTAATTAAATATTCCAACTCCAATCTACATTTAATTAGAGTAGGTGCTGGACACTGAACCTATTTAATTTACTATTCCAACTCCAATCTACATTTAATTATGGTAGGTGCTGGACACTGACCTATTTAATTAACTATTCCAACTCCAATGTACATTTAATTAGGGTAGGTGCTGGACACTGAACCTATTTCTTTAATTATTCGAACTCTAATCTACATTTAATTAGTGTAGGTGCTGGACACTGAAACTATTTAATTAACTATTCCAAATCAAATCTACATTTAATTAGAGTAGGTGCTGGATACTGAACCTATTTAAATTACTATTCCAACTCCAATCTACATTTAATTAGGGTAGATGCTGGACACTGAACCTATTTAATTTACTATTCCAACTCCAATCTACATTTAATTAGAGTAGCTGCTGGACACGGAACCTATTTAATTTACTATTCCAGCTCCAATCTATATTTAATTAGGGCAGGTGCTGGACACTGAACCTATTTAATGTACTATTCCAACTCCAATCTACATTTAATTAGAGTAGGTGCTGGACACGGAACCTATTTAATTTACTATTCCAACTTCAATCTACATTTATTAGTGAAGGTGCTGGACACTGAACCTATTTAAATTACTATTCCAACTCCAATCTACATTTAATTAGAGTAGGTGCTGGACACTGAACCTATTTAATTAAATATTCAGACTCCAATCTACATTTAATTAGTGTAGGTGCTGGACACTGAAACTATTTAATTAACTATTCCAAATCAAATCTACATTTAATTAGAGTAGGTGCTGGATACTGAACCTATTTAAATTACTATTCCAACTCCAATCTACATTTAATTAGGGTAGATGCTGGACACTGAACCTATTTAATTTACTATTCCAACTCCAATCTACATTTAATTAGAGTAGCTGCTGGACACGGAACCTATTTAATTTACTATTCCAGCTCCAATCTATATTTAATTAGGGCAGGTGCTGGACACTGAACCTATTTAATGTACTATTCCAACTCCAATCTACATTTAATTAGAGTAGGTGCTGGACACTGAACCTATTTATTTTACTATTTCAACTCCAATCTACATTTAATTAGAGTAGGTGCTGGACACTGAACCTATTTAATTTACTATTCCAACTCCAATCTACATTTCATTAGGGCAGCTGTTGGACACTTAACCTATTTAATTTACTATTCCAACTCCAATCTACATGTAATTAGAGTAAGTGCTGGACACGGAACCTATTTAATTTACTATTCCAGCTCCAATCTATATTTAATTAGGGCAGGTGCTGGACACTGAACCTATTTAATTTACTATTCCAACTCCAATCTACATTTATTAGGGCAGGTGCTGGACACTGAACCTATTTAATTTACTATTCCAACTCCAATCTACATTTAATTAGAGTAGGTGCTGGACACTGAACCTATTTAATTTACTATTCCAACTCCAATCTACATTTAATTAGGGCAGGTGCTGGACACAGAACCTATTTAATTTACTATTCCAACTCCAATCTACATTTATTAGGGAAGGTGCTGGACACTGAACCTATTTAATTTACTATTCCAACTCCAATCTACATTTAATTAGGGTAGGTGCTGGACACTGAACCTATTTAATTAACTATTACAAATCCTATCTACATTTAATTAGAGTAGGTGCTGGACACTGAACCTATTTAAATTACTATTCCAACTCCAATCTACATTTAATTAGGGTAGGTGCTGGACACTGAACCTATTTAATTAAATATTCCAACTCCAATCTACATTTAATTAGAGTAGGTGCTGGACACTGAACCTATTTAATTTACTATTCCAACTCAAAACTACATTTAATTAGGGTAGGTGCTGGACACTGAACCTATTTAATTTACTATTCCAACTCCAATCTACATTTAATTAGAGTAGGTGCTGGACACTGAACCTATGTAATTTACTATTCCAACTCCAATCTACATTTAATTAGGGCAGGTGCTGGACACTGAACCTATTTAATTTACTATTCTAACTCCATTCTACATTTAATTAGGGTAGTTGCTGGACACTGAACCTATTTAATTTACTATTCCAACTCCAAGCTACATTTAATTAGGGTAGTTGCTGGACACTGAACCTATTTAATTAACTATTCCAACTCCAATCTACATTTAATTAAGGGAGATGCTGGACACAGTACCTACTTAATTTACTATTCCAACTCCAATCTATATTTAATTAGAGTAGGTGCTGGACACTGAACCTATTTAATTTAGTATTTCAACTCCAATCTACATTTAATTATGGTAGGTGCTGGACACTGACCTATTTAATTAACTATTCCAACTCCAATCTACATTTAATTAGGGTAGGTGCTGGACACTGAACATATTTAATTTACTATTCCAACTCCAATCAACATTTAATTAGAGTAGGTGCTGGACACTGAACCTATTTAATTAACTATTCCAACTCCAATCTACATTTAATTAGGATAGGTGCTGGACACTGAACCTATTTCTTTAATTATTCCAACTCTAATCTACATTTAATTAGTGTAGGTGCTGGACACTGAAACTATTTAATTAACTATTCCAAATCAAATCTACATTTAATTAGAGTACGTGCTGGACACTGAACCTATTTAAATTACTATTCCAACTCCAATCTACATTTAATTATGGTAGGTGCTGGACACTGACCTATTTAATTAACTATTCCAACTCCAATCTACATTTAATTAGGGTAGGTGCTGGACACTGAACCTATTTAATTTACTATTCCAACTCCAATCAACATTTAATTAGAGTAGGTGCTGGACACTGAACCTATTTAATTAACTATTCCAACTCCAATCTACATTTAATTAGGATAGGTGCTGGACACTGAACCTATTTCTTTAATTATTCCAACTCTAATCTACATTTAATTAGTGTAGGTGCTGGACACTGAAACTATTTAATTAACTATTCCAAATCAAATCTACATTTAATTAGAGTAGGTGCTGGACACTGAACCTATTTAATGTACTATTTCAACTCCAATCTACATTTAATTAGAGTAGATGCTGGACACTGAACCTATTTAATTTACTATTCCAACTCCAATCTACATTTAATTAGGGCAGCTGTTGGACACTGAACCTATTTAATTTACTATTCCAACTCCAATCTACATTTAATTAGGGTAGTTGCTGGACACTGAACCTATTTAATTTACTATTCCAACTCCAATCTACATTTATTTAGGGCAGGTGCTGGACACTGAACCTATTTAATTTACTATTCCAACTCCAATCTACATGTAATTAGAGTAAGTGCTGGACACTGAACCTATTTAATTTACTATTCCAACTCCAATCTACATTTAATTAGAGCAGGTTCTGGACACTGAACCTATTTAATTTACTATTCCAACTCCAATCTACATTTAATTAGGGTAGGTTCTGGACACTGAACCTATTTAATTAACTATTACAAATCCTATCTACATTTAATTAGAGTAGGTGCTGGACACTGAACCTATTTAAATTACTATTCCAACTCCAATCTACATTTGATTAGGGTAGGTGCTGGACACTGAACCTATTTAATTTACTATTCCAACTCCAATCTACATTTCATTAGAGTAGGTGCTGGACACTGAACCTATTTAATTAACTATTCCAACTCCAATCTACATTTAATTATGGTAGGTGCTGGACACTGAACCTATTTCTTTAATTATTCCAACTCTAATCTACATTTAATTAGTGTAGGTGCTGGACACTGAACATATTTAATTAACTATTCCAAATTCAATCTACATTTAATTAGAGTAGGTGCTGGACACTGAACCTATTTAAATTACTATTCCAACTCCAATCTACATTTAATTAGAGTAGGTGCTGGACACTGAACCTATTTAATTAAATATTCCAACTCCAATCTACATTTAATTAGAGTAGGTGCTGGACACTGAACCTATTTAATTTACTATTCCAACTCCAATCTACATTTAATTATGGTAGGTGCTGGACACTGACCTATTTAATTAACTATTCCAACTCCAATATACATTAAATTAGGGTAGGTGCTGGACACTGAACCTATTTAATTTACTATTCCAACTCCAATCTACATTTAATTGGAGTAGGTGCTGGACACTGAACCTATTTAATTAACTATTCCAACTCAAATCTACATTTAATTAGTGTAGGTGCTGGACACTGAAACTATTTAATTAACTATTCCAAATCAAATCTACATTTAATTAGAGTAGGTGCTGGACACTGAACCTATTTAAATTACTATTCCAACTCCAATCTACATTTAATTAGGGTAGATGCTGGACACTGAACCTATTTAACTTACTTTTCCAACTCCAATCTACATTTAATTAGGGTAGTTGCTGGACACTGAACCTATTTATTTACTATTCCAACTCCAAGCTACATTTAATTAGGGTAGTTGCTGGACACTGAACCTATTATTCCAACTCCAATCTACATTTGATTAAGGGAGATGCTGGACACAGAACCTACTTAATTTACTATTCCAACTCCAATCTACATTTAATTAGAGTAGGTGCTGGACACTGAACCTATTTAATTTAGTATTTCAACTCCAATCTACATTTAATTATGGTAGGTGCTGGACACTGACCTATTTAATTAACTATTCCAACTCCAATCTACATTTAATTAGGGTAGGTGCTGGACACTGAACATATTTAATTTACTATCCCAACTCCAATCAACATTTAATTAGAGTAGGTGCTGGACACTGAACCTATTTAATTAACTATTCCAACTCCAATCTACATTTAATTAGGGTAGGTGCTGGACACTGAACATATTTAATTTACTATCCCAACTCCAATCAACATTTAATTAGAGTAGGTGCTGGACACTGAACCTATTTCTTTAATTATTCCAACTCTAATCTACATTTAATTAGTGTAGGTGCTGGACACTGAAACTATTTAATTAACTATTCCAAATCAAATCTACATTTAATTAGAGTACGTGCTGGACACTGAACCTATTTAAATTACTATTCCAACTCCAATCTACATTTAATTAGGGTAGATGCTGGACACTGAACCTATTTAATTTACTATTCCAACTCCAATCTACATTTAATTAGAGTAGCTGCTGGACACTGAACCTATTTAATTTACTATTCCAGCTCCAATCTACATTTAATTAGGGCAGGTGCTGGACACTGAACCTATTTAATGTACTATTCCAACTCCAATCTACATTTAATTAGAGTAGGTGCTGGACACTGAACCTATTTAATTTACTATTTCAACTCCAATCTACATTTAATTAGAGTAGGTGCTGGACACTGAACCTATTTAATTTACTATTCCAACTCCAATCTACATTTAATTAGGGCAGCTGTTGGACACTGAACCTATTTAATTTACTATTCCAACTCCAATCTACATTTAATTAGGGTAGTTGGTGGACACTGAACCTATTTAATTTACTATTCCAACTCCAATCTACATTTATTTAGGGCAGGTGCTGGACACTGAACCTATTTAATTTACTATTCCAACTCCAATCTACATGTAATTAGAGTAAGTGCTGGACACTGAACCTATTTAATTTACTATTCCAACTCCAATCTACATTTAATTAGAGCAGGTGCTGGACACAGAACCTATTTAATTTACTATTCCAACTCCAATCTACATTTATTAGGGCAGGTGCTGGACACTGAACCTATTTAATTTACTATTCCAACTCCAATCTACATTTAATTAGAGTAGGTGCTGGACACTGAACCTATTTAATTTACTATTCCAACTCCAATCTACATTTAATTAGGGTAGGTGCTGGACACAGAACCTATTTAATTTACTATTCCAACTCCAATCTACATTTATTAGGGAAGGTGCTGGACACTGAACCTATTTAATTTACTATTCCAACTCCAATCTACATTTAATTAGGGTAGGTTCTGGACACTGAACCTATTTAATCAACTATTACAAATCCTATCTACATTTAATTAGAGTAGGTGCTGGACACAGAACCTATTTAATTTACTATTCCTACTCCAATCTACATTTATTTAGGGTAGGTGCTGGACACTGAACCTATTTAATTAAATATTCCAACTCCAATCTACATTTAATTAGAGTAGGTGCTGGACACAGAACCTATTTAATTTACTATTCCTACTCCATTCTACATTTAATTAGGGTAGGTGCTGGACACTGAACCTATTTAATTTACTATTCCAACTCCAAGCTACATTTAATTAGGGTAGTTGCTGGACACTGAACCTATTTAATTTACTATTCCTACTCCAATCTACATTTAATTAGGGTAGGTGCTGGACACTGAACCTATTTAATTTACTATTCCAACTCCAAGCTACATTTAATTAGGGTAGTTGCTGGACACTGAACCTATTTAATTAACTATTCCAACTCCAATCTACATTTAATTAAGGGAGATGCTGGACACAGAACCTACTTAATTTACTATTCCAACTCCAATCTACATTTAATTAGAGTAGATGCTGGACACTGAACCTATTTAATTTACTATTTCAACTCCAATCTACATTTAATTAGGGTAGGTGCTGGACACTGAACCTATTTAATTTAATATTTCAACTCCAATCTACATTTAATTAGGGCAGGTGCTGGACACTGAACCTATTTAATTTACTATTCCAACTCCAATCTACATTTAATTAGGGTAGGTGCTGGACACTGAACCTATTTAATTTACTATTCCAACTCCAATCTACATTTAATTAGGGCAGGTGCTGGACACTGAAACTATTTAATTTACTATCCAACTCCAATATACATTTAATTAGGGAAGGTGCTACACACTGAACCTATTTAATTTACTATTCCAACTCCAATCTACATTTAATTAGAGTAGGTGCTGGACACTGAACCTATTTAATGTACTATTCCAACTCCAATCTACATTTAATTAGAGCAGGTGCTGGACACTGAACCTATATAATTTACTATTCCAACTCCAATCTACATTTAATTAGGGTAGGTGCTGGACACTGAACCTATTTATTTACTATTCCAACTCCAATCTACATTTAATTAGGGCAGGTGCTGGACACAGTACCTATTTAATTTACTATTCCAACTCCAATGTACATTTAATTAGGGCAGGTGCTGGACACAGAACCTATTTAATTTACTATTCCAACTCCAATCTACATTTATTAGGGAAGGTGCTGGACACTGAACCTATTTAATTAACTATTCCAACTCCAATCTACATTTAATTATGGTAGGTGCTGGACACTGAACCTATTTCTTTAATTATTCCAACTCTAATCTACATTTAATTAGTGTAGGTGCTGGACACTGAACATATTTAATTAACTATTCCAAATCCAATCTACATTTAATTAGAGTAGGTGCTGGACACTGAACATATTTAAATTAATATTCCAACTCCAATCTACATTTAATTAGGGTAGGTGCTGGACACTGAACCTATTTAATTAAATATTCCAACTCCAATCTACATTTAATTAGAGTAGGTGCTGGACACTGAACCTATTTAATTTACTATTCCAACTCCAATCTACATTTAATTAAGGGAGATGCTGGACACAGAACCTACTTAATTCACTATTCCAACTCCAATCTACATTTAATTAGGGCAGGTGCTGGACACAGAACCTATTTAATTTACTATTCCTACTCCAATCTACATTTAATTAGGATAGGTGCTGGACACTGAACCTATTTAATTTACTATTCCAACTCCAATCTACATTTAATTAGGACAGGTGCTGGACACTGAACCTATTTAATTTACTATTCCAACTCCAATCTACATTTAATTAGGGTAGGTGCTGGACACTGAACCTATTCAATTTACTATTCCAACTCCAATCTACATTTAATTAGGGTAGTTGCTGGACACTGAACCTATTTAATTAACTATTCCAATTCCAATCAACATTTAATTAGAGTAGGTGCTGGACACTGAACCTATTTAATTAACTATTCCAACTCCAATCTATATTTAATTAGGGTAGGTGCTGGACACTGAACCTATTTAATTTACTATTCCAACTCCAATCTACATTTAATTAGAGTAGGTGCTGGACACTGAACCTATATAATTTACTATTCCAACTCCAATCTACATTTAATTAGGGTAGGTGCTGGACACTGAACCTATTTATTTACTATTCCAACTCCAATCTACATTTAATTAGGGCAGGTGCTGGACACAGTACCTATTTAATTTACTATTCCAACTCCAATGTACATTTAATTAGGGCAGGTGCTGGACACAGAACCTATTTAATTTACTATTCCAACTCCAATCTACATTTATTAGGGAAGGTGCTGGACACTGAACCTATTTAATTAACTATTCCAACTCCAATCTACATTTAATTATGGTAGGTGCTGGACACTGAACCTATTTCTTTAATTATTCCAACTCTAATCTACATTTAATTAGTGTAGGTGCTGGACACTGAACATATTTAATTAACTATTCCAAATCCAATCTACATTTAATTAGAGTAGGTGCTGGACACTGAACATATTTAAATTAATATTCCAACTCCAATCTACATTTAATTAGGGTAGGTGCTGGACACTGAACCTATTTAATTAAATATTCTAACTCCAATCTACATTTAATTAGAGTAGGTGCTGGACACTGAACCTATTTAATTTACTATTCCAACTCCAATCTACATTTAATTAGAGTAGGTGCTGGACACTAAACCTATGTAATTTACTATTCCAACTCCAATCTACATTTAATTAGGGCAGGTGCTGGACACAGAACCTATTTAATTTACTATTCCTACTCCAATCTACATTTAATTAGGATAGGTGCTGGACACTGAACCTATTTAATTTACTATTCCAACTCCAATCTACATTTAATTAGGACAGGTGCTGGACACTGAACCTATTTAATTTACTATTCTAACTCCAATCTACATTTAATTAGGGTAGTTGCTGGACATTGAACCTATTTAATTTACTATTCCAACTCCAAGCTACATTTAATTAGGGTAGTTGCTGGACACTGAACCTATTTAATTAACTATTCCAATTCCAATCAACATTTAATTAGAGTAGGTGCTGGACACTGAACCTATTTAATTAACTATTCCAACTCCAATCTATATTTAATTAGGGTAGGTGCTGGACACTGAACCTATTTAATTTACTATTCCAACTCCAATCTACATTTAATTAGAGTAGGTGCTGGACACTGAACCTATTTAAATTACTATTCCAACTCCAATCTACATTTAATTAGAGTAGTTGCTGGACACTGAACCTATTTAATTAAATATTCCAACTCCAATCTACATTTAATTAGAGTAGGTGCTGGACACTGAACCTATTTAATTTACTATTCCAACTCCAATCTACATTTAATTATGGTAGGTGCTGGACACTGACCTATTTAATTAACTATTCCAACTCCAATGTACATTAAATTAGGGTAGGTGCTCGACACTGAACCTATTTAATTTACTATTCCAACTCCAATCTACATTTAATTGGAGTAGGTGCTGGACACTGAACCTATTTAATTAACTATTCCAACTCAAATCTACATTTAATTAGGGTAGGTGCTGGACACTGAACCTATTTCTTTAATTATTCCAACTCTAATCTACATTTAATTAGTGTAGGTGCTGGACACTGAAACTTTTTAATTAACTATTCCAAATCAAATCTACATTTAATTAGAGTAGGTGCTGGACACTGAACCTATTTAAATTACTATTCCAACTCCAATCTACATTTAATTAGGGTAGATGCTGGACACTGAACCTATTTAATTTACTATTCCAACTCCAATCTACATTTAATTAGAGTAGCTGCTGGACACGGAACCTATTTAATTTACTATTCCAGCTCCAATCTATATTTAATTAGGGCAGGTGCTGGACACTGAACCTATTTAATGTACTATTCCAACTCCAATCTACATTTAATTAGAGTAGGTGCTGGACACTGAACCTATTTATTTTACTATTTCAACTCCAATCTACATTTAATTAGAGTAGGTGCTGGACACTGAACCTATTTAATTTACTATTCCAACTCCAATCTACATTTCATTAGGGCAGCTGTTGGACACTGAACCTATTTAATTTACTATTCCAACTCCAATCTACATGTAATTAGAGTAAGTGCTGGACACGGAACCTATTTAATTTACTATTCCAGCTCCAATCTATATTTAATTTGGGCAGGTGCTGGACACTGAACCTATTTAATTTACTATTCCAACTCCAATCTACATTTATTAGGGCAGGTGCTGGACACTGAAACTATTTAATTTACTATTCCAACTCCAATCTACATTTAATTAGAGTAGGTGCTGGACACTGAACCTATTTAATTTACTATTCCAACTCCAATCTACATTTAATTAGGGCAGGTGCTGGACACAGAACCTATTTAATTTACTATTCCAACTCCAATCTACATTTATTAGGGAAGGTGCTGGACACTGAACCTATTTAATTTACTATTCCAACTCAAATCTACATTTAATTAGGGTAGGTGCTGGACACTGAACCTATTTAATTAACTATTACAAATCCTATCTACATTTAATTAGAGTAGGTGCTGGACACTGAACCTATTTAAATTACTATTCCAACTCCAATCTACATTTAATTAGGGTAGGTGCTGGACACTGAACCTATTTAATTAAATATTCCAACTCCAATCTACATTTAATTAGAGTAGGTGCTGGACACTGAACCTATTTAATTTACTATTCCAACTCAAAACTACATTTAATTAGGGTAGGTGCTGGACACTGAACCTATTTAATTTACTATTCCAACTCCAATCTACATTTAATTAGAGTAGGTGCTGGACACTGAACCTATGTAATTTACTATTCCAACTCCAATCTACATTTAATTAGGGCAGGTGCTGGACACTGAACCTATTTAATTTACTATTCTAACTCCATTCTACATTTAATTAGGGTAGTTGCTGGACACTGAACCTATTTAATTTACTATTCCAACTCCAAGCTACATTTAATTAGGGTAGTTGCTGGACACTGAACCTATTTAATTAACTATTCCAACTCCAATCTACATTTAATTAAGGGAGATGCTGGACACAGTACCTACTTAATTTACTATTCCAACTCCAATCTACATTTAATTAGAGTAGGTGCTGGACACTGAACCTATTTAATTTAGTATTTCAACTCCAATCTACATTTAATTATGGTAGGTGCTGGACACTGACCTATTTAATTAACTATTCCAACTCCAATCTACATTTAATTAGGGTAGGTGCTGGACACTGAACATATTTAATTTACTATTCCAACTCCAATCAACATTTAATTAGAGTAGGTGCTGGACACTGAACCTATTTAATTAACTATTCCAACTCCAATCTACATTTAATTAGGATAGGTGCTGGACACTGAACCTATTTCTTTAATTATTCCAACTCTAATCTACATTTAATTAGTGTAGGTGCTGGACACTGAAACTATTTAATTAACTATTCCAAATCAAATCTACATTTAATTAGAGTACGTGCTGGACACTGAACCTATTTAATTAACTATTCCAACTCCAATCTACATTTAATTATGGTAGGTGCTGGACACTGACCTATTTAATTAACTATTACAAATCCTATCTACATTTAATTAGAGTAGGTGCTGGACACAGAACCTATTTAATTTACTATTCCTACTCCAATCTACATTTAATTAGGGTAGGTGCTGGACACTGAAACTATTTAATTAAATATTCCAACTCCAATCTACATTTAATTAGAGTAGGTGCTGGACACAGAACCTATTTAATTTACTATTCCTACTCCAATCTACATTTAATTAGGGTAGGTGCTGGACACTGAACCTATTTAATTTACTATTCCAACTCCAAGCTACATTTAATTAGGGTAGGTGCTGGACACTGAACCTATTTAATTTACTATTCCAACTCCAATCTACATTTAATTAGGGCAGGTGCTGGACACTGAAACTATTTAATTTACTATTCCAACTCCAATATACATTTAATTAGGGTAGGTGCTACACACTGAACCTATTTAATTTACTATTCCAACTCCAATCTACATTTAATTAGAGTAGGTGCTGGACACTGAACCTATTTAATTTACTATTCCAACTCCAATCTACATTTAATTAGAGCAGGTGCTGGACACTGAACCTATATAATTTACTATTCCAACTCCAATCTACATTTAATTAGGGTAGGTGCTGGACACTGAACCTATTTATTTACTATTCCAACTCCAATCTACATTTAATTAGGGCAGGTGCTGGACACAGTACCTATTTAATTTACTATTCCAACTCCAATGTACATTTAATTAGGGCAGGTGCTGGACACAGAACCTATTTAATTTACTATTCCAACTTCAATCTACATTTATTAGTGAAGGTGCTGGACACTGAACCTATTTAATTAACTATTCCAACTCCAATCTACATTTAATTATGGTAGGTGCTGGACACTGAACCTATTTCTTTAATTATTCCAACTCTAATCTACATTTAATTAGTGTAGGTGCTGGACACTGAACATATTTAATTAACTATTCCAAATCCAATCTACATTTAATTAGAGTAGGTGCTGGACATTGAACATATTTAAATTACTATTCCAACTCCAATCTACATTTAATTAGGGTAGGTGCTGGACACTGAACCTATTTAATTAAATATTCCAACTCCAATCTACATTTAATTAGAGTAGGTGCTGGACACTGAACCTATTTAATTTACTATTCCAACTCCAATCTACATTTAATTAGAGTAGGTGCTGGACACTAAACCTATGTAATTTACTATTCCAACTCCAATCTACATTTAATTAGGGCAGGTGCTGGACACAGAACCTATTTAATTTACTATTCCTACTCCAATCTACATTTAATTAGGATAGGTGCTGGACACTGAACCTATTTAATTTACTATTCCAACTCCAATCTACATTTAATTAGGACAGGTGCTGGACACTGAACCTATTTAATTTACTATTCTAACTCCAATCTACATTTAATTAGGGTAGTTGCTGGACACTGAACCTATTTAATTTACTATTCCAACTCCAAGCTACATTTAATTAGGGTAGTTGCTGGACACTGAACCTATTTAATTAACTATTCCAACTCCAATCAACATTTAATTAGAGTAGGTGCTGGACACTGAACCTATTTAATTAACTATTCCAACTCCAATCTACATTTAATTAGGGTAGGTGCTGGACACTGAACCTATTTAATTTACTATTCCAACTCCAATCTACATTTAATTAGAGTAGGTGCTGGACACTGAACCTATTTAAATTACTATTCCAACTCCAATCTACATTTAATTAGAGTAGGTGCTGGACACTGAACCTATTTAATTAAATATTCCAACTCCAATCTACATTTAATTAGAGTAGGTGCTGGACACTGAACCTATTTAATTTACTATTCCAACTCCAATCTACATTTAATTATGGTAGGTGCTGGACACTGACCTATTTAATTAACTATTCCAACTCCAATGTACATTTAATTAGGGTAGGTGCTGGACACTGAACCTATTTCTTTAATTATTCGAACTCTAATCTACATTTAATTAGTGTAGGTGCTGGACACTGAAACTATTTAATTAACTATTCCAAATCAAATCTACATTTAATTAGAGTAGGTGCTGGATACTGAACCTATTTAAATTACTATTCCAACTCCAATCTACATTTAATTAGGGTAGATGCTGGACACTGAACCTATTTAATTTACTATTCCAACTCCAATCTACATTTAATTAGAGTAGCTGCTGGACACGGAACCTATTTAATTTACTATTCCAGCTCCAATCTATATTTAATTAGGGCAGGTGCTGGACACTGAACCTATTTAATGTACTATTCCAACTCCAATCTACATTTAATTAGAGTAGGTGCTGGACACGGAACCTATTTAATTTACTATTCCAACTTCAATCTACATTTATTAGTGAAGGTGCTGGACACTGAACCTATTTAAATTACTATTCCAACTCCAATCTACATTTAATTAGAGTAGGTGCTGGACACTGAACCTATTTAATTAAATATTCAGACTCCAATCTACATTTAATTAGTGTAGGTGCTGGACACTGAAACTATTTAATTAACTATTCCAAATCAAATCTACATTTAATTAGAGTAGGTGCTGGATACTGAACCTATTTAAATTACTATTCCAACTCCAATCTACATTTAATTAGGGTAGATGCTGGACACTGAACCTATTTAATTTACTATTCCAACTCCAATCTACATTTAATTAGAGTAGCTGCTGGACACGGAACCTATTTAATTTACTATTCCAGCTCCAATCTATATTTAATTAGGGCAGGTGCTGGACACTGAACCTATTTAATGTACTATTCCAACTCCAATCTACATTTAATTAGAGTAGGTGCTGGACACTGAACCTATTTATTTTACTATTTCAACTCCAATCTACATTTAATTAGAGTAGGTGCTGGACACTGAACCTATTTAATTTACTATTCCAACTCCAATCTACATTTCATTAGGGCAGCTGTTGGACACTGAACCTATTTAATTTACTATTCCAACTCCAATCTACATGTAATTAGAGTAAGTTCTGGACACGGAACCTATTTAATTTACTATTCCAGCTCCAATCTATATTTAATTAGGGCAGGTGCTGGACACTGAACCTATTTAATTTACTATTCCAACTCCAATCTACATTTATTAGGGCAGGTGCTGGACACTGAACCTATTTAATTTACTATTCCAACTCCAATCTACATTTAATTAGAGTAGGTGCTGGACACTGAACCTATTTAATTTACTATTCCAACTCCAATCTACATTTAATTAGGGCAGGTGCTGGACACAGAACCTATTTAATTTACTATTCCAACTCCAATCTACATTTATTAGGGAAGGTGCTGGACACTGAACCTATTTAATTTACTATTCCAACTCCAATCTACATTTAATTAGGGTAGGTGCTGGACACTGAACCTATTTAATTAACTATTACAAATCCTATCTACATTTAATTAGAGTAGGTGCTGGACACTGAACCTATTTAAATTACTATTCCAACTCCAATCTACATTTAATTAGGGTAGGTGCTGGACACTGAACCTATTTAATTAAATATTCCAACTCCAATCTACATTTAATTAGAGTAGGTGCTGGACACTGAACCTATTTAATTTACTATTCCAACTCAAAACTACATTTAATTAGGGTAGGTGCTGGACACTGAACCTATTTAATTTACTATTCCAACTCCAATCTACATTTAATTAGAGTAGGTGCTGGACACTGAACCTATGTAATTTACTATTCCAACTCCAATCTACATTTAATTAGGGCAGGTGCTGGACACTGAACCTATTTAATTTACTATTCTAACTCCATTCTACATTTAATTAGGGTAGTTGCTGGACACTGAACCTATTTAATTTACTATTCCAACTCCAAGCTACATTTAATTAGGGTAGTTGCTGGACACTGAACCTATTTAATTAACTATTCCAACTCCAATCTACATTTAATTAAGGGAGATGCTGGACACAGTACCTACTTAATTTACTATTCCAACTCCAATCTATATTTAATTAGAGTAGGTGCTGGACACTGAACCTATTTAATTTAGTATTTCAACTCCAATCTACATTTAATTATGGTAGGTGCTGGACACTGACCTATTTAATTAACTATTCCAACTCCAATCTACATTTAATTAGGGTAGGTGCTGGACACTGAACATATTTAATTTACTATTCCAACTCCAATCAACATTTAATTAGAGTAGGTGCTGGACACTGAACCTATTTAATTAACTATTCCAACTCCAATCTACATTTAATTAGGATAGGTGCTGGACACTGAACCTATTTCTTTAATTATTCCAACTCTAATCTACATTTAATTAGTGTAGGTGCTGGACACTGAAACTATTTAATTAACTATTCCAAATCAAATCTACATTTAATTAGAGTACGTGCTGGACACTGAACCTATTTAAATTACTATTCCAACTCCAATCTACATTTAATTATGGTAGGTGCTGGACACTGACCTATTTAATTAACTATTCCAACTCCAATCTACATTTAATTAGGGTAGGTGCTGGACACTGAACCTATTTAATTTACTATTCCAACTCCAATCAACATTTAATTAGAGTAGGTGCTGGACACTGAACCTATTTAATTAACTATTCCAACTCCAATCTACATTTAATTAGGATAGGTGCTGGACACTGAACCTATTTCTTTAATTATTCCAACTCTAATCTACATTTAATTAGTGTAGGTGCTGGACACTGAAACTATTTAATTAACTATTCCAAATCAAATCTACATTTAATTAGAGTAGGTGCTGGACACTGAACCTATTTAATGTACTATTTCAACTCCAATCTACATTTAATTAGAGTAGATGCTGGACACTGAACCTATTTAATTTACTATTCCAACTCCAATCTACATTTAATTAGGGCAGCTGTTGGACACTGAACCTATTTAATTTACTATTCCAACTCCAATCTACATTTAATTAGGGTAGTTGCTGGACACTGAACCTATTTAATTTACTATTCCAACTCCAATCTACATTTATTTAGGGCAGGTGCTGGACACTGAACCTATTTAATTTACTATTCCAACTCCAATCTACATGTAATTAGAGTAAGTGCTGGACACTGAACCTATTTAATTTACTATTCCAACTCCAATCTACATTTAATTAGAGCAGGTTCTGGACACTGAACCTATTTAATTTACTATTCCAACTCCAATCTACATTTAATTAGGGTAGGTTCTGGACACTGAACCTATTTAATTAACTATTACAAATCCTATCTACATTTAATTAGAGTAGGTGCTGGACACTGAACCTATTTAAATTACTATTCCAACTCCAATCTACATTTGATTAGGGTAGGTGCTGGACACTGAACCTATTTAATTTACTATTCCAACTCCAATCTACATTTCATTAGAGTAGGTGCTGGACACTGAACCTATTTAATTAACTATTCCAACTCCAATCTACATTTAATTATGGTAGGTGCTGGACACTGAACCTATTTCTTTAATTATTCCAACTCTAATCTACATTTAATTAGTGTAGGTGCTGGACACTGAACATATTTAATTAACTATTCCAAATTCAATCTACATTTAATTAGAGTAGGTGCTGGACACTGAACCTATTTAAATTACTATTCCAACTCCAATCTACATTTAATTAGAGTAGGTGCTGGACACTGAACCTATTTAATTAAATATTCCAACTCCAATCTACATTTAATTAGAGTAGGTGCTGGACACTGAACCTATTTAATTTACTATTCCAACTCCAATCTACATTTAATTATGGTAGGTGCTGGACACTGACCTATTTAATTAACTATTCCAACTCCAATATACATTAAATTAGGGTAGGTGCTGGACACTGAACCTATTTAATTTACTATTCCAACTCCAATCTACATTTAATTGGAGTAGGTGCTGGACACTGAACCTATTTAATTAACTATTCCAACTCAAATCTACATTTAATTAGGGTAGGTGCTGGACACTGAACCTATTTCTTTAATTATTCCAAATCTAATCTACATTTAATTAGTGTAGGTGCTGGACACTGAAACTATTTAATTAACTATTCCAAATCAAATCTACATTTAATTAGAGTAGGTGCTGGACACGGAACCTATTTAAATTACTATTCCAACTCCAATCTACATTTAATTAGGGTAGATGCTGGACACTGAACCTATTTAACTTACTATTCCAACTCCAATCTACATTTAATTAGAGTAGCTGCTGGACACGGAACCTATTTAATTTACTATTCCAGCTCCAATCTATATTTAATTAGGGCAGGTGCTGGACACTGAACCTATTTAATGTACTATTCCAACTCCAATCTACATTTATTTAGAGTAGGTGCTGGACACTGAACCTATTTATTTTACTATTTCAACTCCAATCTACATTTAATTATGGTAGGTGCTGGACACTGACCTATTTAATTAACTATTCCAACTCCAATCTACATTTAATTAGGGTAGGTGCTGGACACTGAACCTATTTAATTTACTATTCCAACTCCAATCAACATTTAATTAGAGTAGGTGCTGGACACTGAACCTATTTAATTAACTATTCCAACTCCAATCTACATTTAATTAGGATAGGTGCTGGACACTGAACCTATTTCTTTAATTATTCCAACTCTAATCTACATTTAATTAGTGTAGGTGCTGGACACTGAAACTATTTAATTAACTATTCCAAATCAAATCTACATTTAATTAGAGTAGGTGCTGGACACTGAACCTATTTAATGTACTATTTCAACTCCAATCTACATTTAATTAGAGTAGATGCTGGACACTGAACCTATTTAATTTACTATTCCAACTCCAATCTACATTTAATTAGGGCAGCTGTTGGACACTGAACCTATTTAATTTACTATTCCAACTCCAATCTACATTTAATTAGGGTAGTTGCTGGACACTGAACCTATTTAATTTACTATTCCAACTCCAATCTACATTTATTTAGGGCAGGTGCTGGACACTGAACCTATTTAATTTACTATTCCAACTCCAATCTACATGTAATTAGAGTAAGTGCTGGACACTGAACCTATTTAATTTACTATTCCAACTCCAATCTACATTTAATTAGAGCAGGTTCTGGACACTGAACATATTTAATTTACTATCCCAACTCCAATCAACTTTTAATTAGAGTAGGTGCTGGACACTGAACCTATTTAATTAACTATTCCAACTCCAATCTACATTTAATTAGGGTAGGTGCTGGACACTGAACATATGTAATTTACTATCCCAACTCCAATCAACATTTAATTAGAGTAGGTGCTGGACACTGAACCTATTTCTTTAATTATTCCAACTCTAATCTACATTTAATTAGTGTAGGTGCTGGACACTGAAACTATTTAATTAACTATTCCAAATCAAATCTACATTTAATTAGAGTACGTGCTGGACACTGAACCTATTTAAATTACTATTCCAACTCCAATCTACATTTAATTAGGGTAGATGCTGGACACTGAACCTATTTAATTTACTATTCCAACTCCAATCTACATTTAATTAGAGTAGCTGCTGGACACTGAACCTATTTAATTTACTATTCCAGCTCCAATCTACATTTAATTAGGGCAGGTGCTGGACACTGAACCTATTTAATGTACTATTCCAACTCCAATCTACATTTAATTAGAGTAGGTGCTGGAAACTGAACCTATTTAATTTACTATTTCAACTCCAATCTACATTTAATTAGAGTAGGTGCTGGACACTGAACCTATTTAATGTACTATTCCAACTCCAATCTACATTTAATTAGGGCAGCTGTTGGACACTGAACCTATTTAATTTACTATTCCAACTCCAATCTACATTTAATTAGGGTAGTTGGTGGACACTGAACCTATTTAATTTACTATTCCAACTCCAATCTACATTTATTTAGGGCAGGTGCTGGACACTGAACCTATTTAATTTACTATTCCAACTACAATCTACATGTAATTAGAGTAAGTGCTGGACACTGAACCTATTTAATTTACTATTCCAACTCCAAGCTACATTTAATTAGGGTAGTTGCTGGACACTGAACCTATTTAATTAACTATTCCAACTCCAATCTACATTTAATTAAGGGAGATGCTGGACACAGTACCTACTTAATTTACTATTCCAACTCCAATCTACATTTAATTAGAGTAGGTGCTGGACACTGAACCTATTTAATTTAGTATTTCAACTCCAATCTACATTTAATTATGGTAGGTGCTGGACACTGACCTATTTAATTAACTATTCCAACTCCAATCTACATTTAATTAGAGTAGGTGCTGGACACTGAACCTATTTAATTTACTATTCAAACTCCAATCTACATGTAATTATGGTAGGTGCTGGACACTGACCTATTTAATTAACTATTCCAACTCCAATATACATTAAATTAGGGTAGGTGCTGGACACTGAACCTATTTAATTTACTATTCCAACTCCAATCTACATTTAATTGGAGTAGGTGCTGGACACTGAACCTATTTAATTAACTATTCCAACTCAAATCTACATTTAATTAGGGTAGGTGCTGGACACTGAACCTATTTCTTTAATTATTCCAAATCTAATCTACATTTAATTAGTGTAGGTGCTGGACACTGAAACTATTTAATTAACTATTCCAAATCAAATCTACATTTAATTAGAGTAGGTGCTGGACACGGAACCTATTTAAATTACTATTCCAACTCCAATCTACATTTAATTAGGGTAGATGCTGGACACTGAACCTATTTAACTTACTATTCCAACTCCAATCTACATTTAATTAGAGTAGCTGCTGGACACGGAACCTATTTAATTTACTATTCCAGCTCCAATCTATATTTAATTAGGGCAGGTGCTGGACACTGAACCTATTTAATGTACTATTCCAACTCCAATCTACATTTATTTAGAGTAGGTGCTGGACACTGAACCTATTTATTTTACTATTTCAACTCCAATCTACATTTAATTATGGTAGGTGCTGGACACTGACCTATTTAATTAACTATTCCAACTCCAATCTACATTTAATTAGGGTAGGTGCTGGACACTGAACCTATTTAATTTACTATTCCAACTCCAATCAACATTTAATTAGAGTAGGTGCTGGACACTGAACCTATTTAATTAACTATTCCAACTCCAATCTACATTTAATTAGGATAGGTGCTGGACACTGAACCTATTTCTTTAATTATTCCAACTCTAATCTACATTTAATTAGTGTAGGTGCTGGACACTGAAACTATTTAATTAACTATTCCAAATCAAATCTACATTTAATTAGAGTAGGTGCTGGACACTGAACCTATTTAATGTACTATTTCAACTCCAATCTACATTTAATTAGAGTAGATGCTGGACACTGAACCTATTTAATTTACTATTCCAACTCCAATCTACATTTAATTAGGGCAGCTGTTGGACACTGAACCTATTTAATTTACTATTCCAACTCCAATCTACATTTAATTAGGGTAGTTGCTGGACACTGAACCTATTTAATTTACTATTCCAACTCCAATCTACATTTATTTAGGGCAGGTGCTGGACACTGAACCTATTTAATTTACTATTCCAACTCCAATCTACATGTAATTAGAGTAAGTGCTGGACACTGAACCTATTTAATTTACTATTCCAACTCCAATCTACATTTAATTAGAGCAGGTTCTGGACACTGAACATATTTAATTTACTATCCCAACTCCAATCAACTTTTAATTAGAGTAGGTGCTGGACACTGAACCTATTTAATTAACTATTCCAACTCCAATCTACATTTAATTAGGGTAGGTGCTGGACACTGAACATATGTAATTTACTATCCCAACTCCAATCAACATTTAATTAGAGTAGGTGCTGGACACTGAACCTATTTCTTTAATTATTCCAACTCTAATCTACATTTAATTAGTGTAGGTGCTGGACACTGAAACTATTTAATTAACTATTCCAAATCAAATCTACATTTAATTAGAGTACGTGCTGGACACTGAACCTATTTAAATTACTATTCCAACTCCAATCTACATTTAATTAGGGTAGATGCTGGACACTGAACCTATTTAATTTACTATTCCAACTCCAATCTACATTTAATTAGAGTAGCTGCTGGACACTGAACCTATTTAATTTACTATTCCAGCTCCAATCTACATTTAATTAGGGCAGGTGCTGGACACTGAACCTATTTAATGTACTATTCCAACTCCAATCTACATTTAATTAGAGTAGGTGCTGGAAACTGAACCTATTTAATTTACTATTTCAACTCCAATCTACATTTAATTAGAGTAGGTGCTGGACACTGAACCTATTTAATGTACTATTCCAACTCCAATCTACATTTAATTAGGGCAGCTGTTGGACACTGAACCTATTTAATTTACTATTCCAACTCCAATCTACATTTAATTAGGGTAGTTGGTGGACACTGAACCTATTTAATTTACTATTCCAACTCCAATCTACATTTATTTAGGGCAGGTGCTGGACACTGAACCTATTTAATTTACTATTCCAACTACAATCTACATGTAATTAGAGTAAGTGCTGGACACTGAACCTATTTAATTTACTATTCCAACTCCAAGCTACATTTAATTAGGGTAGTTGCTGGACACTGAACCTATTTAATTAACTATTCCAACTCCAATCTACATTTAATTAAGGGAGATGCTGGACACAGTACCTACTTAATTTACTATTCCAACTCCAATCTACATTTAATTAGAGTAGGTGCTGGACACTGAACCTATTTAATTTAGTATTTCAACTCCAATCTACATTTAATTATGGTAGGTGCTAGACACTGACCTATTTAATTAACTATTCCAACTCCAATCTACATTTAATTAGAGCAGGTTCTGGACACAGAACCTATTTAATTTACTATTCCAACTCCAATCTACATTTATTAGGGCAGGTGCTGGACACTGAACCTATTTAATTTACTATTCTAACTCCAATCTACATTTAATTAGAGTAGGTGCTGGACACTGAACCTATTTAATTTACTATTCCAACTCCAATCTACATTTAATTAGGGCAGGTGCTGGACACAGAACCTATTTAATTTACTATTCCAACTCCAATCTACATTTATTAGGGAAGGTGCTGGACACTGAACCTATTTAATTTACTATTCCAACTCCAATCTACATTTAATTAGGGTAGGTTCTGGACACTGAACCTATTTAATTAACTATTACAAATCCTTTCTACATTTAATTAGAGTAGGTGCTGGACACTGAACCTATTTAAATTACTATTCCAACTCCAATCTACATTTGATTAGGGTAGGTGCTGGACACTGAACCTATTTAATTTACTATTCCAACTCCAATCTACATTTAATTAGAGTAGGTGCTGGACACTGAACCTATTTAATTAACTATTCCAACTCCAATCTACATTTAATTATGGTAGGTGCTGGACACTGAACCTATTTCTTTAATTATTCCAACTCTAATCTACATTTAATTAGTGTAGGTGCTGGACACTGAACATATTTAATTAACTATTCCAAATTCAATCTACATTTAATTAGAGTAGGTGCTGGACACTGAACCTATTTAAATTACTATTCCAACTGCAATCTACATTTAATTAGAGTAGGTGCTGGACACTGAACCTATTTAATTAAATATTCCAACTCCAATCTACATTTAATTAGAGTAGGTGCTGGACACTGAACCTATTTAATTTACTATTCCAACTCCAATCTACATTTAATTATGGTAGGTGCTGGACACTGACCTATTTAATTAACTATTCCAACTCCAATCTACATTAAATTAGGGTAGGTGCTGGACACTGAACCTATTTAATTTACTATTCCAACTCCAATCTACATTTAATTGGAGTAGGTGCTGGACACTGAACCTATTTAATTAACTATTCCAACTCAAATCTACATTTAATTAGTGTAGGTGCTGGACACTGAAACTATTTAATTAACTATTCCAAATCAAATCTACATTTAATTAGAGTAGGTGCTGGACACTGAACCTATTTAAATTACTATTCCAACTCCAATCTACATTTAATTAGGGTAGATGCTGGACACTGAACCTATTTAACTTACTTTTCCAACTCCAATCTACATTTAATTAGGGTAGTTGCTGGACACTGAACCTATTTATTTACTATTCCAACTCCAAGCTACATTTAATTAGGGTAGTTGCTGGACACTGAACCTATTATTCCAACTCCAATCTACATTTGATTAAGGGAGATGCTGGACACAGAACCTACTTAATTTACTATTCCAACTCCAATCTACATTTAATTAGAGTAGGTGCTGGACACTGAACCTATTTAATTTAGTATTTCAACTCCAATCTACATTTAATTATGGTAGGTGCTGGACACTGACCTATTTAATTAACTATTCCAACTCCAATCTACATTTAATTAGGGTAGGTGCTGGACACTGAACATATTTAATTTACTATCCCAACTCCAATCAACATTTAATTAGAGTAGGTGCTGGACACTGAACCTATTTAATTAACTATTCCAACTCCAATCTACATTTAATTAGGGTAGGTGCTGGACACTGAACATATTTAATTTACTATCCCAACTCCAATCAACATTTAATTAGAGTAGGTGCTGGACACTGAACCTATTTCTTTAATTATTCCAACTCTAATCTACATTTAATTAGTGTAGGTGCTGGACACTGAAACTATTTAATTAACTATTCCAAATCAAATCTACATTTAATTAGAGTACGTGCTGGACACTGAACCTATTTAAATTACTATTCCAACTCCAATCTACATTTAATTAGGGTAGATGCTGGACACTGAACCTATTTAATTTACTATTCCAACTCCAATCTACATTTAATTAGAGTAGCTGCTGGACACTGAACCTATTTAATTTACTATTCCAGCTCCAATCTACATTTAATTAGGGCAGGTGCTGGACACTGAACCTATTTAATGTACTATTCCAACTCCAATCTACATTTAATTAGAGTAGGTGCTGGACACTGAACCTATTTAATTTACTATTTCAACTCCAATCTACATTTAATTAGAGTAGGTGCTGGACACTGAACCTATTTAATTTACTATTCCAACTCCAATCTACATTTAATTAGGGCAGCTGTTGGACACTGAACCTATTTAATTTACTATTCCAACTCCAATCTACATTTAATTAGGGTAGTTGGTGGACACTGAACCTATTTAATTTACTATTCCAACTCCAATCTACATTTATTTAGGGCAGGTGCTGGACACTGAACCTATTTAATTTACTATTCCAACTCCAATCTACATGTAATTAGAGTAAGTGCTGGACACTGAACCTATTTAATTTACTATTCCAACTCCAATCTACATTTAATTAGAGCAGGTGCTGGACACAGAACCTATTTAATTTACTATTCCAACTCCAATCTACATTTATTAGGGCAGGTGCTGGACACTGAACCTATTTAATTTACTATTCCAACTCCAATCTACATTTAATTAGAGTAGGTGCTGGACACTGAACCTATTTAATTTACTATTCCAACTCCAATCTACATTTAATTAGGGTAGGTGCTGGACACAGAACCTATTTAATTTACTATTCCAACTCCAATCTACATTTATTAGGGAAGGTGCTGGACACTGAACCTATTTAATTTACTATTCCAACTCCAATCTACATTTAATTAGGGTAGGTTCTGGACACTGAACCTATTTAATCAACTATTACAAATCCTATCTACATTTAATTAGAGTAGGTGCTGGACACAGAACCTATTTAATTTACTATTCCTACTCCAATCTACATTTATTTAGGGTAGGTGCTGGACACTGAACCTATTTAATTAAATATTCCAACTCCAATCTACATTTAATTAGAGTAGGTGCTGGACACAGAACCTATTTAATTTACTATTCCTACTCCATTCTACATTTAATTAGGGTAGGTGCTGGACACTGAACCTATTTAATTTACTATTCCAACTCCAAGCTACATTTAATTAGGGTAGTTGCTGGACACTGAACCTATTTAATTTACTATTCCTACTCCAATCTACATTTAATTAGGGTAGGTGCTGGACACTGAACCTATTTAATTTACTATTCCAACTCCAAGCTACATTTAATTAGGGTAGTTGCTGGACACTGAACCTATTTAATTAACTATTCCAACTCCAATCTACATTTAATTAAGGGAGATGCTGGACACAGAACCTACTTAATTTACTATTCCAACTCCAATCTACATTTAATTAGAGTAGATGCTGGACACTGAACCTATTTAATTTACTATTTCAACTCCAATCTACATTTAATTAGGGTAGGTGCTGGACACTGAACCTATTTAATTTAATATTTCAACTCCAATCTACATTTAATTAGGGCAGGTGCTGGACACTGAACCTATTTAATTTACTATTCCAACTCCAATCTACATTTAATTAGGGTAGGTGCTGGACACTGAACCTATTTAATTTACTATTCCAACTCCAATCTACATTTAATTAGGGCAGGTGCTGGACACTGAAACTATTTAATTTACTATCCAACTCCAATATACATTTAATTAGGGAAGGTGCTACACACTGAACCTATTTAATGTACTATTCCAACTCCAATCTACATTTAATTAGAGTAGGTGCTGGACACTGAACCTATTTAATGTACTATTCCAACTCCAATCTACATTTAATTAGAGCAGGTGCTGGACACTGAACCTATATAATTTACTATTCCAACTCCAATCTACATTTAATTAGGGTAGGTGCTGGACACTGAACCTATTTATTTACTATTCCAACTCCAATCTACATTTAATTAGGGCAGGTGCTGGACACAGTACCTATTTAATTTACTATTCCAACTCCAATGTACATTTAATTAGGGCAGGTGCTGGACACAGAACCTATTTAATTTACTATTCCAACTCCAATCTACATTTATTAGGGAAGGTGCTGGACACTGAACCTATTTAATTAACTATTCCAACTCCAATCTACATTTAATTATGGTAGGTGCTGGACACTGAACCTATTTCTTTAATTATTCCAACTCTAATCTACATTTAATTAGTGTAGGTGCTGGACACTGAACATATTTAATTAACTATTCCAAATCCAATCTACATTTAATTAGAGTAGGTGCTGGACACTGAACATATTTAAATTAATATTCCAACTCCAATCTACATTTAATTAGGGTAGGTGCTGGACACTGAACCTATTTAATTAAATATTCCAACTCCAATCTACATTTAATTAGAGTAGGTGCTGGACACTGAACCTATTTAATTTACTATTCCAACTCCAATCTACATTTAATTAAGGGAGATGCTGGACACAGAACCTACTTAATTTACTATTCCAACTCCAATCTACATTTAATTAGGGCAGGTGCTGGACACAGAACCTATTTAATTTACTATTCCTACTCCAATCTACATTTAATTAGGATAGGTGCTGGACACTGAACCTATTTAATTTACTATTCCAACTCCAATCTACATTTAATCAGGACAGGTGCTGGACACTGAACCTATTTAATTTACTATTCCAACTCCAATCTACATTTAATTAGGGTAGGTGCTGGACACTGAACCTATTTAATTTACTATTCCAACTCCAATCTACATTTAATTAGGGTAGTTGCTGGACACTGAACCTATTTAATTAACTATTCCAATTCCAATCAACATTTAATTAGAGTAGGTGCTGGACACTGAACCTATTTAATTAACTATTCCAACTCCAATCTATATTTAATTAGGGTAGGTGCTGGACACTGAACCTATTTAATTTACTATTCCAACTCCAATCTACATTTAATTAGAGTAGGTGCTGGACACTGAACCTATATAATTTACTATTCCAACTCCAATCTACATTTAATTAGGGTAGGTGCTGGACACTGAACCTATTTATTTACTATTCCAACTCCAATCTACATTTAATTAGGGCAGGTGCTGGACACAGTACCTATTTAATTTACTATTCCAACTCCAATGTACATTTAATTAGGGCAGGTGCTGGACACAGAACCTATTTAATTTACTATTCCAACTCCAATCTACATTTATTAGGGAAGGTGCTGGACACTGAACCTATTTAATTAACTATTCCAACTCCAATCTACATTTAATTATGGTAGGTGCTGGACACTGAACCTATTTCTTTAATTATTCCAACTCTAATCTACATTTAATTAGTGTAGGTGCTGGACACTGAACATATTTAATTAACTATTCCAAATCCAATCTACATTTAATTAGAGTAGGTGCTGGACACTGAACATATTTAAATTAATATTCCAACTCCAATCTACATTTAATTAGGGTAGGTGCTGGACACTGAACCTATTTAATTAAATATTCCAACTACAATCTACATTTAATTAGAGTAGGTGCTGGACACTGAACCTATTTAATTTACTATTCCAACTCCAATCTACATTTAATTAGAGTAGGTGCTGGACACTAAACCTATGTAATTTACTATTCCAACTCCAATCTACATTTAATTAGGGCAGGTGCTGGACACAGAACCTATTTAATTTACTATTCCTACTCCAATCTACATTTAATTAGGATAGGTGCTGGACACTGAACCTATTTAATTTACTATTCCAACTCCAATCTACATTTAATTAGGACAGGTGCTGGACACTGAACCTATTTAATTTACTATTCTAACTCCAATCTACATTTAATTAGGGTAGTTGCTGGACATTGAACCTATTTAATTTACTATTCCAACTCCAAGCTACATTTAATTAGGGTAGTTGCTGGACACTGAACCTATTTAATTAACTATTCCAATTCCAATCAACATTTAATTAGAGTAGGTGCTGGACACTGAACCTATTTAATTAACTATTCCAACTCCAATCTATATTTAATTAGGGTAGGTGCTGGACACTGAACCTATTTAATTTACTATTCCAACTCCAATCTACATTTAATTAGAGTAGGTGCTGGACACTGAACCTATTTAAATTACTATTCCAACTCCAATCTACATTTAATTAGAGTAGGTGCTGGACACTGAACCTATTTAATTAAATATTCCAACTCCAATCTACATTTAATTAGAGTAGGTGCTGGACACTGAACCTATTTAATTTACTATTCCAACTCCAATCTACATTTAATTATGGTAGGTGCTGGACACTGACCTATTTAATTAACTATTCCAACTCCAATGTACATTAAATTAGGGTAGGTGCTGGACACTGAACCTATTTAATTTACTATTCCAACTCCAATCTACATTTAATTGGAGTAGGTGCTGGACACTGAACCTATTTAATTAACTATTCCAACTCAAATCTACATTTAATTAGGGTAGGTGCTGGACACTGAACCTATTTCTTTAATTATTCCAACTCTAATCTACATTTAATTAGTGTAGGTGCTGGACACTGAAACTATTTAATTAACTATTCCAAATCAAATCTACATTTAATTAGAGTAGGTGCTGGACACTGAACCTATTTAAATTACTATTCCAACTCCAATCTACATTTAATTAGGGTAGATGCTGGACACTGAACCTATTTAATTTACTATTCCAACTCCAATCTACAATTAATTAGAGTAGCTGCTGGACACGGAACCTATTTAATTTACTATTCCAGCTCCAATCTATATTTAATTAGGGCAGGTGCTGGACACTGAACCTATTTAATGTACTATTCCAACTCCAATCTACATTTAATTAGAGTAGGTGCTGGACACTGAACCTATTTATTTTACTATTTCAACTCCAATCTACATTTAATTAGTGTAGGTGCTGGACACTGAACCTATTTAATTTACTATTCCAACTCCAATCTACATTTCATTAGGGCAGCTGTTGGACACTGAACCTATTTAATTTACTATTCCAACTCCAATCTACATGTAATTAGAGTAAGTGCTGGACACGGAACCTATTTAATTTACTATTGCAGCTCCAATCTATATTTAATTTGGGCAGGTGCTGGACACTGAACCTATTTAATTTACTATTCCAACTCCAATCTACATTTATTAGGGCAGGTGCTGGACACTGAACCTATTTAATTTACTATTCCAACTCCAATCTACATTTAATTAGAGTAGGTGCTGGACACTGAACCTATTTAATTTACTATTCCAACTCCAATCTACATTTAATTAGGGCAGGTGCTGGACACAGAACCTATTTAATTTACTATTCCAACTCCAATCTACATTTATTAGGGAAGGTGCTGGACACTGAACCTATTTAATTTACTATTCCAACTCAAATCTACATTTAATTAGGGTAGGTGCTGGACACTGAACCTATTTAATTAACTATTACAAATCCTATCTACATTTAATTAGAGTAGGTGCTGGACACTGAACCTATTTAAATTACTATTCCAACTCCAATCTACATTTAATTAGGGTAGGTGCTGGACACTGAACCTATTTAATTAAATATTCCAACTCCAATCTACATTTAATTAGAGTAGGTGCTGGACACTGAACCTATTTAATTTACTATTCCAACTCAAAACTACATTTAATTAGGGTAGGTGCTGGACACTGAACCTATTTAATTTACTATTCCAACTCCAATCTACATTTAATTAGAGTAGGTGCTGGACACTGAACCTATGTAATTTACTATTCCAACTCCAATCTACATTTAATTAGGGCAGGTGCTGGACACTGAACCTATTTAATTTACTATTCTAACTCCATTCTACATTTAATTAGGGTAGTTGCTGGACACTGAACCTATTTAATTTACTATTCCAACTCCAAGCTACATTTAATTAGGGTAGTTGCTGGACACTGAACCTATTTAATTAACTATTCCAACTCCAATCTACATTTAATTAAGGGAGATGCTGGACACAGTACCTACTTAATTTACTATTCCAACTCCAATCTACATTTAATTAGAGTAGGTGCTGGACACTGAACCTATTTAATTTAGTATTTCAACTCCAATCTACATTTAATTATGGTAGGTGCTGGACACTGACCTATTTAATTAACTATTCCAACTCCAATCTACATTTAATTAGGGTAGGTGCTGGACACTGAACATATTTAATTTACTATTCCAACTCCAATCAACATTTAATTAGAGTAGGTGCTGGACACTGAACCTATTTAATTAACTATTCCAACTCCAATCTACATTTAATTAGGATAGGTGCTGGACACTGAACCTATTTCTTTAATTATTCCAACTCTAATCTACATTTAATTAGTGTAGGTGCTGGACACTGAAACTATTTAATTAACTATTCCAAATCAAATCTACATTTAATTAGAGTACGTGCTGGACACTGAACCTATTTAATTAACTATTCCAACTCCAATCTACATTTAATTATGGTAGGTGCTGGACACTGACCTATTTAATTAACTATTACAAATCCTATCTACATTTAATTAGAGTAGGTGCTGGACACAGAACCTATTTAATTTACTATTCCTACTCCAATCTACATTTAATTAGGGTAGGTGCTGGACACTGAAACTATTTAATTAAATATTCCAACTCCAATCTACATTTAATTAGAGTAGGTGCTGGACACAGAACCTATTTAATTTACTATTCCTACTCCAATCTACATTTAATTAGGGTAGGTGCTGGACACTGAACCTATTTAATTTACTATTCCAACTCCAAGCTACATTTAATTAGGGTAGGTGCTGGACACTGAACCTATTTAATTTACTATTCCAACTCCAATCTACATTTAATTAGGGCAGGTGCTGGACACTGAAACTATTTAATTTACTATTCCAACTCCAATATACATTTAATTAGGGTAGGTGCTACACACTGAACCTATTTAATTTACTATTCCAACTCCAATCTACATTTAATTAGAGTAGGTGCTGGACACTGAACCTATTTAATTTACTATTCCAACTCCAATCTACATTTAATTAGAGCAGGTGCTGGACACTGAACCTATATAATTTACTATTCCAACTCCAATCTACATTTAATTAGGGTAGGTGCTGGACACTGAACCTATTTATTTACTATTCCAACTCCAATCTACATTTAATTAGGGCAGGTGCTGGACACAGTACCTATTTAATTTACTATTCCAACTCCAATGTACATTTAATTAGGGCAGGTGCTGGACACAGAACCTATTTAATTTACTATTCCAACTTCAATCTACATTTATTAGTGAAGGTGCTGGACACTGAACCTATTTAATTAACTATTCCAACTCCAATCTACATTTAATTATGGTAGGTGCTGGACACTGAACCTATTTCTTTAATTATTCCAACTCTAATCTACATTTAATTAGTGTAGGTGCTGGACACTGAACATATTTAATTAACTATTCCAAATCCAATCTACATTTAATTAGAGTAGGTGCTGGACATTGAACATATTTAAATTACTATTCCAACTCCAATCTACATTTAATTAGGGTAGGTGCTGGACACTGAACCTATTTAATTAAATATTCCAACTCCAATCTACATTTAATTAGAGTAGGTGCTGGACACTGAACCTATTTAATTTACTATTCCAACTCCAATCTACATTTAATTAGAGTAGGTGCTGGACACTAAACCTATGTAATTTACTATTCCAACTCCAATCTACATTTAATTAGGGCAGGTGCTGGACACAGAACCTATTTAATTTACTATTCCTACTCCAATCTACATTTAATTAGGATAGGTGCTGGACACTGAACCTATTTAATTTACTATTCCAACTCCAATCTACATTTAATTAGGACAGGTGCTGGACACTGAACCTATTTAATTTACTATTCTAACTCCAATCTACATTTAATTAGGGTAGTTGCTGGACACTGAACCTATTTAATTTACTATTCCAACTCCAATCTACATTAAATTAGGGTAGGTGCTGGACACTGAACCTATTTAATTTACTATTCCAACTCCAATCTACATTTAATTGGAGTAGGTGCTGGACACTGAACCTATTTAATTAACTATTCCAACTCAAATCTACATTTAATTAGTGTAGGTGCTGGACACTGAAACTATTTAATTAACTATTCCAAATCAAATCTACATTTAATTAGAGTAGGTGCTGGACACTGAACCTATTTAAATTACTATTCCAACTCCAATCTACATTTAATTAGGGTAGATGCTGGACACTGAACCTATTTAACTTACTTTTCCAACTCCAATCTACATTTAATTAGGGTAGTTGCTGGACACTGAACCTATTTATTTACTATTCCAACTCCAAGCTACATTTAATTAGGGTAGTTGCTGGACACTGAACCTATTATTCCAACTCCAATCTACATTTGATTAAGGGAGATGCTGGACACTGAACCTATTTAATTTACTATTCCAACTCCAATCTACAATTAATTAGAGTAGCTGCTGGACACGGAACCTATTTAATTTACTATTCCAGCTCCAATCTATATTTAATTAGGGCAGGTGCTGGACACTGAACCTATTTAATGTACTATTCCAACTCCAATCTACATTTAATTAGAGTAGGTGCTGGACACTGAACCTATTTATTTTACTATTTCAACTCCAATCTACATTTAATTAGTGTAGGTGCTGGACACTGAACCTATTTAATTTACTATTCCAACTCCAATCTACATTTCATTAGGGCAGCTGTTGGACACTGAACCTATTTAATTTACTATTCCAACTCCAATCTACATGTAATTAGAGTAAGTGCTGGACACGGAACCTATTTAATTTACTATTGCAGCTCCAATCTATATTTAATTTGGGCAGGTGCTGGACACTGAACCTATTTAATTTACTATTCCAACTCCAATCTACATTTATTAGGGCAGGTGCTGGACACTGAACCTATTTAATTTACTATTCCAACTCCAATCTACATTTAATTAGAGTAGGTGCTGGACACTGAACCTATTTAATTTACTATTCCAACTCCAATCTACATTTAATTAGGGCAGGTGCTGGACACAGAACCTATTTAATTTACTATTCCAACTCCAATGTACATTTAATTAGGGCAGGTGCTGGACACAGAACCTATTTAATTTACTATTCCAACTTCAATCTACATTTATTAGTGAAGGTGCTGGACACTGAACCTATTTAATTAACTATTCCAACTCCAATCTACATTTAATTATGGTAGGTGCTGGACACTGAACCTATTTCTTTAATTATTCCAACTCTAATCTACATTTAATTAGTGTAGGTGCTGGACACTGAACATATTTAATTAACTATTCCAAATCCAATCTACATTTAATTAGAGTAGGTGCTGGACATTGAACATATTTAAATTACTATTCCAACTCCAATCTACATTTAATTAGGGTAGGTGCTGGACACTGAACCTATTTAATTAAATATTCCAACTCCAATCTACATTTAATTAGAGTAGGTGCTGGACACTGAACCTATTTAATTTACTATTCCAACTCCAATCTACATTTAATTAGAGTAGGTGCTGGACACTAAACCTATGTAATTTACTATTCCAACTCCAATCTACATTTAATTAGGGCAGGTGCTGGACACAGAACCTATTTAATTTACTATTCCTACTCCAATCTACATTTAATTAGGATAGGTGCTGGACACTGAACCTATTTAATTTACTATTCCAACTCCAATCTACATTTAATTAGGACAGGTGCTGGACACTGAACCTATTTAATTTACTATTCTAACTCCAATCTACATTTAATTAGGGTAGTTGCTGGACACTGAACCTATTTAATTTACTATTCCAACTCCAATCTACATTAAATTAGGGTAGGTGCTGGACACTGAACCTATTTAATTTACTATTCCAACTCCAATCTACATTTAATTGGAGTAGGTGCTGGACACTGAACCTATTTAATTAACTATTCCAACTCAAATCTACATTTAATTAGTGTAGGTGCTGGACACTGAAACTATTTAATTAACTATTCCAAATCAAATCTACATTTAATTAGAGTAGGTGCTGGACACTGAACCTATTTAAATTACTATTCCAACTCCAATCTACATTTAATTAGGGTAGATGCTGGACACTGAACCTATTTAACTTACTTTTCCAACTCCAATCTACATTTAATTAGGGTAGTTGCTGGACACTGAACCTATTTATTTACTATTCCAACTCCAAGCTACATTTAATTAGGGTAGTTGCTGGACACTGAACCTATTATTCCAACTCCAATCTACATTTGATTAAGGGAGATGCTGGACACAGAACCTACTTAATTTACTATTCCAACTCCAATCTACATTTAATTAGAGTAGGTGCTGGACACTGAACCTATTTAATTTAGTATTTCAACTCCAATCTACATTTAATTATGGTAGGTGCTGGACACTGACCTATTTAATTAACTATTCCAACTCCAATCTACATTTAATTAGGGTAGGTGCTGGACACTGAACATATTTAATTTACTATCCCAACTCCAATCAACATTTAATTAGAGTAGGTGCTGGACACTGAACCTATTTAATTAACTATTCCAACTCCAATCTACATTTAATTAGGGTAGGTGCTGGACACTGAACATATTTAATTTACTATCCCAACTCCAATCAACATTTAATTAGAGTAGGTGCTGGACACTGAACCTATTTCTTTAATTATTCCAACTCTAATCTACATTTAATTAGTGTAGGTGCTGGACACTGAAACTATTTAATTAACTATTCCAAATCAAATCTACATTTAATTAGAGTACGTGCTGGACACTGAACCTATTTAAATTACTATTCCAACTCCAATCTACATTTAATTAGGGTAGATGCTGGACACTGAACCTATTTAATTTACTATTCCAACTCCAATCTACATTTAATTAGAGTAGCTGCTGGACACTGAACCTATTTAATTTACTATTCCAGCTCCAATCTACATTTAATTAGGGCAGGTGCTGGACACTGAACCTATTTAATGTACTATTCCAACTCCAATCTACATTTAATTAGAGTAGGTGCTGGACACTGAACCTATTTAATTTACTATTTCAACTCCAATCTACATTTAATTAGAGTAGGTGCTGGACACTGAACCTATTTAATTTACTATTCCAACTCCAATCTACATTTAATTAGGGCAGCTGTTGGACACTGAACCTATTTAATTTACTATTCCAACTCCAATCTACATTTAATTAGGGTAGTTGGTGGACACTGAACCTATTTAATTTACTATTCCAACTCCAATCTACATTTATTTAGGGCAGGTGCTGGACACTGAACCTATTTAATTTACTATTCCAACTCCAATCTACATGTAATTAGAGTAAGTGCTGGACACTGAACCTATTTAATTTACTATTCCAACTCCAATCTACATTTAATTAGAGCAGGTGCTGGACACAGAACCTATTTAATTTACTATTCCAACTCCAATCTACATTTATTAGGGCAGGTGCTGGACACTGAACCTATTTAATTTACTATTCCAACTCCAATCTACATTTAATTAGAGTAGGTGCTGGACACTGAACCTATTTAATTTACTATTCCAACTCCAATCTACATTTAATTAGGGTAGGTGCTGGACACAGAACCTATTTAATTTACTATTCCAACTCCAATCTACATTTATTAGGGAAGGTGCTGGACACTGAACCTATTTAATTTACTATTCCAACTCCAATCTACATTTAATTAGGGTAGGTTCTGGACACTGAACCTATTTAATCAACTATTACAAATCCTATCTACATTTAATTAGAGTAGGTGCTGGACACAGAACCTATTTAATTTACTATTCCTACTCCAATCTACATTTATTTAGGGTAGGTGCTGGACACTGAACCTATTTAATTAAATATTCCAACTCCAATCTACATTTAATTAGAGTAGGTGCTGGACACAGAACCTATTTAATTTACTATTCCTACTCCATTCTACATTTAATTAGGGTAGGTGCTGGACACTGAACCTATTTAATTTACTATTCCAACTCCAAGCTACATTTAATTAGGGTAGTTGCTGGACACTGAACCTATTTAATTTACTATTCCTACTCCAATCTACATTTAATTAGGGTAGGTGCTGGACACTGAACCTATTTAATTTACTATTCCAACTCCAAGCTACATTTAATTAGGGTAGTTGCTGGACACTGAACCTATTTAATTAACTATTCCAACTCCAATCTACATTTAATTAAGGGAGATGCTGGACACAGAACCTACTTAATTTACTATTCCAACTCCAATCTACATTTAATTAGAGTAGATGCTGGACACTGAACCTATTTAATTTACTATTTCAACTCCAATCTACATTTAATTAGGGTAGGTGCTGGACACTGAACCTATTTAATTTAATATTTCAACTCCAATCTACATTTAATTAGGGCAGGTGCTGGACACTGAACCTATTTAATTTACTATTCCAACTCCAATCTACATTTAATTAGGGTAGGTGCTGGACACTGAACCTATTTAATTTACTATTCCAACTCCAATCTACATTTAATTAGGGCAGGTGCTGGACACTGAAACTATTTAATTTACTATCCAACTCCAATATACATTTAATTAGGGAAGGTGCTACACACTGAACCTATTTAATGTACTATTCCAACTCCAATCTACATTTAATTAGAGTAGGTGCTGGACACTGAACCTATTTAATGTACTATTCCAACTCCAATCTACATTTAATTAGAGCAGGTGCTGGACACTGAACCTATATAATTTACTATTCCAACTCCAATCTACATTTAATTAGGGTAGGTGCTGGACACTGAACCTATTTATTTACTATTCCAACTCCAATCTACATTTAATTAGGGCAGGTGCTGGACACAGTACCTATTTAATTTACTATTCCAACTCCAATGTACATTTAATTAGGGCAGGTGCTGGACACAGAACCTATTTAATTTACTATTCCAACTCCAATCTACATTTATTAGGGAAGGTGCTGGACACTGAACCTATTTAATTAACTATTCCAACTCCAATCTACATTTAATTATGGTAGGTGCTGGACACTGAACCTATTTCTTTAATTATTCCAACTCTAATCTACATTTAATTAGTGTAGGTGCTGGACACTGAACATATTTAATTAACTATTCCAAATCCAATCTACATTTAATTAGAGTAGGTGCTGGACACTGAACATATTTAAATTAATATTCCAACTCCAATCTACATTTAATTAGGGTAGGTGCTGGACACTGAACCTATTTAATTAAATATTCCAACTCCAATCTACATTTAATTAGAGTAGGTGCTGGACACTGAACCTATTTAATTTACTATTCCAACTCCAATCTACATTTAATTAAGGGAGATGCTGGACACAGAACCTACTTAATTTACTATTCCAACTCCAATCTACATTTAATTAGGGCAGGTGCTGGACACAGAACCTATTTAATTTACTATTCCTACTCCAATCTACATTTAATTAGGATAGGTGCTGGACACTGAACCTATTTAATTTACTATTCCAACTCCAATCTACATTTAATCAGGACAGGTGCTGGACACTGAACCTATTTAATTTACTATTCCAACTCCAATCTACATTTAATTAGGGTAGGTGCTGGACACTGAACCTATTTAATTTACTATTCCAACTCCAATCTACATTTAATTAGGGTAGTTGCTGGACACTGAACCTATTTAATTAACTATTCCAATTCCAATCAACATTTAATTAGAGTAGGTGCTGGACACTGAACCTATTTAATTAACTATTCCAACTCCAATCTATATTTAATTAGGGTAGGTGCTGGACACTGAACCTATTTAATTTACTATTCCAACTCCAATCTACATTTAATTAGAGTAGGTGCTGGACACTGAACCTATATAATTTACTATTCCAACTCCAATCTACATTTAATTAGGGTAGGTGCTGGACACTGAACCTATTTATTTACTATTCCAACTCCAATCTACATTTAATTAGGGCAGGTGCTGGACACAGTACCTATTTAATTTACTATTCCAACTCCAATGTACATTTAATTAGGGCAGGTGCTGGACACAGAACCTATTTAATTTACTATTCCAACTCCAATCTACATTTATTAGGGAAGGTGCTGGACACTGAACCTATTTAATTAACTATTCCAACTCCAATCTACATTTAATTATGGTAGGTGCTGGACACTGAACCTATTTCTTTAATTATTCCAACTCTAATCTACATTTAATTAGTGTAGGTGCTGGACACTGAACATATTTAATTAACTATTCCAAATCCAATCTACATTTAATTAGAGTAGGTGCTGGACACTGAACATATTTAAATTAATATTCCAACTCCAATCTACATTTAATTAGGGTAGGTGCTGGACACTGAACCTATTTAATTAAATATTCCAACTACAATCTACATTTAATTAGAGTAGGTGCTGGACACTGAACCTATTTAATTTACTATTCCAACTCCAATCTACATTTAATTAGAGTAGGTGCTGGACACTAAACCTATGTAATTTACTATTCCAACTCCAATCTACATTTAATTAGGGCAGGTGCTGGACACAGAACCTATTTAATTTACTATTCCTACTCCAATCTACATTTAATTAGGATAGGTGCTGGACACTGAACCTATTTAATTTACTATTCCAACTCCAATCTACATTTAATTAGGACAGGTGCTGGACACTGAACCTATTTAATTTACTATTCTAACTCCAATCTACATTTAATTAGGGTAGTTGCTGGACATTGAACCTATTTAATTTACTATTCCAACTCCAAGCTACATTTAATTAGGGTAGTTGCTGGACACTGAACCTATTTAATTAACTATTCCAATTCCAATCAACATTTAATTAGAGTAGGTGCTGGACACTGAACCTATTTAATTAACTATTCCAACTCCAATCTATATTTAATTAGGGTAGGTGCTGGACACTGAACCTATTTAATTTACTATTCCAACTCCAATCTACATTTAATTAGAGTAGGTGCTGGACACTGAACCTATTTAAATTACTATTCCAACTCCAATCTACATTTAATTAGAGTAGGTGCTGGACACTGAACCTATTTAATTAAATATTCCAACTCCAATCTACATTTAATTAGAGTAGGTGCTGGACACTGAACCTATTTAATTTACTATTCCAACTCCAATCTACATTTAATTATGGTAGGTGCTGGACACTGACCTATTTAATTAACTATTCCAACTCCAATGTACATTAAATTAGGGTAGGTGCTGGACACTGAACCTATTTAATTTACTATTCCAACTCCAATCTACATTTAATTGGAGTAGGTGCTGGACACTGAACCTATTTAATTAACTATTCCAACTCAAATCTACATTTAATTAGGGTAGGTGCTGGACACTGAACCTATTTCTTTAATTATTCCAACTCTAATCTACATTTAATTAGTGTAGGTGCTGGACACTGAAACTATTTAATTAACTATTCCAAATCAAATCTACATTTAATTAGAGTAGGTGCTGGACACTGAACCTATTTAAATTACTATTCCAACTCCAATCTACATTTAATTAGGGTAGATGCTGGACACTGAACCTATTTAATTTACTATTCCAACTCCAATCTACAATTAATTAGAGTAGCTGCTGGACACGGAACCTATTTAATTTACTATTCCAGCTCCAATCTATATTTAATTAGGGCAGGTGCTGGACACTGAACCTATTTAATGTACTATTCCAACTCCAATCTACATTTAATTAGAGTAGGTGCTGGACACTGAACCTATTTATTTTACTATTTCAACTCCAATCTACATTTAATTAGTGTAGGTGCTGGACACTGAACCTATTTAATTTACTATTCCAACTCCAATCTACATTTCATTAGGGCAGCTGTTGGACACTGAACCTATTTAATTTACTATTCCAACTCCAATCTACATGTAATTAGAGTAAGTGCTGGACACGGAACCTATTTAATTTACTATTGCAGCTCCAATCTATATTTAATTTGGGCAGGTGCTGGACACTGAACCTATTTAATTTACTATTCCAACTCCAATCTACATTTATTAGGGCAGGTGCTGGACACTGAACCTATTTAATTTACTATTCCAACTCCAATCTACATTTAATTAGAGTAGGTGCTGGACACTGAACCTATTTAATTTACTATTCCAACTCCAATCTACATTTAATTAGGGCAGGTGCTGGACACAGAACCTATTTAATTTACTATTCCAACTCCAATCTACATTTATTAGGGAAGGTGCTGGACACTGAACCTATTTAATTTACTATTCCAACTCAAATCTACATTTAATTAGGGTAGGTGCTGGACACTGAACCTATTTAATTAACTATTACAAATCCTATCTACATTTAATTAGAGTAGGTGCTGGACACTGAACCTATTTAAATTACTATTCCAACTCCAATCTACATTTAATTAGGGTAGGTGCTGGACACTGAACCTATTTAATTAAATATTCCAACTCCAATCTACATTTAATTAGAGTAGGTGCTGGACACTGAACCTATTTAATTTACTATTCCAACTCAAAACTACATTTAATTAGGGTAGGTGCTGGACACTGAACCTATTTAATTTACTATTCCAACTCCAATCTACATTTAATTAGAGTAGGTGCTGGACACTGAACCTATGTAATTTACTATTCCAACTCCAATCTACATTTAATTAGGGCAGGTGCTGGACACTGAACCTATTTAATTTACTATTCTAACTCCATTCTACATTTAATTAGGGTAGTTGCTGGACACTGAACCTATTTAATTTACTATTCCAACTCCAAGCTACATTTAATTAGGGTAGTTGCTGGACACTGAACCTATTTAATTAACTATTCCAACTCCAATCTACATTTAATTAAGGGAGATGCTGGACACAGTACCTACTTAATTTACTATTCCAACTCCAATCTACATTTAATTAGAGTAGGTGCTGGACACTGAACCTATTTAATTTAGTATTTCAACTCCAATCTACATTTAATTATGGTAGGTGCTGGACACTGACCTATTTAATTAACTATTCCAACTCCAATCTACATTTAATTAGGGTAGGTGCTGGACACTGAACATATTTAATTTACTATTCCAACTCCAATCAACATTTAATTAGAGTAGGTGCTGGACACTGAACCTATTTAATTAACTATTCCAACTCCAATCTACATTTAATTAGGATAGGTGCTGGACACTGAACCTATTTCTTTAATTATTCCAACTCTAATCTACATTTAATTAGTGTAGGTGCTGGACACTGAAACTATTTAATTAACTATTCCAAATCAAATCTACATTTAATTAGAGTACGTGCTGGACACTGAACCTATTTAATTAACTATTCCAACTCCAATCTACATTTAATTATGGTAGGTGCTGGACACTGACCTATTTAATTAACTATTACAAATCCTATCTACATTTAATTAGAGTAGGTGCTGGACACAGAACCTATTTAATTTACTATTCCTACTCCAATCTACATTTAATTAGGGTAGGTGCTGGACACTGAAACTATTTAATTAAATATTCCAACTCCAATCTACATTTAATTAGAGTAGGTGCTGGACACAGAACCTATTTAATTTACTATTCCTACTCCAATCTACATTTAATTAGGGTAGGTGCTGGACACTGAACCTATTTAATTTACTATTCCAACTCCAAGCTACATTTAATTAGGGTAGGTGCTGGACACTGAACCTATTTAATTTACTATTCCAACTCCAATCTACATTTAATTAGGGCAGGTGCTGGACACTGAAACTATTTAATTTACTATTCCAACTCCAATATACATTTAATTAGGGTAGGTGCTACACACTGAACCTATTTAATTTACTATTCCAACTCCAATCTACATTTAATTAGAGTAGGTGCTGGACACTGAACCTATTTAATTTACTATTCCAACTCCAATCTACATTTAATTAGAGCAGGTGCTGGACACTGAACCTATATAATTTACTATTCCAACTCCAATCTACATTTAATTAGGGTAGGTGCTGGACACTGAACCTATTTATTTACTATTCCAACTCCAATCTACATTTAATTAGGGCAGGTGCTGGACACAGTACCTATTTAATTTACTATTCCAACTCCAATGTACATTTAATTAGGGCAGGTGCTGGACACAGAACCTATTTAATTTACTATTCCAACTTCAATCTACATTTATTAGTGAAGGTGCTGGACACTGAACCTATTTAATTAACTATTCCAACTCCAATCTACATTTAATTATGGTAGGTGCTGGACACTGAACCTATTTCTTTAATTATTCCAACTCTAATCTACATTTAATTAGTGTAGGTGCTGGACACTGAACATATTTAATTAACTATTCCAAATCCAATCTACATTTAATTAGAGTAGGTGCTGGACATTGAACATATTTAAATTACTATTCCAACTCCAATCTACATTTAATTAGGGTAGGTGCTGGACACTGAACCTATTTAATTAAATATTCCAACTCCAATCTACATTTAATTAGAGTAGGTGCTGGACACTGAACCTATTTAATTTACTATTCCAACTCCAATCTACATTTAATTAGAGTAGGTGCTGGACACTAAACCTATGTAATTTACTATTCCAACTCCAATCTACATTTAATTAGGGCAGGTGCTGGACACAGAACCTATTTAATTTACTATTCCTACTCCAATCTACATTTAATTAGGATAGGTGCTGGACACTGAACCTATTTAATTTACTATTCCAACTCCAATCTACATTTAATTAGGACAGGTGCTGGACACTGAACCTATTTAATTTACTATTCTAACTCCAATCTACATTTAATTAGGGTAGTTGCTGGACACTGAACCTATTTAATTTACTATTCCAACTCCAAGCTACATTTAATTAGGGTAGTTGCTGGACACTGAACCTATTTAATTAACTATTCCAACTCCAATCAACATTTAATTAGAGTAGGTGCTGGACACTGAACCTATTTAATTAACTATTCCAACTCCAATCTACATTTAATTAGGGTAGGTGCTGGACACTGAACCTATTTAATTTACTATTCCAACTCCAATCTACATTTAATTAGAGTAGGTGCTGGACACTGAACCTATTTAAATTACTATTCCAACTCCAATCTACATTTAATTAGAGTAGGTGCTGGACACTGAACCTATTTAATTAAATATTCCAACTCCAATCTACATTTAATTAGAGTAGGTGCTGGACACTGAACCTATTTAATTTACTATTCCAACTCCAATCTACATTTAATTATGGTAGGTGCTGGACACTGACCTATTTAATTAACTATTCCAACTCCAATGTACATTAAATTAGGGTAGGTGCTGGACACTGAACCTATTTAATTTACTATTCCAACTCCAATCTACATTTAATTGGAGTAGGTGCTGGACACTGAACCTATTTAATTAACTATTCCAACTCAAATCTACATTTAATTAGGGTAGGTGCTGGACACTGAACCTATTTCTTTAATTATTCGAACTCTAATCTACATTTAATTAGAGTAGGTGCTGGATACTGAACCTATTTAAATTACTATTCCAACTCCAATCTACATTTAATTAGGGTAGATGCTGGACACTGAACCTATTTAATTTACTATTCCAACTCCAATCTACATTTAATTAGAGTAGCTGCTGGACACGGAACCTATTTAATTTACTATTCCAGCTCCAATCTATATTTAATTAGGGCAGGTGCTGGACACTGAACCTATTTAATGTACTATTCCAACTCCAATCTACATTTAATTAGAGTAGGTGCTGGACACTGAACCTATTTATTTTACTATTTCAACTCCAATCTACATTTAATTAGAGTAGGTGCTGGACACTGAACCTATTTAATTTACTATTCCAACTCCAATCTACATTTCATTAGGGCAGCTGTTGGACACTGAACCTATTTAATTTACTATTCCAACTCCAATCTACATGTAATTAGAGTAAGTGCTGGACACGGAACCTATTTAATTTACTATTCCAGCTCCAATCTATATTTAATTAGGGCAGGTGCTGGACACTGAACCTATTTAATTTACTATTCCAACTCCAATCTACATTTATTAGGGCAGGTGCTGGACACTGAACCTATTTAATTTACTATTCCAACTCCAATCTACATTTAATTAGAGTAGGTGCTGGACACTGAACCTATTTAATTTACTATTCCAACTCCAATCTACATTTAATTAGGGCAGGTGCTGGACACAGAACCTATTTAATTTACTATTCCAACTCCAATCTACATTTATTAGGGAAGGTGCTGGACACTGAACCTATTTAATTTACTATTCCAACTCCAATCTACATTTAATTAGGGTAGGTGCTGGACACTGAACCTATTTAATTAACTATTACAAATCCTATCTACATTTAATTAGAGTAGGTGCTGGACACTGAACCTATTTAAATTACTATTCCAACTCCAATCTACATTTAATTAGGGTAGGTGCTGGACACTGAACCTATTTAATTAAATATTCCAACTCCAATCTACATTTAATTAGAGTAGGTGCTGGACACTGAACCTATTTAATTTACTATTCCAACTCAAAACTACATTTAATTAGGGTAGGTGCTGGACACTGAACCTATTTAATTTACTATTCCAACTCCAATCTACATTTAATTAGAGTAGGTGCTGGACACTGAACCTATGTAATTTACTATTCCAACTCCAATCTACATTTAATTAGGGCAGGTGCTGGACACTGAACCTATTTAATTTACTATTCTAACTCCATTCTACATTTAATTAGGGTAGTTGCTGGACACTGAACCTATTTAATTTACTATTCCAACTCCAAGCTACATTTAATTAGGGTAGTTGCTGGACACTGAACCTATTTAATTAACTATTCCAACTCCAATCTACATTTAATTAAGGGAGATGCTGGACACAGTACCTACTTAATTTACTATTCCAACTCCAATCTATATTTAATTAGAGTAGGTGCTGGACACTGAACCTATTTAATTTAGTATTTCAACTCCAATCTACATGTAATTAGAGTAAGTGCTGGACACGGAACCTATTTAATTTACTATTCCAGCTCCAATCTATATTTAATTAGGGCAGGTGCTGGACACTGAACCTATTTAATTTACTATTCCAACTCCAATCTACATTTATTAGGGCAGGTGCTGGACACTGAACCTATTTAATTTACTATTCCAACTCCAATCTACATTTAATTAGAGTAGGTGCTGGACACTGAACCTATTTAATTTACTATTCCAACTCCAATCTACATTTAATTAGGGCAGGTGCTGGACACAGAACCTATTTAATTTACTATTCCAACTCCAATCTACATTTATTAGGGAAGGTGCTGGACACTGAACCTATTTAATTTACTATTCCAACTCCAATCTACATTTAATTAGGGTAGGTGCTGGACACTGAACCTATTTAATTAACTATTACAAATCCTATCTACATTTAATTAGAGTAGGTGCTGGACACTGAACCTATTTAAATTACTATTCCAACTCCAATCTACATTTAATTAGGGTAGGTGCTGGACACTGAACCTATTTAATTAAATATTCCAACTCCAATCTACATTTAATTAGAGTAGGTGCTGGACACTGAACCTATTTAATTTACTATTCCAACTCAAAACTACATTTAATTAGGGTAGGTGCTGGACACTGAACCTATTTAATTTACTATTCCAACTCCAATCTACATTTAATTAGAGTAGGTGCTGGACACTGAACCTATGTAATTTACTATTCCAACTCCAATCTACATTTAATTAGGGCAGGTGCTGGACACTGAACCTATTTAATTTACTATTCTAACTCCATTCTACATTTAATTAGGGTAGTTGCTGGACACTGAACCTATTTAATTTACTATTCCAACTCCAAGCTACATTTAATTAGGGTAGTTGCTGGACACTGAACCTATTTAATTAACTATTCCAACTCCAATCTACATTTAATTAAGGGAGATGCTGGACACAGTACCTACTTAATTTACTATTCCAACTCCAATCTATATTTAATTAGAGTAGGTGCTGGACACTGAACCTATTTAATTTAGTATTTCAACTCCAATCTACATTTAATTATGGTAGGTGCTGGACACTGACCTATTTAATTAACTATTCCAACTCCAATCTACATTTAATTAGGGTAGGTGCTGGACACTGAACATATTTAATTTACTATTCCAACTCCAATCAACATTTAATTAGAGTAGGTGCTGGACACTGAACCTATTTAATTAACTATTCCAACTCCAATCTACATTTAATTAGGATAGGTGCTGGACACTGAACCTATTTCTTTAATTATTCCAACTCCAATCTACATTTAATTATGGTAGGTGCTGGACACTGACCTATTTAATTAACTATTCCAACTCCAATCTACATTTAATTAGGGTAGGTGCTGGACACTGAACCTATTTAATTTACTATTCCAACTCCAATCAACATTTAATTAGAGTAGGTGCTGGACACTGAACCTATTTAATTAACTATTCCAACTCCAATCTACATTTAATTAGGATAGGTGCTGGACACTGAACCTATTTCTTTAATTATTCCAACTCTAATCTACATTTAATTAGTGTAGGTGCTGGACACTGAAACTATTTAATTAACTATTCCAAATCAAATCTACATTTAATTAGAGTAGGTGCTGGACACTGAACCTATTTAATGTACTATTTCAACTCCAATCTACATTTAATTAGAGTAGATGCTGGACACTGAACCTATTTAATTTACTATTCCAACTCCAATCTACATTTAATTAGGGCAGCTGTTGGACACTGAACCTATTTAATTTACTATTCCAACTCCAATCTACATTTAATTAGGGTAGTTGCTGGACACTGAACCTATTTAATTTACTATTCCAACTCCAATCTACATTTATTTAGGGCAGGTGCTGGACACTGAACCTATTTAATTTACTATTCCAACTCCAATCTACATGTAATTAGAGTAAGTGCTGGACACTGAACCTATTTAATTTACTATTCCAACTCCAATCTACATTTAATTAGAGCAGGTTCTGGACACTGAACCTATTTAATTTACTATTCCAACTCCAATCTACATTTAATTAGGGTAGGTTCTGGACACTGAACCTATTTAATTAACTATTACAAATCCTATCTACATTTAATTAGAGTAGGTGCTGGACACTGAACCTATTTAAATTACTATTCCAACTCCAATCTACATTTGATTAGGGTAGGTGCTGGACACTGAACCTATTTAATTTACTATTCCAACTCCAATCTACATTTAATTAGAGTAGGTGCTGGACACTGAACCTATTTAATTAACTATTCCAACTCCAATCTACATTTAATTATGGTAGGTGCTGGACACTGAACCTATTTCTTTAATTATTCCAACTCTAATCTACATTTAATTAGTGTAGGTGCTGGACACTGAACATATTTAATTAACTATTCCAAATTCAATCTACATTTAATTAGAGTAGGTGCTGGACACTGAACCTATTTAAATTACTATTCCAACTCCAATCTACATTTAATTAGAGTAGGTGCTGGACACTGAACCTATTTAATTAAATATTCCAACTCCAATCTACATTTAATTAGAGTAGGTGCTGGACACTGAACCTATTTAATTTACTATTCCAACTCCAATCTACATTTAATTATGGTAGGTGCTGGACACTGACCTATTTAATTAACTATTCCAACTCCAATATACATTAAATTAGGGTAGGTGCTGGACACTGAACCTATTTAATTTACTATTCCAACTCCAATCTACATTTAATTGGAGTAGGTGCTGGACACTGAACCTATTTAATTAACTATTCCAACTCAAATCTACATTTAATTAGGGTAGGTGCTGGACACTGAACCTATTTCTTTAATTATTCCAAATCTAATCTACATTTAATTAGTGTAGGTGCTGGACACTGAAACTATTTAATTAACTATTCCAAATCAAATCTACATTTAATTAGAGTAGGTGCTGGACACGGAACCTATTTAAATTACTATTCCAACTCCAATCTACATTTAATTAGGGTAGATGCTGGACACTGAACCTATTTAACTTACTATTCCAACTCCAATCTACATTTAATTAGAGTAGCTGCTGGACACGGAACCTATTTAATTTACTATTCCAGCTCCAATCTATATTTAATTAGGGCAGGTGCTGGACACTGAACCTATTTAATGTACTATTCCAACTCCAATCTACATTTATTTAGAGTAGGTGCTGGACACTGAACCTATTTATTTTACTATTTCAACTCCAATCTACATTTAATTATGGTAGGTGCTGGACACTGACCTATTTAATTAACTATTCCAACTCCAATCTACATTTAATTAGGGTAGGTGCTGGACACTGAACCTATTTAATTTACTATTCCAACTCCAACCAACATTTAATTAGAGTAGGTGCTGGACACTGAACCTATTTAATTAACTATTCCAACTCCAATCTACATTTAATTAGGATAGGTGCTGGACACTGAACCTATTTCTTTAATTATTCCAACTCTAATCTACATTTAATTAGTGTAGGTGCTGGACACTGAAACTATTTAATTAACTATTCCAAATCAAATCTACATTTAATTAGAGTAGGTGCTGGACACTGAACCTATTTAATGTACTATTTCAACTCCAATCTACATTTAATTAGAGTAGATGCTGGACACTGAACCTATTTAATTTACTATTCCAACTCCAATCTACATTTAATTAGGGCAGCTGTTGGACACTGAACCTATTTAATTTACTATTCCAACTCCAATCTACATTTAATTAGGGTAGTTGCTGGACACTGAACCTATTTAATTTACTATTCCAACTCCAATCTACATTTATTTAGGGCAGGTGCTGGACACTGAACCTATTTAATTTACTATTCCAACTCCAATCTACATGTAATTAGAGTAAGTGCTGGACACTGAACCTATTTAATTTACTATTCCAACTCCAATCTACATTTAATTAGAGCAGGTTCTGGACACTGAACCTATTTAATTTACTATTCCAACTCCAATCTACATTTAATTAGGGTAGGTTCTGGACACTGAACCTATTTAATTAACTATTACAAATCCTATCTACATTTAATTAGAGTAGGTGCTGGACACTGAACCTATTTAAATTACTATTCCAACTCCAATCTACATTTGATTAGGGTAGGTGCTGGACACTGAACCTATTTAATTTACTATTCCAACTCCAATCTACATTTAATTAGAGTAGGTGCTGGACACTGAACCTATTTAATTAACTATTCCAACTCCAATCTACATTTAATTATGGTAGGTGCTGGACACTGAACCTATTTCTTTAATTATTCCAACTCTAATCTACATTTAATTAGTGTAGGTGCTGGACACTGAACATATTTAATTAACTATTCCAAATTCAATCTACATTTAATTAGAGTAGGTGCTGGACACTGAACCTATTTAAATTACTATTCCAACTCCAATCTACATTTAATTAGAGTAGGTGCTGGACACTGAACCTATTTAATTAAATATTCCAATCTACATTTAATTAGAGTAGGTGCTGGACACTGAACCTATTTAATTTACTATTCCAACTCCAATCTACATTTAATTATGGTAGGTGCTGGACACTGACCTATTTAATTAACTATTCCAACTCCAATCTACATTAAATTAGGGTAGGTGCTGGACACTGAACCTATTTAATTTACTATTCCAACTCCAATCTACATTTAATTGGAGTAGGTGCTGGACACTGAACCTATTTAATTAACTATTCCAAATCTAATCTACATTTAATTAGGGTAGGTGCTGGACACTGAACCTATTTCTTTAATTATTCCAAATCAAATCTACATTTAATTAGAGTAGGTGCTGGACACTGAACCTATTTAAATTACTATTCCAACTCCAATCTACATTTAATTAGGGTAGATGCTGGACACTGAACCTATTTAACTTACTATTCCAACTCCAATCTACATTTAATTAGAGTAGCTGCTGGACACGGAACCTATTTAATTTACTATTCCAGCTCCAATCTATATTTAATTAGGGCAGGTGCTGGACACTGAACCTATTTAATGTACTATTCCAACTCCAATCTACATTTAATTAGAGTAGGTGCTGGACACTGAACCTATTTATTTTACTATTTCAACTCCAATCTACATTTAATTAGAGTAGGTGCTGGACACTGAACCTATTTAATTTACTATTCCAACTCCAATCTACATTTCATTAGGGCAGCTGTTGGACACTGAACCTATTTAATTTACTATTCCAACTCCAATCTACATGTAATTAGAGTAAGTGCTGGACACTTAACCTATTTAATTTACTATTCCAACTCCAATCTACATTTAATTAGGGCAGGTGCTGGACACAGAACCTATTTAATTTACTATTCCAACTCCAATCTACATTTATTAGGGCAGGTGCTGGACACTGAACCTATTTAATTTACTATTCCAACTCCAATCTACATTTAAATAGAGTAGGTGCTGGACACTGAACCTATTTAATTTACTATTCCAACTCCAATCTACACTTAATTAGGGTAGGTGCTGGACACTTAACCTATTTAATTTACTATTCCAACTCCAATCTACAGTTAATTAGGGCAGGTGCTGGACACAGAACCTATTTAATTTACTATTCCAACTCCAATCTACATTTATTAGGGAAGGTGCTGGACACTGAACCTATTTAATTTACTATTCCAACTCCAATCTACATTTAATTAGGGTAGGTGCTGGACACTGAACCTATTTAATTAACTATTACAAATCATATCTACATTTAATTAGAGTAGGTGCTGGACACTGAACCTATTTAAATTACTATTCCAACTCCAATCTACATTTAATTAGGGTAGGTGCTGGACACTGAACCTATTTAATGAAATATTCCAACTCCAATCTACATTTAATTAGAGTAGGTGCTGGACACTGAACCTATTTAATTTACTATTCCAACTCAAAACTACATTTAATTAGGGTAGGTGCTGGACACTGAACCTATTTAATTTACTATTCCAACTCCAATCTACATTTAATTAGAGTAGGTGCTGGACACTGAACCTATGTAATTTACTATTCCAACTCCAATCTACATTTAATTAGGGCAGGTGCTGGACACTGAACCTATTTAATTTACTATTCTAACTCCATTCTACATTTAATTAGGGTAGTTGCTGGACACTGAACCTATTTATTTACTATTCCTACTCCAAGCTACATTTAATTAGGGTAGTTGCTGGACACTGAACCTATTATTCCAACTCCAATCTACATTTAATTAAGGGAGATGCTGGACACAGAACCTACTTAATTTACTATTCCAACTCCAATCTACATTTAATTAGAGTAGGTGCTGGACACTGAACCTATTTAATTTACTATTCCAACTCCAATCAACATTTAATTAGAGTAGGTGCTGGACACTGAACCTATTTAATTGACTATTCCAACTCCAATCTACATTTAATTAGGATAGGTGCTGGACACTGAACCTATTTCTTTAATTATTCCAACTATAATCTACATTTAATTAGTGTAGGTGCTGGACACTGAAACTATTTAATTAACTATTCCAAATCAAATCTACATTTAATTAGAGTACGTGCTGGACACTGAACCTATTTAAATTACTATTCCAACTCCAATCTACATTTAATTATGGTAGGTGCTGGACACTGACCTATTTAATTAACTATTCCAACTCCAATCAACATTTAATTAGAGTAGGTGCTGGACACTGAACCTATTTAATTAACTATTCCAACTCCAATCTACATTTAATTAGGATAGGTGCTGGACACTGAACCTATTTCTTTAATTATTCCAACTCTAATCTACATTTAATTAGTGTAGGTGCTGGACACTGAAACTATTTAATTAACTATTCCAAATCAAATCTACATTTAATTCGAGTACGTGCTGGACACTGAACCTATTTAAATTACTATTCCAACTCCAATCTACATTTAATTAGGGTAGATGCTGGACACTGAACCTATTTAATTTACTATTCCAACTCCAATCTACATTTAATTAGAGTAGCTGCTGGACACTGAACCTATTTAATTTACTATTCCAGCTCCAATCTACATTTAATTAGGGCAGGTGCTGGACACTGAACCTATTTAATGTACTATTCCAACTCCAATCTACATTTAATTAGAGTAGGTGCTGGACACTGAACCTATTTAATTTACTATTTCAACTCCAATCTACATTTAATTAGAGTAGGTGCTGGACACTGAACCTATTTAATTTACTATTCCAACTCCAATCTACATTTAATTAGGGCAGCTGTTGGACACTGAACCTATTTAATTTACTATTCCAACTCCAATCTACATTTAATTAGGGTAGTTGCTGGACACTGAACCTATTTAATTTACTATTCCAACTCAAATCTACATTTATTTAGGGCAGGTGCTGGACACTGAACCTATTTAATTTACTATTCCAACTCCAATCTACATGTAATTAGAGTAAGTGCTGGACACTGAACCTATTTAATTTACTATTCCAACTCCAATCTACATTTAATTAGAGCAGGTGCTGGACACAGAACCTATTTAATTTACTATTCCAACTCCAATCTACATTTATTAGGGCAGGTGCTGGACACTGAACCTATTTAATTTACTATTCCAACTCCAATCTACATTTAATTAGAGTAGGTGCTGGACACTGAACCTATTTAATTTACTATTCCAACTCCAATCTACATTTAATTAGGGTAGGTGCTGGACACAGAACCTATTTAATTAACTATTCCAACTCCAATCTACATTTAATTAGGGTAGGTGCTGGACACTGAACATATTTAATTTACTATCCCAACTCCAATCAACTTTTAATTAGAGTAGGTGCTGGACACTGAACCTATTTAATTAACTATTCCAACTCCAATCTACATTTAATTAGGGTAGGTGCTGGACACTGAACATATGTAATTTACTATCCCAACTCCAATCAACATTTAATTAGAGTAGGTGCTGGACACTGAACCTATTTCTTTAATTATTCCAACTCTAATCTACATTTAATTAGTGTAGGTGCTGGACACTGAAACTATTTAATTAACTATTCCAAATCAAATCTACATTTAATTAGAGTACGTGCTGGACACTGAACCTATTTAAATTACTATTCCAACTCCAATCTACATTTAATTAGGGTAGATGCTGGACACTGAACCTATTTAATTTACTATTCCAACTCCAATCTACATTTAATTAGAGTAGCTGCTGGACACTGAACCTATTTAATTTACTATTCCAGCTCCAATCTACATTTAATTAGGGCAGGTGCTGGACACTGAACCTATTTAATGTACTATTCCAACTCCAATCTACATTTAATTAGAGTAGGTGCTGGAAACTGAACCTATTTAATTTACTATTTCAACTCCAATCTACATTTAATTAGAGTAGGTGCTGGACACTGAACCTATTTAATGTACTATTCCAACTCCAATCTACATTTAATTAGGGCAGCTGTTGGACACTGAACCTATTTAATTTACTATTCCAACTCCAATCTACATTTAATTAGGGTAGTTGGTGGACACTGAACCTATTTAATTTACTATTCCAACTCCAATCTACATTTATTTAGGGCAGGTGCTGGACACTGAACCTATTTAATTTACTATTCCAACTACAATCTACATGTAATTAGAGTAAGTGCTGGACACTGAACCTATTTAATTTACTATTCCAACTCCAATCTACATTTAATTAGAGCAGGTGCTGGACACAGAACGTATTTAATTTACTATTCCAACTCCAATCTACATTTATTAGGGCAGGTGCTGGACACTGAACCTATTTAATTTACTATTCCAACTCCAATCTACATTTAATTAGAGTAGGTGCTGGACACTGAACCTATTTAATTTACTATTCCAACTCCAATCTACATTTAATTAGGGTAGGTGCTGGACACAGAACCTATTTAATTTACTATTCCAACTCCAATCTACATTTATTAGGGAAGGTGCTGGACACTGAACCTATTTAATTTACTATTCCAACTCCAATCTACATTTAATTAGGGTAGGTTCTGGACACTGAACCTATTTAATCAACTATTACAAATCCTATCTACATTTAATTAGAGTAGGTGCTGGACACTGAACCTATTTAAATTACTATTCCAACTCCAATCTACATTTGATTAGGGTAGGTGCTGGACACTGAACCTATTTAATTAAATATTCCAACTCCAATCTACATTTAATTAGAGTAGGTGCTGGACACAGAACCTATTTAATTTACTATTCCTACTCCAATCTACATTTAATTAGGGTAGGTGCTGGACACTGAACCTATTTAATTTACTATTCCAACTCCAAGCTACATTTAATTAGGGTAGTTGCTGGACACTGAACCTATTTAATTAACTATTCCAACTCCAATCTACATTTAATTAAGGGAGATGCTGGACACAGAACCTACTTAATTTACTATTCCAACTCCAATCTACATTTAATTAGAGTAGATGCTGGACACTGAACCTATTTAATTTACTATTTCAACTCCAATCTACATTTAATTAGGGCAGGTGCTGGACACTGAACCTATTTAATTTAATATTTCAACTCCAATCTACATTTAATTAGGGCAGGTGCTGGACACTGAACCTATTTAATTTACTATTCCAACTCCAATCTACATTTAATTAGGGCAGGTGCTGGACACTGAAACTATTTAATTTACTATTCCAACTCCAATATACATTTAATTAGGGTAGGTGCTACACACTGAACCTATTTAATTTACTATTCCAACTCCAATCTACATTTAATTAGAGTAGGTGCTGGACACTGAACCTATTTAATTTACTATTCCAACTCCAATCTACATTTAATTAGAGCAGGTGCTGGACACTGAACCTATATACTTTACTATTCCAACTCCAATCTACATTTAATTAGGGTAGGTGCTGGACACTGAACCTATTTATTTACTATTCCAACTCCAATCTACATTTAATTAGGGCAGGTGCTGGACACAGAACCTATTTAATTTACTATTCCAACTCCAATGTACATTTAATTAGGGCAGGTGCTGGACACAGAACCTATTTAATTTACTATTCCAACTCCAATCTACATTTATTAGTGAAGGTGCTGGACACTGAACCTATTTAATTAACTATTCCAACTCCAATCTACATTTAATTAGGGTAGGTGCTGGACACTTAACCTATTTAATTTACTATTCCAACTCCAATCTACATTTAATTAGGGTAGGTGCTGGACACTGAACCTATTTAATTAAATATTCCAACTCCAATCTACATTTAATTATGGTAGGTGCTGGACACTGAACCTATTTAATTTAATATTTCAACTCCAATCTACATTTAATTAGGGCAGGTGCTGGACACTGAACCTATTTAATTTACTATTCCAACTCCAATCTACATTTAATTAGGGCAGGTGCTGGACACTGAAACTATTTAATTTACTATTCCAACTCCAATATACATTTAATTAGTGTAGGTGCTGGACACTGAAACTATTTAATTAACTATTCCAAATCAAATCTACATTTAATTAGAGTACGTGCTGGACACTGAACCTATTTAAATTACTATTCCAACTCCAATCTACATTTAATTAGGGTAGATGCTGGACACTGAACCTATTTAATTTACTATTCCAACTCCAATCTACATTTAATTAGAGTAGCTGCTGGACACTGAACCTATTTAATTTACTATTCCAGCTCCAATCTACATTTAATTAGGGCAGGTGCTGGACACTGAACCTATTTAATGTACTATTCCAACTCCAATCTACATTTAATTAGAGTAGGTGCTGGACACTGAACCTATTTAATTTACTATTTCAACTCCAATCTACATTTAATTAGAGTAGGTGCTGGACACTGAACCTATTTAATTTACTATTCCAACTCCAATCTACATTTAATTAGGGCAGCTGTTGGACACTGAACCTATTTAATTTACTATTCCAACTCCAATCTACATTTAATTAGGGTAGTTGCTGGACACTGAACCTATTTAATTTACTATTCCAACTCCAATCTACATTTATTTAGGGCAGGTGCTGGACACTGAACCTATTTAATTTACTATTCCAACTCCAATCTACATGTAATTAGAGTAAGTGCTGGACACTGAACCTATTTAATTTACTATTCCAACTCCAATCTACATTTAATTAGAGCAGGTGCTGGACACAGAACCTATTTAATTTACTATTCCAACTCCAATCTACATTTATTAGGGCAGGTGCTGGACACTGAACCTATTTAATTTACTATTCCAACTCCAATCTACATTTAATTAGAGTAGGTGCTGGACACTGAACCTATTTAATTTACTATTCCAACTCCAATCTACATTTAATTAGGGTAGGTGCTGGACACAGAACCTATTTAATTTACTATTCCAACTCCAATCTACATTTATTAGGGAAGGTGCTGGACACTGAACCTATTTAATTTACTATTCCAACTCCAATCTACATTTAATTAGGGTAGGTTCTGGACACTGAACCTATTTAATCAACTATTACAAATCCTATCTACATTTAATTAGAGTAGGTGCTGGACACAGAACCTATTTAATTTACTATTCCTACTCCAATCTACATTTAATTAGGGTAGGTGCTGGACACTGAACCTATTTAATTAAATATTCCAACTCCAATCTACATTTAATTAGAGTAGGTGCTGGACACAGAACCTATTTAATTTACTATTCCTACTCCAATCTACATTTAATTAGGGTAGGTGCTGGACACTGAACCTATTTAATTTACTATTCCAACTCCAAGCTACATTTAATTAGGGTAGTTGCTGGACACTGAACCTATTTAATTTACTATTCCTACTCCAATCTACATTTAATTAGGGTAGGTGCTGGACACTGAACCTATTTAATTTACTATTCCAACTCCAAGCTACATTTAATTAGGGTAGTTGCTGGACACTGAACCTATTTAATTAACTATTCCAACTCCAATCTACATTTAATTAAGGGAGATGCTGGACACAGAACCTACTTAATTTACTATTCCAACTCCAATCTACATTTAATTAGAGTAGATGCTGGACACTGAACCTATTTAATTTACTATTTCAACTCCAATCTATATTTAATTAGGGTAGGTGCTGGACACTGAACCTATTTAATTTAATATTTCAACTCCAATCTACATTTAATTAGGGCAGGTGCTGGACACTGAACCTATTTAATTTACTATTCCAACTCCAATCTACATTTAATTAGGGTAGGTGCTGGACACTGAACCTATTTAATTTACTATTCCAACTCCAATCTACATTTAATTAGGGCAGGTGCTGGACACTGAAACTATTTAATTTACTATCCAACTCCAATATACATTTAATTAGGGTAGGTGCTACACACTGAACCTATTTAATTTACTATTCCAACTCCAATCTACATTTAATTAGAGTAGGTGCTGGACACTGAACCTATTTAATGTACTATTCCAACTCCAATCTACATTTAATTAGAGCAGGTGCTGGACACTGAACCTATATAATTTACTATTCCAACTCCAATCTACATTTAATTAGGGTAGGTGCTGGACACTGAACCTATTTATTTACTATTCCAACTCCAATCTACATTTAATTAGGGCAGGTGCTGGACACAGTACCTATTTAATTTACTATTCCAACTCCAATGTACATTTAATTAGGGCAGGTGCTGGACACAGAACCTATTTAATTTACTATTCCAACTCCAATCTACATTTATTAGGGAAGGTGCTGGACACTGAACCTATTTAATTAACTATTCCAACTCCAATCTACATTTAATTATGGTAGGTGCTGGACACTGAACCTATTTCTTTAATTATTCCAACTCTAATCTACATTTAATTAGTGTAGGTGCTGGACACTGAACATATTTAATTAACTATTCCAAATCCAATCTACATTTAATTAGAGTAGGTGCTGGACACTGAACATATTTAAATTACTATTCCAACTCCAATCTACATTTAATTAGGGTAGGTGCTGGACACTGAACCTATTTAATTAAATAATCCAACTCCAATCTACATTTAATTAGAGTAGGTGCTGGACACTGAACCTATTTAATTTACTATTTCAACTCCAATCTAAATTTAATTAGAGTAGGTGCTGGACACTGAACCTATTTAATTTACTATTCCAACTCCAATCTACATTTAATTAGGGTAGTTGGTGGACACTGAACCTATTTAATTTACTATTCCAACTCCAATCTACATTTATTTAGGGCAGGTGCTGGACACTGAACCTATTTAATTTACTATTCCAACTACAATCTACATGTAATTAGAGTAAGTGCTGGACACTGAACCTATTTAATTTACTATTCCAACTCCAATCTACATTTAATTAGAGCAGGTGCTGGACACAGAACCTATTTAATTTACTATTCCAACTCCAATCTACATTTATTAGGGCAGGTGCTGGACACTGAACCTATTTAATTTACTATTCCAACTCCAATCTACATTTAATTAGAGTAGGTGCTGGACACTGAACCTATTTAATTTACTATTCCAACTCCAATCTACATTTAATTAGGGTAGGTGCTGGACACAGAACCTATTTAATTTACTATTCCAACTCCAATCTACATTTATTAGGGAAGGTGCTGGACACTGAACCTATTTAATTTACTATTCCAACTCCAATCTACATTTAATTAGGGTAGGTTCTGGACACTGAACCTATTTAATCAACTATTACAAATCCTATCTACATTTAATTAGAGTAGGTGCTGGACACTGAACCTATTTAAATTACTATTCCAACTCCAATCTACATTTGATTAGGGTAGGTGCTGGACACTGAACCTATTTAATAAAATATTCCAACTCCAATCTACATTTAATTAGAGTAGGTGCTGGACACAGAACCTATTTAATTTACTATTCCTACTCCAATCTACATTTAATTAGGGTAGGTGCTGGACACTGAACCTATTTAATTTACTATTCCAACTCCAAGCTACATTTAATTAGGGTAGTTGCTGGACACTGAACCTATTTAATTAACTATTCCAACTCCAATCTACATTTAATTAGAGTAGATGCTGGACACTGAACCTATTTAATTTACTATTTCAACTCCAATCTACATTTAATTAGGGTAGGTGCTGGACACTGAACCTATTTAATTTAATATTTCAACTCCAATCTACATTTAATTAGGGCAGGTGCTGGACACTGAACCTATTTAATTTACTATTCCAACTCCAATCTACATTTAATTAGGGCAGGTGCTGGACACTGAAACTATTTAATTTACTATTCCAACTCCAATATACATTTAATTAGGGTAGGTGCTACACACTGAACCTATTTAATTTACTATTCCAACTCCAATCTACATTTAATTAGAGTAGGTGCTGGACACTGAACCTATTTAATTTACTATTCCAACTCCAATCTACATTTAATTAGAGCAGGTGCTGGACACTGAACCTATATACTTTACTATTCCAACTCCAATCTACATTTAATTAGGGTAGGTGCTGGACACTGAACCTATTTATTTACTATTCCAACTCCAATCTACATTTAATTAGGGCAGGTGCTAGACACAGAACCTATTTAATTTACTATTCCAACTCCAATGTACATTTAATTAGGGCAGGTGCTGGACACAGAACCTATTTAATTTACTATTCCAACTCCAATCTACATTTATTAGTGAAGGTGCTGGACACTGAACCTATTTAATTAACTATTCCAACTCCAATCTACATTTAATTAGAGTAGGTGCTGGACACTTAACCTATTTAATTTACTATTCCAACTCCAATCTACATTTAATTAGGGTAGGTGCTGGACACTGAACCTATTTAATTAAATATTCCAACTCCAATCTACATTTAATTATGGTAGGTGCTGGACACTGACCTATTTAATTAATTATTCCAACTCCAATCAACATTTAATTAGAGTAGGTGCTGGACACTGAACCTATTTAATTAACTATTCCAACTCCAATCTACATTTAATTAGGATAGGTGCTGGACACTGAACCTATTTCTTTAATTATTCCAACTCTAATCTACATTTAATTAGTGTAGGTGCTGGACACTGAAACTATTTAATTAACTATTCCAAATCAAATCTACATTTAATTAGAGTACGTGCTGGACACTGAACCTATTTAAATTACTATTCCAACTCCAATCTACATTTAATTAGGGTAGATGCTGGACACTGAACCTATTTAATTTACTATTCCAACTCCAATCTACATTTAATTAGAGTAGCTGCTGGACACTGAACCTATTTAATTTACTATTCCATCTCCAATCTACATTTAATTAGGGCAGGTGCTGGACACTGAACCTATTTAATGTACTATTCCAACTCCAATCTACATTTAATTAGAGTAGGTGCTGGACACTGAACCTATTTAATTTACTATTTCAACTCCAATCAACATTTAATTAGAGTAGGTGCTGGACACTGAACCTATTTAATTAACTATTCCAACTCCAATCTACATTTAATTAGGATAGGTGCTGGACACTGAACCTATTTCTTTAATTATTCCAACTCTAATCTACATTTAATTAGTGTAGGTGCTGGACACTGAAACTATTTAATTAACTATTCCAAATCAAATCTACATTTAATTAGAGTACGTGCTGGACACTGAACCTATTTAAATTACTATTCCAACTCCAATCTACATTTAATTAGGGTAGATGCTGGACACTGAACCTATTTAATTTACTATTCCAACTCCAATCTACATTTAATTAGAGTAGCTGCTGGACACTGAACCTATTTAATTTACTATTCCAGCTCCAATCTACATTTAATTAGGGCAGGTGCTGGACACTGAACCTATTTAATGTACTATTCCAACTCCAATCTACATTTAATTAGAGTAGGTGCTGGACACTGAACCTATTTAATTTACTATTTCAACTCCAATCTACATTTAATTAGAGTAGGTGCTGGACACTGAACCTATTTAATTTACTATTCCAACTCCAATCTACATTTAATTAGGGCAGCTGTTGGACACTGAACCTATTTAATTTACTATTCCAACTCCAATCTACATTTAATTAGGGTAGTTGCTGGACACTGAACCTATTTAATTTACTATTCCAACTCCAATCTACATGTAATTAGAGTAAGTGCTGGACACTGAACCTATTTAATTTACTATTCCAACTCCAATCTACATTTAATTAGAGCAGGTGCTGGACACAGAACCTATTTAATTTACTATTCCAACTCCAATCTACATTTATTAGGGCAGGTGCTGGACACTGAACCTATTTAATTTACTATTCCAACTCCAATCTACATTTAATTAGAGTAGGTGCTGGACACTGAACCTATTTAATTTACTATTCCAACTCCAATCTACATTTAATTAGGGTAGGTGCTGGACACAGAACCTATTTAATTTACTATTCCAACTCCAATCTACATTTATTAGGGAAGGTGCTGGACACTGAACCTATTTAATTTACTATTCCAACTCCAATCTAGATTTAATTAGGGTAGGTTCTGGACACTGAACCTATTTAATCAACTATTACAAATCCTATCTACATTTAATTAGAGTAGGTGCTGGACACAGAACCTATTTAATTTACTATTCCTACTCCAATCTACATTTAATTAGGGTAGGTGCTGGACACTGAACCTATTTAATTAAATATTCCAACTCCAATCTACATTTAATTAGAGTAGGTGCTGGACACTGAACCTATTTAATTAAATATTCCAACTCCAATCTACATTTAATTAGAGTAGGTGCTGGACACAGAACCTATTTAATTTACTATTCCTACTCCAATCTACATTTAATTAGGGTAGGTGCTGGACACTGAACCTATTTAATTTACTATTCCAACTCCAAGCTACATTTAATTAGGGTAGTTGCTGGACACTGAACCTATTTAATTTACTATTCCTACTCCAATCTACATTTAATTAGGGTAGGTGCTGGACACTGAACCTATTTAATTTACTATTCCAACTCCAAGCTACATTTAATTAGGGTAGTTGCTGGACACTGAACCTATTTAATTAACTATTCCAACTCCAATCTACATTTAATTAAGGGAGATGCTGGACACAGAACCTACTTAATTTACTATTCCAACTCCAATCTACATTTAATTAGAGTAGATGCTGGACACTGAACCTATTTAATTTACTATTTCAACTCCAATCTACATTTAATTAGGGTAGGTGCTGGACACTGAACCTATTTAATTTAATATTTCAACTCCAATCTACATTTAATTAGGGCAGGTGCTGGACACTGAACCTATTTAATTTACTATTCCAACTCCAATCTACATTTAATTAGGGTAGGTGCTGGACACTGAACCTATTTAATTTACTATTCCAACTCCAATCTACATTTAATTAGGGCAGGTGCTGGACACTGAAACTATTTAATTTACTATCCAACTCCAATATACATTTAATTAGGGTAGGTGCTACACACTGAACCTATTTAATTTACTATTCCATCTCCAATCTACATTTAATTAGAGTAGGTGCTGGACACTGAACCTATTTAATGTACTATTCCAACTCCAATCTACATTTAATTAGAGCAGGTGCTGGACACTGAACCTATATAATTTACTATTCCAACTCCAATCTACATTTAATTAGGGTAGGTGCTGGACACTGAACCTATTTATTTACTATTCCAACTCCAATCTACATTTAATTAGGGCAGGTGCTGGACACAGTACCTATTTAATTTACTATTCCAACTCCAATGTACATTTAATTAGGGCAGGTGCTGGACACAGAACCTATTTAATTTACTATTCCAACTCCAATCTACATTTATTAGGGAAGGTGCTGGACACTGAACCTATTTAATTAACTATTCCAACTCCAATCTACATTTAATTATGGTAGGTGCTGGACACTGAACCTATTTCTTTAATTATTCCAACTCTAATCTACATTTAATTAGTGTAGGTGCTGGACACTGAACATATTTAATTAACTATTCCAAATCCAATCTACATTTAATTAGAGTAGGTGCTGGACACTGAACATATTTAAATTACTATTCCAACTCCAATCTACATTTAATTAGGGTAGGTGCTGGACACTGAACCTATTTAATTAAATATTCCAACTCCAATCTACATTTAATTAGAGTAGGTGCTGGACACTGAACCTATTTAATTTACTATTCCAACTCCAATCTACATTTAATTAGAGTAGGTGCTGGACACTAAACCTATGTAATTTACTATTCCAACTCCAATCTACATTTAATTAGGGCAGGTGCTGGACACAGAACCTATTTAATTTACTATTCCTACTCCAATCTACATTTAATTAGGATAGGTGCTGGACACTGAACCTATTTAATTTACTATTCCAACTCCAATCTACATTTAATTAGGACAGGTGCTGGACACTGAACCTATTTAATTTACTATTCTAACTCCAATCTACATTTAATTAGGGTAGTTGCTGGACATTGAACCTATTTAATTTACTATTCCAACTCCAAGCTACATTTAATTAGGGTAGTTGCTGGACACTGAACCTATTTAATTAACTATTCCAACTCCAATCAACATTTAATTAGAGTAGGTGCTGGACACTGAACCTATTTAATTAACTATTCCAACTCCAATCTACATTTAATTAGGGTAGGTGCTGGACACTGAACCTATTTAATTTACTATTCCAACTCCAATCTACATTTAATTAGAGTAGGTGCTGGACACTGAACCTATTTAAATTACTATTCCAACTCCAATCTACATTTAATTAGAGTAGGTGCTGGACACTGAACCTATTTAATTAAATATTCCAACTCCAATCTACATTTAATTAGAGTAGGTGCTGGACACTGAACCTATTTAATTTACTATTCCAACTCCAATCTACATTTAATTATGGTAGGTGCTGGACACTGACCTATTTAATTAACTATTCCAACTCCAATGTACATTAAATTAGGGTAGGTGCTGGACACTGAACCTATTTAATTTACTATTCCAACTCCAATCTACATTTAATTGGAGTAGGTGCTGGACACTGAACCTATTTAATTAACTATTCCAACTCAAATCTACATTTAATTAGGGTAGGTGCTGGACACTGAACCTATTTCTTTAATTATTCCAACTCTAATCTACATTTAATTAGTGTAGGTGCTGGACACTGAAACTATTTAATTAACTATTCCAAATCAAATCTACATTTAATTAGAGTAGGTGCTGGACACTGAACCTATTTAAATTACTATTCCAACTCCAATCTACATTTAATTAGGGTAGATGCTGGACACTGAACCTATTTAATTTACTATTCCAACTCCAATCTACATTTAATTAGAGTAGCTGCTGGACACGGAACCTATTTAATTTACTATTCCAGCTCCAATCTATATTTAATTAGGGCAGGTGCTGGACACTGAACCTATTTAATGTACTATTCCAACTCCAATCTACATTTAATTAGAGTAGGTGCTGGACACTGAACCTATTTATTTTACTATTTCAACTCCAATCTACATTTAATTAGAGTAGGTGCTGGACACTGAACCTATTTAATTTACTATTCCAACTCCAATCTACATTTCATTAGGGCAGCTGTTGGACACTGAACCTATTTAATGTACTATTCCAACTCCAATCTACATGTAATTAGAGTAAGTGCTGGACACGGAACCTATTTAATTTACTATTCCAGCTCCAATCTATATTTAATTAGGGCAGGTGCTGGACACTGAACCTATTTAATTTACTATTCCAACTCCAATCTACATTTATTAGGGCAGGTGCTGGACACTGAACCTATTTAATTTACTATTCCAACTCCAATCTACATTTAATTAGAGTAGGTGCTGGACACTGAACCTATTTAATTTACTATTCCAACTCCAATCTACATTTAATTAGGGCAGGTGCTGGACACAGAACCTATTTAATTTACTATTCCAACTCCAATCTACATTTATTAGGGAAGGTGCTGGACACTGAACCTATTTAATTTACTATTCCAACTCCAATCTACATTTAATTAGGGTAGGTGCTGGACCCTGAACCTATTTAATTAACTATTACAAATCCTATCTACATTTAATTAGAGTAGGTGCTGGACACTGAACCTATTTAAATTACTATTCCAACTCCAATCTACATTTAATTAGGGTAGGTGCTGGACACTGAACCTATTTAATTAAATATTCCAACTCCAATCTACATTTAATTAGAGTAGGTGCTGGACACTGAACCTATTTAATTTACTATTCCAACTCAAAACTACATTTAATTAGGGTAGGTGCTGGACACTGAACCTATTTAATTTACTATTCCAACTCCAATCTACATTTAATTAGAGTAGGTGCTGGACACTGAACCTATGTAATTTACTATTCCAACTCCAATCTACATTTAATTAGGGCAGGTGCTGGACACTGAACCTATTTAATTTACTATTCTAACTCCATTCTACATTTAATTAGGGTAGTTGCTGGACACTGAACCTATTTAATTTACTATTCCAACTCCAAGCTACATTTAATTAGGGTAGTTGCTGGACACTGAACCTATTTAATTAACTATTCCAACTCCAATCTACATTTAATTAAGGGAGATGCTGGACACAGTACCTACTTAATTTACTATTCCAACTCCAATCTACATTTAATTAGAGTAGGTGCTGGACACTGAACCTATGTAATTTAGTATTTCAACTCCAATCTACATTTAATTATGGTAGGTGCTGGACACTGACCTATTTAATTAACTATTCCAACTCCAATCTACATTTAATTAGGGTAGGTGCTGGACACTGAACATATTTAATTTACTATTCCAACTCCAATCAACATTTAATTAGAGTAGGTGCTGGACACTGAACCTATTTAATTAACTATTCCAACTCCAATCTACATTTAATTAGGATAGGTGCTGGACACTGAACCTATTTCTTTAATTATTCCAACTCTAATCTACATTTAATTAGTGTAGGTGCTGGACACTGAAACTATTTAATTAACTATTCCAAATCAAATCTACATTTAATTAGAGTACGTGCTGGACACTGAACCTATTTAAATTACTATTCCAACTCCAATCTACATTTAATTATGGTAGGTGCTGGACACTGACCTATTTAATTAACTATTACAAATCCTATCTACATTTAATTAGAGTAGGTGCTGGACACAGAACCTATTTAATTTACTATTCCTACTCCAATCTACATTTAATTAGGGTAGGTGCTGGACACTGAACCTATTTAATTAAATATTCCAACTCCAATCTACATTTAATTAGAGTAGGTGCTGGACACAGAACCTATTTAATTTACTATTCCTACTCCAATCTACATTTAATTAGGGTAGGTGCTGGACACTGAACCTATTTAATTTACTATTCCAACTCCAAGCTACATTTAATTAGGGTAGGTGCTGGACACTGAACCTATTTATTTTACTATTCCAACTCCAATCTACATTTAATTAGGGCAGGTGCTGGACACTGAAACTATTTAATTTACTATTCCAACTCCAATATACATTTAATTAGGGTAGGTGCTACAGACTGAACCTATTTAATTTACTATTCCAACTCCAATCTACATTTAATTAGAGTAGGTGCTGGACACTGAACCTATTTAATTTACTATTCCAACTCCAATCTACATTTAATTAGAGCAGGTGCTGGACACTGAACCTATATAATTTACTATTCCAACTCCAATCTACATTTAATTAGGGTAGGTGCTGGACACTGAACCTATTTATTTACTATTCCAACTCCAATCTACATTTAATTAGGGCAGGTGCTGGACACAGTACCTATTTAATTTACTATTCCAACTCCAATGTACATTTAATTAGGGCAGGTGCTGGACACAGAACCTATTTAATTTACTATTCCAACTCCAATCTACATTTATTAGTGAAGGTGCTGGACACTGAACTTATTTAATTAACTATTCCAACTCCAATCTACATTTAATTATGGTAGGTGCTGGACACTGAACCTATTTCTTTAATTATTCCAACTCTAATCTACATTTAATTAGTGTAGGTGCTGGACACTGAACATATTTAATTAACTATTCCAAATCCAATCTACATTTAATTAGAGTAGGTGCTGGACACTGAACATATTTAAATTACTATTCCAACTCCAATCTACATTTAATTAGGGTAGGTGCTGGACACTGAACCTATTTAATTAAATATTCCAACTCCAATCTACATTTAATTAGAGTAGGTGCTGGACACTGAACCTATTTAATTTACTATTCCAACTCCAATCTACATTTAATTAGAGTAGGTGCTGGACACTAAACCTATGTAAGAACTATTGTTACTTACCTGTAAACAGGTGGTTCTCCAGTATTGGTGTCTTTCATAGATTCACATGCTTGAATATTCCCCGTCGTCGAAGTGGGAGTCCCACGGTATATAAAAAATAGCAATAATGCTAATATAACATAAATGATAATATCATATAATAATAAAATAGAGATAATACACTGTAAAAACCTCTACAATGGTAACTTCCATAGGAAGACAGTATAAGAGAAAAAACTCATTTGTAACATATCAGTGTCATTATGTTGGTCCAAACTGCAGCCAATCAGGCTCACGCACCCTCTAGAACCTTCTCCTCAGAAGCTCAAGCCCTCAGATTTTCGTAGCACTAGTAACAATAGCGTATGAGGAGAAGAGAGCCTCTGAGGGGAGGAAGGGTGGGTCGCATGTGAATCTATGAAAGACACCAATACTGGAGAACCACCTGTTTACAGGTAAGTAACAATAGTTCTTCTCCAGTATTAGGGGTGTCTTTCATAGATTCACATGCTTGAATAGAATAGATAGCAGTAACTCCTTAGCACTGGGATTGCAAGCATCTTCACAAGAAGTAAACACATAGCTTAAAAGCATATAGCAATCACAGAAGAGAAAGGAGGAGGGAACAGAGGCTCACCTTATTTAAAGAGATGGCGAAGCACTGCTTGCCCCACTGCGGTATCCGCCTCGTTGATGGAATCCAAACAGTAATGTCTGGTAAAGGTGTGCCTATTCGACCACGTTGCCGCCCGGCAAATCTGGTGCAGAGGCACTCCGGCAAACAAGGCGGTGGAGGACGCCATCGCTCTCGTCGAATGTGCCTTCACAGGACCCTGTAAAGGCTTGCCAGCTTGTTGGTGACAGTAGGATATGGCTGCTGAGAGCCATCTTGCAAGTGTCTGTTTTGTCACTGAATGTCCCCTTCGCATTCTTCCATATGCTACAAAAAGCTGATCTGATTTGCGGAAGGGGGCAGTTCTTGAAATGTAAAACTTTAGACAACGGCTGATGTCTAAGGAATGAAGGCGTTGTTCTGCCGGAGACTGTGGATTCGGAAAGAAAGTCTTCAAGAAGACAGGTTCGTTCAGATGGAAATCTGTAGGCACTTTTGGCAAAAAAGAGGGATTGGTCCGAAGAGACACCCCATCTGGCTTGAATTGCAAATAAGGAGGCTTGATTGTGAAAGCATGAAGATCGCTGACACGGCGAGAAGACGTTAGGGCCAAAAGCAAAACGACCTTCCAGGTAAGAAACTTGTTGTCTGCTCTGTGGATTGGCTCAAAAGGAGGCTTCATGAGCTGTGACAATACCACGTTGAGCTGCCATGCCGGAGGCGGGCGTCTGATAGGAGGAAACTTCCTGAAGAGACCTTTAAAGAATTGTCTGATAATTCTGGATGAGCAGAGAGAGGTTGAGCCATCATGCCTGAAACGTGAAATAGCTGCCAGAAAGACCCTCAAGGTGGCATGAGAGAGGCCAGACTGAGCAAGGCTTAGAAAGAAGGGCAACAGCTGTTCTGGGGCAGAAGTGAGTGGGTGGACATTTGCTTCTGCGCACCAATGGCAAAACCGTTTCCACTTTAGTTTGTACGTTTGAACCGTTGAGGAAGCTCTAGCAGAAGCCAGAATCTCTCTGCATTCCTGGGGCATCTCTAAATTCGCGAATTCGAGGAATTCAGGTTCCATGCCCATAACTGAAGAGTGGTCGGGTCTGGATGGCAGACTTGGCCCTCGTCCATGGACAGAAGATCTGGACGTGGATGCAGACGAATGGGCGTGCATTGGGACAACAGAAGAAGTTCTGAGAACCAAGCCTGTCTGGGCCAACGAGGTGCGATCAGTATCAAGTGGCAGGGTTGCCTGCGCATCTTCCACAACGTCCTCGGCACCAATGGTATGGGAGGAAACGCATAGGCGAACAGGCCGCTCCAGTCCATGAGAAGGGCGTTGCCGCTGGACCCCGGATGAGGATGCCAGCTCGCAAAGGCGGGGCACTTCCGATTCAGTGGAGTGGCAAAAAGGTCCATCAGGGGACGACCCCAACGGCGGAACACCATGTCCAGAGTTTGTTGATGAAGCTCCCACTCGTGGGTAGACGATGTGGACCTGCTCAACGAATCCGCTAGGATGTTTGAAACCCCCGGCAGATGGACCGCCGTCAGGGAGATTCGATGATGAAGAGCCCAGTTCCAGATCTTCTGAGCTAGCCGAGACAAGGGCTGAGATCTTGTGCCGCCCTGTTTGTTCATGTAGTGCATGCTGGTTGTGTTGTCCGTTTGAACCAGCACGGACTCTCCTTGCACTACTGGCAGAAAAGATCTGAGAGCAAGGAAGATCGCCAGCAGCTCCAATCTGTTGATATGCCATGTTCGTTGTGACGGTGTCCACTTCCCTTTGATTGAAAGGTCTAGGAGATGAGCTCCCCAACCCTCCATGGATGCATCTGTGGTCAGCGTCAGATCCGGAGGAAGGGCCAGAAAGGAAACTCCTTCGTTTAGGTTGGATGGTTCTCTCCACCAAAGGAGACTGTCTTTCATGCGAGACGAGACTCTCACTAGATCGTTGAAGGATCCTGATACTTGGCGCCATTGCAGGTCTAGTTCCTCCTGAATAGGGCGAGTGCGGAGCCTGCAGTTCGGAAGCAGAGCGATGCAGGACGACGCCATCCCCAGAAAGGACTTCAACATGCGCACAGAAACTGACTGTTTTGAACGGATGAGGGTGACCAGACGTACTATTTTCACCTGTCGTTCTTGGGAAACGAAGGCTTTTGATAATTCCGTGTCGAGAATGGCACCCAGGAAGTTCCTTCTTTGTGATGGTGTTAAGTGTGACTTGTCCACGTTGATGGTCAACCCCAGTGACTCGAAAGTCCGCAGGCAGAGACTTGTGTCGTGAGCCAGCTGAAGAGGAGACGGAGATTTCAGAAGGCAATCGTCCAGATAAGGAAAAATCTGCACTCCTTGAAGACGTAGATAAGCCATGACTGGGGCCAGGACCTTCGTGAAAACACGAGGTGCCGAACGCAGGCCGAAAGGCAGCACCTTGAATTGGTAATGGACAGTGCCCACCTTGAACCTCAGAAATTGGCGATGTTGTTGCAGAATCGGCACATGAAAATAGGCGTCTTGCAGATCTATCGTGGACAGGAAATCTCCGCTGCAGAGAAGCCGCAAGACTTCTGACAATGTGAGCATGCGGAAAGACTGCTGTTTCAGAAAGAAATTGAGCGCCCTCAAATCCAGTATAGGCCGCCACTCTCCCGTCTTCTTGGCAATGAGGAAAAAACGTGAGTAGAAACCTGTCCCTTGTTGTGATATAGGAACCACTTCGACTGCACCTTTTAGAATGAGAAGACGAACTTGATGTTGCAATTCTAGAAAATGGGGAGGTGGCGGGCCTGATGGCGGAGAATGAGGAGGAATCTCTGTGAACTCCAAGGCATGACCCTTGCGAACAATGTCCAATACCCATTGGTCCGATGTTATCAGAGACCATTGGGAATAAAACTGCGAGATTCTCCCTCCAACTCCTTGCGTGACATGAGAGTCACTGGCGTTTGTTGTTGGCACCCCTATAAGTAGGTTTTCCTTTATAGGGTCGTGACTGATTTTGGCGATTAGACTGTTGAGAGGAGTAACGTTGATTGCCTTGGTTGAATTGGCGGTACTGAGTGTGTCCTCCTCGAAAATTCGTGGAAGATGAACCTCTTCCACGGGCGCCACGAAAGGGCTGCTTCTTAAATTGTAAGGAGACTAGCGATTTTGCTGTATCGGTGTCCTTTTTAATTGACTCAAGCGCCTCGTCAATGTGAGCGCCAAAAAGAGATTCACCGTCATAGGGCATGTCGAGTATCTTCGACTGGACTTCTTGCCGGAAAGAAGTGGATTTAAGCCAGCCCTGGCGGCGGAGAGCCGCAGCACTGGCGAGGATGCGAAATCCCGTACTCGCCACATCAATCGCGCAGTCAATCATTTCCTCTGACGCCCTCATGCCATCCTGGAGAACTTGCTGGGCTTCCGCTCTGGACGCTTCTGGAATTAGAGAAACGAATGCGGAAATGTCCGACCACATTTGCCTGTCGAAGCGACCTAGAATGGCCAACGCATTTGCAGCGCGTACCGATGTAGAGGACATGGTGGAAAATTTCTTCCCAATGGCGTCCAAACGTCGACCCTCTCTATCAGGTGGAGTAGTGAGAGGAGTCGCCGGATTACGGGATCGTCGCTGTGCCGCCTGTGTGACAACCGAGTCCGGTTTGGGATGCGACAGCAAACAAGCAGGTGAACCCGCAGGAGCCTTGTACTTCTTTTCCAGGCGAGGGACTTGTGCCGGCAAGGAGTTAGGAGAATGCATAATTCTTATCCCTTCTTTCCATACAAATTCTATGATTGGTATGGTGTGAATTTGTTTGTATGGTTTGTTTTTGAAATCGTAGAGAAAGCAATCTTCTTGCCGTTGTTCTCTCGGCAATTTAAAACGGTCTGCCGCTTTATTCATTAGCACATGGAAGCTTGCTGTATCAATGGTAGGCGCATCACCCGCCTCTGGCTGTTGCGGAGAAGGTGTCTGTATCCGATAGTCGTCGTAATCCGCCATATCTGGATCCTGATCATCGTCAGTATCCTGGTGTAATTCCCCTTCTTCACTGTCCGACTCATCCACCCCGTGCGCACCAGGTTGCGGAAGAAGAGGGGGGTGAGGGCGGGGAAGCTCTGTCAAAACAGGCTGCTCCAAAGACTGTGGATGGGTGGCAGGGCCGGAGTCCTCCGCCGGAGCGTGGCTTGGAGTACCCTGAGGGGTAGGCGGAAACCTTCTGTTGTAGTCATCCAGCATATGCTGGAGGTTTGAAAACAAAGAAACTGGAAAAGATGCCATAGGCAACTGGACAATTTGGTCATCCGGTTGGACCACTTCCTCCACGTCCTCCTGGTCAGAACTGGAGTCTTGACATTTTATAATCAATTCTGATGGACTGTGAGCTTCATCGTCATCATCTTCCCCCATAGATCCAGTCTCGTGATCAGTTGCCATCAAAGGCGAGGGTAATTGAAGATCAGGAGGCGGCAGCTGCATAGAAGAATCCCTGCCAGAGGTCAAGGAAGGCAGTGGTACCAGAGGCATGGTGGCAAAAGAACCCGATCCTGACGAGGATCCTGAACATGCCGCTGAAGAAATCGCCATCGTCGACGAGATAGGGCCCACTGAGGGATTCGTCGTCGACGGTATCGTCGTCGACGGAACGTGCGTCGACGGAGCCGTCTTTGCTGGAATCTGAGGAGACGGAAGCCTCGTCGACGGTGTCTTCGTCGACGGTATCTTCGTCGACGATACTTTCGTCGACGGTATCGTCGTCGACGGTACCTTCGTCGACGGTACCTTCGTCGACGGAACCGGCTTCGCCTTTTTCGACGACGACGCCGTCGTCATGGAGCTGGTCGACGGAGCACTCGACGTCGACGGGGCTCTCGTCGTCGGAACCATCGTTGCCTTCTTCGCCGACGATGCCGACGTCGACGAGGTGGTCGACGGAGAGGCCGACGTCGACGGGACCTTCGTCGACGATGAATTCTTCGACGTCGAAGAGGTTTTCTTCGTCGACGGCAACTTCGTCGCCGACGAGACAATAGGGATCGTCGACGGGATCGTAGTTCTCGTCGACGTCGAGGATGTCGACATCACCGTCGTCGACGACGAGGAAGCAGACGTCGTCGTCACAGAGGTCGTCGACGAAGACAGCAAAGCCAATCTTGTGGACGGAACGGTCGTCGACGAGCCCGTCGACGACCTGGGTGTCAGGACTGTCAGAATACTGATAGAGCCTGGGCAAGACGCCTGAGAGCCAGGTCTCGTGGGCGTTGACACTGAAGGCATAGAATGTGAAGATTGTGCCACAGGCAAGGCCAGCTTTTTCTTTTTCTGAAGAAAAGGCGAAGGCAAGTCTTGAACACTCCCACGCTTGGAAGGAACAGTGGAACAGCCTGACTGAAGACTTACTGCGTCTGACAGAACATCTTCTTTATCTTGGAGGCGCTTCAACCATATAAGAAGGCGACCTTCCCTGTCTCTGAGAGTCTTAGAAGGAAGAGCTCTACAGATTTTACATTCATCCACCTTGTGGTCAGGGTACAGGCAGTAAATACACTTTTGGTGGGGGTCCTTCTCAAACAAACGTAGTTTCCCACATGAAGAGCAAGCTCTAAACAAGGACTTCTTACTTGACATTCTTGGAAAAATAAGTTGAAGAGACAAACTTTGAAGAAAACTGAGCAGAGCTCAGGGAGACTCCCTTCACACGACGTGCGGTAGAAAATCTGAGGGCTTGAGCTTCTGAGGAGAAGGTTCTAGAGGGTGCGTGAGCCTGATTGGCTGCAGTTTGGACCAACATAATGACACTGATATGTTACAAATGAGTTTTTTCTCTTATACTGTCTTCCTATGGAAGTTACCATTGTAGAGGTTTTTACAGTGTATTATCTCTATTTTATTATTATATGATATTATCATTTATGTTATATTAGCATTATTGCTATTTTTTATATACCGTGGGACTCCCACTTCGACGACGGGGAATATTCAAGCATGTGAATCTATGAAAGACACCCCTAATACTGGAGAATTTACTATTCCAACTCCAATCTACATTTAATTAGGGCAGGTGCTGGACACAGAACCTATTCAATTTACTATTCCTACTCCAATCTACATTTAATTAGGATAGGTGCTGGACACTGAACCTATTTAATTTACTATTCCAACTCCAATCTACATTTATTTAGGACAGGTGCTGGACACTGAACCTATTTAATTTACTATTCTAACTCCAATCTACATTTAATTAGGGTAGTTGCTGGACACTGAACCTATTTAATTTACTATTCCAACTCCAAGCTACATTTAATTAGGGTAGTTGCTGGACACTGAACCTATTTAATTAACTATTCCAACTCCAATCAACATTTAATTAGAGTAGGTGCTGGACACTGAACCTATTTAATTAACTATTCCAACTCCAATCTACATTTAATTAGGGTAGGTGCTGGACACTGAACCTATTTAATTTACTATTCCAACTCCAATCTACATTTAATTAGAGTAGGTGCTGGACACTGAACCTATTTAAATTACTATTCCAACTCCAATCTACATTTAATTAGAGTAGGTGCTGGACACTGAACCTATTTAATTAAATATTCCAACTCCAATCTACATTTAATTAGAGTAGGTGCTGGACACTGAACCTATTTAATTTACTATTCCAACTCCAATCTACATTTAATTATGGTAGGTGCTGGACACTGACCTATTTAATTAACTATTCCAACTCCAATGTACATTAAATTAGGGTAGGTGCTGGACACTGAACCTATTTAATTTACTATTCCAACTCCAATCTACATTTAATTGGAGTAGGTGCTGGACACTGAACCTATTTAATTAACTATTCCAACTCAAATCTACATTTAATTAGGGTAGGTGCTGGACACTGAACCTATTTCTTTAATTATTCCAACTCTAATCTACATTTAATTAGTGTAGGTGCTGGACACTGAAACTATTTAATTAACTATTCCAAATCAAATCTACATTTAATTAGAGTAGGTGCTGGACACTGAACCTATTTAAATTACTATTCCAACTCCAATCTACATTTAATTAGGGTAGATGCTGGACACTGAACCTATTTAATGTACTATTCCAACTCCAATCTACATTTAATTAGAGTAGGTGCTGGACACTGAACCTATTTATTTTACTATTTCAACTCCAATCTACATTTAATTAGAGTAGGTGCTGGACACTGAACCTATTTAATTTACTATTCCAACTCCAATCTACATTTCATTAGGGCAGCTGTTGGACACTGAACCTATTTAATTTACTATTCCAACTCCAATCTACATGTAATTAGAGTAAGTGCTGGACACGGAACCTATTTAATTTACTATTCCAGCTCCAATCTATATTTAATTAGGGCAGGTGCTGGAACCCTGAACCTATTTAATTTACTATTCCAACTCCAATCTACATTTATTAGGGCAGGTGCTGGACACTGAACCTATTTAATTTACTATTCCAACTCCAATCTACATTTAATTAGAGTAGGTGCTGGACACTGAACCTATTTAATTTACTATTCCAACTCCAATCTACATTTAATTAGGGCAGGTGCTGGACACAGAACCTATTTAATTTACTATTCCAACTCCAATCTACATTTATTAGGGAAGGTGCTGGACACTGAACCTATTTAATTTACTATTCCAACTCCAATCTACATTTAATTAGGGTAGGTGCTGGACACTGAACCTATTTAATTAACTATTACAAATCCTATCTACATTTAATTAGAGTAGGTGCTGGACACTGAACCTATTTAAATTACTATTCCAACTCCAATCTACATTTAATTAGGGTAGGTGCTGGACACTGAACCTATTTAATTAAATATTCCAACTCCAATCTACATTTAATTAGAGTAGGTGCTGGACACTGAACCTATTTAATTTACTATTCCAACTCCAATCTACATTTAATTAGAGTAGGTGCTGGACACTAAACCTATGTAATTTACTATTCCAACTCCAATCTACATTTAATTAGGGCAGGTGCTGGACACAGAACCTATTTAATTTACTATTCCTACTCCAATCTACATTTAATTAGGATAGGTGCTGGACACTGAACCTATTTAATTTACTATTCCAACTCCAATCTACATTTAATTAGGACAGGTGCTGGACACTGAACCTATTTAATTTACTATTCTAACTCCAATCTACATTTAATTAGGGTAGTTGCTGGACACTGAACCTATTTAATTTACTATTCCAACTCCAAGCTACATTTAATTAGGGTAGTTGCTGGACACTGAACCTATTTAATTAACTATTCCAACTCCAATCAACATTTAATTAGAGTAGGTGCTGGACACTGAACCTATTTAATTAACTATTCCAACTCCAATCTGCATTTAATTAGGGTAGGTGCTGGACACTGAACCTATTTAATTTACTATTCCAACTCCAATCTACATTTAATTAGAGTAGGTGCTGGACACTGATCCTATTTAAATTACTATTCCAACTCCAATCTACATTTAATTAGAGTAGGTGCTGGACACTGAACCTATTTAATTTACTATTCCAACTCCAATCTACATTTAATTATGGTAGGTGCTGGACACTGACCTATTTAATTAACTATTCCAACTCCAATGTACATTAAATTAGGGTAGGTGCTGGACACTGAACCTATTTAATTTACTATTCCAACTCCAATCTACATTTAATTGGAGTAGGTGCTGGACACTGAACCTATTTAATTTACTATTCCAACTCCAAGCTACATTTAATTAGGGTAGTTGCTGGACACTGAACCTATTTAATTAACTATTCCAACTCCAATCTACATTTAATTAAGGGAGATGCTGGACACAGAACCTACTTAATTTACTATTCCAACTCCAATCTACATTTAATTAGAGTAGATGCTGGACACTGAACCTATTTAATTTACTATTTCAACTCCAATCTACATTTAATTAGGGTAGGTGCTGGACACTGAACCTATTTAATTTAATATTTCAACTCCAATCTACATTTAATTAGGGCAGGTGCTGGACACTGAACCTATTTAATTTACTATTCCAACTCCAATCTACATTTAATTAGGGTAGGTGCTGGACACTGAACCTATTTAATTTACTATTCCAACTCCAATCTACATTTAATTAGGGCAGGTGCTGGACACTGAAACTATTTAATTTACTATCCAACTCCAATATACATTTAATTAGGGTAGGTGCTACACACTGAACCTATTTAATTTACTATTCCAACTCCAATCTACATTTAATTAGAGTAGGTGCTGGACACTGAACCTATTTAATGTACTATTCCAACTCCAATCTACATTTAATTAGAGCAGGTGCTGGACACTGAACCTATATAATTTACTATTCCAACTCCAATCTACATTTAATTAGGGTAGGTGCTGGACACTGAACCTATTTATTTACTATTCCAACTCCAATCTACATTTAATTAGGGCAGGTGCTGGACACAGTACCTATTTAATTTACTATTCCAACTCCAATGTACATTTAATTAGGGCAGGTGCTGGACACAGAACCTATTTAATTTACTATTCCAACTCCAATCTACATTTATTAGGGAAGGTGCTGGACACTGAACCTATTTAATTAACTATTCCAACTCCAATCTACATTTAATTATGGTAGGTGCTGGACACTGAACCTATTTCTTTAATTATTCCAACTCTAATCTACATTTAATTAGTGTAGGTGCTGGACACTGAACATATTTAATTAACTATTCCAAATCCAATCTACATTTAATTAGAGTAGGTGCTGGACACTGAACATATTTAAATTACTATTCCAACTCCAATCTACATTTAATTAGGGTAGGTGCTGGACACTGAACCTATTTAATTAAATATTCCAACTCCAATCTACATTTAATTAGAGTAGGTGCTGGACACTGAACCTATTTAATTTACTATTCCAACTCCAATCTACATTTAATTAGAGTAGGTGCTGGACACTAAACCTATGTAATTTACTATTCCAACTCCAATCTACATTTAATTAGGGCAGGTGCTGGACACAGAACCTATTTAATTTACTATTCCTACTCCAATCTACATTTAATTAGGATAGGTGCTGGACACTGAACCTATTTAATTTACTATTCCAACTCCAATCTACATTTAATTAGGGCAGGTGCTGGACACTGAAACTATTTAATTTACTATTCCAACTCCAATCTACATGTAATTAGAGTAAGTGCTGGACACGGAACCTATTTAATTTACTATTCCAGCTCCAATCTATATTTAATTAGGGCAGGTGATGGACACTGAACCTATTTAATTTACTATTCCAACTCCAATCTACATTTATTAGGGCAGGTGCTGGACACTGAACCCATTTAATTTACTATTCCAACTCCAATCTACATTTAATTAGAGTAGGTGCTGGACACTGAACCTATTTAATTTACTATTCCAACTCCAATCTACATTTAATTAGGGCAGGTGCTGGACACAGAACCTATTTAATTTACTATTCCAACTCCAATCTACATTTATTAGGGAAGGTGCTGGACACTGAACCTATTTAATTTACTATTCCAACTCCAATCTACATTTAATTAGGGTAGGTGCTGGACACTGAACCTATTTAATTAACTATTACAAATCCTATCTACATTTAATTAGAGTAGGTGCTGGACACTGAACCTATTTAAATTACTATTCCAACTCCAATCTACATTTAATTAGGGTAGGTGCTGGACACTGAACCTATTTAATTAAATATTCCAACTCCAATCTACATTTAATTAGAGTAGGTGCTGGACACTGAACCTATTTAATTTACTATTCCAACTCAAAACTACATTTAATTAGGGTAGGTGCTGGACACTGAACCTATTTAATTTACTATTCCAACTCCAATCTACATTTAATTAGAGTAGGTGCTGGACACTGAACCTATGTAATTTACTATTCCAACTCCAATCTACATTTAATTAGGGCAGGTGCTGGACACTGAACCTATTTAATTTACTATTCTAACTCCATTCTACATTTAATTAGGGTAGTTGCTGGACACTGAACCTATTTAATTTACTATTCCAACTCCAAGCTACATTTAATTAGGGTAGTTGCTGGACACTGAACCTATTTAATTAACTATTCCAACTCCAATCTACATTTAATTAAGGGAGATGCTGGACACAGTACCTACTTAATTTACTATTCCAACTCCAATCTACATTTAATTAGAGTAGGTGCTGGACACTGAACCTATTTAATTTAGTATTTCAACTCCAATCTACATTTAATTATGGTAGGTGCTGGACACTGACCTATTTAATTAACTATTCCAACTCCAATCTACATTTAATTAGGGTAGGTGCTGGACACTGAACATATTTAATTTACTATTCCAACTCCAATCAACATTTAATTAGAGTAGGTGCTGGACACTGAACCTATTTAATTAACTATTCCAACTCCAATCTACATTTAATTAGGATAGGTGCTGGACACTGAACCTATTTCTTTAATTATTCCAACTCTAATCTACATTTAATTAGTGTAGGTGCTGGACACTGAAACTATTTAATTAACTATTCCAAATCAAATCTACATTTAATTAGAGTACGTGCTGGACACTGAACCTATTTAAATTACTATTCCAACTCCAATCTACATTTAATTATGGTAGGTGCTGGACACTGACCTATTTAATTAACTATTCCAACTCCAATCTACATTTAATTAGGGTAGGTGCTGGACACTGAACCTATTTAATTTACTATTCCAACTCCAATCAACATTTAATTAGAGTAGGTGCTGGACACTGAACCTATTTAATTAACTATTCCAACTCCAATCTACATTTAATTAGGATAGGTGCTGGACACTGAACCTATTTCTTTAATTATTCCAACTCTAATCTACATTTAATTAGTGTAGGTGCTGGACACTGAAACTATTTAATTAACTATTCCAAATCAAATCTACATTTAATTAGAGTAGGTGCTGGACACTGAACCTATTTAATGTACTATTTCAACTCCAATCTACATTTAATTAGAGTAGATGCTGGACACTGAACCTATTTAATTTACTATTCCAACTCCAATCTACATTTAATTAGGGCGGCTGTTGGACACTGAACCTATTTAATTTACTATTCCAACTCCAATCTACATTTAATTAGGGTAGTTGCTGGACACTGAACCTATTTAATTTACTATTCCAACTCCAATCTACATTTATTTAGGGCAGGTGCTGGACACTGAACCTATTTAATTTACTATTCCAACTCCAATCTACATGTAATTAGAGTAAGTGCTGGACACTGAACCTATTTAATTTACTATTCCAACTCCAATCTACATTTAATTAGAGCAGGTTCTGGACACTGAACCTATTTAATTTACTATTCCAACTCCAATCTACATTTAATTAGGGTAGGTTCTGGACACTGAACCTATTTAATTAACTATTACAAATCCTATCTACATTTAATTAGAGTAGGTGCTGGACACTGAACCTATTTAAATTACTATTCCAACTCCAATCTACATTTGATTAGGGTAGGTGCTGGACACTGAACCTATTTAATTTACTATTCCAACTCCAATCTACATTTAATTAGAGTAGGTGCTGGACACTGAACCTATTTAATTAACTATTCCAACTCCAATCTACATTTAATTATGGTAGGTGCTGGACACTGAACCTATTTCTTTAATTATTCCAACTTTAATCTACATTTAATTAGTGTAGGTGCTGGACACTGAACATATTTAATTAACTATTCCAAATTAAATCTACATTTAATTAGAGTAGGTGCTGGACACTGAACCTATTTAAATTACTATTCCAACTCCAATCTACATTTAATTAGAGTAGGTGCTGGACACTGAACCTATTTAATTAAATATTCCAACTCCAATCTACATTTAATTAGAGTAGGTGCTGGACACTGAACCTATTTAATTTACTATTCCAACTCCAATCTACATTTAATTATGGTAGGTGCTGGACACTGACCTATTTAATTAACTATTCCAACTCCAATCTACATTAAATTAGGGTAGGTGCTGGACACTGAACCTATTTAATTTACTATTCCAACTCCAATCTACATTTAATTGGAGTAGGTGCTGGACACTGAACCTATTTAATTAACTATTCCAACTCAAATCTACATTTAATTAGGGTAGGTGCTGGACACTGAACCTATTTCTTTAATTATTCCAAATCTAATCTACATTTAATTAGTGTAGGTGCTGGACACTGAAACTATTTAATTAACTATTCCAAATCAAATCTACATTTAATTAGAGTAGGTGCTGGACACTGAACCTATTTAAATTACTATTCCAACTCCAATCTACATTTAATTAGGGTAGATGCTGGACACTGAACCTATTTAACTTACTATTCCAACTCCAATCTACATTTAATTAGAGTAGCTGCTGGACACGGAACCTATTTAATTTACTATTCCAGCTCCAATCTATATTTAATTAGGGCAGGTGCTGGACACTGAACCTATTTAATGTACTATTCCAACTCCAATCTACATTTAATTAGAGTAGGTGCTGGACACCGAACCTATTTATTTTACTATTTCAACTCCAATCTACATTTAATTAGAGTAGGTGCTGGACACTGAACCTATTTAATTTACTATTCCAACTCCAATCTACATTTCATTAGGGCAGCTGTTGGACACTGAACCTATTTAATTTACTATTCCAACTCCAATCTACATGTAATTAGAGTAAGTGCTGGACACTTAACCTATTTAATTTACTATTCCAACTCCAATCTACATTTAATTAGGGCAGGTGCTGGACACAGAACCTATTTAATTTACTATTCCAACTCCAATCTACATTTATTAGGGCAGGTGCTGGACACTGAACCTATTTAATTTACTATTCCAACTCCAATCTACATTTAATTAGAGTAGGTGCTGGACACTGAACCTATTTAATTTACTATTCCAACTCCAATCTACATTTAATTAGGGTAGGTGCTGGACACCTAACCTATTTAATTTACTATTCCAACTCCAATCTACATTTAATTAGGGCAGGTGCTGGACACAGAACCTATTTAATTTACTATTCCAACTCCAATCTACATTTATTAGGGAAGGTGCTGGACACTGAACCTATTTAATTTACTATTCCAACTCCAATCTACATTTAATTAGGGTAGGTGCTGGACACTGAACCTATTTAATTAACTATTACAAATCCTATCTACATTTAATTAGAGTAGGTGCTGGACACTGAACCTATTTAAATTACTATTCCACCTCCAATCTACATTTAATTAGGGTAGGTGCTGGACACTGAACCTATTTAATGAAATATTCCAACTCCAATCTACATTTAATTAGAGTAGGTGCTGGACACTGAACCTATTTAATTTACTATTCCAACTCAAAACTACATTTAATTAGGGTAGGTGCTGGATACTGAACCTATTTAATTTACTATTCCAACTCCAATCTACATTTAATTAGAGTAGGTGCTGGACACTGAACCTATGTAATTTACTATTCCAACTCCAATCTACATTTAATTAGGGCAGGTGCTGGACACTGAACCTATTTAATTTACTATTCTAACTCCATTCTACATTTAATTAGGGTAGTAGCTGGACACTGAACCTATTTATTTACTATTCCAACTCCAAGCTACATTTAATTAGGGTAGTTGCTGGACACTGAACCTATTATTCCAACTCCAATCTACATTTAATTAAGGGAGATGCTGGACACAGAACCTACTTAATTTACTATTCCAACTCCAATCTACATTTAATTAGAGTAGGTGCTGGACACTGAACCTATTTAATTTAGTATTTCAACTCCAATCTACATTTAATTATGGTAGGTGCTGGACACTGACCTATTTAATTAACTATTCCAACTCCAATCTACATTTAATTAGGGTAGGTGCTGGACACTGAACATATTTAATTTACTATTCCAACTCCAATCAACATTTAATTAGAGTAGGTGCTGGACACTGAACCTATTTAATTGACTATTCCAACTCCAATCTACATTTAATTAGGATAGGTGCTGGACACTGAACCTATTTCTTTAATTATTCCAACTCTAATCTACATTTAATTAGTGTAGGTGCTGGACACTGAAACTATTTAATTAACTATTCCAAATCAAATCTACATTTATTTAGAGTACGTGCTGGACACTGAACCTATTTAAATTACTATTCCAACTCCAATCTACATTTAATTATGGTAGGTGCTGGACACTGACCTATTTAATTAACTATTCCAACTCCAATCAACATTTAATTAGAGTAGGTGCTGGACACTGAACCTATTTAATTAACTATTCCAACTCCAATCTACATTTAATTAGGATAGGTGCTGGACACTGAACCTATTTCTTTAATTATTCCAACTCTAATCTACATTTAATTAGTGTAGGTGCTGGACATTGAAACTATTTAATTAACTATTCCAAATCAAATCTACATTTAATTAGAGTACGTGCTGGACACTGAACCTATTTAAATTACTATTCCAACTCCAATCTACATTTAATTAGGGTAGATGCTGGACACTGAACCTATTTAATTTACTATTCCAACTCCAATCTACATTTAATTAGAGTAGCTGCTGGACACTGAACCTATTTAATTTACTATTCCAGCTCCAATCTACATTTAATTAGGGCAGGTGCTGGACACAGAACCTATTTAATTTACTATTCCAACTCCAATCTACATTTATTAGGGAAGGTGCTGGACACTGAACCTATTTAATTTACTATTCCAACTCCAATCTACATTTAATTAGGGTAGGTGCTGGACACTGAACCTATTTAATTAACTATTACAAATCCTATCTACATTTAATTAGAGTAGGTGCTGGACACTGAACCTATTTAAATTACTATTCCACCTCCAATCTACATTTAATTAGGGTAGGTGCTGGACACTGAACCTATTTAATGAAATATTCCAACTCCAATCTACATTTAATTAGAGTAGGTGCTGGACACTGAACCTATTTAATTTACTATTCCAACTCAAAACTACATTTAATTAGGGTAGGTGCTGGATACTGAACCTATTTAATTTACTATTCCAACTCCAATCTACATTTAATTAGAGTAGGTGCTGGACACTGAACCTATGTAATTTACTATTCCAACTCCAATCTACATTTAATTAGGGCAGGTGCTGGACACTGAACCTATTTAATTTACTATTCTAACTCCATTCTACATTTAATTAGGGTAGTAGCTGGACACTGAACCTATTTATTTACTATTCCAACTCCAAGCTACATTTAATTAGGGTAGTTGCTGGACACTGAACCTATTATTCCAACTCCAATCTACATTTAATTAAGGGAGATGCTGGACACAGAACCTACTTAATTTACTATTCCAACTCCAATCTACATTTAATTAGAGTAGGTGCTGGACACTGAACCTATTTAATTTAGTATTTCAACTCCAATCTACATTTAATTATGGTAGGTGCTGGACACTGACCTATTTAATTAACTATTCCAACTCCAATCTACATTTAATTAGGGTAGGTGCTGGACACTGAACATATTTAATTTACTATTCCAACTCCAATCAACATTTAATTAGAGTAGGTGCTGGACACTGAACCTATTTAATTGACTATTCCAACTCCAATCTACATTTAATTAGGATAGGTGCTGGACACTGAACCTATTTCTTTAATTATTCCAACTCTAATCTACATTTAATTAGTGTAGGTGCTGGACACTGAAACTATTTAATTAACTATTCCAAATCAAATCTACATTTATTTAGAGTACGTGCTGGACACTGAACCTATTTAAATTACTATTCCAACTCCAATCTACATTTAATTATGGTAGGTGCTGGACACTGACCTATTTAATTAACTATTCCAACTCCAATCAACATTTAATTAGAGTAGGTGCTGGACACTGAACCTATTTAATTAACTATTCCAACTCCAATCTACATTTAATTAGGATAGGTGCTGGACACTGAACCTATTTCTTTAATTATTCCAACTCTAATCTACATTTAATTAGTGTAGGTGCTGGACACTGAAACTATTTAATTAACTATTCCAAATCAAATCTACATTTAATTAGAGTACGTGCTGGACACTGAACCTATTTAAATTACTATTCCAACTCCAATCTACATTTAATTAGGGTAGATGCTGGACACTGAACCTATTTAATTTACTATTCCAACTCCAATCTACATTTAATTAGAGTAGCTGCTGGACACTGAACCTATTTAATTTACTATTCCAGCTCCAATCTACATTTAATTAGGGCAGGTGCTGGACACTGAACCTATTTAATGTACTATTCCAACTCCAATCTACATTTAATTAGGGCAGGTGCTGGACACAGAACCTATTTAATTTACTATTCCAACTCCAATCTACATTTATTAGGGAAGGTGCTGGACACTGAACCTATTTAATTTACTATTCCAACTCCAATCTACATTTAATTAGGGTAGGTGCTGGACACTGAACCTATTTAATTAACTATTACAAATCCTATCTACATTTAATTAGAGTAGGTGCTGGACACTGAACCTATTTAAATTACTATTCCAACTCCAATCTACATTTAATTAGGGTAGGTGCTGGACACTGAACCTATTTAATTAAATATTCCAACTCCAATCTACATTTAATTAGAGTAGGTGCTGGACACTGAACCTATTTAATTTACTATTCCAACTCAAAACTACATTTAATTAGGGTAGGTGCTGGACACTGAACCTATTTAATTTACTATTCCAACTCCAATCTACATTTAATTAGAGTAGGTGCTGGACACTGAACCTATGTAATTTACTATTCCAACTCCAATCTACATTTAATTAGGGCAGGTGCTGGACACTGAACCTATTTAATTTACTATTCTAACTCCATTCTACATTTAATTAGGGTAGTTGCTGGACACTGAACCTATTTAATTTACTATTCCAACTCCAAGCTACATTTAATTAGGGTAGTTGCTGGACACTGAACCTATTTAATTAACTATTCCAACTCCAATCTACATTTAATTAAGGGAGATGCTGGACACAGTACCTACTTAATTTACTATTCCAACTCCAATCTACATTTAATTAGAGTAGGTGCTGGACACTGAACCTATTTAATTTAGTATTTCAACTCCAATCTACATTTAATTATGGTAGGTGCTGGACACTGACCTATTTAATTAACTATTCCAACTCCAATCTACATTTAATTAGGGTAGGTGCTGGACACTGAACATATTTAATTTACTATTCCAACTCCAATCAACATTTAATTAGAGTAGGTGCTGGACACTGAACCTATTTAATTAACTATTCCACCTCCAATCTACATTTAATTAGGATAGGTGCTGGACACTGAACCTATTTCTTTAATTATTCCAACTCTAATCTACATTTAATTAGTGTAGGTGCTGGACACTGAAACTATTTAATTAACTATTCCAAATCAAATCTACATTTAATTAGAGTACGTGCTGGACACTGAACCTATTTAAATTACTATTCCAACTCCAATCTACATTTAATTATGGTAGGTGCTGGACACTGACCTATTTAATTAACTATTCCAACTCCAATCTACATTTAATTAGGGTAGGTGCTGGACACTGAACCTATTTAATTTACTATTCCAACTCCAAGCTACATTTAATTAGGGTAGTTGCTGGACACTGAACCTATTTAATTAACTATTCCAACTCCAATCTACATTTAATTAAGGGAGATGCTGGACACAGTACCTACTTAATTTACTATTCCAACTCCAATCTACATTTAATTAGAGTAGGTGCTGGACACTGAACCTATTTAATTTAGTATTTCAACTCCAATCTACATTTAATTATGGTAGGTGCTGGACACTGAACCTATTTAATTTACTATTCCAACTCCAATCTACATTTAATTATGGTGGGTGCTGGACACTGACCTATTTAATTAACTATTCCAACTCCAATCTACATTAAATTAGGGTAGGTGCTGGACACTGAACCTATTTAATTTACTATTCCAACTCCAATCTACATTTAATTGGAGTAGGTGCTGGACACTGAACCTATTTAATTAACTATTCCAACTCAAATCTACATTTAATTAGGGTAGGTGCTGGACACTGAACCTATTTCTTTAATTATTCCAAATCTAATCTACATTTAATTAGTGTAGGTGCTGGACACTGAAACTATTTAATTAACTATTCCAAATCAAATCTACATTTAATTAGAGTAGGTGCTGGACACTGAACCTATTTAAATTACTATTCCAACTCCAATCTACATTTAATTAGGGTAGATGCTGGACACTGAACCTATTTAACTTACTATTCCAACTCCAATCTACATTTAATTAGAGTAGCTGCTGGACACGGAACCTATTTAATTTACTATTCCAGCTCCAATCTATATTTAATTAGGGCAGGTGCTGGACACTGAACCTATTTAATGTACTATTCCAACTCCAATCTACATTTAATTAGAGTAGGTGCTGGACACTGAACCTATTTATTTTACTATTTCAACTCCAATCTACATTTAATTAGAGTAGGTGCTGGACACTGAACCTATTTAATTTACTATTCCAACTCCAATCTACATTTCATTAGGGCAGCTGTTGGACACTGAACCTATTTAATTTACTATTCCAACTCCAATCTACATGTAATTAGAGTAAGTGCTGGACACTTAACCTATTTAATTTACTATTCCAACTCCAATCTACATTTAATTAGGGCAGGTGCTGGACACAGAACCTATTTAATTAACTATTCCAACTCCAATCTACATTTATTAGGGCAGGTGCTGGACACTGAACCTATTTAATTTACTATTCCAACTCCAATCTACATTTAATTAGAGTAGGTGCTGGACACTGAACCTATTTAATTTACTATTCCAACTCCAATCTACATTTAATTAGGGTAGGTGCTGGACACTTAACCTATTTAATTTACTATTCCAACTCCAATCTACATTTAATTAGGGCAGGTGCTGGACACAGAACCTATTTAATTTACTATTCCAACTCCAATCTACATTTATTAGGGAAGGTGCTGGACACTGAACCTATTTAATTTACTATTCCAACTCCAATCTACATTTAATTAGGGTAGGTGCTGGACACTGAACCTATTTAATTAACTATTACAAATCCTATCTACATTTAATTAGAGTAGGTGCTGGACACTGAACCTATTTAAATTACTATTCCAACTCCAATCTACATTTAATTAGGGTAGGTGCTGGACACTGAACCTATTTAATGAAATATTCCAACTCCAATCTACATTTAATTAGAGTAGGTGCTGGACACTGAACCTATTTAATTTACTATTCCAACTCAAAACTACATTTAATTAGGGTAGGTGCTGGACACTGAACCTATTTAATTTACTATTCCAACTCCAATCTACATTTAATTAGAGTAGGTGCTGGACACTGAACCTATGTAATTTACTATTCCAACTCCAATCTACATTTAATTAGGGCAGGTGCTGGACACTGAACCTATTTAATTTACTATTCTAACTCCATTCTACATTTAATTAGGGTAGTTGCTGGACACTGAACCTATTTATTTACTATTCCAACTCCAAGCTACATTTAATTAGGGTAGTTGCTGGACACTGAACCTATTATTCCAACTCCAATCTACATTTAATTAAGGGAGATGCTGGACACAGAACCTACTTAATTTACTATTCCAACTCCAATCTACATTTAATTAGAGTAGGTGCTGGACACTGAACCTATTTAATTTAGTATTTCAACTCCAATCTACATTTAATTATGGTAGGTGCTGGACACTGACCTATTTAATTAACTATTCCAACTCCAATCTACATTTAATTAGGGTAGGTGCTGGACACTGAACATATTTAATTTACTATTCCAACTCCAATCTACATTTAATTAGAGTAGGTGCTGGACACTGAACCTATTTAATTTAGTATTTCAACTCCAATCTACATTTAATTATGGTAGGTGCTGGACACTGAACTATTTAATTAACTATTCCAACTCCAATCAACATTTAATTAGAGTAGGTGCTGGACACTGAACCTATTTAATTGACTATTCCAACTCCAATCTACATTTAATTAGGATAGGTGCTGGACACTGAACCTATTTCTTTAATTATTCCAACTCTAATCTACATTTAATTAGTGTAGGTGCTGGACACTGAAACTATTTAATTAACTATTCCAAATCAAATCTACATTTAATTAGAGTACGTGCTGGACACTGAACCTATTTAAATTACTATTCCAACTCCAATCTACATTTAATTATGGTAGGTGCTGGACACTGACCTATTTAATTAACTATTCCAACTCCAATCAACATTTAATTAGAGTAGGTGCTGGACACTGAACCTATTTAATTAACTATTCCAACTCCAATCTACATTTAATTAGGATAGGTGCTGGACACTGAACCTATTTCTTTAATTATTCCAACTCTAATCTACATTTAATTAGTGTAGGTGCTGGACACTGAAACTATTTAATTAACTATTCCAAATCAAATCTACATTTAATTAGAGTACGTGCTGGACACTGAACCTATTTAAATTACTATTCCAACTCCAATCTACATTTAATTAGGGTAGATGCTGGACACTAAACCTATTTAATTTACTATTCCAACTCCAATCTACATTTAATTAGAGTAGCTGCTGGACACTGAACCTATTTAATTTACTATTCCAGCTCCAATCTACATTTAATTAGGGCAGGTGCTGGACACTGAACCTATTTAATGTACTATTCCAACTCCAATCTACATTTAATTAGAGTAGGTGCTGGACACTGAACCTATTTAATTTACTATTTCAACTCCAATCTACATTTAATTAGAGTAGGTGCTGGACACTGAACCTATTTAATTTACTATTCCAACTCCAATCTACATTTAATTAGGGCAGCTGTTGGACACTGAACCTATTTAATTTACTATTCCAACTCCAATCTACATTTAATTAGGGTAGTTGCTGGACACTGAACCTATTTAATTTACTATTCCAACTCAAATCTACATTTATTTAGGGCAGGTGCTGGACACTGAACCTATTTAATTTACTATTCCAACTCCAATCTACATGTAATTAGAGTAAGTGCTGGACACTGAACCTATTTAATTTACTATTCCAACTCCAATCTACATTTAATTAGAGCAGGTGCTGGACAGAGAACCTATTTAATTTACTATTCCAACTCCAATCTACATTTATTAGGGCAGGTGCTGGACACTGAACCTATTTAATTTACTATTCCAACTCCAATCTACATTTACTTAGAGTAGGTGCTGGACACTGAACCTATTTAATTTACTATTCCAACTCCAATCTACATTTAATTAGGGTAGGTGCTGGACACAGAACCTATTTAATTTACTATTCCAACTCCAATCTACATTTATTAGGGAAGGTGCTGGACACTGAACCTATTTAATTTACTATTCCAACTCCAATCTACATTTAATTAGGGTAGGTTCTGGACACTGAACCTATTTAATCAACTATTACAAATCCTATCTACATTTAATTAGAGTAGGTGCTGGACACTGAACCTATTTAAATTACTATTCCAACTCCAATCTACATTTGATTAGGGTAGGTGCTGGACACTGAACCTATTTAATTAAATATTCCAACTCCAATCTACATTTAATTAGAGTAGGTGCTGGACACAGAACCTATTTAATTTACTATTCCTACTCCAATCTACATTTAATTAGGGTAGGTGCTGGACACTGAACCTATTTAATTAACTATTCCAACTCCAATCTACATTTATTTAAGGGAGATGCTGGACACAGAACCTACTTAATTTACTATTCCAACTCCAATCTACATTTAATTAGAGTAGATGCTGGACACTGAACCTATTTAATTTACTATTTCAACTCCAATCTACATTTAATTAGGGTAGGTGCTGGACACTGAACCTATTTAATTTAATATTTCAACTCCAATCTACATTTAATTAGGGCAGGTGCTGGACACTGAACCTATTTAATTTACTATTCCAACTCCAATCTACATTTAATTAGGGTAGGTGCTGGACACTGAACCTATTTAATTTACTATTCCAACTCCAATCTACATTTAATTAGGGCAGGTGCTGGACACTGAAACAATTTACTATTCCAACTCCAATATACATTTAATTAGGGTAGGTGCTACACACTGAACCTATTTAATTTACTATTCCAACTCCAATCTACATTTAATTAGAGTAGGTGCTGGACACTGAACCTATTTAATTTACTATTCCATCTCCAATCTACATTTAATTAGAGCAGGTGCTGGACACTGAACCTATATAATTTACTATTCCAACTCCAATCTACATTTAATTAGGGTAGGTGCTGGACACTGAACCTATTTAATTTACTATTCCAACTCCAATCTACATTTATTAGGGAAGGTGCTGGACACTGAACCTATTTAATTAACTATTCCAACTCCAATCTACATTTAATTATGGTAGGTGCTGGACACTGAACCTATTTCTTTAATTATTCCAACTCTAATCTCCATTTAATTAGTGTAGGTGCTGGACACTGAACATATTTAATTAACTATTCCAAATCCAATCTACATTTAATTAGAGTAGGTGCTGGACACTGAACATATTTAAATTACTATTCCAACTCCAATCTACATTTAATTAGGGTAGGTGCTGGACACTGAACCTATTTAATTAAATATTCCAACTCCAATCTACATTTAATTAGAGTAGGTGCTGGACACTGAACCTATTTAATTTACTATTCCAACTCCAATCTACATTTAATTAGAGTAGGTGCTGGACACTAAACCTATGTAATTTACTATTCCAACTCCAATCTACATTTAATTAGGGCAGGTGCTGGACACAGAACCTATTTAATTTACTATTCCTACTCCAATCTACATTTAATTAGGATAGGTGCTGGACACTGAACCTATTTAATTTACTATTCCAACTCCAATCTACATTTAATTAGGACAGGTGCTGGACACTGAACCTATTTAATTTACTATTCTAACTCCAATCTACATTTAATTAGGGTAGTTGCTGGACACTGAACCTATTTAATTTACTATTCCAACTCCAATCTACATTTAATTAGGGTAGGTGCTGGACACTGAACCTATTTAATTAAATATTCCAACTCCAATCTACATTTAATTAGAGTAGGTGCTGGACACTGAACCTATTTAATTTACTATTCCAACTCCAATCTACATTTAATTAGAGTAGGTGCTGGACACTAAACCTATGTAATTTACTATTCCAACTCCAATCTACATTTAATTAGGGCAGGTGCTGGACACAGAACCTATTTAATTTACTATTCCTACTCCAATCTACATTTAATTAGGATAGGTGCTGGACACTGAACCTATTTAATTTACTATTCCAACTCCAATCTACATTTAATTAGGACAGGTGCTGGACACTGAACCTATTTAATTTACTATTCTAACTCCAATCTACATTTAATTAGGGTAGTTGCTGGACACTGAACCTATTTAATTTACTATTCTAACTCCAATCTACATTTAATTAGGGTAGTTGCTGGACACTGAACCTATTTAATTAAATATTCCAACTCCAATCTACATTTAATTAGAGTAGGTGCTGGACACTGAACCTATTTAATTTACTATTCTAACTCCAATCTACATTTAATTAGAGTAGGTGCTGGACACTGAACCTATTTAATTTACTATTCCAACTCCAATCTACATTTAATTATGGTAGGTGCTGGACACTGACCTATTTAATTAACTATTCCAACTCCAATGTACATTAAATTAGGGTAGGTGCTGGACACTGAACCTATTTAATTTACTATTCCAACTCCAATCTACATTTAATTGGAGTAGGTGCTGGACACTGAACCTATTTAATTAACTATTCCAACTCAAATCTACATTTAATTAGGGTAGGTGCTGGACACTGAACCTATTTCTTTAATTATTCCAACTCTAATCTACATTTAATTAGTGTAGGTGCTGGACACTGAAACTATTTAATTAACTATTCCAAATCAAATCTACATTTAATTAGAGTAGGTGCTGGACACTGAACCTATTTAAATTACTATTCCAACTCCAATCTACATTTAATTAGGGTAAATGCTGGACACTGAACCTATTTAATTTACTATTCCAACTCCAATCTACATTTAATTAGAGTAGCTGCTGGACACGGAACCTATTTAATTTACTATTCCAGCTCCAATCTATATTTAATTAGGGCAGGTGCTGGACACTGAACCTATTTAATGTACTATTCCAACTCCAATCTACATTTAATTAGAGTAGGTGCTGGACACTGAACCTATTTATTTTACTATTTCAACTCCAATCTACATTTAATTAGAGTAGGTGCTGGACACTGAACCTATTTAATTTACTATTCCAACTCCAATCTACATTTCATTAGGGCAGCTGTTGGACACTGAACCTATTTAATTTACTATTCCAACTCCAATCTACATGTAATTAGAGTAAGTGCTGGACACGGAACCTATTTAATTTACTATTCCAGCTCCAATCTATATTTAATTAGGGCAGGTGATGGACACTGAACCTATTTAATTTACTATTCCAACTCCAATCTACATTTATTAGGGCAGGTGCTGGACACTGAACCTATTTAATTTACTATTCCAACTCCAATCTACATTTAATTAGAGTAGGTGCTGGACACTGAACCTATTTAATTTACTATTCCAACTCCAATCTACATTTAATTAGGGCAGGTGCTGGACACAGAACCTATTTAATTTACTATTCCAACTCCAATCTACATTTATTAGGGAAGGTGCTGGACACTGAACCTATTTAATTTACTATTCCAACTCCAATCTACATTTAATTAGGGTAGGTGCTGGACACTGAACCTATTTAATTAACTATTACAAATCCTATCTACATTTAATTAGAGTAGGTGCTGGACACTGAACCTATTTAAATTACTATTCCAACTCCAATCTACATTTAATTAGGGTAGGTGCTGGACACTGAACCTATTTAATTAAATATTCCAACTCCAATCTACATTTAATTAGAGTAGGTGCTGGACACTGAACCTATTTAATTTACTATTCCAACTCAAAACTACATTTAATTAGGGTAGGTGCTGGACACTGAACCTATTTAATTTACTATTCCAACTCCAATCTACATTTAATTAGAGTAGGTGCTGGACACTGAACCTATGTAATTTACTATTCCAACTCCAATCTACATTTAATTAGGGCAGGTGCTGGACACTGAACCTATTTAATTTACTATTCTAACTCCATTCTACATTTAATTAGGGTAGTTGCTGGACACTGAACCTATTTAATTTACTATTCCAACTCCAAGCTACATTTAATTAGGGTAGTTGCTGGACACTGAACCTATTTAATTAACTATTCCAACTCCAATCTACATTTAATTAAGGGAGATGCTGGACACAGTACCTACTTAATTTACTATTCCAACTCCAATCTACATTTAATTAGAGTAGGTGCTGGACACTGAACCTATTTAATTTAGTATTTCAACTCCAATCTACATTTAATTATGGTAGGTGCTGGACACTGACCTATTTAATTAACTATTCCAACTCCAATCTACATTTAATTAGGGTAGGTGCTGGACACTGAACATATTTAATTTACTATTCCAACTCCAATCAACATTTAATTAGAGTAGGTGCTGGACACTGAACCTATTTAATTAACTATTCCAACTCCAATCTACATTTAATTAGGATAGGTGCTGGACACTGAACCTATTTCTTTAATTATTCCAACTCTAATCTACATTTAATTAGTGTAGGTGCTGGACACTGAAACTATTTAATTAACTATTCCAAATCAAATCTACATTTAATTAGAGTACGTGCTGGACACTGAACCTATTTAAATTACTATTCCAACTCCAATCTACATTTACTTATGGTAGGTGCTGGACACTGACCTATTTAATTAACTATTCCAACTCCAATCTACATTTAATTAGGGTAGGTGCTGGACACTGAACCTATTTAATTTACTATTCCAACTCCGATCAACATTTAATTAGAGTAGGTGCTGGACACTGAACCTATTTAATTAACTATTCCAACTCCAATCTACATTTAATTAGGATAGGTGCTGGACACTGAACCTATTTCTTTAATTATTCCAACTCTAATCTACATTTAATTAGTGTAGGTGCTGGACACTGAAACTATTTAATTAACTATTCCAAATCAAATCTACATTTAATTAGAGTAGGTGCTGGACACTGAACCTATTTAATGTACTATTTCAACTCCAATCTACATTTAATTAGAGTAGATGCTGGACACTGAACCTATTTAATTTACTATTCCAACTCCAATCTACATTTAATTAGGGCGGCTGTTGGACACTGAACCTATTTAATTTACTATTCCAACTCCAATCTACATTTAATTAGGGTAGTTGCTGGACACTGAACCTATTTAATTTACTATTCCAACTCCAATCTACATTTATTTAGGGCAGGTGCTGGACACTGAACCTAATTAATTTACTATTCCAACTCCAATCTACATGTAATTAGAGTAAGTGCTGGACACTGAACCTATTTAATTTACTATTCCAACTCCAATCTACATTTAATTAGAGCAGGTTCTGGACACTGAACCTATTTAATTTACTATTCCAACTCCAATCTACATTTAATTAGGGTAGGTTCTGGACACTGAACCTATTTAATTAACTATTACAAATCCTATCTACATTTAATTAGAGTAGGTGCTGGACACTGAACCTATTTAAATTACTATTCCAACTCCAATCTACATTTGATTAGGGTAGGTGCTGGACACTGAACCTATTTACTATTCCAACTCCAATCTACATTTAATTAGAGTAGGTGCTGGACACTGAACCTATTTAATTAACTATTCCAACTCCAATCTACATTTAATTATGGTAGGTGCTGGACACTGAACCTATTTCTTTAATTATTCCAACTTTAATCTACATTTAATTAGTGTAGGTGCTGGACACTGAACATATTTAATTAACTATTCCAAATTAAATCTACATTTAATTAGAGTAGGTGCTGGACACTGAACCTATTTAAATTACTATTCCAACTCCAATCTACATTTAATTAGAGTAGGTGCTGGACACTGAACCTATTTAATTAAATATTCCAACTCCAATCTACATTTAATTAGAGTAGGTGCTGGACACTGAACCTATTTAATTTACTATTCCAACTCCAATCTACATTTAATTATGGTAGGTGCTGGACACTGACCTATTTAATTAACTATTCCAACTCCAATCTACATTAAATTAGGGTAGGTGCTGGACACTGAACCTATTTAATTTACTATTCCAACTCCAATCTACATTTAATTGGAGTAGGTGCTGGACACTGAACCTATTTAATTAACTATTCCAACTCAAATCTACATTTAATTAGGGTAGGTGCTGGACACTGAACCTATTTCTTTAATTATTCCAAATCTAATCTACATTTAATTAGTGTACGTGCTGGACACTGAAACTATTTAATTAACTATTCCAAATCAAATCTACATTTAATTAGAGTAGGTGCTGGACACTGAACCTATTTAAATTACTATTCCAACTCCAATCTACATTTAATTAGGGTAGATGCTGGACACTGAACCTATTTAACTTACTATTCCAACTCCAATCTACATTTAATTAGAGTAGCTGCTGGACACGGAACCTATTTAATTTACTATTCCAGCTCCAATCTATATTTAATTAGGGCAGGTGCTGGACACTGAACCTATTTAATGTACTATTCCAACTCCAATCTACATTTAATTAGAGTAGGTGCTGGACACCGAACCTATTTATTTTACTATTTCAACTCCAATCTACATTTAATTAGAGTAGGTGCTGGACACTGAACCTATTTAATTTACTATTCCAACTCCAATCTACATTTCATTAGGGCAGCTGTTGGACACTGAACCTATTTAATTTACTATTCCAACTCCAATCTACATGTAATTAGAGTAAGTGCTGGACACTTAACCTATTTAATTTACTATTCCAACTCCAATCTACATTTAATTAGGGCAGGTGCTGGACACAGAACCTATGTAATTTACTATTCCAACTCCAATCTACATTTATTAGGGCAGGTGCTGGACACTGAACCTATTTAATTTACTATTCCAACTCCAATCTACATTTAATTAGAGTAGGTGCTGGACACTGAACCTATTTAATTTACTATTCCAACTCCAATCTACATTTAATTAGGGTAGGTGCTGGACACTTAACCTATTTAATTTACTATTCCAACTCCAATCTACATTTAATTAGGGCAGGTGCTGGACACAGAACCTATTTAATTTACTATTCCAACTCCAATCTACATTTATTAGGGTAGGTGCTGGACACTGAACCTATTTAATTAACTATTACAAATCCTATCTACATTTAATTAGAGTAGGTGCTGGACACTGAACCTATTTAAATTACTATTCCAACTCCAATCTACATTTAATTAGGGTAGGTGCTGGACACTGAACCTATTTAATGAAATATTCCAACTCCAATCTACATTTAATTAGAGTAGGTGCTGGACACTGAACCTATTTAATTTACTATTCCAACTCAAAACTACATTTAATTAGGGTAGGTGCTGGATACTGAACCTATTTAATTTACTATTCCAACTCCAATCTACATTTAATTAGAGTAGGTGCTGGACACTGAACCTATGTAATTTACTATTCCAACTCCAATCTACATTTAATTAGGGCAGGTGCTGGACACTGAACCTATTTAATTTACTATTCTAACTCCATTCTACATTTAATTAGGGTAGTAGCTGGACACTGAACCTATTTATTTACTATTCCAACTCCAAGCTACATTTAATTAGGGTAGTTGCTGGACACTGAACCTATTATTCCAACTCCAATCTACATTTAATTAAGGGAGATGCTGGACACAGAACCTACTTAATTTACTATTCCAACTCCAATCTACATTTAATTAGAGTAGGTGCTGGACACTGAACCTATTTAATTTAGTATTTCAACTCCAATCTACATTTAATTATGGTAGGTGCTGGACACTGACCTATTTAATTAACTATTCCAACTCCAATCTACATTTAATTAGGGTAGGTGCTGGACACTGAACATATTTAATTTACTATTCCAACTCCAATCAACATTTAATTAGAGTAGGTGCTGGACACTGAACCTATTTAATTGACTATTCCAACTCCAATCTACATTTAATTAGGATAGGTGCTGGACACTGAACCTATTTCTTTAATTATTCCAACTCTAATCTACATTTAATTAGTGTAGGTGCTGGACACTGAAACTATTTAATTAACTATTCCAAATCAAATCTACATTTAATTAGAGTACGTGCTGGACACTGAACCTATTTAAATTACTATTCCAACTCCAATCTACATTTAATTATGGTAGGTGCTGGACACTGACCTATTTAATTAACTATTCCAACTCCAATCAACATTTAATTAGAGTAGGTGCTGGACACTGAACCTATTTAATTTACTATTCCAACTCCAATCTACATTTAATTAGGGTAGGTGCTGGACACTGAACCTATTTAATTAACTATTACAAATCCTATCTACATTTAATTAGAGTAGGTGCTGGACACTGAACCTATTTAAATTACTATTCCAACTCCAATCTACATTTAATTAGGGTAGGTGCTGGACACTGAACCTATTTAATTAAATATTCCAACTCCAATCTACATTTAATTAGAGTAGGTGCTGGACACTGAACCTATTTAATTTACTATTCCAACTCAAAACTACATTTAATTAGGGTAGGTGCTGGACACTGAACCTATTTAATTTACTATTCCAACTCCAATCTACATTTAATTAGAGTAGGTGCTGGACACTGAACCTATGTAATTTACTATTCCAACTCCAATCTACATTTAATTAGGGCAGGTGCTGGACACTGAACCTATTTAATTTACTATTCTAACTCCATTCTACATTTAATTAGGGTAGTTGCTGGACACTGAACCTATTTAATTTACTATTCCAACTCCAAGCTACATTTAATTAGGGTAGTTGCTGGACACTGAACCTATTTAATTAACTATTCCAACTCCAATCTACATTTAATTAAGGGAGATGCTGGACACAGTACCTACTTAATTTACTATTCCAACTCCAATCTACATTTAATTAGAGTAGGTGCTGGACACTGAACCTATTTAATTTAGTATTTCAACTCCAATCTACATTTAATTATGGTAGGTGCTGGACACTGACCTATTTAATTAACTATTCCAACTCCAATCTACATTTAATTAGGGTAGGTGCTGGACACTGAACATATTTAATTTACTATTCCAACTCCAATCAACATTTAATTAGAGTAGGTGCTGGACACTGAACCTATTTAATTAACTATTCCAACTCCAATCTACATTTAATTAGGATAGGTGCTGGACACTGAACCTATTTCTTTAATTATTCCAACTCTAATCTACATTTAATTAGTGTAGGTGCTGGACACTGAAACTATTTAATTAACTATTCCAAATCAAATCTACATTTAATTAGAGTACGTGCTGGACACTGAACCTATTTAAATTACTATTCCAACTCCAATCTACATTTAATTATGGTAGGTGCTGGACACTGACCTATTTAATTAACTATTCCAACTCCAATCTACATTTAATTAGGGTAGGTGCTGGACACTGAACCTATTTAATTTACTATTCCAACTCCAAGCTACATTTAATTAGGGTAGTTGCTGGACACTGAACCTATTTAATTTACTATTCCAACTCCAAGCTACATTTAATTAGAGTAGGTGCTGGACACTAAACCTATGTAATTTACTATTCCAACTCCAATCTACATTTAATTAGGGCAGGTGCTGGACACAGAACCTATTTAATTTACTATTCCTACTCCAATCTACATTTAATTAGGATAGGTGCTGGACACTGAACCTATTTAATTTACTATTCCAACTCCAATCTACATTTAATTAGGACAGGTGCTGGACACTGAACCTATTTAATTTACTATTCTAACTCCAATCTACATTTAATTAGGGTAGTTGCTGGACACTGAACCTATTTAATTTACTATTCTAACTCCAATCTACATTTAATTAGGGTAGTTGCTGGACACTGAACCTATTTAATTAAATATTCCAACTCCAATCTACAATTAATTAGAGTAGGTGCTGGACACTGAACCTATTTAATTTACTATTCTAACTCCAATCTACATTTAATTAGAGTAGGTGCTGGACACTGAACCTATTTAATTTACTATTCCAACTCCAATCTACATTTAATTATGGTAGGTGCTGGACACTGACCTATTTAATTAACTATTCCAACTCCAATGTACATTAAATTAGGGTAGGTGCTGGACACTGAACCTATTTAATTTACTATTCCAACTCCAATCTACATTTAATTGGAGTAGGTGCTGGACACTGAACCTATTTAATTAACTATTCCAACTCAAATCTACATTTAATTAGGGTAGGTGCTGGACACTGAACCTATTTCTTTAATTATTCCAACTCTAATCTACATTTAATTAGTGTAGGTGCTGGACACTGAAACTATTTAATTAACTATTCCAAATCAAATCTACATTTAATTAGAGTAGGTGCTGGACACTGAACCTATTTAAATTACTATTCCAACTCCAATCTACATTTAATTAGGGTAAATGCTGGACACTGAACCTATTTAATTTACTATTCCAACTCCAATCTACATTTAATTAGAGTAGCTGCTGGACACGGAACCTATTTAATTTACTATTCCAGCTCCAATCTATATTTAATTAGGGCAGGTGCTGGACACTGAACCTATTTAATGTACTATTCCAACTCCAATCTACATTTAATTAGAGTAGGTGCTGGACACTGAACCTATTTATTTTACTATTTCAACTCCAATCTACATTTAATTAGAGTAGGTGCTGGACACTGAACCTATTTAATTTACTATTCCAACTCCAATCTACATTTCATTAGGGCAGCTGTTGGACACTGAACCTATTTAATTTACTATTCCAACTCCAATCTACATGTAATTAGAGTAAGTGCTGGACACGGAACCTATTTAATTTACTATTCCAGCTCCAATCTATATTTAATTAGGGCAGGTGATGGACACTGAACCTATTTAATTTACTATTCCAACTCCAATCTACATTTATTAGGGCAGGTGCTGGACACTGAACCTATTTAATTTACTATTCCAACTCCAATCTACATTTAATTAGAGTAGGTGCTGGACACTGAACCTATTTAATTTACTATTCCAACTCCAATCTACATTTAATTAGGGCAGGTGTTGGACACAGAACCTATTTAATTTACTATTCCAACTCCAATCTACATTTATTAGGGAAGGTGCTGGACACTGAACCTATTTAATTTACTATTCCAACTCCAATCTACATTTAATTAGGGTAGGTGCTGGACACTGAACCTATTTAATTAACTATTACAAATCCTATCTACATTTAATTAGAGTAGGTGCTGGACACTGAACCTATTTAAATTACTATTCCAACTCCAATCTACATTTAATTAGAGTAGGTGCTGGACACTGAACCTATTTAATTTACTATTCCAACTCAAAACTACATTTAATTAGGGTAGGTGCTGGATACTGAACCTATTTAATTTACTATTCCAACTCCAATCTACATTTAATTAGAGTAGGTGCTGGACACTGAACCTATGTAATTTACTATTCCAACTCCAATCTACATTTAATTAGGGCAGGTGCTGGACACTGAACCTATTTAATTTACTATTCTAACTCCATTCTACATTTAATTAGGGTAGTAGCTGGACACTGAACCTATTTATTTACTATTCCAACTCCAAGCTACATTTAATTAGGGTAGTTGCTGGACACTGAACCTATTATTCCAACTCCAATCTACATTTAATTAAGGGAGATGCTGGACACAGAACCTACTTAATTTACTATTCCAACTCCAATCTACATTTAATTAGAGTAGGTGCTGGACACTGAACCTATTTAATTTAGTATTTCAACTCCAATCTACATTTAATTATGGTAGGTGCTGGACACTGACCTATTTAATTAACTATTCCAACTCCAATCTACATTTAATTAGGGTAGGTGCTGGACACTGAACATATTTAATTTACTATTCCAACTCCAATCAACATTTAATTAGAGTAGGTGCTGGACACTGAACCTATTTAATTGACTATTCCAACTCCAATCTACATTTAATTAGGATAGGTGCTGGACACTGAACCTATTTCTTTAATTATTCCAACTCTAATCTACATTTAATTAGTGTAGGTGCTGGACACTGAAACTATTTAATTAACTATTCCAAATCAAATCTACATTTAATTAGAGTACGTGCTGGACACTGAACCTATTTAAATTACTATTCCAACTCCAATCTACATTTAATTATGGTAGGTGCTGGACACTGACCTATTTAATTAACTATTCCAACTCCAATCAACATTTAATTAGAGTAGGTGCTGGACACTGAACCTATTTAATTTACTATTCCAACTCCAATCTACATTTAATTAGGGTAGGTGCTGGACACTGAACCTATTTAATTAACTATTACAAATCCTATCTACATTTAATTAGAGTAGGTGCTGGACACTGAACCTATTTAAATTACTATTCCAACTCCAATCTACATTTAATTAGGGTAGGTGCTGGACACTGAACCTATTTAATTAAATATTCCAACTCCAATCTACATTTAATTAGAGTAGGTGCTGGACACTGAACCTATTTAATTTACTATTCCAACTCAAAACTACATTTAATTAGGGTAGGTGCTGGACACTGAACCTATTTAATTTACTATTCCAACTCCAATCTACATTTAATTAGAGTAGGTGCTGGACACTGAACCTATGTAATTTACTATTCCAACTCCAATCTACATTTAATTAGGGCAGGTGCTGGACACTGAACCTATTTAATTTACTATTCTAACTCCATTCTACATTTAATTAGGGTAGTTGCTGGACACTGAACCTATTTAATTTACTATTCCAACTCCAAGCTACATTTAATTAGGGTAGTTGCTGGACACTGAACCTATTTAATTAACTATTCCAACTCCAATCTACATTTAATTAAGGGAGATGCTGGACACAGTACCTACTTAATTTACTATTCCAACTCCAATCTACATTTAATTAGAGTAGGTGCTGGACACTGAACCTATTTAATTTAGTATTTCAACTCCAATCTACATTTAATTATGGTAGGTGCTGGACACTGACCTATTTAATTAACTATTCCAACTCCAATCTACATTTAATTAGGGTAGGTGCTGGACACTGAACATATTTAATTTACTATTCCAACTCCAATCAACATTTAATTAGAGTAGGTGCTGGACACTGAACCTATTTAATTAACTATTCCAACTCCAATCTACATTTAATTAGGATAGGTGCTGGACACTGAACCTATTTCTTTAATTATTCCAACTCTAATCTACATTTAATTAGTGTAGGTGCTGGACACTGAAACTATTTAATTAACTATTCCAAATCAAATCTACATTTAATTAGAGTACGTGCTGGACACTGAACCTATTTAAATTACTATTCCAACTCCAATCTACATTTAATTATGGTAGGTGCTGGACACTGACCTATTTAATTAACTATTCCAACTCCAATCTACATTTAATTAGGGTAGGTGCTGGACACTGAACCTATTTAATTTACTATTCCAACTCCAAGCTACATTTAATTAGGGTAGTTGCTGGACACTGAACCTATTTAATTTACTATTCCAACTCCAAGCTACATTTAATTAGAGTAGGTGCTGGACACTAAACCTATGTAATTTACTATTCCAACTCCAATCTACATTTAATTAGGGCAGGTGCTGGACACAGAACCTATTTAATTTACTATTCCTACTCCAATCTACATTTAATTAGGATAGGTGCTGGACACTGAACCTATTTAATTTACTATTCCAACTCCAATCTACATTTAATTAGGACAGGTGCTGGACACTGAACCTATTTAATTTACTATTCTAACTCCAATCTACATTTAATTAGGGTAGTTGCTGGACACTGAACCTATTTAATTTACTATTCTAACTCCAATCTACATTTAATTAGGGTAGTTGCTGGACACTGAACCTATTTAATTAAATATTCCAACTCCAATCTACATTTAATTAGAGTAGGTGCTGGACACTGAACCTATTTAATTTACTATTCTAACTCCAATCTACATTTAATTAGAGTAGGTGCTGGACACTGAACCTATTTAATTTACTATTCCAACTCCAATCTACATTTAATTATGGTAGGTGCTGGACACTGACCTATTTAATTAACTATTCCAACTCCAATGTACATTAAATTAGGGTAGGTGCTGGACACTGAACCTATTTAATTTACTATTCCAACTCCAATCTACATTTAATTGGAGTAGGTGCTGGACACTGAACCTATTTAATTGACTATTCCAACTCAAATCTACATTTAATTAGGGTAGGTGCTGGACACTGAACCTATTTCTTTAATTATTCCAACTCTAATCTACATTTAATTAGTGTAGGTGCTGGACACTGAAACTATTTAATTAACTATTCCAAATCAAATCTACATTTAATTAGAGTAGGTGCTGGACACTGAACCTATTTAAATTACTATTCCAACTCCAATCTACATTTAATTAGGGTAAATGCTGGACACTGAACCTATTTAATTTACTATTCCAACTCCAATCTACATTTAATTAGAGTAGCTGCTGGACACGGAACCTATTTAATTTACTATTCCAGCTCCAATCTATATTTAATTAGGGCAGGTGCTGGACACTGAACCTATTTAATGTACTATTCCAACTCCAATCTACATTTAATTAGAGTAGGTGCTGGACACTGAACCTATTTATTTTACTATTTCAACTCCAATCTACATTTAATTAGAGTAGGTGCTGGACACTGAACCTATTTAATTTACTATTCCAACTCCAATCTACATTTCATTAGGGCAGCTGTTGGACACTGAACCTATTTAATTTACTATTCCAACTCCAATCTACATGTAATTAGAGTAAGTGCTGGACACGGAACCTATTTAATTTACTATTCCAGCTCCAATCTATATTTAATTAGGGCAGGTGATGGACACTGAACCTATTTAATTTACTATTCCAACTCCAATCTACATTTATTAGGGCAGGTGCTGGACACTGAACCTATTTAATTTACTATTCCAACTCCAATCTACATTTAATTAGAGTAGGTGCTGGACACTGAACCTATTTAATTTACTATTCCAACTCCAATCTACATTTAATTAGGGCAGGTGCTGGACACAGAACCTATTTAATTTACTATTCCAACTCCAATCTACATTTATTAGGGAAGGTGCTGGACACTGAACCTATTTAATTTACTATTCCAACTCCAATCTACATTTAATTAGGGTAGGTGCTGGACCCTGAACCTATTTAATTAACTATTACAAATCCTATCTACATTTAATTAGAGTAGGTGCTGGACACTGAACCTATTTAAATTACTATTCCAACTCCAATCTACATTTAATTAGGGTAGGTGCTGGACACTGAACCTATTTAATTAAATATTCCAACTCCAATCTACATTTAATTAGAGTAGGTGCTGGACACTGAACCTATTTAATTTACTATTCCAACTCAAAACTACATTTAATTAGGGTAGGTGCTGGACACTGAACCTATTTAATTTACTATTCCAACTCCAATCTACATTTAATTAGAGTAGGTGCTGGACACTGAACCTATGTAATTTACTATTCCAACTCCAATCTACATTTAATTAGGGCAGGTGCTGGACACTGAACCTATTTAATTTACTATTCTAACTCCATTCTACATTTAATTAGGGTAGTTGCTGGACACTGAACCTATTTAATTTACTATTCCAACTCCAAGCTACATTTAATTAGGGTAGTTGCTGGACACTGAACCTATTTAATTAACTATTCCAACTCCAATCTACATTTAATTAAGGGAGATGCTGGACACAGTACCTACTTAATTTACTATTCCAACTCCAATCTACATTTAATTAGAGTAGGTGCTGGACACTGAACCTATTTAATTTAGTATTTCAACTCCAATCTACATTTAATTATGGTAGGTGCTGGACACTGACCTATTTAATTAACTATTCCAACTCCAATCTACATTTAATTAGGGTAGGTGCTGGACACTGAACATATTTAATTTACTATTCCAACTCCAATCAACATTTAATTAGAGTAGGTGCTGGACACTGAACCTATTTAATTAACTATTCCAACTCCAATCTACATTTAATTAGGATAGGTGCTGGACACTGAACCTATTTCTTTAATTATTCCAACTCTAATCTACATTTAATTAGTGTAGGTGCTGGACACTGAAACTATTTAATTAACTATTCCAAATCAAATCTACATTTAATTAGAGTACGTGCTGGACACTGAACCTATTTAAATTACTATTCCAACTCCAATCTACATTTACTTATGGTAGGTGCTGGACACTGACCTATTTAATTAACTATTCCAACTCCAATCTACATTTAATTAGGGTAGGTGCTGGACACTGAACCTATTTAATTTACTATTCCAACTCCAATCAACATTTAATTAGAGTAGGTGCTGGACACTGAACCTATTTAATTAACTATTCCAACTCCAATCTACATTTAATTAGGGTAGTTGCTGGACACTGAACCTATTATTCCAACTCCAATCTACATTTAATTAAGGGAGATGCTGGACACAGAACCTACTTAATTTACTATTCCAACTCCAATCTACATTTAATTAGAGTAGGTGCTGGACACTGAACCTATTTAATTTAGTATTTCAACTCCAATCTACATTTAATTATGGTAGGTGCTGGACACTGACCTATTTAATTAACTATTCCAACTCCAATCTACATTTAATTAGGGTAGGTGCTGGACACTGAACCTATTTAATTTACTATTCCAACTCCAATCAACATTTAATTAGAGTAGGTGCTGGACACTGAACCTATTTAATTAACTATTCCAACTCCAATCTACATTTAATTAGGATAGGTGCTGGACACTGAACCTATTTCTTTAATTATTCCAACTCTAATCTACATTTAATTAGTGTAGGTGCTGGACACTGAAACTATTTAATTAACTATTCCAAATCAAATCTACATTTAATTAGAGTAGGTGCTGGACACTGAACCTATTTAATGTACTATTTCAACTCCAATCTACATTTAATTAGAGTAGATGCTGGACACTGAACCTATTTAATTTACTATTCCAACTCCAATCTACATTTAATTAGGGCGGCTGTTGGACACTGAACCTATTTAATTTACTATTCCAACTCCAATCTACATTTAATTAGGGTAGTTGCTGGACACTGAACCTATTTAATTTACTATTCCAACTCCAATCTACATTTATTTAGGGCAGGTGCTGGACACTGAACCTATTTAATTTACTATTCCAACTCCAATCTACATGTAATTAGAGTAAGTGCTGGACACTGAACCTATTTAATTTACTATTCCAACTCCAATCTACATTTAATTAGAGCAGGTTCTGGACACTGAACCTATTTAATTTACTATTCCAACTCCAATCTACATTTAATTAGGGTAGGTTCTGGACACTGAACCTATTTAATTAACTATTACAAATCCTATCTACATTTAATTAGAGTAGGTGCTGGACACTGAACCTATTTAAATTACTATTCCAACTCCAATCTACATTTGATTAGGGTAGGTGCTGGACACTGAACCTATTTACTATTCCAACTCCAATCTACATTTAATTAGAGTAGGTGCTGGACACTGAACCTATTTAATTAACTATTCCAACTCCAATCTACATTTAATTATGGTAGGTGCTGGACACTGAACCTATTTCTTTAATTATTCCAACTTTAATCTACATTTAATTAGTGTAGGTGCTGGACACTGAACATATTTAATTAACTATTCCAAATTAAATCTACATTTAATTAGAGTAGGTGCTGGACACTGAACCTATTTAAATTACTATTCCAACTCCAATCTACATTTAATTAGAGTAGGTGCTGGACACTGAACCTATTTAATTAAATATTCCAACTCCAATCTACATTTAATTAGAGTAGGTGCCGGACACTGAACCTATTTAATTTACTATTCCAACTCCAATCTACATTTAATTATGGTAGGTGCTGGACACTGACCTATTTAATTAACTATTCCAACTCCAATCTACATTAAATTAGGGTAGGTGCTGGACACTGAACCTATTTAATTTACTATTCCAACTCCAATCTACATTTAATTGGAGTAGGTGCTGGACACTGAACCTATTTAATTAACTATTCCAACTCAAATCTACATTTAATTAGGGTAGGTGCTGGACACTGAACCTATTTCTTTAATTATTCCAAATCTAATCTACATTTAATTAGTGTACGTGCTGGACACTGAAACTATTTAATTAACTATTCCAAATCAAATCTACATTTAATTAGAGTAGGTGCTGGACACTGAACCTATTTAAATTACTATTCCAACTCCAATCTACATTTAATTAGGGTAGATGCTGGACACTGAACCTATTTAACTTACTATTCCAACTCCAATCTACATTTAATTAGAGTAGCTGCTGGACACGGAACCTATTTAATTTACTATTCCAGCTCCAATCTATATTTAATTAGGGCAGGTGCTGGACACTGAACCTATTTAATGTACTATTCCAACTCCAATCTACATTTAATTAGAGTAGGTGCTGGACACCGAACCTATTTATTTTACTATTTCAACTCCAATCTACATTTAATTAGAGTAGGTGCTGGACACTGAACCTATTTAATTTACTATTCCAACTCCAATCTACATTTCATTAGGGCAGCTGTTGGACACTGAACCTATTTAATTTACTATTCCAACTCCAATCTACATGTAATTAGAGTAAGTGCTGGACACTTAACCTATTTAATTTACTATTCCAACTCCAATCTACATTTAATTAGGGCAGGTGCTGGACACAGAACCTATGTAATTTACTATTCCAACTCCAATCTACATTTATTAGGGCAGGTGCTGGACACTGAACCTATTTAATTTACTATTCCAACTCCAATCTACATTTAATTAGAGTAGGTGCTGGACACTGAACCTATTTAATTTACTATTCCAACTCCAATCTACATTTAATTAGGGTAGGTGCTGGACACTTAACCTATTTAATTTACTATTCCAACTCCAATCTACATTTAATTAGGGCAGGTGCTGGACACAGAACCTATTTAATTTACTATTCCAACTCCAATCTACATTTATTAGGGTAGGTGCTGGACACTGAACCTATTTAATTAACTATTACAAATCCTATCTACATTTAATTAGAGTAGGTGCTGGACACTGAACCTATTTAAATTACTATTCCAACTCCAATCTACATTTAATTAGGGTAGGTGCTGGACACTGAACCTATTTAATGAAATATTCCAACTCCAATCTACATTTAATTAGAGTAGGTGCTGGACACTGAACCTATTTAATTTACTATTCCAACTCAAAACTACATTTAATTAGGGTAGGTGCTGGATACTGAACCTATTTAATTTACTATTCCAACTCCAATCTACATTTAATTAGAGTAGGTGCTGGACACTGAACCTATGTAATTTACTATTCCAACTCCAATCTACATTTAATTAGGGCAGGTGCTGGACACTGAACCTATTTAATTTACTATTCTAACTCCATTCTACATTTAATTAGGGTAGTAGCTGGACACTGAACCTATTTATTTACTATTCCAACTCCAAGCTACATTTAATTAGGGTAGTTGCTGGACACTGAACCTATTATTCCAACTCCAATCTACATTTAATTAAGGGAGATGCTGGACACAGAACCTACTTAATTTACTATTCCAACTCCAATCTACATTTAATTAGAGTAGGTGCTGGACACTGAACCTATTTAATTTAGTATTTCAACTCCAATCTACATTTAATTATGGTAGGTGCTGGACACTGACCTATTTAATTAACTATTCCAACTCCAATCTACATTTAATTAGGGTAGTTGCTGGACACTGAACCTATTTAATTAACTATTCCAACTCCAATCTACATTTAATTAAGGGAGATGCTGGACACAGTACCTACTTAATTTACTATTCCAACTCCAATCTACATTTAATTAGAGTAGGTGCTGGACACTGAACCTATTTAATTTAGTATTTCAACTCCAATCTACATTTAATTATGGTAGGTGCTGGACACTGACCTATTTAATTAACTATTCCAACTCCAATCTACATTTAATTAGGGTAGGTGCTGGACACTGAACATATTTAATTTACTATTCCAACTCCAATCAACATTTAATTAGAGTAGGTGCTGGACACTGAACCTATTTAATTAACTATTCCAACTCCAATCTACATTTAATTAGGATAGGTGCTGGACACTGAACCTATTTCTTTAATTATTCCAACTCTAATCTACATTTAATTAGTGTAGGTGCTGGACACTGAAACTATTTAATTAACTATTCCAAATCAAATCTACATTTAATTAGAGTACGTGCTGGACACTGAACCTATTTAAATTACTATTCCAACTCCAATCTACATTTACTTATGGTAGGTGCTGGACACTGACCTATTTAATTAACTATTCCAACTCCAATCTACATTTAATTAGGGTAGGTGCTGGACACTGAACCTATTTAATTTACTATTCCAACTCCAATCAACATTTAATTAGAGTAGGTGCTGGACACTGAACCTATTTAATTAACTATTCCAACTCCAATCTACATTTAATTAGGGTAGTTGCTGGACACTGAACCTATTATTCCAACTCCAATCTACATTTAATTAAGGGAGATGCTGGACACAGAACCTACTTAATTTACTATTCCAACTCCAATCTACATTTAATTAGAGTAGGTGCTGGACACTGAACCTATTTAATTTAGTATTTCAACTCCAATCTACATTTAATTATGGTAGGTGCTGGACACTGACCTATTTAATTAACTATTCCAACTCCAATCTACATTTAATTAGGGTAGGTGCTGGACACTGAACCTATTTAATTTACTATTCCAACTCCAATCAACATTTAATTAGAGTAGGTGCTGGACACTGAACCTATTTAATTAACTATTCCAACTCCAATCTACATTTAATTAGGATAGGTGCTGGACACTGAACCTATTTCTTTAATTATTCCAACTCTAATCTACATTTAATTAGTGTAGGTGCTGGACACTGAAACTATTTAATTAACTATTCCAAATCAAATCTACATTTAATTAGAGTAGGTGCTGGACACTGAACCTATTTAATGTACTATTTCAACTCCAATCTACATTTAATTAGAGTAGATGCTGGACACTGAACCTATTTAATTTACTATTCCAACTCCAATCTACATTTAATTAGGGCGGCTGTTGGACACTGAACCTATTTAATTTACTATTCCAACTCCAATCTACATTTAATTAGGGTAGTTGCTGGACACTGAACCTATTTAATTTACTATTCCAACTCCAATCTACATTTATTTAGGGCAGGTGCTGGACACTGAACCTATTTAATTTACTATTCCAACTCCAATCTACATGTAATTAGAGTAAGTGCTGGACACTGAACCTATTTAATTTACTATTCCAACTCCAATCTACATTTAATTAGAGCAGGTTCTGGACACTGAACCTATTTAATTTACTATTCCAACTCCAATCTACATTTAATTAGGGTAGGTTCTGGACACTGAACCTATTTAATTAACTATTACAAATCCTATCTACATTTAATTAGAGTAGGTGCTGGACACTGAACCTATTTAAATTACTATTCCAACTCCAATCTACATTTGATTAGGGTAGGTGCTGGACACTGAACCTATTTACTATTCCAACTCCAATCTACATTTAATTAGAGTAGGTGCTGGACACTGAACCTATTTAATTAACTATTCCAACTCCAATCTACATTTAATTATGGTAGGTGCTGGACACTGAACCTATTTCTTTAATTATTCCAACTTTAATCTACATTTAATTAGTGTAGGTGCTGGACACTGAACATATTTAATTAACTATTCCAAATTAAATCTACATTTAATTAGAGTAGGTGCTGGACACTGAACCTATTTAAATTACTATTCCAACTCCAATCTACATTTAATTAGAGTAGGTGCTGGACACTGAACCTATTTAATTAAATATTCCAACTCCAATCTACATTTAATTAGAGTAGGTGCCGGACACTGAACCTATTTAATTTACTATTCCAACTCCAATCTACATTTAATTATGGTAGGTGCTGGACACTGACCTATTTAATTAACTATTCCAACTCCAATCTACATTAAATTAGGGTAGGTGCTGGACACTGAACCTATTTAATTTACTATTCCAACTCCAATCTACATTTAATTGGAGTAGGTGCTGGACACTGAACCTATTTAATTAACTATTCCAACTCAAATCTACATTTAATTAGGGTAGGTGCTGGACACTGAACCTATTTCTTTAATTATTCCAAATCTAATCTACATTTAATTAGTGTACGTGCTGGACACTGAAACTATTTAATTAACTATTCCAAATCAAATCTACATTTAATTAGAGTAGGTGCTGGACACTGAACCTATTTAAATTACTATTCCAACTCCAATCTACATTTAATTAGGGTAGATGCTGGACACTGAACCTATTTAACTTACTATTCCAACTCCAATCTACATTTAATTAGAGTAGCTGCTGGACACGGAACCTATTTAATTTACTATTCCAGCTCCAATCTATATTTAATTAGGGCAGGTGCTGGACACTGAACCTATTTAATGTACTATTCCAACTCCAATCTACATTTAATTAGAGTAGGTGCTGGACACCGAACCTATTTATTTTACTATTTCAACTCCAATCTACATTTAATTAGAGTAGGTGCTGGACACTGAACCTATTTAATTTACTATTCCAACTCCAATCTACATTTCATTAGGGCAGCTGTTGGACACTGAACCTATTTAATTTACTATTCCAACTCCAATCTACATGTAATTAGAGTAAGTGCTGGACACTTAACCTATTTAATTTACTATTCCAACTCCAATCTACATTTAATTAGGGCAGGTGCTGGACACAGAACCTATGTAATTTACTATTCCAACTCCAATCTACATTTATTAGGGCAGGTGCTGGACACTGAACCTATTTAATTTACTATTCCAACTCCAATCTACATTTAATTAGAGTAGGTGCTGGACACTGAACCTATTTAATTTACTATTCCAACTCCAATCTACATTTAATTAGGGTAGGTGCTGGACACTTAACCTATTTAATTTACTATTCCAACTCCAATCTACATTTAATTAGGGCAGGTGCTGGACACAGAACCTATTTAATTTACTATTCCAACTCCAATCTACATTTATTAGGGTAGGTGCTGGACACTGAACCTATTTAATTAACTATTACAAATCCTATCTACATTTAATTAGAGTAGGTGCTGGACACTGAACCTATTTAAATTACTATTCCAACTCCAATCTACATTTAATTAGGGTAGGTGCTGGACACTGAACCTATTTAATGAAATATTCCAACTCCAATCTACATTTAATTAGAGTAGGTGCTGGACACTGAACCTATTTAATTTACTATTCCAACTCAAAACTACATTTAATTAGGGTAGGTGCTGGATACTGAACCTATTTAATTTACTATTCCAACTCCAATCTACATTTAATTAGAGTAGGTGCTGGACACTGAACCTATGTAATTTACTATTCCAACTCCAATCTACATTTAATTAGGGCAGGTGCTGGACACTGAACCTATTTAATTTACTATTCTAACTCCATTCTACATTTAATTAGGGTAGTAGCTGGACACTGAACCTATTTATTTACTATTCCAACTCCAAGCTACATTTAATTAGGGTAGTTGCTGGACACTGAACCTATTATTCCAACTCCAATCTACATTTAATTAAGGGAGATGCTGGACACAGAACCTACTTAATTTACTATTCCAACTCCAATCTACATTTAATTAGAGTAGGTGCTGGACACTGAACCTATTTAATTTAGTATTTCAACTCCAATCTACATTTAATTATGGTAGGTGCTGGACACTGACCTATTTAATTAACTATTCCAACTCCAATCTACATTTAATTAGGGTAGGTGCTGGACACTGAACATATTTAATTTACTATTCCAACTCCAATCAACATTTAATTAGAGTAGGTGCTGGACACTGAACCTATTTAATTGACTATTCCAACTCCAATCTACATTTAATTAGGATAGGTGCTGGACACTGAACCTATTTCTTTAATTATTCCAACTCTAATCTACATTTAATTAGTGTAGGTGCTGGACACTGAAACTATTTAATTAACTATTCCAAATCAAATCTACATTTAATTAGAGTACGTGCTGGACACTGAACCTATTTAAATTACTATTCCAACTCCAATCTACATTTAATTATGGTAGGTGCTGGACACTGACCTATTTAATTAACTATTCCAACTCCAATCAACATTTAATTAGAGTAGGTGCTGGACACTGAACCTATTTAATTAACTATTCCAACTCCAATCTACATTTAATTAGGATAGGTGCTGGACACTGAACCTATTTCTTTAATTATTCCAACTCTAATCTACATTTAATTAGTGTAGGTGCTGGACACTGAAACTATTTAATTAACTATTCCAAATCAAATCTACATTTAATTAGAGTACGTGCTGGACACTGAACCTATTTAAATTACTATTCCAACTCCAATCTACATTTAATTAGGGTAGATGCTGGACACTGAACCTATTTAATTTACTATTCCAACTCCAATCTACATTTAATTAGAGTAGCTGCTGGACACTGAACCTATTTAATTTACTATTCCAGCTCCAATCTACATTTAATTAGGGCAGGTGCTGGACACTGAACCTATTTAATGTACTATTCCAACTCCAATCTACATTTAATTAGGGCAGGTGCTGGACACAGAACCTATTTAATTTACTATTCCAACTCCAATCTACATTTATTAGGGAAGGTGCTGGACACTGAACCTATTTAATTTACTATTCCAACTCCAATCTACATTTAATTAGGGTAGGTGCTGGACACTGAACCTATTTAATTAACTATTACAAATCCTATCTACATTTAATTAGAGTAGGTGCTGGACACTGAACCTATTTAAATTACTATTCCAACTCCAATCTACATTTAATTAGGGTAGGTGCTGGACACTGAACCTATTTAATTAAATATTCCAAATCCAATCTACATTTAATTAGAGTAGGTGCTGGACACTGAACCTATTTAATTTACTATTCCAACTCAAAACTACATTTAATTAGGGTAGGTGCTGGACACTGAACCTATTTAATTTACTATTCCAACTACAATCTACATTTAATTAGAGTAGGTGCTGGACACTGAACCTATGTAATTTACTATTCCAACTCCAATCTACATTTAATTAGGGCAGGTGCTGGACACTGAACCTATTTAATTTACTATTCTAACTCCATTCTACATTTAATTAGGGTAGTTGCTGGACACTGAACCTATTTAATTTACTATTCCAACTCCAAGCTACATTTAATTAGGGTAGTTGCTGGACACTGAACCTATTTAATTAACTATTCCAACTCCAATCTACATTTAATTAAGGGAGATGCTGGACACAGTACCTACTTAATTTACTATTCCAACTCCAATCTACATTTAATTAGAGTAGGTGCTGGACACTGAACCTATTTAATTTAGTATTTCAACTCCAATCTACATTTAATTATGGTAGGTGCTGGACACTGACCTATTTAATTAACTATTCCAACTCCAATCTACATTTAATTAGGGTAGGTGCTGGACACTGAACATATTTAATTTACTATTCCAACTCCAATCAACATTTAATTAGAGTAGGTGCTGGACACTGAACCTATTTAATTAACTATTCCAACTCCAATCTACATTTAATTAGGATAGGTGCTGGACACTGAACCTATTTCTTTAATTATTCCAACTCTAATCTACATTTAATTAGTGTAGGTGCTGGACACTGAAACTATTTAATTAACTATTCCAAATCAAATCTACATTTAATTAGAGTACGTGCTGGACACTGAACCTATTTAAATTACTATTCCAACTCCAATCTACATTTAATTATGGTAGGTGCTGGACACTGACCTATTTAATTAACTATTCCAACTCCAATCTACATTTAATTAGGGTAGGTGCTGGACACTGAACCTATTTAATTTACTATTCCAACTCCAAGCTACATTTAATTAGGGTAGTTGCTGGACACTGAACCTATTTAATTAACTATTCCAACTCCAATCTACATTTAATTAAGGGAGATGCTGGACACAGTACCTACTTAATTTACTATTCCAACTCCAATCTACATTTAATTAGAGTAGGTGCTGGACACTGAACCTATTTAATTTAGTATTTCAACTCCAATCTACATTTAATTATGGTAGGTGCTGGACACTGACCTATTTAATTAACTATTCCAACTCCAATCTACATTTAATTAGGGTAGGTGCTGGACACTGAACATATTTAATTTACTATTCCAACTCCAATCAACATTTAATTAGAGTAGGTGCTGGACACTGAACCTATTTAATTAACTATTCCAACTCCAATCTACATTTAATTAGGATAGGTGCTGGACACTGAACCTATTTCTTTAATTATTCCAACTCTAATCTACATTTAATTAGTGTAGGTGCTGGACACTGAAACTATTTAATTAACTATTCCAAATCAAATCTACATTTAATTAGAGTACGTGCTAGACACTGAACCTATTTAAATTACTATTCCAACTCCAATCTACATTTAATTATGGTAGGTGCTGGACACTGACCTATTTAATTAACTATTCCAACTCCAATCTACATTTAATTAGGGTAGGTGCTGGACACTGAACCTATTTAATTTACTATTCCAACTCCAATCAACATTTAATTAGAGTAGGTGCTGGACACTGAACCTATTTAATTAACTATTCCAACTCCAATCTACATTTAATTAGGATAGGTGCTGGACACTGAACCTATTTCTTTAATTATTCCAACTCTAATCTACATTTAATTAGTGTAGGTGCTGGACACTGAAACTATTTAATTAACTATTCCAAATCAAATCTACATTTAATTAGAGTAGGTGCTGGACACTGAACCTATTTAATGTACTATTTCAACTCCAATCTACATTTAATTAGAGTAGATGCTGGACACTGAACCTATTTAATTTACTATTCCAACTCCAATCTACATTTAATTAGGGAGGCTGTTGGACACTGAACCTATTTAATTTACTATTCCAACTCCAATCTACATTTAATTAGGGTAGTTGCTGGACACTGAACCTATTTAATTTACTATTCCAACTCCAATCTACATTTATTTAGGGCAGGTGCTGGACACTGAACCTATTTAATTTACTATTCCAACTCCAATCTACATGTAATTAGAGTAAGTGCTGGACACTGAACCTATTTAATTTACTATTCCAACTCCAATCTACATTTAATTAGAGCAGGTTCTGGACACTGAACCTATTTAATTTACTATTCCAACTCCAATCTACATTTAATTAGGGTAGGTTCTGGACACTGAACCTATTTAATTAACTATTACAAATCCTATCTACATTTAATTAGAGTAGGTGCTGGACACTGAACCTATTTAAATTACTATTCCAACTCCAATCTACATTTGATTAGGGTAGGTGCTGGACACTGAACCTATTTAATTTACTATTCCAACTCCAATCTACATTTAATTAGAGTAGGTGCTGGACACTGAACCTATTTAATTAACTATTCCAACTCCAATCTACATTTAATTATGGTAGGTGCTGGACACTGAACCTATTTCTTTAATTATTCCAACTCTAATCTACATTTAATTAGTGTAGGTGCTGGACACTGAACATATTTAATTAACTATTCCAAATTCAATCTACATTTAATTAGAGTAGGTGCTGGACACTGAACCTATTTAATTAACTATTCCAACTCAAATCTACATTTAATTAGGGTAGGTGCTGGACACTGAACCTATTTCTTTAATTATTCCAAATCTAATCTACATTTAATTAGTGTACGTGCTGGACACTGAAACTATTTAATTAACTATTCCAAATCAAATCTACATTTAATTAGAGTAGGTGCTGGACACTGAACCTATTTAAATTACTATTCCAACTCCAATCTACATTTAATTAGGGTAGATGCTGGACACTGAACCTATTTAACTTACTATTCCAACTCCAATCTACATTTAATTAGAGTAGCTGCTGGACACGGAACCTATTTAATTTACTATTCCAGCTCCAATCTATATTTAATTAGGGCAGGTGCTGGACACTGAACCTATTTAATGTACTATTCCAACTCCAATCTACATTTAATTAGAGTAGGTGCTGGACACCGAACCTATTTATTTTACTATTTCAACTCCAATCTACATTTAATTAGAGTAGGTGCTGGACACTGAACCTATTTAATTTACTATTCCAACTCCAATCTACATTTCATTAGGGCAGCTGTTGGACACTGAACCTATTTAATTTACTATTCCAACTCCAATCTACATGTAATTAGAGTAAGTGCTGGACACTTAACCTATTTAATTTACTATTCCAACTCCAATCTACATTTAATTAGGGCAGGTGCTGGACACAGAACCTATTTAATTTACTATTCCAACTCCAATCTACATTTATTAGGGCAGGTGCTGGACACTGAACCTATTTAATTTACTATTCCAACTCCAATCTACATTTAATTAGAGTAGGTGCTGGACACTGAACCTATTTAATTTACTATTCCAACTCCAATCTACATTTAATTAGGGTAGGTGCTGGACACTTAACCTATTTAATTTACTATTCCAACTCCAATCTACATTTAATTAGGGCAGGTGCTGGACACAGAACCTATTTAATTTACTATTCCAACTCCAATCTACATTTATTAGGGTAGGTGCTGGACACTGAACCTATTTAATTAACTATTACAAATCCTATCTACATTTAATTAGAGTAGGTGCTGGACACTGAACCTATTTAAATTACTATTCCAACTCCAATCTACATTTAATTAGGGTAGGTGCTGGACACTGAACCTATTTAATGAAATATTCCAACTCCAATCTACATTTAATTAGAGTAGGTGCTGGACACTGAACCTATTTAATTTACTATTCCAACTCAAAACTACATTTAATTAGGGTAGGTGCTGGATACTGAACCTATTTAATTTACTATTCCAACTCCAATCTACATTTAATTAGAGTAGGTGCTGGACACTGAACCTATGTAATTTACTATTCCAACTCCAATCTACATTTAATTAGGGCAGGTGCTGGACACTGAACCTATTTAATTTACTATTCTAACTCCATTCTACATTTAATTAGGGTAGTAGCTGGACACTGAACCTATTTATTTACTATTCCAACTCCAAGCTACATTTAATTAGGGTAGTTGCTGGACACTGAACCTATTATTCCAACTCCAATCTACATTTAATTAAGGGAGATGCTGGACACAGAACCTACTTAATTTACTATTCCAACTCCAATCTACATTTAATTAGAGTAGGTGCTGGACACTGAACCTATTTAATTTAGTATTTCAACTCCAATCTACATTTAATTATGGTAGGTGCTGGACACTGACCTATTTAATTAACTATTCCAACTCCAATCTACATTTAATTAGGGTAGGTGCTGGACACTGAACATATTTAATTTACTATTCCAACTCCAATCAACATTTAATTAGAGTAGGTGCTGGACACTGAACCTATTTAATTGACTATTCCAACTCCAATCTACATTTAATTAGGATAGGTGCTGGACACTGAACCTATTTCTTTAATTATTCCAACTCTAATCTACATTTAATTAGTGTAGGTGCTGGACACTGAAACTATTTAATTAACTATTCCAAATCAAATCTACATTTAATTAGAGTACGTGCTGGACACTGAACCTATTTAAATTACTATTCCAACTCCAATCTACATTTAATTATGGTAGGTGCTGGACACTGACCTATTTAATTAACTATTCCAACTCCAATCAACATTTAAGTAGAGTAGGTGCTGGACACTGAACCTATTTAATTAACTATTCCAACTCCAATCTACATTTAATTAGGATAGGTGCTGGACACTGAACCTATTTCTTTAATTATTCCAACTCTAATCTACATTTAATTAGTGTAGGTGCTGGACACTGAAACTATTTAATTAACTATTCCAAATCAAATCTACATTTAATTAGAGTACGTGCTGGACACTGAACCTATTTAAATTACTATTCCAACTCCAATCTACATTTAATTAGGGTAGATGCTGGACACTGAACCTATTTAATTTACTATTCCAACTCCAATCTACATTTAATTAGAGTAGCTGCTGGACACTGAACCTATTTAATTTACTATTCCAGCTCCAATCTACATTTAATTAGGGCAGGTGCTGGACACTGAACCTATTTAATGTACTATTCCAACTCCAATCTACATTTAATTAGGGCAGGTGCTGGACACAGAACCTATTTAATTTACTATTCCAACTCCAATCTACATTTATTAGGGAAGGTGCTGGACACTGAACCTATTTAATTTACTATTCCAACTCCAATCTACATTTAATTAGGGTAGGTGCTGGACACTGAACCTATTTAATTAACTATTACAAATCCTATCTACATTTAATTAGAGTAGGTGCTGGACACTGAACCTATTTAAATTACTATTCCAACTCCAATCTACATTTAATTAGGGTAGGTGCTGGACACTGAACCTATTTAATTAAATATTCCAACTCCAATCTACATTTAATTAGAGTAGGTGCTGGACACTGAACCTATTTAATTTACTATTCCAACTCAAAACTACATTTAATTAGGGTAGGTGCTGGACACTGAACCTATTTAATTTACTATTCCAACTCCAATCTACATTTAATTAGAGTAGGTGCTGGACACTGAACCTATGTAATTTACTATTCCAACTCCAATCTACATTTAATTAGGGCAGGTGCTGGACACTGAACCTATTTAATTTACTATTCTAACTCCATTCTACATTTAATTAGGGTAGTTGCTGGACACTGAACCTATTTAATTTACTATTCCAACTCCAAGCTACATTTAATTAGGGTAGTTGCTGGACACTGAACCTATTTAATTAACTATTCCAACTCCAATCTACATTTAATTAAGGGAGATGCTGGACACAGTACCTACTTAATTTACTATTCCAACTCCAATCTACATTTAATTAGAGTAGGTGCTGGACACTGAACCTATTTAATTTAGTATTTCAACTCCAATCTACATTTAATTATGGTAGGTGCTGGACACTGACCTATTTAATTAACTATTCCAACTCCAATCTACATTTAATTAGGGTAGGTGCTGGACACTGAACATATTTAATTTACTATTCCAACTCCAATCAACATTTAATTAGAGTAGGTGCTGGACACTGAACCTATTTAATTAACTATTCCAACTCCAATCTACATTTAATTAGGATAGGTGCTGGACACTGAACCTATTTCTTTAATTATTCCAACTCTAATCTACATTTAATTAGTGTAGGTGCTGGACACTGAAACTATTTAATTAACTATTCCAAATTAAATCTACATTTAATTAGAGTACGTGCTGGACACTGAACCTATTTAAATTACTATTCCAACTCCAATCTACATTTAATTATGGTAGGTGCTGGACACTGACCTATTTAATTAACTATTCCAACTCCAATCTACATTTAATTAGGGTAGGTGCTGGACACTGAACCTATTTAATTTACTATTCCAACTCCAAGCTACATTTAATTAGGGTAGTTGCTGGACACTGAACCTATTTAATTAACTATTCCAACTCCAATCTACATTTAATTAAGGGAGATGCTGGACACAGTACCTACTTAATTTACTATTCCAACTCCAATCTACATTTAATTAGAGTAGGTGCTGGACACTGAACCTATTTAATTTAGTATTTCAACTCCAATCTACATTTAATTATGGTAGGTGCTGGACACTGACCTATTTAATTAACTATTCCAACTCCAATCTACATTTAATTAGGGTAGGTGCTGGACACTGAACATATTTAATTTACTATTCCAACTCCAATCAACATTTAATTAGAGTAGGTGCTGGACACTGAACCTATTTAATTAACTATTCCAACTCCAATCTACATTTAATTAGGATAGGTGCTGGACACTGAACCTATTTCTTTAATTATTCCAACTCTAATCTACATTTAATTAGTGTAGGTGCTGGACACTGAAACTATTTAATTAACTATTCCAAATCAAATCTACATTTAATTAGAGTACGTGCTAGACACTGAACCTATTTAAATTACTATTCCAACTCCAATCTACATTTAATTATGGTAGGTGCTGGACACTGACCTATTTAATTAACTATTCCAACTCCAATCTACATTTAATTAGGGTAGGTGCTGGACACTGAACCTATTTAATTTACTATTCCAACTCCAATCAACATTTAATTAGAGTAGGTGCTGGACACTGAACCTATTTAATTAACTATTCCAACTCCAATCTACATTTAATTAGGATAGGTGCTGGACACTGAACCTATTTCTTTAATTATTCCAACTCTAATCTACATTTAATTAGTGTAGGTGCTGGACACTGAAACTATTTAATTAACTATTCCAAATCAAATCTACATTTAATTAGAGTAGGTGCTGGACACTGAACCTATTTAATGTACTATTTCAACTCCAATCTACATTTAATTAGAGTAGATGCTGGACACTGAACCTATTTAATTTACTATTCCAACTCCAATCTACATTTAATTAGGGAGGCTGTTGGACACTGAACCTATTTAATTTACTATTCCAACTCCAATCTACATTTAATTAGGGTAGTTGCTGGACACTGAACCTATTTAATTTACTATTCCAACTCCAATCTACATTTATTTAGGGCAGGTGCTGGACACTGAACCTATTTAATTTACTATTCCAACTCCAATCTACATGTAATTAGAGTAAGTGCTGGACACTGAACCTATTTAATTTACTATTCCAACTCCAATCTACATTTAATTAGAGCAGGTTCTGGACACTGAACCTATTTAATTTACTATTCCAACTCCAATCTACATTTAATTAGGGTAGGTTCTGGACACTGAACCTATTTAATTAACTATTACAAATCCTATCTACATTTAATTAGAGTAGGTGCTGGACACTGAACCTATTTAAATTACTATTCCAACTCCAATCTACATTTGATTAGGGTAGGTGCTGGACACTGAACCTATTTAATTTACTATTCCAACTCCAATCTACATTTAATTAGAGTAGGTGCTGGACACTGAACCTATTTAATTAACTATTCCAACTCCAATCTACATTTAATTATGGTAGGTGCTGGACACTGAACCTATTTCTTTAATTATTCCAACTCTAATCTACATTTAATTAGTGTAGGTGCTGGACACTGAACATATTTAATTAACTATTCCAAATTCAATCTACATTTAATTAGAGTAGGTGCTGGACACTGAACCTATTTAAATTACTATTCCAACTCCAATCTACATTTAATTAGAGTAGGTGCTGGACACTGAACCTATTTAATTAAATATTCCAACTCCAATCTACATTTAATTAGAGTAGGTGCTGGACACTGAACCTATTTAATTTACTATTCCAACTCCAATCTACATTTAATTATGGTAGGTGCTGGACACTGACCTATTTAATTAACTATTCAAACTCCAATCTACATTAAATTAGGGTAGGTGCTGGACACTGAACCTATTTAATTTACTATTCCAACTCCAATCTACATTTAATTGGAGTAGGTGCTGGACACTGAACCTATTTAATTAACTATTCCAACTCAAATCTACATTTAATTAGGGTAGGTGCTGGACACTGAACCTATTTCTTTAATTATTCCAAATCTAATCTACATTTAATTAGTGTAGGTGCTGGACACTGAAACTATTTAATTAACTATTCCAAATCAAATCTACATTTAATTAGAGTAGGTGCTGGACACTGAACCTATTTAAATTACTATTCCAACTCCAATCTACATTTAATTAGTGTAGGTGCTGGACACTGAACCTATTTAATTTACTATTCCAACTCCAATCTACATTTAATTAGAGTAGGTGCTGGACACTGAACATATTTAAATTACTATTCCAACTCCAATCTACATTTAATTAGGGTAGGTGCTGGACACTGAAACTATTTAATTTACTATTCCAACTCCAATATACATTTAATTAGGGTAGGTGCTACACACTGAACTTATTTAATTTACTATTCCAACTCCAATCTACATTTAATTAGAGCATTCAAAATGTTTATTTGTAATTTCCTTTTTAACAATATCCCCTATAAACTCAACCTCCCGCTCCAACAAATTGTAAAAAATTTCTATTTTCTAAAATCCTTTTTCAAAATATAAAATTTGCTTTTTGAATTCTATTAAACTAATTTACAAAATATATTTTTTAATGTAATACTTTTTAATACACTCACCACCCTTATGCTCTATAAACCCAACATCCAGCTCAAAAAAATTAAAAAGATTTTCAAATTTCAAATTTCCTATTTATAAAATAAAATTTCATATTTCTAAAATTTAATTTCGATTTATAATTTATAAAAATATATATAGTAATTTTTAAATGTCTTAATTTATATATCTAATACACTCCCCACCCTTATCCCCTATAAAGCCAACATCCTGCTCCTAAAAAATGTATTGATTTTCTAAATTCAAATTTCATATTTAAAATTTTAATTTTCATGTTTAAAATTTAAAATTTAGAAATCTATTTTGTATAAAAAAAATTTATTAAAAAATGTTTTTATTTTATATTTTTCATACATTCCCCACCCTTATGCCCTATAAACCCAACATCCTGCTCCTAAAAATGTTATATATTTTCTATTTTCATATTTCATATTTAAAATTTATAATTTCATTTTTCAAATTATAATTTTCGAAATCTATTTTATATAAATGTTTTGGCAAAAAAAATATTTAATTTATATTTTTCATACACTCCCCACCCTTATCCCCTATAAACCCAACATCCCGCACCTAAAATTTTTATATATTTTCTATTTTCATATTTCATATTTAAAATGTATAATTTCATATTTAAATTTTTAAATTTCGAAATCTATTTTATATACATTTATTTGCAAAATAATAATATTTAAATTTATATTTTTCATACACTCCCCACTCTTATCCCCTATAAACCCAACATCCCGCTCCTAAACCTTTTTATATTATTTCTAATTTCATATTTCAAATTTCTAATATTTAATATCGCATTCAAAATTCTGTAAAATGTTTTTTTACATTATTATTTTTAATATTGATATTTTTAATACACTCCCCACCCTTATCCCCTATAAATCCAACATCCCGCTCCTAAAATTTATAATACTTTATATAAATATTTTATATTATAATTAAACATTATAGCACATTTATATAACATTTTTTATTAATAATATATTAAACACATATTTTAAAATGTCGATATTTTGACATTTCGACATTATATATGTCGATATTTCTATCATCGACATTACTTATCTCGATATTATTGACTATACATTCCTATCGATATTTTTAACAACGATATTTAGAACATCGATATTTCTTACCTTCGATGTTTCAAACTCGATATTAGTGCAAATCGACATTGTTAACTCGATATTTTGACTGTGCACCGTACAGACATACTGTTAGTGGCAATCCCTTCTATTTCTTTCTTTCTGTATTTCTAACAGTTTCATATATCATAGAAGTCCTTCACCTTCTCTCTATCCACCTTCAAGTTCTCAAACCCTTCCCTCTAGGTCTATCAAAAGATCATACTCTCTGAAAGATATATCACAGTGATGAAATAATGTAGATAACTTGATATTTCGTTGAGGGAAGATGTGGTGTTAACAAGACCGACATTGATATTATATGCACATCGTCCTGTACATGTGTCTTGTGGATGCATGAAGAGGAATCTGGAGGGCGGGGGAAATTAGTTAGAAGCTTAGAATGCTGTAATTTAGCAGCGATTAGGTTAGGCATTAGCAGAAGACATCTTGTATTTAGAGACTATCTTGTCCGTTGTGTGGAATCCATTTTGTTTGCCATGTGCTCGCCATGTGCTCTGTCCTACCTTCCTGTTAACTGCTCTTGAAATCTGCCTGGAGACGAGATATATTTAGCCTCTTCTCATTTACACATGCTTAGTTGAGCTAACAGCTGTCCTCAACTTGTAACTGTCAGGATGTGTCCACCAGAATTAGCTAACTCTTAGCCCCTCCCACTTGTTGCTAGCACACTCTCTGTATGACCTTATATGCATTTGAAACCAGCATTCTGTACCTTGTACCGCCTTCATTTGAGCCCCTGTGTGGGTATAAAAGGACCAAGGGCTAGATGTAGGTAAATAGGTTTTACCGATTTTAAAATACCGAATTTTACCGATTCGGTATTTTAGAATTGGTAAATCCTATGTAGGTAATTAATCGGTAAAAAATACTGAATAATTAAGATTCGGTATTAACCGAATCGGTAATTACCGACTCGGTATTTGCCATTCAGGAATGAATGTCAATTACCGAATCGATAATTACCGATTCGGTAAAATTGGGAAAAATTCAAGGGTGACAGGGTGTCACTTTGACACCCTGTTGCACCCCTGATTAGTGCTGGTGTGCACATATGGCATACATACATGCCCTAAGGGCATGTATGTCAGTCACGTGGCACAGGTGTAAATGCAAATTTATGCATTTACATAGGAATTCCTTATTTACCACCAACTAATAGTTGGTGGTAAATAACGAATTCTTAAAGCCCAGAAGCACTGTTTACAGTGCTTCCTACATCTCATTTACCGATTATACCGTTATTTACCAAATCGGTAAAATAGCCTCCTACATAGGAAAAGGCTTTTACCGGTCGGTAACGGCCGATTTCGGCCGTTACCGACCGGTAAAAGCCTACCTACATCTGGCACCAAGCTCCTTCCAGTCAGTTTGCCACGTCATACACTACCGAAGGGTGTTGTGTGAATGTAGTTCACCTCATGAGGTTTAATAAACTCTGTATTTTCTATTCCAGTTTCTGTGCCAACCTCTTCCTATTGGTCTGAGGATTCTGTGCAGAGAAGGGCGAATCCCTTACACTGGTAGGCCTTGCTGAGGCTCACCACCACAAATTGGCACTTCCAACGTGGGGCTGATCGGCGACTCGGATGCCCGAAGGACTGGTCGAGACGAAGCATTGGAATCTCGTAATTGGACACGATCGCTGCCTGAGGAGACCCGAGTCTTAGCACCCACGGCGGTTTTCCTTTCTTTCTGATCTGACCATCCAGGTGGCGCCGGTCCTCGACTGAGATCTCTTCTGTTGATTTGCCGTGCAGTGACCATTTGGTCGATTTGAGAACTTGGCAGTTGGAACCTGGACACCATTTAATTGATAAGAGCCGTTTTGCGGCACTTGCTGTTGGTTTTGACGCCTTTGATTGGTAAGGTAGTTTAGTAACACTTACTGCGGCTTTGTTTGTATGATTGGCCAATATTGACCTTTGTTTGACAATTATATATGTGTTGCAATACATATAGGCAGGTAATGAGGAGATTTTTCTCTCTCTTTTAATTTGTTTGAAAGGCGCAACGTACAAAGAGTACTTTAAGCGCTACTTTGATCATAATACTGCATATTTTGCACTATTTTTGGCATGCCTGTTCCCAGCACACTTCGTAGGGTGTGTTGCTTTTGTATTGTACCAATTTGAAACTCGACTAAGCACAACCGGCCCCCCCGGAGGGGACGCCTAATAGGGACATGTATGTTAAGTATGGTATTTCTTCCATAATGTACAGCACGTTATGAAATAAATATACTAGTAAAGATCCTGAGTTGCTTTGGCCTATGCATGGGTCATTTGATTTGCGAAAGATTAAGTATGTGGAGCAACGGATGTTTAAGCGGCAGGCTAGACAAGATATGTTTGACTATGTATGAATGTGGGAGAAAGAAGTGCGTGAACGAATGAAGCGTGAGCAAGCCTTGATTGAAAAAGAACAGCGAAAGAGTATCCATGTGAAATCATTGGAAATAAAAAATAGGGAAATGAAAGACATTAAAGAGAGGGAAGATAGGGAGCGTCATTTACAGGTAAATTGCCAATACGCTGTTCGTAGACCTCTTTATCCTATTCCTAATAAACCCCAAGATGACTTTCTCTTAGTAGATCGTTGTCCACCTCCGTATACTCTTCCTTCTGCCCCTTATGAGTCAGATGAGGACTCTTCTACAGACCAGGACAAAGCTAAAGAAACTCGCTCAATGTTATCTGCTAAACGTGTGTCTCAGATTAGATCTGCTGTATGTAAAGCCGTTCGTAGTACTACCACTGCTTCTGAACTTTTAGATAGTAGAAAAGGTTGGCAGGAAAGGGAGCAAATATATTTTACTGAAGTATTTGCTGCAGAGGTTATTAAACGATTTAGGAAACATTCGGTAGAAATGGAGCCCGATGATGTAGCAGCTGATTGTAAACAATTACGTGACGGTCTTTTTGTCTTCTCCCAGGTGGCTGACACGATCAGACGCTTGGTTAAAGTACGTGTTGAAGCAGCCCGTTTGCGAGAGGAGAAAAAGGCAGCAGACGCAGCTTCACCAACATCTCAGATCAGTATGACACGAACTTCTACTCTTGAAACAGATACGAATGTTGTAATTAATGTGAAACCTATACCGGAAGCCACGCCTTTATATGTTCCTCCTAAAGGAACACGTACAAATGATGATAAGACTTCTACAGATGCTAAAGGTTATTTTATTTATAATTGGGTTTACACTCCTTGGAATAGAGCAGATGTTATGGCCCTTAAAAATGCATTGCCTGATCCGCGAAAAAATCCAGCAGCCTTTTATGAAGAAGTTGAGGGTGCAATTAGTTCTTGTACTATGACTTTGCCTGATATTGATTTGTTTTATGGACTAATATTACCGCCTGATATGTGGAGAACTGTGCGTAAAATTGACGACCGTGCGACATTTGGAGCATTATGGACAGAATTAGAGCAGTTACATGAAGATAGAGAACCTGCACAGAAACCTTGTAAATTCATTTTAGATCTTCCGGCAGCTATATTAGTTAAGTTAAAACAATTATTCCCCCTAAAAAGATAGATTGGACTGTATTAGCATTGTGTAAGCAAAAGGCAGATGAATCGGTTTCAGATTTCTTTACACGCTTTGGAGAGGCATTCCACAATTTTAGTGGCCAGTCATTGACAGATGACATGGGTAGGCATCTGTTTGTCGATAAATATGTCGCAAACCTTTTGTCAGGAATAGCTAGTCGCCTAAAGGCCATTGAGAGTTTATGGACTACCTCTTCTCCGGTTTCTCTTCTAACTATGGCTCAGTATTATGAGCGCCAAGAATTAGAAGCTAACAATAATGAGGATAAAAAGTCTAAAGAGTTGAAAACAAAGGTTATGTTAGCTCAAGCTTATGGCCCACCTTCTAGAGGTAATGAAAGAGGCGGATGTGGATCTTATGGTTCGTCTTTTCCTCCTTATACTCGTTCGAATTTGTCTGTTGATCAGTGTGCGTACTGCAAAAAATATGGACATTGGCTTTCTGATTGTCCAGTACTGCGTGCTCAGCAGTGTCCACGTGGTCGGGGACAAATGAGAAATCGTTCAGGATATTCAGGGCCTAGAGGAAGCACAAATGATCGCTCTAGGTTCGATGCAAAGACACGTGGGCAGGATGGGTCTAATACTTTTGATAGAAGGAACCAATATAAAATGTACGATTATGTGCCGTCTGATTTGCAAGATTCTGCTTATGCATAGGATTGCCTAGGATGGGGTAAGGAATCAGTTGAAGTTCCAGTAGATCAGAGGGGTCCCTATGTTACAGCACATGTTTTGGGTTCTACTGATCAGTTTCTGGTTGATACAGGAGCTACTCGTAGCACCTTGTCTAAACAATTGGATCCAATGGCTCCCCTGTCTGGCTTAACCATTACGTCGATAGGTTTCGATGGAACACCTTCCTTTAGCCCATTGTCACAACCACTCGCATTCCATGTTGATAAGTTTACTGCTCCATGTCTGTTTTTGCTTTCTCCAAACACACCAGACCATATTGTGGGTCTTGATATGCTTAAATATTTTAGGGCTATGATACGATGTTCTCCGGAAGGAGTACGGGTTATTTTGAATGACAACTACCCTCTGATTGAGAAATCTTGTATTGTTAAAGAGGACATTGCACTAGCCTCACTCCCTAGTACTTTGTGGGCTACTTCAGACACCGATGTAGGACAAATGGTTATTCCACCCGTGCATATTAGTGTCAAGGAGGGTGCTTCATTGTCAAGACTGCCTCAGTATAAGATTTCTCGAGAAGGAGAAGAAGCACTCACACGTATTGTACAGGATTTGATTAAGGTGGGGGTTGTGGAAGAAGTTCCTTACAATGTTTGCAATAGTCCGATTCCTCCCATTTTGAAAAAAGATACTGACACTAGGATTTATAGATTTATCATCAATTTGAGAGAAGTCAACAAGATTGTAGTACCGCAGTACCGTGTAGTATCTGACATAAAGACATTGCTTACCTCGGTCCCTCCGACAGCAACTACATTTTCTGTAATCGATTTGAAGAATGCTTTTTTCTCGATTCCTATTCATCCTGATAGCTGATATTTGTTCGATTTCACTTTGAATAATAAATCATACAGATTTTTTAGAGTTCCACAAGGCTATACTAAGAGTCCGAGTATTTATAGTCAAGCCTTAAAACGACAACTTGATTCCTTTAATTTGTCTGAAGGAGTGGCTCTTATACAATATGTCGATGACATCTTGTTGGCAGCTGATACACCTGAGCAGTGTGAAAAATTTACCTTGTCTTTGCTTTTTTTTTCTTGCTACGCACCATCATAAAGTGTCACGAAAGAAATTGCAATATTGTAGACCGAAGGTGACCTATTTAGGACATCTTCTGTCTAAGGAGGGCCGTGCACTGTCACCAGATCGCATTCAAGCAGTTTTAGACACCCCAGTACCTTCCACACAGAAAGATGTCCGTGCATTTATTGGATTGACTTCGTTTTGTAGGCAATGGATATTGGGTTTTTCACACATTGTTAAACCCCTGCTAGCACTTTTGACTAAGAACACTCCGATTCCCCTTCCATGGACAGATGAATGCCAAAATGCTTTTCGCCAGTTAAGACAAGCTCTTTGTTCTGCACCAGTGTTAGGCACACCAGATTATACGAAAGCTTTTACACTCTATGTAGACGAGAAAGATGGATGTGCATTGTCAGTTTCAGTACAGACACACGGTGATAAGCAGCGTCCCTGTGCATATTTTTCTGCAGTTCTTGATCCTGTTGCTCGTGCGTTGCCTGGATGTTTCCGTTCAGTTGCAGCGACAGCAGTGTCCATACGTCAGAGCGAAGGGATAGTTTTGTCACACAAACTGTTGGTGCTAGTACCCCATGCAGTAGATGCCCTTTTGAATCAGACTAAAACACAACATTTAACAAGTGCTCGCTTGACAGGATACAAATTGACACTGTTAGCATCTCATATTACCTTGAAGAGGTGCGCGACACTGAACCCAGCCATTTTTTTGCCATATCCTGCTACTCAGTCCCAGACAAAGGAACCTCACGATTGTATATTCTTTACTGAGGAACAGACAAAGGGTTGCATCGATTTGCAAGATATGCCCCTTCCAGATGTAGATGGGGAATTTTGGGTTGATGGGTCCTGTTTGAAGTTACCAGATGGCACGACCTCAGCCGCTTATGCAATCACGACACTTGAGACAGTAGTGGAAACAGCTCGGATACCACAAAAATCGGCTCAAGCAGCTGAAATAATAGCTTTGACACGAGCGTGTGAGCTTAGCACTGACTTGTGTGTGAACATTTACACGGATAGCCGCTATGCTTTTGGAGTGGTTCATGATTTTGGCCTACTCTGGAAGGAAAGAGGCTTTCTTACATCCCACGGGATGCAGATAATGCATGGAGAATTAGTGCATAACCTCTTGACTGCACTTACTTGCCCAAGGAAAGTTGCTATTATGAAGTGTAGCGCACACAAGAAAATCATTGACAAAATAGGACAAGGCAATGCTTTTGCAGATTGCGTAGCTCGTGAGACTGTGATGCAGCGAAGCACTACATCTATGTACGTAGTGAAATCACAAGCTGAACGTTGGCATGACGCTAAAGAGGAAGTATTGGATATACAGAGATCTGTGGAAGAGCTTGAGAAATGGTCTACAGAAGGAATGTTAGATGATGAGGGCTGTTGGCGTAACAAAGAAATGAGTAAATGGAAATTGCCTGCAGCCTATTTACAACCTATGGTTCTAATGGCACATGGCCTGGCACATGTTGGAGCTCTAGCAATAACTAAATTGCTTACACAAGTTTGGGAGCATCCTGAAATTGCCAGCACAGCTAAAAGAATAGTACAGTCTTGTTTGATTTGTTGGCAGTATAATCCTGGAAAAGGGACACAAACTCCTACAGGAGGGTTTGCTACACCAACCGCACCTTTTGAAGTCTTGCAGATGGACTACATCCAACTTGAACGCTGCAATCATCTAAAGTATGTCCTAGTGGTGGTATGTGCTTTTAGTAAATGGATAGAGGCATACCCTACGAAGGATAATACTGCCCTCACTACAGCAAAGGTGCTTCTAAAGGAGTTTTTTCCTAGGTATGGTGTTTGTAAGCTTTTGTGGAGTGACAACGGACCTCATTTTATTGGGCAAGTTGTTGAGTATGTCCTGAAAGGATTAGGGATCAAACAGAAGTTCCATACAGTCTTTGTGGAAAGATTAGTGGAAAGATACAATGCTACTTTAAAATTGAAGCTGGCAAAAATACTGGCTTCCACGTCCCTAAAGTGGCTAGATGCATTACCCTTGGCATTGTTGTCCATAAGATAGGTGCCACACTCACGATCTGGTCTCACCCCGTATGAAGTGGTCTTTGGAAGACCAATGAATATTTGGAGAGTTCCTAAGCCACGCCCCATACATGATGTTCCTTGTGTTTTGATGAATGATTATTTGGCACAGTTAACCAACAGTTTGGTTTCTATTCATCAACAGGTTCGAGAAGCGCTTCCTGACAGATCTACAGGTGAGGCCCACGAACTCCGTCCTGGTGACTACGTGATGGTCAAGGTCTTCGACAGATCGAACAGCCTGGAACCGAGGTGGCGAGGTCCAGAGCAAGTGCTGCTTGCGACAAGGACAGCAGTTCGAGTGACGAACAAGAAGAACTGGGTCCACAGCATGCACTGTAAGCGTGTGTCGCCTGCCTTGGTGGAACCTGCTGCACTGACCGACCATCGAGAGATTCTGGAGATGGAGAAAGGTCAAGCTATCTCACCTGACAAATCTGCGGAAGTCTTCCCAGACCACACGATTCCTGGAGCATCGCGATACCATTTGAGACCGAGGAAAAGAATCTGCAGTGTTGAACGAGACTGGTTGAGCTACCACCCTGGGTTAGCGAAACGGAGAGCCGATGTGACAAGGGGGGGGGATCAGCCCTGCATTAGTGTAGTGACACCCGTCTTGGCCCGTGGTGAAGAAATCAGAGGCTGCCCAAGGGATAAGAGCTCCAACGATTGTTTGTTTTCAACGAGTTTTTAGAAAGATCGATTATCACTGTTGCTGAAATGAATAACAAAAGAATTATTTGTGTTGTAGGGTTTGTTGTTGCTCTGGTGGTTCTGGCGATAATCACCTGGTTTGTTGAGAAAGTGTCTCCTGCTCGACAGCTTCTTGTTGCCACTACTCCAGCTTCAGTCGAACATAATTACTATACACTTCCCTACCATGAGCAGAAACATTGACAATCTTATTTAAATAACACATTCATCCAGATGTTGCATCATACATACAATGCTACGAATGCTACCAACTGTTGGGTGTGTGGAATGATACCTGCACACCAAAAGAAAGGAGGAACACCTTTTATTCCTCTACCGTTTTCCCATAATGGTTCTTGTCAAGCCTGGTATGCTCTGTTGTTTGCCTTTGGAAAGCCTTCAGTAAGAGAAATTATCTTTCGTCTGAATAAAGTATGCTATGAAAATAAAGATGGTTATCCTCAAGCAAAATGGACTAAATGGGAATGGGAAGAACCGGAGGAAGAACCGGAGGAAGCTAGGTTCCGAGCAAAACTGAAAACATTCCTCTACTCTAAATAAGTGTCCGCTTTGCTCTGTGCTCCCTGCTCGCTGCCTCTCCTTCTTTTAGCGCGTGGACACGCCGGTGTGCGTAACGCAGCGCTCTACAAATGTCCCAATAATAATAATAATAAGAGTACCAACCGGACAATATTTCGACACCATATGTCTTCACGAATGTGAGGAACATTAAGGACAATGGACCTTTTGTAATTTCTGTGACCAGAGCTGAAGCAGAACTATGAATAAGTAGTGTTGGGAGAATTCCAGTAGGATGGAGTGAATGTATTTTGACATTGATTTTTGAAGGAGCTAACAACAGTAGTTTTACATCTTCATACAATTCATATTTTGTATGTGGTAATAAAGGATACTATCAATTACCTGTTGGGTGGTCCGGGGTATGTTACATATCATTTTTGTTCCACCTGTGTTCTTGGCCCCTCCATCATATCACCTGAATTTAAAGTTGTATAATGACATTTCCAAGAATAGATACAAACAAACAATAAGTACAGATGAAGTCGACCAAACAGATACCACTTTACAACAATATGTCGATTTCAATTTGGGTTTGTTCTTCTTTGTGGGTGCTACATTGAATAGCAGAAAGATCAGACGATTAACTCGTGTTGTGGAAGCTGTCCCCAATCAAACAGCTATGGCACTTGGGAACATTACAGAGGAACTACAAATTGCAAGGATTGTAGCACTCCAAAATAGGATGGTGCTTGACGTGATTTTGGCTGATCGAGGTGGTGCATGTCGCATCAACGGTAGCAGTTGCTGTATTTTCATACCTGACCACTCACCTTCAGTATATGATGCAATCTCAAAACTGCATAAGATTGCTGCAGAAATTACACAGAGACTGGTACATGGACATTTTCAAACTGGATATGGACACTCTTTGCTACTTGGGGCTGGAAACTACTGACTATACTATGTATACTATTGGTGATACTATTTACATTCAATGTAAATAGTATCACCATATACAATGTACAATGTGGTCCTATGCTGTGCTCCATGTGCCTCACTACTTGTACACCTGCCAAAAGAAATATCGCAGATATAAAAGCACAGCAAATGTTAAAGAATGAAATAACTGAGATGATGAACATCAAAGTAAAGGATGCATATTTAGATTACCCCAGATAAACGAATGTCTTCAGCTAATTCTGAAAGGGTCGTCTGTTTTAATTTAGCAGCGATTAGGTTAAGCATTAGCAGAAGACATCTTGTATTTAGAGACTATCTTGTCCTTTGTGTGAATCCATTTTGTATGTCTGGCAGCCATTTTGTTTGCCATGTGCTCTGTCCTACCTTCCTGTTAACTGCTCTTGAAATCTGCCTAGAGACAAGATATATTTAGCCTCTTCTGCTTTACACATGCTCAGTTGAGCTAACAGCTGTCCTCAACTTGTAACTCTTAGCCCCTCCCACTTGTTGCTAGCACACTCTCTGTATGACCTTATATGCATTTGAAACCAGCATTCTGTACCTTGTACCACCTTCATTTGAGCTCCTGTGTGGGTATAAAAGGACCAAGCTCCTTCCAGTCAGTGTGCTACGTCATACACTACCGAAGGGTGTTGTGTGAATGTAGTTCCACCTCATGAGGTTTAATAAACTCTGTATTTTCTATTCCAGTTTCTGTGCCAACTTCTTACTATTGGTCTGAGGACTCTGTGCAGAGAAGGGCAAATCCCTTGCACTGGTAGGCCTTGCTGAGGCTCACCACCACTAGAAGTGCACTGCTGAGCACTGTAGGCCAAAGGGACAGAGGTCCCGCTTCTGCCTCAAATATCATCTTTCTAGCAATCGGGTATTGGGTACAGGGCATGGCTGCAGGCATTGCCCTGTGCCAATAACCCACTGGGTACATCCCTACGAAGAAGGGGCTGCTGGGGGGGGTCCTGGGTGAAGGGTATATGTGGGTCTGAAGATAGAATATCGAGTTGGAAATGTAGACTTACAAAAACATAGAGTCCTCAACATCATGAGTCAGAAATATCGACAAGAATATGGTGGTCAAAAATATTGATTCTAAGGTAAGAAATATCGCTTAAAAAAATATAAAAGTCATTGATATCATTTGCAAAAATATAGTTATTTAAAATATAGATTGTTTAATTAGTGTTATGTATTTTAGTATATATTTTAAATGTATGTAATATATATTTTTTTAATTCGTTTTAATATGTGTTAAATTTTGGGTAGTTATCAATCTTATTTTAGTTAAATTTAGAGTTTTGAAGTTCCGTAGTGGGTTGTGGGTTTATAGGGGAATAGGATGGGAAGTAATTTAATCACAATAAATCAATGATTATTTTTATTTATTAATATTTATTTAATTGAGATTTTATTGTGTTAATTGCAGGAAGTAATTTATTATTAATGAATTATTAATTGGTTTTTAATAAATAATAATTAATTATTTGCTAATTAATTATCGTAATTGTGTAATTTATTTAGGTGGGGGTTGTGGGATTTATAGGGGTTAAGGGTAGGAAGTAATTTATTTTTAATTAATTAATGATAAGTTGTTAATACATATGAATTCATTGTAAATTAAATATTGAAATGTTTTAATTAATTTTAGGTAAGGGATGTGGGGTTTATAGGGGTAAAGGGTCGGAAAGTAATTTATGTTTCATTCATTAATAATTAGTTCTTAATAATGAATTAATTGAAAATTAAATATAGAAAATGTGTTATTAATTTTAGGTGTGGGTTGTGGGGTTTATAGGGGTAAAGGGTGGGAAGTAATTTATGTTTAATTAATTAATAATACGTTTATCATTAATATTAATTATTTATTTGATGTTTGATTAGGGTAATGGTTTATGTTGTTTGTGTGTGGGTTTTACTTTTATTGGGGTAAAGGGTGGGGAGTAAATTAATTTTACTTACTTTATAATTAGATGTTAAATACTATTAGTTTTTTAATTGAAAATAAGTTTTAATTGTGTAATTAGTTTTTTTACAGTTTAATAATTAGCTGTGGTTTGTGGGGGTTATAGGGATAAAGTGTTGGAAGTTTATTAATTTTTATGATTGATAACAACTTGTCCATGAAAGACCTGGTTAATCATGTGACGGGCATCTGCTATGGACTAATGCGAAGTCTTCGCAAGATCTTCCAATGAATTCCGGTTGTATCCAGGATGCCGCTGGTCAAAGCCTAATAATCAGTTGGCTTGATTACGGAAACGTCCTGAAGGCTTCCATCAATGAAGAGCTTCTTACAAAACTCCAGGTGCTACAAAACACAGCTGCCAGTTTTGTATTAAATCTACCTTCTCTGTCCCCGTCGGCACCTAGTCTTAGAGCTCTTCACTGGCTTCCCATCAGGAAACGCATCCATTTTAAGATCAATTGCCTGGTCCACAAAACTCTACCAGTTCAATCTTTATTGAGCAGGCACACAGGATTACCGGCGGAGCCCCTCTGAGGACGAAAAGAATCGATTTTGACCAATTAATGACAAAGCCAGAGTATCTCCCAAAAATAGCGAGCACATCTAGGAAATATAATAGTGATCCCCTTGGATTCGTAAGAAAAAGCAAGATATCATCCGCATACAGCGAGATCTTATCTTCCCACTCCAGCGTCCAGCGCAAGCCACGAATCGACCGGTCCCACAAAACCCACGCTGCGAGCGGTTCTAGGGCCAAGGCAAAGAGGATAAGAGACAGGGGACAACCCTGCCTTGTACCCCTGACGAGGGAAAAGTCAGAGGATTTTCGATTATTCACAACAATTCTGGTATTAGGGACCGCATATAATATACACACTTAGGTAATAAACTCAGGACTGAACCCCATCTTCCCCAACACCGCAAATAAATATGACCATTCAACCCTATCAAAAGCCATAGTGGCGTCCAAGGACACCAATACCGCTGGCTCCTGAATCGTAGGGGACCTGCCCAGTACCCCATGCAGCCGGCGCAGATTGAGGGCTGTATTTCGGCGCGGCATAAAATCGGACTGATCCACATGTATCAGGGAGGTGGCAACTTTGACCAGCCTGGTTGCCAAAAGCTTTGCCAAAGCCTTAGGTTCGACATTCAATAAGGAGATGGGTCTGTACGACGAACAGCTAGTCTTGGGTTTGCCTGCCTTATGAATTACCACAATGTTGGCCACTCGCTGATCGTATGGTAGTTGTCCCCTCTCTCTGCTCTCCTCATACATGGAGCGGAGGAACGGAGCGAGACAGTTGGCATTTAACTTATACAGTTCTATGGGAAGTCCGTTCGGACCCATGGCCTTCCCTGAGTGTACACCCCTTATGGCCTGCGCCACTTCGTCGTCCATGAGCGGTGAGTCCAGATATCCCCGGTTTTCTTCCGAAAGCTCTGATAGTTGGATGTCCCTGATCATTGCACTGTTTTCAGACTCCATATACCTCTCCCCGGATGTGTATATCACACTATAGTACTCAGCGAAACTATCTGCCACTGCCTGTGGATCTGTGATTTTACAGGTGCCCTTCCCCTGCAACTTCGGCACCAGCCGAGATGCCCACTCTCCCTTTTCCAGCCAGGCTATCAGCTTCCCTGCCTTATCTCCGTGTTCATACACCCTGCTCTGCGTCTCCTCAATCTGTGCCTTGGCTTTGTCCCTGGCAAGGCCTCTAAACTCATCCTGCCACAATTTTAGTCGGAGCAATCCCCCCGGTGTGGCCACTTGGGCCACCTCACTTTCCAATCTCAACACTTCTTCTTCCGCCTTTTCCAAGTCTGCTATTCTTTTCCTCTTCTTCTTGACTATCAGGGACAAGGCCTCCCCCCGACCACCGTGTTATATGCCTGCCACAGAGTCTGAGCCGAGTCCACCGTTCCCTTGTTTTCTTGAAAGAACCAGTCCGTGACCGTAATCAGTTCTTCTTAGTGGGGGGATCTTTCAGATGCCCAGTGCTAATGAGGGCAATTCTGCCTACACTAGAACCATCAATCTCCAACCGGAGCCATACCGGCGCGTGGTCCGAAATGCCTCTCCCTAGGTGCTGCGCGTCCCTGAGAGTGTACGTCTGGGCCGCTGGCACCAACAGGTAATCTATCCTCGATAGGCTATGGTGTGCAGCAGATACATGTGTGTAATGTACCTCATTCGGATTGCGTACCTTCCAACCATCCACAAGCCCTGTCATCTCTAGAAAGTTGGGGAGCTACCGCTAAGCCGTCCTCAGTGCCCGAGCGGTCTGTCGATCTACCTCACCGTCTATTACAGCATTCAAGTTGCCTCCCATCACTAGAAGGCCCAATGGCAAAGTCAAAAAAATTGAGCCCAAATCCCGGAATGCGTCAGATTGCCGAACTGGAGGGACATAAATGGAAAAGAAGGTGGCCGTCTTCCCCTCCCACTGTCCTGATATTTCAACGTACCTACAGTGCTTGTCAATCCAAGTAGCCTGAACAGTCAGGGGAAAGGAATTTCTCACCAAGATACCTGCTCCCCTGGACCCTGAAGTGAACCCCGCATGCGCCACCAACTTATAACCTCCTTTATGCAAGGCCATGCAGCGATTCCCTATAAGATGTGTCTCTTGTAGCAGCACAACATCCGGGGAGTGCCTTCGAACAAACTGACTCACCATCCCTCTCTTAACCTTATCTCCCAGGCCATTTACATTCCAGCTGAGCACATTGATCCCCAATCCCTGTCTAACCTTCGACATTGTTTAGGTATAGAAACAGTACATTTTCACCCTTGTCACCCGATGCTAACAAAACCAAACGAAACACAAACAATCCGTTGGACGTATAAATCGCAAGGTCGACCAACCCCCCATCCCCCTCCCTGCACTCCTGCTCATGGCTTCCGCCCAACCCCAACTGGCAGTGTGCCTGTCGCCCCATAAACTAAACTACTGACAAACTAAAGGTAGAAAAGAGGAGGAAATAAGAACCCCGCCATCCCCACCCATTTGAAAAACGACCCCCTCTGTATCCATGACAGCACACAGTCCTAGGACCAAATCAGCAAAGTATATGTGGGTCGGACCCACTGCCTGACATGTTCAATAGTCCCGAATTAATTTGTGACATTTTTTTTATAAATCTTTTTTTATTAAATGAAAACAAATATACCAATACCAAACAAGCATCCGGTGAGTGACATATGACACCGTAACAGGGGTAGAACCATCAATCGTACATAATCACTAATACAATATAATGAATTTTGGCCTCAAGGGGATTCCAGCACTTCAGCTGTGATTGGTCTCGTTGGTGGAGTGCACAAATCACCACGGTGGCTATTCCAGGATCCCCAAATCTTCCCCCACTTCTCCGGACAACCCCATGCCACATACACAGCCTTCTCCCTAAACATACACCAATCTAAGTCCTGGGCCCATTTGGTAGGGTGGGGTGACGGTTTGGCTCCCCATAGCTGAGCGATGTTACGCTTCGCCACCATACACGCCAATGTCACCCACTGTTTCTGAGATCCATTCAGGTCCGTAGGCTCCCATATATTCAATATACAACTACGGGCCTCCGGACATACCTCCATCCCCAGCACTTCTTTAATCACATCATGTATTTTCTTCCAATATTCCTGTATGTCATTGCAGTGCCATAGGATATGTATGAAAGTGCCCAATTCACCACAACCCCTCCTACACTCTCCATTCTCCGCTTTCCCTATTCACATCAGTCTAGGCCATGTGATGTAAGACCTAGGTAAAATCTTAAGTTGCACGAGCCTAAGCCTCATCTGCACCGCAACTACTTTGGGAGAGGAGACTTCCTCCACCCAATCTTCGCCATCCGCTCCCCATGCTGCTCGGATGTTCCCCAGTGGATCTTCCATAATATTAATCAGTTTCTTATAAATTAGGGAGACTGCTTTTTCTGGGAGGTGACCATCAAGTACCCGGCCTTCAAGGGGGGAGGCCTCCGGGGGCTCAATGCCAGGAGGTATGTGGGCAAGAAGGGCGTGTATAATCTGGCGATACCAAAAGTGTTCGTTGTCATGTAAGTAATGTTGCTTCTGTATAGATGCAAACGTCTGCACTCCGCCCCCATCCCACACATCCTTGATCTGACTAATGCCGATGAGATCCCACTTGTCAAACCCTTTAGTCCTCCACAGGCTGCCTAGCCTTTCCGAGTTAAACAGGGGGGTGGCCAATGTCAGTTTCCCTTCCCATCCCATAGCTTTAGTAGCCCCATGCAAACGTGCACCGCATGAGCCGTTGGACCTGACAACGCAAATCTTCCCGGTTGGGCGTACAAAGCTCTAACTATATCTCCACATGGAGCTTGCCCACAGTCCATGGCAAATCCTGGGTCCCCCGGAAGCCCGTAGACTACATGATTCACAGCCGCAAGATGGGCGGCCCAGTAATACTTCTTCAGGTCTGGGAAACCAATGACCCGGCCATACCACGGAAGAGTAAGGTTGACAAAAGAAATATGCGCCCTGCCTTCCCATAGAAGTTGACGCTGAAGCGTCTCTATCTCCTTGAAATAAGCGAAAGGCACTGGATCCATAGTATTTTGAAGAATATACAGGAACCGGGGCAAGGCCATCATCTTGAACAGCACCGCCCTACCAAGCAATGTGACAGGGGGAGAGCCTTCCACATCTCTTCTGAGCCGACATGGGGGGGGTCCCAAATTCCTAGCATACCTCACCTTTGGATCTAGCGTCACAAACATGCCAAGATATTTAAATCCCACTGTCTTTACCCTGATAAGGCACGACTTTGGGATCACAGGGGTGTCACCCAATATGACAAACAGCACTGACTTCGTCCAGTTTATTGCGAACCCAGAGTACCTACCAAATATCATCAGGACATCTAAAATATTGCTCAAGGATGCCCTGGGGTCAGTAAGATATAACAGGATATCATCCGCATAAAGCGAAATGTTGTCCTCCCACTTCGGTGTCCACCGCAAGCAGCGTATCGAATGGTACCACCGGACCCATTCCGCAAGTGGCTCCAATGCCAGTGCGAAAAGAAGTGGGGACAAGGGGCATCCCTGTCTCGTGACTCTCCCAAGTGCGAAATCAGCTGATTTGCGCTTGTTCACTATCAGTCTGGCCAAAGGGGCCGCATACAACAATCGGATCCACCCAATAAATTCCAATCCAAAGCCCAATTTAGCCAGCATCGCAAATAAATAAGCCCATTCAACCCGATCAAATGCCATGTTGGCATCCAGGGACACCAAGACAGCCGGTTCCAATATTTTCGAGGAGCCACCCAAAATCCCGTGGAGTCTCCGCAGGTTCAGGGCTGTGTTGCGACATGGCATGAAGCCAAACTGGTCGGGATGTATAAGGGTTGTGACAACCTTGACTAACCTAATAGCGAGCAGCTTCGCTAATATCTTGGGCTCTGCGTTTAAAAGCGAAATAGGCCGATACGAGGAAGTGGTCGTCCTAGCCCTGCCCTCCTTGTTTATAACTACTATATTTGCAACCCGCTGGTCATATGGGAGTTGCCCCGACTCTCTGCTTTTCAGAAACATGCTATGAATGTGTGGGGCGATTCTATGGGCATTCAGTTTGTATAACTCTATAGGCAATCCATTAGGACTAGTCGCTTTCCCAGACTTTATGCTTCTGATAGCTTGTGCAATTTCATCATCAGTGATAGGTGAATCCAAATATTTCCTATTTTCTTCTGAGAGGGTCGGCATGGCTATATCTTTAATCATTTCGCCATTTTCAATTTCAGTGAAACCACTCGCAGAGGTATATACTCTTCTATAATACTCGGAGTATGCCTCTCCCACCGCCTGCGGATCAGTGATGTTATCCGGACCAGACCGCTCTAATTCAGGTACCAAACGAGAGGCTCGCTCTCCACGTTCTAACCAAGCAATCAACTTGCCGGCCTTATCGCCGTGTTTTTACACTCGGCTTTGTATGTCATTCTCATGCGCAACTGCCCTTTCTCTAACGAAACGCTTGTATTGATCCTGTTTAACCTTCAATATATGTAGGTCTTCTGGAGAAGCCGTCTCGGCTACTCTTTCCTCTAGCTCAACTACTGCCGCTTCCACACTATCCATTTCAGCCCGATGTGGCTTCTTCCTACCTGCGAGAAGGGAGTGGACCTCACCCCGCAACACTACCTTATAAGCCTCCCACAAAGACTGCGCTGAATCTACCGGGCCCACGTTTTCCAAAAAATAGCGTTCCGAAAGTTGACATATCTCCCTCCTCGTGGCCGGGCCCTTCAGTCACCATGCATTGATCAGGGCGATTCTGCCGACTGCTGGCTGACCAATCTCGACTTGTAACCACATTGGGGAATGGTCCAAAACACCCCATCCCAAATACCTTGCCTCACTAATTGTGTGTGCCATGGCCGCTGGAACCAATATGTAGTCCAGTCTAGACATGCTATTATGTGCAGCGGATAGATGAGTGAAGCATCTCTGGGTCGGGTTTCGCACTCTTCAGCTATCTAGCAAAATTTTTAATATTTTTATATATTTTTTATTTATTTGGTTTTTGGAATATTTCTGTTATTGTTTATATTTTTTATTTGTTTTTAATTTTGAACTGACTGGAGTGAGAATATTGATTGTTACCCCTTCGCAATCCAACACTTTCCCTACTGTTGCACTCACTGGAGTTGGAATAGTAATTTTTACCTCTCTGCTATCAAACACTTTCCCAATTATTGCACTCATTGGAGTGGGAATAGTAATTTCTACCCCTCCGCTATCCAACACTTTCCCTACTGTTACAAATATTGGAGTGGGAATAGTTAATCTTATCTCTCGGCAATCCAACAATTTCTCTACTGTTGCACTCACTGGAGTGGGAATAGTAATTTTTACCTCTATGCAATCCAACACTTTCCCTATTGTTGCACTCACTGGAGTGAGAATAGTAATTTTGACCCCCACCACTATCTAGCACTTTCCCTACTGTTGCACTGACTGGAGTGAGAATAGTAAATTGTATTCCTCCGCTATCCAACACTTTACCTACTGTTAAACTCACTGGAGTGGGAATAGTAAGTTTTACCCCTCCGCTATCCAACACTTTCCCTACTATTGCACTGACTGTAGTGGTAAAATTTAGTTTAAAGATTTTTAAATATTTCAGTGTTTTAATTTGAATAGAATGCTTTTTTAAAAATAGATTTTATGTTATTAGTATATATATATATATATATATATATATATATATATATATATATATATATATATATATATATATATATATATATATATATATGTATATACTAGCAGCCCGTCCCAACGTTGTCCGGGTATGAAATAGAATGTGTGTAATGTGTGTATTTGGCAAGGGCAATTTATTTTAAAATCTCGCGGTAGGCAACATTTTTTGTTTCATTAGAATCGGGACGGAGAAGGGCCAGCTGCAGCCCTGGTTGATGTTAGCAGGCGCGTGTAATTGGTGTAGCGATCCGCCGCCTGAGCCCGGCTACAGCCCTGGTTAATGTTAGCAGGCGTGTGTAATGTTGTTGAATGAGAGAGTTATCAGCCTCGGGTAAATCCGTTTAATGAGAGAGTTCAGTGACAGCGAGTAGGAGAGGCTGCACTAATTGTCCCCGCAGACACGCTCATTTGCGTGTTCCCCCGCTTGAGGCCCAGATGCAGGCCTGTTTGATGTTAGCAGGCGCGTGTTCCCCCGCTTGAGGCCAAGCTGCAGCCCATGTTGATGTTATCAGGCGTGTGTTATTAGTGTACTGATCCGCCGCCTGAGCACGGCTAGAGCCCCGGTTCATGGTAGCAGCCGCGCCTAATTTTGTTGAATGAGAGAGTTCAGTAACAGCACGCAGGAGAGGCTGCAGTAATGTTACTTACCAGGCCTCCAGCTGAACGCGTTTGTCATGCCCCCAGCACACGGCAACAGCAGACGATCTTCTGATTAATGTACGACCCACATGGCATGAAGGGCGGAACGTAGCACACACCCCCAGCGTGCCCCTTGATGCGGCGCAATTGCGTTCACATGGCATGAAGGCCGGACACACGCCCCCAGCGTGCCCCATGATGCTGCGCAGCAACGTAATTGGCACTTGTATGTACGACTCACATGGCATGAAGGGCGGACACACGCCCCCAGCGTTTGTCACGCCCCCAGCGTTTGTCACGCCCCCAGCACACACCCACAGCCCACGATGTGATGGCCGTACCACACGCCCCCAGCGTTAGTCACGCCCCCAGCCCACGCCCACAGCACAACGCAGACACACCCACAAGGGACTACTTTGCTGGCACGGTTCTTTTACCTTTTAAATGTATATGGTGTCCTACGGTACAATTGTATGTCTTGCACTGTATGATTGTGATGAACACCACTGTTTCTTGAAAAGTTAATAAAAACAATTAAAACATTTTTTTTTTAAATGTATATGGTGGTCGTCTGCATAGCCTATGTCCTTCTGCTGCAACTGCCCTTTCCAACGCTGTATTGGGTGTTGTGATTGGTGCTGTGGTTACTGAGATTACCCGCCTCAGAGGTTTGGGCTCTCTCTTTATAATATTAGTATGGATATATATACATATTTGTAAATTTTTATAACATTTTCATAATTATAAAATAAATTAAAATTAATAGTTTAATAATTGTTTTAAAGTAAATATATATTTATTAATATGTATGTGTTAAACTTTTTTTATTAAGTTTATTTGTTATATTTGTTAAATATATATTACATCTTCTTTATTTAAAAAAAAATGTAAATGTAGATTTAAAAAGGCGGGGATACAACAATGCCACCCTACAACAAGCAGAAGAAAAGGTAGGGGAATTAGATAGGAAGACCCTGCTGGTGGCGAAACCTAAATTAACTCCTGTACAGGAAGATAGTGCAAGAATAATTACAACGTTGAACAATAAATAGAGTGCGGTTGTACATACCTTCCCAAACAACGGGCACATTTTGCAGCAGGATAACATCTTGAAACATCATCTCCGACCAGCCCTTTAATCGCATTTAAAAGCTGCCAATCAATCAGTGACCATTTAATAAACAGTCACTTTGATCCTGTAAGAAAAATCAGAAACAGAATAAATATACTGGGTTTTTATCTGTGCTTACGTTGTAATGATGCACAAATTAAGACAGTTTAGTCACTAACCCATGCACTTAGTGAGACACACTCATACAGTCAGTCATGCACCTACTAAATCCTTCGTCCAGACACTTATACATCCACTCATTCTTCAATATGTAAGACATATTTTAACTTTACAGAAACATACAGTCACTGGATGTAGTCATCAGTGATGTCATCAGTGATGTCATTTGAGATGTCATCAGTGATGTCATCAGTGATGTCACTGACCATGTCATGAATGATGTAATATGTGACATCATCAGCAGTGGATTGCGGGTGCGCGATATATAGTTAGTGCAACTAACTATATATGGAATTTCAATGGTTTTGTGTGAGTAAAATAAGGTTTTGTAAATGCTAATTCCTAACTATATATGGTCTATAACCTATGGTTTTTTCAGTGAATTTTCAAGGTTTTGTAAATGCTAATTCCTAACTATATATGGTCTGTAACCTATGGTTTTTTCAGTGAATTTCAATGGTTTTTTAATAGTAAATATCAAAAGCTTTAAAATGTATTCTTCTTTAAATCGAAAAATATATTTTATATGTTTTTAATACAATTTTTTAATGTATTTTTTTAAATATTTTTTTTTGTTTCGCTCCCGGTCCGCGAACCGGGTAGCTTCCCGTTAGCTCAATTTGCTGCCGCGACCCGGTCCGCGAACCGGTAAACGTTCCATTTGTGCAACTGCCGCGTTAGAAAACAACATGGTGACGCGTCGCGTAACCGCGACGTATCGCGTTGTCGCGTAATGCGTCATATGACGCGTCGCGTTACGCGAAGCGAGGCGCGAAGTGCAGCTTCCCGGAAGCGATCCGGGACGCGGCGCGGAGCGCGTAACGTAAGCATAACAGGCCATGTGAATTGTTAATAACACTTTTCATTGGTTCATTTCACTTTTGGTTTCCTAATGATGTAAGGCTAGGTCATGTGACCTAAATATAACACTTTTCATTGGTTCAGAACTATTTTTTTTCCCAAATGATGAAAACCCCTCCTTGTTTTCTCACTCTGACTTTCATCTTTGTGAGAGGAAGACCTTTTTTCATCACTTAGCAATGGCAAGTGTTGTAGCTTCAGCTGGTGCACCCCCACCACCACCACCACCTCCTAGGAAGAGAGGACCACCTCCTCAGGTAATCCTCAATCAAGAGGAGGAAGAACAGGAAGAAGAGGAGGAGGAGCAAGAGAGGAGGCAGTTTTTGCAAAAAGAGCCTAGGACGTCCCGTGTCAAAGAGAGTTTCATTTGGCAATTTTTTAAATATCCCCGGGGCCAAAAAAAAGTGAATGCCCGGTATGTAACTTGCCTTATCTGCAAGAAAGATCTGTCCAGAGGGACAAATAAAAAATATAGTTATGGCAATTATACGATGCATCGCCATATGGAGAGGTGGCACCCTATCAACTACAGTGCTGCGCAGGTACGTGACCTGCAGGATAACCCCCCTCCTGTGGCCCGAAGATCAAATGTAGAGGAAGTGACGGGACCAGAGGCAAGGGACATGGTCCCAAATATACAGATGAGGTTCGGGACAATCAAACAAGTGTGCGTTGCGGTCAGTTGATTTGCTACAGAGAAAGTAGCATCAATTTAATCAACTTAGCAATTGATAATCATGATTGTCCAAAACGCCCCAGAGAATAAATTATCTTTTTTTTTTGTTGCTCCTGTTGAGCCCTTTACAATGAATCGTTTTCGTTTCCCCCCCCAAAAAAAACAAAAACAATATAAAACCGTTCAAAAAATACAAAAAAAGTAAAACAATGTTCAGAAAAATAATAAAAAAATTATAAAACAACAAAAATAATTTAAAAAAAAGTTCTTTTCAGAACTACCTCCCCTTTATAAAAAAAAATTGCTAGAATGTTTAGCACTCTGGCAACCTCTATTTCTTTTGGTTCGTTCCCGGTTCGCTCGCCGGTACGCGAACCGGAAGCGAACCAAAAAAAATGTTTTAAAAAAAAAGAAGAGTAAGTATAAGGGAAGGAAACAGAGAGTAATGTTAAAAGAAAGACAGCTATAGGGAGTAACACAGAGATACTGTTTAATAGATCTATTTACCGAAGAAAAGATGGAAGAGGGTATAATTGTGAAAAACAAAATAGATAAGGAAGTGAAAGAAAAAAAGGAGAGTAGAAGAATAATAAACAAGAGTTTCTTAGAGAATGTGAGTGAATGTTCAAAATAAGATTAAAACATGTGGAATAACAGAGAGAAAAAACAGAAAGCAGAAAAGAAGAAGTAACAGAAAAGGAATGATTGAAACAGCAAAGAAATGTAAATAACATAGGGGCATATTATCAACATAGGTGATAAAATTATCGCTGCTTTTATCGGCAGAAATCTGCCGCTAAAGCCGCTTTTACGGCGGAAAACTGCCGCTAAAGCCGCTTTTGCGGCAGTTTTCTGCCGATAATCGCTGCTTTTATCGGCAGAAATCTGCCGCTAAAGCCGCTTTTGCGGCAGAAAACTGCCGCTAAAGCCGCTTTTGCGGCAGTTTTCTGCCGATAAAAGCAGCGATAATTTTATTGCCTGTGTTGATAATATGCCCCTTAGTGCGCTTGAACTACAGGGAGAAAGCATAATGAACAAGTAGTGAAAGAGTGATCAGTCAGAGACACTGAGAGTAATAGAGACGGAGTGAGTGAACAGGAGTGAGGAACTATGAGAACAGAGGGACTGAGAAAAGGAGTGGAAGGAGTAGAGTAAGTAAGTAATAGAGAAAGGAATGAGGGAAGTAGCAAAGGCAGGAAACTGAGGGTTAAAGAAATGAAGCAGTGGAACTAATAGAAGTTAAATGTGATAGAAATGTAACGAAAAGAGTACAAAACATTTACCTTATAATTGTCGTTAACTTAGTCACTTGTTATTTTTATACTTTCAATCTGTGAAAGAAAGAACAAAAATTTGAAAAATATTAAAACATGTATTTAAAAATTAGAAAAGACAAGGGAAAAGATTGAAGGACAAACAGTTTTTCAACAACTTTGACACTTACAGAAGCCTCTGCTTCTCCATGCCCCCTACACAGTCCTAAATATATACATTTTAAACTAACAGTATCTTGTTACAGATGAAGTGAGGCCTATCTTGCAACATGGTGCATCTTTTGCATCACTGCTGCATCACAAAAGTGACGCAACAGCGGCACAAAAGAGGCGCACGGCCATCATAAATCTGCCCCTAACATTTTAAATGATTGATTCAGGATGCCGATAAGGTGTGGCCTATCCAGGGGTTTGTTTGAGGTGAGGCCTACTCAGGGTTACAGATGAAATTTAGACTTGTTGAAGAGTACAGAGGAGATAATACATGTGCATGCCTACCAATGAAGTGAGTCATGTCCACTGCACTCTTTAACAAAGGCCAGACCTCCTCTGTCTCCCTGGACAGGCCTAAACCTGATCTGCACAATGTGATTCGTAATGTTAGGAAACACAGGTGATGTAATTGAAAAACGTGCAATTTCTTTTGCTCATTTCACAATCACATCACTTGTGTTTCCTTTGCTTAGGTATCTCATTGTGCAGATGTAGTCCAGCATATGAAAGAGTACGCAGAAGTTCAGCACTGCATGCAACAACTTTGACACTTACTGAAGCCTCAGCTTCTCCATGCCCCCTACACAGTCCTAATTATATACATTTTAAACTGACGGTATCTTGTTGGAGATGAAGTGAGGCCTATCTTGCAACATGGTGCATCTTTTGCACTGCTGCTGCGTCACAAAAGTGACGGAACAGCGCCGCAAAAGAGGCGCACGGCCATCATAAATCTGCCCTTAACATTTTAAATGATTGTTTCTAGATGCTGATAAGGTGTGGCCTATCCACAGATTTGTTTCAGGTGAGTCCTACTCAGGGTTGCAGATGAAATTTAGGCTTGTTGAAGAGTACAGAGGAGATAATACATGTGCAGGCCTACCAACGAAGTGATTCATGTCCACTGCACTCTTGAACAAACGTCAGACCTCCTCTGTCTCCTGGAACAAGCCTAAACTTAGGTATCTCATTGTGCAGATGTAGTCTATCATATGAAAGACTACGCAGAAGGTGAGCACTGTATGCAACAACTTTCACACTTACAGAAGCCTCAGCTTCTCCATGCCTCCTACACAGTTCTAAATGTATATCATAAATACAAAAAGTACAGAATTAATTATACATGTTAAATGGTTTATTTTTGCTGTTCTCAGAATATATCAAATTTCACTAAAAACAGTGACTTGAAGGTATTCATCATATAACAGCGGGGAAAAAAACACAATCAAAATGATTGTGTTTAAAAAAAACATATAACATAACCAATCAAAAATCAGAACTCCTTAAAATTAACTTACTTTCCATGACGTCGAAGGATATCCTATGAACAGCTTACACTCTGTTGTGCTGTTATTATTTTCAGCCCGCCACTTTCTGAAAGAAAAGCTCCATCGTTTTGACAAATATGTTACATACAATAAATGACTTCTCGCTCTCTACCACACTTTTCCACAAGGCCAAATCGTGTAAGAGCCATTTATAACTCTTGGAATTCTTCTAAGCAAATCCCGTCATTTTCTTTTTCCGCAACTTTCAGAAAGAAAACGTTCAAGATCACTTTCACAATCCTGTACTAGTAATATCTCACCCTTCTTGCTCACTCATGTTCCACATTTCCTATGACACTGATACTGCTTACTATGAAGCAGACTTACACTACCTCTATGACTACTACAATTATTTAATTCTCTACATCTCTTTTAATCACAAAGCAATTTAAAACAGTACATACAATTATATCAACTCCTAGAATCATTATAGGCCAGTTACCTACCCTAAATTCTTTCTTCTGAAAACAGAAAGTAAGAATATTTTTAATAAGATGTGTAATAAGTGGATGTTGTCAAAGGACCATCATGTCATATAATAGCTGCAGTTAGAATTTTTTTTCTAAAATCAACGAGTGTGTAGCCACAACATTTGAAATTAAAGTTGAAAACTTATTTTCATCAGGTTTATATAGTTGGAATTTTTAAATGACATTATAACCAAAAGTTTGTTCAAAATATGTCGACAGCATTGCAGACTTACATTACCTCTACTCCATGTTTTGATTGGCTGCTTGAATTAGCTTATTAAAAGAAACAGTTTTTCTGAACTCATTCAAAGTGCAGTTATTTTTCCATGACGTCAAGTGTTATGGTAAGAACACCGTTTGCTTTGGGAAATACTCTGTTGTCCTTTAACTAATCTGTGCCCACCACTTTCTGTAAGAAAAAATTCTTTTTTTTCAGGAACTACTTAAAACTGAAAAATAACTTTTGACTCTGTACTACACTTATCCTCAAGGCCAAATAGTGTAGGAGCCATTAGAACCTCTTGAAATTCCTCAGAGCAAATCCAGAGATTCTTTCCCTAAAATTTTGGTTGTAAAAACACCAGGTAAGAATTTTTAAGGTCAAAAGGCAATTTTTTTTTTAAAGTTAAAACAGAATCATTGCAGAATGACCAGCCGTTTCTAGACTTCAAATAAGCTGTGTAATGTCCTGATGTTGTTGAAGGACCGTCATGAGATATAATTGCTGCAGTTACAAAAGTCCTTCCTGATATTGACAACTGCAAAGCCACAACATTTTTAATTAAAGTTGTCAATTTTGTTCCATCAGGCCTACATCGTTGGAACATTAAAATGACATACTGGCCATATGTTCGTATAAATAATGTGGATAACATTTCAGACTTACATTGGCTACACTCCATGTTGTGATCGGCTGCTTTTACTAGCTTATTAAAGGACACTGATTTACTGTCTGGCAAAGTTAAATATATAAATTTTTCTGAGTCTACACTAGTAGTACTTGATACCCTACAGTTCTCGCAGTCATGCTGCCATTGATAAGAAAGACCAAACAGGTGATCTACATCTACACCTTCATCTTGCAATACATCAAGCATATACATTAAAAACTCCTGACAATCTTGCTGAATATTTTGAGAGAATTGCGTTTGACCTGAACATTTGTCTAACAGATTTCGAATTTCAGACACACTTTCTATTTTTGTTCTATCAGTGCTACATTTCTCTAACACAGAATTCAACAAACTGCAAAATCTTTGATCCGAATTGACCACAATCTCTTTTAAATTTTCTAGAGAAAACAAAACATTAACCACTACATTAGCATAGCAGTTGACACCAGAACTGTTTTCAAATTGAAAACCAACAACATCTTCAACAAAATCCTTTTTCTTTCTGCTTATAATTTCGGGTTCATCGACTTTTCGTCTTTTTGCTACAACCTCTCTACTATTGGTTACATTTCTTCGTTTCCGGCCTACCACACGTTTCTCAAACAAAGGATATTGAGGCAAATGTGGCGCATACTCTCTTCTTAACCTATTGTATTCCTTAACACAATCTAGATCCGCACAAATGTTTGTGACATCACACTCAATCAAGTACAATCCCGATAAAGTTCTGACTCGTGACAATGCCACATATGCCATACCCTCCTTGAACACAGAACTACCAATATTCACCAATGCACTGTCTACACTTAAACCTTGCAGGAAACTGCTTACGGCGAACATATAAGTCTTTTACAAGCAAAAACCTAGCAGAGCAACGACCAATTAGCTGTACTTCCTCAATGCCATCAAATTTAATATTTAAAAATTCAATTCCATCTCTATTTCTGTATTTCTCAAAATCAACAACATTACCCATTGATCCATTTACCAGACCTCTTTCAACATGTAAATTCCTTCTTAAAATTATACGGCAATTTAAGCACACATTCAGAGTCTTTTCAAAACCAGCAGTTTTAGATATAGTTTTCTCTAATGAATCCAATTTTGATTTCAAATTCTCAGACAAAATAATTGTTGCTCCCATATGCTCTACTCTGTCAATAGCTTCCAGTTTCACAATCTCTTGGTTTTCTAAATGCAATATTTTGTTGTTGAAGATGGCACATTCTGCAAGAGTTGGCATCAAACATATTCCAGATTTCTTCTCAGTAATTTTCTGAAAAATATTCTCAGGCACAACGTCTTCTTCTGGATACAAATTTGACAGTAATAGTGCATGTAAAGCTTCTTTCCCATGCTCGGTCACTTTTCCGATTCTAACATCTTGTAGAATATTCTTATAATCTTCATCCTTCGCTTGACGCATATTTTCACGCAGTTCAGCATAATTGAAGTTTAACCATAAATTGACGTTGCCAATGCTCCCTAGGCACTTCCTGGTATCTTCATGCGTGAGCATTTTGAACACAGGTTGTCCTTTCACTGGTGTCAGCTGCAGAAGATCACCGAAAACAATGATGTGTTTGCCACCAAATAACACATCATTCTCTGTTTTAAGAACTTCTTGCATTCTCAAATGCACAAAGGCAAGCAAGACATTGGAAACCATGCTTACTTCGTCAATGATAAGAAGTTTCATTTTCCTCAAGACTCTTGAAACTTCACAACAAGCATCTCCAGATAACTTGTGGTATTGTAATTTGTTATCATGCTCCACTGGCAGCATCAGTAGACGATGCAAAGTAATACCTTTAATGTTATGTGCTGCCAGTCCAGTTGGAGCGGTGACAACACAAGACAGCGATGACTCAGTCCTTTTCTGCAAATAACATGAAATTGCTTTAATGAGGAAACTTTTTCCAGTTCCCGCTTTTCCACTCACGTACAGTCGGACAGGCTTCAACGACGTACATGAGCACTCTTTCTTCTCATGACTTAATCCATGATCTATTTGGTTGGTAACTTCGTCATATATTTTCCTCTGCTCAACGTTGAGTTGTCTTTCCAAGTCTTCTAAGTTAACCGCATCCTCCTGAGCATGTGCCATGGCTCTTTCCACTTCAATCATGGCAGTGGCAGCTTCATTTTTGATAACTGGTCCTCCTAGTGGATCCTGACTCAATGAAACAGAACTCTGACTGTCCTGAGAACTGTCTCTAGCAATCTCGGCTGCAATCGTTGCTTCCTCCTCGATTTCCGCATTCAACATTTCTAGATATTTGGGAAAAACAGGACATTCTATGGTCTCCTTGGCGGCATTGAAAGAGTCTTCGTAACAGAGGAAATCTCCAAGCAGTTCCTCTTCTGCACGCCAAGGCTTGAAAAGTTGCAAAAGTGCTAAATAGAAAAACTATTTTCTTTCAGGAGATTCGCCACTCAATTTTCGATGGTTTACCAAGTGGCATTTTCTTTGCTTGACCAGACATCCCTCACTTCCAATTACAGCATACACTCCTTTATCAATATCTTCTTTGATGTTCCTCTTGAATATGTAATTTTGTAGAACCTCATACAGACAAACATTCTCGAGGTGACTGCTTCTATTTGGGTAATATGTATCCAACATGTTGGTCTTCAAAATATCTGTACTGTTTGGCTCCTTTTCCGCCAAATACTCAATTTCCCGTACAGGTTTCAGAACTCGATTACGCGTTGCAGCAAGACCAAGACTCGCCCAAATGATACTCTTGGATTTGGCATAGAGACTTGCTGAAGACAACCGGTCAGAACATTCGTAAGCTCCGATTTCTCGATGCGACAACATCTTCAGACTGAAACTGTACAACTTCTTACTGAGGCTCTTTTCATGGGAAATGTCCTCCCACATATCCTTCAATTCTGTCTTTTCTTTTTTGGTGATGTAAGATGTCACATACCGAGCCACAGCCATACAGTTATCAGCCACAAACTGTATATCCATGTTAGCATTCCACATGGACAAAATCACTGGGTTGTAGTCGTTGATGTACTTGGACTCTTCGTTCCTTTTCCAATTGTACGTATTTTTGGGTGATTTCTTCATCACATTATGTCGCAGTGAAGACATCAAACTGTTCACTCTTCCTTTAGAAATCACCGGTCGTGGAAAGGCGAAACGACATTTTGTGTAGAACTTGTCCTTGTTTCTGAATTTACGACGACAGTACTTTCCACAACGATGGCTTTGGAAGCGTAAAACTTGTTCTCTTAGGCTTTTGTCTTCCTTTGCCTTTGGAACAGCACATGTAGAATACTGTTCTATGAAACTCATCACTAAGTCATTCGGATCTGTTCCAAAATTGGGTGCATCTTTGATCCACAGCAGCATATGTATATGAGGAGCACCTCTTGCTTGGTACTCCTTTCTCCAGAAGAAATCCAACACCTCTCCAAGAGGTGGATTTTTCTTGTTCATGATGAAAGACATCATAGCTTCAAATCTATGATTGAAGTACCTGCATACATTCACTGGATCCAAGGAGCACAGTTCTCCGGGTGTCTTGAATTCGATATTTTCAATGTTTCCATTTGCCTCTCGTAGAAATTCAAGTAAGTCTTCCCAGCCATACTCGGCACAGCTGAGAGTGAGGAACCATGTGGGAGTTCCTAAGTTCCTCAGCATACATTTTAAATCACCATGACGACGGTACCAGTACTCATTAGTACCACGCTGACACGCCATGAGATTAATCAGGTGAGAATCCAAAATACTGTCTTGCACATTGACTTTATCCATAAAGTCACTTGCCGAGATATTTTGCATCTGTACACCACTTTTCAAGATGTGGTTCACTGCATATGACAGTCCAGACAGATCGCTTTCAAACAGTAGATGAAACAAATAGGGAATGCATTGACGAAACCTAGGATCTTCTGCATACAATCGTAAAGTCCGGTATTCAGAAGCAGGAATTTGATCAGGTCGCTCATCATATCTTCCTCCTTGACCTGTTGGAAATAGCTGTGGGAAACACCGAGCTTCCAAACTTTCCTCCCAAACACTAATGGGACTTCCTTTGGCTTGTTTCATTTGAAACAACTCAATAGCATTCCCCATGACTTCCTTGGAATGCAAAGGATGAACACTATAATGTTCATATATTTCTTCATTTTTAGAGGCTTCTACTTTCTCAATTTGACCAGCACACAAATCGCTATCCTCTTCTTCACTTACTTCCTCTTCTGCAACATATACATTCTTGTAGTACTTATTGTTTTTCTTCAAATACAATGTTGCCTTTTTGACTTTCCTAACATCCACTAAATCTTGCCAGATTTTCTTACTCTTTGTCGGAACCCCATTAACTAAGATAACCAGAGGTTCCTCTTCCACTTTCTCTACTCCAATTGTATTAATGTTTTTCTTCAAATCTAGAGGTAAATAAACAACTCTTCCCTTTAATCCTCTCTGTAAATCTGATGGAGGCAATTTCCCTGTCTTTGGCTCCATTCGTACAATAGCCTGAAAGGGATGGATACTTTGAATCAAAATAGATTCATAAGTATTTAAATCCTTCAATTCAGAAGGAATCTCAACCAATTCCAGATTATTATGAACCGCTCTAGCAGGCATTCGGTTTTGATTTAATTTGTTACAACAATAAGTACACACACGTTGATCCGATCCCAAATCAAAACAATTTTCTACCATCAAGTATGTTGCAAAATCCTTCCATTCACTATTATTTTCACTTTCACTTTTCACATATAAATCCACTAACTTAGTCTGATTCTTATAATAAGTGTGTCGACAACACACACAAGTAAAATTAGGCCTCTCACTTGATTTCACCTGAAACGTGGCAATTTCTTTCTGAAAATTATCTGTACTGGAAACCTGTACACTATCTTCCACATTACCTTCTTCTTCTGGGTCAATTTCAACATTCTCCTCTTTACTTGCAAAGTAACAAAACTCAATTTCTTCACAAATATTCTTCACATCTACTTCAGAACCATGCAAAAGAGCAGTGCATAATTGTTTAAGCATAATTGCTGGACTCTTAGCATAATACAACATTCTAACTAATTTCCTCACTTTATTATGATGCACTGCTAGCATCCTGAAATGATGAAAAACACTCTGGCATACTCTCCTGGAAAGACAAGCCAGTGAATGACCATGCAAACCTGTCACTTCTCTCACTCTGCAAGGATCTAATTCTTGCAACAACTTCATTTTCTGTTTTAAAGTTTTCTTATTAAATGTCCGTACAAAATCACAAAGCAAATTGATGGAATCCTGTCGCACACTGCAAATACTACTACACTTCCAAGTATACACTGGTCCCTTAGGACGTCTTCCTAAAACCTCATTACCTAACACCTCTTCTGCCTCTGTTGTCACAAGTTTTTCTTTTTCAACTGGACAACCATCTTTCACCTCATAAGCTCGACCACTGGTGTCAACTGCATGCACCAAATCATTATCCTGGAAATAACTCTCCTCATTAAAAAATGCCTCACAACTTGAACTATGCATCCATTCTCCTGAAAAAACTTCACAAAAATTACTACGATTAACTGTTCTCTTCCATCTACTATTTCTTTTGAAATCATAAATTGCCTTGTTTAGCTTCCTAATTCTATTGATTATCAAAATAAATAACTTTCGCTTAATTTCAAATGCCTGATCAATAATTTTCTCAACCTTTTTTTTCTCTTATAAAAAAACACTTTCTGTTGACCTTTCTTAATATTTTTTAACAAATTGCCAATTATCCTGTTGCGGAACATTCGTCTACGAATGTCCCTAAACTGATTTTTCCTTCTACTACCATGCACAGAGTTATCTCCTGCTCTAGCAGTAACATTTTTGATTGGCCTTTCCTTTCCGTTTAAACTGGCTCTCTTTTTCTGGACTAAAACATGTTCTGTAGTACTACTTTTTTTTTCTACAAATGTTTCTTAGGAATGATTTCGTTGTCTTACCCGGAGCTTTCTTGGTGACTTGACAAGTTTTTATTGTAGAGGACTGCTGCAAGCATTTAGTAATCTGCTGTCTTTGACATTTTGTAGCCTTTCGGGTTCTTTCTTTAGATGGCATAATGTAGTTTTGAAATGATCTGCAGTTGAATCTGTGGTAAAATATAATAAAAAATTTTATTAACCACTATTACCAAACAGTAAATCAATAACAGTCGTCAAAAAATTAACACACTACTTGTCAATTTTACATACAATAATTTTTAGTGCATTGGCAAATTTAGTAGTCACAAATAGTAGCAAAGAAATAGAATGCTTCTACATTTGACCTTTGCTCTTTTATATGTGAATCTGAACTAATTTTTATCAGCATATTTCCCTATTTTAAGACACTTCACACAAGCTGTTTTTGAAGATGTGTTTATTTTAAATGAAACGGTTAACATGTTTACTTTTCATTTCCAGTAACTTTTAAAAATAAATGTTTATAGTTCCATAGGCTCGAGCAGGTCAGCTTCCCACCCTATGTCATACAATTCTGACAAATCGGCATCCTCATCATGTTCTTCATCATCCAAGGGATCTACTTCCACTGATGTTTCAATCATCAATTTCAATGATAATATCGAGATCAACAGATTGCTCATTATCACTCATGCTTGATGTTGTCGTTATCTTTAAAGAAAGAGAACAACAATGAGATGTTGCAGAGTAAGAGACAAATCTCAGAGACTATAATTGTAAAATTGTTTAACAAGAGTAACATTTTGCAGATATTATTTAACCATGTCCAGCGATGCTGAGGAGGTGAGGCCTATGTCCAATTTTTCAGTGAACAGGACTCATCTCTTCTTAACCTTGGATAAGCCTCACCAACACTGTGTCCCCTGCTAATACTTAAATTTAAAGGAGCAGATTTATGTTAACTGGGGCATCCCCAGGGATGCACCAGTTAACGTGCGCCACTGCTCTGCCACCCATGATGTGCCGCATTTACAATGCAGAGCACCATTGAGCAAAAACAGCACAGATGCGTCACGCATCTGTTCCACAAAAACGGCGCATTGCACGAATCACGTCGTAAGCGCGACATGTCTACTGCAATGCACAGGGGCAAGCCACACATTGCATGGTGCATCACTCCTTATGCCTGTTTCAAACAGGCGTAAGGATTTGATTCAGCAATGCCATAAATGTGACTCAGTGAAATCTTCTTAATTTTACTATGTTAGTTTTACAGGGCTTTCATGCAAATGACTGGCCACCCTACAACAAAACGCTCACATGAAATCTGACGCAGGTTTCATGTGGCACAGGACTTTACAGCATGACACATCTGCCTAGATGCATCAAGTTGTAAATATGTCGCAACATAGCAAATCTTTTGCACCGCCGCTGCGTCACAAAAGTGACGCACAGCGGCGCAAAAGAGGCACACGGCTATCATAAATCTGTCCCTAACATTTTAAATGATTGATTCAGGATGACGATAAGGTGTGGCCTATCCAGAGGTTTGTTTGAGGTGAGGCCTACTCAGGGTTGCAGATGAAATTTAGGCTTGTTGAAGAGTACAGAGGAGATAATACATGTGCAGGCCTACCAATGAAGTGAGTCATGTCCACTTCACTCTTGAACAAAGGCCAGACCTCTTCTGTGTCCGTGGACAGGCCTAAACCTCATCTGCACAATGTGATTCGTAAAGTTAGGAAACACAGGTGATGTAATTGAAAAAGTTGGAATTTCTTTTCCTCATTTCACAATAACATCACCTGTGTTTCCTTTGCTTAGGTATCTCATTGTGCAGATGGAGTCTAGCATATCAAAGAGTACACAGAAGTTGAGCACTGTATACAACAATTTTGACATTTACAGAAGATTCAGCTTCTCCATGCCCCCTACACAGTCCTAAATGTTTACAGTTTAAACTGACGGTATCTTGTTGGAGATGAAGTGAGGCCTGTCTTGCAACATGGTGCATCTTTTGCATCACTGCTGCATCACAAAAGTGACGCAACAGCGGCGCAAAAGAGGCACACGGCCATCATAAATCTGCCCCTAACATTTTAAATGATTGATTCAGGATGACGATAAGGTGTGGCCTATCCAGAGGTTTGTTTGAGGTGAGGCCTACTCAGGGTTGCAGATGAAATTTAGGCTTGTTGAAGAGTACAGAGGAGATAATACATGTGCAGGCCTACCAATGAAGTGAGTCATGTCCACTTCACTCTTGAACAAAGGCCAGACCTCTTCTGTGTCCCTGGACAGATCTAAACCTCAACTGCACAATGTGATTCATAATGTTAGGAAACACAGGTGATGTAATTGAAAAATGTTGAATTTATTTTCCTCATTTCAGAATCACAAAACCTGTGTTTCCTTTGTTTAGGTATCTCATTGTGCAGATGGAAACTAACATATCAAAGACTATGCAGAAGTTGAGCACTGTATGCAACAATTTTTACATTTACAGAAGATTCAGCTTCTCCTTGCCCCCTACACAGTCCTAAATGTTTACAGTTTAAACTGACGGTATCTTGTTGGAGATGAAGTGAGGCCTGTCTTGCAACATGGTGCATCTTTTGCATCACTGCTGCATCACAAAAGTGACGCAACAGCAGCACAAAAGAGGCGCACGGCCATCATAAATCTGCCCCTAACATTTTAAATGATTGATTCAGGATGACGATAAGGTGTGGCCTATCCAGAGGTTTGTTTGAGGTGAGGCCTACTCAGGGTTGCAGATGAAATTTAGGCTTGTTGAAGAGTACAGAGGAGATAATACATGTGCAGGCCCACCAATGAAGTGAGTCATGTCCACTTCACTCTTGAACAAAGGCCAGACCTCTTCTGTGTCCCTGGACAAGCCTAAACCTCAACTGCACAATGTGATTCATAATGTTAGGAAACACAGGTGATGTAATTGAAAAATATGGAATTTATTTTCCTTATTTCAGAATCACATAACCTGTATTTCCTCAGCTTAGTTATCTCATTGAGCAGATTTAGTCTAGCATATCCAAGAGTACGCAGATGATGAGGACTGTATCCAACAGAGCAATGTACATTACTCACCTCCTTTGACACTTACAGAAGCCTCAGTTTAATATTTCTCAGTTCAATATTTATTTAAAGAAGCAGACATCAATATGACCTTCTCATAAATGTGAAAAGCGTTTTTAAAAAAAAAAAACGATTTTCTGGTCATAATTTGAAAACACAACACAGGTCCTATGTAGAAGCACATCCTATCAGTACTTAAATTAGCCAAGCACACATGGGGGCGTATTTACAAGGACCTTACACCACGGGGAAATAACTTAAATTAAAATGGGGAAAATAACATCAAAGGGACTCAAAGGCCTTTTAAATATGCCCCAAGCAGCCTATGAAACTCTAGCAGTACATATCAAGAAACTTAAATGACTTCAATAAACGTTTTTAAACACATCAAGTAAAGCAGTTATTCAACTGCATTCAAGGGGAAGTGACTTAAAATGCCCTAACACACATGAAAGCGTATTTTGAAGGCCCTTGCACCATTTTTCCATCACTTTTAACATGGCTATGTAACTCAAAGAAACAAAATCTAAATTTGCCAAGCACACATGGGGGCGTATTTACAAGGACCTTGCACCACGGGGAAATGTCTTAAATTAAAATGGGGAAAATAACATCAAAGGGACTCAAATGCCTTGTAAATATGCCCCAAGCAGCCTATGAAACTCTAGCAGTACATATCAAGAAATTTAAATGACTTCAATAAACGTTTTTAAACACATCAAGTAAAGCAGTTATTCACCTACATTCATGGGGAAGTGACTTAAAATGCCCTAACACACATGAAAGCATATTTTGAAGGCCCTTAAACCATTTTTGCATCACTTTTAACATGGCTATGTAACTCAAAGAAACAAAATCTAAATTTGCCAAGCACACATGGGGGCGTATTTACAAGGACCTTACACCATGGGGAAATAACTTAAAATAAAATGGGGAAAATAACATCAAAGGGACTCAAAGGCCTTTTAAATATGCCCCAAGCAGCCTATAAAACTCTAGCAGTACATATCAAGAAACTTAAATGACTTCAATAAACGTTTTTAAACACATCAAGTAAAGCAGTTATTCAACTACATTCAAGGGGAAGTGACTTAAAATGCCCTAACACACATGAAAGCGTATTTTGAAGGCCCTTGCACCATTTTTCCATCACTTTTAACATGGCTATGTAACTCAAAGAAACAAAATCTAAATTTGCCAAGCACACATGGGGGCGTATTTACAAGGACCTTACACCACGGGGAAATGACTTAAATTAAAATGGGGAAAATAACATCAAAGGGACTCAAAGGCCTTGTAAATATGCCCCAAGCAGCCTATGAAACTCTAGCAGTACATATCAAGAAACTTAAATGACTTCAATAAACGTTTTTAAACACATCAAGTAAAGCAGTTATTCAACTACATTCATGGGGAAGTGACTTAAAATGCCCTAACACACATGAAAGCATATTTTGAAGGTCCTTAAACCATTTTTGAATCACTTTTAACATGGCTATGTAACTCAAAGAAACAAAATCTAAATTTGCCAAGCACACATGGGGGCGTATTTACAAGGACCTTGCACCACGGGGAAATGTCTTAAATTAAAATGGGAACAATAATATCAAAGGGACTCAAAGGCCTTGTAAATATGCCTCAAGCAGCCTATGAAACTCTAGCAGTACATATCAAGAAACTTAAATGACTTCAATAAACGTTTTTAAACACATCAAGTAAAGCAGTTATTCAACTACATTCATGGGGAAGTGACTTAAAATGCCCTAACACACATGAAAGCGTATTTTGAAGGCCCTTAAACCATTTTTGCATCACTTTTAACATGGCTATGTAACTCAAAGAAACAAAATCTAAATTTGCCAAGCACACATGGGGGCGTATTTACAAGGACCTTGCACCACGGGGAAATGTCTTAAATTAAAATGGGAAAAATAATATCAAAGGGACTCAAAGGCCTTGTAAATATGCCCCAAGCAACCTATGAAACAAAGCAACATTTTAAATACACAACTTTCTTCATAATTTTCTCCCTAAAGCATACTATTCTCTATCTAAATTAAATGAATCTTTTCTCACCTTAGAAAATATTTTTTGAGTTTCAAAACAGTCTCAGACACACACCAATTTGTCTTCAGCAGAGCAAAAGGTATGCACTCCAGAGGCTGCAACCAACAATGGCACAGAAATGCTGTAATTCATCACACATATCTCTCATGTCACCCAATCAAAACTCTTCCCTCACTTTTTTCAAATCAACACCCTTCCCCCTTCTGCCCTTACTGCCTTTTTTCCATAGCAACCACCTCCTGAAAGACCTCTCATGTTTGCAAGTTCACACAACAATGTTTCAATTGAACTCTGAGCTCTCAGTACACCTGCGTATCCAGTGCAATCTTTCATAAAACGATTTTTTCTTGACCATTCAAATTACATCTTTCAAAGAACTCATCCATGCACCCTAACTTTCTGTTTTCAGCAATCAAAATCCACCAATCACTGCTACTGATTAATTACCACAGAAACTCCACAGTTTTTTTCATTACATACTCCTACTGTTCCAACTGCCATTTCATTACCACACTTCATCTGACTTCAGCAGAACCTCCTCTCACCATGTTTTCTGTCTGGATTGTTGGACATAGTTATATCCACTGGGCTCAAAGGTATGCTGATAACAGAAATTTACACAACCTCAATTTACAAAATGTGGAAATCAACTGGATTGGCCACAGAGGATTAAGATGTCACCAGTTGATACCATTGGTGAAAACCTTTTTGCATTTGCCAAAACCTGACCTGTTAATTGTGCACTGTGGAGGAAATGACTTGGGCACTTTGACTGGGGTAGGTCTGGAAATGCTTTTAAAAGACACCTTTGACCAATTGATGGCACTTTTGCCTCAAACTGCCTTGGTATATTCAAATATATGCCAAAGACAGAAATGGAGGTGGTCCAACCAATTTTGTCCACAAATTGAGAAATCGAGGAAGCATGTAAATAAGTCTGTTTCAGCTTACATGAGAGACCATGGAATGGGCTCCATCTACAACAATAACTTGCGTTACTACATGCAAGATATCTACAGAGGAGATGGAGTTCACTTCTCAGATGAGGGGAACAGAATTTTCATCCTGAATTTAAGACTCTGTATTGGTACCTACTTGTAGTTACCTAAATCAGCCACAGGACCCAAAAGCTCTTTTCAGAGCTACCCTACATCTGATCACTCACAATTATTATTTTACTCTAACTTTTTTCACTAATTTTCACCAAAGTACGCTCACCGGAGCGCTACCCGGTACGCGCACCGGACGCTAACCGTGCGAAAATTTGAAAAAAAATGGTTTTTTTTTTGCACATATGGGCCTCCTCAGCCACCCTCAGAAAACCTAGGGGGTCAGGATACGTCTACCGTGCCCCCTTCTACCCATTCTCAACACTATTTGCCCTCCATCTTGTATCTCAAATCTACCGAAACACAAAATGGAGGACTCCTGTAACGCTGCCGGTTCGCGCACCGGGAAGCGCTCGCTCAAAAAAGGTGGGAAAGTAATATACAGAAAAACCACTGGAGACACTTTCACCAAATATAGATTAGCTCATACTACATACCAATCCCTACCATTTTCACAAATTTGGTTGGAATTCCATTTAGCCATTTAGCCTGTAGACGTCTCTAAATACCCTGAGGTAAATTACTTCACAAAACACATCTGAAGTGTTGGAATTGACAACCAATTAAAATGTTACTTTCATTTTCTACTTTTTTTACCTGACATTTGATTGGTTATGTACCGGAATATATATAAAGAAAGAGAAACACAGCCATTTTGACTACTACTTCCTGAACTACATTGCAAGAGCATTTTCACTGACAACTTAAACTTGTTTTTAAAAGGTAAGATGTTATTTTATAAATTTGAAAACATTTTCAGATAGTTACATACTATCCCTCTGTAAGAGTTAGACATTGAGAAAGGCTTGTTTATTATAATTATGGATTGATTTAGGTTTCTGTGGTATAATTATGAATTTACTTAGGCTTTTTCACAGGCACTTTTTAATAGTACTACTTCACGCCTGAAAAGTACCTGTCTGAACTTAAACCCAACAGTGCCCTATCTCTACTGATATATTTATTTTTTATGCAAATTTCAGCACAAAAATGGAAGGAGAACAGAACTTTTCCTTTGAAATTGTCCTAGAGATGAACAATGAGGAAATCATTGAACGCATTGACTTGGAATTCATGGATGAATCACGGGACCATGAACTTCTACAATGTGTAGAATCTGTGGATTTCTTACTTCAATATGAGGACGGTCAAATGTTGGAAGTTATGTTCAGTCAAAAAGAAGACAAGTCAAATGTTAGACGTTCTATTAAATTTTGAAAAAGAATCAGAAAAATAAATGTATATTTAATAATCAAAAATTGTTCGAGTCTTTAATCATTTTTATATCTAATTCATAAACTAGTACCAAATTGATTATAATGTAAATTCAGACTTATAGTATACTGTGCAACTTTATATTATCTCCAATGTGTATTTAACATCTCTTTATCATCTCCTGCCTCCATATTGTTTCTGCTTTCCTGACACACTATGGTATGAATTCCATATTCCACAATAACTTCTGAAACAACATGCAAGATATCTACAAGGGAGACGGTGTATATTAATTTTTTGACTCTGCATTGGTACCTACATATTGCTACTTAAATAAAAAAAAAAGAAAATAAAAACAACAAAACGAACAATCAATAAACATACAATATTTAAAAAGTCTATCATTCTTTTTTCCTTATAATACGCTACCCGGACCGCTTCCCGGTGTGTGTACCCGGCGCTCCCCACGCCAAAAACCCTAATTTTTTTTTCTTTTCCCCCGCGGGGCCCTTTTAAAGCCTCCACATCAAACCTAGGGGGTCAGGGAGGATCTGCTATGCCCCCTTATGGTCATTTACCCCTTTGTTTTGGCCTCCTCTTGTCTCTCGATCCTACCGAGAGACAAGATGGCGGCCGCTCCGGACTGTTTAGAATGTTGACAGACACCGGAGAGCCAATCAGCTTCGCTTCGCGAAGTTCCGTTACGCGTCAGGTACGCGAACGGGGCGCTGCCCGGAGCGCGCTTACAGATATATATATTTTTTTGAACGTTAATTTCTCAAAATCCACTGGAACACATATATTGAGACCTAGCAAAGGCACATCGGGCTACCAGTCCCTCCAATTTTGCCAATTTTCGTGGAAATCCATTCAGCCGTTCGAGCTAAAAGTGAGGCCAACCGCCCTATGTAAAATTGCATGGGAAAAACGTGTTTTAGGACCCCCTTTTTTCTCGGCCCCCCCTTGACGAAACTCCCCCCAAATTTTCAGGGGCTGCTCAGAAACAAAATGTTCCATTTTCCTGAAAATTTCAGCCAATTCCGTCCTCAAACGCCAAAGTTATTCGACATAGAATTTTCAAAAATCCCATAGAGAAAAAATCCTAACTATATATACCTACTGGCGACCGCCAGTAGGTAATATATATATATATATATATATATATATATATATAATATATGTATATATATATATACACACACACACACGTGTTGATGATATTTAAGCCAAACTACGTGAATTATAGGGCAAAGACTGTAAAATGAACTCCACTTGGTATGATTTAAAAACATTTTTTTCACTTTAAGCACATTCACTTTGGCGGTATAACAATCGTGGAATGTAAACAAAACACTACAAGATGGCCGCCATGCTTTGGTACAACAATGTAGTATAAGTCTGTCTTTGATGTCATTGATTGATCATGTGACACAATGTGATTTGAAATACTGCCGGTTTTGCACAGGGTAACTGACATCGAAAAAGCCACAAGGCCAAACGTGTCTGTCAGTAAGCGGGGGGTCTGCACCAATTTTTTTTACTTCGAACTGTTCCTGAGAGTGTTTTCCATTGGGTACAAGAAGGGTGTACCTTCTGCAGTATATGTATATATATATATATATGTATACTGCGACTGGATGGTGCGCAGGAAGTTTGCTGAAATAAATATATATATATATATATATATATATATATACACCTTTCTTTGGCGAAAAAGCTATGATGGCCACTGACAGCGGTGGGCCGGGACGGGATCGCCACTCCCCCGTATTCAACCGACAGTCGTTCTCCTTTCTCTCCCACAGAACGATATCCAGGAAGATTAGAAGCTCAGAACAAGACAAACACAGGAGGAACCAGAGGACGAGGAAGAGGAGGCAAAGGAGGAAACAAGCAAAACGTAATGACAACAGCCGTATCGAGCCCAGTGGGAACAAGAACAAGGGGCCAGAAAAAACAAAAGTGATGGATATGAAAACGGTGGTTAATCTTTCCAACAGGATCCTTAATGAAGATGAAATTGAGGTACTGTCCATTGGATTATCTTTTTGTCCTTCTGCTAATTTTAACTACACTCAAAGTAGAATAGATCTCTTTCAGTTCACCAGAAAATTAAGACTAAAAAAATGTTTTGCCACTAGAATGAACCAAGAGGCGGATAGCAGTAAACCATGCCCAAGTACACTCGAGATAGGCGATGCAGGAATACTACAAGTACTGCATGACCTGGGAGGGGACCCTGAAGTAATAGAAAATCCCACCCTTAACTTGATTAATGAGAACATCAGGCTGGATCTTAACAGTAACAGTGGGTTCAAGCCTAAATCCATCTTTTTGCCAATGATTACGAATGATGCCATAGATGTTTTTGAAAAAGGAGTGATAAACGAATTTAAAGAAATGGCCAGAAAAAATGAACGGGGTAGAAGCAACCTCACTAGAGCACAAAGACTAGCAACAATCTAAGGAATGATACCAATGTTGTAATTAAAAAATCCGACAAGGGTGGTAATATTGTTATATTATCACGTGAAATGTATATTGATGAAGGTTTGAAACAACTGAATGATGTTGAAAAATATGAAAAAAGTACTAGGAAAATCTATGATTGTGAAAATAACAAATATCAAGAAAAACTTTTGGAATGGAAGAATAGGGGACTTATTGAATCTGATGAGTTTAATTTCCTAAAATGTAAATTTCCGAAATTACCGGCACTTTATCTGTTGCCTAAACTGCACAAGAACCCCACAAACCCCCCCTGGCAGGCCAATTGTATCTTCTAGAAATAGCTGCCTGGAGAATACATCCCGGTATGTAGATTATTGTTTGCAACCCTTGGTACAAAATCTCCCGGCATATCTAAAAGATTCAGGAGACTTTTTGCAAAAAATCTCTAATATTGAACTTAATACAGACTGTTTACTCGTGACCCTCAATGTGAACAGCCTTTACACCAACATCCCACATGAACAGGGAATCAAGGCTTGTAGGCACTTTTTGAGCAGCAGATCAATGTCCTATCTGTTCCATACGGAAATGTTACTGGATATGATTCACATATGTCTTACCCAGAACTATTTCCTCTTCAATGGCAGTATATATCATCAACTGCTTGGTACTTCGATGGGCACCTGCTTCACCCCCAGATTGTACTTAGGCTGGTGGGAGGAGCAGGTGGTCAGACACCTACCCCAATTCCAGACCGGAGTACGTACGTGGCTCCGGTATATTGATGATATTTTCATCATTTGGGAGGGCAGTGAGGAGAAAGCTAAAGAGTTTGTTCAAACTCTCAATGTCAATGACTTTAATCTAACCTTCACAAGTCATTTTAACAGAAACACAATTGACTTCTTAGATCTTAAAGTCAGAATAGATGGTAACCACCTCACAACAGCTCTATTCAGAAAAGAAACGGCGGGAAACAGCTTACTGCATGCCCAGAGCTGCCACCCCCGAAATCTGATTAACTCTATTCCTTTAGGAGAGCTTCTCAGAGCTAAGAGAAGTTGTACCAAACAGGTAGACTTTGAGAAAGAAAAAATAGAGATGTGTGAAAGATTTAAAGCTAGAGGATACAGTAAAAAATGTATTGCAGCTGCAGTCAAGAAAGTGTATATCAAAGAGACAACACAGACAGACAAAGAGAAAGAAGGTGAGAACCAGGAAACAGTCCGGTTCATCACAGACTATAACTCACAGTCCAAAGTGGTAAGAGGTGCCATGAATAAATTCTGGAATGCCTTGCAAACTGACAAGGACATTAAAACAAGTATCCGTGAGTTTCCACAAATGACCTATAGAAGACCTATGTCACTAAAAGACAAAGTCTGTCAGACACTGGTGGCCAACAAAAAGAAGAATAACCCAGTCCAGGGTTTCTTTATCTGCGGCCGGTGTAAGGCATGTAAGTACAGCCGTAACACTAAAGAAGTCAAGCTGTCTGAACACTGTGCCCCCTACAAAATTCTGAAACATGTCTCCTGTCATACAGAGTTTGCTGTCTATGCGCTCAAGCGCCCATGCAATAAATTTTATGTGAGTAGTACAATTAAACCAGCCAAAGAGAGAGTTCTACAACACCTTAGAGCTATAAAGAACCTGGATAAACAATACCCGGGACCAGACATTTTGCCACCCACCACCAGAGCAATAATAGTCTGTTATCATTTACAGTACTGGATCAGATTCCGGTAAGAGAAAGGGGAGGTAACAGACTACAAGAACTGAGACGCCTTGAATCTAGGTTTATCATTAAGTACCAAACCATGCAACCCCTTGGCCATAATGGTGATGAGGCACTGGGTGTACATCTAGGATGACATAGAATTGTTAATTTAATGTATTTGTTGCCTCGTAAGTACAACAGCTGAAGAGAAAGTATCCCTATTTTTAAATGTATGAGGGTGCACAATCCACGATTGAATGTGAAACTATATTCACGTTTATTTCTTTTATGGCACTACAGGCACCTGTTGAACCAATTTGGGAGAGTGTGAGGCACGGCAATGAAAGGCAGAGAGGCTGGAATTAAGTGTTCACCGAGCAATAACAGAGACACAGTATGATTGTATGATTCAAGGATGATGCCTACAAGAAGGCACATAAACCGGCCTGTGTGACAAGTCACCTTTGGCATTTGGATAAAAAGTAAACACTATAAGGGACTGAACGTTTTTGCTGCAAACTTTAATGCACGCCCACTAGGCTGGATAACCAATATCATCAGCATAAACGACATGCCTGACAGCCCACTGGGGCCAGACACCAGCTGAGAAGAAAGTGGCACAGTATGTTAGTGCACCTAAATTTGTGAATGCCTGTAGGTTCAATCTCGCCTTTTGATGAACACAACGGTAACTGTAATTTTTGCCCAAGAATCCTAATACTGTTTTGAAATATTCTGAAGAACATATTGTATGTTAATTTATTTGCTCGGGGTTGCCTGCTGCAATGCAAGGAGGCTCTCATAGCTCCAGATACTACACGACATGGTAGTCTGTTTTCAATGTTTATGAAATTCACAAGTCACATGATCTGCATTTAAACTGTTTTGTCACTCTGCACTAACACTCGTGAACAAGGGAACTTGTTTCCCGAAACGCGTCGAGTGCGTTTGTGAATAAAAACACTTTTGAATCGAGCTGTGGCCTGGATATCGTTCTGTGGGAGAGAAAGGAGAACGACTGTCGGTTGAATATATATATATATATATATGTATATATATATATATATACATATATATATATATACTCCTAGTGGAGTGAAACGCGTCAGGGAAGACACTGGTCTTGCAAAATGCCAAATTAAGACTTTGCACTGCTCGCACCTTAAATTTCTCTGTTGGTCCGTGATTTGGAAGGAGTATTCAAGAGGTCCTTACCTGCAAATCGTCCGCCTAGCATCAGGCGGTCAGGAGTTTCATTATATATATATACTAGCTTACCCGTCGCGCGTTGCTGCGATCTCCGGAGAAAGGAAATTCAAGGAAACTCGCCATGATAACATTCAATTTATACTGTGTCATTTTTATTGAAACTTATTCATTTTAATATGGAAAACATTTCAAAGTATCGTTTTAATTCTATTTATTTATTCAAGTGCTTGTGGATACACGATTTTTTGTTTTCCCGTCTGGTGCGTACATCAGTATTCGAAAGATTATGAGGGCCCTGGGGGCCGATATTTTAAAAAAAATTATGCCAGAAACCTTCGCGGGAGTGTATTCAACAACTTCCCAAAGTTTCATGGCGATCGGATGAATGGTGTTTTAATTCTATTTATTTATTCGAGTGCTTGTGGATACACGATTTGTTGTTTTTCCGTCTGGTGCGTACATCAGTATTCGAAAGATTATGAGGGCCCTGGGGGCCGATTTTTAAAAAAAATGTATGGCAGAAACCTTTGCGGGAGTGTACTCAACAACTTCCCAAAGTTTCATGGCAATCGGATGAATGGTGTTTTAATTCTATTCTGTCACAGCATGAGCCCGTTTTTTTCTTGCAAAATAGCAGACGGCAGTTTGCTTGCAGGAATTTGCAGCATGTGAGAGAGTTCAGTGAGCATGGCACTGCCGACATAGGAACGTATAGTGGCATCCTAGTGCAACATAAAGGATGATTTTTAAAGGAGATTGGCATTTTAAGGAAAGGCGGTTGACATTGGGCTTTCATTATTGTTTGTCAAAACTAGTCCGTTTTCAAAAGGAATTAGGCCCTTGAACAAGCATTTTGTTTTGTTTTTAGGGGCGATAAGTGTGCAAGACCGTAACCACAGCAACAGAGAGCTTTGCAGTGGGTTCGTTAGCCGACTTCAGTCAATTACGCATTGTCACAGCTGAGGTTACATTAGGAGACTAAAAAAAAGAGAATTTTGAGAAGAATATAAAAATATAGTAGTATTTGAAGGAAGGCTGTCAATGTAAAGTTTGTTATTAACATTATATATACAATTATGGAAGTAAATCAAAGAAGGAAAAAAGGAGGTAAGGTTGTAGGAATCTGGCTCTGTATATACTATACCAAAATGAGGTATAGTGTGCACAGATTCCAGTGAAACCCCAAAGATAGGCAGAGGTAAAAGTAGATAGCACCTTACTCTCTATTTGTGGTAGTGTTTGGCAAGCAGTAAGGCTTTATCAGAGGGTAGTGTTAAGCATTTGTTATACACACTCAGGCAGCAAATGATGTCACACACTCAAAGACTGAACTCAGACCAATTTGTTTGTATAAAAAATAGTATTTAGGTATGTTTATTTTCTAGAACTAAGCAACCCTGGTACAGTTAAGTGTAAATGGTACTTTTCAAGGCAGGTTGAACAATACAAGCAAGCTGAATGAAAATGTTTTTGTTACAGGTTTGTAAATCTTTTCAATACAGTGGAGATTAATTTTGATTACTTTATGGAATACTTTTCCTACTCAGTGTGATTTTAGTTATTTGCAATTTTTCAAGTTCTTATACAAAACCAACTTCACACTTAGAACAGTTTTCAAGGAAAAACAGTCAATGTATTCCTATGAAGAAAAATGAAGTTAACGGTTTGCAGGTAAGTACTTATTTGTGGGAGCTGTTATTCTGAGGTTAGAACCAGGGGTACCCCATGGTCGAGGATGCACTCTTGAAACACCCTCAGTGGCACTAGAGCGACCAGGTGCTGAGTGCAGAGGCCCAATGTTATCCAATGGGGAATAGGGGGCCTCCGGTTGGTGGCTGCTCACGAGCAGGCCACAAGGTTGTTGGAGCAAAGCTCCTAGTGTTAGGCTCAGGGCAAAGGGGGTACCGAGTTAGCACCCAAAGTACACCCACAGCGGCGCAGGGGTGGCTGGGTGCAGGGTGCTGTTTTAGCGTCAGGTGCCCTGTTGATTTCAATGGGGATTCTCAAGTTGCAACAAAGACTGCAGGCTCCGGGACAAAGATCTTCCGGAGGTGACTACTGGTTGGAGAGGTAAGTTGGGATGCCTGGGGATGCTGGGACACCGTCGTGGGTTTGGCCACCCAAGGCCGTGGGACGTCGGGTGCAGGGGTGTCTCGAAGCTACACGTTTTTCTTACCAGCTCCAGTAGCAGTTGGGGGATCCTCCAGATAGAAGTTGCAGTCTTCCCTTGGTTATTCCAGGCAGGTCTGAGATCACCATATCTCAGGTCAGGATCGCCGGGTAGACCTCCTCGTGGTGTTAGGCCACTCAAACTCGGGCCGTGGGTGCCAGATACAGAGTGGTGCAGACTCGAGGTTTTGGCTGGCGCCTGAGTCTGTAGGTAAGCAAATCCGGTGCTCACGGGAGACAAACTCTTTGGCTTGGAAGGCAGGGCACGTCTAGCGGGTTCTTGAGGTTGCTGGCTGCAAAACACACCAGGATTTTGTTAGAGCAGGTTTGAGGTGGGGACAGGCCGGTAGGGCTGGGGCCAAGTCAGTGGGCGTCCTCCTCTTCTTAGTTCAGCATGGCTTCTTCAAACCTTCTTCTTGTCGATCCTTATCTGAGGAGGCAAGTTTCAGGGTTGCCCCTAGGTAAGTAAAGGTTGGGACCAATGGGTCCCTTCCTTGGGGTGGGTACAGCCCCTACTATGCCACCCTCCAGTGGGAGGGGGGCATTGGCTGGGTCCCCCATCTGCAAAATGGTGGGCACTGAGAGTTGTGCTTCACCTCGCCCCCCCACCTGAGGGTTGAGGTTGGCAAAGGTGGGAACACCTCCCTTCCTCACTTGGTTTTCCTGCTGATTCTCCCGCCCGAAGTGAGAGTCAGAACTGGTGGGGGCCAGTTGCTGGAAGCAGCAAAGGCCTGGAATAGCTCACAAAGGCGGCAAGCCTTTGAAGCTTCTCCTTCGTGGACCCTGCCCTTCCTGGGGAGGAGGCTTAGCACCTCGTCCCAGGATGTGCATTGTTTCAGACCCTTGAGAGCACCAGGCTCTTGATCCAGGAGTCCAGAAACATGTCTGGTGGTGGCAGCTGGCGAGCAGCCACTCAACCTGGACACTGGTATTAGGTCGTTTTTCAGGGGGCATCTCTAAGATGCCCTTTTAGTGCATTTTTCATTAAATCCCACACTGGCATCAGTGTGTGTTTAATGTGCTGAGAAGTTTGATACCAAACTTCCCAGTTTTCACTAAAGCTCAACTAAAAGCCCCAGGAGTCCCTGCTCAATGCGGCCACTGCCGCCAACATCAGCCTGCCCCCGGAGGCGCATAAAGGCCCTGCTCGGGTCCCGTCGGCGCCTGTTAGAGCCAAGATGAGGCAAGGCTGACCCCCCCCCTCTTGGTCCTACATCCCGGGAAGGTCATATCATCGGCCAGCCATCCCGTCTCTATGAAGAAACGACCAATGGTACTATAACTATATAACTTATTAGAAGTCCCTGTTTTTACCTAAATTCTCATGATTTCAGATCTTTATGATTTAATTTGGCCTCACATAGAGACACAAGTACAGCCAGTTAATGGGGAAAAGAAAAAATCTGCGCCCAGCTTCTACAAAGTCACCATCTAAGTCAAGGCAGTCCATTATGAACTACATAACTGGGGCAATGGGGGTGATAGAATGGCTAATCCTAAGTGTAGAAGAAACATTATCTAGTTGCCCGGAGAGTGACTCGGAACTGGCAATGTCTGGTTTAATCATTTCTTACACAGGTCAAACAAATGAATCTCTGCCCGAGGAGCCTGGCACTTCATCTAAAGACGGCAATGAGCTTGCACATAACTCATCATTAACGGGTCCCTTAAACTTTCGAACAGTCACTCCCTTTCCAAACATCAAAAGTCCTTAAAGAACTGCTCAACGAACTCCGAAGTGGTCTTATCCGGCGGGTCTACTTCAGTTAAGAAGAGGCCTCTAGTACAAAAGACAGCAGATATCTTCAAACCATTGAGGGCTGCCAAAAAACAAATACCCACTGTATTGAAGGATTGCCCTTCATTGGTATCATCTGTACAAGCTTTGACTGACCTTATCAAAACTGCAGTTTGCAGTCTCACTGACAGACTGAAACTATCGAATGTGCTATGTTATCCTGCATTGAGCGACTAGGTGCATTTAACTCCCAAAGAGGGTACAATGCTTTTACCAGGGTAAACACTATGAGCACTATCTCCAACCTTTATGTACCTCTCCTGCAACAACAATCTGGTATAGAGAATCCTGAGCCTCTTACTCAACAAATGTCTAATATCCCACAATAGCCCTATATAGCGCTAGGGGACAATGATGACAGTCATATTAACGAGGAACCTCTAGTTGTCCCCAAGCTTAATACCCCCTTGATGGCTCCTTCCAATACTCACTCTACCCATAATAACAACCTTCAACATGTGAATGATTGTTTAGATCTTACCCCTGCTGCTACCCCATATGTGGTTATACTTGCCAACGTCCCGACCATAGGTATTGACATACTAAAAAAATGGGACTAGCTGAGAAATAAGTCTTTTAATTGGCTAAAGTCCAGGATCAGGATGGGGGAGCCCTTTTTGACAACTTTAAGATGGCGAGGCGAGTACAGTGGGTTGGCAGGGGCCCTAAGAAGTTCCATGGTGATTGTGTGGTGCTCGCTTATAAAACCCAAGCACTAGTTAGAGTGATTTTGGAAAATAAAAATTTAAAGTCGCTACCCTCTAACCAGATACTAGTTCTACCACTTGTATTCTTTTATAGGCCACCATTACTATTGTGAAATCAGCTGTCTTTTGAGACTCAACAACCATCCCTACGACAATCGGGTCTCCCACTACTAGGTCCAAATTCGAATAATCTAGTTCACCCGATATATTCCATCCCTACATCTACTAGATATGATTGATTTCAAACAGACATAGTAGTGGGTAAACCTACAGTCAAGGAGTCTTCTTCCCCCCTGGCGACTGCTAACTGTCTCCCGCCAGAGGGGGTTGTATTGGAGGTTCTACTATATGAAGTTCAGCCTATGCAGAGGGATGAGAGCAGTCTGAACTGTTTAATTCCAGATCCAAATATGATTAGTGTTTTAAGTTGGCATGTTGCAGGGCTTCTCAGTACATCCAATTTACCTGAGTGGCTAGAATTTATAACTGGTTTTAATATTTGTTGCCTTCCGGAAACTTGAGTCGCGGAACCAATCTGTTTTAATGGGTTCAAAAAGTTGAATTTATCAGCAGTTCGTTCGAGTCATGGCAGAGCTAAGGGGGGGGGGGGGGGTAAATGCATATATGTGACAAATGATTCGACCTCTTCAACGGTAATCACAAAATATCCAAACAATTTCTCTCAAATTGTTTCTGTCGAACTCCCAGGTTCTACTTTTTTGATTATAATTAATTTTCACAATAATGCATGTGACTCTGATATATTGTATATTTTGGACCAACTTAATGCTGACCTTGAAGTAATATTAAACAAGGAGAATGGGAACAACTTGTAGATGTGGGTGGGCGATTTTAATATCAAATTGTCTAAATTGTTATCGAGCAAAGTCTGTGTCCTTATCTCTCCAACAAAGGATGAGCTCACGCACTTCTTACACTCTGATTATGGTGAAAAATTCAAAGATCTCATTTTTAAACACGACCTGGGTTTCAGTAACGAATTTGGGATCAGTCTAACTAGGGTACCATGTACCTACAATGGAGGTATGGGGCCAAAATGTATTGATTTTATTTTGTTCCCCTACTGCTATTCAGGTTTAGTAACAGATTTTAAAATTCATGACTTAGCAACGAGGGATGAGTTCCCTCGGAGCATCATATTAAACTCTGATAGATTAACAAAACAAGGGGTTTGTCATCCTACCATGTCTTTAGAGAATGTACAATTATCACGTACAAATGATTATGCATTAAGGTGGTCCATGGTTGATCCCAATGGCTATTTAAAGAATTTAATCTACCAACAAAAAATGCCTATGATGTGTGCCTGTATGATTCATCAGAGCCTGCCGCCATAATGGAATCATTTGATAAAATCACTAAAGCAATTAAGGCAGGCCTTTTAGTACACCACAATGACAGTAAAGTAAATAGGAAACGCTGGTTTGATCATGCTTGTTCATTGGCACATAAAAACTTAAAACTGGATTTAAATAGTACACCTAGGAATCCTTTGGAGGTCCAGCGTAAGAGACAGCTATACAAGCTTGCAATAGTAAATCGCAAAAGGAGCTTAAAAACGGAGGCTTGGGACAAACTGTATGAGGCCAGTTGCAATAATGACCCTAACGCATTCTGGCGTGTAGTTAACTTACCTTTTTTTAGTAAGGATAATTAACTCACCTTTTTTTAGTAAGGATAATAAGCTTAAAGATGAGGTGGCAGTGAATGAAGAGGACTGGGTGTCTCATTTCTCTAAACTATACTCAGACCCTACAAAGTGTGCTGGTAATAAGATGAAAGAGGCCCCACTGATGGATAGTTCTTCTCCCAGTGAGGAACATGATTGGCCAGGTCTCAATTTCTCTTTGGAAGAAGTTACCCTGGCCTTGAGCATGAGTAAGGGGGCAAAGCCTCAGGGCCTGATGGGGTTTACATCAACTTGTTTGAAGCTAATTTGGAAATTTGGGGCCCTCTTTTGACTATTGTTTATGGGTTTCCTTCCTCATGGTCAGAGTCCCATATAGTACCAATATATAAAAAGGAGACTGGGATTTACCTGCTAATTATAGGCCCATCCCCTTGCTAGATTCTCTGGTTAAGGTCGTGGGCTGTATAATTTTAAGTACACTCTAAAGTTGGGGGGATGCTAACAACATCTTTTCTGACTTACAATATGGTTTCCGAAAAGGTTCAGGGACCATAGACCAAGCCATCAATTTAAACCTGATCATGAGCAAATATGCCCTCATTAAAGGAGGTAATTTGTTTTAAATTTTTGTTGATCTCTCGACTGCTTTTGATTCAGTAATTCACGACAAACTCTGGCCTGTTATGACCTCTTCGGGAATTGATCAAGCAATCATTAGCTTTTTGAGACACTTATATTCCACAAGCCGTGCTAGGGTTCGCTTTGGTATTAAGGGCTAATGTACCCATAGGTTCAATATCGAAAAAGGAGTTTGCTAAGTGTGCGTGCTTGCACCATTTCTGTTTAATCTGTACATTAATAACCTATACGAGACCTTTGCCAACTTACATTTGGATTTGTCAAAAATTAAACTGCTTTCAATTCCGTTCCTGCTTTATGCAGACAACGCTGTCCTTATGGTGTGTAACCCACTGGCCCTACAGCAACTACTTGACAACTTTGTGCTCTTTATGAATCTTCTGGGGCTGAGACTTAACATCAGTAACACTTATGCCATGAAGGTAGGCAGAAGTTCCACTAAAATGCACAATATCTACGTAGGGCAAGATGTAATCTCTCTCACTCCTACATTTACCTACTTGGGTATTTTATTTGACTGCGAGGGAAATTGGAAAAGCGCCAATAAGTCCAAAAAATTGCTATTTATCAGATCTATTGTGCCTTTGTGTAATTTTGAAAGGAAAATAGGATGTAAACAACTGAGAAAAATGTTAAAGATTTACAATGTAGAACTGTCGCCATGTATGGCTCAGAGTTGTGGGGTTATACGAATCTGGAACCACTTCAGGTGATTGAAAATTCTTTAAAAAAAAAAATCTTTTATCAATCCCGTCTAGTTGTTCAAATTTTGTGTGCCACTCTGAACTGGGTACTAATTATCTAACCAATCTGATAAGAATCTAGCCAGTCCTTCTTTGGCACAAGATCTGGACCTTGGACCTCCTGGAATGTAACCGCTCTTTGGTCAAGGACTGTTGTGACTCCGATCACGTATTAAATGTTTATTGGATAAAGTACACTAAGAATTTTATAGTAGATATTAGACACCCAGATTGTTTTGAACAACCAAATTCCCTGAATACCATTACTAGGAGAGCACTTAAATCAGAGTGTCTAAATCACCTTGAAAATCTGAGACTATCAGTGGGATTAACTAAACTTTCAGTCCAACATAACCAACTGATTTTAACCACTTGTTCAATACAACCGTATCTTTTAAATGTTTTAAATGCACAAGACAGATTTGTTTTAACCCGTTTTAGATGAGATATTTACTATCGCCTGACGACATTTCCAAGTGTTAACAATTGGTCAAAGGACTTAATGCTATGTCTTTGTTATAATATGTCCAAACAATCACCAATTCACATTTTGTTATTTTGTAAACTATATACTGACCTGAGCAGATCTTTTATTGTTCCTATTTTGAAACCTTTACATTTTAAGCAATGCAGAACAGCATTTTTATACTTGCAATTACTAGCAAGCTATCTGAGGGCTGTATTATCGAGAAGAAGGAGAGGCCTTGCATTATTTCAAACCGTGACTGTTTTTAAAGAAAAGAGATATATATTTTGTTTGGCTAACAACTGAATTGTATAGGAATGTATTATGCCAAAACTTGTACTTTATTAATTATTTTACTTTTATGATCCTTTTATACGAGGTTGAATAAAGGTAATTGAATTGAATACCTTTTTGGGCATCTCCTTGGAGGTCAGTTCTGGGATGGGAGTCACAATGGACCCAAACCCCTTTACAAACCTCCTGTAGTACCCAGTCAAGCCAAGGAATGCCCAGACTTGTTTCTGGGTTGTTTGAGCTGCCCAGTTCAGGATGGCCTGGATATTTGTCTGTAAGGGTTGCACTTGGCCTCCACCAACAAGGTGGCCCAAGTATACCACTGTTCCCTGACATTTGGACGCCTTGATACTTAGGCTTGCAGTTTGCAGGGCCTTTAAAACCTTTCTCAGGTGGATCAGGTGATCCTGCCAGGTGGAGCTAAAGACAGCAATATCATCTAGATATGCTGAACTAAAGGACTCCAATCCAGCAAGGACTTGATTCACTAACCTCTGGAAGGTGGCAGGGACAGTCTTTAAACCAAAAGGAATAACAGTAAACTGATAATGCCCATCAGTTGTGGAGAATGCGGTCTTTTCTTTTGCTCCTGGTGCCATGTCAATCTGCCAGTACCCTACAGTTAAGTCAAAGGTACTTAGAAATTTGTCTGCAGCTAACCTATCTATGAATTCATCAGCTCTTGTGATAGGGTGATCATCTGTATTGGTGACTGAGTTGAGCCCTCTATAGTCCACACAAAACCTTATTTCTCTCTTTACACCCTGTGGTTGAGGTTAGGGGAGTAGTACCACTGAGCTGGCCCAGGGGCTCTCAGAGGGCTCAATAACCCCTAACTCCAGCATATTGCAGACTTCAGCTCTGATGCTTTCTTTTACTTGATTAGACTGTCAATAGATTTTGTTCTTGACAGGTACACTGTCCCCAGTGTCTACATCATGGGTACACCAGTTTGTCTGACCAGCGTTCAATGAAAAGAGCTTAGCATACTGTTGCAAGACTTGCTTGTAATCAACCTGCTGTTGGCAGAGAGGGTGTCTGAGTAGACAACTCCTTCCACTGACCCATGTTTGGGGCTGTAAGAGAGGAGGCCAGGGAGAGGTTCACTCTCTGTCTCCTGATTCTCCTCAGTTACCATCATCATGGTAATGTCAGCCCTGTCATGGAAAAGCTTAAGGCGGTTCACATGAATCACCCTTTTTGGGGGTCCTGCTTGTAACCAGGTTAACCAAGTAGGTGACTTCACTTTTCTTTTCTAATATGGGGTAAGGGCCACTCCATTTGTCCTAGAGAGTCCTTGGTGCCACAGGCTCCAAAACCCATGCCTTTTGCCCTGGTTGGAACTCTACCAGTGCAGCCTTTTGGTCACACCAGTGCTTCGGGAGCTCCTGGTTGGCCTCAAGATTCTTGGAATCTTTTCCATGTACTCTTCCCATCTGGACCTTAGGCCTAGTATATAGTCTACAATGTCTTGTTTGGGTTCTTGGAGATGCTTCTCCCAACCCTCTTTTACAAGACAGAGTGGTCCCCTAACAGAATGACAAACAGAAGTTCAAAGGGGGGAACCCTACTCCCTTCTGAGGCACCTCTCTGTAGGCGAAAAGCAAGCATGGTAAGAGGACATCCCATCTCTTTTTGAGCTTTTCAGGGAGCCCCATAATCATGTCTTTCAATGTCTCGTTAAACCTCTCAACAAGACCATTGGACTGTGGGTGATAGGGTGTAGTAAACTTGTACTGCACTCCACACTCTTTCCACATATGTTAAAAGTGAGCAGACATGAATTTTGACCCTCTGTCTGAAACCACCTCCGTAGGAAATCCTACCCTGGTAAAGATACCAATGAGGGCCTTGCCTACTGCATGAGCTGTAGTAGTCCTAAGGGGAATTGCCTCAGGATACCTGGTGGCATGATCCACTACCACCAGTATGAATTTGTTTCCCAATGCTATGGGAGGTTCAAGTGGACCCACTATGATCATACCTACCCTTTCAAAGGGAACCTCAACCACTGGTAGTGGAATTAAGGGGACCTTTGAGTATCCACCTTTTTTTGCCACTGGCTTGACAGGTGACACAGCAACTGACATATTTCTTTACCTTCTGAGACATCTTGGGCCAGTAAAAGTGGCTAACTAGCCTTTCCCAAGTTTTGGTTTGGCCCAGATGCCAAGCTAGGGGATGCCAGGAGCCAATGTGAGTAAGAACTCCCTGTATTTCTGAGGCACTATCACTCTCCTAGTGGCTCCAGGGTTCGGGACTCTGGCCTCAGTGTACAGTAGTCCCTACTCCCAATAAGACTCTGTGGGTACCACTGACATCTCCATTTCCTGTGCAGCAGCTTGCTGCCTCAGGCTCTCAAGAGTTGGTCAGGTTTGCTGTCCAAGGCACAGCTCTTCTCTAGTGGGTCCCCCTGGGCATAAGAGCTCCACTTGGTAAGGGTCAAGTACCATAGGCTCAGTTCCCTCTGGGGCTTCCAAGTCCTCTCCCTGAGGAGAGGGATCTTGATTATTTTGCTGCTCAGAAGCTGGTTAACCAGTCTTCTTACCTTTAGGCTCTATGCTCTAGTCTTGACACACACAATTTTAGATATGTCCACCATTGCTGCATGGGTTTTCAATTCTACCTCAGCCAATGCTGAGGTTTCCAGGTCATTCCCAAGCAAACAGGCAGCTGGGATCTTTGGAGTGACCACTACCCGTTTCGGGACAGTAACCCAACCCCAGTCTAATGTCACCATAGCCATGGCATTGTTAGTAGTAACACTGTCAGCGTTGGTGACTGGGTACGTTTTCCCAATGAGGTATTGCTTTGGGAAAACCAGTGTGTCTCTCACCATAGTGATACTGGCACCTGTATCCCTAAGGGCTTCTATTCTAGGCACATTGATCCAGGGGTATTGCAAATACTTCTTTAAGTTTGGTAGCCTCACAGTTAAAGTGGAAAACTCAACTTTACCCTCTGTGACTAGAACTTCTGCAGAATGAACCCTGATTTGCTCTGCGCACACTGTTGATCCCATCTGGAGACTGACTACACCAGTAGTAGCAGTAGGAGGACTAGGGGGATTCTTTTTAGGACAAGTAGCATCTCCAGTTAAGTGTCCAAACTTCTTACAGTTGTAACACCAGGCCTTTAGAGGATCAAAGTGCTTCCCTTTGTATATAATAATGGACTAGGAAGAGTTTTGGGACCCACCCCCCTGTGCAGGTTGTAGGGGCCCTTTTGAAGACTCAGGCATTTTATCTTTGTGGTTCTCACCCCCTTTCCCCTGGGGAGGTTTTGTAACCCCTTTCTTTTGGTCACTCCCAGTGGCTGTTGTTGTTACTTGTCTTGACCCAGTGATCTGCCTTCTTTCCCAATTCTTGGGGGAAAATTAAACCTAGGTCTACCAAATGCTGATTTAACTTTTCATTAGTGCAACTACTCAAAATATGTTCTTTCATAAACTAATTGTAAAGTCCATTAAAATCGTGCACATTAGTTCCAGTTAACCAATCATCTAGGGCCAGATGTATCAAAGGGTTTTGCCCATTCTGTGTCTATGGGGAAATGTGTTGATACATATGGCCCCTAGTGTCTTAACTGAGTAGTCAAAGTCAATCCAGGACTAATTTTAAGTTTTACGAGCCCCCCTAAATCTTATTCTATATTCCTCAGTTGTGAGCCCAAAGCCCTCAATAGGAGTATTCTTCATGAGTTCATAATACCCAGCATCTGCCCCAGTAAGGGTCAGGAGTCTGTCCCCGCAGTTACCAGTGAACAGTTCCCAAGGGAGTACCCGCCAGTGTGACTTCTTCACCTTTCTCATTTCACAGGCCCTCTCAAAGGCTGTGAACCATTTTGTGATATCATCACCCTCTTCATATTTAGGGACAATCCCTTTGGGGATTTTAGGATCACAAGACAGCTCTTTATCTTTATTAATTAAGTTGTTGCCACCTTTGATGGGAGCTAAGCCCATCTCTGCTCTCTCTTTCTCTAGATCCAGGAGTCTGGTTTTGTTGCAGGGATTCTGCACATACACATAACTATGCACAGGAAAACAGGACCTCATTGTATAGGGTTGTAGCAACCTACCACATTAGTGCCCAAAACCCCAATACCGACTAGCTATAGTGTCTCATTTGTTCTCCTCCAAATATCACAAAGCTACAAATTATTAGACAACCCAGAACACAACACTCCGAATCGCTCAGGAATCACGTGAGCAAGACGCACTCTTTTGCTTACTCACTCATACTTGTCCACAATAAGAATTACCAGTCACTGAAAATAGTTCAAAATGTTTATTTTAACTATTGTGCTCTACAATACAGTATACGAGCCACTACCAGCAGCAAAATGCATACACTCAGTACAGTTAGCATTGTTACAATTCCATAGAATACAAAGGGAGAAGCCAATATATAAAGACTGTGGAAACAAGGGCAATTAGGCCTAACCACCCTCCCCTTCAGTAAAAGAAGTGTATTTTATATAAAGAAAGATCTCTGTGCTTTGACAGCAGACCCCATACCTTAAGGCCTGGACGTAAGGTTTACATCATAGGAACAGCAGAGCTCTTCTCCATGGAACGGCTTTCTCCAAGTGTGTTAAAACAACATCCAACAACGTAATATCAAAGCACGAGTCTTCAGTACTGCAGCTGTGTGTATCATGTTATGTCTAGGAGCCAGGGACTGACTAGTACAGAATAACAAGGGGCATTGTTTAACGACCTTACACATCGTGTTCAGACTAAACTCCAGGAAAGGCAGAGAACGCGAAAAGCAACCCGTTCTCACGTGAAAGGCACAAACAGAGTCTTGCAAAAACAAAGTAATGTAATAGCGTGTGCAAAAGCAGCATCATGGCAGCCAAGTTCATGCTAACTTAGCAATGTTGACAATGTCTCTAATGGGCATTTAACAGTTTCCAGATCCAATCTTTTTGTCCTGTTTACTAAAAGGTTGGTCTCAGGTTCTCAGTGTCCTCAGAAGCAACTGCCCCACCTGAGTGCAATCTAGGTGCTGTGATCTGTATTCCTGGATTGAAGCTCCAGTCTCTTCGGTGGCTTGTGTTTAAATCCCACCGCTGCCACTAATGTAGGAAGCTAGCTCTGTATACACTATAACAAAATGAGGTATAGTGTGCGCTGATTCCAATGGAGCCCCAAAGGTAGGCAGAGGTAAAAGTAGATAGCTCCTTACTCTCTATTTGTGGTGGTGTGGGCGAGCCGTAAGGCTTTATCAGAGGGTAGTGTTAAACATTTGTTGGACAAACTCAGGCAGCAAATGATGTCACACACTCAAAGACTGTACTCGGACCAATTTGTTTGTATAAAAATTATTATTTAGGTATATTTATTTACAACAACGAAGCAAGCCTGGGACAGGTAAGTGTAAATGGTACTTTTCAAGGCAGGTTACAAGCAAGGGGGCCTCCGATTGGTGGCTGCTCATGTGCAGGGCACAAGGTTGTGGGAGCAAAGCTCCTGGTGTTAGGCTCAGGGCAAAAGGGGATCCGAGCTACCACTCAAAGTACACCCGCAGTGGAACATGGGGCGGCTGGGTATAGGGTGCCATTTTGGCAAGGGGTGCCCTGTTGATTTCAATGGGGATTCTCCGGTTGCGACAAAGACTACAGGCTCGGGGACGAGGATCTTCTGGAGGAGACCACCGGTTGGAGAGGTAAGTTGGGATGCCTGGGGATGCTGGGACACCATCGGTTGAACCACCAAAGGCCATGGAACGTCGGGTGCAGGGGTGTCTTTAGGATGTTCTTATCAGCTCTGGTCAAAGAAGCTGTAGGCTTTGTTTGGAGATTCAAGGCAGATCAGAGATCACCAGATTTCAAGTCAGGATAGCTGCTGAGACCCTCCTGTGGTGTTGGGCCACTCAAACTCGGGCTTGGGCATCGGGTGCAGACTCATGCTTTTGGTTGAGACCTGAGTGTGTGGGTGAGCAAATTCGGTGCTCACCGTAGACATAGTCTTTGGCTTGAAAAGCCAGGGTAGGTCCTCCGGGTTCTTGTGGTTGCTGGCTGCAGGATACACCGGGCTATCATTGGAGCAGATTCGAAGTGGGGACAGGCCGGTAGGGCTGGGGCCAAGTCAGTGGGCATCCTCCTCTTCTTCGGGCCTTCTTCTTCTTGTCGATCCTTGTCTGAGGAGGCAAGGTTCAGTGTTGCCCCTAAATACTAGATTTAGGGACGTCATAGGTAAGTAAAGGTTGGAACCATGGGTCCCTTCCTTGGGGTGGGTATACCCACCCCCTATTACCTATTATGCCACCATACAGTAGGAGGGGGGCATATGCCTCACTCTGGTTGGCTGGTCCCCCCCCATCTGTAAGATGGCAGAGACGGAAAGTTGTGCTTCACCTTGCCTCCGGTTGGCAAAGGTGGGCACACCTCCCTTCCTCACTCGGTTTTCCTGCTGATTCTCCCACCCACAGTGCGGGTCAGAACCAGTGGGGGCCAGTTGCTGGAAGCAGCAAAGGCCTTGGGTAGCTCACAAAGGCGGCAAGCCTTTGAAGTTTCCCCTTCGTGGACCCTGTCCATCCTGGGGGTGGTGGCTTGGCAACTCATTCCAGGATGTGCAATTTTTCAGACCCCCAAAAGCAGCAGGCTCTCGACCCAGGGGTCCAGAAACATGTCTGATGATGGCAGCTTGCGAGCAACTGCTCAGCTTGGACACTAGTTTTAGGTTGTTTTTCAGGGGGCATCTCTAAGATGCTCACTGAGTGCATTTTTCATTAAAACCCACACTGGCATCTATGTGGGTTTAATGTGCTGAGAGGTTCCCAATTTTCAGTAAAGCCATTATGGGGCTGTGGAGTTCGGAATGACAAACTCTCAGCACCATATACTCTTCATGGCATTACTGCACTTATAATGTCTAAGAATTGACTTAGACACTGTAGGGGTACAGGGCTCATGCACCTATACCCTCACCACTGGTATAGTGCACCCAGCTAGGGGGGTGGTTGGCCTATACCAGGGCAGTGTGTTGTAGGCACTGCACACAGGGATGTGTGCCATGTCCACTCTTCACTTTGTACTGCACCAAAACATGCAGCCTTTAATGGCAGTGTGTGGGTGTAAAGGTACAAGGCCTTTGAGGGTAGCACAATGCGTGCTGTAGCCCTTAGAGAGCCTCCCTGGCCCCAGTGCCCTTGGTACCTATGGTACCTTTTACAAGGGACTGACCTGTGACCAAAGAGTGCCAACTGGGCTTTGTTTTTATTGCAGTTCAGGGAAAGAACATAGGCCCTGGGTACCTGTTTGGCAGGAACAAATGGCACACTCAGTCAAAGTATATCAGCAGTTTGGCAACTAAAATGGGGGCAACCATGCAAAAAAGGGTCACTTACTTACACAGGTTGCATAGGATGGTGAGTGAAGAGGTGCAGGCAGTTGTACAGGAGACTTCAAGGCAGGTTTTGGATGAGAGAAAACTGAAAACTGTAGATGAAGAGGAGTATTTTTCTGTGTTGGATGGTGACAATCCAAATGGAGGTTCTGGGGTAAAATGCCTCAGAAAAAAAGTCATATGGATGAGGAGTCCAAAAATTAGGGGGCCCGAGTGGCTTGCAAAGAGCAAGTGCCCAAAGTGGCACTCAGAGAGCTCAGTTGAAGACCGAGAAAGGAGGGAGTCTCAGAGTTGAGTTTGAAATGAAAAAGGACTGATCAAGTAAGGATCTGGATGAATATATTCAGGTTTAGAATATAAAGATGGATTAAATGAAGAGAGTAAAGTGGGTAGTAAGTCTAGGAGTAAGGAACATCGACAGTGGTAGATCCATTTGGGGGTACTCGGAGAGTACAGTTTAACACTGGGCAAGGAGGAAGTCTCAGTGATGAGTTTGAAATGCAAAAGGACAGATCAAGTGAGGGTATGGATGAATATATTCTATATTTAAAATTCAAAGATGGATTAAATGAAGAGAGATAAGTGGGTAGTGAGTTTAGGAGTAAGGAACATCAATAGAGGTCGGTCCCTTTGGGGAAAAACTGTGTGAGCCACAGGAAATAAGACATCCCAGGGGCAAAGATTGGTGGCTCTTAGATCATGTTTCACAATACATTAGTGTAGGATGGCGTAAGTCCTTGGAGAAGGAGGAATGCAGTATCATGAGGGCTGAGTGTTGAAGGACCTTCAAAGAGGGAAAGGTGATGCAGGCACCAAACATAGACCCCAATCTGATACATATATATTTGAAATGGGGAAGAATCCCAGGAAGGGGTTGGAGAAATCTCACAAAATTTGTCAGGATAAACTGTTGGATGTCCTGGGGCTCTAGACAAGGATCTTTGATTCTGTTGAGAAGGCCCTTTTAAAGGGCAATGAGGTTGATTTGAAACTTTTAAGAGGATGGTGTCAAAGAGAGATTTGCTTTATGGGTAACATACATGCTGGCTTGTTGGTGGAAAGGCAGAAAACCATGCTTATCCTGATCAAATCCAAACTTAAATGAGTTGGCTAGAAGAGAATCATCTGAAGATGCAAAAGGTTTGCTATTTGGAGAAGGTTTGGTTAAGTCTTTGACCAAGTATGTGAAGACCTTCAGGAGTTCAGATAAAGCACAGTATTCCATGGGCAGAGTATTTGCAAATGGTAGTTTTTATGGCAGGGCTGGTAGGAGAGAGTACCATACCAGCCGGTAAGGCTTCAGAGCCGAATATCTTAATACATCATATCAAGGAAATTGAGCATAAAGAGGAAACCCTGGAGGTGGACAGTTCTACCCGCCAGAGAGGCAAAAACCAGGGAGGAAGAGGTAACCATGGAAGGGGACTTGCCCCTAATCAGAGTCAAGGACAAGGTGAGTACGACATTTGTTTCTGGTTTTATCACATCAGTGTGGGAGGAAGATTAAGGATTTAAAGAACTCAATGGGAATAAATAACGACAATTGCATGGATGTTACAGGCCATAGATGGTTATCAAATAGAGTTCCATTCGGAGCTGTGCCAATTGACAGAGCCGAATGAGTTGGTGTTTCAGAGAGATTTAGAGAAAGTGGCTCAAGAAGCAGTGAGGTAAATGAATGCAATAGTAGAAGTGAGGAGGGAGGAAGAAACCAAATCATAATTACTTTATTCCTGGTAGAATAGAAGGACAAAGGCTGGAGGCCTGTTATAATCTTATGGAATCTGAATCGATATGTGACTTAAAGACATTTCAAAATGGAAGGAATTAATTTATTGAGGGATTTACTACAGGATTTAGATTGGATGGTGAAAATATATTTGAAAAATGCTTATTTCACAATTCCAATAGCAAAGAAGTCAGAGATACTTACAGTTTGGATGGAAGGGGCAGTTCTATCAGTTCTAAAGTCTCCCGTACGGATTGCAAGCAGCATCTTGTTGCTTCACGAAGGTGATGCGACAGGTGATATGTTACTTAGGAGAAACGGGGATTAGATTGATTGTCTATTTAGATGATATATTGATAAGGAATCAGGTTGTGAAGGAATTGGATATAGTGGTAAATGTAATGCATGTGGAGTAGTGTGGCTCACTGGTTAGAGGCGGCAGGCCTGAGAGCAGAAGTCAGCCTGGGACCAGGGTTCAATTCTCGACGCGGCAGGGTCGTGGACCTTGGTCAGCGGACTCGATAATTCTCGCTTCGGTGCTTACTCTAATCAGGGGTTCCACTCGGCAACTCTGGGCATTAGCTTGCCTAATCTCCACAACGGCCCCACCAATTCCAGGGATGCCTGGCTCCACCTTGGGGACTCCCAGCAAGGGACCATCCCACAGGGAAAGCCAGGACGGGTTCCCCAGAGTTATACAGCGCCGGGACGCCCCGTTGCTGGGGCAGCTGTGCGCTTTACAAGTATACTACATTTACATTTACATTTACATGTTCTGGGGTTTGTGATAAATATGGACAATTCATTAATGGTACCAAACCCAAGTGGAAGAGGTGTGGCACAGTGGCCAGGGTGCCTGACTCCAGACTACAGGGTTCACGGTCTCCGGACTACAGGGTTCACGGTTCGATCCCCGGTGCCGGTGGCAGATTAGCCCAGCACCCAGTGACTCTGGGCAATAGCTTGCTTAATTTTCCCGACGGCGCCCAGCGCTGGGACACCATTTCGGAGGTAGCTGTGTGCTTTATAAATACTGCTATTTCATTTCATTTAATTTCATTTCATTTCAAGTCGATAGAGTTTTAGGGTTTTTGTTGTGGACACTCTGACAATTCAATTACGATCCCCAGAGAAGAAGATGAGGAAGCTAAGGCAAGAGGTAAAGTCTATATCAAAGAAGGACTCTGTGAAGTTGAGGGAGCTGGCTCGAGTGATAGGCCTCTTATCATTATCAATCCAGGCAATATTTCTGGGCCCATTGCATTATAGGGCCCTTCAGCGATTGAAGACTCTCGGATTAGCAAAAGGTCTATGGTACGGAGATATGATATGTCTGAACAGAGATGCAAGAGAATTGGTGTGGTGGAAGGACTATTTGGAAGCCTGGAATGGACGGGCAATTTTTGGAACAAAACCAGAGTTTGCGTTGGAAACTGATGCGAACAATCATGGATGGGATGCTTTGGTCAGAAGACAAATGGAGTGTGGTCAATGAAAGAGAGGGAAGAGCATATAAATTGTCTGGAGGTTCAGGCAGGGTCGTTAGCTGTACAAAGTTTCAGGAGAGACATGAAGGACAGTTCAGTGCTTTTGAAAATAGACAGTGTGACTGACACGAGCTCAAGCTTCCGCAGGAGCGTCAGGCAAGAATGATAGGTTGAAACCTCCCAAGACCACTGAATTGCCCAACAAAGCCAAAGCAAAACAGTGATATCTGGGAAAGAAGGGAAATAGGGAGAAGACACCAATGGTCGTCTCTCGTCATAACCTCTTTAAGGACAGGGCCACACACTCAGGAAAACCCTACATAAAACAAGAAAGAAAGACTATTGTCAGTATTAATATTACACAGATGTAATGAGATGTTACTATATCATGCAATCATAAGTACCTATGTATTCCCTTCTTCCGCTAAATGAAAACAACTTGCGTAAATAACGCTCAAGAATAAATCTGAAATAATAACAGAAAACTTGGTAAGAGTGTAATCCTCTCTATAAGACTGCATACTAAGTCTAGACAGATCTCTCAACACCTGCCCAAGACTACTAGTCTCTAGTGACTAGTCTCTAGTGAATAGTAAAAAATGAAGATAATGCCCCAAACACCTATGCAGCTACCGGAACAACCTCTTTATAGCCAGGTGGTGTTTCTTGTCATCAGGAATACCATGGGGTAATCAAAAAACAAAAATAAAGAAGATTGATTCTCCATGGACAAGTCGTTACTCCAACAGACAAAATGCAAGTGAGGAACAATGGCATTGAGAGAATATGCCCATAGGAACTGTCTCCATGCAAAAAGGGAGAGAGGAGACCTTGAATATCCAAGACACAAGGGAATGCACCTACCGAGGATTCACTTTGCCCCAGGACTGCGGGGATCCAACACACTGCCAATCGAAACCTCCGAGAATGCAGGAGTGAAATGAGGACGCCAACAAACAGCGCGGCATCGAACAGGAACAGAGGGAGGCGAACGTCTAGAGCCCTGACATCTAGCAGGAACAGGAACAAGGAGACACGGGAGCCAAGAGCTATGCAGCCAGCAGCAGTTTCAGGAACAGAGCGCCCGACGGCGAACCGGACATTCCACAAGTGACCCAGAAGTGAGGTGAAGACCTACACGCTGGAACGCGAAGCCGTCTAGTGTGGATTCAGAGTGTTTTTATAGTCCTCCGTCTATGCTTGTGTGAACTCCGACAGTCCTGACAGTGACAGCGGCTACATATTTTAACAAGCTGGGAAGATGCAGGTCAAAGAGATTGTCAGAGTTAGCCAAAGAGATGTGGGAATTTTGTATGGAACACAACATGGATCTGAAAGCAGAGTATTTGCCTGGGAAGCACAATATGGTAGTGGATTGGAATTCCAGGATTTTGAGGTTGTTGGGTCCTTTGGAGGAAGATTCTTTGCCTCCAGCTATGGGAGTTGGAGGCTGGATCCAGAAGCAATAGCGATAGATGCCTTTTTACAGGATTGGAGAGGAATGAAAGGTTATGCATTTGCCCCATTCTCAATGATTCAGAAAGTGTTGGTTCAGGTGAAGAAGCAGAGATGTCAGCTAGTTCTAGTAACTCCTTGTTGAAAGACACAACCATGGTTTACAACAGTGAGGGAGTTAGCGGTGTGTCAGGGGGTTCCTGTCTGCCAGGGGCCGGGAGAAGACTTTAACAACTATTCCTTTCCGCCCCGAGTGCAGGACGGCCACGGCCCCTTTAATGCGGCTTGGGCTTTCCCAGAGGTGGGAACTCCGCCGGTGATGTCATCAGCCGTCAACCAATCAGGAGCTAAGGAGGAGTTGAAATTGTTCTACCCGGAAGAGGATCGCGCGCCAGTAGAAGCCGCTGCGGGAATGGAGAAGGAGTCGACCAGCATGGTTGCCAAGGCGTCCGGGGCGAGGGAGAAGGAAGATTCGGAAGCTGCGCAATCCCAGGAAACGAGAAAGCCATGAGGCCACCGGGAACACGAGCCGCCCCGCCACGCTTCTGGAGAAGTGTGGCTACACAAGGTACGGGCCCGAATAAGGGGACTCGTCTTTGCACGGGGAGGGAATGGGTAGGGGTGGTTGAGGGAGGTCACGGGACGGGGCTGTGTGTTTTATGTCAGAGTCGCAAACCTCCCCCTGCGAGCACACACTGAGGCGCCTATATAAACAGGTTGACTGTTGTGGTGGAAGTCCCTGGTGATCTCCTCACTCCCCGCCCCCCTTCTTTCAGACCCGGAACTCCGGTGTGACTAGTAACCCAGGGTTCTTTGTTTTCTTTTCTTTTTCATACCAACGGGAGCGCTCTTACGGACCCCTGACGAAAAAGGACCTTAAAGACAAGGAGCGCTGAAGAAAGACGTTCACCCGACTTAATCACGAGCTACTCTACCACCAGCTCTGTTCTCCCATGAGGAAGACGTTTGTTTTTGACTACGTGCTGTACTGAATAAAGAAGTACCCCTTTGAACATATACCGGAGTAGTGGTACTTATCTTCTACGCCCCCCCCTCTTCCATCCATCACAAGTGGCGAGCCAGATAGGAATGATATATAAGGAAGAACCGACATCTGATACAAGATGGAAACCCTCATTGAGCAAATGAAGGAGGGCCAGGACAAACTCGAATGGGCAATAGGACAAACATCCACCCAGGCCGAAGCAGACCGCACAGCCTTCACCGCTGCTATACAAGCTCAATCAGAAAATTTACTGAAGCTAGCTGAGGGCCAAAACCAGCTCATGGCGGTTCTGGGACAAGGGAGAACTAATGGCCCTCCCCCAGGTACAGTCGTGCCTCTCCAGAAGTTCACGCCCGGGGACAATCCTTTGGCTTTTTTTTTAATTTCGAAAGGGCCGCTAGGGCCAGTGCTTGGCCCGGAGATAGGTGGCCTTTTTACCTCGCCCCTCTTTTAACGGGTGAGGCACAAGCCGCATACCAGATGGTCAATAAGGATGGCACCACTGTCTATGCCGTAGTGAAACAGTATATCCTAGACCATCTGGGTGTGGACGAAGAGACCCATAGTTTGAAATTCCGGCAAGAACGAGGAACTCCAGGAGAACTTCCCAAGACTCTCTTTTACAAGTTAAAAGCAGCAGCTGACTTGTGGCTCAAACCACAAGAAGCGAACATGGAAGACGTGATGAATGAAATTTATCTTGAACAGTTTTTAGAGGCGTTGCCCTATGGGACCCAACGATGGCTAAAGCAACATGCAGGGTTAACCCTCGAACATGCAATTGAGATGGCCACTTCGTATGCCCGTGCTCAAGGGCAACCCCCCGTAAAAGAACCAGAAAAAAGCAACAAAACTATACCCGGAAAACCAGATAAGAAATACACAAAGATACCAATAGAACCTCCACGACCACGGTTCCCTAAATCTGACTTGCCGCCCACTCCAGGTCCCCAATGTTATGACTGTGGCGAGTGGGGACATATAGCGCGGTATTGCCGAAAAAAAGGGATAAAGAAGAGGAACCTATGGATGTGAGCTACGCCCCGCATTCTCTTCTATACGCTCAGGAAACGGGTCCAGTATTCTACGTGAGTGTGATCATTAATGGAAGGGTGGTTCGAGCGTTACTTGATTCTGGCTGCAGACATTCAGTTGTAAGGCAGGAACTAGTTCCCCCCTCCTGCATTATGCCAGGGAAAACTGTTCACATTAGGTGTGTCCATGGGGACGTTAGGGAATATCCGTTAGCTACAATCAACCTCTGTAGTGCCTCAGGGACTAAGACAGACGTAGTGGTTGGGTTTTGGCTACACTTCCTGAACCAGTGATTATAGGAACCGATAATCCGGGTTTTATCACCCTCATGTCTGATGCCATACAAAACACACCCCGTGTTAACCTCCTTACTTCCGAACCATGGGCTCAGGATACTCATTTCAGAACAGCACAACTAAACGATGCCTCTCTCACCAACGCCTGGCAAGTAGCTCGCTCAGATCAGGACCCTTTGAATAGAACCTATCCCACCTTTATCGAAAAAACGGGCTATTGTATAGGCTGGCCAAACCCAACGCGGTTCCCCAGCTCCTGGGTACCCGCAGATTTCAGAGATCAAATACTATTTTTTGCACATGCACATCTACTAGCGGGACACTCAGGCGCAGAAAAGACAGGGCAGGCCATCTTACAACACTTTTTTTGGCCGGGGGTATACGCTCAAATCCAACGCTATTGCCAGGAATGTCACTTCTGTCAGCGGCGTAACCCCTATGTTCCCCCTGCTGTGCCCCTGAACCCTCTACCTATCATAGGTAAACCATTCGATAGGTTGGGGATGGACCTCATAGGCCATTTGCCTAGGTCTGCTCGGGGTCACCAGTATGCCTTAGTCTTAGTGGATTATGCCACTCGCTACCCCAAGGCCTTTCCCCTCCAGGCCGCTACCTCATCAGCCATTGCCCAAAAACCCGTCGAGGTCTTCTCTAGGATGGCTTTTCCTCGCAAAATCATTACAGATCAAGGTACGCCTTTTGTATCCCGTTTAATGACGCAGGTTTGTAAACAACTGCGTATCACTCACATCAAAACATCAGTCTACCATCCCCAGACAGATGGACTGGTTGAGCGATACAATGGAAGCTTAAAGCTCACCCTGAAGAAACTTCTATCTGGGGACGGTAGAAACTGGGATCAGTTATTACCCTTGGCTCTTTTTGTCCTTCGTAGCCAAAAACAAGCCAGTTTAGGAGCATCTCCTTTTGAGTTGTTATTTGGACGGAGTCCAAGAACTCTATTAGAGATAACCAAAGACAGTTGGGAAAGAGAAGGAGCACAGGAAGCTGAAGCATTACTAGACTACACCCGACAACTACAAACCAGGCTTCATAAACTTAGAACCATGGCCCACGATCACCTAACCATAGCCCAAACCAAACAAAAAACGTTTTATGACAAGGGCAAGAAATGGAGGGAACTGGATGTTGGTGATTGGGCTTTAGTCCTGTTGCCTACGTCCACTCATAAACTGAAAAAAGAATGGCAAGGCCCTTTTAAAATCATTAAAAAGATTGGTAAAACCACGTATCTCATACAAGTTAAGGGTACTAAGACACAAATGTACCACATAAACTTGTTAAAAAAGTGGTTGGGAAAACCTCCTCAAGCGGTTCATACCCTTACAACTACCACCCACACTGTTTATGACACTCCCATCAATCCGGATTTAACAGAGGCACAACAAGAAGAAATACTGTCTGTTCTTCTCCGTTATACTGACGTCTTCTCAGACCAACCAGGGAAAACACAAATAGCAGTGCATTCCATTCCTACTCCTCCCGGGACAGTGGTTAAACAAAAGCCCTACCGTGTCCCCGAAGTCAGAAGACGTGCCTTTCAAGATGAGATCAACCAAACGCTGCGCTCCGGCGTGATAATACCCTCACACAGTAATTGGTGTTCCCCCGTGGTACTCATTCCAAAACCGGATGATAGTATTCGGTTTTGTATTGATTTTAGAGCAGTAAATAGGGTGTCCAAACAAGACGCTTACCCGCTTCCTCGGGTGGACGAACTGCTAGACGCCTTGGTGAGGCTCGTTATATCACCACCATAGACCCCACCAAGGGGTATTGGCAGATTCCCCTAAACCCTGCAGACCAAGAGAAAACAGCCTTCTCTACACTCTGTGGTCATTATCATTTCACTGTTCTCCCGTTCGGGTTGCACGGCGCTCCGGCAACTTTCCAAAGGGCTATGGATACAGTGTTGTCATCCCACCACCAATATTCTTCCGCTTACTTGGACGATATTGTCGTTTTCAGTAAGACATGGGAAGACCATACAAAACATCTTGAGAACGTACTCACTAGCCTGAGAGCTACAGGGTTCCACATAAACGCCCAAAAGACCAGGATCGCCTTTAGGAAGGTGAAATATCTAGGATATGTCTTAGGTAATGGTATGATAGAACCTCAAACGGAGTAAGGTAAGACTATCTTAGAAGTCCCCTATCCAAAGACCAAAAGGGATCTGAGATCCTTCTTAGGCCTTGTGGGATACTATAGGAGGTTCATCGCTCAATTTGCTGATATGGCAGGACCCCTCACTGATCTATTGAAAAAAAAAACAATCTTCTTCCAGGCTACCAGCCCCCACTCCCAAAGAAACAAAGGCTTTTCAGGCCTTAAAATCTGTCCTCACTACCGAACCGATATTGATCTGCCCGGACTTCCAAAAACCCTTCATCCTCCAAACGGATGCCTCGGGCGTGGGTATTGGGGCGGTTCTTTCGCAGGACGACGCAGATGGGCTGGAGAGACCGGTACTTTACATCAGCCGTAAACTGTTCCCCCGACTGTTCATCTAAATAATACACAGCAATAAATCATTGAGTGGATAGGTGGAGAGACAAAAGTTTCAGTAACAAAATACATTAATATTTAGATTCTGAGAACGATTTAGGCTAAATATAAACCTAATGGTCTGTAGGAAAATCACCCCCTTGTCCTAAGAAATGGTGAGGATGCCCTGAAACAGAATCAGGAAACAAAGGATATAAGGACAGGAACAGGACTGGTCAGGAACAGCTAGGCCTCTCTGCAAACCGACGAACAATGACGCATCTCCCCTCTTCTCTCCTGTCAGCCTAAGCTCTAAACCACACCCCTAAAGGCACCCCAGTTATACTCTAAAATTGACATATCCATCCTACAAATGTTGCAAACTATCATCAAACCTGTATAGGGATTGGTGGGCTTGGGAGGTGGCGTTGTCACACCACCATGATTTCACCTTTATTTTAACAGCTTTATTGTTATACTAGTTCCCAGGGTCTAAATATTTGTCCGTTCTCATGTTCCTCACATAAGATACACATTTTTAACAATTCTCCTTCATATATTAACATCATATGCAGTGTGCATCTCCGGTCCCACGCCTGGGTGCAGCATTTGGCAGTCGTCTGACACTCTGGCCTTCACCCTTCTCATGTCATCTGCGGTGCACAGCGCATCTTGTTTGCCTCATGACAGAGGCCTCATTCCTTCAAGCTCTCCCTCCCACATTAGCCAATTTTATAAAGATGGCTGCTTCATTCAGCATATGAAAGTAAATGAAAATGAACATTTATTAATTATATGATAATGAAACCTTCACTGCTTACCGCCCACCTTGCACTATACCCAATTAAATGTTACCTAGCATAAGCTTAGTGCAAAAGTGGCATTAATAATTATTTTAAAACAGGATGCATCACACAAAATACTGAGGCATATGCAACCTAGTCATGCAATTTCTCAGTTTTCTTTCAAGGCACAAAAGTTATTACAATATTATTTATTTATGGGCTAGTTTAGGCACGCACAAGCAGTTCCCTTGTGTTCATGTTGGATGTACATTTGTTTTACGACAATTACTTATTGTTAGTACGTATTAGGGGGGGGTATTAATTTGAGCAGGTTTCATTTTTGCGAAACCCTGCACCATCAATTCCCCCTTTCATGGCTTTAAGGAACCATCATAAAATACCTACCAAACCAAGTGCCATATTTATTCAATTTAGAATTCTGCATTCTTCTCTCTTTTTATGGCACCCTCATCTAAATCTTTCATCATGTTATAGTACTCTTTTTCATCTCCTCTAATTCTACGTCTTCTCTTTTCCTCTTTCTTTCTCTTCGTTTATTCTTTATTTCTGTCACTTCTTTTCTCCCACTTTTATAGTTACAACACTTATATACTGTCATTATTACTATGACTATTGTTGCTATTAAAACAATGGGCATTATTATTTTTCCCAATAGACTACTTCCAAAGGTAGCAAACCATTTACCTATAGAGGAGAAATTCTTACCAAGTCTCTCCCAAACACCGTCAACTTCCAGTTGGGTCAAATCTTCATGTAGTTTCGTAATATTCTTTATATATCCCTCAATTCCTTTACTCTTATCAGGGATATATGTGCAGCAATGTTGAACTTTCAACATACCACAGACTCCACCCTCTTTTGCCAATAATATATCAAGGACAAATCAATTTTGCAAACCTATTGATCTGAATTAAACCATTTCCGTGTCAATCATCAAGAACCCACCAGCAGTATCTGTAGATAAACGATTAACCACTCTGGACAATTTTCAAATTTTGTGTGAATTCAGAACAAATCCAACTGACGGTATCAGTGCACCAAAAATATCACCTGCTATTTCTGAGAAACTAGCTCTTTTGTTACGTGTTAGGCCTTGTTTTATTTCGTTCAATTTATGACTGCTTCGGTCCATGTGGTACACCTTCGGGAAGACGATAGCAAAATACCAACTTCCTTACCAATGTGCAGGCAACCTATAATAGGCTTTCTTACCACAGACATAATCAACTCCTGGAAAAACTGGATCAATTCCACCCTTCTATCCCCAACCTCCAGTAATTTGGAAGGTGTGCTCACATTCACTAGAACCAATAAAATAATTATTATAGTTAGTTTTTGTTCTAAGCCAACACATTTTCCACTTCTGTGACCAGTCCAGGGACATTGCAGTGTATTTTTCTCCCTTCTCATAATTTCCTTCTCTGAAATCCAATGGTAGTACTCGTGACTTCTGTTCAGCAGCTTCTTTTTGGAAACTCTCTCTTCTATCTTCTACCATTTCTATAAAAATCTTCTCCTCAACCCGCAAACTACAAGGAAAATTATTCTTATAAGCGTACTATATGTCTAAGGTTTTAGTAATATGGAAAAACTTTCCCATCTAGCGTGCATTCTTACCACTTAATACCTTGTTTAATTCTTTAATACCAGGAATTTCAGAAAACACTAAATCTATATTGGAGAAATGATAATTGAGTTTCCCCGTTACATAAAACAGACGTGTGAGTATGCTGCAAGATAAACCATAGGTTAAAGGAAGGTGGTGATAGGTCACCCCTTCTGAGACAGACAAAGGAAATTGCATGCACACGTAACAATCCACATTCATGGTCTCTATGTATTCATAGAATAATTCAGTAAATACATTTAATAAGAAAGTATTAATTGATTTATCATGATGGAGAATGCTTCCATCAAATGGTACTACATTAGTATTTGTGGTTTCATTAGTGATCTCATTCATTCTTTCACTTGTTACATCATTAGTATTGTTTCTTTATCAGTTACCATTAGAATAGGTACAAAGACAGTTAATAATAACTTGCTAAATATTAATAACAAGACGCTACATAAGCAAGCTTCAATACAACTACGTTTTAGACTAAATTTTGGAGGTTGTCACTTTTGCTTCAGCCATTTTGTTTCTGTATAAAAATAAAATCTATCTATACCTATAAATTCTAAAAATAGTAGTGTAATCCTACACTTCAAGGCATTCTTCTTTACCTCTTTCTTTTATTCTCTTTTTCTTTAGTCTGCTTTGAATCTTTATTTCGTTTTCTTTTCAATCAGCAAAGTTGCACCTCATTGTGTCACAGTTCTTTTAACAGGATCTTAATTTGCTTTCATCAACTTGCTGAGTGTCAGAATTGTCTTTTTCTTCACTTGGATCTGAGCTTTCTATTTCTTCCAATATGACATATGTCCACTCAGGTGCTCTATATTTCCTACTCGGAACTCTTACTCTTCGTGTGTTTCGTACTAATTCTTTTCCTGACTCTTCTTGATCTGTTTGACTTGAGACTTCATTACTTTGTTCTGGTCTTTTTCTTAACCTTCTCTTCATGAGAGTGTATTTTAGTCTTTTCATTCCACTTGCCCAATTATCACCTTTTCTTGGTTTCTTTGCTTTGACCACTTTTTTACCTTCTACATCTGGTTCACAGGTTCTTTTACTTGCCCTTTCTTCTGGCTGTTTTTCTTCTCGATTTTCAGTTTCTTCGGGTTCTTCTGTTTTAACAATAACTTCTCTGTCAACTCACTTCCTTCTGGTTTAAATTCAGTTTCACCTGTTTCAGGTTGAGCTGGAAGTTCACTTTCTTCTGAATCTTCAGTGAACTCACTTCTTTCTGGCTCAACGGCAGTCTTCTGAATCCTAGAATCTTGCGCCCACTCTAATTGACTTGTGCTCCGGCTGTTCACCATCTGTTTGTTCATCAAAATCTGTCACTCTAGATTCATCAGCTTCACACACTTCAGCCACTGGTCTTTGATTTTGATTCACCAATTGTGGCTCCTTTGGTCTTTCAGGTGGATCTAGGGTTCGTTTGGTGTGGCTCGCGTGAAACCAACTATGGCAAGCCAGCACACTTCACTGACGTTGTAGTCACCAGTATGATTTGATAAGGTCCGTGCTACCTGGGAAACACAATTTTCTTACGTTTTTCTTGATGTAAACCCATTCACCAGGACTCAGATCATGAGCTTGATTCTGATGTATTGTTGTGGCATCTTCTCCAACCTGGTGAGACACAGAACGTACCAGTTCAGTCATTCATTCATTAAATCTTTATTTCGGCACAAATGCCATAAAAGAGCAATGCATATATTACATTACATTTCATTATAATAAAACATTACAATAAATAAAACATTAGTTTAAAAGGCAAAAAAAACTACGGCAATTAAGGAGCTGGATGGAACGAAACATTACATTCATAGGTCAAAATAGGGAGCATCTTAGCAATTCCAAGCAGATTAATTGTATTACATTACAAACAGTGCCCCAATTTTTTCCTTGTATAGAATATGGAAAGTAGGAATCTACTAACACTAAATGTTATTTGTTGAGAGGTGTTAGTTGTTAGGATTCTCACCGCCTGTGCACTGGAGCTCAGGCCTAGAAGAAGGCAGATGGGTTTAATCCATCTCTTTCTGGCCTGTTTATAACAAGGACAAAAAAGGAGGATATGTTGCTCGTTTTCAATCTGATTGTAAGTACACATAGAGCAATTCTCATCCATTATCGGAGTTCCTGCAGCACGATTTCTAGCCCAACGGGCCAAGGTGGTTTTTATTTGTAAATTTCCATATCTAAATTTTAGAAATAAAGTTTTTGCTAGTGGGGGCTCTATTTCATCCATAAAAGTCTCATACATAGGTTCATTCTTAAAGTTTAGGAACCTTGAAACCAAGGTCCCACTAGTACTATTACTTGTAGTCCTATTTAGTATGAAACTCCAAAATGCCCTTTTTAATATTGATTTGGGGTTTACGGGTAGATGTTCGGGGTTCTCCCAAAAATGTTTCAGCCCTATATTACTTAACCAAATCTTGATGTGCCTTAACCATGGGATGTCACCCTGATTATCAAGTCTAATAACTTCTTTTAATCCATCTCTATAATCTTGAAGTTCAGGGACATGCCATAGTCTGACCCACAGCATCAATGGTCGAATCAAGACTTGGTGATCAGTTCTTTTGAAGTTTAGATCAAGTTCCAGGGGGACTAAAGGAGTGCCTCTCGGGACCCTTGCTAAACTTCGCATGAAGTTATTGTCTAGGAGACTGAACGTTTCCTTTGAACCGGGACCCCATATTTCTGCCCCATAAAGGACCGCTGATTGGACCTTGGCTTTGAAAAGTTCCATCACGGGAGAAGCTGCTTTACTTGTACTTAAAGTTTGCTCCCTAAGAATAGGTTTAACATTCTGAACAAAAATTAATTTGCTTTTATCCAATTGGGCTTTCCAAGTAAAGTTGGAGTCCAAAGTCACCCCCAAATAAGAAAAATGAGGGACGGATTCCAGCTTTTCACCGTTTAATATAAGGCAGCCTCTGTCAGGTTTTATGGGATTCAGGGCCATATATTTTGTCTTCTTCACATTGATTTCAAGCCCCTTCTGACTGCAGTATTCATTAAAAGTATCTATAATTATCTGCAGACCATTTTTCGTTTGAGAAATCAAAATGGTATCATCAGCAAATAGTAGCGATGTCACCTTCTCACCATTCAGTTTCGGGGAGTCATTTTTACATCTCTCCAGGAATTGGGGAATATCGTTTACAAACAGGGAAAAGAGCGTGGGGGCCAGGACGCAACCCTGGCGAACTCCACGCTCGATGGGTATCTTCTGGGTTAATTCACCATTTGGACCCCATCTAATTCTAGCGAAATTCCCTGCGTGTAACTCCCTTATCTGAGTGACAAGGTTATTTGGCATACCTGCTGAACTCAAAGTTTTCCATAGTAGATTGCGAGGCACCAAATCAAATGCTGCCCTTAAATCGATAAAGGCAACATATAAATGGCACCTTTTAATCACCACGTACTTCCAATAGAGGCAGCAGAATCTAAAAATCTGATCTATTGTGCTGATGTTAGATCTAAATCCTGCTTGGAACTTAGTCAGTATTGCATTTTCATCTAGCCAATTGTTCACGCGTAAAAGAATATGGCGTGAATAAATTTTTTGTAAAATATCCATTAGACTTATTGGCCGATAATTGCAAGGATCCATCCTATCTCCCTTTTTAAAAATTAAAACAATTTCCGCTCCCTTCCAGCTCTCCGGAAATTCTAAAGTGCATGAGAATACATTACATAAAAAATTAATATATGGTACCCATACAGCTAAATCATGCTTGTATAGGTCCCCAGGAATTTTGTCCAAGCCTGGTGCTTTTCCTGATTTAATCTGGGTTATTGCCAGTTCTGTTTCACCTAGAGTAAAGGAGAGTTGGTCTGCCGGAGATTCATAATTTGTTGCATGCATATCCAAACATGGGTCATCATATTTTTTGTATAAATTTGAAAAATGGGTAACCCAAGTTTGTTCATCTAGGAAAACATCCTTGACCACCCTGCCCACCTTATTTCCATTTGCCACTAGCCTCCAAAAGGTGACGTTGTCACGTGCCCTAGCTGCTTGCAGCAAATTGGCCCATCTGTCTTCCTCCCATGCCATCTTTGCGGCCCTTTGTACATATTTGTAATTGTTCCTCGCTTGTTTTACATCAAAAGGAGATTTAGCCTTAATTGCAATCAATAATTCCCTCTTTGATTCTCTACAGGATCTGTCGTACCAAGGTTTACTGTGGGACAGATTCTGGGTCTTCTGTTGGGTTTTTTTGGGCATCTTGGTAACCAGTAATTTTAATTCTTTAAAAAATTTTGGTGTAATGGCAGGAATGCAGTTGTTGTTGCATCCTCGCCCATTGACGCCAAATAAGAGCCAAACGTCCCAGCCAGAAGTGAATAGATTTCACTAAGGATATCATTACGGTCCAATATGAGTGGCCATTTCAGAGATCTTCTATTATTACTAATATGAATCTCAAAATTGGAGTTCACCCCTTCCTCAGTTATGCTTTGTTCGACCGTATTATTAAAGAGTAAAGCCTCTAATGTCAAAATTAAGGGAAAATGATCGCTTTCAAATCGCTCCAGTACTTCAAAGTCCAGGAGATTTGGCCAGAGAGGGATAGAGACGATGACAAAATCTAAGTTACTTTTATAAGTATTTCTAGAGAATGTTGGTTTCTTAGAGCTGTCAGATGGTAACCTTCCGTTGCAAGCCCTAAGAGAGTGTTCCGTACATAAACTCAACAATTGAAGACCCAAAGTTGAGCATTTAACTGATTTGACATTCTCTAAAGTAGGGATTTTGTTCGCTTGATCTTCTTCATTGAAGATTTCGCTTAGACACTCAACTGGCTCAAAATTACAATTTAGATCTCCAGCCAAGATAACAAAATCATGGCTGTGATCCAGATTGTTCAGAAAGCAGTCTAATTTTGCAATAATTGGTGATTCTCCAGATAAAGGTAAGGGCCTGTTGTAAATGTTTACAAGGAACAAATTTTTCCCGTTGGATAATATGACTTTTAGCACCAATATGTCTACAGAGTTAGTGGGCACCACCTCAATCTTTACCTTTAGATTTGTTTTCACCCATATCAAAAGACCCCCTGATGCCCTTCCACTTCTAGAGGGAATCGCTTCAATCCCATAAGTCTTATAACCCACCCTATGAGGCACCTCAACTGCCCAAGTTTCCTGAAGAAAACAGAAATCAAAGGATTCTATAAAATTTGACCACTCAGGATCCCTCAGATTTTTTACAACACCAGCTATATTCCAACAGATCATTTTTATCGACACAGTGAGATTTGATGGCCTTTCAGCAGCAGCCCCAGAGATCTCATCAAAATTGGGCAAAGGCACCGCTGGGGGCAACAAGGGCGCTACCTCAACAGTTAAGGTACTCCCCAAGCTGGTCATGGCTAATACCTGTTCTCCCATAACATTTGTATCTTCAGAAACATTCATATCATGGAGTACAGTTTTGCCCGAACAGGGAAGCACATTAATATCAGATACATCAAGCTTAACTTTAGTACCCACATCACCCACAAACATTTTCTTTGATCCCTCATCCCCCCCGAACTGATGGCATCAATCACAATCATCTAGACCGCTAAAGATGTCAAACCTGTTAAAGGTTTCTAGGGGGGTGAAGGGTTTTAGGTGATCCATCCTTCCATTCTGGGGATTATATATTTTGGGCATTACATAGTTCCATACCCTAGGATCTGAAGTTTCCACCGGGTGTGGTGCTTGATACATGTTATTTATGTTCTGAAGTGATGAAGAGTGCAGGGCATGTTGGATACTCACAGCGTCCTGGACGCTTGGATAATTATTTTGTTGTAGATGCTGTATACGCTGAGGAGGGCAGTACTGAGGTGGGTGATATTGAGATGAAAACACCAAAGATCTAGGATAGAAATAGGTGAGTGGTTTGGGAATTATTGTATTATTAGAGGCACCCAACTGCCAGTTCAAAATGAACTGTACTGCATTGGGGTCTCGAAAATTCACAACCACTATATCTCCTTCAATATCTTTAGGTTTGCCCCCTAGCCATTCTAGACGTCGGACATGGGTGATATCCCCATTGATGTGGTTTGCAATTGGCCTGTAGATGCTCAGCCAATGCATAATTTTGTTTTTTAATTGGGCAAAACCCTCCCGCTTGTTTGGACCAAGCACAGGCACCCCTGTTAAAATTACCATGTAGGGTACAGCCTCTGGGGGAAGTTCGGGTAAGGGAGTCCTTCTAGGTTTCCCCCAGGTATGTCTAATTTCTCCCACCTCCCTCACTGGTTTTCTCAAGAGTGTTTTGTTGTTAGTGTTGTCAATAGTCTTATTTGTGACACTTATAGCTGGTTGGTCAACAATTTTAGTTTGAGAGGGCTTGGGAGGAGAATGGTGATGGACCAGTGCTGTTACCGTTTTCCCCATGGGTTTTACAGAAGGTGCAGTCGTGGGTGGAATTGTAGTGCGGTTTGGGATGTGTGTAGACACATGAACAGGGGTCGATGTTGGTTTTGTAGTGATATTCTGATGTTTTTTGCCTATATTATTCCGACCAGGATCGATTACATCATCCTTACATCCTAATGCATGTTCAATCTTACACAGCCTACTTTCTACTTCCATCAGCCTCTCAATGATGCTTGCAGAGTATGATTTAATCAAACTCTCTATATCTAATAGGGTCACAGAACCTTTGTTTACTATTGATACATTCACAACATCACTAGTGTCCATACTATGCTCTTGGTCTAGATGTGGGCTAGGCTGGGATGATGATAAAGGCAATATAGTGCTCCCCTCTGATTCAACATTAGAATTATGTAATGCCTTTGGGGCAGTGATTGCCTTTTTGCCAAAGTCTCTACAACTCAACTTTGGTTGCAACAAGTCCCTCCTTTTTCGCTGTTTCTTAATAGGCGGTGGGCCATAGCGTTTCTCCTGGGGAATTTGTTTTGCAGCCCTGCTACGTGATGTGGTTACCAATGGCAAGTTATCTTCTTTTGGCGTACATTCACTAGTGTCTTGAGAAGATGCAGTTGGCCTGGTCAAATCTAATGAAGTTGACACATTAGGTGTGAGCACAGCTACGTTTAGTTCCAAAGGGTCAGAGTCTAATAGATTAATCAACTCACCAGGTGTTGTTTCGGTGACAATGTCAATCAACCCTATGGCGGGGGATGTTGGCAAAAGAATGGACCCATTCTTCATATTTTCAATCGAGCGGCGACGATCCGCTCACTTCTCTGCCAAAATACTTTCCCTAGCAACGTCAGTTGTGGACTTTGAGAAGTACTTGTCTAAAGTGCCATTCAACAGTACTCCCGCTTTATCAGACATGGGCTGTTCAGATATAACTGAAGACATTTACGGGCAGATGGCGGTGCACACAACCAAAATAGGTCAATGTTATTAACAAACAGTACCTGTAAGACAAAGAGAGGCGCCCGGTCCGGTTTTCCTCGGTTCTCGGAGGGTCTCAGAGGGTCCGCCCTTAGTCCGGGCTTTGTCCCGGGATAGGTCCCGCACACGCGTCCCGCTAACGCGCGGTCAGTCCAGGTTAAATACGATAGCAGGTATAGGGGGCGGAGTCGTGGGAAGAGGCAACAGGTGTGCTTGGTGGAACTCGCACAGCCTGATGGGCCTCGCAGTCCCGTCCTCCGTCGCTTGCTGGGTCCCACGCAGATTCAGACCACCAACGGGGCTCCTAAGTGGCAAAGCAGCTCACAGTGCTCCCAGTCCTTGGCGCATGCAAAGTCTCCTCGGCGAGCGGCACCCGCGGAGCGGGGGCCGCGAGGAGTTTAAAGGCAGACAGGCAAGCAGGCAAGCAGGGGGGCGGAGTCGCGGGAAGAGGCAACAGGTGTGCTTGGTGGAACTCGCACAGCCTGATGGGCCTCGCAGTCCCGTCCTCCGTCGCTTGCTGGGTCCCACGCAGATTCAGACCACCAACGGGGCTCCTCTGCAACAGTCAAGCTCCAGATGATCAGATATACTCATCAGTTTGTTTGCTGGTATATATTCCTGTCTCATTGCTCTTCCCATGAGAATTTCATGGGGACTCAATCCAGTCTTTTTGTCAGGAATAAGTATGAGCCAAAAATCCGTTCTGCTCGCGAAATTTGTGGATTTTCGGCAATTTCGCGATCCGCGAATCTCGCAAAATTGCTCAGAAATTGGCGAATTCACTCGCGGGCGGATTTTGTTTTATTTTTATGGCCAGCTCACTCAAGGGACCAAAGTTACAGGCACACACGGTCACTGGAGGCAAATCTTCTGGCCCTTTACACAGCTGCAGTGTAGGAAAAGCACTATACATTTACCCAACGAGGTAGCACTTACTGATTAGCCAGTAGAAAGTACTCCAGTTGAGTAGAGGTATTGCACAAAACGGTGGCATCTTCGTGGATAAAATATGCAGGGCAGGATTCATTGTGGCACGAGGCTCCTGTCACAACAAATAAACCTCAACAGGAAGCACTTACAATATTATTTATTTACGTGCTAGTTTAGGCATGCACAAAGCAGTTCCCTTGTGTTCATGTTTGGGTGTACATTAGTTTTACGACAATTACTTATTGTTAGTACGTATTGTGGGGGTATTCATTTGAGCAGGGTTCATTTTTGTGACATCCTGCTCCATCAGCAACACATTATTTTCACAGGTTAATATATTTCTTACAAGCCCCTTCATGGGCAGGGCCCCATCTATTTTAGAAAGAATTTAAGTTGGTATCTGTCTGCTAGGGCCTGTCGATGAGTTCTGCCATGCATCTGGTGGTACCATCTTTTTTATGAAACAACAAGAGAGAAAGGGTCAGGAAGACACTCTTATACACCTTGGGAATACTCATACAAATCAACAAAAGAGTGACTAAATAAGCCAAAAATAGAAAAGGGAACAGAGAAAAGGCAGTAAAATCATAAGATGATGAGATTACTACCAACTAGGCCAGAGTATCAGACCCGAAGGGACAGCACTACAGTGGGTGATGCATGCACAGTGTAGAAAAAGAAGAAGAACCCTCAGGCACCCACTGAAAGTCGGTTGCCAGTTGTCTTCATTGGGTTCTTATTTGGAAAAATTATCTCCAACAGTGATAAGAAAGTGAGTTAAAAGGAGCGCGGGCTACTCCCCAAACCTTTTTAATAAAGGGGTAGCTCTGACTCCATTAAAAACAATGGTGGAAGGCGGACATAAAAGAGGTTGAATTAGTTTGAACCAGAATGTCCTATACAAATAAACATACAAAAAAGGTCGACATGTTTCAGCTATATAGAGCCACAATTCAGCTCAGCATTCATCAGGATCAAAATAGACCTCACCTCATCGGTGAAGCACGCTAAGGCGTCACTGGCAAATAAGGCGGGATAAACTCAACAGTTACAAACTTGTATGTAATCGGTGCATAGGAACTTCTTCATGTATCCCCTGCACTTTGTGAAGAATGTAGAATCTATAATACATAAAACACAAGGGAAAAACACACTGAAAAACATTTCCCAATTTAGCTATACATTAGCTTACATTGTAGATTACTATCGGAGTGCACACAGTAAAAACCCACTCTTACCCAGTGTGAGACAGTAACTTCACATAATTTGTACTTCAAACACACTTGTGTAGTAGTTAAATTCATTAAGCCAGAGTGACATTCATATAAGTCAAAATGTCTTAAAAAAACACTGTATCAACTTCGCAGTGTTATTAGCTATATAGTGCTCTGCAGGATATCAACCTCCTTTGGCGTAGATTATCTATTGTGATTAATAGGCCAAGAGGGATTCCAAATATTATGATTAAATCAGTGCCCGTTAGAAATGAATAAATAAATACATAAAATACACCTCCAGAAACGATAAGAAAGAAACCTTTAAGGGATCACACTCACTCGCGCGGAAAATGAGACACGCCTCTTAGGCTCGTGGCAGGGGGAATTCTTCACGCCAGGAGCATCTAGATAAAGATAAAAGACCAGGTCAGGCAAACGTGTCATTCGTCTGCTACGTGTCTCTCTCAAAATAGATGTATATCAATGGCAGCCTCCCGAGACGAAACAAGCAACTCACGCTGTGAAATTAAAATAAATCCACACCGTTGTTTAACTTACTTGCGTCCCGGCGACTGCCCTCCTGTGAACCTGACGTGTCCACATCCACGGCCTGAATATCAGGAGGCCGCAGGAAGGGTGTAAATTTTGTTAGTACGTGACTGACGTTGATCGCGATCACGTGACCGCCGTTCCGTTCTGCAGTCTTAAAGGGGCCAAGCTATTTTAAAATTGTATATAGGTATAATGCCTCTCTCTCTTGAACGAGAAACTTTATCAATCCGACATCGTATTTTAGCATAAGGCCATGTGAGCAAGAGACAAGAACGGCGGTCACGTGATCGCGATCAACGTCGGTCACGTACTAACAAAATCAACACCCTTCCCGTGGCCTCCTGATATTCAGGCCGTGGATGTGGACACGTCAGGTTCACAGGAGGGCAGTCGCCGGGACGCAAGTAAGTTAAACAACGCTGTGGATTTATTTTATTTTCACAGCGTGAGTTGCTTGTTTCGTCTCGGGAGTCTGCCATTGATATACATCTATTTTGAGAGAGACCCATAGCAGACGAATGACACGTTTACCTGACCTGGTCTTTTATCTTTATCTAGATGCTCCTGGCGTGAAGAATTCCCCCTACCACGAGCCTAAGAGGTGTGTCTCATTTTTCGCGCGAGTGAGCGTGATCCCTTAAAGGTTTCTTTCTTATCGTTTCTGGAGGTGTATTTTATGTATTTATTTATTCATTTCTAACGGGCACTGATTTAATCATAATATTTGGAATCCCTCTTGGCCTATTAATCACAATAGATAATCTACGCCAAAGGAGGTTGATATCCTGCAGAGTACTATATGGCTAATAACACTGCGAAGTTGATACAGTGTTTTTTGAAGACATTTTGATTTATATGAATGTCACTCTGACTTAATGAATTTAACTACTACACAAGTGTGTTTAAAGTACAAATTATGTGAAGTTACTGTCTCACACTGGGTAAGAGTGGGTTTTTACTGTGTGCACTCAGATAGTAATCTACAATGTAAGCTAATGTATAGCTAAATTGGGAAATGTTTTTCAGTGTGTTTTTCCCTTGTGTTTTATGTGTTATAGATTCTACATTCTTCACAAAGTGCAGGGGATACATGAAGAAGTTCATATGCACCGATTACATACAAGTTTGTAACTGTTGAGTTTATCCCGCCTTATTTGCCAGTGACGCCTTAGCGTGCGTCACCGATGAGGTGAGGTCTATTTTGGTCCTGATAAATGCTGAGCTGAATTGTGGCTCTATATAGCAGAAACATGTCAACCTTTTTTGTATGTTTATTTGTATACGACATTCTGGTTCAAACTAATTCAACCTCTTTTATGTCCGTCTTCCACCATTGTTTTTAATGGAGTCAGAGCTACCCCTTTATTAAAAAGGTTTGGGGAGTAGCCCGCGCTCCTTTTAACTCACTTTCTTATCACTGTTGGAGATAATTTTTCCAAATAAGAACTCAATGAAGACAACTGGCAACCGACTTTCAGTTGGTGCCTGAAGGTTCTTCTTCTTTTTCTACACTGTGCATGCATAACCCACTGTAGTGCTGTCCCTTCGGGTCTGATACTCTGGCCTAGTTGGTAGTAATCTCATCATCTTATGATTTTACTGCCTTTTCTCTGGTACCATCTTTTAAACAATCTTCCCGGGGCGGCAGATGTTTTTTCAGATGCACAGCACTGCACTGGAATCGTCTCCCAAATAGTTTAACCCCTCCCATGCTCATGACGAGCTCTGCTCGTCATGAGCCACGGTGGCCTCCTGGCATTTGTCGCACTATATTAGTTATCTCATTCTTTCAGTCATTCATCTATGTGTGGTACATTGTTGACAGAGTATGAGACAAGAATGTTGGATAAGAGAGGCACAGGGCTTTATCAACTTTTAATTTCTTATGTGAAACCTTTTTAAAGAGTCAAGTAATGCTACAATTGAAGATGGATAAAAGCAGTTATGAATGAAGCAGGTGTGGATATATCTAAGTGTATAGCTCATTCAGTCAGAAGAGCTATGGCACGTAAGGTCTGTATGATGGGAGGTCGTTTAGAGGACATTTTAAAGGCAGCTGATTGGTCAACTGCTGAAACAAAAGTTTTGTTTTAAGGCTGTGGAGTATGTTACAAAATGTGTTTTGAAAAGGTTTGAACATGCATAATGCTAGCCTCCTGTCCTGACATAAAATGACTAATAGGTTAACTGAATACAGAATTAAGATTTAATTAAAGACAAGGAGGCTAGCAATATCCCACCCACCTATCCCTTCAAGGGGTTGAGGTTAGGAGGTATATGTTCTTTTTTGATCAAGTCTATTGTGAAATGTTGGTTTGGGTGTCATTTATGCTTTTGTAAAGTATATAGATTGGTTTCATATTGTGATTTTGTTTTGCAGATAACTAGAAGAGCATAGAGTCACTATGAAGAATATTACAAGAGCGTTCAAGATCAAGAACAAACAAAAGAGGAGGAAGATGGAGGATACACAGTTTATATGGGACTGAATATTCTATTTTCTTATTGTGATGTTTTAAGTTCTATTCTTGGAGGCTTTTAATGGTTTGCTGCTCAGAAGAAGTGAATAAAAGTTTATGCATTATGCTAGCCTCCTTGTCTCCTTGATTCTTTATTCATTTAACCTACACAAATCATCATTGTGCGCTTTAACTAACTGTCTGTCTACATCTATCTATTCCATAATTTCTGTAGATTAGCTTCTACATGATAATAGGTGGAAGGTCCTAAGAAGCAGAGATTTCACAAGTATAATCCATGACATAAATGTGTCTCATACAAGGTTGGTTGGAGTGTGATTAGAACCAGCTGAATGGAGAACATTGGTTAAATAAACTCACAATTGCAGACAAGAGCCAACCTATAAGAACTTTATGCAGCATGAGCTTGAGTAATTGTTGATCACTGTGCTTTACAAATCCCTGAGATTTGGAGTTAACTAATGTGGTCTTGAGATGGAAGGCTTTGGATACCAAGAGAGAGAGAAACTGGTTGCGGGATACATGAGAAACATGGAAATAGGGTGGTGTAGATTAGCAGGATTGTGCTGCCTTGAGCAAATCTCAAATATAAAGACTGCTTTGACTGACAGAAAACAAATGAAGACACATACCTTAGAATCAAACAGATCACCAAATCAAGCAGCAATATTTTAGAATAAAGTTAAACATGCAGCATTGTAATGTCTCATACACTGCATTCTCTCACTCAACCAAACATAGGAATGTATAGGCATACTTCTAACGGCATGAGGTCTTCTAAGATCCCAAGCAGACGGACTAGATGATAACGATTAGGTTGAGGGTCAAATGATTCCTGCCCCAGTGTGATACACTCCATAAAGATAACCCTAAAAATACCTCATGTAGGTTCGCCAACCAGTCTCAAAGACCTTGCCCAACCCACCATTCCTGGTCCCCTTCAGAACATAACAGCAGGGAAAAATCTAACATCATCCTGCTCTATTTATATTTGCCATGGTCTGTGGCAAACCACCAGACACAAACATCTACAAGGAAATGTGAGACGGGCCAAGTAAATGGAGAAAATATACTGTATGAAAACTAGGGCTATCCCTCACTTCTAATAGACAACCGATCTTTGCATCATGTTTTAGTGGAGTGGTCTCCTGCTAAGTTCACTGGTCTTTGCTCAGTACAGACAGCAGAGCTAGAAGAATGCCTTTGGAGAATGGGAAACTTAGAGAAGACTACCGGGGCAAAGGAAAACAAGAGGGCAGGGAGACACTGGAACTGGGGATTTTCATGGAGAGCGACATTGGGTTGTGAACTCTGAATACAACATCTCTTTCAAAGAACAACAAAAACAGTGCAAAAAATTGACAAACATTTTCCAACTTCAGGGAGACACAGCAATAAGAACCCTAAGCAACATGTTTGTGTAGGAACCAAAATAAGCAACATTATTCTTAGATCAGAAACAGAAGACCCCCCCCAACACTACACTATGACTGCACTGACAGGCACCTACCTATCTGATACAAAAGGTACATAACCCAACACTCCTACACAAAAACACAGCCATGGCTAACGTAGTTTAGTTGAGGCTCATAAGACTCACACTCCTCTCTCCTCCCCCAATAGAGCATCCCCCAGATAAACCATAACTCTTACGTGGTTTGGCTTATAGGGTTACATGGTCTGCACCTGCAAAACACCATTAATCTCACTTGAGCTATAGGAAGTTGGAATGCCTCTTTAACCCGCAGAACCCTCGTCAGGCAAATTTATGGTTGCAAATCCTCATCTCATGCCACCAGATTATGATGCACAACGAGGTCAAGGGATTTGTGATTGTTGCATTATACAAGAGCTACTAACATGAATTACAGTCAGTCTTACCCAAGCGCTACGTTTCCAGAGCCCAAGGCGGCGAGGCATGGTCATAAGGCATGCTGATTTCCTCACCCTACGGGATTATCTCTCAGCCAGTAGAAATACCAATGCTTCTACAGGCTGAATTTACTCCCCCTTTACCTATGTCCTCTTAGAACTGCTGCACCCACGCTGGCCTACTATGTTTATACTGCTATCTGTGAACTCATATTTTAGTTTGCATTTATTTATCCTTGTCTCACATCTGTATTCCCCCTTACTGCTTTGGGCGTGTATTCCCAGGTTGGGCCAAATAGCAGAGCAGAATAGGATCAGGAACAAGAGAAATCCAGCCAGATAATCCAACATAAAGCCCAGAAAGGAAAACAACAAAAGGAACAAAAATGTCATGTAGAGGGACGAAGATCTTTTTGAAAAAATGGATACAAATTAATTGTGACACAGCACATTCACTGTCTGTGACTTAAAATGGGTGAAACAGGCCACAGGACAGGTGTTGTCTTCTTTGAAGAGTCTTTAAAATTGGAGACAGGCTGGTAGGGTTGGGGCCAAGTCAGTAGTTATCTTCAGGCCTTGCTGCATGGCTTCTTCTTTGTCCCTCTTCTTCATAGGTTGCAGGAATCCGATTTTCAGGGCCCGAGGGAGCCCCCTAAATACAAAATTTTTAGGGCATTTCAGGGTAGTAGTAGGCAGGGCGAATGGGAACTTTACGTGGAGTAACTACACCCACTATCTAATTCCACCTTTCTGTGGGAGGGGGCATACACGTAGCACTGATTGGAGGTGTCCCCTCATCTTCAAGATGGAGGGGATGGAAAAGTGTGCTTAAATTTGCCTCATCCACCTGAGAGCTGGAGTTGGCAAAGGTGGGCACACCTCCTAGCCTTTCTAAGTTTTCTCATCGGTTTTCCCACCCAAAGTGGGGGTGTAAACCAGGGGGTGCCCTCTGCTGCTTTCATCCAGTAAGTAACCTCTGCCACCATGTACTTTAATCATTGAGTTGCAATGGGGAGAGGGTGTGGTCTAGCGGCTAGAGCGGTGGACCTCAAAGCTGGGGAACCGTATTCGTGTCTCAGCAGGGACACTCAACAACCTGTGATTCTGGGCAAATCACTTAATCTCCCCGTGCCTAAAAAAATGAATGTGTCGGTCTGTAAAGCAACTTGTGCTCAAGGAAAGTACTCCGATACCTGATACCTTTGGGTTGAGTTTGCACTATATAAATCTTAAAGAAAAAAAATGTAGGGCATGTGTTTCAATCCTGGTAATGCTGCCTTTAGACTTGACCCTTTCTACGTCAACAATGGGGTACTGATAATGGCAAAATGTTCCACTTTAAAAGAATTAATAAGATAATGTGCAACAGAACACCATGTATCTCCCCGTAGGAACACCCTAAATGTATGACCTTCACCCCCTTGCACAACCAGTCTAGGACCAAGTGCACAAAATCTAGCAAACTATCACACATACATCCCAGCCTTAATGCAAGTTTGAGTTGAGAATGTGAATGGGCAATAAAGATGCCTTTAAATTTTATTTTTAGCTTGTCACAGGTGCTATGTGCTCAAGAATAGAGGGCAAATGTCAGGCTGTGCCGTCTGACAAGTTTCTACTTATTCCCTTAATATGTGGATTGGTGTTTACAAAAGACCCTCACTTTGCAGTCAAATACAGAATAGTAAAGTGGAATAGTTGACAGTCTTGTTGTGGTGACAAAGGGCATGTGAAAATAAAGGCTGTAAATTGTCCATTTTTTTGTAACACACACACACAAACTTTTAAAAACATGTAAATCAACTGTGCAAATGTTTTAAACCATTTCAGAAGTTAGAAAACCACAAATGGACTTGTTTGTAATTCAAAAGTTTGCTGAAAACAGAGTTTTAATAGGAACAAAACAATCCAAACACTTAATTTGGTGATGTTGAAATGATACATATTTGCTGAAACCACATTATTTGTGCACTATATAGTTTTATCAGTAAAACTGCATGTTGGCATTTTGCTTCTATTTCAAAAGAAAATGTTCTGTATGTAAATGACAGTGCTTCCTTCTGACCTACAATAATGCCTCAACAATGTATACAGTTTCTTGTCTGTAGCACACTTCTGTGCATCAATGAGAATCTGCAGTTTACAGCTCATAGAAATGAAACGGCCCAATCAGTATACTATTTCTCATATACAGGTAAAATAAGGAGGGCTGATATATGGCTAGTCAGGACATTACATTAAAGTAAGCTCCTATTTAACCGTTCTGGCCCACATTAATACCCTAACACTCAGCAGTGTGCAGCCAATTATAGCTCATGCAGGCTGGTTAATAACTCTCTTTTCCTGCTTAATCCTCTTACACTCACACAAGACCTGTTCGCTATGGGTCTTATCCATCACTCAGTACTGTGCCAGCCCCTAAACCAATCATCTCCTGCTGAACAGACGTGGAATACCTGAAGCGATCTGGCACATAAACCTGGCCACTCGGAGGACTGCGCTCTAGTCCAGCACTGCAGATCCCAATTAGCTACATTTTATTCATGCTGCTTTACATCTTACAAGGATGCACAGATGTTCCTAGTCTGAATCCTTAATGAGTTCACTCAAATCTAATTCCCATGCTGTTTTTTCCTTATATGGGCAATTAATCATGTCCCTCTGTCAGGCTTTGTAGACTAACATAATGAGGTGACGACCCTCACCCCAATTAAGCTGTCCCCCCCAGTGTTGAAGGCGAAGAGGCAGCTTGGTATGTGCTCCTTTACAGTATTTTCAAATTTGGCGTACTATAGAAAATGCCCCTGCCCCACTGCAAAGGTGTCCTGAGCCTCCGGAAATGTGATGAAGACCTCACGGGGACAAATCTCCCGCTACCAAACATTTGCCATCCCTCCACCTTGCCATACACCATCCACGATCTATAGAGTGAAAGGGTTTGAGATCCCATAGAGGCAAGTTCCTATAAGAAGGTGGCCTTCTCAATATCATTTTACCACCTTCTCCCATATTCATGCAGTATGTTTTCCCAAATAAGGTACTGAAGAGAGCCATCCAAGATGGCGGACGTGGCAGTTCGGGCTGGACTGTTCCCATGAGGCACAGGGTCAGACTGATTTGCATATGGCCATGTCTGAACTGGGGTGGCAGAGTGGGCTAAAGAACGGTGATGGATTAGACCCAGATCTGTTGACTGGCTGCGAGTGTTTGATTGGTTCAGATGCTCCGTCCATCACCACCCCCTTTCGTACCACGGACGTGGCTCCTATAGCCTGCCCGACAAACAATATCTATCCTGGCCATGGCACGACAGGAGACCGTACGGCCCCATAGGGGACTCCCCACAATCTCGACGCACCCATGTCAAGTTCAAGTTCAAGTTTAATTCCACTTTATTTCGATTAATAAAAATCATAAAAAGTAAGCCATACAAATCAATGTGGGGTTACATGGTTACATTTAAAAACAATTAAAATGTATTTACAGTTATAATTTAAAACTATTCATTTTTCAAGTTAAGTTAATATATCTACACCAACAGAACCATTTAATCCATCATACTGTGTTTTCTGCAGCGAATAGAAGCAACAAAATAATTTGCCACACCGAACATAGTCACAGAGGATTCCATTAATTTTAAATATAGCAGCGCTGGTTTAACTTGCAGAAACCCCTTGTCCTTTAGTAATGGAAGAATAAACTTTATCCTGGGTAATCTGTAATAAGAGCAGAAGAAAGTAAAATGTATTGTGTCCTGCAAGGAGTGGCCGTCACACTTACAGGGGGCCGCATCCTCGGGCCTGCACCAAACTTTAGAATCCGTTAGCAACAAATGAATCTGATTAAATCTAAATTTGGTCAGCAACCAGCGGTGGAAAGGGATTGTCACTGCGGTTAGGTACAGTTGAATTGATAGGGATGAGATTAATAGGTAATGATCCCTTACCATAGGTTTTCTAAGTTGTACCGCCTCCCGCTCCTGTTCTCTGATCTTAATAAAGTTGGTTTTGACCCATCCTATATCTGCTTTTACCAAACCAGCTGGATTTGTAAAAATTTCTGGCCGCCCCAGTTCCCTAGAGGTGGTTTTAATATAAGACAGCCACTGGATATTCTTCCCTTTCTCCAAATGCATGCAATCCCTCAGAATCGCATGGTTTATGGTGAGGTTAGAATTCAGCCAGGTTTTTATCCATAACAAAATAGGGGCCATATTTATTATGTCTCCAATATAGCCCATCCCTAGCTCTTGATGAATTGCGTAGTTGGGCGCTGATTGGGGAAGACCTAGGAGTGCACGGAAAAATGTATTCTCCTCTACTTGAATAGCCTCCGAGTGTTTATACCCCCATACAGTGGCCCCATATCTTGCTATTGCAATTGTTTTCGCCCTATAAATGGATAAAATTGCTTCAATAGGTTTCCCTCCTAGACGTTTTACGAAGCCTAGTATAGCAGCAGAGGATCTTCTTATTGCATTTGCCTTGGCTGAAAATTGTGGGGCCCAGGTGCCTCTGTCATCGAATACCACCCCTAAATAGGTAAAGACCTTAACTCTAGAAATATATCTACCATTACAGTAGAAGGGGTTAATACTATTTTTTCTTGCTCCCACAGTCATGACATGCGACTTTCCGTTATTAATCACTAGGTCCAGTGATGTCATGAAATCACCAAAAGAATTCAGTAATCTTTGGAGGCCTAAAGGAGTCCGTGCCAATAAAACGCCATTGTCCACGTAAAGGAGTACTGGCATTGAAGTTCCTCCCATACGCGGTATGTCAAGTGTAGCCTTACCCAAGGAATCTTCTAGTGAATTTATATACAGGGTGAATAACATGGGGGCTAATATACACCCTTGGCGTACCCCTCTACCTGACTTAAACCTTGTAGTACATTTGCCCTCCTGTGTCATTCTTATTGAGGCATATAAGTCCCTGTGTAGCTCTGCCAGGAAATTTACCAGAGGTTGATCCAACCCTAGGTCCATGAGCATAGTCCACAGCCTAGACCTGTTTACTAGGTCAAAGGCTGTGGACAAGTCCATGAACCCCAGGTAGACCGATCCTCTAGAGGCAACCGTATATTTGTTTAATATTAAATGCACGTTGAGACACTGATCTTCAGTGCCTCTACCGCTCTGAACCCAAACTGGGCGTTGGACAGAATATTTTTCTCTACGACCCAATCTTCTATTTTTGCTAAAATCACTTTCCCTAGAATTTTAATGGATGAATCTAGGAGCGATATGGGCCTGTAGCACCTAGGGTCCCCTCTTTGGCCCTTTTTAAACACAGGGATGATGGTTGACCGTGACCATGTGTCTGGGAACCCAGATGTTATTGAAGCATTAAATACATTTGTTAGTAATTTGGCCCAGAAATCAGGATTGGCTTTATACATGTCCGCCGGGACACCATCGGGCCCAGGTGCCTTTTGACCCGCTGTATTCTCAATTGCCTTCCTAACTTACTCAATCGAAAAAGAAAGTGCTGGCCACCGAGGATTTAAGTCAGCTACCACAAAGGGTTCTGATTCCAGATTACTGCCATAGATACCTTCAAAATGAGTTAACCAATCCTTCTCACTAATGTTAACTTCTAGTGTGCCGTTCTCAATACCAGAGAACAATGGGTTGTTAACAATAGCCCAGAAACTGGAGCTGTCCCTCAATGTCGCTTTATCCATTAGTGCTGCCCAAGCTACCTTTTTTATATCACTTTTGCGAGCCTGCACTATGGTTTTATACTCCCTCCTAAGTCTTATTACTTGCAATTTATCCCTAGGGGTCTTTTTAAGGGCCCCTATGAGTATACTATGAGATCTGGAACACTTGCTGTCAAACCATCCCTTAACCAAGGGGTTTTTTAGTCGGGTATTTACAGTGAGTTCTTTGGCCACTAGGGCACAAATGGTTTCATATGAGGTGATTTTATCCATCCCCATACTAGAGGAGTCCAAACAGATATTTAACTCAATGCCAGCTTTCACATTTATGGTATTAAAGAAGTCTACGGGAGTTACTTTACTCCATTTTATCCTCCTCCCTTGATCTTTGGGTAATAACGCAGTTTCTGCTACTATGTTGACCGTTCTATTAAGGATTTTGATACTATTATCCAACTCCAAGACTACCGGATTGTGATCACTAAAAGCTGATAACACAGCATTATAGTATATCACAAAACGTAACAATCCCGGAGATATGAATAATCAATAATAGTTTCAGAATTCCTAGCAGAATATGTTACTACACGGTCGTTCCTATCCTGGAACCCAGGTTCATACAGATCAATATTTGAAATAAGACCCTCCAGTGCTTCACCTTTTGGGCAATGTTCAAAATGCTGGTATACTGAGTTTACGGGGCCTTCCCTATCTTCAAACTGACAATTTAGATTACATAAATGGATATTAAAATCCCCCATCAAAATATAATGTACAAAAGTGGATTGATTCTCCTTGTATATTTTTTAAAACAATTTCCAATGAGCAGAGATGCTCATTTTGCGATCCATCTACCATGGAATTATAGAAATTAATAAGCAAATCCCTCCCTCCCAGCTTCTTTGTGATCAACTCAACGCCTATTTTCTGGATAAAATCGTTACCATCAAGGCCAACATTCCACCACCCTCACTTGCATTTGTCGATCCTTCCCCCCCCCGCTGTTCAATGCCCTCTCACCTCCATTCCCCCCTTACTCAGGAATCATTTCTGGCGATCCTTCCCAAAGTGAAGTCGGGGTCTCCGGCGGATGTCTGTCCGGCACGTATCCTGCAGCAAATTTACTCCTGCTGTCCTGAACCCCCCGTTGTCTTTCTCAACAGCTCCCTAGCACAGGGTGTAGTGACCCCTGCGCTAAAGGCAGCCACTATAGTACCCATCTTGAAGAAACCTGGCGCGGACCCTTCCATCTTGGCCAACTATCGCCCCATCTCCTTGCTGCCCTTTTTGGGCAAGGTGATGGAACGCCACGTTACCGCGGTACTTAGCGCCCATATTGAGACCAATGGGGGGCTGGCATCTCGCCAGGCCGGTTTCCGTCCCAGACATTCAACCGAATCGGTTGTGGTCTCAGTCCTAGACAACCTCAGAAAGGGTATGGATGATAACAAATACCAGGTACTGGTCCTCCTTGACCTATCCGCCGCCTTTGACACGGTGGACCATACCATCTTACTGTCCCGTGTCAGGGCGGCTGGAATCGGGGGATCAGCCCTGGTTTGGCTCTCCTCCTTTCTGAGGGACCGCACCCAGGCAGTGCGACTAGGCAACTTCTCTACCACTCCCCTCCCAGTCACTTGTGGTGTTCCCCAGGGATCCTCTCTCTCCCCCCTACTTTTCAATCTCTATATCTTCCCTCTTATCTTCGCGCTCCAGCAGCTGGAGGTCACCGTGTACAACTATGCGGACGATCTCCAGCTCATCTTTGATCTGTCCTCCTCTCCCCTCTCTGTCTCTAACTTTCAGTCTACTATGACATTCATCAGGGACTGGATGAACCACAACCACCTTAAGCTGAACCCGGACAAAACCGAATTGGTTCTCACCGGTGGTTCATCCAGCCCCTGGAACTCTCTCTTCTGGCCCCCCTCTCTTGGGCCTGCACCTTCCCCCTCAACCACGGTCAAAACACTGGGTGTTAAAATGAATCACCAGCTCACTCTCCATTCACAAATTAGCTCCGTGGTCGTCTCCTGTTTTCTCACTCTCCACACCATCCGCTCTGTTTCCCGCTTCTTCTCCCCTCAGGCACTCAAGATTATCATGGCCGCCCTGGTGATATCAAGGCTGGATTATGCCAACGCCCTCTATCATGGCATTCCAGCATACAGCCTGCGAAGACTCCAGTCGATCCAGAACCAGGCGGCCCGGTTGGTTTACGGTCTCCCACGCTATCACCATTCTACCCCCCTTCTTAGGGGGCTTCACTGGCTTCCCGTAAAAGAACGTTCCCTTTTCAAGACGGGCTGCATGGTCTTCCAGGCCCGTCAGGGCACTGCCCCCGTTTTTATTTCTTCTTTAATAAAACCCTATGTTCCCACAAGAGAGCTCCGGTCTTCCTCTAAGTCCCTTCTTCAGATCCCCCGCTTCACACGTAAAAAGTGGGGTGGGGCCAACTTCTCCACCTTGGCCCCAACATTCTGGAACTCCCTCCCTGACCATCTCCGTTCTGCTACCCAGTATCTCTCCTTTCGGAAAGATTTAAAAACTTTCCTCTTCAATCAGGCTTTCCCCGCTTAGTTTTTCATTCCTACTACTCTTGTCTTATCCCTCAGTTGCCGATCCTGCCCACTAGCGCCAAGAAACCGCATGGTGTACGCTGCGCTTTAGAAATGTTTTAAATTAGAAATTAGAAAGCAATAATTTGGTGTCATTTGGCAAGATCCTGGAGCTGACACCGGTGACGCTAGACAGCATAGAACAAATGAGCCGCATGGATGCCGGCAACATGGTGGCGGCCAGTTACCACTAGACTTGAATCAAGGCGAGTTTAGCTGTGGTGACCTCGGGACCCCCTGACACGCACAGTGAGGAGAGCTGCTGTCGCGAGGGTAGATGACTGCCCTGGACCCCAGAGGGGGCACTGCACTGCAGGGCCTTCCATCTATCGGCCCGACTGCCACAGCACCAACACCGAAGTGCAAAGGGACACCACGCTGAACAGTGACCAGAGCCTACAGCTGGGACTGCCGCCGGAATATAGCCTCCTACCTGGCAAACGCAGCCCGGGTGACCTCTCACTCGCTGCCAGAGAGCCCTGTGCTGGCACCCCGCTCCCTGCATTGGTGTAATCACCAGCTCGTGTGGGGCCACGGTGTCTCACGTGCCTGAGTATGGTAGCGGGGTGCTCCTTGATTGTGCATCATGGAAAAAACTGTTTTCTCACCCTCAATATCCATTGCATGCACCCCGCTAGAAGGAGTTCTACTCCTACCTCGAGCACGTGCGCGCACAGATATCTCTTTGCCAAGAGACACATGTTACACTAGAAGAAGTAGGCTGGAAAGATACCTTCTGTGCCACAACATACTCTGCATATCTAAAGGTTGCCATGGTATAGATCCGCCCTGGGTCCCCATCCAGGAAACAGGGTGGTAGACAAAGATGGTTGGTACACCCTCCTTGTGGGCCACCTCAATGGCCAATCAGTCCTCATTGGCAGCATCTATGTGCCCAACATTGAACAAGGGAAATTCTGGAATGCCCACACTGCGACACTAGCCTACAGCATATTGTTTACAATGGATATTGGAGGGGGTGTTATAACTGTGTACCTGTGCTGACTCTACACAGATCCCACCCTCCGCTACCTCTCTCCCCCCGCATACACATGCAGACAAAACCTCAGTACACCATTGGAAATGAACTGATGCATGGAGATCCTGTCATCCCACATCCCGACTATACTCCTTCCACTGTATCCCGCACAACCTCTACATGTACCACGACCACTTCCTATGCTTCCCCACATTAGTACCCTTGATACAACCTGGGTCGTATAATTTCTGATTACGTTGCACACATTATGGCCTTCTACTGGACACCCCCAAACCTACTTGGAAACTGCCATGCGAATGTTTTGAAGACCAGGTGTTGTGCAAAGGAACAGGAGAACCGTATCCGCTGATATGTCACATACTGGCGGACTTTGCCTCTACGGCTGGGTTTCGGGTTAATTGGATGAAGTCAGCCGTCTACCCATTCAGCCCCGACCTCCCATCAGGAATTGACAAATTGGTGACTCCTGCCTCAACTGGCATGAGCAAGCACGTCGCTACTTGGAAGTGTGCCTGTACCACACTCCCACCAAAACCTCTACGAGAGAGACCAGCACAGGGCCTTTTGCGGGCATAGGATCCCAAGTGTACTTTTGGAGGACACTCACCGTGGCCCCGTCGGGAAGATTGTCCTGGCCAAAATGGTCATTTTGCCACGCCTACTTAATTACATTGAAAACCTCCCAGTTGTCCCACCCCATTCTTTCTTTAAAGAACTGGACGCACTCCTCTGTACACTCATATGGGAAAATGGATGCCAGCGAGTTGCCCTGGATAAATTACAATTGCTGGCAGACCAGGGAGGTCTCAGGGTCCCATCCTCCTAGGCATAATTTCTGGCGGCACAGCTTCAATGGCTGTCCCGTTGGTTGGCTGGGCACTACCTCAAGGAAACCTGCTTGGAGTCTGGGCCCATGTCAATACCAGCAATTCACGGCTTGCTCCTACCAGGGGCACAGCCCCATCCTCTTATCCCCTATAGGTGTCAGTCATGAGGACATGTATGGCCAGGATACATCACCTCTCCCAGGAAGACCCCACTCTGTACCCCCATTCTATATATATATATACACACTATATATATATATATATATTCTATATATATATACTATATATATATATATATATATATAAATATAAATATATACTATACCCCCAGGCTGCGGCTAAGGAATTAAGAATCTGCACTAGTCATTCACTCTTTGAAGTGGGTGCCCTCTTTTCAGAGGGCCATCTCCTCCCCTTTGATCAGCTCACTGAGTAGAGCGAGCTCCCACCAGGGCAGTTTCTCCTTCACAGGCAACTTACGCACTCCTGCCAAACCCTCTAGGACCTCTCGGGGGGTTGGACCCACGATAGACCCGGTACTCCAGACCATGCTGACCATGGGGCCTGGTCACCATCTCATCACCTGGATGTATAAAGCCATACGAGAGTTATCAGCCACCACACTCGCCACACTTCGCCAAAAATGGGAGAATTAATTTGGGAGAGTACTACATGACAGAGAATGGGGGAGTGGGCACACAAATTCCCCAAATAGGTTTCCCGAAATCCATGATTCAAGAACATACAGTTCTTGCTCTTACACCGGGCCTACCTAACCCCTGTGTAGCTCTACCGTTACTTCCCAGACTCAAATCAATCAAATCAAATAAACTTTATTCGATTTTTTGCATTTAAAAATCATGAGTCACATAGTAGAATTTACAAAATACTGTTTTAAAAAGAATTAAAATATTACATACAACAATTACATCTTTATATACCACTTGTATCTTAATATCCCTTCTTCAGTTAATTCATAATTATTTAACCAGTCATTCTATACATTGGTCCTCCTCAGATTGGGTTTCCCACATTAGACTCTTCCTTTTTTTCAATATGGATTTCAAAAGTCCAGACATAACACCCACACAGTATACATTGTTCAATTTTTGTAAATATAGGAAGGCAGGGCAATGGCAAAATCCACCTCGTTCTTTCCATACTATAAAACTTACAGAATAAAATCACGTGTATTGTCGTCTGAGGAGAGCTTTTATCACAGGGGCACCTGCAAAGGTCACTGGTCCAATCATTAGGTTTTGGGAAGCTGATTAATCGATGGAAACTGTCAAATCTGAGTCTTGTAAGGACATACCTGTCATATCCTCCAATACGCCACTCCAAATATGCTTGAATATTGTAGGATACGAGAGTTAGCTGGTGTGGGATTACAGTACTTTTCTTCATCTCTATGGCCGCTCTTAAAGCCTCTAAGTGAGCCTGACAAGTAGTTTTAAAATCCTTCCTGGAAATTGTACTCAGAGTTACAGACACCGTTTGAATGCAAGCCTATAAGATAAGTGAAATCTATCAGGTACACTGCACACATTAAAAAAATAGAAAATATCGTCTTGTTACTTTGACTTGAATGTGTGACCTCATTTAGTCACATCGATCTAATTTTAAACACTAATTTTATTTTTTGTTTTGCAGATTAAATACAGTACTTCTATTGGACTCCATATTATATGTTATTTGTTATATTCTTTTGTTAAAGTTATGGTTCTAGTTATTTATTGTATTGTTATCATTTAGTTATATTTCCAGTTATTTATTGTATTAATAAAAGTTAATTTAAAAAATACGTACGTCTTTTTTAGTGGGGGTAGCAGTCCACAATAGAAATGATATTTATAATTTGAAGTATAATCCTGATGCTAGCTCTTCACCAGATCTTTACCAGAGTGTATAGCTACAACTTACGGTTCCAATTCAAAAGAATAAAAAGTACAACGCCATTAGCAACATAGTGTGGTGAACTTCTAACCTCTGTGCTCACGTAAGTGTTCCATGAACTGTTACTATAGTACAGGCAGAAAACCGTTTGGAGGTAGGGTTAAAAGTTACTGGCTATACAGAAACCGTTATATTTACCCTGGATCCTCTACATGACAGAAAGGAAAGCAAAGTAAAACAAAACTGTGTACCAGATTTACAACCCCCTTGTACCACTTTTGCATCCAACCCCCCCTACAAAATTACAAGTATGTGGGCCTCAACGACCCCCCTCAAGCTCCGGGAATCACCACCCCTGGGAATGTGTGTATTATGGGAGGCAGAGTGCTTGGCCCTTCGCCTGGTGCCCTCGAGGGCCCTGGGAGCTACTACGACCGGCTCCTGCAGTGTCCCGGGGTGCCTACCCCCGGTATACTGCTGTTTGCTTTGACAGAGCGGGACTCTCACGACTCCGGCCCTCCCATAACAAACATAGTTTGCATTTTGAAAGACAGAGCAGTGAAAACTATTCTCACTTTCTAAATCCAAAGCAGATTGCATTTCCATATACAAATTAGCATCTACCCATGCAAAAAAGCAATACTGGCTCACGAAGAACGCAAAAGTTCATCACACAATGTTGCTAAAAAAACAGCAAGTGTGATCGACTTCTCAATATACTACCTTATCCTACGTAATGTTATTTTCAATCACGTCCTGATAACCAATAAGAATCATGCTTTTAAAAAACAGAAACATGCACCCTAGTTTTCTGTGTAGAATGTTGTCAAACAACCAATCATTTATTTTCTGTTTTAATTTCACTTTTCCCCCAAACTCCCTTTGTATATTCTAACATATGCCAAAGGCAGAAATGGAACTACTCCAATCTATTTCGTCCACAGATTGAGAAAGCTAGGAAAAAATGTGAATAAATCTGTTTCTACTTTTCTCCGAGACTATAGAATGGAGTTCATATACCACAACAATCTGCGTTTCAAAATGCATGGCATCTATAGGAGAGGTGCTGTACATTTTACAGATGAAGGGAACAGAGTCTTTCTCATGAACTGTAGACTCTGCATCGGTACTTACTTGTAAGTACTCAAATCTCTCAATAAACACAAAGGCTCTTTTTAGAGCCTCCCAACATCTATACACATAAGCTTGATCTGTATCTCAAAAATACCTGCTTCTTTTTTTTCGGCGGCGAAATGCGCGGATCCTACGCGCATCCCGTGAATTTTTTTTAAAAAGAAAAATACTATCTTTTTTGGCCCTACGGGTCTTTATGTGACCCCCTGAGCAGGCCTAGGGGGTCAGGGTGTGTCTATCCTGCCCCCTTTTCACATTTTGCACACATATTTCACTGACTTCCTCAGCCTCGCTTCTACCAAGGTACAAAATGGCTGCCAACAGTCCCTGATTGCGAATGTTTACAACCGCTTGACAGCCAATTAGAATTCAACGCGTCATCGGGACGGTGCGCTTATCCTACGAGGCCAATCCTCGCACAATCCGCGGATCCTCCACGCCCATAGATATTTAAATGACTTTAACCGTAATTTTCAAAGAAACTACTGAACAGATTGACACCAGATATGCGTAAGGCACAAGTCGGAACTGAGGATTACCTCTCTGCCAAATTTGGTGTAATTCCGTTCAGCCGTTCGGGATGCAGCCGTGGCTAAAGGTCCTATGGGAAATTGCATGGGGAAAACACGTTTTGGGACCCCCTTTTTTCTCGGCCCTCGCTTCACCAATCACCCCCTGAACTGAGCTGGCCAAAAGTTTGGGAAATTTCAAGAAGATTCATCAATCAACGCCAAAGTTATTGACAATAGATTATTGGGGTTTTCCTAAGGATAATAGGTCCTAACTATAACTACCTACTGGCAACTGCCAGTAGGTAATATATATAAAGCCCGCCATTTAGCGATGGACTCAGCTGGAGCAACAGTGCAGCCAGTTGGTGGACAGGAGGTTGTGTTCGAAGGATTATAATGTGCAGTTTGTTTTGAAAGGACGATTTACAAACACCAACTTTGGTTTTATTTTTATTTCACTAATTGGCAGAACGCAAAGCGGCTCACTGGAGTTTGAATCCAAGGCACTACATGGACCATCGGGCTCAGCACGAGCCAACGCCCACTGGGACTGGCAACCATTATGATAAGTAGTGCCTTTCACGCAGCGTATGCTAATGATGCCTCTGAGGAAACGCTCGCAGAGCGTGAAACGCGTCAGGCTGTATATCTCCTTTGTAAACTGCTCTTCAACACGCTGCAGCCTTTGAAATAAACACGATTGGAACCTACCTGTATGTGGCTTTCCTAAATTGGCAAACTTTCGTGTGTTGAATGTAAAGACGGCCGGCCCGGTCGTGGGGAAGCCCGCCATTTAGCGATGGACTCAGCTGGAGCAACAGTGCAGCCAGTTGGTGGACAGGAGGTTGTGTTCGAAGGATTATAATGTGCAGTTTGTTTTGAAAGGACGATTTACAAACACCAACTTTGGTTTTATTTTTATTTCACTAATTGGCAGAACGCAAAGCGGCTCACTGGAGTTTGAATCCAAGGCACTACATGGACCATCGGGCTCAGCACAAGCCAACGCCCACTGGGACTGGGAACCATTATGATAAGTAGTGCCTTTCACGCAGCGTATGCTAATGATGCCTCTGAGGAAACGCTCGCAGAGCGTGAAACGCGTCAGGCTGTATATCTCCTTTGTAAACTGCTCTTCAACACGCTGCAGCCTTTGAAATAAACACGATTGGAACCTACCTGTATGTGGCTTTCCTAAATTGGCAAACTTTCGTGTGTTGGATGTAAAGACGGCCGGCCCGGTCGTGGGAAAACCCGCCATTTAGCGATGGACTCAGCTGGAGCAACAGTGCAGCCAGTTGGTGGACAGGAGGTTGTGTTCGAAGGATTATAATGTGCAGTTTGTTTTGAAAGGACGATTTACAAACACCAACTTTGGTTTTATTTTTATTTCACTAATTGGCAGAACACAAAGCGGCTCACTGGAGTTTGAATCCAAGGCACTACATGGACCATCGGGCTCAGCACGAGCCAACGCCCACTGGGACTGGGAACCATTATGATAAGTAGTGCCTTTCACGCAGCGTATGCTAATGATGCCTCTGAGGAAACGCTCGCAGAGCGTGAAACGCGTCAGGCTGTATATCTCCTTTGTAAACTGCTCTTCAACACGCTGCAGCCTTTGAAATAAACACGATTGGAACCTACCTGTATGTGGCTTTCCTAAATTGGCAAACTTTCGTGTGTTGGATGTAAAGACGGCCGGCCCGGTCGTGGGAAAGCCCGCCATTTAGCGATGGACTCAGCTGGAGCAACAGTGCAGCCAGTTTGTGGACAGGAGGTTGTGTTCGAAGGATTATAATGTGCAGTTTGTTTTGAAAGGACGATTTACAAACACCAACTTTGGTTTTATTTTTATTTCACTAATTGGCAGAACGCAAAGCGGCTCACTGGAGTTTGAATCCAAGGCACTACATGGACCATCGGGCTCAGCACGAGCCAACGCCCACTGGGACTGGGAACCATTATGATAAGTAGTGCCTTTCACGCAGCGTATGCTAATGATGCCTCTGAGGAAACGCTCGCAGAGCGTGAAACGCGTCAGGCTGTATATCTCCTTTGTAAACTGCTCTTCAACACGCTGCAGCCTTTGAAATAAACACGATTGGAACCTACCTGTATGTGGCTTTCCTAAATTGGCAAACTTTCGTGTGTTGGATATATATATATATATATATATATATATATATATATATATATATTCAATCCAGAGTTTAAGCCCTGACAAGAAGATGCCACAGGAACGGCATATTTGCATCCATTTCATTTTAAGGATCAGCAGCTACCTGGAGGTGCAGACACTCGTTCGCCAAGTAAGTAACTGCCAGACTGGTTTCGGGATGGTGATCCCTTTATCAATGGCGACCGTTGGTAATGATGAGTGGCGTGTACTCTATATCAAAAGAACCTGCTGCAGTGGGCGTGTCCGCGAAGCGGCATGCTGGTTCTTGGAGTCACTAACAAATACATACTCCAGTGAGTTCATCATTAAAAACGGTTAAATAAAACAAGTTCAGACCCCAGTGGGCCGGAGAAGAAAATGCTGTACTGTCCAGTTTTGGCTTATTCTGCCACGCCCACTGCAGCAGGTTCTTTTGATATAGAGTACACGCCACTCATCATAACCAACGGTCGCCATTGATAAAGGGATCACCATCCCGAAACCGGTCTGGCAGTTACTTACTTGGCGAACGAGTGTCTGCACCTCCAGTTTGCTGCTGATCCTTAAAATGAAATGGATGCAAATATGCCGTTCCTGTGGCATCTTCTTGTCAGGGCTTAAACTCTGGATTGAATATATATATATATATATGTATACATATTACCTACTGGCAGTCGCCAGTAGGTAGTTATAGTTAGGACCTATTTTCTATAGGAAATCTGCAACATTCTATTCCCAATAACTTTGGCGCCGATTGACGAATCTTCGCAAAATTTATGGTCCGCTCCGGTCTGCTCCTATCCTGAATGTTTCATGGTGATTTGTCAAGCGGGGGCCGACAAAAAAGGGGGGTCCCAAAACGTGTTTTCCACATGTAATTTCCCATAGGTGAACGGAATTACACCAAATTTGGCAAAGAGGTAGCCCTTGGTTCAGAAAGGTGCCTTTTTTTTAAATGGTGTTAATCCATTCAGTAGTTGCTGAGAAATTCAAAAGTAAAATCACATATATATCTATGGCCACGCAGGATCCGCACACCCTCCCAATGACAAGCTGTATACTAATTGGCTGTCAACACTCCAAACCAGGAAGTGTTGGCAGCCATTTTGTGCTTCGGTAGAACCGAGGCACAAGACAACATTAGAAAAAACACGCAAAACATGAAAAGGGGGCAGGGTAGAACCACCCTGACCCCCTAGGACTACTCAGGGGGGGTCCCACAAGGACCCCCAAGGCCCCAAAAAATATATATATATTTATTAAAATGGCAAAATTCATGCAGGGTGCGTGGATCATGCCGTGAAAGAAAAAACAAGCGCGGGCTCCCATGCTTCCTTGGTAGGGGGGGCCAAGCCCCGGGAGCAAAATTGTTATGTGAGCCCTGGGGACCGCTATCCCCCGGGGCTTTATAAAATTATGTGGGGGGGCTCACAGCCCCCCCAGCCCCGGACACCGCCACCTCCCAGGGCTTCAATACACATGGGTGGGGGGCTCAAAGGCCCTCCCAAGCCCAGGGATCACCACCTCCGGGGCTTCATTAGAATATATGCGGGGGGCTAACAGACCCCCGCAGCCCCGGGGACCACCACCCCCTGGGGCTTTTTTTTTAAATAAACCTGCGAGGGGGGGCTTGAACCCCACCACACGCCCCGGGGACAGCCACCTCCCCAGGGCACTAAGTATTATAATTAGGGGGTCCGTGACTAACCACCACCCCCGGGGCTTTGTAAGTGATGGGAGGGGGGCCGCGCCGCCCCCCTACTGGAGCCTGTCATGGCCCTGGGGGCCGCCACACCCCAGGGCCGGCTCCTGAAGTGTCCCGGGGTGCCCACCCCTGGGACACTGCTGTTTGCAATAACAGGGCGGGAGCCTCGCGGGTCCCACCCTGTCATTGCAAACTGCTGTGCTTCATTGAAACAAGAGCAGGGAAACCTGCTCTTGCTTCAATGAAGCTAAGCAGATTGCTTATCCAAATGGGGAGCTGCATGTTACGGACCCTCAGGATTGAAGAGGAATCAATTCCCCAACTTAAAATGCGCCACAGGGCGTGCTGCACACATGTCACCTCAGGCCCCGCCCCCTTCCTTCACCATTGTACAAACGCCCCCCCTGGCAAGTTGTAAGTTGGGGAATTAATTCCCCTTCAATACTGAGGGTCCCAGAGGGCCAACTAGCCCACCAGTTATCTCCAGTATGCGCCAGGGAGCTGTGTTGCAGACAGGTGTTCCGAAACCACGCCTTTTTTTACACCTCTCTGCAACGCAGCTCTGTGGCACTTACAGGAGGTACTTAGTGGGCTAGTTTGACCCTAGGGACCCTTAGGATTCAAGGGGACTTAATCTCCCAACTTAAAATGGCCACAGGGCCCATTTACACAGTGGTGAAGGGAGGGGACAGGGCCTGAGGTGACGTGTGCAAACACGCCCCGTGGCGCGTTTTAAGTTGGGGAAATAATTTCCCTTCAATCCTGAGGGCTAACTAGCCCACCAGGTGCTTCCAGTAAGCGCCACTGCGCTGCGTTCCAGAGAAGTGGTCTTGGCCGTGCTCCTTTATACACCTCTCTGCAACGGCGCTTACTGGAGGTAACTAGTGGGCTAGTTTGACCCTAGGGACCCTCAGGATTCAAGGGGACTTAATCTCCCAACTTAAAAAGGCCACAGGGCGAGTTTACTCAGTGGTAAAGGGAGGGGATGGGGCCTGAGGTGACGTGTGAAAACATGTCCTGTGGCTATTTTAGGTTGGGGAAATAATTTGCCCATCAATCCTGAGGGCCCCTGGGGGCTAACTAGCCCACCGGGTGCTTCCCGTATGCACCACTGCGCTGTGTTTCAGAGAGGTGGCCCAGGCCGTGCTCCTTTTTACACCTCTCTGCAACGCAGCTCTGTGGCGCTTACTGGAGGTACCTAGTGGGCTACTTGGACCCTAGGGACCCGCAGGATACAAGGCGACTTAATCTCCCAAATTAAAATGGCCACAGGGTGTGTTTACACAGTGGTGAAGGGAGGGGATGGGGCTGAGGTGACGTGTGCAAACACGCCCCGTGGCACGTTTTAAGTTGGGGAAATAATTTCCCTTCAATCCTGAGGGCTAACTAGCCCACCAGGTGCTTCCAGTAAGCGCCACTGCGCTGCGTTGTGGAGAGGTGGTCCTGGCCGTGCTCCTTTTTACACCTCTCTGCAACGGCGCTTACTGGAGGTAACTAGTGGGCTAGTTTGACCCTAGGGACCCTCAGGATTCAAGGGGACTTAATCTCCCAACTTAAAAAGGCCACAGGGCGCGTTTACACAGTGGTAAAGGGAGGGGATGGGGCCTGAGGTGACGTGTGAAAACACGTCCTGTGGTGATTTTAGGTTGGGGAAATAATTTGCCCGTCGATCCTGAGGGCCCCTGGGGGCTAACTAGCCCACCAGGTGCTTCCAGTAAGCACCACTGCGCTGTGTTTCAGAGAGGTGGCACAGGCCGTGCTCCTTTTTACACCTCTCTGCAACGCAGCTCTGTGGCGCTTACTGGAGGTACCTAGTGGGCTACTTGGACCCTAGGGACCCGCAGGATACAAGGGGACTTAATCTCCCAAATTAAAATGGCCACAGGGTGTGTTTACACAGTGGTGAGGGGATGGGGCTGAGGTGACGTGTTCAAACATGCCCCGTGGCGCGTTTTAATTTGCCTTCAATCCTGAGGGCCCCTGGGGGCCAACTAGTCCACCAGGTGCTTCCAGTAAGTGCCTCTGTGCTGAGTTGCAGAGAGGTGGTGCTGGTCGTGCCACTTTTTACACCTCTCTGCAACGCGGCTCTGTGGCGCTAACTGGAGATACCTGGTGGGCTAGTTGGACCCAAGGGACACTCGGGATTCAAGGGGACTTTATCCCCCAAATTAAAACAGCCACAGGGCGTGTTTGCACACGTGAGCTCGCCCCCACCTCCCTTCACCATTGTGCAAACGTGCCCTGTGGCGCGTTTTAAGAGGTAGTTTTAATCCCCCTACCCTATTATATACTAGGGGCTAATCACAGGGGTACCCCAACGCATAGTGTTCTCTAGTGTATCTAGGTGTTTTAACTGTATTCTGAATATGTCTTTTAGCATAGCACTGGCTCTAGGACTGGTTAGTCAGAGTCAGTTACCACCAATACCCATCTGAAAAAATTGTAAAAACTGCACGAAAACCCAACCACTTATAAATTCACCCAGGCACTCTCCTTGCAGTACTGTAATCATTCAGTCAGTACCCAAGTACTCATGCACTGAGCCAGGCCTTAGCACATGGATTGCTTCAAACGCCTATCCACTATGGATGCAGTCCTCTAACCACCTACACACTTGTCTTTCACACCTTCAATTCCCCAGTCAGGTTCCGTACTCTCCAGCAAACACCCTGTCAATCCCCTTGCACTCCTCCAGTGACCCATTCAGCACCATGTACTAATCCATTCACTGTACCAAAACCCAAACACTTATAAATTCAACCAGGCACTCTGCTTGCAGTACTGTAAACATTCAGTCAGTATCCAAGTACTCATGCAGCGAGCCAGGCCTTAGCACATGGACTGCTTCATACTCCTATCCACTATGCATGCAGTCCTCTAACCACCTACACACTTGTCTTTCACACCTTCAATTCCCCAGTCAGTATCCATACACTTCCAGCAAACACCCTGTCACTCCTCTTGCACTCCTCTAGTGACCCATTCAGCACCATGTACTAATCCATTCACTGCGCCAAAACCCAAACACTTATAAATTCACCCAGCACTCTCCTTGCAGTACTCTAATCATTCAGTCAGTACCCAAGTACTCATGCAGTGAGCCATGCCTTAGCACATGGACTGCTTCAAACCCATATCCACTATGTATGCAGTCCTCTAACCACCTACACACTTGTCTTTCACACCTTCAATTCTCCAGTCAGTATCCTTACACTTCCAGCAAACACCCTGTCACTCCCCTTGCACTCCTCTAGTGACTTATTCAACACCATGTACTAATCCATTCACTGCGCCAAAACCCAAACACTCATAAATTCACTCAGGCACTCTCCTTGCAGTACTCTAATCATCCAGTCAGTACCCAAGTACTCATCCACTGATCCTGACAAAAAACAAAATTTCAGTTTCAATATTTTAAAAAACATTTTTATTTCCATTTATATAAAAAAAATATAATGTAATTTAAAAAATAAAATATGTAAAAATAAACATTTAAAAACTGTAGAAAATCAGTATAACAAAAATACATATAACTATTATTACATTTAAAAATTATCATTTAAAAAAACCTTTGAAATTCACAGAAAAAAACATAGGTTTCAGACATGTGATAGTGAGGAATTAGCATTTAAAAAACCTTAGAAATTCACTGAAAAAACCATAAGTTTCAGGGCTGTTATAGTTAGCTGGACATTTCACTCGTACAAAACCATTGAAATTCCTCCGTTATAGTTAGTTCTGCTAACTGTAACTCGCGCACCCGCAATCCGCTGATGATGATGTCAACATATTACATCATTCATGACATGGTCAGTGACATCACTGATGACATTGCTGATGACATCTCAAATGACATCACTGATGACATCATCCACGTGACAATCAGATACACCTCATCATACACTAGTATAACCTTTCATCACTCACTGTAAAATACAGAGTACCATATTTGAATCCATTGACACACCAATACAAATTTCTAAAAACCCACTCAGTGATTCCTAGATCTACACACACATCTAAACACTTACCTATAGATTCACTCATACATGATGTCAATGATCAATAGAACACTTTCAAATATACTTATACACCTATATCGACATTACACACCAGCACATATCCTATTCACTTATGCAGTCATCCTACTCACTTATGCAAACAATGGATCATACTTACATTTAGTCAGCTACACACTTATACAAACACCACTTCATTTATTCATATAGATAATAACTCATACTTAGTATGTTATAAGATCACTATTACAAGTATACAGTTATCCATACAGTCACTCATACAATCTGTGAGTCTTATGTATACTTATTTATATACAACAACTGGCACATACACTGCCTAGTTTGTTGGACAAGTACCATTGAGAGATATATTTGCTCATCACCACACCCATAAAGGTATTCACTCACCCAAACAACTGTTATAACATGCAGTCTTAACCTCATATACCTACTGAATCAACTATTCACACATTTTTGGGCAGTCACACACCCCCACCGAATCACACACACATTCACTCTCCCATACAAATACTCAATTAAGTAATCAATAACTAATATAGACTTTCACGTAGCTAGTAAGCAACTGGTGCAGCAGTTTACACAACAACTGACAAAGTGATACAGATATTCACACAGTTTAGTCACTATCCAATATATTTAGTGAGACACTATAAATTAGCCAAGTAAACAGTCAATCACACTGCTACTAAATCCTCTATCCGGTAATGTATATATCCATTCATTCTTCAATGCAGATTGCTATATATATAATACATATTTAAATAACGAAGCAAACCACATTCACTGGATGAGGTCATCAGTGATGTAATTTGAGATGTCATCAGTGATGTCACGGACCATGTCATGAATGATGTAATATGCATTGCACGCGCAAGTTATAGTGAGTCCAACTAACTATAACATGGGAATTTCATTGGTTTTATGCGAGTAAAATTTCCAGCTAACTATGACTGGTGTCAAACCTATGGTTTTTTCAGTGAATTTCATAGGTTTTGTAAATGCTATTTCCTAATTATAACGTGTGTAAAACCTATAGTTTTTTCAGTGAATTTCATAGGTTTTTTAAATGCTACTTCCTAACTATAACGTGTTTAAAACCTATGGTTTTTTCAGTGAATATATATATATATATATATATATATATATATATATATATATATATATATATATAATTTCTATGGCAAAATGAAACCCCTCATTTTGTTCCTTTTCAAATTAAATGTATTAAGTGTTACCACTTTATTCCAATCAAGATGACTTCAGGTGTGCCATACTTTTGTCATAAGTAAGACTGTTAGCATTCTAGTTGTTCTTTAGAACACTCTGGGACATTCTGTCATTGGGCTATAGTTGGGCTACATCTGGCTGATATTTGGGCTACATTTGGGCTCTTTTGTCTCTCGTGGCCATCTTGGGAGACTGCATATCAGAATTTTTTTAATGAAATATAAGAGTATTTGAGAAGTCACTCAAAATGTGCCCTAATTTTTCTTTCTTCAGCACTAATCATAATTTCTATGGCAAAATGAACCCCCTCATTTTATTCCTTTGCAAATTAAATGTTTTAAGTGTTAACACTTTATTCCAATCAAGATGACTTCAGGTGTGCCATACTTTTGTCATAAGTAAGACGGTTAGCGCTCTAGTTGTTCTTTAGAACACTCTGGGACATTCTGTCATTGGGCTATAGTTGGGCTACATCTGGCTGATATTTGGGCTACATTTGTTTTTTTTTTGTCTCTGGTGGCCATCTTTGGGCTACATTGGGCTACATTGGGCTACATTTGGGCTCTAACATATATATAGCCCAATGTAGCCCAATATATATTTTTTCAAAGTTAATTTTCTCAGCAACTACTGAACAGATTTACACCATTCAAAGAAAAGCGTAATCTGCGAGCCGGACTCTACCTTTCTACCAAATTTCTTATAAATCCATTCAGCCGTTCGAGCTGTAGCCGTGTCTAAACGTCCTATGGAAAATAACATGGGGAAAACACGTTTTGGGACCCCCCTTTTATCTCAGCCCCCACTTGACGAATCCCCCCAAACTTTCAGGGAAGGAGCGGAGTGGAGCAGGCCATCTTCTTTGAGAAATTCGCAACGATTCGTCCACCGGCGCCAAAGTTATTCTCAATAGAATGTTGCGGATTTCCTATGGAAACTAGGTCCTAACTACTGTCATTGGGCTATAGTTGGGCTACATCTGGCTGATATTTGGGCTACATTTGGGCTCTTTTGTCTCTGGTGGCCATCTTGGGAGACTGCATATCAGAATTTTTTTAATGAAATATAAGAGGATTTGAGAAGTCACTCAAAATGTGCCCTAATTTTTCTTTCTTCAGCACTAATCATAATTTCTATGGCAAAATGAACCCCCTCATTTTGTTCCTTTTTAAATTAAATGTTTTAAGTGTTAACACTTTATTCCAATCAAGATGACTTCAGGTGTGCCATACTTTTGTCATAAGTAAGACTGTTAGCGCTCTAGTTGTTCTTTAGAACACTCTGGGACATTCTGTCATTGGGCTATAGTTGGGCTACATCTGGCTGATATTTGGGCTACATTTGTTTTTTTTTGTCTCTGGTGGCCATCTTTGGGCTACATTGGGCTACATTTGGGCTCTAACATATATATAGCCCAATGTAGCCAAATATATATTTTTTCAAAGTTAATTTTCTCAGCAACTACTGAACAGATTTACACCATTCAAAGAAAAGCGTAATCCGCGAGCCGGACTCTACCTTTCTACCAAATTTCTTATAAATCCATTCAGCCGTTCGAGCTGTAGCCGTGTCTAAACGTCCTATGGGAAATAACATGGGGAAAACACGTTTTGGGACCCCCCTTTTATCTCAGCCCCCACTTGATGAATCCCCCCCAAACTTTATGGGAAGGAGCGGAGCGGAGCAGGCCATCTTCTTTGAGAAATTCGCAAAGATTCGTCCACCGGCGCCAAAGTTATTCTCAATAGAAGGTTGCGGATTTCCTATGGAAACTAGGTCCTAACTATAACTACCTACTGGCGACCGCCAGTAGGTAATATATATATATATATTCACTGAAAAAACCATAGGTTTCACACCAGTTATAGTTAGGTGGAAATTTTACTCGCATAAAACCATTGAAATTCCCACGTTATAGTTAGTTGGACTCACTATAACTTGCGCGTGCAATGCACTGCTGATGACGTCACATATTACATCACTCATGACATGGCCAGTGACATCACTCATGACATCACTGATGACATCTCAAATGACATCACTGATGACAACATCCTTGTGACAAAGTGGCAGACCTCCTATCAGCATAAAATAACCTTTGACACACACATTCAAAAATAGAAACTAACATTTTCTTAAAAAAGGAGAAACCAATACCAATTACAACAACTTATTAGGTAATTCCAACATCTACATACACATCCACTCATTCACCAACAGTTCTATATAGTCACTCATGCATGTACTTACTCATCATATGTACTCATACACCTATACATCCTGTTACACACTAATACTCATCCATATAGTTACTCACACACAAATTCACACATGCAAATAAACTATCATAAAAACATTTACTTGATTATACTGCTATATACACACCACTACACATACTTCTACAGAAACGGAAACATATTTACTCTCTTAAACAATCAATTATAAAAACACATACTCACTAACCAACCCATACACACAATCATCCACCCATACAGTCTTGCACACATGCTGTCTTCAAAATACATACAAATAGTGAGTCACTCATTCATGCATCTGTGCTCTAAGTAATATCCCCCACCGAACCATACAGACACTGATACTCAAAAAAACAACTAATAACCCATATACACACTCATGTAGCTACTCACCAACCCATGCAGCCACTTATACACAAAGTGAGACACAGATACAGATATTTAAATATTTAAACATTACTCGCTAATATATGTATTCAATAAGATACATTTAATAAGTCAGTTAACCAATCAATTTTACACAAAAAAACATCCATTTAGACATTTATTTACCCATTTATTCTTCCATCCACCTTTAGATATACATATATAAAAAATATTTCTTTTTCAAAAAGATACACATTCACTGGATGATGTCATCAGTGATGTCATTTGAGATGTTATCAGTGATGTCATGAGTGATGTCACTGACCATGTCATGAGTGATGTAATATGTGACGTCATCAGCAGTGCATTGCACGCGCAAGTTATAGTGAGTCCAACTAACTATAACGTGGGAATTTCAATGGTTTTATGCGAGTAAAATTTCCACCTAACTATAACTGGTGTGAAACCTATGGTTTTTTCAGTGACTTTAATAGGTTTTTTAAATGCTAATTCCTAACTATAACTGGTGTGAAACCTATGGTTTTTTCAGTGAATATATATATATATATATATATATATATATATATATATATATATATATATATATATATATATAATTCTATGGCAAAATGAAACCCCTCATTTTGTTCCTTTTCAAATTAAATGTATTAAGTGTTACCACTTTATTCCAATCAAGATGACTTCAGGTGTGCCATACTTTTGTCATAAGTAACACTGTTAGCGTTCTAGTTGTTCTTTAAAACACTCTGGGACATTCTGTCATTGGGCTATAGTTGGGCTACATCTGGCTGATATTTGGGCTACATTTGGGCTCTTTTGTCTCTGGTGGCCATCTTGGGAGACTGCATATCAGAATTTTTTTAATGAAATATAAGAGGATTTGAGAAGTCACTTAAAATGTGCCCTAATTTTTCTTTCTTCAGCACTAATCATAATTTCTATGGCAAAATGAACCCCCTCATTTTGTTCCTTTGCAAATTAAATGTTTTAAGTGTTAACACTTTATTCCAATCAAGATGACTTCAGGTGTGCCATACTTTTGTCATAAGTAAGACTGTTAGCGCTCTAGTTGTTCTTTAGAACACTCTGGGACATTCTGTCATTGGGCTATAGTTGGGCTACATCTGGCTGATATTTGGGCTACATTTGTTTTTTTTGTCTCTGGTGGCCATCTATGGGCTACATTGGGCTACATTGGGCTACATTTGGGCTCTAACATATATATAGCCCAATGTAGCCCAATATATATTTTTTCAAAGTTTATTTTCGTTAAAACCACTAGAGCATATACCTTGAGACATAGTAAAGGCACATCGGGGTACCAGCCCCTACAATTTTGCCAAGTTTGGTGGAAATCCATTCAGCCGTTCGGGCTAAAAGTGAGTCCAATCGCCCTATGGAAATTAACATGGGGAAAACACGTTTTGGGACCCCCCTTTTATCTCGGCCCCCGCTTGCCGGATCCCCCCGAAACTTTCAGGGAAGGAGCGGAGCGCAGCGAGGCAAAGTTAAGGAAAATTACAGGGAGATCCCTCATTCGGCGCCAAAGTTATTCCCAATAGAATGTTGCGGATTTCCTATGGAAAACGATCCTAACTATAACTACCTACTGGCGACCGCCAGTAGGTAATATTATATATATATATATATATATATATATATATTAGGCCAGTAGGTAGTTATAGCTAGGATCTAATTTCCATAGGAAGAATGTTTTTTCATTTGCCAATAACTTTGGCATTGTTTGACAAAGTCTAACGAAACTTTCAAAACTAATACGACACTCCCTTCAGCTGCTGTCATGAAAGATTTGTGTTGATCCGTCATGTGAGGGCCAAGAAAAAGGGAAAGCCCCAAAACGTGTTTTCCCCACGTTAATTACCATAGGAACTATAGACACGGCTACAGCCTGAGCTGCTGAATGGAATTACACCAAATTTGACAGGAAGGTAGCTGTTGGTCCATGGAGGTGCCTTTTTGTGATTTGGTGTAAATTCCTTCAGTAGTTTTAAAGATATTAACCAAAATTCAAATTTATATGTATAGGGACGCGAAGGATCCGCAACCCCTCCGGGTCTCTTGCTGAGATCTGATTGGCTGCCAACACTTCAAACCAGGAAGTGTTGGCAGCCATCTTAGGACTTTGCTTGAGCCAAGTCCCAGAAAAAGCATTAAAAAAAGAAAAAGAAAAGGGGAGGGGGCTAGGTGGCATGCGACCAAGATGGCCGTACACCAGTGAGGCTCTCGCCAGGCGGGCGAACCAACATCGTATAATACCATCTTGAGCCGCATCTCCTCTACCTAAATTGGCGGAATTACACACCCTTTGTTTTGAGGTCCCATAGCGGCTTCTTCCCGAGCCGAAACAGTGCTGGTGAGCTGCTATTTCCCAGGCGAGATCCTGACCGGCACTTCCTGCTGTGGTGTCTGGAGCGTGCACCCGGATGACATCCCTACTCGAACCCGCGGCCCCCCAACGCAGCGCAGGCTGTGACGCTGCCATTTTCTTCCTCCTTAGCGCGCAAGTCGCATCGAGACCTGGTGCGCCGCGTTGGAGGTATCCGGCGGTGATCGGAGGAGCAGCCAAGCATATTCCCGGCACATACCAGATCTGACTCTGAACGGCCAGACGGCGAGGCACAGGCACCTTCCCATGTGGCGGCCCCACCAAGAGATTGGACAACCTACGACCGGTGGCGGCCCACCACATACTGCCGCCTAGACATTGCAGCGGGTGAACCTTGCGAGGTGACCGGACCAACAACATCCGAGACTCGCATACAGTGAGGTGAGGAGCCAGGGGGGTTTGCGAGCGGGAACGCGTGAATCCCTCAACTGACCCTCCCGACGCTGCGCACCCCCCAGGTACTTGCTGGGACCGCCACCCATCTGGACAGTTGCTCACCCTTCCATGCCCAATACTCAGACCCCCCTTTTGCGGGGGACTTTGTGGGGAGAAGACCCCATCTAGCTACCAACGCAGATCCGCCAGGCTGTGGGTAACCCCATCCACTCAGCATGGCTTAGATGCTATATCAGAGGCCCAGCATCAGACCGCTGTGAGATTTCACAAAGAGATCACTGCCTCTGTTGACTCTGCGCCACTGATGCCCCATCAGAGGGAGAGGCGACCTGAGGAGAACCCAGCAGCTTCCACGCGCCAGCTCTTTCCCAGGTGCGAGGCCTCACAGGTCCATACCACTAAACTACCACCTACAACACGTAGCATTGGGACTGCTCGCTTGCTCTTCACCATAGTGAGAGTTCTGTGGAAGCCCATACCTGCTGACCTTCCTACCTCCAATAGTTGCAACCTGGGACACTGACCCCTACCCTAGCCTCCATGATGGGTAGAACTGAAGGAAAACAAACAAAAATCCCCTTCAAGTCCACGCAAAACTCAGCGGTCTCACATTGAAGAACAACCCATAGCTGAGCCTCCAGAATGCCAGGAACACGACGTGAAGGCACTATTGATGACCATGAAACACAGTCTCACATCCATTGACACAAAAATTGATGCCATGAACATGCGCATGGATTCTGTGTTGCACAAACTTAAACAACATGACCATCGCCTTGAAGAAGCGGAAAATAGAATTTCTGAACTAGAAGACGGTGCCTCGAGTGGTAAGAAGCAGCTGTCACAGATGGACAGACTGCTCAGAGTCATAGCAGAGAAGAAAGAGGCTTTGGAGGCCCACTCGAGGAGGAATAATGTTTGCATCATGGGCCTAGCTGAATCTGCCAACAATGGACGTATAAAGGATGTTTTTAGAGACATTGCTCACCGACCTGTTTGGCGCCGAAGCTTTCTTCAAGCACCTCGTGGTGGAAAGAGCCCATAGATCCTTGGACGCTCGCCCACCTCCGGGAGCGCCACCAAGACCTGTAATTGTTCGATTCCTCAACTACAGGGATAGGAACACAGTGCTTCGCCTCGCAAGGGAGAGGAAGAAGGTAGAATATGAAAACACAATCCTGTAATTCTACCCGGATTTCGCACAAAATGTGCAGGAGGCAATACACAAATTCACTATCATCAAAAAGGAACTGCTCGCCCTGAATATACCATACGCCATGCTCTACCCAGCGCGACTCCGTATCACACATTTGGGGAAACAACATGTGTTCCTAAACCCGCAGCAGGCCGAAGATTACCTCAACCTGCCGAGCATCCTCCCCAGCCGCGACCTCCAATGGACACCGCTCCAGATCCGTGACCCCACTATTGACACAAGACTGATTCCACTCCCTTGAAGGCGACATATTACGCGGGACCTCGGACGCCAGATGCTACAACCTTAATTGAATCCAGCCACCTAAGTACTCTTTTCAGATAACGTAGACAATGGCTAATTGAACGGAATCGCCTAGCCCCTGTCCTCCCCCCATTACTGGAGCCAGCCCGGCTGGGCGTGTTAGCAGACGGGTAAGATCGTAGGAGGACACAGACATGTCCCGGGCCCCTAGCAGCACCCACACAGGAGTACCCCTTTATCTCTGTAACATCTCAAACTCCCTTTCGCTTCTTTTTCTTTTCTTGTTGTTATTGGGTGGGAACACATGCCTGACAAGTTGGGGAAGTCGGAGTGGGTGGGAGGGAGGGTTGTTAACCTAGCAATCTGTTCTGCTACGAACATACTAGTCCGTACTTCAAAGCACTTTGAGTCATGCCGAACTTAGAGCCCTACATTAGAATCCATGCCAGACATCAAGATGCAGTCTAATATAAATTGTATGACCTGGAATATCTGAGGATTAAATGACCCACATAAAATTTTTTATGTTTTAGGATATCTGGAGAGACACCACGTCCAGATAGCTCTCCTTCAGGAGACCCACCTCAACCCCTCTGTGGCGCCCAATTTTGCTGCTAGATGGGCATCCCACCTAAGCTTTTCGCCCTATTCCACCTACTCACAGGGGGGGTGCGATTCTGATCAAACGCACTGCTCTCTTTACACTGAGTGGCACTTCCACAGACCCCCAAGACGCTATTGTCTGATGTGGGGACGATGTACCTCCCAGGACATCACTATTGTAAATTACTACGGGCCTAATATAGATGACCCTACCTTCTTTACTTCCCTCTTGAGCAAAATTCTTTCCATAGGATACACTTATCTCCTCTGGGGTGGGGATTTTAATACAGCCATATTCCCACCAATGAACAGATCTAGCCCTACTGCACTACACTACACAACCACGCAAAGGGTGCTGGTAGACATAGTTACAGAGAACAGTCTCCTAGATGTGTGGCGACACATGCACCCAGCACTCAGGGAAGGTACACACCATTCCTCTTGGTCCCGCTAGGACTATTGGTTTGTGTCCTTGGGTGCGTCTGGCTGGATAGACGCGGCTACTCATATGGCCAGAACGTTCTACGATCACTCCTCTGTGGTAATGATACTGAAGCATTCTATTGACCCATCCCCCTACATCAACTGGAGACTTAACCCCCTGCACCTCTTAGACGCAGTATTCCGGACTGAACTCATACAAGAAATCCAAGACTACTTTGAACGCAATGTAGACTCGGTGCCAAGCCTGACTACAGTCTGGGAGGCCTTTAAGGTGACGGTCCAAGGGTCTTGCATAGCTAAAGGCAGAGGCATCCTTAAAGTTATTTGAAATGAACTTACCCGGTTAGAGAAAGATATTAAAGCACTGGAACGCCAAATAAGTGATGGGTCCGGGGGGGGGAATGTAGCCAAGTCTCAACTATGGGATAAGCTTACAGATTATACTGAAGCCGCTGAACGGGAATGTAAATTGCGGGGCAAATACCATGTAGCCTGTACATACGGGGTGGGCGATCGTCCGGGAAAGGTTCTAGCGAACCTGGTCAGGCCACCTAGATTTTCCACTTATGTCACAGAAATCCATGACCCTGAGGGAGAAGTAGACCCGACACACTCCGAACCAACTTCACACTTTTATGACATATTACAAATCCCTTTACACTACAAATAGGGCAATGCCACTTGACCTCACATCGTACTTTGAAGATACAGCTCTAGCGTAGTTGGGTAATACACAACGCGAGTTCCTCAGTGCCGAATTAGAACTAGACAAAATTACCACGGCTTTTATGCAAATGAAATCTGGATGTGCGCCGGGATCGGACCGACTCCCCATCGAATTTTACAAGACCTTTCTGACACAACTGGCACCCATACTGTCTTCTATGAAGCCTGTGAGGAAGGCCGTCTTCCTCCTACCATGCGAGAGGCCCTGATCATTTCACTACTCAAATCTGACAAACCCTCTTCCCAGTATGACTTCTTACGTCCCCTTTCCCTTATAAATTGTGACACCAAAATTCTAGCGAAAGTCTTATCCAATAGGCTGGCCTTACTGATGGACCGGCTAGACTTGCCGGATCAGTCCGGATTTGTCCCCAACAGAGCAACATCACACAACCTCTGGACCCTCCTCACTGTCCTGCTAGACATTGATCCCGGCAGCTCAGCGACTGCCATTTTCCTGGATGCGACAAAGGTATTGGATTCTGTCGAATGGGACTACCTCCTGGGTACCTTACGCTATATAGGCATGTCCCCGGCGTTCCTTGGATGGAAAGAACTGCTGTACCAACAGCCAAAGCTACAGTCCTTCTTAATGGTGCGTGTCCCCCCCGTTTTAGTATTACTAGAGGTACTCGTCAGGGTTGCACCCTATCCCCTAGCCTTTTTGCCCTGGCGATAGAGCCTTTGGGAACGAAAATCCGGCAACACCATAAGGATAGGGCATTGATCCAGACAGCTCATAATATCGCTCTACACAGTTGATGTCACTTTATACACCACAAACCCACAGGAAAACCTCAATCACGTACTACGGGAGGTCACAAAATTTGGAGCCATTTCAGGTATTATTATCAACTGGGCTAAATCAGCGGTATTTCCACTCACAGCCTGAACAGCCCAGTATCCCCTAGATTACCCCCTTACATGGCAGGCTGAGGAGGTTAAGTATCTTGGCATCAGAGTTACTAGAAACAGAGAAGAATTAATACAGGCCAATTATGGAGTAACACTAGACTAAGCGACAGACTGCATCACAAGATGGTTATCACTGCCCCTCTCCACAGGCTGGGAGGGCCACTCTGGCTAAAATGGTACTATTACCAAAGTGTCTCTATCTTTTACTAATATACCATACCACCCCAGCAAACATTTCTTTAATGCGCTCCAAACACAAATCATATGTCTAATCTGGGGCGGCAACCATCCCGTCTTGCCATGGATATACTAATTTTGTCCTTCTCACAAGGGGATATGAAGTCCCTAACTTCGAACTTTATTATTATTGTGCACAAGCCCACTTTGCCATATACTGGATCCATCCACCACCCTTCATGCCTCACTTAGCGGTGGAGGAGGGATACATAGCCCCTGCTCCTATCTCGGGTTTCTCATACACCTCCTTCCGAGAACGAGAACGTGATCCTACCACGGTGGAATGTACTGTTACAGCCTGGAAGAAAATTGCCAACGGCTCGAAACTCCCATGCTCTACTCTCCCAAAATGCCCCTCGTATATCATCCCTCACTTCACATATACATATATCAAGTCACATATGAAAAACAGTGCCGCGTGATGCTAGAGAAATTACGTTATACCACGTGGGAAGACATGTACACAGCAGGCACATTTCGGTCTAGGGACCAATTCTACAGCACCACCACACCCACGGCTATGGATACATTCATGTATGACAGGCTCTGACAGCGTATTAGGGCAGTCACACCTGCAATCCCCTAAGAACCACCCACACTGCTCCCCCTGCACACCCTGCTACAGGCTGCCCCCCCCCGGCATGTCACCTCACTTCTCTATCACCACGCACAAAACACACCTACCCCCCAAACTCTGAGGGCCCGGCATGAATGGGATGTCGACTTAGAAAACCGCATCACAGATGACCAGTGGGAATTCTGCTGCAAGCAGACGGCGACTATTACAGCCAGTAGTCAGCTGAGACTATACACTACAAATTTCTACACAGGCTGTATTACACTCCGGCCAAACTTCACAAATATTAACTTAGGAAGGATGATCGATGCGCTAGATGTGGGGGGGAGGGAGCGGACTTTTTCCACCTAGCCTGGTTATGTCCGTCCATTCAACAGTACTGGCTGCAATTGTTTGCGGGTCTGTCAACTATGCTTGATACGCCTCTACAGGCCTGACCAGACATCCTCGGCGTCCCACAGGCTGGCAGGCTGGCGCTCTGTCAAGAGGGGGAGCGCAGGGAGCGCCGTGTCCGTGCCGCCTAGCGGCTGCGCGGACATGGAGCACGAGAAGGTGGTGTACTCTCGCTCGCAGCTGCTCTATGCCCAGCCTGCCTTGGAGAGCGCCTTCTAAATCTTCATGCCGCAGTCCAAGGACTTCATGAGCTCGGACACGGAGCTCTGGAACTTCCTCTGCAGTCTGAGGCACGAGTTCTCGCCGGTCATCTGCGCAGCAAGGACGTTTGTGGCTACTCTTCGTGCCGCGCACTGGTGCCCCAGCCAGGACAAGCCGCTGCCGGCGCTCGCGCCTCCAAAACTGGCTCTGCCGGCCCGACCAAGCCCCCCGCCAAGAGGAAGCGTGGCTTTTCTAAATGGGGTCCCAGAAAGCGGCGGCGAGCCAGCGGTGGCAACGAGCACAAAATGAGTAGCACCAGTAGCGGCGGCTGCTGCAGCAGAAGCAGCAGCCGTAGCAGCCCCCTACAAAGCCCGCTGACCCCCGCTACCTACCTGCACCTGGGCCGCTCCCTAGAGGAGATCTGGGAGACGGCCACTCCACACCTGCTAGCCAGCTTCCCCCGCATTGGCGTGCGGGACGTGTCGTGCGAGACCAGCCTGGCGGCTGCACGGCGCCCGGCACGGCAATCCTGCGGGTTAACCTGGAGCCCGTGGGGCACATCTGCAATTTCCCCATGACCTGCCTCTAGCGCTGCGAAGGGCTGCTTACACACCTGAACCGCACTTTACCGACAGTCCTCCGAGCCCTCCCTCATGGCCTCGGCATCCAAAGATGCATTCTAGAGTCCGCGCCCCTGGAGGATTGGCTGGGGTCCCCGGGCCACGTGAGGCCTGCATCCACGATAGAACATCCTGGACCTAGCCCCACTGTCTTAGGGGAAGACCCCTAGCGGAGAGTCCCAAAGGAGTGCGGGCTTTCCTTCATGGCCTTGTGTGAAACGGCCTGCCTGAACGGACTACCCTCGGAGGTTTTGTGTATGAAACGGCCTGCCTAAACTGCCTTCCGCCGAGGATTTATAGACACTGATTGCCTAACTGGAGTTTATTCCTCCGCATCTAACCTGTGACTGCTTAATTTGCCCTATCACTGCATAGTTGGAGATGCTTCAGAGTGACGGTCAAGTGATGTGTCCGGGAACTGACGACGCAAAATGGCAGAGCGTGAATGGAGCCACTATTTTGTTGTTTCTTATTTCTTTATTTTATTTTACAGTTTTATATAGCGCAAACTTGACCCAAATCTGGTAGCGGAGCGCTTTACATAGCACCAGTTGCATTACATGAGGACACATTCCTTTTTTTTTGTTAGGCATGGGGAGATTAAGTGATTTGCCCAGAGTCACAGGATGTTCAGCGTCATTGCCGAGACTCGAACCCGGTTCCCCAGATTCTAAGTCGACCGCCCTAGCCGTTAGGACAACTCCTCTCTTTCTTGTCCTCTCCCTCGGTCCGTCGGACTTCATCCTGCCGACCCTCAGTCATTGCTCCTCGGCTGGACGGTCTTTACTCTTTCTCCCCCCCCTAGGTCCCTGTCTCTCCTATAACCTATCTCATCTCCCTCCCCTGCCTCTCTCTACCCCCTTGGTTGTCTTATTTCTCCGTTCACTCTGTTGATAAGTAACATACAGTCGTTTTTATCCTAATCGTTGTGATAATAGAACCCTGAGTGGAGAAGTGTGGCTCAGTGGTTAGAGGCGGCAGACCCGGAAGCTGAGATTGACCGTGGACCAGGGTTCGATTCCCCGCCTAGGCGGGTCTCGGGCTCGAAAATTCCACGGACTCGACAATTCTCGCTCTGGTGTCTACTCAACCCACGGGGTCACACTCTGCGACTCTGGGCAATAGCTTGCTTAATCTCCACTACGGCCCCTTGCGGCGGGATGCCTGGCTTTCACCTTGTGGACACCCTGCCGGGGGTTTCTCACAGGGAATACCAGGACGGGTTCCCTAAGCAAGCGCCGGGACGCTCACGGGCAGCCGTGCGCTTTACAAATCCAGCACATTTACATTTACATTTACTATTTTGCATAGTTACAACTCTAACCACTAGTATATGTAGTGGCTCTTTATACTTGAAATCACCATTTTTTGCATTTATCTCCTGATTGACTCTACAAAGTACTCATTTCCTTTTTCTGCTATCCATATCTCTTCTTTGTGGGGCTCTTCAACTCGCTGACTCCCTCCCTTTGTCCTCCCTGACTCTTGCCTTTCGTGGATCCTGTCTTTTTCTGGATCGTTAATTTATCCGGGTATTGTATGTGTTATCTTTCAGTAATTAATGCGATTTTCTTTTGCCGTTTGTTCCCCCTCTGTTGACCTGCCAGTTCCGAACCTCTTCCTAGCACCCTTTGACTTAGCATTCCTTCTCCCCTTGTTGGGGAAAGATCTAATATTCTTACTCTGGAGTCTTAGTGAACCCTCTGAGAGAGACCACATCCTCAAGGGATCCACGCACAGCTGAGGCATAGTATGGCGCCCCTTAGCAAAGCACTCCCTCTCCCCTTGTTGCGGAAGGATCCAGTAGTTAGACCTTGGAGTCTTAAGAGACCCCTCTGAGAGAGTCAACCGAGTAAAGCACCCTCCCCCATCTTTTTATGCTTTCTCTCACCCTCCCCTACCGCTTTCCCCTCTTTCATTCTTTGTCTACTTCCCCTGCTCCTTTCCCCTTTATCTCTCCCCTTACCTGCTACGCCCCCTGTCCCTTGTGCCCTTTAACTAAGCACTCCTTCTCCCCTTGTTGGGGAAAGATCCAACTACTTTTACTCTGGAGTCTCAGTGATCCCTCTGAGAGAGTCCACAGTGCTAAGGGAGCCACTCACAGTTGAGGCATGGTATGGCGCCCCTTGCTAAAGCACTCCCTCTACCCTTTTTAGGGAAGGATCCAGTAGGTAGGCCTTGGAGTCTCAGAGACCCCTCTGAGAGAGTCCACTGTGTAAAGAGAGCCTCTCACATCTGAGTTGGGGGAATGATATCACTTCTCCTGGGATCACAGCTTACTGGACTTTGGATGCAGCTTTTACTCGTCTACCGGTTTGTGCCTCCGCCACCCTCCCCCTCTTCTTTCATGTTGTGTCTCTCACCCTCCCCCTCCTCTTTCCCTCCTTCATTCGCTGTCTACTTCCCCTGCTCTTACCCCCTCCCCCCTGAATCTCTCCCCTTGCCTACTTTTCGCCTTACGCATATGAAAACATGGCGGCGGCCGCTTGAGCCGCTGCGGTGCTCTGTTCATGAGCTCCCGTTGGAAACCTACTTCACTAAGATTATGCCGTTTTTTTTATGCGGTTCAGTTCTTAGACTGCATATAGATCGGAAATGTAGCGCCTGGAAATTCGGCAATTAATTTAAACGCGGAGAAAACCAGTGCTTACTTTTTGACCTGCTTCCTCGGTGCTCGATGGGTCTAGAGGGGGCGTGTCTGAATGCGGATGCCGCGGAGAGGAGTTCTGCAGCCGCTGTGTTTAGCTGTCGGCAAGAGGAGAGACGGGGGTGTGTCCCGGTGCCGGTTGTCGGCTTGGTGTGGAGTTTGGCCGCCCTGGAGCTCAGACGAGGACGCCACATCCGAGGCTTGCTGTTGGGACGACGCGAGGTCGCTGCTGCCGCCCTGGAGGTAGAGGTAGAGGCGAAAGAGACCACGGATGAGAGGGCATTGAAAGTGGGAGAGCCAACACTGGTCCAAGTGCAAAAGGAAGGTGGAGGCGACGATAAGGGGGGTTACGAGCCAGAGGCTGGATACAATTTAAGAGGCAATAAGTATAAAGATTCTAAAGGGGAGTCCAGCAAGTCCAGCAAGTCCAGTAAGGACAAGGCTATTAAATCTATTAAATCTAAGCTCCCCCTTGTGGCTAATTTGAGTACACCCACGGCAGACTGGGTAAATAAGGCTGAGCCTGCAGTAAAAACAGTAGCACCTGAGGAGGGCGATAACTTTACCTCAGACCATCTCTGTAATAGTAAAAAGAAGCCTTCTTCTTTTCTAACAGGTCAGGTCAAAGCTAAGCGAGCCTATACTTGCAAATCAGCCAAAGGGTCCAAAGGCAAAAAAGTTACCTCAGTGTCAAAAATAACCTTATCACTGAGTTCTTTTTTTAAGGTGATCCCTCAAGTAGTACAACTACCAGAGAGACTTGGACTTGGAAAGACATCAGCAGAGGATACTGAGCTTAAGGGAATGTTGAGGTCCGAAGATTTGTTGGATAAAACTGACACACTGTTCGAGATGGGGACGGAGGGTGTAGAAACCTCTATGAACCTCAAAACAGGTTTGGGGGCAGGCTTAGGAGGTTTGGAGGCAGGCAACGATCAAGTCGGCAGCATAGAGAAAGTGGTTAGTAATCTATGCGCTGACGCATCAAGACATCCCGCACCTCTTGCTTTGGTGCTAGCGCCCCCACTGGCTCCTCCTCTTATGTTGGCCTCATTAACTGCAACAGCCACTACAACAGGAGTAGGTATACAAGGTCCTATGGAAGGGACTATAACAACCATATCAGACATTTTGGTCCCCCTAGCGAGTCCTATTCCGCCCAATCCATCTGCCGATGTAAATACTGACCTGATTTCTACTCTACAGGTATCCTTTCAGGGAATGTTTGCCTCTTTATCAGCAGACATCAAAAAAGGATTTGAAACCTCCGCAGCTAATCAAGCGGACATTAGGTGTTTCTGTGAAAACCTAGATAAAAAACTAAATGATCTAACAACGAGAACAGAGGCACTTGAGGACAAGGTAACAGGCTTGTCCCTGCATCTAGATGAAGCTAAGGCAAATGTGATCACACTTAGGAAGGAAGATCAAATGCTGTCAGAACGGATGGAGACGCTTGAGAACAACGCCCGAAGGAATAACCTTCGGATATTTAATATTCCTGAGGATAAGGAAGGTTCAGATATCAAGCAATACGTCATCTCATTGTTAAAGGAGGCACTGCGACTAGACCAGTCCGAGGAAGAATTGGCTCTTGACATACAACGCATCCACAGAGAGCCTTTTAGGAAGAATCCAAAAAGAACTAAACCCAGAAAGGTTTTGGTCAATTTTCTTACGTATTCCCTCAAGGAAACTATCCTAAATCTGGCCCTAAAGCAGAAAATTGTTAGTGCAAGGGGATTTAACTTTCAAGTGCGATCAGACTTGTCCAGGGCAACATTGGACAGACAATGGGAATTCGGGAAAAGACTGGAGGCCTTTAGAAGCTATGGTGCAGTTGCTCAATTGGTTTTTCCAGCCGCATTGAGAATCATGTACAACAACACCATGCACAATATAAGATCAGTGCAGGCAGCAGAGGAACTACTGCTCACTATGGGCAGAGAAAAGGGAGCGGGTACCTAGAGAAAACCTTTTGCAACCATAGGGCTAAGTTGCTTGGCATTTCTAAAAAAAAAAGAGAAAAGGCGGTTAAACTAACCAATAATAAATTACACAATACAGAAGGAAAAAAACGCACTTAGGGATACAGTATAGTGGGAGAAAGAAAAAAAAGAAAAAAAAAGAAAAAAAATTCACCAGTAAGACTGTAAGACTGCAAGTAATTGGGTTTAAATAAGGGGGCACGCAGGGTAGGTGTAACTTTTTCTTACTTGTTTTATATGATGTTTTTTTTTTTTTTCTCTTCGTCCCGGCTATGAATAAGAAGGGAGTTCACAACAGAGTACTATCTTCTGGGTTTTCCAAGGGGGAGGGGGGGTTAGACAGGGTCACTGGGGGGGTGGCAGGGGAAAAAACTAAAAACGAGTCCTCTTTTCTTGAGTCAGCTTGATTTTTCATATGGAGTGGTCATTTTTAAAGATATGTCTTACTATTAGGTATATGGGATATAGAGCTTTTTACATTTGTAGGAGAGGTAAAAACGAAGAGTTGAAACATTATCTGAATGGATAAACTGTCTATCCTCTCCTGGAATACTAATGGTTTGCGTACCAGCCCTAGGAAAAATAATATCATGCAATATCTCCGTGACTCTGGTGCGCACATTATAGTACTCCAGGAGACACATCTGACTAAACCGGAAATGCAGATATTGGTCAAGAGGAATAGATGGATTGACGTTTGTATAATGACGTCACAAACAACACACACTAGAGGTGTGGCGATTCTATTTAGAAAATCTATAAAAGCGAGATTGGTATCTAATCTTGTCGACTCAGGAGGACGATGGGCAATAGCATCAGCCATAATTCATGGGGCATCATTAACTATAGTGGGTTACTATGGGCCTAATCAGGATGATCCATCGGTATTGAAGGTCCTTTTTTCACATCTTTATTCATTTCCTGATCCTGTTATTTTAGCCGGAGACTTCAATATAGTTTTAGATCCCTTAGTGGATAAATCAGCTTCTAACAGAGCTAAAGTTTTGTCTAAAACCAGGGTATATCTGCAGGACAATATGAAGCAGTTAGGATACAACGACATCTGGAGAACAACACATGGATCACAAAGAGGAATCACTTTTCGAAACCATAGATCTCATCATCAGTCCCGAATTGATTTTATCTTGATTAGTCAGTCCTTGGTCCATCTAGTTAAATCGGTATCCCATTTACCATTTCATCTCTCAGACCATGCGGCAATCTTTTTAGAACTGGAAGGGTTTCCAAAAAATAGATCAAGTAACTGGTCATTTGATCGATCACTATTGTCATCAACTAATATTATCGATGCCCTCAAGGTAGAGGTCCAGGCTTTTCTGGACGAAAATATAGGCTCCGCCTCTCCTGGCGTTATATGGGATACTCTCAAGGCATTCTTAAGGGGACAGATAACTAACAAAGCTGCATATAAGAACAAGATCTATAGAGAAGCAGTGACCTCTTTAGAAACAGAGCTGGCTAACCTCCAAGCAGACATCATTAGTCACTCTGATGCTTGTGCTACTATAACTCAGGAGAAGCTGAATAAAGCTACTATCTTGAAGGGAGAGCTCAGCTCGATATTAAATGCTAGGGTCCTAGAAAGATGGGAAGCCAGTAAGCTGGCTCATTTTGAGTATGGCGAAGGTGCCAGTAAATTGCTGGCATGGAAAGCGAAGACTGAGCTAGTACGTAATAATATCAACTCAATTATGTCCGGTGGGACAACATTCTCAACCGATGTTGATATTAGGAGATCGATCCGGGACTTCTTTAGAGATATTTACCGCGAGGATAACAGTGTGGATCCTAAGCAGGCGGAAAAGTGGCTGGCGGACGTTTCTCTTCCTGTTCTGACATTAGAACAAAGTAATAAGCTGGAAGATCCCATTTCACAGGAGGAAGTTAGGTTAGCTGTAGCTAACAGCAAAAAAGGCAAGGCATCAGGCCCGGATGGGTTGCCATCTGAAATCTACAAAGCTCTGACACCAATTATCATTCCCTTTTTGACTGAACTATTTAATAAGATACTCCTTGAAGGCATGTCCCCGCCTAAATCGTGGGATAATGCATCAATTACATTGATTTTAAAACCAGGTAAATCTCAACTAAATTGTGGGTCTTACAGACCAATTTCCATCTTAAATACAGACTTTAAAATCTTCACTTCTGTACTTGCAAATAGGCTAGGGGCAGTAGCAACAAACATCTTGCATACAGACCAAAAGGGGTTCGTAAGGGGGCGGCAGCTGTATGAATTGACCTACGACCTTATAGGCGCTATCGATATGGCAACGGTGGCATCAATTCCTCTATCAGTAATGACTCTGGACGCCACCAAGGCCTTCGATAGAGTTAATTTGGGTTTACCTATCGGAGGTCTTGGGAAAATTCAATCTTGGTAAAAAATTTAGACGTACAGTCAAACTCCTGTATAAGAATCCGTCAGCGTCTAAACTTGTCAATGGAGAATTATCTGACCCATTTAACATCACTCGGGGGACCAGCCAAGGCTGCCCCCTCTCCCCCCTCCTATTTGATCTTTATATAGAGCCTTTTGCTCAAAAGATCAGAGACAATAGTAACATCAAGCCTTTTGTGTTTGAGGGATGGGAGAGGAAGGTAGCCCTATATGCGGACGATGTTCTCATTTTTACATCAGAGTTAAGATCAGCGCTCCCCGCAGTACTCACGTTAGCCAAAGAATTTGGAGCCGTATCAGGCTATGAAGTTAATGCAGAAAAGACAGACATAATGGTCTGGAACGACCCTGAGCCTGTGGCAGGGGCCCAGATAAGTTCAGTCCTCCGCTACTTAGGTCTAAATATATATAAAGATATAGACAAGATAGTTCCAGCAAACTTCTCGCTCATTGCTAAGGAATGTTGTAGATTAATGAAATCTTGGTCTACACTTCCACTATCTCTATTGGGTCGATCTAATTTAGTTAAAATGACGATTTTACCTAAAATTACATTTTTATTTAATTGCATTCCTCTTTTCTTTAATCCCACGATGACAGTCAAGCTTCAAAGCGATATACGCTCTTTTATATGGAACAACCGTAATCCGAGAATCGCCTGGAAGAAGATTAGGCGACGTAGAGAGAAGGGAGGCTTGGCGGCTCCTGACTTACAACTTTATGGGTGGGCTTTTCAGATGTCCCATGTTAGGATGTTGCTAAAATCTCCGATTAATTTAGGTTGTGGACATATGTTTGCTGCATTACTCAAAGGAGAAAAGGTGACTGATCATGAATTCTTATTTAAGTTTGGGGATCCAAAGTATTTTAAGAAAATAAAATTGAAAGTGCTTAGAGACTCATGTAGAATATGGGTTAAACTTAGGCATACTATTAGAATCGACTATTATTCTAGTAAGGCTCCAATGTGGAACTCTCCAGGTTCTCCGAGCTGGCTTATAGACAACCTAGCAATACCATTGCGGGAGTCAGGTCTGGTAGCCTGGGGAGATATCTTTGTTGAAGGAAGCCTATTGCTTTGGGAGGTATTAAGAATAAAAGTGGGGGATCGTTTCTCCAGGTTCAAATACCTGCAAATGCAAAGTTGGGCACGTTCATGGACTTCAGGTAAAGGTAGATTTCAGCTGGGAGGGGACAACATATTGGTGTCCTTATTAACAGATAGGCCTCCATTCAAGAAAGAAGTCTCATTTTGGTATAATCTCCTACTTGAAGAAACGGAGGGTGAGTTTCAACTACCAGACCAATTGTGGTCCACACATATTATCGACATTAATCTGGAGAATACGTGGTATGAATCTTTCAAGATCATGTGGAACATAGTAAAACCATCGTGGTTACGCCAAAACCACGTGTTTACATTACATAGGGCATACTATTCGCCCCAACGCCTGTCAAAATTTTCGAACAGTTCTCCTGTTTCATGCCCTAAGTGCGGCTTGGTTGAGGCTTCGGATTTACACATGTTCTTTGACTGCCCACTTTTAACTTTGTTTTGGAATTCAGTTTCTAGTTCAATATCCATCTCCTTGGGATCTCAAATAGTTTTAAGTCATGCTCTTGTTATTTTTGGTATCGCTCCAGAGTTTCATGGTCAAGTAAAAAATCTAATATTTTTTTGTATCTTGTTGGCAAGGAGAGAAATATGCAAGAAATGGAAAGATCCTTTACCTCCAACCCTGCTTGACTGGCAAACGTCAATATTACAAACATCAAAGTTGGACCTTTTAAGATCGGGAAACCATAGCAAGAGAAACTTTTGGAGGTTACTAAACTGGTGATAGGTCTTGGTTCACTCTTGGGGGTTTTTTTTGTTGTTTTTTTTTTCCCAAGGTCCAATGATTACGCTGCTTGGCATTCTCCTTATTATTTGACTATACCCTAAACACTCGAAAGCGAAATAAGATTGGGTATATGAACGCAGCATGTGTCCCAGACGGTTGTTCCAAAGTAGCTCGTTGGGAGTATGACATTACTTACTGTAGGGCAATTAGAGCAGTCTCTCTCGGAGCCCCATCCAGTTTATCTGAGACAGTAAGGTCATTACCACATGCAACTGCTTGAACTCCAAGGGCGGAAAATGAGGACACACAAAAAAAAAAAAGAGAGTCCACTGTGTAAAGAGAGCCTCTCACATCTGAGTTGGGGGAATGATATCACTTCCCCTGGGATCACAGCTTACTGGACTTTGGATGCAGCTTTTACTCATCTACCGGTTTGTGCCCCCGCCACCCTCCCCCTCTTCTTTCATGTTGTGTCTCTCACCCTCCCCCTCCTCTTTCCCTCCTTCATTCACTGTCTACTTCCCCTGCTCTTACCCCCTCCCCCTGAATCGCTCCCCTTGCCTACTTTTCGCCTTACGCATATGCCCTTATTGTTTGTCTCGACCGAACATGTAACTATATAGCTATGCTCTAATAACTGTATAACCTTTGTAACGATGTAACCTGCAACTATGGTCTGATACTCATGTAAAGCGCTCTGATACCTCCGGGTCTAGCCAGCGCTATATAAAACCTTTCGAATAAACATCGCTCTATTGGGCTACACGTACAATATAGACACTAGATGCAAGAAGTTTTTGGCTCTAGGCCTCCTGATTGCCAAACGCAGATTAGCGTGCAGGTGGGGCAGGGGCAGGGGCCCTAAATTTAAAGAATGGATCCACAACCTCACCACACGGCAAGAGCATTTGCTATACTATGCCGAGCTACTCCCACTTACCTCCAGACCGTGAGACATATGGGGACACCTCAAAACCTATTTGCTCTCAACGGCAGATAAAACCACTACTACCCCAGAACTACACGACAGATCCGTAGCCCCGGAGGCTTCCCCCGGTGGGATGGGAGCGGAGACCCTGCTATTTTCAATCCCACAGGGCAATGAGGCATAGATGCCGGCATACTTCCACTAAACCAGATGTACTGGGGCCTCCCTACAGCGATAGGCTACCCAGTTCATACTGATGCACATGACGGTCTGAGATTCTTGTCAGTATTCCAAACTCAAATTGGTTCCATTTTCTGCATTGTATATGCTTATATTGTAAATATGGGTAATGTAGTTTGGAGCATAGCTGTTCGGATTCATTATGATATGCACAGTTGGGGATGGGTTTTTCTTTAGCTCCTCGAAAAGAAATATGTTACTTACGCAGAGACTGTATTCAAAACTTTTATATAGACTGCGCATCTATGTATCGTTTTGCTGTACCAACAGTAATACAATTTCAACAAAAAAAAGAAAAAGAAAAGGGGGCAGGGTAGAAATGCCCTGACAACCCCGCACCAAGGCCTGCTGGGGGGTCCCACAGGGACGCCACAGGGCCACATAAGCATTAAAAAACAGTGGGAGTCGCGTTTGATCTGCGGATCCCACAAACATTTGTCTGGGGGATTTTACTGCGCTTCTGTAGTGATCGCCCCCAGGTGAGCCAGGTTCCTGGGGCATTTTGTAAATTATGGAGGAGGGGTGCACGGCCCCCCCTGCTGGGACTTATTAATGATCACCAACGCCTCCCCTGGGATTGATAAATGATAAATGGGGGGCACCGCCATTTCCCCGTGGGCTGTATCTTAAAACAATGCAGGGAAGCGCAGAACCTCCGTATCCTCATGCTCGCCACCTTCCCAGGGCTTTTCTTAAATTGAATGCAGGGGCAGAATGGACACCCGGCAGCCCCGTTGGCTGCCACCTCACGGGGGCTAAACATAACATTAATGTGGGGGTTCACAGCCCCGGGGACTACCACCTCCCCGGGGCTAAATAGTGCAATGAAGGAGGCTGATGGCCCTGGAAACCACCATCCCCCAGGGCTGGCCCCTGCTATGTCTTGGGGTGCCCATCCCCCGGGACATAGCTGTTTGATGTGGCTTGGCGGCAGCTTTACCGCTCCTGCTAAGCCCTAGCAAATGTTCCACTTCCAGCAAGAGAGAGCATTGAAAATGCTCTAGCTTGCTGGAAGCGGAGCAGAATTGCTTTAAGACTGAGAGAACTGCATGGTTAGTAGCTCCCTGTGTCTAAAAGCAATGCAGGCTCCAGCAGGAGGCGGTAAGCCAGCAGTGACCGCAGGGAACTGCAGGCTCCTCCAGTGGAGAGTGTGTGCCCTGGAGGCACCCACTTTAAGATGGCCAGGCCCCGGGGGAAGTGGCCCCCAAGGCCGATTTTGTCCCAGGGAGGGAGGCCACACGGTCCCCCTCCCTTATTGTAAATATGCAAGGCCCCGGGGTATAAGGTCCCTGGGGCCAAAACTAGCCCGAGGGGCCCCATTTGTTAATGGCTGGCCCCCAGGGAATGGGGTTCCCAGGGCTGAAATCGGCGGGGTGTTTTCTCCATGCAATTTCCCATACGGATTTTTGACACAATTACAGCCCGAACACGATTTACACCAAATTTGTTAGAAAGCTAAGTCTTGGTCATTAAAGATCTCTTTTTGCAATCAGGGCCACACTGGGAACAGCAACCAGCCCTGGCAGGTTGCTGCTCGATCTGTCCTGGGAGCGAGGGGAGAGGAAGCCATGTAGCAGCGCTCCCGCTTTTCTTACAGGGGCCAATATTGCAGTACTGCTGCAAATCCAGCCCCCTGTAAGAAAAGCACGCCCTGTGGCCACAAAAACGGCCCCCACCCCTCTGGCCCACCGGGGAAATGCCCAGTGCCCGCTATGGCCAGTCCGGCCCTGTTTGCAATTTGGTGTAAACTTGTTCAGTAATTTTGGAGTTATCTAAAAAAGTATGTATATCTATGGACACAATCACTCCCAGATCTGATAGATATCAAGCTGAGATCTGATTGGCTGCCACAACTTCCACTAGGAAGTGTTGGCAGCCATCTTGTGACTTGAGTTCCAAGAAAAAAAAAGAAAACACAAAGAGGTCAGTAAGGAATACCCTGACCCTACGCTTGGTGGAGGGGTCCCACAAGATAATACCTGAGCTTATCTACGGCCCATTTGATAGCTAGACATTCTTTCTCTATAACAGGGTAGTAACACTCCCGAGGAAAGACCTTCCAACTGATGAACAAGACAGGTCTTTCAGTCCCGGGTGCTGTGATCTGAGAAATGACTGCTCCAATGCCCACATCTGAGGCATCAGTCTGGAGAATAAAGAGGCGGGAATGATCGGTGAGACCAAGACAGGATGACTGGTGATTGTTTTTTTCAATTTGTGGAATGCTATCTGGACAGAAGTAGAGGGGTTCAGTAGAGCACTCTTAGGGGTACCTTTCTGCAACAGATCAGTAAGGGGAGAAGAAATGTCAGAATATTGGGGAATGAATCGGCGATAATACCCAAGCAGGCCTGAAAAGGCTCGGAACTCTCTCTTTGTTGTGAGTATGGTGATTTTGGTGACCGCCTTTATCTTTTCTTCTTGGGGTTTGATGCACCCATTCCCAAGTAGATAACCCAAATATCTCACCTTCTGGAACCCTACGCATTGATGTGCAATCCTGCCTTCTGTAGTTCCTGCAGTATCTGGCGACAGTGCCCTAGGTGCTCCTCCCAGGTGGAATTATATATGACAATGTCATCGAGATACGCAGAGGAGAAGGCTTGGTGGGATTGCAAGACTGTTCATCAACCGCCGAAAGGTTGCTGGGGCACAGTGCAGACCAAAAGGGAGTACTGTAAACTCAAAAAGAACGTCAGGCATGGAAAACACAGTCTTTTCTTGGTCAGATTTACGTAGTGGCACCTGCCAGTACCCCTTTGTGAGATCTATTGTGGTAATAAAGCAGGCGTCTCCCAGTTTCTCTATTAGTTCATCTACTCAGGGTAGGGGAAGGCATCAATTTTGGAGATGGCATTCACTTGGCGGAAATCTATGCAAAACCTGATAGAGCCATCAGGTTTTGGGACCAAAACAATGGGAGAGGTCCACTCACTCCAAGAGGGTCTAATTACACCCATCTGAAGGGAGAGGTCCACTCACTCCAAGAGGGTCTAATTACACCCATCTGAAGCATTTTGTTGATTTCTTCAGAGACAGCTTCCCGTCGGGATGCCGGGATCCTGTATGGCCTTTGTTTCACCACCTTCCCTGCCTCAGTTTCTATGCAGTGTTCCACTAACAGGGTCCTCCCTGGTAGATCAGAAAATAGGGGGCTGTATTCTTCTAGCACTTCTAGTAGCCCGCTTTGTTGTTCTGGGCTTAGTGTATCTTTGACTACTAACTGTTCAAGAGTGCATGGAGCAGTACTGGGGGACATTGCTAGCTGGTTATTTACTGGTGGGGGCCCTATCCATTTCTTCAATAAGTTAATGTGGTAGGTCTGACATTTGTTAATACCTAGCCGGACTCTATAGGTGGTATTACCAATGGTTCCCACGATTTTTTAGGGGTCTTTCCACTCGCTCTTAACTTTAGACAAGGAAGAGGGTAGAAGTATCAGGACCCAATCATTCACTTTCAAGGACCTCCACTTCTTCCCTTTATCGTACATCTGTTTTTGGAGTGTCTGTTTTTTCTCTAGGTTGGCGTGAGACAGGTACCGGAGCTTTCCGATTTTGGACCGCAGATGTTGGGTGTATTCCAGTAACTCACTGGTGCCGTTGTTGCCTTTCTCCCAGGCTTCTTTTGTAATTTCTAACAGGGTCCTAGGTTGGCGACCATAGAGCAGTTACAAAGGAGGAACAACTGAGGCTGCTCTGTACCTGTCCTCGTATGACAGAGGGCGAGGGGAAGTAAACGATCGCAGTCCTTATCTTCACCCATTAACATCTTTTTCAGGGTTAACTTCAAGGTCCTGTTGTACCTCTCTACAAGGCCATCGGTTTGTGGGTGATAGACGGATGTCTTTATATGCCTCATGTCTAGCAACCTACAAACCTGTGACATAAGCTTCGAGACAAAGGGCGTACCTTGGTCGGTCAATATTTGATGAGGAAACCCAACCCGGGAGAAATATTCAAGCAGCTTATCAGCTACATTGGACGTGGTAGGGGCCCTGAGAGGGAAGGCCTCAGGGAATCTCGTGCAGTAATCAACTAGGACCAGAACATACTGGAACCCCTTTTTTTTTAACGGGGCAGCGGCCCAATAATATCCATGCCTATTCGTTCAAATGGTTTCCCCACTATAGGTAACGGTTGTAGGGGTACCCTGGCAAACCGGACATTCCCTACAGTATTTTTTTATTTGGGCGTATATACCTGGCCTGTAAAAGAAACGTAACAGCCCCTGAGTGGTTTTTTCTGCTCCTGAGTGGCCAGCCAACAGATGGGAATGGGGAAAAAACATTATCTGTTCACGGAATCCCCGAGGTACTAATAATTGGGGTTTTTCTCCTGGTCCCGCCACCCGGTATAACAGGTCGTTGGAGGTTTGAAAGTAGGGGTATGCAGGGACTGCCAGGTTTTGTGGTTTCCAGGCTTCCTGACATGCATATGTGAGGGAGGCATCGTTATGTTGGGCCCAACGAAAATCCTTGTCCGTCAACCAGGGTTCTTGTGTTAATAACGCCCTCATGATGGTTCCCCGGGAAACCCCCGTTTCTTTCTCCCTTACGGCGTGCATGAATAAAGATAGAAAGTTGGGGTTGTCTGTGCCTAAAATCAATTCTTCCAGTAGGGTGTCCAACACCCTTACTATTACCATAGAGAGAGTACCCTCTGAGCTTTTGAGCGGAACCTGAGCCGTGGGATAAGAACAGATGTCTCCATGCACACATCGGATGAGGACCTGTCTGCCTGGGATTAACTATCAAACTCCGTATCACCGACTGCCGGCAGCCAGAGTCCAGAAGGGCTTTCACCGAAGAACCGTTTACCAGCAAACTTACATAAAAACAGGTCCCCATCTCTGCCGTATACATGAGACTTCTGGGGAGGTAGCTTATGTCCATTGGTTCCTCTGCTTTCTTGTGCAGACATGCTCGGGCGATGTGACCCCACACGCCACAGCCAAAGCATTAGGGCTCTCTATTGACGGAGATGTTGAATGACCATGCAAACCCTTTCGGGCTCTTTGATAGGCCTAAGCGTCTTCCTGGGTGTTGGTGGTGTTGTGGACATTTTCTCTTATTCGTAAGGAGATATTTGGGGTTGGGCGCAGGAAAAAGAGGTTGCCATGTCCACGGCTTGTTCTGCGGTTAAGTTGGCATGCTGCCTTAACCACCGCTGAGTGGTATAGGGTAGGGCATCCAAAAACTGCTCTAACACAATGTAACTCATGATTTCTTCCTTGGACTGGTCGTTTGGTTTCACCCACTTCTCGGCGGCGAGCTTTAGCTTACAGTAGAGGGTTTTTGGATTATCACCGGGCACCCCTTTTTGATTTCAGAAACAAAGTCTCTACACCTCTGAATCCATACCCAGGTGATCCAAGATTATGGCTTTGACTTCCTCATAGGGGGTCACCCCTCCGGCGTTTGCGACTTGATAAGCCACCTGAGCCTCGCCTGTCAAAAGGGGGGGGTAAAAAAAAAGGCCATTTCCCAAAGGGCCAGCCAGATGCCCTGGCCCACCTTTGAAAGTTTAGGAGGAAGGCGTCGGGGTCATCACCTGCGGTGTATTTTTGTAAAGACACTGTAGGGGTGGCGGTGGTACCCCGGTTCAACCTGTGACCAGTAGCGGCCGGGGCGGGTTATTTCATGACCTTTAGGAGGGTCTCCATTTGGGCTTTCATGAGATCCCTAAATGTGTCCCAGTGTGCCTGCGCAGAGGTCAGCTGTCGTTCCACTGCCCATTCAAGTTTCTTCTGACTTTCTACGATGTGTTGTATAAGGTTTTCCATTCTTTTACTGGTCAATGGAGGTCACACTGCCTGCATTCTCCACCACTTGTCAAATGGGCAGGAAAGCGCAACACACTTATAATGTTCCAAGGGTTTTTATTGCATCTATTTATGTTCACAGAGGGGATATCGCACATGGCATCCAACATTGTCTTCAGGGGGATGTACTTCTCCTACGGCGTTGCTATTCAGGGTCTCTCACATCGGGGTTGAGTGGAGTCAAACACCCAAAATAATAAAAGAAAGAAACAGCACTGATTATGCTTGGTAAAAGAATGGGGGGAAGGGGAAGGGTGTGAGGGTTCTATCACCCGGTCTCTGGATCAGTTGGTGCAGGGAGGGTAACCGTCACCAGGGTAGCGCAGGGACACGTGGACTAGAAACGCTACCTGCTCTTTCAGCTTTCCGACCGGCAGCCCCAATACTCCCGGTGATACTGAATCCACCCTTCTCCCTGGTCCCCGCTAGCGCTGCAGCACCTGTTCTAGCCACGCTCCTCCTGGAGCGTGGCAGGGCGGTTCAGGGAACGTTGGCCTCCTGGGTTTTCCTCTTCAGGGTTTGGGGAGTGTTTCGGCAGTCCCAGCTGAGGTGCCGGGTTTTTAGGAACCCGGTGGTGCCAGGGGACAACACCCGAAGACCTCTGAGTTCTCCCTTGTTCCGGACCACAGAAACAATGAGTCTTCTAGTCGCAGTCAGAGATCAAGTTTTTATTGGTAGCTACCAAGTAACACGTGTCCTAGAAGCACGACAAACACGGGTCATGTATTCTCAGGAGACTGTACGTGTTCGTTTTTACAGAACCAGTCTTCTCCTTTTATACAGAAATAATGGCTTCAAGCAAGAATTCTTGAGTTTATGATATGGCTGTAAACATATTTCCGTAATAATACAAAGTGCGGCGTCACGTAAGCAAACCCACATTTTAGATGTCCAGTTCGTGACAGATTACCCAGCAAGATCCGGGACTCCCATCAGATATCGATGAAACACCAATAAAGGCAGGTACCACCCAGTCATAAAACTGGCCATAAAGAAGAAGTATGGACAGGTGCATGTTTGTAGAAAGCATGTTCTGTATGGGGTGAATGGTTTGTGGAATGTTATGTGTCGATAGTATCGTATTCGGCCACTGGGCGGGGAGCCGCCCAAACAGGTTTGGCTTAAGGCAATGGAGTCAGTTTGGACAGGTCAGGGGGAAGTCAGGGAAGGTGGACGTGTCCTTTTGGATCAAGCTCGACCTTTAATTGACTTAACATGAGAGCAAGACGTAAGATGGATGCCGTTCACAAAATGGAGTCTAAGGGATTGGGACGGAAACTACGATTTAGGGGTGTTGGCTACCCTCGATTGTCACGCAAATACATAGGAATGATGTCCTAATCATTATCGGTTCACGGACACTAAATTCGTCATGGTACGTTGATATTTTGTGACACGGGTATTGGACCTCGATATTGGGATAACAATAGGGTCCAGATTTTCAGAACCACAGACCCTCCTTTTGCCCTTATGTAAGGCAATAACTCATGTTAATCCGAGTCCAACTCTGTATGAAGGAATTCGTGGAGATGCTGCTGTAACATCATCCTGTTGCTTAGTTCGTCCCTTGACGCAGGCTTCCGTACACATGAAGTAGCACAGAGGCCACAGAGTGCAGGAGCGCACTGGACACATAGGCAGAACATAAACAGAAGTGTTTAGATCATCCCAATGAAGATTAGCGTTTTCCATCCCCAGGCAGCGATCAGTCCCCAGAACCACCCTAGCAAGGACCAATCCCCTTTCTCAACGTGAAGGGAACCAGATATTTCATGTAGTTTAGAGATGGCCTGGTATACTGTCGGTGCATTATCAGGGATGAATATGCAACAACTGGATTGGATGACTCTACACACACCACCACAATCGGCGAGTATGATATCAAGGGCAATTCGGTTCTGAAGGGTCATTAGTCAATCCGACTGAAGCTCGGTTGTCAATTGCCAAGTGCTCCGGCCGTTGTAGTCACGGCGGATTCAACTATCCTTGCTAACTGGCGAATATTCCTGCTGTTCACCATAGGCCCCCAAAATGGCAGAAAACCTTTTGCGAAGTCAGCGAATTCCTGACCCGCGGTGTCGTCTTTACTCACGACACCTCTAGCTGTCCTTGTCCGATGGTAATCTGCTCGGGCCGTGTAGGTAGGAGGCAGCAGAAATGAGATGAAGCACGTGCCTGAGAAGTCAGGGGGTAACCATGTATAGGCTTGGTCGTGGCAGACTAAATACGTGCCTTTGGCTGCTAAGAGTATAGGGGAAGTTCGGGAGGCGAGCACATATGTTTCTGTGCAAATGCTCTTTCCTAACTGTGCAGTGGGATCTCTACCAATACCTTGTAAACATAGGTGACCTCGGTGGGGCACTATCCAAACTGGGCGGGATTTCTTTGCTGCCTGGCTCTTGATCAGGTAAACGCCATGTTTGGTTACGTTCCAACGAGTGTATGGAGTCAGTTCATCTTTGGGGATAGTCAGATATGTGTCGAACTCTCTACTCATATTTCTTATCCCTGCTATTAGTGCCTTGTTACTGGAATCGCTTTCAGTGGAACGGGTCGGGTATGGTTCTAGGGCGAATAGGAACATGGTCTGAAAAGCCCACAGAGAACCATAATAACTAAATGGCAGGATGAAGTATGGGATACCCTTATCCGTCGTGTACGGCATGAGTCCGCATATCCAACAGTTTGATGTGTTCATTATAGACTGGTGTTGGTGTAGGAGTTGGATGAAAGAGTTATTTACAAATTCGAGCCTTCTGGCAGACTCGTGTTCAGGTAGAGGGTGAAAAGAATGTGGGGAGAGAGTGGGAGAAGGCGTCGGCAGAGTGTCATTTGAGAGTAGGGAGACTTGAAATACGAATAGAGCATAACCAATCAAAAGCATCACAGTGCTACACAGCATTAGAACACATATTATTAAAAATCTTTTCTTGGACAGTATAGTACACAATTGTTTTTCAAAGTTCGTAAGCTTGACAGGTCTCTCTACCCTTGGAAACTCCATCCTCTACTTGCTGCCCGCGGTGGTAGGTTGATTCTGCCAGGGAGCGCGCTCCGTTCAGTCCGGGGTGACTCCCTCGGACCAACCAGAACCGTGGACCTAAAACTTCCTTGGTTGCACTCCCTACACTTCAACCGCGACCCTAGCAGCGGAACCGGATGGCGGTTCGAAAATCAAAAATGAGCTAGTTCCCTGGGACGAGAGAGCTGGAAGATAAAAAATAGTTCTTGGGGGAAAAGGGAAATCACATTAGATCAAGGTTTTATTAGTCCCTGGGGCTGGATCTCAGGTTGTATCGTCGCTTCTCAGGTACGGTGTGGTCTTTAAACAATGTCTTAGGTTCGGTAGTGTCCAATTGCATAGATGGTGACACACGTCCTTGCAAAATACGATCACTCTCCTTTTCGGTACCAGTCTCTTTTAAACGTGCATCGCTGAAAGGGATGAAACGAGGTACGGATTCAGTCTTAGAGTCGGCAAGTCCTTTATCGACCCACCGGTCGTATGGAAGGGGCAGAGGGACACGTTTGCAATGGGTCCCATGCACCCAGTTCTTTTTGCCGTCCACCCGAACCGCTGATCTCGTGGAAAGAAGTACCAGGTATGGTCCGGTCCACCTCAGCTGTCCATTGTTGGTGCGCTGGAAGTTCCGCACCAATATCCACGTACCGGGTTTGATTGTATGACCTGGATCGTCAGAGGCTGGCGGAGAGGAACTGTGAACCTGTTGGTGTAAAACACGCAATTTAGCTGTCAATTCGCACAAATAATCAAGCAGTACGGGGTGTTCTATTTCGCGGAGTTTCTTCGGTCTTGGCACGCCCCAGACGTTGGCTGGGCGGCCAAACACGATCTCGTGGGGGCTAAGACCTAATCTGGAATGGACGGTCATCCTAGTTGACAAGAGTGCTAGGGGCAAGGCGTCAGGCCATTTAAGACCTGTACTGGCTTGGATCTTGGCTAGCTTGAGTTTCAAAGTGCCATTGTAGCACTCTACTAATCCAGCTGATTGGGGGTGATTTGCAGCGTGGTATTTCTGGTGTATGCCTAGACACTCACACACTCTCTTCATCACTCGTCCTATGAATTCACTTCCATTATCACTCCAGACAATTCTAGGCATACCGAATCTCGGGAAGAACTCTTTGACAAGGGCTTTGGCAGTTGTCATAGCAGTATTGTCTTTAAGGGGGTACGCTTCCACCCACCTTGAAAAAGCGCAAACAACAACGAGCACATACTTTAGATTGTTGCACCTTTCCATGTGAATGAAATCGAGCTGCAAAACCTCGAACGGATACGTAGGAGGCACAAAGTGACCAGCTGGAGTTGGAGTTCCTTTACCGGGATTGTGTTTTAGGCATATCATACAGTTTCTGACCACATTTTCTGCATATTTTGGGATATTGCTATTCTGCCATACTGGGGCCAATAGCTTACATATTCCTTTCGAACTGATGTGTGCCATGCCGTGAGCCATTGTTACTACTGCAAGTACGTATGCATTAGGTAGTAGCCATCGCTGGTGTTCCGATAATTCGACCCAACAACCATTCGCATCCAATCTACCCTTACTTTCTCTCCATTCATTCAACTCATTCTCAGTTGCCTCAGCTTGTATGCATTTTATGCTTTCAATGGTGTCCTCTTTCTTGTGTGCACTGCATTTCATAATGGCAACTTGTAGTGGCATGGTCAGTGACTCAAGGAGCTCATTAACTAGCTGACCATGTTGTATCTTTGCACCATGTGAGGTAAGGAAACCACTTTCACGCCATAATCTCCCAAAACTGTGAGCCACGCCAAAGGCGAATTGGCTGTCCGTGTACACATTCACTCGCTTTCCTTTTGCTAACACGCATGCTCTGGTAAGTGCAATAATTTCCGCAGCTTGTGCAGAGTTGTGGGAAATACGTGCGGTCTCTATAATGGTGTGTAATGTTGTTACAGCATATGCGGCAGTCGTATCACCATTCGGTAACTTGAAACATGAACCGTCAACCCATAAAGTATCATTGCATTCAGGAAGGGGAGTGTCCTGTAAGTCTACTCTCCCTTTTGTCTCTTCTTCTGTCCTAAAGCAGCAGTCATGTTTATCACTCTTGTCTGTTCCTGTCGGAATGGGTAATAACGTTGCGGGATTCAGTGTATCACACCTCTTTATGTGGATGTGGCTTGCTAGCAACGTCAGTTCGTAACTGGATAGTCGAGCGCTAGTAAGGTGTTGTGTCTTCGTCCTGTTTAGTAAAATGTCTACTGCGTGCGGAACCATAACGATCAGAGTATTATTCATGACTAATCCAGCGGATTGTCGAATGCAGACAGCTGCTGCGGCGGTAGCCCTCAGACAACTTGGTAGTGCCTTAGCCACAGGATCCAGAGTTGCCGAAAAATACGCGCATGGGCGCTGTCTGTTCCCAAAATGTTGTGTTAAGACTGATAATGCACAGCCTTCCTTCTCGTGGACATATAATGTGAAAGGCTTACTGTAGTTGGGGTTTCCCAACACAGGGGCTGAACACAATGCATCACGCAACTTGTGAAAACTCATCTGACAATCTTCAGACCAGGGCATAGGATTGGGGGTATCTTTACGGAGTAGTGCCAGCAAGGGTTTAGCTAGCAGTGAGAAATTCGGTATCCATTGTCTACAGTACGATGTAATGCCCAAAAAAGCTCGAACTTCTCTCTGTGTCCTTGGGGCACTTAGTTCTGCAATTGCCTGTATTCTTTCTGGTGTCAGTCTCCTTCCCTCCTTCGACAAGACGTGACCTAAGTAGGTTACTTCTTGTCAGCAAAATTGTAGTTTGGAAAGGGAGACTTTGTGCTTCATGTCACATAAGTGATGCAATAATGATAACGTAGCTTTCTTTCAAATTTCTTCAGTGTCCGCAGCGATCAGCAGATCGTCTACGTACTCAATCAGAGTTGAACCACTTTGTAGAACAATCGTGTCTAGTTGTGTTTTCAGGGCCTGACTGAATATGGATGGGCTTTCGCAGTAGCCTTGAGGAGCGCACTTGAAGCGGAAGCTTCGTCCTCCTAAATTAAATCCGAAAATATCTCTACTCTCCTCGGCAATCGGGATACTGAAGAAAGCGTTCTTCAGGTCAATCACCGAGAACCAATTTGCTGAAGCTGGAACCATTGTCAATAAAGCAGTAATGTCGGGGACGACTGGAAACTGTGGGATAACTATCTTGTTTACTTCTCTGAGGTCGATCACGAACCTATACACAGGGGGTTGTGAAGGATCAGTACGTTTTAAGACGGGCAAAACCGGACTGTTACAGACATTTCCTGTCGTTTCTTCGATGACGTCTTTATCAATTAAATCATGAACAATTTTCAACAACGCTTTTTCGCATTCGCTAGATATTTTGTATTGGGGAATACGTGGCAACCTAACGTCGGCTTTCAACGTTATGACATATGGTGTCATCTCCAAACGACCTACATCATTAGAACCATTAGCCCAGAGTATATCAGGAAGTGACAATAATTCAGTTGGAATATTTTCCTTTGATAAATACATCAAAGAAATGACCTTCTTGCCTAAAGTAAGTTGTACTCCCGAGGGAGAACAGTACAAGGTCGCATATAACCTTTTTAGTAATTCCAAACCTAGCAAATTTTCACCACAACCTGTTGTCAAAAGGAGGGTTGCTTCTAATTCGCATGGGCCAACAGAAAGAGACATAGGACTAGAGATCAGGTTTCTAACAGGGGCGCCAGAGAAACCTACTGAGACATTCATTTCGCCAGACAAAGGTGCGCCAGGAAGTTTCGAGTGCATGATAGAACTTTTTGTGGCACCAGTATCCAGCAGAAATGGCTCTGACACTCCTGAGGCTATTACCTCGACATAAGGTCCATTCTGATCTACCGGAACTGAGACAACTCCCTCTCTTTGTCCATGGCTGTCCTAGCAATCGTTACCCTCATTTTCGTGTTCAGCGTAATAGTCGTCAGCATAGTACTGAGCTGATTTAGACGATGAATTATTCTGTTGGTCAAAGCTATTCATGGACTTCTGAGGCGGAAAAGAAGTTGTATTCTGAGTGAAATTTCCACGGCCTCTACCTCTAGGGGCATGTTGAACACCTCTCCCCCTTACACCTTGACTACCGTTTAAACGTCGCGCAAGAGCCGGACAATTATCCTTAAAATGACCCTCTTCTTTGCAATACGCACATTGATTCGGGCCATATGTAGGACGCTGGTGGGAAAACTCGTTACCTTGCGCGTTCCTCGAATACTGCTGTCGCGGTTGATAGTCGGGCTGACTAGCCGTGCGAGGCGGATAGGCCTGCTGGAGGAGAACCTTAGTTTTCAAATCTTTTGTCTTTTTATCTGCCTTGTCTAGCTCGTCTTTACGCCTATTCTCATAGTACTGGGCTGTAGCTAAAATCTGTGCTGACGTAGAGACAGCCCAAGCACTCTCAGAGTCCTTTAGTTTATTACATAGTTCAGGGAGCAAATTATGTACGAACTTGTCCACAAACAATCTTTGGCCACCCTCGGTAGCCATATCTTGGCCACTGTGGTCGGTGAATGTTTCCTCAAATCTCTTGAAAAAGTCAGACACATTCTCATCTTTCTTTTGTTTACATGCTGATAGCTTGTCCCAATTTACGCGTACTTCAGGCATTATTGTCTTCATGTACGCTATAATTCTACCGGGAAGTTCAGCTATTAACGGCTCAGGTTTAAAACCACCGACTTGTCTAGCATCTGTAGTCGCAATGTTCGCCCATGAGTCACCTAGTTCCTGATCGTGATCCGTATGACGTATCTTGCTCCATAAAGGATGTGGAACAACGTTCCCAAATAACATGTCTACATCTGCTAAATTCATTATACATGAGCTTGCAGTTTGCGATAACTCCTTATAATACCCAGTTGGGTTCTTACGAGGGTCAGGTAGTGACTGTTTGAGTGCTAATACTTCCGATCTTTTCCATGGGACATGTACCCATACACGCTGGAAATGGGGCAGAATTGGTGGATTAGCATTCGCATCACCTTCCCTCCAAACAGGAGGAACCTCTCTCATGGGGTACTGTCTCGCTCTTTTCCTACTAGACGTACCACATTCAGACGATGACCCAGAGTTACCACCTGTGCTTCGATATGATAATAATACCTCAACTGCTTTGTCGACATCGGGACCTACAATCATGCCTTCCCCGAATTTAAATCGTATACTACACAACTCTCGAGAGTTGCTCTCTTGACCATTATCTTCCAAATCCTCACACAGAAAAACACACATCTGTTCAAAAACATATCTTTGCGTCGGTTCATCCCATTGACGGAAAACGTTCATGACGGACTCTACATCATATCTGGCTGTATCCAGAGCCCAATTCCGTGCTAACTTATTCAGGCATTCCCTCTCTCGATAATCAGGCATTTGGCTTCTTAACTGTCTTAGTCCCGTATTAGGGGTCGTTTTAGGCGACCGAAAAAGTGGTGAAGGAATGTTAGTAATAATGCTGGCCGTTTTATGCCAGACGGAAGGTGAAACTGGTGTCAGAACAGAGTCACGCAAAGCAGAAACAGAAGCGTTCGCAGAACTAGTATCGGAAGAAATAGAAGGTGCGCTAGGCGAAGTTGTAGAAGGAACAGTAGGAGAAGTAGATGTGACTGGTGAGCCTTGAGGAGGCTGCACTAGAGAAATAGAAGCCAGCTGAAGAGTAGCTGGTGAGTGCTGTAGAGGAGCTGGTATAACAGCTACCAGAGGTGCAACTAAAGGTTGCGGAGGTGCTGTGGCATTTTGCGCATAGGGTGGTGGCGAACTCAGCAAATGCGCCATTAATGGATCTTTCTCACGCTCTTTTACTGTCTCTTGCTGAAGAGATGGTAAAACAGGATAGCATTAATCTATTGCCATTTTACGTTGCCTGTGCAACTGCTCACTTATTCGATCCTCTTCACTGTCTTTAAATTTTATCGCGGCTTGTATTACTGAAATACCCCTTTCCCTCTTATTCTTCTTTTCTAGTTTAATTGCCTTTTGTTTGGCCTCTTTACGCCATAAGCGGAAAGAGTCAAACATCGCCGGTCGGGCTTTCTTTTTGAACAGTTTGACCTCTAGGTTATCTAGAATTTCTGAGTCGAAACTACCATATTGGGGCCATTTTAAAACACCATCTTTACGGGTGTATTTTATCCACACTTCATTATATGTGATAGGACCTACGCCATGTTTTACATAGAGCTCATACGTTGGAGTTCCAATTGGAGGAACCGGACACGAATCCTCTAATCGGGAGTCCCTATTATAACCAAGACAAAACAAGTTTCCAAGTCTGCTAAAACCAGGCATCTTCGCTCACTAGTCTAGCTTCAAACTTCAAAGGTTTATCTATTATGATATTTCTCGTGAAAACACGAGTCCTTCGGCTTTGGGGCTTGCAAGTGCCAAATCAAGTCGTATCTCCAGGATACCAAAAACTAAGGACAAACTAAGGACTGGGAGACGCTCCACTTATACTTAACTGAAGTATTTGAAGATCGGTGACGTCGCTAGAAGACTCGTCTATCGTTTCGCTCTACCAAGGATCACTGGGTCCAAAACAAGGCGATAGTCAGGGCAGCAGTCCTTCGTAGCCGTCGGGACGCGGGGAACCTCGCAGCAAAGACCTTCGAAACCACGTCGACATACAGGGGTCGCTGAAGTGGCTGGCCGTCCTCCGGAATTTTCACACGAAGCTCCTCACGAACATCTGGCTTGGACCGTCGCCGCTTGATATCGCCCCGAGTTGGGCGCCAATTGAGGTGCCGGGTTTTTAGGAACCCGGTGGTGCCAGGGGACAACACCCGAAGACCTCCGAGTTCTCCCTTGTTCCGGACCACAGAAACAATGAGTCTTCTAGTTGCAGTCAGAGATCAAGTTTTTATTGGTAGCTACCAAGTAACACATGTCCTAGAAGCACGACAAACACGGGTCATGTATTCTCAGGAGACTGTACGTGTTCGTTTTTACAGAACCAGTCTTCTCCTTTTATACAGAAATAATGGCTTCAAGCAAGAATTCTTGAGTTTATGATATGGCTGTAAACATATTTCTGTAATAATACAAAGTGCGGCGTCACGTAAGCAAACCCACATTTTAGATGTCCAGTTCGTGACAGATTACCCAGCAAGATCCGGGACTCCCATCAGATATCGATGAAACACCAATAAAGGCAGGTACCACCCAGTCATAAAACTGGCCATAAAGAAGAAGTATGGACAGGTGCATGTTTGTAGAAAGCATGTTCTGTATGGGGTGAATGGTTTGTGGAATGTTATGTGTCGATAGTATCGTATTCGGCCACTGGGCGGGGAGCCGCCCAAACAGGTTTGGCTTAAGGCAATGGAGTCAGTTTGGACAGGTCAGGGGGAAGTCAGGGAAGGTGGACGTGTCCTTTTGGATCAAGCTCGACCTTTAATTGACTTAACATGAGGGCAAGACGTAAGATGGATGCCGTTCACAAAATGGAGTCTAAGGGATTGGGACGGAAACTACGATTTAGGGGTGTTGGCTACCCTCGATTGTCACGCAAATACATAGGAATGATGTCCTAATCATTATCGGTTCACGGACACTAAATTCGTCATGGTACGTTGATATTTTGTGACACGGGTATTGGACCTCGATATTGGGATAACAATAGGGTCCAGATTTTCAGAACCAGACAGCTTGCTTGACTACTCCCTGCTTCCTGGTTCACCTCGAGCGCGGTCTTCCTCCTTCCGGTCGTTTACACTGGTGGTATTGGCCGCGGGTCTTTATCCGGTGATGACGCGGGTTGGCTCCACCCCAAAAGGCTGGAAATCGGATCCTCAGCCTCGTCGTCCTTAAAGGGCCAGCCATGAGGGATAGCGGGCGTTTTCGTCCAACCAAGTCCGAGTCCGGTGACTGCAGAGAAGAGAAAGGGGCAGCTGCGTCAGGTAGAGTCAGATCAGGGTTCTCGGGTTCTGGACTCTGACATAGACTTGATTACGGAAATGTCCTCTACATTGGGATCCCAACTCATGTCCTATGTTGACTCCAAATCACCCAGAACGCTGCCGCCAGACTCAGCCTATTCACCCTGAAAAATAACCACATCTATCCACACCTCAACAATCTCCACTGGTTTGCAGTCCAAGAAAGATGCAAGTACAAGCTACTCACCCAAGCCCCACCACACCGGTCCAGCTTACCTCAATCACCTAATCAACTTCTCCCAACCCACCACACACTTTCAATCTGCATCTCAGGCAAGAGCACACAACCCCGCATCAAGAAGACCGTAAGTAGAGGGACCTTCTTCTCATACCTCACAGCCAAGACCTGGATCAACTTCCTGAAACACATCAGAACCTCCCTCATCTATTTCTGAAGGAACTTCAATGCATGGCTTTTCCAGATGAAACAAGCATGATCTCCTCCCCATCAGGCCAGCCCTACTTAGTGTATGGATACCCTCACGAGACATTAGCCATGCTCAACAAATTAACATAACATAACAGGGACCGTATTGTGGATATAAGCTCCAAAGGTTATCAGAACTTATGCCAGTGGATATGGTGAGTTATGATAACTCCAGGTTCCTTCATGCCTGGAGGTCCCCACAGGGCAGGACACATGCCTCAAACTGGAAAGGCTTGGGTGAATTCAGACAAGCTCTTTTGATGTTTCTCCTCAGATACAGGTGACAACCAAGTCATATATAAAAATATAGAGGAACCCTGTTCCAGGAGCTTTTTGTAACAAGCTTTAATAGTTTTTCATTGGGCCGAACAACATCTACTCCAGAACTATTGTCTGAGCTCTCTTGCATAAGATGGGCTTGCCCAGTAAAATAATCTCTTTGCCAGCGAAGAGAATGCTCCAGGTACCCATGTTTCTTTGCAGGTCCAGTAAAGTGGGAGCTTAGCCGGCAGATGCATTGAAATGTTTCTGATATCTGAGGCTTCTTTATGGCCCTTCACTTTTTTCTCCGATTCTGAGGGATTTATTAGGGATCATGGTAAGGATCAGGAAGGAGATAGCACAACTGATAATGGTTGTATCTTTTTGGTCAAGTTCATTATGGCTTCCTCTTCTTTGTCAGTTAGGAAATTAGGAAAAAGGGTCAGGCAGATCAGGTCGATTACCCCTTCTCAAGGTTTGCCCGGCGTCAGCCGCCTCTCACCCAACTCTTGGTTACCAAATAAAGAGGCAGGCGCTGGAGACTGGAAGGCAGGAAACAGAAGTTTTATTCCGACGGAGCAGAACACGTCAAATCAGACAACAGGGTATCTTCTCGAGGTGCTCTACCCGCATCTCTGAGGCCTGGCCTCTTATACACAGGTTTATGGCTTTATTACATTTATGACAAACGTGGTATTGCTTTGAAGTTCACAAAGGCATCTTTGGAATCCCCGGTTCAGGCCCGTTCTCACACATATCTACAGTAGAGGTCCCCACCCAAATCACAGCATGATGGCTATCGCGCAGCTGGACATTCCGCTGGGAACAGGGATGTGGGCGATCGGTCGGATCTAGGGGGGTGAAGGCATTGATTAATCCCCGCTCCTTTGATGTGGGGCGAGGTCCTACTGTAGGGGGCAATAAACTGCATCTGCTGAGCTAAGTGATGGCCTGGGGTCAGGCCGGACAATCGGGCAGGGAGGAAGAGGTTATCAAAAAGGGTCTGTTCTATGAATGAGATGAAAGAGTGAGGGGGTTCAGCACGGGATGTGGATCGGAGGCAGGGTCGCGCTGGAGGTGCGTTTATGACCCAAGCAGGAGAGACCGGGGGTTGTCGGGGATGCTTGCGAGGCTGGGGAGTGAGGGAGAGAGAGAGACGCTGGCTATTGGGAGTGGGCAGAGAGACCATGGCAATCAAAATGGTTGCTGCTTACGCGCACGTATGGATCTGAAAGGGACAAGATGGCGCTGATAATGTTTACGCCACAATCCAGATTTTAACAGTCCTCCCTTTTCAACATATCTAGCCAACTTGTCAATTTATGTCTATCCCCATTAGATTACGTATTTCGATATCATATAAAGCGTTCATACGTTCAGTGTCGAAATTCGGAGTCTTAGGGCACATGCAGTTAGCGATGAGTGAGCACAAAGGTGGCAAGCATTGAATACCTAGGCAACACCCACACAGTACCACGACCGGTATCAATATAAATGTAAACAACCTCCATCCCCAGTCCTTCAAAGTACCCCAAAACCAGCTCCCAAGCGACCATCCTTCTTGCTCCTGGTGAACCTCTGAGGAAAGTCTGTGGAGGTGCTCGATTGCTTTGTAAACTGAGGGCGAGTTATCTGGCACATAGGTGCAACAGCTGGATCCGATGATGCGGCATGCTCCTCCACGGTCAGCTAGAACCACATCTAGAACAAGGCGGTTCTGAAGAGCCACCAGGCGGACTGCCTGAAGCTCGGCCGTATTGTTAGTGAGAATGCCAGCCGTGATGTTCATGGTCGTTTCTACTGCCTGGGTCAGGTGTCGGATGGCGCGGCTGTTTGCCATTGGGCCCCACAGAGGAACAAGTCCCTTCACTGCATCCAGGAACTGTGCTCCGGTGGAGTCGGCTTGTTCAATGTCTCTTGCGCGCTTCTGCCGGTGATGGTTTGCTGGGGCCACGTACGTTGGAGGGAGAATGAAGGCGATGTAGCAAGTACCCCCCCCACCCTTTTGGAAGCCACGTGTAAGCTTTGGTGCCACAAACAAAGTACATATTCGGAGAAGCAACAAAGGAGGGGGGATCAATTGAGTCCAAAGTTCTGGTGATGTGGCAGGAACTGTGGCCCACCAGCTGTGTTCCCAGGCCTTCGAGGCACACGAGGCCCGTGACATTGATAACAGTTAGAGCCACAGTCAGTGTGGCAGCAGTTAGTTTCCGTAGGTAGGAGAAGGTGGGTCTGGCTGGGTTATGGAACACCTGCATTTCAACTCGTTCCTTGGCAGGGATGTCCATCTGGAAGGAGGGACCAGAGGTCAAAGGACAAAAGGGAGCAGATGTTCTTCCGGTTTTGTTCAGCCAGAACCCATGGTAGAAGTGTGACACTGTTTGACCAGAAGTGGCGTTGTCCTTGTAGCTCTCTTGCAAGAGAATCAACCAGGCAAGGCAGGAGCCGTGAACTGAGAACGGGGAAGGGATGAAAGGGATGGAGTGTCCGGTGGCATGCGGGAGCAACCCGCAGATCCAGCAGTTGGTGGCGTTGGCGGCAAGGTTGTGTTGGTGCAACAGTTGCACGAAGGAATTGTTCCAGAACTCCTTACGTCTTTCTCGGAGCTGAGGCGAAAGGGAGATCAGGTGATGCTCTTTCATAGTGGTTGGCTGTGCAGTGGTCAGCAACATCTGATGAGCGGGTGCGCTCTCTTCCACGATCCAGAAGGAAGTCATGAGGAGGAGGCAAAAGAGGAGGACAATGAAAAGGGCAATTGTCTTCGATTTGTGTATACTGTCAGTCTTTTGGTTCCGGTAGTGGGTATTTCCGGTTGCTTCCATCATCTTCTTATCTGGTGCTTCCATCATCTTCGAGGTGCTCGGTAGTGGGCAGAACCGCAGACTTCGTTTAGCTTCTCTCCGGGTAACCCTTGGTTGTGTTTAGGCTACCGTTCTGAGATTCAACTCAGTCTGTGGTCTACTTAGCCGAAGCTCCCTCCTTTCGACGCAGGAAATACCCTTCCCTGGATGGCACAGTGGGATCAGAGATTTTTGCAAGTTCGAGTGCCTCGGTATCAGGATAACAGTTCAGTGATGGCCGGTCTTTGTTCAGCAGTTCTTCTTGGGTGCTGACGTTTTCTGTCGTGGCCAGGGTCGAGGAGACCTTCTTACAGTGGTGTGCGTGCAGCCAGTGTCGTTTCCCCTCCACTTGAAGAGCCGTCCGGGTGGTGATCAGTACTTGCCAGGGGCCCGTCCACCGGGGTTCCAGACTCTTCGCTCGTTGGAAATTTCGGATCAACACATAATCCCCGGTTGGATATCGTGACCCGGACCCCTGGAAGCATCGGGGATGGCCTGCTGCACCTGCTGATGAATGACAGACAACGTTTTAGTCAATTTGCACAAGTAATCAGACAGTAGGACGTCCGGGGCGTCGTGAATGGAGGTCGGTTTAGGGGCAGTCCAGAGGTTCATCGGTCGCCCAAATACAACCTCGTAGGGGGTCAAATGGTGCTTAGTGGGAGTGGAGCGCATCGATAGCAATGCCAGTGGGAGGGCATCTGGCCATTTAAGTCCTGTGGTGGCCACTATCTTCGACAGTTTTAGTTACAGTGTGGCGTTGTGTCGCTCAACTAAGCCAGCGGATTGGGGGTGAAAGACTGCATGAAACCTCTGTTTTACCCCTAACCCTTTCAAGATTAGTTGGATAACTTCAGCTATGAAGTGGGGGCCGTTGTCGCTCCATAGAATTCGACAAAGACCGTAGCGAGGGAAAAACTCTTTCAGCAGTACTTTGGCAGTGGTCATGGCAGTGTTATCACGGGTTGGATAGGCTTCTACCCATTTGCTGAAAGCACACACAATGACTAATACATACTTCAGGCTTTGGCATCTTTCTAGTTGGATGTAGTCCATCTGGAGGACCTCAAAAGGATGGTCGGGGACCCCAAACCCTCCCCGGGGTACCACAGTTCCTTTCCCAGGGTTATGTTGCAGGCAGATAAGGCATTGCTGGACCAGGCGTCTGGCTGAGTCGGGGATTTTGTCGTTGTGCCAGACCTTGGAGATGAGTTCGATCATGGGGGCGGATCCTATGTGTGCAGGGGAGTGAGCCATAGTCAGTATGGGGATCAGGTATGAATTGGGTAACAACCATTTGTTAGTGTCCTTTGTCCGCCAGCAGCCTTCATCGTCTTTCATTCCCACCCGTGTCCATTCAGTCAATTCGTGTGGTGAGCTGGCCATCTGGATGTCCCTAATCGTTTCCCTAGCGTCAGTCCATTTTTCTGCTTGTGACCTGGTCACATACATGCGTGTCGTTGTCCTATTCTCAGCTGTGGTTCGGGCGGTGATGTCGGCCAGCGCGTTTCCCTGTCCGACTAAGTCTGTCACCTTCCTGTGTGCCTGGCATTTGATTACAGCTAATCGTTTGGGGAAGAGAACTGCTTCAATCAGGGCGGAGACTAGATCTCCGTGGAGGATGGGTGTGCCGTGGGACGTCAGGAATCCCCTTTCTCTCCACAAGAGTCCAAAATGATGAACCACTCCGAAGGCGTACTGGCTGTCCGTGTAAATGTTTACCGTAGTCCCTACTGCTATAATACATGCTCGTGTGAGGGCAATCAGTTCTGCCGCCTGTGCGGATCGTTGCGTGATGCGGGCGGTTTCAACTATAGTTCGGGCTGTGGTAACTGCATAGGCAGCTGAGGTGGTGCCGTCGGGGAGTTTTATGCAAGAGCCGTCTACCCATAGCTCTCCGTCAGGGTCTGTGAAGGCGGTGTCTCGGAGGTCAACTCTACTCGTAGTCTGTTCGTCTGTGAGGGTCACACAGTCATGTATAGGGGGGACATTTGGGTCATTTTCGGGCAGAGGCAACAAGGTGGCTGGGTTCAGTGTGGTGCATCTTTTCAGCGTGATGTGGGGTGCAAGTAGAGTCAGTTCGTATCCGGTCAGTCGTGCGCTAGTCAGGTGTTGTGTCTTAGTCTGGTTTAGGAGGGTGTCAACAGCATGGGGCACCAATACCGTGAGGGAATTCGAGAGTACGATCCCCTCACTTTGTCGGATAGAGACAGCAGCGGCAGCTACGGCTCGAAGGCAGGCAGGCAAGGCTCTCGCTACGGGGTCAAGGGTGGCAGAGAAATAGGCACATGGTCGTTGCTTGGGGCCAATAGTTTGAGTCAGGACAGACAAAGCGCACCCCTCCCTTTCGTGAGTGTAGAGAGAGAAGGGCTTGGTGTAATCGGGGGTTCCTAGGACTGGTGCAGAACAAAAGGCGTCTCGAAGTTCTTTGAAGGAAGATTGGCATTCGGGGGTCCAAGGGAGTGGGAAGGGGACATCTTTGGCTAGTAGGGAAAGTAGTGGCTTTACAATGAGGCTGAAATTTGGCAACCACTGCCGGCAGAAGGAGGTGAGGCCTACCAGGGAGCGGACTTGTTTCTGGGTCTTTGGGACATGGGTTTCTAGAATGTCAAGTCAAAGTCAAAAAGGCTTTATTTCGATAAAAAAATTATCATAAAAGCTTCACGTAAAATTCATGGGTACAATAAAAGAAGCCAAGAATAAAACAAATTGCAGAGAGAAACTATACATAAACAATTAATTACACATCATAAGTTAAAAGAGAATTAAACAATTGATTTAAGCCTTTTGGCTCGGATTGACCAGGCACATGATAAAAATTTAGCGAGGGCACAAGCATAGGTAATACGGCTGTCAAACATTAATATACGAATTGCGTCTGAATGGCACCTAGTACCCAGTTGGCGACATAGATGTTTAAGCCATATTTTCCTAGGTAAATTGTACTCTCCACATTCAAACATAAAATGTGCCAATGTTTCCGGTTTAGCTAAGCATACTGGGCAAAGCTCTACAGTTTGTGCAGGCGGTTTCCAATTTGAGGAAAAGGTATACAATGGTAAAATTCCTGCTCTAAATTTAAAATAAAGAGCCCTCTCAAAAGGTTTGCCAATAGCATCCAAATAAATTTCGCATTTTGGAGAGTCCTTAAACTTTAAGAAGTCTTCAGTAAGTCTGCCCATAGAAGCATTATTGTTTCGTTGTGACAAAATCCAGTTCCAATAAAGTTTCTTAATGATTGCCTTTGCAGGAGAAGATCTGTTAGCCCATGAATCTTTTAGGCCCAAATTAAATAGCAAGATTTTAATATCACTCAGCCATTTAATTTTGTGCCACCCTGGCAAGGACATAATTTCTGCGAGGCCTTGCGCATATTTACTAAGTTCGGGCACTCGCCACAATCGTGCCCATAGTAAGAGTGGACGTAATCTTGCTAGATCTTCAATAGGGCGACAGCCTAAATCAAGCATTAATGGGACCGTAGGGGTGCCCTGAGGAAGTGACATGATCGCCCTACAGAACTTCCTTTCGGATTTTGGCAATTCATTGGTAATGGATGAGCCCCAAAGTTCCGCCCCATATAGAGCAGAACTAACCCCTTTAGCTTCATAAATATCAAGGACAACAGCTATTGGTCTAATTACACAGGAGCGTTGCTCTTTAAGAATAGCTCCTGTTATCCTTTTGTGGGATAATAGCATTTTATCCAAATGTGGAAACCATTGCATTTTGTGAGATAAACGGATGCCAAGATAATCAAACAACTCTACTCTCTCCAAGGGTTCAGCATTCAGGATTGGAGGACGTGCTAATTTTTTTGGGGGATTCAACACCAGATATTTAGTCTTTCCTGTGTTAATTACGAGGCCCCGTTTGGTACAAAAGGATTGGAAATTATTCAAAAGCCTTTGAAGGCCTATCGGGGATTTCGATATTAAGAGCGTGTCATCCGCGATGAGGAGGGTGGGTATACGTTCTCCAGCCAGGGATGGTTCATCTGAGGGATGTTCTAAGAGATGCTCCACCACCCCATTAATATAAAGGGAAAACAGGGTAGGAGCAAGAACACATCCCTGGCGGACACCTCTCTCTACCGGGATACTGCTAGTTTTCTCCCCTCCTGGACCCCACCTAATCTGGGCAAAACTGTTTTCATGCAGCCTAACCAGTAATGTGAGTAGATAGTGTGGTAACCCCATGTCGGCCAGGACTCTCCACAATGTCTCCCTCGGTACAAGGTCAAAGGCAGTCTTTAAATCGATGAACGCGAGATAAAGACTGCCCTTGCCTATGACCACAGTCCTCCAATACACCATCATGAGCCTAAAAACTTGTTCGACTGTCCCAGTACCCACTCTAAATCCTGCCTGATAGTCGGAAAGGATTTTGTTTTCTTCTATCCAATCCAGTATTCTGACCAGTAGAACCTTGCCAACTACTTTTTGAGTGATATCCAGCAGACTGATCGGTCTGTAATTGGACGGCTCATCTCTGGCACCTTTTTTAAAAATGGGGACCACCTCCGCCCCTCTCCATGACGAAGGAATCGGAGCACCCTTACAGATGGCAACAAGTAGGGAGTAAATGAATTTGCCCCACTTTGTGATATCTAGTCTCAAAAGATCGCCAGGAATGCCATCCGGACCAGCGGCTTTTTGGGGCTTGATGGTACCTATGGCATATTCCACCTCTCTGATTGTAAAGCCAAATTCGTCGGGAACAGTACTCCCAACTAGTAAATTCATTCTTGGAACCACGGACCTCCCTTCAACATCAATGGGAGCCTCAATAGATGGCAGATCATCATGTCGGGAGTATAGCTTTAAGAAATGATTAACCCACGCTTGGCTTGAAATGTTACATGAAATAAGATCTGTATCCGGCCTGTTTCTGGCTCTAATCGTGTCCCAGAAACATTTAGGGTCTTTTTTGAGACTGGCTCCTTTAAGAGTAGACCAGTACTCTTCTACCCATTCTTTTTTTGCATGTGCCAGTATAGTCTTATATTTCTTCCTAGCAGTCTGTATCAAAGATTGGGATTTACATTTAACAGCCTCAATTAAAAGGGACTTTGCCCGTCTACATGCTGGAGTATACCAATCATGTTTCCCCCTGGGTTTAGGATGGAACAAGTTCCTCCCTTCAGAGCCCCTAACCAGAAAGACTTCCCCTATGGACTTAACAACTGCTTCAAAAATAGGTGTTGCCTTTTCAGTTAGTGAAGCTGGATTGATGTTATCCAGTTCTATTTGAGAGGCCATAAGTAATTCGTCTATGGTGGAAATCTTAATAGCGTCCACACAATTTTGTTCCATTTTAGACGTCTTCCACAGGAGGAAACAGTGGTTGTATGGGGGCATTTAAATGGGACTACAGGTTCATTACTAAGCCAGGGGTTCGTTAAAGATAGAGAAAGTGAGTTATGATCACTCTCAACAGTAGCTATCACTACCATATCATGAACCAAACCCCAGAGTTTTAGGTCCAACAGAATATAATCAATCCTTGAGGAATGATCTACTCTGTTGTACGTATGAGCACCCAGGCGGTCTGAGGCTGTGCGACCATTAGTAGCTCTTAGACCGAATTCTAGTGTCAGCGCATTAAGCTGTATTGCGCTACGGGACCATCTTTTTATCGGGGAATAGTGAGTGCAGGGATACCCCATTTGCTGTCCTCATCACCAAGATCTGAGTTATCTTCCATAGGAAGTGGCTCATAGGTGCAATTAAAATCACCTGCTACCAAAATATGGTCAGCTTCTTCGTGGTCTCTGAGTTGTGTTTCCACATTGGAGAACACCATGGAAGTACACCCATTTTTAGTGCCTCTGGCATAAATATTATATAAGGCAAGGGATAAGTCCAAACTAGGATTAGTTAATAGGACCCCTAATATATCTGGGCTATTAACCTGCCTAGATGTTATGCGGCAGTTAAGGGAGATACTTATCCAGATGAGAAGTCCCCCTGAGGGACGTCCCTTCCCTTGCGTTGCTTTCAGAGCTGGAATAAAATGGGTTACAAAACCAACCCGATGTAGCGGTTCTGTGCTCCAAGTCTCCTGGAAGAGGCGGATTTTATGTGCCTCTACCAAGTCATTCCATTCGGGGAGTGCCAGTTTCCTATGGATACCTGCAAGGTTCCAACTGAGAATTTTAATTGGTTCCTTGTTAGGTATATTATTATGGTTACTGATTATATTGAGGGTTTGGGGTTCCAGGCAATCGCTTGCCAGAGTAAAAGGTATTTGCTCAATATCTGAGACTCGGGACAAGTCTACCTCGATCTCTTGAGTCCCACTAGAAGATATTTGTTGTACCAGGGGAGTTTGCTGCTCAGGTTCCAGTATCAAATCCCCTGTATTTGCAACTAATATAGGTTCATTTCCCATTGTGTTAGTGTAGCAACCCATATGTCAATCAACCCCCTCAAGTCCACTCAAGCAACTAAATCGATTGAAACCATAAAATGGTAACACCGGGCCATGAGAGACTGGTCGAGCATTAAGATCGCAGTGTCTACCCCTCCGGGGAACCCTCGTCCAGATATCATGGGCTTGATTGGGATGCTTAGGGATAGGGGGGGAAGAAAAATGACACATGTAGGGTCTGAATTGTTGACTCGAGTGATCTATTCTTCCCCTGACATATATGAGTAACAGTCCCAGCATCACGAAAGCTCACCAAGATACAATCCCCTATTATGGTTTTGTTTGTTTTTCCCACCCAGGGGACCCTTCTCACCATAATGATTTCATTGTTAAGGTGTATCGGAAGGGGCCTGTTCACATTCAGCCACTTAATAACCCTGCTTTTCAGTGTGCAGAAGTTCTCAACTTCGCCCACTTCGAGCAGGGGAACACCGGCCATAACGACCATAAGGTCGTTTGCCTCTGGAGGGAGATTGGGTCTACGAGGCCTAATATAAGGCTTAACTGGGGGTGGAAAAGCAGTGCTACCATTGATTGGTTTAGAAGGAGCTAAGTCTACAGGAGGAGGTGGCTTATTAAAATTTGATGGGTGAGCTGGAACTATGTTAGTCATAAGGGGTTGTAAAGGATGAGCAACAGTGATAATCGGGGGAGGTACTGAAATAACTTGCCCATTGGAGGAGTTCGTAGGGACCATGGGAGGAGAAATAGTCTCAAGAGGTCTAACCTGGGTACCAGCCACCGATTTCATGCTGTTTAATGTAGTCTCCAATATAGTGAGTCTAATTTCAACCTTTTTTATACTCTCACTAATGGGCAGTAATAGAGACCTAAGCAAGAATTCAAGATTTCCCAATGGGACAACAGAAGGAGGGGCATTAGTAGCATTATTTACTGTAGCATCGGCCGTATCAATAGCAGTAGTTACCTTTTCTCGAGATGTTGACTGTGCGTCTTCCACTGGCCTCTCAGTAGAGGTGGGGGGTTTTAGTATCCTACCAAACTCAGAGTGGGGGATTTTTGTTTTGCTTTTTCCTTGGCCACCCCTCGACTTCCTCCTGCGTTTATTAGGTGGGGGCCCATATATCCCTTTAGCAGAGGTTTGTTTGGTTTTAACGTTAGCTTTCCTAGCTTTAGTAGCCAATGGAGGTTGGGAAATTAGATCTATAGTCTACTTGGACTAGAAGAGGAGGCTAAGTTAGTGGTTGGCTCAGTCGGGTTATTACTACAGTCCCTCAGGAGAAGTGGGACATCATCCGATGCTAGTGTTTCCTCACTTAGTATTATGGAATTTTCTGCAAAGGGCCTATTTTTCAGGTTTTCTATTGAGCGTCTGCGCTCCGCCCTAAGCTTAATCAAATTACTTTCCTTGTCCCCTTCTCCCACAGCCCTGGAAAAGTAATTATCGAGGGTCCTGTTTTGTACCCCTCCCAGCCTCGTAGGAGTCCCCTCCCTAACCGGGGACGGCATAACTAACCGTAATGGGTACGGAACCTACAATACTTTTACAATGTAATAAACCTGTATACAGGGGGCAAACTAAAGAGGGTAGGCCCAGCCCAGCCTTGTCCGGCCTATGACGGCCTTAGACGGTCCCGCCCTTGTCCCGGGCTTCTCCCGGCGCGCTCCCGCTCGCTCCTGCAAAGCGGAAGCTCTGGTCACCTAAAAACAAGACTGCTGATGGTTCATAGGCTGATAGGCGGGGGGCGTGGCCAGCGGGGAGAGCAGCCCAGGTGTGGCAAAGTGGGCGCGCAGGGGCTCCTGGACGCTGGAGTCCCTGCCTATTTGCTCGCAGCCCCGCCGGTAATATCGCCTGCCCTGCACTCCTCCCAGCAGTGTTCAAAGCAGCCAGCAGCTTCCCAGAGACACGAAGCGCTGCGGGACCCGCGAAGCGGGTCCGGCGAGGCGCTGGGGTAATCCTCTCTGCAAGACAAGCAGAGTCACAGCATACAACCAAGGACCAAGTAAGGGCTGCCAAATAATCACCAGAGGGGTCCCGGTGGGTCGTGGATGAGATCCGCTTATCACTCCGTTGGCGGGGGGCGTGGCCAGCGGGGAGAGCAGCCCAGGTGTGGCAAATTGGGCGCGCAGGGGCTCCTGGACGCTGGAGTCCCTGCCTATCTGCTCGCAGCCCCGCCGGTAATATCGCCTGCCCTGCACTCCTCCCAGCAGTGTTCAAAGCAGCCAGCAGCTTCCCAGAGACACGAAGCGCTGCGGGACCCGCAAAGCGGGTCCGGCGAGGCGCTGGGGTAATCCTCTCTGCAAGACAAGCAGAGTCACAGCATACAACCAAGGACCAAGTAAGGGCTGCCAAATATTCACCAGAGGGGTCCCGGTGGGTCGTGGATGAGATCCGCTTATCACTCCGTTGGCGGGGGGGCGTGGCCAGCGGGGAGAGCAGCCCATGTGTGGCAAATTGGGCGCGCAGGGGCTCCTGGACGCTAGAGTCCCTGCCTATCTGCTCGCAGCCCCACCGGTAATATCGCCTGCCCTGCACTCCTCCCAGCAGTGTTCAAAGCAGCCAGCAGCTTCCCAGAGACACGAAGCGCTGCGGGACCCGCGAAGCGGGTCCGGCGAGGCGCTGGGGTAATCCTCTCTGCAAGACAAGCAGAGTCACAGCATACAACCAAGGACCAAGTAAGGGCTGCAAAATAATCACCAGAGGGGTCCCGGTGGGTCGTGGATGAGATCCGCTTATCACTCCGTTGGCGGGGGTTTCTAGAATGGCCTGAATTCGATCGGGTGTAAGCTTTCTCCCGTCTTTGGACAAGAGGTGGCCTAGGTAGGTGACCTGGGGTTGGCAGAATTGCAACTTCTTCTTGGAGACCTTGTGGCCATTTTCTGCAAGGAAGTGCAAGAGTTGGATGGTGGCTGTGACTGCAAGTGGAGTGGTGTCGGCCGCCAAAAGGATGTCATCGACGTACTGTATCAACACCACTCCCTCCGGTAGCTGAACGGCGTCCAGCTGTCTCTTGAGGGCCTGGCTATAGATGCTGGGACTTTCTGTGTAACCTTGGGGAGCTCTACAGAATCTATATGAGCGGGATTTTAACGTGAAGCCGAAAAGGTAGCGGCTGTCTGGGTGGATGGGGATGGAGAAGAAAGCGTTCTTGAGGTCTATTACAGTGAAGGTGGTGGCGGTGGAAGGAATCAGGGTCAGAATGGTGGCGATATCTGAGACTACGGGGTACTCAGGTACAACTACCTTGTTGACCTCTCGAAGGTCGATGATGAAGCGGTACGCTTTCTCATCTCCCTCGCCCTGCTTCTTCACAATGGGTAGGATAGGGCTGTTGCAAATATTGCTGACTACTTCCTCTACCACTCCTGCCTATACCAGGGACTGGATTATCATTACCAATGCCTTCTCACCTTCGGGTGATATCCGATACTGTGGAAGTTTTGGGAGTATCGCATCTTGGCGAACAGTTATGTGCACGGGGTCGATCATCATTCGTCCTACATCAGCGTCAGTTTTAGCCCACAGATACAGAGGCAGAGAGTCAAGTAAGGATGCGTCAGCGTCAGAGATGGAGAACATGTGTCGTGCGGGATGAGGTCTGAGCAAAGTCGGGTTGTCGTACAGAATGACTCGAACTCCGTCCTGTGAACACCTGATGGTAGCTCGGAAATGCTTCAGTAAGTCAAGTCCCATAATGGCATCGGGGGTGTTGGAGGAAAGCAGAAACGTCGTGTCAGTGGGGTTACTGTCCAAGTCGAAGGAGACCGGTGCGGATAAGGGGTTAGTGGAGGGCGTTCCATCAAAGCCTATTGATGTTATGCGTGAGCCAGACAAGGGTGCCCTTGGAATCAGTCGTTTAGATAACGCACTACGTGTCGCGCCAGTGTCTACCAGAAATGGAGACTTCGTACCTAGGACCTTAGCGGTGACGTAAGGACCTTGCTGGTCAACATAGAGCTCGACTGGATCCCTCCCTTGCCCTAGGCAGTCCTATGCGAAGTCGCGGGCATCGTCACAGTCAGTCTGCTGGCATTGGTTCTGTCGGGGGTGGTCAAAAGTGTTCGGTCTGCCTGATCTGTCATTTCTGGCGTCGTTTGTGTGCCCTCGTCCCTGTCCTTTATTTTTCGGCCCACCCGCTACGTCTTTTGCGTCCCTATTTTTGTACATTTCTAGCAGGACCGGGCACTGGGACTTCCAATGCCCATATCCTTTACAAAACGCACACTGGTTCTCATCGAGGTCTGTTCGTGGAGCGCCTGGTGCGGGTGTGCGGTCTCTAGGGGGTGGATTTCTATGAGCGTTCGACTGGTAGTTTCCTCTATACTGTTCCCTTCCTGTCGTCACTCCTTGCAATTGAGCAATCATCACTTGTTCTTTCAAATCCTTTTTCTTTTTCTCAGTCGCCCTATCGTTCTCGTTCTTTTGCCGTTCGTAGTATTGAGCCATCTGAAGGATAGCCGCGGGTTTGGAGGCAGCCCAACTACTTTCACTAGTCTGCAGTTTTTGCGAGACTTCTGGTGTCAGGCCTTTTACAAAGTTCTGGACGAACAAGTGATGTCCGGTCGCAGAGGTCATGTCCTGGCCGCTGTAATCGGAGAACACCGTTTCGAACCGGGAGAAATATTCTGAGGCGTCTTCCTGAGGTTTCTGGCAGCAGGCCGTTACTACCGACCAGTCCACCTTCTTTTCTGGTACTATGGTTTTCAGTTTTAGTACTATTTTGTCTGGTAGGTCTAGAATCGATTTCAAGGGTTTCTGTCCGGGCTCTCGCTGTTTGTCTATGCCATCGAGTTGTGACCAGGTATGTCCGAACAGCTCAAGGTGGTCGACTTTCCGGATTTGCTTCCACACATCAGCTGGCAGACATAGCCCGAAAAACAAGTCGGTGTCCGCTAGGGTCATAATCGTCGAACCCAAGGAGGTATCTAATTCTGTGTAGAAGGCAGTGGGGTTCTTTCGTAGATCGGGCAAGGACTTTCGGAAAGTCAGGATGTCTTGCCAATCCCAGGGTTGGTAGACCCAGTTGTACACTACCCTCCCTTTCGCATCTTGGTGGTTAATATCGTCGTGTGTTCCCTGTCCTCGTGAGGGGACCCAATAAGGTGCCGCTTCTCTTATTGGCATCATGGTGTAAGTTCTCTCGGTTTGAGGCTCAGTTGCTGCTGGGGTCGTGGTGTCGGCCTCTAATCTCTGTTCAGTGAGGTGGCGGAAGACTTCAAGCGTGCGCGAGAAGAGGTCCGTCACATCACCCTCGCCCTGTTCTCCAATGTCGACTTTTCTATACAGAGTCGTTAGGCTTTCAGGACCTTTGTTACGATACCGGTCTTCATAGGCGTTAAGGGTGTGGTAACAGAAACGTGCAACAAAGTGTCGTTTGTGGTTATCAGCATATGTATTGCATATATCTGTCACGTAATCTTCGCTTTCCTTCCGTTCTACTAGCGTCTTTGCGATCTTATCAATCCCTGTTCGTTCATCCTTATTCAATCGATGGAGCCTAGCAGAGTCTTTCTTCTTAGTTTCGGGCTCATCTAATGTTGCTGCTTGCACTGCGCTGAGTACAAGGGGCTCGGCCGGCGCGGAGGCCGTGAGGACCGAGGCTCTGGCACTGCTCTCATCTGTGCTAGGGGGTTGCGTGCGTTGCACTAGAGGTTGGGAAGGGGCGTATGGAGGGGGCATGTAGATGATCGGGGGACCTAGCAGTAGATCATCGTCCGTTCGCTGCTTCGAAGGTAGCTCAGGGTAAAGCGTAGAGCGTGTTCTAACGGGACATTGGCTCGATGTCTCGGATTCTTGCTTCAGTCTAGCTCCCTGTCTTTCCTTTATCTCTTCTTTCAACTTGCTCGCAGCTAAATGAGCCGCTTTTCGCAATTCTTTCTCTAGTCTGACTTCGTTTCTTTTCTTTCGTTGTTCCGTCTCCTTGCGCCACATGCCGAAACTATCAAGCATAGTGGGCGTTGTTTTATTGTTACAAAGGGCTGTTTCCAGCACGCTTATTTTTGCGTCATCGAAGGATCCTATCAGTGGCCACTGACTTTCCTGATCCTTTTTAGTATATTTATGCCATAACTTACTATAAGCTACGGCGACTAGTCCATACTTTAAAAACATATCCTTATTAGGGGTGCCTTCCAGAGGAGCTGGATGATCCACCTTTAATAAGCGGTCCGGGCTGAACCAACTACTGGACAATGGGGAGAAGATAGGCATGACGGGTTACAATGGGGACAAAAGTCTGCACTACCTATCCTTTCACTGCTTACAAAGACTAGACGGAATATCTCTATTCCACGTTATTTGTCAGCAGAAAATACCTCCAAAGAACTAAATGTCGAACAATTAATGTCCGTTCAATCAAACAATCAGTGGCGAGAAAGAAATAGGCACGACGGGTTACAACGGGGGCAAAGGCCTGCGTTACCTATTCTTCACTATCTGCAAAGGAGGACAGAATACTTTTATCCTTCCCCGTTTGTAGATAGAGAATTCTCGAGAAAACAATCCTCGAACAAACAATGTTCGGGCAAACAATCAATCAGTGGGGGAGAAAAATAGGCACGACGGATTACAACGGGGGCAAAAGCCTGCGTTACCTACCCTTCACTACCTGCAAAGGAAGAGAGAATACTTTCTATTTCTCTCTGTTTGCAGACAGAGAATCTCCAAGAGAACCAACAATTCGGAGAGTAATACTAGTATTTTCCAATCAATCAATCAAATATTTCACAGTTTGTCGTATTACACGACCTTACCCGGACCGTATGGACAGTTTCCTGTCTTCCGATTCTAGCGCCCGATCGTCCTCTATCTTCTGTCGTGGCACTCCTGATGGTTCCCAGTCAGGACCGTAGATCACTCGAGAGAGGTCTGTTCGGAACTAGTGAAGTTCGGATGATCGGCTGCCAGACGAGGGTCTATCGGGCAGGTGCACTTCCCGATCGTTGCAGTCGTTCACTCCGTCGTCAGGACCTCTCCCACTGGATCCACGTGTCGCTGATGGGCCCCACGTTTGGGACGCCAATTGAGGAAAAAGGGTCAGGCAGATCAGGTCGATTACCCCTTCTCAAGGTTTGCCCGGCGTTAGCCGCCTCTCACCCAACTCTCGGTTACCAAATAAAGAGGCAGGCGCTGGAGACTGGAAGGCAGGAAACATAAGTTTTATTCCGACGGAGCAGAACACGTCAAATCAGACAACAGGGTATCTTCTCGAGGTGCTCTACCCGCATCTCTGAGGCCTGGCCTCTTATACACAGGTTTATGGCTTTATTACATTTATGACATCCGTGGTATTACTTTGAAGTTCACAAAGGCATCTTTGGAATCCCCAGTTCAGGCCCGTTCTCACACATATCTACAGTAGAGGTCCCCACCCAAATCACAGCATGATGGCTATCGCGCAGCTGGACATTCCGCTGGGAACAGGGATGTGGGCGATCGGTCGGATCTAGGGGGGTGAAGGCATTGATTAATCCCCGCTCCTTTGATGTGGGGCGAGGTCCTACTGTAGGGGGCAATAAACTGCATCTGCTGAGCTAAGTGATGGCCTGGGGTCAGGCCGGACAATCGGGCAGGGAGGAAGAGGTTATCAAAAAGGGTCTGTTCTATGAATGAGATGAAAGAGTGAGGGGGTTCAGCACGGGATGTGGATCGGAGGCAGGGTCGCGCTGGGGGTGCGTTTATGACCCAAGCAGGAGAGACCGGGGGTTGTCGGGGATGCTTGCGAGGCTGGGGAGTGAGGGAGAGAGAGAGACGCTGGCTATCAGGAGTGGGCAGAGAGACCATGGCAATCAAAATGGTTGCTGCTTACGCGCACGTATGGATCTGAAAGGGACAAGATGGCGCCGATAATGTTTACGCCACAATCCAGATTTTAACAGAAAGGGTTTATTGGGGGTGCTCCAATTCCCCCTTCTCCTCTTCTAGCTCGTTCTGAGTCAAGTTGTATTGTTGGTCTATGCTTGATGGACTGAATGTTGAAACTGTAGGCTTACACAGGGACTCTCATGACATTTTGTTGGTTGCAGTACAAGCTCCTAATATGCCTTCTATCGTACAATCTTACTCTCATCATAGGTTAACATATCAGAAATAGTGTTTAAAGAATAAGAATAATATGCTGCCTTGTGGTGAACTGAATGGTCTTTCTTTCTTACAGGATTATTTTTCCTCAGGCCTAACAGTTGTTACCCTAAGGATTTAGAGGGCAGCTATTAAGGCACTTAGAGAACCTCCTTGTGTTGTGGGGAGCATAGAGTCTGATGTGTTTCTCTCTTTGAGCAGGTGGGTGTGTTTCACTATTGCAGCAGCTTATACGAATGACTTTCCTCGCCCTGTGGGGGTTCAAGGAAAGTCAACTTAAAGCCTGTCAGCTTCTTGGGTAGAAATCCAGGGGGGCTTACATTCTAAAAATTTATAGGACAGTCAATTGTGATGTCTCCTCACCTTTTGTTGAGCAGTATTGTATCCAATCTTGTGACATTGCGTATGTGGATTTTGGTTCCAGAGTGCTTTATTCTGTGTTATAACAAGAACTGTGTTACTGTACACTAAAGAAAGCCTTCACAATAGCCGCATCTAAGCTTTGTTGTTGTTGGGCTGAACTGCTTTACAATAGCTTGGGTGTTTTGCAATGAGTATTAATTGGAACAAGGATGTGGAAGAAGAGGTTTGTTACAATTACTTACCAGTAATTCCATTACCCTGAGTCCTTTCTTTCTCTTTCCAGTCATTTGGACCAGTCTACCCCTCCCTTCGACAGGGCAATTGTGGGTCATTTTAGGTAGGAAAGCTTGATATATTATATAACTTCCTAGAGAGGCGGTATCTCTAAGCTACTGAGAGTACATCTTTTGGTTTTGGCTTTCTATGTTGATGAAAGAGAAGTAAGACAGCAGTATGTCTATCTACAGAGATAATAAAAACCAAACAAACTGGATTACAACAATGCACTCTCCTTTGTGTGCATGCTTACTTTGTGTAATAAGAAAAATTAGCAAGTTTTTGTGCATGTTACTTAGAGGTACCCTCTGTCCTTGTCTACAAACGTGATAAAAGGAATGGGTTGTTGTCCCCCAGGGCAATGCTGAAGTAGGCTCCCCTGTTTTGGATGCTAACTTGTTATAGATATTGTGTATCTGCTTAACAGCCTAACAAGAAACTGGAAATGAATGAAATGCAAAATGCGCAGTAAAAAAACTAGGATAATATAGAAAGAACAGACTGATATTCTATCATACAGGGGTTGTCCTTCATTCACAGAGACATGTTGCAGTAAAGTCCATACATTGTACCCTCAAAGCCATGTTGGAAGGTCCCTTATTTCACACTGCTCTATGCTCTTGAAATAATTATTTGAGATTCATGTCTTTATTGATAGTTTGATTTTGGATATTATAGTTTCATTTGTTCAACCACATGACTGTTTTAACTTTCATCTTGAGTGAACTCCAAGAAACCTGACTGTTTTGTGCTTTTATTATTATAACAAGTGGTATATTATATTCTGTTGTCGTCATTGTGTGATTTAATTGTTCATGTCAAAGCATTGTAGAACTGACTAGGTCTCAAATGTATTTTTCTTGCTTTATATGTTCATCAGCATGAATGATGCATACTGTCCATTCTTGCATTTAAGGAATCCCAAAATGAGATTCCTTAAATGCAATGCATGAAACCCTAAAAAATAGCGAATTCGCTAATAGGGGGAGCAAATTACCATGAAGTTGAACTTCGTGGTAATTTGCTAAAACTTTGAAAAAAGCACTTTTGTGCATATTTCAAAGTTACATGTGTGTAAAATTTGTGCACAGGTCCATTTCAGGGGTGTAACAGGGTGTCCTTTGGACACCCTGGCACCCTTGAAATAGCGGAACATTAGCGATTCGGTAATAGCTAATCGCTAATAAGGAATGGCTTTCCCATTCATTCCTATGGGCCTATGGGCCTTTGGCCCATAGGAATGAATGGGAAAGCCATTCCTTATTAGCGATTAGCTATTACCGAATCGCTAATAAGGAATCTGTAGGAATCGCTAATAACATTGCGATTCCTACATGCATCCCGTTTTGCGAGTCTTTAATAGCGATTCCTTAAAATTCGCTATTAAGGACTCGCAACACATAACTTTGATGCATCTGCCAGTTAGTCAGCAAAGTGGGAGGGGGAGCAGGAGTGCTTATGGCAGTACTAAGGGATTGTGTACAAGTGTCAATCTGATCACCTGACCCTTCCTGCACTGCAATTGCAAACACTGAGTGTGCTAAATTTTTTTAAGCATTTTGTTTTACACTTGAACAATTTACAACCTATGTTTCAACAACAATTATCAAAGACAATTATAATCCTTTTGGGTTCGTTAACATTTATTTTCTAATAGCTGTGTGCTCATTCTATTTTCATGAGTACAGTTTGTGAAGTTGAAAACATTTTTTTTAATCAAACAGAATTTTACAAATCATATATTGCAAAAACATTTAAACATTGAATTTGTTGAGAATCCCAATGCATTTCGGGATCAAAAGATCCCTTCTTCAGGGGAACTGAAAAGATAAAATACAACAAAATATTTATCAATGCTGCTTAACCTGTACTAAGTGGTTCAAAAGTTTGACTAATATACATTAAGTGAGAACGTGCTTTCTGTCATTATCGCAGTGTAGTGTGTCAAGTAAATAAACCGATGAATAGAACTCCACCGAAATATAGTGCAGAAGTAAGGTTCAAAGATTAGAGGATAAATGTAGAGGGAAAGAGAACACGCTGATAAACTTGCTTACCAACAAACTAATCTGGTTGTGTGCCGTAGGTCACACTGTAAGAGAAATCGATCAACTACTGCCTGAAGACTAATGCGCCGAGCGATGACGAAGGATATTGAACAGAAAATGTATCCAACAAGGATGACTGACAGCACCTGTAAAACCATGAAATGGAAATAGTATTCAACCGCGATGATTCTGTGTATAGCCAAACCTGTGCTTAAAAATGTATTAATGTTACCTGGGATGCTGCTGGATCTCCCACGTTGAAACGGCCTCTACCAAAATATTGTAATAGCCTGAGGGTAACCTGCAAATAGAACACTGTGTATATTCAATTCAAAGACCCCTATGTTAGCGTACAATCTGTAATCTAATTACTAACTGCACCTTCCTGAATCATGCAATGCAAACAACTGTATAAAATATCAGCAGTATCTTCCATTTAGATTCGCCTGGTATACAGAACAACAACGCTCTCCAACACTAGCTCCCGTACTAAACCTCTATGTAGAATACCTCTCATTCAAGTACTTCCGCCTTGAAGACCAGACATAGACATAGGACTGACGAACACCTGTACTGTCGATCGCAAGTAGTGGCGGCCATATTACAATGGTCAAATAGGAGTGTGATGCTCTCCACATGTGGTATGTTGCAATTTAAACTGCAGTCAATTAATGGTCGAGACCCCCATAGTTAGAAATACTCGGAATGCAGAATTCTGCCATTCTCATGAATGCGGTGCTTTCCAACACTAATATGAAGTGTAATCAATGAGGAATACCTCTCATTCTGGTGCTTCCAACTTTAAAACCAAACATAAACAAGAGACTAACGTCACCTGTACTGTGGAACGCGCGTGGTGGCGGCCATGTTTCAATGATCTCATAAAGCCTGATGCTCTACAAGTTTGATATGTTTCAATATAAGCTCAGTAAATTGAATGGTCAATACCCCGATAGACAAAAATACTGGAAATGCAGTATACTGCCAGTCTCCACAATGAAACGCTTTCCAGCGCTGATGAGAAGTGTAATCAATATATTACTGTAATATCCCAAGTCTAAATCAACTGACCAGGACCTAGTGGTAAAGATTAGAAAAAGTTATAGGAATGAGAAAAAAAGGAAAACATGATGAATGTGTACAACTGACGTATTTACACAAGAATACAATGAAATCAGCGTGTTTGCACTGCGATAAGATTATATTGAAAGCCAATATACTGAAAATGTATAATTGCAGAAACCTAAATCACCAATACTACTGAGACTATTGTCTTCCTGTATTGTGAATGTGGGATATGCTGAATTTTTTGGATCTTATGACTAGCGGGTTGTTGCTGAGTGCGATTAGACTCCCTGCCCATGGGTTAGGTAGCTTCATCATCAAATCTTGAATTTACAATAGTAAATTTTAAATTGATGTTTTAGAGTTACAAGAAGCAAATCATGTCCAATTTATCATTTAATCCTTTGAGAATCAATGTATCCAGAAACTTGATCCACCAAATTTCTCGCTGCGAAAGCCATTTTGCATTATCTCGGTCTGGTGTTTGTTTGACAATTTCTTTTTTTTTTAATTTTTTTTTTTCTTCAAAGCTATGTTCGCAGCAAGAGGCGAGAGTCGTCTTCATCCCTTACCGACACTGGGGAGTAAACCGCACGAAAGTAGTCCGCAAAACATTCCACTATTCCAACCGGGTCCGTCACCCGCACACCATTCAAAGTCTGAATCACAGGCACCACTCGATTCGCCCTCTCTTTCTTGTCCAACCAGGCAAGTAACTTACCCGCTTTGTCCCCAACATCATACAGACGACCCTGTTGCTCCCTAAACATCATTTTGGCCGCATCAGTGACCAGAGACTTATAGGCAAATTGCTTCAGACCCAGGGCATGGAGTTTGGCACGAGTGACACCCGATTCCAGGTCAGCCTCCATCTCAAGTATTTCCATCTCAAGATCCACCACCTCCCGATTCCTTGCCTTTTTGGTTTCAGCAATAAGGGACAGGGCCTGCCCACGAATCACTGTCTTAAAAGCCTCCCATAGGGACACAGCAGAAGAGACAGACCCCTCGTTGTCCAAAAAGTAATTGTCCAGGGACGTAATCAACTGACCACGGGTCTCAGGGGAGGCCAGGTACCAAGGGTTGATAGGAGCCACCCGGCCCGCCGCCTCCACCCCCGCATCAAACCAGAGCCAGAGCGGAGAATGGTCCGAGATGCCCCGGGGAAGGTGCCTAATCTCCCGGACAGCCGACGACTGTTCAGCTGGCATGAGGAAGTAATCTAATCTAGACAAACTCCCATGGGCCCCAGAGTGGAAAGTATACTGAAGTTGAGTGGGGTGCATAAGTCTCCAGCAGTCCACCAAACCAAAGGTATCCAAAAAGCCACCCAGCCATAAATGGGTCGAGGGAATATCCCTAGGGGGGTAACGATCACTCAGACCAGAGAGAACAGAATTAAAGTCACCAGCCATGAAAAGAGCACCATCAGGGAGTCCCAACAAAACTCGGCCCAAATCAGAGAAAGTAGAGGTCTGCAGGCCAGGGGGCACATAGACGGTGAACAGGGAAAGGGTCTTGCCCTCATATCGTCCCACGAGGACGGCATAGCGCCCCCGATCATCGAGGATCACATCATCTATCGCAACGGGAAGAGAAGCCCGGACAAGGATGCCCACCCCCCTAGAACCCGTTGTAAACCCTGAGTGCGCAACAAGACGATAGCCCCACCTATTCATCGCGCGACAAGTATTGCCCACTAGGTGTGTCTCCTGCAGAAAGACAATATCGGGAGACAAACGTCGCAGGCATCGCAACACCACCCCTCGCTTTATACGATCCCCTAGACCATTGACATTCCATGAAATAAACCTCAACCCGCTACCCCCATCCCACGAAGTAATGCAGAAACCACCCCCCAACGAGCATGACACTGAAAGTACAAATAGCAAAATAGAATCGCCTTGAAAAAACAAAACACAAACTACAAACGCCCCAACAACCCCCCCCCCCCCAACACCCAAGGAAACACCCCCCACCCTGCACCCCTGCAGTAGACAAAAAAGCCACCCCAACATGCAGTGTGCCTGTCGCCCAGAAACCCCCATTCTACAAAAAGACCCCGGAGGAGGAAAAGGCCCTGTCCCACCCGCCACCCCGACAGAAATAAGGGGAGAAGAGAATACACAGAAAACAAATCACTCAAGTACGGAACCCAGGAAGAAATTACATGATACAGAAACCGGGGCCCAGATAACAAGTTCAACTCTCCACGCCACCCTCGGCACCACCCGGGTGCTCGGTGGGATCAGCGAAATTAGGCCGGTCCGGCAGAGAGTCCAGCCAGTCATTTACCGAATCAGGTCGATCAAAGAAAAGGGTCCGTTCATTGTACTCCACTCGCAGCCTGGTAGGAATAAGCATGGCGTATCGCAGACCCAGGTCCCGAAGACGCTTCTTGACTCCACGGAAGCCCATTCGCTGCCTCTGCACCAGCTGTGAGAAGTCCGGATAAAAGTTCACCGTGGCGTTTTCGAAGGCCACCGGGCCCTTAGCTCTCGAGGCCTGCAGGATAGCGTCTCGGTCCCTATATTAAAAAAGTTTTGCGACAATGGGCCTCGGCGGGGCGCCCGGCTTGCCCTGGCCACCGGGAACACGATGGGCACGTTCCACCGCAAAGAATTTGCTCAATCCGGATGGAGAAAGGTAGTTTTGTATCAAGTCCTCAACCAGGAGATCAACAGAATGCGGATCAGGATTTTCCGGGACACCAATAACACGTACATTACAACGACGTGCCCTGTTTTCAAAATCCTCCAAGCGCTGAGTCATGAAATCGTTCGCCTTTCTGAGGTTGCCGATCTCCGTCTGTATCTCCGAGACGTCGGCCGTGAGGCTAGATGACTTGAGGTCCAATGACTTCACCTTCTCATTGGTTTTAGATAAGTCGGCCCGAATCAGGTTCACATCAATAGCCACAGTATCAATTTTGTGGGCCAGAGCTTCATACTGTTGGCCGATGGTTTCTCTCATACCCGAGATGGCGCCCATGATGTCCTGCAGGGACGGCTCCGCCGAAGCCTCCGAAGGGTGCTTCACTGCACTCTGGCCAGACAAGGCGGCACCGGGGGACACCTTCGACTGTGTGTACCGGTCAATGATATTAGACTGGACCGGGCCCCCGCGAATGGGCGCCTTGGTCTTCCGCCGCTCTTGGTCCCCCCTGCCAGTCATATCGGAGACCGCGTCCCCACGGGACCCACGCGACCTGGTGAAAATGGCCACAGGAAGACAGGGCACCGGAGCCAGAAGTCAGCAGCGAGGGCAAGACGAGGTGCGAACCAGCCCGGAGGGACACGAAGCAGACAAACGGCTCAACTGCAATCTCGCGCCGCTGGACTCAGTACCAACCAGACACCTCCGTTGGAAGAGATAGCCAGAGTCAGAATCGAAACCGAAAGTCAAGAGGGGGACCCATGAGTCGAGTCCCCCTGCCGCTGTTGTTCAACTCCGACACGGCAACAGAGCCCCACCAAGACCCGGGCGCGCCACCAATGCGGGCCCCGAAAGTTTGAGTTGATGTAGCTTCGGTGCCCCTTGTCCAATTCAAAATCCGAAAACAATATTAAGATCAGCCCAGGTTCCTCTCCATTAATCCTTGTAAGAAATCAGGATATGTTCAGGATATCATGCCGGGAGCGGCGGGGGTCCGGAGAGCGCTGTGCACACGCGGCCATCACGGATGCCCGCCAAGCTCCTCCCCCTTGTTTGACAATTTCGAGTACCTGGAAGCGTAATTGCGGTATTGTATGATTGAGTTCAGTCCAATGAGTCGCTAAACTAGAAGTAGTGGATTTATTACGGATGCGGCTCTTGTGCTCTGAAATACGTACTTTGATTTTCCTCTCTGTTTTGCCTATGTACAGTTTTCCGCATGGGCATTTAATGCTATATACAACAACGGTAGTGTTAGTCTGCTTGATCTCTGATTTTAATGCTTTTGCCTGTTTGCGGATGTAAAATAGAAGCACCAGTAATCACATTGTTGCAATGAATGCAGATCATGCATCTTTTCATCCCAGTATGTTTATTGGCCAGTAACTCACTTTTTGTTGTTTTTCTTGTTACCATCTCTTTGAGATTTCTGCTTCTAGTATAAGCAAACAATGGTCGATCGTTGAATAAGCCCTTAAAGTCTTCCTCCGCCTGGCGTAGTTCCCAGCGTGTGTTCACTATAGATTTAATTTGTGTAGATTGGGTTAAATATTTTGTTACGAAGACCATTCTTTCTTGTTTGGGGCGAGTTTTCATATGTAGCAACTCTTTTCTGGGTATAGCTCGCATGCTGGTTTCTGCCCGTTCAATGATTTCTGTGGGGTATCCTCGAATCGTAAATCTTTTTGTGTGTTTAATTCATGTAGAAGTGCTGATTCAGTAGATGAGATACGTTTAGCCCGTAGAAATTGCGAGTATGGCAAATTTTGAAGTAGAGCTCTTGGATGGAATCTAGTGAAAATCAAGGTGTTATTCAGGTCCGTGGGTTTATGGTATACTTGTGTTTCCAGCTTATGTTCCACTATGCATACCATTACATCCAAAAATGGGATTTGCAAGTGATCAATAAGAGATGTGAATTTGAGCCTACTATTTTTTGTGTTTAACTGTTCAATTAAGTCTCTCAGTGTTGACTCTGGTCCATTCCATAATAGAAAAATTTCATCAATAAACCTCCTGAAAAATATGGTGTGTTGCTGCCAGCTTTTGTCTGATAAAAAGAAGTTGTTTTCGAATTTGGCCATGTATGTATTTGCAAAAACCGGAGCCACTGCATATCCCATGGACGTTCCACTAGTTTGTCGAAAGTACTCCTCTTTCCACCGGAAATATGAATGTAGTAGACGAACTGTAGTAATTCTAACATAAAAACCTTGTGCGCTGCTAGCTCTGGTGTTTGTGATAACGCCCATTCACATGCCCCCAGGCCTTCATTTACAGGTATAGATGTGTAAAAAGAGGTTACATCAATGGTGCATAAGATGACATTCTGAGTGCCTAGTGTTACTTCCTGTAAAAGCTGTAAAAAATGAGATGTATCTTTCAAATATGTAATCCAATTTTGAACAAAAGGTTGTAGAAACTCATCTATATATTTCCCCAAAGGCTCAAAGACTGATCCACAACCACTGACAATTGGTCTAAATGTAGGATTTTGAAGACTTTTGTGAATTTTTGGCAGCATGTAAATGCGTGGACATCTCGAAAATGCTGTTAAAAAAAATATCATATTGGAATTGATCCATCCCAAACCCTAGTGATTAATATATCATCAAGAATTCTGAGCAAGGGGGAGGAGCCAAGATGGCGATCAGGATGGCTGCATAACCGCTTGGCTCCGTGAGCCCTCCCGCCCCGCACATATATCCTGGCGATACATCTGAGCAGTATTTGCTAATTTAAGTAGGTGAAGGAAAGCATTCACTTACCGTCTGCTTTTGAGGCTCCACCGCGCCATAGACCCGAAGAACTGTCCCCGTCTCTTTGGCGGCCTTCGAGGTGCTGAGACCGGGATCTCGAGTGGGGGGAGTGTCCGGCCGTGATTGCACCACCAGCGGCCTCTGGTTGCGATGGGAAGCCGGTCGGAGAGAACCTGAGATCTGCGAGCCGGAAGAGATGATACCAACCCACTCCCAATAGTGGGTTGCCCTGCGGGAGGTGTGAAACAGCTGGGACGGAGAGAGTCCACGATGCCCAGTTCCCCTTCGGTGTGATACCCGGTTATGTTAACAGCCCTCCCTGGGAACCGGTGGGTGACTCCCGGGCAGCGGGGAGCTTGTTTAGCCTTTTGGTGACTCTCCTTTCTGCTGCCTGCCCTGACTATTGAGATCCAGCTGTGAATCCTGCTGATTCCGGGGGTCGGACCCGATCCTGAGATGCGGTGGAGGAGAAAGAGAACGTGATGGCTGAAATGGCGGATGATACTTTCCCGTGCACCCCTCACCCGGGCAGAGAAACCGGTGCACGAGAGAATCCCGGGGTCTGGCTATGTGAGAAAACGCCCACGCCCAAACATATACTGGCTGCACTAACAACCCTGCAGACAGCCCTGATCCGGGAGGCCCGAGATTTGGGACAAAGGATGGCCGCCATTGTTGCCCCGCCATCTTGTTACGGCACGGATCGCTCTCAAGGAGGCGCCGATGTGTCTGCCTCTGCTTCATCGACGTATTCCCCGGATGAGTCTACATTCTTAGAGACGTGGATGGATTTGGTTCATGAGCTTACTGTGGATGCACCTGTGGTGCATGTGATTGTCTCACCGGGGCTTTCTCTGATCGGCAAGTGGAGGAACAGCATTGATACACGGCTTGGGCGGCCCCGTCGGGGTTTTGGCGCTTCCCGCATCGTGTGTTTCCCTTTCCGTGTCTGGAGGAACTGTGCTCGGACTCGAGACTGTTGGCGGTGTTGACATTGTTCCAATCAGACTTCCGCCATGCATCATCGGCGAAATTTCGGTGGCTGGGGTCCTATGGAGCGGCGACACTGCCTGACCCTCTCGGTGTAATCAGACCCTTTGTGCTGCCTTGTATCCCGTTTGAGGGATGGTTCAACGTTGGTACTATTGACAAACGAGGCCACGGGTGAATTCGCTTGGAACATGGAGGGACTCATGGCTGGTTGATGGTGATTTGAGGGGCGCTTAGCAGGGATGTCATTAATTGCGTTATACGTGATTGCTGCTACCTGTACTTCTTCTACCATTACTGTTTATACGATTTTCGCACGCGGAGGTGGGAGGGGCCGGATAGCTAGATCGAGGGCCCTTCTCCTGTATTTTTTCTCTTCTTTTTCTCTTTTTCTTCTCTGTATTTCGGGTCTCTTAATTAGGGCGACAGGCACGCTGCTGGGGGGGTAGGCCGTAGCCTTTTGCAGGGGTGCAGGGTTGAGGGTTGGGGGATGGGTTTGTTATTTTGTTCTGTCTTGGTTTCTATGGCCCTTTGCCCTTTCCTTCTTCGATGTCGTCGTCTTCCATGTCTCCCATATTGTGTTTCGCCTTGAGGGGTGGGGCTAGTTCGCCATGATTGCTTTGTGTTTCTTGCATCTATCCTGACTCATTTACCCCCTCTCCAGTCTCCTTCATCTATGTACATCACTGGCGTAAAATCCTTTGCTTTTAGTTAGCTGTATTAGGGGTGTGTGTGATTATGCGACCTTGATTTTCATTTATTTTTCGTTATTACAAAATGAACCGTCTCAGATCCTTATTATCGCATGGTACTTTAATTATATGATATATACTGGATGTTACTCAGCTTTTGAACTCCGGACCGCTGTATGTCTTTATACTGCATTAATTTTTTTAATCGATTTGAATAGCGGCCGGCCGGACTGGTTGTAGGCCCATGTTTGTATCTCCGTACTATAACAATAAAGGTTCTTTAAAAAAAAAAAGACAAAAAATTTAAAAAAAGAATTCTGAGCAAACAACAATTACAGATATTGGAAAAAGGCACTAGTTTTGTTCCCACAAGCAAGAGTACTTGTTTTGACACAGAAATCAGCCTTTTCAGATTTATGCAAACACTTCGTCTTCGCCACTTCTTCAACAATATAGAACCGACCTTGCCGGAGCTTCCACAAAAGGAGATATCTGAATACAAAGAATTTAAACTTCCAAGTACCTTCATGCCACCAGTATCACACAAACTACTTGACACTTTTGAAATATTGGTTAAACAAGATCTACAAAAAATGAAATGGAATAGAAACATCAGAAAAAACATCAATAAACATGAAGAACACATCATCAGGGAATTAGCTAATGACACGTCAATCATCATTCAAACAGCGGACAAAGGCGGAGCCTTAGTTATTATGGACACCGAATTCTATGAAGCAAAAGTCACAGAACATATTAGTGATGAAACAACATACCTAAAACCACAACATGACCCAATTAAAGAAATCAAAGACACATTGGTACTAATTTTGGAAAACGCAGTAGAGATGGATGGATCAATTCCAATATGATATTTTTTTTAACAGCATTTTCGAGATGTCCACGCATTTACATGCTGCCAAAAATTCACAAAAGTCTCCAAAATCCTACATTTAGACCAATTGTCAGTGGTTGTGGATCAGTCTTTGAGCCTTTGGGGAAATATATAGATGAGTTCCTACAACCTTTTGTTCAAAATTGGATTACATATTTGAAAGATACATCTCATTTTTTACAGCTTTTACAGGAAGTAACACTAGGTACTCAGAATGTCATCTTATGCACCATTGATGTAACCTCTTTTTACACATCTATACCTGTAAAGGAAGGCCTGGAGGCATGTGAATGGGTGTTATTACAAACACCAGAGCTAGCAGCGCACAAGATTTTTATGTTAGAATTACTACAGTTCTGTCCACTACATTCATATTTCCGGTGGAAAGAGGAGTACTTTCGACAAACCAGTGGAACGTCCATGGGATTTGCAGGGGCTCCGGTTTTTGCAAATACATACATGGCCAAATTCGAAAACAACTTCATTTTATCAGACAAAAGCTGACAGCAACACATTATATTTTTCAGGAGGTTTATTGATGACATTTTTCTATTATGGAATGGACCAGAGTCAACACTGAAAGACTTAATTGAACAGTTAAACACAAAAAATAGTAGGATCAAAATCACATCTCTTAGTAATCACTTGCAAATCCCATTTTTGGATGTAATAGTATGCATAGTGGAACATAAGCTGGAAACACAAGTATACCATAAACCCACGGACCTGAATAACACCTTGATTTTCACTAGCTTCAATCCAAGAGCTCTACTTCAAAATTTGCCATACTCGCAATTTCTACGGCTAAACGTATCTCATCTACTGAATCAGCACTTCTACATGAATTAAACACACAAAAAGATTTACGACTCGAGGATACCCCACAGAAATCATTGAACGGGCAGAAACCAGGATGCGAGCTATACCCAGAAAAGAGTTGTTACATATGAAAACTCGCCCCAAACAAGAAAGAATGGTCTTCGTAACAAAATATTTAACCCAGTCTACACAAATTAAATCTATAGTGAACACACGCTGGGAACTACGCCAGGCGGAGGAAGACTTTAAGGGCTTATTCAACGATCGACCATTGTTTGCTTATACTAGAAGCAGAAATCTCAAAGAGATGGTAACAAGAAAAACAAAAAGTGAGTTACTGGCCAATAAACATACTGGGATGAAAAGATGCATGATCTGCATTCATTGCAACAATGTGATTACCGGTGCTTCTATTTTACATCCGCAAACAGGCAAAAGCATTAAAATCAGAGATCAAGCAGACTAACACTACCGTTGTTGTATATAGCATTAAATGCCCATGCGGAAAACTGTACATAGGCAAAACAGAGAGGAAAATCAAAGTACGTATTTCAGAGCACAAGAGCCGCATCCGTAATAAATCCACTACTTCTAGTTTAGCGACTCATTGGACTGAACTCAATCATATAATACCGCAATTACGCTTCCAGGTACTCGAAACTGTCAAACAAACACCAGACCGAGATAATGCAAAATGGCTTTCGCAGCGAGAAATTTGGTGGATCAAGTTTCTGGATACATTGATTCCCAAAGGATTAAATGATAAATTGGACATGATTTGCTTCTTGCAACTCTAAAACATCAATTTAAAATGTTCTATTGTAAATTCAAGATTTAATGATGAACCTACCTAACCCATGGGCAGGGAGTCTTCACACTCAGCAACAACCCGCTAGTCATAAGATCCAAAAAATTCAGCATATCCCACATTCACAATACAAGAAGACAATAGTCTCAGTAGTATTGGTGATTTAGGTTTCTGCAATTATACATTTTCAGTATATTGGCTTTCAATATAATCTTATCGCAGTGCAAACAAGTTGATTTCATTGTATTCTTGTGTAAATACGTCAGTTGTACACATTCATCATGTTTTCCTTTTTTCTCATTCCTATCACTTTTTCTAATCTTTACCACTAGGTCTTGGTCAGTTGATTTAGACTTGGGATATTACGGTAATATATTGATTACACTTCACATCAGCGCTGGAAAGCGTCGCATTGTAGAGACTGGCAATATACTGCATTTCCAGTATTTTTGTCTATCGGGGTATTGACCATTCAATTTACTGAGCTTATATTGAAACATATCAAACTTGTAGAGCATCATGCTTTATGAGATCATTGAAACATGGCCGCCACCACGCGCGTTCCACAGTACAGGTGACGTTAGTCTCTTGTTTATGTTTGGTTTTAAAGTTGGAAGCACCAGAATGAGAGGTATTCCTCATTGATTACACTTCATATTAGTGTTGGAAAGCACCGCATTCATGAGAATGGCAGAATTCTGCATTCCGAGTATTTCTAACTATGGGGGTCTCGACCATTAATTGACTGCAGTTTAAATTGCAACATACCACATGCGGAGAGCATCACACTCCTATTTGACCATTGTAATATGGCCGCCACTACTTGCGATCGACAGTACAGGTGTTCGTCAGTCCTATGTCTATGTCTGGTCTTCAAGGCGGAAGTACTTGAATGAGAGGTATTCTACATAGAGGTTTAGTACGGGAGCTAGTGTTGGAGAGCGTCGTTGTTCTGTATACCAGGCGAATCTAAATGGAAGATACTGCTGATATTTTATACAGTTGTTTGCATTGCATGATTCAGGAAGGTGCAGTTAGTAATTAGATTGTTCTTAGACAGGACGGAATTACTCGGATCTTGGCATGAGGAAGGATTATGGTTCAACAAATCAAACAGCGTGGCCACAGGTAACTCTTTTGGTCTAAGATCGGGGTCGACAGATTGTACGCTAACATAGGGGTCTTTGAATTGAATATACACAGTGTTCTATTTGCAGGTTACCCTCAGGCTATTACAATATTTTGGTAGAGGCCGTTTCAACGTGGGAGATCCAGCAGCATCCCAGGTAACATTAATACATTTTTAAGCACAGGCTTGGCTATACACAGAATCATCGCGGTTGAATACTATTTCCATTTCATGGTTTTACAGGTGCTGTCAGTCATCCTTGTTGGATACATTTTCTGTTCAATATCCTTCGTCATCGCTCGGCGCATTAGTCTTCAGGCAGTAGTTGATCGATTTCTCTTACAGTGTGACCTACGGCACACAACCAGATTAGTTTGTTGGTAAGCAGGTTTATCAGCGTGTTCTCTTTCCCTGTACATTCATCCTCTAATCTTTGAACCTTACATCTGCACTATTTTTCGGTGGAGGTCTATTCGTCGGTTTATTTACTTGACACACTACACTGCGATAATGACAGAAAGCACATTCTCAGTTAATATATATTAATCAAACTTTTGAACCACTTTGTACAGGTTAAGAAGCATTTATAACTATTTTGTTGTATTTCATCTTTTCAGTTCCCCTGAAGAAGGGATCTTTTGATCCCGAAATGCATTAGGATTCTTAACAAATTCAATGTTTAAATGTTTTTGCAATGTATGATTTGTAAAATTCTGTTCGATTCCCCCCAAAAAAATTTCAACTTCACAAACTGTACTCATGAAAATAGAATGAGCACAAAGCTATAAGAAAATAAATATTAAAGAACCCAAAAGGATTAGAATTGTCTTTGATAATTGTTGTTGAAACATTGGTTGTAAATTGTTAAAGTGTAAAAAAAATGCTTAAAAAAAATTAGCAAACTCAGTGTTTGCAATTGCAGTGCAGGAAGGGTCAGGTGATCAGATTGACACTTGTACACAGTTCACATTAATTACAGGAGGGTAGAAACCTCCTCCCAACCTAGCACGCCCCGTCTAAACAGCGGTTAATAAATAAAAAAAAATCTAAACAGTAAACAAATTTCCTTTAAACTAGAGTGCTAAGTACAACCCACTTATTATCTATAGTACTAAGGGATTGACAGTTGAGTCTGAGACCAGGTGTTCTGGCAGCTACAAAATCTTTAGCATGCATATCACTTTTAGAGGAGTCAGGAAGCCAACTAAAATAGACAGCACAGGCAGGAAAAAAGGCGAGCAGCAGAGGATGGGAGAATTACAAAGCCAACAAAAAGTATGCCACAACCAAGATGGTTTCAGCTTATGCTAACAGAAATTATTCCAGATTTCCACAGACGACCCTTTTAGCATATGCTGAAGGTATTTTCTTATATTTTTGAAAAAATATGAAAAATACCACTGTGAAGGAGAGGGCAGGAGGGTGGAAGAACTCACCCAAAACAACGAATGGTGGGTCGCTGATTATACCTCCCCTCCTTTCCTTCAGGGCGACTGTGCTACAAGGCCTCTACTAGGAAGAAGCGAGGAAAATGAAGAAAGGCGCCTTTAATTGGGCGTATACAGAACCAGAGGACACACCCCAATATGGTGTCGGGGCAACGAGAGTGGAGAAAACCCCGGAAGACCGTCTACCAGTGTGTGACGACACTAGGAGGGAGAGAGCGGAGCGTGGAGGAGAGATTGCGGTGACGAGAGAAGAATACTGAGTGAAGGAAGGCGAGCCAGGAGGCCAACGTTCCTGTGAAGCGCCGTGCCACACTCCCGAGGGAGGAGTATGGCTGAGACAGGTACGGCAGCGGTTTGCAGGCTGGGTTGGGAGGCGGGGAGACTTCCCTCCGTAGCGCTGCAGACTGTTTCTGTCCCCTCTGTAAATACCGTGTACATATCTTGTACAGCCCTTGTAAATATTCGTACACCCGTCTTCCCCACATCCTTGACCCTCCCCTTCCTTGCACTTACTTTTCCTCACCCCAAAACCTTAGCACGTCCTATATTGTAGAATACATGAGCAGCGGTGCCCTTTCACTTACCGGGTTCCCCCTGGGTACATAAAGAAGAGTATTGAGTCCTGACGGCCTCTCTTCTGTTTTCTTTACAATTACTGGTGGAACGCCCAAGTGATCACCACAACCAGAGGGAGACGGAAAAAGGACATTCCGGGCGACCTTGGGAAGATAAAGCTCACCACCACGGTTTCGGCAGAGTTTGCTCGAGAAAGACTGACATCGCGCACAAGAAAATCTGTAACCAAAATAAAGCCTTATCTAAGTAGAAAGTGTTTCCGGTCCCTTACTGCACCCACATCACAACCACGGACATCGATCTGCAATAAATCAGTAATTTCTTGGTCCATTGCCAAGCGAGCATTTACATTTGTGACATTTCGTTTAGCAGGTATACATGAGGTGCAAGTAGAAACACAAAGGGAACAAAGCATTTGGCTGCATTGAATACATAGGCAACAAGTAAAAAGAATAGCAAACATTATACATAGGGCTGACAATAATTTCCAGCCCCATACAGTAAACATGTTCCATAGCCATCCAGTCAGTGTCCATGTCCCTGAATCCTGGTGGATTTTAGTGGCTATTTTGTGCATCTTGGAAATGGCATCAAAAACAGAAGGGGCGTGGTCAGGGATGTAAATGCAGCAGCTACTACCAATGATACGACATGCTCCACCATGGTCAGCCAAGATGACATCAAGGACCATCCTATTTTGGAGCGTCACAATTCTCGCAATTTGTAGTTCTTCTGTGATATTTCCAAGCGCCATTGCGGTCTGATTGGTTGCAGCCTCTACAACAAGACTCAAAACGTCTGATCTTTCAGCTGTTTAAGGCCTCACCAACAAAGAGGAGTAGTCCCAAGTTAAAGTCAATATACTGCTGCAGTGCAGTATCAGTTTGATCCACCTCATAATCATTTATTGTCCTCTTGAATCGGCTCTTAGAAATGTCATTATACAGTTTATAGTCTTTATGGTAAGATGCAGGTGCCAAAAACACAGTTGGAAGCAAAAAGGACACATAGCAGCTACCGGACCACCCAATAGGTAGGTAATAATAACCTTTACTTCCGCAAATGAAATAAGTATTATGCTATTGTTCATTCCAGTAATATTCAACACTAAAGTACAGTCACTTTTTCCAACAGGTATACTGCCAATACTGCTCATACAGAGAGCCGCTCGAGCTCTAGTGACAGCAATAACAGAAGGCCCATTTCCCTTAGTTATTCGAGTGTTAGGGAAAACATAGCGCGCTGAGGAATTTCCTCGACGATGCTCCTCCATTTACCATACAGTTCCATTAGCTTGTGGATCTCCTTCCTCATCAGGGTAACAAACCCTATTCTATTGAGCGTTTAGTTTTCCTACATCAGCATAAGTAATGTTAGCAACTTCAGAAGCTCACAACAATGCAAACCAGGCTCTGCAGGAGCCATTATGTGATAACGGCAAGCGAATAAAAGGCGTTCCTCCCTTTATCTGATGAGCTGGCATCATTCCACATACCTAGCAGTTGGTAACATTTATAGTATTGAGTGTATGGTGCAACATCTGAATGAAAGTGTTATTGAGGTAGGACATTATGTACAACTGCTCATGATAACGAAGAGTAAAGTAATAATGTTCAGTGGGAACAGGAGTAGTAGCTGTCAACAGATTTCGAACATGAGCTACTTCTCATACAATCCATGTTATTACAGCAACAATAACAACAGTCAAAGTGAGTCCAGTAACAAGCATTGTTCTTTGGGTACAGATTCTTGCAGCAGTTGATTTCTTCTCCTTAGGCATATTCATTTTGTCGACAAACAACAAAACAGATGGTGCGCTAAGGTCCTGGGCAGACGTTGGTTTCTTCACTGAGGTTGAGACGAGCAGTCACTAAAAGGCTACCCCCTTTGTAGTCAGTCTTTAACCACCCAGGACAGTGGCTCAAACAGTCTTTTTCAGCAATGAAGTGTCTTTCTTCCTGGGTGACAGCTGATATCGGGATGTACCAGGAATCATGTGGTCCGGGAAGACTTCCTCAGATACTTCAGGTGACACAGTGTCAGAAGATGCTCACCGGGGACACGTTAAGCGAAGGGGAGGATGACCAACTGCCTCCTTACGTCTCTCCTGTGCTTCTTTTACAGTCACCATGGGACAGGCTAAATCGAGATTGCAGCGGCCCCTTTAATTCACCAACCTTTCTCTTCCGGGAGGGACAGCCACCTCACGTGACCGGGTCACATGCACCAATGAGAGTACTGGAGGACGAGGAAGCAGCCTTTTTAACCGGTACGGAACCTGAGGAGGACATCCCGTATTGGGACCACGGAAGCTGTGAGACCAGGAGGAGCTGGAGAGGAATCGCAGAACCAAAGGGAGACGCTGACCAAGCCTTGTTACAGCTCGACGAACCGGAGACGCCAAAGCCCCAGAGCTGCCATCCACGGAGGAACCAAGAACGGGAGCCGGACCCGATCTGGTACCACAAGACCACCAGACATGCTCACAGGGGAGCGTGGCTCCCAGAGGTACGTTCTAGAGTGCGGAGCTGGTTTCAGAAGGGGTCCCCAGCAAGCAGCCATAACCTAGAGTCGGGAGGAGAGATTTAAATCCCTGAAACCTCCCGAAACGAAAGTGTTCTGTTTTCTCATTTTTGTTTATTCACATCACCGTTTTTGTATACCGCATTGGTGACGGTTCGGGTGCTCTTCCCTCACTCCTACCCCTCAGCACATGAGAACGAAAAAGAGTCCAGAGTGACGGTTGTTTTTGTTTTCTTTCATTTCACGCTCTGTATCCTGTTTAACCTGCCTGAAGCGGAAGATAAACCACCGGGAGCGAGCTACCAAATTCCTGGCGACAAGGGAGTGTGAAACCAAATGGACTGGCCTAAACCTTATGTTTTGCCTTGGATTTTTGCTTTCCCTTAAAAAGAAGATTGAATAAACAAATCTTCGAAACTCAAAATAGGCCTGTCTCTGGCTGGAATTCCACGCACAGCTTGTCCTTTCTCAGTCACCAGGATATCGCAGTGATCTGCCAACGCAGCTGGGCTCACTAGGTCTTGCAACACCTTCCGGCAGTGTGTCGCATGGACCCAGTTCTTCCGGTTCGTCACTCGAACGACAGTTCTGGTAGCCAGCAGCACCTGCTCAGGGCCTCGCCATCTTAGTGCTAGGGAACTGGCTCTCTGGAATTACTTTACGACCACAAAGTCACCAGGCTGTAAACAATGGCCCTCACCTTGCGACCAGTCTGGAAGAGTCTCCCGAAACTTTTGATAAATAGAAGACAAACTGTTAGTCAACTGAGACAAATAGTCATTCATTAATACATAGGTTAGATCATGTGTAGGGCGAGGCTTAGGAATTCCCCAACTATTCATTGGTCTTCTGAAAACCAACTTGTACGGTGTGAGGTCAGATCGGGTATGTGGTATCGATATAATGGATAGCAATGCTAAAGGCAGTGGATCAGGCCATTTCAAAGATGTGGAAGCCTGTATCTTGGCCAATTTAAATTTGAGGGTAGAGTTGTAATGTTCCACTAGTCCTGCTGATTGTGGGTAAAAACCAGCATGACATATCTGCTTAATTCCCAACCCTTTCATGACATACTCAACAACTTGTCCAATAAAATGGGGTCCGTTGTCACTCCACAAAACTCGGCAAACTCTGAAACTCCTTTAGGAGCACCTTTGCTGTAGTAAGAGCTGTATTATCTTTCTTAGCGTATGCCTCCACCCATTTACTAAAGGCACAAACCACTACCAAGACATACTTTAGGTTGTTACAACGCTCAAACGGGATGTAGTCCCTTTGCAGGACCTCAAAAGGTGCAGTAGGTATTGCAAACCCTCCTGTTGGAGTTTGTGTCCCTTTCCAGGATTATACTGGAGACAGATGAATAAGAGGGTGTAAATAGGCTGTGGGTAACTTTAATTTTGTCATTTCTTTATTCCTCCAACAGACCTCATCGTCGAATGCTCCCTCCTTGGAACATTGGTCTAATTCATCGACAGAGGCAGATTGTTGCATGTCCAGCACTTCTTGCCTGGCATCATGCCAACATTCAGCCTGTGACTTAACTACATACATAAATGTGGTACTTCGCTGCATTGCGGTCTCCCAAGCTGTGTGATCTACAAAGGCATTGCCTGCTCCTATTTTATCGGTCACTTTCTTGTGAGCGCTACATTTAACAATTGCCACTTTCGTAGGATAGGTCAAGGCAGTAAGGAGATTATGTACTAATTCCCCATGCATTATTTGTGTCCCATGTGAAGTGAGACAACCTCTTTCTTTCCAGAGCTGGCCAAAGTTATGAGCCACGCTGAGGGCGTATTGGCTATCAGTGTAAATGTTAACAAGCAAATCTGTACTAAGCTCACATGCTCTTGTCAGTGCTATCAACTCGGCTGCTTGAGCTGACTTCTGTGGGATACGAGCAGTCTCAACTACTGTCTGAAGTGTTGCAATTGTATCATCAGCAGATGTAGTGCCATCAGGCAACTTCAGGCAGGATCCATCGACCCACAATTCTCCATCAACACTAGAAAGAGGTGAATCTTGTAGGTCAACACAACCCTTTATGTGTTCTTCAGTGAGGGATATACAATCATGTAGCTCGTGACTGAGACTAAGTAGCTGGGAGTGGTAATAATATAGCAGGATTCAGAGTCAAACATCTTTTCAACGTAATATGAGGGGCCAAAAGTGTCAATTCATATCCTGTTAAACAGGCCCCAGTCAGATGCTGTGTTTTCATTTGATTCAGCAAGGCATCGACTGAATGAGGTACTAACACAAACAATCTATGTGACAAGACTATTCCCTCACTCTGACGTATAGACACAGTTGCTGCTGCCACCGCTAAAAAACAACCAGGCAGTGCGCGGGGAACTGCATCAAGAACAGCTGAGAAATATGAACAAGGACATTGTTTATCACTGTGTGTCTGTTTTAAAACCAAGCGGGCACAACCTTCCCTCTGGTGTACATAGAGTGTGAAAGTCTTAGTGTAGTCTGGAGTTCCTAATACTAGTGCAAACAAACAGCTTGACGCAGCCTTTGAAAGGCTTTCTGGCATTCAGTAGTCCATGGGAGATGCATCGGAGTGTCTTTAGTCAAAAGGACCAACAAGGGTTTAATAATGTATGAAAAACTGGGGAACCACTGCCTACAAAAAGAAGTAAGGCCAATCAATGCACGGACGTCCTTCTGAGTACGGGGCACAGGAGTGTCTAAAATGGTTTGAATACGATCTGATGGGAGTGCACGTCCCTCCTTAGACAGAAGATGACCTAAATAGGTAACCTGCTGTCTACAAAATTACAATTTCATCCGAAAGACTTTGTGATGATGACAGGCAAGGAATGATAATAAGGAAAGTGTTCCTTCTTTACACTGTTCAGGGGTATCGGCAGCCAACAAGATATCATCAACATATTGAATAAGAGCCACCCCTTTCGGTACAGGAAAAGAATCAAGCTGCCTTTTCAATGCCTGGCTATAAATGCTAGGACTCTCTGTATACCCTTGTGGAGCTCTACAGAATCTGTATGATGTATTATTCAAAGTGAAGACGAACAAATAACGGCTGTCAGGATGAATAGGTATTGAAAAAAATGCATTCTTCAAATCTATGACACTAAGGGGACGATTATGATGGCGGACGGACCGGAGTCCGTCTGCCACCATAGAGCAGGAGGGACCGTCCGCAGGGGCAGCGGCGGTCCCTCCGTGCAGATTAGGATGTGACCGCCAGGGTGGCGGTCACATCCTCTATCTTTAACATTGCGGCGGGTCCAGCTTCAAGCTGCACCCGCCGCAATGTTAAAAATGCATGCACGGCATTTGCCTGCACAAAGCAGCAGGCACCGCGCGGTGCCTGCCGCTTTGTTCACACAAATGCAGGGGGGTACCATAGGTACCTCCCATGTGCACCCCCCACCCCCCCTTCACCCAGGGGGCCTGCAACGGGCCCCCGAAGTGAAGGTCTGTATGCTTTTCCACGGCAGAAAAGCCGCCGTGGAAAAGCATACTTTCTACTCCGCGGCGGAAAAGCGGAGGACAGATTGCAAGACCCACCAGCCATCCTAATTTGGCAGTGGGTCTTTCAAGCCTCCACGGCGGTTTTCCAGCATCCTCCGGGCCGGCGGTGGCTTCCGCCGGCCCGGAGGATGCGGGAAATCCGCAATAGTAATAGGCCCCTAAATGTAGTGGCAGTAGGAGGAACCATAGTAAGTGTTGTGATGTTAGAGACTACTGGGTATTGGTGCACAACAATTTTGTTAACCTCTCGTGAATCAATAATGAATCTGTAAATTTTAATATCAGTGTCTCTTTTCAAAATAGGAAGGCCAGGGCTTACAGGTATTATAAGGGACTTCTTACACGCCCCCCACCTTGATCAAATCTTGAATAATTTGCATCAATGCTTCTTCACCTTCCCGAGATATTTTATAATGGGGCAGTCGAGGCAATGAAGCACCTTCCTTCACTTGAATACGTACAACGCCTTGAGACCCTCACGGGTGGGAAGCGAGATTCACCAACCCCTGATTGATTGATTGACTGGTGGGATAACCATTTGTCCCACATCGCATAAAGTACTAGGTAAGGATGCCAGAGCGATATCCTCTTTAATGGGATAAGACCTCTCAACCATTGGATAGTTATCATTTAAAATAACACGCACACCTTCTGGGGGACAACGTATTGTAGCAGGAAAATATTTGAGCATATCGCTACCCACAATATTATCCGGCGTAGTAGGGGAAAGCACAAATGTACATTCTGCAGTGAATTTATCAAGACTAAATGCAAGTGGCTGTGACAGTGGGCTCGATGTAGGTGTCCCATCGAATCCTATCATTGCGCCAGACAGGGGAGCCCCTAGGAACCTTTTGTTGAGACCGAGCACTACAAGCAGCTCCTGTACCAACCAGAAACCGATCAGTAGAGCCCAAAACATTTGCATCAACATAAGGACCTTTCTGATCTACGGGGACCTCAACCGGTCCCTTACCCCATCCTAGGCATTCCTATGCATAATCAGAATCCCCAAGACCATCAGTCGAATAATCTGACATTTGATATAGATTCCATCTGTCAAAATTATTGGAATAATTTGGTCCATGTTCAACTGCCTCAAATCTGGTACGATTTCCTATTCCTCCCCTTTGTCCTGAATTCCCTGGGCGTCCTCTCTTGCTTCCTCTACCCCACTGAAACTACTGACCTCGAAAAAAAGGGGGCACTCGGAACGCCAATGTCCAATCTCTTTACAATAAGCACACTGATCAGAAGACAATGTTACTTGAGAGAAAGGGGATACACCAGGAGTATATACTGCACGTCCGCCTCTACCACTACCTCTGAATGGTGGACCATATACTTGAGCCATCATAACTTTCGTTTTTAACTCCTATACCCTCTTATCCTCTTTGCCGTTTGCTTCCAATTCCTGACGCTCATAATACTGGGACATAGTCAAAAGGGAGACTGGGGAAGACGTAGTCCATGAAACCTCGCTGGCCTTTATGCGACTAGCTATTTCTGTCAACATGTTAGTGACAAATTTGCTTACCCGTGTCATCTGTAAATGACTGTCTACTAAAATCATGAAATGTCTCTTCAAATCGTGTAAAGAAATCAGAAACCAACTCATCCGCTTTCTGTTTACAAGACAATAACGTTGTCCAATCTATTTTCTTAGGGGGTGTAAGAGTTTGTAACGTATTCACAATAGCCTTGGGAAGATCTAATATCTGCTGTTGTAGTTTTTGCGCAGGTTCCCTAGCCGCATCTATTTCTTCTAAATGTACCCAAGTATCACCATATGCTACATTATCATCTATTTTCCAACTTTTTCTCCACATATCAGTGGGCAAAATAAGTCCCAAAAACATATTCATATCTGGCAATGTCATAGTGCAGGAGCTAATGGGCGCCTTCCACTTCTTCATAGGAAGCGGACAGATTTTTCCACAGGTCAGGCAAAGCAGCTTTAAGAGGCACAACGTCTGCTCTATTCCAAGGAATATAGACCCAATTATAGACAAAATATCCCTGTGCATCATCTGAGGTTTTATCGCCATTTGTGCCTGCACCCTTTGGGGAAACATACAGAGGTGCAGCTTCACGCATCGGTTTTATAGTAACCACAGTATCACTAGGGTCATTGTCTGTCCCCAGAACTTCTTTTTGCACTGGGATCTGAACTGTTTGTGCAGTTTGAACTTTACCAGCTGATTTTTGCTCCGCTTTTAAACATTGTGTATCATGTTTTAATTTAACTACTCGCCTAATTAGATCAAATATATTTGACAAAACGAAAGTTCCATCACTTAATTGTTTATAATTAGAATTTTTGTCCTTGGGCTCTAAGTTTTTAGAAACGTTTCTAAACCCAAGTATTACCTCCCAGGTACACTTCTCTGCAAAATATAACTGCTCTAGATCTTTCCACTGCTGTACCATTGCTACAAGATCTGGAGCAGAAGTAGTTCCACAAGCTTCTCTGCGAGCAGTGGATCTGATATTGGCTTTTTCATCAACAGTCAAAGTTGAGCGACAGTGCCGCCCATCTTGCTTATCTATGTTATGTTATGTTATATTTATTCTTATATAGCGCGCGGCTACTCAAAAAGAGTGTCCCGGCGCTTTTGATAATGAGACCTACAGCAGAATAACACAACACAGTAATAAAACACCGACGTGAGCAGAGCAGAGAAGCAAAAAAAAAAAAAGAGCAGCCTAGAGGGCAAACAGCCAAGTTTTAAGGCCCTTTCTAAAACAAGTAAATTAGTAGCTCCGCGAAGTGTCAACGGCAGAGTATTCCACAACTGTGGAGCCAGCAGTCCAAAGGAGCGGCCTCCAATGCGGGCTCTCTTTACACGCGGCACAGCCGCTAGAAACAGAGATTCTGACCTGAGAGAGCGAGCCGGGTGGTAAAAGGCAAGTCTCCTTTGGAGATACTTAGCTCCCACAGCATGAAGAGCTTTATAGGCCAAAGTTAACGCCTTGAAGGCAATCCGTTTTCGGATAGGCAGCCAGTGTAAGGTCCGCAAAAGGCCCGCAGCACTGGCACGGCTGTTTAGGCCATAGATGGCCCTCGCGGCCGCATTCTGCACAACTTGAAGCCGCTGCAGCAGATACTCTGGCAGGCCCAAGTAGAGGACGTTGGAATAATCCAATCTTGAGCCGATCAGAGCCTGCACAGTCAGCTTCCTATGTTCCTCAGACAAAAGAGGCAGAAACTTCCGGAGCATCTTCAGGAGCCCATAACATGTACCCGTCACACCTAGGATCTGAGGCCTTAGCGTCAGATCCTTATCCATCTTGACCCCCATGTTCTTAGCTATGAGGGATGAACAAGACGGGAGGAACATGTCAATGGGCCACCAGGCCTGCCAGTCCGGATCCGACGCACACCCGAAGAAGAGTACCTCAGACTTATCTGAGTTGCACTTGAGGCTGTTCAGATGAAACCATCTAAAAACAGCCCCAAGGCAATCCCGGATACTCTCTGCATCAAAGTCTCCTCCCCTCTTACAAGAAAAGAGGAGCTGGGTGTCGTCGGCGTAGGATACGATCTGGGCCCCGAATGACTCCGCCAACGCCGCCAAAGGGGCCATAAAGATGTTAAAAAGAGTCGGGCTCAATACAGAGCCCTGTGGGACCCTGACTCCCAATGGCGGCATCACGGCGGCGTCTGGGGGGGCCCAGACCGTTTGTCGGCGGCCAGCTAGGAAGGATGAAAACCAGCTGAGCACCGTCCCCCGTAGGCCAATCTCATAGAGTCTTGCGAGAAGGCCCTCATGGGGGACGGTGTCAAAGGCCGCCGACAGATCTAACAAAACCAGCATAGCTTTGCCCCCGGAGTCCAGTGCCCCCTTAATAGCTTCAGACACTTCCAGGAGCGCGATCTCCGTACTAAGATTGGGTGGCATGCAGAATCTCCTGAGTTTCCAGAAAATTGGAGAGCACCATGTGCACATGCTTCTCCAGAATTTTCGAAAAGGCCGGCAAGAGAGAAATCGGCCTATAATTTGCCAAAGCCTCAGGATCGAGACCAGGCTTCTTCAGCAGGGGGATGACCATTGCCTGCTTCCAGGCCTGCGGAACCACTCCCTGGGTCAACGAGAGATTCAGGAGTGGGTTGGCCAGCGGGTTAATAACTTCCGCCATTTTTGCCAGAAATTTAGCAGGGCATGGGTCCAAAGGCGAACCAGATTTAAGATTACCCATAAGCGCCAGGGAAGCAGGGGCTGAGATAGATGGAAAGACGGCCAGCACAGGGCCTAAAGTGTCTTTATCGTCTGAAGAAAGATGTTCTTCATCGGAAAGATCATCCTCAGGGGCAGAGGGAAACTTATACGGGGCGGAGGTCGAGCTAAAAAGATGGAATCATCCTGAGGTTTATTAAGTATGGGGCGCCTAATAGGGTACTGGCCAGTTACCTCTAAACAATGCTCCCTTTCCTCTTTTTCTTCTATTGCCTTAACATCTTTATTTTTTAATTCCAATGCTTTTTGATATATTGTTTTGCGCTGTTCTTTTTCTGCTATAGCTTCTTCTTTCCTCACTCTCTCTTGCACTTCTTTCTCCCACATTCGTATACAATCAAACATATCTTGTTGACTTTTTTTCTTGAATAAACACTGCTCTAAATATTGAATCTTTTTAAAGTCAAATGACCCATTCACAGGCCATCGTAAATTAGAATCCTTTTTCGTATATTTGTTCCACAGTGTACTATACATTATGGAAGAAATACCGTATTTAATGTACATATGCCTATTGGGTGTCCCCTCTGGGGGAGCCAGCTGACTTCTGTCTTAATCCTTTTTGGTACCTCCAAGACAGCAACACAGCCTATGGAGTGTGCTGGAAACAGGCACGCTACCAAATTTTTGTAAAATATTACTTGTCTAAACTATTCAAAAGTAGAGAAAAATCTCCACATTACCTGCCTTTATTTTTTTGCAAAAAATAAATCAAACAAACAAAACCAGAACCATTGAGGGAAATCAAAAATCCCATCTCAGGGGTTTGCACTAACACCTGATCCTTTAAAGCAGCATGAAAAAGTTGGCACAGAATCTGTAATCAAGAGAAACATATTTATTAAATTACAACAAGTGAGGCCATGTCACACAGAAGCCGCAGCACTCTGTATGAGATGGTCTGAGGACTGAAGGCCACAGTATCTCTTATATACCCTCACAGGGGCTAAAAAAGGGCAGTACAAGTGCACATAAGAAGAGTTACACACATAGATGGTCATACAGAAAATGCACAGTCGACAAGTAGGAGGAGCTAACAGTTTTGCCAATGCTAGCAAGCACATCCTGACAGTTACAGAATATTAGCAGCTGCAAGCACAACTGAGCATGTGCAAAGTAGAAGGAAGAGGCTAAATATACCGAGCAGAGAACAGCAAGATAGGACTGAGTACATGGTGAGCACATGGCCATCTAAAATGGCTGCCAAATACAAAATGGATTCCATAGAAAGACAAGATAGTCTCTAAATACAGGATGTCTTCTGCTAATGCTTAATCTAATCGCTGCTAAATTACGACAGACGACCCTTTCAGCATTAGGTGAAGACATTCCCATGATCCAGTAAGAACATAGAAAATATTTGTACATTCAATTTCACATTTTTCAATATCTTAATTCATTGCTAGAGGAGCATTTTCCAGTCTAAACATTTCACTAAGGGTATCAGCAGAAATCCAAGAAAAACGGGCATTGGATCATAATAAACATACAGACAGTAGGAGAAAGCAATGGCCACTATTATAAACAGAATTATCATTTTTCTTGGCCTAAGCTAAAGCAAATCCTAAAATCATCTAGTAGACATTTTCAGGGCTCCTATGCATTTCAGTGACTATTCATTTTAAATTTCAGAACAGCTAACAGCTCATATCTAATAAAAACATTTTCCAATTGACTGTTACATTTTCCTTTTATGATGGCTAGAACATCAAGCATATCTGGGACCAGGAGGACCACACAGGGCCATAGGAATTAGGACCAAGAGCTGCAAAGGACTGCTCTTCAAAAATGGGACAACTAAAAGGGATACATTATTGACAAAAAGAGGAAGTCCTTGGGGAAATTGAAGCCGCTGTACAACCAACCAGAGGGGGAGTCTTCTCCCTGTGTCCGTTTGAGCCTCACAGGCAGGCTCTTTGTTGTTTCCACGGTGGAGCTGCACAACTCGCAACTCAAGAATCACAGTCCAGTTTCAAGGAAAAAAGTCTCTTCTTTCAGGATAGGGCAGTCACCCAACAGGCAAATGCTCTTAGCGATCCTGTCCAGTGTCTCAAACAGTGCACCACTTTTCTTCACTTCAATCTAACAGGCACCAGAGACACAGCACTTGAACCCTAATCTGAAGTCCTTCCCTAACTCCTATATTGCTCTGCTGGCACACTGCTCATTCGTTGGGGCTACACATTTGCATCCAGTGTACCCAGGTATCTCTTGACCAACAAACAAAGGTGCAAACTTGTATTCACTTTAGGACCAGAAATCAGAGGCCTGATTCTAGGATCTCTGAAGCAACCCTTGTTTCAGAAGGGGTCACCTCAAGCAAAACCTCCTTGCCATTCTGGTCGGTCTGTGACTCTCAGCTGGGCATGATCCACGATTTCTCCTTTCTGATTTGTGACCCCGTCTTTCGCTCAAAACAGTGGCAGGGGTACACACTTAATCACAGGGCTTCCGCCTTCACTGAGGTCCTAGTTGCCAGCAATGCCTGTGCTGGTTACCTTCACTTTGGTTTCAAGCTGCACTGGTGCTGACGCTGACTCCCCAGGCTGAATCTGATGTCCGGGCCCCTCTGGTAGTGGTTTGTACAGCAGCAAATATCTATTGGTGGACAGAACAAATTGTCTTTAGACAAGGCACAGAAACAGTCTATCAACAGAGTGTTAGAAAATACTTCCTAGTCTTGGGATGCCCCATATATTAGCAAGGCACCCAAGAACCACTTCCATCTATCTATGTGAGAGTAAAGAAAAACACAGGCTGGACATATTGGCAAGTATACAAAAAACAATTCATTGCAGGGGATTTGCAAGCAGGTGGCCTGCAATCTTCAAAGGAGTGGCCATACACCATGGGACTATAGTGATCGAAAACAAAATACTGTCATTGTCATAGAGTACAAAGACAAAAGGTAGTAGGTAAAACAGCACCTCTAGCCTCTTCAATTGGGTTTCCATGTCAGAGCATACCCTCATCCATCTAAAGGTAGACAACTACATAATGGATGTCTTCACACATAGTGGCATTGTCTAAGGGGGTAAGCACACTTTCCTCAATTATTAAGTGCAGGTGTTCCTAAATTCCTTATCTAGAACACCTCAAAAAGAGAAATCACATAATACAGATTATCAGGGACATGTAGACTAATTGTGCGTCAGGTGGACTATACAATACAAAAGCTAATAGCAATGTAGAAACAACAGACAAGAACTAGAGTCCTGGTATTTCTATGATTAGGACACATCTGATCCCACCAAAAATTAAAGCAGCAGGGAAAAAGAACTAAAAACCAAATTAGAATAGGCATTTGAATTTGTCATACTAAATACTCGTGAAAGTATCTCCTATTGAGGTGGACAACTGATCTTACTATAATCTATCACTACCCTAACAGTCAGACTAGAAAACATCAGAGTAGGCCTGAAGAAATTTTGAAAACCAGTTTGGTCATACAAAAGGGAATTACACATATTATAGAGGAACCTGATACATCACTGTAGTCTGGAAATGTAAACCTCTAAATGGTGAAAGAAAAACGAAAAAGAAAATAGGACTAGAACACAGCTAAAATCCCCAAAAACTAGGCACAATGTGACATCAATCAGGGGAGAAGCAGCAAAAGAAAAATCTATAGGAAGGACAAAAAGTACTTGGGTGATAGTCAAGTTTGTGACATAATGCCAAGAGCATGGGTGATACAAAAAAGTCAAAAATAGTACACATATTATAACTCTACCGCTGGCCACTACACCATCTACGGTAATCTCAGCTAGTGATCCCATTCCTTCCTTTCTCGGGGAAAATGAAACCTGGTTTCCTTTTAAGACAGAACATCATTTAACTAATACTATATAGAAATTAGGTCACCTTGCATAAGAGTCACAGATCTATAATTGCTTCCTTAGGTCCAATCAAGGAAATATAAATGTGAGGCTGCCTTTTCCTTAAGGGAAAAGAGCAGTAACGACTAAAGGTGGCACACTTTGCTGTATATATTATAACCACATAGGCATGCACTTGGTGAAGTGCTGTCTGTTCTTGCTCACAATATAACAATATCATATATCATAATTTAGTATCAGCAAGTTTTACCACTTAACAAGTTTTAACCACTGTTGCTCAAAGGATATACATAGTCATGTCATCCCTTCACAACACAGCAAAACTTACAAAAGCACCAACATGGATCACAAACATACATAATATAGGACATGTCATGCCAAGCCATCAGATATACTTTGCTGTATACCTAAGCACAGAAAAAACACAATAGCATGCAACACCATTTCATGCACTTTCTGCACAATAAACACTCCAATAACATAAAAAAAAAACATTCGGGCCCATTTTAATTTTGTCAGACTTATACCTAAATAACACCTTCTTTTAATCCATCCTCACCCCTTTTGACAGCAGATCAAGCAGTCAGTGAAGATCAGCTTGTCAAATATAACTTACTGTGTCGCGTCAGACACACAGGAAAAGCAGGGAAAATTCATAGAAGAAATGCAAAAAACATGAAAATGCACAGATAATTCATTTCAAAGAAGTCATAAAAACACATCTTTGTTTCATCATACAGCCAATACTTCACATATCACGCAAAATCTCAAGTAGAACCACCCAGCTTTTGTAAATGTACAAAATCTCTTAAGCAAAAACTCTTTCACAGCCTCTGCGTGTCCCTTACACCAACCCCCCAGGTTAGGCCCTGCTGTTTATAAAAAGCCGTGTCAGGAATGCACTCTTCAAATGTCGACGTGAATGGCTCCTTTGCGTGACGCTTTTCCAAGCAATCTTTTCACCATTTGTTGTCACATACTCCTAAGCCCCCACCACACTGACTTAAAGGTCAAAATCTGGCTGGAGCACCAAGCTTTCTTGTAACCTCCCTGTGAAACTGACAAAGACAATAAGTCTCTGCAAGTCTGTGCAATAATCAACCCTATTTAAAAAAAGACATTTTAAATATATTACTTCTTTTAGAGAACTACAATTTATTTATTCTCAGAGCCTGTGAATAATTTATGGAACATAACAACACACCATACCAGCTTCATAATAAATGTGTGTCACTATCCCATGCAATATTGTATCAACCTTAAATAAATAAATGGCTCAGTAGGCCCCGCTGAAATCAAAACTTTCAACCCTGATATTAAACATAAGCCTCTGCGCTGGGCACATTGACTCACTAAGCTATGAAAAAGCAAACGTGCACATTTGTATTATACTTGAATGTATACATTCACTGAAGCCTAAGGCACTATAAAACTAGTTTAAATGGCAAGAAAGCCTTTTAAAATGGTCTATTTAACACAATATCGTTTTTGCAATTTGAGGTACTTAAAAATAAATAACCTATACTTGTGTTACATATTAATCATCCTCAGATTGTTCTTTACAGATTGCAGAAATCAGACTTAGACATATCTCATATAGATCTTTAAAAAAAATGACTTCTTACGCCTGCGCCAAGTGAAGGTCCCATACATAAATGTCCTCATTATGCAGTACTGCACAACTTAAATTAAATTATCATGCTAGGAGGTCACAGTATGAGTATTAAACTTTATGAATATCAAAAAACGATTTTAAAAAGCACTTATTTTTTTCAAAATTTTTTTTTTATGTCATAATTAAAAAATTACTCTCCATATTTCGTTATTGTAATAATCCTATATCTTAAAACCAAGCTGCATCCCTATTATAAATCTGCCCCTTGCTTATGTTTTTAGAGCAACTATTCACAAGCCTAAGTACATAAGCTCAATTTTAAATATACGACAACTTCGCGCCACTTTTGTTTGAAAAGGACAATGATTTTAGCAACAGAGCCAGACATGTGCTGACGAGAAAAATGCTAAAAGAGAAGGAAAACCGAAATTGAAATGTATATCTCTGATTCAAATAATTAACCTTATTTTTGTAAACCTTGCTTTCAAAATAACACTCTGACATGCAAAGTTGCACGTTTAACTAAGGAAGAAATCCTGGCTAAATAAACATGGCCTGCGAAAACAACAGCTGTGTCCTTGACGGCAGGCCCTACCCAGTGTTAAATTTCCTGGAGGCAGCCTTACTAAAAACAGACATTCCAAGCTTTGAAATGCGTGTTTAAGAATACATATTTTAAGTTCAGAAAAACTCACTCCAGCTAAACTGTTTTGCCTGTAAGCTTCTTAATGCAATGTATATTAAGTAAACACGCTATGAGTGTGTTGTCTACAAAAACACACAATTTCATTTTTCTGCTGTAGGCCTTTAATATTCCTAGTGAATAAGAATTTTAAGTTTATACCTTAAACATTTAACAATTGTACATGTGCGCTATTCCTTACCCTATAACTTTGAGGAGAAACATATAGTTATGTTTAGCACATCACATAGGTCATTCCTGAATTTCTATCGAATTTTTATCCAATATTAATTAATCTAACATTATGTTTAACAGACTGAAAACATCAAAAATACCCACAAAAATGCATTTAAGCTCAGTACAGACATAAACAGAAAGGGGTAAAACACAAAAGACACAGAATACAGCGCGCTTTAGCCATGTTTCGTAAATAGCGACGAAGCAATGTACAAGCAAAAGTTACATGAATGGAAAAAACCCACAAACCAGCTAGACATTTAAACACACCTTTTAAACCATGGGTCAACACTAAAGCCAGAAACAAAAGACAGCCCGCAGACTGCATCCAAACCACTCATGTAAATTCCAGTTGTAAGTCATATTTACAAGGAAAAACCCTATTCTCAACAGTATTCTAAAAACTGAAGTAGAAATACTCTCAATTCACTAATTCAGGCTGGCAGAACACCAAAAACCGCTCTGCATCTCTTCATACATAAAATTGAGGATCCTCATGTGTATTATGGGCATATTTAAATTCCCTGGAGAAAAATTTCACCAAGGAAAAAATATGTTTTCATACCTAAAACCTATTTTAAGTTTTCCCTCTAGGGGAAGCCGGCTAATTCAATTCATATCTCACTATGGTACCTCTCATAAAACTACACATTTTACATGTGAGTTTGGAACAGGCATGCAAACAAACATAATGCAAAATATGCATTATCATAATCTAAAATGGCACTTAATCATTGCGCCGCTCATAACCATAAATGGAGAAACATCTCCACATTACCTGCCTACATGTGTTGCAACGCATATATCACATAATCCATATCATAAATATGATCGATCATCCATACATATCCATATCCATATCCATATCCATAAGCCACAGCAAGCGTATCCTAAAACTGCCTTGCGAGTCACTGGCTACCATAAGCTCACAGTAATTACCATACAATGGTTCTTACCAAGCACGAGCGTCCAGGTTCTATCTGCCAAGTTTTGAATGACCTAACAGTCTTTTCTTTTAAAATATTCACGCCAGAAATGTTCTCAGTCAGGGGTGCCATCATGTGGAGGATCAAAAACCAGTAAGATCAGAAGTAGACTGGGCTACAGAGACTAAGAACCCCCAGAATTGGTACCTCCTTTAGTAGAATCCTGCCTTGTCTTCCTCAGTAAACTTCTGTCTCCTGACCGCTCCTTCAGATAGTCACCGCTCTGATGAGCCCCAAGTTGGCGCGCCAAATGAGGGAAATCAAAAATCCCATCTCAGGGGTTTGCACTAACACCTGATCCTTTAAAGCAGCATGAAAAAGTTGGCACAGAATCTGTAATCAAGAGAAACATATTTATTAAATTACAACAAGTGAGGCCATGTCACACAGAAGCCGCAGCACTCTGTATGAGATGGTCTGAGGACTGAAGGCCACAGTATCTCTTATATACCCTCACAGGGGCTAAAAAAGGGCAGTACAAGTGCACATAAGAAGAGTTACACACATAGATGGTCATACAGAAAATGCACAGTCGACAAGTAGGAGGAGCTAACAGTTTTGCCAATGCTAGCAAGCACATCCTGACAGTTACAGAATATTAGCAGCTGCAAGCACAACTGAGCATGTGCAAAGTAGAAGGAAGAGGCTAAATATAACGAGCAGAGAACAGCAAGATAGGACTGAGTACATGGTGAGCACATGGCCATCTAAAATGGCTGCCAAATACAAAATGGATTCCATAGAAAGACAAGATAGTCTCTAAATACAGGATGTCTTCTGCTAATGCTTAATCTAATCGCTGCTAAATTACGACACCATGGCCCAGCAAATCAACAGTGCTGCTTCAGCGACCTTAGCAAACAAAAGTATCCAAACTCCAACTGCCAATCTCTTGGTCGACCTAATGGTCACTGCAAAAAATTAAGCCAAAGGATACCTCAGTCAGGACCGGCCACCACCTGGAGGGTCAAATTAAGAAAACCGGAAAAATCACTTCGGCTGCAAAGACCAGGGTCCCCTCATGCAGGATGTCTCCTCAGCAAAATTCCATTCTTCTGTCAAGACCACTCCTTCGGGCGGCCGCGTCTTCTATGAGGAACTACGTTGGGCGCCAACTGTGGAAATGTGCTTTTTAATGGGCACACCGGTGCAGTGTTCACCCTTATCTCGTCCACGGGTTCATAGACCAAGAAAATAGAGACTGGCACTGAAGCTGGAATTCAAAATAACAAGTTTAATCACTCATGAGTGGGACTACGTCCATACAACACCCTCAAGTATTCCAGGCGGTAGTACATTGAAGTCACAGAAGACAGGCCTATGAACAGATTTTCTGCACTGGTAAGCATGTGGCGACAAATAGAAGGTACAGGCCTACACAGGAATATTTACCGACAAACATGGGCAGATGAGAAATCACTTAATCAGCAAAGTGGGGGGGGAGCAGGAGTGCTTATGGCAGCACTAAGAGATTGACAGTTGAGTCTGAGACCAGGTGTTCTGGCAGCTACAAACTCTTTAGCATGCATATTGCTTTTAGCTAAGTCAGGAAGTCAACTAAAACAGACAGCACAGGGAGGGAAAAAGACGAGCAGCAGAGGATGGGAGAATTACAACGCCAACAAAATGTATGCTACAACCAAGATGGTTTCAGCTTATGCTAAAAGAAATTATTCGAAATTTCCACAGTACCTATTTTTTTTATTATTTCTGTCTGTATATATCCATACTGTTTATTGCTAGTTTTTTGTCTGTATGTGTGTGTGTGTGTGTGTGTATATATATATTACTTACAAGGGACCAGGCACTTATTCCCCAAAAAAGAACTAGCATTTCTATGAATGATCCCAAACCCAAAACCAGGGTCATTTTGACGTACAGCAAGCAACATAAGGCTATCAGGGGTATTTTAAAACGCAATTGGAACCTGGTACTTAAAGACCCGGTAATAGGTGCTGATTTGGCACTGGAAGGTTGAATGCCACCGTTGACCTTCAGAAAGGCTAGATCAATGGGTAACTGTTTGGTCAAAAACAATCCTGAAATTAAACTACCATCTAATTGGTTATCGACACAGAAGGGATTTTTTTAAGTGTGCCACGTGCAAAGCATGTAAGTTCGCTAACAACAAAAAAAGAGTATACCACTCCCTTTTTACCTAAACCAAAATGCATTACTAAACGCATCAATTGTAAAACTGACTATGTGTAGTGTACGTGCTGGAATGCTCATGTGCACTAAGATATATAGGCAGCACGAAGTTGCCAGTGCACAAAAGAATTCTCCAGCATTTACGTGCAATTTCTAACAAAGATCAAGCTTACCCGGTGGCGAGGCACTTTGAAACTGCACACGCAAGTAACCCATTACATCTGAGTTACTTTGCCATTGATTGTGTGCCTCCATTGCGTAGGGGTGGTAATAGGGAAGGAGCCCTTCGCCTTTTGGAGACCAAATACACTCTTGAACTTAATACCAAGTCCCCATCAGGGCTGAATACTACTGAGGACTTATATACTTGTATTTAATTTGGCACCTTTTCCCCTACATTGCATATGTTGTCTGAGGTTCCCGCTGCATTCAATTGTATCTATTATCGATCAATCGGATGAGTTTTTTTCCAATGTTCACACATGATTCTCCTTTTCTTTTGATTAGGGGATGTGTGGTTTTTTTTCTTGAACATCTATATGGATCATATTAATCACCATTATATTTTATCTTATTTTGGGATTTTCACTATTTTTAGTTATCACATTTACGTATTTTGTTTTCTGATATTATCTTCTCTCCTTCCCGGATGGTTAGGTGTAGATAGTATTGGTTTGGCTGTTTTTTGAATAGTTCTAATAATGATGCCTGTACTGCCCACTTGGGCTTTATTTCCTCTTTAGGATGAATTCATTTTCGCCTATTGGATAAGACAGCACTTTGCACTCCAAGCTTTTTGCTAATACATCTTTACTGGGCTTGTAGGACCTGTTGTAACAATACAATGAGATACTGGATTTTACTACTGTTATCTTGCATTGCAATATTTAATCATGTTTGCATTTTAAATTTCTGTATGCATGAATTTTTAGGAACACATTTAATGACCCATTCGCACATTAGGATGGCGTGTGGTACTGTATGAAATTACTAATGTATTCATACAGTTTACGCAATAGGTGTTTTCTTTTAAATATACTTGTTTTTATATACATCTATTTATATATATTTCTTTGTATATATGTTCCAGGTCTATAAGTCGCTTCAACTTGACTTCATTTATGCAGCAATGTGGATCATTCCCAGTCACTCCTAGTATAGATTTGAAGTGCGTTAGTCTGTCTTCATTATCTATCCTTGTACAGAGCAGCTGATGTTGATTTTAAATTGCACTTGCACTTTAAATAGGTCTGTTTTCATGCGCAACGCGTTATGTGATCAAGGCCCAGGTGGGGCTGAAACGCGTCATGGCGGCGATGCAGGGTGTTATCTAAATAAATTTATTTGCACAAAGAACTTTGGGTCCACGAATATTCATCTTTCCGGCTGGATTGGATGTTTGGATGAAATACGGTGATATATATATATATATCCATCCATCAACAAACAGCCCCAAAGAGAGTGCACTTCACATAGCGGGTGCCGATGCACAGAACGGGCTTGTCCTCGCATTAATCGTGTCACCAAGGTTCCTTTCTTGAGGTCTTGCTCACGGTATATACCATGAGCAAGACCTATTGTAGGTTGAAACTCGGTGGTGGTGGTCAGTGGGGACTATCTGCATGAAATAAATCCTTAAATATCGACCTTGTTGGAGTGCAGTGTTTTCCTTTCAAGAAAGGAACCTTGGTGACACGATATATATATTCTGTAGTTTGTCAATTAGATATGAAATGCAAGCATTGAGGGAATTACTTTTTAACTTGTTCTAACTATTTACAGGATAAAATGTTTTACATATAAAGGACTGTTATTTGAGCTTTTCATACTTTGACTAGATATGTGAGGTTTATCTATATAAGAGCTTCAGTTTCGCTGCTATTTTTGTGTATTTGCTCTTTTTGCACATCAGTCACTTATTGCACGGCACTATGGCACTTTACAGACTAGCATATTTTAGCTTTGCAGTTTATTTTTCTCGATTTTAATCCGTAAATAGGGTATGATCCCACCTTTTTTCAATCAGTTATATTTGCATCTATTCTTGCTATTATCAATATGTATGTACTGTTTTTCTGAATGTTTTCTATATTTATGCATTTGCACTTTAATTCTGAAATAATTTTTTTCATGAGAACATTTTTTGAAAGCTGATACCTATTGTATTTAAATATTTAGATTATTGCAATTTAGGTGGAACCCTCCCTTTTTGCAGTGATGGCTTGTTATATTTCCATGCAGTTTGCGGACTATTATAGTAGTGGGTATTGACAGGCACTTGTCGTGACTACAGTATGTAAGGCCGAGTTGTTGGATGACATTGTGCAATATCATTTATTCTTGCATTATGCCTTTATATGAAGCATATTTGCACAGCCTTCAGAATTTAATGCACTATGTATTTATTTCTATGCGGGTCCTATGTAAGAGCTTCCAGGAAATCTACTGCAAAACTGCATTAATGTAGTATATGCCTAAGTCTGTTGTCTGTGTTTATTAATTGCACTTTCTTGCCGGTCAGTTCGTTTTTTAGAGCTGGTTGGGCTTTTAACGCACTTTAAGTACATCATTTCTGTTGGGGCGCGTCATGTGATCAAGCTCCTTCGTGGAGTGAAACGCGTCATGGAAGACACTTGTCTTAAAATGCCGGATTAAATTTTGCACTGCTTGCACTTTGACATTCTCAGCCTTTGCCCGTTCTGAACATTGATGAGGAGTTGGGTTTTTTAGTGGCAGAAAGACTACGCACACTCCGACCACGCCAAAGGGCAGCAATAGATCCCGCCGCAACCAAAAAGGCCGGGAAAGGCGGAGAAGACGTAAACAAAGGGGCCAAGAAACAACAAAAAAACAATCAACAGTGGAAGAAAAAGAAACAATAATGGATAGATCTATTATCAATCTATCTGATGTGGTCCTTACTAAAGCGGAGCAACAACTTCTTGCTTTAGGTTTAAACTACTGCCCTGACCAAAATTTCAACTACGCCTCTACCAGAGTGGATGTTTATTGCTACATCCGCAAATTAAAACTACGAAAGTTCTTTGCCTTGCAACGGTTAAAAGCTACCGCCAGCATTAACAACTCCGCTAGTCTGGTTACTACTGACACGGAACAGCCCGTGTCAGTTTTGGATGCATCTACGCTCCTTGCCATCCATGATTTAGCGGATGAACACAGCAATGGGATAATCAATGAAAGTGAAGGTTTGAGCACCCAAAACCGACTTGAAAGAATTAATATATCTAAATCTGGAGCGGGCATCACTCCATTTAAGAAAAAATCTGAATTTGTACCAATCATGACTCGTGATGCAGTTGATGTTTTCCAGGACTGTGTCATTACAGAAATGAAAAAACTGCATAAGACTAGTAACATCCACAAAAAAAGAAAAAGATATGATGTGAAACAGGCGCAATATCATGCACTGATGAAAAAACTAAAGAACAATCCAGACATCGTAATCAAAACGGCGGATAAGGGTGGAAACATCGTTATTTGGCCAAAAGCAGCATACATTCTAGAAGCCCAAAGACAGCTATCGGATCCTATGTGTTATCAAAAATCTACCAACAAGGAATATATTAAGGCTAATGAAAGCTTAAGCAAACTCCTACAGAAACACCGTAGAGTGGGCCTAATTTCGGAGGAGGAGTACAAATTTATGCTTATTGAACATCCAACTTTGCCAATTATGTATCTAATTCCTAAAATACACAAAGGACAATCACCGGTGCCAGGCAGGCCGATCATCTCTGCGATAAACAGTTGTGGAGAAAAAGTAGGCCAATATGTGGATTTTTTCTTGCAGAAATGGGTAAGCAGCCTGCCTAGCTTTGTACGTGACACTGGAGACTTTTTGTCTAAAATAGAGGACCTAGAATGGCAAAATGATATGCTGCTTATCACGTTAGATGTTGAACAGCGATATACTAGCATCTCACACATTGATGGAATTAATGCAGTTTCTCATTTCTTGGGCCGTCGGCGAATTGATTTTTACGAGCACAACAAAGTGATTCTGGGCTTAATTGAATGGTGTCTAAGCAATAACTATTTTCTATTTGGCAAAGAAATTTGGAGGCAACTTAGGGGCGTGGCAATGGGGGCCTGCTTCTCCCCCAGCTATGCGTGTTTGCACGTAGGCTGGTGGGAGGAGCGGGTCCTCAATGTTACGCATCAAGTGTGGGTACGAGAAAAAATTGTCCGATACCTCCGCTATATTGATGATATTTTTATAGTTTGGCAAGGTGATGAAACAGAAGCCAGTGCTTTTATTGATGCGATTAATGACAATCCATTTAATCTTAGGTTCACTTCCAAAATTAGTACCAAGCAGAATTTTTGGATGTCACTGTTTACATCGATGATCACAATAGAGTGCAGACTACTCTTCATCGTAAAAGCACTGCGGGCAATACTACCCTCCATGCCTCTAGTTTACATCCTAGGCACACGATCCAAAGTATTCCCTATGGAGAAATCCTCAGGTTGAAGAGAATATGTAGTGTTGCCACTGACTTTGAGATTTGTGTTAGTGACTTGCGCAGCCGTATGAAAGCCCGAGGGTACACAGAAAAAATGTTTAATCAAGCGCTAGTGAAATCACAGGGTAGAACACGGGCCAGTTTGTTAAGTCAAGCTTCTGAAAATACCGAATTGCCTGATGAGACATTAGATATCATCAAACAGGAATGTCCCAGATTTATCACTGATTATAGCAGCCAACAAAACAAGATAAGACAAATAATAAACCATCATTGGCCTACCATACTAACTGACAATGTATTAGGTAACATGCTTCCTGATAAACCCATGGTTACCTTTCGTCGGGCACTGAGTATGGGAGCTGTGCTCGATCAAAGCAGCCCTGAGCTTAAACTGAAACCAAATTGGCTAATCAAGGAGGGATTCCGGAAATGCTCCACTTGTAGAGCATGTAATTTCGGAATAAATAAGACACATTATAAAACTCCCTTCTGTGATACTGAGATTCCTATTAAAGGCCAGCATACATGCAAAACAGAATATGCTGTATACGTACTGACATGTACTTGCGGCCTCAATTATGTAGGCAGTACTAAACAGCCAGTACATGTCAGAATTTTACAGCATATTCGGGCCATTCTACACTCAGACCCTGCATATCCAGTGGCACGCCATTTTTTGAGCTCACACAACAAAGATATTGTAGCGATCGCCCATGGTATGGCAGCCAGACGCATCAGACATCGTGTCACATACCCCTTACGGAAAAACTACCAGTCCCAGAAGGCCAAGCGGCACTGGAGTTAGACACAATGGGAGGATCTTATATAAACTCCGCCCCTGGGATGAAACGGGGCTTGTCAATCTAGTTCCTGGGTTCCTCATGTATGTTTGGAGTTTTCCTTCCATGGAGCGTCCGTGACTAGCCAGCGCCGACGAAGAGCCTGCGTGGTCAGTTTCCCCTTTGTTTTGCCCCGCCGACGAAGAGCCTGCGTGGTCAGTTTACCCTTTGTTTTGCCCCGCCGACGAAGAGCCTGCGTGGTCAGTTTTCCCTTTGCTTTGCCCCGCCGACGAAGAGCCTGCGTGGTCAGTCTCCTCTGCGCCTCACCGCGACGACGAAGAACCAGCGTTGTCAGGTTCCTTTGCTGTGAGAGACGCTGTCTACAGTCGGGTAGGAATCTTTGAAGAAGAGCCGATTCGCTCTCTTTCTCTCACGTTATCTTTAATTTGTTTCGAGCAAGTTCAGAATATTGTGCGGATAGCACTTTCCTTGGTTATTAGACTTTGGGGATGCAAACCTAACTTTCTCCGTATCAGAAGCCTTCTGATAATCATAACTGTTTGTACTCACAAGGAGTATTGTGGGTGTGTCTTGCAACACTATCCTACTAAACGCTTCACGCATTCAACCCTCTTCACTGCTTGCCTTGGGGTCCGTGTTCGAGAAGTGAAATCAACTTTTCGACTCGTGGGCAGGACTCCCCCCCTCTGTTACCAAGTACTGTCTTCGGAATCGTTCACGGAGTACAGAATACAAGGAAGCGGTGAGTCTAGAAACATAAGGGAAGGGAGGAAACTCTGCCAGGACGGTTCTATATTTCTCTCTCTACTTTTCGTCCATCTACAGGGAGGTCTTATCTGTGAACCATTGAGGGTATACCTAGACGTGAAGATACCTGACGGACACCGCATCCCTACATCCATTCACTTCGCGGCCTCTAGCTGTGCTCATTTCAATAGTGGTGTTAGTCCCATTGTTGTGTGCTGTACGGAGAGAGGTTGTGAGGACTATCGTCTCCTCGTCTCTGCTGGGCATCGGAGTCAGGTTAGTGGCGCGTGCGTGTTCTTGCGCTGCTTCCAATCGCTACAGATATCAATTGCTTGTCATACTATGTAGTGGCCTCAGTCCCTAAATCAAGGCGAGGTGGTAATCGGGAACTCAAACTCCGGCAACTGGAGTCACGAATGATCCTCGATTACGACAGTAAATGGCCAAATGGGCTTAACATCACAGAGGATCTTCGTCATTTCCTATGATATATTTCCCTATGTAAATATTGAGTCTTTGCGAAAAATGTATTAACTCCGAGTGTCATTTTCCCCTAGGTAGTCAGGTTCCCTGTTATCTAGTGGGTCTAATATTCTTTCCAAGGTGACCTAGGATAGTACTTGTCTAGTAAGCCAGTTGATTGGCCAGTCAAGTTCCTTGTTGGCCACTTTGCCATCAATACACCTAGCTCCTTACCTCCTCCAATTTTGTAAATATACACTGATTGCTATTTAATATTTTGTATACACCTTTTTTTATCAAACTTTGTCTGATATTTATTAGCACTTTTTTACACTGGGTGTTTTTAGCCATAAGTAATTTTACATATTGTACTTTTTATGTTGGTATCAAATGTTTTTACAGTGTTTTAAGAGATACAGAAAAGGACAGTGTCCTATCTCTAACTGTTAAATTGCATTTATGCATTGAATACACAAGGTACTTTTTGCAATATGTGGATTCAGCACTTTATCCCCATCTCCCCTATTCCCTCATGCACTTTAATATACTCCACTTGACGCAGGCTCGGAACCAGTCAAATTTGTATATATTTGCACTTATAAATCAGTCCTCCAGTCACTTTAAATACTATATATATGAAATTTACGGTCTTTTTTTAATGGATTTATCCTGAAATATGAAATTCTTATAAACAATGTTTATGGGACCATATTGCACAATTATTGCATAGTGTTATATTTCATGGTATGTTGCCTTAAAGCATGTTTTTTCTTAAATGATATACACACTAGTTGCTATAATGTAAAAAATTCCGTATGAAACACTATACTCCGATAGACAGGAGAAGTATGTCTTTTATTTCTATGACACTTTGACATCATGTGACTGGGCGGGCTGATTGGGTATGCACTGCATTATAAAACTAAAAAAATGTTAACTGGCTCACTTGCATGTGAACAAGGGCTTTTCAAGCCCGAAACGCGTAGTGCCCTCTTGCCAACCGACTATTTTGCAATAAAAGAACCTGTGAAGCGCACCTGGTGGTCCGTCTCCTCTGTTCCCTCGCCGATCTGACTTCTGTCTGACTCGGAAGTGGTGTTTGGAGTTTCCGCATATATATATATATATATATATATATATATATATATATATATTTATTTTGTGAATACACAAAGATACACCTAATGTTTTTCGCACATTTACTTAGCCAATACATGTACACCCGTGCTTGGATGTCTTATGGATTTTAGAGATATAAGAATCCCTATATAGCACAACACACATCTATAAAAACATTTGTGTTGTAATATAAACACATGCACATCTGTACCTTCAATAGGGAACACTGTTCTTTTTTAAGCCATCCATCTATCCTGCATAGCTATTGGTCTTGAAGTTGTTGCTGTTGGCACTGAAAATCGCTTCAATGAAGACCCATTTATGTTTTTCCATATTTCAAAAAATACTACAGAGAACAAATGTTTTGTCTGTAAAATCTTGTCTAATCCGTAAAATTAGAAACCTGGGAGTCATACATATATAGTTAGACACCATCCAGATTATATCGTATATGCTAAGTACTGAATTCACTTCCAGACCTAATAAGATTTCTGTTCGACTATTAATCAATAAAATATACCCCAACTGAATCTATATTGCTGGTCCAGCTGAAGGCTCATTGAGAATTTATGGCTAGCCAGCAGAACATTAAGTGTAGAATAGGACAGGATTTGTGTGAAGTTTCATGTAATATTGGATTTCATTTTTCTGAATATCCACCACTGTCATGTTTGAATGAGCATTTATATGCCATAATGCATTATTTCGCAAATTGATGTACATTTAGAAGAAAAATATACAAAAACCAGGGACATAAGCAGTTGACGTTAAAATAAAGCCTGGAGCAGTTGAGATAGAGTAACAGCAGGAAATAGAACCACACAATCCAGTATAGACTCAGAACAATAACTCTGTTCAAGAAGGAAAACAGCTTGTGCCCATCGAAATAAACCAGGAACTATTGCAAAACAGTCATGCCTTGTATTATAGTGATAAAGCCCATTGCAACAAACACAATATGAATATCACGCAAAACATCTGCATAATGCAAAATAAATATCCTGATGACTTAAAAGAGTGGCAGAGAACCGTGAAAAAATTTGCCGGAAAGAAACCAAGTGTCACCTAATAGCTGAATCCTAAATGGTGACAAATCAAAGATGAAGTTAGCACATAATTAAACTTCTACCTAGATTCGTATCAAAAGGAAGAAGTGATACACTTGATCAAGGTAATATTGTCCGACTACTTTCAAAAGTGCATGAAGATTTAGCCATATAAACACAGCCCAAATTAACAGCAATAGAGTTTCAACAACCATGCGTTTTGTAAATCCATTAATCAACCCTGGTCACATGGCATGTGGAAGGTGTAGCAAGGTACGTTTATTCAAGAAAACACATTTCAGAAATGGGTAACCAAAATCACAGAGACCGCTTACCCTGACATTCTTGTGCCGATTCTAGAGACAACCCCACCCAGAAAAATCAGTCTTAAAAAAAATTAATTTGTGTTAAAATGAACATGTAAACATAACCTCGATATTAAGGAGTGCTGCAGGACTGTAGAGGTAATTTAAAAAAAGTTATGTATGTGATGATTCTCTGTAACCACAGACTGGGAAGGTGCTGCACCATGAAGGAAAAGAACTGGCACAATAAGGAAAAGATTAGCGCTAGCCACTATCAGCACTAATAGCCCCACAAAAAAGTGGAGTGAGGGTCATACAGCAGGAAAACCACCTTTTGGCAACATACTATATGGAAAGTGGGTGGCATAAAAAGAATGATGCAAGATCCAAAAGTAATACACTTTTGGAAACCATTTTGTATCAATCTACTACAAGAAACATGGGAGTCCGCATAATTTCTCTTTAAAACGATATATAGCAAACAAAATCCGATTCAAGGGGGGCACAGCAACCTACAATTCCTTGGAATTAAAATTAGAAACCTCTCGTATAGACATTAAAAAATCCTGGGTCTTCATAAAAAATATGTAGAATTGGAAAATAACATTAATTATAATACATTTTTACATGAATCCGTTATCCAGGAAAAATAGAAGGGCCATGGAAAAACTGCAAAATCGTATAATAGTCTAGGATGCAAATATCACAATGCTCACCGGATCATAACTGGTGACTTTAATTCTAATTTATAGGCAGATATACAAGATGATGAATTTGAATCAAGCAAAACGCCAACTGGAATATCCTGGAACAAGAACTGACAGGCAATCAAAAAGAGACAAAACACGACAAATGTTTCTCTCAATGTGCCAGTCTCTGGGAACAAGGGTTCAAAATAGAAGATACAAGAACGATTAGCGAGCGCCCTTTAAACACACACCACTCAAAATCTGTACCATTTTAGATTATGCAATCGGAGGTTTGCCATTGATATAATACTTCAGAACTGTATTGCACACCGAACTGAAAGTAATCACTAACCTCAACCATGTACACTAGCTAATTGGAATGCTCGTCATAAACTGGCAAAAAACTTGATCGCGCATTCTCAAACAGGCAACCCAAGGCAGCTAAAACAGGACAGTGTCATACCTGAAAAAATCTTCTAATATAGTCCTGTGCATCTAATTGCTTAGCAGTCAGAGAAAGAAAACTATGTAATAGATTGAAAATACTTTACTCAGAAGCTCATCTGGCATTTTACTGCCACAAATGCAAAAAGGGGAGCAATTATGGGCTCATCGAGAATAAGAAATATGTGGTTTACAAAGGCTCTAAAACTGGAAAAGAAAATGCTGATTCAAGAATTAAGTTCCTTGAACAGGATGTCAGTAAAGAAGTCAAAAATAAAAGAAAGTGCAAGACCTAAGAAAGAAATATAAACTATCGGTATGGGCAGCAAAAAAAGTAATAATGATCAATTTTGGGCAATATACTGGGCATCACAAAGCAACAGAAAACAAAGGAATTTTGAATGGTAATAAATAACCTTGATAAAGGTAATTTCCAGTCAAATAATAGAAAGATATCAGAGGATCTATGGGGGAATGATTTGTAACAAATTGGGTTATTGATTGGGATATGATCCCTGATCAAGCAGCAACCACAATCGTAGTCAGGGTGAGGGACAAGATAACCCAGAATTAACCAGTGCACAACCCTCTGGTAGCTTGGCACAGAGCAGTCCAGCTTAACTTAGAGGCAATGTGTAAAGTATTTCTCCAGCACCTTAAACAGTAAAACAATGAAAGCACCACAGAAAAAGGATCCCATGCCAATTTAGAAAAATAGAGCTTGCTTCATTAAATAAAACTAAACAAAAACAACAAAAATCCAGTCAGTAGACTCATTTAATTACAATTAAAAAAATATTTCGATATTATATAACGTAGATTCCCATACCACTGGCTATGTTTTGGAATCTAAGTTATATAATAGTGCAATCTATGTTTTAGTGCAATCTATGTTTCTTATATTTCTTTTGTTGTGTTTATGTGTCTTTGGGTGTGCCTCAACATGGTCTGGTATCTGGGAGATCAGTAGAAAGTTTCTGTTGCACTGCTTTTCATTCTGCCAAATTCTCTGTAAGTTTGTTGTATTTTCTTGTTTAGTTCATTAGACTTTCCTCCACTATTGCCCACTGTATCAAGTGTTGCAATATAACTTACATGCAATCTATGGGTGCTTATCCCACCAGCACTGTTTTGAATGTTTAACCCACCTGCTAATGTTGCACCCTGCCCACGGCCTGCTTCGGACAGGGGGCTGAACACGAGCTCCCGCAGAAGCCGGTGGGACTGCGGAGGTACTGGCGGGCTGCCGCAGGCCCCAAACACACTTACCTCGAGGCAGCCGGACAGCTAGTGCTTTCTTGGATGGCAGTTCTCTCCTGGAGGACAAGTTGGGAGACAGCCTTGGCATCTCCATGTTTCTTCTCCTTTTTCTTCTCAGAATCCTCTGCAGAGGACTTTTGGAATAGGAAATGCTGCCTGCTTTAAGATGGCACCTTGTTCATTCCTTCCAAAAGGGCGCTCCCAATACAACATAGTGGCCTAAATTCCTATGATATAAATCCTGACCGGGCCTATATGGGCAGGGCTTTTCCTTTTCTCCTTGTGGTGAATTGCAGCGCTGCGGTCCTTCTTTGGCTTCTCCAAGAATCTTCAGTCTTCTCCTATTAATTCTCAATTTGTCCTCAGCTTGTTTCTTGCCTCAAAGTTCTAACTGTGCCCAGAAGTCATCTCTGAGGTTTTTTGCCCTTGGCCTTTTTCCTACTTCCTGGGGCCGATTCCAGAAAGCGCCTTCTGTTTCAGCAGGAACGTGGCTTCTGGAAGGGGTCGCCCATACCTCTGGCAGTCAACAACTGCGAAAGCCTGGGCCTCTGTCCGACTCACAGGTAAAGACTCTCCGTTAGGCATCAACTATGTGACAGCAAATTTTAAGTGGTCTTGGCTGTGTGTCCCTGGTTCTGAGAAAATTGTGACCACATTGGTGACTGGTTCTGTAGTGCTTAGAGAGCTTTCATTCACGTTTCAGTCCCAGTTTTTAACCTCCAGATGGTTAGTTTGATATCTATACTACTATTATAAAGGAAGAACTTTGAACCTTTGAGGCGGGTAAACTCGGGAACCACAGCGCCAATCCACACACCCGATACATCATTGTAATTGTCATGGTGTGCAGATGGACATACGCTATATAAATCAAAAAAATAAAAGTTATTTAAAAAAAATTACGAGAAAAAAAAAAGTAGTCCCATGAAAGTAGCGCCGGCCGCGACGTGCCTGCTGACATCCGGAGTGCGGGGAGGAGCGGCGTCCAGGAGCACGAGGAGGAGCGGCGGACATGAGCGTGGGGAGGAGCGGCGGACAGGCGGGGAGGAGCGGTGAGGAGCTGCGGACAGGCTGGGAGGAGCGGCGGACAGGCGGGGAGGAGCGGCGGACCGGTGAACTCAGGAGCACGGGGAGGTGCGGCGGATGAGGTAAGGCTCCGGGGGACCCACGGACAATGTCGGGGCGGGCGGGGGCCCTGAAGCCAAGGTCGGGACGGGCTGCTACTCCGGGGGACCCGCGGACAATGTCGGGGCGGGCAGGGCCCCTGAAGTCTGATTGCTAGCGGCGGACCGGTGAACTCAGGAGCGCAGGGAGGTGCGGCGGATGAGGTAAGGCTCCGGGGGACCCATGGACAATGTTGGGGCGGGCGGAGGCCGGGGCGAGCGGGGGCCCTCAAGCCTGATTGCTCCCGGACAAGGTCGGGACGGGCTGCTAGTATTTATATATTTTTTTTTCTTCCCAAATATAGTAACAAGCGTTTACAGGTTTACTAATGGCAGCAATAGTATCTGTGCCTTTCATTTTACGTTTTTTATTTGGCGCCTTTCAGGGTCTTTTCACTCTCTTTTTGATAATGGTTGTTAGTTTTTAATGTGCCAAATCTTCTTCTTGTACGGTGTTTTGTGTTGGCGAGGACATTTGTTCTAGAGATTTGAGATGTGGAATTTGGTGTGTTCATTAGCATGTGCAGTTGGACCGTATGGGTCTTTTGATCTGTCTGCCAGGTGTTCGATTCTTTACTTGGGTTTAAATTTCAGCTTTTGTTTCATCTTATTTTGAAAAGTAGCTATTGTGCTTGCTGATATTCTTGTCCTCTGTTACTAATGTGTCCAAAACCGCTGGTATGGTAACTTTTCTATTATTTGTGAGCAAGGTAAAGTTGTTGATTTTAATTCACTCATTCTTCGCCGAGTGTATCTGGGTTAATTAATCGTTGAAACTGTGTGTTGATACAAGAGACAAAGAAGGTCAGGATGTTTAATAAATCTACTTTGTTCCACTGTTTGTTCCGGGCATTTATTGCTGTATTCAATGTGCTTAGCAGTGTACTGCAACAGGTTTGTTTTTTGTCATGCTCTACTTTAAAGGGCTGTGACTATTGTATTTTTATGCTGTCAAAGTTTTCTTCTGCCTTGCCTGGCTTGTGATTATGTTACTGTTTTCTGAAGAATTTGCACAGTCTCTTCATAAACCTTTTTCCTATGTTGCTGCTTTTTGCTGCAGTTTCTAGCATTAACTCCGGAGGCAGGCCTGGCATAATTCCAGATTGGGCCGGTCTTCTCCTTTTCAACTGAAAAGTTCTGATTGACAAGCTGAGGTCCTGTGTTTACAAGACATTCTGTGAGGATGCAGATGGCCTTAGTCCTGGTCATAGTGTTTGTTACTCATTGGGACTCAAGCTATTTGGTCCATCAGCTTGTTTAGGCTTCTATCGTGAGGTAATTTCCCTTTTTTTGTTAGGTTGGACTGAGAGTCGTACTGATGGTGTATTATCACTGTTTATGCTATGTAACATGTTTTTTTCCCTTTGTTTTATATTGGTTACTTGCAGTTTAAATAATTATCCAATGCTCCCGATTTGCCTGCATCTATCTGATCTCGTTTTATACGTTTGATAGTAACCTGCAGCAAAAAACATTTGCTATTGTGCTCTTAGTAAAGATTTTTTTTTTTTTTTTTTTTTGTAAAAGGTTAAGATTTTTTTTTTAAATGTTTTTATTGAAACGTATACAGAGTCAGCAATTCTGGCAGTTAACAGAGAAGTCTCTTATCTTTTCAATATACACATTTCCGGTTCAAATGATTATATGAAGCATTTAAACATATTATACATTTTGACAGTGTCCACAACTATGTAATCCCTCCCATGTCCCCACCACCCCTTCATTCTTCATCTGAGATGCCTGTGTCAGACTCAACGACTGGATCGCAAATGTCCCCTCGGAAAGTGTTCCAGGCCGCCCAGATTTGAGTCCATTTGCGTGGGCTTCCTCTGGCCTTGTATACTGTACGTTGTGTAATCATAGCAAGGTCCATGTTTCTGCACCAGGCCGCTAGTGAGGGTACCTCTACCGCCCCCCATTTCTGTGCGATATCCCTCTTAGCGATCAGGAGGCCTAATGTGACCCAAGTTTGTCCATGGCGGGTGAGGTCGTTGGGCTCCCACACATTCAGCAAGCATCTACGCGGTTCCGGCACTAGCGAAACCTCCATTGTTTGCGATATTGTGCGCAACACTTGACGCCAATAATTAATGATCGCTGGACATTCCCATATGGTGTGGAGAAAAGTGCCCTCCTCCCCGCATACAGTACGGATGTTGTGCTCTTTGTAGTTTGTGTAGGATAGTTCTGGTATAGTATATGCGATGCAGGATTTTGAGCTGTACTAGTCTAAGCCTAGCATAGATTCCCACCTCTTTAGGTGATGCCAGCGCCTCCAGCCACTCCGACTCATCCATGTCACCCACCTCCGTTACCCATTTCACCCGTAATGCAGTCATGGGGTCTGGCAGGTTATTCAGCAATTTTCGGTATGTAAGTGAGGTGGCTCGTTTGTACATGTGGTCAGTGAGCAAACGGTCCTCCAGCGGGGAGGCCTCAGGGACTTCAGTGTCTGGTGGGAGTACCACCAACAGTGCATGCCTTATTTGTATGTATCTATATTTCTCAGTTGGGCCTAGGTTATATTGTTGCTGGAGTTGGGCGAAGGGCCGTACTGTTCCATTGTCCCATAGGTCTCCTACCGTGGATATAATCCCTTACATCGCCGCAGGTGGCCTAAGGCTTTGGTATCCCACAGCGGGGTGAGTTTAGTGATAACTCCCTTCCAGCCCAGTCTCTTCTGTGCCGTGTACCACACTGTGGCCGTTTGCTTTGGGGGTCCCCCTAATTTCGAGGCTAGCCCTCTATTATAAAGTACGGTTAGCATACTATTTGTGCCCAGCTGCGCCCTATCTGCTCGATATGCTGGGACGTCGTGAGGTGCGTAGATCCACTGGTTAATGACTTTGAGTTACGCTGCCCAGTAATACATTTGTAAGTTTGGGAGTGCAATCCCTCCTTCATACCAACTTTTATGTAATATCACTTGCGCTATGCGTGCTGGGCGGTGACCCCAAAGAAGAACTGATACCTGTGCCGCTATCTGTTTAAAATATCGGGGCGGGACCGGATAGGGTGCATTGTCGAGGACGTAGAGAAATCTGGGCAGAGCCATCATTTTGTATAACGCCGCTCTACCCAGGAGTGTAAGGGGCAAAGATGCCCAATGTACTACATCACGATTTAAGCGTTCCAGAGGGGGTGCCAAATTTTTTGCGGAAAAGTCTGCTGCGTCGTCAGTGATATAAATTCCTAAATATTTAAAGGAGCTCTCCGCCAACACCAGCGGGCAATTGTCGGGGAGCGTCGGTGTTGGACCCTTCAGTACATAGAGGACCGATTTGGCCCAGTTTATTGTATAACCCGACACTCTGCCAAGGAGTTGGCAAATATTAAGAAGCTCAGGTATGCCGCGTTCCGGGTCTGTGAGGTATATTAACATGTCATCAGCGTAGAGTGAAACGGGGTTCTCCCAACCCTCCTTCCAGCTAATGCCTTTTAACATTGGGGTCGTCCTTATCAGTGTTGCTAGAGGCTCCAAAGCCAGTGCAAATACCAGCGTCGACAGGAGGCAGCCTTGGCGTGTCCCCCTTGCCAGCGCTATTTCGTGTGAGATGTGGCCGTTGGCCGCTACCCGAGCCACAGGTTTATTGTATAGAAGTCGTATCCATGCATTAAATTTAGGACCGAATCCCATACGTAGTAGGACTGCAAATAAGTACTTCAACTCCACCATATTAAATGCCATTTTCGCATCTAACGACAGTATCACCGCCGGCTCTGACAATGAGGCGACTCGCGCCAGCACCCCATGTACACGTCGGAGATTGAGGGCCGTGTTTCTGTGGGGCATAAAACCCGATTGGTCCGGGTGGATCAGTTGTGGGAGATGGGTCATCATTCTGTTTGCCAGTACTTTAGCTGATATTTTGGCTTCTGCATTTAGCAGGGATATCGGGTGATAGGAGGTACATTCTGTTAGAGGTTTACCAGGTTTTGGGACCGCTACTATCGTCGCTGTTCTCTGGTCTAGTGGAAGTTCGGCCTTGTCTAGACTTTCGTTATACATTGCTACTAGAGGCGCGCTCATAGTCTCGGCCATTTGCTTGTACCATTCTACAGGGATCCCGTTGGGTCCCAATGCTTTTCCTGATTGTATTGAACTGATTGCAGTTTGTAATTCTTCAATAGTGAGGTCTGCCTCCAATTCTGATGTCGCCTCTGGCGTAAGGGTTGGTACCTCTATAGGTCAGAAGGAGTCCTCTATTTCGGCCTCCGTCAGCTTCAGAGTCGGAGTATAGACCTCTTTAAAGTGGTCTGCTAGCATGTGTACAATGTGCTCTGGATGTGCCCGGAGGTGTCCCTCCCGCAGCAGCAGCTGCTGTATGCCTCTAGTGCCTCCCCCTCTCCTATCCAACCACGCCAGCATCTTGCTAGCTTTGTCTTCCACATCATATATTTTCTGTTGTGTCGCTGTTATGTTGTCGATCGTTCGATTCCGCAGATGGTCCCTATATTGTTGCTGCCGGAGGTTTAGGGTGTGTGCCCTTTCCGGTGAGGGGTCCGCCGCATGTGCAGTGTCTGCTATTTGCAGAGCCAACCCTAACTCTACTAATTCCTTCCGCTGTGTCTTTGTGTGTCCAGTAATAGAGGCAATCGCTTGACCTCTCAAAACCGTTTTGTACGCTTCCCATACTATTGACGGCGAATCTACTGATGCCGTGTTTTCTTCAAAATAGTTTAGTGGTTTTCTTAAGTCCTTTTTTAATGCTCAGTACTTTAAGGTAGTTAGGGTAAATGGGGTATAGCCTCCGGCGGCATCTTTTCCGGCAGGAGAGGGTAAGTTGTACCGGTGAGTGATCTGATATGCCTCTCGGTCTTATCTCTACTTCTTCTACGTTTTGGAGTCCGGCGCCCAGCATCGGAAAGTAATCTATCCGGGATAACCTATTGTGAACAGTGGAGTGATATGTATATTGCCGGCCAGTGGGATGTGTGGGTCTCCAAACGTCCACCAACCCCATAGCGTCCATGAAGCCGCGGAAGCGGGAGAGTCCGGCTGTTTGTGCTCGCGCAGTGAATCTATCTATGCTTGCGTCTGTAGTAGTGTTGAAATCACACCCTATGATGAGGTCGCCTTCAGGTAAGGAGAGAAGGAATTCGCCCAAGGCTGGGAGTGCCACTGAGTGAAGCGCTGGTGGTATATATACTGAAACTATATTCAAAAGCTTGCCTTCCCACTGGCCTTGTACTGCCGCAAACCGCCCCGGATAATCCACCTTAGTTTGAAGAGCTATAAATGAAGATGCTTTCCGCACTAGGATGCCTGTCCCCCTAGATCCCGAAGAGAATTCTGAGTGTACTATCATTCTGTACCCCCATCTGTCCATTGCCTTACATGCTGTACCCGTGAGATGTGTCTCCTGCAGTAGTGCAAGTGTCGGGCCTTGGCGTTTCAGTGCCTGTAATACCAGTCCTCTTTTTATTTTATCACCCAGGCCTCGCACGTTCCATGTCACCACCCTCAGGGGGGCTAACGGTGCCTCCTGTGATATATCGCAAGGGGTGTCAGGTTGTGTATCGAGTGTCATGGGTATAGTGTGTAGAAAAGAAGAGTTGCAACTTTCTGAACTTAGAAGTGGATTCGCCAACCATTCGGACTCTGAACATGCCGGTCATGCCAACGTAAACAACAACCAAACAAAACAATATACGAACCGCCCTACCCCTCCCCCCTTAACGGACTTGCAACCGCCCGCCACCCCAACTTAGCAGAGTGCTTCTCCCCCCCTTGAACCATTATACTTGCTTGTCGGGGTGAGAGGTCCAATGGGAGCAGCAGCCCTTCCTGCTCTCCAAGGCCTGCCTTAGTCCAGTGTCCTCTGCCGGCCCGACCAGTATCGTCAATGTTAACAGTTAGTGTCTCGAGAATCCAGTGTTCAGGCGTGTGGACCGGGGTCAGTTTCGTCCGTTTCCGCCCCTGGCGAACGGTAAGAGGCTGGTCGCTTGGATGTCTGCGTTCCGGGGTCCTCTACTTCCGTACGGCGGCGGTGGTTCTTGTTCCCACGGTGGGATCCCTCCACTTGTCTCCAGCCCTCGAGCCAGTCATATGTTGCTTCCGGTGTCTCAAAGAACCATGTTTTTCCCTCAGCCACTACTCTGAGCCTTGCTGGAAACAGCATGGAGTATGGCAACTCTAGTGCTCTTGGTGCCTTTTTTACTTCCATGAAGTTTTTCCTTCGACGAGAGACCTCGGCCGTGTAGTCCGGGAAGAAGGTAATTGTTGAATTTTGTACTTTGATTGGTGGCGAGATCCTTGCTGTTGGTAGGATCACATCTCTGTCACGAAAGTTAAATAGCCTGGCTAGCATTGGTCTCGGGGCCGCTCCTGGTTTTGGCCTGCCGCCGGGGACTCTGTGTGCTCTCTCCACTGAGAAGAAACTGGATAGTCCCTTAGGCTGTAGCCTCGTCTTAATCAGCTCCTCTACGTACAGGTCTATTGCTTGTCTGCCTTCAGTCTCTGGAATACCAAGGATGCGCACGTTGTTCAGTCTTGAGCGCCCTTCTTGGTCATCAATTCTTTCTTTTAGAAACTTGTTTTCCGCCTCGATCCGGGCTAGGGCTGTTTGCAGTTCTGATGTGTCCTCTACTAGGGACTTGGTGACTACTTCTACCTCCTTGACTGTCGGTCATTTTCTGGAAATCCGCTCGTAGCAGTGATACGTCTGTTGAGATCGTCCCCACAGTAGTTTGGACATTCGCCAATGCTTTCATTATGTCTTCAAGTGTAATCTTCTTCACCCCTTCGCAGTCAGCAGTCTTGCCTGGGGATATGCGTCCCTCTGTCAGGGTTGGGGGGCTCTTGTCGTACGCATATTTGTCAAGTTTGGCCTGCGTGGCGTGATTCCGTGCGCCTCTTCCGGACATGGCGCTTGACCTGGTGTGTTAGGCAGTCAGTCGCTCCGCAGCAGGCCCCCTTAGTAAACATTTTTTGAAACATTAACACTTCGTTTCTTTGTGAAATATATGTTCAATCGCCTTTTCATTCATGAAGTTTGATCACTCTGAATCAATATTACATGTGGCTTGCGTTTTATTCTCTTACCTTGCAGTAAATTTCAGGGCTAGATCTTCCAATTGATCTCAACACTTAATAATCAGTCAAATAAACCATTCCCGCTACTTTAGCTTAAATTATGTTTGTGTCTTTTTGTCTCTCTTTGATGTCTCCCCCTCACACCTTTTCTGGTATTGTTCCTGGTTTGTAAATCCAAGCTTGCGAATCAAACTGTGCAGCAAACAATCACAACTAACCCTTGAATCACTGGGGCCCCCACCAACGCAAAGTAATATTTTTCTTTGACAGCAGCCGCCTTCCTCTCCAATGTTGGGCATGTTTTGCTCTAGATCACCTTCTGATGCCCTCAAACATGCCCGCCAACTACTTTCCCCTTGCCAACTCCTTGGCACGAATAGGAAGTGTGGCACTGTAGGGACCCGGGAGAGGGCTCAAGTTAAATAGCGCAAGAGCCCAAGATTTTAAATGTGATGGGGTGGGGCGCGGGCATGAGCACAGCAGTAGAATTTGATGATGTCTGAGATGGCCAGGAAGGACTAGGAAAAAATAAATAAATAATAAAAAAGTACGGTGCCTGGGATTTGGAGCACCTTGCAGTAAGTGGTGCTTTGATTTAGGAGGGTATTGCACTACTACAACCCTGATGGACACGATCAAAGCAAGTGGCCACCAGCCTTCTGTCGCCCTTTTAGTGCCTTAATCACTTGATATTCCTGTCGCCTCGTCTTGGGCCTGCTCTGTACCTTCCCAGTAGCTTCTCATAGCGTCTATCCCTTTCCTGCTCCCCTCCTTCTCCTATAGCACCTTGATCGTCTGTACATCTCCTTGCCTCGGTCACTGCCCATATACCAAGGTACCATAACTCAATCACGTTTATCATTCAATTTCAAATCTGGAGATGACGATTACTGCATTGGTGCTGAAAGGGATGTGACTGTTATAATAAACAAGTCAAAATTGAACTTATATACAACCAACTGAAAACAGACGTGTTGCCGACATCACCTATACGGATTTTCTTTTTTTTTTTAAAGAATATATGTTGTGAGGTATATTCTTAATTGGGTTTATATTTAATATTTTGCCTAAAATGTTCTGGTTTTCCTTCCTGCCTTGAGGCCGAAGTTTTACACACTTGTTTTGTGCTCCTCTGTTTGGAATAGAGCAGGGATGTCTGTGGGTAGCTATGCTCTTCACAAGTGCCAAGTAGAATAGACCAGAATATGTGAACGATCTCTACGGCAAATGCTATCTCGCTCTGCAAAGATGGTGGCAGCTGCAGAGCTTCATTCATTAAAGTAATATTCTTCACTGGCATGTTGTTGTACTGCACCTTTAAGAAATATGTGTGCCGCTCTTTAGTTCTACCACGTTTTATGGAGTTGCTCTCAAGAACGGTCATGTTTATTCACTGTTGTAATGTGATGATTTGTATGGTGTTTCTCGTGCACTTACCTTAAATGTTTTAAATGCATGTGATGTGTGTGTGGCCGTGGATTCAGTTGAGTCAGTTGCTGCCGACTTGGCTGTGCACGCTTTGGGCTCCGTATTTGTCTACAATTATATTAAATTCTTCAGCTGCATTCTCTTGTAATGAGCCTTATATGCAAATGCAGTACACGTGTTAATTTTTCTACACTTTGTCAGGAGTTATGGGCCTGGAAAGTAAGTCTGGAAAGTACCCACTAGAATAACTGTATTTTTTTCCCTCTTTTCCATGTAGGAAAGTCCCCTTATTTGCTTCAACAGACATCTTATTAGCTCTTGGGCAAGTCTTGCTTTATTGTGGTGATATTTTGTAAATTGCCATACCACATGCTGCATCTCCTTTTCTTTTTGGGAATGGCTCAGTACGGGGTTATGTTTTAATCTCTTAGCTGAAGAACAAAGGACTTGCCAGGACTGATTTTTCTATTGTTTAACGAACTGCAAACGTGAAGCGCGTTGAGGATAAAGAATGCCAGCAGGAAACAAATGAGCCTTAACAGCAAGTTTATTGTTTTAACAAGACATACATTATATTCGCTAACTAAAAAGCAGTTTAAAAATGTAACGTACATGTTCCAGATGTCTGTTTAAAACATATTGTCACGTTTAGCTGTTTCCAAGCTGATAGATAAAATACATGATTTATAAAAAAATAGTAAAAAAAAGAAAATACCCCTTTCCAATTTCTATGTGATCATGTTAATTTGCTGTTTCTGTAAACTAGCACATTGGCCAATTAATAATTATTATACAGATATAACATTGCACTTCATGTGCCATTTGTGAATTTGATATGATAATTAGGCCCAGGATATCTTTTTTAGGACTTGTGCCGTAAGGAAAATAATATACGAAAATCAGAAACGAACCACCCCAGGCGCCAGAATACTCTTTAACTGGATTAGAAACGTACACTAAAGATAAAAACATACTTTCAAATGAAATAACTTCCCAATGACATCCGAATGTTCCAATCTTCCTTCAATTCAAAAGAAGATGGAGACTCACCTCTACAAGCAACTCTGTGACCTCTCCACAAAATAACAACACGCAGTTATCAATGCTTAGTGACCCAGGAAGTGTTTGTGCGGATTTTTCCACCGTTGTCCTTTGTGGTGTTCTCGCTCTGGGAAGGGTAGTGGTTTTTTTTCCGGCAGTACGACACATTTCCAGACAGCAAAACGAGCCAGTTTTGCTATTCACTTTCGGAAAGTCTATATTTTGGTGGAAAAATGTCCGAAGTCGAGCCTCCATGTTCTGTCATGCTTCGCACAATAAGCGCCTTCCTGAAAGCACTCAGCTTAAACGAGCTCCCCTACCTGTGAGGGCTTGAAATGTCTGACACTGGCTGCCCTGCCTGCGAGGCCCTCGGGGTGAATGAAGTGCAGGCCTGCGAAGGCTCGCCTCTCCTGACACAGGGTGAATGAGCTTCGCCGCCTCCCCTCTTCCTACGTACATCCGGGCACTGTGCACGTCTCGCGTTCGGCGCACGGTCCGTTGCCGGGTTGGAGCGGATTGGAGGAGGGGGAGGAGGAGGATTAGACGAGGAAGAGGAGGAGGAAGGAGCCGAGCAGCGCGAGCCCAACGGGTCCGGCTCTGCCCGCCGGTATATTCCCTTCACCCACCCCCGCCGGCTCCGCACGTCGCCTCTCTTCCACCTCGGGCTGCAGGCGTGGGTGACCGTGATGAGCTCTCGCCGCATCTGGTGCCGCGCCGCCTCCGCCTGATGCAGTGAGGCCGCCCCCGGGCCCGCACCCCACCCGAGCCCGCCCGCACCGCCAGGATCCTCGGGTAAGCAATGGTGCCGCTGAAAGCTACGCATTGCGGCCTGGGTGGAGGCCACTGCGGCGGCCGAGTCCAGGCGGCTGCGCGAAGCACCGTTCGCAGGAGGAATTGTTGCTCCCACCTTTAAAGGAGAAGGGGCGCAAGCGGTCCTGACCCCCTCCGGTGCTGGTGATGTAACCCAGTTGCATTGTACTCCGCCCCCTCCATTGAGGTTTTCTTTCTGCGTGCACCATGTAAATAAAGGACCATTACGAAATGAGGCCGAGCTAGGGGCGCCTGACAAGGCCACGACCCCCGGGGCGGGGGTGAGCGGTGTTGTACCTCATTTGTTCTGCAGAGATACCTGGGGTGTACATGGTGTGCACCATCGCCAGGTCCACCCTAATAATGGACCCTGTCTGTGTTGATATAAGTGAACGAGGCCCGCGTGGAGGCACATAGGGAGCATGTGGGCACTGTACCCCATGTTTGTTTACAGAGCCCCGCTGTTGTAAGGAGGGGGCGGGTGTACGTCAGTGTTTGTTTACCTAAACTCTGGGTGGGTAATCATGCAGGGAATGTGATCTGGGGTTACGCGTACGTACTGCTGGCTCTGCACCTGTATGTTATGCAGTGGGCCCCTCAGTATCCTTATAGACAGGCCGGTTTTGACAGTGCACCCATTTCCACTACGTACTCCAGAGCCAATGCATGTCACCGACATGAGCATCAGCCGTGCTTAGGCTGCATGACGTAACCCGGTGTCCCTGCCAGGCGGGGGAGGGGCGGCACTGACAGCGCGCAGCACGCCACCTTCTAGCTCGGTCCTCCAAGGGGCATCCATCTGTTCCTTCATTGCTGTACTACGACTAATTTCTACATTTTCAAAACAGTTAAACAGTTTCGTTTTTGATTAACACTCGTGTTTCTTTTGTACTGTGTTTGGGGACCCTACGGCTGGTTGTTATTGACATCTTGCATGTTTTGATTTTGAGCCAGGACATGGCTTCTCTTGTAAATTTTTGATAAATTTTAGTATGAGTTTGTAAGAAAATCACTCTATCTCTCGCTGAGCTAATTTACCCTAATAGTTGTTAAGTATTTGGAACACAAGTAATTTGCTGGTGAAGCCTTTTTCTAAGTATTGTTTGTCGTTAGTCAAAATCCAGTTTTCAAGATAAATAGACCGATATGCCCAGCTTTGAATCTAAATTTTATTGAGGCAATGTGCTGCCATATAGACAGGCTATTAGATAGTTTCGACTAGAAAGGATCTTTATCGCCGTGTTAGCGTTCTGAGATTTTGTTTTGTTTGAAACGCCTTTGAGCTTACATATATTTCTATTTGTTTTCATCCTGCATTGGCACCAGAATGCCACTTGTTCTCAGCACAGGGAAGCTGGAGCATGTGCTGTGTATAGGTATTGTCAGCAATGACCGTTCACTTCACCAAATGAGGTTGTCGGCCTTTCATGTGGTATGAATAAGATTTGGAGACAATAAAACATAGCTTTGAGTTTGTGTATTACATTCATGGTTTCTCTTTAATATAATAGAAGTTGCGAATTGCACAGAACATTTCGCTGTGAATTGACCCCAAAAATATTTGTGGAATGCTATATTTAAGGATCGATGCATCATGTTATGGTGTGCCAACTATGAATTCATATGCTTTTGCAAACTTCACCTCCTCTTATATCTTTATAACCTAAGACCTTACATCCATATTAATAGAAAAAGAAGTGAAACAATTGTTTACTTTTAGACTGTTTCTATTGGTTGTTAATATATAATGGGTGCTGACTTGTAGAGAAGGGCATGGGACTCGGCAGAGGAATACTAGGGATCATGGTCCTGATGAAAGCCAGACACCCCCTTCTTGGGTTAATTGGAAGACTGAAACATGTTGACCGAGCAGATGCTGGTGAAAAATTATCTTGCATGCATTCCATTACTTTTTTTAATGATCCCACTGCTCTCACAATTAAAGAGTGCAATTCCTAGGTAAGGTTTTTGAGATTTGCATTTCTTATGGCTCATTTCCCTCACTCTTTTATAGAAACGCTCTGTGATGTCAGAGAGCTCACCCATCACTAGACTTATTAGTGTGGGTGGCCAATAAATAAGTGACACTGGGTGGTGTGTGAGGCTATTCCTTACATTTTTTTGTAATTCTTGAGTCCTGTTCAGGAGATAAACTCCTAGCAAGATCCTCAGTGAAAGGGTAAATCCCACAATAAGGACACTGAGGAATTACAATTCTAACAGTTGCGTTTGCTACTTGTGATTTAGACATAATTTAACTTCAACTAACAAATCCAGCAATAAAGTTATTCCTTTCAGAGCACGATTGCCTATTCATGTCTCCTTCAGCCTTCCTTAACATTTGATTTACTATCTCTCACCACCTACTATACTGTACTGTAACAGAGTTGGAGATGGTTGCTGAGAGAATGCAGCCTACTTCTGTGGCTGCGACTTGCTGTAGCAACTCAGACAATTACAGAGACCACTTCAGCTTCCTCTGGCCACTTATTGGCATTTTCTCTCACAAGAAAGAGAGAAAGGCCAACCTTGCTGTGATTAAGGCAGAACTAGCATGTCTTGATTCTGAGGCCGTGGAGGGGGGAAAGGCCAATGTGAATCTCCCACACCTCAAGCCTACCAAGTGGCCTTGTGAGTTCTAGCTTGTCCAGTGATCCAGATTTGCCAAATTGTCTATGTTTGGAAACTACCAATCAGCCTATTCGCCACTATTCAAATTTCGAAGGGCATTCTTGTCCTATCTCACTCCTTCCACTACCTCCAGATCTCCACAGTTCTCCCACAGCTATATTTCAAGCTCCTGTCATTCCGTCTACTCATCAAATTACCATGAGCACATCTCCCCGTTTCCTCATTAATGTCTTAGCCCAATACCCTTCTAATCTACTTCTGTTCACAAACATTGCAGTGAATGCTTATTCTTGTGCTCTCAGAAATTATAACCAAATAACAACTACTGTCCTACCCAACTACGACTAAGCTTTGTTCCTTTTGCTACTCGCCACCAAGAGCTTCACCACGTTGTCAGAGGTAGAAAATAATGAATAAATGCAATTACAACTCGTAATAATAGTTGAGTTAGGAAAACTGGAAGAGTGGTGGCTTCTTAATGAGCTTTGGGAAGAAGACAAGTTGGTTGAAGCAGTGGCCTGAACATTATAAAGTATGCAGCTTAGTTTGCTGTGTGACATAGTCATTTCATAGGGCCATTATTAAGCACTGAATCTTGGACGATGTTTCCATCTTAGGCTATGTTTTTGTAGACACGCAATTGTAAGAACGAGCATTCTTCCTAAGTTGGGAGATAGTGGGACTTACTTACTCCTGCACTATAAAGAGCAAAGCTCATAGTTTCTTTGGTCTGTTCAATTTGCTCGCCAGATCTGTGGATTTTGTTTTCATGATTTTTCAGCACTTTTTCTTTTGCTGCTTGTGTAGCACTGCCAAGAGAGTTTATAAACAGCCTTCATAAGAGATGCATTATTTATGAAATTTGACGTTCATTTAAATTTGTTGCACCATGGCATAAATTCCACAAGATTGAAGTCAATTGTACATGTAGGTTTTGTGTTGGATATGGCGTGTAAGTGCCTTGGCGGGGCAGCTATCTGTAAATCGTTTAGTGTATTCCAGCTGCCCGAATGCAATGGGGTAAGGCTTGCTTAAAAGCATACTTTTTCATGCGACCCTGTGTGCCAAGACATGACCTTATGTGCATGTGTCTGTGAGTGATGTGTTGTATTTATTGTCACTGATGGATATTGAGGAGCACCTGTGAAATATGCAATGAGTCTTACGTTCCCAATCCACATGCCATAAATGTAGTATGAATTGAACTTCATATAGTAGTTTATATATGTAAAATTTTTCACAAACTTCACCTGGTGGCACGTTCATCTGCCAGTCAAACTGCTTACAGACAGAGATGTCTTCTGTGTAGCTCCGGATTTGGCAAGGTATGTGCTGCTGAAGCTTTGGTTGTTCATCAAAGCCTGGTGCTTGTGGAACTGATGTTAAAGTAAAATTGATGATCATGATGATTTCATTAAGAACAATCTATGATGATGCATCATTTCAGCCTTCTTATGACCATTATTCCGTTAACTATTCAGATTGTTGTGATTCCACTATTTGCTCCAAGTGGGTCTGTCCAGTTTATCTCTACATCCAGGTATTTGACATGTTTTCCTTTAAGTATGTTACTAGCAGCCTTCTTTAGGATTTCTGTGTTGGCTTACTTACCAGATGTTGTAAGTTGATCAAGCGAGTCCGCATGTGAATACAATTACAAAATAACTTTTCACAAAATCAGTTTTTTTGGATAAACCAATTTTATTGATATTGGTACTACATTCAGTTCAGTCTGCTCCAAGTTCAGTACATAAGTTAGCGATGCAAACAAAAAAAATCCACACTAGTGCCCGCAGCTCAATCATCAATTGTCTGCCAGCCCATTGTACACCACCACCGACCCAAAATCTTAGTGTTTCTGAGAGCATCCCAAAGCCTGGTAGGTCAGTTTTTCTGACATGGCACACCAGTCCACCCCCGTCAACCATTCCACTAATAACGTACTCAGTTTTATAGCCCACTCGCACTACACTATTATTTAATAAAATATGCAAATTTTGCACCATACTTTGATATTGCGCTTACATTGTGATCTCGCAACACTGCTTTCTTAGCAATTCATTTTTGTACTTAAAAATGAGTTTGCACGTTTTGTTCTCATTAAATGTTGTCTACATTCATGCACTAGTGTATACTTGGTACCTCACTGTGCTGTCAACCAAAAATCAGGGTCTTTCTAATGCACATCTTTGACAATCAGTGTGACCTATTACTACTTTACTTTATCACTGTACTAAGTGATACCCTACTGCTGCACATTGTGACTTTCTCATGCCGAATTTGTTTCGCCAGACAAATAACCTGCATTCTTTTGGGTGCTGTTATTATGGCCATCAAACTTAAAACAAACCGCTTCATATCATCTGGATTCATCTTACATTTCTTAGAAGATTCTCCCCGTCCCTCCCAGCCTACTGTTATATTGGTAGTGGGAGGGCCGGGATCTTTTTGGGGGTTATTGTTTAAAGGTTCCTATAAAGGAGACTATCTTGACACGTTTTTTTGGGAGGCAGGTGTTGTGGGTAAATAAAAGTAGTATCACAGGTAGCCGGTTGATTTATCCAAGTAAGAGGTTTATTTGTAGTTCATCATTAGTTCCATAAAATATTTAGTTGTATTTAAGAAGATGAATTATAGGGTCCCACCAGGAGCTAGATGGTTGTTGCTCAGCCCACTCTCATCAACTGTCATTCTCCACACACAACCAGGCACACTCACATTCTTCTCACTCTGACATCAAGCATTCCAACATTCCACGCAGACATCACGCTCATTCTGGCTGAGCAACTAGGAAGGATACGATTCTAGGTACAACAGCAGGTCACACCTGCATATCTTTTATTCAGACAAATACAGGTGTCCAAGAAGAAAGAATTATTTAAGTCCACAAAAATTCAAAAGCGGTCCTGAGGGAGAAGGTTTATACGCGATGGGGGGGAGAATGTCCTTTAAAAGTCTCTGGTGTCCTTCACTCTGGGTTTCTCTTCTTTGGGATGGAGGTGTGATGTCACCTTCCAAAGGGGTGAGGATGAAACAAACAAAACAAATAAATAATGTCAGGTCGCTATATGGGCTCTTTTCTAAGGGTGCTACCTTGACCAGCTTGTGTTGCCACCAGAGTGAGGGGAAAAAGTTGTGGGGTATTATTTATGTGTGCCCCCTCCTTTTCTTTTTCCCTCCTTCTCTTTTTCCCTCCTTCTCCTTGGCCTCCCGCAATCCTCCCGGTCTTCTTAACTTCTGAAATAGATTTGTCCAGTACACTTGTCTGGAACCACGGTCCTCCTGGACCGTGGCGATGGGTATCGAGGCGTCCTCTCCTCCTCTAGGACGTCCAGATACTTCGGCGTTAGGGGGCTCTGAAAACGAGCTTCCGCTGTACTCAGCTCTGGTCTGTTGTTCAGGTCTCTTCGACGCTCCGTAGGCACTTGTCTCTCCGGCTACTGTGGTACGCCCCTCTCTCCCCTCAGAGTCCTCGTCTTCTTCCTTTCCCTCATCGGCGTCTGACGTCATCAATGGGCGTCGTTCCAACGCTAAAGCGGTAACCTCAGTCTTGAGGAGAGCCTTATCGGGATCCATGATGGAATTCCCGGCCGGCGGGGATTCCGTACCACATTGCCTTTCCTCTAGGGATGGAAGATCGGGCCTTTCAGTCACTGGAAAACGCGGCAGATAGTCCACATTTCCTTGCAGTTTTCCAGGATGGTGTGAAATCTGAAACGAAAAGGGCTGCAGAGCTAAGAACCAGCGTAACACTTTTGCATTAGTGTCTTTGTTGGTGGACAACCAAGTTAGTGGTGCATGATGGGTTAACAAAAAAAAACGAGCATCCTAGCAGGTAATACTGTAAGGATTCCATGGCCCTCTTCACTGCTAAGCATTCTTTTTCCATTGTGGCATAATGCCTCTCCCTCGGAAACAGATTTCTGCTAAGGAATACAATGGGGCATAGATGGCCTTGGGAGTCAGGTTGTGATAAAACCGCCCGAGACCCCTGTCAGAGGCATCCGTCTGTAATACAAAGGATTTCTGGAAGTCAGGGCAAGTGAGGACTGGCGCGTTGCATATTAGTTTTCAGGGTTCTAAAACTGTGTTCTTGGTCAAGTCCCCATTCCATCTGAAGTTTGGTGTTGGTGTGTCTGAGTAAATCTGTGAGGGGACTGGCAATTTCTGAGAAGTGGGGTATGAATCTACGGTAATAACCTACTAAACCGAGGAAAGCCCTTACTTCTTTCCGGTTGGTGGGAGGGGGTATGTTTTGTATGGCCTATATTTTTTTGTGTTGCAGTTTGATCTCCCCTCGGCTAATGATGAACCCTAAGTATTCGATTTGGTGTGTACCCAGAGTTGTCTTTTTAGGATTTAATGTCAGCCCTGCTTTGGTTAGTGTGGTAAACACATTCTGTAGGTTTACAATGTGGGTCTCCCAGTCGGGACTATGGACGACAATATCATCTAAATATGCTACTGCATATGTTTGATGGGGTTTTCAGTATTAAATCCATTAACTGTTGAAAGGTTGCGGGCATTACTTTGAAGTGATATAGCCCAGATGGAGTAGAGAATTCAGTCTTCTCCCTTGCCGTTCCAGTTAGGGGAATTTCGCAATATCCTTTTGTTAGATCTATCGGTAACATGACACTTGCTTCCCCTAACCTTTCTACCAATTCATCCACTCGTGGCATAGGATAATTATTGAATTTTGAGTGGGCGTTTAAATGACGAAAGTCAATGCAAAAACAGATACTGCCATCAGGTTTGGGTACTAAAACAATGGGAAAGCGCCAAGCGCTTCGAGATGGTTCGATGATATCGCTTTAAGCATTGCTTCCAATTCTTGTTCTACCACCATGCGTCATGCTTCTGGTATTCTGTAGGGTTTTAAGTTGATTACCTTGCCTTCCGGGGTTATAATGTCGTGTTCTATCAATGGAGTTCGTCCTGGTTTGCTAGAACTTAAACCTGGAAATTCATTAAGTAGTTGTCGTATGTTTTCTTTTTGGTCCGGGAAAAGCTCGGGTCCTACTTTAGGTATTTCGTTTTCTAGATCGTTTCTACTCCCTACGTATATCTCGAGGGGTCTAGAGAGGGTTACCTGATTTGTGGAGACCACTGAATCTTTTGGGGTCCCTTCAGAGTCTTCCCATTTAAAAAAAAAATAGGTTTATGTTATAGGTTTGTCTGCCTTTTCCGGTATTGGGTACTGCCGCTCTATAAGAGACAGGAGTGACCTTTTGGGTGACTACATAGGGCCCTTGCCATGTGGCCAACAGCTTTGTATCTGATGACGGCAGAAGGATTAGTACCTTGTCTCCCACGTCCAATGTTCTCCTCTTACTCCGTCGATTGTACTGGTCCTTTTGACTCGTTTGTGCCCTGTCTGTTTTTATGCACCGTATCCCATAGGGATGCTAGAGGTTCCTTCAGGGTTTTCATATATCCTAAAAGGGGCTTACTTTCGTCTTCCTCTTCGGCCCACTGCTCTGCTGTCATTTCGAGCAATATTCGAGGTTTCCTACCAAGTTCAAAGGGGCTAAACCCAGTTGATTTCTGTTCATGTGACCGAATAGCATAAAGAACAAGAAGACGTTTACGGTCCCAATCCATTCCTGTTTCGTTGATCATTTTCCTAAGTATGGTTTTTATGGTTCTATTATATCTTTCTACGAGCCCATCTATCTGGGGGTGATATACAGCTGTTCTGATGTGGCGTATCCCTAGCAACTTGCAGACTTCCTTCATTAACTTAGCCATGAAAGGAGTTCCCTGATCAGTCAGTATTTTCAAGGGAAAACCCACCCGGGAAAAGAACGAAATCATGGCTTGTGCTACAGTAAGGGTATTTATGCTTGTGAGGGGTATGGCTTCGGGATAACGAGTGGCATAGTCTATCAGCTCTAATATATACTGAAGTCCTCTAGCAGATGGAATCAAAGGACCTACCAAGTCCATCCCCACTCTATGGAATGGAATGTCAATTAGTGGTAAGGGTTGTAGAGGTGCCTTTTTATCTTTGGAGGGGTTGATTAGTTGACAGGTAGGGCAGGTAGCACAAAACCTTGTAGTCTCTTTATAAATCCCTGGCCAATAAAACAGTCCCAACAGATACTTCAAGGTAAGCTCTTGCCCATAGTGTCCCCCTCCTACTTTTTTATGTGCTACGTGTAAAGCTTGTTCTCTAAAAGCTACAGGGATTACCAATTTTTCATTAGAACCCCCATTGTCCCCCATATTTCTATACAGTAGGCCTTTTTTTTTATAACAAAGTAGGAGCCTACCTTTTTGGGGGTCGTCTCCTGGGCCTGGGTCCATGCATTTGCAAGGGTGCTGTCTTCCTTCTGTGCAGTTCGGAAGCTTCTGGAGGGAATGTTCCCATCATCTGGGGAGGAAAGCATACATGAGGAGAGATGTATGTCACCCTTGGTAAACTTTTGCTTATCTCTCCTTTTCTCTCTTCTGGTTTTCTTTTCCCTATCCTGGGGACTCGGTAAGACTTCTCCGGAGAACGGAGCCTCCTGTAACCAGTCTTTCTCAAGGGATGAATTTGTGACCGAGGCTAAATACATATTAAAGTTTGGTAGTTCTGTGCCTAGGAGTACCTTTTCTGGAAGTTGGGGGAACTACCCCGACCTTTCGCACTTGTGGGTAACCATCTATCTCTAACAGTACTTCTACTAAAGGATAAGCCCTAGTATCACCATGTACACATGAAACTAGTACTTTTTCGTCTTCACATATTTTTGCAAAGGGGACCAACTCCTGTGAAATCACTGTATGGTGGCATCCGCTATCAAGTAATGCCGCTAGAGGCCGTCCATTCACTCTTATAGTTTTCTTATATCGTTCCCTAACTCCTCCTGTGCTAAGGACCTTGCCCCGAGATAAGCCTACTTTCATATGTTATGTGGTATTGGTCTATAGGGGACAATTGAGAGCTATGTGCCCCCACTCAGCGCATCTGAAACATTGGGGACCCACGGGAAACTGGGGTTTTTTAGGTATGGGTTTATTCATGGTTTTACTAAAGGAAGAGGGATGTCAGTCTCCGTTATCGCTAGACACTCGAGCCTGAGGTTTGGGAGTAACAACAGACCCTCTCCCTACTTGAGCTTTAAAGTCGGGAGCTCGGTGATAGGCGCAAGCTAGCTCTACCGCGGTATGGGTTGTCTGGTTCGGATGTTGTTTCACCCATGCTCTGGTGTTTGAGGGCAAGGCATCTGAGTACTTCCTCCATGCTGGATGTTTGAGGTCGTAACCACCTGGTTCCTAAATCTTGAATCCTAAAAAATAGAGCCCTGGGGTTGTCCTCGCTGGTCCACTTCTCCCTACGAAAGCGGACTCTGTAATATTCACAATCACAGCCTAATCTTTCCAAGATGGCCCTTTTGATTTCTGGATATGGAGTAACCCCAGCTGGGTTGGCAGCCTGATACGCTGCCTGTAGTTCGCCAGATAGCAATGGGGCAATGTACTGACCCCACCTTTCCGGCAACCATGTGGCGGTGGTGGCTATTCTCTCTCAATTTTTGTAAAGAAATAATCAGGGTCGTCCCCTTCCTGAAATTTCTGTAATACACTAATAGGGACGTTACGATGGACTCTGGCGTAGAGATAGCATAGCGTCAGTGGGGCGCATGATAGCAGTGTCTTGCACTTTTTGATTATTCGTGAGGAGTATTGCCTGCTCTTTCAGGGCAGCTTGGAATGCCTCTCTTTCTCGTTGTGCATGTTGATTTTGTTGTTCAAGGGCCAGCTGTAAATGTCTCTGCCCCTCCGCCAGTTGGCTCACTGTATCTTGCATAGTAATGGGTTGGTACATCTTTTCAGCATAGATGTCTAATCCCACTTCTGACACCACTTGTTATATTGGTAGTGGAAGGGCCGGGATCTTTTTTGGGGTTATTGCTTAAAGGTTCCTATAAAGGAGACTATCTTGACACGCTTTCTTGGGAGGCAGGTCACACCTGCAGGTCTTTTATTCAGACAAATACAGGTGTCCAAGAAGAAAGAAATATTTAAGTTCCTTTTAAAAGTCTCTGGTGTCCTTCACTCCGGGTTTATCTTCTCTGGGATGGAGGTGTGATGTCGCCTTCCAAAGGGGTGAGGATGAAACAAAAAAATGTGAGGTCGCTATATGGGCTCTTTTCTAAGGGTGCTACCTTCACCAGCTTGTGTTGCCACCAGAGTGAGGGAAAAAGATGTGGGGTATTATTTATGTGTGCCCCCTCCTCTTCTTTTTCCCCACCCCCTCTCTTCTCTTTGGCCTCCCGCAATCCTCCCCGCCTTCTTAACTTCTGAAATAGATTTGTCCAGTACACTTGCCTGGAATCACGGTCCTCCTGGACCGTGGCAATGGGTATCGAGGCGCCCTCTCCTCCTCTGGGACGTCCAGATACTTCGGCGTTAGGGGGCTCTGAAAACGAGCTTCTGCTGTAATCCGCTCTGGTCTGGTGTTCGGGTCTCTCCGACGCTCTGCAGGCACCTGTCTCTCCGGCTCCTGTGGTACGCGCCTCTCTCCCCCCTCCGAGTCCTCGTCTTCCTTTCCCTCATCGGCGTCTGACGTCATCAGTGGGATTCAGAAAAGGGGGTGGTGATGAACAGAGTGTCTGAATTAAGCAGACCACTCTTACCCAGTCCAAAGATCAGGGCTTGATCCATCACCGTTATTTAGCTCACTGCCCCATCCCAGCTCAGAACCTGGCTATATGCAAATTAGTCTGTCCCTGGCCCAGTGCATCATGGGAACAGGGCAGACCAAACTACCAAGCCAATTCTTCACCAGAAAGGAGACAAGCTACCGGGGACCGGTTTCTGGCGTTACAGCCTCGTCGGCCCGGCTTGCTTGAATCCTGATGGAGCAGTGAGCAAGTGACTCATGTCTGAGTATACCCTGCCACACCTATAGTGGCCAAAAACGATTCAGAAAAGGGGGTGGTGATGAACAGAGTGTCTGAATTAAGCAGACCACTCTTACCCAGTCCAAAGATCAGGGCTTGATCCATCACCGTTATTTAGCTCACTGCCCCATCCCAGCTCAGAACCTGGCTATATGCAAATTAGTCTGTCCCTGGCCCAGTGCATCATGGGAACAGGGCAGACCAAACTACCAAGCCAATTCTTCACCAGAAAGGAGACAAGCTACCGGGGACCGGTTTCTGGCATTTCAGCCTCGTCGGCCCGGCTTGCTTGAATCCTGATGGAGCAGTGAGCAAGGGACTCATGTCTCACACAGACCTTACTACCATAATCTCTAAAGCTAGATATACAATAAATGATCACATTGCCCATGCAACCTCAGATAAAATACATCCTCTCCACCCAGTTACCTATCACCTGCACATCTCATGAAAGCTGCCCTCTAGTAGTTGTAGTAACAGAAGACACTCACTCTTTTGTCATTGCATGCTAAGACTGTAATTCATTTTCCATATGGGATGGTGCTACTTCCCCATCATATGTCCCATTATGTAGTATCACAGAAGAAATCTGATAGGGCTGACCCTCCCATTGTAGAGGGTGAAGAATGTTCATTGATTTATGAAACAAATCCTCTTGCACCCAGAATGGTATCATTTGTAGTATTCCCACTTGCTTATGGAGAATAATCATATTGCGTGCAGTGTGTCCCATGTAGGATCTCAATATGCTATGTCTCTCTTTAATTGTACAAGGACTCTCAATAATGTTTGATCCTAGCATATCTAATCCCAGCACCATATATTCCTGAATACTTGAAGTGTAAGTCAGACTGGACAGGACAGTCTTCATTTGTTGGAGTTCAGTCATTTAGGGAAATAACAGATTTTGTTAACTTAACCGTAATATTTAACAAATACTACTAAAATGCAATGGGCCTTTACTGGTATTTACATTTGCAAAGGAAAGGAATGTCATCTTTGGATAAGTGTATAGGTTCACAACATGTGTTTGTACATCAGAGGCTCAAGTGGGTCCTCTGAGATACAACCCTGTTAAGGTTTCGTGATCCTGGTAAAGAGCTGCTGCGACTGCAGGCATACACACTGGATTTGTGCCCCTGTTTATCTGTAAGGCTTGACAAAGCACGCCATTCACTCTAATTTTAGCCATTGGACCTATGCGCTGCACTTCACCCACAACTGATAGTTTGGACTCAAACCAGTCCTTTTTAGGTCGAGGAATTTATTGCTTGAAACCTATTACATGTGACCAAACTCTCAAGAACAAGCCGGATTTCCTACAATACAACGTGCGCCTGGGGAAGCGTAAAAGCTTCCCCAGGCGCGCGCTTGGCCTCACTCACACCCCATATACTTGCTCCCCCTGCCCCCCACACTCCTCGAACCAGACTCCCCCCGCCGCTCGCCATATGTTCGTTCCCTCCGACTGGCAGCCTGCGGCCACTGATCACAGTAAAGGCTTTGATCTATCTCACACCCCTCTCCCACTCCTTCCTCCCACTTGCTTCTACTGACCATGTAAAGGGGACGACACTGGAACAATGGCTGCCTTGCCAGGAATGGCCTTCTGTCGACCCCCTTCTTACATCCTCCAGACATGGCTGAGGCAGCTTCTTCCTGCAGTTTGGTCTTTGGGCAAGGGTATTCCTGGCTGTGGCAGAGCTGCATGCAGTGTAGGTCCATGCACACCACAACTTCGCCTTGCTTTGTTGTATTTTTGCATTGTTAATGTTCACATTTGTTCGCAATTCGCCATGTGTCTTTCGTTTCTGTCTCACTCTCTCCTACCCCTTCACTGTCTAGGCCTCTCCACTCTTCCTCTATTTCTGTCTCACTCTCTCCTGCCCCTTCCCTGTCTTGGCCTCTCCACTCTTCCTCTGTTTCAGTCTCACTCTCTCCTGCCCCTTCACTGTCTTGGCCTCTCCACTCTTCCTCTATTTCTGTCTCACTCAGGGGTGTGGAATTTCTTAAAATATCTACTTGTCCATGGGCAAGGTTGCTTCATGAATCTACTTGTCCTGTAACAAAATCCACTTGTCCCTCTGGTGCCATGTAGTGCCAGCAAACATTATGACACCAATCTCATTATGTTGGAGCTCTTATATATCCTCTCTGATTATGCAGGGCTCATATTATAGTCATGTTTGAATACTAGCAATCCCTATATGTTACCACGTTTCGGCAGATCTACATACTGGGACTGAAGGTAATGTCACGCAATAGATCCAAGGTTGGATTACTCTTTTGAGTCTGTGCAAACCTACTAACTTGCATATTTTAAGGGTTTTCAACAACTCTTCTCTAATATTTTCCCATACTGAGAAATGTTGGAAATTTACTCCAGACATTGGCAGAGGTAAACCTTCTTCCAGAGTTGGGAAAAAGTGTTTGGAGGGAAAATGAACTTGCAAACACTCAGGTTTTCGCATTAGCAAATCTTTACATGCATATTTGCTCATGCTAAAATGTAGTTCACAAATATTTTCTAGGAGTACAATTTCTTGCCCTACTTCTGTAAATTCTTGTGAATTCACGAAAGACATAGCTGCACTTATTGCAAGGGTGCACTTTTGAGACTTTCTTTAATAATTGGGCCCCTAATTTGGTCTGGCGTTAACCATGACTGTTTGTGTTTATTAAAATTCTCTCTCTCTGTATTGGCTGGCTTCACTGTGGTGACAGCATTCTGTTTTAGGTCTCGCCTGTCGATGCGCATGCGCATCGAGCAAGGCGAGAGTATTGGCACTTATCCGCTCTTTATCCACACTGCAAGGAATCGTGGCGATTCCTTGCAGTGCACGAGAAATTTAAGCTCAATGCGCATGCGCATTGAGCTTAAATGCGCGTGCACATGCCCCCAGCCGCCTACTCTCTCTCACAGCCTCCCCCAGCTCCGCCCCTCACTACTTGATTGCACGGCCGCTAGGCCGTGCCTCCCCTACTCTCCTCCCCCCTCCTCCTTTCCTCCCCTGCCTGCCTGCCGCTAGGCCGTGCCTCCCCTACTCTCCTCCCCCCTCCTCCTCCTACTCTCCTCCCCTGCCTGCCTGCCGTGTCGCACCTCTCCCCTCTCCGCCCCCTCCCCTGCCCGCCCCCTCCCCTGCCCGCCGTGTTACGGTGAAAGGCTTGTTGCTTGTTTGCCTTCGTCTCGTTCCTCCCCCCCTTCTTTTAATTCTGTCCTTCGTTCCTTCCTTCTATCCATCTTTCACTAACTTCCATAACACTCTCCTCCTGCCCTGGATTTCCTTCCCTTCGTCCATAGCTGTTTGCTCCATTTCTCCATCGTTGACTCCCTCCTTCATTGCTATTCCAGACCTGTTCTCAGGCACGGGTTTCTTTCTTTCTGCCCTCCATCTCCTCTAATCACCCAGCTCTTCCCGTGACCTCTGCTCCTTTCAATCACGGAGAAAGCCCGCGTTACCATAACAACCTAATGCGATCACTGAGAAACAGCGGCCTCCTCTGCAGTCGCCGCCAGTTGCAGCGGCCGCCTGGGGCCTTGAGCCCTCGGAAGCGATGGCTGCCCACCCCCCTCCTCCCGCGTAGAGCCTACAACGGGAGGAAGAATAGTGAGGTAAAAAGTGCATCCGAAAATGTTTAAGACATTCTGATCCTCTCAAGGGAGGCTAGGGGGTTCTTTACCTATTGTTTATTTTTAAATTACGCCAAAACATTCTTTTTAAAGAAAGATTTTCGGTTTGGCATGCAGTTCTGAGACATGGCTGTGCCAGTGACATTTTACTTCGTGGCTGCTTTCACGATTGGCGGGCCCGAGGGCTGCCCTCCAGCCCTCAACACAGCCCCCTGACCTAAAGCCTCCTGGCGAGTGCCCCATGTCCCGTATGCTCACTCCAGCACCGACGACAGTGTCAGGAATAATAATAATAATAATAATAATTCCTGGCTGCTCACTTCCAGCCCTCTATAATCTTGGATCAGTAGAGCAAAGAAAATATTAACTCAAAAAATCGCCGATGGGTTTGGCACAACACCTGACTCTGAAAGATTGTTCTTCAAGCAAGGTTTTACTGCATGCACTGGCAGGGCAGCCATGTAGCGGAAGAAATCATTGACAAAGCCAATGGCTTTCATGGCTGTTGGGGCGTGAATGTTCCCTGTATGATAAACATGTTCCCCTGCCCGAGTGCCCGACTCAGTGAAAAGGCCCGGACCTTTATTTTGCCCCTGGAGTCACATTATTCTAGTCTGTGCACAGAGGCAGAGGCCTGTCCCTGACAGAGAAAGACCCAGGAACCTGTCCTGTGACCAGCAGGGTTATACCAAGCATAGCCTAATTGTATGCAGTGGAATAGAGTCTCTGGTGTACCATAGAGAACAGTGGTGGCTTTTAAAGGTGGAAAAACACAATATTTGGTAGGAAGCATACCAATAACAAGCATGTTGCCAGGATACAACAGTGGCAGCATACTGTGATTTGTGAACCCTTGGTATGATTAGACTTTTTTATCGGTTTCAGTGAGTGTGGCATTCTGATCCCTCTTTAGTAAAGTAACACTGTTATGTGAAAAACAAAACCTTGTGCCGACATCCCATATGTATGTGTGGCAGTAGGATTGCGTGGGTAACTGAGTACTGCCACTAGTGGTATCCATTATTAATGCCCCTGGTTATAGCATGACAACCAGCTTCCCCAGACAGTGGAAGTGTATCGCCTGCGTTCCTTTGAATCGAGGAAGGATATCCGAGTAGCCACTGTCTGCTTTGTGGCCCCCAAACAGACCAGACCTGTGGCTTTGCCACTGCTTGTTTTTTTAAAACTCTTTATTTGTTAAGACAGGGAAGAGTAAAATAATAAACACATCTCACATTTGCAGCATGTTTAATCATTCGACACTTCAGTGTACATGTTTCATTGGACAATTAAGTAGTGATCAGAATAAGCGAGTAGGAAGATACTTACTTACCTGCCGTCAAGGAGTCTCCTACTTCAATAGAGGCGTGTTCCACCAAGAGACTGCTAGAAGAAAAGAAATGACCTCTCCTAGCTTTCTTCCTAAGTGGGTCACTAATGGAACACAAGCCTTTTATTAGGTGGAGAAAAAGGTTTTTAGGTCTCGCCTGTCGATGCGCATGCGCATCGAGCAAGGCGAGAGTATTGGGACTTATCCGCTCTTTATCCACACTGCAAGGAATCGTGGCGATTCCTTGCAGTGCCCGTGACTTTTAAGCTCAATGCGCATGCGCATTGAGCTTAAAAGCGCGTGCACGTCCGTCTTTGTTTACCCGCTCCGCCCCCTCCCCTTCCCGCCGTCTCGCATTTCCCCTGTCGCACTTCTCCTCCCCCCTCCCCTCTCTTCCCTCCGTCTTGTTTATTGTACCCGCTCCGCCCCCTCCCCTTCCCGCCGTGTCGCATTTCTCCTCCCCCCTCCCCTCTCTTCCCTCCGTCTTGTTTATTGTACCCGCTCCGCCCCCTCCCCTTGTGTATGTTTGTCATATACTACTGGTGCAGTAGCATTTCAAGAGATGACTGGTGTAGCAGCAGTATACAAATGTTTTTATTCGTTCAAGATGGCGGCAGATTTTCACTCTCTATGATTTAATGTTTCACTTTAGTCCTACTTCTTTTTTTCACTTTCACTGCACACATGTTTTGCTTCCATGTCACGTAATACACTGGAGACACTAACGCATCGGTTGCACTCAATCACCGAGTTGTCCAGCACACGAGGGATACTTTTTGCGGCACGGTCCGATAAGTTTATGTGCTCTTTAGTTAAGGCACGATCGCAATGAGTGAGCGAGAGGTTTCATGGTTACTTCTTTTTCACAGCACAAGACACGGTTCACCTAAAGGCCAGCTACTTACACTTTTTTAAAAGAACCGGCGAATTTAGCGGGTGGTGTTCATCCGCATGCTTTAACATTTCGGTAAGCCTTTGTGTATACATAAGCATGGCCGGAGTCTCACATTTTTACTGGGCATTGTATCGAGGGGAATTTTACTGTATCTCTCTTTGCTTTTTGAAGTTTGTGGTGGACTTTGCGAAATATAATACATTTATTTAGCACAAGCATTTGGGCACGAAATAGGTCTCCAGGATTCCTCGTACAATTAAGTAAGAGGCTGATTTTATGTGACTTCTCACGTGTTTAGTTTAGCCAGTGAAGACCACAGTAATTACGCATGTTTCATGCTTTTTTCTCAGACAGGATTCCCTGGTTTTAAAAGCAATCCTGAGTTACAGGACAGTGATAATTTGAATGGGCAATCAACCTGACATTAACCTAATTGCACTCACCCTCAACCCCTCACCCTCACTCACCCTCACTCACCCTCACCCACCCTCACTCACCCTCAACCCATCACCCTCACTCACCCTCACTCACCCTCACCCTCACTCACCCTCAACCCCTCACCCTCACTCACCCTCAACCCCTCACCCCCTCACTCACCCTCAACCCCTCACCCTCACTCACCCTCACCCTCACTCACCCTCAACCCCTCACTCACCCTCACTCACCCTCAACCTCAACATCAACCCCTCACCCTCACTCACCCTCACCCTCACTCACCCTCACTCACACTCACCCTCACTCACCCTCACCCTTACTCACCCTCACTCACCCTCACTCACACTCACCCTCACCCTCACCCTCACTCTCACTCACCCTCAACCCCTCACCCTCACTCACCCTCACCCACCCTCACTCACCCTCACTCACCCTCAACCCCTCACCCTCACACAGTGGAATAGGTCTCGGAGCATTTGAGTTAGAGCTTTTAGAAATGTTTATGTTTTTTTTTTTTTATTCTTTAGCATTGGCTACAGGAAACAAAAATGCTAAAGATTTACAAAAAAACCCATAAACAATTCTAAAAGCACTAACTCTAATGCTGCGAGACCTATTGCATTTCCAATGCTTGTTTTACAAGGAGCATATCGGCACTCAGAGTAGTTTTGTTCAGTGCCAATACTAATGTGGCAGTGTGTGCTTTTTTGAGAACAAAAACTATTTTTTGCTTTTGCCAATGTTTGTTATAATGGTGAGGGCCTGGTAGCTCTCACATCAACAAGGTTTTACAAAAACCATGCCAAAACAAGTCACGCATTGCCAAAACTAAAAGGCCGACCACCAATTTCAGACCTACTGGCTTTGCCAATGCTTGTTTGATTTTGTTTCCCATAACCTTATTGAAACTGGTTACACTGATTTTGCAATGCGAATATTTTTGAGAAATTCTAGCATGCATGAACATATTTTGCTAAATGATTCTGCTAAGAAAGGGTACCTGAAACTTTACAGTAGTTTAGCTAAATGTTTTTTCCCTACTTTCATTTGTTTAGGAACATTTTATATTGAAAGCAAAGAATCATTAATTTTGCATTCAAGCTTTTGCTAATATGTGCATCTAATCAGAGTATTCTGGGAGCATTATGCATAGCCTCATATTGCTAAACTTTGAAACCGTGTGTACACATTTTTATACTAGAACCACTGTCAGTAGTGCAGTCAGAACTTACATTTACTTAGAGCGCTTACCCTAATAATAAAGGCTTTCAATGAATGAACCATAAATACAAGTTTGAACAACATTAACATATGCACACAAACATTAACTTAACTGCAGGCAGTGCCATTCCCTGACCCTTAATGTGGTACTGGAAACTGGCAGCCAAAGGGTTTGTGCTGCAAGGGGTTGGGCCTACTTGTCCCAAGGACAAAATACACATTAAAACTTGTTGCCCTTGACCCCAAACAATAAGTCCTGGGCGTCGGGCTATAGGAATTCCACATCCCTGCTCACTCTCTCCTGCCCCTTCACTGTCTTGGCCTCTCCACTCTTCCTCTATTTCTGTCTCACTCTCTCCTGCCCCTTCCCTGTCTTGGCCTCTCCACTCTTCCTCTGTTTCCGTGTCACTCTCTCCTGCCCCTTCACTGTCTTGGCCTCTCCACTCTTCCTCTATTTCTGTTTCACTCTCTCCTGCCCCTTCACTGTCTTGGCCTCTCCACTCTTCCTCAGTTTCCGCCTCACTCTCTCCTGTCCCTTCACTGTCTTGGCCTCTCCACTCTTCCTCTGTTTCCGTCTCACTCTCTCCTGCCTCTTCACTGTCTTGGCCTCTCCACTCTTCCTCTATTTCTGTCTCACTCTCTCCTGCCCCTTCACTGTCTTGGCCTCTCCACTCTTCCTCTGTTTCAGTCTCACTTTCCTGCCCCTTCCCTGTCTTGGCCTCTCCACTCTTCCTCAGTTTCCGTCGCACTCTCTCCTGCCCCTTCACTGTCTTGACCTCTCCACTCTTCCTCTATTTCTGTCTCACTCTCTCCTGCCCCTTCACTGTCTTGGCCTCTCCACTCTTCCTCTATTTCTGTCTCACTCTCTCCTGCCCCTTCACTGTCTTGGCCTCTCCACTCTTCCTCTATTTCTGTCTCACTCTCTCCTGCCCCTTCACTGTCTTGGCCTCTCCACTCTTCCTCTATTTCTGTCTCACTCTCTCCTGCCCCTTCACTGTCTTGGCCTCTCCACTCTTCCTCTATTTCTGTCTCACTCTCTCCTGCCCCTTCACTGTCTTGGCCTCTCCACTCTTCCTCAGTTTCCGTCTCACTCTCTTCTGCCCCTTCACTGTCTTGGCCTCTCCACTCTTCCTCTATTTCCGTCTTACTCTCTCCTGCCCCTTCACTGTCTTGGCCTCTCCACTCTTCCTCTATTTCTGTCTCACTCTCTCCTGCCCCTTCACTGTCTTGGCCTCTCTACTCTTCCTCTATTTCTGTCTCACTCTCTCCTGCCCCTTCCCTGTCTTGGCCTCTCCACTCTTCCTCTGTTCCCGTCTCACTCTCTCCTGCCCCTTCACTGTCTTGGCCTCTCCACTCTTCCTCTATTTCTGTTTCACTCTCTCCTGCCCCTTCACTGTCTTGGCCTCTCCACTCTTCCTCTATTTCTGTCTCACTCCCCCCTGCCCCTTCACTGTCTTGGCCTCTCCACTCTTCCTCTATTTCTGTCTCACTCTCTCCTGCCCCTTCCCTGTCTTGGCCTCTCCACTCTTCCTCTGTTTCCGTCTCACTCTCTCCTGCCCCTTCACTGTCTTGGCCTCTGCACTCTTCCTCTGTTTCTGTTTCACTCTCTCCTGCCCCTTCACTGTCTTGGCCTCTCCTCTCTTCCTCAGTTTCCGCCTCACTCTCTCCTGCCCCTATACTGTCTTGGCCTCTCCACTCTTCCTCAGTTTCCGCCTCACTCTCTCCTGCCCCTTCACTGTCTTGGCCTCTCCCCTCTTCCTCAGTTTCCGTCTCACGCTCTCCTGCCCCTTCACTGTCTTGGCTTCTCCACTCTTCCTCTATTTCTGTCTCACTCTCTCCTGCCCCTTCACTGTCTTGGCCTCTCCCCTCTTCCTCTGTTTCCGTCTCACTCTCTCCTGCCCCTTCACTGTCTTGGCCTCTGCACTCTTCCTCTGTTTCTGTTTCACTCTCTCCTGCCCCTTCACTGTCTTGGCCTCTCCCCTCTTCCTCAGTTTCCGTCTCACGCTCTCCTGCCCCTTCACTGTCTTGGCTTCTCCACTCTTCCTCTATTTCTGTCTCACTCTCTCCTGCCCCTTCACTGTCTTGGCCTCTCCCCTCTTCCTCAGTTTCCGTCTCACGCTCTCCTGCCCCTTCACTGTCTTGGCTTCTCCACTCTTCCTCTATTTCCGTCTCACTCTCTCCTGCCCCTTCACTGTCTTGCTTCTGTTTTATTGTATTTGCACAAATCTAATATCTTGGTCTATTCCTTTTCAATAATCAGGCATTTTTGTTTATTAGGTGTTTGTTTTTGATGGGGTTATTTATAGGCACTATCTATCTATCTATCGATCTATCGCATTCACTCAGCACCACCACTCAGGGGCACCACAGCATCAATCTGTGCAACCATTCAACAACAACTGGTTCAAATATGTTCTCTCAATGTCTCAAACTTTATTACAAATGTCACAAAAAGATGTTAATATTTCACTTCTGTTCTTGGATTTTCGTCACAATAAAATACACTTAACACAATCTTCACAAAAGTTATTTACAAAAGTTTAAGCTATTGCTATTATAAATTACAATAACTTTTATTTAAGTATTAATTATTTAACAAAATTAAAAGCCATTGTTATTTGTAATAGCAATACATCTAAGTCGCGTAAATACAACACATATTGCGTTACAAATGCTGTAGGTGTCACATTTGCGAAAGTTATAACTATTGGCATTGTAAATGACAAACCTATTAATTTAGCTATTTTCAAAACTAACATAGAAATAAAAAATTGCCATTTACAATACCAATAGCTCACAATTTCCTAATGCGAGATCTATTGCATTGCAAATGCTTGTTAGTATTCCAGAATGATAGGTCGCTCTAGAAAAAAAAATGTCTTATCTGCATTTATCTCTAAAACCATGCAGGAGTTCTTCAAATGGTTGTCCTAGATTGACCTATGATGTTCTTTTGGCCAAAAAATGTTTGACATGTCAGGTTGTATTAGTATGTTTTTTTTCCCCTAGCTCCCAGAAAATAGATTCAAAGTATGCCCAGATACTGTACTCAAAAGTCTCTTGAATAATACTTCTGATAGACCATTAGGACCTGGGGTCCTCTGCAATTATAGTTCTGAATTCAAATTGACAGTGCTGTTAGGGTCCGAGATGGACGCTACCAATTCTATTACAAAATCGGTGAGGTCATCCATCATACTGTTCGGCTTGTCGAAATTTATAGATAGAGCAATAATAGCAAACGTCTCTGCTGTTTCAGTATTCACCTACCTACAACTTGATTCACATCCCATCCACACACAACAGTGTTCTACATCTCTCTGACTAGCCTGTGACTAACCTGTGCAGTTGGTTTACCTGCTTTTTCCCGGCTGATAATAGGTTTCTTTGGGAGCTGAAGTGATGCATTCCGCCTATTTTTCTACTGTAATGCTACGTTGATTTCTTTTATAACTGTAATATGTTCAGTACCCCCAAAATCTGTTCATTAAACATTCTCTAGTCGTTCTAGAGATTCTTCCAATTTCCTGATTCTTCTTCACAGCTGCCTTCCTTTTCCCAGAGACACTCAAGATTGCTCGCCCCTCAATCCAACTTTACAAGACTTTCAGATGGTTACCTCATATTCTAGAGTGCTAGCATTGTCCTGGAAGTAGTTGTCTATTGCTTCCAATAAGCCGATCTTTAGGTTCTCATCTTTCAACACTCATGCATCAAGATGCCAACCCCGCTGTCCCCTTCTGACGTTGGGTCTCCATCACTGTTGGCAGTTGAGAGAAATGTGAAATGTGATGTGCCAGAACGTTTCCGTGATATAAAATATATGTATGGTGTTCTGCGGTGTAAAGAAACGACCATATTTAGAAAAGGAATCATGGGCAGTAGAATAAAGGGTACATGGTTTCTCATCCATATGTTCCTTTTTTCAAATGTCTACCAGGCTCTTCGCATCATCAAACACTTCTTATTCCATTAGACACCCCCTCACTTTAGGAGGCAGTGGAGGATAATCTGTTCAAGGTCTCCTGCATGACACGTTGAAGTCTCCCCTTTAATGAGTTTCTTTAGGTAGCTGGAGTAGCAATTTCCCATTGTTTTTCTAGGATGTGTTGCTACAGCTTATTGGGCAGGTACACTGTAATATGCACTTACTCATTTGACAATAGCTTAGTGCATTCTCACACAGCAGTGCCTTCTGGTTGGTGAGTTGCACATGATTTCACCACCCATTTATGGCTCTTAAACAAATGTATTATCTAATTTTCCACTCTGTATAGCAGTCACAACTCTTTTGTTCTCCTATACTTCACCAGAAGTGCCACCATAGTTTCCAAATGGGAGTACCTGTGCCATTCCCAGTGGGTGGATTTCCAGCAAAGGTGTGATTGTTTGAGCTGCTGGCCTGCTACAGTGCTCTGGGCTTTTAATGTTTATTTGCTCCCTATGCTGCCAGACCACCTCCCATGGAGGTCCTTGGGGCAGGAGAAGCCCTATCAGTCTGGTTGGGTCCAAAGGAAAACTCCTCTTTGATACACAGGTTTATCAGGTGCTTGCTGACAGCTGCACTGTCAATCACACATGCAAAAGGTGGGGGGAGGAATGCTTACAAATAGTATGTGGTCTGCCCACCACTCAGTGTGGGCGTTCCAGCCCAGCTTTTTAGGTCTCGCGTACACAGCGTGCATGCGCTGCATAGGAAAAAGACCTTTAGCCATCGATTCAGTTTGGCTGCCAAAAAAGTGCACGCTTTGCATTGCCTTCAATGGCAACGCATGCACGTTTGGCGATTGCCTTGCGGGAGCAAACTTTGACATATGGTTTCTGCTCGCTCCCGCAAGGGAATACGGCGCAGGCCCCCTCCTTTCTTCCCCTCCCCCTGCTGCCTCCTCCTCTCCTCGTCGGTGCGTGCTTGTCTTTTTTGGATCCATTTCACAGGTAAGCAACTTAATTAAAGCAGGAAAGAGAGAATGTGAACCGTTTCTTCAAGTCACAGTTTTCAGTAAGGGAGGAGCAAGACAGAAAGAGAGGGAATAATAGGAAGGGGGGCAGCTGCCAGCACAGAAAAGAAGGACATTGCAGTAGGAAAAGACAGAGTCCTTTTCCTTCTCTGCCCGTCCCGAACGTCCACGAAAGCAAGCAGAGCCTTATCCGAATGCCTTTGCTATTTCTGCCGCCCTGGGACACAGTTTTGAAAAGGAAAAGTAGGGGAACAGAATGTGGTTTTTTTGTTGTTTTTTTTTTGGTCTTCATTGCCCCCCTCACCTCCCCTTGCACTCCCCAAGCACCTTGACCGCGGTGAACACTGGCCTAAGTTTTGGAAATTCTACATCAGGTACGGGTTAAGGAGTCACCTATGCATCTAGATGGTTGGGTAGGGGGTTGGTGAAGAATTGTGATTCTAATATGTTTACTGTTCTTAGAATCGGGATTTTATTAAAGACAAGGAGGCTAGCATTATGCATAATACTTTTATTTCCCACTTCTGAGCCGCACCTTTAAAAGCTCATTGAGTCTTAAAGCGTCACAATCCAAAAGAACTTTAACAAACATAAGTAACATGAGGCCGACATCTTCCTCCTCTTTTCGTTTGCCTCTTCTAATTCTTCTTCAAACATTCTTCTTAAAAATCCATACGAAAAATATCCAACATTTAATTCTCTACAAAAATATATATATATACATAAAAATATAACATTCTTTGACTATATAAAAAATACTTTCCATCCAAAGAAGCAAGATATCTTAACTCATACATCTTACACCCAGGGAAGGGTGGGAGGGATAATGCTAGCCTCCTTGTCTTTAATCAAATCCCGATTCTAAGAACAGTAAACCTATTAGAATCGCAATTTTATGTCAAGACTGGAGGCTAGCATTATGCATGTTTAAAGCTTTTCTAAAACACATTTAGAAACGTGCTCTACTGACTTAAAATAGAATCTTTTAAAAGTTGATGCAGAAGACCAGTCAGCTGCCTTCATAATATCTTCCAACCTACCACCCAACATGCTTACCTTACTAGCCATCGCTCCACGCACTGAATGTGCAGCAAACTTACTCAAATCTACACCAGCCTCTCTCATTGCACATTTAACCCATCTAGCAATAGTTGCATTTGAAACTGCCTTAAATGGATTTACATAAGAAATCAACACTTGATCTATCCAATTTGCCCTTTTCTCCAACATTCTACTTTCATATTCTTTTAAACATCTAACCACACACAAACTAGTACAATCATCAAACAATGGGTAAAACACAGAAGTTGACATAGTCTTTGTCCTTTTACAAATTTCAAACAACACACCATTTGGCTGGTTAAAATCTATGAGAAATTTCCTACGCCCGTACATCAGAAACTCTTCTAAAAGAAATGAGACACAATAAAGCGGCTAATTTCCATGACAACTGCCTAGAATCCAAAAATTTATTACTAGGCCAGGCAATGATTAACTTAAGAACCAAATCCACATCCCAGAGTGATTTATATTTCGATTCAGGTGGCCTCCTCACCCGAATACCTTTCATGACCCTACAAACTAAAGGACTCCTACCAATAGTTGTTCCATGACTTAAGGAATGGCCGGCTGAAATTGCTGATCTATAGCAATTAACAGTCCTATAAGACATACCTTTTTCAAAAAGGCTAGCTAAAAAATTTGATACTTGTACATCATCTGCTTCCAAGGGGTCCAAATCCTTTTCCATGCACCAACAAAGCCATAATGTCCAGGATCCTCTATACCTTCTTCTTGTTCCTGGTGCCCACGATTCAAATAATAACCCTGCAGCTGTTCCTGAAAGATCTCTGAATGTTCACGAACCCCTGATATCTTCCAAACTAGAAGGTTGAGAGAACCTGATTGCTCCAAAGGATGTTCCTCCCCTTCCACATTCTTCAAAAGACCTCTGAAAGCCCAAATTACTAAAGGTGCTGACACTGCCAGTTCCATCACCGATGGAAACCAAGCCTGACTCTTCCAAAAAGGAGTTACTAACACTAGTTGACATTTTTGTCTCCTTACCTGAACTACAACTCTCTGAATCATTGAAAACGGGGGAAATGCATAACATTTCCACCTTGTCCAATCTTGTTGAAATGCATTCACTGCTATTGCACCTGGATCCGGTCTCCAACTCACAAACTTCATACAAACAGCAGATACATTGTCCATCCTTAAGAGAACTGATCTTCCTACCAAACTTTCTTTTGAAACTCTTCAGAGCAAATAACCCTGCCTTCATTTCCAAAGAGTTGATATGACCTTCCTTCTCTGAAAGAGACCAAACTCCACCAGTCTCTTTCCCAGGATCAAAAGCGCACCAACTTAAGTTGCTCGCATCCGTCTCCAAAACAAAAATCTGGGCAAACACCAAAAATCGCCCTTCCATTCCATGCCTCCATGTTTTCCTTCCACCAAATCAATCCCTCTCTTGCTTCCATAGAAACATCCACCATGTCTCCGTACCACTAACCACTCGACAATCCTTTAGTCTTCAGTCTCTGCAAAGCTCTGTAATGGAACGGACCAGGAAAAATTGCCTGAATCGACTAACTCAACAAACCAATTATCCTTGCCAGATTCCTCAAAGGCACCCTTTCTTTGAGCAGCACTTTCTGCAATTCTTGTTTTATCTACTTTACCTTCTTCTCTGGAAGACGTAACTGACCTAAAACGGGGTCTACCATGAATCCCAAAAATTCCACATTCTTCACAGGTTCCAAAACTGATTTTATTTCAAATTTATTAAAAAACCCAAATCTTGTAGAAAACTAATTAATTACAAAACTCAATTGTTCTTTCAAAATCAGAAAATCTTGATTCATTAGCAAAATATTGTCTAGATATTCAATGATTTTTATTCCTCTCTCTGGAAAACCCACTACAGTCCTCATCAATCTGGTAAAACACCAAGGCGCAGATGAAAGACCAAAAGAAAGACTCTTGAATTGATGTAACTGACCCTTCCATCTGAATTGAAGACATTTCTGACACTCTTCTTTAATCGGAATTGTGAAGTAAGCATCCTTCAGATCTAACTTTACCAACCAATCTCCTTCCTGTAGAACATCTCCCAACAAATTAATTCCCTCCAGTTTGAAATGCCGGTCCATCACATATTGGTTTAGACCTCTTAAATTTATTACAGGCCTCCAACCCTTTCCTTTTTTCTCTACAAGAAAGAGTACTTACAAACCCTTTTTCTTCCTCTCCTACTTTTAAAATCACATTTTTCTCTAACATCATACAAACCTCATTCTCTAATATCAACATTAGCTCCTCCTGAAACCTCAGCTCCATAGGTTCTTTTTCCTGAATTGGAACTGAAACAAATTCTACTCGAAAACCTCCTACTGTTTCTAAGACTCAAACATCAATTGTCACCTCTTTCCATTTCTCTTTGAAATACTTTAATCTTCCTCCTACTTCTTTCGGGATAAAAATAATACCAGTCCTCATACTCACCCTGGTTAAAATTTGTAACTGTCCTTGTCCTCCTCCTCTACTTCCACGTGTCCTGCCTCTTCCTCTTTGCGGAAAGAAGTTGTAATTATTCTGTCCTCTACCATAACTTCCCCCTGGATTTTGGTAATGGGCTCTGTTATTTCCACGGCCGGCAGATTGGCCCCTTCTACCGGCCCGTCCATAAAAACTATTGTTGTGGCTGAAGACTCTGCGCATATTAAATTGCGCCCTATCTAAACTTGTGAAAGTATTCACAAACTTCGATAAATATTTAACCATTCCATCTCCAAAAAGAAGACCTTTGGCTTCCTCACTTGATTTCCTATATGCCAGATTACCTAATCTTGGATTTATCCTCCATAAGGATTGTCTTTCTCATTTCAGAAAGGATGCCATCTTAAAAAGCATATAGCCCTCTGGCACCAGCCTCTCGGTGATGAAAGATCCAGATCATTATCTTTCAAATATGCCTCTTCTACTGCATCAAAAATCTTTGCCAATGGACCTAGAATAGCAAGTACTTTATCTTGACATTGTTTCAAAGCGCGGTCTAAACCCTTTCTTGGGTCTAACCCCATCTAAAAAAGATAAATAATCAAATCAGGATCGATATTTGGAGTCATCGTGAACTTATCCTCAATATTTGGTCTTGAACACTCCGCTCTCATAATATTTCTCTCCTCTATTTCTAGTGGTTTCTGCAATCTAGCTTTAATATATTCTGCCACATGTTCCAGGGGCCACCAATCCTTCCCCCTTGGGTGTCTGATCTCTTTAGGATTAAACATCAGTTCACCATATGGGTCAACCACAGTATCCTTTATCTTCTCCTTCACATTTCCCTCTTTTTCTTCTACTAAATCATCTTTATATTCCAAGTCTAAAATATATTCATCCAACTCCTCATCACTCTGTGCATCTCCCGATGCACCCCCTCTCCTTCCAGTGAGTAACTGGCTCTCCTTTGTACCGCTCAGGATACCCTTCTTTCTTGAGCCGCTTTGGACTCAACTCAAATTCTTTTTCTCCTCGAAGTGTTTCTATTTAGCCAAACATTTCCCTCCTGGACCCCTTTCATTTTCCTCCTCAGAAATTGAAAAATACTCTTCTTCCTCATTATTTCTTCTTTTTCATAACACCTGTTTCACTGACTGAATAGACTCCTTAATTTCCTTATTAAATATTTCTCGAATTATTTTCTCCTATTCCTCGTTTGATGACTCCATTTTAATAAATTCCTGTCACACTTAAAAGGAATCCTTTTTGTAATTCCCTTTTTTTAAATATTCTCTCTCAATACATTGCTTCTTTCTACACAAACTAATCTCCTTCACCGATCTTTCCCTCGACACGAAAAAAACGAAGATCTCCGTTTCAATGGAAACCAGCTTACAAGCTATTTCCTCTAGAAACAATCTCCTTTTGCTCGGGCAAGCTCCATTTCCCTTAGAAAGCAAACCAACCATTAGCCAATCGGCATTCTTGCCTCAAGTGTGAACACGTCATAGACTTCTCTTCCATGCCTCTTGAGCCCTCGCATCGATGGGAAAACCGGTAAGCGCAAGCTCATTTTTTTTAACCTAACTGCCTCACTAACTTGAAGCGAAACCGATCTGTATCGCTTTAAAAAATATACCGTTTTTGATAATAAACTCACTTTCTCTTATAAAAAAATATATCTGATCCTCCTTATGCCCATAATTTCAATATCACAACACTCATATTAAACAGATTTCAAATTTAAAGGTACATCACTGTGAAGTCGTTTATATATCGATCTCCCAGAATACTTCACTCTTTTTCCCTCTAAACTTATCATTTATATTACTATGAACACTTACAACTGAGTTTTTTAAATTAAATGAGAAGGTAACATATTGAAACCATAATATTAAAAAACAAACCATAACAATAATCAAGCCATATAACACACACATACACCCATAAATTGGGTTTCAAACATTCCTTTCCATTCCTCCCCAAAAATATGCTCAAGAACATATAGCTAATCCCAAAGTATACTTATCTGCTCAGAAGCAGCAAACAAAAGAGGAGGAAGATGGTGGCCTTATGTTTGTTAAAGTTCTTTTGGATTGTGATGCTTTAAGATTCCATGAGCTTTTGAAGGTGCTGCTCAGAAGTGGGAAATAAAAGTATTATGCATAATGCTAGCCTCCTGTCTTGACATAAAATTCCAGTAAGCATGTTCTAGATTTACAATCGGACCACTTTAGGAGTAAGGGAGTCACAGAAGCATAGTTTGACTTTACGGGGTTTGTTATTCCAATGCTTTTCAAGTTGAAAACATTTCTTTGAGTGCTGAATATGTTTTTGGTGCTCTTCTTTTTCGCTTTTTCAGTTGTGTTATCGTAATCATGCACATTTTATTGGGTTCCTACCCATGTTCAAATATGTGTTCTCGTCTAGGTCAACTTCTTAAGATATCACTTCCTTGAAGTGATGTGATGTTCTAGAGGTCATTTGGTGTACAGTGTCCCTTCCACTAACCCTGCCATTTTGTTACATCGACGTACATGACAACCATATACGTCCATATGTTAAAAACAAAACAGCATGCTATACAACTGAATCACTCATAAGAACCAATCCTCAGTCCTCTGAAAACACCTGAAGTTCCACAACAGTCCATAGAAACCCTATGACTCACTTTTCTGAGCTTTAGATGCACACCTGGGAGCACAACGTCCACACACGGGAGCACAGACTGAGCCCTCGAATACCACAACCATGCACCCAACATCTGTCAACACACCCCAGACTGTCCGCTCCTAGGGGGTCACTCCTCCATCAGTTTCTAAAGCACCTAGACTGAGCAATACATTACCCGGGATATAAACATCTATCGGCACACCCCTCCCCCTGCTGGCTGCTTCCCTTTCCAAACTGTTTCACACTAGAGTTCACTCACTGCACACTTTCACAAGGAGGCTGGAGGGGTGGTGCTCAGGGAAGCCGGTGTACCTGCCCTAAACCGCACCACTAGAAAAGGTTAGGACCGGTTTCTGTTATAACTGTGTGGGAGGGGGTGGATTGCAGAGTCAGGCTACAGAAGGATTAAGGGAGAGGATGTGGTCCGTCAACTACACTGCCGACTTTGGTGCTGGAAACATGGGTTCGAGCCTCGGGGTGGCGTCCACATCCTGTGATTTCTGGGTAAATCACTTAATCTCCCCATGCCTGAATGTGGAACGTACCCGGTGCTCATGTAAAGCGTTCCAATAGCTTTGGGTCGAGTTTGCGCTATACAAAATCTGCAACAACAAAAAAACAAGCATTGGCATAGACAATAGGTCTCGGCTTTGGGACCTTATAAGTGTTTAGCCATGCAATGGTTGATATTGTTGCACCAAGGATATTGTGCTGCATAACTAAATACTTATAAGGTCTCAAAAGCGAGACTTATTGGCTATGCCAATGCTTGTTTTGTTTGCCCGCTATGTCATTTCACCCATATGCAAATTACCCTTGGCCCTGCTTCAGTAGGGACAGTCCAGCCTGAACTACCAAGACGGGTCTCCTGGAACCAGAACAGAAGCAATCCAGCACCGGTTTTGGCCTAGATGAGTCTCTTCAGTCAGGTGCAGATTGGTTTCAGTGGCACACGTGAGCATGGCTCCTACTTCCGGTCACGCCCATAGCCACTTAAGGACGAATGTCAGAAACACACAAGGTTATGAGAAGAATGCTTTCTAATAGTCTAAACCACTAAAAGTTGCTTTGGGTATCGTAACCCCTTTTTTACCTGATTGTCACCTCCGATAAGATCCAGTCGTAGACAAACCGGCCTTGGTTCTGCTCTGATACTTGCAACTCCCCCAGCTCCCATTGTGCCACAGATGCATGAAGGAGCTCCAAATGAAAAGGGTGTGTTGCCCACTAGTCAATTAGCTGAATCTCAACCCCAAAGAAGGTCAGTTATTGATAGTATGTAACAAGATAATCTGTTTTGTGCCAGTCTGTGCCATGAAGTCCCATGTAGGATAATAAATCTTTTTTGGGGAGGTTCAGATATTGGTGTAGGAAACCCTCTCTAAATCTCAGCCATCTTTGTTGGTGCCTAAACCATGCTCTCCACTTGGGGCGTTATTAATTTGACTCACCTATCCATGCCATTAGAAAGCAATTGTCAGCACAATTGTCTATTTTGTTCTTTTTAATCTATTCTTGAGCTAAAACTGTTTAAGAGATTAAACCCAGTTCCATCCCTGAAGCATGGGATTAGCTTTAAGATAAAGCAGATGTTTCGAACACTTATTCCGGTTTAGCTCACTCTTTCTATCAAAGGGTTGGTAACTCTGCCTTATAAAGGGCATGAGGCACTACTTTGCCCTGAAAAGGTTTCATCAGCTTACCCATTGAGATTGCATCAAGTTGCTAATATTCAGCTAAACCATTTGTAGCATAATTGTTCAGGTGCTTGGTCCAGCCCAGAGAGCTTGAAAAAGTTACTCTAGGTACTTGTAAGAGCTTACCTGTACTATTTAATTGCCAGTCCGCAGAAACCGTCCCTTTATCATCGAAGATATGTTTTTTCTTTTTCTCTCCCTTTAATCACTAAGTACATTACTAGGACAATACTCTTGAAGGATCTCCAAATTTATGTTGAAATCCTTCTGTGGTATAGTCCTTTAAAAAATCTTCATATACAAAGCAGGCAAATGAACATCACTCTTTGTAGGTGAACGAATAATTTACAGACAGATTCTGTGTTAAGTCGGTAAAGTACAAGCCTAACAAGACAAGTGAAAGAAAGCAGCACTGTTTTCATCCTTTGTTTACGAGGATGTGCTAAGACTAATGAAGAAGCCTTCATCTCCGCTTGCAGCAAGCTATTAGTAAGAAAAGGCCACATAGAGGTTAAGAGACTGAGAGAATTGTTTCAGGCTGTTATCTTATTCTTAATTGTGGATTGGATCAAAGGATGCCCATAAGATAACTCTGAAATAGCATTATCGTAGTGTTGACACTACTCTCTTCCAAGCAATCCCCCAGAGGGGGGAAGCAGTAGTCCATTACTGCGTGATAATTCTAAAGACCAACTTGGTCACTCAGGACAACCTTTTTCTCTGCAGACTATGCATTCAGGCATATAAAATGATAATTTATTTATTTATTTTATTTTTGGAGTTTTATATAGCGCTGGCTGGACCCGAGGGTATAAGAGCGCTTCACAACCTATACAATAATGTGCAGATAGACGGTACAGGTAGTTGGTAGAACAAGAGGATTCTAGCCAGGAAATACACGAACACCCAAGGGAAGGGGGTAAGAAGGGGGAGGAGGATGCAGGTCAAACCAAATGAGCATCCGAGCAGATTCATTGTTCAATTTGGGCGGGAGTCCAAAAAAAATATATACTTCTTATTCCGAGTCAGTATCTTCAGTCTCCCAGTTAAAGGTACGGTGGAGCGCCTGCAGAGTGGTACTTCCTGTTCTCTTATCGGTTTATTCTAGAGCGGTTGAGGAAGAGGACTTAAAGTAGGTTCTTGAATTTTGGAAACAAGGGGGTCATTCTGATGGGGGGGTATGGTATTCCAGATTTTGGGGGCGTTTCCAGCAAATCATTTGGCTGCTGTTTTTTGCTTACGAGTTTTCAGCGGGATGAGTAGCAGAGTGTTGGAGCTCCTGAGGTTTCTGGACTGGCCGGCCCTTTTAAGTTTGCTGGCCAAGTATTCTGGTTTGCCTGTGTGCAGGGCTTTGTGCGCGAGGCAGGCTGTTCTGAAGCTGGCAAGCAATTCAATTGGTAGCCATTTAAGTTCTCTGAGAGCGGGAGAGATGTGTTCAAGTTTCCTGGTACCAGTGACCATCCTAGCAGCCGCATTGAAGGTTGTCTTCAGTGGGGCGAGGTGTGATTTTGCTATTCCAGTCAGTGTTGTAATCCCATAGTCAATTCTGGAGAGCACCAGTGCTTGGGTGGATTGTTGAAGGACTTTGGGTGGGAGGAAGGGTTTTAATTTATGAAGTAATTTTAGGTTGAGAAAGACACTTTTAGCGAATTTTCAAATGTGCTTTTTCATGTCCAATTTGGGGTCTAGAGTGATCCCTAGGGATTTTACCAAATCCACCAGGATGAGGTTACAATTGAGGGTGTTAATAGCTTTGAGCTATTCTTCAATTAGGGGGTTTTCGTCTTTGTTAGAGATGAGGAGTATTTCCGTTTCAGGTGATTACTTGAGAGCCAGTGTTGAACCTCTTTGAGCGTGGTGTTAAGTCTCTGGATGTCGTCAATGGAGGTGGTTTCTAGATAAAGCTGCGTGTCGTCAGCATATAAGTGAAAGGGGCTGTTGGATTTCTTGAGTAGAGTGGTAAGGGGTTCAATTTAGATGTTGAAAAGCTGAGGGGAGAGCACTGATCCTTGTGGAACACCCCTGATGATGGGGTGGAGGTCGGACTCAAAGTTTTTAATTTTTATTCATTGTGAGCGGTTGTGGAGAAAGTAGGAGAACCAGTGGAGGACCGTCTCTTGAAGACCAGCCCTTTCTTGTAGAACCTTGATGACCACAAATTGGTCAACTATCGAATGCGGCCGATAAGTCTAGAAGGATGAGAAGGCAGCATTGATCAGAGTCAAGTGACTTGAGTAGGTCGTCAGTGACGTTGCGGATTGCGGATTCGGTACTGTAGCCCTTTCTGAAACCCGATTGATGGGGATCTAGGAGATTGATGTTATCCAAGTGTTGGGTTAGCTGCGGGAGTACACATCTTTCCAGGATTTTGGACAAAAAAGGTAGGTTCGAAACAGGTCTGAAGTTGTTTAGATCCTCTGTGTCTATCCCTGGCTTTTTTAGCAGAGGCGTGACTTGGCCTACTTTTAGGCAGTCCTTTACGATTCCAGAGCTCAGTGAGCTGTTGATGATCGTGCACCATAGCGGGGCCATGACATGCTTCAGGTCTTTGGCCAAGTGCAGAGGTAGCTGATCCAGGGCGTGTGATGAGGGTTTAGCATTGGAGATTAAGTTGACTATCTCTACCTCCTTTATGTGAATGAAGGCGTTCCATAGTTTAGGGGGGAACAAGGAGGCGCTATCCTGAGTTTCCGACGGTTTGTTCTCGATGGGAGGGATGATATTTGAGCTAAGTGAGAGAGCAATCTTAGTTATTTTTTTCATTGAAAAAGCGGACGAAGTTGTCGGATCGTTCTTTGGAGGCCTGTGTTGATGATGTCATGGGCTTGGAGGTTTGATTCCTGATGAAATTGAAAAGCTCTTTGGGTCGGTTTTTAGCGGTGTCTAGCACAGAGCAGAAGAAAGCTGTCTTTTTGTTCTTATTGTGCTTTTTGTAAGACCTGCGGGCTGCTTGGAGTTGATATCGATGGAGGGCTTGTTCCTCCAAATCCTTTCTGCGGCTCTTAGATGTCTTCTTTCTTCATTGATGTCAGTGGTGAACCATGATCTGGAGGGAATATTTCTGGATTTTTTTTTGTTTCAGAGGGGCAAGGTGGTCTAGGGTGAGCGTCGTATTGGAGTTGTAAAGACAGGTGAGTTCGGTGGTTGAGAGGTGATCAGTGATGTTGGGAAGGAGCGAGCTGATTCCTCCTTCTAGGTCAGCTCGAGGGATCTGGGCTGTGTTCCTGACCCAATTGGGAGTGTCTCTCTTGGGGCGTTGAGTTTTGCCCGCATGGTTGATGTGAAAAATAACTATGTGGTGATCGGACCAGTCTACCGGAAGGATGTGATCGATGGAGACTGCATTGCTTTCGGCAATAATTGCGTCAAGGATTGCTCCTCTGTAATGAGTTTCTTCTAGGCAATGTTGTGTCAGATTGTTTTCTAGTAGTAGGTTGTTTAAGGTTTGGATGAGCGGGTTATTTGTTTCATTCCATCTTAGATTGAGGTTGCCCATGATTATATTGTTGGCGTTACCGAGTGCGCTGTGGGCAATTAAGTCTGAGAGGTGAACCCCGAATTCGGAGGAGTTGCCTGGGGGTTGGTACAAAAGATGTCAAAGTGTAGGCCTGGAGTCGTGAGACTTCATGTTGACTGAGAGATATTCAAAGGAGCTGTACAAACGGGTGGTAATTTCCGTGATGGAGATGTTGTTCCTGTGGATGATTGCTATGCCCCGCCCCTTTTCTCTTGCCTGTCTTTGTTTATCATTGTGAATCCGGGAGGTACCAACATGTCCATGCTGGGGTTAGGAGACATTGTTGAGTCAGATCTCTGTGATGAATGCTATGCCTATATCCTGTGAGAGGATGGCTTCTGCTAGTTCAGTTGTATGTTGACAGGCCAATCTGCAGTTAAGGAGCATGCAGTTTATGGGAGGCTCTTTTTTGCTCCTGTTTTGAGAGGATTGGGCTCTGGGAAGGGCCGATAGGTGGGCTGTGGGTCTAGGGACTCTCAAAGGGGGATGTTCTCTTCTAAATGCTGTAATTACATGGATCGCGGATTTGGGGGACGAATTTGCAGGAAGGTCGTAGGATGAGGCTAGGTGTGCCACTTCCTGAGAGGAGAGGGAGGTAGTTGCTCTTCTAGGTCTTTCACATCGATTTTTGTTGGACTAGGGTCGGGATCTGGTGGGGGCAAGGGGCTCATTGAAGGGTGGTATCTTGTCATGTTTGGGTGCGAATAGGTGGTGCAGTGGGTGTCTGGATGGGATATCGGGTCGGGCCAGATTAGATAGGGGTTCATTCAGGCCTCGGATCAGGATTTCGAGCTGAGTTTCCAGGAGGAAAAAGCGTTGCGTCGTGTTATCCTAGGTAAGGGGGGCTTATCTGGTGCATCATTACCTTTGGGGAAGGGGGGGATTTTCCACGAGGGAGTGGGAGGATGTCTGGGGCAGCATAGCCTTTGGGTGATAGGGTTGAGTCCCTGTCGTGATGGATGTTGATGGAGGGGTGAGAGTCCCAGTCCTGATGATTAATGTGGGAGGAGCTGCCTGGTCTAGATATGGGAGGGCTCTTGGGCAGGAGTAGTGCTGGCTCCTGCCGGGCGTCAGCTCTCGTGTGCCGTGAAGATGGCCCGGGGCTGAGGGGAGGCTGCGCTTGAGGGAAGTGCTCAATCTTGGATTTAAAGAAGGGAAGGTAGGGGGTTCAGGGGTGGGCAGGTCGACTACCAGAGGGGGTGTGATCGTTATTCGGAGGTGCCGAGTTGCAATAGGTGCCTCGGGGTGGAGAAGAGCGGGTCTCGCAGGGAGTGAGAGGGGGGTCTGGTGCTTCACCTGTCATGAAAGGTTCACTGGGAGGAAGGATGGTGTCGATCCAGTTCGAGAGGTGATCAAGGGGGCCTTTTTTAATGAGAGGAAGAGGGAGTCGAAGACCTCAAGGTTAACGCTCTGAGCCTGTATTGGAACTGTGCCATTAGCGTAGATGTTTATGGAGGTATTACCGTTTGTCGTCTGGTTGTTCGGAAGAGCGGGTCAGTTTGCGGCTGTGGGATGTAATGGTAGTTTTGTAGATGGTAGATGTGTGTTAAGGAGCGATAGTCCAGTTGTCGCGTCTTTCAGTGTGGAAGATTAAGTCCATTTTTTTCTGCCCTCTAGAGGAGCAGTGGTAAGTGTCTAAGAATAGTTTCTCAGGGTGTTGTCTGATCAGTCTATGTTTGAAGTGTTTCTTCGCTTTACTAAAGAGGTAGGGGGGAAAGTGATTGAGACGGAGTTCGGTCCATGGGGTCTCAGGTAGTTGGGTATTCGGCAGTCAGTTGCGTGTCCGGTGGCATTATGCCTGTGTTGTGAGGGAGGCGGCTTCGAACCGGTATGTAATAAGGTGGAATGTTGTGCGGAGGGGGGAGTGTTGTCGGGGGGGGGGAGAGGAGAGTGAGGTGTATTGCCTCTCAGGAGGGATGTAGCGGAGGGCGTGGTTGGGTGTGGGGAAGGGCTTCTGTGGGGAGTGGGGGGTAGGTGTCAGCCTGATCTCTTAGTACTGGATCTGTATCGATGGGGGTATTCACTATAGGTAATAGTAGCCCCTCTGTTTAGCTGTGGTCGTGGATCGGAGAATGAGGTCCTGGGTAGGCGTCAGGGGGGTGCCTATGCTGCTCTAAGGGACCAAGGCGGCGTTTGAGGGGCAGTGCATCTAGCCTTTCTAGTGTCTGGTCCTTGTTTAGACCCTAGTAAGCTGATAGTGGCTACTGACCCTGCCTCCACTGACCTTTGAATCTTTGTTGCGGTTTGCTGGAAAACCATATGTCTGTGTGCAAGCTCCGACCGACTCGAGTGACTGTGTGCAAGCTCCGGCCGTTTTCAGTCTGAGTTAATGCAGCCATTGCAAGGTCTGGCATCTGGGAGCTCATGCCGCTTTGTTTTCCGGGGCTCTGCACCCGATTTGAGGCGGCCCAGTCTCCCTTAGGGTTTCAAATTACCCCTCGAGGTATTTTCTTGAGGATCCGAGCTGCTTTCGATTTTAGTGCCCATTATTAGATCAGGCAGCAGGGGCTGAACTCGAAGGGACTGCATGTGTGAGAAAGATCGTGAAAACGATCTCAGTATCAATGAAAAATACTTTATGCATGCAGTTGATGTGTCATGTATCAGACAAGGCAAGTGAGCATCACTGACCTGTATGCAAGCTCCGTCCGTTTTCAGTCTCTGTTCATGCGGTCATTACAGGGTCAGGCATCTGAGGGCTCCTGCCGCGTTGTTTTCCGGGGCTCTGCAGCCGTTTCGAGGCTGCCCAGTCTCCCTTAGGTCGTCGCTGACCCACTTTACCTCGTTAGGGAAGGATCCGGGTGTTAAAGGACCTCCTGTGGTCCTAGGGCTGGCTGCGACCTTCTTTATGTCCGTGACTGGCGGCCATTACCCAGTCAGGCTACGCGGCTTGGTAGACCAACTCGGTGTCTCGGCTCGGGAGTCCTAACTATCATGGTTGCCCGCGTTGCACCAGACTCAGGTGGAGGACTTCCTCTTTCTTCTTGATTGCGGTGGTGGTTCCGAAGACCCCTTGGAATGGCTTTGGCATGGGAGCACAGATCGCACTGCAGCAGTGTCCCTCTCGTCAGTGTCTTCAATTAAGGTCAGCCTGGTGAGTGCGTAGCAGCGCTTATCATCCGAAGGGGGAGGGGAGAGGGGGGGCTGCTGGGTCGATCTGGTCAGGATTTACACACTTTGGTGATCCCGGACCTGGAGCTCAACCCAGCAGCTCCTTCCCTGCGGCCATCTTTTGTGATCAAATGTCAGGAAATGAAACCATATTTTGTAAAGTCACTTCTATTTCCACTTTTAAAAATCAGCTTGAGAGTAGACCCACGTGTCAAGAAAACTGCCTGATGTTACCCACTAAGTAGAGCACATTGAATCGCACACCAGTAGGCCGTGGGACGTAGGACCATTGTAGTCAAATCATTGGGTTCTGCATCCCTACTCTGTTTTGTAGACTGAATAATTTATTTGATATTAGCAAGCCAATCGTTAGAAATTCGACATTTGGGGAGTTCCCAACTTGTAGAAGGGCATTTATACAGCTTAGACAAATATACTATTAAAGATGCTTAAAGGATTGAATACTCCAAAAACTCCAGGTGATCAATTGAGCATTGACTCATCTTTGCCAGCCTTTTCGTGAATCACCTAACAAAATTACATTGGACCTAAAGACCAGTTTTTTTTTTTACCTCTTATTAACCTTTGGTATTTTACTATCACCTGCTTATATTCGCCTCACAGCTTAGTTTAAACTTGCTATTTTAAGTTCATGAATTCATTGAGTCACTTCGGAAGGAATTTTACACTGCCCTTGGGATAACCTCTTCATACGTTGCTGGTACTCTTAAACAAGCTATACTCTCCTTAATAGGCACACTCCCAAATCATCCTTACATATACAAAGCCTAAAACAAAGGAGACATAAATTAGAACTCAGTTTGGACAAATCTAGGTTTTAATGTGCAGGAGTATGCCTCTGGGGATTTTACATGGGTAATTTAAAAACACTGGTTTGCATAGGGAGCTTAAACCATACACCAGGTATAAAGCAAAATGTTCACCACCTTCTTTGTCAATAACTTTAAAACCCCTTAAACCTAATTGGATGAGGAGTAAGGTCCATTTGACCTGTCTGATGGGCTGTAAGTTTGAAGAGGAAAACCTTTCAAACACACCAAATATTAAGTGTATCAATATTTACAGAATGTAAGTATTTTCCAGTACATTTAGTTGAGCGAACGTAATTTTTTGCCCGTTATACATGGGCAGATGATCATCCATGCATTAATTTATTGAAAATTGTTTTATTGAAATATGAGGCATATTTTTCAACAACAATACATCCTTGTAATGAAGGGCACCCTGCAGCCACTTCTAGAATAACCGGAAAGGCATTATGTAAATCTTTGCAATGCAACTAGGTCATGAAAAGTCCCATTATATTATTTCATTAGCCAAGGTAGAACTGGGCAGAATAGGATGCAAGTGGGGAAATATACCTAGTTTACCTTGAAAAAGATCCATCACCCTCCAATAACTACTTGTACCATTAGGGATGAGCTGCAACAAGTGGATTGATATGACAAGTAGCCAGGCAGAATATTTACCAAATTCCAAATGATGTGGGACAAGCTCTGAATGACATTTAAGCAGTGAGGGCTGCCTGGTTTTGGCCAAAATTATGTTTAATTCAAGGATAACCTCTTTTCCTCATTCACCCTCTCTCTAGCCGCTTCTAATATGAGATTGTTCACTAGACCAGCATATCTTATACACTTCATATTTTTCCTGCTTTCTTGGACTGTAACAGGTCTACAACTTTCACAGTCACTTGATGCTTGTGATTTGTAGGTGAAATCCGATTAAACATAGACACTTTTGTTGTTCCGCTAACCAGGTTTAATTTCTGATCTGTCTGGTCCTGAACCTTTACGTCCATATAGAGACAAGCAATACCTCAAAGGCAATAGTGGGATGGAAGAAAGGTAAGCACTTGAGCCTAAGTTTGGAGTAGTTCGCGCTTATGCCCCTGTAATGTTCTGTCCACATAAGGTATTCATGCCAAATTTGCGTCCTTTTCTTCCAACATCCTATGGATTCCAAAGGTACCCAGGGTTTGTGGATTTTCCTGGAGGGGACCGAGAAATTTGCCAAAATACAACTACATTTTGGGGTTTTGGGGAAAAATTTGGAAAAAGTACTGCAGAAGAATGCGTCTGGTTTTTCCCCTGCAAATGGTATCAACAAAGGGTTTGTGGCTCTAAAATCACCATCTTCTTAGCTTTCAGGAACAGGCAAACTTTTGTCAGAAAATCAAAATTTTCTACAGTTTTGTCATTTTCATTTAAATAATTATTTTTGTGTGAAATACATTGTACATATATAATAATACTGAGTTTTATAAAGCGCGAGCGGCTACCTCCGGAGGAAGTGTCCCGGCGCTCGGTGGGCAGTAAGGGGCAAAAAATAGGAGTTAAAAATTATTGCGTGAAAAGCCAAGTTTTCAGTAATCTCCTAAAGCTAGGTTCAGAGGATGCCTGTTGTAATTCAGGCGGCGAGGTGTTCCAAAGAAGTGCAGTGCTTGCGGAAAAAGTTCTGCCACCCAAGCGAGCCCTTTTCACTCGAGGGACGCACAGATGAACCTGGCAGTTAGATCGAAGGAGTCTAGCCTGGGAGTATCTAGGCAGTCGTGTTTTTAAATAGTTCGGGCAGGTACCGTGTAGGGCTCTATAGGCCAGAGTGAGAGCCTTAAATTTTATCCGGCTGGCCACAGGCAGCCAGTGTAGCATGCGTAGGTGTGGAGAAATGTGGTGTTTAAAAGGAACATGCCTTAACAATCTCACAGCCGAATTTTGGACTGTTTGCAGCCTTTGTATTAGAAATTTCGGGAGGCCTAAATAGAGGCCATTGGCATAATCAAGCCTCGAGGTGACCATGGTATGAATAACCGTCTTTCGGCAACCCTCCGGAAGCAATTGAAGAAATCTCCGTAGGTTCCTAAGTTTGCTTAGGCAACCTCCAGCAATCTGCTGTATGTGAGGGGCAAAAGATAGGCCATCATCCCATGTAACCCCCAGGTTTTTTGCCTTTGAGCTAGAGAGCGGTGCTGGGCCCATCTCGGCCGGCCACCAAAATTTGGCAGGAGGGTGGTCAACTTTCCCAAAAAAGATAACCTCCGTTTTTCCTGCGTTCAATTTCAGTTTGTTGGTATTCATCCAGCAAGCCACATCGCGAAGGCAGCCCTTGAAATTAGCAAAGGCAGACTCCGATACTTCAGAGTATGGGAAAACCAATTGGGTGTCGTCAGCGTAGGAAATTGCAGTGACTCCCCAATTGGCAAACAGCGTGAACAGCGGAGCCAAATGAATATTAAAAAGCAACGGGCTGAGAGCCGACCCCTGTGGGACCCCGCAGTTCAGTCTCCTGGATTTAGACGAGAAGGCGCCCAGGGCCACCTTCTGAGATCTGTCAGACAGATACAAATGGAGCCAGCCAAGTGCCTGATCCTGGAGGCCGATCTCTGCCAAACGTTGTACCAACCTGTCGTGATCTACCGTATCAAAGGCGGCCGATAGATCCAGGAGCACCAGCATTGCCGATGCTCCTGAATCCAGCGACCACCTAACTGACTCGGCAACCTCGATCAGGGCGGTCTCGGTGCTAAAACCGGATCTAAAACCTGATTGAGTTTCATGCGAGGTTCACCGAGAGGGCACATTGTTATCATGTGTAATGGGACAGTCCCAATGGGTGTTTAAAGACTGCAGGACGGGGGAGATAACAGCGCGCATAAGAGTCAATACACTTTATTTAGTTATAGTATCGATGAAGGGGGAGGGACACTTGGTCTAAAAGTTTGTTGGAGCGCTTTTCGTATAAATGGAGCGTTTATTAAAACATGTTTTTAATATTGTAGATACCCCCGAAGAAGGTCTTGAGGACCGAAATGCATTGGGTTGAATGTTTTGGAACCATGAAGTTTTAAATAATTGTCTGTGATTAAGCCTGGATGGGCACTCTCAGAATAATAAGACGCATAAAAACATGAAAACTTCGCATCTTTGACGTGATGGTGAAAAAATTTGTAAACATCAGAAAAGAACTTGAATAAAAACCGGAAGAATTTGGAGTAAATATGGAATACGTGTGTATATCATTCACATTTGTGCATATGGCTGTGCAACTCCTTTGTGGCACGGACACCCCGTGCCGTTTACAGAGCTGTTTAACTCAGGTGCTTGTTTGGGACGGAGCATGACGGAGTGCTGCACGCTAAGATTGAGAAAACATTGCAAAAAGTTTAAAAATGATAAAGCAAAGGGTGTGCTGCAGGACTATTTACAGTGCAGTTTCATTAATTCTGTCCCTAACCCTGTTAGAGCACCCCGCCGAAAAGTTGATACAGATGAAAAATGGGACTAATGGAAGTATACACGTCAAGGACGCTTTCTCCAAACATTAAGGAGCGACATTTGGAAAGATTGTTCGCAATGGACGTTGGTTTCAAGTGGACATTTTAGAGTTATAATGTCACAAATAAGTGTTTATTTTGCCATTTTTACATTTCATTTGATAATTTTATCACGGACTTTCATTGGTTACAGTTAGTTTATTTTTTAGTTGATGTATGCACACAAGTAAAGTGGTAACTGTTAGCATTGGATAATTTGGGAGGGGGAAGGAGCACTTTAAGAAACACGGTGAGGCAGACGACCACGTGATGTAGAAATGAACACAGGTGGGTGGAGAAGGTTATAAACCATCACGCAGAGGACAGGAAACTTAGCTTGCAGTCGAAGGGAGAAGAGAAGAGGGAGTGGTTTGATACTCAGAACGTTGGAGCAGGGATGCACGAAGGATCGACTGTGGATTCAGAAAGGTAGATGTGGGTTACACTTTAAGTAGATGGGATATTCAGATTTATTTAAATTGGTTTTTGAGCGCGAGGTTCACCGAGAGGGCACATTGTTATCATGTGTAATGGGACAGTCCCAATGGGTGTTTAAAGACTGCAGGACGGGGGGAGATAACAGCGCGCATAAGAGTCAATACACTTTATTTAGTTATAGTATCGATGAAGGGGGAGGGACACTTGGTCTAAAAGTTTGTTGGATCGCTTTTCGTATAAATGGAGCGTTTATTAAAACATGTTTTTAATATTGTAGATACCCCCGAAGAAGGTCTTGAGGACCGAAATGCATTGGGTTGAATGTTTTGGAACCATGAAGTTTTAAATAATTGTCTGTGATTAAGCCTGGATGGGCACTCTCAGAATAATAAGACGCATAAAAACATGAAAACTTCGCATCTTTGACGTGATGGTGAAAAAATTTGTAAACATCGGAAAAGAACTTGAATAAAAACCGGAAGAATTTGGAGTAAATATGGAATACGTGTGTATATCATTCACATTTGTGCATATGGCTGTGCAACTCCTTTGTGGCACGGACACCCCGTGGCGTTTACAGAGCTGAGTTTCATGGAGCACATTGCTGTCTTCCGTGAATTTGTTTAGTTGCCGCTGAATTAGTTTTTCTAACATTTTGCCCGGAACCGCCAGTAGTGAGATGGGACGAAGATTGCTCAAGTCCTCTGGAGCACCGTTCGGCTTTTTTTTCAGTGGGAGGATGGTGGCCTGCTTCCAACTCTCTGGAAACACACAGGAAGAGATGGACGTATTCCATATGTGTTGGAGAGTGGGCGCAATGAATTCCGCCATCAAGCTCCATAGTTTTGGTGGGCAGGGATCATCCGGGGAGCCTGATTTACACCTATTTAACTCCTGTATGACCGCCTCCAGTGGGACAGGTTGGAATTGGCATAAGGTCATTTTGGGAACCCTAGTCTCCACTGAGTCTGACTTAACAGTGCGACCTGCTGGGGTAAAAGTGCCAAACACTTTCAAAATTTTGTTCTCAAAATATTCTGAGATATTGTCGCATAGTTTGTCTGACGGGGTAACATCCAACTCAATACAGATCGGTTTAAAGAAGGACTGCACGATCTTAAACACTTCTTTACTGGAATGTTCTGCTTGTTGAATGGAGGTGGTTATGAAAAGTTTCCTTGCTTTTTTTTATAGATTTGTGAAATTCGCGGATGGCGGCTTTATATCGGGCCCTCGCCTGAACACAGTAACTCACCCTCCAAAGTCTCTCCAATCTCTTGCAGGCTGACTTCTTCGCCATTAGCTCCAAAGAAAACCATGGGGCAGAGGGAGAACCCCTGCGGGACATTGCCCGTTTTGCAGGCGCAATAGATGTCACCATATCGCCTATCCATTGGGACATCGCCGCTGCATCCTTATTTACATTGGAGGAAAGTGCTGAGAGATTGCGAGCCAGGACAGGGCCCATAGATTCAGGGACTAATTTTTTCCATTGTCTCTGCAAAAAGGAGTGCCTCCCCGCCTCTGGCCCTCCCCCTGGTAACCTGACCATAAACAGGATCAGAGCATGATCCGACCAAAGCAGCGATTGCGGTGTATCCACCGACAGATCCCTGATGTTCGAGAATATCAAATCAAGCATATGGCCTGCTTTGTGTGTGGGACCTGTGCTGAGCAATGTCAGGTTAACGGCGCTGAGTGTAGAAATAAGCCGCTCCGCCAGCGGACACACTGCTATCTCAGCATGAACATTGAAGTCCCCTACCACTATAAAGTGAGAGTGAAGGATGGAGTTTTGGACGATGGCATCTATAAGCGCCGTAGAAGCCCCCTCTGAGCAGTCTGGGGGGCGGTAAATAACCAGTCCTGCCAGTGACTGACATGGGTTAACTTGTAGCGAAAAATGCAGGCCTTCTACCCCTGCGATCGTAGAAGGAATGGAGGACGTGAGCGTGTAACAATCTCTAAAAATAAGGGCCACCCCCGCCCCTTTTTCATCCACCCGATTAGAAAAGCTCATTTTGAAGCCAAATGGCACAGCCAGGGCAACAGCGGCCATAGTGTGGTCGTTCAGCCACGTTTCCGTTAAGAACAGGGCATCCCACTCACCGTCCCCTAGCAATAGCCAGATGTCATCGGCGTGTTTTGCCAAGGATCGGCAGTTTAAAAGACCCGCCTTCAAGCTGCAACAGCATAGGTCGGGCTTGTCACACAGCTTATAAGGAGAGCGCTGTCTAGAGAGAGTAGACCAAGTCAGCGAAATACCACAGTGCGGGCAAGCCTGTGAGCTAAGATCTGCAGCTGGATCGAGTGTAAGGACTCTACAAGGCTGTCTTGGTTCCAGCATCAGTAACTCCTCTCTAGACCAGACAATCTTATCTGCACCTGGCCCCAAACTGGCAGCATGACTGGCCCTGGCCGCGTTCCGGTCGCGGACGGGCGCAGACGAGCTTGCCTTTGGCGCGCCTGCTGCGCACGTCCGCTGCGCGGCCGTGGGCACATTTCCCTTTATGGGAGGGCACCCGGAAGTGAATCTGTAAGGGGGAGGAGTCGCGTCCCTCCGTTCAAGCGGCACAGATAGCTGTGACGGAACGGGGACCGACCGGGGAAGTGCAAAGAGGCAAAGTGCAAAAGATACAATGTGCAAAGTTCTGCCAGCAAATCACCCACACTGTTTTAAAAAAATTAATTTTGTTATTAAAAATCCACAAGGGTTGTACAAATGATTAAAACGAATGGTGGTTCTCAAATCAGCCACACAATCATATATATCAATTTAAGAGACCTCATATGGCGACCACATATGCTGCATTACATCACATTTGACTTAGCTGGAGGCATGGCTAGTGACCTCTTGTGATCCGATCCTGCAATTTACTTATTGTGGTCAAGTATAGTATATTCTAACCTTATTTTCCTTTACCTATTTCCTTTCCCAGTTATGTAGCCAGTCACAAGTCATCACAGTTGTCTGTCATAATATGTCTCCCTGGGTTGCTGCATTGTGTGTTCCCAGGTGACACTACTAAGTTTTGTCTGGCTTACATTGAATCATTATTTTGTCCTTGTATCTCTCTGTCGGAGTCTCCTGTTACCTTGACCACTAAGTATGATTGGTATGGTCCCCAGATATTTTTGGGTCCGTATCTGAATAGCCTCTATGGTGTGTAATATACTCAATTGATATATTTGAAATGAATGTGCCTGTGTCACCCGTTCAGTGATACATTGTGGCTCATAGAGAAACAATGTGTCAAGCAGTCCTCATCAGTGGCTCTCCCTATGTCTCTTTGCCAGTGTATTTGTACTTTTGTCATACCTGGCCTATGTGCTTCCTGTGTGTGGGCATATAGCTTTGTTACTAATTTGGCGGTAAGTGCAGGTCTCATAATGCATGTTGTACTCTAAAGTATTGGAAACAGATCAGTTCCTTCCTTGGTTCTGCTCCTTCTTGTAGTATTTCCCAATCTTTAACAACTCTGCCTTGGAATAAGTCCCGCGTTTTAGTTATCCCTAGTTTCTGTAATTCCTTTGTTACATTCCCACCCTGACCTATCTTAAACCAGGCACAACACTCTCCTTGTATGTACAGTAAGGAGCCAGCCTGCTTCTCTAGTAAATTACTCAAGACAGATCCCGCAGTGTTCAGAGAGTCAAGCTCACCGTGACACCCATGTGGGGTACGAAATAACATCTGGGGTAACATGTGGGGGTCCGCTGAGTCTCTTGTGTATATGCAGTAAGTTATGTGGACCATGTAGCCAATAGCATGCAAAGGAACTCTGTGCAAACTTATCGTAGAGGTCTTGTGCATTAAGGCCACTCCTCTCATGCTGTAAGGCAGAGTGAGGATCTCCCATTTCACCCGCTGTTGTTTCCCAGGCCAATTTAATTAGCAAAGCACATAGCATGACGAACACCAATCTTGGAGGTGCTATTGGAATATTTTGAAGCAGAAAGAGAAATCTAGGGAGGATAACCATTTTCATGATTACAATGGAAGTTTAATCTATCGATTAACATTGTCTTCTAATTTATTCGGCGCTTTGGCATAGTTATCTAACAAAACATTATTGAAGTATGTGTGAATTTGTATGCCCAGGTACCGGACTGACTCCGCGGTCCAGCACAGAGGGTACTGTGATGCTACTGGCGTCATAGTTTGGGTGAGTGGGAAAATTATAAATTTGTTCCAGTTGATTTTAAGGCTTGAGAGTGCTCCAAACCTCACTACTTCCCTAAGGACTGGGGCAAGGTTTCTTTCTGGATTTCAAACGGAGATAAAGGTGTCCTCCGCATACGCGGAGATAATGAGATTGTAACCTAGAAAGCGCAGCCTCCTATGTCTGTAGTATTTACGCAGAGCGCATGCCAGGGATTCTGCCACCAGCTCATACAGTAGAGGTGATAATTTGCATCCCTGTCGGGTGCCTCTGGAAATGTCAAATAGCGATGAAACAACACTGCCTATCCGAACTCGGGCTATCAGGCTGTATATAAAACCTCAACTAGTCGCAGGAACACCTCACCCACTCCTATTCTGCATAGGACTACACGCATAAATACCCATTCGACTTAGTCAAACGCTTTTTCAACATCTAAGAAGACGGCATCTGCCTTTACCTCTAGGTCTATTTGTTATATTGTTCTAAAAAGTGTTCTTAAATCAAAGGTGATGCTACTGCCAGGTACGAATCTGGCTTGCTCCAGCGCGCCACCCCGGCATCTCAGTGGCTAATCTGTTCGCCAGTACATAGCCGTACAGCTTGGTGTCTAGGCTTAACCCTTACGCTGTGGCGGCAATTCCGCCGCAGCGCTACGGGGCGGGGGCAGGGGGGGACGCTCCGTCACGCCCCTCGGGTGGGCTGTGCTTGTGACGGAGCGGTTCCGTCACGGCCCCGCCCGCTCAATAGAACGCGCCGCGCAGGTGTGGCGAGCGGGCCGTGACGGAACCGCTCCGTCACCAGCACAGCCCACCTGAGGGGCATGACGGAGCAGTTCCGTCACCAGCGTGGGAGGGGTTAAGAGTGAGAGGGGCCTATATGAAGAACAGTCATTTGGCCGTTTACCTGGCTTTAGGAGAGTTACAATTAGGGCTTCTTGCATTGATGGGGGCATCATACCTGTTTGTACCATTTCTTTATATAAGCAAGTCTTGGTATGATGTGTAGAAAGCTACTGTAAGCCCATCCCCTCCGGGAGCTATCCTAGATTGCGTACTTATGAGTGCACCCCATATCTCAGCTGACAGCAACAGTGCCATTAAGTGTTCTCTGTTTTATTTGATTAGCCATGGCATGGCTATGTGCTCTAGATAGTCCGTTGTGGCATTTTCATCTGGTGTGATTCATGTGCGATGCAACACTACATAGTATATGCAGAATCTATCCACTATGTGTTGTGTATCATGAATTGGTTACCCTGCCTCATCATGCAGTTTCACAATCCCTCCCGCTTAGGTCGCATCAAAGCCGCCAAAGCAGAACCAGGGCGTCCCCGTCCCATATGTCCTTGCTGTTGCATAATTACCCATGTGTTTCACTTCGCTGTTGGCCGTGTTGTGAAATTCTTCCATTTTAGCTTTGATCTCACCAAGTGCAGTGTTATCTCCTGTGCCCTGATGTCTTCTCTCCAGTTAGGCTATTTCCCTCTCCAAGTTTGTTAACCTATATTAAGGATTTTAACACTCCGTCGAGCTTGGATATTGTGATGCCTCTGATGTAGGATGTAAATGCTTCCCATACTATTGCAAAACTTCTATGGATCCCACATTAGTGGCAAATTAGTCTTCTATAAAGTGCGCTAGTTCCTTTTTTTGAAAACTGGGTCTAACAGGGAGTAGTGAGGAAACCTCCAGTTGAATGCGGCAGGTCTCCGGGATCTGTGCTCTAGGTCTAAAACTACAGGTGAATGGTCTGAATATGTGCGTGGCAGGGGCTCAGAGCTCTTTATGCAGAGTACCAGGCTCTTCAACACCACCCAGTAATCTAGGTGTCTGTTGTGCACAGCGGATTAATGCATAAACCCAACTCCTGTGGGATTAAGATACTGCCACATGTCCAATGGTCTCTTCCGCTGTTTCGAGGAGTGCCCTGACTGCTGTTGCTGAGCGTTGGGCCTTTTGAGTGATCTATTGCTGGGTTTGATACATTTGTCTCCTTAGTCCACACACACAACTCATTCAGTTGTATCCTGGATTTAGAGTCTACCCACACCATGACTCCTTGGTCATGTGATGTGAACCCTGCTGCACAGAAGTGGCTCCTCCAACGTTGCGCGCTGAGGACAGCACTCCCTGGGGCCAAATGGGTCTCCTGAAGGACTGCAACCTGGATTGTTTGCCTCTTGGATCTTCCTATGGTCATTGAGCCCTCTTACATTCCAGATAAGGAATCGAATTTGTGATGTTTGTGATTGACCTACAGCCACATACTTTGAGTTTCTCTGCTTGTGTCCATGATTAGCAGGTAGTGGTCTGAATTAGATAACAATGTACTTAACTTTTTTCTGATACCCAACAGTAAACAACCCCCCTTCCCTCTCACATTATGCACTTCAAACCCTTGCATAGTGAAGCATCCCCCCTCTGACCATCCCCCCCGATTAAACCTTTATCTAAACATAAACAAAAATTGTGATACACTGTTGGTGGATTACACATGGGGGACAGATGTTACCAGTGACTTGGCCACCTTTCCGGCCACATACAGTATGTAAATGTTTTTGAGCTTGTAAAGCGCACTGCTACCTGTCCATAGGTCTCCTGGCGCTGTATAACTCTGGGGAACCCTTCCTGGCTTTCCCAATGGGATGGTCCCTTGCTGGGAGTCCCCAAGGTGGAGCCAGGCATCCCCGGAATTGGTGGGGCTGTTGTGGAGATTAGGCAAGCTAATGCCCAGAGTTGACGAGTGGAACCCCTGATTAGAGTAAGCACCGAAGCGAGAATTATCGAGTCCGCTGACCAAGGTCCACAACCCTGCCGCGTCGGGATTTGAACCCTGGTCCCGGGCCGACTTCTGCTCTCGGGCCTGCCGCCTCTAACCAGTGAGCCACACTACTCCAGTATGTCACCTAAGTAACTATATTACTTGTATTAGCATATATGTCATGTTCCCAGGTAAGCGATCCTTTAAAGACGTTTGCATCATAGTATATAGCAGTCCCAGTTAGTATCTTCCTCTGTGCGTTCTCACGTAACACCTCACCTGTCAATGTACCTGCCTCCTACTTATCCGTTTCGGGGCCATTATAAAGTCAGTTGATGCTATCTTACCAGTTGCGTGCATCCAGAGTCCTTTCAATGGTGTAATACCCAAATCTCTTCAAGAGGTACACCCAAAGGTTCCCCTTTTTATTGTTATGTTAAGTGTCGAGAAATGTGTCTGAGTCTTACGGTAAATAGTAGTCTACAGTAGATTAATCTCACCTCCGTTTCCCATGACTCAAACCAATAAACTGCGTTTGTCTCTTTACTCTTTCTCCGTTTCCTGTGAGTCCTCTTCATTTGGGACCTGACGCGGTGACCTTCTCCTGGTCACACTTTTCTCCTTTTGTTTGAGGAAATGGGAAACTTTCTTAGGGTCTGTGAAGTAGTGTGCCTTTTCGTCAACCATCACACACAACTTGGCTAGGTATATCATATTGTGCTCCATGTGTATTTTCCAGAGCTTACTCTTAATAAGGACAAACAGCCTTTGTGCCTCTTGGACTTATTGCGTAAAGTCTGGATATAGGGACAGCGTGTTGCCTCCGTTTGCTAAGTTTGCCAGCTCGCGTGCCTTGCAGCATCTCAGTCTCTGTAATAATTATTATTTTTTAAAATATCTTTATTGCATTTTTTGAATTTTTAACATTCTGAGGTCGTTCAGAATCTTGCTCTCTGTAATTTAAAAGTTTTGTGATTACAGGAAGAGGTGCGGCCCCCCCAGGACTGGTCTGGGGCCAGCGAGCGGTGTGCTCACTCTACCACGAATATCTCAGAAAAACACATATTGTTCCATATTCATCATCATATAAACTTTATTACAATCTGAGAGATTAAAAAAAGTACATCACAGCACAGGTTCCATTAAAAAACACAATAAAACCATAAAATAGAATCATTAAAAGGATTATCAGTTCAAATTACAGCAATTCATTATACAATAAGTACAAATTAATGCATAAAAAGATGCAGAAATCAGAGGGTTAACTTGCACCACCTGACCCACATATCATACAGAAAGCGAGAGATACCAACGACTATCAATCTACGGGTATCTGTAGACAGCAGCCTCAGGATTTCAAGATAGTGACCCGGGCCAACAGCTCTACATAATGGTATTATCCATTTTTTCCTCAATAATGCGTAATAGGGATAGAAAAAGAGTAAATGAACAATAGATTCTGCCGAGGTTTTACACACAGGGCATAAATCAACTACAGGCCGATTCATGCGCCATCTTGAGCAGAAAAGATTAGTTGGTAGGGTCTTATATCTGAACTGCAAAAAGAGCTTGCGGGCCAACAGAGGAGTAATTTCGTCTATTGCTGTTTCAAAACGTGGAGCGTGTTTATAAGTTAAAACATCTTTGGTTAGGCCTGAGACATATTCTGTCAATTCCAATTGTACTATTTTTTTCTCAGTACATCTTTTTCAGCATATCTCTCGAGATACTGCTCGTGGTTCCTGGGCTAGACCAGAAGCTGTCCATCCCTAGTTTTCCTAGCATATCACGCAAGTGGGAAAACCACCTTATAGATGCAACCTGAGGAAATCTTAGAAGATCCCTTTGGGCATCCCGATAGGGATCCAGCTCGTCAGTTGTCCAAAGTCTAAACCAAAATTATAGTATTTTGTAGTTTACTTTATGTTGTTTATGAGCAATGTCAAAATAAAAAGGAGTCAAAGGGGAACTAGCAGGGAGATCTACAAGTGATCTTATGAACCGATTTTCAACTGTAGACAAAGAGGCCAGAGAACGAACACCCCAGAGTTCCTCCCCATAAAGCCCTCCGCCCAAAACCTTAGTATTGTAAATGTGAAGACCGGGGGCTATTTGCCTGCATACTGTCCTCCTATGTGTCTTACTTATGGGAACACATTGTTGAATTAGTTGGAGTTTTGCTTTTTCTACCTGTGGGCTCCAGCTGTTTGAAGGGGTAAGGCGAATACCCAAGTAGTCAAAAGTTTCGACCTTCTCCAGTTTAGTGCTACCGGCCCACATTGTTCTGGTCTTTGCTACATTTTTGCCTTTGCCAAAGATCATAAATTTATTCTTGGTCTCATTTAAGCTGAGGCCTCTTTCTTTGCAAAATTTAAAAAAAATCGTTTAATAGTTGCTGCAATCCTTGGGGTGATTTTGAAATTAAAAGAGTGTCGTCGGCAAATAACAGCGCCGGGACTCTACCTAACCCTATTTTTGGTGCATCAAAGCCATCTTTATCTAAGAACTCTACCACTCCATTAATAAATAAAGTAAAAAGTTTTGGAGCGAGCACACACCAGTGTCTCACTCCTCGCTTGACTGGAAAGGTTTCAGTGACTTGACTATTAGTGCCCCATCTAACCAGTGCAGAATTATCTGAGTGCAATCGAATTAAAATATTTTTGGTGACACCCATCCCTAGTAACACCTCCCATAGTTTCTTTCGTGGAACAAGATCGAAAGCTGTATGCAAATCCACAAAAGCCACATAATATCCACATGTGTAAAGCGCACAATCACCCGTTAGGGTCTCTAGGCGATGGGGGCCGTCGGGAAGATTAAGCAAGCTATTGCCCAGAGTCACATGGTGCTGGGCTAATCTGCCGCCGGTGCCGGGGATCGAACCGTGATCCCCAGATTCCGGAGTCAGTCGCCCTGGCCGCGGCGCCACACCTCTTCCACATAGAGCCTTCCGCCTTTTACAATCACTTCCTTCCAATAAATACAAATCAATTGAAACACCTGGTCCAGCGTACTGATTTTAGAACGAAAACCTGCATGAAAATCACTTAAAATCTGTGCTTCCCTTATCCAATTTTTAACCCTTCCCAAGACCTGCTTGCAAACAGGGAGTCAATAAGGCTGATAGACCTATAATTCAATGTAACAGATCTGTCTCCTTTTTTTATAAAAGGGCACCATTTCAGCTACCTGCCAGGAGGGTGGAATAGGGACACTGGCCAGTATCAGGTTGGATATTAAATGTATATAAAACCCCCATAGCATTTTATCTTCTTTGTATAAATCATTAGGGATTCTGTCTGGACCAGGGGCACGTGCCAGCACACAGGAGGATATTGCTGATAGTGTTTCCTCTAGTGACATAACCAAGTTTCCTTCTTCATGCCCCCTGGAGAGATCCATGTCCACCAATGTGTTACTAGCTATATAAGGATCGTCTCCATAGAGAGGACCAAAATGCGCAGCACACTCCTCCGGTTGTATGGTATACGCCTGTGTGGGTCCTTCCCCTTTAAACCAATATGCCGCTTGTCTCCAGAACCCTTTGGGGTCACTTTCCGACAGGGCCACATGCAAAGATTCCCAGAGTGAGTCTTCCCACTCCTTTTTTGGTTTATCAAAGGCCTTTTTGTATCCAGCTCTACAGGTAGAAATTTCTACATGGACCCCTCTTTTGATTGCCCCAATGAGTATCCCCTTTGCCTTCCTACAGTCCTGGTTAAACCAGGAACTCTTGTTATCACAGTTTAGGACAATACGCTGACCCTCATTGCGCCTAGTTTTTAATGGCTGGCTCAGTACACTCCTTATCTCGCTGAAAAAGAGATCATGGGTGGCCCCTAAACAGTAATAGCATCATTAGGGCAAAGACCACTCAGGTCCTTAATCATGTTCCATTTTTCCTATGTTGGTTAATTCTGCCACACCTATTATGCGTACATTATTTCTCCTTTCTGGCTTCCAAATCTTCTGTTTTTGCTTGTAGAGTATATAAGCTTGTCCACCTTTTTATTTGTTATTGATTCCGCTGCGACCGCGTCTTCTATGTCTGACACTCTCTTCTCCACCATGACTAGTCTCTGTGTGCTTTTCTAACCTCTCTGTCATCCTATCCATTCTAAATGTGAGTGCATCTATTTTGTCATCGGTTTTGGTCAGACTCTGTTGCATCGTCGTTAGTATCTGTTTTTGCTCCATGTCCCCTACAGGTTCAGCAGCCTCTGTCCCAGTTTCCATGGCATTCATGTCTGTTTCTTTTGATCTATGAGCCTTACGTGTCTCGAACTGAAGTTTAGATTGGGATTTATCTGGCTTTCCCATGCTGTGCGTGACTGCTTTTTGGCTTCCGCCTCTCTGTAAGGTGCCCCCGTCCTGATACTTGGTGGAGGAAGGCTGTGTGGTGCTTCGCTGTGATCTTACACATGGGTGGGGGAGGGGTAGAGGAGTGAGGGCCCCCCAGTTAAAGCAGTGGATGCCACGTAAACCCCTGTGAGTGGGCTCTTTAATCAGCTTGTGGTTCGCTGCTGCTGCTATCAGAACACTGAACTGATGTGGTTAGAGGCTCCTGCATCAGGGGAGTCGCCACAGTACGTTTTGGGCCATTTCTTGTTGCGGGCACAGGATCTTCCCAAACAAGTGATGTACCATTTTTATCGGGAGACCTGGGGAATGCTAGGTGGTAAGAAACTTGAATCAGCTCGGTGATCCCACAACTTTTACACACAGAAAAGTGAGGAAAACGTGATTTTTTTTAAAGCTACATTTGAGGTTTGCGGGGGATTCTGGATAGGAAAATGTTGGGAGATCCATGCAAGCCGCACCTCCCTGGACTCCCCTGGGTGTCTAGGTTTCAGAAAAATCTGGGTTTGATAGGTTTCCCTTGATGGCCGGTGAGCCTGGGACCGAAAACGCTTGTTTCAGTTTAATGACCTCCATGAGCCATGCGTGTGATTGGCATTACATTGAAAAAACAATTGCCTCGGGAGGTTTCTCCACCTCCCGAAGTAAAAAAAAAAAAAAAAAAGAAATCCCTCTACTTTTTTCAGCAGAGGGATTTAGTGCTTGTGTGCACCTGATGGTATGGTTCCGTAATGCGCACATGAGCACAGTGGCGCATGACAGAACTATTCCGTCATGCGTACGCAAAGGTTTAAATAACACGAGTCAGTCATGGGAAATCTCCAGTATAATTTATTCAGCTCTAGCTGCAACAGTGGACTCCCTGAGTATTTGCACAGAGAGTATGCGAAAGCTTACAAATTACCTAGGTTAGTTACATAGGAAATAGTGAAAAAGATTATCTAAAAAAATAAATGTTAAACACGTGTCGTTGAGCAATGCAGCTGTAGCAGGAAGATTCAGCTTACCATTTATCAATAACAGTTGATGGGTTTTCTTCCTTTCTCTTTAAACAAACCATTATTCATGAGCTTGACAATACAACGAAGAGTTTGTAGTATTTTTACATAATCTTATGACAACACCTGCACAGCATCAGAGTTCTTAACCGGCTTACAGGCCCTGGTGACAGTTTATAAAACCAAGTGAGAGAGAGATGCTTTCTTTAAATGGTTTTTGAACATCTAGGAAAACATTCTGCAATCAAAGCTTTTTGTACCAATGTTGCCAAGTAAATAAATGGTCCTTGCAATAACCATGAACCCCAAGATCCAAAGAAGAACCCCGAATCATCCCAGAAAGTTCTTTTGGTTGCCTCGTGCACTTGGTTCATTATCTGGAATGTACAGGCAACAACCAGTTTTAATCATTCTGCAGACTCCCCCCTGGCCCCCCCCTCCCATCTCAGCTAATATGTCTAAAACAAAACGTTTTGTAGAACCACGGTCTTCATAGTAACTTTTCCTAGTGTTAGGTTTCCAAATACAGCCGAGGTTTCATTTATAGTTGCCTCCGGTAATCTACCTAATTGTCTTATTTGTCTGAAATTAAGGGATGGTCCCAGCATCAGTATTATCCCTTTTCCTAGGTAATTGACTTCTTGAGCTGCTGTATGTTTGGTCTATTCTTCTTTTTCCCCTTTGTTTCCATACGTGGTTGTCGTATGGTAGGGACCACCCATCCTATGTAACAGGAATCTCTCAAATCTGTTGACAACCAGGTATAAGGTCTTTGCCCATACATAAAGTACACTTGTTTTCCCACGTACATGGAATAGCCTAATGAAGAGGTGTTGCGTATATTTAAGTACTGTTCACATTCTCTATCTCCCACTTCTTCTCCTACTAAACAGGCGCTCCCCTTTAATCTCTGCCTTAATTCAAGCGGCACCTTTACAGGAGGGCTGTAACATTCTATATGAAATCCAGAAATTTGCTGCGAATGTGTTTCGTTTATTAATAAGGGTTCTTTTTCATTATTTCTTGACATAGGCCAGTGTGTACAACCAGAAGTTATAGTATCCTGCCTGTTGTTTTCTGACAATCATTTTATTGTGGATGGTCTAATTCTTTTCTGCTCTGTCCCAAAAGTAAGTCTCTTAAAGACCAAAATACAGAGCATGATACGTAAAATGGTAGAGGCATATGGAACAAATGGAAACCCATTTTCACCTCAGCAGGCATCTGCATGCATATCCAGTAGTCTGAAATTTTAATTTCTTTATGGGATGCATTTGTATTACAATATTGTCCCTATACTTAGCATGTTGATATTCGTGCAAATCTGTTGCTGGGGCAACAGATGTTACAAATTGAATTTCCTGGGTATCAGTAGGGACCATTACTTGATATATCACAGTTGCAATAAAAAGGATTAACAGTCCAAAACAATCACAAACATAAGAAGAGAAGGGGAACCTAATCGTTTCTTTTTGAGCTCCCTCATATGTCTCTCCATAATTGTATGTCTTTGTATCCAGTAAGTTTTGACGTCACACCTGGTTTTGAATATTTACCTCTAATCAATCCACTCTTCAGAATCGCAAGACCTACAGAGTTTACTAGCACATGTGAGACTCTGAGTCCAGTCTTTCAAGACTGTTGGTTGGACTCCCACAGTACGGTCTTATATATCTTGGGCTCAAGTTATATCTGGGCTTGTCAGTTAGGCACTATTTGCGGTAGATATGATATACTCCGTCTGTTCTAGACACGTTGGTGCAGGAGCTCTCTTCACGTGGTTGGTGTGTATCTATTTTTTATGTCCCACAGCTGTGTTAGTAACCAGCAGGACCTGAGTGGGGCCCTTCCATCTCTGCTGAAGACAATTGTGCTGGAAGTTCTTGGTGAACACCCAGACTCCGGGCTGAAGATAGTGTCCTTCAGTTGTGGACAATGCAGTCAGGGCGTCTTACACCTGATTGTACAAAAAACTCTGTATTTTCGTCATGATAGTGCAAAAGTCTCGGTGTTGCATCACCAATGTGCATGATAGTATTTCTTGGGGAGCCCCCCATATCGCTATCAATCTGCCAGTCAAACTCTAGTAATGGCTCAATTTAGTAATGGCATTCAGAGTATTGCACATACTTAGAAGTGCTATGATCAGTGTATCTATCCAAGTCGGTTCAGTCTCTTCACATCTTCGCAATCTTTGCTTTAAAAATATCATTCCTCTACTCCACTGCACCCGCTGCCTATGGATGGTACACACAGTGGAATATTTTGCTTTATCACCAGGGACTTGCATACGCACGCCACCACTTTATTCACAAAGTATAGACCATTATCTGACAAAATCCTGCGTGGCACACCTAATCTTGGGATCGGTTCCTTCAGCAAATACCTAGCCACTGTCTGTATGTCCGTCTTCTTCGTAGCTTAAGCCTCAATCTAACCAGCGAACATACAGACCACAAGTCCATGCCAAAATTTGTGTGTATTGGCGGGAACTCCACAAAGTCCATTTGTAAATGTTCAAAAGGCACCTCCGAGCTGGAAAGTGTCCTGATGTTGTGGGTGTTCCATTACCACTGTTACAAATTGTCCACCTGTAATGCAGTTCTTGCTGATGGCCTCTGCATTCTTTTGAAAGTTTCTATTGTACCAAAATTGTGAAAAATATCTACACATTGCATCATATCTTAAATGTGCAGGCCCATAAATGATAGGGCCCAAATGAAAATTAATTAAACACCAAAGTATTTGGCAACCTAATCATTGTGTTAGGTCCTACCCATATCCCATCAACCTTGGTGCCCTCCTTCTGCCATTTAACCTTTTCTTAATTAGTTGAATTCTGTTGTATCAAACGGGGATACATGTTTATATTGCTCTGGTTGAGCTAGATACATAGTTCAAGTTGCCTTTATTTCGATATAAAAACATATCTTGAAAAGCAGTACATACACATAGTATAAATTTAACAAGATAAAAACCAATTTATAAAAACAATCGGACGAGATGCAATACATAGAGTAACAATAAATAGCTAAAAAAGTTTTACAGTTTATGATAAAAACAGGATTAAACAATATAATTAAGCCTTCTTGACCGAATCCGCCAAGCCCAACTTAAAAACTTTGCTATGCCACAAGCAAACAGGGGCCGGGTATCAGACTTCAAAATTCTCAAGGCTACACTATGCTGTCGGGTACCCAAGTTTTACAGAGAGGCTTAAGCCACCTGTCGCGAGGGCATTTATAAGCTTGACATTCAAATAAAAGATGGGGCACGGATTCTGACCTACCGGGACAAGGGGCAGAAAGATGTGGTTTGTGCTGGGATCCTCCAAACGGGAAGTCAGTACCCCCACAGGCAGCAAGCCTATCCTAAATTTAAAATAAAGGGCCCTATCTGTAGGTAGCAAGATTACATCAAGGTAATCCTCACGAAGGGCTACTTCCTTCACTAATAAGAAATCTCTGGACGATTTGCATAGGTCATTGGTGGAAATCCTCCTACCTGCTACCCAGTCCCAGTATACTCTTTTTAGAACTTGCTTAGGGGGGCCGATCTGGACTCCCAAGCTCCTTCGAGACCTAGCTCACCCAGCAGGTGCTTTACATCCCTAAGCCACCTTATTTTTGACCAACCCGTCAAGGATAATATTTCCCTCAGTATAACTATGAAGTTCAGGGACCCTCCACAAGCGAGCCCAAAGGAGGAGGGGTCTTAGCCTGGCCTGGTCTGCAATAGCCCGACAACCCATGTCTAAGAGCAGGGGAAGGGTTGGGGTGCTGTAAGGGACGCACAACAGATCTTTTAAGAACGTATTCTAGATACATAGGGCTTGTCTCAGTTAAGGCAGTAGTTTAGCAGTTTTGGTCAACAAAATTTTTCTCCTATTTACATCGTTGGTCACTTTCTGATTGGGCATCATGTTTAATAATTTCTAAAGCCTTGGGCAAAGCTAATGCATTGAGGAAATGCACAATTAAGGTACTATATTTTATTTTAGCACTGCTTGAGATAAAGCATCCTCTTTCCCCCAAAGCCTACCAAAATCCTGCACAACTCCAAAGGCATACTTGCTGTCAGAATAGCTGGTCACTGTCAAATCTGCAGTTGATTCACACGCTCTGGTGAGGGCTATCACTTCTGCTGCTTGGCATTTGTGATATTTATCTTGTCTCTACTACTGTTTGCAGTGTAGTTATGCATAAGCTGCTTTAGTTACTCTTGTGGGTTTTTTAAAATATGACCCACTCTTAAATCTGTATCTCTTTCAATAAATGTTTTTTCTGCCATATCATTTCTGCCTTTAGCATCTTGTTCTTTCACCAAAAAACAATCATGCAAGTCTGTAATTTGAACCGTCACAGGCAAAGGCATCAATGGTGGCTGGGTTCAAAGAAGGTCAACAATTCGAAGTAATATTGCCAGCTGCCATTAGAATCAGTCCATATCTAGTCATTCTGGCATTTGTTAAATGCTGCATATGTGTTTTATTCAGCAATGTATCAATACTATGAGGATCATATACATTTCATGCATTTCCCAAAACCAAACATTTCACTTTGTTCTACCGAAACTGCTGCCCTCCGACATTTAGGAAGTGCTCTGGCTACAGGGTCTAATATTGCAGACCGATATACTCGAGGATTCTTAAAATCCCCATATTCCTGTGCGAGTACTCATCCTTCCTTTTATGTGTAAAGACGTGGAACTCTTTAGGGTAATCTGGAATCACAGAAAGCCTTTTTAATAGTATGGAAATGTTCCTGATGTATATGCATCCAGGGGACAGGGTTGGTAACATTTTTGTGTGTCCGGTCTTGTAAAGGTTTAGAATTGAGGGAAACATTTGGTTTCCCCTGCCTGCAATACCCGTCCCTTTATAGAAATTAACATATTTCATGTTGTGTTTTGGGAGTAGGGTGTTGCATTATTGCAGAAATACATTCTGGTGATATTCTGCTCTCCCCTTCAGAAATCAAGTGACCCAAATATAATACCCTTTTTCTACAAAGTTGCAGTTTCTTTGGTGATACCTTGTGACCATGGGATGCTAAGAAGTTAAGCAAATGAATATTGGCCCATGTACACTGTTCATTCGTAAGCGATGCTATAATAAGATTGTCTACATTTGGGATCAGTGCCACACCGGGTTCCAAAACCTGTTGATCAAATCCTAACAATGTTACTAGACCTGCAGGTCCCGTAACTAGAATAATCTAATCGACTTAACTGTAATGTACTTAACCCGTAAACTAGTCTCAATTTGGGTAAATTCAGGGCAGAAATTGTATTTTACAGAGCTGCACTTTTCTTAATTATCACATTTGAGAGCACCTTCAAATATGTGAGTTCAAAAGTTATGCTGTACAAAAAAAGTCTTGTTTGATTAAATAGACTAACCGTCTGCTTCATGTATAATAAGAATCTAGCCTATATAGAGGTTACACATGTTTAAACCTGTGCTTAAAAATTAGTAGTATCTGCATTGACATTGGGACCCCTTCCCAAATGGATACCACCTCTCTTGAGGTGTTGGTAAAAAATGAATGTTTTGCGACTGTAATTTAGTTGCTAAACATTCATACATACCACTGTGAGTTGGTATTGGGAAATTATGTTCTAAACGCGTCCCTACCAAATATTGATTAACAAACCTAAATTGCGATTTGAAAACCGGTTTCTGAATTGCAATTTGGCTTGTGTGCATTTGAAAAAAAAACCCATTGCAGTCTTAAATGACCCAATATTGCTAATTGGGCAGTTTGTTAACTGAAAAAAGGCTTTGTACATATGGCCCTATATCACTGAAGCATGATGTGGCTAAAAACGTTCCCACTAACGGGCAGTTTTACTGATAAAACTATATAGTGTATAAACAATAATCTGTAAAAATTGGGTTTCACCAAACATATTTATCATTTGCACTTCATCAAGTAAAGTATTCGGATTTGTTTTCATCTTATTAAAATATATTTTCATCACACAAAATTACAAAAAATGGACTTTCATGACTACTGAAATATTTTTAAAATGTTTGTACAGTTTACTTAGAAATGCTAGGAAAAAAACGAACACTCTAAAGCCTTTAATTTCACACTCTTTATAGAGAACATCAGACAGTTCTCTTCACAAAATATTGTAACTGCAGTCAGAACAGGGAAAGTAATTGTAAGAAGGCATAAACAAACGCCTGCTGTCTTATCTCTGAACACAGCAAACGTGAGAAGATAAATACAAGATTTAAAGGCATGTTTACTGATTTAAAGGCATTTTTAATGCTCCTTCATGTTGAGTGAACAGAACAGCTGCTTTTCATCAGCTCGCCAGAATGGGTAGGTGGGCCCTAAATATAGCTAACCCTGATAAAATCCGACTCGCCATAGCGAGTGGGCAAGTAGATTTCTCGAGACCGGTTTAATAATTGTCTGATCTGTAACTTGTCTGATTTTGCTTCTTCAATCTATTTTTCTTTTGTTGTCCTTTTACCTTCCTAAATATTTTTCCTGTTTGTCCGCTGGATCCCTCTATTCCTGTATCTTTGGATAACAGTTCATCTATCCAACTACTTTCTTCTTCCCTATCCCATTCTCCTTTACCCAGTTCCACACAGTCATTTGTTAATCGAGTGTCCCATGGTGCTACTAATTGCTGTTTATCACTAGGGTGCCGTTGAGCAAAGAAAGCATTGTTATGTTCTTGATTTCCCAAATCTCCAATCTCATGTGCCATCCCATTCCTTTATCTTTCCTCCAATGCAATTATAGTACTGAATCGTCTCCACTTTGTAGCAAGTGTCGGGCTCCATCCAACTCTGAATCTTCTGGGATGTCTCTCTTCGACCTGTGGTACTCGCCTTTTTCCTGATTCTGCCTTTACCATGCTTCCCTTTCGACACCATTCTCTGTCCTTTCATCACCAGCCTTAGTCTCACTGTTTATTTATTTATTTTTAAGATTTGTAAAGCGCGACTTATACCCGTGGGTGTCTTGGGGCTGTGACTCAACTAATCATCTCAATGAGAACATTATCAAACTTCAAAGGTGGTACATTTGAGCAGAGACGTTATTGGTCAAACAACCAAGTCTTCAGCAGCTTTCTAAACTGAAACAATGAAGGGGTAGATCTTATCACCATCGGAAGAGTATTCCATAGTTTGGCGGCGGTGTTTGTAAAGCTTCTGTCACCCCAAGTGACAATCCTGATCCATGGCACAGTCAGTTGGTGTAGACGTGCAGATCTAAGTGATCTGTTGGGTTGATAGAAGGTAAGCTTCTGTTTGAGAAACTCCGGTCCAAGACCATGTAATGCTTTAAAGGTGAGACATAAGGTTTTAAATCTGATCCGATTTCTTACAGTTAGCCAGTGGTAGTTTCTGATTACTTGCTTAATGGACTTAAATTTGGGGGTGCCAGACAGCAGCCTTGCTGCTGCGTTTTGGATGAGTTGTAATTTGGACACCACCCGAGATTGAGCATTCGCAAATAGTCCATTACAGTAATCCAAGGACGAAAGTACCAAGGAGCTCACCACCGTTTTCCTTGCATTATCTGGAAGAAATGGTAAGATTTTTCTTAGGATCTAAGTTTGAAGAAGGCTGAAGATGCTATCTGATTGGCATGATGAGCAAAATTCAGCTTTTCATCGAAAATTATCCCTAGATTCCTGACCTTATGAACAGGGGTTGGTAGGGCTCCAAGTGATAAGGCCTTCTACCAAAGAATCCTCTGTTTTTTTTTAGATCTGCCTCCTCCTGTTATGGAGTTGAAAGCTGCACCACAAATGATACCTGATATGTTCGTGTCTAGTTCGCGCTATAATAAACTAAAAATAATATACGAATCTAGCCCACACATAGGGTACACATGATCCCTGATTTGCCTCTCAGTTTACAAATATCGTTGCAGGGTCAGAAGTGTTTCTCAATTCATGTTTAAACACTCACTTTTAATAAATGCATTACTAAGGCATGATGTGATGGTGCACTGTAATTTACAAACTGCAAATTTCCAAGAAAGGGCTAAAAACCTTCCCACTACTTTGCAGCTTTATGGATAAAACTATATATAATGTATTAACAATCTGTGAAAAGATTGAAGGATAAGTGATGGGGTGTGCCAGGTACCTCGATCTGCACTCAAGGGATGCATAGCGCAAGATTTATGCAGCAGGTGCATTCGCAGGCTGTACTATTTTTAATGGTATTTGTTCTTCTCACACACACCAGAGAATGGCTCTTACAATGCCACCACTAGCCCAGCTCTTATTCAGCGACTATATTCTAATGTCTAAAGGACCCATGGTCCGAGCACAGCATTTACTTTCAGTTCCTAATGACTGTCAGTTGAGAGGAAGACAGTCATTAGGAACTGGCAGAAAGATCTTTACACGTGCGCATCACCTGCATATTTTGTTTTAATCAGTGCAGAAGCAATGGGGTTGACGGGCCAGTACTCTGCTGCAGCACTAAATAAATGCAGTCGCCATGCCTCTGCACTTACATTCCAGGTACCTACCAGTGTCTAATGCACTAGTTTATTGGATGCAGGCAGTTTAAGTGAAACTGCAATGCATGGTCTGGCTGCTTCAGCCTCCATGTCAGAGAGATAGCTGGAAAGTGTAGGCTCTGTGAAAACTGGCCTTGGTGCCAGCAGCACTCAATGGAGCTTGTCGTATATCCTTTATGACCATTCAGAGCTGTAGTGTGCGCCAAGGGGCCAGATCTGAGCACCGGGCCAAACAAAGTGAAATAAGGGACCGAGAAGACAAGAAAAGACAGGGACCTACACCCTAGAATGAGGCGGGCACTGGAGCAAATTACAAAGGGCAGAGGGGGAAATTACAGGAATGAAAACCCATCTACCCCCCCCCCATCCCCAGCCTCTTACCAGTGAGTGCTGGAAGCGCGTTGCATTGAAGCGATGTTTCCCTGCAGCTTTATGTGCAGCTTTTCTGGGACATTGAGATCCCCCTGTATTTTATGACCATGGGAAATGCAAGGGCATTCTATTTTTCTGCAAAGTGGCCCTAAGCCCCTCCCCAGGCTGAGTTTACCAATAGTCTTAAATCAATATCGCAGAGAGCCCAGTCAAAAAAAAAAATACACCCTACAAATCACCAATTTCTCATACACCGACCGACCCCTCTTAAACCAACCCAAAATACATGCACAGTCGCCCACATAACCATCCTTTTGATACAGACTTCCATTTCACAGGCAGGGTATGTAAAGTGTAAAAATTATTACGTACACTCCCTAAAAACTGAGTCTAATCTTGGATTTCCCGTTAGATGTGTGATGCTGATGAAACGAGTTGACCTCCCAGTGTCCCCTGAAAACCACCAGTGCTTAGAAACCGGCCAAATGCGTCTACGACACGCTCTATAAATACCGGACATTTGGAGTCACAGGTCGCACACACGCAAGTGACTCACAAGGCCCCCCCACTCTGATGGGTGGTGCACATATGCCAGCGGCAGAACAGATCTATGTAACATACCCAGGCAGGCTCACACTAGACACCCCCATGCCTCAGGAGCATGCAGCCTCACAGTGAACATAGTCGCACTTCCGGGCCTCCTCACTGGCTTCTGATACTCGCTGCTTCTCTCTGACATCCCTCATCCAGCTCGGTGCCCTGCTACGTCTCTTGCACGCCTCCTTCTTGGTGCTCTCTTCAAAGCACAGATTGATAGAAGTGATGGCAGGAGGATGCCCCTGCAACAGCTGGTACCTCGGGCCCCTCGGCCCAGTCTGCATCTGTTGCATAGATAATCTTGCCTTGGTACATTAGCAAACAAAAGAGCATCCTGAAAATGATCAACCAATCTTTTTCCAAGAGTCTAATTACTGATCTTCCAGAATAAAGTTGGTTAGAGTTTGCTTGTGGAAGTGCCATACGATGGTGCCAAAGCACTGCTGTGGTATTTGTAAGCAGCTCTAAAATCTACCTTGAGAAATGTATATTTTTCTTTTTAGCAGTGAGGTTTACTTAAAAAGAAAAAAGTATGAGGAGGATAAATGCAAATTAAACACCCTTGGAGCAATACGCTGATAGGATGTCCTTAAGATAACAGCATAGGAAAAACATTGTTCCACCATAAAGAACTGCTGTCTTAGCCTCACCGATGACTCAAATGACAGAAAGCGGTAACCCTATAGATATCTCATCCACATGCTTCAACACCCTGCACATGCTCCGAAAGATCTTCCGGTGGGTCCCCACCGGAACCAGAAAGGCGGTCTCCCAGGCCCTCATCACTAGCCGACTGGACTATGGGAACGCCCTCTACGCTGGAACCACGGCCAAACTGCAGAAAAGACTCCAGCGCATACAGAACGCATCCGCCCCACTCATCCTCGACATCCCCCGCCACAGCCACATCTCTGCCCACCTGAGAGACCTGCACTGGCTCCCCGTCAACAAGAGGATCACGTTCAGTCTCCTCACCCACGCACACAAAGCTCTCCACAACATGGGCCCGAATACCTCAACAACCGCCTCATGTTCTACACACCAACCCGCCAGCTCCGCTCCGCTCGCCTCGCCCTCGTCTCACGGATTCGCAGAGCCACCACCGGAGGAAGATCATTCTCCTACCTGGCTGCCAAGACGTGGAACTCCCTCCCCGCCCACCTACGACTGACCCGGGACCACCTCACCTTCAGGAAACACCTCAAGACCTGGCTATTCGAGCAGTACCAGCACCCCCCCTCCTTTCCCGTCAGCGCCTTGAGACCCGCACGGGTGAGTAGCGCGCTCTATAAATGTACTGATTGATTGATTGATTGATTGAACTGAAGTACCAAATAACCGAGAATTATATCTCTAAAAACTATGATCTATTGCAGTAGGAGATATAGAAAAATTATTATGGGAGAAAATAGGCGAATGACCTTGGTATTACTGTGTTAAAAAAGCAGAAAAAAACATTGAATGGAAAATATTAGCTTTTGTTTAACTTACGTTTGATGCAAAACTCTGGGCAGTAAAACCTCAAAATAGGAATTGGTGAGGTAGGAAGTGGGAGTTGAATTGAGCTAAAAGCAACAAAAAAACAAGCATTGGCATAGCTAATAGGTCTCACCTTTGGGACCTTATAAGTATTTAGCTATGCAGCACAATATCCTTACTGCAACAACATTAACTGTTGCATGGCTAAACACTTATAAGGTCCCAAAGGCGCGGCCTATTGGCTATGCCAATGGTTGTTTTCTCTTTTGGATCCATTTCACAGGGAAGCAACTAAATAAAAGAAGGAAAGAGAGGTTGTGAACCGTTTCTTCAAGTCACGGTTTTCAGTGAGGAGTAAGAGTAAGACAGAAAGAGAGGGAATAATAGGAAGGTTGGGGGGGGGGGGGGGTCAGCTGCCAGCACAGAAAAGAAGAAGACATTGTCCGTGTCGCTTGGGTGTGGAATTTAATAAAATATCTACTTGTCCATAGGACAGGTAGCTTCATAAATCTACTTGCCCTGTAACAAAATCCCCTTCCCCCTTTGGTGCCATGTAGTGCAGTGAAACAAACAAGATGATGGACGGAATGTTGCACAATGGCAAAACATTCACCCCCAGTGGCAGATCTTATGTGTTTTGCTTTTCACCCTATGTGGGAAGGGTATGCCCAGATGTGGGTCCCGTGCTCAATAGGCCACTGGAGACAAGCTATCTTGGCTGAAGACGTCTGATAGCCAGAAACCGGTCCTAGGATGCTTGATTCCGGTCCAGGGAAGACATGGCTTGGCAGTTCGGGCTGGACTGTTCCCATGAGGCACAGGGTCAAGACTGATTTGCATATGGCCATGTCTGAACTAGGGTGGCTTGGTGAGCAAAATAATGATGGATTAAACCCAGATCCTTGACTGGGGGTGAATGTTTTGCCATTGTGCAACATTCCGTCCATCATCTTATGTGTTTTGCCATGTAGTGCAGTGACAAATGAAAGCGGCAATGTCATTTAATAAGAGCTCTGATAATAGCCTCTCTGATTATACCAGGGTTCATACTATATAAGGGTTTGAATACTAGAAATTTACTTATTTTGACACCTTTCAGCAGATATACATACTGGGGCTAAAGGTAGTGATAAGCAATGGTTCCACGGTTGGAATGCCTTTTGGAGTCTGTGCAAACCTACTAACTTGCACGTTTAAGTGGTTTTCACCAGCTCTTCTCTAATCTTTTCAGACACTGACAAAGGTGAGAAATGTACTACTGACCGTGGCAGAAGGAAAACTTCTTGCTGGGCTGGGAAAAATGTGGTTGGAGAAAAAGTGAACTTGTAAACGCTCAACAGATGTTCGCAGTAGGAAAATTATGCAATCATATTTGTGAGTGCTAAAATGCAGTTCACAAATATTTTTTAGGAGTACAATTTCCTGGCCTTCATGTGAATACATGAAAGCTGTGAATCTGCACCAATGCAAGAAAATATACCATGGGTGAACCTTTGTGACTTTCTTTAATAATTGGTTTCCTAATTTGGTCTGGTGTTAAGCAGGACCTTTTTGTTTTTTATGAAAATTCTATCTATTGACTGGCTTCACCTTGAGAGTCCGCATTCTGCTCTTTTACAAGCAGCGTATCAAAACATAGTAGTTTTGTTCAGTGCTAGGAAATACTATGGCAATGTGTGCTTTAAGACCAAAAACTATTTTCCAATAGTTGTTGTAATGGTTAGGACCCAGCAGCTCCAGCAACCATAAAGTTTTACATAAACCATGTCTAAACAAGACACGCATTGACAAAACCAAAAGGTTGACCCCCAAAGTTAGACCTATTGGCGTTGCCAGTGCTTGCTTATTTTTATGTTTCCCATAATCTTGTTGAAACTGGTTACACTGATTTTCCGTTATGAATTTTGTTTGGAAAAACGAACATGCACCCACACATTTTAATAAATGATGCTTCACAAAAATGCTACCTAAAATGTCACCGTAGTTTAGCAAAAACAGAGGTAAGGTTTTAGCGGTGGTTTGAGATGGTTACTGTCTTAAGAAGCAGAGTTTATACAGTGGGTACCTTTGTGATTTCTGCCGTAAAGAACATAGCATCAGTACACTTTCACATTGTTTTACTGTCTCCCCTGAGAAGTTTGCACTGTTAGCTGTTCCTGGCTTTAGTACCTTCCAGTGGTACCTTCTCCATGTATTCACTTGCTCTGCATATGATTTCTTTCCAGCAGGAAAATAAAACTGTCTTCCTGACTGCTTAGTGGTAAAAGTATCAGCATTGTGCTTTGATGTACCATTCAACCCTAATGCAAGGTGTAGCTGTTGTAGAGAATCCGAAGCTCCGGGAAAAGAAAACAAATATAACACAAAGGACAGACTCAGGGGCCTCTGCAAAGATTTGGACCCTGAAAACAATACATCTTATTGAAGTCAAGGAGTGGGAAACCCCCTCAATCTATCCATCCCAAACAGTAGGAGGAGGATTTATTTAGACCAGTTTATCCTAGGGTCTCAACATTTTCGCTTTCCTGGGTCAATTGTTAAGGTGCCTATTTGTTTACATTTCATATATACACATACACGTCTACCCATATTAGCTCCTCTAACTAGTCATCTCTGCCAGTACATTGTAGGCAACCATTCCATATTTTGCCTAGTACCAGCACACTATTCACATAGCTCTTGAGGAAATGTAGCTCAAATGTAATCGACCAAACGAGGGCACTCAACCTTCAGCCTTGACTCGCTTTCAGTTAACCTCGTTGTGTGATCCTTGGCAAGTGTTTTGTATACTTGGTTCTACGTTTCTTAATCTACTAAAATTGGTGGTACTTGGATAAAGGTTAACCCATTACTAAACACTACCTATAACAAGTGTATATTGCTAAACCACACAGAGGCACTGGGTTTAACCAAAACGTTAATAGTCTTTGCAGGGGTGATGAAGAGTTTTCAAGGCTTAATTATTGCTGTAAGTTAGGTAAACGTGCAGCATATTGGGAAACTCATGGTTGTTTCGTGGGTGCGTTCGATGGTACGTCCTTATTCAAGGAGAACTGAGCTGACCCTGCTGTAGCCCCTTTGTAGGCCTCAAGTCACCTATCCTATTGCAGGTATAGTCTTGTGCCTTGGCACTTGAAGAGATCTCCCTCCATTTAGCACCCCATGTTTCCTTAAAGCCATGCTCGGTAGTGCACAGAAAAGCATATAAATTCCATCAGTTTAAAGACAAGGCTTTAGTAACATCAGGTAATTGAAATTAAGATTTACATTACATGTCTTTCGTACGCACAGCACAAGTCGGGGGTGGAAAAGGGTGGACTGAGTCCCCTCACTAATCAGAGGGGACACGGTCGTGTTTTGCCCAATGCAGAATGAAGATCAGGTATGTCCCTTTTACATCTGTATGAATAACCATGCAGTCACCTAGCATTTTCATTACTGTTTCCATTGGCAAACATATGCCTTGGTGTTTACTTGCAATGTGGCTCACAGTATTTTTGTGTCACTAGACATCTTCCCCCTCCTCCAGAGGAGCCCTTGATGGGGTAAACTGTCCACCACTGGCATTAATTTCTTAACACTGTTGGGAGTGTGATATTTTGCAGTTTTATGGTGTTACGAATAACAGCATAATCGAAACAGAGCCACTAACAATTTAGCTCTTTACAAGATATACACGAAACACCTTTTATGTACTCACTAAAAATTGCTGTTTTTGACTAACTAAGAAGGGTCTTTATGTCACTATGTACCCCTTTGTGTTTGGGAAAACATGATCTACAAGAAGTAAAACAAATATAACCTAGTTCAGCATTTCACTGCATAATTATATTTGTTGTTTATGTGAAGCAATTATACAATTAGGGGACCAATTCTGGAGAACTGACAAAGCCGAACAATATAAACATTGTTTGTGTGCAAAATGCTAAATCTTTAATGCATCGTACAAGATAGTAACATTACTTGCTGTGCCATCACTTCATGTGATTGTCTTTGTGCTTTGCCTACATAGCTGCCAAGGTTTCAGATTACTATGTGTGACATTTTCATAATTTCAGTGTAATTATGAGTGACATTTCAACGACTATGAGTGACACTATCTCCGTCACCACTGACCAGTGTCACCCGACCATCACCGGCAGGGCGCAAATATAGCTGCCAAGTTTTCAGTACACACGAGCAACATTTCTGTTTTCAAGTCCGATATAAGTGATTTTCACATCTCCTGTGCAACACCTTCAGTGATACTTTATATGGAGTAGTGGTTTAAGAAAATGTATGGTATAAAACGAAAATATTTTATTTAGTTAGTGCAGTGTAGTACCTGGATTAAATACACCACTCACACCTGGTGTGATTTGTGAAGTTGCCCTGCACCGTTTCCACCCGTACCATACATTCCTGTAATATTTTTTAGTAGCATTTAATAAAATTCATCTGGTAATCTATACCAAATAGCTGTCTTATCTCAGTGTCGACCTGTATATACCCTTTTGATCTGTAAATTAGAAATTAATTTTGTTGGAAAAAAAGTGTTACACTAGTTTGGTATTGTAGTTTTGCAATTGATACGCATTACCAAACTTATTCCGATCTCTGAAAAACTTAGCTGCCATCTGCCAGTGACATGAGCACATTTATCACTGCTCCCAACCAAATTGTTGCTGCTGGCTTGCCACAACCTCAGGCTGGATTGGGTTTTCTCCCAGGTTCTACAGTACACGTCACAAGCCTCGACTGGGTTGGTCAAGGTCACACTTAAACGCTTGTGTGTTCTGCTGCCCGAAAAAGGCCCGGGATCGGGAGAATGAAGACTGTGCCCGTTTGTGAAACCATATGTGATCGGAGGGCAAGAGCTGCAAAGCGTTTTTTGACAACAATCTGAGGTAAGTAATCTGTTGGGATTTAGAAAGGCAAGGGCTCAGCATGCTTCAAACCAACACCCTCCACCATGACCCTCCCCACAAACCTGCAAGGGTCGGGTCAGACGACACAGAAAGTCTGCTGATGGCAGCGCTGCAAAGAACAACAAAGATGCCGCCCGGAGTCATTCTGTCTATCTAGGGCCAATCTGAGAAGTGTGTGACACCAGTGGTTAACACTGACAAAGAGGGTGGCAGGTGCTGAAAAAACTGTCTACTTACAGGGATCGTTTTCAGCCGGAAGCGTGATTGGCACGTGACGGAGACTCGCACTGCAAGTGGGCTGCTGGGTGCTCCATGCCACGAGTGAGCTACCTCTACGGCAATCTGCCTTAGACTGAAGGTCCAGGCTGCTGCTGTCCTCACGGAGTCCTGGCAGTCCGGCCGGCGCTGTAAACCGACAGTGACGCCGGTCAGTCATAGCTCTACATTAACCCATCCACTGAACTTTCCCTGTGCCGGCTCGGAATTTAATTGTAACTGAAGAATGAATGCTGCAGCGCCGCTGAGCGGCCCCCGTCACCCCCGAGCCCGGCCACGCTCGCAGTCCTCCGACCTCGGCCTGGCAGCTTGGTGGCCAGAACTGTGAGTGTCTGTCGCCGGCCGGGGTCGGTGGTCAAGGTGCTGAGGGCTGCAGTGTAAGCAGGAGGCGCCGTGGCCATCATCAATTATGGAACTCAGAGAGCGTCTCAAGTTGAATCCCCCGCCGAGCACTTGACCCTACTTCCTCTGGACGTGACGTCACGCGGCACTATCGCGACCGGCACATCCGGATTAATCCCGGCCCCCTGTGCGCCACACGTGACTGTGATTGACAGCCGAGTAGAATATCCGACTCAGAGGGCAGCCCGCCCCCCCGTGCAGACTAGGACAGAGTCGGACTAGCCGCTCCGGCGCTAGCCGCCCTGATTTGCGCATTATGTTTCCAGGGCAACAGGAGCCTCTGTCGGACATGCAGCTGCTGGCAGAAGATACATTGTAGCGCGCCGTGGTCTCAGAGCTGCAGCGTCTCAGTTAACTGTTAAGGCACTCGGGCGGCTGGCAGCACCTCCCAGAACACAGAGAGAGCCTGGGCACAAGAGCGCCGCTGGCGCGCCTGGCAGCACAGGTCGAAAATGTGTGACAATGCATTGCAGTGCGGTGATGCGGATCACCGCACTGAAATGCGTGAGCGTCACACCTGTTGCGTGACGCTTGGCAGGACTGTGCCTATGCTAATTAGTCCACTAGCGATTTTTGTAAAAAAAATTTTTTTTAGAACTTGTGCCCTGCATACCATTACAAACCTGTCTACAAAAGCAGACTGGGGTGTCCCTTCTGTTTTCATTTCCCCTCTTCTCATTTCTGGTGCACCTGGAAAACCGAGCTGGCAAATGGCACCGCACCCACCAAATAAACCTGAGGCACGAGGGGCCAAGCGAAAAGACAGAAATGGGGGTGGGCCAGAGGCCTGTGTGAAAGCGAAAGTTGCATGGGAAAAGTGAGGAGCTTTAATGAAAGCCCTAAATAAGATGAGGTGAGAAGCCAAGGGGAGCGGGCCAGGGCTGTCTCAGAGGAGTTAGGAAGGGCAGACATAGGGTGAGACATAGGGTGCACAGGGAAGGCAAAGCATGAAGGGAGGGAGGGGCACGAGCTGCTTGAGAAGGGAAAGCAATGCACTTTACTGTAGGCGAGGCTGACCATGCATCTCGGGCCATATGATGTCCAAGGTTAGAACAAAAAATAAAAGACCGAGATGACAGGAACCTAGAAGCAGATAAACCAGCCTCTTGCTTGTCAGTGCTGTAAGTGTTCTTGAGCTGCAGTGCTCAAAGTGAATGACAGAGCCTTGAGGAGGAAGTAAAATGCCTGTTACCTGGCAATTTTGTGGGTGTACCACACTTAGCTGAAACCACGAGCTCCACTCCCAACATGTTGGTCTTATGTTCCGTGGAAATAAAAGGGCAGACCCAAACTTTTGCACTGGCCCCTTCACTGCCAGTAATCTGCTCAAAACCCAGCCCGGACTAGGAGGCACCGACAAAGGAAAAGTGTACCAGTGGGGCTAGCTAAGCACCCCGCTCATCAAAGCCAGTCGTGACTGTACTGCATGCCATCAGTGCAATCGCAGGCCACTACATTTCAGCACATAGTGGCATCTACTTCATTCAGACTTATTGACTAGCTTTGACTAACAGGGTTGAAGAGCTGGGTATTGGATTACAACAAGTCTTTGTCTACTTGTCCTTGGGACAAAATATACATTAAAACTTCTTGCCCTTGTGAGAAATCTAGATGTTTCGGGCGTCGGGAGATGGGTATTCCCCACCCCTGGTGTCTTCTCTGGGCAGTAAGGAAGAGACAGAGTACTTTTCCTTGTCTGCCCATCCCCGATCGTCCACAAAAGCAATCACGCTCACACATGTTGTCCCCTGCCCCCCTCAGAAGTATTCTCTAGCCTCATTGTGTTACAATCTTAAGAAAAGAGGAAGCAGGTTGGAGTGCAAGATACGCAAGGCTTAATAAGCCTTGACAGAAACCCACATGGCAGCTGCGCGCGTGCACGCAAGCTTGAGGCCAGCAAAAGCCTCTGGTAGCACTTTCAAAAGCCACTCACTAAATTTCTTGCAGACAGCGCATGCGTGGCTCAGCAAGCCCTAACAAGACAGCTGGACATACGAAATGTTGCCAGTCACTGTACTACATATGATGTACGCCATACACTGGGAGCTTGGAACATACTTGCAAAACCGATAAGGGTGCACCTTTTTAGAAGAGTTACTTTGATGCCCTTTGTTCAAAACTTTCCTCACCACAAAGTCTGGACCTCACTCTCTTGTTAGGCTAATATTTCTTTTATGTTCACTGCTCTCCTTAGTATTCTATTCTTCCTGTTCCATTTAAAGGGCAGTGGTAGTGATTCTTTCGTGCGAGTTTGCGCCAAGTGTATCAGCCCTTTATCTCAAGTGTGGAGGTTTTCTATCTGCTCCTATCAAAGTAAGGGGTATGACATTGAAAGGATAATTTTGTCTTAGCCTTGGAAGGTGCCCGAGGCAGATGTACAGTGAAAGTTTCTCGTCTCTTATTGGTACTTGATACTAGGGGATTACAGGATAAGTTTTTCTTTTTTAGGATATCGGAGGACTAGACCGAGAACGAGGGAAAACAAAGGCTAGGTTTTGGATCTTGCCTCGGATTTAGGGACTATGGAACATTACATCCAGCCACATTTGACTCCTGTTGATCGAGCATAAATAGGTAAGAGGGCATGTGGAACCTAGTTTGGATAACTAGGTATTTCCAATGCACCATAATGGCTGTACTAGCAGACTCACTTGGCTCCAAAGAGACTGCAGTAAGAGATATTATCAGAGAGGCGCTTCTATTTGTATCACTATTGAGTGAATTACAGACTGAATCATCAAGAATTGTTGATGGTGGACCAATCTTGGTTGAAAAGACCCACTGCTTCCATAACTATTTAGCTCTATGGCAAGTAGCAATGGCAACCAGGGTCTTATCTGCGGACGAGATTTGATTCACAAACATTGACACTGTCATTTCGCACTGGGGAGCTGGACACACGGGAAAGAGTGGTGCAAATCGCTGGCAGGGCTGCACAGTCCCAGATTTCGATGTTTTTGTCCATGGAGAAATGAAAAAACAAAGTAACTGTTGACAAAGCCTTTGTAAAATAGAAGTTGGTTTGAAAATCTGGGAATATTTTGTGTCTAAAGCTGTGGCACTGAGTCGGTGGCAGATCCTCCGCTAAGGTGGAGGAGTGTCGCCCCACTCCTCTCGGAGCAGTTTTAAAGGAAAAATAAAATAATAACGGACGTTCTCAGTTTATTTTAGTATCTGCCAGATTAGGGTGGGGTGGGGCTGGGTTCCCGTGACATCCAGGGAGGAGGAGTGGTGCAGCACCTGAAGTGCCATCTTGGGGCCGGCCAAACCGTCATGCACACTTTACATGTTCTCCACCGGCTGTAATGCATTGCCTGGTTGGAGAACTTGCACAGGCTGTTAATCCCTATCTGAGTGCCGAACCACTGCGGTCAGACCAATCACGACGCTGCTGTGATGGTGACAGCTGTGTCATGATTGGCCTAGGGGAGCTTCCTGGAAGAGGAGTGGAGGGAAAGCAATGTGGGAGAGATGGCGTGCTAAGATATGCAAATGTGTCTGCCCCGCCACCCCTGGCAGACCTTCCTTGGCGACCCGCAGAGCTTTTTCATGGCCCCCTCAAGCCCAGCACAGCTGCTCTGTTTGTAGCAGGCTCCCTGAGGCTCTCCGTAAACACAAAAGAAGTCCGCTGGAGCAGGCGCAATAGCAGCTTCACTGCGCATGATCCAGCGGCCCTCATTTGTGTTTACCCCTAGCCTTTTGCTGATCCTGCGGTCTCGAGCTTTATTCCGCAGTCCCCCACTTACCCTCAAATGTCAGTGGGAAATGAGAAATAAAATAGCGACCACAGACTGGCCGCACAACCGGAAGAGAATATAAACTGCGCATGACATACGTGATTACAAACCCTTTTAAGGGTACATTTCTAGTTGTACTGCAAGTATCAGTCTTTTTTTTTTCTTTCTTCGAACTACCCAGTTAGTTGTGTTTAAGGGCTGTCATTGGATTACAAACCTCAATTTCCAGAGTAAATTATCAACAGAAAAATGTGCTCTGTGTATCACGATTTTGACCAATGATTACAGCAGGAACGCATTTTGTTGAATACCGATGTTTCAAATGTAGTAAAGATTTTGTTTTTGAATCTAGTAGTCCAACCCCCACCCGACACCACTCCACCCGCAGACCCATCGGTGTGGCCCTCGCCCACAAACCAGACTGTACTTTCTGCCTCAAGAAAACGCTTTTGAGTACCCAAGGTCTATAGCAATAGATCCCCTGCAGTTAGTGAGTTTGAAAATATCTGTAGAGCATTCAACTTCTCCAATAGTAGTGGTCTGGGTGATGGATTGCCTCCTTTGATTAAGATTGAGATCAGTCCGTGTGTCTCCCTTTGTAAGTTGAGAGGGGAGAAAGATGGGAACTAAACTACCAGGAGGACTAGGGCTTTGTAGCAGACGAATAAAAGCATCTGCCGTGGGGACTCTAGTTTCACCAAATGGTGCTAGTTTATCTACCCTTTTCTTATGGGCAGAGCGCTTTGCCATCCTGAAATTAGTAATTACAGGTGCATTGAGAGAACTGCAGGCTCACCTGCGTCATCATGCTGGCTTTGCTGTCCCATTGAAAATCAAGGGCTAGTAAACTTGCTAGACAAGATATTTTAGTTTCTTGGAGAAGCTAAAAATGTGATAGATCAATTTTAAAAAAAGTGATGTCAAAACTTAAGGCCAAGAATCATAGAGTGTTCCAGGCGTGGTAGGTGGGTATTGGTAAAAGGTAACCTCAAGCAAAACAAAGGCACAGTTTGTCCATCTAATACATCCGAGGAGCTGCTGAACTAGCCTGCCACACCAACCAAGTTGTAGAAGTCATAGATTTAAGTAGAGCCTCTAAAATGTTCGGTGTAAAGTTTGATCCGGAGGAATGCAGTCTAAAAGAGTAGGAACCACCATACAGTGTAGGAAAACTGGATTCCTATAGCAATAGTGATGCTTTTCTATTTTGTACCCTCCTACCCTCTCAGCAACTGCCTTGGCTGAAATATGCAGTGTGATTTAAAGAGGTAAAAATTGGACAAATAGGGAGCTGGTCAAGATGCCCATTAAATGGATGGGGATTAATCAACATTCAATCCAGATGAATACCTGAATGAAAATTGAGTATGAATCTCAAAACTATATGGGTGTGATCAGGCATTATGAATCCTTGATTGCTAGTTTGTTCATGGATCCATTTTCAGGGTCTAATCTGAAACTAATGATTGTAGGATTCCTTCCAGACTGATTAATAACCATGAAATATAACACCCCGACCAGTAGTAGTAATTTTTCTAGATTTGTTTGGTTCAGTAAAAGGTTTTTGCTATGGTCTTGTCCTGATGAAGCCAAGAATGTAATGCAACCGGTAACATGAACAGTTCTGATTCTTCAGTTCACCAGTAGAAGAAGCCAGCATAAATTATTTTGGTAGATTTATAGATTGGCCGTTGTCCTTAATCTGCAGGATCCAACTTGGCTAACGGTTTGTATTCTGCATTTCTTAATATAATACAGTGAAGTAGGCTGATTGTGTGTTAGGCAGGATGACCTTCACTTCGCTCTCCTCAACCTCATGTCTAGAAAGCATCCAAAAGAATGATTTGATACAGCTGGAAGATTTATTGGGTTCTTGTGTCGTTAGGATTTTTGATAAATCTGAAGATATATAGTGCCTTGCTCAATGCGAGTATTTATAGATGATTGATTCCAGGCTACAGTATGAATGGCATCATGCCAGTAATGAGTGAAGGGCTGCATTATTGTCTTTTTGTTCTGCGAGAGAGAATGGAGACACAAGCTAGCTTATGTTTGCTAGTCCAAATGAACACAGTAGAATGGTAGAGGTCGAAGAAATATTCTTTATTTAAAGTTGTGGGATTTCAGCTCTGTTTGGTCTTTTTTTCTCTGTCTATTGATGTCTGTGTTGTTTCATGGGCAAGCTACATGTGGGTTCACTACAGATGCATAGAATGTAATGTTCCAAAACAGCTCAAAAACTTTAAATGTGTTTGCCATCTTGAAGCTGTAAATTATGATAAAGTATTCCCAGGTGGCGCACGCAGGTAGGTTGAGAAGGCGGGAGGGGCTTTTTGAATGCTTTTCAAACAATTGGCCACCCATGTTGCCAACACAAGTACTGGAAAAGTCAAGGTTTTACCAACTGTCTTTGACAATGATTTTCTGTGGAATCCCTTTTTTAGACCCTTTTGTCTAACTTCATTAACAAGTGCTGCTGGCTAAACAAACCGTGACAAAGCCAATAGGGCTGACATTTTTACCACATGCTCATTTCACAATCCTGACTTCACTATCACTCTACCTCCCAGAGGCAGTGAATTGTTTCAGCATTTTCTTAGTTTTCATTTGACCCTGATATTTATTCAAGACACACATTTATTTGCTAAAGTATATATGAAAGCTCAGACCCAGTAACAAACTCACTGTTGTGCACATTTAGCCCCTTCACTTTAATTGAGGCTATTTGCACCATAGTTATAATTTAACCAAGGGCTCTCCCCTTTTGTCTCAGACTGTTCCATCCTTGAGGCTCTCCTTGTAAGATTAGAGTTGTGCACCCATCATCTTCCCTACCATCCCCCCCAACCCCAGTACACTGCATCTCCCTTCCCCAGATGTAACCATACCAATCCTACTCCAATTCAAGAACATCTTGGTAGCCATGTCCGCTCCCCCCAGGTATCTGTAAGCCTCCAACCTCAGTTCACCCACTCTGGTCAGAATGCCCTTTTTAACCTCAATCCACCAGCTACATATTTTATATCCTGTTACCTTGGTAAGAACATACTCGGCCACGATCAGCAGCACATGTCTAGGTTCACCCCCCTGATCCAGCATGTGTGTACAATGACTTAAACTTGGCCCCTACACTGTCCCTGGACATATTCATTGTCCTCCATCTCTTAAGTGTATCTCCTTGATGCTGTTGATGTGCATGTTTCGAGTGCTTACGTCTCCATGGCCATTAAATAACTTGTTCTTCAATGACGTCTTCTACCTCCTCCATTGTAGGTGCATCCTTGTGAAGGACTTGCCTTCCCCCTCCTTCATCACCACATTTGCCTCACTTCTCAAAAGATAAGGCAAATGATAATATTCACCTATATCTAATGTTCTCCACAATGAACCTGTCTGTGATCTCTTTCATCAACTTCCTCCTCTTGGAGGTGATTGGACACATCTTGTAGTAAGACAACCCATTGACCTTGAAACTTAAAGTACTTGTGGATCTGAAGGCTTTCATTTTTCCCCTCCTTAAATGGAAAGGCATGTAGTCTGACTAGAATATCTCTTGGAAACTTGGTGCATTTTCTTTATTTCCTAACCGTGTACGCATTCTTCAGTTAGGTTTTGCTTAAAGGGTTACAAATTACCTGTTGCTAGCTTACCAAAACTAACAGTGGACTCAAAGGCTGTTCATTGCTTACCATTGGCAATCCGCTTGCCTTCCTCTTCAATAGAATTCTGTGATTTGTGATCTCTGCCCTATTGCTTGTACCTCCCTTCTTGTGCCTCTGATCTCTTGATTCAACCCCTTTTCCATTCTGTACATGGCTTCCGTTGAGTCTTCTTTCGGACATCCATGGCACCCGAGGAGATCTTATTTTGTATGGTTAGCTAGTGAGCTTTTCGCCCCTTCCAATTTGCCTTGGTGGCTGGAGATTCTCCTGCTGGGCATGTTTTCTGGGTCCTTGAGCGATGTAGAGGATGTAATTCTTGCATCTTTTTGCTGATTTATTTCATGTACCCCTCAAATGTATCCAGTCCTGGCGAACGAGTGGTTTATCTCTTCTTCATTCCCCTGTCATTCTTCCTGCATACAGTCTTCCAGTTGACCAAAGGTGGGTGTCAACTCAAACTGGCCCACCATTTAGTCCAGTGGAGGGTGTATGCAGGCATCACCTTGGGGCCTTACTTGTCCTTATCCAACCTTATGCAGCCCTCTGGCCTGGTCTGTCCCCATTGTGCTTCGCCAATCTCTTCTCCAATTTATTCTCATGTATCAATACGGAATTGACTCACTTCTTGGCAATTCCCCAGCACGTGTCAGTCTTTAATTTTTTTTTATATCATTGCACACCCAAAGGCATCACCTTGAAGTTCTTTCACTAGGTTACGATTTGTGTTGTGATTTCCTACTGCTGATCTTGGTGGAGATGCTCTGCTACTCTCAGCATTTAGCCCATTTACCTCGCCAGAAAAGGCACATTATTATTTTATTTTTACAGCATCTACTCGGGCTGAAGCCCAGTGGCCCACTCAGCTCTACCATGCTGGCTGACTCTTTCCTCATGTAACTTCTCGGCCTAGGCTTCTTTCTCGTCTTTTTATTGGCAGGAAGTTCAAAGAGACATTACATAGCCAAACAGTGAAGTAAATATATTGGTAAAGAGCCGAAAGGTAATTAAACATGTAAGACCCTGCTGCTGTTCTCTAGAATATAACCCCACACCATTCCCTGTCCTTCCCCACCCCAACCCATCTCTCGCACCTTCCCCAGTTTACCCACCGTGCATCTGCTCTATCTCACAACCGTCAATGCAAACGTTTCCTAGCATTTTTTTTTTCTTTCTCAAAAGACCTTTATTGTCCAACACACATTGTACACAGCATTTAGCCTACAACCCAGTCGGGCCAGCTGCAAAGAATGAAGCATTGCAATAGATATAATAAGTGAACACAGCTTTAAGGCCGACAACCCTGGGGTTCGGCAGCGCACGTTAACATTTCACGACATTGTGCATTCATGTAAGCATTCGGCGTGACAAAAGTGTGCGGTCCACTCAGTTTTCTATATATAGGTTATGTGGTCAGTTTTATGGTAATGTGCTGGTGCTCATCAAAGGTTTCAATTTCGGTCAAGGCCACTATGTCTTTCGTGCGTCATTGGGAAGGGTATCAACGTGGGTTGGCCTTCAAACGGGTATGATGTGACTTGAATGAGTGACCAGGTTGCACAGTGCCCAAGCGTGTTGGGAGCACGTGGTCGCCGTGTTCGCCCACCCTGACGAAAGTGTCCGCCATAGTTCGCGACACATAGATAATGCGTCTAGGCCCCAGATGTGACGGCCAAAGGTTGTAGAAAGTGTGAAATGCAGAGTCGTATCGGTATGGGCATGGTCTAAAAGGAAATAGAACTAGATCCTTAATGAACTATAAAACTGTAGTATAAGATACATAAAAGGCAGGAAGGGGTGGATAGGGGCAGAGATAGCCATATTGTCATGAGGAGGGGGTGTGGAGCTAGTGTGTCAGTCGTGTCCTATGGAGCGAGCAGGCGGGAAACCGGGGGGGGGGGGGGGAAGAGGGTGGAGGAGGTCAGACCCCACGTGTGTCAAGGGCACAGGGGGGGGTCCGTAGGGTCTGCCGGTGCGTCAGTCCGGCGCGATCTCACAGGATTCGGGCCTATGTCTCAGCGCTGCGCGTGCCTGGGGGGGCTAGTCAATCGCCTGCGTGAAATAGCCAAATATGTGACGTATTGTGAATAGAGCACAGTGGTCATGTGGGAGACAGACGGTGCATTGTGTGGGACTCACCGGTTCCAGTATTGGGTGCGGAGGGGGGTGCAGTATACAGGTCTTTACGTGATCCCTTGGTCTATGCATTTCTGTAGAAAGGACTGTAGGATGTCATCCCAGTGTTGTGCAATAGGAAATTTTCTAAGCCCTGCTGTCTCCTCACGTCTCAGGACAGAGCTCTTTGCCCGCGCCCAATTCGTCAGTGACAGGCTCTAGTGTCGGATGTGTGGGGGTGTGGCAGCCTTCCACCGCTTGGTCAGCAGTCTCTTGGCCGCGATTAGTCCAAGATCCCAGTACCTGGTCTGTACTTTGTTTAGACGTGTACGCTTATACAATCCCAGTATGCAAGCCTCCCATGTGCTTGGTACCTGTTCCTTGGTGCAATGTCGGAGCATCGTGGTCACCCCCTCCCAATATTGTTGGAGGGCAGGACAGAGCCAGAGCATGTGAAGGAGGTCCGCGCCCAGTTGGGAGCAACGTACGCAGGCAGTGTCTGTGACCGAAAAATACCTATTAATCTTGTCCGGGGTGAGATATGCGCGGTGTAGTATGTAAAGCTGTATGATTCTGAAGCGTGGGTTGCGGGGGATGTTCACCGGGCCAGCCAGTATTACAGCCCACTCCTTGTCCGTCCAGTCCTTCCCCCTGTCTTTCGCCCACTTCTCTCTCAGCTGTGTAGTCGTCGGGTGTGTGTGGAAAAGAAGTGCCTGCGCTAACCAATGTATTATATGGGTGCCGTTGCTCATGACATGAAGATATTGCAGAAAGAGGTGGGTCGGTGGTTCGTTAGACATGTCTCCCCAAGCAGTAGTCATTGCGTGAATGAGGGAGGCGTGTAGCAGAAACTGCCCGGCAGGGAGGGACGTGTCCCTCGCTAGATCCGCAAAGGATAGGAGAACGCCGTCGGAATAGAGGTCTCCCAGCGATTCTACTTCTGCGGTGGTCCAGGTACCCAACTGCGCAGCGGTCAGAGTCCCCGCCGTCGTCGGGGTACCCAGTAACGGCAGTATCGGCGCGTAAGGTATCGTCTCTCGGGTCAGGCGTAAACATCGGTGGAAGCACCTGTGCGCTACCGCAAGCAGCAGCTGTGATGGCCGGGGAGTCCGTGTCAATGGATGAAACAATACGTGTATTTGTAATAGTGACCACACTGTGGTGTCCGTGGCCGTGTCTCCCAGTTTCTTACCACCGAGCCAGCCCGACACCCATTGCATTTGCGCTGCTAAGTAGTAAAGTTCCATGTTGGGAACAGCGAGGCCGCCCTCTGCTGTGGGCATGTATAGTTTAGTCAAGGCAACCCGTGGCCGACCCTTATTCCAAATCAGGTCACGCAACAGGATCTCGAGATCTCGGAACACCCGGGCAGGGACATAAGTTGGTATATTCGCAAAGTAGTACAGCAGTCTTGGTAGGACCACCATTTTCGCCAGAGCGATGCGGCTCGGAACATTCAGAGGCAGCGTCTTCCAGAACCCAACCTGTGCCCGGACGGATGCAATTGCTCTCAGCAGGTTTCCTTCCAAAATATCTGTAGGGTCTCTCTAAACGTGTATCCCAAGGTATCTAAACGTGGTAGGGTACCACTGCATTCTCTCACCCCCTATACGTATGTCGTATTCCGGAACATTCGGGTTGAAGGAGTAGACCCCTGATTTTGCCCAGTTCACCCGCAACCCCGACATTTCCTCGAAGGCGTCAAAGATAGCAGGTAGGGACGGCGGGACAGTACTCAGGTCATTAACGTACAAGAGAAGGTCATCGGCATACAAGGACACCACATGGAGACCATCCGCCATAGGTATACCCCAGTCCATGCCCTGCGACCGAAGTTTCGCAGCCAGGGGTTCCATTGCTAGGGAGAACAGTAGAGGAGACAAAGGGCAGCCCTGCCTGGTGCCTCTCCGTACATTAATAGGGTCGGATAACAACGTTCCTGTACGGACTCGGATCGTGGGTCTGCGGTACAATAGCCCGACCATAGCCTGGTAGTCGACCCCCAGCTCGAATTTTTCCATGACCGCTCTCAGGTAGGGCCATTCCACTGAGTCGAACGCCTTTTCCAGGTCCAGTACCAGACACCCAGCTCGTGGCCATTGTCTTGTGGCGTATTCCTGCAAGCGGAACAGGCGACGGATGTTGTGGGATGTATGTCGTGCCAGTACGAACCTTTCTGGTCGTGGTGTACCAGTGCAGGAACCAAAGGGGCTAGTCGGCGAGCCAGTGCGGAGGCGAGGATTTTTTAATCAGTGTTAAGGAGTGCTTGAGGGCGGTAGGATCCCAACTGTGTGCCATCCCTGCCTGGTTTGAGTAGCGATACAAGGGTCGCCTCATTGAGTGTCGGAGGTAGGGCAAAGTCATCTACAGCCGCAGAGTACATCCTTGCCAGGTGTGGGATCAAGATGTCCGAGGCGGCCTTATAGAATTCGGCCGGTAAGCCGTCCGGCCCCGGAGATTTGCCATTTGACAGGTTAAAGATGGTATTGCGAAGTTCCTCAGAATCCAATGGTGCTCCGAGGTCATCTTGTTGCGCCGTCGTCAGGACAGGCAGCTGTATGTCAGACAGGTATGCAGCAATGGCATCTAACGGGACGTGTAAGCGGGAGTGATAAAGTCCCGTATAGTGACCCGTGAACTCCTCGTGAATTTGGCGCTGGGAGTAGAGCAATCCGCCGTCTCCTGCCTGTATGGCTGTTATGGGAGTCGAGCGGTCCTCTCTTGCTATCAGCCAGGCCAATAGTTTGCCTGGTCTATCACCCTGTCCATGGACCCTGGCGGAGTGCGCCGCAAAATTGACGTGCCGCAACTGTTCTAGTAGGCGGCCATGTTTCGCCTTGGCTTCAGTCAGTCGGGCTGTCGCCACATCTCCCGTGGCGCGTTCAAAATTCAGTAATTCAGTTTCTAGCTGTGTCAGGTCTCGCTCAAGTGTGCGTCGCATGTGCCCCTGTGTCCCCAGGCAGAGTCCCCGAATTACTACCTTGAATGCGTCCCATTCAGTTTGGGAAGATGACGCTGTGCCAGTGTTAAGATCAAAGTATTGAGCCGTCTGTGTAAGTAGGGAGTCGCGGAAGGTCGCGTCTAGTAGGAGGTCCGGTTGCATGCGCCAGGTGGGTATGGGAGGATGCGGATCTTCCCAAGTGATGGCTAGTGTGTGCGGATTATGATCGGAGTGGGTGCGGCCCATAGATTGCGTGTCCTGAATCAATGGGAGGAGGTCAGAGGAAACCATGTATCTGTCCAAGCGTACGTGCAAAGCGTGTGCGCCCGACCAGTAGGAATATGTACGAGTCGTGGGGTTGCGTGTTCTCCATGCGTCATGTAAGTCCCATTGTCGGGCCCAATTGAGGAGTGCTTTCGTGGTGACATGTGCCTGAGCAGCGGCCGGGGGTGAGGCAGACCTGTCTAAGTTCACATCCAAGACACAGTTGTAGTCGCCCCCAAGGATCCATGGGAGTCCATGCCAAGGCGCCAGTGCCGTGGAGAGGGATTCAAGGAATCCACCCTGGTCAGTGTTCGGGGAGTATAGGGAAGTAAGCACCACAGGGCGGCCATCAAGTCTGCCTCGTACCATCGCATAGCGACCCTCCGTATCTATCTGCGTGTCTTTGACCGCCCAGGGAGTTCCCGGTCGTACCCAGATGAGCGCTCCCCTAGCATAGGAGGAGTACTCCGTGGCGTAGAGCTGTCCGCGCCACCATCGGCGCAGTGCGTGTACCTCAGCTTTGTTTAGGTGTGTTTCCTGTAACAGTACTACTTGAAACTTATGTCGTATGTAAGAATAAATTTGATACCGTCTCGACCGTGTGTGCATGCCTCTCACATTCCATGTGCATATCCTAATCTCAGTCATAGCCATCGTCATGGTAATGAGCACCTACCCCCCCTACCAGTCGCCTCCCAGGCGAACGCCTCCCCCGGGCCCCCAATCCCCCCACCCCACTCACCCCCGACACAGACAATAGCTCACTTATAAAGGACATAGGCATCTCTCTGAAGGTGAGGGTGGGGATCGGAGCAGGGTGAGCTAACATTGCTAAACAGTAAGTAATACCAAAAGGTCGGCAACGTAACATGTCGCCGTCCAAACGCGCCAAGGAGGCAAAGAACAGTATTTAAGTCTAGGGGGGAAAACTAGAACTAGGTGTAGTTCCGGCAGTTCTCCAAAACCAATTAAGGGAAGATGTTTAGAGGCCCTTCCCCGGGCCATATGGTACATACACCACATAAGCAGAGACAGTGGTTAGGCAGGCAGCGCCCGCTCTAATGCTGTGGACTTGCGTAGGACCTGTTCGTGCAAGGGAGAGAAGCAGAGGCCATTCCCCAAGTGTCCGGAGCGGGAATGTGTCCGGGTGATAGGGGCAGGTGACATGGGGCGGAGAGAGGGGGGGGGAACTATGCGGTATGGTTCCACCAGTTCATCTGCTGTACAGCGCCCATATCTCGGGTAGAGAACTCACTGCGTAAAGGCCACTCCCTCTGTCACCAGGGCGGCGAGGGACATCTCCGGCATTGGTGTCCAGCCGCAGCATCTCAGATATTGTCCGGGCTCTGGTCCTTTCCCCGCCGCCCCGGTGGCTTCCAATGGACATGCATGTAGCGTCTCAATGTGGCATGTCAGCCGTTTGCGGCGTGACGTCTGGAAGCTCCACAGAGAGTTGGGAGTCTGGGATCCCATAAATAGCTTCGTCATCGCTCGGAATCAGCTGTGGGCTGGCGGTTTGAACGTTGTCCGAGGTCGGTGAGGCGCTTAACTGGGAAACTCTCCGGAGTGCATCTTGTTGCTCTTGGATCATTTGGTCCGTCGGTGGGGAGTGACGCGTTGCCTCCTCCGGATGGCCGTTCCCGCGGTTTCTGTTGCGGCGTCGGCGTCGCGGCCCACGGTCTCGAGGTCTCGCCTCAGGATAGTGTGTTTGCCTGGGAGCTGTTTCCGTCCCTCTGTCCAGCCAGTCGCTGACTTCCGCAGGAGCATTGAAGAAGTAAGTCTTGTCCTGCGCCACCACTCTCAGTTTTGCAGGAAAGAGGAGGGAGTACTTCAGGCCAGCCTCACGCAGTCGTCGTTTCACTTCTAAGAAATCGTGTCCTTGACGTTGCACCTGAATGGTGTAATCCGGGAAAAACATGACAGCAGCATTGTCAATGCGGATGTCCCCCAGCCGTCTTGTTTCCCTCAGTATTGTGTCTCTGTCCCGGTAGTTCAGGACTTTGAAGAGGAGCGGTCTCGGGTTGGAGCCGGTGGTGCGAGGTCTTGTGGGCACACGATGCGCTCTCTCTACCACGAAATATGGCGACAGCGTGCCTTCCGGTAGTAGGTCTCTCAGCCAGTCCTCAACCCGTTGCGTCGGTCGGTTGCCTTCCCATTTCTCCGGGACCCCGACGAGTCTGATGTTATTGCGTCTCGCTCTCCCTTCCGCATCCTCAGCGCGGTCTTCTAGGAACTCCACTCTGGTCAGTAGATCCTGAACTTGTCTATCCGTTTGGGAGACTTTGGGGCCAAGTTCCTCAACTGTTCCCTCTAGCGTCTTGGTCTTATCAGCCAGCTTCCTGTGATCCTCACGTAGGTGGGTGAGGTCTTTGGCAACACTGTCTATTTTGGATTCTAGAGAAGTTCTGGTCAGTTGGAGCGATTGCTCCATTCGTTCCATGGCGGCCAACACGCTGTCCAACCGCACAGTGACCGGATCAGTAGCCATCTTTTTCGAGGACTTGTCGGATTTTCCCTTCGGCGGGGCCCCTCCAGTCCCAGTGCGGGTTCTCACCCCTCCGGACATGTGCCAGGCAACTCAGCCAGTAGCGTACGTTCGTGCGGCTGGGGGACAAGATGGCGGCCTTCACTCAATGCCGGTAGCGTCCGTGGCTCGCAGTATTGTGTCTGCCACACGCGGCGTCGTGCGGCAGGTAGTTGACCCTTTGTGTGTCCTCCGTGCGGGCGGTGAGCCCGTGCGTTGGCGTGCCTCAGCCAGTTGCAGACCACGATCACAGGGGCCTGTGGTGTCCGTTGGTGACCGCTCCTCCCGGTGATGACCTAGGTGTAAGGGTCTCAGCCCAGCTCTGGGTAGGCAGGGTGTGGCAGCCTACACCGCGCGGGCCCCGGAGGGTTTAGGGTAACCAGGTCTCGGCTGCTGTGAGTGTCCAGGAAACGGTGGGAAGATGAGAATATGTAGGCACGGGCATCCGTGTCGCAGTGTCTCCTCGTATGTTCTCGGCACCGTCCCACCACTGTTGGCCCGTAACTGGCGCGCTGCGCCCTCCGCCGCGTTCACGGGCGCAGATCCACTCCGGGGGCAGCAGGTGTCGACAGCCGCCACTCCCCGTAGGTCTGTCCGTCACGAGGGGTCCAGGGGGGGTGTGTGGTGCCTCCGCGTCCTGGCACAGCTGCTGCCATCTCATGTAGAATCCGCCCCGCGATGGGCATCAGGTGCTGACGGGGTCGTAGCGCTATGTATCATCACCTCTCTCCATGTCGCCACGCCTGCCAGGAGATTGGCGTCTCGGCAGGGGGGAAGGTCGCAGCCCTACCGCTGTGTTCGATGCGCGGCGCCCATTCACCTCGGCCTCCCGGTTCCGCTCACAAGTGCCAGTCGTACCTCCTGAAATGGCCGACGCGCCCAGACGGCCCCCCGGTCCCCGTCCCGTCACCGGTAGGGACCGCGTGGGGCAAGTCGTGGGTCTCGTTGTGTGGCCCAGGCGGCAGGTCTGAGCTGCGGTCCGCCGCGGTTGCTGCTCCCGCTGGTCGGGTGGCTTAGGTCCCTGGGATGCCGTCGCCCACAGACATGCAAGCAGATAGTGTCTCAGCAGCGCCCCCGTTCCGCGCCGCCACCAGCACAGCGGTCCCGGCACAGCAGCCGCGTCTCCCCAGTCCCCTGTACAGGGTCTCTGAATCCTCCCGGTGCTGAGGGGGGGGTCAGGGGCCAGGGCGTCCAGGCCGTCCTCCGGTCGGTGCCTCGACGGACGAGGGGGCCGCCAAGGCCGAGTCGCGGGTTGCGTGTCTGGGCCTGGTTGGCAGGCCCGGTCCGCGGCCTCTCGTAACTGCCCTCGCCTGCCAGGTGGTAGCGAGCCCCGCCAGAAGGTCTCAGGATAGGCCGGTGTCACAGCTCCGGTCCGCAAAATTGAAAATCGGCCAGTGTGTCCAGAACCGACATCCGCAGGTCCGCCTACGATTTCAGGCGTCTCCGATGTGAAATGTCAGAGAATTGGCCCGGGGAAGGGGAGCTCGGCTCGGAGCTCTACCCGGGTGCGGCCGTCACCATTGCGCGCCTAGCCACGCCCAAACGTGTCCTAGCATATAGTTATATCCCAACTTAGGTCTCCGTCTTTCCTAGAATATTCCTCTCTAAATTGTAATGCAGCATAAATTGTCATCTTTAATGCCATGTGTAAATGCCTTAACTAGTGAATCCCAAAGTTATGCAATAGGGTGTTTCCTCCAGCAAACTCTGTCCTCTATATGCTGATTGTGCGCTCTTTTAAGATGACCAGAGGAGTGAATCTTGCCCCAAGTCTTGACTGTTGCTGAGGTCAGGCTTTTCCAACTGATTGTAATGTATCATGTGACCAGTAACCGGGGTAGGTCTATAAATTCAGTTGAGGACCTAATCGAGTCCGGGTAGGGGGAAAAGACCCACACTAATACCTTAAGGGAATTATCCAGTTAATGCTCTGTGACCCAGTAAAGGAGATGGATAACCCCAGTCCAAAAGCCAGTAAGTGACCCACCTGACCAAAGTACATAGGGCAGGTCCGCGTCAGGGGTATGACATTGGGGACAAAGGGAAGATGCCCCCGGGTATATCCGGGAAATGCGTTAATGGGTAAGGTATTTTTTTTTTAGCATATTGAACTGAATATACTTAAAGCAGGAGTTATTTGAGACCTCATGATGGGTGTACAATATCTTTTGCCACACCGAAATATTGATTGGGCGATCTATATTCTCTTGCCACTTAGTTCAGAGAGAACTCCTAGCTTGGTCCAAGTGCTGGAGATAGGCTTTGTACAACCAACAGAGCAGGCGTTCTAATCTCCTCTAATATGGAACGTTTGGGTCACCACATTAGTGGGGGGCTCGGATTCCTGGACCTGTGACTGTATGCAGCGATTGTTTTTTTTAAGCTAGGAACTGACAGGGAGGGATAGCAAACTCTGCCATGATGACTTTGAATGCGTGCAGTTCCCCACCCAGGAATAAATCTGAGTGTGTGGATCTACCATGCTTCGCCCACAACTCCAGGTGCATTGGAGGGATACTGTTGGTGTTGGTTGGTAACCCACTAAGAGGGATCGAAGGGGCATAGGGGGACATGTGCCTGTGAATCACTCTTGAGCGCTGGCGTCAATCCAGTGCAGTGGCTAATAATGGCTTCGGGGATACTAGGCGATGGGTGTTTCGATGATAGATTCACTAAGCCTAAACATCCCTGCTCACAATCATTTAATAAGCCCTTCTCCTGGAGAGAATGACCTGCTAACCAAAGAGCAGGCCACTGGAGTTGCACTGCAAGATCATACTTGTTCAAAGTCCAGGAGTCCAAATCCTCCGGCTTCTGCTGAGAGTTTAAAACTAGAAACCGCTACTCTCAGGCTTCCTTATTTCCAAATCAGACCAGCTAGCATCATGTCCAAATCCCTAAATAAGGACCGGGAAAGAGCCAGTGGGAGATGAGTGAAGAAATAGAGTAGACGCAGGAGAGCTATCATCTTAACCAGTGTTATCTGGCCCCTCACTGACCAGGGTAGAGTTGACCAAAATTTAAATTGCGCCTTCAGTGATGGGAACTCCCTCCCCAGGTTATCATCTCGGAGAACTACAGCCGATTTGTACATGTTGTCACAAAGTATTTGAATATTACCAGCTCTCACAATAACCAAGGGTCCAACTGGACCTGTGTGGGGATGACATATCCCATCTGGAGTGGAAAAATACAGGATCTAGACAAGTTCACCTGTAATCCATAAATGTCTACGTATTCAGTCAAGAGATGAGCTATAGGTGCAAGTTCTAACTGAGCGTCCCTGATATATAAGTGAACCTCATCGGCATATGAGGACACTGCATGAAGCATGGCGCGTGTCGTGATACCTCATTGCTCACCCATTTGCCGCAGTTTAAACATCAGAGGTTCCATTGAGATTGCGAGTAGCAAAGGTGAGAGAGGGCATTGGTGACTGGTTCTCTGCCTCCCTTGAATGAGTGTGAGATGCATTGCCCCGTTCTGACCCTAGTCGTCAGCGTTGCATAGAACAGTTGTATGCAACCACAGCAGGCAGGGCCCACACCCATCCTCTGTGTCACTCGCAGCATGTAGCCCCATGGGAGAGATTTGAGGGCTTTCTCCAGATCAAGAGCTATACATGCTGCCCTAAGAAAACCCTCTGATTAGCTAGCCATGACATCCCAGAGCCTTCAAAGGTTATCAGAGGTGTTGTGCGAGGGGATGAAACCCAGTTGGTATATGTGGATCGGAAGTGGTAGATTCTGGAGTAAGCAGTTAGCCAGTAGTGTAGAAAATCTTAGTCTGTGCTTAGTATCAATAAGGGTTGATAAGTGAACATGTCATTGGGGCCTTTGTGAGGTTTGAGCATTGTGAAAATGATGTGGGAGAAGAATAAGTTCAGGGGAGGAAGAGTAAAGAGTAAGCAACTAGGGTTGCCAGCTGAGTAGTGAAGATAGTGTAAAATTCTGATTGGATCCCGTTGGATCCTGTGGTTTTCTTCCAAGATAGATCATGCAGCACGGCTCTAATTGTCTGTAACGACCGAGGGAGATCCAGGTCCTGCCTAGCTGGTTCAGATAAACAGGGTAGAGGGAGTAAATAGAGTAAGGTGTCCATTGCTGTAGCCGTCGGAGCAGTTGTGGGCCTATATAAGTCCTGGTAATAAGAGTAAAAAGCATTGTTAATGGCAGCCTGGGTGTCAGCCCAACCTGCACCTTCCACAGTTGATTTAAATAAAAAACCCTCTAGTGACCACTTAAACACTTCCCATTCCGGTAAGGGCGGATGATGCAGTATCCTCGCTGTCCTCAAAGAGCGAATCTATGTGGTCCTGCAAGGAAAGGCAAAGTGCTGCGTCTTCTTGTATTGTTGCCTGCAGACGCCAGGTTGAGATTGGGGCCATGAGCCTCCCCAGAGTCAATGTAATGTATAGAGGCTTGTGTTCTGACATTGTCCTGGGGTAATACAATGTGGACATAATACATGTATGCATGTCAGGCGTACCTACAAACCTGTCCATTCTAGCATGATTTGGATGCACTGGAGAGTAAAGGGAGTAATCCATTCAATGTGGAAATGTTGTTATATGCCAAATGTCACCTTGGCGTCGCACCTCCAGTAAAGTTTGAAGTGCTCTTGAGGCTGGCATGGGAACTGAGGGAAGGGGGACAACTATCAATCAAGAAACGTATCCCGCACACAATTAAAGTCTCCCCACAACACCCAGGGAACTGCCATCCAATCATTAAACACTCTTGACAGTGTAGATGAGGCGCCAGATTGACCCATGTTGGAAGCATTAAATGCCCCCTCCCCCCCCCGTACCACCCATCTTTACGACCTCTAAGCAAGACATAATGGCTGCCTATATCAGTTTTAGTATCTTCCACCTTGAAGGGGACTACAGTCCTCAGCCAAAGCATTACTCCCTGGCATATACTGAGAAGCTTTTACCGAACAATTGATCCCTCTATTTCTCAGCTTGGAGCCCCCAGGGCCCAAGAGATGTGTTTCTTGTAAAGTAGCAATATGCGCCTACTATCAGAACAGAGTTCAGTGAATTTTGTAGCATTTGTTTGGGGAATTCATCACTCTGACGTCCCATGTCACTAATTTATACTAACTTGTGAATGATGCGAAATAGTGAACAAACACTGAAGGACAGTGCTTGTTAGTAGCCACAAGGTCGGACTGTTCGACTTGCGTCCCCATTACCGAGTGTCTCTGTCTTCCCAGACACATGATCAAGTGACGAAGGAACCGCCCCAACAAAAAGATTAGTAACAACAAACAAGGTCCTAGGACCAACATACAACCCTACAGAAGTTAGTCCCTTGGCTAGTGCTAAGCAGATAGCATAGTTGAGAGGACGAGCCAGACAGCAAAATAAACACCGAGCCTGCCTACAAACATAGATATTGGAAAGGAGCAATCAGCGGTGACGCAGAAATCACTAATACAGTAAGAGTTCTGAAAGTTCACATTGGAAAGCCCGAGGCCGGCTCAGCGGCACAACCAAGAGCATGCCACCCAACAGCAATGAGTGCATCCTCTCCGGACAAGGGAGGAGGATCCTACCCTCCTAGAAAAAGCGTGCCTTATACAGTTGTCTGCTCTGAAGTAACTCTGTTCAGGGACGAGCATCTGTGGGTAGCAGCAAGTCTGTTAAAGCAGCTCATCAGCTGATTGTGCCGTGATTAACAGTGCTATGGTGTCTGGGTCCGCCACCTCTGAGGACAGTTTGTCACAAGAAGCACTGGATCCCGATGAGAGCAGTTGCGCCGAAGTGGATAAATCTTGCAGAGACGCCACAGCCTTTGCGGCTCCTGTTGAGCCCGAGTAGGTGGAGGGCCCCTATGTCTTGGTCCTTGGAGGCTCAAACGCCAAATCGTTGCTCCGCAGTAAGCTTCTGATGCATGTCTCTTTTCTGATTGAAAATCTACCCCCTGCAGCACCATCCAGAGACTCTCTAGGGGGCATAAGCAGCCAGGGGGGGGCCTAGATGTCTGCACAATAAAGGGGACTCTCAGAGCTGCATGGTTTATGGACTCAATGCAAGGATGGGCATCCAAACACCCCCACCCATCCACCCACAATCCTGTGTTACTTAGCTAGTCTTACCGTAACACTAGGGGACGTGCTCCACTTTGCATCTCTGAAAGGGGGTGGGGGTGAGAAAAGAGACAGCAGGGCCAGACGCAGGCTGTGCAATTCAGCACACCTGCCGGGTCAGCAAACCACAGGCCTGACCGACTCCAAGCCCCAGCCAGCAATGCCTCTAGCAGCTGCTAAAACCGGTGCAACTCCGGTCCCCAGTGGACGCACCACTAGCCTGCAAGACTAGCTGAGTGAACAGGCCTGCCTGGTCCAGTAGATTCCCCTGTGGCTCTTTCCCCCTCACAGCACCATTGTCCCAGGGCATTGACAGGAATGTTTTCTGGCCGATACAGGTCCAGAGCGGCCTAGATGGGTTCCGCTGCCACTGTAATAGTCCAGCTGCAGCGGGCAGATCGAAGCTCCTTTGAGTTGCAGCCATCGTGTTTGATGGCTTGGGCATGCCCCTTCCAACTAATGGGTGCTATGTTGGATACGATGAATGATTTAGCAGACTAGTGAATCAAGAGTGATTTCAGCAAGCTGTGTGTGGGTGTTTGTGTATGTATGTACATGTGTGCATGTGTATATATATATATCAATCATTTGGTGAGATGGCCAATGCGGTCTCGCAGGTAAAACTTACAAAAAAAAATAAAGTTGCATTCTTTTCTGTAGCATCTGTTTCTCAGGTTTTTGTGGGTGCTTTCTCCTCGGTGCTGCCCAGCAACTTCAGTGGTAACAACTTGGTAGTAATCTTTGAGCTGCAAAACAATAGTAGGGAACTTGGAATACTGTTGCAAGACGGCACTCATGTTAAAAATCATGTTTTTTGGAAATAGTGCTAATGAAAGATCTGAAAAATGGATGCAAAATTTTTCTGTAGCAGCCAGTTTTCAGCGTTTAGTCAGCGTTCACCCACCAGTGCTACCTGGCCTCTGCCCAGCTCATTTCAGACTTCCTCGTGCATTCCATTAGAGGTGGAAGGGTACAGCCAGTAGAAGAATTGTGCTTTGGGCCTGAAACGGGATGTAAGTGACATTCTCTTAAACCAGTGGCTGAAGTTTTTAGAGCAAAAAAGATAATGGAAGACGCCGGCTGACCAAAGCCTCTTCAGGTATGCAATACAATATATTTACCATAAATGGCACAAGCATTATGCATATCAAGCCTAAAAAAAACAGCCTTCTATGTTTCAAGAGATTGGAAGTGTATAATATGGGTTTGTGCTGAATTTGTGACCTCGAAACAAACCAGGTTTACTTCTTACAGAACTCAGTGTGGCACAGTTGTGTACATAGGCAAGACATGTCATGTGGTCTTAAATTGTTCTATGTATTAAGTAACACTCACAGCAGTATTGAACTTTGTATTCAGTAGGAAGCTAAACGAGAGTGACTGGTGATAGGCAATCCTTGACTTGCACTACCAGCATTACTTGCCACATTTCAGTGTGGCAGCCTCAAACCCACAAGTGATGCGGCAGCTGACAGTCCCCCCACACACATGCACACACAACTTTCTCCCCCTCCCTCAGTATCACCCACTCTCGTATACACTCGTACTCTCATGTCCTCTTTCTCTCCTCAAGGAACTCAAGCTTGTGTTAAATATGGGCACTTATGTTTCATTTATTTTCTCTACAATATTAGTTTCATTTCAAGAACTGATTAAGATAAGACCTGTAAGGGTTATTATTTTCACTTTGATATGTTTATATATTGGAATGAACGAATGTGGAAGAAACTAGAAATTATACCTGAAACAAAAAGTGTTTTATTGGGAATATCATTAAGAAAGGCAATGTATTAACATTGATTTCAGTGGTGTAACCCTATATCTGATTCTTTTAATTCATGTTTTTCTACAGATCTCAAGAAGCAAGACCACAATGGGGGCATTTTTAGACAAGCCAAAGATGGAGAAGCATAATGCTCATGGGCATGGTAATGAACTTCGTTATGGACTAAGTAGTATGCAAGGGTGGCGAGTTGAGATGGAGGATGCACACACATCAGTGATTGGTCTGCCAAATGGACTTGAGGGATGGTCTTTTTTTGCTGTTTATGATGGGCATGCTGGATCCCAAGTTGCTAAATACTGCTGTGAGCATTTACTAGATCACATTACGTCCAACCAGGACTTCAAAGCTTCTGATGGTGAACTCTGTGTTGAAAGTGTAAAGAGTGGAATCCGAACAGGTTTTCTGCAAATTGATGAACACATGAGAGTAATCTCTGAGAAGAAACATGGGGCAGACAGAAGTGGGTCGACGGCTGTAGGGGTCATGATATCTCCCCAGCACATATATTTCATCAACTGTGGCGACTCAAGAGGTTTACTGTGTAGGAGCAAGAAGGTTCACTTCTTTACACAGGACCACAAACCAAGCAATCCACTGGAAAAAGAACGTATCCAGAACGCAGGTGGTTCTGTAATGATTCAACGTGTGAATGGTTCGCTTGCTGTATCCAGGGCACTCGGGGACTTCGACTACAAATGTGTTCATGGGAAAGGCCCCACAGAGCAGCTTGTTTCCCCGGAGCCAGAAGTATACGAAATAGAAAGATCTGAAGAAGATGATCAGTTTATCATCCTGGCTTGTGATGGTATCTGGGATGTGATGGGCAACGAAGAGCTTTGTGATTTTGTAAGATCCAGGCTTGAAGTTACAGATGACCTTGCAAAAGTTTGCAATGAAATAGTCGACACCTGCTTGTATAAGGTAGATTTTATTTTCAAAACGGTTTCCTGTAATTATATAAGGTTTATTTATTTAGACGTGTGTTAATCTAGACCAGAGACAAAAAAAAGTGTGAATGGAAATGCTTTTCTCAAAGTTTCTTAATAACTGAGAATTTCTTTCTGTTGCGTTCTTTCTAACACTTTTGTCCCGCAGCATGACTCTTCGGGAAGGAAGGGGGGAATTATTTTGATAGCCGCATTGACCCCACCACTAAGGAGTACAAATCCTATCCAGATGCTAGCTGTAAAGCTTTGATTTTGCAGAATCTTAAAATGAAAGGTGCAAGATTACAGCTAAGTGTTTATTTTCTTACAAAATGTCCTTGTAAATATGGTTGCTTCCATTCCCTGAGGAAGGATTGTTACGTGGTCCAGGAATGTTTAGAGATGGTTTTCATTGATACCATTAAAAAAAATCATACACACCACGTTGTAACTTGCGTGTTGGTCTGAAAGTCTGCCCCTGCCCCCATGCGCCAGACCCCGCCCCATCTTCTACAAGCTGTCTTCTTGTTCCAAAGAGTGGCTCAGTCTTATGATTTTTTTATTTTTTTATTTAATTCAATGTACCAGTCCGCCTTGTCTGAAAATGACAGTAGGCACAAGGATAATGATTCTAGGTTAAGAAAATTTTGTACAGTCTAAAGATGCGTTTGGGTAAAACCTCAAGCAAGAGGGGAAGCCCACAAAGCACAGTGTAAACCAGATTACGACCACAGTATAACCTCTCTATCTGCAGATGCTGGAACATTTCATGGCGTTAACTTGTGAAATAGAGGCTGGTATTGGGCAGGGCCGCTTTCATTGTCTTTTCCAGTATCTTTGAGGTTGGCTCATGGTGTTAATGGAGGTAGATATACTGAGTTGGATTTAAATTGTTAACGGTTCAGGATGTAAGGGGTATCAGAAAGGAAAATAGTTAAGGAAAATATGAAAGGATTGGTAGGCTTTAAGTCTGAAATCCTGAGGTGCACGTGGGGCAGAGACCTGCTGATCAGAATGGGAAGCAAACCAGGAATGGCCCATAAAACAGAAAAAATAAAGGCTACAAATGGGTAATTGTCAGAACATTAATGGTGGGGAATTAATGAAGCTTTGGAGCAGTAAAAACCACACAATCAAATTAAACTAGTAATCCATCAAAGAGGCATGAGGGACTAGAACCAACTATACTGTTTGCTTGGGACTCTTCAATCCGTTCCTATTCTTTGACCATAAAAAGTTAATTTATCTGAAGGCGTTTCTGAAGTGATCTCGGAAATCTTAGGCAGATGACTGTTCTTAGTGCAGCGAAATACTGAGTTGCCGGCAATGTCTCCTAAGAAAGCTCTTCCGGCCCAACTCTGGCTTGTGCACCCTGTCTCCTTGCGAGTGATGTATTTGTGCATGTTGAGACTGAATATTCTTTGTACTTGTAGGTGCTGGTTCCAGGACAGTGGGCACAGGCCTAGGATAGGGGGAGGGTGCAGTAGTGAATAGCCCACACAAAGCTAGTCAATCAAAGTGCTTTATTTCGCTTAGTTTCTGTAGCATAAAAAGTACAAACATAAAAACAGACACAATTAAAAGCGATAAGGTAAAAGCCGTACTAAAACAATTCATACATTAATATTTCCTCATAAAATTTACATCTTAACCTGTTTAAATTTAAAAAGGATTAAAAATGTATTACATCAAAACTGTATGTAAAAGTACAATAAAACAACTTGAAAGGCTATCGTAAGATCACTGCTCTGACTGCTTTGAGACATCATCACAGGGCCATAAGCTAAGATCGCTTATAGAGTGAGAGTTTAACAGGGAAACCAAACATCAGTGGGATATAGTTTAAGTGGAATGTTGTCAAGATAAACTGGTGCTGCAAATTCTGAATACAAATTAGAAAAGACTAAGCTCCGTAATTAAGAGGGGGAGACACTTGAAATAGGCTAATGGTAATTTTGTTTGCCCCAGTATTGGAACTTTCATAGATTCCCATGCTTTGTATCATTCCCAGTCGTCAGCCTGGGGCCTTGGTAAATAGAAAATACCATAGCAGTATGTACAAAAGAGAAAGTAAGGCCTAGGCCTCATCTCATTTTGTAGCCTATCTACCTCTTTTTGTAAAAGAGACCAAAATTTTGCAACAACCAATCAGATTAGCCTCACCCCATAGAACCCTCCTGAGAGCCCTCAGAGCCTCAGATTTTCTACCGCACCTTGTGCTAAGGGAGTCTCAACAGAGCTCTGCTCAGTTTTCTCTTCAACTTTGGATTTCTACAACTTTTTCTCTTCAGGATGTCAAAAAAGAAAGCTTTATTCAAAGCCTGTGCTACTTGCTCAAAGAAGAGGCTGTATGTCGAAGATAAGCATAAAGATTGCATTTATTGCTTATACCCAGATCACAAGTCCACTGAGTGTAAAATCTGCAGAACCTTCTCAACCAAGACACTGAGAGACCGGGAAGGAAAACTTCTGGCTTTGCTACAGAAGATGAAGTGTAGAAAGGAGGTTCTTTCTAGTGATAGTGAAAATTCCTCTTCAGCAACATCTTCGAGGAGGTCTATAAAAAGGGGTAGGTCTTCCCCTTCTACATCTGCCAAACCTCCTGCTAAGGCCTCTCAAAAGACCTCGGAAAGGTCTAGAAGGCTTAGTGCCAATAAATCTCCTCACCATTCAAAGGAGAAAGAGGGACTTCTTCCTGAGGTGTCATCTGGAAAAAGGCAAGCCAATGCCTTTCTGTTGCCTCTTCACCTTCGGAAAAAGAAAAGGTCTTTAAGAAACCTTCAAGTACACCTCAGGAGCTGAAAGGAGAGAAGAAAATCCGTCCATCGACGACAGTCTCCTCAGGTACGTCGACGACGACGTCCAAAACCGAATTGATGTCATTTTCTGCTCCGTCGACTGGCCCGTCGTCGAGAGCTTCGCCGACGGCATCGTCGATGATGACTTTGTCGATGATACATCCTACCTCTGTTTCGTTGACGAGACTTACAACTTCGACGTCGACGGTGATGGCGCCGACGATGGTGTCGACGGCGACGAGGACGATGATGACTACGGCGACGATGATTCTGATGTCGACCTAGTCGACGGTACCGTTGACGACCGTTCTTTCTCCAGCGACGACGATTCCCTTGTCGACGACCCCGTCGATGATCCAAAAAGTGAAAATTTCTATCCGGAAAAGATTAATTACTCCAGAAATTACATCTCCCTGTAGGGTAGCACCATTGCCTCCACCTCTTCTTCTGGAGGAGGAATATTCTGAGGAGGATGAAAGCCCATATGGAGATGCTTATAGTCCTTCACAACTTAAGGTGAAGTACCAGTACTCTGATTCAGATGATTATTACCTGGGTCAACATCATCCAGAAACTCAATTCACTCCTCGTGATACACATCAGGAACCATCAGGACAAGGTATGGTTGCCATGCCGTCTTCACTAATAAATGACCTACATCTGTTGTTGTAGGATTACAAGAAGAGGTTCCCATCTCAAACCTCTGAAACCATGCAACCTCGTCCGCCACCACCTCAGCAACCTCCTTCTAATTCTGCGGCATCAACCTCTCAAAGGTAGGGAGAACAACCTTTGATAGAAGGGCATGATGTGGTTACAGTGCTTGATGATGATGATTCATCAGATGAGGACCAGAATGTAGAACGTATCCAAAATCCTGACGCAGAATGGGACGATTATGTTATCCCAGATCCGGCTTCACCATCTCCGGACCCGGTGGATTTGCCTCCTGCGGACATAGGGGGTTTCCATAATCTTATGGAAAGGGCATCTAAAAGATTTGGCCTTCCTGTTCCTGTGTTACAGTCAGACTGTTTCCTCTATGATTTTAAAGAGCCCTACAAGAAATCTATCCGTTCCATACCCATAGTAGAGCATGTTTGGAATGAGGGCAAGAAGGTGATGCAGTCTCCAGCTACTGTAACTCTGCTTCTACCGCGGCTGGAGAAAAATATAAGACTCTAGAGGACAGTCCTGCCTGTCTTATTGGTCAACCTAAACCGGACTCGGTTTTTTCTCAGGCGGCCCAAAGAAAATCAAGAAACCCGACGGCACCCCTGACTGCACCGCCAGACAGAGAGGGCAGGCACCTGGACAATGTAGTCAAGAGGTTTTCCTCTATGTCTAGCCTCCTTGTTAGGGCCTCGAACGCACTAGCGATTTGGGACGATATAATCGCCACATGTGATGTGATCTTCCTCCTTTCATTGATCAGCTTCCAAAGAGTGCCAAAGCGGAAGCGAGGAAAAATCCTGGAAGAAGGTGAGCGATCTTCATCTGAGATTATAGATTGTGCAATGGACATTGCTACAACGGCTTTTCGCGCCTTAGCAGGTTCAGCGGTCCTGAGGCGTCAAGGTTGGCTGAGATGTACCTGGTTTCGCCCGGAGGTGCAGAATAAGATTCTGGATCTGCCCTTCGACGGAGATATGCTGTTTGGCAAGCATGTAGTTGATGCTTTACAGGACATTAAAAAAGATACCGAAACGGCAAGATCTTTGGGCACACTTCAATATCGAAAAGTGCCTTTCCGGGGTGCAAGAGGTAAAGGATTCTCTACATATAGGGGAGGTTATCAACAACGCTACTCCTATTCACAATCCTCTCAATCATTCAAGCCTCAGTACTCTCAGCGGCAAAGTCAATCGGTGTCTTTCTCTCGCCAATCTTTCAGAGGTAGACAGGGACGTCAGGGGAGAGATACCTCTAACCGCCAATAGCGGCTTCCTGGCTCTGCCTACTGGTCCTTCACCCCTTGTAACATCGATAGGGGGCAGGATTACACATTTTCTTGATTGCTAGAAGATCATAACAGATCGGTGGCCATACACTAGAATTCCAAAACCTCCCACCTCACAGAGCGCCTCGCGCCACAAAATCAAAACATCTGCATCTTCTCCGTCTCGAAGTTTGTCAACTGTCACTAAGGGAGCGATAGAACCAGTGCCACTCTCTCAAAGAGGAAAAGAGTTCTATTCCAGTTTTTTCCTCATTCACAAGACGAAGAAAAAGTGGCGCCCAATCTTAGAACTGAGGGAGCTCAACACCTACCTCATAAAACTCTTTTCGAATGGTATCTCTTCAAGACGTCTTGCGTCTTCTTAATCAAGGGGATTACATGGCGACTCTGGATCTCCAGGACGCATATTTCCACATTCCGATCCACCCAGCTCACAGAAAATATTTATGCTTCACAGTAGCCAAGAGCCACTTTTAGTTCAAAGTACTGCAGTTTGGGCTCAGATCCGCTCCGGGGATATTCACAAAGGTAGTGGCCCCGGTATCAGCATTCCTAGGGAATCAATCGCTAGAAGTTTTCCTTTATCTAGACGATTTGTTGATAAAAGCTCCATCTTCTCAAGCAACTACAAAGGCAGTTGAAAGTTGAATCCAACTTTTCAATCACCTGGATCTGCATCTCAACAAGGAAAAAATCAGTCTTTGCTCCATCCAGAAAGGTCATGTTCCTGGGCTCCATTCTGGATACAAGAAGCTGTAAGGCTTTTCCTTCGGAGGAAAGACAGAAAAAGATAATCTTCTCTGCCAACCATTTACAAAAGAGACGATCCCTCCCAGTTCGCCTATACAAGTCTTTCCTAGGATCAATCTCATCTTGCATGCCATTGGTGCCGCATTGCAGACTGCGAATGCTTCCCTTGCAAGAACAGCTGGACATGCAATGGCGCCAGGTGGAAGGTTCCTTCGAGGACAAGATAAAAGTCACTCCTCTCAAGAGAAAAGCAGCAGGTTGGTTGGCTATCAAGGAAAACATCTCAAGAGTTCTCTCTTTCTGGATGGCTCCATCCCCGCTGATTCTAACATACGCCTCAATGGAAGGGTGGGGCGCTGTCTTACAGGACCTCCAAGTGAGCAGTCACTGGAACGCGGAAAAGCGTTTTCTTTATATCAGTCTCTTGGAACTCAGAGCGATTCGCCTAGCCTTGCAGGCTTTCAGGCTGAAGGTTCAAGGCGCAACTGTGCTGGTCAGGATGGACAACACAACGGCCATGCATTACATAAACAAGCAGGGAGGTACAAGGTCTCATCTGCTCTCGAAAGAGGCCCAGGAGATATGGGAATGGGCGATTCTCCAGAATGCCGTTCTTTCAGCGGAGCATCTACCAGGCACTCTCGACACAACAGCAGACACCTTGAGTCGTCTGAAATCGGTCTGTCACAAGTGGGAATTGGATCAAGACATTCTGGAAAGTGTTTCAACACTGGGGAACTCCAACAATAGACCTGTTTGCGACTCCAGAAAACAGGAAATGCCGACTCTGTTAGCAGGGATCACCATCGAGGGTCACTGGGGAATGCTCTTTCGATGTCTTGGTTAGGCACATTTGTTTACTCCTTTCCTCCTATTCCCCTAATCCCACTGCTTCTCAGGAAAATAAAGATAGAACCTTGCAGGATGAGCTTAACAGCTCCAGCATGGCCTCGCCAATTCTGGTTCACAGAGCTTCTCCTACTTTCTCAGGACCATCCATTTCACCTATGTCCCATTCCATTTCTATTAACATTGTCCCAGAGACAGGTGGTACATCCAGATACGAGCTCTCTCCATTTGAAGGCCTGGCTCCTGAGCACAGAGCATTCCACAGCCTAGATATCCCTCAGGAATGTAGGGAGATATTGACTCAAGCGCGCGCACCAAGTACAAATAAAACTTATCGTGCTAAATGGAAACGCTTCTGCCTGTAGTGTCAATGGGAACACATCCATCCATTCTCTTCAGCTCCTCATCAGATACTGCCTTACATTCTATCGCTGGCTAAATCAGGCCTTTCTCATTCTTCAATCAAAGTACATCTGGCGGCTATTTCAAGATTCAGAAGATCAGCTTCGGGTCCATCTCTCTGGTCGGCTAGAATATCAAACAATTCCTGAAAGGTCTTTTCAAGGTTTTTCCTCCAGTGCGGCCACCACCTCCGGCTTGGAATCTCAACCTGGTTCTGGCTCATCTCAGGAGACCTCCGTTCGAGCCAATCCACTACATCCCCTGCAGAACGGTCTCTACATTCCTTGGATGTCCAGAGATGTCTCAAATTTTACCATGAACGCACAAAGGATTTTAGAAAATCATCTCAACTTTTTGCGGCTTTTAGTGCACCTCGAAAAGGACTTCCTCTCTCAAAACCAGGAATCTCACGCTGGATTTCAAGTGCAATTCATTATTGCCACAAAGCGGCAGGAAAGCCGCTGGAGAGACATGTAAGAGCTCACTCTACAAGATCAGTTTCATCTTCAGCAGCTTTCTTCGCTGGAGTCATTATAAAAGACATTTGTAGGGCAGCCACATGGAGCAGTGCCCATACATTCACGAAGCATTACTGCCTGGAATCTTTCATGAGGAGCGAAGCGGCAGTAGGACAAGCAGTCCTGAGTAATCTTTTCCAATGAGAGGTGAGCTTTTTCTTCTATCCCTCCTTACTATGATTGCACATTTTGTATCACATAATTTTTCTGATGTTTTGTTACAACAAGGTGTATATATATATATATATATATATATATATATATATATATATATATATATATATATGGTCATATGAAGACAGTTATGCTGAGATGTTGTAATACGCTTGTAGCAAAATGTGCACTTGAGACTTACTGCTAGCTACTCTGATACAAAGCATGGGAATCTATGAAAGTTCCTTCTGCTATCATTCCAAATAACTGACTAACCTATCCACTACTTAAAATGTACTTGCATGTTTCACTATACTAATTAAACACTAATCCTCTATGGGTCCCGGAGTAGCGGGCTACTCGCCGAAAAAGCGCTTCGAGCCCTCGTCAGGGGTAGTAAGCGCTATATAAATGCAAATACAATACAATACCTGTAACTTTGGTTCCCCAGTATTGGTAACTTTCATCGATTCCCATGCGCCCACCCTCCTCCCCTGGGAAAGCTCAGCCTTCAGCAAAAGTGGTTACTGTTACACAACCGCTGCGAAAATCTGAGGCTCTGAGGCTCTCTCAGGAGGGTTCTATGGGGTGAGGCTAATCTGATTGGTTGTTGCAAAATTTTGGTCTCTTTTACAAAAAGAGGTAGGTAGGCTACAAAATGAGATGAGGCCTAGGCCTTACTTTCCCTTTTGTACATACTGCTACGGTATTTTCTTTTTACAGAGGCTCCCAGGCTGACGACTAGGAATGATACAAAGCATGGGAATCTATGAAAGTTACCAATACTGGGGAACCAAAGTTACAGGTAAGTAACTTGTTTTCTTCTATCCCACCTGGCAACAGCTGCCCTTCCTAGAGAGATCTCCTTTAGCATCGCCTCTGTGGTTTGCATGCATGTAGAATTTGACTTAAATAATTCTAACAAACCCAGTTCATCCAAGGAACGCTTAACATATTGCAACCAGGGAATCTTTAATGCAGAGTCAAGGTTTAAACAGTCTCACAATACTGTTTGGGTCGAAGTTAGTCTCCCTCCTCCAAATCAAGTGCCAGACTAAAATTGATGGGAGCCGGATGGAGTCTGATTGAAATGTGTGTGTGTATATATATATTATCTAAATCAATCAATCTACACACACACACATAAGGTAAACCCAGCTCGCTGAGACCTATAACGTTTGGACAGCTAGGGAGCAAGGCTAACAGTCTTTTACCAAATGCATCCTCTACTCGCTGAAGCGCATCAAAGTCCAGTCCACTATACCCCAGATCATAGCCCCAGAAGTAGCAATAGTGATAGCTGTGGCTGCCTAAATAGCTAAAATCTTGGGGATGGGTTTAGACCCCAGTTTGTTTGTAAAATTAAAGATGGTTGCTATATTTTTTCTAAATAAAGTGGTCTATTTAAAAACATATTTTTCCATGAAAACCTCTCATCAAAGAGATTCCCGGTAAGAGAATGTTTCTGCCACCTCCAGCCTTCATTGTTCTGTATGGAAAGCTGGAGGTTCTTCTGGCCGTTCACCAAAAATAAGCACAGAAGTATTTGATGCATTCACATGAAAATCAAGGCTGTTGATAAATGTGGTATTCTGAGCTTCAGCAGTGCATGACCTGTTCTGGCAGAAAGCACTGCATCGTCTGCATAGAGAAGTATTGGGAGAGGGCCGGAGTTAATATGTGTGACATCTCAGGAGCTCCCTGCTAGGACAGCTTTCACCCTGTTAGTGTAAAGTTAGAACAGGAATGGTGCCAGGAGGCAGCCCTGCCTGACGCCCTGCTCGATATTAAGATTTTGTTCACTCCCCATCCCTACCATAAGGAACTTAAGCTGTCGCCCTGGAATACATCTGTCTTATAAAATCAGTAATCGGCACATCAACTCCCAGGTTTTCCATAATAACCCACAATTTAGAATGGGAAACACAATCAAATGCTGCTATAAAAATGTAGCCTTTCTAACCCACCATATATTTGGCAATCACCTTGCTCCGCTTACAGCACTGGTCAATAGTCCCTTTTCTAAAACCATTCTGTGTTTTCACAAAGTTGTTCTCTACCTCTGCCCACTCCTCCAGCCTGTACTGTAACAAATGCCCCACAAGTTTGGCCATACTGTCGATCAGTGATATGGCTCTATAATTTTTGGGATTCGACTTGTCCTCTTTTTCTTTTAGGTCTCGCCTAGGCAGGGCTTGCGCTGTCTCTTTGAGACCTGCTGTGTTCAGGATATGGGTATAAAGCTCTGCCAACTTTCCGCCCATCTTTTGAATTGGCTTCTGTACCTGTCCTTTGTAAATGGTGGCTTTTCATTGGTCAATAAACTTAGTAGTCCCTCCTTAGTACTGCCTTGTCTCTTCTTGTAATCTCCCATGAGGACACGTGATGTTACTCCATAGGTTTTCATTACAGCCTCAAGGCACTATTTTCTTAAAAGGCGTCAGGCAAGACACACACTTGGACCTAAGCTAGGTTGGCAGTGGTTAATTCACTCACTAGAACATCTCACATTTATATGAGACCGTCTATAAATGTCCCTTCATCAGCTCCACACAGAGTACAGCCTAATCCGAAATTAATGTAATAATTATTGTGTCACATTTCAAATCTACTAATTTTATATATGGACATAGCTATTTAAATATATTTGTACTACTGTCTTACATGCAATGCATTATGGGTATAGTGGATTTACCACATCTTCTGCAGGCTGCAGTGCCATATATGACCAAAATAGGTCCGCAGTGCTGGTGCCTTGCTCACTAGGGACCTCTAGGAGCAGTTTCTGGTACTGCACCTAGACATGCAGTGCTGGTGCATTGCTCACTAGGGACCTCTAGGAACAGCTTGTGGAACTGCACCGAGACATGCAGGGCTGGTGCCTTGCTCACTAGGGACCTCTTGGAGCAGTTTGCAGTACTGCATCGAGACATGCAGTGCTGGTGCCTTGCTCATTAGGGACCTCTAGTAGCAGCTTGCGGTACTGCACTGAGACATACAATGCTGATTTTTGGCTCACTACGCAAGGATTTGCAATGCACTGGGTCTCACATTACAGAAAGTATGAGCTATTGGCGTTGCAATTTTATTTGCAATGCAAATACCTCAAACTATCAGTAATGCGAGACCTTTTGCATTGCAAATGCTTGTTATACATGGGTATGAATGTAGATTGCTTCCATGACTTTGGAGGGCCCTTCTTAGCTATTGAATAAAAGGCATTCGCCAGTTGTAGGCCCCATAATTTCTTTTGCTCCAAAAAGATGTCTACCAGTACCCCGTCGTGGCCAGGAGCTTTCAAGATGCTACACTGGGTCAAACACTAGGCGGGAAGTTCCATACCACGGAAGATAATTCTGTGCATAATCTGTGAACCCAGGGGTAGTCTGATCTATTTTCCCGAAATAAGCCAACCATCCAGCTTCATCAATGTGCACATCTAATGTTCGATCAGTTACTTCCTTTGGAAACGAGGCGTTCACCAAATTCCAAAACCCCTGGCTGTCCTTGTTCACAGAAGCTGAACGCAAATTCACCCAGAATTCCGCCCTTAAACTCTTTATCTTGGATGATCTTGCCTCCTTGTATTTGGCCTGTAAAGTCCGAACCAGGAATTTATCTCTTGGGACCATGTGTAGAGCTGTATGCCTGTTTGACAATACTTTAGTACAAATTGAGTTGAACCATCAAACTGATAAGTTGTTAGAAGAGAGTACTCGTGTCAGCTGAATTTTAATTTCTGCCAATACATCAGAAAATGCTACGGGTACTTGGTCTGGAGTAGAGTCCGCGTTTAAGCAAACCATACCTCTGACTGCTTACAATTTAGGATCGTAGGTAGAAATCTTTGTCCACTTTATCTCACTTCAGAATGTAAATGTTCTTTTTGGCTAGGGCCGGCTTTGGGAAGTCAGCCACTTGAGCATCATATATACCTTAAAACTTCATTACAGAAGAGAGATAGGCATGGTCACTAAAGCCTGAACAACTCACCACTATCTTAGATATACAGGCACTGATGGGTTCTGAGGCGATGATTTAGTCTATTGTAGACCCCACACGTTTTAGCTAAACATCCTGCGTGATGGTCTTCCATATTAATTACTTCTAGGTTCATACTAATCACTCACCTATTTAAAGAGGACCCATAATCGCAATGTTGGAAGTGGGTGATAGTGTCACCCTAATAGTCTTTTAGCCCGCTTATGGGCTTCTGTAACACTTGACAGTAGTGGGTTTTGAAATCACCCATCCAAAGTACATTTAGTGGCTTAGGCTGGTGGAAGCCAATGTCGTTGATGGCCTTCTCTTGTGACCGTGTCACCTGTGCCATATTACCCTTAAAACAGTTATTATAGTAAGGAATAGTTACTTACCTGTAATCCTAGTTCTCTTCCAGGGGTATACTCATCAAATTCTTAAGCACTGAATAGTCCCGCCCATGTGCGGGGACCCCGGAGCATTAACGAAAAATGTATGCATATACACTTATATATATATATATATATATATATATATATATATATATATATCAATGCGTGTTTAACCAAATCAAAGGACCAGTCCTATGTAAACATACATCAATATATATGTATATACAATATACACACTTTTATAAATAGGCAGCCCAAAACCCAGAATTAGGCTCAAATATGCCACTGTTGCATTGTATTTTTCATTTGAAATAAATCATAAAAAGTAAAGTTTTCAAGAGATAGAGAAATGTACTCCCAACTTGTTTGAACATCGACCTTTATTTTCAAAGAAAAAGGCATGTTGATGGCAGGCAGATTAGCCTAGAAGGCTGCATATAGAGCAATCATTAGAGAAAACTGGCACCTTGCCTTTAAGACTTTCAGGACCCCCAGGCTCTGCTCATGCCCTACAGGCGACAGTTAGGTCAGGTCTTTTTAACAGCATATTACATTGTATAAAGAACATGAGGAAAAAACATTCTGTTATAGTCATGGTATTCTTCCGGAGAGGAGGGAGGATTGCTTATGACTTTGAGTATATCCCTGTAAGTGAACTAGGATTACAGGTAAGTGACTTATCCTTCTCTTCTAGGGAATACTCCTCAATAGTCATAAGCACTGAATAGAGTATCAAACCCATCCCCTGAACCCTGCAGATGAATACCTGCATATTATCACATTCTGAACAACTTGTTATCAGAATACATTTCTCAAGGATGCTTGCCCAAACTGAGCATCCACCTGAGTATCAGAATCTAGGCAGTAATGGCATGCAAAGATATGGACTGAGCGCCATGTAGCTGCTTTGCATATCTCTCGAATAGGTACATTTCTAAGCAGAGCCATAGTAGCGGCTTTACCCCTCATAAAGTGAGCCCTTGGCTTGCAAGGGAGCTGCTTGTGAGCAAGCTGTTAAGATAATGTGATACAAGATTCTATCCATCGAGCGATGGACCTTTTAGAAGAGGGACAAAAGTGTGCTTTGGACCATAGTTAACAGAGACGGTCCGACTTTCTTACATCCTTCATTCTATCCAGATAGAATTTTAACACTCTTTTTAGATCAAGAGAATGTAACACCCTCTCAGGAGGCGTGGTAGAATTTGGGGAAAACGTGGGAAGGGTTATCGACTGATTGTTATGAAAGTCTGAAATCACCTTAGGTAGGAAGCTCGGCTGATTTCTCAGAACCACTCTGTTAGCGTGGAAAACGAGATAAGATTCTGTAGAACATAAGGCCTGAATCTTGCTCTCCCTGCGAGCAGAGGTAATTGCCACATCACTTGAGCCTCCAGAGACAGGGGTCTGGATCTGGTCCCTCCCTGTTCGTTCAGGTAATACATCGTTGTGGTATTGTCCGTTTGAACCAACAGGGAACGTAACTTTATGGAGGGAATGAACGCTTTGAGAGCCCGATGTACCACTCTCAGTTCTAACATGTTGATGTGGTAGGTTTTCTCCTTTTCTGACCACGTCCCCTGTACCTGAAGAGATCCCATGTGAGCACCCAAGTCCTGAAGGGACGCATCTGTGACTAAAGTTTGTTTGGAGAGTTACTGGTGGAAGGGAACTCCTTTCAGCAGATGAGAACGTTTCATCCACCATCTTATTGTGATTTGCACTGCGTGAGGAAGAGTTCTGGTGTCCTCCCAGCAGTTGAAAACTTGAGACCTTTGGTCCTTTAGAGCTTGTTGTAATAGGTCTCATCTGTAACCTGGCATTTGGGGCAATGAATATGCATGATGCCATCGAGCCCAGCAGAGAGGATACCTGCCTGGCCGTGCGATGAGGTGTTCACAGGAGAGTACGACCTTTGTGGAGTATTGATAATAGTCTCTCCTCCGAAGGACACTCTCTTGCGTTTGCAGCGTCTAGGATAGCGCTCAAGTAGTGTATCCTCTGAGTTGGGTTGAGGATAGATTTCTTGAAGTTGACGCACAGGCCCAAGTGGTTTAAGAGTTGTATGCAGTATCTCAGATGTTCCTGCAGGAGACTGGGAGAGGCACTCTTGAGTAACCAGTCGTCCAGGTAAGGATAGACGAAGATCTTTTTCCTTCTCAGGAAAGTCGCCACCACCGCCTTACATTTTGAAAAGGTGCGAGGAGCAGACTGGAGTACGAAAGGCAAGACTTTGTGCTGGAAGTGGTCTGACTCTAGCCTGAATCGTAGAAACTTCCAGTGCTTTTGAGAAACTGGGATGTGAAATTAAGCATCCTGCAGGTCTATGGAGCACATCCAGTCCCCTTGATGAATGTGTGGAATGATTTGGTGTAATGCCAACATTCTGAATTTCTCTTTGAGGACACAAATTTTTAAGAGTCTGCGATTGAGTATAGGCCTGAACTCCTTGTTTGGACCTTTCTTTGGAACCAAGAAGTAACAGGAATAGATCCCCTGCTGATGATGTTGCCAGGGATGGCATGTTTTGTAACCGGATGGAGACCTCCTTTCGCAGCTGATCTAGCCAATTAACTGGGGTTTTCCGAGGAGGCACAGACGGTGGCGGAGACTTGAATCTGAGTACCCATTCTGCACAATATTGAGTACCCAGCTGTCCTGCTTTATTTTGATCCACTTGTCCCAGTGGGTAACAGAGTTGGGGGAAGCAAGAACTCGCTGCTTAGGCGGTTGTTTTGCCGCAGGGGTTGTTGCTTAGAGTCCGAGCTTCCTCTACCGGGCCGTTACTGGTGGTAATGTGATCTCGCATGGTGTTGCTGCAATGAGGGGTTTGAACCCTCTGCGGGTATTGGCGGTGATCATAAGGTCGGTAACACCGTCAGAAGTCCTTTCTTTTCTCCAAACCTACAGCCTTCAAGGTGTCCAATTCGGATTTCATCCTTGACATCTCATCATCCGCATGAGAGCCACAGAGGGAGGTACCATTGAAGGGAAGGTTGATAATTCTGTGTTTGGCCTCTGGTTTCAAGCCTGTGAGTCTCAGCCAGGAGGATCGCTGAGCGCAGATACCATGGGAATAACCATGAGCAGCAAGGTCTGAGGCATCTGCGGCAGCGCTGATAACCTGATTAGCCACGAGCCCTCCTTCATGTAGGATCTCCTGAAAATCCTGCCAATCTTCTTTCGGTAACTTTAAAGATCTGGAGTCAGATGACCATGAAGGAGACCTGTGTCTTCGATCTCCTAGCGAACAGTGCAGAGATCTAGACATAGAGCGACTAAGAGGAGACCTTGATCTAGGTCTCCTTGAAGCTGTGGACCTTTGAGATGTGGCAGGTAGTACTTGCCTATCAGAAGAATGATAAGATGAATATATTTGAGAATATTCTGAGCCAGGAGTAATTTCTCTCATCTTCCAGTCCTTTATGCTCTCCAACCATCTCGAAGAAAGGATAGTTGGAGGCAATTGGTGTTCTGGAGCCTACCGACGTGATCTGAACAATCCCTAGGTCCGGGAAGGATGAAGCACTCCTCGACGTCATACTCTTAGATGTTAAATCCTGAATTTCCCTCGACGTCCAAGGGTCTCTCAACGTCAGCACTGATGACCATTGCATTCTCTACCTCTTATCAGGTGGAGACATGCGTGCGGATGTAGGGCTCGAAGTGGACCTCCTCGATGTGGATCTTCTCGACGGCGTTGATCAAGTTTGCCCTGCCATCGGTGATGAAGCAGTCGATCGACTGTGAACAAGGTCTACCGACGTCGGAGTCTTCGGCGTCGATCTCTGAGGTGCCCTCAACGTTGGTGGTGTCCTCGACATCGGCACTGAGGACTTCGATGGCGACCGTCCCCGGTCGGCGATGAGTCTTTGACGTCTAATGTCTGCCCTCGCCCCTTGTCGGCAAGCCTGACTTGGACCATCTACGAGAGGGAGGTTGACGTCGGCCAGTGGGAGCCTAAGACGTGTCTAGATTTAGACTTCGCCGTACCTGGAGCCGTCAACAGCGATAGGGTCTTCGACGTAAACTGCTACACAGGAGACTTAGAGGCTGAAGGCGGGCACAGTGGTATTTTCGACGTCTATCTTTTCCTCGACGGTGAATTCGACAATTGCCTTATTTTTTCTTCCTTTTTCTTGTGCTCTGACCTTCTTTGAGAGGAGGGCTCTTTAGAGGGATGTCCTTCCAGGCCACTTACAGACTCATTGCCTCTCTCCTGCATGGCATGCAGCTCGATCTTCTCTCTTTCACGAAGGGTTCTTCTGGAAAACGTCTGGCAGAAGTAGCACTTGTCAGGTCTGTGTGAAGATGGTAGGCACACAATACAGACCGAGTGCGGATCTGACTTGGCCATCTTCTTCCTACAGGAAGGGCACTTATTAAATTAGGCTGGCATTTCTGACAGGAAAAATAGCTGGAAAGTCAGAAAAAATTATGGAAATATTACTACAAGTACTACAAATGTCGAGTGAAGACAAAAAATCTCACTTGAAATTATCAATTAGTGATAAAAGTCCACTAACTGATGAGCTCAATGCTCCAGGATCCTTGCAGAAGGAGCCTGAAAAAAGAACTGACCTAACTGTCACCTGTGGGGCATGATAATAGCCAGGAGGTCCTGGAGGTCATAAAGGCATGGCACCAGTTTTCTCTGTGTTCTACATGCAGCCTTCTAGGCTAATCTGCCTGCTATCACCTTTTCTTTTTCTTTGCAAATAAAGGCTGTGTTCAAACAAGTTGGGAGTAAATTTCTCTGTCATGGAAATTTTATTTTATATGATTTATTTAAAATGAAAAATACAATGCAATATTGGTATATTTGAGCCTAATTTTAGGCCGCCTATTTATATACGTGTGTGTGTGTGTATATATATATCGATAATAGTTCGTTCCAGTGAGCCGCTCACCCTCCTGATGACACCGGTGCCAGCAGGGGTTGTAACACCCGCTATTTTATTCTGAAGAGAAGTCGATTTGGGAATTCCCAAAGAACTCCAGCGCCACACCAAAGGACAGCACAATACGTTTTTATTGTGCCACAAACAAAACAACGCATTTTGGCGAAGGCTTCATCAAGTTAGTGACCTGTGCCCAACCACCCGTAGAAATACAGGGCAGTGCTCATAGACAGTAAAGAGATATTGCAACATAAATCATTCGTAAAATTAAATAAACAGAAATATTCTAAATTGGACAATCCATCTTATGTCTCCAGAACGCTTTGAACTGTGAACATTAAGTATTCTGCTGCTTTAGAGATTCTTTAGATGCTTTAGAGATGCTGCTTTAGAGATTACCTAAATCTTTGTTTTATAGAAAACTTTTTATGAAACGTTGCTCAGCATACAGTAGATATAGTAATCGAATTGCAGCAATCCTCTTGTATACATTTTGACCAGAACAAGAAATGCAGGAGTAAGACACACTTATACATCCCCCATACACACCCCCGTGGGCAAAGAGCAGAGTCACCCCTTCTTATCCTTTGGAGTAACACCCTGGAGTGGTACGATCTATGTAGGATTCTCAGCTGTACTAATCTGCACTGTAGGTATGGGTCACTATCTGACGGGCTTTGGATGACCTCTGTCCAGTCATCATCCACCCAGGCTCCCATGTGCCCTTCGCAGGCCTCTCAATGTCACCATGGGGTCAGGGGAGTTATTAACCAGTTTTTTATATACAGTAGAAATGGTGTGATCTGTTATTTGTTCCAAGCAGACCACACATTAACGATTGGCTTGTGGCAGCTTTAGGAAAAGTGGCCCCTTTAAGTTGCCTTCTGATCTGATCTTCTAATAAGGTAGCCCCTTGGTTTGGCTCTATGTTCGGGTCCTTAAAAAGTGAACAATGCTGGAGAGAATATGGAGAACAAAACTATGATCTGTACAGTAAAATTGAGTTTAGAAGAGCCATAAAAAAGTATCCTATTACTATTAAGAAGACATGGGTTACCTTCTTGCAGCTAAAATTGATCTAGACACCAACTCTGTCAAAGATGTTTTTGCAGTTATTAAATCAATGCTTGACCATCCAGCAGTGGTAGTGTCCATCTCCCACTGCATTGAGTTATCTACTTTTTTTTCTTAAAAGATTCAGAACATCTATGCTGCCATTAAAACCAAGCAGCTCTTAGCACTCGAGCCAGGTGGATATTACTGAGCCTATAAGTGCCACTCTTTCTTCTTTAAAGCCTATAGAAGATGTGGATTTGGTAGAACTAGCAAACACTTTTAAGTCTGATTCCTCTTTGGATCTGGCTTCCCCGCATGTCTCAAAGCTGCTGGCTACAGTTTTCTATCCCATTCTAAGAAAGCTACTAACTCACTACTCACTGCACTTACTCCATTTTCCTGGAAACTTGCAATAGTCAAACCCCTCCTAAAACAAGCAATGGCATAGCCAATAGGTCTCGCTTTTGGAATCTTCTAAGTATTAAGTTTTGCAGCGTGAATCTTTCTGGATTCACTATGCTGTGCATTATTCCGCGGTCTTGTGGTTGGGTCCGGATTCGTAGTCTTTTCTTAGGTTTTTTTTTTTTTTTTTGTAGCCCAGGTGGGCGTCGGCGTCACACCCCTTTGGGTGTATTTCCGGTGACGTCGGCATGCTTCCTGCGGAAGCTCCCACTCTTGGGCGCCATCTTCAGATTCTTTTTTTCCGCGGTCGGGTCTGGATCGTTCCCGTTTGGGCTCCAGACATTTTTGGAGAAAGAAGAAAGAAAATACAGAAAAGACGAGGAGAAGTCATCTGAAGACTGCAGGGGACTTCATCGACGAAAAGCCGGCAAGGAGAAGGCGTTTTTTCAACGAGATCATCGACCGTCGACGAACACGCGACCAGAGAGGCCCTGGACGCTCGATGATGGACAACACGCCGTTCAAGTTCTGCCGTAACTGCCACCACAAGTACGCGCAGAAGGACCAGCACCCGGTATGCAACCTTTGCCTACCGGTGAACCACGAAAGCGGAGACTGCAACGCCTGTTCCGCCTTCGCCCCGAAGACCCTTCGTGTGAGAGAGAGGCAGAGGGTAGCACACGCCACCCTGCAGGGGAAGGCCCCGACTCCGTCCCTCTACGAGCTGAGGATGTCCTCCGAGGAAGAAGACAACGCTGCCGCCGAAGACGACAGCTACACGGTCGTAGAGACCGATTACACGAAGACTTCTGACAAGGTAGGAGACTCTTCGGCCCCCAAGAACCCGAGAGACTCTGAGTCTAGAAAAATCGAGGGCAAGACCCCGAAACCGCCGAGGCCGAAAAAGGCGGCGTCCGCGACTACTCCCAGGCCCAGCGGATCCTCCGAGAAGGAGTCCCCGGCGCCGAGGGCTGCTGATCAGCAGAAAACGTCGAAAATCGTCCCCGAAAAGGATCGATCGACGCCGAGGGAGAAAGACCCAAAACTGACGACGACGACCAGAGACCCAAGATCCGGTCCGACGTCGACGTCGAAAACTTCGACGCCGAAAGGTACGGCGACGAACCATCCGCCGAAAAGAACGGCCGACCCATCCGACGCGGAACACGCGGCAGAGATGGAGAAGAAGAGAAGGCGCCTCGAGGCCGAAATGGAGAACATCATGCAGCGGAAGAAAGATTTCGATGCAAAGATGAAGGCCTTCACGATCCCTCACAAGACCAAGCCACCGGTGGTGGAGGCAGTCGAGGAGGAGGAGGAAGAGATCGCCAAAGTCGTCGAGGAACAAGACCAGGACGTCGAGGTGATCGACGACCAGGAGGAGTACGAGAATCCCTACGATAGTTACAACTATGGGGAGGAAGAGGAAAGCAGGACAGACGCAGACTCGACACCCTCTGACCTACAGGAGGTAGATTACATAGATGTCGACACCGACAGCCCGGAGGAGGTGGTCGACACTTACCCCTCGAGGCCCTCGCCGCCGGACGACATCGGGGCCTACAACTCGGTGATACAAGCTGCCGCAGCAGCTTTCATGCTCAAGCTCGACGAAGAGAAGCAGAAAGCAGACTTCCTTCTAGAAACATTGCTCCCAACACAAACGAGGAGCCAGTTCCTTCCAATGCTCGAGAGCGTCTTGGCTCAGGGGAAGGAAGCTTTCAGGGAGCCCGCAACATGCAAGGCAGTAACTCCCAGAACTGAGAAGAAGTACAAGCATTCCACAAAGGACCCGGCCTACATTCAGGGCACGGTCTCCGCAGACTCCATTATCACGGCCACAGCAAGGAGGAGGGCTAACGTACCCACTACCTCGGGCCCACCACCGGATAAGGAGAGCAAAAGGATGGATCTGGTGGGCAGAAGGAACGAACGGAATGCCGCGACCCACTGGCGCATGGCTAATTCCAACGCCCTGATAAACAGGCACATGTACCAAATCATGGAGGGGCTGGGGCAGTTGGTGAAGGACTTGCCCCAGGATGCCAGGCAGAAGGCCGAAAAGCTGGTTGAAGAGGGAAAAAACGCGGCAAATTCTTGCCTTAAGACGGCCCTGGATGGGGCAGACACCGCCAGCAGGCTCATGATGATGGGCGTCACGGAAAGGAGGCACGCCTGGCTTAGGATATCCGGTTTCAAACCGGAGGTGCAACACAGCATCCTGAACACACCGTTCAACGGCAACACGCTTTTCGGAACAACAGTTGATGAAACGCTCAGTCAACTGAAAAAAGATAACGAAACAGCAAGATCCATGGGAGCATTGCAGTTCAGAGGGAACAAGAGGGGCACCCCGTCACGGAGGCCCGGCGGGAGAAGCGGAAACCAGCCAGGTACATCACACCAGGCTTTCCAGCAAACGCACCAGGCAGACTCGCAGACTCAGCATGGTCAGCAGAAGCAGTCCTGGCAGTACCAACAAAGAGGCCAGTCCTTTCGAGGGAGAAATGGACGGGGACAAAATAGAAGAGGGGGGCAGCAGCCCACCTCTAAGTGACTTCAAAAAACTCTGTGTGCCCGCCCACAAAAAAGATCCCAGGGGGCAGCACGTACAGATGGGTCAAGACAAACTAGACACCTACGACCACATGACACCAGTGGGAGGAAGATTAAGATTTCACCTCCGAGAGTGGAGAGAAATCACATCAGACAAATGGATCCTCAACATTATCCAATTCGGATACTGCATAGAGTTGGAGGGGAGACCAACAAGCAGAAAACCAAGAAGAAAGCCACTAGCAGGCAAGCAGCTGCAGTGTCTGCAGGAGGAGGCAAAGGAACTCCTGCGGAAGGAGGCCATAGAACGGGTACCCTTCAAGGAAAGAAACACAGGAGTATACTCAACGTACTTCCTGGTACCAAAAGTAGACGAGACAATGAGACCCATTCTCGACTTACGGTTCATGAACAAATTCATCAGAACACAAAAATTCAAAATGACCTCCCTGCAAGAGGTGCTACCACAATTGCAGATCGGGGACTTCATGGTCACAATAGACCTCAAAGACGCATACCTGCACATTCCAATGAACAGAAAGCACAAGCACATGCTCAGGTTCACCATCGGAGAAAGCCACTACCAGTTCACGACACTGGCCTTCGGACTAAAGTCAGCACCAAGGGTCTTCACAAAGTGCCTCGCAGCAGTCGCAGCGCACCTACGAAGGCAAGGAATACACGTATACCCTTACCTGGACGACTGGCTGGTGAAAGCAAACTCATACCAGAAATGCAAGCTGCACGCACATACAGTGACAAGCACGCTCATAAACCTGGGGTTCTCCATCCATTGGAAGAAATCATCAATGGAGCCAGAACAAGTGAAGATCTTCCTGGGAGCACAGATCAACACCTTACAGGGCAAGGTGTTCCCCAGCGAGAAGAGGGCGAGGGCGCTGGTGAAGGAAACTCGCCTCTACCGGAAGGGACAAGCTCGGACAGTGAGGACTGCGAGCAAGATCATGGGGATGATGGCATCATGCATCCACCTGGTACCGAATGTACGACTCCACATGAGACCCATTCAAGAATGGCTACAGGAGCAATGGTCACAAGCTACAGGCAGTTGGGAGGATCTAGTGGTTGTAACGCACGCAGTGCAGAAGGAGATGACATGGTGGACCATGGAGAACATAGCAAGGGGAAAGCCTCTAACGCCCCCAACGCCAACAGTGACCATCACCACAGACGCATCCCTGAAGGGATGGGGCGCTCACATTGAGGAGCTCAAGGTGAGGGGACTGTGGACACCAACAGATGCGACAAAGCACATCAATTACTTAGAATTGAAGACAATCTTCCTGGCACTGAAAGCCTTTCAAACAAGACTGTACAAACACAAGGTGTTGATACAAACAGACAATACCACTGCGATGTTCTACATCAACAAGCAGGGGGGCACACAGTCAGCCCCGCTTTCAACGCTGGCGCAGGAGATATGGAGATGGGCCATCCCTCTCAAGATAGACCTGCTAGCCATACACCTGCCAGGGAAGGACAACATACAAGCAGATTGGCTCAGCAGGCAGACATCGGCATCCCACGAGTGGGAGCTCAATGCTCAGGAGACAAGGCGCCTATTCGACAGATGGGGAACTCCATCGGTGGACCTGTTTGCCACACGCCAGAATGCAAAATGCCAAAACTTCGCATCCAGGCAGCCCGAGGAAGGGTCTCTAGGGAATGCCCTATGGATAGATTGGTCAAGGACATTTGCCTACGCCTTTCCCCCGATACCACTGATGCACAGAGTACTGAGCAAGTGCAGAGCGAGCAACATGACACTGATACTGGTCGCACCACAGTGGGCGAGGCAGACATGGTACTCGCAGATCATGGAGATGACACAGTGTGCACCCCACAGATTCAGCAGGAGGAAAGACTTACTCTCCATGCAGAACGGAGAGGTGCTACACCCAGAGCCAGAGAGCATGAGCCTAGTAGCGTGGCTCCTGAAGACATAGAGTTCGCACATTTAAGATTGCCAGAAAGTACCCTGAAGGTCCTGCGGGAGGCAAGAAGGCCTAGCACTCGGAAGTGCTATGTTGCGAAATGGAAAAGGTTCACAATATGGTGCAGACAAGAAAGACTTCACAATAAAATGAAGAAGGACTCCACAGTGCTAAAGTACCTGACGCACTTGCTGGAGAAGAACCTTAGCTCATCCTCTTTGAGAGTTCACTTGGCAGCGATAGTCGCCTACACAAGGGGAGAAACTTGCAGGAGTTTCTTCACATCACAGGTGGTGAAGAGATTCCTAGAAGGAGCGAAAAGGATCGCACCACCCAAGCGGGTGCCGCCACCTGCATGGAACTTGAACATAGTCCTAACGAAACTCATGAAGGAGCCCTTTGAACCGCTCCACAAGGCGTCCTTAAAGATGCTAACTATGAAAACAGCTTTCCTGGTTGCAATAACGTCCTTACGCAGAGTAAGCGAGCTTCAGGCTCTGACGCTACAAGAACCCTACATACAAATACACAATGATAGGGTTGTGATGAGGACTGACCCACACTTCATGCCGAAGGTGGTATCTAAATTTCACATGAACCAGTCTATACAGATACCGAGTTTTTTCCAAAAACCAACAACTGCCGCAGAGCGAGCTCTGCACACCCTGGACGCCAGAAGGGCAGTCATGCACTACATTGAGAGGACAAAGGGACACAGGAAAACAAAACAGTTCTTTGTGTCATTCGCCAACAGTTACATGGGAAAAGCAGTAACCAAAAAGACCATTGCAAGATGGATCGCACAGACAATTCAACTCTGCCACAAGCGTGCAGGACAAGAGCTAGCAGAGGGGACACGTGCCCACTCCACTAGGAAAAAGGGTGCTACAATAGCCTTCCTGGCTAACACACCCATACAAGACATATGCCTGGCGGCAACATGGGCTTCGGTGCACACGTTCACAAAGCACTACTGTGTGGACGTACAGATGAACAAGGAAGCTCAAGTTGGACAGAAGGTGCTACAGCACATATTCAATACCCAACGCTCATCTTCCACCCAACCGCCACAGAGATGAGAAACCGCTACAAAATCTATGCACAGCATAGTGAATCTAGAAAGATTCACGCTGCAAAACGAATAGTTTTCTTACCTGTCGGTGTAGTTTTGCAGCTTGAAGATCTTTCTGGATTCACTAGCGAACCCACCCACCTCCGCCAGAAAGATGAGGCTGGAGAGAGAAGAGGTGGAAATAGAATAAGTGGAAAATACTTTGAAGGTACAAGCGGTAACATATCACCTGAATAGAACACTGCCATTACTTCGGACACGGAAAAAAAGAACCCGAAGATGGCGCCCAAGAGTGGGAGCTTCCGCAGGAAGCATGCCGACGTCACCGGAAATACACCCAAAGGGGTGTGACGCCGACGCCCACCTGGGCTACAAAAAAAAAAAACAAAGAAAAGACCACGAATCCGGACCCAACCACAAGACCGCGGAATAATGCACAGCATAGTGAATCCAGAAAGATCTTCAAGCTGCAAAACTACACCGACAGGTAAGAAAACTACGTTATGCAGCACAATATCCTTGGTGCAACAATATCAACCATTGCATGGCTAAACACTTATAAGGTCCCAAAGGCGAGACCTATTGGCTATGCCAATGCTTGTTGTTTCAATGCCATGGGAAAGTACAAGAAAGTCAGGTCAGTACATGCGTGAACTGAAGTAAGATTCTTTCTCATCCTTATGAGAAGGTTCAGGTCTGAACAGTAGAGTAAAGTTAAGGCATTGACGTCAGTAAATGAAATACACATATGTATGTGTGCATATTTAGATTTAAACAAGTGTGATGTAATTAATATATTACTCAAGTAATCCAGTACAATTAATAATTTCATGACATCATTCATTAATGTGTGGCCTACTACCACATTTTCAAAGAGTATACCTGCAACTTATATTTATGTCTTTATATACATTTCTTGCTTTAGGAAATCTAAGGCATTATTGTTATAAAGCTTATTGAAGGAGAAATTCAGTTTTCTACCTCGTTGCACATAGGTTTTGCATGAACTTGTCAAAGTCAATGGGGCATTCAAATGAGAAAAAAAAGACAGTTTCTTAAGAATCGTATATTCATAGTCATCTTAAGAATCCACACCAGAGCAAATGAAGCTCAATAACGCATCTGTTGACATATATATTAATTTCTCATTAATTGCATGTTTGCAAGAAATACATATGTAGGAGTTTTTATTTGACCATGGTTTAAAATCTTCTTCAAATGTTTAGCAAGTCAGACACACAGTATTTGATATTCTTCAGTTTCTCCAGTCTAAGCACTCTTTTACGTTGCTTGTACTTTGTTTTTCTCATTGATCCTCGATGTTTCTATAACATGCGCAAGGTGAACATACATTTTATATGTATTTTTCCGTTCTCATATTCAGTTTCTGTGCCATGAAAAGAATAACCAGCTTTTACGGTGGATTGTGTACAATACAAACCTACAAGCATTTGTTTTTAAATGGAAGAAATTTAAAGTGCAGAAAATTGTTCTGCAGAAATGTTCTTAATAAGGAGCATTCTTTTGCACTTGATGGAACAAGGACTAAAGAGGGGAAACGTTTTTTATTATATAAAGCATGAAAAGAAACTGAATTTGTGGCATGTAAAAGAAAAGCATAATGGAAATAGAAAATGGATTTCTGCACTACCTTTATGGTAAAAAGGCATTTAGGCAGAGGGTTATACTAATAGAGGGGTTGGTATAGAGGTTGAAGTCAGGGACCAAGATTGCTAGCAGGGTTTGGACACTTGTTAAAAACAGATTTATATATATATATATATATATATATATATATATATATATATATATATATATATATATATATATTCACTGAAAAAACCATAGGTTTCACACCAGTTATAGTTAGGTGGAAATTTTACTCGCATAAAACCATTGAAATGCCCACGTTATAGTTAGTTGGACTCACTATAACTTGCGCGTGCAATGCACTGCTGATGACGTCACATATTACATCACTCATGACATGGTCAGTGACATCACTCATGACATCACTCATGACATCTCAAATGACATCACTGATGACAACATCCTTGTGACAAAGTGGCAGACCTATCAGCATAAAATAACCTTTGACACACACATTCAAAAATAGAAACTAACATTTTCTTAAAAAAGGAGAAACCAATTACAACAACTTATTAGGTAATTCCAACATCTACATACACATCCACTCATTCACCAACAGTTCTATATAGTCACTCATGCATGTACTTACTCATCATATGTACTCATACACCTATACATCCTGTTACACACTAATACTCATCCATATAGTTACTCACACACAAATTCACACATGCAAATAAACTATCAAAAAAACATTTACTTGATTATACTGCTATATACACACCACTACACATACTTCTACAGAAACGGAAACATATTTACTCTCTTAAACAATCAATTATAAAAACACATACTCACTAACCCACCCGTACACACAATCATCCACCCATACAGTCTTGCACACATGCTGTCTTCAAAATACATACAAATAGTGAGTCACTCATTCATGCATCTGTGTCTAAGTAGATACTGATACTCAAAAAAACAACTAATAACCCATATACACACTCATGTAGCTACTCACCAACCCATGCAGCCACTTATACACAAAGTGAGACACAGATACAGATATTTAAATATTTAAACATTACTCGCTAATATATGTATTCACTAAGATACATTTAATAAGTCAGTTAACCAATCAATTTTACCTAAAAAAAATCCATTTAGACATTTATTTACCCATTTATTCTTCCATCAACCTTTAGATATACATATATAAAAAATATTTATTTTTCAGAAAGATACACATTCACTGGATGATGTCATCAGTGATGTCATTTGAGATGTCATCAGTGATGTCACTGACCATGTCATCAGTGATGTAATATGTGACGTCATCAGCAGTGCATTGCACGTGCAAGTTATAGTGAGTCCAACTAACCATAACGTGGGAATTTCAATGGTGTTATGCCAGGAAAATTTCCTCCTAACTATAACTGGTGTGAAACCTATGGTTTTTTCAGTGAATATATATATATATATATATATATATATATATATATATATATATATATATATATATATATATATATATATATATATATATATATATATATATATATATATATATAATTTCTATGGCAAAATGAAACCCCTCATTTTGTTCCTTTGCAAATTAAATGTTTTAAGTGTTACCACTTTATTCCAATCAAGATGACTTCAGGTGTGCCATACTTTTGTCATAAGTAAGACTGTTAGCGCTCTAGTTGTTCTTTAGAACACTCTGGGACATTCTGTCATTGGGCTATAGTTGGGCTACATCTGGCTGATATTTGGGCTACATTTGTTTTTTTTTGTCTCTGGTGGCCATCTTTGGGCTACATTGGGCTCTAACATATATATAGCCCAATGTAGCCCAATATATATTTTTTCAAAGTTAATTTTCGTAAAAACCACTGGAACATATATCTTGAGACATAGCAAAGGCACATCGGGGTACCAGTCCCTACAATTTTGCCAAGTTTGGTGGAAATCCATTCAGCCGTTCGGGCTAAAAGTGAGTCCAACCGCCCTATGGAAATTAACATGGGGAAAACACGTTTTGGGACCCCCCTTTTTTCTCGGCCCCCGCTTGACGGATCCCCCCCCAAACTTTCAGGGAAGGAGCGGAGCGCAGCTAGGCATAGTTAAGGAAAATTACAGGCAGATCCCTCATTCGGCGCCAAAGTTATTCCCAATAGAATGTTGCGGATTTCCTATGGAAAACGATCCTAACTATAACTACCTACTGGCGACCGCCAGTAGGTAATATATATATATATATATATATTTGGAGCATTTTTTGGAGCAGGACGTTATGTGAGCATTTGCCTTTTATTTGGAATCCTGCTTGTTCGCCACTTGGATTTATGAATGTGAACCACTTTGCATGCATCAGAGTGCTGAACAGTGTATTACACTATCAGCAAACACAACGAACTTTCCATCATTTACTCGTATGTCATGGTGCATTCTGGGACTTTGATGTTTTACCAAGCAGGTGACCTCGGAAACGCCAATAAAATGCAGGCACTAACACTTTGAATGTCATTTATTGCCCGTGAACAAGGCTGCCTGGCCGAAACTAGTTGGGAAACAGGAACTTTTGTGCCTTTCGTTTCATTAAATGCTGTTTGAAATCTGAAGAGGGCCTCTGCTCTGTTGCTTCACTGTGTGGAATTTAGCCGGGGCTCTCCGTGCCCGGTCTTCAGAGGCCGCCCTAAAGGCTCCCCAAACGGAGGTGTTTTGGAATATATATATATATATATATATATATATATATTTTTATATATTTCTGGGCAGAGCGCCCTCAGGAACACCCTCCTGGGGAGGGAAGAGTTTGTGTCCAAACCCTCACCACTGATCAGGGAGTGTCAGAAGGGGCACTGTGACTTCCAGGGGAGACGCTTCGTCATCATAAAGAGATTGTGCGGTGCTCCTGTATCCCGGGGCCGCACGCCATAGTGCTGGTGCTGCACCCTTGGGTGATCACGCAGGAGGAAGAGAGGGCGGTGGGAATAATCCAGGATTTATTTGGGGAAGGGCAGGAGCGGCACATGATCGTGCTGTTTACCGGAAAGAGGACTTAGAATATGCATTAGAGGCTTATGTTCGTTCGGAGTATAAATGTAAAGGGTTAATCTATGTCTGTGGGGAGCGGTACCTTGCTTTCAACATCAGAGCTACCCGAGGAGAAAAGGAGGAGCAGCGAGGGGAGCTGATCGTCATGATTGACAGAATGGTGGCGGAGAACGGGGGCGCTGCTTGCAGCATCCGATGTATGAGGAAGCCGATGAGGCCTTGAAGAACAATCATTGGCTGCGCGGCCGTGAAAGTGATCGCGATGCACTTAATGACCCGTGACGGAGGAAAGACAGATGGCGGCTGCATGCGCGTGTAACCGCAAGCTTGAGGCCAGCAAAAGCCTGTGGTGGCACTTTCAAAACCCACTTACTATATGTCTCGCAGTGCCGCCCATGCGCGGGCTCAGGCGAGACCTAAAAACTACTCTGGGTCCACCTGCGGCTGAAAATTATAGACCTATATCACTTCTTTCCCCGTTAAAGTCTTAAAGAAGCATGCCAACTGTCTGATTTATTTAGAGCAACGCAGTCTTCTCCATCCCTCTCAATCAGGTTTTCCACCACACCTTAGCACCGAATCTGCCCTACTTGCAGTCTCTGAAGTATTACAGAGGAATTTGGACGAACGCAGCATGGCAGCTATAATTTTGCTTGACTTTAGTGTATCTGTTGCCACTGTCTCTCATAGTATTCACCTTGGTAGACTGGAAGATCACAGTCACAATGAGGCCTTGCAGTGGTGTGCTTTGTTGCTTCAAGATCTGTGTTTTCAAGTGTTTGATAGGCCTTTTTTATCCATTGGTGTTTGGGATTCCTCCATAGTCCTTCCCGAGCCCCACACTGTCCGATATATATGTTCGCCCAATAGCAGACATTGTGCAATCCTTATCCTTATCTCCTATGCTAATGATACACACCTGGTGATCTCCCTCTCAACTGATGGAGGCAGCAACAATTGCCAGCTAAAGATGTGTCTTACTGTGGTAGCGGAGTGGATGGGAGACAGCTGCCTACATGCAGGACTTTTGATTGCTTGCCCGACTATCTCAGACCTTTACTTCAACTTAAAACTCTAAGCAATTTAGGGTTTTAGTTTGATGATAAGTTAATATTTGAATCACAGGTCAAGAAACTTGCACTCTGAGAGAGATTTTATGGACCCTCCCACGTGCCACCCAGAAACCTGTAATTCAACTAAGAATCACCTCACATCTCTATTAATCCCGGCCAACTGAAATATACCTCTGTAAAACAATTGTTGTCCAAAGATTTTAATTTTTAGGTCTCGCCTAGCGACGCAGCGCATGCGCTGCTCACCTTGGGGAGATCTATTGTTGTCAGTTTCTTGGCCGAAGGGGGACAGGACATGTGCACGCGTGCAGAGGACAGGAGTTGTGCACTTGTACGCCCATCTCCTGTCCGCGCTCGTGGCGTTTGAGCATGGCGCGCTTTCATTCTCACGGCAACAGCTTGTACAGGAGTTGTGCACGCGTACACACATCTCCTGCCCGTGCTTTCACTCTCACGGCGACAGCTTGTTTTTCTTGCTCCTATGACCTGCCTGCAGCTGTGCGCTGCATTCACTTCTCGGTCAATGAGGTGTACAAATATAACTGCAGGTATACAATATAAATATTTAAATGCGTTTGCATTTAAAAAAAAATTCCAATAGGGTTTTATTGTTTCCCATTCTCCTCTGTTTCCCAGGCATCTTTATTTGGTTTTATTGTTTCCCATTCTCCTCTGTTTCCCAGGCATCTTTATTTATTTTTTTTTTTTTCCCAAAACCGAACATGTTTTAATAAATGAGCAGGTTCTTAGAATTGAATGTCAAGTAAAATATTACTTAATGTCGTTATTTACATTGTCTTCTTACAGAATGTAGTTAGAAGTAAACTTACATAAAATACAGCATTTATTTCACTCACAAGTGAATACAGCAATGAAAAAAATTAAACTAAAACAAAACTACTTAAATAAATTGATATTGACACAAGTATGGCATGACCTTTAATTGAAAAAAATACGTTGCAGGAAACCTCAGATGATTATCCGATTCACCTGGCTAATGTCATAAAAACATCCTTGTAGAAATTGTTACTGCAGACCATAAGGAGTTGTGGGCTATGTTACTGCAGATCTTAAGGAGGTGTTGTGCTTTGAAAACATCAAACATTTCTTCAGATAAGGTGGCATCAATACAATAGTCCCATGAAAGAGCGTCGTCATGCAGTATCTGCTAACTTCATAAGGCAGTGAACATGCCAGCAAAAGTCTGTGTACTTTACATTGGTGGTTTTGTCAAATACACGTTTCAAGTGAAGATCATGAAATACAAACTGATAAATGTTGCTTACAATAAGCTGCACCTCTAAGGAGGTAGGTGACCGAGTTTAATGGCAACGTGATTTTCGGTTTCTGGGGTTTGTCCTGATATACTAAAATGCATGATCCGATCCTTGAGAGAGCAGAGCTGTCCACTAGTTCGAGATCTTTGCACAGTGCAATATGCAATAAATCCTTAAGACCTTCTACATCGTTCTGCAGTAGACTCAAGAAGAGCTCCTTGATTTAAGGAAGGTGTAGTCCTTGCCTGCACTATTCTTTTTTTTTTTTTTTTTTTTAAGTATTTTTTTTTTTCATTCAACACATAGGCAGTAATGACAGAGTGCAGAAAATCACATAGTACAGTTAGGGTACACATTCCCGACTACATTTCTATTATGAAGTCAATATTAGTCTGGACAACCCTTAGTAGTCCCTTCGACAGTTCAATCCATTCCAGTTCCCTCTCTCCCCCTTTATTCCTCATCTGAACTATCCTCGTCAGATTCTGGTATTGGGTCACAAATGTCCCCCCGGTAAGCATTCCAGGCCGCCCAGATTTTTGTCAATTTTCGGGGGGTTCTCCGATTGGCATATACTGTCCTTTCAGTCACCATGGTGAGATCCATGTCTTTACACAAGGTCTCCAACGAAGGCAGCTCCACTGCACCCCACTTCTGTGCAATGTTTCGTATCGCTTCCATGAGTCCCAGCGTGACCCATGTTTGTCCATGGCGTGTGAGATCATTGGACACATGTTGAGTAAGCATCTGCGCGGTTCCGGTAGAAGTGACACTCCCACCGCCTGTGATATTGTTTGCAGTACCTTTCGCCAGTAATCTGCTATTGCTGAACATTCCCATATTGTTTGTATAAAAGAACCCTCTTCCCCACACCCTCTGAGGCAATATGGATGCTGCGCCCTCTGTATTTTATGTAGCGTGGTCCTGGTATAGTATACTCGATGCAGGATCTTAAGCTGCACTAACCGAAGCCTTACGGGGATTCCCACCTCCTTGGGCGATGCCAGGGCGTCCTGCCACCCTGTCATCTATGTCCCCCACATCCGTCACCCATTTGCCCCGTAGTGAAACTGTCGGGTCTGACAGATTGTTAATCAGCTTTCTGTAAGTGAAGGTTGAGGCGCGTTTCGGCATGTGGTCAGTAAGCAGTCGGTCCTCCAGTAGGGAGGCCTCCGGGACCTCCGTATCTTGTGGGAGTACCGCCAGCAATACATGTCTTATTTGTGTGTATCTGTAAGCCTCAGTCGGGCCTAATTCGTATTGTTGCTGGAGTTGGGCAAATGGCACCACATTCCCTCTGTCCCACAAATCCCCCACTGTGGAGATGCCTATATTGTCCCACTGTTCAAATCCCTTGCTATTTTGCAGCCGTCCCAGTTGTTTAGTATCCCAGAGCGGGGTAAGTTTGGTAATGACCCTCCTCCATCCCAAACGTGTCTGCGCTGTGTGCCATAGCATGGGCGTATGCTTTGTGGGGCCCTCTAGTTTGAGTGCTTGCTTTCTGTTATACAGGATTGCGAGCATATTATTAGTTCCCAGTCGGGCTCTATCTGCCCTGTACACTGGGTCATCCTGAGGTGCATGTAACCATTGGTTAATGACCTTGATGTGCGCCGCCCAATAGTACAATTGTATGTCGGGGAGCGCTATCCCACCATCATACCAACTTATATGTAGTTTCGCCTGCGCTATTCGTGCCGGTCTGTTACCCCAGAGAAGTACGGACACCTGTGCAGCTATTTGTTTAAAGTATCGAGGCGGGACTGGAAATGGCGTGTTGTCAAGGGCATAAAGAAACCGGGGTAGGGCCATCATTTTATATTACGCCGCTTTACCCAGGAGTGTCAAGAGCAGGGATGCCCAATGTAGCACGTCTCTCCGTAAGCGCTCCATAGGAGGTGCCAGGTTTTTAGAGAATAACTCTGTGACATCCGTTGTGATATGTATACCGAAGTATTTAAATGAGTCCCTCGCAACCACAAGTGGGCAATCAGTAGAGAGTTGCGGTGCGGGCCCCTTCAGTATATATATGACCGACTTGGACCAGTTTATTGTGTACCCTGACACCTTCCCGAAGTTATCACAGATGTCAAGGAGCTCCGGTATAGAGTGTTCTGGATCTGTGAGGTACACCAGTATGTCATCAGCATATAGAGAGAGACGGTCTTCCCACCCCTCCCTCCATCGGATTCCTTTTAGTAGTGGAGCACCTCTAATCAGTGCCGCCAGGGGTTCTAGCACCAGTGCGAATAGGAGTGGCGACAGGGGGCAACCCTGGCGCATCCCTCTCGCCAACGGTATCTCGCCTGACAGGTGTCCGTTAGCCGTTACATAAGCTAGAGGCCCCGTGTATAGGAGGCGGACCCATGCACTAAATTTAGGGCCAAATCCCAGATGCAGAAGGACCGCAAAGAGATATTTCCATTCTACCATGTCAAAGGCCATGTTTGCATCTAAGGACCCTATAACTGCCGGTTTGGATAGAGATGGAGCCTTGGCCAGCGCTCCGTGTAGACGTCTGAGGCTGAGTGCGATGTTCCTATTTGGCATAAAGCCAGATTGGTCCGGGTGGATTAAGTGTGGTAAATGTGTCATCAATCTGTTGGCTAATAGTTTAGCTAAAATTTGAGCCTCTGCATTTAGCAGCGATATTGGGCGGTAGGAGGTGCATTCAAACGGGGGCTTACCGGGTTTTGCGATTGCCACTATTGTTGCTATTAGTTTGTCTAGTGGTAGTTCGCCCGTCTCTAAGTGGTCGTTGTACATCGCCAATAAATGCGGGCAGACCGTCTCTGCCATCTGCTTATACCATTCTATCGGGATCCCGTTGGGTCCCTGTGCTTTGCCTGACTGCAGTGAACAGATCGCTAATTGCAGCTCTTCTTCCGTAAGGTCTGCCTCCAATTTCAGGGAAGCCTCCTGAGTCAGCGTGGGCATCTCTATATTTATTAATAAGTCTGCTACCTCAGCCTCTGAAAAATCTGATGGCGGTGTGTAGATTTCCCGGAAATATTCTGCCAGTGTATTTACTAAGTCCTCTGGGTCTGTCGTGAGTCGCCCCTCTGCCATCCTTATCTGGTGTATTCCCCTAGTGCCATTCTCACACAGGTCTAGCCAAGCCAGCAGCTTCCCAGCCTTGTCTCCTACGTCGTATATTTTATGCCGTGTTGTTGCAAGGCTAGCCACCGTCTTTTCTCGTAAGTATTCCCTGTGTCGTTGTTGTCTGAGGTGCAGGACGTGTGCCGTATCCAGTGTGGGATCCGCTGTGTGGTCTGTGTCTGCTGCCTGCAGTTCTATCTCTATATCTAATAGTTCCCTCTGCTTCGCCCGTTTATGCCCCGTGATAGAAGCTATTACTTGTCCTCTGAGGACAGTCTTGTATGCTTCCCACACTATTGACGGTGAACTAACCGATGGAGTGTTTTCCTCAAAGAAATGTTTTGTGGCTCTACGGAGGTCTTTTCTAATATTGGGAATCTGGAGGTACCTGGGATAAATAGGGTAAATCCTCCGACGAGACTTTTGGCGGTAGGAGAAAGTCAGTACCACTGGTGAGTGATCAGAGATGCCCCTTGGTTTGATCACTACGCCCTCAACGTTTTGTAGGTTGGTGTCTAGCATCATAAAATAGTCTATTCTGGACAGACTATTGTGTACATTGGAGTGGTACATGTATTGGCGCTCTGTGGGATGTGAGTGCCTCCAGACATCTACAAGCCCCATTGCTTCTGTGAAGCTCTGCAAGCGAGAGGTTCCAGGTGCCTGCAACTTAACCGGATATTTGTCTATGGTGGCGTCCATTGTGGCATGGAAGTCCCCACAATGATAAGGTTCCCTTCCGGCAGTGTAAGGAGGAAGTTGCTGAGTGCCGGGAGTGCTACTGTGTGAAGTGCTGGTGGAATGTATACTGATACCACATTAATAAGCCTGCCTTCCCATTGACCCTGCAGTGCTGCAAACCTTCCCTGGTCATCCGTCTTAGTTTGGAGGACTATGAAGGGAGAATTTTTCCGCACCAGGATGCCCGTCCCCCTGGAGCCCGATGAGAACTCTGAGTGTACTACCATCTTATACCCCCATCTATCTAATGCCTTACATGCCGTGCCCGTGAGGTGCGTCTCCTGCAGTAGCGCTAATGCGGGGCCTTGGCGTTTCAGGGCCTGCAGTACCAGTCCCCTCTTTATCTCATTTCCCAGCCCGCGGACATTCCACGTTACTGACACGAGGGGGGTTACGTGAGCTTCGTGGGTCGTGGCCTGGGTCTAGTCAGTTTGTGTGCGTGTTGCCATGGGTGCGGTGCGTAGATACCGTGAATTGCTGCCCAACTAACTCAGTTGAAATTCTGCCTTTCAGTCGATTCTCTGCCCTGCCATCAGTGCTGATACAAACTAGAACAAAGATAAACATAATCCAAACTTCTCACCCCACTGTTCCTCCCCCACCCACCCTGCCTCCCTGCTTAACGGACTCGAAACCGCCCGCCACCCCAACTCAGCAGAGTGCCCCATCCCAACCCAAAACATAGTACTTGCTTGACGGGGGTAAGGAGTCCAAGAGGAAGCATCAGCCCTCCCGTCCCTCCATGGCCTGCTTCAGTCCAGTGTCCAAAGACGGCACGACTGTGGCTCTGCATTTATGGGAACCCTCTCCCGGGTATTATGTTGTTAGTAGTCCTATCCTTGGCCGATATTCTCTGTATCTGACTGTGGCGAGCAGTCCATGCCCGGCCGTCGTGTTGCTTGGCTGTCTGTGTCTTCTGCCTCTGCACTGCGGTGGTTGTCTTTATTCCCACGATGCGGTTTATCCACTCTGCGCCAACCTCAAGCCAGTCATAGGCCTCTTCTCGTGTTTCAAAGAACCATGTCTTGCCCTTCGCTACCACTCTGAGCCTCGCGGGAAATAGCATGGAAGAGGGCAATTCTTGCGCTCGTAGTGCTTTTTTAACTTCCAGAAAACTTCTCCTGTGTCGTGAGACCGCTGCTGTATAGTCCGGGAAGAAGGCGACCGTTGAATTGTGGACTCGAATTGGTGGGGAGACTCTCGCCGTTTGTAAGATGGCGGCACTGTCTCGGAAGTTAAACAGTCTGGCGAGCACCGGTCTGGGGGGTGCTCCCGGCTTAGGCCTTCCGCCGGAACCCTATGGGCTCTCTCCACCGAGAAGAAACTGGAGAGTCCTTTGGGCTGCAGTCGCGTTTTCACCAGTTCTTCAACATAGAGGTCGATTGCTTGAGTACCTTCACTTTCTGGAATACCCAGAATGTGGACATTGTTCCGACGTGAGCGCCCTTCTTGGTCATCGAGCTTCTCCGATAGTAGCTTGTTTTCCGTCTCGAGTCGGGACAGAGCTTTCTGCATTGCCGATGTTTCCGTTACCAGGGATTTGGTGACTGTCTCCACTTCTTTGATTCTTTACACCATTTTCTGGAAGTCCGCTCTTAGTAGGGCGACGTCAGTAGAGATCATCCCCACTGTTGTTTGGACTCTCGAAAGGGCCGCCATGATATCCTGAGGTATCACCAACAGGCGGGGGTGGGGTGGGGGGGGAGCCGAGCCGGTGCCACTCAAGCTCCTTCTAGCGCAGTGTGTGCCCTCATGGCTGCTTCAAAGTCTTGGGCCCCTAAGGTTGATAGCAGTTGTGGCCTTTTGAAAATCGAGCCCCCGGCTGCAGCACTGTCACTAGGCCTACCCTTGCAGTTGCTGCTCCAACCGGTGTATGTCCCGCATCACTGGTAGCTACCAAGCCCTCAGGGAGCGTCCAGGTCATGTCCGTTTGCGTTGCTGCCAGGGGCGTTCACAGCTCCTGGCTAGCCACTCTCATCGCTTCGCCGCCCTTCTGCCTCGTTCCCCGGCCCCAAGCTACGCCAGGCCCCGATCTCCGCGCGAGTGATAGGCCGTTGCAGAACACTCTCGGCTATCGCTGGCACCCGGTGTCAGAATCTTCCCGGAATTCCGCCGGTCGCTGCCGCTCGGTCCTAGATCTCGGCTCAGGCCCCTGGAGCACAGTTATATGCCGGATAAATGGCCGGATTGATGCGAAGGGTTATGTTTTCCCCGGAGCTCCTCCACTAAGCAGCCATCTTGCTCGGCTGTTAGCCACGCCCGCCCTGGCATCTTTATTTGATTGCCAGGTTTGGCTTGTACATCCCACCAACCCCCTGTCCCTTCGCTGCTTGAGCCGTGCAGTGGTGCTTATTTTTATGTCCTTTGTCTATCCGTACATATTTAGACTCACCCCTGCAGATCTCTTCTTTTGCTTCCCTCTCCTTTCAGCTAGTGTCTACAGCCTTCCTACTTTCACTTCCGGTGCCACAGCCGTTTTATAAGTTTAGATAAGGGTATGGGTGTCAGAGAAGGGGAGTACCGTAGAAATTTGTCATTGTGTATGTTGAAGTGTACACAGCCAGCATGCAAGCTTGAGAATTGAACTCCAGGGCCTGCTGAAGCTGTTGCATAACTTTGGGCCACATGCCAGTCCCGTCAAGTGGTATGATTTATATTTAATTGATGAATCTGATAGGGTACGGCGGAATAGGCATTCATATGGCAAAACAGTGGTGCGATATAAAACAAATACATACAATTTGTCCGCTAAATCGGTTATGAGAACAAAACCCACAGCTGGTGCAAATCAACAAAAGCAAAAGGGCTACATTTTCAATTTCAGAGATTGTGGAAATGAGATCTTCACAAAGCTCCACCGGTGGAATCCGAATTCTGACTGTCTTTTTAAAGAGACCAGAGCATTCTCCTTCGTAAGGATAGCACTTTCCCTGCCCTTAGCTTCCGTTTTACAAATCATTGTCATAAGCACCGATATTCACATTATTTTATGTTAGAAAATAAGTGCTGCAGTTTCCAGAACGAACGGACAAAAAGTTCCCTCTGGTCGCTACACAAAGGGATGTCTTATCAACAAGGAAAACTAAATAAATAAATAGCAGGGAGTATTTGTGTATTTAAACAAAAATGAGCTTTCAGATCTCATTCAATTTGCTAATGATACGTTTCTTGCAAGGCATTGTTCAATGTGTGTTTAATGGGCATTTGACGGTTTCACTTGCATTTTTACTAACTCGTGTTTTGCTGTTTTTGTTTTTACAAATAACCCTTCATGTCTTTATAAGCAATACTTATAAGAATAGCAGCATAATACGGTTTCTAAATCATGTAGCAAGGCACTCATTCTAAAACATAAGTGAAAATGGGTTAAAATAAAAACATCCTGTCTCCAAAGGATAATAAAGAAAGGTCACAATTAATCACACAAAGCAGGATCATTTAAGCAGCACATTGTGCAGAAATTAAAAAGTTTTTTCACCCTGAGGGCAAAACAGACTATTATTTTTGACAATTAAACGTTGGCCATTCCTTTACTAAATTTCTTGTAACCAATATTGCCAAAAATGCCCTGTTTTCAAATTCCTAGCCCATTGCTGATCATTTTGACATACCTTCCAGTAACTATCATGTTAAACAAGTATTTGCAATTCAATAGGTCTCGCATTATGTATTTTAAAAACATTGCACACGGTGCGTAAACGCACACTTTGTACTTACTGCCAATCTTGCTTGTCGTAAGCAAGGACTATAACTGCTCCTCTTTTACTGCAAGACTTACTTCTCGTAAGCAAGGACTATAAGTACAAAATGCGTGTTTACGCACCGCTTGCAGGTTTTCAAAACACATAAATAAAAGGCATTGTCAATTACAGCGTCAATTGCTCAAACTCTTGCAAATGCGAGACCTATTGCATTGCAAATGCTTGTTGATTTGTGTTTTTGGATCATTAGGGAAGTAATTCAGCTTGGGTAGACATTGTTGATCCGGCAGGATTTTTGTGGCCGACATTTTTAAAAATGGATGATGTGTTGCAGTGAGGATGGATATTTCAAGTAGTCTTATAGAGACAGAAAATAACTTCAGAGCAACCTTCTGCCATTCTCTAAAATGGCGACTATAACAGAGGAGGAAGGGACATAGTTAGAAATGAAACAAATAAATAATAATGGTTTTTAATCTTTTTATGTATACACCAAACAATGTTTATGATCTGAATATGAAAAAAATGTTTATTACTCCTGTTTTTGACACAAATCCATAGTTCTCTTTATTTGTTTCGGCAATCACTTGTGGTACATTTTCAGAGCGTTTGAGAAGAGCTCAACAGGCACGTCTTTTTGTAGCACAGGATTTGAAAGTACATGTATGTGTAAGTTCTGTGGGGAGAGGCTTTAGAAATTTTGTAGGGTTTTAGCACCCCATCAATATCTTCCCAACCAAATTCACACAGGTCTTTCGGTACATATGATGATCCAAAACATTTACACATCTTTTGATCAAATAGAACTCTCTTAATGTGCCCAAGCAAGAATGACTTTGATGGTAGGTCTTTCTAGCGGGACTGATCTCTTGAACTCACTGTACTGAAGATCGTCAAATGTGTGCGAGCCAGACCTCGTGTTCCACACACGCACAAGGTATTTTTCTACGTCTTTAAAGTCTCATTCTTATTCTACTGTCTCAGCAAATCCTTTTGGAAACTTCACAAGTTCAGCAGTTAAAGCTCCAAGCTTTGTTCCAATTATGCTCATAGTGTCCTCACCCATAAGAATATGTGGCTTGATAAGAACATTGGGCATCTCTGGTTCAAGTTTCTTTTACATAATATGGAACAGGATTAAGTGTCTTTTCTCGCCTGTTCCATCATGTATCCATAACTCTGACAATCCTTATGAACATTGCAGCAAATCTAAGTTGTACAATAATAAAATCTGTGTATTTTGACAGTTCAATGACTCGATTGGAACCATATTGAACAGCTCACTCAATATGTGGCACAACACTACGGTCAGCTTCCTCCAATTTGCTGTTAAGGTCTTGAACAATATTGCCCATACCGTATGAATGTATCTCTGCATGAACCAACGCCTCATTGACAATCATTCCACTTGCAATAATTGGAAATTCAGTGTTCACTGAAGCATTAACATCTCCAAGTTCATCTTGTTCGATGTTCATGATCGGAATTTATCAAGTTGCACAGGTATAGGTGCCGAATTGTTGATGCAGGCAAGGTCAATTGTTCCACTTGTAGACATTCGTCTGATTCTCTCATATTCTTTGACAGATAGTTCAAGATAACTGTCAAAGACAATGTGCAGTTCTTGCAAGGTGCACACTGACTTTAGATATCCGTAGAACAGCCTGAACAACCTCTCCGAAGTTTTGCATGAATTAAATCTTGAGATTCACAATTGTGACATAGTCTACAACAACAGAAGTTTTCAATGAGGACACCTTTTTGTATTGGAATTCTTCAGGTGAAATTATTTTTGGGGAGCTCTTGTATGAGTTTGTGCTTCACTGGTTTAGTTGCAGCATCTCCATTAAATGAGTTTGTTGGAAGAAGATCATATGACAGAAGGTCCTTGATAAATTCACCCTTTACTTTTGCTACAGCCATCTCTATGCTTGCAAAGAATGTTTTTGTAACCTGTTTTGTGGTGGCTGGTTGGATGAAACGTTTACTATTGTTAAGTAGCTTTTTTTCTTTCTCTCCAGCTTCAGTTCTGTGAACAGTTTTGATCCATTTTCTAGGACATCTAGTAGACGTGTCTATTTATCGTTATCCACATATTGTTTGGTCACAAAGTTGTGTAGTTGAACAGATGGTCATTTCAAAGGGGTTTGCTGCATGAAATGGAAATGGCTGTCAACATGTTTATTAAAATGTTCCTCTCTATTTCCCACAAGTTTGTGGTGAGGAACAGTTTTACGATGGTCTATTAATTTTGAATTTGCCCTCTGAAAACATTGCAAATAGAAAGGACTTCATGGTAAACTAGCTGCCATTGAGCAACACATTCAGTTTTACATCTTTTACAAATCTGACCAACAATTCCCTTGGAGCTTTTCTGTGATCTCTGGATCGTCTGTTCCAGTTTCATATCTGGAGCCACAGCATTGAACCTTCCTTCTTATCTGAAAGAAACACATAGTGATAGATTCCTTACCTTAGAATTACACCCAGGCGTCAGACTGGATCCGGAAGGTTTTCGTCAGCAGTACCCCTGCGCGTCGGTTGGCGTCGTCGTGCGGCTCCATGTGCGTCGTTGGTGCCGAGATGGCGTCGCTGGAGCTACTTAGACGTGCCCACGTGCGCTGACGTCAGTTCTTTCTTTTTCCACACCAGCAAGCGTATATCCGGGAAGAGCAAGTAACCCCAGTCACTTTTTGACTGAGTTTTTCAAGGCCTTTTTGTCTCCATTCTTTCGAGTCGATCGACTCCTGGTGTCGTAGGATGCCCAGCTTTAAGAACTGCGGGGACTGTCACTGCATGATTTCAGTGACGGACCCGCACCGCATGTGTCTCTACTGCCTGGGGCGCGACCACAACTCCAAGTCGTGCCGACTGCCGGGCTATGGCGCCGAAGACTTTGCTGCGGCGGTCCCGAAAGTTGCTAGAAGTCCGGCAGTCGGCTCCGTGCCGCTCAAGGTCCCGGTCCCAACGGAATTAGAGGGACCGGTCGCGGAGCCATCACCATCGTTTGTCTGGATCTAAGTCTTCGCACTCGGGGTCTGGTAAGTTGAAGCATTCCAAAAAGAAGTCGAAGAAGCGCCGTCGCTCCTCGACTTCCCCTCACCGGTCGCGCGATGCTGATGACGGTGCAGGTGGTGCCACCCCGCGGCTCCAGCGGAGCCTGTGACGTTGCCACCAGCCTACCCGCCCTTCCCAGGTTCGTCGGCGACGCCTGCTCAGGTGCAACAGTTTCTCTTTTGGGCCGTCTGGCCCAGCGGTGCGCCTTCGGGCCCCGCGGGCCAGACTTGGTGTCCTGTCCTTCCATTGCCTTCGGCCCTGCCGCCGGCTTAGGCCCCGTAACACCTCCACCGGTGTCGACCCCTCGGGCACCACCTCTGACGTCGGCACCACCTCTGACGTCGCCCAGTGCTATCGCCTACGTCGACCCCAGTTTCAGCCCCGACCTGGACACAGCACCGGAACGGCGACGCTCGACTCGGATCCCGACGCCGATGGGGCCTTTTTACCCTTTGTCCGTCCCCCTTATTTTCAGCCTCTTTCGTAGACTTCGGAGGAAGGGGAGGACTGGGAGGGGTCTGAGGACCCTCTTACACAATAGTGTGGTTATGATCCGGACTGGGCAGAGGATTTGGGGGATTCTAGTGGTCTTGACACCTCACCTGACCTTGGCATGCTGTCTCCTCCTTCTGTGGCTACGGAGGAGCGAGCAAGTTACGCAGTGGTGTTACGTAGGGCGGCCGAGGCCCTTCACCTCAAACTCCTACAGTGGCCATCAGGACTAATCTCCTGACAGAAGTGCTACCTCTGCTAAGCCACTGCTGCCTTTCAATGAGGCGCTTTCTGACGTTCTTTTGGGCACCTGGTCCAGGCCCAACACAGGGGATCCTGTGGACAGGAACGTGGCCTGACCCCATCGCCTGGCTCTGGGCGACGCCCTCTTTCTCTCGCCACACCCCACTCCTGAGAGCTTGGTTGTCCAAGCCTCTGCTTCCCAGAACACGTTCCCTTCCGCCCCTCCGGATAGGGAATCTAAGAAGCTGGAGCAGCTTGGCAAGAAGCTGTTTTCATCTGCCAGCTTAGGGCTGCGGTCGGTGAACACTGCATTCCTCATGGGCCGTTATTCCCACTCATTGTGGGACACGGTTGCGCAGGTGCTGCATGACTGTCCGGAGGAGACCCAGACAGTACTCTCCCAAGCTATTGCTGCTGGGAGAGACGCAGCTAAGTTCACCATCCGTTGTGGGCTTGATACCGCCGGCTCGCTGAGCAAGGCAATTCTCGACGGTGGTGCTTCGGCGCCACGCCTGGCAGAGGACAACTGGCTTTTCAGGGGATGTCCAGAACACTCTCATGGACATGCTCTTTGATGGCATTCGCCTTTTTGGCAATAAGGCAAGATAGTGCGTTGGAGCGCTTTAAGGACTTCTGGGCTAAGGCCTAGTCCTTGGGCCTGTCAGCCACTCAGCCTCCTCCGCCTTCTGCCTTTAGCTCCTTTCGTGGCCACGGAAGGGGCGGCCCAAAACGTTCGTTCCAGAGCCACTGGCCGGCGCAGCAACATCAGCGCGGACGAGGGACCCGTTGAGGTGGTTCCTGGGGCCAGCGGGCGGGTCAGTCCACCTCCACCCCTGCGGCATCCACTGTAAAGCCTTCCTAGTCCGGAATTTCAGGCCCATCAAACGCCACTGGCGCAACATCACCTCGGAAAAGTGGGTGCTTCAAATTGTCAGAAGAAAGAAAAGCAAGAAAGAAAGGATTTGTAGAGCGCATGGCTGCCCGTGAGCGTCCCAGCGCTATGGATGAGCTGACGGAGGAGGGAGAGGAATTAAGGAAAAAGCCATGCTTTCAAAAGCCTGCGGAAGGTCAGGTGGTTGGATTCGACACGCAAGGTAAGAGGGAGAGAGTTCCAAAGTTTGGAAGAATTGTAGGAAAAGAGGCGGCCCCCTGTGCGGGCTTTCCTAATCCTGGGGACGTGGGCAAGATGTAAGAGACCGGATCTGAGGTTCCTGGGGGCTACGTGGGGTCTGGCGAGATCTTTTAGGATGTGGGGTCCTTTGTCAGGAAGGATTTTATGGGTGGTGCAGAGGGTTTTGAAATTAACTCTTTCTTGGATGGGCAGCCAGTGGAGCGATCTTAAGGCAGGTTTTGCAGAGCTTCTGCTGTTAGTGCCTGTTAGAAGCCTGGCTGCGGAGTTCTGTACCACTTGCAGCTTTGCTATGACTTTCTTAGGGGCTCCGAGATACAGGGCGTTTCCGTAGTCAAGTCTAGAAAGTATGAGAATCTGAATTAGGATCTTTCTGGAGTCGTGGGGGAGGAGGGGGAGGAGAATCTTGTGTGTGGTGCGAAGGATGCCGTAGCAGGCCCCTGCAGTTTTCCTGGCTTGCGTGTTGAACGTAAGGTCCTGGTCGAGCCACATACCCAGGCTCTTAATGTGTTGTTTCAGGGCTGGGGCAGATCCCATGCAGGGGGACCACAGAGACTTGGGTGTGAAGAGGGATTGGTTGCCCAGTACCAGGATCTCTGTTTTTTTGCTGTTAAGTTTGAGGTGTGAGTGGTCCATCCAGTGGGAAATGTCTTGAAGGCAGGAGAAAAGGTTGTCAGGGGGGCGGTGTGGCTGGCTGAGGGAGACGACAAGTTGGGTGTCGTCAGCATAGGTCACGAGTCTGACTCCATGGGGGGTGACTAGATCCGCCAAGGGGGATAGGTAAACGTTAAAAAGAGTGGGGCTCAGGGGAGAGCCCTGAGGGACCCCACAATGTACTGGAGTTACGTGGGACCTGGAGGTTCCCTCGAGAACTTGGTAGGATCTGTTGTGGGGGAAGGATTTAACCCAGGAGAGTGCGGATCCAGAAATTCCCAGTCCTCTGAGTCGGTGAATCAGGGTGAGGTGATTCACCGTGTTAAAGGCCGCACTTAGATCCAGGAGGATCACTGCCACTGATCCCCCTGAATCCAGGATCCTTCTCGCCTCCTCCACAACTGCGATCATTGCAGTTTCCGCGCCTTGGCCAGGGCGGAAGCCTGTTTGGGAAGCGTGTAGGAGGCCGCTGGACTCCAAGAATGCTGAGAGCTGCTGGTTAACAAATTTTTCAGCAATCTTGCTGATTCCGGGCAGAAGTGAATTGGGCCGAAAGTTACTCAGCTCAGCGGGATCCAGGTGGGGTTGTTTAAGAAGGGCTTTAATGATAGCCCTTTTCCAGCTAGGGGGGACGGTACCCTGTGATAAGGAGGTGTTGATAAGTTTGGTTATATGGGGAAGGATGGTAGGGGCAGCTAGCTTTAAAATGTTGAGTGGGGCTGGGTCAAGTGGGTAGCCGCTTTTTATGGAGAGGAGGATGGGAAGGAGGGTCTCCTCCGTAATAGGGGAGAATGAGTTTAGATCGCATTCATTCTGTAACTGGGTATTGAGGGGAGGGTCAGGGAGGTCTGCTGTTTTAGACTGGGGGAGAAACTTGAGGATGTTTTGAATTTTGTCGTCAAAGAATGCTGCAAGCTTATTGCAGCGATCATCAGAGGGGTCCTCAGGGGGAGGAGGGTCTGGGATTTTGAGGAGCTTATTTATTATGCAGAACGTTTCCCTGGAAGAGTTGGGGGAGGCTCTGATTTTTTCCTCAAAGAAGGCAGCTTTGGTGGTTTTAAGGGCATTTTTGTAGATAAGGATTGAGTTGCTGTATTCTATCTTTTTTTGTGGGAAGTCTTTCCTCCAAGCTCTTTCCGTTTTTTTACCGCATTTTTTTAGGAGGCGGAGTTCTTGATTGAACCAGGGTGATTTGGGCTTTCCACTGGAGATGTGGGCAGGTTTTTTGGGCAGAATAATGTCAAGTGAGTCCTCAATCCAAGCGGAGAACTTGGTGTCTGCGACCTGGATAAGGGGTCATGAGGTGGAAGGGAAAGTTCCAGGAGTTGTTTCCATTCCTCAACGACTATTTTCGACCAGCGGCGTTCAAGAGTGCGAGGTGCAGATTTGGTGGAATGGGAGACCGTAGTGTCCAAGCTGAAGGGAATTAGAGAGTGGTCTGACCAAGGTAGAGGAACAGGATAATGCACTTTCAGGTTGTCAAGATTCGAGAATAAGGGATCCAAGAGGTGGCCTTTAGCGTGAGTTGGTTGAGAGATTAAGAGGTTGAGTTGGCAAGCAGCAAGATCTAGTGCCAATTCGGAGGCCACCTTGTCGTCGGAGTTATCAATGTGGAGATTTAGGTCTCCTAGGATCGTGAAATTAGGGGAGGTACAGGCCTGGGCGAGGGAGGATTCCAGGAGGGAACTACAAAATTGCCCTGGGGAGCCTGGAGGGCGATAAATAAGGATCCCTGACAGTGATATAGAAGGGGAGACTTGGATAAGGAAGGAGGAGTTTTCACAATCTGAGACGGGGCTGTCAGTGAGGCGATATGTCAGATGGTCTTTGTATATTATTGCTTGTCCTCCCCCCTTTCCTGAGGGTCTGTCCAGGCGCTGGATCAGGTAGCCTGGTGGAAGGGCTTGGACAATGTCGGGGTCGGAATCTGGTGAGATCCAGGTTTCTGTGAGGAATAACACCTCAAAGTTGTAATGTAGAAGGAGCATGTGGATTTCAAGGGTGTGTTTGGGCAGGGATCGGCAGTTTAGCAGAGCCTTACTAAATGGGGACAGCGTGGTGGGCGGAGGTCGTGTCCCTGGAGGTAGTAATGGCAGTTGCGACAGTAACTGGGGGGGATCCGTCATAAGAATGGAGTGTGTGCAGGGAGCTTGGGGTGTCGGTCTGAGTTGGAGGAGGTAATCCCTTGAATAAAAAGAGGGACAGGGGGGGAAATGGTAAGGGGGGTAGTGGTAAGGGGAGTGCTAGGCCCTAGGCCCGTTCTGGAACGCGGACGGGTGCAGACGGGCTTGCCTTAGGCGCGCCAGCGGCTCGCGTCCGCTGCGCGACTTGTAGACCATCTGTCTATGTAGTGAGTGGGCGGGTCAGTGGGGATGTGTGATTGGCGTGACTGAGAGGCGGATGGGCCCGAAAGTAGTAAATCACTTCCGGGGCTCGAAATCTCGTCCTGCGTCCCTCCACAACAATCCAACAGCTTGGCGGTGGACCGTGGAGCTGGTAGGTACAGTGCAAAGTGCAAATTACAATTTTGTGCAGAATAGTTTAAAAACAGAAGAGAGGTTTTCTGATTAAAAAATGGCAGTATGCAAGTTCAGAGTAAGAGGGAGCCCTTCTTCGGCGCTCCTCAAAACGACTTTAAAATACCTTCGTCAAGCGCGTCCAGTGCGCAGCTTGCAAGGCTCCTGTTTTGTAGGCAATGAGGCTGGGACTAGCCCAGTGGGCGTGACTGAAAGGCGGATAGGCCCGGAAGTAGTAAATCAATTCCGGGGCCCGAAATCTCGTCCCGCGTCCCTCCACAACAATCCAAAAGCTTGGCGGTGGACCGGGGACCGTGGAGCTGGTAGGTACAGTGCAAAGTGCAAATTACAATTTTGTGCAGAAGGGGCTAGTCCCTCCACTTTGAGACTACCCCTCCAGCCATACCACCTCAGTACCACCGCATGTCGGGCGACCATCTTGCACTTCTTCAGCAGGAAGTCACGGCCCTCTTGGCCAAGGGGCCCATCGAGCACGTTCCTGGGCCAGAAGTAGGTTGTGGTTGTCATTCCCACTACTGTCTGGTCCCCAAGACAATGGCCTGCGTCCTATTTTGGACCTGAGGAACGTCAACCGCTTCCTCCGGAAGGAGAAGTTCAAGATGATGCTAGCTCGGGTCTTGTCTGCCCTCGACCCTGGAGACTGGATGGTAGTGTTGAACTTGCAGGACGCATATTTCCACATCCCCGTCCTGTCAGCCCACTACCGTTACCTGCGGTTCATGGAAGGCCACAAGCACTTTCAGTTTACCGTGCTCCCCTTCGGTCTTACCAGCACCCCTCGGGTGTTCTCGAAAGTTATGGCGGTGGTCGCAGCTCATCTGCGCAGATCAGGGGTTCCAGTCTTCCCCTATCTGGACGACTGGCTGTCTGACTTGCACGGAAGGCATTCCTTCCCTCTGGCGTGCGGAGAGTAGTGCAGGTGTTCACAGACAACACCACCGCCATGTGGTACTGCAACAAACCGTGTGGGATGGGGTCGTGGACCCTATGTCAGGAACCTCTGCACCTCTGGACATGGCTGGAACATCAGGGGATTTCCCTGGTGATTCAACACTTGCAGGTTCTCTGAACGCCAGGGTGGACAAACTCAGCCGCCGGTGCATGATGGATCACAAATGGCGTCTGAACTCGGATGTGGCGCAAGGTCTCTTTCAGCAGTGGGGAGAGCCTTGGTTAGATCTATTTACCCCCGAAGAGAACATGCAATGTCATCAGTTCCGTGCTTTGGAATTTCCAAGGCGGCATTCGCTCTCTGACACTTTTCATCGCAAGTGGAGTTGTGGTCTACTATACACCTTTCCGCCTATACCACTTCTACCCAGAGTGCTGAAGAAGATCAATCGCGACCGGGCCCAAGTCATTCTTGTGGCTCCGGACTTGGCTAGAAGAGTATGGTATCCCGAGCTACTCAGCATGGCGATCGATTCCCCCCGCTCCGACTGCCTCTTTGGGAGGCTCTTCTGTCGCAGCAGCAGGGGAGGGCTCTCCACCCGAACCTGTCCAGCCTCCACCTCCTTGCGTGGAGATAGAGCGGCGGCAGTTGACGTCTTTTGACCTGCCTCCCGAAGTTTGTGATGTTATCTTGGCAGCCAGGTATTCCTCCACTAAAATAGTATACGCCTGCAGGTGGAATACATTTGTGGCATGGGGCACAGCAAAGGCTGTGGATCCTTTTTCTGCCACTCTTTCAGAGGTCCTTCTATTTCTCCTTTCTTTGGCCCAGCAGTGCTCAGCTCTGGGCACTGTCAAGGGCTGTCTCAAGGCCATTTCAGCCTTTTTACGGCTTCCCGATCAGCCTTCCCTTTTCAAGTCCCCTGTTGTAAATAGATTCTTGACAGGCATTACTCCTCTTTTCCCTCCTATAATGCCTCAGTGGGACTTGAATCTGGTTCTGACCTATCTGATGTGTGCTCCCTTTGAGCCACTTAACAACTGTAATCTTAGTCTTCTCACTTTAAAGACTGCTTTCCTGGTTGCCATCACCTCTGTCAGAAGAGTGAGTGAGATCCAGGCCCTTTCTTCTAAACCTCCTTTTCTCTCTGTCCATCCGGACAAAGTTGTTCTGAGGACTCGTCCATCTTTTCTGCCAAAGGTTGTCACTGCCTTTTACATCAGGCAGACCATCACTTTGGCCACCTTCATTCCGCCTCCCTCAAAAGAGGAAGAGCGGCTCCACCGTTTGGACCCAAAATGTGCACTCTCATTCTACCTCACCAGCACACAACCGTTCCGGGTGGATGACCAGCTCTTTGTTGGCTACATGGACGCCAAGAATGGTCAGGCCGTGCCCAAGCAGACCATCTCTCGATGGGTCGTTCTGTGCGTTAAGACTTGTTATTCTTTGGCTAAAAAGGAGCCTCCGGTGGGGCGATGCACCCATTCTTCCAGGGTGACGGCAGCCACTACTGCTTTGGGACATGGAGTTCCCTTGTATGACATCTGTCAGGCAGCTATGTGGGCCTCACTGCACATGTTTACCAAGCATTACTGCCTGGCCATCCACAGTCCCAGAGAGACGGCTTCTTTGGCCGTTCTGTTCTCAGGGACTTCCTGGTGTGATCTTGGTTTGTAGACCCACCACCGGGGTTGGTATTGCTGGGTATCTATTCTAAGGTAAGGAATCTATCACTATGTGTTTCTTTCAGATGCACAAGTTACTTAACTTCGGTAACCATATATCTGTATGAAACATTAGTAGTGATAGATTCCTTACTGGCCCCACCCATCCTTCCCGTTCTGCGAACTGATTTCTAGGGTTACGGTTATCCCTTTAGGGCCCTAGTTTCATGGCACCAGTGGTCAGTTTCTTGCACGGCTCTGCATTCCTGGCGCAGCAAGTCGTGTACAGAACTGATGTAAGTGCCCGTGGGCGCGTCTAAGTAGCTCCAGCGACGTCATCTCGGCGCCACAGATGCACGCGGAGCCTCATGACGACGCACGCGGAACCACACGACGATGTCTACCGACCCGCAGGGGTAATGCTTACGAAAACTTTCCAGATCCAGTCTGACGCCTGGGGGTAATTCTAAGGTAAGGAATCTATCACTACTAATGTTTCTTACAGATATATCGTTACCAAAGGTCAGTAACTTGTGCTTTTCTGCACATTCCTTGACAAACTCTACGACCTTGGTTTTCTGATTTTGAATTGTGTATTGAACATTGGTTGGCTTTGCATTATGTCTTATGAATGAAGTACCTGTGCCTTTTTCCCTTCTGAGATAAGATATGCAAAACCTAATTTGTCATTCTTTTCCAGAAAGCTTTCCTTTGCAATGTTTCTATAGCCTCGGATATGATAAGCATACCTTGTAGCAAATCAACATATTGAGTTGCGCTCAATACTGATTGGACAGTTTAATAAGTGCATCATCTATGTCACATCCACTGAGATCGCTTCCTGCCCAACGCAACACAACTTTTGTCATTTGTAAAACACCCATTATTGGATAGAGATCATCATATTGTACTGGAATGCTCATAAAAATGTTAGCTACAATACGGAAAACCTCTTAATCGCAGAAAATTGGCATAATCGACTGCTTTTCAGGCTGAGCACGCACATTTTGGATTTTTTTTTAGAGCTCTGTAAACTGTTGTGTAGTTTGTAACTGGAAATGGTATTACTGGTAAAAACCCAACCTTCTTCAGTGGGACAGTATTCTGGGAGATGAATATGAATTCCAACCCACGAAGGTACTGGCTTTTTTTCATCCTTCAGTCCGCACCCAAAAAGCAGTATGATAAATTCAGTTAACTCCGCTTTGCAGACTGCAGCATCAGGTAGAAGATCCATGTCCTCAACCACTTTGAAACGTTCTGGTGGCTTGTGGTAATTTTGCACATGTTGTCAAGGCACTTGGGTTATAAGTTTGCAGCTTTGTTTGTTTTATAGCTGACCCAGCTAGTTTTCCAGCAACTACTTCCTTGGTACAGTCTTGAAAAAGCACCATATTAGTGTCATGAGTGCTGGATGTTCCAGACAAGGAAGAGCTGTCTTTAAAATCCAAAATAATCAAGAGCAGCAATTGTAAATCCTTTCCTGGTAAAGTAACTTGGAAGTGGTATGTTGTTGGATTCACAAGATTTTTCAGCATGAGCTGCTAACTAGTTCCTGCTCGGTACTATGTCATTATAACCTGTTGATACACACCAGTTCTAATAATTGAAGTGGTTAGCTCTCTACTTTTGCACTGGTCCTAGATTGTGTGGGCTGTCGTCATGTGTAGCAGAGTTTTCTTTTTGCCGTGATGTAATTCTTATAATATGATTCGGAAAAGACAGTACATTTTCACAGCATAAGCCTGTCGGGTCATGTGATTGTCTTCTGCTTCTTCGCTTATATCTTCAAAGCCATCATCAATGTTGTCGGAACAGAAGCCGAACTCAAGACCTTTAGTTTGTAACAGTTTTGCTTTGTAGAAATTAAACAATGATGTAAAAAAATGTAAGACCACATTAGGCATTCTTGTTGACTCCTATGATTTGCAGAGCTCTGGGGCATCACAAAATGTGTCATTAAGTCCAAATTCTAAACTTTCAAGACATTTCTTAAAATGGTCCCTGTTGATTTTACTGCATCCTGTGATATTATTTTGGCAGCAAGACCTTCAGGAGTCCAATCAGCCGAGAACACCATAAGTGGCTCATTCTTTGTTAGACTGACAAAAACAAATTCTGTCGTACATTCTCACCAGACAAATCTTAATTTCATTATTTTGAATCAGTACAGTTTCATCAATATTGGCCATTATGTATTTAATGTCATTGAGTGTGAACCTGTAACCAGCACTCAAGAGTGCCTTTAAATCTTAATGTGCTTTTTCAAAGAGTGTAAATTTAACTGAAGGGTGGCTGTTATGTTGTGGCTGGGAGCTCATTGTACATTCATATTTTTAAATGCATGCACTCATGCAGTTCGGGTGGGCAAATTTGCTGCAAATATGTTTACCTTGTTGTTTAGATCAGCTACTTGGCTGAAAACCTCATCTTGGTAGAAACTAGCTGCAGTTAAAACATGTTTGCTCTTTGAGGTTCGCATAGTCTGTTCTTTGTTCTTTCATCACTCCTTTTGGCGCTTGTTCTGGTTAAACTACAGGTAACAAATTTCAGATCCTCTGCTTTCTTATCAGTTTTTGGAATTGGACAAGGGGTGCCATCTATCTTCTAAGTGGATGGGCATTGGGTTTGGTTGTCACTGCTTTCTCAGAAGACTCCGATTCTTTTCCTTGCTTGTTTATATTGTATACGACTTGTAGCATCTCAACCTCTCTTCTGTCCAGCCGCAGTTGATATTAGCTTATCTTTCTTTCTTTCTTTGTCATAGGACACATTTTTCTTTGTTAAAGGAGTCCTCTGTTTTGTAGTTAGCAACACACTGTCAGGAGGTAAAAATCCTCTGCTACCACTTGCTTTGCTCATGTTTACGAATTTGAATCAACGGAAAAACCGAAATAAAAACAATATTAAAATTAATTACCAATATGATGGCTAAAGCACATCATTATAGAGCCGCCATTTTGGAAAATGATGGAAGGGTTGATCTGAGGAGTTTTCTATCTCTATAAGACTACTTGATCCCCCAAACCTACGTTTTGACACCAGAATGATTTATATAGGTCTCATGGTTCCTGAATTATTATATAATCACTGCAACACATCCGCCATTTTTAATAATGTTGTCCAGAAAAATTTGGCCCGGATTAGCAATGTGTAACGTACTTCTCTAATGATACAAAAACACAAATCAAAAATGAATATCACTTGATATACATTTTTTAAGGGAGGTATACCAAGGGGCCAGGACTATACTATGAGAACATGCTATATTTAAGAGCTATTAAGGCTGTACTTAATAGATAATTCAGAACATGACAGCTAACTCTCATTCCTAGGCAGGAATCAATGGTGTCTTCCCTTGTAATGTTGCACTGCCTACCCACCGAAAAGCGAGTACACTTTTCAGTTATTTAACAACTCAGGCCAGTCTTTTTAAGACATTCTGTTCAACATTACACTCCTCTCAAAGCTTTAAGATCTTCCCATTCTTACCTAGCTGCAATCCCCAAGATCCATAAATCTAGAATATAAGGGCATTCCTTTGCCTGTTTGACTTGCGGATTAAGGAATTCCATCCCCAATACCATTAGTCATCCGATAAAAAAATTGTTCAGAAAAGCTTTGAAGTACTGGCTGTTCCAACAAGGTGCTTTATAAATGTTATCAATCTCAGTGTTGCAAGTCCAACACTCTTGTGTTACCCATTACCATCTTGATTTCTAGAAGGTTTTCTAGAAAGTCTGTAGCATTGCGATTTCTTTGGCACTGACCTCTACAAGTAATGGAGTATTCTGTGTTCGGTCATGTTTCAAATGAATCCTCCGTAGAGTATCTCCAAACCAAACACATTTTATTGTTTGATCTTGAGTGCCCCTACAAATTCACCACTCCTTAGCATCCACCTTGATCATTCTAGGCAAGGTATCCAAGTAGTATATTTGTTCTAGTGTAAGCCACACACAACTTTGCACAAACATCATTGAATATGAGTTACTGTGGTTGTTGTAATTTTATGAGTATCATGGGTAAAAAAACTTCTTGAAATGCATTTATTAGAAAAAATTAAGTTAAGCAGTGTAATGCTTGAAGTGCTTAATGTAATGAGTGTATATTAATAATCATTGTTCAATATTGTGCTCATATAGACCAGTGAGGACACAAGGATAACATGGGGTGGTTAGGCCTTCTCTGATTACCCGCCCCTTTTTGGTGTACATAAAGACAGCCCTCGGCTGCCCTATGGCTAGGTTGGTACTGTTTATATATTTTGGCCCTCTGCCCCATCAGGACTACATAGAACATAGACCTTCTAGGTAATTTCACACTTCTAGCCTTTCAGAAATTATTAAACGTAGCATGGGACCTTCAGAGTACATCATAAACGCCAGCCTTTTACAATTCTGTTTTTCATGCCTATCTCTCATGTTCCACCGCGGTGCTAGATATTGTGCCCTAAGACAAGACAGGAGCATTTGTCTTGTCGCTTACACCCAAAATCAGAAAGCTTTATTTTTAGGATCACTAAAGCATATAAAACCCTCTGCCAGACATACTCTAAAACAATGTCACATGCTACCCATCCAAAAACTGTTCTTCAATAATCCATAGTGGGGTTTGAAGTGCTATGCTGCAGCTCAACACAATGTAACGCAAACCAATGAAAATGGTAGGTAGTATAGTATTGTAAAGAAGTTCCATTTGGTGGCTAGGTTGGAAATTACTCTGTAATGATTTTGACTTGGGTGGGTTGGTATCTTGCTTTTTCCCTGATCCTTGAAGTTGGAGGCACCACTCTCCGATATTGAAGAAGAGCTGGTGGTTACTCTTACAAACCAGGATTTTGCCTATTTTGTCTGCAACAGAAACCTTGACTCCCAAGCCTCCTTGACTCCCAAGCCTCATTGACTTCCCTGAGATGCGTGGTCAGTAGGAGTCCTAGTTCAAAGGAGGTGGTGTGAAAGTTGAGATTAAACACATAACACAAATTTAATGGTTTCAATAAAGATTTGAGAATCAGCCAAAGTAAATTTGAAAAAGAGATCACCTCAATTGCAGATATGGACAAGTGCAGTAAAATGTAGCAGTAAAAAAGAAATATGTAGGGACAAAAGCTCCAAATTAGCACCAAATAAATAAAGTTGCACCACCAGAAGTCTGTTTGACACAGTGTAGGTCTATTTTTATCCCCTAACTGGTCCTGAATTTTGTGCAGAATTATTTGGGAAGAGGGATAACAATCTTCCCACCAAACTAATCCTCTGTACTGCAAAGTTGGCAGTCACTGACTGATCATGATGCCTAGGAAATGCACTCCATAATCGGCATATAAATTAAATTATACAACTGGCGGAGAAAGATATCATGATTGTGGCATGAAAAAATCAACTCTTTTATTGTCTATTATTAAGTTGTTGTGATTGGAAACCTTCTTTTCTCCTTGTTTAGTGTATTTTGGTTAATTGAATGTTCAGAGGTTGCCAACACAGTGACAATAGCTCTGAGAAGACCATCTTAAGTAGCATCGCAGACCAGCAGATCTTTGGCAGGGCATCAGACTATGTTTTAACGTTGAGAAAACAAAGATTTCCATAGCTTCATGTTTAAGACGCCTTGCACCAGGGTCCACATTGTCTATTGATGAGAAATATACATTTGCTAGAGGCAATGAGAAATGTGTATTTTCTTCAGACTTGCCATATTAATTGTTCATCAAAGTCATCTAATGATGTGCCCCACTCAATGGTCGTGATCTGTCTTCCATCTAGATTTGTTCAGTTCTTCACAGTCATTATGGCAGAACAGTCTAGATAAGGTTCATAAAAAATTGTATTCATTCGAAAATATACATAAACAAAAAGCCCGATTTACCAGAGGTTACTGGACTTTATTTGTATGAGGAGACCGGTAAGCATCACCTATAGGTGCAGCTACCCCATCAAAAAGCTACACAATTAATGACACTGGCCACTATCTTGGTAGCAAAATTGTGGCCGTTGGTGATCGTCGTCCTCTTGACTGGGAGAGGGGAGAGCCGTTTAAGGCCTCCACTGACGATCACAAATAATCAATGTAAGCATTAGATTTGCAGTTTCGGGGATCCTGAACGGTTAGGGACTTCTCAAACAGGATCTTATTGTTTGAAGTCTGGTCCCGATTGTCATTCTCAAAGCAGCACATTCCTTTGTGTAGGGGTGGCTCTCTTAAGCGTTCACATGTATGTATTGAACGTTATTAGTCATCCTAGGACCATGGTGACAGTTTAAAGCCAAAATAAAGTGTGCACCACAAATCAAATAGTCGTGTTGCATGAATGCACAACTGAAGTTTATTTTTCTGTTTGCACATGTGGGTTTTAGGGACAATTATGACTGTTTACATTTGTTTTGTGTTCTTCTCTATAGGCCTTATTTTGTCAAAAGTTTTCTTCGTGTAGGTTTTAGGAACAATAGTTCATGTAATTTTTAGGTTTTGGGACAGAGTTGGTTGACCTAATGACTCCATTCAACATCTGTGGAAATTGCAAGCGCTTGAGGGCACTGTCCTAATGCCTCAAAGTTTTCCTTTCCCTCGCAACAAGCTGCTTCAAGAGGCAGAATAGAGGTGGTTCTCCAAATTTCCTTGACTGCGGTTTGATACTGGGCCTTCCTTTGCTCGACACAGTACTAAAACCCATTATGCTGAAAAGAAAGTCAACACTAGCTGTTTTAATTACATATGCCTCCTGGGCTCTCTGTCTTTCATATTAATGTTGAAACTGAGACATTCCTTACCTGCAACCAGTACTTTTTCATACATATAACAGGCCATGGTTTGTGGTACCAGAGTAGAACCTTCTACTCTTGTCGGGGACCTTCATCAATTTTCTTCTTTTAATATTCAAAAATTGTTCAAGTGTATCCAGAGGTTTGATCTATGCAATTTGTGAGTGGTTCACTCTTTCTTAATATGTGAACTCTTTTGACTGCAGTACTGTATGCCTTTGGTTTTAGGGTGCAAAATATACAATCTTCAACTCCATCTCTTATACTTGAAGATGTCACTCATCATTAGGCACTTTTGCAGAGAGCCCTTTAAGGAACTTCATAGTTAACTTCCATCTTCTTTGTGATGTCTTTACTAAAAGCACTTTCTGCAGGATGTAAACTGTAGCTGAGAAGATGGCCACCTGTTCTTGGAGCTCCACCAGTGGAGAACGAAAAATCCCTGAAAACAATGTCTAATCGCTTTGTGTCAATGCGGAAACTCCCTATACAAAAACTGAATCCATACCAAACAAAATGCTGCAATCCTAGTGTGCACTTTGATCATGAGTTCCTGAAGGCTGGCTGCTCGAATCCTCCCCATGTTCTCTAATACCCCTAGTGGGTTGGTGAGTGGGAATGTGGGTGGAGGTTTGATCTTTTAGACTTTAGGTTTTATATTGGCTTTTCAATCTTTACCTTTCTCTCTAGTCCCTTCCTATAGCCGGCCCTTCGAAAATGGCACATGTTTTTAGTAAAGGTATACAGAGGAAGGTTCTCACTTTTCATAGGAGTAAATGTGTGCTTAAAAAGTCTAGTGAATCCTGAAAATACAATATTGCTCCACTAATAATAAACAAACCTGTTAAAATCATATCACTAAAATTCTAAAGGCCTCAGCCTTCCAGTAAAATAAAGGAAAGCTTCTGATTACTGCAATAAACTTAAAAGAAAAGTCATTCTCCTACAGGAAACCCGAGGCCAAATTATGCAGGACTCCTCGATATTGGACTTTGCCTACTCTCAAGCTAGCAAAAAAAAGTTATGTCCCTATGTAAATCCCGAAGAAAGCTAATATTCTTACTGATTCCATCTGTGACAATGTAGGAAGATGGTTCTTTTCAAAACTCAATAAAGGAGGTTCTATCCTTTATATTATTAATACTTATATAGCGACAGGAGATGGCCCCCAATTTTAGACCAATCTGAATAACACCGTCTCTGATCTACATAATGATATGGGTATACTATTAAGTGGTGACTTTAACTAGCCTCTGGATATTTTCCTAGACACTCTCATACTGTGACTGACCTAACAGATCCCACATATAGATGAAACCACTACTCAAAATACACAACTACAAAGACTTATGGTGCCTACATAATCCTACTGCCAGTTAATTCACCTTCTGTTCACACCCTTGTAATACTTTGACGAGAAAGGACTACTTGCTAGTGAACAGCCGGCTGATGGTCAAAGCCTCCAGACCTTAAACCGACCCCATATTCATTTCTGATCATGCATGTAATTCCATTGTCTCTCAGAACATAGCTAACCCTGGAGAGTAAATTAATGAACTGGAGGCAAAAAAACAAATTATCACTGCTATCAAGTACTTCTACAAGAGTACAATACATCTTCCCTTTCCTAGAGGCAATATAGGATGCTATGAAAGCTACTTACTACCAGTGGAGTCATGATTTAAATCATGTCCTAAAGGAATAACGCTATGAATGCCTAAAGGAATAAGGCTGTAAATGCCTAAAGGAAAAAGGCTATGAATACCAAACCCAGTTCACTGGAAATGGAAATAAAGAAACTAACACGATGCAGAGAAAACTTCAACCTTACTTAAGCCTCTTAAAAACACATTTAATAAAATGCTTTTTAGTGAAAAAATGCATATATGGGTCAATGAAGCTAAATCTAGAAACAACATACTTTGTAATAAAACTGGAAAGCTTTTAGCTAATTGTATGAAAGCTAAAAATACCAAAATGTTCATTGCTGTCATCCGAGCACAATCCAGTATCACATAAACTGACATTAAACATATTGTAGATTCTTTTCACACATTCTACTCAAACCTTTACAACCCTGATAATGTAGTCAATTTGGAATACTGTCGCAACTACCTTATTAACTTACCACTTCCATCGCTGAACCAGAAATCATATTTACATCTTAAAGAGATTCAGAAGTGTAAAACAGTCAAAGCCATTCATTCGTTAAAGTGCAGCAAAGTCCTCCGATGGCTTCACCGCATCCTTTTTATAAAACCCTCAGAAATACCCTACTACCTCACCCTTAAGATCTGCATTCCCATTTTAGCGTCAGAGGAAAATTAAAGGTACAGCTTCTAATGCCACATTTGTGGTTATACACCAAGAAGGCAAAGAGATTACCAGCTTCAAGAATTGCAGGCCACACTTTAATTTGGACTGTAAAAGTTAGGCGAAGATACTAGCCCTAAGATTAGAATAAGTGTCATTCCTGAATCTGAAAGAGACACGTTAGTGATAGATTCCTTACCTTAGAATATCCCCAGGCGTCAGACTAGATCCAGAAACTTTTGCGTAGCAATACCCCTGCGCGTCGGTAGGCGTCGTCCGCGGCTTCGCGTCCGTCGTCGGCATCGTTGGCGCCGGAATGACGTCGCCGGAGTACTTAGACCCGCCCTCGCGCGCTGACGTCAGTTCTCTTTTTTCCGCGCCAGCTAGCGCAGATCCGGAGAAGCTCTACCCCGTAGTCACTTTTTGACTAAACTTTTTTGATCTTTTGATCTGTTTTTCTCGAGTCGCTACGACTCCTACGGTGCCGGTAGGGATGCCCAGGTTCAAACCCTGCTCCAAGTGTAGCCGACTGATGTCGGTTACCGACCCCCATCGCCAGTGTCTAGGCCCCGACCACGATGACCGAACCTGCTCCGACTGCCGGGCTCTGACATCTAAGGCTAGGCGGGAGCGGTCCCGCAAGCGGCTTGAGCTCCGGCAGTCGGCCCCGCGCCGTTAAAGGTCCCGGTCCCACAGGAGTTCGAGGGACCGGTCGCGGGGTCGGCGCCCTCGTAGCTCCGAGAGTTGGCATCGATCTTCAGGATCCCGGTCCTCAGGTAATAGGCATGAGAGGTCAGAAAGGCGTCATCGTTCTTCCGACCCATACCGACGCTCACGTGACGCGGCCGGGGATTCGGGTGACACCGCCCACGCGGCTCCATCGGAGTCGCGGGCATCGCACCCTGCCCCATACCTTCCGGACCCTGGGCACGATGTGACGCCAGAGGAGATCGAGCGGTACCTCATGGCCATGAGGTCTCTCCCTCCTCCGCCGGGCTCCGTGGCGCCTTCGGGCCCAGCGGTCCCTTATTTATTATTTTATTTATTATGCAATTTGTATTGCGCAAACTAAACCGAAGGTGTCAAGGCGCCTATCAAAACAGATCAGAAAGTTTGCAGAGCACCACTACAGGTATGCACGTGTAAAAAGGTGGGTCTTTAAAGCAGATCTAAAGGCTTGTAAAGTGGGGCGGGACCTTACTTCCAAAGGGAGAGCATTCCACATTTAGGGGCCAGGTTAGAAAAGGCCTTGCCTCCCCACCTTGTTTTCCTAACACGAGGCACAGAAAGAAGAAGTTTGTAAGAGGAACGAAGATTCCTGCCGGGGTTGTACTGAGACAGGATCGATCCAATGCCTGTAGTGCTGGTTTTCGCTAAGGCTTTGTACACCATACACATGGATTTAAAAAGGATACGATCCCCAACGGGGAGCCAGTGGAGCTGCTTACGGGCTTCAATAGCAGAGGCCCGTTTAGGTAGGTCGAGAACAAATCTCGCTGCCGCATTGTGGACCACCTGCAAGCGCTGTAGCTGACTCTTATTCAGTCCTGCATACAGCGCATTGCAATAGTCCAGACGGGAGCCCAGAAGCGCGACGGCAAGTTGCTTTCTTGCCTGGAGGGACAGATAATGTCTGATTTTCCTCAGGATGTGGATAATCCCCCAACAGGTCGATACAGTCCTGCTGACCTGTTGGCACATACCAAGGGTGGGATCGATCATAACCCCCAGATTTTTAGCTAAGGCGGTAGGGTCGGGGCAGACGCCCAGTGAGTTCGGCCACCACTCGGCAGACCAGATCTCTTCCTTTCCTCCAAAAACCATCACCTCCGTCTTCTCCCCATTCAGTTTCAGTGAATTGTGAATCATCCACTGGCCGACTGCCTCCATACAAGATCTAAAATTGGCGGCAGTCGACGTAACTGACTGGGAGAGAGAGACTAGGATCTGTGTGTCGTCCGCATAGGAAACTACCTCCATCCCGAAAGACCCTTCTGGGGGGCCTAGCGGGTCGGGTGCTTCGGCTCCGACGCCGCCGGGTGCTTCGGCTCCGACGCCGCCGGCGACTTCGGTCCTGGCGCCGCAGGCCCCCACTGGATCTGGATCCGGGTCGTCGCCAGTCGACCTCACGACCTCACCGACGCCGGCCCCTAGGGTGTCACCCCCGGCGCCGCCTATGGGTGACGCCGTCCCCAATCCTACACTTGATTCAGTTCCGGTGCCGGAGCGCGGCCGACGTTGTATGGAGACTTTTACTTCCACAAACTGGCCCCATCTGTTGAACCTGAATTTCAGGTGATGGGTGACGAGGGAGATTGGGAGGGGTCTGTGGATCCTCTGGCACAGGAGTGCCAGTCTCAACAGGACTGGACATATGAGCTTGGGGATGCCAGTGGACTGGACATTTCGCCGGACACTGGTTTTGTCTCCCCTCCAACCGTGGCTACGGAGGAGGAGGCAGCCTACAGTGTAGTGTTGACGCGGGCGGCCAAGGCATTGGGCCTAGAGCTCCCTGTCGCGGCCGTGAGGACTAACCTCCTCACTGAGGTCCCTAAACCGCAGTCAAGCTCTACTGAGCCTCTGTTGCCGTTTAATGAGGCCTTGTGTGACGTTCTTTTGGGCACTTGGTCCAAGCCCGCTACAGGTCAGTCTGTAGATAGGAACGTGGCCAGACGCTACCGCCCGGCTCCGGGTGACCCTTGCTTCTTGTCCACCCACCCCACCACCGAGAGCCTGGTTATCCAGGCCTCTACTTCCCAGACCGCATACCCAACGGCTCAGCCCGATCGGGAATCCAACAGGTAAGAACAATTCGGTAAGAAGGTGTTCTCGTCCCTGAGTTTAGGACTGCGGTCAGTCAATACCGCTTGCCTCTTGGGCCGCTACACCCACACTCAGTGGGACACGGTCGCGGACGTGCTGCCACAATGTCCGGAGGAGGCCCGGACTAAACTCGCCCAAGCCCTTGCGGAGGGTCGAGATGTGGCACGCTATTCCATCCGGTGTGGGCTGGATACCACGGACTCACTGGGCAGAGCGATGGCAACGACGGTGGCGGTTCGACGCCACGCCTGGTTGAGGACCGCCAACTTTTCGGCTGATGTCCAGGCCACCGTTCTGGACATGCCGTTTGATGGCCGTCGCCTCTTTGGCGCAAAGGCAGATCATGTGCTTGAGCGTTTTAAGGACTCCAGGGCTACTGCCAAGTCCTTGGGCCTCTCAGCCCCACACCAGCAAATGGGTGCCTTTCGCGGCCAAGGAAGGGGCGCCCCACACGTGCTGCCAGCCACGCACCGCAGACTAATACACAGCGCGGTGGCGGCCGTGGAAACCGCCGTGGCGGCGGTCGGGGACAACGGCGAGGCCAGCCCACACCTCCCACTACAGCATCCGCCTCAAAACCCTCCTAGTCCGTTCTTTCAGGCCCATGTGACGCCAGTGGGGGGGCAGGGTTCGCCATCACCACTTCCACTGATGCACTGTCACGTCGGACATGTGGGTGCTGCAAATCGTCCAAAGGGGCTACTCCCTCCCCTTCGAGACGACCCCTCCAGCCATGCCACCGCAATACCACCGCGTGTCGGGGATCACTTGCAACTTCTGCAACAGGAAGTTACGGCCCTCTTGGCCAAGGGGGCCATCAAGCGCGTTCCTGGGCCAGAAGTAGGGTGTGGTTGTTACTCCCACTACTTTCTGGTACCCAAGAAGGGCAAAGGGGGCCTACGCCCTATCTTGGACCTACGGAGTGTCAACGGCTTCCTCCGGAAGGAGAAGTTCAAGATGCTGACTTTAGCTCAGGTCTTAGCTGCCCTAGACCCAGGAGACTGGATGGTAGCGTTGGACTTGCAGGACGCCTATTTCCACATCCCCGTCCTGCCGGCCCACCGGCGTTACCTGCGGTTCACGGTAGGCCACGAGCACTTTCAGTTTACCGTGCTCCCCTTCGGCCTTACCAGCGCCCCACGGGTGTTCACGAAAGGGATGGCGGTGGTCGCAGCTCATCTGCGCAGGTTAGGGGTTTCAGTCTTCCCCTACCTCGACGACTAGTTGTTGAAGTCGGGCTCCCCCCAGACAGTGGTTAGCCACCTCCAGACTACGGCCGACCTCCTGCACCTGCTGGGGTTCTCCATCAATGTGCCAAAGTCACACCGGTGTCCCTCTCAGAAGCGCCTCTTCATTGGAGCGGTTCTAGACTCGGCGCAGTTTCGGGTTTATCCTCCCGAACAGCGGGTTCGGGATATTCAGGATCTGATTCCAATCTTTCAGCCTTTATCCCGAGTCTCAGTCAGGTTGACGCTGCGGCTTCTGGAGCTGATGGCCTCCTGCATCCTTCTGGTGCATCACGCCAGGTGGCGGATGCGGGCTCTGCAGTGGGACCTGAAGTTTCAGTGGGCCCAGCATCAGGGCAACTTGTTCGACCATGTCTTGATCTCGAAGGGCACTGCAAGACAGTTGCAGTGGTGGCTCACGGTCTGCGATTGGGTCAGCGGCAGATCCCTCTCCCTACCCCAACCGGAGCACGTAGTTGTGACGGACGCGTCCCTCCAGGGCTGGGGGGGGGGCCACATGGGAGAGGCGGCGATCAGAGGCCTCTGGTCTCCGGCGGAGTCCCAGCTCCACATCAACCTTCTGGAGCTGCGGGCGATCCGACTTGCACTGAAGGCATTCCTCCCCTCTGTCCGGGGGAGTGTAGTGCAGGTGTTCACAGACAACACCACCACCATGTGGTACTGCAGCAAACAGGGCGGGTTGGGGTCGTGGACCCTCTGCCAGGAGGCTCTGTGCCTCTAGCAGTGGCTGGAACATCAGGGCGTGACCCTGGTGGTTCAACACCTGGCAGGTTCTCTGAACTCCAGGGCGGACGAACTCAGCCGTCGGTGCATGATGGATCACAAATGGCGTCTGAACTCGGACGTGGCGCAAGGCCTCTTTCTGCAGTGGGGAGAGCCTTGGTTAGATCTATTCGCCACAGAAGAGAACGCGCAATATCATCAATTCTGCGCGTTGGAATTTCCAAGGCGGCACTCGCTCAGAGACGCTTTTCGTCGCGAGTGGAGTTGCGGTCTATTGTACGTCTTTCCGCCTATACCACTTCTGCCCAGAGTGCTGAAGAAGATCAGGCGCGACCGGGCCCAGGTTATCCTTGTGGCTCCGGACTGGGCACGAAGATATTGGTATCCAGAGCTACTCAGCATGTCTGTCGATCCCCCGATTCGTCTGCCTCTGCAGGAGGACCTTCTGTCGCAGCAGCAGGGGACGGTCCTCCACCCGAACCTGTCCAGTCTCCACCTACAAGCTTGGAGATTGAGCGGCGACAGTTGAGGCCATTTGACTTGCCTCCTGAAGTCTGTAATGTCATTCTGGCAGCCAGGCGACCCTCCACAAAGTCGGTATACGCCTGCAGGTGGAACAGATTTGTGGCATGGTGCACAGCAAACGCTGTGGATCCTCTCTCTGCCCCCCTTTCTGAGGTTCTCCACTTCCTTCTTTCTCTTGCCCAGCAGGGCTCTGCTCTGTGCACTATCAAGGGCTACCTTTCTGCCCTTTCCGCCTTCTTAATGCTACCTGATCAGCCATCTTTGTTCAAGTCCCCAATTGTAAATAGGTTTTTGTAGGGCATCACACACATGTTCCCTCCTGTTCCATTCGTGATGCCTCAGTGGGATTTGAACCTTGTACTTACTTTTCTGATGTGCGCTCCCTTTGAGCCACTTCATAACTGTCCTCTCCGTCTTCTTAGTCTGAAGACTGCTTTCCTGGTTGCCATCACCTCTGCCAGGAGAGTGAGTGAGCTCCAGGCTCTTTCTTCCAAACCTCCTTTCCTTTCTTTCCATCCGGACAAGGTTGTGTTGCGGGCAAGACCCTCTTTCCTGCCCAAGGTAGTCACAGCCTTCCACATCGGGCAGTCCATCACCTTGCCCACCTTCTTTCCGCCTCCGCATCCCTCGAAAGAGAGGCTCCACCGTCTGGACCCAAAACGTGCGCTCTCTTACTATCTGGATAGCACACGCCAGTTCCGGGTGGATGACCAACTCTTCGTTGGTTACGTCGGCGCTAAGAAAGTACGGGCGGTGCACAAGGGGACCATCTCTCGGTGGATCGTATTGTGCATCCAGGCATGTTACTCTTTGGCTAAAAAGGAACCTCCTGTTGGGCTGAGGGCCCACTCCACTCTGGCCACGTCGACCACTACTGCCCTGGGCCCAGGAGTCCCCTTGCAGGACATTTGTTAGGCAGTTACGTAGACCTCTCTGCACACGTTCGCGAGACATTACTGCCTGGACAGTCAAGTCCGGAGGGATGGCTTCTTTGGCCGTTCCGTCCTGTCCTCCAGGACTTTCTGGTTTGATGATTGGTTCGCAGACCCACCACCGGGGTTGGTATTGCTGGGGTATCTATTCTAAGGTAAGGAATCTATCACTAACGTGTCTCTTTCAGATGCACAAGTTACTACTTGTGTAACGATATATCTCTAAGAGACATTAGTTAGTGATAGATTCCTTACCGACCCACCCATCCTCCCCGTTCTGCTAACCGATATCTAGGATTAAGGTCATCCCCTTTCAGGGCCCTAGTTTCATGGCACCAGTGTTGGTTCTATCATGGCTCTGCGTATCTGGCGCGGAAAAGCTGTGTATCAGAACTGACGTCAGAGCGCGAGGGCGGCGTCTAAGTACTCCGGCGACGTCATTCCGGCGCTAATGACGCCGACGACAGACGCGGAGCCGCAGACGACGCCTATCGACGCGCAGGGGTATTGCTACGCAAAAGTTTCCGGATCCAGTCTGACGCCTGGGGATATTCTAAGGTAAGGAATCTATCACTAACTAATGTCTCTTACAGATATATCGTTACACAAGTAGTAACTTGTGCTTTAATACATCCCCAGCAGACTGGGTTTGTGAGGGCAGATATGCTTCTGAAAACATTATTACTATGTGTTTGCATTATAGGAAAGGATACATTTCTAACCTATCCTTCGATAGCTATGCACGGGATGCGGAGGATACGGAGAAGGGCTTTGTTAAAGTCTCTTGGACCTTCCTGTTCTCAGTGGTAAAAGGAAATCCAATCTGGGGACCTCATTTCGAACAAACTATTATTGCCCTATGTACTGATCCATCCATCCACCTCCAAAAGAGTAAGTGGTGGTAGATCAAAGAGCGTTAACCTAATGCAGGGTACCAGACAAGGCTGCCCATTATCACCATCAGGTTTTCCTACTCATTGAACCATTACTGTTCGCCATCCAGTGAAGTCGCATGGTGGACAAAAAGCATCAAATGGATACCCTTTCTCCTCTGTTGCACAAAACGTTGCAGCTTATGCAGTTGGTGTATTTTAATGCTCACTGAAGCAGCTAAGCTCACTGTTGCCGAGATCCTCACAACAATGAGTAACTATGCAGTTGTTTCCGGTTACACTCTTCACTATGATAAAACGGAAGTTTTCCTCCTACACAACTTCTGTCACCCAGCAGTGATTGCTAACTTAGGACTCAAATGTCAAACATAATCATTAAAATACCTTGAAATAAAGTTTAGAATCAAGACCACAAAGAAACTGTACTCTATTCGAAAATTAAGAAACCAACAGATGCTTGGACACCCACATTTATAATCTGGTGGTGCAGAATAGAATGTGTTCAAATGATTTTTCCTCAAGTCAGTTTTATCACTGTGTCCCTCTATAAAAATTCAAGACATTTTAACAAGACTATATTGCTATCCCACTTTATTCAAAATAAAAATTTAGAATATTTATCACCAAATGTAAAGCAAATAAATTAAAAGGGGGTGCCAGATTATTTACATTTTGTAACAACCAAATCGCCTCCTTTGTGAAAAAAGTATTTTGGTGGATAGGAATAAATAAATGTACCCCACCCCCATTTGGGAATGGAGGCTGACTTATTATAGCCCTCATTAACACACCTCCGACACTGACCCATAATGTTCCCCACTCATACAGCATACTAAGAGATATAACTGCTCTAACCTCTTACATTAGACATTTCAAAATAAAAGGTGAAACTCAGAGCTGACCTCTTTGCAGCTTCACAGAAATATAAAGATAGATGGCTAAAAAGATCCTTTGGGAAGAGTGGGCAGAGAAAAGAAAAATATTAATCAAAGATGTTGACTTACCACAAAACCCCCTTTCCTTCACTGTGCTGCAAGAAAAATGTAATCTCTCATATCTTGACTTTCATAAATTCCTGAAGCTCTAAACTGATTTAAGAAATTTAGACAAATCGCATAAACCAAACTATATCCGCTTCTTCGATAAATTATCCTGATAGGACCATATAGCAGCAAAAATCTATAAATCTTTAAATACCTAAACAACAGTTATACTAAAAACTTAACATAAACTGCACTCAATGAAGAGGACCCACTGCGCCTGTTATGAGTATAGAGCATGAGCATTAGGAATGTTTGCCTTAGCGATGCTAGTGTAGGAATGAGAGAAACTACAATTGCTAGTTTTCCCTGCACCAAAGGGTGCTCTCTTAAAATGTCTATTTGCATAGCAGGAAGAATTTTCTCTATAGATATGAAATTGGATAACTAATATCCCAAAAAAATCACAGACAAGTGAGCAATTTTAAATTGTGTCCTAGTTTGGCTTCATCGCTCCTCTAGCCTGTTACAGACTTCCCTGGCTTCAGCCTGCCTCATGCTGATTCCGCAAACCAGCACTCAGTCTCACGTGACCAGTCCCTGGGTTCTGCCGCCCAGTTTAAGGCTATTCTGACAAATTCTTTCTCCTTGAATGTCTGCTGGAGTTATTATACTTTAGTGCCTGCTAATATGGTCTCGGGCTCATGATAAATGTTAGACTCCTGATGATGATCCTGGTATTTATTGGGGATCGAAATGCCATTGACTGACTCTACCAGAGACCCACTTTTGAATATATGATTTGTTATGACTGGCTAGGTTATTATTTTGACACACAAGATGATCATGTTTATTACATGCATGTGTCACTATTAAAGGAGCAGTGAGCACTGGCACTCACTGCACTGTTTTTGTGACTTAAATAGATTGCACATAATTTCTGCATGTTCCTCCAACTAGGTACCTCTGTTCCTTGTTCTATGAATTGCCCAGAGGCAGCATCTATCGCCTCAAACTCCACTCATTAGTAACATTTTTCACAGGGATACACTTCATGTGCAGTTATTACAGATGTAACTTTCCCCTGTATCAGCAACACCTCTATTTTTGAGATGTGTAACTTCCTCAGTAATTTACTCACGACAGGAGCCATCATTTTAAAATTGGAAAGAGCAGCAGCTTCATAGCTAGAAAATCAGAGATGTGGAATACCCTTGTAAGAGTCTAACCTATAGTCAATAGGAGCTTCCTTATTTTGTCTGTATAAGAGAGCCATGGTTACAACAGATGTCTCTGTGTGTTTGTAATCCTGGTTCTTTTAAGTGAGCTCATTCAAGTACTACTCTCAGGTCCCCCCAAACATCTGAAGGCCACACGTTGGGTGCACGTTATTTATCCTGGGATCTACTGCCCATGTCTACAGAGTTTGGATTCCCAATCCATGGGTGCAAGGACTTCGTTTAGTGTACAATCATTGAATAAGAAAGTCAAAGTTACTGAGCCCCCCCCCCCCCCCCCCCCCCGCCACAGCCCACTGAGCATTCCTGTTGGCATGGTACTTGTGCTTTCTGTGTTGCTAACAGTGCCTTAAAAGGTTCAGGGATGCAGTTGTAAATCAAACCAAATGTTGGGCTTAGAATAGCACCCTCAAGCTTAGCAATTAGAAAGACACTAAAGGTTTATAAATGTTAATTTCAACAGTGTCAGTCTTTTGCGTAGTAAATTAATAGTAGTTGTACAAAATATAATTAAAACAACACTTGTGCATGTTGCTAGCAGGAAGAATAAAATTAACAGTTCTACCATGTTAAGAATGTTCCTAGCAGCCTACTACCATAATACGTTTTCATTGCGCGACTCCATGAGAACATGGAATAACTAACTTCGCTCTAGAGATTCTTGGCGCCCTGTGAACTGCAGATCGGTGCACAGAAGATCAGCTGTGTTTATCAGACTTCATTCAGAAGAGTGTGTTCTTTCAGAAGGAAAACACATGATCAGCTGGGCTCAGCTCCTCTCATTACTGGATCGACTCTTGGCATAGGAGTGGATGCGCCGGCAGTTTGGCAGGACCTTTTGTGATAACCTGGTGCAAAGGCCTCTCCAATTCAGTGGTCAGTTCTAGGAGTTTATATATAATATATATCACTGTATTTTTTAGCCTCCATTGAAAACATCAAATGGGAATTTTCCATAGTCCCGAGATGCAGCCGGTCTAAATCAGTGAGACGAAAATACTTCATTCAAATTTCATGTTAACCTTTCCTATCTACTATTAAACCTTGAGATGTAAATATCAAGTAGCTTGTGGCAGACTTGTTGCCTGTTATAACACATCAGTGTTTAGATGAAAATTACACTTTAACAAGCTCTGTGAAAGATGATGAAATGCTGAATGTGGATCAGGCTCACTGTGCCACCGGAACCAAGGTATACTCAGCTGAAGAGCCCATAACAAGGGCGAATACAGTCCTGATTGCTTGTGTTTCGGATTCAGAAAGGAACTGGCCAAGATATGCAGTGGCTGGGTCCAAACTGAAGTGGCATGGTGGACCAAAACGATGGACTGGGATGTGGCCCAAGTAATTGCCAGTGGCTGAGATTATTCAAGCCTTCCATCCATCACCTTGTTGTTTTTTAACGTAGACCAAGGGCAGACAGGCTAACTTTACATTTTCCAAATGTAGTCTTATTGGGAGTTCACAATGCTTCCAGAACATGCTCAACCCCTGTTTGGAAAATTTAATGTAGTTCTCATACGGCTCTTGGGCCACCCTTCGAACCACTCCACTCCTGTGGTCTAAAGTTTTAGTTGTGGAAGGCTGCTTTAATAGGAATTCCCTCCCTCAGTCGCATCAGAGTAGAGACTTTAACCATAGAGGAAGCTTTCATTCAAGTGTACAGGGACAGGTTGCTCCCTAGAACCAATCACTAATTGCTGTCAACGGTAGTGTCTCCATTCAAATTATTCTGATTATCTATCTGAACTTGTTGAAAATGAATCTAGGACCCTAGTGTAAATTTTCCCGATTCATGCCCTTATATAGGTACGGATTATCCTATCCTTATATAGGCATAGAAATCATTACCATATTTAGACTGAGCCTATGCAGCCCAAATACGGCATGGCTACTTCCACTATGTTCCAAGAATTAGCAACGATTTCTTAGAGAAACCCGCCTTCAGCAGCTATGGACATCCCCTTGCTTGAATACTAATTTATCTAGGAAATCATGGAGTTTTCAAAGATCTGAGTCTTCTATGATGTTATTAAGTTCAATCACACGTCAAACTCGGCACCTTCATAGTATAAATATGCCTATATTTGCCCAAGCAGACACACGGTGGTTTGGAGCAGATCGACTAACTACTTGCCCGACGCCCTGCAGCAGTAAGTGCCGAAGGAAGCCGACCCTCCAGCTGACGCACTGAGAGACACTGTCTTTTCTCCTGCCTAGAAATCCAGCTCCAGTGTTTCTAGGCTACCCTTGTGGGTGGCTGGGAAATCGAGTCCTGAGAGAGAGATACAAGACCTCCTTCATTCTAAACCAAGGTACGGAGCTGATTAGACCCTTAGAGAATTCTTGATTAGATCCTTGGCAGGAAACACTAAACTTAAACTACTTAAACTACTCCTCACTTACTTCTTCCCTTGTGCTAGGCTTAGGTCAGGTACACCGGGGTAGGCGTATTTTAGAAGCACCAGTTGTTTACTTTTAGCCATCATTTTAACACTGTATGTATTTTATCCGTTTTAAGGCAATTTATGGCTTAGAAACCATATAATGCTTTTACAGTACTACTTTATAATACTGTTCGTATTATATACTCTGTACTTTGTTACCGGTATTACGATTGTAGCAGTACATTTCTTATGCTTGAGAAAGAAGACTGTTCAATAAATACTTTTTATTGAAAACGCCCGTCTCTCTATTTTCTCAGCACCTCTGGTGAAACGAAGCATCCACGAATGACTGAGTAAAATAGCTATCTATTTCCGCGACTCTAGAGATACATTTCTTATTCTTGGGAAACAAAGTTGTCATGTTTATGCGGTTGTCAGACACTAATCCCTTCTTGTGAATTCGAGAAAGTTTCTAGTGACCTCTGAGCTAGCTGACACTCACAATTAAGTCTAATATATACGATAGAGATCTAGTCGACTTCAGTCCTACGTCTAAACTATAATATATGTTATTCCAATGCGCAGAGCCTATTGGGAATATAGGAGCTACACTACAAATTCCTTCCTCCTGTAACCCAAAACTGTAGCGGAAAGAGCCTCAAATGTTAAGAGAGCACCAGTATTGCATTGAGGAGGCCAAGTACTTCTGTAAAACAAAATTACTTTATTGCATTTGTCAAGCCTTACAGGGGTCGTCATCCCAATCTCATGTCAGTCATTGTGAGATGGATTGTTAAATACATACAAATTTGTTATGCCAAACCCAGGCTCACTATAGCAGTGCCTCCTAGAGCACAATTCACGCGCCAAAAGGCAGTCTTCTTGGCATTTCTAGGTAAACTCCATTTAGCAGACTTCTGTAAAGCTGCAACCTGGTCAACTCCACACACACTCTCTCAAAACACTACTGTGTGGACATCAAACCCGTCAGTTGCTAGTCACTGCTTCGGGGAAAAACTGCTTTATAGTCTATGTAAAGTCACACATGCTACAATCTCACCATGTAACAAATGTTTTTACTCTTCATCTTACCTTTCACCATGCACAGAACACTTGCCTTTGACTCTATTCTCCACTTATACTTCTCACCCATTTAGTAGGAAAACAATCTGATATGTAGTTGTTGTCCTAGTGCATTGTGGACCAAAAGAAGAGCCAGAAGAGGTCTTGTAACTCAAAACTTCTTCAAAGAAAAACAAGTTGAAAACCCCCACGTTAAATGGTAGGAGTATGCAGAGAAAATGAATCTATAACACTATATGGTAAAAACAGATGTTTACAGGTTAAGTAACACATTCATGCAGAGCAGCATCATTTAGGGCAGTAAATACCACTTTGTGAATTAAAGGTCTTGAAACATATTCTGGCTGGTTTCTTACCTTTTTGGACTCGTGAATATTATTTGTTCCGCATGCAAAATGACACCTTAGGCATCTTCAAAAAGAGAAGTCACAGCAGTCAGGAAATTGGAAGAACAGTCTGCTATTTTCCCCAACTGGTCCACAATCCTAGATCCAGGTGTTAGAGTGTGTTGAAAGAGGTCCTCTTTTAAAAATAGTGAAATAAGACCATATTAACACATGAATTGAAGCTGGCTTTGAGTACTTGTGTTAGTGGAACAAGTACGCCAAGTTTTTTATTCTGTCATTTAGACCGTGGTGGCTGCTGGGGCATTAAAGTGATGAGGCAGTGCGGGGGATGCAGTGCAGGGGGAGGATCGTGGGGGGGAGGAGGGGAGCAGCGCGTGGAAAATAATTTAAAAAATGCTCATCAGCCATCTGCAGCGTCTGTGCTCTTCTGGCCTCTGCTCCTCGACTCCTGGCATGCCACTGGCTCGCCAATGCCAATCAAGCCGCTGGTGGCATGCTGGTATTACCCAGCATGAGAGCAGCGCTTTGATTGGTGTTAGGGCCCCAGTTAGGAGCTCACTAAGGGACTACGACACTCAGCTGTACTGCACAGCTCGAGTGGAGAGATCGAAGTTCTGATGCCGGTTTGCCGTACTTAGATGACCAGCCAAAACTGCATTGCGTATTTGAAGCAGGCCCGACACTCCTCCCCCTCCTTCCTGCAGCTGTGTCGTGTCGGAATGGACGACCACACCCCCTGCTGCAGGCAGTGAGCGAGGAAAAATAAAATGATAAATAAATATCATTTTATTTTTTTATTTTTCACTGCTGAAAAGCAGTGGGGCGACGCTCCTCCGCTGCATTGAGATAAATTCCACTCTAATACAGAAGGATAAACCTACCACCAAGAAATATCTGAAGAAACAAGCAAGTAGCAGTTTTTAGATTCTATGAAGAATCTGAGTCAATTAGAAATTACAAAGGGTTTAACTAAACAAGCATCTTATAGAAGGGGAGTGGGTTTAAACCTCTCAGAGAAAGGGGAACCCCATGTTTAGACATTTTAACCAAGGTAAGATGCGCAAAATGCCCAGACTTTGGGTCCACATCTCTAGAACCCAGCTCTAGAGTCACAGTTTTGTTGGTAGGCTGGTCAGGCATATTTATTAGCATACTTCCTTCACTTTCTCCTTGTGGCAAAGGTTTTGACTAAGCAGCATAAAAGAAAGATGGTTCTATCCACTATAGATTGAGCTTCTTGTGGTGCAGAAGCCACCCAGATGGCTACTCGGCAGATTACATCTTCTCTCCGAAATATCAGGCAAAAGCTGAGGCAAGAGCTGACACCAGAGCCTTGTATCGAAGAGTTACAACAATACTTCATGGATCTCTAGAGAGACTTACATTGCAGCTGCCACAGAAACAAATGCATTCAACAATGTCTGCAGAAGCAGGTTGATGCTCGGAAGAGCCAGTACTACCAGAACTTATTTCTTTGGCTAAATCTGGCCTGCACCTCCTTTCAGGCCAATATCCCTGTTGTTAAAAACTTTATAGACAGGATTGAATAGCCCTCTCTGCAGTTTGACCACCTTCTCTTCTTTGTGAAGTGAGTGTAGGCCCACATTTTGATCTCACCTACATTTTGAACTTGTGTCCAAGTTTTTCTTCAATTTCTCCTATGTAAGACAACTTTTCTGCTCTGCCATTACGTAGATAAGGAGTGTGTGATATCCTAGCTTTGTATTTTTCTGAACCTTAGACTTTATTTCTAGATAATAAAGATTTGTTGAGAATTCAACCTTCTTTTGTTTCAAAGCCCATTGTGTATTTCCAAATAAACACAACTAGTGCCTTACTATTTTGATTTTGAACCCATCTGAAGGGAAACTTGGATATTACACTTATATTGCTAAAAACATAAGTCAAATAAGTTAATCGTTTTTCGTGTGATTTTAGTGTTTCAGTTTCTTCAAAGCAAACTGTAGCTAGATGACAAGTGGTCTTCATCACTGCTCGTTATGAAAACACTAATGGCCCTTTTATGTGTACTTTTAGGGCTTGTAACACAACCAACTTCTGCTCTTGTGCAACCTCCAGTCATGACGATTCACAGCACCACGTGGCTTAACTTTTTTGCCTAGCATTCCTGCTTTAATTCTGATCCCAGCATTGATAACCATGGTATCCTTCTGAAAACTGTTTATTTAATTTGTCATTTCTTCCCTATACTCTTGGTTTACCCTTTGACAATGGGAAAGAGGTTGCTGTTTAATTGAAATATTTATCAATATGGAAGAATATCATGTGATGGAGCAGAACAAGTTACTATTAATCGTCGTTCCCAGTCATGGATAAGAATGAATAAATCATCCTGCCATATTGGCGTCAAACCAGAAGCATAACTTGAGCTGCTAATGTAGGGAATCATTTTGACCTTCCTGTCTTTCTCTGCAATTAATTTACAAACGCATGTTTCAATGTGTGTTTTTTTTCTTGGGTGGGGGGATCTTTCAAATTTGTAGTGCCAGCGTTAGGTGTCTATGATAAAGAACTAGGATTACTAATACGAAGCATTTTATTCCTAGGTGGACTTTTGATTTTGTTGGTCTAGATCTTACTAGTCTGATTCATTTTCGAAACTAGTGACTTTGTGTTGTGCTCAGATTTTATTTAAGAATAAGACTGTAAGCAAACACTGAATGTAGACGTCAGATTAATATCTCTACAGTGATGTCTCTCTAATCCTTTTAGTTGCAAGAACACACATTACTTGAGGGTGGGAGAGATGATCTTGTCCCACCACTTACTGATAACAGAGAAAGGTTAATTCCTTAGTTTGCTGTCCCTCAGTCGTGATTTACTGTCTTGCATTCCAGATTAATCTTTATTCTTGAATGAACTGCTGATTTCTGAGCAGCAGCTTTTTGAATTCAGAGGTTTATTATGAATTAGTTTTAGGCTCATTTCGTAGCAAAGAAAAAACAGCTCTTGTCCTTACAGTTCCTAATGAAACTGTTGGATACTCATTTTTAGGTCTCGCGCTTAGCATTGCAGTGCACAGCACTACTCGTGCAGCGCAAGACTTCTTGAAGGGGCTTCAGAAAGCTAACCACAAGCTCGTGCGTGTGCTTTTGCTTTCTACGGCTGTTGTCCAGCCTTTGAAACCCCCATTCCCGATGGTGGCTAGCACGCGCAGCAGTGCACGTTCGCCTCGCTGCCGCACTCCCTCCCCCCGCTCCTCTGTGGTGCGCACCACTGGTTGCAAGGAGCCGATGGGGTGCGCCGCCATGGGACGAATGCTGTGCCAAATTTAAGTGTACTGTATGATCGTTATAGTGGAAAAAAATGCCAAGAAAACTTAAATCATTTTCGCAGGGAATGTGAAGGAGTTGTTCATTGTATTTGATGACAGGATTGCGTTTTGGGAGTTTTCAGAGTCCTGAACAAACTCGTGTTTTAAGAGTGGTTTGTCACTTAATACAAAGCTGTCGGGTAGCCTGGTTCAAGTTATGAAGATGTCTGTGTTGTTAGTTGCATGGATTGCACACAAGGGTGCGCTCGCTCCTCTTGTCACCCCTGCTGATCGTTATAGTGGAAAAAAATGCCAAGAAAACTTAAATCATTTTCGCAGGGAATGTGAAGGAGTTGTTCATTGTATTTGATGACAGGATTGCGTTTTGGGAGTTTTCAGAGTCCTGAACGAACTCGTGTTTTAAGAGTGGTTTGTCACTTAATACAAAGCTGTCGGGTAGCCTGGTTCAAGTTATGAAGATGTCTGTGTTGTTAGTTGCATGGATTGCACACAAGGGTGCGCTCGCTCCTCTCGTCACCCCTGCTGCCTGTGGTTTCCTGTAACAAGAGGAGGAGGGCCACGTCCAGTGCAGTGATAAACCTCACCTCAGCAGGAGCAGTGCAGCGCGCGGAACTCCAGCCCCGGCCAGGAGTAACTTGTCACACGCTGTCCGCATAGCAGCTCCGCAGTATAAGCAGCAAACTTCACAAACAGTCATGGCGCAAACTGTCACTATAAACGGCCCATCGCGCCTTGGGGCTTTGGATTGGTGGGTGGAAAGGATTTCAGCACTCCTCTGACCATCTCCAGGGTAAGTTGTGATGAAAAGAAACGGCTAGTTCCTTTTTTTTGGTAGTGTATGTATTCTCGATTTAGTTATAGGTGCATACGTCTTTTAGGTTTCTGTCAACCCTGTCATCCACCCACTAATGCACCCACCCCACACAGCTGATCCATCCACACTGCTAAGTTGCCTAGCAATCCATCTATTGACTACATCCATCAATGCCATCTATCACCCACCCCACCGAGACTTCCATCCCTCCGACCACCTAACCCTACAGATTCGCCCATCCATCCATCCATCCATCCATCTCTGTCTCTCACTTTATCCTCACTCCACCTCCACACACACTGTTCTCTCAAGGTTTCTCCTTTCTGACTTCTATACTTCTAAAATGTAATGAAAATCCCTGCATGAACTTAAGAACCGAGATGGCTTGCTCTTTTAAAATGTGAAGTTCGTTATGCCAAAGAGTGGATTGAGAAGGAATGTCAGACAGCGGCGTGGTTTGGGGTTCAGTAGTAGTAAGTATTTATTTGTTGATTAATTAAAATCATTACAAACAAGAATAGATAAAAGCAACCTACATAAACAAACATATACTATGCACAAAGTTATAATCATATTAAAATGATCATCTAAAATTGCATTAATACAGTCAATTCCATAATAATGTTTAAACGTTTACACACTGTTTAAAATACAGGTATTAACTAGAGTACAATATATTAGCAGCAATCACTTTTTATAGCAGCATTTAACTTAAAGTGACAGTGTTAGCAGTAGGAAATACTAGTATAATACATTTGTTGCTGTTTTCCATTTACTAGCTATAGTAAAGTGCAATGTGCATAACTATAGTAGATTATTCTAATAGACCCTTCAACTGGCATACATTTTGAGTTAAACAATTCCTAAAATAAGTTTCTTTTTTTACTTTGGATCACGATAAACAGTTATTTACTTGTTCTTCGTCTTTGAGTTTCTTCTCAGCAATAATAATGAACTTAACAAAGTGGTAAGTAAGTTTTATATTGGCCCCACTCCAACAGGTAATAATTGCTTGTCTGCATGTTCTAATTCCTAGTTCATTAAAAATTGGTTTAGGATCAACTTCCGAGCCTCTGCCAAAGCTGGACATAAGGTTACGATGTGTGTTAGTGTTTCCTCCCTTTGACTACAAAGCCTGCAAATGCTCGATGCCCATTGATTTTCCCATTTTGGTATACCATCCTTTGTCGGATATCTTCCCAGCCTTAAATACATAAATTTATTCTTAAGCCTAGGTTTTAAATGAAATGACAAGTAAGATATAGGTGACAGCCTACCGAAAGAGTTAGTAACTGTCCAGAAATGACTTCTTTTCCTTAATTCCTCCTTGTCCGCTATAGTTGTTAATAATGCGGCCATTTGATTCATTTCTTTTTTAAAAACTATCCTGCTCCTCAATTCATCAGCCAAATTAGAGCAGTCAAAATTACTTATGCATTCATTAAAATACAACTGCCAATTTTTTGAATATTCCCCTTCTGAGATTTCAAGCCAGCATAACTTTGCCAGTGAACCTTCCTCTGAACGGACTAATGTTAAAAGAGACTTCAAGAATGTAGATTGACGCGCCAGAGATTGGTTTTTCAAACCAAATTCCAGTCTTATGTTTGCTCGACTAATATATTTGGGGATTTTAAAAACAGTTTATATATTCTAATCTCTATATCGTCGAGCACTTTCGCGTCTTTGCCCCTAAAGACGAATGAGCAATATTCCAAAGATGGCATTAATTTTGCTCGCATCACCTTTATCTGATGGTCGTAATTGGGGCATAATAGTTCGTCTCTTAATTTTCTAAAAGCAAATGCAACTGAGCAACCCCTGGTTTCAAGATTGTTAAAATGCTGTCTAAAAATCAAACCATCGTCAAACGTGATTCCAAGGTATTTGTATAATTTCACATTTTCAATTACCATACCGTTAATATTCCACTCTTTAATCCTAGGCTTCCCTTTTCCCATAGTCATTATCTTTGTCTTTTTTATATTAATTGTCAGACCGTTTTGTGTAACATAACCATTAAAAGAGTTAATTAACCTTTTTTATCCTATTTCTGTTTGGCTCATTAAAATCGTGTCATCTGCATATTGCATATATTTAATTTCCTGACCGTGAATAAACGGCGAATGCGAATTTATATTTTTAAAATGGGCTGGTAAATCAGCCATGAAAAGATTAAAAAGGCAAGGAGCCAAAACACACCCCTGTTTTAGTCCCACATTTGTAGCTAAACGTTGGGTCATGTGTTTACCATCGCCTATTTTGATTTGCACCCAGATGTTGGAGTATAACAGTATAATCATTTTTAATAGAGACTCTGGTATACCCCAATTCTGTAGCTTCCTCCAAAGACTATTTCGTGGTACAGAATCGAAAGCGGCTTTTAAATCAATAAAACAAACATATAATCTTTGCTTCCTACTTTTAGCTCTCTCTCCTAATAACGTTAATAAAATCAAATTCGTATGGGTTGATTCGCCCCTTCTAAACCCAGTTTGAAATTTAGGAATCAGCTCCTCCTGTGAGGCCCAAGTCTCTAACTCATCCAGCAAGCAACTAGCAAATATTTTTGCCTCTACGTCAGTGAGTGTAATTAAACGGTAATTAGCCGGATTATCCTGCGGGCCACATTTGTAAATCGGCTGTATAATACTTCCGTGCCAGGATAACGGAAGAAGACCTGATTTAAGAATTTCATTAAATAAAAGCATTAATAACTCCGGCCAATTACTCACTTCAGCCTAAATATTGCATTCGGGATACCATTTGGACTCGGTGCTCCGTTGGATTTGATACTTTTTATCGCCTTTTTTACTTTGTTGAGCTACCAGGGTTCCATATCCACTCTACAATGAGGAGGAGAGATGCCGCCCCCACTCCCCCTATCTTTAACTTTATGCATGTCAACTAATCTATTATTACTATATTTATCATGTTCTAAATATTCTGTATCAATTTTTTCATTAAAAAAACTCACCCAACTCACTTCATCAACATTAGCACTGCTACCTCTATTATTACCATTCTCAATATCATTAATGATGCTCCAGAATAACCAAAGGTCTTTGGATTTACATGCATGATGGACTTTTGCCCAAGTTGATTCATAATAGGCTTGTTTTGCTATCCATATTTCCTTCTTGTATCTCTGTTTTAACTCTCTCTAATTTTACATGATATATTGAGACGCGGTAGCCTGTTATTATTCCTGTGAAGTAATCTTATTTCTTTATTAAGTTTTCTTTTTTGATAAACTAAGTGGAAAGAATACCATCCTGGTCTCCTGAGATTTAGTGTTATACCCTTACAGGGCTCGTCTCTAGCAAATTTAGCTACTAATTTATCATACAAATGGGACCAAAGCTCAACCATAGACTGACCTTCAGCATAAGCAGAGTGCGTATCCTGAATTAAACAGCCAAGAACGCCCAAGATTTTATCCTCAGTTTTTCCACTCCAAATTAACCTTTTAAGATTAAAGGCAGTTGGAGCTTTTATCATAGTCCTAGTTTCTGACAGATACTCCGGATCAATGTCAAGGAGAATGACTTGTGGATTGTGATCGCTTTCGATCCTTGGGACAATCTGGTAATTTTTTACTAAATTATATAATTTCTCAGACAGTATTGTATAGTCTATTACAGAGGAACATTCAGCTTTGTTAAATGTAGGAATGTTATCAGAATCATGCAAAATCTTTAGGTTGTATTTTTTGAACTCATGTTCTGTCCATTGAGCTAACCGTTTTAAGTCCAGAGTCTGCCCATTAAAAGGATCAAAGTGCATATTAAAATCACCTGAAATAATAAATACTGAATCCAAATGCTCATAATATAAAGTTTTTACCATTCCCCAAAGCAGGATTATTTGAGAAGATCTAACTTTCTTTTTACAACTTAAATACACATTTAATAAGATAATTGAGTGACTGGCTATTAGTTTAACACACTGGAGCCATTTTACATGGAGGTCAATTTCAAAGTGAGATGCTTTAAGATTTGCAGAAATATATATAGAAAGACCCGCCACGTGGGCGACCTGAGTTGGCTTCATGTGTTGCATTATTACAGTAATCAATATAGCCGATAAGGGGTTCATTAGACGTCGACCAGGTTTCCTGCAACATTATTATACTGGAAGCTTTCAGGAAATCCATTACCCCTTGGTCTTCAATTAACGATTTTAAGCCATTGGTGTTCCAGGAACAAAGAGTCAGAGGATTTGAACTACATCAATCCTTCTTTTCAAGATTTTGCTTAATTAATATTCCTGGGAGCCAGCTCCAATTGTCTTGTAACTCTGGGACTTTCTTAAATGCTTCACAGGTTCGCAAACCGGATTGGCTACTCGTTATCTTAATGCCGTATGCTATGTTTAATTCCTTAGATGCGCTTGATGCATTTTTTAAAACTCTAACCTGTTCTATTCTGGCTGTTTTTTTATCATCACGTTTTTGACTAGCCATACGTATTTTATTCTCATCACATTTTTGCTGCATTATATCAAGGGGCTCTTTTGGAATCAACACCATTGGATAACAAGATTCTTGTGGTCTCCAAACTTTATTACCCCAATTCTCAAATACACTAACATTCGCCATTATTTTGTCTGCAATGTCCCTGTTTAGCCAAGTTGTAATTGTTATCTCCTTATCGGAGTGTGCATCTTCCTCCTTAAATTCCACTGAATCCAGATCCGTAGTTACCACATCTTTAAGATCTGTAATAACACGTAGTAATTTCAAAATATTACCACGGTTTAAAATATTGTGCGGGCCTCTAGATATATATTTTGGGCTGAAGGCTACTTTCCTTGTTTCGGGTGACAGGTTTAAATACTCGGTATTCTCTTTCTCTATAATAACAGGGGGGCATATATTTTCCATAACTGGCGACCCACCTCTTTCCGTCGGCAAATTACCTTCTTCGACTTCCTTCATTAATCGCTCTTGTGTCCCTAAATGGGCCCCTTGAATAGTTCTATTATCACCTTGCTGGACAGTGTGATTTGCTAGTATCTGATTAACAATGTTGTTTTGAGCTCCTTGGTCGACCACTAGTTCATTACTTGATTTACGACTTAATTCAATCCCTAGATTATTACTCAGGCTTGTTAAATGACTGTTCGACTTAGCTGGATTCTTAATTTGCCCAGATTGCAAATTATGGACTTCTGCCCTTACACTTATCATTTTATCGGATACTTTTTCCTTTATTATTATTGGTGCATCCCCTATGGGGATGAACCGGATGTGCCCTCTACCTCCCTTGGTTTTTTTGTACAACACTCCAATAATTGGTTTACATTTACAATTAGTCCTGATTTTTTATTGGGGCCAAAGATCGGAAAGTATGAATTTATTTCAGATCCCTTTACTTTCAATGAGTTAGGATCTACACTCACTTTTTTACTAAGCGTTTGTAGTTCATATGCTTTTTTATTGCGAGTTTTCCTTAGCCTTTTCCTAGCCCTTTTTGACAGATTTGTCGGTTTTGGTGGAACCCTTGTTTCTTTGCTTTGTTTCGAACATGCTTTTTCCAGATTTCTTGAGTCATTGATTCCACCAGAGACATCACAACTCCCCCCTTCTATTGCCAAGCTGTCTTCTAAAGAAACTAAATGATGGACTTCAGTGTGAGCTTGTGTATTGCTAACATCTTTTACAGATTGAGGTGTAAGATCATCACTCAGTTTGTCTAGAATATTAGAAGGTGCAGTCATTTCATCCCTACCTTGCCCATTTCTACCCGACAACGATTTTACTTCTTGCACCATGGAACTAACTACTGAAGGCAGATCCGAGATCTTATCAATCAACTGTGCGCATGTGCAGGTTATATATGAAGTAACCTTACCTGCTTGAACTTTCATAATGAGATTGGTTAAATGCAAGAGGTTTGTGTCAATACCCGCCACGTGGTTTGCTAGAGTGTTTAATATATCCACCTGAACATCCAATTTGTCTGAGTGGAAATTTAGCGCATTAGTAATTGAGCCCATGGTATGTATTAAACAGTCCCATAAACCCTGCTCTGTGCTAACCTCACTCTTTTTTTTATTGGCCTCAACTTTAGATGGTGACGGTATATTCTCTTTAAGGTCTGGGCTACATTGATCGATTGTACTAATATTCTTCTCAGAGCTACCAACATCTTGATCGAACAATGATTTATTAATAGTGAGGCTATTAAAACTATTCTCCATTTCTATACTTGATTGATCCAGATTAATCAAGCTGACATTACCATCTTTAATTAAACAACTATTTGGGACAGGCTGTAAGACCTCTGTAACTAGAATGGATTCGCTGGATCCATCTTTAAGAGCAGGAATTCCTACATCAACTCCATCTCCAGCTTCAGCTCCTTGTACATACATATTATCGAGCATACTTTCATATTTATTTTCAATCGGTGCCTTCAGCGGAGACAAATGACACCCTACATTCACCCCCTCAAAACTCAACTCTCGACTGGCCATTTGAGAATCATTAGCCGGCCGAGGCTCCACCTGCGCTGTAGAGTCACAGACATGAATTTGCGCCTGAGATTGTAACCGCCCTGCTACAATTAAGGGATGGGGTGAGGATGAGGATGCGAGTGCGGGTGTCAGCGCTTTTTCTGTCACAACCTCTTCGAATGGAATGTTCCTGTCCTGCTTAACCAATACAACATCCAATTTTACGGGCAGCTTAGTTTTGGTCAGATCATTAACAGGGCAACTTTCTTTTTCTTTTTTACACAATGGGGAGGACAGGGGAGAGGATAATGTGCACTCACTAAACCCCCCACTAGTTTCGTCCATCTCAGAGAACTTTCTTTTATGGTTTTCTTTCTGAATATCTTTATCTGACTGTATTGGATGGTACTTAAAGAAGTAGTTCTTTATAGACGACTGCGTCACACATGGAGACTTCATATGAACATAGTCTTTACTTAGAGAAGCGGATAAAGCCCTTTCCTCAGCTGGGATAAACAGATTTTCCTCTGAACAGGCACTTCTTCCGTTGATTAACACATCTCCCTCCTGTTCTCCATTTCCCTTATCCCAGCTAAGTCCGGCTGGGTCTTCTCCAATCCCTACCATCACTTCTGATTTCACCTCAGTCGACGTGATTCGTTTAGAGTTTTGCGGGGCTCCACGCTGGAGACCAGACCTCTTCATGAAACGCACAAGATCACAAAAGGACCACTCCGCTCAGCACCTCCTCTTCTCTTTTGAGATCTTTTGAGTTTGTGAGCTTGCGTTCGGTTTTGCAGCTCTCTTTAACAACCTGGTGCTTCCTAGTCTCTGTAAGCGCAAACCTCACCACCTCCGCTCTATTTTCCACTCCTCCTCCCAAGCCTGTCTGCCCCTCTAGGTTGGAGCAGCTGCCGTCAGGGAGAAACAGCGTAGTTATTGCGTATGTGGCGTGGAGTGGCGACTACTCACTCTGGCGTTGAAAAGTTAAAAAGTTGAAAAGTGCTTTTTTTTTTTTTTTTTTATTTCGCTAGGGATTGAATGGATTTAATGGAGTTTTAGTAGAGTTCTATCCCAATGGTGTGAGCTTGTTAACACACTGCTGACAGATTCTTGGCTTGTATATCAGGCAATTGATGACTTGTGTCAATTGGCTTGGCTGCTGTCGGCTGCTGTCTTGCTGCTGCTGCTGCTAATGATAACCAAGGCACCCATGGTGCGGGTTGTTGTTCCTGATTCAATTGATTCTTACTCCGGGTGCCACTTACTGCAATGCCCTGCACTGGTGAGATGTCAGTGTTGCGGGGGGATGGCGGAGTTCACTTCCGATTCTCAGTCCGTATGTACTATGCACTATGCCTACCTCCAGCCGCCTCCAGCCTCCTCCCCCCTACTGCACTGCCAGTGATGTGGGTGGGGTGGCAGATCCAATCCAGAGGCACACCCCCTGATGCCACTGCCTCCCCGGGACTCCGTAGCCACCCCCAACACAGCACAGCACAGACCTGTTTGGCGTAGCTTGGCTCGGCTGATCGAAGGCAGAAAGGTGCAGATGAAGCAGTCGGGGGAAATTTGCACACTGCCGCTGCGTTTGTGGGCTAGATGGGCTAGATGTTCGTCAGCTATCAGCTATCCGTCAGCAATCCGTCAGCTCGCGGGGGGTTTCCGTGGGCTTCCGTGGACTTCCGAAGGCTTCAAGGGGTCACCTCAGGGCAGCACAGATTCGGCAGATTCGGCGGGCACGGATTTGGCAAATTGATTTCAAGTCTCTTCAGCAGCACGCTTGGAATGGCGTTACGGAGTTTCTGGCGACTGGCGATCTGCAGCTCTCTGCCTCCCTCAGACTGGGGCGGGAGGAGGAGAAGGTAAATGTGAGCGGGGCTCACGCACAACACAGGCACCCCCAGATGTTCCTGCTCCTCTGGCGCTGGCTTTGTGCTGTCTCCCGTTGTAGCTCTGCCCCAAACAAACCGTGCCCCAAAACAAACCGTGGTTGCAGCCCCTTACTGCCTTCCAGGCTGTCTCAAAGTTTTCCCAAGAGTTTCCGCTGCCCCAGCAGCCTGCCTCCAGCCGTCTGTAAGAGCCTCACGCCTCACAGCGGCTCCCGCCGCTACCGGGCCGCTACCGTTTTTTGTCCGGTGCAGCTGCGAAATAAACTGTGAGGACAGGCGGCCTCCTGCGCTCGCACCCCTCGTGCTCCGCACTTCACTGCACGGGGGGGGCAGGGTACAGCAGGGTACAGCAGGCAGATGTTCAGCAAGGAGAGGCGAAGAGGCCGAGAAGGGTAAAGAGGGTAAAGCTCGCGCCTGCCAACGCGTCCTCTCACTCGCGCTTCCAATGATTTGTGATCGGTGTGATCGGTGCTCTGCGCTCAACTGCTTCAGGGATAGGGTTTATGGTTCAGGATTCTGCAAAACCACGTATTCTACACGGCTTTTGATGTACACAGCGGGATACACAAATCACCGGGCACAAACTGGCGCGTGCGTGTGAGAGCCGGTGCAGCAATGTCGGGCGGGCACATGTGTCCAGGTGTTTATAGTGTGCTGTGGAAGGAAGCACGTGGTCTGCTGTGTTCTTGAAGGTGAAGCCATGGAGTCTTCTCAAAAACAGGGCTACCGCGTTTTGGAATTGCTCGGGAGGCGTCACTATATCCCTTAACCTCGAACCGACCCGGGTGAGCATGTTCCCATAGTGCAAGTGATGGTGCACGCGGCTACTCTATTTTGATGAGATTGTGTGGTAGCCTGGCAGGTAGCTCACTGACTGCTGAGGGGCTGGTGGTGGCCAGGTGGTTTCAGACAGCAATGGCGAAGTGATGATTATTAATGGAGATTGACATGGATTTTGCTGCTTAACGCACAAAACGCCACGTAATATGGTAAATACCACGTTTTACCTTGTTAAAATCCGGTGGATTTAACCTGTTGAAATTTAATGCTAATTGTCAGATGCATAAATGCCTTCAAGCTCGTAATTCCGACCTGTGCGTAAACACAGTCTCTACTGACATTGAATCATCTGGCATCCCTGGCATAGTTTATGGTTTTGGTGATTAACTCCCAGTAGGACTGACTCTGCATTTCATCTTTCTGAGAATGATGAATTGAGTACAGCTGAGCAGAATAGTTACATCATCTATTAATTAACAGTGGTAGTCACACAATAGTAAAATCTGGTGATGCATACAATACTGTATTAATATTGTTCACGTCTCAAAGCTGTTTTATACAACTTCTCTTTAGAGCACTGAAAAGAGGACTCCGCTCTCAGATACAGTATGCCTGTCCTCCGTGGCTCCACCCCCAGATGCTCCTACTTCCAGTCAGGGAATACCTGTTGTGGTGGTGTTCTTCATGGCGCATGCCTTCCTACTGACGCCTCACTCACCCCACGCAGACCATGCGCTAGGCTATATATGACTTGGCACCAACACTTTACCTAGCTGCCAGCTGGGTCACAACAGTGTTTGCTGTTATTCCCCGTTCAGGTCATTGGTATGTTGTGCAAACAGACGTGCACTAAATCATTGAAGTATGATGTCACCGCTAGCAGCAGGCTTTCTCTGGGGAATGTCCTTAATCATACTCTTTAAACCCACAGTGTGCTTGCTGTACTTTCCATTTCTGTCCGCCACACACACAAGGCTGCGCTTCACAGATAGTGGAATATTGCACAACACTCCTTGCATAGAAGGCACTGCTCACAGGTAGGTCTCCAAGCACTGAGGAGAGGAGTGAGTTGCTAGGTCTTCTTCTGCAGTACCATGTGGTCTGGGAAAATACATGTAGAGTCATTGCAGTACAAGGAGTCACACTGAAACTTCACTCGTGTTTCAGATGATTAGACTGTCAATTTTTCTAATAACTCAGAATAATGCGTCTGTATTGAAAGCATAAAATACACCTGTGAGAAATGCCCTGAAAGGAACTTAAAACAAATCTATAACAAGCATTGGAAAAAGGTTTGGCCTTGGCAAGCAAAAACATATATTTTTTGCAAAGATATGCCATTTACAAAATTGACGTACATAAAAATAAAGGAGTGGTGCAGTAGCCGAGGCACACCAGCCCTGTTACTGAAGTGCACTCGTTTTCAGGTGGCGATGCACATGAGATCAGGTTAAACCCGGTCACTCACATTGCCAGATAGCCAATGGGTAAACCACACATGAATGGCACTTGAACAGATCAATGGCTGGTGAGGACTGACCTGAAAAACTTGTATATATATTTGTACCTATTTTTATCATGAATTGTTAGGAAAAATGGTGGTGAGACAGCTAAGGTTGTTTGTAGCCCAAAAACAAAACTAGTGTTTGGTTGCTAAACACTGTCATCTGTTGGATGCTCAAACCACCACCACTTCCTAGTCATTCTTCGTTTTGTGAGTACTGAATATTCTTGGCACGCACTTGGAACTGTAAATGTAATTACAATGGTTGTACTGTCTTGATGGCCTGTGGACCAATATCACGATTTGAAATTGATTGACTTTAAATTACAAGCCACCCTTGATTTGCAGCCAATTCAGTTTGTGTTATGTCTACTGACATGACCACTTTTTAATGACTTAGGTCCCATTGTTGTCACCTCTCCATTCTCTTTCCAGTCCTTCTCTCCCATACTCTCTTCCGGTGCAGGCCTTCTTTAGCTCCTGACATGGCACTGAGAAAACATGCGTTTGTACTTCTACTGACCTCAAGGCCATTTGAAAAACTTTGATTAGCCTTTTCCTCAGCTCTGGCTAACTTTGTTCTGTTGTAACAGCTGCTAAAAGCCCCCTTTTAGGCTCTGCATCTCGACTAGTCTGCTCTTTCATTGTGTGTGTGTGTATTATTTATTTCCTCAGTTGTGTCCTTCTCCTTTCTCTGTTGCTGTTTCCTCCACCACCTCTCCCTCTAACCACCCTCCACTGTAACCCCTGATCTCCCAAACTCGACTTCAGTGCAGGTCGTGTGTAGCTCCTGATAACATACCGAGAGTACAGGCATGTGTACCGCTGCAGACCATGTGGCCATATGTAAATTTGGAGTGTGTTGCTTCTATTCCTGCAGTCATAGCTGAAACAATGGAAGCAGGGTAAATCTCTTTTCTCAACATTATCTTTTTACCCTGAAATCTTATTCCCTTCTAATAATGACAATGTACGTTGTCTCTGAAGAAATTCTAGATGGGCAGGCGGACGCCTAGTCATACAGACCTAGTAGGAGCAAAGACAGGTGTGATCTAAGAAAGAAAATGAGTCTGATTTGGAGTTGTGAAGTCAGAACGGTAACATGGAGTGAGTTTATTTGTTCTTGTGCTGTCAGGGCATCAACCTACAAAGTGCTTAGTCTCTCACTCTTGCATGTGCACTGTGCTAGTCTGGCTATGGTCTGAGCCCTGACCCAACCTAGGCTGACCCCACATGCTTGTCTGCCTTTAAGGGACTTTGAAAGCATGAGAAGGTCTAGGGGTGGGAACCCCTCCTCACACTGTGCCCCCATCTGCCCATCATGAGTCTGTGAAATCTGGACCTCTTAAAGATTGTGTACTTTCTGCTCATGTTGCAACCCTGGTTGTTCTCCCATTTTGTTCCTCACTTATGAGGTGTATTTGTGCAGTAGTTGGCAGTATCCCTGCCATTGAAAAGGTCCATGGCTAATGCTCACCAACTCCCACTCTTGCCCATTTGACATCAGTTTACTTGCCCCAGTATTGGAACTTTCATAGATTCCCATGCTTTGTATCATTCCCCGTCGTCGGAATGGGAGCCTCGGTAGTATAAAAACCATAGAAACAAAAGAGAAACCTAGGACTAGGCCTCATCTCATTTTGTATCCTATCACCCTCTTTTTGTAAAAAAAAAGACCAAACTTTTGCCAGGACCAATCAGAGCAGCCTCACCCTCTAGAACCTTCCTGAGAGAGCTCAGAGCCTCAGATTTTTCTACCGCACGTTGTGCTAGGGAGTCTCCACTGAGCTCTGCTCAGTTTTCAACTACTTTCTGGGTATTTCTTCAATTTTTCTTCACAACATCGAGATGTCTGATAAGGAGAAGAAGGCCTTGTTCAGGGCCTGTGCCTCTTGTGGGAAAAACGCCTGTTTGTGGAAGATAAGCATGAGAATTGTATTTATTGCTTATATCCAGACCACAAGGCCACAGAGTGCAAGATCTGCAGGACCTTCTCCAACAAGACCCTTCGTGACAGGGAAGGTCGACTGTTAACCTGGCTACAGAAAATGAAGACTCGAAAGGAGGTGATCTCTTCAGATGAGGAGGATTCCACATCTTTTGCGTCTTCTCACAGATCAAGGAAGAGGGGTAGGTCTCCCCCGGCTGCTTCTACATCTGAGCCTTCTCTTCAAGCCTCTCACAAGATCTCTGATAGGTCTGAGAAGGCTGGTCCCCTTCAATCTCCTCACGGAAGTGAAAAGGAGAGGCAGGGACAGGCTGCTGGAGGTGTTACAGCCTTCAAGGACAAAAAGGAGGGTGTTCTCCCTTCTCCTCCGTCCAAGAAGAGTAAATCCAGTGACAAACACTCTGCTGTCACTTCAGGATCTGGACAGGACAGGAAACAGCGTCCGTCGACGTCGAAAACACCAGGTACGTCGACGACGGTTCCTTCTGTCAAAGTTCCCGCTGTTTCTGTTACGCCGTCGACGGGATCGTCGGCGGCGGCTTTTTCGACGACGACTTCGTCGACGTTCAAGGTCCCGAGTTCGTCGACGCTGACGTCTTCCACGTCGACGACGACGACTAGCAAACTACTGTCGACGGCCGCGTCGACGACGAGGACTACGTCGACGACGACGACCACTTCAACGTCGACGATGATGATCATGACGACGAGTTCGTCTACGAGACCGTCGACGATGGGGTCGACGACGAAGATTGGGTCGACGAAGGCGATGGTACAGTCGACGATTCCGGTGACGGCTCCGTCGACGACGGCGGCTCTGGCGACGACGACACCGTCGACGAGACTGTCGACGGGTCAAAAGTTAGTTTCTCCAATTCCGAAGATGAAAATTACGCCGGAGATGACTTCTCCGCGACGAGTTTCTTCACATCCACCGAATATGCTGCTGGATGATGAATCGGACGAGGAGGACGCGGGGGATGATGATTATGATAATTATGGTCCTGCCTATAGTCCTTCGGACTTGCATGTCAGGATGCAGGAGACGGACACGGAAGAGTATTGTGAGCAGGCAGGTGGCCAGCAGCTACATCCATATGTCCAGGATGAGCGACGCACACCGGTCTTGGGACAGGGCATGGTGGCCATGCCCTCTTCGCTTTTTTCGGACTTGCAAATGATGCTTCAGGATTATCGTCAACGGTTTCCGTCGGAAATGCCTGGACAGTCTGCATTTCCTCCACCCCAAATCCAGCCACAGGTGCAGCCGCCTATTACTGTTCCAGTGGCGTCCTCTTCACCACCGCCGGTGGCACCTTTGGGGCGGGTCCGTACACCAGACCCCTTACCAGTTCAGTCGGTCTATCAAGATACCTCTTCGGATGAAGAAGTGATGCAGGTGGATCCTTTAGTTGATCCGTTACAGGACCCAGACTTGGATCAGGGGGACAGTGGACCACAAGATCCGGACACCTCGGGTCGTGACACGTCCGTCTCCCCCCCCGGGGGATATCGGGGGTTTTCACCATCTCATGGAGCGGGCAGCGAAAAGGTTTGGCTTACCTATTTCAAGAGAGGAATCGGAATGTTTTCTTTATGACTTTAAAGAACAATACCGGAGGTCTGTCAAGTCTATTCCCATCATTGAGCATGTATGGGAGGAGGGCATGAAGATCATGCAGAGTCCAGCCACGGTGATTCCAGTGCTCCCCAGGCTGGAAAATAAATATAGGGCTCCGGATGGCAGTCCAGCTTGCCTTCTTGGTCAGCCGAAGCCTGACTCAGTCATCTCTCAGGCGTCCCAAAGCAAGTCGAAGAACCCGTCCACACCGCTGACAACACCCCCGGACAAGGACGGCAGACGTCTAGATAACGTTGGAAAACGGTTCTCCTCCATGGCCAGCTTGCTAGTTAGAGCGGCGAATGCTCTTGCCATCTTAGGCCGTTACGACCGCCAGATGTGGTGCGACATGGAACCCTTCGTGGAACTATTACCAGATCCCACAAGGGAGGAAGCCAAGAAGGTGCTTACAGAAGGGCAGAAGTCTTCTGCTGAAGTGATTGATTGTGCAATGGACATTGCTTCCACGGCGTTTCGAGCCTTGGCAGGCTCCGCTGTGCTACGGCGCCAGGGCTGGTTGAAGGCCACCTGGTTTCGTCAAGAGGTTCAGAACAGAATCCTAGATCTCCCATTTGATGGGGAGATGCTGTTCGGGAAACATGTGGACGATACCCTGCAGAATATAAAGAAAGACACGGACACGGCAAAGTCCTTGGGGTCACTCACCTATCGCAAGGTCCCCTTTAGGGGCGCACGAGGTAGAGGATTTGCATCTTACAGAGGAAACCAGCAAAGATATTCCTCACAGTCTTCCCAGTCCTATAAACCCCAATACTCAAACCAGCGACAGGGGCAATCGGCGTATTTCTCTCGCCACCCTCCGCGGGGCCGTCAACATCGACAAGGTCGTGACAACGCCAAACGACAATAGCGGCCTCCCGGCTCTACCTACTGTTCCTCCCCTCCCAATCACATCGGTGGGGGGCAGGATATCCCTTTGTCTGGACAGTTGGAAGTCAATAACATCGGCGACTACTTGGCGTCGCTGGATTTAGAAGACGCGTATTTCCATATTCCGATACACCCAGCTCACAGGCAATACCTTCGCTTTACAGTGGGAAAGAGCCATTTCCAGTTCAAAGTGCTTCCGTTCGGCCTTCGGTCGGCACCAAGGTGTTGGCACCGGTGGCAGCTTTTCTTCGACGACGATCTCTAGAGGTTTTTCCTTACTTGGACGACTGGCTCGTCAAGGCACCATCCTTCCAGGAAACCTCTCAAGCGGTTTCAACTTGCATCCATTTGTTCCGTTGCCTGGGTCTTCAGTTGAACGAACGCAAGTCGGTCCTGCTGCCCTCCAGAACGGCCAGATTCCTGGGATCCGTGTTGGACACCACGCAATGTACTGCTCGTCCCTCGGAGGAGTGACAGCAAAAGTTGATGGTCTCTGCTCGACTGCTCTGCCGCAAACGATTCCTATCGGTCCGCCAATACAAATCCCTTCTCGGGTCGATGTCATCCTGCATACCTTTGGTACCACATTGCAGGCTGCGAATGCGTCCTCTGCAGGAGGAGCTGGACAAGCAATGGCGCCAGGCAGAGGGGTCGTTCAACGACAAGGTGGTGGTGACAGCAGCGATGAGAAAGGCGAGCGAAAGGTGGCTTCTAAAGAGCAATATCGCCCAAGGTCTAACATTCAGGAGTTTACCTTCACCCATGGTGGTGACCACAGACGCTTCACTGAAGGGCTGGGGTACAGTTCTCCGAGAGCTTCAAGTCAGTGGCCACTGGAGTCCAGGACAGCGCCAGTGCCATATCAATTTCCTGGAACTGACGGCCATTCGGTTGGCCTTGCAAGCTTTTCTGCCCAGAGTTCGCAACCATTCAGTGCTGGTCCGGACGGACAATACGACGGCCATGCACTATGTCAACAAACAAGGGGGTACCAAATCACAGACTCTGTCCACAGAAGCTCAACGGATTTGGGATTTTGCAATTCTAAACAACATCACTCTGAGAGCCGAGCACCTGGCGGGAACTCTCAATGTCACGGCGGATGCCTTGAGTCGACAGACAGGAGTGACTCACGAGTGGGAGTTGAATCAATCAATTCTAGACAAGGTGTTCTCGGTTTGGGGGACGCCAGCCATCGACCTCTTTGCTTCACCGGAGAACGCCAAATGCCGGTTCTGCGCAAGCAAGGTTCACCATCAGGGGTCCCTGGGGAACGCTCTTTCGATGGCTTGGTACAGCGCATTCTTTTACGCTTTTCCTCCAATTCCCCTCATTCCTCGAGTTCTCAAGAAAATGAAGGCAGAACCCTGCAAAATGATTCTAATTCCTCCAGCATGGCCCAGACAATTCTGGTACACGGAGCTTCTGAGGCTCTCCCAGGATCCTCCAATTCAGTTGAAACCCATTCCGTCCCTTTTGTCCAGGAGTCAGGGGCAGGTTTACCATCCGGACCCGAGATCGCTCCACTTGACGGCGTGGCTCCTGAACACAGAGAATTCAGTCATCTGACACTATCTCAGGAATGCAGGGAGGTCTTGGCTCAAGCCCGAGCACCAAGTACCAATAAGACTTACATGGCGAAATGGAAGAGATTCTGCTTGTGGTGTCAACGGGAAGGTCTCCATCCTTACACTTCCCAACCGCATCAATTGTTGCCATATTTACTGTCTCTGGCCAAATCTGGCTTGGCACATTCATCGGTCAAGGTACATCTGGCGGCCATATCAAGGTATCGACGCAGTTCTTCAGGTCCTTCCTTATGGTCCTCTAGGGTTGTTAAGCAATTCTTGAAGGGATTATTTCGGATGTATCCACCAGTCCGTCCTCCTCCACCAGTGTGGCAGCTCAACCTTGTCTTGGCGCAACTCATGAGGGCTCCGTTTGAGCCTGTGCACAAAGCAGACTTAAAGTTCCTATCTTGGAAACTAGCCCTCCTGGTGGCTTTAACGTCAGCTAGACGAGTGAGTGAGCTTCAAGCACTCTCCATAGTGCATCCATTCCTGCAATTTAAAAGAGACGGTCTGAAATCTTTCTTTCCGCACCCTTCTACACCTGCGGAACGCACACTACATTCTTTGGACGTTCAGCGATGCTTAAAGTTTTACTTGGAGCGCACACGTCCCTTTCGGAAGTCAACTCAGTTGTTTGTGTCCTACAGCGCACCACGAAAGGGATTGCCTTTGACAAAGAGTGGCATTTCCCGCTGGATCTCCAGTGCGATTCAATTCTGTCATCAGGAAGCAGGCAAGCCGCTGGACGGAAGAGTCCGTGCACATTCCACAAGGTCGATGGCATCATCTGTGGCTCTCTTTTCGGGAGTTGCCATTAAGGACATATGCAGGGCAGCAACGTGGAGCAGTACTCATACCTTCACGAAACACTACTGCCTGGAGTCTGCAGGTCGAGACGACGCGGCTGTTGGTCAAGCAGTCCTGCGGAATCTTTTTCATTGAGAGGTGAGCTTTCCCTACGATCCCTCCATCCGGGTGAGCACATTTTGTTTGTTTTCCTATGCTATATGTATTGCTTATATGGTTATGTGATGCCATGTATTTACAAAATGTGTTCTTGGTACTTTACTGCTAGCTATTCTGATACAAAGCATGGGAATCTATGAAAGTTCCAATACTGGGGCAACTTTGGTTCCCCAGTATTGGTAACTTTCATAGATTCCCATGCGCCCGCCTGCCTCCCCTGGGAAAGCTCGGTCTTTTTACAGAGTTAGTGGCGGTTTGCACAACGGCTACGAAAATCTGAGGCTCTGAGCTCTCTCAGGAAGGTTCTAGAGGGTGAGGCTGCTCTGATTGGTCCTGGCAAAAGTTTGGTCTTTTTTTTACAAAAAGAGGGTGATAGGATACAAAATGAGATGAGGCCTAGGTTTCTCTTTTGTTTCTATGGTTTTTATACTACCGAGGCTCCCATTCCGACGACGGGGAATGATACAAAGCATGGGAATCTATGAAAGTTACCAATACTGGGGAACCAAAGTTACAGGTAAGTAACTTGTTTTCTTATTTGACAGCATCTCTGCCTTGCACGTGTTGTCATATGGATTAATAGGCCTTCTTTGATTACCCACCCTATTTTGTGTATGCGCACCCAGCACAACACCGGTCTTCTGCTTAGGTTGGTGCTGTGTTGCTCTTTAGAAAAAAAAAATATATATACGGTCTCTCTCTCACATACACTACCCCGGTAGTCCTCTGACGTTTGCCCCTGCCTCTAGCATAATAGAAACTATGAAATATAAAATGAGATTTTCTGAGCAAATGATAAATACCAACTAATTCCTACCATATTTTGCACCAGAAGCAAGTGACATGCTCAAAAAGCTACATATGGCCTGACAATTCACAGCATATGCCACAGAAACCAGCAATTTGGGTGGTTGAGCACTGATGAGATCAGACCATTCAGTCGTCTACCCTGCGTTGAAGGAGTCGGTACATACCTATTTTTCTGATTGTCCTTAGATCATAAAACACAGGCGTGTATTAGAGTTGAGTGGGAGAGTGAGAAACTCAGTCTTTACTGTTGAATGTGGCTGGAAATAAAATAGAGAGCAGATAGAAGATGACCACAGCTCTTCTCCATTGGTTAATACCTCAATTATGTTGCCACTTTCAATCAATCAGACTCCTTCACGTGCTTGTGTGGTTGATTGCTGTCTGCTCTGTTTGATATCCACCCGGTGTCACGGGTACTTTTGTCATTGGCATAGGAATTGAAACTGGATCCAAATGGTCTTTTCTCTGTGAGGGAGGAGGGGGGGGGACGCTTCTCTGTTCCTTTCCTTTGCATATGGTGTTACTACAGTGTCCATTGTTCAAGCTAATGCAACAGCAACTAGATGGCTGAAGTCATATTTTATTTTGTGGGCACTGTAATGTTTGTGCATGCCTCTACCGAGTAGCCTGAGTTATCATTTTATTTCGATCCATTTTACAGATTTAGATCCCAGACAGAATAGTGTGATATTCACACTTAGCATCAAGATCCAGCCATTTAGGTCCAGATTGCATATTAAAGTTCAATTTTGTGCCTTCACAAACGTGATCTTGGACAAACCATCAAAATCAAAAGCAGCAATTCGGCAAAGAACACTCACAGACGTGATCTTGGTTGACTGACAGAAAAAGCTGATCTAAAATGGGAAATGCTGCAGGCTCCTGATTGACAGGAACACACATATGTGCGTTGAGGTCACTCAACACACACTTGCTATTTTGACGTTCATATTTTAAATGTAAACTCGGCATAACATTTGAAGTCACTCCTGAATTTCAGATGCTTACTCAACAAGATATTGATCACGTGGGCCAAATTTCTGGGCTCCGAAATTTCTGACCACCTGCGAGCTAAATGTATCACCGAATATGGGCTGCTCACTCAGAACCTCATCAGGTTCTGAACTGTCTGTTTAAACAAGCATTTGCAATGGAATAGGCCTCGCACTATTAAAGTTTGAGCTGTTGGTGTTGCATTATTTAGCAATGCCAATAGCTCAAACTTTAATAATACGAGACCTATTGCATTGCAAATGCTTGTTTGTCAAGCAATGGATTATGGTAGATCGAAACATTTAGTTCTTATGAGAGTAGTAAGCTCTCTAAGCACCTTCTTTAAAGTGAGCTTCAAAGGTCGAACTACGCTCCATGGGCCAATTTCTGGGATCCATGTACAGAGTTGCAGCATTTAGCAATTAATCAGGTTTTACTTGCTCGCTATAAATTATGGTTGGGTGCATATTTTGGAAATAAATTATGCAAATATAGGATTGAAGCCCTCAAGTGCTGCAGATGAATGTACTTATTTTGTCATTCTCTGTGCCACTGGATGTCTGAGATCTATGAAGACCGCAGATATAGGTGTAGCAGGTTAGTTTTGCATTCTCTTTAGTTTGAAAATCTTTTTGGGGGTTTTTGCATAAACTGGGTTCTAGAAGCGGAGTCTCCACAGAAACAGGGCCCTGGTCAGCTCAATGCAATGCGGTAGTTGTCACAACCTGAATTCTTTGCATCAACATGAGGTAGATACTGGTATGTTGATTTAATGGCCCTGAATATATAATATATATATATATATATATATATATATATATATATATATATATATATATATATATATATATATATATATATATATATATATCCAGTATTAGGGTATCTTTCATAGATTCACATGCCTGAATCATTTCCCGTCGTCGAGGCGGGAGTCCCACGGTAAATAAAATATATAATAGCAGTGCCTAAAATTTCTTGTAGTAGGCTGGAAAAGCCTAAAGGCATAACTAGGCCTCAAAACTTAGCAGCCTATCTACATCATTATGTAAAAAGACCTGAAATAGTAGCCTCAGCCAATCAGCTGTCCTCACCCTCTAGAACCTTCCCAGCTCAGGCAGTTCTCCTCAGATTTTCACCGCACTTCGTGTGTAAGGGAGTCTCCCTGAGTGCCTACTCAGTTTTTGGATCTTCAAACCTTAAAATGTCTGAAAAGAAGGCTCTTTTCAAACCTTGTGGCACCTGCTTCAAGAAGAGAGTCCATGTGGATGACAAGCACTCGGACTGTATTTATTGCCTGCACCCTTCACATGTGGTGAAGGACTGTCGAATTTGCCGTACCTTCCCTCAGAAAACCATCAGGGATAGGGAGGCAAGGGTTCTTTTGTGGCTGAAGTCTTCATCCACAGATGATGAGGACAAAGCCTCTACTTCTAGCAAGAGAGCTAGATCCACGGACAATGCTTCTCCTGAGAGAAAGAAAATGTTGAAAACCTCTCAGAAAGCTTCAGAACCCTCTAAGAGTGCATCGGCTTCTTCACATGTGAGTACAACCCAGGCTAAGACTATCTCTCTGGTGTCTGTACCTACTACTACTTGGACTTCTACCTCCTCTTCTACTTCTGTGGTTACTACTTCAGCTATCACGTCACCTTTGATGTCTGTACCACCTTTGCTATCAAAAACCAAGTTACCATCGTCGAAATCCTTCTCAACGAAGGCTGCGTCGACTAAATCGTCTGCTCCGTCGACGACCGCAAGGCCGTCGTCGACGAAGACATTGTCACCAAAGGACTCGTCGTCGAAGCCACCGTCGACGGCCTCGTTGTCAACGAAGACATCATCGACAGTCTCGTCGACGAAGATCTCGTCGACGAAGACACCAACGTCGGACCCGTCGACGAAGGCATCGTCGACGAAGACACCATCGAAGGCCCCGACGACGAGGGACTCGTCGACGAAGATACCATCGACGGCCCCGTCGACGAAAGGCTCGTCGACGAAGATACCATCGACGGTCCCGACGACGAGGGACTCGTCGACGAAGATCCCAACGACGAGGGACTCGTCGACGAAGATACCACCGACGATCCCAACGACGAGGGACTCGTCGACGACTGCATTGTCGACGGTCCCGGCGACGAAGGACTCGTCGGCGAAGATACCATTGACGGCCTCGTCGACGGCAAGATCTTTAGCATTGACAGCACCGTCGACGGAGAATCCATTTACTGGGACTTCTGCTCATCGGATGCACGGTTCCCCACCAGCAAAAATACAATTCACTCATTTTCAAATGAAAACGTATAAAAGACAGGATTATTCACATATTTCTCCACTTTTGCCATCGCACATTTTGGAGACATACATGCAAGGGGAGTCGGATGAAGGGGAAGAGGATGATGGTCCCTTTGGGATTGCCTGTCACCCTTCTCAGTTGAATATTAAATTTCAAGAGGATGATGAAGAAGAGGTTCAGGAACATTATGTGCATGATGTTTATTCAACACCATATCAGTCACCTCATAGTAGACTTCCTCGGTCTGAGGACACGACACATTTGCCAACTTCCTTAATACAGGATTTGCAGGCTATGTTGGCAGATTATCGCCAGAGATTTCCACCCAATGAAGGTGCGCCCGCTGGGTCACCTGTTCCAGTTCCTGTGCCAAGACCTCCGTCGCCAACAGCTCCATTGTCGCCACAACAACATACTGCTCCACTTCCTCAAGTTGTAGACAGTTCTTCCACTGATGGTGAAGAAAGTAGGGAAGAGGGAGAGTTACCGGATAACACTCCGGTGGATCCTTGGGAGGATTATGTCATCCCTACACCTTCTCCACCTCCTCCCCGTCCTTCAGACTCTCCACCTGAAGATATTGGGGGTTTTCACAATATTATGCAGAGAGCGTCTAATCGATTTGAATTAGTTGTCACAGTTGAGCAGTCGGACTGCTTTTTACATGACTTTAAAGAGGGATATCGGAGAGTGGTCAGAGCCATACCTATTATCGATTATATATGGAAGGAAGGTCTCAATATAATAAACTCCAGCTTCCATTCCGGCAGTTTTGCCGAGGATAGACAAAAAGTATCGAGCACCAGCTGATACTCCTGCTTGTTTAATCGGTCATCCTCGACCAGATTCGGTCATTTCTCAGGCTGCGCAGCAGAAGTCCAAAAATCCTTCTGCTCCCATTTCAACGCCACCTGACAAGGAGGGAAGAAGGCTTGATGCAATTGGAAAGAAGTTTTCAGCAAACGCAGCAGCATCCATTAAGGTGGCTAATTCTTTAGCTATCCTGGCTCGTTATGATAGACAAATGTGGTCTGAGATCACGGAATATCTTGAGCTGATCCCGGAGGATCAACAGATGGAGGTGCGCAGAATTGTGCAGGAAGGCGAAAGGGCGGCCTCAGAAATTATTGATTGCGCCCTAGACATTTCTAATACCAACTTTAGACAATTGGCTGGGGCAATTGTGCTTAGACGTCAAGGTTGGCTCAAGGCTACCACTTTTAGACCTGAGGTCCAAACCAAGATCTTGGACATGTCATTCGATGGTGAGTCATTGTTTGGGAAGCACATTGATGACGCTTTATTGGCTATAAAAACTGATACCGATACAGCGAAATCTCTTGGAACCCTGCAATACAAGAGGGGGTCCTTTAGAGGAGCAAGAGGTCGTGGCTACTCATCCAGAGGCAATTATTCCAACCAACAAAATCGACAGTATCAATCTACCTACAACAAGCCCTACTACCAACCTTCTAACAGGCAGCCTGCTTCTGGTTCTTTCTCTCGGCAAGGAGGAAAACGGCGCTCAGGCAATCAAGGGCGAGATTCTAACAAGCGCCAATGAGCTTTGCCGGATGTCGGCCATACCCCTTTCCCTCCCCGTGGGCGCCAAGATTTCCGCCTTTTACCATCAGTGGCGGAAGATAACTTCAGATCAGTGGGTCCTGGATTTGTTCAGCAAGGGACACACTTTGGAGTTTTTGCAGAAGCCTCCAACAACGCCGCCCAGGGGTCCCCCTCCCCCTCGCCTGCGCTTACTCTTCAAAGAAGCCTTAAAGATGCTACGCAAGAATGCGATAGAACGAGTCCATCCTTCTCAGAAAGGGATGGGCTTTTATTCTCGCTTCTTCCTTGTGGAGAAAAATTCGGAAGAGTGGCGTCCAATATTGGACCTGCGCAAACTCAACAAATATCTAAAGAAACAGAGTTTCCGCATGGTGACATTGAAGGACATTCTGAATTGTCTCAACGAAGGGGACTTTCTGGCTTCCCTGGATATGCAAGACGCATATTTTCACATCCCTATTCACCCGAACCACCGCAAATTCCTAAGGTTTCAAGTGGCCGGCGTCCATTTCCAATTCAAAGTCCTCCCGTTCGGCCTCAAATCGGCCCCCAGAATCTTCACAAAATGCCTGGCTCCCGTGGCTGCAATGTTGAGGTCCCTGGGACTCCAGGTGTTCCCATACCTCGACGACTGGCTGTTAAAAGGTCCAACCAGAAGCTCGACAATGGAAGCGGTCAGCAGGACACTTTCACTATTCTCGAATCTAGGGCTGACCCTCAATTCACAGAAATCTCAACTCCAACCTCGTCAACGATTGACTTTTCTGGGAGCAGTCTTGGACACATGCCAGTGCAAGGCATACCTGACACAGGAGCGACAAAACAAGCTTGTAAAACTAGCAAAACAGATATCCGCAAAAAAGTCGCTTTCAGTTCGGATATATGCTTCTCTTCTGGGGATGTGTTCATCTGCGATCAACCTCATTCCTATGGCAAGACTCAGAATGAGACCGTTGCAAGAAGAGTTACTTCGTCAGTGGAAGCAGGTCGAGGGATCATTCGACGACCGCATCAAAGTCACTGTTAAAATGAAACAGGCTCTTCTCTGGTGGTCAAAGGCGCACAACTTGTCGCCGGGCCTCACCTTTCTCCAAGAGATTCCGGAGTTGGCTCTGACTATGGATGCGTCCATGGAAGGTTGGGGAGGTCACCTTCAGGACCTTCAGATCCAGGGAAAATGGTCTCATCAGTACCAACAGATGCACATCAACATCTTGGAACTAAGGGCCATTTTTCTTTCCCTACAAGCTTTTCTACCAAGGATCGTGAATTCGTCCGTGCTGGTGCGTACGGACAATACCACCAGCATGTTCTACATAAACAAACAGGGAGGAACGAAATCTCTTGCCCTGTCACTGCAAGCTCAGGAGATGTGGGAATGGGCCTTAAGTCACGGCATATCCCTCAAAGCAGAGCATGTACAAGGAGTTCGCAACTCTCTAGCAGACAGTCTCAGCAGAACATTTGTAGACTGCCATGAATGGGAGCTCGAACAACATCAAGTAGAGAAAATTTTTCGGCTTTGGGGGAAACCGACGCTGGATTTGTTTGCCACGCAGCAAAACAGCAAGTGCCTGTTTTATGCCAGCAGGTTCCCAGGAAGGGGTTCAAGAGGAAACGCCCTCCTCATGAGATGGACCGGAATGTTTGCGTACGCTTATCCTCCGATTCCGCTCATTCCGAGAGTGCTGCAAAAGATGAAGAGGGAACACTGCACTCTCATCCTCATTGCTCCACGTTGGCCAAGGCAATATTGGTTTCAGGAGCTTCTCCTACTGTCTCAACAGCCTCCGTTTCGGCTCAAACCGACAGTGTCGATGCTGACAAGAGAGGGAGGTCAAATCCATCATCCGGATCCTCAATCGCTGCACTTGCACGCTTGGCTCCTGACTTCCTAGAGTTCAAAGACCTAAACATCTCCTCGGACTGCAGGGAGATATTGTCGCAAGCACGTGCGCAAAGTACCATCAAAACATATCGTTTCAAGTGGAAGAGGTTCTGTTCATGGTGTGGAGATAATGAGATTCATCCACTTCAGGCTCCTCCTGAAGCCATCCTTCCATACCTGCTTTCTTTGGCTAAATCAGGTCTAGCCTTTTCTTCTATTAAAGTACATCTGGCAGCAATATCCAGATTCCGGAAGAATTCCAACAAACCATCCTTATGTTCATCCTCCTTGATCAAACAATTCCTTAAAGGGCTATTCCGAGTTTTCCCTCCAGTTCGTCCTCCTCCTCCGGAGTGGGATCTTAATGTGGTTCTTTCCCAACTTCTAAAAAGGCCTTTTGAACCAATCCATAAAGCAGAACTGAAGTTTCTGACTTGGAAAGTTGCAATCTTGTTGGCTCTTACTTCTGCTCGCAGAGTTAGTGAAATACAGGCGTTCACTATTACTCACCCTTTTCTGCAATTCTCTAAGGAATTTGTTACGCTTAGGACCAATCCAAAATTCATTCCTAAAGTGCCAACTCAATTCCACATTAATCAACCGGTCAAACTCAGAACCTTTTTCCCGGATCCAAAAACTCCTGCAGAGAGGGTTTTACATTCTCTGGATGTGAAAAGGTGTCTGAAGTTCTATCTGCAGAAAACGAAAGACATCCGTAAATCTACACAACTGTTTGTTGCCTATGGAAGACCCACCTTCGGTCAAGCTGTCACAAAAGCAACTATTGCCAGGTGGTTGTCTTCTACAATTACCTTCTGTCATGACAAGGCCAATAGACCTTTATCAAGGAAGGTCAAAGCTCATTCCACAAGAACAGTGTCGACATCTACGGCCCTTTTCGCTGGAGTGACGCTGGAGAACATTTGCCGAGCTGCTACTTGGAAAAGTGTCCACACTTTTACCGAACATTACTGTCTGCAGTCGGCAGTTCAAGATGACACAGCTGTTGGTGATGCAGTGCTGCAGCATCTTCTTCACTAAGGTTGGATAGCTTATATATATATTTTTTTCTTATACTGCTTTAAACTGTATATATTTATAATGCTGTCCTATCTGTTAGATTTGAAGGTTTTGATGCATATGTTATGTCAACAAGTTTTGTGCTCTATTACCTTCCTGGTTGAGTGGGGATAGATTTATGTTTTCTTTGTCTCCCACCTTCCTCTATCGACAGGCATGATGTTACTGCTTGCTATTCTGATTCAGGCATGTGAATCTATGAAAGATACCCTAATACTGGATAAGAAAACGAATTACTTACCTGTAACTACGGTTATCCAGTATTGGTATCTTTCATAGATTCACATGCACTCACCCTCCTCCCCGGTAGGGCAGTTCTGTCTATGGATACTAATTCTCACTTGTGCTGGGAAGGTTCTAGAGGGTGAGGACAGCTGATTGGCTGAGGCTACTATTTCAGGTCTTTTTACATAATGATGTAGATAGGCTGCTAAGTTTTGAGGCCTAGTTAGGCCTTTAGGCTTTTCCAGCCTACTACAAGAAATTTTAGGCACTGCTATTATATATTTTATTTACCGTGGGACTCCCGCCTCGACGACGGGGAATGATTCAGGCATGTGAATCTATGAAAGATACCAATACTGGATAACCGTAGTTACAGGTAAGTAACTCGTTTTCATATATTTTATTTTTTATTGTACTCTCAAATTCTTGACTGCATGAGTTCGTGTCATCTGAGTTCATAGTTGGTTTAGTCAATTGAATGGTAATTGCTCAATTAAAGATTCTTGCTCGATCTCAGAGAATCTGTTCTGATAAAGTTAGCTTTCTATCATGGAGAGGTAGGCTTGGTTCAGACTGGTGGTGATCTTTTTGTTCTGGTCACTTTCACTTCCCAGACATATGTGCAATTGAATATTAACCGTAAACATTTGGACCCATTGATAGTATTGGAATGTAATTTGTGCCATTGGTCTTGTGTAGGTATTGAAAAGCATGGGGTAGGTGGGATCCTTGCAGGATCCAACATGAAATAAGTGATGTCGAGGAGAAAGGGTGATTCCAATTTGCTGGCTACGGTTTGAGTTTATAAAAATAATTAAGAAGAATTGTGCCATTGAATAACGGGACCGGTTATCCCAGCTTATTTTTCCAGATGCTCTAATAGAAGAATATGGCCCAGTAGGCAGGCGTTGTACCACTAATAGGCCAAGAAAGATTATAGATTCTCAAATGCCTGTGTAGAGGAGCATGTTGTCTAAGATGATGGCATTTGGAGTTTTGGACTGTCTCTTCCATCTGCAGCATGGCTGTCTCTCTTGTTCTGTAGTGGATTAAGGGACAGTACTATTTTTTTGTCATGCTCTATCGCCCTCTGTGATTTTATTATTGAAGGGGTGATTCAGCGTAGAACTGTAGTTTGCAGGTTCTGGTGGGTTGCCAAAGGTTTTTGTTATTGCATGCTTTAGGGCATTAAGCGCTAATCTTTGTTGGAATGAGGCATTTATAATTCCTGTCGCCTCCAAGTGAACTGTAAGAAAATGGTCTTTTATTATAGAGACTGGAAAATGTCTGATTTAGATGTGCTCTTGCTCACACCCCTATATAGTGAGGAAGGTGTAAGTGGTGCCCTCAGCTGCCGATATCCCTAACATATCCACTTGTAACTTAGGCTACCACTTTTTTTTTAAAATCAATGTCATCCGTTCTGATACTTCTCTGAATATTTTGAAGAGTTCCCTTGCTTGGTTTGTTCCATCATTTTATTGCATTTTCTTTTTTTTTTTTTTTTACTGCGCTGTGATATTCATTTATGATCTTTAAACGTTGCCTGCTGTTTGATCTTCGTTATGGATTCAGACTATTTTTGTGAAAATTAACCAAATCTGAGCTGAGCTGAACAGCTTAGTGTTCATCTTTTTTGACTGATTTAAAAACATTTTTTTTAAATAAGTTGTAGTGGAGTCACCATCAAAACAATTTGTGATGAAGACCATCTAGGAGAAAGTCTGGATTAATGTCAGTAGAGTGTAATAAAGTCAATGTTCTATTGCTGATTGTAAATACTTAATGGAGTCTCTTTGATAAGAGATCTTTCTCTATCAGAGTTGGTTTGGGTAGGCCACTTGGGCAGGGTTCAGTCTTGACCAATTGAATTTTGCTTTTGAAATCAGTTGCATTTAAATCTGAGTTATTGATGCTTGAGGTGAAGACCACATCCACTGTTTGTTCTGATGCTTGAGGAGGGCCTGAGGTCACAAAACGAGGAGACTGCATTTTCCAATGACAACATGGTCTGATTTGTGTTTGTGCTGCCTATCCAGAATAGTGAATTAGTTGTTTCCCAGTTTGCTCTAGATTAATGAAATGATAAATGATGAGTTAAACATGGCTGCACTGTCTTTTGCGAAAGAATGAGTACCAATCCTCTACCTTTATTGCAACCTTTGTTCTTCATTGAGATTTTAAATTTTGAATGCTGCATGAAATCAAGTTAGGTGACTCTTTCAGCTGAAAACCTGATCTCAAATGTAACCCAGAGAATGACCAGTTCCTCTGTCTGAATCATACCATGTATTTCCAGTGAGTGTTTTGCGGTTGAATGCAATTTCGAATCCAGTCTTGAGTGATTCCATCACTTGACTAAGAGGTCCTTGCCATGAATATAATTGCACAGTAGTACTCCTATGGTTGTTCGGTGATTGATGGGTATTTTATGGTCCTTTCCAAATTAACTGGTTCACTATTTGAAGCTATACGTAAGGCAAATTCAGAAAGCTGAATTGTTTTGGTAGCTGTAACCTCAGTTTGTAGAGTGAGTAAGTTCCATGCTTGGGGTGTTATCAAGAACTCCTACAGTTCTATTCCAGGGGATCCTCATCAGTAGTCATAAGCACTTGAATATTCCAGCCCATGCGTGGAGACCCCGGAAAATATATAAAAATGATATATGAAAAACACACACAAATCTATCTATCTATCTATCACCATTTAGAAACTCAAAAACTGGACCGTGCCTTTAAGGCAGCCATAATCCCTAGCTTCCCATCATGCCTCAGGAGTGACAGTTAGGTCAGTTATTCTTTCCGGCTCCTTCAGTCAGGGCCCTGGTCAATCAGCTCCACAGATTTACACGACAGTAAAGTCAAATACTGGCAATGTAGCACGTGCACTCGGCTGTTGTATGATTTAAAATTACTAGAAATGTAAGAAATCATTCCAAACATTTAGTAAGCCCGATAAAGCACAAACCAATAAAATCTGTTTGGGGGGAAAAAAAACGCCCCACAGATTTTTTGACTTTTTTGTCAGAAAATATCTTCTTTTTTTACAAAAATTCTTTTACTTCGACATTTAACACCTGTTGGATTAATATATTACTTTTTATCTGGCTGTTTGGCATTTGTTTTCTCTCAGAGATGCTTTCTCTGTTTGATCCTTGCCCTTCCTGTGGCAAAAAGAAGGCCAAAACAGATTCTCACTCTGTTTGTATTCTCTGCCTTCTGGATTCTCATGTTCCTGAGACTTGCCAACACTGCCTAACTTTATTAAGACGCACTCTCAAGGACAAATGGAGTTTTCGTCTTTATGGTCTCTCTGAGGAAGGGAAAACTTCTACCTTTGGAGGCAGGTCTCCTGTGAGACAGAAGAAGAAGAGACCCAGATCGTCTTCCAGATGCAAATTCCCAGTCTGTTCTTCATCGGCATCGGGCTTGGCATTGAAAATGCCTCCAGCGGCGAAGAAAGCGTCAACAATCCCTTCGATGGTAGCATCACCGAGAACATCGGTCGTCTTCTGAGCACAGAGGTACGTCAAGTACAGCGTTGAATCCTCTGCCACGTCAACCCGACGACGGTCGGCATCGAAGAGTCGTACTCCGTTGGTGCGGGGTCATCGCCCGACGTTGAGACACCGCTCTCCGTCGTCGTCATCATTACGGTGCTCGGCGTCGAGACGCAGTCCTCCGCTGCTGTTATCCAGGCAGCGGTCAACGTGGAGGCATAGATCTTCCACAACGTCGAAAAAGGGTTCGACTTTGATGCAGACTCCTCCGTTGCAGCCCACGAACGGTGCTCCACGTTGAGGCCCAGATCGCCGGGTCGAGAGGTTCAACGTCGAGAAGAATCTCTCCATCTCCTCACACAACGTCAAGGCTTGGTACTTCGTTGGGTACTCCTCTTCTGACGTCGAAGCACAAGTCTCCGTCGACAGGGCACCGGACAACGTCGAGGCAGAAAGAGTCTACGCGACCGATGTCGAGGCCAAGTACTCAGTCAGTGGACTCAAAGGTCTTAACCGCTCGACGTCGAGACACCCATTCTATCGACGTTGACACTTCATTCGATCTCGGTGAGGCACCGCTCTGCATCAAAGGGCGTCTCAGAACCTTCAGTGTCGAGGGCAGGATCTCCACAGGTTATCGCGACGTCCAGAAGCTCTTCTTCCCCTTCTCCAGAATGGCGAGTGCAGAAATCCACTCCGCAGGTCACTGTTCCTCCTACAAAACGAGTGGAAGACCACAGATCTCCTTCTGTTCATCTCTCTCCCAGGTGGCTCCTCCCAGTCATCAGCACAGGTGCAACAGCCTTTGGTCTATTCAAGTTCTCTCCATAGATCTCCTCTGGCACGGCTGGTGCTGCGAGTGGATCATTCACCTACCACTCCATCCAGGGGTCGCCAAAGGAACAAGGCTCCTTCTCCATCAGGTCGTAAATCCACTTTAGACGAAGATCACCTTCTTGGTTGTCCTCCTCGATTCATACCTCCAAGAGGGATTACTCACCCATATTAACGGACAGTCCACCCTCCAGAGTGTCAGCTGGCGATGACGACAACACGTTCATGACGTGCTGGCAAGAGGGGCACAGAAGTTTAACATAGAGATGTCCGTGCCTCGGACGTCTACATCTGTCATTTTTGAGACTCTGCATCAGAGGTCTGTGTCAAGGCCTCTGCTGCAATTGGTTCCTGGACTCTTGCAACCAGTCATGAACATTTTTCTTACCCCAGGAACAATCAAAATGGCTCCGGCAAGGATTAAAAAAAACCAAATAGACCAGCAGAGCAAGATCCACTGTTCCTCAGGTCAAACCCCCCATCAGATTCAGTGATTATTGCTGCTGCAAAGAAAACCCATGCAGTAGCCTCTTCCTCATTGGTCCCTCCGGACAAGGAAAGCAGGGCTCAGGATTCTTGGGGGAGGAAGGCTTGCGGCTCTGCATCTGCATCTTTGAAAGTTTCTAGTGCTGCAGTCCTGTTCGGTCGTTCTTTTAGGGCTTTGTGGGATTCGCTGGAGCGTTTCAAAGAAAAACTACCCTAAGAGGACCGCCAAGATTCTGGGGAGATCCTCCAAGAAGGAGCCCTCGTTGCGAATCAGATGATCAGTATGGCAGCTGATGGAGCATCTCTAGCTGCGCACTCGTACTCGCAAGGCATATGCGCAAGAAGATCCTCCTGGTTGCGGCTTACAGCCCTAAAACCGGAAGCCCAACAGCGCATCTTGAACCTTCCATTTTCTGGAAGCTCCATTTTTGACTCTCACATAGATGAAGAGATGGCCAGGATGGCATAGATGAAGGATGGCAACTGAACACTCTTAAGGCTGTGGGTTTAATAAAAAAGGAAGGAATTTAGACGTCATAACATGCCTTATGATCGTAGAGCGTTCCATCAGAGGGTTCAAGCCCCTCAATGGTCCCAAGTTTATCAACCCTCAGTTCGGCAGGCTGCATCGCTCCTGGGGGTCAATAGCATCTTGCATTTTTCTAGTCCCCAACGCCAGGCTTAAGCTGAAACCCCTGCAGCAGGACTTAGAGAACAAATGGGATCAGACGTCGGCACGATGGAAAAACAGGATTCTTCTTTCCCATTCCGCGAGATCTACCATCCAATGGTGGGCCCATCGTAAAAATCTCTTGGTAGGAGTGCCCTTCCACCAACCTCCTCAGACACAATCTTTGATCACGGACGCTTCACTTCAGGGTTGGGGAGCACACATGGGTCATCTGCAGACTCAGGACAGGTGGTCGAACAAGCAACAAACATATTGCATAAACATACTGGAGCTATGGGCAGTGCAGCTAACCCTCAAGGTGTTTCACCCGTCCATACAGTCCAAGTCCATTTAAGTACAGACGGAAAACATGACCACCATGTACTACCTAAACAAGCAGTGGGGACTCGCTCTCGCACACTGTAACTGGAGGCTCTGGCGATCTGGCATTGGCTCCTGGCCAGGCAGCTCTCAATCACAGCGGTCCATCTGCCAGGGGAGCAAAATTCTCAGTGGGACTCCCCAAGTCGTCACTTCGACGATACACAAAACTGGGTATTAAACGAAGAAGTGGTGACAGACATTTTTCAGCCATGGGGTCATCCAACCATCGATCTCTTTGCGTACGAGTCAATCAAAAAATGCCACGCCTTCGCGTCAGGTGTCTACCCACCAGGATCGATAGGGAATGCCATTTGATTGTCTGTCCAGAAACCTTTGTTTCCGCTTTTCCGCCTCTTCCTCTCATCCCAAAGGTCATAACCAAAATCACACGCTCCAGGATAAGGATGATTCTTTTAGCACCAGAATCGCCACTGTAGTGGTGGTACCCGGACCTTCTGCATCTCTCGGAGTGTCCACACAGGAGGCTGTGCAGACTGGACCTTCTGTCCAAAATGAACGGGAAGATCCTTCATCCCAACCTTCCCTCATTGAACGTAGCAGCATGGCTCCTGAGGTCCATCAGTACAGCCACCTAAACCTCCCTCAGGTCTGTATGACCATTTTGAGGGAATCCAAAAGACCTTCCACAAGTCATTCCTATTCTTTTAAATGGAAAAAGTTTTTATTTGTGGTGTATACTTAATGGTTTTTCAGCCTATCAGGGGGCAAGAGGTAATGTTGCCCTATCCCCTGTATTTAGCAAAGTCGGGTCTAAAGTTTACTTTCATTAAGGTGCACCTGGCTGCCATTACGGCTTTCCTTCTTTCTTCCAGCTCCAGGTGGTTAAGGATTTCCTTCCGGGTTTAAAGAAAGTTTTCCCCCTGTCCTGAATCTGGTTCTTTCTAAGCTTATGAACCTATTTGCAAAGCAAACCTTTAGCACCTTACATGAAAAGCCAACATTTTAGTGGCGATTAGTTCAGCTCGTAGAGTAAGTGAAATTCAGGCGCTCTGTTCCAAAGAACAGTACACTGTTTTTCACCACAACAGAGTGGTTTTAAGGACCCACCCATTCTTCCTTCCGAAGGTGGTGTCGGATTTTCATGTCAAAGTATCTCACTACCTTCTTTCTTTCCCAATCCATCTACGCCAGCTAAAAGGTCTCTCCATTCCCTAGACCTTAAAAGAGTTCTGCAATTCTACTTCGATAAGTCTCAGACCATTAGGAAGTCTGATCAGTTATTTCTCAACTATGGTTCTATCAGAACAGGTTTCCTAGCCTCCAAGCGTTCCATTTCCAGATGGATAGTGGAAGCTGGCTTATCAATTGGCAAGTAAACCCCTTCTGGCTTCTCCCAAAGTGCATTCCACTAAGGGGAAAGCAGCTACAATAGCTTTATTTTCTACACAATGTTCCGATGGCTGTGATCTGCAAAATAGCCACTTGGAAATCAGTACATACTTTCATGAGGCACTATTGTCTCAGCTCGGTTTCCAGATCAGATACTCAAGTAGGCCAAGCCTCCTTGAGGAATTTGTTTCAATGCTAAAGTCATTTGAAGTGATTATTTGATGTAACTGTCATTTAATTTACTTATTTGCCCGCAGGAAGAGGGGATGGGCTTGCTACTCGATTCAAGTGCTCATGACTATTGATGAGGATCCCCTAGAAGAGAAGGATAAGTTATTTACCTGTAATCCTAGTTCTCTTCCAGAGGTATCCTCATCAAAGTCATAAGCAAATCGCCCACCACCCCGGGCAAATGATCCTAAATTACATCATCTCTTTGTGCCCTGACCTCGGCAAAGAAAAAATTACCTACCTGTCCCCCTTGAGGCATGATGGGAAGCTAGGGTTCATGGCTGCCTTAAAGGCATGGTGCCAGTTTGAGTTTCTACATGGTTTTAAAATTATATGTTTGCGTGTGTGTGTGTGTGTGTATATATATATATGCACGGAGGAGTTTCAGGACATTGTTTCTGCCATTTCCAAGCTCGGAAGGAAAAAGGACTGTTACGATTGAGGCGTACTGGGGGCTAGAGGTGAGAAACTTTCTTTCGGGGATTGCGCTTTCCAGTGCACAATTACCCCGTTCTTAATTGAATCCAGGACCCAAGGAAGGATACATGCACCGGGTTTGTGTCACGTTCTCAGTTTGCTGTGAGAAGAGCATTCTGGGCACTGTAGTTTGCCGACGCAGCTACAGGGGGTTGTACTGACTTAAACCGGTGCACCTGGATTGTCCATTGTTGACAGAACGAGGGGAGGTATTTAAAAGTGCCCTGGCGTGAAAAGCAATATCGAAGCAGGCATCTGAGGAAGACATTATGTTGAAACGCGTCATGCCATTGCTATATTGAATTAAAGCCCTCACCTGAAGTCCCCGCTGTGTCTCTTCAGTTCTATTTTAATTCTTGGAACTTTGTGGCATAAATTGCGTGCTGCGTCCTGGGCGTGCTAAGAAGAGATCCGCCTCGCAAAGTGGAAGGAGCTACAGGGACAGCTTCTGCAACTGTTTTTCGTCCAAGGTATTGGAAACTCCAACCCACCGTATCCCTTTCCAGAAACAGCTGCTGTGAATTACAGTCTGTGACTGCACGGAGGAGTTTCAGGACATTATTTCTGCCATTTCCAAGCTCGGAAGGAAAAAGGACTGTTACGGTTAAGGCATACTGGGGGCTAGAGGTGAGAAACTTTCTTTCGGGGATTGCGCTTTCCAGAGCACAATTACCCCGTTCTTAATTGAATCCAGGACCCAAGGAAGGATACATGCACCGGGTTTGTGTCACGTTCCCAGTTTGCTGTGAGAAGAGCATTCTGGGCACTGTAGTTTGCCGACGCAGCTACAGGGGGCTGTACTGGCGTAAACCAGAGCACCTGGATTGTTCATTGTTGACAGAACGAGGGGAGGTATTTAAAAGTGCCCTGGCGTGAAAAGCAATATCGAAGCAGGCATCTGAGGAAGACATTATTTTGAAACGCGTCATGCCATTGCTATATTGAATTAAAGCCCTCACCTGAAAACCCGACTGTCTCTTCAGTTTTAATTTAATTCTTGGAACTTTGTGGCATATATATATATATATATATATATATATATATATATATATATATATATATATATATATATATATATATATATATATATATATATATATATATATATATATATATATATATATATATATATATATATATATATATATATATATATTCACGCTCCAAGGTTGTCCACCTTATGAGTAGCACGCGAGCAGCAGCTTTATTTATGTGTTATGGTGGACAACCTTGGAGCGTGAATATATATGTATATATATATATATATATATATGTATATATATATATATATATGTATATATATGTATATATATATGTATATATCCCAAGCGCCGCTTGAAAGACTCGGATGCCGATAGTAGTTCCTCAGCATACCACGAAAGCAGACACGAACCCAGAGTAAGTGCAAAAGTAGCGTTTATTCCTCGCTAGTCAGCCATACCGCGTTTCACCACAAACGTGGCTTGATCATATGTATATATATATATATGTATATATATGTATATATATATATATGTATATATATATGACAAACTGATAGGGAAATGGCATCAGTGCAATATGTTAAGCAAAGATGAATTTCTCTTCCTCCGGACTACCCAACCCCTCACACCGACCTTCTACCATCTGCCAAAATTACATAAGGACAGTCTATTCCCCCCAGGCCGTCCGATTGTCTCATCGATTGGCAGTCTAACTGAAAAAATGTCCAAGTTCATAGATAAGTTCCTTTTTCCTTTGGTACTGACACTCCCCTCGTATGTACGGGACACCAAGGCCTTTTTGAACTTAATAAGGGCTGTGAACTGGGACAACGACTGCCTACTGATTGTACTCGACATCACAAGTCTATACACTGTCATTGATCATCGACAGGGCCTTGAGGCAATCGGACATTTCCTGAACTTGAGACAACTGAGGTTTACCACCCATAATATCATGATTCTTGAGTTCATCGATTTTTGTCTGAACAATAATATATTCCTATTTGAGGACCAATTGTTTAGACAGGTGTCTGGGACAGCGATGGGCACCTGCTTCGCTCCCAGCTACGCGAATCTCTTCGTTGGCTGGTGGGAGGAGCAGGTGCCCAGGAGCTGCAAGGTGGATGGAGTGGAGGGAAAGACGGAGGGTTGGTTCAGGTACATTGACGACCTGTTTATTGTTTGGCGGGGCTCAATGGTAACAGCACAAGCCTACATTGATTTATTGAATGATAATGCCTATAATTTACACTTTACGGGAACAGTTAGTGCGGCGTCAGCCGAATATCTGGACCTGAAAGTGTTTTCGAAAAACAAGCAGATCCACACAGCATTACATAGAAAAACGACTGCTGGCAATTCCACACTTTACGCTAGTAGCAGCCATCCGCCCCAACTAATTAAGAGCATCCCTTACGGAGAACTACTTCGGCTCCGTAGGAATTGCTCAAGATTGGAAGACTTTGAGGAGGCAGCCTATGATTGTGTCAACAGGTTCAAGGCTCGGGGATATGGAGAATCCATTCTGAAAAACACCTTAAAGAAAGTCAGAGCTATCCCTAGAGATTCATTGATCATCCCCAAACCTGCCACTAAGAAAGTTGAGGACGGTAAGGGTAAATTTAGACTTATAACCCCCTTTTCGGCTGGAGCGACGGATCTTAGATCTATGCTGCGAAGAAATTGGCACATTCTTAAAACCGATAGCACCATCAGAGACGACCTACCTACTCACCCACTCATAACCTTTAATAAGACCAGATCTTTAAGAGATCATTTGGTGACCAGCCACTTAGAGAAGCCACTCCCCAAGAGCAATACTTTAAAAACAATGAGTGGTTTTTTCCCTTGTGGAAAGTGCAAGGCCTGCGCCGGGAGCAAAAGAGTTCTCACAGTGGAGAACAAAGAAACGGGCAAGGCACTGCGTATCAAACAGTTTATCACCTGTAGCACCCCCCTAGCAGTGTATTGTTTAGTATGCCCTTGTGGCCTCCGCTACATAGGGAGCACTATCAATATGCTGAAGTTGCGGATCCTAGAACACCTTAGAGCTATTGACAAGGCCGACCAAGCATATCCGGTGGCCCGGCATTTTGCCGAAAAGCACAATAGAGACCGCAACCAGCTCCAATACTTTGGCCTTGACACCATTAAAACTAATGCCAGAGGGGGTGACTGCTTACGACGCCTGCGAAGGTTAGAGTCCCGTTATATCATAGATCTCTGTACGAAGTGGCCCAAAGGGATGAATAGCGGGGAAGAGATGGTCGTCCATTTGGGTGAATAGTAGTTGTACTGATTAAGTTCCAAGTTTACTCTCTACTTTTGACATTCTGTGGACCACACTGTGTATTTATATGTATATATTATTGTATATATCTGGGTGCATGTGTACATATTGTATAGTGGTGCAGAGATGTAGGAGGGATGTGACGATGTATTGATTTCCCTTTTAGCACATGCATTCACATACTCACTATTATTGAGAATCAATTCTCTGTACACATGCTTTAAGTGGTATCTTGATAGGCTCAAAGGGCTCTTTGATTCCTATGTTGCGTGTTTAAATTAACACCTAACTAGATATCTATTTACCACTAATTTAATTTTCATATGTTCTATTTCTTTCCTCCTTGTTTGGAACCTCACACTTTTTTGCACTGTAGATGACATGTTGAAGTGTAATAATTTTGCGATGTACATAAATGTATAATAGGATGTATATAGAGCCACCTCTCTTTAATTTAGAGGACCATTGCCGATCCACGGCTATATTTAACATAGGTATAGTATACCATTTGTGAATAATCAAATATCTCCAATATGGGCATTGCTGCCTATTTAAGGCATGAGAATGTTGTAAATATTCAACCCTGAGCCACCTCGATACTTTGTTTATAATTGACCATTTCAAGATGGCGCTCATTGGGAGATTTTAAGTCCTCTGTCGATGTCGACTGAGAGGTGTGTCCTTTATACTTTGTAAGGTGTATATAATATATCCGGTTAAACGTGTGTAACTCACACACACTGACGAAGGCCAACGGCTGAAACGCGTCTGTGGCGAGCTTGTAGTCAATAAACTACTGTGTAACGAGTACCCCTCGAGTGCTGTCCTTTCTTTTTCCTGGAATATTGGATTTTGATGAGCGCGATATATATATATATATATATGTATATATATATATATGTATATATATATATATGTGTATATATATATATATATATATACATATATACATATATATATACATATCGTCCACCAGAGCTTGTGCATGTTTTTGTCAAGTTTTGTTATTAGTTTTATGGCTACATTTGTTTATTGCTATATCTTTGTTTTAGAGCTCCCGGATGAAGGGCTTTTTAGCCCGAAATGCATTGGAGCGTTTAGGAGCATTTACGTACCATTACGATTGTGATTGAACTCGTGGAGTGAATTTGAATTTCAACATTTAAATCATGATTAACAATTGAAGATTGATAAATAAAATCTGATCATCTAAAAATCCATCATCACTTTAGAGGAGTCTTGTTCTTCTCAAGAACCAAAGGTGTGCCCTATCTAGGGATGCATCCATTTCACAGTGGTTGCACTTGTTTATGATTATATTTCCGACGTGCCTGGACGGACACGTTACCTAAAGGAGCACCCGACCATTTGAATCTATTTAAGATATTTGTGTTTACGAAGCTCTTATTACCAGGATACACATTAGGGTGTGCACCCCCTCTCCAACTGTGTTGTCAATTCTATTAAGGACATGGAGGCGAGGATTGTGCTATTCTTTCTTCACTTTATTCAAACAAATTCTCCACAGCAGCGAAAAAATCAACTCAACAATATTTCCTTTCCCATGGAACATATTCAGAAGAAACAGATCAAAAGGTTCAAATACGTTTTAAACGGACTACAACTCCCATGAGTCCATCACATAACACCCGATCACAATCCTTCCTCAATGTCGGTACGTCCTAGAGAGGTCCTTCACACAGGTTGTCCCTCTTTCTTCACGTGAATGCCTTGTAGTCACTGGTCTTGTTTGGCACCATCATGTCCTAAAACACAAGACATCGGTGTAAAGTTCCTGAGATATCAAAACCCATCAATCAATGATAATCAAGTAGGCAAATATTCGCATCAACAATACAGCCTTCAAGGAAAAACTTTTACTTACTGCCATACGGGCGGGTTCGCACCACAGTTCCACTGGAGGGATAATCCTCGCCTCCGTGTCCTTAATAGAATTGAAACTTACCGTTACATAGCTAGGCAAATTTCGATTCTATGTCCACCTGGAGGCTCCGAATATGTTTGTTCAAAGCTTACTCACCACTAAATGTGCAACATCCACCACTGGTTTAAAGTGGAACCTTTTAAAAGTACACTCCGAGGACCAATCTGCAGCTTACATAAGATCTTCCAGGCGAGCGCCTAGAGAAAACGCCTTCGAGGCCGTGGCACCCCTGGCAGAATGAGCTCCAAACTTTTTTTATGTCAATACCCGCCTCCTGCATGACCTAGCGCACCCACCTTGCAATGGTGGGGGAAGAGAGAGCTTTGTGTGGTTTTTTTAAAGCGATCAGGAGCTGCTGTTCACCCGGAGGGCGGAGATCTAGAGTTAAGTCCTCGTAGGCTTTGAGACACTGCACCACACAGAGTTTGGGCATTTCCTCAAAGGTCTGATAGTAGACCGTCCTAGAAGCAAACTTCGTCCACCGACCAATCGTAAAGCTCACCTCCTCTGGGGAAAAAACACATGCTGAAACATCGAGAGCACGCACATCTGACACCCTGCGGCTGGAAACCACACACAACAACATGACCAGTTTAGCTGACAGCTCTTTCAAGGAGAGATATCTGTTTGGCTGCCAGGACAAAAATAAATTGAGGACCACATTCACATCCCACAGGACTGAGTACCTCGGTTCTGGGGGTAAGGACAAACGAATACCCCATAACAGCCGGCACACCAAAAGCTGTTCTCCAACAGGGGATCCATCAACTGATTAATGACCCGCCGAAATAGCGGAACGCATAGCGTTGATAGTGCGGTACGCCCGACCGTCCGTAGCCAATTCGGCCAGGAAATTCAAGATTGGAACGATTTCTGCGACCACGGGATCCAAGTCCCGTCGAAGACACCAACGTAACCATTTCGTCCAGGCGGATCAATAACGCTTTGAGGTGCTGGCTGCCCATGCTTTCGATAAGAGATTCAGCTGGTCCCAAAAGACCTGGGAGCGACCATCGTTGCCGGAAAGGCGCCATGCCATGAGAAGGAGAGAGCCCTGAGCAACAAGGTGATGTTGTTCTCCTTCCGGATTCCGAAGAAGTAGAGGAAATAGGGGGAGTAGGATTGGAGAATCCCAAGAAAGTTCCAGAAGAACTGGAAACCACACTTGGTACCTCCAAAGTGGTGTAACCAACACCACTTCATCCTTCTGGCGCCGGACCTGAGCCGCCTGGCGGACAATCATGAAGAACGGTGGAAACGTGTAACCCTTCTCCTGACTCCACTCCTGCAGGAAGGCGTCCGTCGCTTGTGCCAGCGGATACAGCCTCCAACTGTAAAACCTTGGGAGTTGGTGGTCCAAGCACGACTTTAATAGATCCACCGAGAAAGGACCCCAAAGGTCGGACAACCACTGAAAGACCTGAACATCCAGCTTCCATTGGCTGGAATCTTTCAGATACCGGGAGTGCCAGTCTACGACCTGATAGGCGTGACCTGGGAAGTATTCTGCCGTCACTGACACGTGATGGGCCAAGCAAAACCCCCAGAATTCCTTCGCGAAGTTCGCCAGGGCTTTGGACCGGGAGCCCCAAGGTGGTTGATGTAACGCACCGAGGAGACGTTGTCCATCTTCAACAAGACGCACAAGCAAATCCTGTCCCTGGTCCAGCACCGGACCACGAAAGAGCCTGCTAACAACTCCAGACAATTGATGTGGAGCTCCTGCTCGTCTAACGACCAGGCGCCTCTGGTAGAGAAATTGCCGGAGCGGGCCCACCAGCCCGACCTGCTGGCTTCCGATTCAATGACGATGTCGGGGGCCACCCCAAAGATGGCCCTGACATTCCAGGCGTCCATGTGGGCGAGCCACCACAACATTTCCTCCTTGACCTCGGCAGATAAGGGGACCAACTGGTTGTAAGTCAATCCCCGTCGGAGATGGTGCGCTTTCAGGCGCTGCAGCACATGATAGTGCAGGGGCCCCTGGATGATTGCCTGGATGGATGACAACAACAGTCCGTCCACTCGGGCAATCTGTTGGAGGGAAATGTGAGTCCTGGACATGGTCAGACGCAGAAGATGCCGGATCTTGGACTTCTGCAGTCGGTCGGTCGTGATTGCCCGCCATGCCACCTGAAAGGATGCTAGCCGACCCCCAATGCAAACTTGAGAATGAGGAATCAGACTTACCGCCGGTTGCAGGTCCGCCTGCGCCGTTCCCGTATCCTCCACAGCCACGGAACTTCTGTCCCCTGGTGGGATAAAAGTTGGTATAGTTGGCGGAAGTGCTGTGCTGCCCCCGCCCGGAGCGTTGTCCCCTAACTGGATTGGATTTCTGGCCACGACCGGCACCGTTGCAAAACGGTTCTGGATGACCCTTTTGATATTGGACTGGGCCTTGTCCAAACTTGTGAAGGTGGCAACGAACTTGCTCAGCTCCTTCACAAAGGGGTCTCCGAAGAGGCCCCCTTGCGCAACTGCCCCGGCCTCCTAAGAAGCCAGGTCGCCTAACTTGGGGTCCAGCTTTATCAGGAGCGAGCGTCTCCGTTCAGTCGAGAGGGCACAGTTGGCATTACCTAGGAAGATAATTGCCCGCTGTGCCCAATTCGAGAGAACGTCTGGGGATATGACGGAGCCTGACACCTTCGCCTCCTCCGCCATATCCAATATTTTCGTCATGGGCCCCACTGTGTCAAGGAGCTTGTCTTGGCAGGATCGCCAGGACCGACCTATACCCTTGTGGGGGTCCTTCATACACTTGGCCAGGAAGGTGGCCCTTTTGGAGTCAAGCTCCGGTGTACAGGCAACCTTCCCTTCCAGGGGGGGTTGAGGACACTCAGCCCGCAAGTAGCCCCTTGCTTCCTTTTCCAAGGGCTTGCAGAGGCGACCCGCCACGAACTTGGCCACCTTGTCCCCAGGCGCCCAAGCAGCCGACCTCGGATGAACTCTGTCATCGGGTTAAGCATGCCTGAGGAGTCCTGGGGCAAGTCTGCCGCCGAACTGGACGGTGGCCAAGACCGCAAAGACCCATCCTCATCGTCCAAGTCCCCTGGGAGCTCCCATCCATTGATGGCGAGGCTGGCCCAACGGACTCTGCGGGAGTCGGGGTGGGAGAAGGCTCCAGGGGCAGACTGGACGGCTTAGCGGCAAAGGCCTTCCGGAGGCGGTTGAAAGCGTCCAAATCCACCCCCTGGGACCCCCCCAAGCCCTCCTCCACGCGTCCCTTCTTAGGTAACGGGGGAAACTCCCCCTGGGGTAAGGCAGGGGCAGGACTAGAGGAATCCAAGCGGCCCTGGGCCAACTTGGCACATTCGGCAATGATGCGGTTCGTAAGACGCTCCTCCATGGGCGCCACCACATTATTTACGCATCTAAATATGGACTCATCAACAGCCTGAAAAAACTAGTCATCCAAAGGGATGTACTGCTGTTCTCTCTTGTTCTGAGGAGACGCGTCACGGAGACCAACGAGTCCCGTGAGCTCCCCCTAGCGGCCACCAAGGAGACCACACTCACAGGGAAGGGCCGCGCAAGGAGCGGAGCTCCCGTGGCCGGGGAATCTGCCCAGACAAAAAGAAAAAGACCATCAAAGCAAACGGAATTCCCCACAAGGCGGGGCCACGGCCCGCCAAATCCCGCATAAACAATCGTGAAGCACTCAGTAACCATAAATAGATAAATACAGCCCATAGCAAACAGAACTAAAAAAGGGTGACTTATCTGCTGCTGCGGAGCAGCGAAGAAAGAGGAGGGACAACCTGTGTGAAGGACCTTGGACGTACCGACATTGAGGAGGGACTGTGATCGGCTGTTATGTGATGGACTCATGGGAGTTGTAGTCCGTTTAAAACGAAACTGAACCTTTTGATCTGTTTCTTCTGAATATGTTCCATGGAAAAGGAAACATTGTTGTGTTGATTTTTTTAGCTGCTGTGGAGAAGTTGTTTGAATAAAGTGAAGAAAGAATAGCATAATCGGAGCCTCCGGTCCTGACATAGAATTGGTGTCAGACCAAAAAGTATGGCCCAATAGAATATCTTTCTTAACCCCATGGATGCTCAGCATATTCCCCTGCTGTGCTGAGAAATCGGAAATCCCACACAACATGACGAGCTGGGCTCGTCATGAGCGTGCGAGGAGGCTACTTCATGACGAGCCCAGCTCGTCATGAGCGTGGAAGGGGTTAAATTGACCATTGGCTACACGTAGACCCATAAAAAAATCATCCATTGTGTAAATTGCTTGCTCATATACTGAGGCCTTTTAACAAAGAAATCGACCAAAGGCAGTACCCGAGAATTCTGCTTCCTCTACCATATATAAATAAACCAGAACTGCTTAAGAATTTAGTTTGACAATTCACCGATAACCTAAATTACAATGTTCACTTTCACTTTAAATTCACCCTCAATATGGAAATTCCACCTGATAGACCTGTACGTGTTCCATAGTAATGGAGTCTTGACTGCCTTTCACTGGCCTACTTGTGAGGCGAGACACACCTTCACAATATGGCTGTTCAGAATATCCAACTACAACAGAGAAAGGAGCCACATCAGCTCTCTTGGACCGATAGCCAGCAAATTGGCACCCAGAGCATTTTACACGCTCATTCGAAAGAAAACAGTTCTATTTTGGGCAGCCACCATGATTGCCATGTATTGCATTCAGAAACTAGAGAATATTCGCCTCAGCTATTATTGTAAATAATCTGCCACTGGTCTAAGATCTGCTTGGGGTGGCCAGCATCGTTGTGGACCTGATAAGCGGTGGGAGATGGTTCCCAACGTACTTTAACCGTACTTCCATAAATGGGGGATGCCCACAGTCGATCTGCTTGCCACCGCAGAAAACAAAAAATGCCTAAGCTTCGCCTCCAGGTACCAACAGTACAAGAGCAACATGCTATGGATAGTTGGTCAGAGATATTTGCTTACGCTTTTCCTCCACTATCTCTGCCTCCATATACAGTGAGCAAACTCAAGCAAACGTCTGACTTTATTCTAGTAACACCAACATAGGCAGAACACCTCTGGTTATCAGAGCTTCAGTAAATGTCTGGTCCACCTGCACAAGAAGCTGCTCATCAGGCAGATCTTTAACTTTACACCAAGACAATCTGAGAAACCCAAATCTCAAAAAGATTAACCTAGTAATTTGGCATCAAAAGGTCTTCGAGTTTACCTACTAAACTGCCAGAAGAGTGAATGCTAATCCCGCATGAGGCATGTAAACCTACAACACGATGTATGTATGCGGATTAGCGGAAACACTTTTTTCATTGATACAGGTAAAAAGAAGCACTTAAAGGCATTGGGGCAAGTCCTCATGTGTTATTTGTTCCACCTCCGAGGACATACAGATCTGTTTGTCTACTTTTAACTGCAGAAATGCAAAACAGTAAACACATAACTCTGTTTAAGATTCCAGTTATGAAAGCATTCTTGAACGGACTTTAAACTGATTCCAAGAACATCACTGTTTCTTCAATGGGTCCTTAATTTTGTAATCACTAGACTCACTGGCCTCCTTTTGAGCCGCTACACTCCTGGTGTATGCAATACCTTTAATGAAAGGTAGCATTCCTTGTGGAGGGTTGGAGGATTACCAACGGAGGAATCTTTCATCCAGTTTCCTACAAATAGTTGTACTGAGGATAGACTCCTGTTTTTGATGTCAAATATGGTTTCCCTTTTCTCTAGGTTGCCAATCTGCTTTCCACCCCAAGCGAAAAAGGCAGAAAGAGTATTGCATACGTTAGGGTTTAATAGAGCCTTCATGTCTAACCAACATCCAATGGAAAATCCGCAAAGAACCTGGGAGTGTGGTTTGAGGATAAACTTTCCTTTTCCACCCAGGTAAAGAAGCTCTCAGGCAGCTGTTTTCGCCTCCTTAAAACATTGAGGAGTTTTCTTCCTCTCCTCCCTAGGCCTGCTAAAGAGACGGTCATCAGTGCCTTGATCCTTTCCTGATTGGACTACGCCAACGCTTTGTATGTGGGCATCCCAGGATATTCTTTGAACAGGCTCCAGGTCATCCAGAATGCGGCCGCCAGGCTTCTTCTAGGAATTCCCAAGAGGAGTAGCATGTGCAAATATTTTCGCTCACTCCACTGGCTTCCTGTGGCTGATCGGGTCAAATTCAAATCCCTGGTTATAGCCCATCTAGCCCTCCATGGTCATGGTCCTGCCTATTTGCAGAAGCGGTTTTCTATGTCCCGCTGAAACAACTACGCTCATCAGCTCTTCTCTTAGCTAAAGTGCCCCGCTTCATTGGCCACAAGATGGGTGGCTGCTCCCTAGTCGTCAAAGCTGCAGAGGCTTGGAATACCCTTCCGTTTCCATTGCACAATACCCAAGACCCGTTAGCCTTCAAGAATTTTTTTTAAATGTATCTATTCCCCTAGTGACAGTTTGGTGACTCCTCTTGGACTCGCTCCGGGACACTCCTCAGAGTAGCTGTGCGCTTTATAAGAGTATATTACATAACATAACAACATTAAAGAACAAAATCCATTTGAAAGAAAAAAGCTACTTTGTTGCAGTTGCAAATCCCCACTTGGAAATTCTCATTTCTAAGTCGAGCCTTGCCAGATGGATAGTTAAATGCATTCAGCTATGTTATGTTGAGCAAAACGCTCTCTGCATTCTGTGCAGAGACAACATGCTTCTGAAAGAAAGGAGCTACAATGACCTTTTTAGGTAACATATCATTAGCAGATAGATGTAAAGCTGCTACTTGGTCAACACCACTCACCTACCTTTGTTAGACATTGTGTGGACATTCAGGACCGGCAAGAGGCTCTAGTTGGGCAAGCTACACTTAGAACTTAAAAAAAAAAACATCTGCCTCATCTGATAGCTTGCTTCTGCCTTAGGGTGAGTACACTGCAGTATAACTTGTCCAGAGTATGTGCTTTACAGCTGGGCATGCTACAATTGGAAAATGTTCCCTATCTTGTAAATGTTGGATTGTAGCTTGCAGTGCTTGTATACTCACATGTGCCCTCTTGGCTTCCTGGACCTGAGCTCATGCTTCAGACTTTTTTCCCTCAACTTGTGTGCTCATTCACAGTGCACTGATACACAGTTACTATCCTGCTTGCTTCCTACGCTTGTTACACTCACTCTTGGGTTGTTTGCCCAGGTATAGTGTGGACTTCAGGGAGGAATCCTGAGATCGCGCGAGATCGAAAATGTCTTCAAAGAAAAACTACTTGCAGACATCTGTGCCTAACACTATAAACTACAAAGCAATAGTTGCAAGGAAAGTAACGTTTTACTTTTCAGTCATTACTCCCCGTTGTTTCATACCTAATTACAGCAAAAGTATTGGAGACTGCAGCTCCTATGTGGGTTGAATCCTCACTAAATTCAGGCAGAGCAAGTCAACTGTTACATGTGGGAAATGTTTGTTCTAGCTGTTCTTTTACATATGCTTGTGCTGCATTTTACTCTCCACGTGAAGGGGTAGCAGCTGTATTTACCCCACTACTGCCTTTGAAAATAAAGTAGATCACATGGGGTATAAAGTCTTCAGTTGTCAGCATACATACCAGATGTTTTTGGAAGATTGTGTTGATAATGTCACAGAGACCCAACGTGTACTCTTGATGGTTGTTCCCTAACAGGACACACACTAGTGTTACTGGTCAGGTCCTGCAAAATGCTTTTGGTACTTTGTTTAAGGATTAAAATGAAAGGCTCATGAAATTGAAAAGAATGATTGGTGAGAGAAGACCATGACAGTGCAAGCAGGGCCTCCTGGTTTGGCGTTCTGTAGAGCAAGAAAAGGAGTTAAGCACACGCCTATCAAAGGTAAAAAGCACCAGTAATGTGGCGCACCTGCACTGGAGTAAGGCCATGCATACGTTGTGATGCAGTCATGTTGTTAGACAGCCCCCCCAGCACTTGACTTTAGGGCATATATGGGTTCTATATGCCTGGCTACTATTTGACAGTGCCTAGTAGCGGCAGAACACAGCCTAGGCCTTACGGATACTGGGGTCATGTAGAAAAAGAAGACATTTCAGAGCAGAAATACATATCCTGAGTGCAGTACAAGCAAGGCATGGTTGCTGCCCATGCCTTGCGGGAAACTGCAACCAGTTGTTAGTCTGTAGGTACAATAAGTACACTGAAAATCTTTTTAAGAGGGAAAGGTGGATCCACTGTTATTTCACTCAATTCCGCTACACTGCATGGATATGGGAGCACCATCCCACTCCTCCAAAGTTTCAGCACGTTATTGTGTTACAAAAGCACGCTTTGCTCCATGTGGTTCAGAGGAAGGACCCAGAAGGGGAGCCTGCCTGCACGGTAGCTTAGAAGGGAGATATGTTCCCTGGAGTCCGGGTGGCACGGGCAGCTGTCAGTCTCCTCTGATGTGTTCTCTTCCTCTATACCAATATATATTCCTTTCAACAATGCAGTGTTTTCTTACAGAAACACAAATTTGTGTTGGATGCAAAAATCATAGCTTTGTCGAATGTTTTATATTCACATTCTTTCCGGTGGGGGGATGCTCTGTGGTACGTACATTGTTTAATTGTGTTGAATAGCAGCCAGTTTAATTTGTTAAAGAAACCAACTAGTTTTATGGTCTTTAAAACAATGTGTTCTTTCACAGGGTAGCAGAGACAACATGAGCGTCATACTGATATGTTTTCCGAGTGCTCCGAAAGTATTGCCTGATGCCGTGAAGAGAGAGACTGAATTGGACAAGTACCTGGAAAGCCGCGTAGAAGGTGGATCATTTATACCAAAATAAGCAACTTTATAAGAAAAAAGTTTTTGCATGCTGCTGTTACTTTTAAGTAGCTTAAACGTATGAAAATGTCATGCCCTGCATACTTTTGCAAACTACAACCATAAACTTAGTGCAGCAATTGTAATTAATACCAAATATGTTTAAAATAGAAATTATCAAATAAAAACAACACAAAAAGCAAGAGAGAAGCTTATTCGTTTTGTCAGACTTTTAATTTGAGAACAGAGATAGATTAGCCTGTCCAAACTTTGATCATTATATAAAACCAATATTACTTAGGTCACTGAATTACAGAAATAGTTTGAAGCCATCAATGTAATAGTGTTTGAATTGAGGCCTGGTCAGTTATTCTTTTAAAGCAGTGTGTGTTTGGAAAGGTCTCACTCTGAACATAAGTGGTAAGTACCCTAACTTATTTTCCTTTACTAATTAAAAAACACAACCACATTTATTAACATCTCTTCTGTGGCACTGCAGAGCCACATGATTTGGGCTAAGTGGCATTTATCAGTTTGCACCACCTGTTATTAGTATAGAAGATTTTAAAGAGAAAAGGTTGTCTTGCATTAAGTGTATGTGCAAGTAAAATTGTACTCCTTTTTAGATTGAGCTTTTCCCACAAGTTGTTTCTCCAACTTCTTGAAATAAAATGACCTTTTTTGGAAAATTGTCCTGATCTAGGATATTTGTTTAAGCTTTACATTTAAAGTAAGAAGTACAAATATTTGACTGAGTGATCTCAGTCATGTAACATACTCTTTGTTGGAGCTGAAGTAGTAAATACCTTGTTGCGTATGTGTGCGCGCGTGTGTCTAAATAGACGGTACCATTTTAGAGGTGTAGCTGATAAATTTCAGTGTTTAACAAAAATGTGCAATTTTAAAACCAACATTTTAAAAAGTATTAGAAACTTTATAGTTGCAGGCCAAAACAAAAACGACTTATTTCCAAATAAAAGATCAAAACCTGTTATGTCCATGATGTTTTGTAAAGAACTCCACTTTGCAGGATCAGTAAATGTTTTAACAAGTCTTCAAGATTTATCTGGGGTGTGTGTTTTTTTTATTTAAAAGTTTTTTTAACACATTTTCCTGGAAAGAAGTAGCAGCCATATTTGAAAAGCGAAAATGTATGCTGCCAGGTCCATGGATAATTTTAAAGAAAAAAATGGTTTGGCCAATTTAAGGAAGTAGGACATGGCTTGTTCTTTCGTCTAAATAAAACGGGCAAACGTTTTGTAGTCTTGATCTACCTAGTAAAGTATTATGGGAGAACAATATTACATTATTTTATACAAATGTATTTCAACGCCAATTCAGTGTTCTGTACAAAGTTTCTCTCTACCGTTTAACATGTAATTTTATGAAATATTTTTTAATATCACACTTGTGTTCTCTTTTAAGTTGATTTCTGTCGCACTTTCTTGTGATTTAGTTCTGGTAACACTTAGAAATGAACCAGACATTCATTTAATCTGTTCTTATGACTAAAAAGCTTCCAACTCCCAGCTCCTTTTTTAGGTCGAGCCTAGGCAGCATGCATGCGCTGTCTGCATGACCCGTTATCTCCTCTGTCGGCTTTTGGCATGCCCATGAATTGCCATTTGTTCGATGTTGTGCCATTTAGAAATACATGGTTTTGTTGGTGCATTGGGGCTGAATCTCCCGCCTTTGCGTGCTTGGGTCACGCCCAGGCGATTTCACTCCTTGTTTACTTGCGTTGGCCACCCCATTAAGTCTGTGGTTTCTCCTGGTCATCCTGATCTGCCTTTTTATTTTGTAGGCTATCAACATCGTTTTAGGCTTCCAGGCCGTTTCACTGAGCAATGCTCGGTTTGGCACCTGCAAAGTGGCAATTTCTGTCTGGTAGCTGTTGGGCTAATAACTCAAAAAATGCGAGACCTATTTCATTTCTAATGCTTATTTTCCTTGGAAAAGAGGTTTTTTCTCTAAATGTCATATTTCTGAGATGGAAGGCCGTTGTTTAATGTGATAATCTGAACTGATGGACGACTTATGGTTAGCTCTTTCCCCGTACTGCATTTTTTATAATTTCTTAAGGTATATTCTCAGCGCTTGAGTTTATTTTCCTATTCTTGAGGCTTTTGTTTTGCCTCTAGCAGTAGCAACTGAAGTACCTCACATTATTGATTTTGCTTGAATATCCTAATGTTGTGGCAATTGTCTGCATTGCACTAGCAACCTTAAATAGACGTTTTTGGATTAATTGTAGCTATAAGAAAATGTTCAGCGTGTTCTTCCGAGTATATTACTCTGGTCATAATATTCCACAAAAGAGTAACTGTTTTTTTAACCTGTAGGGTTGATTTCAACCATCTTCAGTTCCATTCCAGAAGAAACATGAGCTCTCTCTGTGCCATTGTCTCTTAAACTACCAGCTTGAATGTTTTTGTTTCCTCTAGCCTGTTTTGATTCCATTTTTAAATATTACAATACATACTTTGGTACCTTCAGACTCTGGTATTCTGTAATCCTTTATTGCTAAAGTAACTCTAGTAGTTTTCCTTTTCAGAAACGACAAGTAAACTTGCTGACCTTGGCATTATTATTTCTGTATTTGTTTTATAGCAGCGTCATTTTGTTTCTGATGGATACTTCTGCCTGTGGATTCCTCACCTTTTGAATAAGCCCTGCGCAAGCTTTCCGCTGGAAAATGCTTTCCTAGCTCTCCCACGTCGATGAGGACGTCACATTGGACAGGCTCAGCTCGCGGCACCACATGACGTCATCGGAGCCACAAAAAGACCTCATCGGCGTGCGGACGTCAGTTCCCGTTCTTCCGCGCCGTTGACTTTTAATGGTTTTTCTAGGGGCTTTCCATTTTCTTCTAAAGAAAACTTTGTATTTCTTGATTGTTCCTAATGGCTACTTCTAGGAAGATGGGATTTAAACCCTGCAGAGAGTGTGGCGGGCATATATCTATCACGAACCTGTACGATGACTGCCTTTGTTGCCTATCTTCGGACAACGAAGTCGAGGAATGCCGAAGCTACAGCCAAGTTGTTTAAGGCCAAAGCCAGAAAGGAGAAGAGAGGTAGGAAGATGGCGAAGTCTTCATCTTCTCACACTTCGAGGTCGAAGAAGCATAAGAAATCCAAGAGAAGACATGGCTCTCAACATCGTTCTTCGAAGGCCAGGGCTTTGAGGTCGAGGTCGCCGACTCCGGGAGAGCGACCTCGAAGAAAGGACTTCATCTCTTTATCTCCTACTCCTCAAGCGACGCCAGTACCATCTCCGGCTGCGGCGTCGCCGGCTTTGAATGCTTCTTCGCAACATGAAGATTTACCGGCTCCAGCGAGGTTACCGGCGCCTGGTGAGTCCTCTCCAGTCTGTGTCACTTTACCTGTGTGGGCGCCGTACCCGGCTCCGCAGGCTCACCTCAGGTTACTCATCTTCAGGAAGGCATGGATCCATATTTTCCTTTTCCTGGGTCTGATTCTTCGCATTTCTTTAATGCGATGTTTGCCAGAGCCTCGACTCCATCTGGTGCGCCTTCGGTCCCCGTGGTCTACGCCATTGATGTAGTCACCGTTGCCGCGTGTGGCTCCACCAACGCAGTTACCTAACCCACGCTCCAGGAGAGAGGCGCAGAGGCTCCTCGAAGTTGAGGAATATTCACAGAATCAGGAGGAAGGGGAAAATGTGGACTTTGTGGAAGAGTTTGAAGGCCTTCATGAAGCTAGTGGCCTCGATACTTCTCCTGAATATAATCTTCCATCTGCAAGTGGAGGTATTGTACAGGACATTGCTCCATACCATGTGGTTATAAGGAAGGCAGCTGATTTATTAGGTCTTAAGCTTCCTTCCGAGGAGATAAAGTCCAACATTCTTACAGAAGTTTTAAACACATTTTCATCAATTTCTGAGCTCTTTCTTCCTTTTACGAATGCTTTAACTGAACTAATCCTGGAGGTGTGGCAGAAACCTTTATCTGCTCTGGCTGTGTCTCGTTCCATTTCAAGAAGGTACAGGCCTGTCCCTGGTGATCCAGCTTTTTTGTCATCACATCCAACGCCGGAAAGTTTGGTTGTCCAAGCTTCTTGTTCGAAGCAGTCTTCTGGTTCCTTCCCTACTATTCTGGGTGATAGGGATTCTAAGAGGATGGAGCAAGCGGCAAAGAAAGTGTTTTCTTCTGCTAGTATGGCTCTTAAGTCCACTAATGCAACTTGCCTTCTTGGACGATATATCCATGCTTTGATGGACTCAGTTGTACAATCGGCCCCGAAAATGCCTGAAGAAGATCGTGCCAATTTCTTGGAAGTCCTTACGGATTTGCAGGCTGCGGCACGTCAGGTGATTCAATCAGGCATGGACACTACAGACTCTTTGGTTCGTGTGATGGGGTCTTATGTGGCTGCAAGGAGACAAGCATGGCTTAGATCATCTGGTTTCTCAGCTGATGTTCAGGCGACTTTGCTGGATTTGCCCTTTGATGGGTCAAAGCTATTTGGTTCAAAGGCGGTCTCAGCCTTAGAATGTTTTAAAGACAGCAGGGCCACTGCTAGATCTCTAGGCCTCCAGGTGCAGTCCAGAGGATATGGTCACAAACGGTATTGTGGTTTTAGGGAGATCTGCTTCCTTTCGTGGCTGCCAGCAATCTCAACAGGGCCAGCAACAACAAAATCCCTTGTACAAATCCTACAGAGGGAAGAATAAGAGGCCTCAGGGGTGCAAATCAACAACAATCCTCCTCCTCCCCTCCCGCCACCGTTGGTACAACAGGAAAGTGGTTCTAAATCCCCCCTCTTAGAACATGTTGGTCTGGTTGGAGGTCGGGTGTCCCACTTTTTACAAGATTGGAGACTGATCACTTCCGATCGTTGGGTCTTAAATCTTGTAGAGAATGGGTACGCCCTCCCCTTTTTGGAGTTTCCTCCTTACCCTCCTCGCCAGGGTGGCTGTTCAGAGGACCACTTACTGCTTTTACAGCAGGAGTTTCTTACATTACTTCAAAAGGGTGCGATAGAGGTGGTTCTGGAGCAGGAAAGGGGTCAGGGTTGCTACTCCCGGTATTTCCTGACTTCCAGAAAGGACGGTCGATTGAGACCAATCTTGGACCTCATGATTTTGAACCTTTACCTCAGGCAGGAGAAGGTCAAAATGTTGACCTTGGCTCAGGTTCTTCTTGCGCTGCAACAGGAAGACTAGATGGTGTCCGTCGATCTGCAGGATGTGTATTTTCATCTTCCCATCCTAAGGTTGCATCGGACGTATCTCCGGTTCACGGTGGGGATCGCAACACTACCAGTTTGCGGTTCTTCCGCACGGTCTTACTTCCGCCCCTTGAGTCTTTAAAAAGGTGATGGCGTTGGTTGTGGCTTATCTCAGAAGGTCAGGGTTTTCCCCTACCTGGATGACTGGCTTTTGAAAGCAGAGTCTCCGGAGTTGGTTTTGCGCCACTTGCAAGTGACAACTCATCTGTTGTTCAAATTGGGTTTTGCGATAAATGTTCCCAAATCTCACCTGGTGCCTTCTCATCGCAGCCTGTTCATAGGGGCAATACTGGACACTTCTGTGTATCGAGCATACCCGCCTCCGCAGAGGATTCTCGACATACAGGAGAAGATTCCTTTATTTCACGATGGAGCGGACGTTCCAGTCCTGAAGGTTCTTCGCCTGCTCAGTCTGTTCGATTCCTGCATTCTGTTGGTCAACCACGCAAGGTGGCACATCAGGGCACTCCAGTGGTGCCTCCGCAGGCAGTGGTTTCAGCACAATGGAGATCTCGGGGAGAATATCAGAATCTCCAGAGAAGCTGCAGCGGAGCAGACTTGGTGGAGTGTGCAGGGCAACCTGTCGCAAGGAAAGCCCTTTCAGTCCCCTCCGCCGGTGGCCACAGTGATCACGGATGCCTCCACTCTAGGGTGGGGGTGCTCATCTGGAGGATCTGGAGGTCAAAGGTCTCTGGTCTTCAGAGGAAAGGTTGCTTCACATCAACCTGTTGGAATTGCGGGCAATACGTTTGGCACTTCACGGTCAGTCGGTTCAGATCCTGACGGACAACACTACAGCGATGTGGTACATCAACAAGCAGGGAGGTGTAGGGTCGTATTGTCTCTACCGAGAGGCTCTGCAACTCTGGTCCTGGACTCAGGGCCAACAGATTTGTGTGTTTGCAAATCATCTGGCCGGTGTGCTCAATGTTCGTGCGGACAGTCTCAGCCAGCGTTATTCGGCTGATCACTAGTGGCGACTTCGTCCGGAGATGGTCCATCGCATCTTTCAAATGTGGGGATCTCCTCGATTGGACTTGTTTGCCACTCACGAGAACGCGCACTGCCTGTTGTTCTGCAGTCTCCAGTATCCGATGCAGGGGGCGCTGGGGTGCACGTTTCAGATAGATTGGAGCTCACAACTCCTTTATGCTTTTCCTCCCATACCCTTGATTCCTCAGGTTCTGAGGAAGATTCGCCAAGACTGGGCCCAAGTTATATTGAGCGCCCTGGATTGGCCAAGAAGGGTGTGGTTCACAGACCTTCTTTACCTCTCGTCGCACCCTCCTCTCCGTCTCCCTCTCAGGGCAGACCTCCTCTCGCAGTCGCATGGGCAGGTTCTACACCCCACCTCCAGAGCCTGCACCTTCATGCCTGTAGATTGAACAGGGCAACCTGAGTTCTTTCACTCTCCTGCCAGAGATAGTGTACGTTATTTTATCATCCAGGCGACATTCCACTAAGTCTGTTTACTCTTCCAGATGGTCCAGATTTGTTATATGGTGTGGAGAGAGAGACATTGACCCTTTGAAGGCCCGCATGTTTAATATTTTGGAGTTTTCACTTTCTTTAGCACCGCAAGGTTGTGCTGTAGCCACTGTTAAGGGCTATTTATCAACTTTGTCTGCCTTTTTATGTTTGCCAGACCAGCCATCTATATTTAAGTCCCCCATTGTCATGAGGTTCATTAAAGGCCTTACAAATAAGTTTCCTCCCACACCTTTCATTATGCCCCAGTGGGATTTGAATCTCATACTTACTTTTTAATGGATTCTCCGTTTGAGCCTCTTCACTCTTGCCCGTTGGGGCTTCTTTCTTTTAAAACGGTTTTCTTGTTAGCCATTACCTCGGCTAATGGGGTAAGTGAGCTTCAGGCTCTTAGTTCAAAACCTCCTTTCCTGACCATTCATGCGGATAAGTTGGTTCCAAGGATCAATAGCTGCTTTCCTTCCCAGGTTTGTTACCCCTTTTCATATGAGACAATCCATTACTTTACCCACCTTCTATCCTCCCCCTCACCCTTCCAAGGAGGAAGAGAGACTGCATCGGTTGGACCCTAAGAGGGCTGTCCGCTTTTATTTTAATCACACTAGAGATGTGAGGCTGGACGAGCAGCTCTTCGTGGGCTATATTGCAAAGATGAAAAGCAAGGCAGTGCACAAGAGGACTCTCTCCAGGTGGATTATCTTGTGCATCAAGATTTGCTACGCCCTGGCCAAGAAGGACCCTCCTGAATGTATTAGAGCTCATTCTACCAGAGCTAAATCTACTTCTTCTGTTTTGGCTAGAGGTGTTCCTGTTCTTGATATCTGTAAATCAGCAACTTGGTCCTCCCTCCACGCCTTCGCAAAACATTATTACTTGGACTCTGAGGTTAGAGGTATGGCCATTTTGCTCGTTCAGTTTTGCAAGATTTTTTGGTCTAGTCCGGGAGAGGTACGTCTTTGGGAGTCTTTTCAAAAGGTGAGGAATCCACAGGCAGAAGTATCCATCAGAAGAACTAGTTACTTACTTTTGGTAATGCTTTTTCTGGTGGATACAATACCTGCCTGTGAATTTCTCACGCGCCCACCCGCCTCACCGTTGTCCACTTGCTTCTACCAAAATTGATTATGCATTTGTGATTTGGCATATGTATATATATTTGATATGCTATGTATATATTTGAAAATGTATCGGTCCGCCCGTTTGCCTCGGTGGCACGGAAAAAATGGGTGGAACTGAAGTCAGCACGCCGACGAGGTCCTTTTGTGGCTCCGATGACGTCATACGGTGCTGCGTGCGGAGCCTGTCCAATGTGACATCTTCGTCGACGTGGGAGAGCTAGGAAATAATTTTCCAGCGGAAAGCTGGCGCAGTGGGTATTCAAAAGGTGAGGAATCCACAGGCAGATATTGCATCCGCCAGAAAAGGCGTTACTGAAGGTAAGTAACTTGTTCTTTAATGTAACAAAATGTGGTCCTATGGTTTGTATGCATTTCACGATGACAGTGATTAGTTAATTGATATCTTCTAACCAAAGCAGCCACATCTGCTGACCGCCAGAGTTTGTCATGGGGCCCTAGTTTCTGGCGTTAAAAAAGACAGCAGAGCACTAATGCAAAGAAAGGCAAGAGCATGGCAAAATACCTATGGGGGAGGCATATGGGAGAAGTTGTGAGGAGGAGATGAAAGGGAGAGGGTTGATTGGAGATTTGGAAGGGAAAATAAATGAGGGGGTGAACACAGATGAGTGGGAAATAGTGATGACGTAATAATTGGTGCAGAAAATAGATCTTTTAGGGCTGGATCCTTTACGATCCACATGCTAATTGAATATTCCTCCACGTCAGCCAGAGAATCCTCTGATTAAAATACCACTGAGCTTCAAGAAAAAATTACACAAAGAAACATTTCCAGTTAGTTGAGCTGATTTCTGCCCTCACTCCTCTGCTGCGTTGGGATCCATCCTTTAAATATCTCCTTTCTTAGAACCTGTATTAACCAAGACCTTTTAACTTTACTAAAATTATATGTTCAATATATTTACTTATAGAAGCTTTCACCCTGTCGCCTACATCCATTTGTCTTTTGTCCTTCACATTTTTCTTCCGTCCATTACAGCATGGGGCAGTGGGACATCCCACTTGCAGGATTGGATAACTTCACTGTGAGTGACAGCATTCTGTTCTTTTACAAAGGGCATATTCACACACAAATTAGTTCCTCCAGTGCGGGGTCTTCTTTGGCAAAATGTGCTTTTTTGAGACTAAAATATTTTTGCTTTAAGTCAGTGTGTTTTTTTTTCTCTCTCGATTTGATAGGACAAACGGCTTCCCCAACAATGAAGGTTTGCGGGTAAACTAAAAATAAAGCAAGCATGAGCAAAGTCAAAGGGCTGACTGCCTATACCAGACCTATTGGCTTTGCCAATGCTTGGTCAGATTTTTATGGTACTTGCTATCACTTGAAAGCTGATTAGGAGTTTTGCACTTTTGGACCACTTTATCTAAGCTAAATGGCTCTTGTCTTCATGTTTGAATCCGGGGTTAACACCAAGTCCTCTCTCTTTCAGAATTGTTTGTTGTTAAATTGAAACTAAAAAGATGATGAAGACTTTATTTAAAACAGTCTTGAGAGTGAGGATGGCCCACTTTAGGGGTATGTTCTGCCTCTCCAGACCATCATGTGAAATATGTAAGTGCTTTTGCTCAAAAGCATTTTAAGAAAGCACTATGAGAGTTATGTGTTTTAAATCCGAACAGGGATCTGAAAAATTGAAGAAATGGCCCAAAGTGGCATTGGGGACTATGCTCTCCTATGCAATTCTTGATCCCAAAACCACCAGGGAAGTGATACTGAGAAATCAATGCAGAATTTTCCCTCAAGCTCAGGGCTTTCCCAAATGTTACCTGTCTTCTACCCAGAGGACTCCTGAGTCCCGTTCGCCTTCTCCTGTACCCGATGTTGTGCTGCCGCTGATGCACCCATACATGTCCACATCAGGGACTCCAGCGTCGTGTCAAAGCTGCTGAGCTTCTGGCCTCATCAGGGACGAGGAGATTCTCAATGAAAATTGTGACGCCCGAGCCTCCACTGCTGCAAATCCTTCCTAAACATAGACTCCAACACAGCAGTAAGTTCTGACCTCTTCATCATCACTATCCTTGATGTTGGTCACAGTGGCTTCTCAACTGTTATAGATGCAGAAAGACAGTCAATTGGTGCAAAGTTCAGGACAAGAGCCTGAAAGGTTTGGGAAAGAAAGAGACTAAGGTGAAAAAAGGAATGAAAAATGTGTAGACAGGACAGCAGCTGGAATTACAGGTCAAAGATACAAAGCATGTGACCGAGAGCTTGAGAGACAGCAACATTAGTAATAGGAGGAGAGGTCACAACTTTCTAAGTATCCAAGGATTTTTGAGAAAATTAATTATGTTACTGAAAGATGTGTTTGGAGAATACGGAGATTGAGCGCCTGACCCTGAAGAGACCCGGCATGCATATACTCACCAACGCTGGATGTTTATCTATTGGGGAAAACCCAGACAGGCCTTTCCACAATGACTGTGGGGAAAAGAGGTATGAGAAATACACTTACCCCTCACCTGATATGACTGAAATAAGGAAGACTCACAGGAGGATCTGCCTTCTCAAAAGGTCCTGGGCCAGTGGGCAGAGTATGCCCCCATCCCAGAGGACATCTTTCTTATCACTCAAAGCCTTCTCGTCCTCTGAAGATACAACTTTTTTTTACGGCAGTGATGGACTGAGTATTATGGAAGTTCTCTTTCATGATATTTAGTTCTTCATTCTGTTTTTAGCGGTTTAATGCCTTTCTAAAATGTAGAAGGTAAAAACTTTGACTCTTAGACTAAATAGCACAAAAAAAATTGGCTGCGCTATGTTCAAGTAGAATCTGCCAAATAATTCCTACAGAGCTTTGCTCCATTCAAGTTAAAACTTTAAAAAATGGACAATCTTGAAAGGACATGAAGTTGTTTGGATGGATGATATCATCTTCCTGGTCTCGCTGAAATATTTTTCTTTCCTCTTTCTAGTGAAAATCTATATTATATGGTGACTGAGAGGCTATCGTTAGGCAAATTAAGACTTGCAACCCCCTTGTTTGTGCACAACCAAAAGACTTGAAATGTTACAATGTTGTCACAAAGCAAGCCTCATGACCTTACGCCCCTGAGAAAAAGTCTCTATTCTGAGATTTAAAAAGGGTTAGACAAGGAGGTCGTTCCTTTGTTTATCTCAGCCCTAAATTATGGAGTAATCGAACAGTCTAATTGCTTTCATGCAACTCATGCACTCTGTTCTGGAAATCTATTACGGCCTGGCTATTTTGAGTTCTCTAATGACCACTGATCCTTGCTCTGCTAGTACTTGGAAAACCCAGCAGGGTAGCCATGCACTCTACAAATCTGATGTGATTGATTGATCTCAGTTTATTCAGTAGGCTTCCTTCCATTGGAAAATCTTCAAATCTGTTTCCTCAACATAGTGAATGTGACCCACCTATATAAATAATTGCCAACTTGATCATAATTTGAGACATCCTTGTACCAATTTAGATCAAATGGAGCTTATACCCCCTAGAATGAAAATAACAACTGAGAATCTGAGTTGGCACTGAATTTGTAACCTTTCTTTCAGCCTCCAACAAGAAGCGTTCCACGCTGTCAATTATTAGTGAAACCTGGACGAAAAATGGAATTGTGCTCCTTCTTTAAAGGCACAAAGCCCTTCTTACTGGAAAATCCTCCAGCTCCCATATGCACCAGATTGCAAACATTATCAATTTCATTGATCTTTTCAACTCATGCCCGCCATTTGGTTCCTTTGACTTAAATAAACTGAAATCACTGGAATTCAGCATTCAGAATTGCCTCTAGGCTCTGTAGCTATTCCAGGAGAGAACATATTGCTAATAGTTAAGATGTTTTGGAAGGGAGGAAAATTATGGTGATTTTCCTACCATTCTCCCAAACTTAACATGTTTCATCCTATGTACGGCTCTTTAAATCCTGGTATTTTCACAAAGTTAATCTAATCATGAAGGTGTGCAGGGGGCTAGTTTTTCCTTTGAATGTCTGGTACATATAGTTACAAAATCTAAATGGCTAGCTAGGGCAATGATTTTTGTTACTCTATCCAATACCAATCTAGCCATGGCATTCAGTGGCATCTGCAGGTGCAAAGTTGTCATTTTGACATAGCTCTTGAGAGAGAAATGGACTAAGGATTATCAGCCACCACTGTCAATGGAGCAGCTAATTACTTGACTGTCTATAGGGGGCTCGGCAGCCTTGTCATGGGGTTGGAAAGTGCTGTACAAATACTACAAAACTATGACAGCACATTGATGGCTAGAAAGTAATGGCAGAATCATCCTTATAGCATCCACTGAAATATGCCATTTTATGTCCTCCAAAGGTCTATGATTTAAGTCATGTTAACAGTATTGTCAGTTTGTTTTTCCTTTTAGTCTTGAGCTATGGATGACTTTAGATTAATTTTATGAGTACTACTGATATCAGTACTAGGCTACTGCATACTATGGATTATTACACTGAACCATTGACTTTACATTAGTCGTTGGTATTGATCCTACAGTCATTTTCTACTTCATGATTTCATATTCATGTATTAATGGTTCCAGTGTTTTCAGTCTCTTGTGCTTTGTGTGCTGCATTGTATACAATCTTACTCCTTTCAGGATCCTAAAAGAGACAGCCTTTACCCTAATACAGGAGTTTCAGCTTTGATGACGTTGCAAATGCCTCATTCACATCTTGGGCTAAGATCAAAGGTCTGTTGTGACATCATATGTTTGATGCTAGGTCTACAAACAGCATTATTTTATAACTGTCACAAAGTCGTCTTGATATGATTGTTATCTTTTAGAGAGAATGTGGTCGAACGGCTAGGGCGGTAGACCTTGGAGCTGTGGAACCGGTTTCGAGTCTCAGCAGGGACATCCAAATTCTGTGATTCTAGGCAAATCGCTTAATTTCCCCGTGCCTAACAAAAATGAATGTGTCTGTCTGTAACGTAACTGGTGCTCATGTAAAGCGCTATGATACCTTCGAGTCAAGTTTGCGCTATAAAAAACTCAACAAATACATAAAAAAATAGGTGATTTGAACATTAGTGTTGGACCTACCCCCTCTCATTTCCATGGCACACCTGCATACTCACCTTGATTCTGTTGCAGTTGCCCGAATAAATAAGATTGCTTTCTCTATGTAGATCGAGACTTCCTTTATCCAATTGTCGGGGAAAAGGGCTGGTTCATCCCCTCCTTTCAAGCCCCCCCCCCCCCCTCTGCTCCCCAAACAAACTTTCCCGGAGGTCCTGAATCTAGTTCTGGCGTATAACATTCTTGACCAGTTGTGTTGTAAATGGAAGGGCCCTATTATGTCTTTGAGGTGGTATTCTTTTGCCCACATTAGGTAACAAAGGACTCCTCAGCCTGCTAAGAGACCTTCCTACTCTAGGCTTTCCAGAAAGGTTGCCCTGTTGTCTGGGACCCTGCCATTTAATGTATTGACTTGCTAACTTTGAGATAAAGTGTTCAGTCTTTTCCAGGGCTCTGATAATTGGGTCTGCCTTAAACTGAATCCCATCACAATCAAATGTATCCTCATTGTAAATCAGCTGCTGATAATTCCAAGTTTAAGATAGGCTAGCCTAGATGGATCTAGAGGGATTCACTCACAAACTCAACCATGATGCAAAATCCGCAGCATCACCGTAGACCAGAAACTCCCCTTCTAGTCTCACATGACTGAAAAGATACAAATGTTTTGGTATTTATCAAGTCTTGGGGGAAAAAACTCTCCAGCATATTATTGAATCATTGTCTAAGCCACAATCCTCTCCCTCTGGCTAATGTTCAGCTTGCTAGCATCCCTTGTTCCCAAGTGGTTCATATAAAGAGAACCAAATACCCCTCCATCTGACTAATCAAAAGCATGAATGATGAAGATAGTTATCCCTAAAAGCTGTGTTATCTTCAAATCCTTCTCTCACCTAAAAGGTATTCACAAGGAAAGGTTCACCCTTCCTCACAAGAAATTAATCTGAGTATTTCATGACGCCAGCAACACACACACATGAATTATCGCCAGGTGGAAACTTGAGAAATGAAAAGAAACAAACCTTTTGAGGATACTTGTCAGTGCTATGAAACTGCATCACGCCACTGATGAAGGTTTTCTCCCTCATCTTTCTACTTCATAAATTTGCTTAAAATGCATCTCTTTAAGGAACAACAATACCATTGTCTGTTTGCAGTCCTGACCCCCCCCCCCCCCCCCCCACTGTCCAACTAAAGGAAACCAAGGAGGCCTGTGTACTCAAGTAACCAAAGCTGCTACAATGGGATTGGCACGGGGGCTGAAGGCTGATTCAGCCAGCACCAATGTTGCAAATGCGACTTTGGCAAAAGAGGTGCAGATCCGAGAAAGTTGCCAGGGTACGACGTGGACATTGGTGCATACGTTCACAAAGCATTGCTGCCTTGACAGCCATGTCTGCATAGAGGGCTATTTTGCCCACTCAGTCCTGTAAGACTAACTTCTCAGACACTCCACCACTGAGAAAGTACTGCTACGATATCTATTTGATGATTCTGCAATTTGAAGTATCCATCAGAAGAACAAATTACTTACGTTTGGCACCTACACATTGTTACAGTGATACACATCTGAGGGTACAAAAGGAGAATAATTAGGAAACAAACATCCGCATACAGGGATGGAGCCTATAAGAGGCTCTGATGTGCCCCTTCTGGGGCGTATGGAATTGCAGCAGAGCCACTCTTTGCCACCTGTCAGCCTGCAGGCGTCACTGCTTGCGACATTTTCCAGGTGCAGTCTGGCACCAGTATTTTTCTGATGGTGAGGAATTTGCAGTTAGAGCATCTATCAGAAAGTGCATTAGCTAAGGTAAGTGACTAGTTAATCTGACTCAAAAAGCAGCATATGTTTACCACCTGTGCAGGTTTTGTTCAAAGATTCGAAGTATGAATACCAAGTCCTCAATGGCACCCTAAGTGAGTTGCTAGGCAGTATGCTGTCACTCTTGCATTTGAGTGTTAGGAACTGATGGCAGTGATAACTGCCATACTGCAAAACCAAGGTATAACATGCAATAACACTTCTCCAGTACTGTACTGAACCATTATGTCCTCTTTACAGTAGACAAAATAGTGCAGGTGATCCAGAGCATGGAGTTCTCACCACGTCCTTTTACAAGGAATTTGCCCCTCTCCTCGTCCCCCATCTCGTATGTATGATGACTCCTTCACCGTGGGCTAGTTACCTCCCTCTCTGTGCGAGACAGTTATCGTTACCATATTGTAGTTACGTAAGCCAGCTAATAGGTGTGATTCTTATAGACCACTATCTATTATAAATGTTGATAAGATATTTGCTAAGCCACTTGCCTACCTCCTGCCTGATATTGTCTGACCGGACCAATCTGGATTTATTCTGGGGAGCTCGACTGCACATAATCTCTGTACAGTATTTGTCCCATGCCCTCAGCTGGAGGCTGCTGCAGTACTTCTGGGTGTCACAAAAGTGTTTGGTTCTCTAGAGTGGCCATGCCTGTTCCGCCTCCATTCGCGCAATGGCTTTAGTGCTTGTTTCCTCAACCTGATTACCCTCCTATAGACCTCCCCTATGTTGTGCTTATGCTTAAATAGTGTCACCTCTGCCCCGTATACCGTGACTTGGGGCACCAAGCAAGGATTTCCATTATCCCCAGACCTTTTTAGGTCTCGCGCATAGCGGTGCACTGCGCAGCAGTGCTCGTGCAGCGCCAGACATTTAGTGAGGGAAAAACTAGGACTCTGAACTGACCTAGGAATCGCACACGCTCGTGCATGCGCGTTTCCTTTTCAACTACCCCATTGGCCTTAGAGTGCGTCTTTAAATGAAAGACAGCAACATTAGAACAATATCTCAACCGTAGTGTCATATAAGGAGACAGAGTATTGTGTGGATCAATCACAGAGCAACAAAGGGTAAACGGGAGACCAAGTAGGGCTGGAAGGGTTGTTTGGGTCATTTTGCAAATAATGAAATCATGTTTTAAGATTGTAAATATTTTTGTTTGATCCACTAATTTTCATTACCGGCTCCTTGCATTGTTCCCTTATCACTTGTGTCACTGAGCCGTTTATTAACTGTAAACACTTCCAGTGCACAATTGGTTGTTATGGTTACTGCAAATGTAGTTGTCTGTTGTGCTCCTATTGCAAATAACATCCACCCCTACTTCGTCTCCCGTTTACCCTTTCTTGCTTTGTGATTGATCCACATGATACTCTGTCCCCTTATATGACACTCCGGTTGAGACATTGTTCTATTGTTACTATATACGCCCGGTCTTAACTGGGACAACGGGTTTACTCCTGTTTCATTTACTTTCTTTTAATGAAAGACCGCACGCTATGGGCCAAAGGCAGGTGCATTGGTCCGCCCATGGCCATTTGGTGTCTATTACGCGCTTGGTGCTCGTAATGGATACCAATAGGCCGTCACGTGGTTTCAATTATCGTGCCCAGACACAGGCGCGATACTTGAAACCGAAACCAGGGCTCGGTTTTCTTTACTTTTGGTAAAAGTGCGGCACACGCGCTTTACTTTTAATGTAAGTAAAGCGCAGGTGCCGTGATTATACCAAAGGTAAAGAAATAGAAAAAACCATCTATTTCTTACTTTTGGTATAATCGCGGCACCCACGCTTTACTTATAACATTAAAAGTAAAGCGCGGGTGCCGCAATTATAACCAAGGTAAAGAAATAGATTTTTTTCCCCCTTTCTTTACTTTTGGTATAATCGCGGCACCTGAATAGGTCTCGCATTACTGAAAGTTTGAGCTATTGCCGTTGCATTATTGTTTGCAACAGCAATAGCTCAAACTTTTAGTAATGCGAGACCTATTGCATTGCCAATGCTTGTTGCAATAGCAATGGAGCCCTGTGCTGCCCGACTACACCAACACCATGCTTGCAGGGGCCCTAATTTCACTGCCAAGGGGATATTGGTGTCTATGTATGCAGGTGATATTACATTTTACGTCCATGACCCCCGATTTAATTGCCCCCCTACTATTCAAGACGTGATCTGTTGCAGTGGGTACTCGGGAATTCACATTTAACTGGTCAAAATCCACCTTATTTCCACTGACTTCGGCAACATGGCGATTTGAGCCTTTTGGCTAGCTCGCAGGCTGGGGTTTCTCACATTTGGCGACCTTTAACCAGACCTGGAGTTCCTCCAACCATGGTGCCCAGAAGACCACTCCGCACATACAGCGCTTGATGTCCTTCTATAGAATCATCTCCGTGCTAAATGTCAAGACATGCATGTCATGTTTTCAATGAACCCCCCCAACACACGCTTCATGCATTGGAAAAATGAATAGCCAGTCCTTCCCCTCGCAAGCTCATAACCTGTCAAAACACCATGCTGCAAGAGAAATCACCTGTGTGCGCCGCTGGGGCTCGGGCTGCCTGGGCGACGGACCTCCGCCCCCATTTCTGAGACGAAATGACACTACTGCTGCATCCAATACAGCACCCTCTCTCCAAACTGCAGACTCAGACTCATTCTCTTCAACTTCCTCCACAGACCGTATTGCACACCTGCCCAGCTACGCAGGATGGGTTTTGTAGACAATGTGCGCCGCTTGAGATTGCTGCTCCAGTGGCCACATTTCTCCACCTTGCCTGAGACTGTCCTGCTGTGGCGAGTTTCTGGGCTAGTGTTTATGGTGAGGTGGACCAGATTACCGATCATCTCCCACAGCAAACAACACAGGTGGCCCTATTGGGTTATGTGAAGGGCGTTCCTCTTGAAGTTCGATGATTCACTGTAATGCTGCTGCTTCTGGCTAAACGGATGGTAGCCTTTCATTGGGAGTGGCGACCTGCACCTAAAACTGCAGATTGTCTACAGGATGCAGCATATGGTCAAGAAGATCTTGTGTGCCCTCTCGACCCAGAGATATTTGTGACCCACTGGTTGTGCATGTGGGGCTGTGGTATGTGGATTGGGAGTAAGCAGCAGGCCCGACGACCCCGGTCCTGCTTCCTAACTGTGAACACTCCCCACTGGGGTCCCACCCCGTGCTTATGACGGACTGCCCCTCTCAACTGGACCTCTGTACCTGCCCTTGATATGTTGGTTGTCACTATGAACGCTGTAGAAGTTGTGGTTTCAAATTATAATTACATGTTTTCTTTATCCTTTTCACTATAATGTGATACTCTCATGTTTGTAAGCTTACGCATGACTTTTATTTCCCCCTTTTCCCCAGTTTCTTCCCTTCCTTTGTATGCCGTCTAAAAAGCTAATACAGTTCCTAAAAACGAAAGCCAATCAAGTCAATATAATAGATTATCCACTTCGCTTGCTTCAATTTTGTTTCCTTTTTTTAGTATGAAAAACCTTTTGTTCACAAAAGAAAAAACAAAGCGGTACTTAAATGTTTAATGGCAGCTGTCTGTTTAACAGGTTTCTCGTGGATGGCTGTGCGTTATAGTTAATTGAACTATTACATTTAAATGTTTTTGATACCTCATTAACGAATGTTCTAAATTGTATCATGAAAGTTATCTCCGTGTTTTAGTAGTAAATATTCATTCTCCTTTTTCAGGTCAATGATTTTAAGTGTACAGTCGCTCCCAGAACCAGCAACGTTGTGAAGTTGATAACTCTATTAGGCAGACAGGTGTTTCCTTCTCAGTATATTTTGATTTTAAAGGGAGTTACGTTAGACCTCTTTTGACATTTGCTGAATCTTTTCATATTGACCCTATACTATGTTTTATTGGTGTTTAATCATTGCCTTTTCAAGCACAGTTGCCCCATAATAATAATAATAATAAATAGAACATCGATCATCACTTTATTTTGTGTTAAAGCCTTTATAGGGCGATAGTATGAAAATTCTGTTTACAGAACGTCAGTTCTAGATTTTCTAGATGTGTATGTTTTGGTGATGTGTAATAAAGCTACATGTGTATTTTGTAGTTGTTAGCCTTTACCCATGTAAGAGTCTCTTTTCAAATCTGACTATATGAATCTCATGTAAAGCTTTTAACTTAATCTAAAAACAGTTTGCGTTGCTTTCTGTTATAGCAAAATATTGAGATGCATTGCTAAGTTCATATATGCTCATCTATAAAATCCTATATGCCAAATAAATACAATAAATTATTTTGTCACATGAAAATGCGAGTTAGGGACAACTTCATGCTTTGGGTGGTGTTATCAACATTGTGAACCAAAGCAGTAAAATATAATTTTACAGACCAATGCAACCCTAAAGTATAACACATTTTGAAATTGCACACAGCGCTGCTCAGCTTCTAGATGTTTTATCAAAATGTTAGTCAAGTCAATAGACAAACGATATATTTTCAAATTCCCAAACCTTTTATTAGAATTCTGTTGTTTTCCTTGCTATCGATACCTGTTAAAACTGGCAACAAATACCAGAACATGTTTAAACAGCATTGAAAAGGTTGCTACATATTTTTAGGAAGCAAATGCAAGCAAAATGGAAGATAACCACAAAACGTCATCATTAGTGTATACAAAAAAAGGTGTATATGTGGGGTGGAGAGATTGATTCCAGATTCTGTCAGTGCGTATTTTTCCTTCCACACACACAAGAAATGCTTAGAGAAGGATCAGATGTTTTTCTAATGAATGTTAGCACCCACGATCCTTTATATGAACCTTTCACAGGTACCAGACTGGATGCAGGACTTTATTCTATCTTGCAGGATAACCGGTGCAAGGTTGCACCATGACCCGGAACTGTGCCGCAGAAATGTGAATTAATGGTAGATAAGTCACCAATGTGCCAGTGTCATCAGTTATTTCTTTCAACATCTTCATCGGAGGATGAAAATCAAGCGTTGGCAAGGCCAGCAGATCACGACTTTTTGACATATCCGATTTGTTTGTGCATTTTACCAATACTGTGCATCATCAGCAATAATAAATAAACTAGCAACAACTTGTGAGCATCATCACAATACAGTACATTGGGTCAGCATGATGACGTATGCTCACACATACATTGTTACTGTTCTAAAAAGTCGGTAAATAAAAAGACGCGTGCACATTTAAAAAATGAGGCAGGCAGACCGCAAATAGCAGCTGAATGGCGCTCTCAAAAAATTAAAATGGAAAGACTGTAATAGGGTGGACATGGAGCAAGGGAGGAGCACTTGGGGGAGAAGAAATTCAAGTGACTTGCTACCACACCTTGAGCAAAGAATGGGAAGGCGATGCTTAAAAAAGATCCTGTCAAGATGGATAGACCTCTGCGTCAAGATCTGTAGAATACTGGCCAAGAAGCAATCCCTGAAGGTCATTCCATCATAACCAAGGCCACTATGACCACATTGGTAAAGGTGTGTACCGGTTCTTGATGTGGTTGCGACATTGGTGTTGGTGCACACATTAAAGAAACATTAATGCCTTCACCATCTGGTCGAGCGGAAGGCCCGTTTTTCCTTGTCAGTAGTCTAGGATTTTCATGGCCTGCGTCTACTTTCCAGTCCCTTAACCTTTGGGAGGTACTACTATGATATCTAGTCCAAAAATGAAAAGAATGTACAGTTGGAGGTATCAAACGAAAGAACAAGTTACTTACCTTAGTTAATGCTCTGTGTGGTGGGGACTAACTCAAACTAAGATTCCTCACTGCCCGCCCACCCCCACGTTTTATATTGTAGGCTCCTGAACGTCATAAGGTTCCAACGAAGATTTTAAATTACCTGCAATTTGAAGTGCTCCACGTGGGACAACCCGGAAGTAAAAAGGAATAAGAAAACTGACAGTGTGCAAGAGTGGCACTTACATGTGACACTTCTGTCTCTTTAAGAGCAGTACAGAGTCAGTCAATCAAACTTAACTCTGCTAATTTATCCATAAAAGCAAACTTCGGCATAAGTCCATATGATACATAAAAAGGATGTTAAATGACATAGCAGCATAAGTTATGATAGTATATAATCACAGTCCATAGATTTTGGATGCATTACCTTAACATCCAATTAGATAAATCACTAGAATATCAAAGTACATAGTTAAATTAAATCTCGCCTTCTAATAAATTCCCCCTCTTTCTGATTTTCATTACTTACATTAAAAACCCTAATGATTGAAAAGCAAATAAGACTTTAACTGAAATGTTAGAAATACGTCAAGGCCGGTCTACATTCCTCAAAAAGTAAAAATTTTATCAAAGATAAAATATATATTTTTCAATTGGGCCACTTAAAATTACAAGAGAAAGTTACATTAATGGTATTTGCTCTGATAAAGTGTTACATGGGCGCATGGAGGAAGATGCTTTTTTTTACAATAGACTTACTGGAAGGCATGTAGGTGGTGAATAGTACTATTATTTATATAACGAGAAAAAGAATCAAACACTGGTGGGCATTTCCACTCTGCACGCCATTAAAATGGCATCCTCTGCATGCAGCAGAACTAGTAGAGTACAAGACTATATCTTTGGCATATCCTGAGACTTGTCCAATAAAACATGTTCTAAATGTTTGATATAATTGCGGACGTACGACTAGAGGTGCTCTAGTAGTATCCCATGGTTGGCACTCATCATTAGTTGTCTTTCCTTAGTGTAAGAAAAACGACTTCCTTTCAATATTTTCAGAATTTAATCATTTATTGCTTTATTTCATTCAAATATTTCATCTTTGAAGACTCAGTTCAATTTCAATACAAATCATATTGATTCTTTGCACAAGTATGGACATTGTCATTCATGTGGGTCCAATGCATTTCGGGCATTGATGGAAAGCCCTTCGTCAGGGAATTGACACTACAAATGAAAATAACGACATGTTTTAGTCTAAAATCCAAAAGTAAATGTATACAAACAACTATACAAAACGGAAGCCAACATTAATCAACACAACGTGATCCTATTCAGACTCATGCCGTTTAAAAAACTTTTATGTGTGAGGCATGCAATTAGTGGCTCAGAGTGACAATGTGGGGGTCAGGGTGAATGAGTAAAAAACGGGCTGTGTTGGATTACATTTAAACCAGGTCTATGGCAAAGTTGCCATTTAATCAGCGTAAATATGCCGTGAGGTTACCATTGCACTTACATGTCAGTGGTTAGTTCGCGCTCGTACGATCTGGAAAAGGAAAATGAAAAAAGAACCGTCAGCGCCTCTGGGCGTGCGGATTCCAAAGGGACTCGCATCTGCTAGTAGTGGATTTATAACCACTCACCTTGACAGAAGTTCGGTGGCGGATAATATCGGCCGGTACTTTTCTGTTTGGAAACGCCGGTACAAGCAAATGATTCCCGCGTTAGTTTCTAATAGAAACCGCGATCACATGACTGGTCATGTGTAAACAAGGTGGAAGACAGACTGGACAATGGCAGTGGTTGCGGAGTCTCTTAGAAAAAAGACTCCAATATACTGGTTATATTACAGATCAAGGGAATGTAAATAAAGTAGTGAATATAATTAAGAGGTAGACAGAAGGAAAAATGGTGTGTTTAATGTTCATGAATCGGGGATGTGAATGATGGGTGGTGATTCAAAAAAATGGGTGGTGATTCAAAAAAATGGGGGGCGGGGTTTGGAAAAGATGTATGTCAATGGTGTAAGGAACATACACATTATCAATCAACTCGGTGCTCAGAGCAAAAACACTTTACAGGTAACATGCAAATTCTATTCTCTCGTTCAGTCCCGAAGGATTCTGGGTCGATAGTTTCTGAATCCAATAATTTTCCCTTCTTAATAGGAATTTGTTGTTGTCTCTCCCCTCTTGTTTGGTTACAGTCTCAAGTACAATAAATTTGATTTGAGAGACGTTGTGGGATTTCTCTACAAAGTGGGCTGATAATGCAGATTTGGAATTTTTCAATCGAATGTTCGATTTATGTTCTGTGAGACGAACTTTAATTTTACCTGTAAAGTGTTTTTGCTCTGAGCACCGAGTTGATTGATAATGTGTATGTTCCTTACACCATTGACATACATCTTTTCCAAACCCCGCCCCCCATTTTTTTGAATCACCACCCATTTTTTTGAATCACCACCCATCATTCACATCCCCGATTCATGAACATTAAACACACCATTTTTCCTTCTGTCTACCTCTTAATTATATTCACTACTTTATTTACATTCCCTTGATCTGTAATATAACCAGTATATTGGAGTCTTTTTTCTAAGAGACTCCGCAACCACTGCCATTGTCCAGTCTGTCTTCCACCTTGTTTACACATGACCAGTCATGTGATCGCGGTTTCTATTAGAAACTAACGCGGGAATCATTTGCTTGTACCGGCGTTTCCAAACAGAAAAGTACCGGCCGATATTATCCGCCACCGAACTTCTGTCAAGGTGAGTGGTTATAAATCCACTACTAGCAGATGCGAGTCCCTTTGGAATCCGCACGCCCAGAGGCGCTGACGGTTCTTTTTTCATTTTCCTCTTCCAGATCGTACGAGCGCGAACTAACCACTGACATGTAAGTGCAATGGTAACCTCACGGCATATTTACGCTGATTAAATGGCAACTTTGCCATAGACCTGGTTTAAATGTAATCCAACACAGCCCGTTTTTTACTCATTCACCCTGACCCCCACATTGTCACTCTGAGCCACTAATTGCATGCCTCACACATAAAAGTTTTTTAAACGGCATGAGTCTGAATAGGATCACGTTGTGTTGATTAATGTTGGCTTCCGTTTTGTATAGTTGTTTGTATACATTTACTTTTGGATTTTAGACTAAAACATGTCGTTATTTTCATTTGTAGTGTCAATTCCCTGACGAAGGGCTTTCCATCAATGCCCGAAATGCATTGGACCCACATGAATGACAATGTCCATACTTGTGCAAAGAATCAATATGATTTGTATTGAAATTGAACTGAGTCTTCAAAGATGAAATATTTGAATGAAATAAAGCAATAAATGATTAAATTCTGAAAATATTGAAAGGAAGTCGTTTTTCTTACACTAAGGAAAGACAACTAATGATGAGTGCCAACCATGGGATACTACTAGAGCACCTCTAGTCGTACGTCCGCAATTATTTCAATCGGCGCCGTCGGACCCTCGACGCCTCCAGGCTGAGCACCACCAAATTTCACTAACGTCTAAACTATTGAGTAACCATACCAAACCAGCAGTGCATCTTCCGCAATATAATACTAAATGTTTGATAAACATGATGCACTGAAATGGGGCAAGACTACACCCTTGCCTAACCCCTCTACCTACCTCGAACAAATCTGTGCATTCATGTGTCTCCCTGTATCCTAGCAGAGTTATCCCTATACAGTTTTCGTAGAAAATTAGTAAGTAATCCACCCCCATGTCTATCATAAGCTTTCACAATTTTAAATGAATTACAGAATAAAATGCCGAAAGACAGCTCTGTAAAGGCCAAGTACAAGGGCTCCCTTTTTACTGATGTATGTTCACCCACAATTACAAATCCAGACATTGCTCCAGCATTCCTAGGATTCTGAGAAAACCGTACTGTATATCACTTAAAATCTTATTTTCAACTGCCCGATTTTCTAGCCTGACCAAAACAATCCTTCCAACAACTTAGTGGAGTCCAAATATGAGATTGACCTATAGCAACATGGCCGTCTTTGTTCCCCTTTTGAAAATTGGGCACTATAATAGATTGGGACCAGGACGGTATGGAGCCAGACGCAATTATGGCTCTAAAAACTTAGTAAGAAGTGGGGCCCAGAAATCAATCTGATCAATAAAGGCGTCTAGTGAGACGCCATCCAGACCAGGGGCTAGCCCTTTTCTACTGGCCCCATCGCCCGTCACTTCACTCAAGCTGAAATCTAATGGGAGCTCTATCGAGTCCTCAGACTTGTGCAACCCATCTGTTCCCCTATATATGATGAATAGATTGCACCAAAATCCCTGATACACTCTTCTGCCGTGATCACACTGTTGATGGATGGAAAATCTGCATCATTGAAGAAGGGAGCATGGGCTGTCTTCCATTAAGCCGAACTGTCCGAGAGGGCACTAGCTTCCCTTAAGGCTTCCAAAGTATTCTAATTAATGCTTTCTTTCCTCCTATCCATAGCATTCTTATAATGCCTTCTACATGGCCTGACTAATACCATGTCTCTGGGTCTATTTTGTAGAGCCATTTTTAAAGCTTTGTAATTTTTCAAACAATTAGATTAAAACCACCCCTTGGTTTTGGTTGTTGTTTACCAGAGCATCTTGTCAATGTTTGTTGAATATATAGTCCGTTGCTCTTTAAATGCCTTTGTTACACTGTTACATCCAGGCAGATCGCTCCGGAATTAGCATGTGACCTTAATAAGTCGGAGTACAGCCTTCCCTTATCCAGTAACTCCCATTTCAGGCCAATAAGATACATATAAGAACTAAGATGAACTTGAAACTTTTTTAGGCCCCGTGATAGAGGGTAATGGTCGCTCAAATCCAACGTTGAAATTTGGAAATTGTCTGAATAATGAATAAGATTCTCAGAGATTAAAATGTAATTAATAGTACTTCCATGTCCATTCCCAATGTAAGTTGGTGGTGCTGTACCAGAGAAGATGAACATTGGTGATAAAAATAATATGTTCCTTTACAAAAAAAACATTGAGTGCCCCGCCCACCCCCCAAGCAGTATGTAGAAGGTGATTCAATCCCTATCCTTCATTATTATTCATCCCTAAAGCATTCTTCACATCTAAACTGCATGTGGCGATGTTGAAATCTCCCAACCAGAATATAAAAAAACTCTATCTCTTGTCACAAGGGAGAACCTCAGAACATCCTCATAATTCTCCACAACACTAGCAGAGGAGGAAAACAGATTGGTATAATAACTTATTACCACTAAGACCCTGCCCGCCTGATGTTCGTATATAACGGTTGATAGTAATGGACGTCGACTGCATGCTTAGAGACAGATTCAGCAAGATTACCCAGAATTAAAATTGCCAAACCTCCCTTAGTTGTACCATGTGCTGACTTTCTGGCAGAAGGACGAAAAGAAGAGTAACCATCCAAAAAAGGTCAATTGTCTAGGTTTCCTGTAAACAAATTATGAAATAACTCCTAATTAGATTTATCCAGTCTGGGTTATCCAATGTTCTCTTGATCCCTGCTATATTCCCGCAAAGCAACTTCATCTTATTGTCCTCCGTTACCGGATCTCTAGAACAAGGTGCATTACAGACCCCTAAAAATGATCCCCTACAAATGTACCATGTGTGCTAGCTATAGCATTAACTACTTCCCCTGTCTCTCTAGATCTTGTTGACTGACGGACCTGAACCTGCAAGCTACTCAGCAGGGAAAACCGTTGTGGAAGCTGGATTGGAGGGGCTCTAAGATCTCAACGAGCAACACATGGTGCCTTGTCAGTCACCCTCCCCTCACCCGGTTGCCCATGCAAACATCCTACTTCATTGACATTGCTGGGACAATAAATATAGCCTTGAGGAACCATAGTAATCCCCTCTGCATGTGAAGGATGAGAAGCCAGGAGAGAGAAAGTATGATCAGCATATGAAGACGATTGTAAATTAACACCACAGAATCATCTGGGCATGTCTTAAGCCACCACCCAGTTCTTAAAACTGGTCTCACCATGCAGATACCCTCTAGGACACTTCCCCTCCGCATGCAAACCCTCCTTAAGAGTAGCCATGGGCCTCACATCTCGTTGGGAGCTCACAAGCCTTTCCTCTACATTACAGATTTCATAGTTGATCATCCCTATTTCTTTAGTTAAAAAATTCACAATACAGGTTGTTGAGGGTTTCCCCTTATCCAGCCGTTGTGGCGATGATTTAAGTTTCCCCATAGCCGCCACTGAAACATCAGCGAACCACGGGTGGTGGCCAGCCTAGCCTCTGAGGAGCGTAGACCGGAATGCTCTTGTCCTAGTCTTCGCCCTGGTCCATGTCCGGGCATGTACTGCGCTGCAGGGCAAGAATGAGACTTAAGTACGGCTGACTGGTGTACTTCAGGGCAGCGCCACCTCCAAACAGCCGCAGGGGTTCCTGGGTTTGTAGCCCTGGCCCGATGTGAAGTCACGTCCCCTGAAGGGATTTACCATGGAGCCACATGGTGCAGTCTGTCTGTGCACAAGAGCATTTCGGTAAAATTATCTGGATTCAGTCTGGTGCCTGTGGATAGTCTAAAGGTGAGAAATCAGTGGGTTCGAGGCATGTGGGCTGCTGAATTCATATCTATAGCATAGATCGCCGCCTAGTGTTGGGTCCGGATGATTGCACATTGTTGTCCTGGAAGAGTCTTCGAAGTATCACGAGATAGGTGGCTCCTCCCCTGGACTACAGTGCGCATGGGCATCGACTCCATCCCCAGATTGTTTTTTTCCGCCATTGGGTTCGGATGCATATTTAATCACTCCAGTTCGGATTCGATAAAAACTTTCTTTTCGGCCCACAGGCCTTTCCTATATCGTCGGTATTGTCTTGCGTTCGGTGCCCAGCTCTGTTCCGGCTCAGTTCCCGAGTTGGACATCCAGAAGAGTCGCGTGGCTCTTCGGTGCTCGAGGCCCAGTCAACGCAACAAGACTTATTCGACAACACATCATGGAACGGAGTCCGTTCAAGAGGTGCCCCGTGTGCAACTCCAAGTATCCCCACATCGACGTCCATCCGGTGTGCAACAAGTGCCTGTCGCCGGATCACGATGAAGCCAACTGTATGGCTTGTTCTCGTTTCCGCTCCAAGAAGACGATTCGACTTCGGCGCGTGGCGTGCCAGGAAGCCCAGCAGACGGCACCTGACCCGGTGAACATTTTCGATACCGAGGGAGAGGAAGCAGACGAGCAGGAAGTTCAAAAGCCAATTTCCATTCCAGCGGCAGAAATAGACTCCAACTACGATGCAGACGTAGAAATGCTCGATACAGAAGACGTCGTCGACGAGGTAGGAGACGACGATGGGGCCACGGAAGATAGCTCAGGCGAAGAGCTATGCCCCGTTCGGACATTGACTAAGGCTCAGGTCGAGGGATCGCCACATGGCCTTACCCAAGATCTTACACCTAAATCCACGGTCTCGCCTCCGGGCCCGGCTACAGACACTTCTGCGGAGCCGCCATTCGTCAAATCGAAACCGAAAGAGAAAGCTTCGGTCTCGAAAGACCCTTCTACGGAGCCGCCATTGTTCAAATCGAAACCAAAGGTACAAGCTTCGGTCTCCACAAAACCGAAAGTGATAGAGGCGCCATTGAAACAGAAAACGCCTGTCGCCTTGGTCGGCTCCACGTCTTCGGACCTGTCGGTGCAGACGAAGCCAAAGAAGGTTGTCGAATCGGTGAAGTCGCTCAAGGGCGTCGAGCCGAAGACTGGGGCACCGAAAGCGCTTGCCAAAGCCGCCGACCCAAAGCCGTCGGTGCCAAAGGCCGTCGACACAGTCAAAGGACTCGGAGCTCCAAAAGCTGTCAATCCTACCCGTCGGTCCGAAAAGGCCAAGAGTACTGCTACCCTCGAGTCCCCACATGGTAGTGGCTCAAGAGCAACTGTTGAGTCGACGAAACCGTCCGCATCCTTTACGAAGCAGGTGTCGGACTCGTTGCAGCGCATTAAGGACAAGGCTTCCGCGGTCGATCCGAGGGATACTTCCACCCCGAAGCCAGCCGCCAAACCGCACAAGTCGACTGCGCCAATTCAGTTCACGCTGCCGCCTAAAGTGGCGCAGAAGGCGTTCGCGCCCAAGCAGGTCGTCGAGGCGTCCATGACGGTGTCCACCGGGCCGAAGCCTACCCCTGCTGTTGTAGGCACAAAGCATCGACAACCCCTACTCGAGGACCAGTCGGAACAATTTATCGACGTCAACACCGGTAAACTTACCATTTACAAGCGCAAGATCACACCAGCACAGCCTATGGAGTCGTACACAATTCCTTTGAAGAAGAAAAAGGATTCCACGGATTCCCCAGTTCTTGTTGAACTGATTAATCCACGTGCTCAGGACACTGCTCCAATCTCACCCACTTACTCAGATGTGGAGGCTGGGGAAGGTGACTATGAGGAATACAACTACCCTGCCGACACTGATCCTGAAGATCAGCATGACACATGGGCAGATGCTGCAGACCCAGGGGATCCACAAACTGCCCCGGACACTCAAATGTATGCTGTCAAAACCTCCCCTACTGAGGATTCTGCGGCATTTAATGCGCTTATTGAGAGGGCAGCCAAGAATCATGACGTCCAGCTTCATGCTAACCCTATTGAAGTAGACTTTCTGTTTGACACCTTTTCCTCCTCTGAAAAGACCGTTAAGACTCTGCCAATGCTGAAGGGTGTCTTGAAACATGCTGCAGACATTTTTAAAGATCCCACACGTGCCAGGGTTATAAACCCCAGAATTGAAAAAAATACAAGCCGGCACCTGGCGACCTTACCTACATCAAGGGCCAGTTGCCGTTGGACTCTCTAGTTGTTTCTAATGCCCGGAAGAGGGCAAGTTCACAAACTACTGGTGATGCTCCTCCCCCTGAAAAGGAATCTAAAGTGCTAGAAGCATCAGGGAAGAGGGTGGCGGCTCAAGCGGCCAATATCTGGCGCATTTCTAACACGCAGGCACTCTTGGCCAGATATGACAGGGCACATTATGATACACTTGAAACCCTGTTACAACACTTGCCAGACGAATATAAGGAGGCAGCAGAGATGCTCATTCAGGAAGGGAAACTCATCTCAAATGCTTCTATTAAGTGTGCACTAGACGCTGCGGACACCGCGGCCAGGGCCATTAACACCAGTGTAATGTTGCATCGTCAGGCCTGGCTCAGAATCTCCGGGTTCAAACCGGAGATACAAACCACCATCCTAAATCAGCCTGTAAACCCTGATCACTTATTTGGACCTGAGGTGGACACCACCCTGGAAAAAATCAAAAAGGACACCGAGACTGCAAAGTCTATGGGGGCTCTCCAGTCCCAGCAGTTCAGGGGTAGTACTTTTCGTCGCTCAAGCAATAGAGGTGTTTCCAGAGGCCAAATGTCCCAGCAAACACAGTACACTAAAAGTGGTGCGCAAACCTCATACAACAAACAGAGCAGAGGTGGCTATCGCGGAAACAGCGCCAAGGGCAGAGGTCGTGGAAACAACAACTCCCGATCCTCCGCCGCGAACAAACAGTGACGCCTTGTCACTGCCCCCCCGACCATACAACACCGGTCGGGGGGAGACTCCAACAGTTCCTGCCAGTCTGGAAACCCATCACCACAGACAGGTGGGTCAGAAAGCTTATCCAGTACGGTTATTGTCTGGAGTTGACATCCACTCCACCCAACATACCCCCAAAACACTGTCCTATGTCCACAGAGCATTTGCACTTATTGCAGCAAGAGGTACTCGTCCTGCTGCAAAAAGGGGCAATCGAGCGTACCAGTGGAACAAAGAGGCACAGCTGTACTTCTTGATCCCAAAGAAAGACGGGTCCCTCAGACCCATTCTGGACCTCAGACTCCTAAACCTGTACATTCTATCAGAACACTTTCATATGCTCACGCTGCAGCAGGTTCTTCCGTTGCTCAATCAAGGGGACTTCCTCGCAACATTAGATCTAAAAAATGCATATTTTCACACAGAAAATACCTCAGATTCACCATTCAGAATCAACATTACCAATTCAAAGTCCTCCCTTTCGGAGTGACTACAGCGCCCAGGGTGTTCACAAAGTGCCTGGCACCAGTGGCTGCGCACCTCCGGAGACAAAACGTTCACGTCTACCCTTATTTGGACGACTGGCTTGTCCAAGCGAAGTCGGCCCAGCAGTGCGCTGCCAGCATGTCCCACACCATTCACCTTCTTCACGATCTGGGATTCTCACTGAATTACCCAAAGTCGCACCTTCAGCCTGCCCATGTGCGGCAGTATCTAGGCGAGACAATAAACACTCTGGCTGCCACAGCACAGCCGAATTCTGTGAGGATCAACAGCATTCAATTGCTGATACAAAAATTCAGGCCGCAACACTCGCTCCCCGCACGAGTGTTCATGCAGTTGATAGGCATGATGGCCTCTTGCATCTTCATAGTCCCGCACGCGAGACTACATATGCGTCCGCTTCAGGAGTGCTTAGCACGTCAGTGGAATCAGGCTCACGGGCAGTTGAAAAACCTAGTGTTGGTTACCGGTCGTGCATACAACTCTCTGCATTGGTGGAATCCACACAACCTTTGCAAGGGACGACCGTTCCAGGAGCCTGGGCCACAGATCATCCTAACGACGGACGCATCTCTCCAGGGTTGGGGAGCTCATGGACTCCACTACACAGTGCAGGGACTATGGACAACGCAGCAAAAGAAAATGCACATCAACCACCTAGAGCTGATGGCAATCTTCATAGCACTGAAAGCATTCAAAGTACAACTGTGCAACAAGGTCGTGTTGATCCGGACGGACAACATGACGGCCATGTACTACATTCAGAAGCAGGGAGGTACACACTCTCCACAGTTGTCTCATCTGGCTCAGAGCATGTGGAAGAGTGGGCCATTCAGAGGAACATCTTCCTCATGGCGGAACACCTCCCCGGCAAGGACAATCAGATGGTGGATCTGCTCAGCAGGTACAGCCACCAAATACACGAGTGGGAGCTACATCCATCAGTGCTCCACCCGTACTTCCAGCAGTGGGGTCATCCAGAGATAGACCTGTTTGCCACAAAGGAAAACGCAAAATGCCAAAACTTTGCCGCCAGGTTCCCGCACCCACAGTCACAGGGCAATGCGATATGGATGAACTGGTCAGGCCAATTTGCGTACGCTTTTCCCCCAGCACCTCTAATACCGCTGGTGGCACGAAAGCTAAAGCAACACTCGATGACGCTCATCCTGGTTGCTCCAACGTGGGCACGCCAGCCATGGTACACCACGTTTCTAGAACTTTCCGTGGTACCGCATCAAAGGCTGCACCTCACACCCAGACTTTTGACGCAGAGTCATGGCAACATTCAGCGCCCAGATCCGCAACAGCTAAACCTGGCGATCTGGCTCCTGAGGTCTTAGAGTTTGGCTACCTCAACTTGCCTCCTGACTGCATGGATATCATACGGGAGGCCAGAAAGCCCACCACCAGAGCATGCTACGCAGCCAAATGGAAGCGGTTTGTCATTTATTGCGTAGACCACAACATTGACCCGCTTGACGCGTCCACGCAAAACATCATTTGTTATCTGTTACATCTTTACAAATGCAATCTGGCATATGCTTCCATTCGAATTCATTTATCCGCCATAGCGGCTTATCTGCAAAACAGGCAGCATCTCTCCCTTTTCAGAGTGCCTGCCATTAAAGCTTTTCTTGAGGGGCTCAAACGAGTCATTCCTCCCAGGACCCCGCCTGCTCCTGAATGGAATCTTAATGTGGTCCTCACCCGACTGATGGGTCCACTTTTGACCCTCTACATTCTTGCGAGATTCAGTTCTTAACATGGAAAGTGGCTTTCTTGATAGCCATTACGTCACTGCGACGTGTTAGTGAGCTCCAGGCGCTCACTGTACAAGAGCCATTCATTCAAATTTACTCCAACAGGGTGGTGCTGCGCACTAACCCTAAATTTCTTCCAAAGGTGGTTTCACAGTTCCATGTCAATCAAACTATTGAACTGCCTGTGTTCTTCCAAAATCCTGAGTCGGTGGCAGAAAGAATGCTCCACACTCTTGACGTCAAAAGGGCTTTGATGTACTACATTAATAGGACCAAGGATTTACGGAAGACAAAACAACTCTTAGTTGCCTTTTCCGCACAACACAAGGGCAACCCCATTTCCAAAGCAAGTATAGCCAGGTGGATCGTTAAGTGTATTCAAATTTGCTATCACAAGGCTAAGCGCACTTTAACGATCCCCCCCCACGGGCCCACTCCACCCGCAAGCTGGGGGCCTCCATGGCTTTCCTTGGAAATATCCCTTTAGAAGATATTTGTAGAGCAGCCACATGGTCTACCCCACACACATTTACAAAACACTACTGTGTAGATGTGCACTCCAAGCAGCTGTAGGGCAGGCTGTTCTAAAAACACTTTTTCAAACGTCAGCAGCTGGCACAGGCGGCTGCCGCTAATGGAGGGACTGCTGTATATTCTATGCTATAGATATGAATTCAGCAGCCCACATGCCTCGAACTGAATATGCTACTTACCAGTATGCATCTGTTCTTGGCATGTAGGGCTGCTGACATTCATATCGCCCACCCTCCTCCCCGGCGCCTGTAGCGGCTGCAGAATTTACACTTACTCTTAGCATGGTCTTCGCTCACATTGTTACACTCTATCTTCGCCACAATGGCTAAAACAATCTGGGGATGGAGTCGATGCCCATGCGCACTGTAGTCCAGGGGAGGAGCCACCTATCTCGTGATACTTCGAAGACTCTTCCAGGACAACAATGTGCAATCATCCGGACCCAACACTAGGCGGCGATCTATGCTATAGATATGAATGTCAGCAGCCCTACATGCCAAGAACAGATGCATACTGGTAAGTAGCATATTCATTATATAGAGTATTCACCAAAAAGACTGTTAGCGAGGGAAGTTAAATTGTTTTTCTGAATCTTTTCTTGAAAATGGAGAAATTCAAGAAGCTTATGATTTAGCAGTTATTGGGAACCCTACGAAAGTAAGATCGATTGGTGCCTCTAGACTTGGAGGATACATGCTTCCACTGTTCCATTTCCTGAGGTTTATAGTATGGGCTAAACATAATCCGTTTGCATTTCTGCTGGTTGCTCTGAGATTATCTCCCTAGAGTCCTCACCCAGCTGATGGCGATGGTGGTAGCTCATCTACACTGTAAGTTTTTTCTTCTTCTTCTTTTCCTTCGTCTGTGTTTGAGTGACTGACTTCTGGAAGTTGTCCCAGATCCTTTACTCAAGTAAACTGAGATACAGTTATGCTTTTGCACAATGTGGGATTCTTAGTGAATGTGTAGAAGTTGTTTAGTTCTGAAGCAGCACATTCACTTTTTAGGTTTGGTTCTGGATACTCTTTGTTTAAAAGTCAACAAGTAAGGGTCTGAGGCCCTAGGATTTGGTGATTTTCTGCGTTTGTTCTGTCCTGCATGTGTCAATAAAAAAGACTCCGGTGGTGCCTGTTGCAGCTGTGGATCCAGTGTTATGGTTCTCAAAGATATGATTTAGCTACCTCCTCCACTGACCCAGAATTGTCAGTGATGGAAGTATCTGTTGCATATAGCGGAAGGCCAACCATACAGGATTCCATCGCATCAGCTGAATTTTTGACTGGATGGTCCACTCCAAGTTTACAGTGCTCCTTTAGTACAGATGGAGTTCAGGATTTAGTAAAACCCTCTGGAGACAAATCTGCATATCATTCATCTGGGGTTAAGGGTCATCAGGTTCGCTCTCAAAAGTTTTTCTTCAGTTGAGGTACTGGACTTTGCCACAAGTCTGTGAAAACATTGTGTAGGTAATAGGAGTGGGCGATAGGCAGGCAAAGTGGCTAGTTGACGGCTCATCTAGCAGGGGAGGAAAATTCAGAGGCTGACCTCACCTGGATTTAGTCACAATTGTGAGCTTCTGCTGGCTGTGACAGAGAAGTTAATTTTCCCTTGGGGAATAAAAGACGTGCAGTTGTTTTGTAACCATGCATAATAGGTAGTGTGTTAGTTTCCTCGGGTAACACTAGAAGTGGGTATTTAGGAATGCAGTATTCTTGCCATGAACTTATCACCCTTATTGCCATCCTTTCTGTTTCATTTTACAAAATATTGTTCTGAAACTCAAGATGCATATGACTCTTGTGATTGCTTCTCCAATCTGATAGCGACCTCTAACTGCAGAATATTTTACCCCTGTGTGCCGGTAGGTGGTGTTGATATGCTCCTCGTCCAACGTGTGCATCGTCCACACCAGAAGTGTCAGTGTGATACCTAAATAGACACCACCCAGGTGATCGGATATCAGTTTTTTTCTTTCCACCCCAGCAAAAGCTGATCCGAGAGAAGAGCTACCCCCCCCCCCCCCCCCCCCCCCGAGTCAGCTTTTGACTGAACATTTTTGACGTTTTGCCGACTCTTTTTGAGTTCTTTTTTCCTCCTAATGTGTCGACGATGCCATTATGTAAGACTGGATTCAAGCCCTGCAGAGCCTGTCACCACCCGTTGTCTGTGACTGACCCACACCTAGTCTGTCTGTGGTGTTTGAAGTGGGACCTGAAGTGTGCTCCGATTGTTGGGCCATGCCCACGAAGGCTTTGAGGGAGCGGTCCCTAAAGCTGATGGCTGCCTGGGATGCGACTTCACGCAGGTTGAGGTCCTGATCGAGGAGAAGATCCCAGGACCGGTCAGAGAGGCCGAAGTCTACAACATATCATTCAAAGTCATGGTGACATTTGGGTAAGTCGAGGCACAGGAAAAAGAAGTCGGCGAAGGGTTTATCGACTTCTTGTCTGTCTGCCGATGCGACAAGGGGGCATCAATATTTTAGGCCTTGTTCCGTGGAACCTGGGCCACCTCCAAGTCTGTCTTTCCAGTAGCTGAAGATACCTCCGCCCAACACAAGAAGTTCTATGAGGCCATGCACCTCATATCTGGGTGGCCCGACCCCTCTGATGCGCCTTTTGGCCCTGCAGGGTTGGAGGAGGTCCCCATCCGGTTCTGCTTTGGCTCTAATGGGCCCCCAAGGATCCATTCCTGGATTCGGGCCGGTGTCGGTCATGCCATCTTGGCCTTCTCTGGTGCTGGTTCCGATGCTCCTGCTGGTGGTTTCATCCCTGACTCGACTAGGAGCTAGATGGGTGTCGCCCGGCTCCGAAAGGATCCTTGCTTCTTAGATCGTAGCCTGAGCCCTATTCTCGTGGGATAGGCTGGACCCTTTAGAATACCAGCTCTATGAGGGAGAATAGAATAAGGATTGGTGTGAGGAACTGGGTGAGGCCAGCGGCCTGGTTACATCGCCAGATGCTGGTCTGCTTTCTCCCCTACTGTGGCTATGGAGGAGGGAGCTTTCTACGCAGTGGTGGTGTGGAGTGCAGGTGATGTCTTTGACCTTCAGCTACCCTTGGTGGCAGTCAAGACTAACCTACCCTTGAGAGCTCAACTCCTAAAGCATCATACCTACCGCTCCCCGTATAGGGAATCCAAGAGGCTGGGCCATTATTTCCACAGTCTGTGGGATACCTTTGCACAAGTGCTGCCACAGGTCTCGGAGGAGGCCCAGGCTGTACTTTCCCAAGCATCGACAAAAGAGAATGCAGCAAAGTTCACAATTCTATGCGGACTTGACAAGACTGACCGATTTGCAGAATAGGTTCCTCAACAGAAGCCCTTAGGCAACATGCCTGCCTGGGGAGGACTGGCTTTTCAGTAGATGTCCTAGCTTCCCTTATGGACTTGCCATTCAATGGCACCCATCTCTTTGGAGGCCAGGCGGATTTGGTGCTCTAGTGCTTCAAGGATTCTTGGGCTACGGCCACGTCCTTGGGCCTTGCAGTGGCCCCGCATCCATCCAGATCCACCTTTTGTGTCTACGGAAGGGGGCTTCAAGCTGCTCTAATTCCCCCCCAGCCACTGCGTTGCACATGCTCCCCAGCCTCTGCATGCATGAGGGCACAGTACTCACAGACCTCGTGGGTCAGGTGACCAGCAGTCTAGTCACTCTGCCACCCCCGCCTGCAGCAGTCTCCACTCCCACCCAGTCTGCTCCTTTACCGCCGTGGGCACTCGGTTGACTGCTGTATTCGTCATCTACCCCACAGGCAGTCCATAGCATCGGGCAGGTGGGTTTCTGTGATCCCTCAATCTCTTCCTCAAGAAGGAGAAATTCAGAATGCTCATGTTGGCTCAGGTCTCGTCTGGGCTGGACCTGGAAAACTGGATGGTAGTGTTGGACTTGCAGGATCTCTATTTTCATATTTCCTTCCTACCTGCCCACCGGCATGATCTACGGTTTACGGTAGGCCACAGTCATTTTCAGTTCACAGTGCTTCCCTGTGAACCTTATGCACTTATGCACTCGCTGGGGTTCATGTCCACATGTCGAAGTCACACCTGACTCCCTCTTTGATGCTTCCTTTCGCTGGAGCTGTTCTGGACATGGTGCAGTTTCAGGCTTATCCTCCCAAGCGGCGAGTCCTGGATATTCAGGCTATGATACTGATGTTTCAGCCTCCACTCTGGGTTTCGGTGAGACTATCTCTGAGGCTTCTGGGCCAAATGCATCCTGCTAGTGACACATGTCCGATGGCATTTGTGAGCTCTGCAGAGGGACCTGGAGTTCCAGGGGGTGCATCATCAGGGGAATCTTTCAAACATGATCCAGATCTTGGAGGGAACTGCTCAAGATCTGCAGTAGTAGCTAACGAACCATGATTGTGTCATATTCAAACCCCTCTCCCATGCCCCAACCAGATCTCACAGTAGAGACGGATGCGTCCCTCATGGGATAGAGCAGCCTTGTGGGAGAGGTGAAGATCAGAAGACTCTGATCTCTAACGGAATCCAGATTGCTTATCAACGTGCTGGAGCTCCATGTGTTCTGAGTAGCATTCAAAGCCTTTCTACCCTCCATCAAGGGAAGGCTAGTGCAGTTGTTCACGGACAAAACCACTGCCATGTGGAACTGCACAAACAGGACAGGAGGATGGTGTTGTGGACCCTTGGTCAAGAGGCCTTGCGCTTATGAAAATGGCTGGAATAGCGGGGCATATCCCTTGTGGTTCAACATCTTCCTGTACGCCAGAGCAGACCTACTTTGCCGAAGATGTCTAGCGAATAACAAATGGTGCGTCCACCCGGTACGCGTTCTCCACCTTCGTTTGTGGAGATTGAGCGGCAACAGTTGACAGCTTTTGACCTTCCTCCCAAAGTATGAGACATTATTGTGGTGGCCAAGCATCCCTCCACCAGTAGGTATATATATGCCTGCCATTGGGACAAGTTTGTGTCATGGTGTGCCTCCCTCACATTGACTCCCTTTCTGCATCCCTATCTCAAGTCCTGTTGTTTGCAGTGTCTTTGGTCCAGAGGTCTCTGCTCTGGGCACAATTAAGGGTTATAGTTCTGCCATCTTTACATTTTTGGATTTACGTGACCAACCCTCTTAATTTAAGTCCCCAATAGTGGCTAGGTTCCTTAAAAACCTGCAACATATGTGTTCCCCCTACACCATTCATAATACCTCTGTGGGACCTCAATTTGGTTATAATTTTTCTCATGTGTACACCTTTCAAACCTCTCTGCAGTAGCCCTCTCAGGCTCTTGACCTTAAAACCTGCTTTCTTAGTAGCCGTCTCCAAATTTTGAGGAGTTAATTTTCCATTGATATACCTGTGCCTGGTAAAAAATTGTGTTATTTTAAGAATTCAGTGACAATAGTAATAATGTTGCAGTAATCTATGATGCCCTTGAACTTTGAATGAAGAATGCATACTTTTTGATATTTGTGAAGTTTGAAAGTCCGTGAATCTTTTCAGTAAAAGCAGACCGTTTAATCACAAATGAAAGCAGATTTCAATACTCTCGAGTGTACCTGATCCTTTCTGCATTTTATGCATTTAGCATGTCTATCTTTACATTTTGCACTTTTCATGGTTTGTTCTTATGTATGTTTTCCGGTTGCACGCTAACTAAAATGATAGATGGTAAAGAAATATTAATTTCACAGCTTTGCATTTCCTTAAATGTACTGGTTCTTAATCTCCAAACAACTCTTTATAGGCTATGTGGGAGCGAAAAAAAGGAAGGCAGTACAGAAGAAAACTATCTTGCAATGGATTGTCCTGTGCATTAAGATCTGCTACGCATTGGCCAAGAAGCAGCCCCCAGAGGGCTTAAGGGCTTACTCCAGCAGAGCCATGCAAAAACCGAATCCGCACATTATGCCCTATTTCCTATTAAACACCTCACCCTGGTGTAATGAATTTACCACTTGTCGTAAATAACCCCAGCCTATTCCGACAGACTCTTAATGAGGGCTATAGTATTTAAAGTTCCACAATAATTTTGAAATGTTTTAGTCCTAACGTGCCCATTTTGTTTGTGGATATTTTATTGTGAAAGCAAACAACCACTAGTCTTGCTCTCATGCTTCTACATGTTATTGCATACAGTCAGAGGGCAATCAGAGGGCATTTTAGATGGCTTGACATTGGTACATTTAGCAAACATGGATACGTTTTAGACTGGAACCACTATTCGTATTGAAAACTGAGCTTACACCTCACTGCTTTTCCTAGAGCACTTACTCAAATAGTAAATGGATTGCATTTATGCAGGTTTGAACAGCGTACGCATATGGATACACATCTTGACTAAGTGGCATACATTTGTCTTTCACATATAAGTACTACGGTAGAATAAACTGGCAGTCAACGTGTGCGATGCATGAGTTTGGACCTCCATGCCCAGTGGACTAAATAAACATGAAAACTTGTTCTCAACCTCAAACCATGTGTCTTGGGCCTGTGGCGATAGGAATTTCACACCGTTTGAGTGCATATGAAATTTGGTCCCATTATGTTTGAGCTGTTTTTTCACTATTCTGGTCCAAAAAGATTAGCTTGAGAACTTTGTCTTTCAAAATTGATATCCTGTTCTCCCCTCTTTCAAGTTTAAAACTTGACCGTTCATTTTGTGATCAAACAGAAGTGTTTTTGGCCAACGTTTATGCCGATTCGTCAAAGGGTACTGAAGTTATCCGAAAATTACATTTTATTTCCATATTGTGTAACCTCTCTGCCATGCACGAGGTAAGGCACTGCCATTGTTTTGATGTGAACTGTGTTCGAGCTTCCAAAGTACTCTTTCAGAGAAGGAATGCTTTTGGTGAAACCTGAGGTCACCTTGTGGGTAACCTAACCTAAGTCATCAGGCAACCATTCGAGAAAAGGTGTGAAAGTTGAATGTTTAACAATGAAAAAGAAATGCAGCAAACAATAAACAAATTAAAGTATCAGCAATGAAAAAAAGGTAGCACGATTATAATTTAAAAAAATGAAATTGGAAAAGTAGTTCAGTAGATCTCAAGTTATGATAAACTGAAATCCAAATGTGCCAGAAACAGTCTTTCATCCTGTCAACCATAGAAAAGGTTCATGTTAACAGTGTAACCTGGTGGGCAGCATTGTAGCACGAGTATACACAAGCAGTTTAAGACCGCATGTATTCATGGAGGACAGTTGAGGTGGGGGATGTCAGGCTACCTCTCAGTGGAAATGTACATAATGAAAGCGGACACTCCAGCACTGTCTGTAGTTGTCAATCCATTACATTTGCTTTTTCCTTCAGCAGTTCTCTCTATGGGTTCTATGATTGGGAAACGTTTAGGGTGCTTCTTTTTTAGCTGAGCATGGTATTTCACAGTTCTCCCAACAGCACACCAGTGATCTGGAGTTTTTTAGACTGATTAACGTTCACCAGTGGCTCAGGTCCTCTTCCATGAACTAACCTTTCTGGCTTCTAGTGCCAATGTCTTCAGAAAGCAGATTCTGGAGAAGCAAGTTTGAGAAAAACTAATGCCTATAATTACATCCTTCTTAATGGGATAGGTTTTTTAGGACTGGTTGTTGTAAATGCAGCTAGAGGCTAATGAGCTTACTTTCCTGTTAGTTACGTAAAAGTACCTCAGTTGATAAATGTTTTTTTTTTAAACAGGAACTTCTGAAAGACTGGGTGCAGGGGGTGGTAATAGATGAGCATGCACGAAGTGATTTATCTCAAAGTAGACTAAAAAGAGTTAAACTGTTCTCTGTTATCAGAGCTTTTATAGATTCACATGCTTGAATCATTCTCCATCATGCTGGCAATACCAGAGACATTAAAACAGCATTGTGGCCTATAAAATATACATGACATACAGAATACAGTGTCAAATGGCCATAGACCTGAAACAACCGTATATATTTAGCAGCACTAGAAAGAACACAAATTTCAGCCAATGAGGTGGAAGCTTAAGCTCTCCTTCTCCCGCTAGAGGCCACAATAGCGCAGATTTCTACCGCACGTTGTGTGTGAGGGAGTCCCTGACAGAGCTCTGCTTCGACCTCCTCCGTGAATGTTAGATTTGTTACTTTCTACCTGGATTTCAACTTGCCTTGTTTTCAGCGTGGAAGCACTACAAGTTGTTTTTAAGGAAATTGTTAAAATCTCTGGGCCAGGAAGATCCTAGTCATCTGTCAACAGGTCTGACATGGACAAGAAATCTCTTTTCAAGGCTTGTTCATCTTGTGGTTTTGAAGATTTACATTGAAGATTAGCGTTTACAGTATATTTATTGCCTTTATCCTAACCATAAGGCATCTAAATGGGACATTTGTAGGAGTTTTTCTTTTAAGTTTCCTTTAAAGAGAAAGAAGGTTGGCTTTGTATCTTATGGCAAAGGAGAGTTTTCCTCCCTCTAAAGGAAATGCTCCGTCTTCGGGGAAAGACTCTGTGACCAGTGCTAAGGGGTCATCAGATGCCATTGAGGTTCAGCCTCTAAAGTAAAAAATCAACAAAAACTCAGTCCCCGTCGAAGACTTGGTTGATTTAGTCATCTACAAGACCATCTATGATGAGATCCTGAGTCTGACGCTGGACCCAATTGACGAAGAAATCAGCCCTGTCGACAGCTGCTTCGTTGTCATGGGTATCAGCGGTGACCATACTGTGGACGCTAAAGATTAGGCTCCATCAGATGCAATTTTCAGACCTCGTCTTTCAACATTAAAGGTATGCACATTATCACCAGAGCAAATTCTGCAGTCTGATCAGGAATTTGGCAAGTGAATATATTTTGAAGACTTCAAATAGACCAACTCAATTGAATGTCCAATATGTCCCGGAATTTGGTGAAGACTTAGTGAAAAAGTACTTTTATTCACACTTGGATTAACATCAGGATAGTTTTTCTCATGCTTCCAAGTCTTGCATTTCTCCTAGACCCGGACACCCTGAGGTTGTTCAGGTGCCTATGTTTTTTTTTTTTTTTACTATATTACACCAAATGATGGATACTTTTCAAAAGTTAGCACCACAACAACCACTGCAGCAGCCTACTCTTGTATCTGCTAATCCTCCACAGAAATTACCCCCCCACCACCACCACCTCCTAGACCATCACTGAGAGTAGTTCAAAGACCAATGGCTCCACTTGTGCCTGAGGTATGGGTGACGATGACTCAAATCATTTTATCTATATGAATGTCCACCAGATGGGAGAGGTCAAGGTGATATAGCAGATGATATTGTGACCCCTAGAGACAAACTTGTCCTTCAAGTTCAGATGGATGATATTTCCAAATTGTAGTCTCTTAAGGAAACAGCTGCAGAAATGTTTATCTTCCAATGAAGCCCATAGATCAACACTGTTTTCTTTGACTTTAAAGATCAATCTCAGAAACCTATAAGAGCTATTCCAATCTTGGATTTTTTTTGGTCAGAAGGGATTAAACTAATGAAGACCCCAGCTATAGTTCAGGCTGTGATACCTTCATGGAGAAGAAATATAAAGCTTCGGGGACAGCCTCAACTTGGCTTACCGGACATACTAAGCCGGATTCAGCAACATCCTCTGTGGCTCAAAGAAGTCTAAAACTCCACTTACTCATTTCTCTCATCTGCCAGATAGAGATAGTAGGTGCATCAATAACTCAAGGCAAAACAATCTCATCTATGGGAGAGACCTCCATCAAGTTTCCAATTCTTTGGCAATATTAAGTTATGATTGGCAGATGTGGCATGTTAATGCACCATTGCTTAATGTCATCACAGATAAGAGGGCGACAGCGAGCACTATCCTTAAGGAGGGCGAACTCACTACTTTCATCATTGATGCAGCAATGGATGTCCCTAATACAGGATTTTGCCAACATGCTGGAGGAATAGTGTTAATAAGTCCAGGAAATCGACAGCCTTCCACCCTGTGGTGCAATTTAAGATTTTGGACAAGCCCTTCGATGACCTTACTCTTTTTTTATTTTTATTAATGTTTGAGTTTTATGCAGCAAACAAGAGACAATGACATATTTCAAATGATGTTAGCAACATGTGACAATCCAAAAATAAGCATTGTAGCACCATTCTGAAACGGAAAGAAAAAAAACCTTACATCAAGCCATTGGAAGGCCCTGTCCTCGAAACGTCTGAGCCGTTTCGGCTTTGGGCAAAGCCAGAAGGACAGTGTAGCCTGCGTCAGTCAGGTGAAACGCTACCGGGTGGGGTCGTAGTCAGGGGGGCACGTCGTCGTGGGGCAGGGGCGTCGTCCAGGTCGGTGTCCACCGTGTTCGTCCTTCTCATCATATACAGGGCCCAGAAGTTCTTTGGTCTGTTGCGAGGTGGTAACAGTTTGCTGTAGTTTTCGGTCTGGGTGCAACAGAACATCATGTCTTTAGACTACTGAGCTATCGTAGGAGTCGGGCCACGTAGCCAACAGATTGCGACGCATCTCTTAGCTAAGAGTAGTGTCATGTCATTCCAGTTGTCTTAGTGCCTTAGGTAGAGGCTTGGAGAGGCCTTACTCTTTTAGGCAAGCATGTGGATGAGGCACTTCATGGTCTGAAAATAGATGCAAATGCTGCCGTGGCTTTGGATTTCTTACAGTATCACAGATTTGGATCTTAAAAGTTTTGTGCTTCTCAAATATATCAAAACTTAATAGGAGTATTCAGCCAATATGGAAATTAAAGGCCATATGATCCTCAAAGGCAATCTAGATATGATCAAAAACACTCACACAGCCGGAGTCTGAGGCAGTCTAATGGGAGATAATCAGGGAGAAAGAGAAGTTTGCACAAATTACAACCAGACAAGAGCTTGACTCTCTAATGAAACACTCCCTTTCTCCGTCTTCCTCACAACAATTGGGAGGGGGGTGGAGACAGGAATCAGAATTTCCCTGTTTGTTTCTGCGTGGTAGGCTAGAACACCGAACAAATTTGGTGAGGCACATTGTTCTTTCAGGTCATACAGTGAACCCACTCAAGAAAGAACACCAGTTACAACTGAAGGAGCTTTAACAGGAAATCCTCTTACTTTTCCCACAAAGGAGAGATAGAGATTGTCCCCAGAGAGAAACCAGGGCTTTACTCCAGGTTTTTTCTAACCAAAAAGTACATGGGTCATTGAATACCAATTCTGGATCTCAAGCAACTAAACAAGTTCCTGAAGAAACCAGTCTTTCTAGTTGGCTACCCTACAGAAGGTCCTCCTGGTGATGCAGGGAGGAGTTTGCTCCCTCCATGGATTTTCGGGATATGTATTTTCACATAATCATTCATCAAAGACACAAAATGTCTACGGTTCCTGGTGGCGGGCAGCATTTTCAATTAAAGGCACTTTTTCTTTTGGCCCCTCGAATGTTTGTCTAATGCATTACTCCAGTCGATGCTTTCCTCAGGCAAGAAGGTCATCTGTCGTTTCCTTACCTCAACGACTAGCTTGTCAAGGCATCATTCAAGAAAAAGGCAAGCACGTCTACAGTGGCTTGCATCAATGTATTCCACTGAATTGGGTTTCACTTTAAACAGAGAAAAATCTACATTGGAGCCCGGTACAAAGATCCAATTCCTGAGTGCATTACTGAACACACAGCTGAGAAAAGCCTTTCCGCCACTAGAAAAGGCAAAGAAGCTACACAGTGTATCAAGGAACATTTCTACAGATCAGTTGATAACAGTAAGGCAGTATAGATCCCTTATGGGTTTAACGGAGTCATTTGTAGGCCTTGTTCCCTTTTGCAGACTCCACATGAGACCCATTAAACAGGAGCTTGACGTTCAATGGAAGCAAGGCGGAAGGTCTTGGGAAGATACTGTGCAAATCGCAAGAAGGTTGAAACTGGCATTGCTGTGGTGGATACTTTCAGCAAATTTCAGCTCATGGCTGTCTTTCCTACCTGTGTCGAACAGGATAAATACTCAAAACAGACTCATCCACGGATGGATGGGGAGTTGCACCGACAGGAACTCTCAACCAGAGATTTGTGGGAGAATACAGAAAAAACGATTCACATCAGTGAGTTAGAACTCAAACATTCTTCAGCAAGGGTTCCTTCCTAGGGGACTAGGTTAACCAGTCATGTTCAGAATGAACAACACAACATCCATGTCTGACAGGGACCTCTAGCCACTGATGCCTTACCTTTGAATTTCCCAGGCGTCAGACTGAATACGGAAGACTTTTCTTCGAGCAATACCCCTGCGCGCCGGTAGGTCGTGACGGTCAGCTCCGCGTCTGCACCATTGTGACTTCCAGCATCATCTATGTAGGCACCACCTCGGTGAGCCGTAAATAACTTCCTCAAATGGAAAAGTTCTAGATGCTCACTCTGGCTCAGGTCTTGTCTGCCCTGGACCCAGGAGACCGGATGGTAGCGTTGGACTTACAGGAAGCCTATTTTCACAATCCCACCCTGCTCATCGGCGCTACCTGCGGTTTACAGTCGGCCAGTGAGCACTTTCAGTTTACCATGTTCCCCTTTGGCCTTACCAACGCCCCTCGGGTGTTCACCAAGGTGATGGCGGTGGTGGCAGCTCATCTGCGCAGATCGATGAGATGCCAGTCTTCCCCTGTCTCGATGACTGGCTGTTGAAGGCAGGCTCACCCCAGACTGTCGTCTCACCATCAGACTACGGTGAACTTCCTGCATTCGCTGGGGTTCACTATCAACGTGCTGAAGTCACACCTGACTCCTTCTTAGATGTTCCCTTTCATAGGAGCTGTTCTGGACACTGTGCCATTTCGGGCCTATCCTCCTGAGCGGCGAGTCCAGGATATTCGGGCTAAGATACAGATGATTCAGCCTATATACTGAATTTCGGTGAGAATGACTGAGGCTGCTGGGCCTTATGTCTTACTGCATCCTGTAAGTGACACATGCCAGATGACATATGTGGGCTCTGCAGTGTGACCTGAAATTCCAGTGGGCGCAGCATCAGGGGAATGTCTTCGACATGGTCTAGATCTCGGAGGGAACTGTATAGGACCTGCAGTGGTAGCTGACCGCCAGCAATTGGGTTAGAGGAAGACCCCTTTCCTTTCCCCAACCAGACCACACAGTAGTTACAGATGCGTCACTCGTGGGGTGGGGCTGCCATCTGAGAGATGTGGAGATCAGAGAACTCTGGTCTCTGGCTGAATCCGTATTTCACATCAACTTGCTGGAGCTCCGAGGGATTAGCTTGGAATTGAAAGCCTTTCTTCCATCAGTCAAGGTAAAGCTGGTTCAAGTGTTCAGACAACACCACCGCCCTGCACCAACTACAACTACAACCCTTTGTCAAGAGACCCTGTGTCTCTGGACATGACTGAAACAGAGGGCATATCTCTGGTGGTTAAACACCTAGCAGGTTCTCTGAATGCCAGGGCAGATATATACAGCCGCCGATGCCTAGCAGATCACAAATGACGTCTCCAGCCTGAGGTGGTGCAATGTCTCTTTTGGCAGTAGGGAAGAGCCTTGGTTAGAACTTTTGGCCTCCACTGAGTATGCGCAATGTCAGCAGTTTTGTGTGCTGGATTTCCATGGTCTGAAAGAATAAAGGTTTGCTTACAAGGGATTTTGTTTATCTATTAATTTTGGAGATACTGTCTCAAACGTATTTGTCGAGGTTACACCCTTATTAGTGGTGAACAATAGATTTAATCAAACAATCAATGAATAATTATACTTTTAAGAATACTGTCTCAAAGAAACATGCAATCTTAAACACTTGAAATGTAACACAGGGCGAAACTCTACTTCAAAATAAACATATATTTAATATATGATAAATGTATAAATCAGGTAACAAAAAGATTTGGAACAACCAAACATAGCTCATGAGGTAGCGTAAAACAACCTACTAAACAACTATGTTGACATCTTTTCACAAATTAATAGAAGAATATGGTTAGATATATCAATAAACAGTTCCTTCAAAACAGTCAATGTACAAAGAAAAAGATGCTGTAGTCGACGTTTCGGTCTGTAATGGCGATGAGACCGTCAGACCATCTTCAGGACAAGAGGTTGATGAAAATCCTTACAAGAAAATCTCTCTGTGAGTTTCTTTAAGAAACTGAAGCCAACCGGATTGAATTCTCTGGATTCAAAAGGAAAAATCAGTCTGGCTCGTATGAAAGATAAATGCTGATAATACTACAAATACTTTCACCACGCTGCTAGTTGAAAGCCGTCAGTGATATGTTCATGGATGGCTCTTCCTTCGTTGTGTATCCTCATCAACGTGCTAGGGTTCCAGTCAATTTGGAACTCAAGCTGATTTCCATGGTGGCTGTCGTGCTCAAGAACAGCAGGAGAGACTGGGCCCAAGTCATTCTTGTGCCTCGGACTGGGCACGGAGAGTCTGGTATTTCAAACTTATCCAATTGAGTATCTACCCTCCAATCAGGCTGCCCCTTCGGGAGGCTCTTCTGTTGCAGTAGCAGGGGGAGTGTCCTCCACCCAAACCTGTCAACTCTGCAGCTTCTTGCGTGGAGGTTAAACCTCAGCACTTGATGGCATTCGATCTTCCTCCCAAAGTTTGCAATGGTATTTTGGCAGCCAGGCGGCCCTCCGTCAAGACAGTGTACGACTTCTGGTGGAACAAATTTGTGAAATACTGTACAGAAAGGTCTCTTGACCCTCTTTCTGCTTCCCTCCCTCAAGTTTTGCTCTTTATTTTAACCTTTGCCCAGCAGGGCACTCTCAATGAATACTTTTCGGCCCGTTTGCCTTCCGAAAGCTGCCAGACGAACCCTCATTATTTAAACCTCCCATTGTAAATTGATTCCTCAAAGGCCTTGTACATATGTTCCCATCTTTCCCTTTCATTACGCCTCAGTGGTTCCTTAATTTGGTTCTCATCTTTCTGATGTGTGCTTTATTCGATCCTCTGTACAAAGAATAATATTTGAAGGAATATCACTTACGCAATTTAGATACAAATGTTTGAGAAGGATACAATAAGGAGTTGTATTTGCTATTGTGGGGTTTTATCCCAGGAGGCTTAGGGGCATTAAGCCTCAGGTCCTGTGCACCAAAAGACAGTTATACAATTCTGTACTCCTAGATAGGTGCAGTCACGGTTGCCTCAATTCCCGTGATATTGTATAAAATTCCTCTCAATGTGCACTCCAGGATTCTGTCCAGACGTCACAGAGAGATTCTCATCATGACCCCAAGTCACTGAACTTGATAGCATTGTACAGGACTACTTAGAGTTTGGCTTGACTTGCATATGACAGGTGCTGTCACTGAATCCCCACTCTCTGAAGCAGAAGAGAGGAAAAAAAACAGTGACCCGATTGAAACATATTGTTCGAGGCATGTGTGCTGTAGATGCACATGCTTTGCACAAGTCCGCCATCTAGTGTTGGGCTTGGATGATTATAAGGTTTTTTTTTTTTCCCAAGAAATCTTCCAAGTCACGAGGCGGTGTGACTCCTCCTCTTGGGAATAATGCGCATGTTATCAACATCATCTTCAGATTGTTTTTTTCCGCCGAAGGGTTCAGTTGTAGTATCTCGCGCTGAGGTTCGAGACTCCTTTGGACTCCCTTCAGGGCGTTTATTACCATTAGACGGTATTTTCTTGATCGGTCTACCTTAGCTTCTCATACAACCTTTCTGAAGCTGATCTTCAGCTCACTGGCCTCACCTGGCCGGGCAAAAACGTCTCCATTTCCACACTCACAGAGAATGACGTGCTAATAAAACTCACTCCCTTCGTTTCAAAGTACTATTCGAAATATTCTCACCAACCAACATCCATTTTGTCACTTATGCCTCTCCCACAAGTAGACACCTGTGAGGCCTTCGCAATCGACGTGCAAGATGACAGAAAATGCAAGGTAAACAAGCACGCGATGTCCCAGACATCTTCGGTCGACAGACAAGAGGAGGAAGAAGCTTCAGCCGCACAAGAGGAATCTCTTTCCAGCAATGATTCAGAGTCCCAATCCGAAGATGGCAAGACCATTCTGCAGTCAGCACAAAAGCAACGGACGGAGAGTATCTCTACCCCTGATCTTAAGCCCAAACCATTGGTTTCCACCCAAAAACTTGCTCATGGCCCGCCACTGCACATAAACCATGGCATGCGCCGCCCTCCGTCTCCGCTCCAAAAGTACAGCCTACAGCAGGGGCCTCCATCTTCTCGATATTGGAGGCCCCTCTATCTTCGGTCTTGGCGCTGAAATAGAGACTACAGATTTCAGAACTGAACATTTGTTTGTTGAAATCTAAGCTCCCACCACCAAAATGTTTCGTTTTCAGTCAGAATCCTCTCCCAGAGCCAATTCTCGAGTGATTTCATCAAAAACTCTATCCAAAACAAATGACATTGCAAATTCAGCCTGAAACTAAGAAAATAACGGTACAATCACCAAACCCACACACTTCTAAGAGGCAGTTGAGTTTTGAAGAGGCGTTTGTACATTCCTGTTCAACCTGTAAAGAAGCAGAGGAAGGATGCTGCAACTAGTCCATTGCGAATTCCTATTCACACTGCACCACAAACACTTACTCCACCACGTCAGTCACCACATTTAACTGAGGCAGGTAACATATCCCCTCAGTCTATAGCAGAGATGGATCAGGAAATCACAGATGATACACAACCAGGGTATCCTTGATTATATTTATGATATTGATCCTCCAGCAGATACTGATCCTGACTTGTATCCCACTCGCCCATCACCACCTGATGATGCCTCTGCATATCAGGACCTAATAGCACTTGCAGCAATGTTCCATCAAGTTCCTTTATATAAAGAGGAGGATTTTCTATTCAAGACTTCGTCTACTGCACAGAGAGGGGCACTATAGTTACCATTACTCAAAGGTATGACGTCATTCAGACAAAATGTTTAAAGATCCAGTCAAAGCAAGGATAAATCACTCCATGCATTGACAAAAAGTTCAAGGCAGCACCATTCAACCCCAGTTTTACGTCTTGGCCTGGTGAAAGCAGCGCATGCGCTGCTCTCGCCATGCCGAGGGCTTCTTGGAATCAATACTGTTTTAGAAGCTTTCAGAAGCCGCGCCCATCCTTTTTTCATTTGCTGGCGTCATCCTTCATGCTAAACGCTGGAACTTGATTGAAAAGGAGGCTTCTTAGTCCCTCCGTGTTACCGCCTAGTCCACTTCTGGCCCCGCCCACCAGGATTGGATCTTTTACTCCGCAACGTTACACAGTGTCGTCAAATTACTCGGTGAGTACTTTATTTTTCTATTCCAACAATGGCGTGGCATTTTAGGTCTCGCTGAGGACCGCGCTTGGTTTTTTCTTTTTTTCTTACACCCACGACATGCTCTCTCCTAAACTTGCAAACTCTTGTTTTGTTTAATCAGCGCGGCTGCTCTTTATCTTGTGTTTCCCTTGTTTTGTTTAATCAGCACGGCTGCTCTTGATCTTGTGTTTTAAAGCGCTATGGTTTTAAGACACGCTTTATGTTCTTTTGTCATGTTGGAGAATGGCACTGTACATTTGCTGGCTCGCCGAAATCAGTTAAAACCAAATTAAGAAGTATGTACTGAGCTCAATCAGAACTTGTTTTTCCCTCCCGTATATATGGCAAGCACAAATAATCCTCCTTGATGATCATTTTCTTTGTCACTTAAACTCTAAATTTTATTTTTCAAGTACACTGTTCCTCATGTGCAAGTTGGTTCCATTGACCATCACTTACTCATAATTCTGTCACACACGTGATACGGAATCGCGTCACTGGGAGTAAGCGTCGGTCGCCGGACGTGGTAATTGTTCCGTGCTCCTCTGGTTTACGCTACACTGCTGTCACACACAATCTCGCTTTCTGGCCCCGGACACTGACATCTTGTTAGGTCTTCCAGCCTATATTTAGACCACAAGGAGAGAGCGCCCGAGAGCCCAGCAGCCTTCTCCCTCACTGTAGAGGCCGTTCCCATATCTTGGATAGATACAAACCACAACAAGAAGTCTTTCTCGGGTGCACTACACCATCCTTACAGGAAGGCCGTCCGGCCACCACTATTTCCCGCTTTTTAATTTTAATGTCTACAGTTTTAAACCATATCATTTTCACGACATTCGTAAGCACTTCTCTAAAGAAAGCACTCAGGCAAACAATACCATTTTCACGACCTTCGCATGCATTTTTATAAAGAAAGCACTCACGCAGACAGGACACATTAGCAGTTACAATCTCATGGACAACATTTGATTTTCAAGTTTAGTTTTGCACTCCCTACCATTCTTCTCCAGCTCGCAGCACTTTTTGTTTGTGTTCTTTGCGCCTACGGGTGAAATAGCCATAAGTGACTGTACACGTGTACAATCACTTACTGTTAATTATAGGGTAAGGACCATATTAGACTTTTTACTCTGTTTTGTTCCCGTTCCTTCCGCAGACTACAAGACGCTATTATAAGTCCCGTCCGCCCTTACAGCAACACAGTTTTAATTGTTTTTCCCATGACACTTTTTGTCAACCAACATAGTCTGTAACAGAATGACGTTGACTAACCATGCACAATATTAACTGACTAAGCACTGCTTTTACCTATCTTTGGGGCAATCCAAGTGCACTAAATCATATTTTACGTAGGAATACCCTCAGAAGCAGGGTTTAAGTGGGATGAAAAAACGGGGGGGGGGGGGGCTCACAAAGGGGCGTGGCCAATGTAATTAAGGGCGTGGCTTAAAACACATCAGCCTAAACTAACAATTGCCTCTACATACTTTGCTTGTAAACAGAAGAACTTTCTCTAATTTCTCTGAGCCCGATTAACAAAGCCTTTTACTTATTAATGCTGTATTCTGATGCTCAGTAGCCCGATTCATAAAGCCTTTCACTCGGTGATGCTGTATTCTGATGCTCAGTGTCGTCTACCTGCAAAAACGACACCTCCCTGGCAGGGCCGGGCATTCCTCACAGTGCCCTGGCCGAAATTACATTTGGCACTCCTCCTGACCCTTCCCCCTCGATCCTTCCCTATGTACCCCCTCGAATTGGTGATTCTAGTGGGGGGCTTTGGTTTGCTTTCTGGTCTCATGCTGTGGCTGAATACCTTAAACCAGTGAGTAGCCTTTTTACACACATTTGCCACGTCACAACTTATTTTAATCACCTATTCAGTTGCTAAACTGGAGGTCAGAGTCCATGGGAGGGGAGTTGGAGAAAGGTAATCCGATGGCCTGGGCCCAGCTCGCCTATGCCAAAAGCTGTCCCTGCTTCCCGGTCAGTTAATCCGGATATGCCATCTTTTAAAATTAAATATGCAATTTAACAGACTTTTAAAACCACCACTTGGCCTGATTTGCTGTAGTTGTAGGATAGAGAAAGGGGGTTAGACTATGGGAGTTACCTGGAGTCCAGCAGGGCAGTTCCATTGCAAATTTTAGGATCGCCAACATAGGTTGAAAGTTATGAGTTATAAAGATCAAAATTTGTAGGAACATGCATAAAAAAACAAGCATTAAATATACAATAGGCCTCGCCTTTCATTAAGTTCATGTTATTTGCTTTGCTATACAATACCAGTAGCAAAGCAAATGGCTTTAACTTAATCAAATGCGAGACTTATAGCATTTTCAATGCTTGTTATTAAAGGCCAACTCACCCCGGACTTTTTGGTAGTGTCAAATGCCAAGAAAAAAGCAAACTCCCAAACAACTGGAGATGCACCTTCCAAAAAAAGAATCCAAGCTCATAGATGCCTCTGGTAAAAGAGTTGCGGCACAAGCAGCTAATCATTGGCAGATAGCCAATAGTCAAGCTTTATTGGCAAACCATGACAAAGCCCACTGGGACAAAATAGCGGGGCTCCTCCAACATTTCCCACAGGAGCATAAAAAAAAGGGTCAAGAAATAGTGAATGAAGGTAAACTTACTACTAACAATTCTATGTAGTGTGTACTAGATGCAGCTGACACCGCTGCTAAGGGTATTAACACCAGTATCCCATCACATAGACACGCATGGCTATGGATTTTGAACCTGAAGTACAGAAGGACATATTAAATATCCGATTCGATAAATAACATCTTTTTGACCCACAAATAGACACAGCCGTTGAGAAGATGATGCAGGACACTGAGGTAGCAAAGTCTCTGGGAGCACTACAAACTAATATCTACCGTGCTTCTTTTTGTAGGCCCAATTACAAGCAAGGTGCCAAAACTGCCACCACAGATACCTCTGGGTCACAATACAAAAATTGGAGACAAATCTCTACAACTTTCTTCAGAGGCTCTTATAGAGGAAACTATCTTAAAAGGATAGGCAGGGGAAACACCCATTCCTCAAATGCCAATAACAAGCATTGTCTTCCGTACCATTCCCCCAGACCTTCCAACACCCGTTGGGTCGTCTTCAACAGTGTCTCAACAATTGGAAATCAATCACAACAGACCAATGGGTCTCGGACATTATCCGACATGGTTATTGTTTGGAGCTCATAACTTCTCCAAATATTCCCTCACAAACACAAACTATCAGATAGCACAACATCAAATCCTTTTGCAAAAAGAGATCTTGACTCTATTACAAAACGGAGCAATAGAAATAGTTACACCACAATTTCAAGGAACAGGAGTATATTCGCTATACTTCCTTATACCCAAAAGAAAATGTCTCTACGACCCATTGTTGATCTCAGACCATTAAATCATTACATCATATCAGACATTTCCATATGTTCAGTCTATAAGCGATCATTCCATTATTACAAAAAGAAGACTTGATGGCGACTTTAGTTCTGAAGGATGCTTATTTCCACATACCAATTCATCCTGCACATGTGAAATACCACAGATTTCTATTTCAAGGAAAACATTATCAGTACAAAGTTCTTCCCTTTGAAAGCACCTCGAGTCTTCACAAAGTTTCTAGCAGCAGTAGTTATAGTAGCAGCACATCTACACATACAAAATGTTCGGGTTATCCCTAATCTAGACAACTGGTTAATCAAAGCAAACAGCTACATTCTTTGCAACTAAAACACTTAAAAACCCTACATTTGCTGCATCAATTGGGGTTTACCATCAATCTACAAAAATCTCAGCTACAACCAGCCAAGAGTCAGTCGTACCTACGGGCCATACTGAACTCAACACACTCATCATTAGCATACCGAAAAACAGAGATGATATACAGCATAGTAATATCAATAAAATAGTTTCAAAGGCATGATGGCATCCTGTGTTCACATAGTACCACATGCCCGACTAAATATGAGACTTCTACAACAATGTCTTTTTTCAACTGTGGACTCAATCCTTGGGTCACCTTCACGATCTAGTGTTGGTAGGCAGCAGCACAAATCACTCTCTCCAAAGCTGGAATCCACAGATGCTTCCCTAACAGGTCGGGTGCACATTGCCACAACCTCACTATTCAGGGAATATGGGATTCCCAATACAAGAATCTCCATATCAATCACCTAGAGCTGCAAACTGTTCATCTAGAAATCAAAGCCTTCCTACCTCACCTGTAACACAAAGTTATCCTAATTAAAAATAGACAATATGACAACAATGTCTTATTTACAAAAATGGGAGGGAGGATACACAGTCTCTCCAAATATCTCAAGTAACGCAGACAATATGGAGATTAGCAATACATCACAACATTTGTCTCTTGCCCCAGGAGCAATCAAATTGCGGACTTTCTAAGCAAAACGCAGCAACAAGTCCACAAATGGGAGGTTCACATCAGTGTTCTTCAACCATAATTTCACAAGGGGGGGTTTCCAGAAATAGGCCTGTTTGCAACCACAGAAAATGTGAAATGGCCACACTTCACAAGCAGGTAGCCACACCATCAATTCAAAGACCATGCTGTATGAATGAACTAGTCAGGGATATTTGCATACCCCTTTCCATCTCTCCCACTACTTCCATTAATGGTCCGGAAACTCACAAACCTCTCACCTTGATACTGATAGCTTCAACATGGGCTCGGCAACCATGGTTTTCACTGTCTTTAGTCCCACACGAGATGCTTCACCTGAACCCGGACCTTCTCACACAGAACCACGGAGCACTAAGACATCCCAATCCCAAAGAAATACATTTTGCGGTTTGGCTTATGAAGTCTTAGAATTTGGATACTTAAATGTACCTCAATCTATGAACATTCTTGCTTGGAGGGGCACACTAGAGCTCATTGCACCTTCGCCATATTCCGGGTCGGCATTCCGCGTAGGGGACACGTGTTGGTGTGCGTAGGAAGAGGCACCCACTAGGGGGGTGAGGAGGCGCCTGCGTGCGGAAGCGGCCGGCGTAGGTCCTGGTGCAGCTTGCGTGTGGGTAGTCTCTGTGCCTGCCCTCCTACTTGCCTCCTGGGTGAACATTGGATGGACTGCTAGCTGTGGGGAGACGCCCCCCTTCTTTCTATTCCCCTGTGCTGCCGATATCACGGTTGTCGCCTTGGAGGTGACTGCATTATCTCCCGGTTCCTACAGAACCCAACTCCCGCCGCGGGGGCCCCTCTGCTGTCACCAAACAGGACTCAAGACAAACTTCAGAGCGCTAAACAAAGCACGCTAGATCGCCCCTGGGGCATAGGCGGCGGATTTGGCGACCCAGGGCCCTGCCGGTCCAGACAACGCTGCATTGATGGCAGCAATCACGAGACGCACTGGAGGCCAAGATCTGAGCAGTCGGGTCGGATGTGAAGCTGATCTGCCAGGATCTACGCAGGGCGGTGGACAGGATAACGGAAGCCAAAACCCGAATATCAACCACAGAAGAAACAGTTGCATCCCTCCACAAGAAGGTATCCTCTATGGAATCCATGACCAAAGGTCTTGTGATCAGGGCGGAGGATGCCGAAGGCAGGGCCTGGAGGACCAATCTCCGTTTTGTGGGCTTCCCTGAGGGTTGCGAAGATAAAGTGGAACGACTTCTCACCGATTGGATAGTGGGTTGGATCCCTCAGCAGTCTTTGTCCAAGTGCTTCATTATTGAACGTGTACACCGTGCTTTGATGCAGAAACCTCCGCCAGGTGCCCGGCCTCAGCCCATAATAGCCAGGTTCTTGAACTTTCATGACCGGGACATGATCCTCACACAGGCCAGATTGGCGGGCCAGCTTTAGTATAACTCCCACTGCATCCTAATCTTTCCAAACTACACAAAATTAGTGCAGCAACGTCCGCAGTCGCTCATGGCTGCTAAAGCCCGACTGTGTCTACTCAAACTTCAATATGCACTGCTCTTCCCGGCCTGATTGAGAGTCATCTTTGAATCACGCACACTCTTCGTTGACACTCCCGAGGAGGTTTTCGCCTGGACGGATGAACAACTTAGGCTCAAGCCGCACACTCCACCGCGCCTGGACTCTGAATCGTCCTATAGGGAGGTCGCGTAGCGGCTTCCCAAACCCAAAGGGAAACTGAATCGCAGATCACGCTCGAGACGCCGCTCAAAATCTCAAGGCGCTTCCAGCTCCTGAGTGGATAGAGGTCCAAAAGATTTGTCGCCGTCGCACTATGGAGATTGAGGGACATGAGAGACGTATTTGTTCGGACCAGACTGATTGGCGAGCCCCAGCTTCTCTTCCCTTTTCTATGTACTTCTCTGGGCTGTATGGAACTGGTGTCGGGGCCTTGAAACTTAAGTCTATCTGTTCACCACGCTGATGCCACACCATAAGGGCCTATGCGTCCCCCCCCATCTCCCCCCCCTCCCCCACGACACACTGGTTCTTGTTTGGGGATTGTTCTATGGTGAACTATTAGTATGGAGCTGTGCTCCGCCCCGTTGGGGAGGTGACAGGACGCCCACCGCAACAGATGTTTCTACGATTTTGAGGTATTGGGTGGAGTGGGTGGGGGAGGGGTTGGATTTCTTTAACTGTTTGATGTTTTATTTCGCTGCCACTAGCTCATCCCGTCATATGTGCTCCTGGGATTGCCGCTGTCACTCATTTAGTTGATCCCTACATACATGCCAAGATAGTCTATGCCACAAGACTTAGCGGGGGCGGAGAGTAGAGTGCTCAGAGTTCTGAGCTGGAATGTAAATGGCGTACTTGATAAGATCAAATGGGGACAGTTCTGCGCCAGGCGCAGTGACACGGAGCAGGCATACTCCTCCTGCAGGAGACCCACTTGGTGGGTACCAAGACACCTTGCTTGGGAAGGTTTGGGTTTGTATACATTTACCATGCGGGTTTTACTACGGGCTCACGGGGGTTGCAATCCTCATACACCGCAGCATCCCCTTTGTTGATAGCCGAACATGGTCGGATCCACATGGTGTGATATATTGGACATTAGATGGGGAACCCATTGTTCTGGGCAGTGTATATGCCCCTCCCCCTCTGTCATGGTCCCTAGTCGATAAACTGACTATGCTCTGGACGGACCTCCAATTGGGGCTACCTTTGGTTGATGGAGACTGGAATGACGATATGTCTCCATCGCAGGATAGGTGGCGCGCGGCGGCCCGAATTGCCAAGACCCCAGATTCTAAATTGTTGCCCCTGGTTCAAGGCTTGGGGTGGGTGGACTTGTGGAGGACCATACATCCCAAAGAGTGGGCATACACATATTTCTCTGGAGCTCATGAATCCTTTTCGCGCCTAGATTACGTTTTCCCCTTGGGAACACATACCCATAGGTTGACCGCGGCCGAGATTCTCCCCAGAGGTCTATCGGATCACTTACCGGTCTCTGCTCTCATGTTTCTAGATCGCAGGCGTTCTCTGTTTGGGTGGCGTATGTCGCCATGGCAGCTGCGGGGCAGTGACTATAAGGCACATAGCCGTACAGCTTTAGCGGACTACCTTCTACTTAACACTGGCACGGTAAGAGTCTCCAGTCACCCTGTGGGAAGCTATGAAGCCCATTCTCAGGGGAGCAGATATTGCCTTCTGTGCCGCACAACGCCGACCGCGTCGTGATAAGCTGATACAAATTGAGGCCTGACTGCTCGATCTGGAGCGAGCGAGTAGAGACACAGTGGGACAGGTCACGCATAGACAACTGTTGAGCATTCAATGGACGTACTCCAGTGAACTCCTAAACGAAGCCCGGCTCTATTGGCTCGCCACCCGTAGCTGGACATACCAATGGGGAGACACGTTGAGTTCTCTGCTGCACCGCCTGTGCCAGCAGACACTGTGCCCCCAAATGCTCCCGACTATACAAGGCCCAGATCGGACTGCCCCTACAGACCCGTCCGTCGTCATGGACTGCTTTGCCCTGTATTTTGCTGACCTATATGCCCCCCATGAAGTTCTGCCGTCTGCCCTTGTACAGAAATGTATTGCCGACTTTCCTCCCCGGACACTTTCAGTCACAACGCGCTCTGCATTGTATGCCCCATCTTTTGGTGGACGAATTACAGACCGCGCTGCTTGGTATGCGGGCGGGAAGGGCAGCAGGCCCAAACGGCTACCTCTGTGAGGTTTTCCAGAAATACCACTCGCAGCTACTGAAAACCTACTTAGCGGCGTTGGAAAGCGGCAGTCTCCCGCCGGATTTGAGGCATTCTGAGATTGTTGTGTCCCTGAATCCGCCAGAACAATACTAGTCATATAGTCCAATTTCATTACTCAATGTGGAGGCTAAGTTGCTAGCCAAGGTGATTGCAAGCCGCCTTGTCCCGTATTTTACAGAGCTAGTCCATCCGGATCAGGCAGGGTTTATGCCAAACCGTGCCACGCGACACGATATTAGACGCGCCCACAATGTTATCGCTGCGGTCGACAAGCTTGGTACCTCTGTTGCACTTCTCCTCGGAGACATGAACAAGGCCTTCGATTCCCTTAGCTGAACATATCTTTTTGCCCTGCTTGACCGTCTAAATATTGGTCCCCGACTACTAAGCCTTGTTCGCCTGCTGTATACAAACATCACCGCCTCGGTTCGTGTGGCTGACTCGGTTTCCAGAGCTTTCCCTATCTGGCGGGAGACGCATCAGGGCTGCCCGCTCTTCCCCTACCTTTTTTCTTTCGCAATGGAGCCACTTGCGGACTGGATACGCATAGACGCGCAGCTGCGCAGGTTTGAGTGGACATCGCGTATCTCCGATCTTATAGCGCTCTATGCGGACAATGTCTTATTCTTCCTCACAGATCTTGACAGGTCCCTGCCTGCCTTCGCATCATGGCGATCTTTAGTGAAACCTCCGACCTGTATATGAATCGTGGGAAATCCGTTTTGTGGTCGTTGAGGGGTGGGGATCGGCTGGGTGATGTGGGAAGTGGTTCCAGACGGCTTCAAATACCTGAGAGTATATCTTTCGATTTTTCCAGCCTTGGCTTGGGCTAAAAAGCACCCCCCCCCCCCTCCATGGACACAGGTGAGTAACCAGACGAGAGTGTGGTCCCACCTGCCCCTATCTCTCTTCGGCAGGTCCGCTATTTTCAAAATTATCTCCCTACCTAGTCTTTATCAACTACAGAATCATCCCTATCTGATAACCCCAACATGATTTTGCCAATTGAATGCGATCTTAGCCCGTTTTCTCAAGGGGGGGGGGCCAGGGGGTGGCGCCGCACGAGTGGCCCTGCGGACCGGCTTCCAATCTACCTACTCCGGGGGTGTGGCCACCCCAGACGTTCAGGCGTACTACATGGCCTCACACCTGGTTGTCCTCAATGACTTGTGGTACGGTGATTGTGGAGACCCGGCATATGCTGTGGAACGCTGGCTGATGGGAGACAATGCTCTCCACAAAGTTCTCTATTTGGGGCGCTGCTTCGTGAACTACCACCCGCTACGGCCACAATCTTCAAGATTTGGAAGTCAGCGCTCCTCTTGATGGGCTGGTGGGGTAAACTCACTAGAGAAACTCCGTTAATGAAACAACGGACAGCTGGCGCAGCTGTCTGGTTTTCGGAGCTGGGAGGCCATTGGGATTGACACGGTGGGGGCTGTGATGCGTGGGGGGAACTCTTAAGTCCGTCCTTGATATGCAGTCGGAATATGATATGCCCTACACGCAGTTCTACCGCTATCTACAATTCCGACATGCCTTTATCCCAAACATTTATCACCTAACCGAACTCCCTGAATTTAACCCCTTTGAGGCAAAAGTTTTTATGGGCGACTTGGGTGACCAGAAGATAACCAAAATATATCGTACACTCATCAAGAATACCCTACTACTCTTAACAAAACTAGGGAGGCGTGCCAGCCGGACCTAGGCCCCTTAGAGGAGGACGACTGGGTTGAGGCTCTGGAATACCCGCCTAGTACAGTGATCGCGTCCCGTCTGCGCCTTATTCAATTTAAATACCTACACAGAGCCTACTATACTAGGCACAGACTATGGCGCGCCGGTCTCATTGCCTTCCAACACTGCCTACGATGTAGATCTAAGGCGGGCACTTTCTTACACACTGTCTGGCCCTGCCCAACACTGTCTAGATTTTGGAGAGGGGTATTTGCGTGTCTGTCTGAGGTCCTGGGGTGGGATATTGCATCCTCACCTAAGTTGGCCATGCTCCACATTACGGAAGACATAGGGGGTAATAGATATAAGCCCCACCTCCTATTCCTGGGCCTCACGTTGGCGAAGAGGGATATTGCCCAGGCCTGGAAAAGTGAATCTCCACCGCCGCTTGGTGTATGGAAGAGGGGTCTAGACTTCTGTATGGGCCCGGAACTCCCGGTCTTTGAAGCGAGGGGTTGCCCTCATAAACACTACAAAATTTGGAAAAGATGGGCCGACTACCGAGGATTATACCTGGAGAGCCCTCCTCCCCCGTCTGACGCTGAAGAATCGTAGCTGTGATACTAATAGACTGGAATTCTCTTAGTGCTTTTGTATGTTGTGATGGTGGGTGGCAAGAACTTTCCCTGTATTCTGAACTGTTCTATTTGATAAACGTGAGCAAAGTGGCACGAATGTTCTTTTTTGTCCTGTTTGTTTTTTTTCTATTGAAATATATCCTATGTGTAGTTAGTCCTTCAGTAATGTAGAAAATGTTGACTCTCATGTATTATTTTGTATACACACCCTGGGTGCCCTGAAAGACCCGTGTAATGTACTGGTTGTCAATAATGAAATTATGTTGTGAAAAAAAAAGAATCTGTGAACATTCTTAAATAGGCTCATAAACCAACTACAAGGTAAAGTTATGCAGCAAAATGGAAACGCTTTATGTTCTGCCACAAACAAAACATTAACCCTCTTCAGGCAAAGGTACAAACACTTATTGTATACCTATTGCATTTACAAACTGTAGGACTAACTTATACTTCTATAAGATTACACCTTGCAGCTATTGCAGCATATCTTCAAAATAGACACCAAATATCGGTGTTTGAAATTCCTGTGATAAAAGCCTTTATGGAGGGACTTAAGAGAAATATTTCCTCCTAGACTTCCACCTGCCCCAGCATGGAACTTAATTATTGTCCTCACAAGATTGAATCCTCCTTTTGAACCATTACATTCTAGTCAATTGTAGTAACTTTCATGGAAATTTGCCTTTTTAATCGCTATTACTTCTGTTAAGAGTCGGTGAAATTCAGGCGTTAACTCTAGAATAGCCTTTCTTTTAACTACATAGGGACAGGGTAGTGGTTAGAACTAACTCTAAATTCCTTTCAATAGTAGTTTCCAATTTCATATTAACCAATCCATTTCCCCCGCTACCAGACACAGTTGCAGACAGGGCATTACAGGCTTTAGATGTCAAAAGGGCATTGATCTATTACATCGACAGGACTAAATCATCTAGAAAAACTAAACCATTGTTTGTTGTCTATGCACCTCCTCATTTAGGAAAGGCAATTTCAAACTCAGGCATTTCAAGATGGTTAAATGCATCCAGACATTCAATGCATAAGCTAAACGACTTTTACCTGTTCCAGCATAAGCACACTCCACTGGAAAAATTGGAGCTTCTGTGGCTTTCTTAGAGAACATTCCTATTGCTGATATTTGCAAACCAGCAACATGGTCTACTCCACACACCTTCACAAAACATTGTGTGGATGCATTTGCACGCCAACAAGCCAATATTGGTCAGGCAGTACTTAAAACTCTTTTTCAAACAACTGCAACCTCCACAACGGTTAGGTGTATATTTATTGTCTCAGGTTAATAAAAACCATTACAAAAGTACATTAAAACACATGTCATCAAGTAAAAGATTATAAGAGCAAAAAAAAAGGGATATTTATAAAACCAGAAAGACATTAGTTAATAATAATAATAAAGCTAAAAACGATATGATGTGGGAAGTGAGCGTTGGTCGTTTCGTCTTGTCTAGGACATAGTTCAATCGATCTTCTCAGGGCCAAGCTCGTGAACTTGTTACTTTCCGCTCAAGTAGTTTCAAAAATTTCACTAACTTCCCATTTAATGGTGGAAGGCCCGGATCGAAGCAGGCCAGGACTGCCTGTCTGCGTGTGCGGATATTATGTTCGTTAAAAGCAGTTTTTAACAGGGCGACCCTTTCCTCTTTCAGCATTGGGCATGTGCATAGCACGTGTTCAAAGTCTTCATTCTCTGCACCGCACAGCCTGCATTTTGTTCCACAAGCCTTTCTCAGCCACGGCTGTAGATGAGGTATAGATGGTAGAATTCCTAACCTGTGCTTCAAAAAAGCTTCTTTCGTTTTCCTGCCATACCCAAGACCAAAATATGCCTGCAGGCCCGGCAGTTTGTATGTACACAGAGTCATCCAGGCATGTCGCCTACGGGAAAAGGTAGCTTTGTCTTCCACATGTGATTGTCTTTTTATGCTCTTGTTCACTATCCGCTTAAATTGCGCATGTGGTAGTGGAGTTTCCCATAAAGCTTTCAGACTTGTCGCAGTCAGAGACTCCTTTAAGTATGATTTTGCCAGCGTTTTAGAGGAGGAGTTGCTTAAATCTTGCCAGAGCTGGTGATTCAGTGTAGGTTCCGGTGCGTTCTTCATTTTATGCCAACATTTTATGTAAGAACCTCGTCTTGCGAGCAGTTGGCTGGTCAATCCAAATTCTAATCGGATCTGAGCTTGTGAGGTGTAAGTTGGCAGGTTAAAAAGAAGTCGATAGGCCCTTACAATGGTTATATCCAGTAATTCTGCATCTTTGCCTCTTAGAACCTCACTGCCATAAGTCAAAGATGACTCTATTTTAACTTGCGCCACGCGAAGCAGTGGCAGTAAGGTAGGGCCATTCAAGTTTGCCTTTAACTGTTTAAGTGTAGTTGCTACCAGCATCCCTTTCCTCTTGATGGCCTCTTGTTGGTTTAAGAAGCAACCTCCTTTATCAACCAAGATTCCTAGATATTTATATTCTGAGCAATTTGCAAGAGCCTTTGTTCCGAGGAACCAAGTATGTTGTTGCTTGTTCCTAGTTATAGACAGAACTTTGGTCTTGTGGTGTTTACTTCTAGTAGGTTAGATTCAGCAAATCCATGTAACGTGTTGATCAGAGTTTGCAGACCTACTTTTGTATGGCTCACCAGAACCACGTCGTCTGCATAGGATATACTAGTCAGCGCGCATTACTGGCTTCTAGGACAGGTGGCAAGTCGGCTGTGAATAAGTTAAAGAGTCGGCGCTAAAACACAGCCTTGCTTTAGGCCTTTTGTGGGCGGAATTCGCCCAGAGAGATGTGTGCCATTACCGAGCTTTACCTGTACCCAGGTGTTGGTGTGCAGTTCAATCAGAAGGTTTAACAAAGGTCCCGGGATCCCCCAAGAGGCCAGTTTTCTCCAAAGGTTGGCCCGGTTGACATTGTCGAAGGCCGCCTTAAAATCCACAAAGCAGAGGTGTAAAGATTGTTTGGACACCCTTGCCTTGTCAATAAGTTGTGAGATTGCGAGCAGGTTTGTTGTTGTTCCCGTGTCTTCGCAGAATCCCGTTTGGCTTGATGGAATTAAGTTGTGGATTTTGGCCCATTCACGTAGCTCGGCCAGTACGAGCCCCGCAAAGTATTTGGCCTCAATGTCTAGGAGTGCTATCAAGCTGTAGTTTTTCGGCAAAGATCTGTCACCCGCCTTATAAATAGGTGAAATAATTGAGCCCCTCCAAGAGGCAGGAAAGCGTCCAGATCGGCTGACAGACATATAGAGGGGTCAGCGTTTCTGCCCAATATTCCGGCTCCAGTTTGAAAATGGCCGGGGGAATTCCATTTGGCCCTGCTGCGCCGTCTTTCCTTCCCTTAGAGATTAAGTTCTTTAGTAGAACTGTCACAGTTCCAGCTTCAGCTTCTGTCCATGGCGGACTTGTTTGTGGCAGTTGGCCCACTAGAGCGACCTGGTTCGCACATGTTAGAGCGGCCTGTTGGTTAAAATGAATATCCAGGAAAGATTCCCAGGAGGTTTTAGCTATGTAAGATGTTATTCCGCTGTTCTTCGGGTTTAACATTTTATTTATTGTAGCCCAAAATTGGGCACTGTTGTTCTCAGTAGAATTGTGGTACAGTTTCGCCCAGAACTCCTCTTCGTTGAATTTTTTTACTGCCCAGTTCAGTTTTTTTAGGTCCGCCCGATGCTTGTGAAGCTGTGCACGGGATATCCCATCCCCCGGACTTTTTCTCAGCAGTCTTAATGATTTGTTGATTGCTTTTTTGTGAATATTTTGGGCTGCTTTCTGGGCGCTTGACAACTTCCTTGGAACCCCGAAGCTAGAGGAAGGCAAATGCCGTACATTTGTTGAATATGCTTTTGCAAAATTGACCGTGAATTTTTCCCAGACTTCTGCTGGGTTACCTGAGGGATAGTGTAGACTGTTTAATTGGAGTTTTGCTGCTTGTAAAACCTCCGCCGTGTTGGCGACAGAGGTTTTTATTCGTTTGAGGTTTATGGTATGGCTGGCGTGTGGTCCTGCTGGGTTAGAAAAAATTTCGTCCGCCGAGGCGCAGGAAGAGACTTCTTGAGGGCGATGGTCACTGTCTCCTTTATCGCCTAGGTTAACCGCATGCGTGCGGTAGGATTTCCGCCCGTACGCTGGGTTTTAGGGATTCGCACTTTACATGACCAGCTGTGCTCGTCATGAGCGTGCGAGGAGGCTACCTCATGACGAGCCCAGCTCGTCATCAGCGTCGAAGGGGTTAAAGCCCAGCACATAATGAAATAGAGGAAGGGAGACCAGCGTGTAATCAATTGTAGAGGTTGCGTTGCCTGAGTTGTACGATGCCACAGCTGGGGAATCATCAGAAAATCTTCCGTTTAGAACCCTCAGGCCTATGTGTTCCAAATCTTCCAGCAGCTCCTTCGCAACCTTGGGGGTTTTGCCTTGCCTGGTAGATATTTGGAGTGGGATATTCCAGTGGTAAGACTGTGACTGAGTGTCGCAGTTCAAGGATGACCCCAAGATACATTGATTGAAATCTCCCGAGAGAATTACACTTGGGGAAGTTTGTAAAGTCATGACATGATGCAGATGGTCCATTAAACGCATTGCCTCTACTTTCTTTTTTTTGGGGTTAATATAGGTGTTAATCAGCTGAATCTTTCTTTTTCCCCCCAAAGTTTAGGGCAATCTCAACTGAGTTTATAGCAGGTGAGTTGGTAGTGAGTCCCCGCACGTTGCCAACGGTTGAGATTTTAGTATATGTTGCCAGACCACCTGCCAACCGTCCGAACTTGCTTTTCCTCGTTGCTGGAGAATGATGTCAGGTATAGCCCTCTATATGTACCGGCTCCTCTAGCCATGTTTCCTGGAGGAGAATGATGTCAAATGCTTTCACATAGTTTAGGAAGTCGTTGTCAGCTACTTTGTTGTTGAGGCCATTTATGTTCCACGAACATAGTTCCAAATATGGGGCCGCCGAGCGCATGCGTGACTCCATTGAATTGCCTTGTCATTGTTGGTTGCTTGATGTATTACAGATTCTGAAGAGCCGATGTTCTAACGTACTATGGGCATTTGTATTCATTAAGCTGTTTTTGGTTGTAATCGCCTGCGTAGTTGTCGGGGATCGGCCCAGTGCGCCCCTCAGCACCGATCTTGTTCCTGAGGTTGTTATGGTTACTCCCTGCTTAGGTCTCTCAAGCAGGGGCAACGGGTATCCTACGTTGTGGTACAGGGCAGATTGGATCCCCCGTGTTTTAAGGAGATTTTGCTCTTCTAAAATTTTGTTTGTGATTACGGGCGAAGCCCATGTTGTCTTTGTGGCTTCGTTGCCATGCGGCCTTTCAGATTTTATGAATTCTAAGGAAAGAAGGTCAGCTGAGGATATGTTGTTTAATGCTGGAATGCTGCTAAGCAGCCGTAGTAGATTGCCTCTATTCAGAATATCAAATGGGCCCTTTGATTCATACTCTGGAGTGAAAAGAATACTAGTGGCGGTCCTGTTTGGGTCGTTCGATTTGACTGTTGACTGATGGATATGGGTTTGGTTCCTTAAGTCATTATTATCAGACTGCAAAGCGCTTCCTGTACGGGTGGCAACTGGAGACTGATTCTTCAAAGCAGAAGCAGATGGAACTATGGGGACTCTCGCTACAGTGGAATATAGCGGGGTTTGGGGGCACGGGAGCCCATTTGCCCTCTGATCGTAAGCTCTTTCTCCCTTGCAGTTAATGATGTTAAATCCTCCTTGTACCGAGGCCGAATAGTTGTTTGGCGGTGCCCCCCTTGTTCCCAGTGTTGACAGCACTTTGAAGGGGCTGGCGTCGTTTTCCTTATCCGGGCCCCTGTCTTCCTTTGTGTGATGGTTCCTGGTATTGCTGCCGAGCAGAACCATTGATACCTCCTTTATTGGTGCCCCTATAGGAGGAGCTTCATCTTCCTCATTTGAGGGGGAAATATGCCTCGTTGCGCTTTGCTCTTTGCTTTCATCTGCTCCTATTCTCAAATCAGAGTCTTGCTGCCCCTGTCTGTTTCCCACTTGGAACAATGGGTAAACTTCTGGGATACTTGTGGTTGTAAGTTTGTTCCGACCTTTTCTCTTTTGCTGTCGCCGCCCTTTCGCATTCAGCGCTGGTGTATTGCTCTTAAACGGTGAAGGAGAGTTTGTTGTCCCGTGGCCTGCTCGCGGCTCCTGGCTTCCATCTGACAGCATTGGTGTGCCCTTGTCGTCAGTGCTGGCTGAGATGGGACCCCTTTTTGATGATGCGAGGAAGGATGTGTCGTCGGTGGTCATGCCCTGGTGCCTAAATTTGGGCCCTTTTGGCAGCCTTTCTATCAGCGAAGTTACTATTTCGGGAAGGGCTGACAGTTTATCAATGATAGGGCCGCAGCTGCATGCCAAAGTTGCCTCTTGCTGGGCTCTACTAATTAATGAGTTTAGTTGACCTAGTTTCTCATCTATTCGCCCAACAAAGTCAGCCAAAGTGTCAAGCAAGGTCAACTGGAGGTCCATTTTATTGGATTGGAAATGAAGAGAGTCAACGGTTCGTTGCATGGTGTTTAGCAAGATGTCCCACTGGTTTGCCACGTCCGTAGCATGAGTCCCGGGTGAAAGGCTGTTTTGAGTTGCCAGTTTGTTAGGTGTTGACGAGAGTGAGGTATTTGGTAAAGTGATTGGGCTTGTGGTAATGACCTCGCGATCGAGGCCCCTTTTTGTTAGCTGAATTTTGTTAATTAGATCTTCTTTGGGTGGGGAGGTTTTGGCCTGGGTTGGTGGAATGTATGAGGCGACTAGGTCGGCCCACTCCTGTGTACCCAAATAAGTTAAATTGATGGGGCCGTCACTCCCAAGATTTAGCGCGTTTACCCCATCCTCGGTTGGCGACACGTCCGAATTAGAACTATTCGCTTGACTTTTAGTACTTTTGTCTGTGGTCGGCGAATTGTTTTGCTTGACTGAGTTATCTGGATTTTCACAGCTTGGGATTTCTTGCCACTGGAAGAGAACCTTCCCACTGCAGGTTGTATGGTTGTTCGAAGAATACTCTGGATTCTGCCTTGTTGCCGATAGCTGTAAAAATAGACTGGTTGGTGACGATAAGGAATTGATGTACGTGGGAAAAAAAGATAGATGTGGCTCACATGAAGCACTGCCATCGCCTGGCCGCGGCCGCTGGACTGATGGACTGCAGATAGCCGCAGCAGTAAACTCGCCTTTACCCTTCTCCCTTTGGCCCTTAAGCCCTAGTGACCTCTCAACAGATGGACTTAGAGCAGGTTGGCCTCCAGGTATTGCAGCGTGATTTGTAGGCCCACTTCCTTGACCCAGGGGTTGGGCTTTTTCCATCTCACAAGGGGATAGCGGAAGAAGTGAGTCCTGGAGACCCAGGATTTTACTGCTGGTCGAGAAAATGGTCGACAGTGGATCCTTCAAATAATAGAATTTTGATGTTATTTTAGGTTGTCTGAGACCGGGGCAAGAATCTACCGCCAGTAAGGCCTGACAGGGGGGGAAGGGAGCAGAAGGAAGCGGAGGGAATCAGACCAAGATCCCAGGTCTTAGAGCGTCTCTTCCCCCCGTTCCACTGCCCTACCTGGGTCGCTGCGTGGCTCTGTGGCTCAGCGGATGCAGCTATAGTTCAAAGTGTACCCTCATAGGTTATTCCGTACTGGTTGTCTCACCTGGGTCACTGTTGGTCAGGGTCGAGGTCAGGGCTCCAAGTACTTCCTGGTGCCTCCCGGGCCCAATCTGATATATCCTCAGGGCACAGTTATCTGCTTCCTCTCAAACTTCCTCTTAAACTGCCTTTATTCGCTGCTTAAAGTCTCTGCTGCTGCAGCAGTTTCCCCAAGCCACCGCAGATACCCAAAAGCGGCACACACTCCTTGTAGGTCACTTTGGAGACTCCTGGATCTCCCTGGATTTGTCCACTCTGCACTCTGTGGGCTTGAGGGAGGCAATGGACGCTCAGTTGCAGTGACCGGCTGTGGAGGCGGGGGAATGGAAGCAGGAGCAGGAGCCGTCCGAGACTTGGGCTCTACCGCTCTTCCGCTAACCCACTCTACCCCTCTGTTGCTTCCTTGCGGGCTCCGGGCGCTCCGGGGGACACAACACACCGTGGTACGCGATGCGGTGACTGCACTGCTGCACGGCGGCGGCACGGCTCTTTCCTCCTTCCTCCTCTGCTGTGGGGCGATTCGGCGGCTCCGGCGGCGTGCAGGACTCGCTGCAAAACACAGACTGGACTCAACAAGTTAACCACTGCCTAGGGAGAGGGACTGCTTTACACTCTATGCAAAGCATGTGTATCTACAGCGCACATGCCTCGAACGGATTATTTTACCCTGTAAGCATCTGTTCTTTGCGTGTAGCGCTGTAGATTCACATTAGTCACCCTGCTCCCCAAAATTCTTGTGTAGGTTGCAGTTCATACACTTTATTTCATACTAACGCATGAATATCTCAATGCTTACATATACAGCATTCTTAAATACCTACCCACGGCAAAATAATCTGAAGATGGCGTCGATGACCATGCGCAGTATTCCCAAGAGGAGTAATTGCACTGCCTCATGACTTGAAGAGAACTTCTTGGAACAAAAACAACTTGTAATCATCAGACCTCAACACTGGATGACGGACCTATGCAAAGCATGTGAATGTACAGCACTACATGCCAAGAACAGATGCTTACAGGTACACACTGTCCTGTGGAAGCGACCTTGTATACTATCTGCTGCCACTGTGCAATGCACTGTCAAATGCAAACCCAGACCCAACTACGTGTTGCCCCTCACAGATGTATTAATTCGTGTCACCAATAAAACTTAAACTCAACGCACGACCAAATTCCTTAGTCCAAAACAAAGCTCAAACCCTCCAAATAAATGGGTTGACAAAATGCAGTCTTACACCCATTGCAATAGCTAGAACCTTAGTGTTCATTCTAGACTCCAGATGCCACCAAAATACACACAAGTAACCTCTCCAATTGTTCTAGATACCATAAGTGATTACTAAACCTCAAACCTTTAATTTGCAAATCTTGGCTAAATCTCGCTGTTCACTCCCTATTTCAATTCGCAACTTGTCTTGCATCTGTGACAAAAAATATCGACAACATGTCCAAAGTGTACCATCTGTGAAGTGCCATCTGTAATCTTGAAGCCAACGTTATCGCCTACAAAGCACCACATATATTCGAGCCTAAATTTGATGCTTATATACTCAGAACTCGGTGGAATTAGGCCTCCTAAGTAAAAGCATGCCACTGATGGCTTTTCCCGTTTTGAGCATTACTATTTTAAGTAACCTGTGTTATGTCTGTAGCAATTGTCTTTATATGTTAAGCGGTCTGTCCCAGTGTTTAGGGGGTCTAATCCGCATCCCAAAAAAACAAGCAAGTGAAATAAATTATTCAAGGAGGTGCGGAAAATTGTGTTGTAGAAGTATTTCAAGTAAAGTGTCGTTACTCAGAAAACTTTTTGGAAACACTACCATCTTGTGGCCACACAATCGGTGAAATAAAAATTCATGAATGCATCGGACATGTCACAGTGGTGTGTGTTGACTCACTGTTGTCCAGTTTATGGCAACATAAATACCAATAAAAAGAATAAAACATGAATCCTGGATCTGTACAGATGACTTATCTTTATGATGCACTTTAACTCTTTCCACCTGTGTATGGCCATGCACACTGAATCCCGCAAAACATGTATTGTAACAATTCCAGGAGTTTTTACTTCCCGTTTTACCGTTGCGCACAATACATGCTTGCTTTATTCAGAGCTGCCAACCTTCGCCAACATCTCATCGTGTGAGGAGGGGACCGGCCTTGTGCCAGAAGAACCTAAGAGGCACTTTTGCCCCCACCTTAATCCACGCCCCCTCCTCCCACAAAAAAAACAACTTGCTGAGGCTCGTGCCAATGTTCTGGGGTGTTTGCACGCCCCATAACAGATCAAAGCCTCAGAAAACAAGCTGGAAATTAACTATTTACAGCTCGTTTTCCCTGCCACCGTGTGATATCGGCTCCTCACCGTGACGGTGCGATGGGAGCTGATATGTAAATGTAAAGGGTTTTTGTATAGCGCAGTTTGCACTCCAAGGAGCATCTTAGCGCTTGAGGAAAGAAGGCACAATCCAATGAGGAACTGATTAGGATATCATGTGTCACACAGTAGCAATGTGTAAGTTGGCAGGTCTGTTTATGTACCGTGTGTTTTTTACGTAGGTTTTCTCATGTAGAACACAGGATTATGGAGGCCAAGAGGGTTAGGACCCCCTTTCTTTATCTGGTACTAAGGCTTTAGCAGTGGCGGTGCCACAAAGCTCTGCGTTGAGTCATACACTTTCAAAATCTATTTAACTCCTTTGGCACACCTTGTGGAATCCCCTGGAGCAAAGATAATTTCTGACTCTGATGATACGCAGCTGCAGTTTTTCTTGACCAAGACCTCATTGAAGGTGTCTGGCTGCAGGTTTCGTGAGATTAAATTGAAGGGTAATGCAAATAAGACTGAGGTCCTTCTCTTTGGCTTTGACTCTTCTTTCCATATGTATGTTGTCCTTTGAGCGCTCCGCCTCTGCTCCCTCGATCGGAAGTAGTTAGGAATTTAGGGGTGAAGTTTGATAATCAGCTCTCTTTTCAACCTAAAGTTTCAGCACTGATGGGGACTTGTTTTGGGATTCTTCGCATATTAATTTTTATATTTTTTTGCATTTCGTTTTACCACCAGCCAGAACATTTGTGATTAAGGCTTTTATCACTTCCTGGCGGGACTATACAAATGTTCTATACTTGGTATGCCAGATTATCTAATAAAACGCCTTCAGGTTGTACAAAATGCTGCAGCGCTGCTTCTTCTGAACCTTCCTCTGAATACTAGGGTCTCCCCACATCTCCACTCCCATCACTGGCTACCAGTTAAGAAACAGATTCTGTTCAAGACGCTCGTAATGACTTTTTTTTTGTGACAATCAACTTTTTTTTAAGATCGATCAATTAACAACACCCTACATTTGTCCAATGGTTCATGGCATTACCGCATGTGTTAGCTTTGATTGCATACAGGCAATTGGTTCAAATCACAACCACAGCGCATAAACATTACATTTGTGTACATAGGCAAACTTTTGGTTCGGTTAGTCCAGTTGATTTGTCATTTACCAAAGACCTTGTTATATTTGGTTGGGCAGCCCCGGACCTCAAATAAGGGTTTTTCCTGTGCGACACACCAGTCCACCCCCTGGCGCCATCTGGGGGTATAGCTTGTGCCCAAGTGGCGGCAATATCGCGCTTGGCTACCGCACTGGCTGTTCCAAGGAATAGCCTGTCAGGTCGAGGGCCGTCCATTAGCCCCAGGATGAGACGTATGGGATCGTGGGGAACCTGTCAACCCAGGACCAGTGTGAGTTCGGACTCTATTGCTGTCCAGTATGGGGCAAGGTTAGGGCATGTCCAGATCATGTGGTAGAAATCTTCTGGTTATTGGCCGCAGCACATGCAGTTTGGAGAGGAACACAACCCTGCCCTATGCTGGCGTTCTGGGGTGAGGTAAGTGGCGTGCGAGTAGTATAGTTGAATTAGGCGAAGTCTGGCGGAGGTCGTGATGGTTTTTGGAGCCGTAAGGGCGTCACGCCAGTCCTCTTCCTCCAGGGGGCCCAACCTTCGCTCCCATCGGGCCCTGAGCAGATCGAGTGTTGTCGGACCGTTAGTGTGTACTGACTTTTAAAGCCTTAAATCGCATAACTGCTCACTATCTTGTATCAAGAATTCATTTTTTCACTTCCACTAGAAAACTCTGCTCCTCCAATCTTGCCTTGGCAAAGGTGCCAAGGATCAATCAATCAGTCCAGGAAAGTTGGCCACTCTTTCCTTTATGTGGCCTTCTCTTTGGAGTAAACTTTCCTCTTAACCTTCCCCTTCAGGGTCTGAATAGATATTTGAAAAAAGTTAAAAACCACCTGGGTGTTAGAACTGGGGGTCTCTAGTTGGCAGGGCTAGGTACCACTGTCCAAATAGGGACCCTTGCTTCTAGTCAGGGTAAGGAGGAAACCCTCTGAGATAACCCTTGCTCACCCTCTAGGTAGCTTGGCACGAGCAGTCTAGGCTAACCAGAGGCAATGTGTAAAGTATTTGTACCAACACTCACAGTAACACAGTGAAAACACCACAAACTGACTCCACAACAGTTTAGAAAAATAAAGGTATTTTAATCTAAACTACACAAGACCAAAACGATAAAAATCCAACATACACAGTTCAAGAATATGGTTTCAAAAGAGTTCTTAAGGTTTGCGATAGAATTGTCTAGGTTGCGATAGAATTCTCTACAGATGCGTGAAAAGTTCAGTTGCGTCACGTTTACTCACAGTACCTTTTAGTTGCAACAAAGTTCCAAAAGCAGAAGCTGGTGCGGTGGAAAACAAGCGATGCGTTGCTCCTGAGACCCTGGGGAGGCGATGCGACAACCCCGCTGCAGCAGCGGGCGTGTTGCGACGAATCCGGTCTGTATGGGGAGGAAGGCCACTTGTATGGATTCCGGTGCATAGGTTCCGTAGGAAGTTTGTTCTTGCAAAGGCACGATGCGACGATCTTGTAGGGGCTGCGACGATCTCCGGGGCGACGATGCGCGGTCCAGCGGGGATCCTCTCTCTCGCAGCTCCATGCGATGGTTCTGCGACGATGCTCGCAGCGACGTGATGCGGTCCGCAAGCAAGCGGTGCGGCGATCTCACCCAGCGACGACAGGCTCTGAGACGACACTCGCAGCGATGTTCGACTTTCCCGCACCGGTCTGGTGCGTCCCGCAAACGAAGGATGCGACGGCTCTGGCAGCGGCGTCAGGCGCTGCGACGATCTCGGCCTTCGTAGCGGCGGGAATCTTCTCGCACTGTCGGGGATGCGCTCCGCAAGCGAGCGATGCGACACTTTTCAATTGCAAAAGTCTCTCAAGCTTAGTTTCAAGCTTCCCAGCACAGGTACAACTTCCAGAGGCCCCACAACTGGATCAAGCACTCTAGGAAGGACAGAACTCTCTCAGCAGAGTTCAGGGAAGCTGGGGGTGAAGTCGTTTTGTTCCTGGGACTTCAGAACAGGGAGCCAGCTCTTCTCAGGCCCTTGGAGATTCCTTCAAGACAGGGGACACAGCACACTAGCAAAGTCCTTCCCCTCTCCTTGGCAGCAAAGCAACAGCAGGTCAGTCCAGCAGAGCAACAGCAGGACAGTCTTCCTTCTTCAGAGTCAGCTTTCTCCTTGGCAGAGGTTCCTTCTTGATTCCAGGATGATCTAATTTTCTGTTGTCAGGGGTCCTGTACTTATACCCCTAAAAGTCTTTGTTCTCTTTGTGCATGTGGGCCCTGAGCCCGGTCTGAACCAGTTCTGGGTGTCTCCTGAGTACTTTGTTTTCCTGGCTTCTTCTTTCCTTTCAGAGTGAGGGGCAGGGTCGTCAGCCGCCCAGCAGGAGGTGGAGCCAGCATTGTGGAAGGCAGGCACAGCCCTATTCAGGCCCAGGGGCTAACTCCTCCCACCACTCAAGTTGCAAATGCAGTCATTCAGCCTAGGGCTGACTCAACCAGCCTCCTGGGGAATCCCCAGCCCCTGTCACTCTCAAACCAGACAGTCAATACACAAACAGGCCAAGGCACACAGAAGGGTCAGACAAGAGAACAGCAACTTTCTAAAAGTGCTGTTCTCAAACACAGGATTTAAAAACAACCTTTCCTAAAAGATGTTATTAAATTCTGAGTTCAGGGATACTAGAGACTTATGTCCCATCTTGTTCCTATGGGAAGGAATGCTGTCAACCACTGTAGCCAGCATCCCCCATGTTAATCTATGGAGCAAGATAGCCTTACAATGGTGAAAACGAAAATGGCTGCCATTCACGATCAGAGCATGTCACCCGCACTAGTACATGCTCTACCTTTTACATACACTGCACCCTGCCCAGGGGGGTACCTTGGGCCTTCCATAGGGTTGACTGATGCGCACAAAAAGGGAAGGGTTAGGCCTGGTCAGTGGGGACACTGACCATGAGGACATGGCAGTTTCTAAACTGCACACAGGCACTGCAGTGGCGGGCCTTAGACACTATTTTAGAGCTACTCCTGTGGGTGGCACAATCAGTGCTGCAGGCCCACTAGTAGCATTTGTCATCACCAGCCCTGGCACACCCAGTGCCCTTTACTAGGGACTTCATGGTGACACAAATATGCCAAACATGTATATCCAAACAGAATAACAATTTACATAGGGAGCACTTACACTCTGGCACTGATCAGCAGTGGCAGAGTGTCCAAAGCATCTAAACCAGCAAAAACGAAATCCAGCACAGCATCAAAAATACAGGAGGTAGAGGCAAAAAGATAGGGAAAACCACGCCAAAGAGGCCAGGTCTAACACTGGGTTTTGTTCAGGTCTAGCTTCTTGCCCGTTCTAGCGCCAGGACACTCGTTTGAGCATTCGTTGCGCTTTATTGATTACTGCTTATCATTTAGTGCAAGTGTTTGGTTACCAACAGTGGTTGCAGTTCATCCACCTTTTCCAGTTTAGCTGTCAAAAATATTTATCCACACTACATCATTTTTTTGTACATAACGCTTGGTTTATTACTCATACATATTTAGTGAAAACTGTATGCCAATTTGTTGAAAGAAACATTTTTTAAATCGGAGACACTACAGTGAGCTAGTTGCTAGCACCAACAGTAACTAGTACCATAACTAACCCTTGGTGTTGTATCAACTAACCACACTGTTTACCTGTGCTATATGCTTGTACTTGTTCTTGTAAAAAGCTGTTCTGTTTGAAAGGCTCCTGTTCCCTGGTTGGCAACTGTAAGTGAACAATTCAAATGTCATTATTTTAAACAATGACCTACATTGACTTACTGTGTTACCAGGTGATGCGGGCTAATATAACAGTATCTTTTGAAGATTCTGGGTTTCGTACAAAATTATTACTTAATACTTTCTAAATGTAATATTCAATCCTTGCGTATCTATAAAATGTCTCTCCTATCACGAGTGCTGATAAAACGTACCACACTGTACGTATTTCTGGAATTGCTTTCTCACTTAGAGGTTTGCTCATGTTTGACATTTCCATGCTTTCAGTGTGGTTATTGTCGACATTTGACTATTTTTTTGGTGAAAATAGCATTATAATACAATAACACCATTATACCATGTTGTGTAATTTATCCTTCTGGAAACTGCTAAAGACTCATTGTTTACTTGGCCGAAAGTGAGTCCCATAAGAAACCAGGCCATTTTACAGCTTTTCGTGGGCTTCCCCCAACGTGGATATTGTGTGAAGCTAAGCTCAGAGCTTCTCAAAAAACAAAAAAACTGCATTTTTACCCCAAGCAGCAGTGGCGGTGGGCGCAACGGAGGCAACTGGAGAAAGCAGTACTATTTAACACTTTTCAACAACAACTTTGTGTCATCTTTGAGGAGCTGCTTCATTCCAGGTACATAATGTTTTAGAATTCTTTTTTAGGAAAGGAGCTAGATTTCGTTGTTGCAGTGCTTAATTTGAGCCGAAGCTTTCCGGTGCTGAGCACCGGCACTTAATTGGTTCCCGGTGCTCGGCACCGGCACCTAATTGTCAACACTACACTTAGAGCAGACTGTTGTACTAACAATATGCAACATTTAGTTTGCCTGATTCAAATTTGGACAGGCATCACAAAAAAATTGTGAGTGTATTGTACTTTAATCATGAGTGATTAATAAAGCCACCAAAAAAGTCTTAATCAGAGCTTTGCAAAACACATTTCCTCTCTGCGGTTACAGGAGATCCCTAGTAAGCATATTATCTTCTATTACTATTCTAGGTTTTCTATGGGCGACATAGCTTTGCACCTTTCGTTAGACCTTACCCGATGGAAGAGATCACTCCTATTTAGATTTAGGTACGGGTTGGTTTGTCGTCTAGTATGCTTTTATGATTTGGAAGGTGCACGGAGTAAGAAATATCTCCCATGTCTTTGTAACGCAAGGCGGAACAGTGTTTGCTAATTTTTTTTTTCTGTGGCTTTTACCTGTGTTTTTTACAATCATGACTTAAACCGATACTGATGAAATTAGCCTTTCGGAAATGCAGGGTTGCACTAATCTAGCTTCAAATGTTGGATAGCCCAGAAATGTCTTACTGTTTTTGCTTTCTTAAGGTGGCCATCCACAGTAGGAAAATAATGGAGGTAACCTAACAGGGCATTTTAGGTGTTTAATCGTGTTTTATATTATGCATGTTTGATTAATTATTTTGGTTTTAATATTCTTATTTATTGTAATGCACTGAGAACAATATATTGTGATAATAAAAATATATCTATTTTATTGTATTATTTTATCTTGTGCTTTTATTATCTTTTTTTAAGATTGCATACAGACTTATTGAATTGCGTGGACAAATCATACGTTTATATTTTCTCCCTAAGTTTCATTACATTAATTATTTAGATAACATGGGACGGTACTGAATACACCCATCGTGCTGCTGGCTGCTCCAGCAGAACTAAGAAGCACAGGCATGTCCAGTTGAATCCAAACCATGTTGAGCCAGGGCGTGCCGGAAACCACCGAACGGTGCAGAAAATATTGCATGCTATGGAGCTGGGCCAGGAGTTTGACTGGATGTCAGAGGAGTGCGCTGTACTGTGCAGCTGCCCCTCTGCTGCTTAAAGGTGCTCACAGAGGGTACCTAATGTCACGGCAGGGCTGCTTAGAATATTTAAATAAAGATTGAGTATAAAAAACCACAATGGTTCTCAGGAACTGGAAGAGCCTGGTCGAAACAAGGCTCCAACCTCACAAAATGCTTAATCTTAAAACATTTTATTGACCAACAACTTGACTAACTTGTCACACTGATCTCTTCAGATAGTGTCAAAACCTTCTTTAATAATCAAATTATACCCATTAAAGTTGTACATCAGTATAAATTCCTTTAAATTATACACATGTACATAATACATTATTTACTTAATTCTTTAAAAAAACTTTTTTTTTTTAAATGGCGATTGCCACCAACACATGAAATAAACACATCTAATAAAGGCAACTTAAACTCTTATCGTAATCCATTATCTCTACATACACATAGACCTAATGTAGAGTTCTCTCTGCACATTGTATTTGGTGCATTCCAATGGTAGATGAAATAAATCATGGAAGCTTTTAAACATTGCACAGAAGCATCCTCATAGAAGCTTCATCTCTGCATGCCTAAACTAATTTTCAAATAAATCTGTTGCATCATAAGAAAGGTGGTATTGCTGGATTGTTTCCTATTAGACCCATCTCTTGGTGTTGTTTCCCTTGTCTTTTTTTTGCGTCTGACCTTTCTCTTTTGACTGTGTGCTGGATGTCGTTTTGGCTGGCGTTAGGACACTGGGCACTTTACCATTGCTGACCAGTGCTAAAGTGCAAGTGCTCCCTGTCTAAAATGTAATGCTATTTGTTTTCTCCATAATTGTACTGTTTGATTTGCTAGTAATTTCCTAGTACAGTGCACCAGGTGTACCCAGGTCATGTAAGTCAAATGCTACTTGTGGGCCTGCAGCACTGATTGTGCCACCCACATGAGTAGCTCCGCAAGCTTATCTCAGGCCTTCCATTGCAGTGTCTGGGAGTGCAGTTTTAAACTGCCATTTCGACCTGGCCAGTGCCCTCAACTTGCCAGGCCCAAACCTTTCCTTTTATTAGTTGTAAGGCACCCCTAAGGTAGGTCCTAGGTAGTCCCATGGGTAGGATGCAGTGTATTTAAAAGGTAGAACATGTACTGGTGAGTTTTACATGTCCTGTTAGTGAAAAAACGCTAGCATTGAAGCTGTCTTGTAACGTCTTAGAAGTGTAACTTCCATTTGGGAGCTGAAATTGGAGTTTTGGAGTCCCTGGAGTCTCAATTTAAAAATAGATATGTTCGTGAAGTTGAATTTTAAATTGCATGTCTGAAAACGCCACATTTAGAAACTTGGCGTTTTCTTAATCTTTCTTTGCCTCTGCCTGTCTCTGAATACACATCTCGGTTGGATCACTGTTGGTCTTTGTGAATTCACTCTGAACAGTCATGCACATCGAGAGATGAGGTGTGCCCTGCATATCCTAACAGCCCATCACCAGGTGGATGGGTCTGTCTGAGCTATTGTGGTGGGAGGAGTTGTCAATGACGCCTGAATAGGGCTTTTCCTGTCCCTTCACAAAGCCTTCTCTACCCCCTTTAGCTTGTCTGGAGCCATGGCCAGGAAGCACAGAGTCTTGTGCACTGCAAAGACTTACTTTGAAGTTTGCCTACTTCAGAGGCTGAAATGGTAGAAGTACTGGACCTCTGACACCATATACACTGAACTTTTATGGATTGAGGACATTTTGCCAGTAAGAAAAGCTGTGTTGCTGCCAGGAGGGACTGTCACTTTGCTGCTTGCTTTGCTGGCCTGCTGCTGCTTCTGTCCTGGGAGTAAAAAGACTGGACTTTGCTTTCTACTTCCTGCTTCCAAAGTATCTCCAAGGGCTTGAGTTGAGCTTGCCTCCTGTCCTAAGTTTCGGGGCCAACAAAGAATTTACCTGCAGCATCTGGACTTTTCTACTGAGAGCTCCACTCTGCCCAGTGGTGCCAAATCCAGGTCTTGGGCCTTCGCAAGTGAGTTTGCTGTGTTCAGCAAGAAGAAACCAGCCCATTGACTGTGTGACTTCGATGCCTGTGCCGCTCTTTGACACAGTGCCGCTGCTTGCACCGGAACAGTGGTCCCAGCTCAAAGCAACTACCGTGACAGCACCTCCGAAGAACTGGCACAGCGAGAGTACCCCGTCACGAAGTCAGTAGCATTTGACTCTCCCATCACACAAATGGCCCCCTGGTGTGACATTGACATTGTGTGGCTTGACTCGAGACACTTCATCGACCCCCGCACCACCAGAGGAACTGAGGTGCTCTGCCAACGCCATATCACCTCCCCGTTGCCTTGCAACGTCCCAAGCGCCGATGTTCCATTGATCTGCACTGACAGTAAGGAACCAAAGCCACAACGGCACCCGTGACACCTCACCTCCCATGTGCCTTGCGACATCATGTTTTGTCATCGTTTCCAAGGTATTGTAATCGGGGTTGGTCTGGATCTGTAGCCGGTCCGCGCTCCATCATGGTCGGCCCCGAACTTTGAGATTCAACTCAGTTAAGCACGTCTTTATAGCCCCAGTTGGAGCCATATAACCACATTTAATATTTGAGGATTTGTAATTTGATTGGGGTACGTTGGATTTTTGATCTTGTTTTACATAGAAAAATATTGGCTATTTTTCTAAACTGGTGTCGGATACTTTTGTGATGTTTTCACTGCCAGTGTGTTTTGCATATTTCATCTCCGTATACGCCTGACTGCGCTTGCCAATCTACCAAGGGTTGAGCACAGGTTATTCTGAGGGTGTAACTTACTTACTATGACTAGAGTGGGGTCCCTGTTTGGACAATTTGCAAACCATTGGCAACCAGAGACCCCCATTTCTAACATTTACAAAAAGCAAATAGGGGGATCAGTTTAACATTGGGATAAATGAAATGGAGTTCTCTTTGTAAGAGCTTGCGGAACGTCAATATTAAACGGAAAGACCGAGGTAAACACTTGGCATAAGGTTTTATCCTTTATACCAAAACGTCCTGGGTCCTTTATTTCATAGCAATTGTTCAATTAATTTTTCATGTTTTTCATCGTAGATCTCACAACTTCATCACAGCCCATTTATTTTCGCTCTGGAGCAGTTACCTAAATACCATTTCTGCTGAGGATTTGGTATTGATCTTTTATTAATCTACATGAAGAATCTTAACCCCAAATATGCAAAGACTGCTTTCAAGCTTTTCTGCCGTACTTTCAGCAGGGTAGTGTTTGTCAGAGCACACTTTGGGAGCTGAAGTGCCTTCTTTAAGCATCTGACAGCAAAATGTTTAATATTTGAATATAAATCTAGAAATAAAGGAGGGCGATCATACAGAGCTTCTGGTACCATCCTGTGATTATAGACTTTATTAATGGTTTGATCGGGTCACCTCCAAGCGAATTACCAAATGGTAGAATTTGTTAAGACAAATAAATGCACAACTAGTTCAAGACGAAAATTGATTTTAGAGTACGTGTAAGTAAGATTCCCACTTTCTGAAATTGTTAACAACTTCGTATTTTCCCCAAGTGCCAGCTGTACGTGCACTTTTTGTCCGTCTAAAAATTATTAATCGAGTTTGTTACGTTAATCATCAAATGTTTTTTTTTTCATTATTACTTTGATTTTGCAATTGCTACTGCTGTCCTTTAGTTGTATGGTCTTATGTTACTAAACCATCTGCATGTAATGAAACATTTTAATGTCTGTTCATGGGTTTGAGGGGAAAAGCAAGCACTTGAACAGAAACAATGGGATAAGTAACAAAAAAGTCAAAAGTAATGGGGCTACAACTTGAGTAGTCGGGGAGATGTTTCTACAAAGATTGTCCATGGGAGACCAAGTACACGATCCAAAAACGTTACCTCACTTATGCGTTTCCTCATGTCTTTGCATGGTTTAATTTACATTCACATCCACCGCAGGAGATGTTTCAGGGTTCTCCATTTTTCAATACCATACATGTTCAAATCTGTCTGTAAAGGCATGTTTAACTTGCCACATTTCACTCTAAGGGTTTGTCCCAAAATACCTTTTATCCATCAACAGTCACGCTTGCAGAGTGACGTTGGCCCATATTTCCACTTTTTAACAGGCTGTTATGTGGTAGAGGGTAGGCACCATGCAAAATATTTTACTCTTTTTGCCCACTAATCTATAGTGGATTATGGGCTTTATTTTGATATACAGTATTTGCTTCAAATAGTAGTTAGAAGTGCTTTTCTCCAAATTATTTAAGACACTTTACATGCTTAAATCGACTTTGATCTTCATCTCATTGCATTCTGTCTGGAATAATAGTAGTGTGCATTATGTCTGGAATAATAGAGGTGTTTTTGATGTGTTATTTTCTTTGTGGGCTGTGAGCACCGTGCTATCTGCAAATAAACACTTCCCCCGTTGCTTTTTTGTTAAATATGTTTTTTTGTTTCCCATTTTGTCAATATCCAACGGGAGCACTGTTAACATGTTTAACATTTTTTTGCACTGGCGTAGCTAAGGGGAGGGGGGTCCGCCCCAGGCGGCACTATTTTGGAGGCGGCGGCCTAACGGGCCCAGTCAGGTTGTGTGCTAGTAAGTACGTGCCAGCACCACGTGGACCGTCGTCACATCCTGTCTGTTATTTGAGTGGGGAGTTCAGTTTGTTGCAGACGGCTGGTTGCTGAATTGGCCGCGCTGCCCGCAAACCATTCGTGGCTCTTGTAGCTTCCTGCTGCAGCTCGCACCGGCCCCTAGCTAGCCTGGCCCGGGCGAAGTGAGCTGTCAGCTTTTGCACCCTGGCAAATTCAAGTCTTGCCACAGCTGAGGGACACAGAGGAAGGAGTCAGTGACCCGCGGGGCACCAGCTGGCAGCCAGGACAGTCCGTCACAAAACTGCCCCGTGCTCAGGACTCACTCAACAGCCTGGACAACTCTCATCTCAATTAGGGAACGTGAGTGGCAAAAAAATATACTTTTGCATTTACTTTCATTTGCGATAACTGAACATGGAATGAGTAGACACCACCAAGTGTCGGACGTTTGTTTTGCTAAATGTCAATACAGAGGAATTTAAATACTTCTTGCCAGCTTCATGTGTAGTCATAGTATGCTACTACATTCCCAGTCGGAGTAGACTGCTATTCAAGCGAGGAAAAAATAATCTACTAGTCTCTGGACAATCCCCACGGTAGAGAGGGGCAGGGGTCATAGCGAGAGCTGGTTTCACTGCTCCCCTCGCCCCCTCCCCCAACCAGCAGCACACCACATTAATCCAGCAATGTGCAGGTGTGAGCCGCCCTGAATGCCATCCCGCCCGGCGTTTTGCGACCTGTGTCATACTTGTGATTGCGTCCACAAGAGGCCTTTACTTAATTGCAGCGCTCACCAGCATTAAATTACAGATAAAAGTAAGCAGAGCAATGTATTCTAATTCTTCGCTTTTATTTTCTAAATCACAACCGGTAAATGTTAAGATCTAAATACTCGTTCATTGTCGGGGCAGGCTCCTTTCAATGTAATCATGCTTCCACAACCTGGCTGGCTCTTTCAAGGGATGGCGCGTAACTAACTCCTGACTGGATGGATCAGGTATGTTTTTTTACAAGTCCTGTGGCTGCCGAGCCCCAGGAAGATATAGACAAAATGAAGCACTCGACTGCACTGGTTTCATTACAGTGAGCGCTGCTTTTTAAAAGACGCGCACACTGCAATGTAAGTTATTTCTGCTGCTGAGAGCATTTGCCCTTTTCTGCCCACGTCAGAGCACTGTGGTGTATCGACTGCCCGACGGACTCGAGCATAGCACTGGACTCGAGCATAGCACTGTCTGTGAGCAGCTTAGACATTACAGCCCTAGGCAGGATTTTCCCGTTGGTAAGTGGCCTGTTACACTGCAGGGCAAGCGCTAGAATCAGTGATGTTTGTGTTTATGAACAGAGCATGCAATAAGGTTCAGATTACAAAAAGAAAAGGAGTTGGATTGCTGAACAAAGTGCGATAAAGTGCTCCGTGGCCAAACTTAATCTAGCAATTTTACACTGGCAAATGCAATTTCTGTGGCTCTGCAAGAATCAGTAATGATCACAAGTGTGAAATCACTAGAGTAGATCATGGGTATACAATCGTTTTACAGTGGGATCAGGTGTTTTGCAGCAGTTTCTAGTTCTTTTCAAAGCTTGTCCTTGCTCAAATTAATGTCATTTGTTATGTTTATCTGTTTCCATGTACTTAATTTGTTGATTTTGCTTGCAAAAAAGTGTCACTCTTAGTGTCATACATTTAGTAGCTTAATGCCATTCATAGGTACCCTAAAACCTTGAAAATGTCACACATAAGCACTCTTAAAACGTGGCAGCTACGCAGTCTGTCTTTCTTGTCAGATAGTGCCCTTCCATTTCTGGTGGTTTGGAATAGTTTTAAGATCTTCGTAGTGTTTCTCGTTCCTGAAATGGCTGTAATTTCTGATATATATATATATATATATATTTACCTCATCTTAATTGTTTGATGTTTGCTCGCGAGAAAGTGCCACTCGTAGTTGTTGAGTATCACTCATAATTACACTCAAATTACGAAAATGTCACACACAAGCCATCTGAAACCTTGGCAGCTATGGGCCTTTAGAATTTATTTGGGGACACTCACTGTCGGTGACTGCAGTCAGTGTCCTCAAATAAATTATAAAGACCACCCCCAGTGCCGCGCGGCCCCCGTGTAAAGAGCAAGGCAAGCGCACCTGCTTGTAAATGCTGCCTGCAGTGCAGCATGCGCTACGTACCCAGTTTGTGGTTGCTTGTGGGTCCCGTCCCAGGGCCGTCAATCTTGTAGCACTCGAAAGCGCTACCAATGACGGCCCTGGGCATAACGTGTTTGGCCAGCCCTCGCTGAAAAGAAGCGCAGTAGTGACGAGTGATGAGTCACGCGCTCCATCACCACGTGGCGCTTTCGCCTCTCGTGAGCGGCCGCCACTGCAGCACGATTATCACTGGAGGCGGGCCGGACCCAGGCGGCAAATGTGAGAAATATTTGTGCCCAAAATTTGACAGTGAGGTGAGAATCAGAATTCGAGTCCGAGACTTAAGCTCACACAATCACAGGGCTGTGGATGCCATGGGCGGCAATCTGAGGGATAGCCCCGGGCGCCACAAGCTCTAGCTATGCCTCTGTTTTTTTGCGTTGTAATGGTTATGCCCAGGGAGCTTGCTTACTTGACTCAAACTCCTCACTGTTGGACCAACATGGTCAAAAACGGCCTGAGTCTGCCTGTGTTCCTATGCAGAGAGGATGTGGCCCTGCAGTTTGGGCTAGACTGTTCTTGTCTGAGCATGACGAGACTAATTTGTATATGGGTAGCTACTATCTTTTTCTAGCCACTCAGGGAAAAAAACAATAAAGTAAAATGTGATCGAGCCATTAACAGTGAGATGCGATTATCTCAAGGATTCCCTCCATCATTTGTGTTGTGTTTGTTTCCTTAGTGTATCACCCTAAGTATGATTGGTGTGCTCAGAAGTGGGTCCTGCACTTACTGTACAATAAGCTGAAAAGTGACCCAGTTTAAATACCAGTTGCTGAGATTCATTGAAAATTCCACCTATCACTTTCTTTAACGATATAACATTGAAATACACCATAGTTTAAGGAGCTCATATAGGCAAGAAAGTTCGAAAAACGAAAAGGGTGTAAAGTCAATCTCTTAATAGCGCCTCTGATTTGAGGTGCAAATATGGTATCTTCTGAAAGGACCTGATACAGTGTCAGAACTTGTCTTGAGAATGCTTGGTTACCCGTTTTAGTTGCATTTTTGTGATATGCTAATAGAGGCATGCTTAGCTCCTCAAACTCCTCCTGCTATTTACAGGTATATTGTGTAGGTAAGCAAGATAGTTGAGAAACCAGTCTTTGCAAGAGGTCTGTGCATGATATTCTCAATTCTAAATGTAACAACTTGGGGGGTGAAGAGGAGATGGACATGCCTGAAATTCTTTCCTCTGGTTATGGTTTACGGACCAGTGGAGTATCCTTTTAAGAGAAACCGGCAATGGTGGGAAGGCCTAAAGAAGTGCGCTGCTTCTGTCCCTGTGCGATTAGACAAAGGCTCAAATAAGTCTTGTGAAATGGGATGGCTCTGGCCTTGAAAGATATACCTGGAAGGTTGCAGGTTTAGTTATTTTCAGTGTAGCCTTCCAAGTTTGTTGTCCATGATGAAGTTAAGACAGTTGGCAGATTAGGGTTATCTATGAGCTCTTGTGATTTACATTTTCAAGTCGCAACTAAATGTCTCTTATTTGTATGTGGGCGAAGAAAGTACATCTTTAAGGGCTTGCTTTCAGGGAGAATATTGCCTTCCAAATTTCCAAAATGTCAAGGGTTTTCTGCTTACTTAAATCATCCCTATTAGGCACTTTAGGTTAAAGCTGACCATCTGCATATTGATGAAAGATATTCACTCGCCTCCCTCCAATTAAATTGCTTAATAGCTTAAATTTGATGATAGCGGGTGATGTTGATCCATGAGGTAGATACTGCTGAGGAGTAATGTAACCTGAAGGATCTTGATGGGCTCTGCCTTTTAGGAAGGTTTAGTCTTCCAATGTTCTACTTTGGAGAAAGTGATTCATTTGGTCTTTTTGTTATATTTGCCTCATCAATATAATGTCTACAGTGTACCTTAGATTGTTTACACATGGATATATTATCTGGGCATTACTCCACACAAGATCTTGGCAAGTAGCAAAGATCACAAAATGTAGGTGTTTGGTTGGTTTTGTGATTTCTGAAGCAACAGTAGGTCTATTGTTTGGTTACTTCACCTACCTAGAAGTGTCAGTAAGATTCAGGCCTAGTTGCAACTAACCCATTACACCTATTTCTTGAAGATGTGGTTGGGGGAACTCCTTAATGCTAACTACTGTTTCAAGGTTAATGCCAGTTCAGTTTTCGCATTGCATCATAACTATTGATTTGTCTTTTAACTTCGATTACATGCAGGAATACACTTCCATTAGGATCTCTCTTACATACAGACTCAAGTCTGAACAAGCAAAAATCACCGGCATAAAATCGAATTTGACTTGCTGTTAAGTCTTGCAACTGCATTGATAGGGTGAGACATACTTTTAGCCATATGAGGCTTAACGCAACTCTTCTTGACATTTTAGGTAATCCTAAGCATCCTTTAAATCCCTGTTTCTGACTCTAATTTTTAGTTGCATATGACTGGTTGTGTCTGTTAATTTGGGTACCTTGAGCTTTAGTCAATCATAGATTTTTTGGATTGCTAGATGAAGCAGGGATGCTTTCATCAGATGCTCCAAATAACGTCAATTTTTGTTTCTTCTCTGCTGCATGTGTTGCCAGAGGTCCGGTGACGGTGGAACCATTTACTGTAACACGAGTACCTGAATATTGCCATGGAAATACAAATGCTGTATAAGTAGAGAAAACAGCAGTCCCACTAATTAATACAAGTTAGTACCTCATGAAGTAAATATTTCCTTTGTATGTTAGACACAGAGGGTAGCACAGTTTTACATAACAAAGCATCAGTGATGTCCTGGAGCCTTGGGGTATGTGTATCATGGGCAACTAAACTCTGTTTACGATTGCAGGTATGGGTATGGGTCAATAGCTTATTGTGCCCTTGAAAGCGGGTGATCTAGGAGTGCTGGCACTGTACCGTGACAGGCAGCTATGATGTAGTAGAACCCAAGGAGTGGTTGAGGTAGTGTTCCTAGCCCTTCCAGATATCCCTGTCGATATCCTTATTTTTGTTTTTAATACAGCTGGTGTTATTTTTCAGTTTGCAGTGTCCTTTAGCTATGCAGAGATGACGAAGTGAATGGGGTTAATGGGGGAACCAGTCCACCGTAAAATGGAAATCTATCATTTTCCAGCAATAAAGGGTGACCCACAAGCATTCTGGCCCTCCTGGGGAAATCCTTGATGTGCTCAAGTAAAGAATTGCTCTTGCATTTGCTTTAGAACAGAAGACATTACATCACCATCAGTCTTTGAAACTTAAAGCCAGTATTACTGTATTTGGTTCAATGCCAAGGGGAGTGTAACACATTTGTTGAAGGAGTGCTACGGAGTACAGTAATCATGGAGCTTTGGATTACACCAACATGCACGTGAGATAAAGTTCGAATTGATGGATATATTTATTATGAGGTACAACATGCTGATTTAATGATAAAGTACTTTAATATGTTACAGCCGTCCGGCGCCCCTTGGACATTTAAAACATTGGTTAGTGATGATTGTATGTTATGGATATCTCGCCTGATTTCGACAGTGAAATATGTATTGGGTTAACATATTTACCAATGTTAGTGTAAACTGAAGCCATTTTAAGAAGGGTATATGTTTTAGACAATAAAAAGCTGAAATGAAAAGTAAGGCGTTGTTTATTCTTGACGGAATTTGTAGTGGCTGAGTTTGTATTTAAATGTAGAATTTCTACTAGTAGCTGCAGTTTCATGCAAGTCATAGAGGGATTATACTTCAAAATCTAGACTAAAGAAATATCGGCCTGCACATATGTTAGATCTGGGGGTCTCTTGTTGGCAATGGTATTCACCTTTGTCCAAATAGGGACCCTTACTTCTAAGTCAGGATAAGAGGATTACACACCTTAATAACCCCTGCTCACCCCCTTGGTAGCTTGGCACGAGCAGACCGGCTTATCTCAGAGGCAGTGCATTTGTGAATATACACAGTAATACAGTGAAAACACTATAGATGGACACAACACAGGTTTTATAAAAATAAGTATTCTTTATGTAGACTTAACACAAGACCAGAAACGACAATAATCCACAATACTACACTTAAGATTACTTAAAAGATGATTAAAGTTCCTTAGTTCAAGTTTATGGTAAATGCGACAAAGTTTTCAGCAAAGTACCTGGATGCGTAACGCAAAGTAAACAAAAGGCTCGCAAAAGGGGAGAGGCGTCGGTTCCATGATCCGGGGGAACGGTTGCTTCCTGCCTCAATGCTTGCGCAGAGTAGGGGACTCGTCGTGAGCCTTACCGGTGCGGAGGTGATGCGTAGATTCTCGGCCTGCGGGCCAGTTGCAGTGCGCAAGATGGCGCCTTGATGCGAAGCGATCCGGTTGCGATGTGAGAAGATGACGCCTTTGATGCGGCAATGCGATGACGCCGTGGCAGCCTTGCGACGACTCTGTACTTTGTCGCCGCAACAGGCCCTGCGACACGCTTCTCTGGTGATGCGATGGCGACTCTCACGACGGCGTCACGCTTCTCCGGTGATACGACAGCAGGCAGCTTCGATGAACACACGCTTCCAGGGAGATGCGGCAATTTCAGCTGCGGCGGCGACACGCTTCTCGATGCGTCGCGCTTCCAGATCCCAGCAGCATGCAAGTGTCTGGAGTCAGAATTCCCAGCAAGGAAATTCAGGGGGAGCTGGAGGTGAAGTCTTTTGTCCCTGAGACTTCAGCAGGAGGCAAGCACAGTTCAAGTCCTTGGAGAATATTCTGTAGATGAAAGTCCTTACAAAGTTCCTTCTCTTTTCCCTTGGTAATGAAGCTACCTCGGCAGGCCAACCCAGCAAACAGCACACTGGCAGAGGTGCAGTGCAAACTCCTGCAGCTTCCTTGGTTCTTCTCCTTGGCAGAAAGGTTTCTTGTTCCAGAAGTGATCTGATTTCTTGGGATCAGGGTCTCAATATTTATACCCCAAAATCCTTTATTCTCTGAAGGCAGAGAGGCCTCTGCCTAGTCCAAACCAGTTCCTGAGCACTTTGTTTACATGACTCTCTTCTTCCTTTCACTGTGCAGGGCAGAGACATCAGCCGCCCCACAGGAGGTGGAGCCAGCACAGGGGAGGGAAGATACAGCTCTGGAGCACTCTGCTGACATGATATATATATATATATATATATATATATATATATATATATATATATATATCCATCCAAAATGTTGACCCCGCAGGGCTTTTCTGTGTTGCACTTGCTCGTCGAGCTGTGCCCAAGAATGAGACGGGCACCGTATTCAGGAAGACGCAGGTGGGTAAACTAGAAATGCTACGTACTTGCACGCAAGGTTGGGACGGAGAAGCCCGCTCTTGGTCTGAGTCATGGAGTTGTGCAGATACACATGGGGGCCCCAGTGGAGGAAATGGCAGGAGTTAGCCTGCGACTTTCCTAATTGCACTATAAATGCAGTTATTATTTTTATCATGTTTAGACAGGATTTTAGTCGACTACAATAGTATTTGGGGTGCTAAATTTCTGTTCCTCCCATGAAATTTCAGCAAAAAAATAAAACAGATTGTTCCTGTACAATGAGCGTCCTATAGCTTTGCCTTTATTTAACGACCTGTATAATTTATATTTTCTCTTTCTAAACCAAAACAAGCTGTTCCCATCCTTACTAACTTTTAGCACAGACGTTTTGGTTATGCAACACAAACTTGTCTCTTTTTACAAGGTATTTGTCTCAACCATTCAGTGTTTTTCAGGTATGTAACCTGTTACTCCACCCAGGCAAGCTTACTTGTTTCCATATAGTGTGGTTGCCAGACAATAACCTATCCTCTGCAAAAGTATTTGATGAGCCTGATTCTGTACCGCTGCCTCAGCTGCAAAGTTTTCATCTCAGTTTTTACAAATGCTTTGTACGTACGACATTCATGTTGAAAAGAACTATTAGCAGAACTTTTTACATTTCCAAATATTCATTACTAAGTACGTGAGAGCTTCCTTCTTTTTAGTGCAAAGATTATTCAGGAGTAATAAATTTGGGCTACATGTTTTCCTGAATGAGGTAATCGTATGCATTATACTCCTTTATGACATCTTTTACATTAATATAAGGTAGCTGTTAATGGTTCCACTACATACTTAATATATCAGTGACTATGGGAAACAGCCTTTACAACGCAGCTGTTACCACGCAGTACCTTTACCATGCATGCATCCATTACAACATATATGCCTTTACTATGCAAAATGTTACTATGCATGCCTTTACAACATTCTGTACAAAACCAAAGATCAGAGGGACATTATAGTCTGGTTCAGAATTTACACGCCTAAAACCATAGAAATTCACAGTTAGTTATCTCAAGAAACTGCATGCACAGTTTTCTCAATAATAATTCTACTGCAAATGTTGCAGTTGTATATGTCATGGAAGATGTGATTACTGAAGTAGCAGTGCATGGCGAGGGCGCCAGTTATAGTTACCTTTGGGAACGAGTTCTATTTTCTTGAGATAAGTAGAAGTACAACTGTTGAATTTCTATGGTTTTGTGCATGTAAAACCTGAACATAACTATAACATCCCTCTAAACTTTGTTTTTTAAGAGTATCTAATGTTTTTTATAATTTTATTTCCTAACAATAACGTCCATGTAACCTTTGTTTTTTTCAGTGAATTTCATTTTTTTTTTATCTTCAGTAAAATTGTATTACGTTAAATTAATCCAACACCCGGTGCACATGGAATTTGCTGGCTGGAGTGTGGCTGGGGTTGGTTGCAAGACCTCCTGTAGGCACCCAGCCCCGCAGCATGCACGGACTTCGGCTGAAGTGCCTGGGACCAGGCCTTGCGGCAAACACCCCATAGGCACCCAGAGTGCACCAAGCACAGTCTTTGACCATGTGCTGCGGGTTTGGGCACTTTTTGTTTTACTTAGGACAGTGGTCCCTAGACAGGAAAGATTTTTAAGGAACACTTGGTTAACATACGCTCAATAGACAATATGTTCTTTGTTCAGCCGGACAGTATTTATTCATTAATAAGTGTTTAGACAAAAGGATCAAATAACAAATGCAAGTGGGACGCGGCCTGCATCCAACTTAAGAACATACATGGGAAACATAAAAGGAAGGGAAGGGCTGTGTTTCAGGCAAGAACATAAAGTCTGTGTACAATAGTATTATAGACTTAATTTACAGAAGAGTACCATTGCATTTTGAAATCCCGAACTATTAGAAACATATGGTACATATGGTGTCAACGACGTTTCGATCCCTTAGGGGAGAATCATGGGATCATCTTTAGGACATTGAGAAAAAACATGCCTTTGTGCAAACATTGTAATTCATGTTTGTCAAAATACTGAGTAACAACAAGTACAGAGTTACAAAGAAGGAAAACAAATTGAGGGGGAGAGAAGGGGAAAAGAAATATTACATTAGAGCATGTTAGGGGCAGACCATAAATTTACAATTCCTGTGACCACGGCCCGGCCAACTCCATGGGCCCGGCCAACCCCCCACAGGCACCTAACTCAACTCCACACACGGCCTTTAGCCGTGTGTGAATGTGGGTCAGCTGCAGGCCCTGCGGCCTACCGCCCAGATGTAGGCAACCCACGAAGGGGGCACGCAGCCCCCTATCTAGGTGAATTACTGCCCAAGGACCCCATCATCTGGGCCCTGGCCAATTACTGCTAGGGGACGGGGGACGCAACCCCCCTCCCTGGTATAATTTCAGGCCCCGGGGACCCCATCCCTCAGAGCCTGGCAAATTAATGCAAGGAGAGGGGGCAGTGCGGCCTTCCCTCCCCAGGCATATTTCGGCCCTGGAGACCCTATTTCCCAGGGCTCGTCCATTTACTCACTCCGTGCCCCGATTTTGCCCCAGGGGTCCCAGTCCTCCAGAGCTCAGCCACTTCATGTTGGGTACCCTGGACCCACCCAGAGAATGAATGCCCTCGCAGTTTCTGCAGGTGTCCTGCCTGCATGAAGTGTTATGAAAATAAGATTTCATTTTTTAGACCTGCTGGCTGTGACCAACTTCTTTTATCTTATGTTAGACCTTTTGGGCCTGTATCATCAGCTACTTTAGCGAGATGGATCAGTCTGATTCTCCAGTATTAGGGGTGTCTTTCATAGATTCACATGCCTGAATCCTTCCCCGTCGTCGGAGTAGGAGTCCCACGGTATATAAAAAAGCAGTAATAAGCCATTTGTACATAGCAAATAACAGTTATAATAAACCAGGAAGTAAAGTAGCCTCAGCTACCAATGAAAAAACTTCCACATTAGTGACTATCCAAGTCATTATGTTAGACCAAACTGCAGCCAATCAGGCCACAGCTCCCACCAAGGTATTCTCCCCAGAGACCCAGGCTGTCAGATTTTTTACCGCATGTCGTGTGATAGGGAGTCTCTCTGAGCTCTGCTCAGTTTTTTCTTCTACACTTGAAAGTTTCTTTCTTTCCAACATGTCTACATCTAAGTACCTTTTCAGGGCCTGTGAATCTTGTGGCAAGGCAAGGCTCTGCAAGGAGGACCCTCATTCTCTCTGCATATACTGCTTGTATCCGGATCATCAGGCTAAGGAGTGCAAGATTTGTCGCACTTTTCCCACTAAGTCCCTCAGAGACAGAGAGGGTCGCCTTCTACTATGGATACAACGGAATAAGGACAAGGACTTGCCACTCTCTGAGGTAGGAAGTTTGGCCTCTATGTCTTCTATGGGATCTAGAAAGAGAATGGCTGAGGGTAAGGTGACTACCCCTAAGGCAAAGGTGGCGAAACAGGCCCAGCACACACTTGCTGCTGAGGAGCCTTCTACTTCAAAAGTGAAGAAAGCCTGTGAAAAATCTGTGAAGCCGCCTGTAATTAAAAAGACTGTGTCTTTATTGTCACCTCAGAGGCCTGCAACCAAGGCAGCAACTTCTCTGCCGGTTTCCTGTCAGACAGCCACTACAGTGACTTCAACTATGACTTATTCCTCACCAAAACCCTCTTTGGTGGTATCCTCAGCGTCCTCACCTACTTATGTTCATGTTCAGATACGTCCCATCTCGTCGACGAAGAAAGTTTCTCCTACCGTCGACGAGCCTCCGTCGACGAAGCCCACATCAGCGTCGAAAACACCCTTCCCGTCGACTTTACCGTCGACGAAGAAATCCTTACCGTCGACGACTTCACCGTCGACGAAGCATCCGTCGACCATCCCATCGTCGACGAGGAAGACTCCGTCGACGATCCAACCGTCGACGAAGAAGACACCGTCGACGGCCCCGTCGACGAAGTCGTCGACGACGGTCTCGTCGACGAAGAAGATGGCTCCGTCGACGGCCCCGTCGACGAAGAAAATGGTTCCGTCGACGACGAAAAGTGTTCCGTCGACGACGTCGAAAAACGGATCGTCGACGAAAACTCTCCAGCCACAGTTGTCGACTGCGAGTTCATCGCTCACTACAAAGTCAATGCCACAAGACTTCCCAGTGGCCCAAGAGAATCCAATAACGCCAAAACTGTCAACTTGCACAGATATTCAGGTCTGGTCAGCAAGAAGCAACGCGACATCGTTGCCATCTCCAGCCACCACTGCGGCACTTCTACAACGCCCAGCGCAGTCTGCATGTATGTCACCACTCACAATGCCAGACAGGCTTTTGGATTCAGACGAGGACTCTGGTGGAGAATTATTTCCAGCAGCTACAAGTCCATCTGACTTGCTTATACAAGTCAAGGATCAGGAGGCAGAGGAGCAGGTGACGCAACAGCCCGGGTTAGATCCTGCACCACCACCAGGGACACAAATGCCCATGGAACTATTTAGAAATTTAATGTCTATGTTGGATGATTATTATCGCCGTTTTCCGCCCTCAGAGTCGGGCGAATCACACATCTCTTCCCCCCAGCCTAGAGGGCCCCCGCATTCAATACCTCCTATAACGGAAGAATCGGGACATACCCCATCCATACCGGTGCCATATAATCAACCGGAGAATGAGAATACTGAAGAGGAGGCTCAGGAGGAAGGTGAATTGGATGAATCGGATTCGTCGGAGTATGAAGATTATCAGGCTGACTCCCCTGCTCCAGATGAACAGCCAAAGGCTGAATCACCACCGGTGGATATTGCGAATTTCCATAGGATTATGGACAACGCAACCAAGAGATTTCTCATTGCCATGGAGACTAAACAGGATGACTGTTTCCTGTATGATTTTAAAAATTTGTCCCAAAGACAGAGTTGGTCGATACCTATCATAGACTTTATTTGGAAAGAAGGTCTAAAGATCATGGCCACTCCAAACTCTTTACCTCCAGTTTTACCACGAGTAGATAAAAAGTACAGAGCGCCAGCTTCTTCACCGGCTTGTCTGATTGGACAGGCCAAGACAGACTCAGTCATTGCACAAGCAGCTCAAAAGAGAGCGAAGAACCCGTCGTCTCAAATCTCCACTCCTACAGACAGAGACGGAAGACGACTCGATACCATTGGAAAAAAGGTATCAACGATTGCAGCGACCACAGTGAGGGTTGCTAATTCTATGGCAATTCTTGGCCGATACGATAGGCAAATGTGGTCTGACATTTCGCCTTATATTAAGAAACTGCCTGAACCGGACCGGTCTGAGGCTATCAAAATTCTACAAGAAGGGGAGTGTGCGTCGTCAGAGATCATTGATGCTGCAGTGGATGTAGCAGCTACAGGATTCAGACAATTGGCAGGAGCCGCAGTCCTTCGGAGAGAGGGATGGTTGAAATCTACATCCTTTAGACATGAAGTACAGGCCAAGGTGTTAAACATGGCGTATGATGGTGAGTACCTATTCGGCTCGCACGTGGATGAGGCTTTGCAGGCCATAAAAAAGGATAGTGAAACTGCACGATCTTTGGGTACTCTGCAGTATCGAAAGTCTTCCTTTCGTGGCGCAAGAGGAAGGGGAAGCTTCTCAAATCGAGGAGGATATTACCAACAGCGCAGCTATACTAACACACAAAACACCCAGAGGTACCAGCCATATAAACAACAACCTTATGGCCAAAGAAGAAATACTTACGCACAGCCCCGAGGAAAAGCCACATATCGGGGAAGAGATAACACCAACAAGAAGTGAGATTCACTTCCTGCCGCCAAAGTGTCCCAGCCAAAAACGAATTGGAGGAAGAATATCCCTACATTGCTCAAAATGGTCCAAGATTACTACAGACAAATGGGTGCTGGATGTGGTATCCAAGGGCCACATATTAGAATTTGTAAAAACCCCTCCAAATTCTCCACCAAAGGGGCCGCCCCCAGCACATCTCAAAGAGCTATTCATCCAAATCAATACAATGATTCGAAAGGGGGCAATCGAGAGAGTACCTCGACACCAGAGAGGGACAGGCTTTTACTCTCGTTTCTTCTTGATACGCAAAAAATCAGGGGAATGGCGCCCAATCCTCGATTTGCGTGCCCTAAACAAATTCATCAAAAAATTGACGTTCAGAATGTTAACTCTCCAAGAGATCCTCCAGTTTTTGGCAGAAGGGGACCACTTGGCAACACTCGACCTTCAGGATGCCTACTTCCACGTCCCTATCTTCCCCAGACACAGGAAGTTCCTAAGGTTCAGAGTGGCTGGCAGGGATTTCCAATTCAAGGTGCTTCCCTTTGGACTACGTTCAGCCCCGAGGGTATTCACAAAAATGCTAGCACCCGTAGCGGCCCACCTACGATTGCAGGGAATTCAGATATACCCTTATCTGGACGATTGCCTTATCAAGGCCAATTCCTACGACACAGCAAACGACCATGTCCAAAAATGCCTTTGCCTGTTTCAAAGCCTGGGGTTTTCAGTAAACTTCGAGAAATCAGATCTAATTCCATCACAAAGGAAGTCTTTCCTAGGAGCAACGCTGGATTCCAAGCTCGCTCAGGTCTTCATTTCAAACGAAAGACAGGAAAAGATCAGAACAATGGCAACCACACTCCTCAGAAAAGAGTGCGTTTCTGTTCGGAGATTCAAATCTTTCCTAGGGATGATCTCATTGTGCATCCCTCTCACTCCAAACTGTCGTCTGAGGATGAGACCATTACAAGAGGAACTCAGTCACCAATGGGTGCAGATATCGGGGTCCTTCGAGGATATCATTACCCTAACACCTCGAATGAAGGAAACAATCCGGTGGTGGAGTCAGAAACACCACCTGCAAGTAGGCTGTGCTTTCCTCGCAGAAGTCCCCAGATTCATAGTAACCACGGATGCCTCGCTAGAAGGTTGGGGCGCTCACCTTCAAGGGATGACGATCAGTGGCAAATGGGACACTCAACAAAAGAAATGGCACATCAATCTGTTGGAGTTACGGGCCATTTTCCTCGCCCTAAAATCCTTTCAGGCAATTCTAGAAGGCTCCACGGTGTTAATTCGAACAGACAACACAACGAGCATGCATTACCTGAACAAGCAGGGGGGCACAAGATCAGCCCGGTTGTCTCAACAGGCTCAAGAGATCTGGACTTGGGCTCTGGATCACGACATCAACTTGTCAGCGGTGCATGTTCCAGGAGTAGCCAATGTACTGGCAGATTCGCTGAGCAGATCCAAGAACAGCACTCACGAATGGGAACTGCATCAGCCAGCGCTGGATCGGATCTTCCAGAGGTGGGGTCTCCCCGATCTGGATCTTTTTGCAACTTATCAGAACAGGAAATGTACTCAATTTGCGAGCTGGATTCCCCACAGACACTCTTGCGGGGACGCTCTGTCAATGAATTGGGAACGGATCTTTGCCTACGCCTTCCCGCCAATTCCGTTAATTCCCAAAGTCATCAAGAAAATGAGGAAACAACCGTGTCGAATAATCCTGATTGCTCCACGGTGGCCACGACAGTATTGGTTCACACAGCTTCTCCTTCTGTCAGAGCGCGAACCAGTCCAACTACCCCGAATTCCAAATCTTCTAACAATTCAAGAAGGCAGGGTGTATCATCCGGACCCTCATTCTCTGAAATTATCGGCTTGGCTCCTCAACACCATGAGTTTGCACACTTGAACATTCCACAGGACTGTCAAGAAGTCCTGGCCAATGCTAGGGCGCCTTCAACAAACAAAACTTACAGACTGAAGTGGAAGCGTTTTTGTATTTGGTGCCAGACTATGAATTTACATCCAATGAATGCGGAGCCGGAAGCGATATTGCCCTTCTTTTTGCAATTGGCTAAATCAGGTTTGGCGCACTCAACACTTAAAGTGTTTTTAGCGGCCATATCACGATACCGTCAGGATGGTAAGAATTCTCTATACTCCTCAAGAATTATCCAACAGTTCTTTAAAGGTTTATTTCGTATGTTTCCACCTATACGCCGACCACCTCCATCTTGGCACTTGAATGTAGTCCTGGCTCAGCTTCTGCGCCATCCCTTTGAGCCTATCCATAAGGTCGATCTCAAGTTCATCACTTGGAAGGTTGCATTACTGCTGGCATTAACATCAGCCAGACGGGTGAGTGACATGCAAGCGTTCACCTCTAAGCCACCATTCTTGCAATTCTCACATGACTCTGTGATACTACGCACCAACCCGAAGTACATACCCAAGGTACCATCGGATTTTCATCTAAATGAGCCAGTGATACTTAAGACATTTTTTCCCAATCCGCAGTCACCAGCTGAGCGGACTTTACACACATTAGACATTAAGAGATGCCTTAAATTTTATCTTTCAAGAACAGCTGCCATCAGACAGATGGATCAGCTATTTGTGGCGTATGGCAGACCAAGACAGGGCTGTGCTGTTACAAAACAGACTATCGCCAGGTGGGTCTCATCCACGATAGGGCTCTGCCATCAACAAGCAGGTAAACCCTTACAGACCTTACCTAGAGCACATTCTACGAGAGCAGTCTCCTCTTCAACTGCTTTGTTTGCTGGTGTGCCTCTCCCGCACATTTGCAGAGCCGCAACATGGTCCAGCAGACACACATTCACGAGGCATTACGGTCTGGATTCTTCAAGCGATACCGATGCCTCGGTGGGGAGAGCAGTCCTGCGTAATCTGTTTCAGTAAGGTGAGCCTCTGGTGATCTCTCCCACCTCCTTTGCTCTTTTACGCTTTCATATGTTGTTGCATTGCTTTCTTTTAATGCATGATAACTGTTCTTTTGGCGTATAAGAGCGACATATTGTATTACTGCTAACTACTCGGATTCAGGCATGTGAATCTATGAAAGACACCCCTAATACTGGAGAAGAACAATAGTTACTTACCTATAATCTGTGGTTCTCCAGTATTGGTGTCTTTAATAGATTCACATGCACCCACCCACCTCCCCTCAGAGTCTCACCCAGACTGTTAAGATATATGTATATATACTCTGGTACACTCCAGTGCTACAAAAATCTGACAGCCTGGGTCTCTGGGGAGAATACCTTGGTGGGAGCTGTGGCCTGATTGGCTGCAGTTTGGTCTAACATAATGACTTGGCTAGTCACTAATGTGGAAGTTTTTTCATTGGTAGCTGAGGCTACTTTACTTCCTGGTTTATTATAACTGTTATTTGCTATGTACAAATGGCTTATTACTGCTTTTTTATATACCGTGGGACTCCTACTCCGACGACGGGGAATGATTCAGGCATGTGAATCTATGAAAGACACCAATACTGGAAAACCACAGATTACAGGTAAGTAACTATTGTTCTAATGCATGAAGCAGGTGTGGATCTATCTAGGTTTGGTGCTCACTCTTCTAGAGGTGCAATGGCTAGCAAAGTATTTTGTGCTGGGGGTTCTCTACCCGAAATACTTAAAGCTGCAGATTGGTCTAATGCAAGTACCTTTTCGAAGTTTTACTTGAGACCGATAGAACATGTTAGCGGTGCAGCTTTGCATGGCTTTAAACATGCATAATGGTAGCCTCCGGTCTTGTAATGAAATTACGATTCTCCAATTAATATGAAGAGAGAATCTTGATTTCATTAAAGACATACGGAGGCTAACATTATCCGCGTGCGGGACCAGTTCGTTCATCTGTTTTCTTCCCGCTTCACAGCAGGCAGGGAAACAGATGAAAAGTCCCCTCCCAGTGGGTGGGATCAGTTTTCTTGTTCCCACTCCTGAGAGTGGATTTAATATTTGCTATCGCTTGGCAGGAGCAGTCAAAGCTCCCGACAAGCGAAAGCAATCATCTATATCCTGATGATGGGCACCTCGGGACATAGTGAGCTGGCCCTGGTGGGTGGCGGTTCCCAGGCCATTAATGGCTCCAGGGAAGGACTGCATGCCCCCCCCCCCCTTATATTTGCACAGTCTGGCCCTGCGGCAGCGGCCTGTACTCGGGTGGAGCAGAATGCTAATGTTGAAGGGAAAGACGGATTGAGTAGCAGGCGGAATAACTATACTTTTGGATTTAGATCAGCACATTACCGATTTATGTATAGCCTTTCATTGAAATCTACGGCGGCAGGCCTAAGATAATTTGCACCGCACGCCATGATTTAAACTTACAGCACTAATACAGGTGTACACAATTTTACTTAAGAAACCTTCAGAGAGAGATCCTTGACTGGAAGCAAACTATTATTCCCAAGGAGGTACCACGAAATAACGCAAAGTTGAGCCCTGAGGAAGCCGTTGTGTTATCTTAACCACGGCGAAACGCGTTGGCATGACATAAGGGATTGGAGTTGAAAATAATTAAAAAGAAAGAAGGAATCATCAAGAGCCCAATGGATTGTCTTATGTTTTTTGTAAAAATTATTGTTGGATATAGAATGTGATAAGTGGTGTGCTGCAAACGTTATTAGCCCTGCGGCAGTGTTGGCCCCTGGCACGAAAAACAGCCAGGAGTGGGGCCGCGTGGTCCCCATTCACAAAATCTGCCTGGCCTCAGGGAGTTGGTAGCCCCCGGGGGTGAGAATGCAACGGAGTGGGTCTGCACGGCCCCTTACAAACATTGACCTTGCCCCAGGGAGGTGGCGGTCCTTAGGCCATAAACGGCCTGGTGAGGGGGGGGGGGGGCTGCGTGCCCCCTTTCCCCTTTAATTTTACTTGACATGTTCACGGGGAGATGGCGGTCCCAGGGGCCGAACTCAACCATAGGAAGGGGAGCCACGTGTGCCCTCTCCTCAATATACTGATACAGATTCGCCCCCAGGACCTGGCCCACCTGGGGGCTGAAGTAAAAACAAGCGCTGGAGACGGTTCTTTTTTCAATGTTGGCTTAGATTTGCGGATCCTCTGCATTTTTCGAGGCAAGAATTTTTTTTTTTTTTCAAAGTGCTTCTTTTCCCCGGCAGAGTTCCCATGGGATGCCACCATTAAGCCTAGGGAGTTCATGGCATTCCTACCCTGCCTCCTTTTCTTAACACTTTTGGGGGGACTTAACTCGGAGTCCCAAATGGGGGTGCCTACACTTCCTGATTGAAGTGTTGGCAGCCAATCTGATCTCAGTGTGAGATCTGTTGAATTAGCGGAGGATTCACGTCTCCAGATATCTATATATTTTTTCTTAAATAACTCAAAAACTACTGAAGGGATTTCCACCAAATTACGAAAGGGCTCTTTTTGTATTAAGAGCTTCCTTTCTGCCAAATGATGCTAAAATTTCATTCAGTGGTTCGGGTCGTAGTCATGTTCAAAATCCCTGTGGAAAAAACGCGTTTTGGGACCCCACTTTTTCTCAGCTCTGGTTGACGAATCACACTGAAACTTTCCAGACAGCAGCTGAAGCGAGTGCTTAACTAGATGTGAAGGGTTCATGAAGATTCTTCAAACAGCACCAAAGTTGGAACAGTTTGACGAATCTTCACGAAATTATCAAAACTGATATGACGCTCACTTCAGCTGTGGTATTGAAAGTTTTGGGCTGAAAACCACGGGGTGCTTAAAAGCACGTTTTCCCCATATTAGTTCTCATAGGACCTTTAGACACTGCTACAGCCCGAACTGCTTAACTGAATTACCCCAAATTTGTCAGGAAGATAGATGTTGGTCTAAGGAAGTGCCTTTTTGTGATTTGGTGTAAATCCGTTCAGTAGTTGCAGGGAAATCTAAAGAAATTTCTACTTGTATATATAGGAATTCAGTGGATCAGCGACCCCTCCTGATCTCCTGCTTAGATCTGATTGGCTGCCAGCACTTCAAAGCAGGAAGTGTTGGCAGCCATCTTGTGACTAGGTTGAACCGAGTCACAATTTTTTTTTTTTAAACAAGAAAAGGGGTCAGGGTTGAAACACCCTGACACCCAATGCTTCTTGGTTGGAGCATTTTCTTTTTTAAATTAAGTGGGAGCCGTGCTGGATCACGCGATTCGTGCCTGAATGTTATTTAAAAATGAAGCACAGACTCCGCTGCTTTATTTGAAATCGGCCCCTGGGTGGGACAGGTCCTGGAGGAGAAGTATATAATAGTGAGGAGGGAGGCGCACAGGGCTCCCCTCCTTGGAGCATTAAAGCCCCAGGCATTTTGAAATTTATATGAGGGTTGTCGTAGGTAATCCCCGTGCCCTGGGCACCGCTACTTCCCCAGGGCAAATTATTTTTTGATGCGGCTCGACCTGCGCTACCCCCTGCAACCCTTCGGAGCGCCACCTTCCTGGAGCTCATATTTGTGTAATAAATATTGTGGTGGGGGGCCTCTCTCTGCAGCCCAGTGGACTGTCACCCCCAGGGCTAAATACAGCTCTTGCTTGTTGAATGCGGAACAGAATTGGTTTCACAGACAGGGATGTGCCTTTCCAGCAGCCCCCTTTCTGTGAAATTAGTGTTAGATCCATCAGGACGTAGGGAGCCTGCAGATACAGCAGGGACATTGAGGCTCCCCCTGTGCTCCCTAACAAATGTCAATGGGTTCCCTGGGTGGAAACAGCGCACCCAAATGGAGGGGAGGCTCCTTGGGGTTGAGTCCCCTGGGCCAAGATCGGCCAAGACAGCTGAGCGGAGAGTTTGAAAACACGCATGTCTCTTTGGCCTGCGCAAGACAGCTGGCCTAAGTGACATGCACACTTTGGAGCATCCTACTTCTGTCCTCGGCTGCCAATCGGTAGCACAGGGCTCACCCTGCATGTCTCCGGGGCAGTTGGCTGAAAATAAAATGGCAATGAAATCTTTTCATTGTCATTTTATGTTTTCCTGTGCTGCTCGCAATGGGCGGCAGGAGGGCGACGCTCCCCCGCCCTCGTGAATAAACAACCACTGATATGTATGCGTGTGTGTATGTATAGGTTTTATTCCTGCATGCAAAATACTAACAGTTTCGTTGTAAAGGCGTGTGTGGTTAAGTCTTGCGTGGTATAGGCATTTGCATTGTAATGGACACGTAAAGGCATGCGTGGTCCCGTCATACATGCATTAACTATACTTTCATCTTACTCTAACATAAGTTAGAATATTTTAATTGGTGTCAAAATAGCTGCTACACTGGGGGATTTATGGCATTAGATCATTTGAGATGCTGAGGTGGAATATGACCTCTCGGATTATAAAATATATGGGTATCACTAAATTAGGCATAGTTGCTCCAGCCCTTGATAAACCTACATGTATCTAGGAATCTCACGAAGTTTGATAAATGATTCTTTAGGAAGAACAATGATAAAAACATAATTTCTAATGTTCATAAATGGCTCATGTTTCCTGGTGGAACTTTGGGATCCATTTGATGGAATTGCTGGGAGAGAGAACTTAGTTGACACTTGTCAAATCAGGATTGAAGTATACATTAGGACGTGCAACACAGCTTAAAGCACCAAGTCGAGGGAAACCTTGACTACATTTTCTTTATACTGGTATGCTCCAAATAGACTCCAGTCATGGTATCACTGTAAATCAAAGCTTTGTTGGCTCGGCTGTGGTGCCACATGAATTTGGATACATCTCATTTGACACTGCCCTAAATTACAAACTGGAAGGAGGTATTGTATTGACTCAACGCTTGACATCCCCAATGCCTACATTTCCCCTAAACATTATACTAAGTGTTTCAAACATTTTGTCTACTATGCCTTATGGTCCGACAAATGTATTTGACTGTGACAGGCTGTCACCTGCTTGTTGGGGAAGAATAGGACACCATAAGCCTGCAATGTATACCCTATTTTGTAATCTACTGTGCATTAAGAACAATATGATGGCCCTAGATGGGATGACCTACATTTTGTAGACGGATAGAGCTGCAGTTCTGAAATACCTCTTCACTGAATTCAGGAACGTCTTGTGCCCAAAATATCATAATCTTTAAGATATTTTCTATGGGGTGTTCACAACCATATCGGACACTTTTCACACATTTCAGTCTAAAGAGGCTTTTGTAGTTGCTGGCTTTATGGCAGATTACAATAGATTAACAGTCATGTACTGTGGCATTACCAAAGGAGTGGCTTGGTTAGGAGATATGTGAGGAGAGGGGTTATATTAGTTTTGTTTGTTGCATCATATTCTAAGTGAACTGCTGTACCTTAATATGCAATTTGAGTTTCTAAGCCTATATTCTAAACAAAATCCACCTATGCTAATTTCCTTTTTGCTTCTGACTAATCTAAAAATGAATTAAAACATTTATTATTGCAAAATATAGACTACCTCTATGCTGTCAGACTAAGCCTAAATAGGAAAATATTTACTTTTATATCTCCACATTAACTTGACACTGTAATGCAAGTTGATAGAGTGCAGTTCAAATGCATGCAGGTCTATATTTGAAACTTAATGTTTTGGTACCTTGTCGAATACATTGACGGGGTTTAGCAGCGGACTCAAAATCCTAGTTTGTCACTGGCTAAATATGCAAGTTACCTTAAGATTGAGGACCACTTCACTGTATGTATTAACATTCCTTCTTACTAACATCTCTAAATGATTACATAGATTTCTAAGTCTTTGTTCTGCTACTCCTCCCTTCGAGTCGCTTAGACAAACAAGTGACTACTGACAGTGTTCTCCTGCACAGTTAATTTTCAGTTTTCAAGGCTGAGCTCAAAATCTCCTGCTTGGCCTCGCAAGGCTATCACCCCCACACACCCCTACTCCGGTAATAACCATGTGCCAGCTTTCTCTGCTTTAACTCTCCCCGCCAGCTACCCCGCCAAACCTATTCATTGATGGAGCAAGGACTGTGGCACTAGTTCTTTATCTTGGATGGGTGAAGTGGGGCAGAGGATGGTTTTGGAGGTGCTTGGAAAGAGGATACAGTCAGACGTGCATATAAGGAGGAGGTGGTGTCATTCCACTGAAGAAGATGATGTAGAAGGCAAACAAGCTGCAGAGAGGCTTAACAGAAAGGGGTGAGAAGTGAGAAGGAAACTGTAAATGTGGATTAGCCTAAGAGATGAACGTGCAGGAGAAGAAGATTAAAGAAGATCCTAAAATAATGAATGCATAAGAAAGGAGCAAGTGAGAAAAATGTTTTTGAAAGAGCGAAGAAAAAGGTGAAAGTAGATGTATTCAAATGTGCAATGAGTGTGAAAGGGAAGATAAAATGTGGGAAAATAAATTAATTCCTAAAAGTTTGCTAATTATTGGCAAATATTATTCAATACTCTCCACTTTCTCATCCTGTAACTTACAGAAATATGATGGATCCAGTTTTCACACTGGCTCCCTGTTGCCCCATCTGAAATATAACTCCAATTGTTTCCTAGACCAACTTCTGGAAAAGAGTGGCCAGTCCCCCCAGCAAACCATGAATTGAAGGTGAAAGAACTTCTGAAGGAGCCGAATGTAAATAATAGAATGAGGATGATTTGGAGTATGTTGATTACTGGCAAGTGATTCAAACATTACCACCTCCTTTTTCCCAATCCTTATGAAATGGAGGCTATTTCTAAGCGTGCCGAAAACACCGACTTCAGGCGCAGTGCAACACTTTCTCAATAACGTGGAATAACAAACATTTCTTGAATACACAATGTTCGGTCCCAATCTCAAGTATTGCCTTATCTTCTGCTTCCAATCTTGTAGCGAGATGTATATAGATTTGGAAGGTGTAATGTATGTGTTTTTAAACTTGACAATTAAAAAGGGGTCTCTCGCGTCATTATCTGGGGTGGCAATCCTAGTTGATCTCCTTTTCCCTTGGTTCTTAGAACAAAGTTTGGACTATGGTGTGACGGGGCGATAATTAAATTGATCCAAGAACTTTGTGTTGAGATGAATGCCGTCTTACTTTTCATTAAGACTGTTTTAAGCAAGTGTAACAAAGATAATTGGACATTTCCCTGATAACCCCTAGGACTTGAAAGCCTCATTCCCTTGGTCCCAATTCAAGACAGAAACTTCCTTGGGAATAAAGCCAAAGCAAGGGAAAGTACCTGCTTGTCTCGAAGCTCATGCAAATGTGGGGAAGTGGGAGCACTAAACCTCAAATTGCAGCTGCTGCACTGTTGATGTATTTGCCAACAGAAAGAAGAACTTCCAGATTGAGAAATGTCATAAAGATCTACTCAGAGGCTGAAATTGGACGATTTGTCAGGATTGGCAAGACTAATGGTACATTGTAAGAACTCACAAATAGCTTAAAGTTCAAGTCTTGTATTAAAGCAATGCTTTTTATTTTTTCATGTACAGCACATGGAAGAGAAAAAGAAGCAGCAAAGACAAATGGAGGCAGATGTCAAAGGCAGCAGTTAAAACTAAAATCTAGCCACATAGTTCACTAGAGCAAAATATCATAGTATTAACAGAACATACCAGATAGCCAGACCTGGATTTATTGCTTACATTCTAGCTGGGCTGCCATCCTCCAGATAGTTCTGGAACAAAAACCATTTGCATCTATCCTCTGTTTCAGTTTTCTTTTCTAAATTACCAAAATCTAAAATGGTGCAAACTGTATTCTTTTATTCTAAGCGATTGGGAGTTTCTGGTTTTATCTAATGCCTAAACAGTATGAACCTAGCTACTGCCATAACATTAAATATAAACACAACTGCTCGTTCAGTACATGATTGGCCCCCATTTAAAAACATGCTGGGCTACCATCCTCAAGATAATTCTGGAACAATGATTTGCGTCGATCCTCTGTTTCAGTTTTCTTTTCTAAAATACCAAATTCTAAAATGGTGCAACCTGTATTTTATTCAGTATGAATCTGGCTACTGCCATAACATTAAATATTAACACAACATCGTTGTTCGGTACATGATTGTCCCCCGTCCAAAAACATTAGCTTCAATGTTTCTCTTGTTTGTTAAACTAAGCAGAGAGCTTCCCGACAGTTCTGTATTTCTTAGATGATGAACAGTATGCAGGACAGGTTAGCCCCCTCTTGACTGGACCTATTGCATGATGATGTTGGACTAATTTTCATCTTGAACAGACTATCAACAGTTCCATAAAGGTGACCCACTATAAAATTGTGCTTCCGAAGTTGGGCTAATAGTGCTATTTGGTTTGCACTGGTTAGAGAGTGTGAAATAAGTCTCCATTTTATATTGCAACAATATAGCTATTCAATTTAGTGGTAATATTCAGATTATTATTGTAACAATCAAAGTGAAAATTGTAAACTTCAGTTCTTGTGTCAAAGTATGATAAAGTACGTTTGTTGCGGTAATCCATATTAAGTAATGTGATTTAATAAGCATAACCCACTTTAAATCATGTTATCATTGATATAAGAGTTACCCAAGGGTTCCTATTCTCTCCCTCAATATGTCAGTTAATGGATTATGACACTACTTAATGAGTGGTACCCTGGGGAATATCAAGAGCCTTAGAAATGTTGCTCCAAGTAGAGAGCAAAGTTTGAACTATCATCCTGTTTATTATTATTTTAATTATACACTATTATCATTATAATTTGATTGGGTTTAAGTATGGTAAATACCTCTGCTGCCCTTGAGATGTCTGTACAAAAGATTTATAGCCAGTAACTTTATATCAAGTGTTAACATATTGTGTGCATAATAAATTCCCCTAATGCAGCCCACCAAAATATTATGAAATATTGCACTCTGAGCCTTCCCTCAGAAATGTAAAGACAGAGCCATTTAATTCTTATGTGCACTCCCATGTAAAGGAAGTAAAGTTCCCTTGCTATTGCTTTGGTGGAAGGTAACACAAGAGGACTCTTGTTCAGATACTGGAATTGGTGAAGGTACTGGCTTTTTATAGCATTAATTATTACATATATACATATACACCGTTACCATAGGAAAAGCATGGAAAAGCATTTTTTTTGTTTTTCTTACAACTTTAGCGCTTAGTTCACAAATCTTTATGAAACCTTCCATAACAAAAGTTCATCCACCGCAGTTCCTTTCTGTAAAGTTTCGGGATGATCTGTTGAGCGGGTGTTGATAAAACTGGGGATGAGATATCAAAACTCGTTTCCCCCATGCAATTTTCCATAAGAACATTCAACAGCGATACAGCAAACATGGCTTAAAGGAATTACACCTAATTTGGTAGAAAGCTAGATCTTGGCCCAGAAAGCTTACTTTTTGTACTGTTTGGTGTTAATCTGTTCAGTCGTTTTTGAGTATGTATATATGAGGTTACGGCGGATCCGTGGACATGACAGATTAGATGTGATTGGCTGCCACCACATTAACAAAGATATGGCAGGAGCCATTTTAGAACTTGGAGACTCGGTCCCCTGGCATACAAAAAGAATAAAAACCATATCAGTGGAATAGTAGGGATATTCTGCCCCAGTAGGCCTGGTTGGGGCTAAGTCCCAGAGACAAACCACCCCCTAGGCCCAAAAGTGTAAAGGCATGACCACCTGAGTCATTTGTAGGCCATGGGGCACCATCCAGAGTGAAGTAAACATTTTCACCAGGGCACCCACAAAATCAAAAAGTGTCTAGCTCATGTCAGCACCTGCAATGGGTGCCGGTGAGTGCCCTGGGGACCCTCTCTGCGACCCTCAACAAAAAAAAACGTGGGTGTCACAAATGGGATCAGGTCCCTCACAGCAAAAAAAAATATATAATAAATAAGGGGCTGGAGCAACTCATTTATTATTCACTGCCTCAGGAAGGAGCACCCCATAATGCCCTTTGTGGGCATATATAAATATGTTTTGATGCATGCTTGTGCCCCATTCTGTTCAGGGACACCAGCAGCATATTGAAGTGATGTGGCGGGGAGTCTGTAGGAGTACAGCAGATCGCTGGAAATACTTAACATAAAATGAACCCCATGTTTCCTGGGGCCTGTAGAACATGACTCTAGGAAAATGATTTGATATTTTTAAGAATTCCCAGAACTCAAGCTTTTCTTCTTGATTTTAGGAATGCAGGGAATCTTAGTGTGTGACCTTAAGACTGCATTATGTGACTTGAAGAACTGATTTGACCAGTTGTTTCAGTTCACAGTTACATTAGTCTGCATGCTGCCTTCCTGGCTTTCTCTATAAGAGCTGTAGAGCGTGGCAGTTTTAAACAAGTGACCAGATTATTATCCTTTCTGACAGGCTGGCATGGGATGTGCATAGCAGAAAGAATTATACATCTCCTATTGTGTGCTATAGATGGCTCCCTATTCAGAGGGTTGTTTCCTAAACCTAATAATGAACTGTTGTGAGTTCCATCTAGAAACCAGTATGGCCGAAGATGGAACATCATTCCTGGAAAAAATGAGTTCCATTTTCAAATTTGTTTCTGTTTGTGGCTTTAAACATTCAAGCACTTCCCTACTTATAATCCTTTCTCCCATATCCTTATACATTTCTGCTTTCATCTCTCCAGACTTCTTGCCTACAAGCCACCAAAGGTTCAAGAGTTTCAGACTCTATCCTAAGCATTGTCTCTGTTCAGCTCTCCTCTTCACAGTCCGCAGTATCAGCAGCCGATTATGATGCCACTTATTTGCCTTACCTATTTAAATTTGCACCATGTCCCAGGCTTGTGCAGCCACTGACCCTGTAGACCTCTAGGTATTCTGGCTAGCACTGTGCTCAGGGTATTTGGATAAAACCTTAGCAGAAAAGCGCAGCAAACAAGTGAGGAGAAGGACAGGCTGATTTTGAAACCTAAAAGTATTACATCAAGAGTGTGTTTTTCTCCTTTCTTTGTTAAGGTTTATATATTGCAGTCAGTCCATTCCACAACACTCCTTAGTTGGAATGTGGTGGTGTTGAGCCAGAAGCTCTCGGATTTCAGTAAGGGTGAGGATAGATTCTTCACTTGACCTGATGCCTGGATCTAACTTGGGTGAGTGCCGTATGTGAGAGTAGCTTCAAATATGCTTAGGCTTTGTCCTATTGTCCAGTCAAAGTGTGAGAATGGGCTGCATCATCTGTGCATTTTCAAGATAAGTTAAGTGCATAGAAGCGTACTGGGCCTCTAGAACACAGCCAACTCTTACCTCAAGTGGCAGCCCTATTAATCCCCTTTTTCCTGTAAAACAGTGCTTTTCAGATTCATAGCATATATCGTATTTGCTTCTGTTAGAACTGGGGGTCTCTAGTTGGCAGGGGTAGGTACCACTGTCCAAATAGGGACCCTTGCTTCTAGTCAGGGTAAGGAGGAAACCCTCTGGGATAACCCCTGCTCACCCTCTAGGTAGCTTGGCACGAGCAGTCTAGGCTAACCAGAGGCAATGTGTAAAGTATTTGTACCAACACTCACAGTAACACAGTGAAAACACCACAAACTGACTCCACAACAGTTTAGAAAAATAAAGGTATTTAATCTAAACTACACAAGACCAAAACGACAAAAATCCAACATACACAGTTCAAGAATATGGTTTCAAAAGAGTTCTTGAAGGTTTGCGATAAAAAATCTTCAGGTTGCGATAAAATAATCCACAGATGCGTGAAAAGTTCACAGTTGGGTCATGTTTACTCACCGTACCTTTTAGTTGCGACAAAGTTCCAAAAGCAGAAGCTGGTGCGGTGGAAAACAAGCGATGCGTTGCTCCTGAGACCCTGGGGAGGCGTTTGCGACAGCCCCGCTGCAGCAGCGGGCGTGTTGCGATGAATCCGGTCTGTATGGGGAGGAAGGCCACTTGTATGGATTCTGGTGCGGAGGTTCCGTAGGAAGTTTGTTCTCGCAAAAGGCACGACGCGACGATCTTTGGAGTTGCGACGATCTCCGGGGCGACTTTGCGCGGAACAGCGGTGATCTTCTCTCTTGCAGCTCCTCGACGCGATGGTTTCTGCGATGACACTCGCAGCGACGTGATGCGGTCCGCAAGCAAGCGGTGCGGCGATCTCACCCAGCGACGACAGGCTCTGCGACGACACTCGCAGCGATGTTAGACTTTCCCGCACCGATCTGGTGCATCCCGCAAACGAAGGATGCGACGGCTCTGGCAGCGGCAACAGGCGCTGCGACGATCTCGGCCTTCGTAGCTGCGGGAATTTCCTCGCACTTTCGGGGATGCGCTCCGCAGCGAGCGATGCGATAACTTTTCAATTGCAAAAGTCTCTCAAGCTTAGTTTCAAGCTTCCCAGCACAGGTACAACTTCCAGAGGCCCCACAACTGGATCAAGCACTCTAGGAAGGACAGAACTCTCTCAGAAGAGTTCAGGGAAGTTGAGGGTGAAGTCCTTTTGTTCCTGGGACTTCAGAACAGGGAGCCAGCTCTTCTCAGGCCCTTGGAGATTCATTCAAGACAGGGGACACAGCACAACAGCAAAGTCCTTCCCCTCTCCTTGGCAGCAAAGCAACAGGTCAGTCCAGCAGAGCAACAGCAGGAGAGTCTTCCTTCTTCAGTTTCCAGGATGATCTAATTTTCTGTTGTCAGGGGTCCTGTACTTATACCCCTAAACGTCTTTGTTCTCTTTGTGCAAGTGGGCCCTGAGCCCGGTCTGAACCAGTTCTGGGTGTTGCTTGAGCACTTTGTTTACCTGGCTTCTCCTTTCCTTTCAGAGTGAGGGGCAGGGTCATCAGCCGCCCAGCAGGAGGTGGGGCCAGCATTGTGAAAGGCAGGCACAGCCCTATTCAGGCCCAGGTGCTATCTCCTCCCACCACTCAAGTTGCAGATGCAGTCATTCAGCCTAGGGCTGACTCAGCCAGCCTCCTGGGGAATCCCCACCCCCTGTCACTCTCAAACCAGACAGTCAATACACAAACAGGCCAAGGCACACAGAAGGGTCAGACAAAAGAACAGCAACTTTCTAAAAGTGCTGTTCTCAAACACAGGATTTAAAAACAACCTTTCCTAAAAGATGTGTTATTAAATTCTGAGTTCAAGGGTACTAAACTCTTATGTCCTATCTTGTTCCTATGAGAAGAAATGCTGGTAGCCACTGTAGCCAACATCCCCCATGTTAATCTATGGAGCAAGATAGCCTTACAATAGTGAAAAACGAAAATGGCTGCCATTCACTACCAGAGCATGTTACCTGCACCAGTACATGCTCTACCTTTCACATACACTGCACCCTGCCCTGGGGGGTACCTTGGGCCTTCCATAAGGGTGACCAATGTGCACAGAAAGGGATGGGTTAGGCCTGGTCAGTGGGGACACTGACCAGGAGGACATGGCAGTTCAGACTGCACACAGGCACTGCGGTGGCAGACCTGAGACACCATTTTAGGGCTACTCAATCAGTGCTGCAGGCCCACTAGTAGCATTTGTCATCACCAGCCCAGGCACACCCAGTGCACTTTACTAGGGACTTCATGGTGATACAAATATGCAATCGTGTATATCCAATCACAATAACAATTTACACAGAGAGCATATGCACTTAAGCACTGATCAGCAGTGGTAAAGTGCGCAGTGTCCTATTGCCAACAGCCACGGGTCAGGAAAAATAAGGGAGGAAGAAGCAAACAATTTGAGGATGACCCTGCAAGAAGGGCCAGTTCCAACAGCTTCTATATAAACACTTCAGTAAAAATTGAATGGAAAACAAACATCCTGGAGGAACTGCTGAACTCTCATCCAGTTAACTCAAAGGAGTTCGGTATTCAACATTTAAGAGTCCGGATAGTGATAGTAACAGTTTCTTGTTGAGCTGTGACCGGATGCTTGTGTAGAGAAAGGTAACCAACTACCAGACTCAGTCTTAACTTCAGACCACAGCACCTTCACATCAAAGCCATAATTGGTAGAATAAAAGGTCTGAGAGGGAGAGAAACGGGGCAGGATCCAGTTTGGGGCTACCCAAGAAGCAGGGGGGATTGTTGGCATAATACCTATGGACAGACCAAACTGATATTGAGGCACTCTCCCAATCTCCTAATGCGCCCTCCTCGAAGAAGCAGGGAAAAGAAGTTTGGAAGAAAGGCCTTTGAATGATTTCATAGAAAGGCCAATCAATGCAGATGTGAACCATTTACAGATATGTGCGTTTCTGCATAAAGGGCAGCATCTCAAAAGCAAGGGGATATCCTGCTGAAGTAGCCCTCAAATGATCTACCTTCCATATGAGCTTAGTCTAATCCAAATTTTAAAACTTGTTGATTGCAGCATGAAGTGCTTAGTGTAAGAGGGGAGTGCATTACAAAATATAGGCTGCTATGCTCTGATCATGTTGTCCCAAGTGAAGTCCGTGATGAGGAAGGAAGGGCGGCTGGAGATTACTAAGGAAGCCACTGTGGATGAAAGGAAAGGAGGTTTCATCTTTCATTTTCTTTTATTTCCTGCCTCTCTCTAGTGCCTCTTTAGGGAACAAATGAGGCGCTAGATCTATACATTTAACCCACCAGGAGAATCATTCTCCTCAACTCTAACCAATTCTCCTTGTTCTGCCTATATGAATTTGTTGCATTGTGTATTGTGGTGCATTTTGTCAAATGCGCCATTCTCTTTTACACTGCAGTTTTTACCTTCGTATTGAGAGACTTTATAGTAAAGCCAAGCATGCCCATTCTTAGGTGAGAGAGAATGCCTAAGCACACTGAACATTAATAATCCTCAAGACTCTTACATCCTAAATATATGCAGCAAAAAAGGCAGAATAGCACCTAACTGGTAAACCCCTTCTCTTCAGTGTGTCTAGGATCCACCAGTTCCTTTGAAGGGGGATGCGTTTTCTGCTACAGGAGGCTGTGCCTCGAATTTTGGAACAAGTACTGCAAAGCAGTGTTCATCTTTTGGATGTGGAAGTGTACCTGTCAACACGCCCACTCTACTGCAGAGGTTGGAAATCCAACATGAGCCTGCAGGAAGGGATGGAGGAGTCCCACTTGCGGCATCAGCTCAGCCCTCGATTTGAAATTTGTTGTCAAAATATGTGGAATAAAGATTGTCAGGCGCAGGGTTTTTTGAAGGGAACTTTAAGGACCATATGCAGCATATGGGGTTTGGTGTAAGATGCAATTTTTAGCTAATGTGCATGTAAAATGTGTTTTGTTTTTGTTCAATTTAAAGCCTGTTGAACGTAATTGTGTTAATCAATTTGATCAATAAACCATTAATGAAGCACTTTTGATTGAAATATATTGTTTAATTTCTTGTGGCAATCTAATCTTCTTTTTATATTTCTATGTTTGCACTTTAATTTGACCAGGATGCTAATTATATGTTGAATGAAATGACGTTGTATGAGCACGCTGAACGTTTACATGAAAAGGCTGAGAAAATAGAAACTGAATTGTTGACAATTCAACTTTTTCTTATATTATTCAGCATGATTTTAAAACATGTTCTTCTAGGTATTGTTGAGACCTACTTAACAAAAGTACAATCCCATTTAATTGTGAACATTTCAGCTGAATTTTGTTCTGCAACAGTTTGACACTATAAGCTGTACCAGGCCAGGTTTGGTATAAAAAAAGTTTGTTTAACTGCCTTACATAAAACTGTTTCAATCTTTTTAAGTTACATTTTGGACAACACTTACAAAAAAAGTACTTCTGATTCCCAGAGATCATAAAGAAGCAGGGCGAAGAAGGCGTGCCAGACTTAGTCCATGTGATGCGTACGTTAGCAACTGAGAGCATCCCAAATCTCCCACCAGGGGGTGAATTGGCAAGCAAGTGAGTTAACAATAAGTGTGCATCTGCTTTTGACCAACCTGTACTTTTGTTTAAGAAGGCAGTTAGAAATGCCATTCCTCCCAAAATAAGGTTTGTTTGTTCGTTCTTAATCTATTTTTGTGTTATTTTTCCATATTCTCAAGTCACTCTGTGCATGTGTCACCTGAAAATGTTCTACATAAAGTTAAATTGGCTGCTAAGAAAGACCAAACAAACTTTAAAGATTTTTGAGTTTTACTGTATGTCACAATGGGTGGGAGAAATGCCTTTGTGCCTTGGTTAGCCAGTATGCAACCAGCTTTCTAAAATAGTCAAATTTCCACTCACTCGGTGTCAAATGGGGCCTTGTAGCAAAATTAACTGCAATTTAAAAACTATGGGCTTTGTCATCTGCTGGCCTAATTTGTCCCACCCGAGTGTCACATTTTTGTAATTTGCATTTGATCAAAGTGAATGTATAATACATTGTTTTGTAATGCAACTGTATGTTTTGTAATGCGTGAGAATTAACACCAGCCTTTCATCTGTGTGTTGATGTGGTAATACATTATGAATTATTGTGCCCATCTGTTTTATTACCTAGATTACATTTTAATGGTTATGGATGAAGAATCTTCAATATTTATTTAGGTTTTGAAATGCTGTACATCTGTTTTTGATATGTGACCTATTAGTGAAAGTGGTTTCAAAGTGTTCTAGTTCTTAGTGACATCCTTTATTAAACTACCTGCTAATCCAAGCCAGCAATAGGGCATCTGGAGGAAATTGTATATCACCACTGGCCTGGAAACAGTTAATCGTTATAATTCATAACCGGAATTAGTTTAACTGCTGCTTGTATCACGCCTCTTTTTGGTGATAAGTACCTCCGGAAGAAGTGAGCATTTCTGGCGGAGCATTATTTCTTGCCCAACTCATATTTGTGTCCACTGTATAACCTTGGAACAGGTTTTCCTGCATTAACTTATGATTAGCAGCTACATTTGGGTTTTCAAGTGGACAAGCTGTCTATCTTGCTGGATTTCTAATATTGATAATGATATAGAAACAAGCCAGTAAAGATAATATACTTAACTTTTATAATTGAGAAACCTACGGTTTTAGTTGTGGGTTCCAACACCTTGTGTAATACTTTTCAAAACCTACATTGAAATTACAGAATGCACAAATTAAAAGATGACATATTAAAGAGTCGAGGATTCAAACAGTACGCATCAGAAATTCAGCTTTTTCATTAGCTTTACCTGTTAAGCCCTTCTGCTAGAAGACCGATAAGGATTCAGTATCCCAAATAGATACTAAAGATTCACTTTTCTTGGCACTTTGACTTCATCTGTTGCAGCTACCACAAAAATAAATAAACTTACTTAAGTATTGTATAACAGTCAGCTTGGTGATCATAGGAAAGGATAGGATAGTATTTGTAAAGCGATCTATACCCGAAGGTGTCAAGGCGCTAAGTTGACAAAAGCAAGGGCAAAAAAGCGCAACAGCTTATTAAGAGGGGAAAATACATATTTTCATGAGTTTCCTGAAAGCCGAAAAAGAGCGTGCGTTGCCAATGGCAGGGGGGAGTGAGTTCCAGAGTTTGGCAGAAAACGAGCGACTGCCCCATCTGGATCTGCAGAATCTAGGCGAGACCAGTTTTTTTCTGTGTGGATGATCTCAGAGTCCTCCCTTGCGTATACCATTGAAACAAGAATTTGAGTTTGGGCGAGACTTTGCTATCCATGGCCGCATATACTGTGCTTAAGACCTTGAATGAAATACGCTCCCTGATGGGGAGCCAGAGTAAGGTAGGAATCCCTTCTCTGGCAGACTGATGTTTGGGAATATTTAAAATCAGTCTTGCTGTTGCATTCTGTATCACCTGGAGCTTATTCAGAGATGTTGCAGTGATATTGAGGTGTAGGGCGTTGCAGTAATTAAGACGAGAGGTAATCAGTGCGATGATACTGGGCCGATGTAGTTCCGAGGGAATAAGTGGAAGTGCCTTTCTGAGGGTTCTTAAAATATAGAAACATGTACCAATTGTACGATTGACTTGGGCATCAAAGGTCAGGCCCTCATCAATAATTACCCCCAGATTTTTAGCTGTTTTTACCGGGGCTGGAAGAGTCCCGCATTCTGTAGGCCACCAGGCATTGGACCAGATAGAGTTCTGCGGTCCAAAAACTAGTACTTCGGTCTTGTCTCTGTTGATCTTTAGAGAATTGCCTTTCATCCAATGAATGAGGTTTGACATACAAAGATTAATCCATCAATCAATCAGAACATTTGTAAAGCGCACTATTCACCCTTGGGGGTCGCAAGACCCTGGGGGGGGGGGGGTGGCTGCTACTGCTCGAATAGCCAGGTCTTGAGTAGTCTTTTGAAGATTAGCAGGTCCTGGGTCTGCTGTAGGAGGAACGGGAGGGTGTTCCAGGTCTTGGCGGCGGGGTGGGAGAACGATCTGCTGCCGGAGGTCGCTCTTCGGATGCAGGGGACGGTGACAAGGGCGAGGTCGGCGGAGTGGAGCTGGCGGTTGGGGGTGTAGAAGGCGAGTCGTCTGTTGAGGTATGCTGGTCCGGTGTTGTGTGCGTGGATGAGGAGCTTGAAGGTGATCCTCTTGTTGACGGGGAGCCAGTGCAGGTCTCTCAGGTGGGGTGTAATGTGACTGCGGCGAGGGATGTCGAGGATCAGATATGCCGAGGCGTTCTGAATGCGTTGTAGTAGTTTCAGGAGTTTGGCCGAGGCTCCTGCGCAGAGGGCGTTTCCGTAGTCCAACCTGCTGCTGACGAGGGCCTGGGTGACCGTCCTTCTCGTTTCAGTGGGGATCCACCTGTAGATCTTGCGGAGAATGCGAAGGATGTTGAAGCAGGAGGACGAGACGGCGTTGACCTGCTTTGTCATGGAGGGAGTAGAGTCGAGGATGAACCCCAGTTTGCGTGTGTGGTCGATGGGTGTAGGTGCTGTTCCCAGTGCGGTCGGCCACCAGGAGTCGTCCCAGGCCGAGGGGGTGGAGCCGAGGATGAGGACTTGTGTCTTGTCCGAGTTTAGCTTCAGACTGCTGTTCTTCATCCACTCAGCAACGGCTTTCATTCCTTCGTGGAAGTTGGTCTTGGCGGTGAGGGGGTCATTGGTGAGGGATAGGATCAGCTAGGTGTTGTCGGTGTAGGAGATGATGTTGAGGTCATGCAGTCGGGCGACGTGGGTGAGCGGTGCCATGATTAAACTTCTCTGGGACTAAATGCAGGTTGTTGGTGATGGAAACAATCATTTGGGTGTCGTCTGCATAGGTGAGCACCTGAAATCCGTAGGATCTCACCAGTTCGGCCAGAGGGGTCACAAAGAGTAGGGCTAAGCGAAGAGCCCTAAGGGACCCCACATGGGAGAGCAAAAGCTTTTATTCTGAAGCCTCCGTAACTGACTGTATGCATTCTATCTGTTAGAAAGGTATGGAGAAACTGCAGGGCTTTTCCCGTGACCCCAACTTCCCACAAACGTTGGACCATGCGTGATGTGGGACGGTGTCGAAGGCTGCCGATAAATAGAGTAGAATCAACACAGCCGAGCCAGCCCCCTTGGTCTACCTGCAACCGAATGCAGTCCGTGGCTGCAATAAGGGCAGATTCGGTGCATGGATGCAAAACTACAAGAGCAGATAGTTCTGATGCTGAAAGAACCTAATTGTTGTCGAGGGAGAGTGAACTCGGTAATAATTTTGTTTTTATGTAGCTTTTCATCCTGTATGTCTACTGTTTCAAAGCCATGTAAACAATAGATGTTACTGCTACCCAATTTAATATAATGTATTTACAGACCTTGGAAGGAGTCAAACTGGTGCCCATATCCGTATCTTGTATTATTCTCCTTATGTGGTACAATTTCCCTAAGTTACCAGCCTATCAAAGGACTCAATACACCTTATCTGATTCTTTGTATACTTCCTATGGTTGTTAAAAAAGTGCTTTGCAGTACGAGGGTGTATCATTTTGAGTACTTTTCATCTCCAACATATTTTATTTTATCATAACCTCAACGAGCTGTTGAGAACTTTGCTACATTATGTTTAATGGAGTCAAGGTATGGCGTTGTACCCTTTGTACCTTCCCAAACTTCACTAAGCTGTTAGGTCTCTTAGCTTCATGTATCAATTTATTTCCAATGGCTCCTCTGCAAATGAGAGCCTTATGGCACCAACTTGCTCTTCATCGGTACTACCTGCAGGAGTTGCAGGGGGAGAAGTTGATAATCTTTTAGAGAATTTGAATACTGGTGTTTCCTGGAACCCAGTCATTTCAAAGGCCTACCCTTCCATCCACCCGTATATTTGCTTTGGTTGATAACCTTTACCTCTCAATATGGTTTTGAACTCACGTAAAACATTTAAATGTCTGTGTGAGGGCTTAAAACATGTACTCCGTATAAATGTCCTGGACTTAAAAACATTTTATGCGACTAAAGATTTCCTTCTGCTTATCCAGGAAAACGTTAGCTCCAATGTGATGGACAATGCAGAAGTCCTGTTTTATTTTAACAAGTAAGAAAGCACATGGTCTCATTCCACTGTGATAGTAAGTTTTTCAAGGATGTGTCTGCCAGATAGCCAGGCAAAAGCATGTACGTTCAGGCAGCATTGAACATGTTTTACCATACTCTTTTAAATGTCGGATAACCATTTGATTCTCTAGTCCATCATCAAGACGTGGAGATTTTCTAACGTAAATATTTTATGTGACTGATGTTAATCACCAGTTGCTCGAATTGGCTTTTTCCTTGTGAGCAGGAAAGGATTCCACCCATAGGGGCCTTTACTACTTGCTTTGCAGTCGGGCCTTAGTCCTTTTCTCTTTAATGCAGAAACCATTTGCACAGATGAAGATTTGTGACACTAACATCCTGGTATGGAAAATGGTCTTCTAGGGGGCTACACGTCAAGGATTGTAGCTCTTCAAATGCTGTCTTTAAATGATCTGTATTTGTTTATAGAAAGGTAAATTTGTTCTGGAAATAATCATGTTTTATTCTGAAGGTTTTCTCAGTATTTCATCTAAACGGAGAAGCAATTCTCCTGATCTTCTACTCATACCACATTTGTCTTCTGCTGATAAAACTCTGTGCAACCTGGAAGTCTTCAGGACACTTTACATTTTATGTGGAGCGATTCACTGAATTTCCAAAACTTTCTTTTTCACCTATAATGGTCTTACACCAAGGAACAGAGTGGCAAAGAGTCCTGTTTAGGTCGAGCCTGGTCAGCGCATGCGCTGCTCTGCAAGCTATGCTGTATTGGAGTATGTAATTGAAGCCCCGCCCTCTCTCCTCCCATTTTGTCATTGGCTTGTCATTCTCCTTCGTAAATGCTGGCTTTTGATTTATTAATAGGCTTGTTAGTCCCTCCTTAGTACCGCCTTGTCTTCATTCGTAACCTCCCGTGAGGAATGGACCTTTTACTTCGGTTGTTACACGGCAAGTCTTTTTTAGTCTGTAAGCACTATTCTCTTTAAATAGTTTCTCCTACTGCAGGCACGTCATGCCTTCCTGCCACATTTAGTTTGCCATGTGGGCTTTCACTTTCCAAGCAGCCCGGGACAGTGGTGGCCCCTTCTTCTAATAGGTCTCACATTTACAAGAGTTTGATCTATTGGCATTGTACTTGACAATGCCTTTTATTTATGTGTTAATTATCAAAACATATAAATAAAAAACATTCTCATTTACCATGCCAAGAGCTTAAGCACTCACAAATGCGAGACCTATTGCATTGCAAATGCTTGGTTCCATGTAGATTGTGTTGTGTATCGCCAACACCTTGACAGAGGGGTTTAACATCTCCCAAGGCTTCATGCTCATTCCACCAGAGTTAAGTTACTATTGAATGCTTTGCTAAAGCATTTACTCATTGTTGATATTTTAATGTGACTTTTTGGACTGCCTCACCACCTATTTTGTAAGCATAAAATGCTGGATGCTTCACGTATTGGTGGTTGATAAGGTTCTGCATAACCTATTACAATCTATTTTCTGGAGTTCTAATCTGACATTTGCTTTGATCCTCTCACAGTCTGAGAATAAGTATTCAGGGTACCGACAGTTTGAGAAGCAAAAAGAACGTCAAACCAGAATATGGAAAAATTACCTCCCTGGTAATTTTGGCGATGTTAGCATGGGTTCTGCTACAGTGACGCAGAAACTGAGCTGAGGCAGTTTGTGATGCACTGACAGAAGGGTAGGATGCAGTCGACATTGGAGGTTCACTAATGGAAAGTACTGTAAAAGCAAAAAAGCAAATGACTTATTTTTGCAGAATTAGTCGCGCTTTATTATATTGCTGTAACAAAAAACTTGCTGGGCAGCCAGTCAGATGGTCTACAACTGATCTGCACAAATATCTGCTATTGATTATGGCAGTTATTAACTCAAGAATAATGTATGCCAAAAATTAGCATTATTGCAAAGTAAAAAGTTGATTCTAAAAATCTATAGATTTGCCTCGCCATTGATAAAATCCACTTTGAGAAAGATTTGGAGAACATTAGTATTCTTTTAGATATAATCTCTTACACTGAATTATTCTCACCCAAGAAAGAAGGGGAAGAGTACAGTGTACCTCAATTTCTGCCACAAAGTGAGCTGTCTCTCTTCCGACATCACAATAAAATAATTTCAAAGAGACATAAATCATTATTTACGAGATACAATTGTATCTCAGCTACTGACTGTTCACCCATGTGGTGGATACCTTCCAGTGTTTAGGACTGCATGATCTAGTTATTTAAAAGTTTTGCAATGTGATGAAGATGGAGCTCAATTTCTGAAAATGTAGGATCATACCTAAACATTTATTGGTACTGGTTGAATGAAGAAGCATCCACATTCAGAAGAGGTCTCTCAAGAAGTGTAATATTTCAGAAGCAACCAGAAACAACAAAGACCTGAATACGTTGATAAACCTCTGCCAAGCCAACACGGAATTAAATTCATCTTACCACCATTATTGGCTTTGTGATGAGTGGGGAGAAAGTTATATCTAACCTTTAAGGAGAACCATCTTGATGTGGAAATCGGTCAAACATATTAGATGTTAATCTAGGGCAGGTGAATACAAATGTAAAAGCAAGCACTAAGCCTTCAACAAAAAAAAAAACATTCTAGCATCGCATAGTGAAATGTCCATAAACCAAAATGGGCATGAAGCAAAGATAAGAAAGGAATAAGACCAAGTCAATCATTAGAAGTCAATATTCTTCAAAGATAAAGAAACCGGTTTAAAGATTTTTGTTTTTAACCAATCTCAGTACATTGCAGCACATCAGTGCCACATTAATTTGGACCAGAGACTAGGTATAATGCACTAGACTGTATTAGGTGCTCTGAAGATAAACATCCCTAAAGTGATCCGTCCGATAAAATGTGTCAAGACGGCTCGTCCAAAGTTTTGTTCCCCCAACTAGTTCTAACCCTCCTCTGCGTGGTGGATCACACATTCTCAAAGTGTGCCTCATAGCCTTTGCATCACAATACATGATGCCATAATGATATGCGAGGAACGTGTTTGCCATTCTTCAGCAATTGTCAAACTGGTCACAAAGATAAATGGTGCGATTTAGAACCCGTCGTGTTAATCATGTATGTGTTTGGCTACAGTTCATAGTGGAAGCTACATATGAAAGTCTGCAAGTGTGATAAATCAATACAGACATTATTCCAGAATAACAGCCTATAAAATAAACTCAAGGCGATGGAATTTGTAAAAAGCTTAATTCCTAGCTGAGGAAGTAGACAAAATAAAGAATAAACCTGTCAACCTGGCAGTTCATCAGTTCAAGAGGATTAAGGAGTTTGCATACTTGGGAGTAACAATAGCATCAAATTGGGCCTGACACAAACTTGCACTATGTTTCAACACAAATATGACAGTTACATTTTGGAATGCTCTTGACTTGAAATCTTGTCTGTTGTATATTATCTAGGAAACTACTGTTAAAGAAGATATGACTTGAGCTAAATTAGTGCAATTCCTACAAGGTTTTTTACGTCATATGTCCTTTAACAGTAGTTTCCTAGATAATATACAACAGATATAAATCTGATTTCTCATGCTTGAAACTGGAAAATAGGGACAGAACTACGCACAAGTGGGCTGAGCCAAAGCGCTTAAAATGGATTTACAATCCTTTTGAACTGCAGCTCGTGCAAATTTGTCTCCAAAACTAAAAGGTGCATCCAGTGTGTACCAATGCTAAAGAGCTTGATGTATCAATGTAAAAGAGCATGAATAAACACAGTGGAGAGAACTTTAACAACCCTGTCAACGGCAAGTTATCAAACCAAGGGTGGAAATAAGTACAAACTGGCACCAGATGACACTGCCTACAACAGAGGGCAATTTCAACCCTACTTGTTGGTTGTACATTCAGCCAGGAAGCATGTCTGTGCCCAGGCAACCCTCCTTTAAATAAGAAGAGCAAAATACATAGATGCTGTTTGGGGAAGTGCATTTATGGACAATCACTCTCAAAGACATAGTCAGTTTAGTTGGCTTTGCTCTCCCATTATGACAGATACCAATGGGGGGGAAATAAGCAGTTTGTTAAACACATGCCCGTGGCGTACCGCAGGAGGTGGCAAGAACTAGTAGCGGAAGAAAAGATAATTTCCTTTGTCAACATCCACTTCACGCCGCAGATTGCTTCCTGGAAGGCAAACACTCGTATCATGCTCTGCCTTCATGCATGACGTGGGGTCTCCGGCTTCAAACCTGAGGTACAACACCTCCTCATCCGACATCCCATTTGAAGTGGAACATCTATTTGACCATCAGGTCAACAGTTTGCTCGAGAAGGTTAAGATCAAGAGGGCCTGTAACCAAAGTCTGTGGAAGAGGTGATTATCATGGTTAAGGGGCAGGCAAGAGCAAAGGTGGCTCCAGCAGGGGTGCCTCTACGTCCAAGCAGTGACTCACCCCTCATTCCTGCCAGTCGCACAACACCTGTTAAGGAAGACTGCAGTTATACCTTTCCCAGTGGGGGAGATATAATCAAGACAAATGGGTTTACGAGTCAGTGGTATTGGCTAAAGGTCCACACAACTCCATCAGACATACCACCTCTTCTCCATGCAATGCATCAAGACCATCTGCGGCTGTTGCAAGAGGAAATACAAGCTCTTCTCAGTAACGGTGCCTTCGAGTTAGTTACCCCACACAAGTATGGCCAGATGGGTCTATTCCCTGTTCTTTCTCCTCCCCAAAAAGGACAGAGCTCTGCAGCCTATCGGGGACCTCATGTCTCTTAACCACCACATCGTATCAGAGCCCTTCAAATCGACTACCCTGCTTGACATCGCATTGCTGCTCTATGGCGGCCATGTACTTCAAGGATTCTTATTTTTACATTGCATCCATCCAGTGCATCACCGCTACTGACGTTTTATTGTAAGTGGAACAATGCTACCTGTACGAGGTTCTCCCTTTTGGGGTAACAGCCACAAGAAGGTTCACAAAGTGTTTAGTGGGGGGAGGGAGGGGTTGCACACTAGCGCTGCTAGTGCTACAGAATTCTTTTCTTTCCATATCTGGACGATAGGCTGATAGAGTAGTAGCAAACAGCAGTGCCTACCAAAACTCAAGATAGTGCCTCCCTTTTACAAGGTGGGGTTCACAGCCAGTGCGCCAAAAGTCACATCTCCAAACGCTCAAAATTCTACCGTTTCTGGGAGCTGTGCTAAACAGTGTAAGGAAAATGATACCCTAAGCAGCAGAGGGTGATGGCATTTTAAAAACTGCAGTCTTTTTCAGACCTGTCCCATAACAATAAGAATGGTCATGAAAGTATCTTAGATGGTTAGGCCTCAACGAAACACCCAGGCTCTGCACAGCAGACCGCAGCACTGCAAACTCCCAGGGTCTGCACAGACCCTGGGAGGAGTTCACTTTTTAGTCGCTAAACGTGGCATAGCTCACCACTGGAGCCTGGCTGCATTCCCTCCAGTCAAAGGGTGGATAAATGGTATGAATTACTGTACTGCGTCAGAAAGTATGAAGGGTTGTGAGAGGCAATACATGAACATATGGAGCCCATGGACTTCATGTCAATAACTTTCAAAATATGATTGTAGATGGGGCATGGTTGAAGGAACTTATCCATTTTTTTCTGTCTAACAACGTGCATCCCTTGCATGAACTCACTGCTGAATGTAGTCTACTGTCTCTTGGTTTTAATGTTTTTTTGAGCTGAAAATAAAAAAGAAATGCTATCTCATTAAAAAAAAATGTTACTCGGGCAGCCGGTTCGTGACCCTTTTCCACAAGTGACCATTGCCACACATGCCACCCTCATTGGCTGAAGGCACAACTCCACCACCTGCCACATGGATGCAACAACAGAGTTACCATATCAGTTAGCTGGAGCCGACATTCAATCCAACTAATTCACCAAGGATGTTTTACAGCCTTCGATAGAGGAGGATGCTCCACTTAAAGACAACATGGTTTTATTTATTTTATTTATTTATTTTATTTATTTATTTATATAGCGCACTACGACCCGAGTGTCGAGTGCCATCAATTACATCCAGAAACAAAGCAGGCTGCATTGACCACAGCTGTCAGCGCTAGTACAAAAAAATCAGGCACTGGGCCTTTCATAACCATGTTCAGTTACTAGTGCAAGATCTACCAGGAGATTGCATTCCTGCTAAGTAGCAAAAAGCATCAAAAGTCAATGGGAGATGAATCCCCAAGTGTTTCAAATACATGTCAAGATTGTGCATCCCCACAGTTAATTTGTTTGCTAATGTTGAAAAATCAAAGTGCCAAAGCTTTGCCTCCTGGTACCTACAACCGCAGTCCATAGGCAGTGCACTTTTGAATTGATCAGGGACCTTTGCCTATGCTTTTCCTCCACTTCCCCTAACTCAATACTTGGTGAGAAAAATTAGGCAAACAACCCAGACTTTAATTCTAATCACTCAATTATGGCTGTAGAGGCCCTGGCTTTGGATGTTCCTGGAAATGCCATCCCATCAGCACAAGAAAATTCCTCTGAGACCAAACTTCCAGTCACTATGTCAGTGCCAGCTCAGACATCCGAATCTCAGAGACCTAAATCTAGTGATCTGGCTCCTGATGTCTTAGTTTGATTATCTTTTTTTTTTATAATCAAATTTTATAAGCATTTTATGAGAAACAGAACAAAAACCAGCGTATATCAGCATGAATATACAATAGCCATGTCCAACAAACAGCGTAATCCGGCTCTAGGGAGTGATAGCATAGCTCCTTATGGCCATACACAGGGTAACATGTGCTTTTACATTTGGAGGGCAACATGAACCATAAGAAGGCAGCAAATTCAACCACTTGCCCCATATCTTCTAGAACTTCCTCGGACATGCCCGGGCCTCGAACAGGGGTTCTTCTTTTGTGGCACACCAATCCACCCCAGTTTGATTATCTTAAACTTCTAAAGGAGTAAATGCAGATCTTAAATGAGGTGCAAATATTCACCACACATACCTGCTGCACAGCCAAGTGGAAAAGGTCCTTCCATTGCTGTTTAGGAGCGCACATAAACCCACTTACAGTATCAGTTCAAGTTCTCTTCAAAAATAGGCATATTCCTCCCAAAACAACCCCTGCTGTAGCCTGTGATCTTAACGTGGTATTGATGACTGATGGGGCCCCCATTGAGCCTCTCCATTCCTGCGAAAAGCCATTATTGTCTGGGAAGGTTGCCTTCTTGGTAGCCATAACATTTCTCAGAAGAGCTTGTGAGTTACAGGCCTTAACAGTCAGGAATCCTTCATCTAGGTGCACAGAGATGGGATGGTCCTTCAAAATAACCCAAAGTTTCTCCCAAAGGTGGTTTACCTGTTCACTGTTAATCACACAATGAGGTTGCTCATTTTCAAAACCCCTTGCCACACATATTGAGTGACTGAAAAAGCATTACACCCGCCAGATATTAGGAAGTCATCGAGGTAGTCTACATATAGAGCAAAATCCATCTGACAGGCAAAATACCTGTTTGATGACTTTGCTAAACCACAGCCGGGCAGAGCTGTTTCGAAAAGTGGCCTTGCCAGATGTATTGTTAGGTGCATATAGATGTGTTATGCTAGAGCTAAGCCTACACTACATGTAGTGCCGAGGGAACATCCTACACACAACAAAAAATTGCCTTTTTGGGAATATTCCAGTAACAGATATATGCGAAACTGCTACATGACCACACACGTTAACTAACCTTTGCTGGACAAGAGACCTTGGATTAGATAAATAGTCTCACAAATGTTGTTTCAAGAATCTGCATTTTTTGCTCTGTAGCAACGGCTTCAAGAAGGCACAACATGTGTATCTACAGCAAGAAATGCCACAAACCGAAAACGTTACTTAACCTGTAATCATCTGCTGCCAGCTTGTAGTGCTGTAGATGCACATGCGCCCAGCCGCCTCCCTGGAAGCAAGCAGGTTTAATTTGTTGCCAATTTACAACTTACATTCCACAGGATACTGTATCTGTCTACTTTCACTGACTGAAAATGATGGGGAAAAACAATCGGATGTAGTCTTTGTCCTGGTGTTGTGTGGGCCAAGGTAGGTGCATGAGATCACAAAACCTAAAATGACTTTAAAGAAAAACAACTTGTCAGATCCGCAACCCAACGCTAGATGGCAGTAGTCTGCAGAGCATGTGATTTTACTGCTTTTCAAGCTACAAACAAATGGTAATATTTTCTTTCCAGTCCCCAGGCCGGTTTGATCAAAAGGAAATCTGAGTAACTCGATCACATGGCAGCCACTGTACTAGGTTCGCCACGTGTTCAATTCTGTTACTGTATGGCCGATCCAGCTTCTTTCTCAATTTGCGTAAAGGTGGACCACAATTGGCATTTACAAATGGGAGATGTCATCCGATTTGACTTCTCTCACTATCATCAGGAAGTTCTCACAATGTTGTGCCTTCAGGTTTCCGCTGATGCATGAACTGTAGGTTAGTTAACACGTATCACCTTCCATCTTTACTGAAGTCATGGTTGTGGATAAATGCCATATATCGGACATTCCATTTCCCTGCTCTGTAGGAGTTGTCACCTCTTGATGGTTCAGCTTTTTCTTGTTCTTTCTTGCATTTCACCACACTAGAAGTAACAAGTAGTTATTTGTTTTTTTCTTTACTTTTGCCAGCTGAAGGCATGAAAAATGTTTAAACATTTTGCCTTTTGGTAATTTGTATCACAAACGACTGCCAATATGTTGTAAGTAGCTTATGTAGGGCACGGTTGTCGCACCTCTGATAGTTAAATGTTTCAGCGATAGAATTGTAACCGTTTCAACAGGTAATTGCTAGGGTAGCTCATTCCTAGCTACAACCTCAATATTTGCCCGGGCATAAGTTTCTATGCCTTTGGAATGTTAATACGGCCTTTCGGCAATGGTAAGATTTTCTTTTTTTTTTTTAGCTTTTAGCTTACCTTTCGGATTTCACAAATGTTCAAAGTTCCAAACCTGACACTAAACAGGCTTGTCTGCTATCAAGCAAATAGGCTTAAAAATGGCACTGTTCCGACAGCCCACTGCTTCAGAATGTGCACGCCAGACCCTAAACGACCTACACTACTACAAAAAGGTCCAAACAGTCAATGCTCCTGCCAAATCTTCTTTAATGTACTCAGTGGCCCAAGTGGAGGTATACTACTAGACGAATTTACCACTAATCCTTCTTTTTTTGGTCCGGAGTAGCATGCTACTCACTGAAAAGCGCTTCAGCATCTCATCAGGGGTAGCAAGCGTTTTATAAATGCAAACCTTTTCCCGCTTCTATCCCTCCACTATTCTTCTCAATCCAAATAACAGACTGACATACCCACCGCTCAAATTAATTTACTCTTTTACTATACTAATTCAACACTGATCCTTTATGGGTTCCGCAGTAGCATGCTACTTGCCCAAAACGTGCTTTGATACCTTGTCTGGGGTAGTAAGAGCTCTATATAAATGCATTTACAATACAATACAATAATTTCTAGAAAGCATGCTTTCCCTTGCCCTTGATTAATTTGTTCCAAAAGTCAACCCTTCTCAACAGTGCGGGATGAAAACAGATGTTGTCAATATCAGTGCAGTCTTTGATTTTTGGCGCAATATCTTTTGGAACCACATAAATTACTCACCTATATTGAAGTGGCACACTGTTTGCTGACTGCTATAATGAATATTAAAGGTCACCAAAACGTCCCACCTAAACCAGATTCTACATGCACTGCTGGCCATAATGCCAGGTACAGTCAGAAAATGTCCCTTCCTTTTTCAACTACATTGCTAGACAAAAAGCTGGATACATGGCTCAGGGCAGTAGAGGAATGACACACTGGCGCTTTTATGGCAAGTATTAAAATACATGTATTTATATCCGGCTTCAGTAACAGCACTGTTCCGCTGATTTTGATCCGAACCTATTTTATTTTAGAAAACAATTGAAGTATCAAACCAACTACTAAAAGTATACCTGGGACCTTTTTCCAAACTATGGCGGAATTATCAACCACACTATTTCCTAAGCATGGCATTGCATTGTAAAATCTTTTTTTCTTTTAAACCCCTGAAGAGTTGCTGTCTTCAGTAGACTACTGCTTGACACGTTGAACGTGTGGCATACTCTCTTCTGGAAAAGAAAAAAAACCTACAAGCTTCAAGAAATGAAAACGATCTGATATTAGTGCTGTTTAGGCAATCCATTTGCGCCGAGACACAACTAAAACGATGACTTATTTGTGAAGTTTCATGGAACGTTTATCAAATGACTCCCATTGGATGTGTTCTGTGATGTATTAGTAAGCAATGGAAACTGATATCAGACTTTCGTACTTGTTTGAAAAGAAGAGATTCAGATTAATCTAGTATTTGAGGTTTCTCTTCTAACCCTGTAGGTTACAAAGAAAAGGCTTTTTGAGTTATTGTTTAATTGTGAGAGAAAAGCAATAGCCAATGGCAAATGTAAACCTCCACGTTAAAACCACCCAATGTTCAAACAATGCTAAGATTTTTGTACATCTCCGAGGATGGTTAAATGTCTACTTTTTCTTAATACTTGCTAGTAAGTACACCGCCTTAATTCTGCTACGGGTGTGGCATATGCAGACTGCCAGCCTCTAAATGAAAAGCTTTTCTAAGCCAAAAATTATAAAAACTAATTATTGAGATTTGTTTCTTATCTGTCCATTTTCGTGCAGAGGTCTTTTTTTTTTTTTGGCTAGCTCCCACACTTCCTTTTTGATCCTTTTTTTTTTTCTTACCCCTCATATGCCCTTTTATTTCTGTTCAAGAGGTGGTATAGCCAGAATTATCCTATGAAGTTTCAATTTGGTGTGCTTTCTGAACATTATTTTTCCTTTTCTCCTCTTCAGTAGGTGCCTCATGATGATTTCCATCAGGTTTTTGCTGCGGATTTTGGATCTCTACTCTTGATTCCTGACCAACGTTCCCCCCCTGATGGCTTCGGTCTGAGCTTGTCACATAGTGGAGGCTTTTCCGCCTTACTTTAAATATCTTTGGCCTAAGGCTTCCTTGTGGACTTGACGTTGCCTGTCCCCAGGACCCTTAGGCCTTCTATTACTGGTTCTAGAGGTGTTGACTTAACTCTAGGTAACCTCTGTACTTTCAGGTATACCTCTTGAGTATTTTACTGCACTACACTTTGTAGTGCACTAACTTGAAGCACTCCCTTGGGTGTCGTCCCCCTTTGTGGGTCTTTCAGGGTACTTCACTGTAAAGCTTGTAGCTCCTTCATGGCCACAGATTGTTAATGGCCTGGTCTTAAACGGGCCATATCTAGCCCTCACAGTCCTTGACATCCCTGGACTAGAAAGTTCAGACTGTGTAAGAAGGGGTCACCATAGTCTTTTAACATTGCCTGAGCTCCTGGGCAATTAGTCCCATAGCGGCTGGAACATCTAGGTGTTAATGGAGAAGGGTGCTTTTGGAAGGTGGCAGATCCACAAATAGGGGCTTTTATCAAGCCTTGACAGTGCTGTGACAGTGTTCAACTATAGGGAGCAGAGGCTGGCCTTCCACCAAGGTACCATCTGGATACTCCAGACCATTACGTTGGTCCCACGTTTTGAGCAGAAGGGGACCAGAGATTCTTGGCAGATCTGTCGGGCAGCTTGTTTATGGACAGGCTCATTTTAGGGATTCACTTCATCTGAGGGCCAATGTATTTGCTCTCTCAGGGGCTCGTACATTCAGAACTATGTAAGGTTCCTGCAAAGCCACAGGCACTCTTAAAGGTTACCAGTGCCTTAGATGTCCCCCCTGGCACAGCTGTACACTATTGTTCTCTTGACTGCTAGGGGCATTGCCACATAAACATTGACTAGGTGTCTTCTGTGACTTGCTTCCCTCATGATCATGCAACCCAGCCAGAGACTTAGAATTTCATCGGTGGGCTACCACCATGGGCAGAGTAGCACTTCACTGTTGGAACTCTGCAAAGGCGCCTTCAGATGAACTTTTAGTCTAGAAATAGCCGCAGAGAGTCAAGGGCATACAACATTAATTGGGGAAACTGACCTCTCCTTACTTCTAAGACTGGTGGATTTTTTAATATGCCAGGAATGCTAGGTTGTTTAGACCATGTGGCACCCCATGACTTCAGGGTATACCAGTGGCTAAGCCAAGGCAATGCTCCCTAATTCTCAGTTGAAAGATTTCGTTTGATATCTTGATAGATGCATTTATCTCCATTACAGATAGATGGTAACAGTTTTTGAATGAGAGAATCAATCTCTTTTTGGTGGTTGTCTCAAGTCACAGGTCTGATGGCCTTTTCTGTGTAAGTGGGCTTCTCGCTCAGCTACACCGGAAAGAGCTAAGTTGCACATGCACTGCATTCCGGTTTAGTTGCCATTTCCATTTGTTTGACCCAGCGGTGTCTTATGAGCTAGCTCTGAATATGAGATGTACTGTTCTTTGGTTCACCATCAAAGTTCTGAGGCAACAAGGAAACAACCCATCAGCATCTTTGATCTCGAAGGGATATTAATATCGAAGGCCTTTCTACTGATAGTTCCAAGGAAGAGGATTGTAATTTTTGTACACACAACATACTTTTTTTTCTGTTGACAAATACACATGTAATGTTTGTTGCTCTGTGCAGCCTAGCGACGGTGATGTGGACCTGGGTGTTGAACCAGAATGTATTCTGGTTAGCTATTACTAGCACTGGTGTAAAACACGGGCTGAAAAGTTGCGTATTTGTATATTCACTGGGCATATTAGGGATAAGGATCAGACCGATCCATTTACTCTGTTTTGGCCCTGGTGAGCCACATACTTTCCAGTAAAAATAATACATGTTGGCTTTACAGCTTGGGTGGACAATGGGACGATATTAAAATAAACCAAACAAATCCAGTATTTGTAAAGTGCACAATTACCTCAGGTTGTCACAGCGCTGGGGGCTGTCGGGAAGATTAAGCAAGCTATTGCCCAGAGTCACATGGTGCTGGACTAACCCTCCGCTGACACTGGGAATCGAACCGTGAACCCTCTGTTTTGGATCAGGCGCCCTGGCCGCTGCGCCACAACTCCTCTTCCCTTACGAGTTGATGCCTTCCATCTCTGCTGGTTAGTGACATTTCTGCATTTTTTTTCTCCCTGATTGCCCTGGCTCCAGACATGGTTCCCAGAAATCTTAATTCCTTACATGTGCTTGAATGGGTGTAGACATTAAGATCTCAGTCTCATTGTTAAGCAGTGTGATTCGGTTTACCATTCGGTGTCGGTTGTGTGGTTGAATTATTGACTCTCAGTTAAAGGACTTGTCAGCTTAGCTACAAGGGTTCTGATTTGGTGTCACCCCGATAGTCCTAGGAGAGCATTAGCAATAATACAGGCATTCGAAGGCCTCCTACAAAGAGTGCCTCATGACTTCCCTAGACTTAAGGACTGATTCTAAATTTTACGATGTTCCAGAGGCCTATCATTCTATTTGTTGTGTTGAAAGTGACATCTACATCTAATATTCTTGCTACTCTCTGTGGTATCCCTGGAAGGGTATTTTATTGCCTATAGCCCACTTTAGGTTTGTATCACAGATTGTTGCTTTTTGCAAATGTTTTCTCCTAGAGGGATGCATGTTAATTCAGTTGGCACCATGGCAGTATCTGGGGTTGATCAAATACATGATCCATTTTTTAAAGTATTTTCAGCCACTTGGGTTACACTACACCCCATCTTTAAGTATTATGAATACTAGCTATTGTTTATATATTATTAAACTGATGCAATTATGCATAAATCAAAAACAGACTTTCTAAAAACGATACCACTGAAAAATATTCTTTCATAAAACTTCCATGATGACACCGTGGAGCTAAGCCTGCCTATTGTTCTCAAAATTTAAAATGACATCAGTCATGGCACCAAGCAAACCACAATAAATCTAAAACGTTAACCCTGCAGACGTGTGCTGTCGTTTTATTTCTGATGTAATTAAGATTATAAAACTTCATCTTAATACTTAATCAGCTAGATATTTCCGATTTCACTTCAATTGCTTTTTTCTAGGATTTTGGCTTTCCAGTCACACACTTTTTTCATTTCCGTTCATGCATACTTAAGACCTGCATATTTAGTGTTCTGTGAAATCCTTAAGCACATAGGAGTAAGGGGTCACAGACTGTAGAAGTCAAATTACTCTTCATTATGGTTTCTGCACTCCAGATGCCCTGGTTCTTCGAAACCCCCACCCACTTCACCTCCTCTTAAGTGTTTGGCTTGCTGTCCAACATCTCTCCAGTTTTCGTGTCCCATCACTTGGGATGAATACAAAACAAATTAAAAAGGGATACGTTATGTTTTATGTTATGTTATAATAGAGGGCACAGCTGCCCCAGCAAAGGGGCGTTCCAGCGCTAAAATGCAACTGTCAAAGGCAGACAGGGTGACGCACAGAGACAAGTTATGCAGGAAAAAGATAGGTTTTTATGGCTTTATGGAATAGCGCGTGATTTTGGATACTTCTGATACTCACAGGGAGGGAGTACCAATCTTACAATAAAGAAAGGTGTGGAACCTGGCCTCAATAGATATTTGTACTGCAATAGCAGATGCTTCCCAGCCCTTCCCATATGCTTGGTTGAGCAAACCATATGTAAGAGAAAAGATTAAGTTTATGGGCCGAAAACACACGAACCTGGACTCCCAGTAACTGACTTCCCTCCTCTGCCGCTGAGAGTGAATGGTCGCTTTTATTTTAATATTTGTTTAACCTCCAGGGCATTTCTCTTTCATAAAGGTGGCTTCCTTGCAATCAATCCTCCTTCTACCAGGTTAGATATGCGGCTGCTTTTGAAAGTTCGAATGTGAAGTTCTTAACATTTTAGATGATTGCACTTCTTTCCTTCGAGAATCACGAAAATGTAAAACATACAAAATAGTAAATTCTATAAAAAGGCATTGCAGACAATGAAACAATGCACGGGTCTATTAATTCTTCTCTATGAATTTAAAGAGTTCGTTAGCCTTGCTTTTTTAAGGGAAAGGACAGTGGATATTTAATTGCTGAACTATCAGTGGGCCAATGCTGGTGTACTCTTGAGATCAGGATGTAGGCTCGGGGTACTCGATCGAAAATGTAGATATCTAAAAAAGTGAGAAACTTGAAAACATGTTTGCTGGAAGTGTGTAGAGGAGTGCAGCTTGATTCCAGGCGAGTAGTAGGATAAATGATATATGTTTATAACGTGATTCCCTTAGTAGCAAGCAGATCAAATCACAGGTTTTGTCGAATTATGTATTAAGTTTTTAGGCAGTACAGTGAAAATCGATTGCGTTGCTGTAGTCCATAACACAAATTAACTATCTGCCCCTACTGGTATGACTTCCTTGGAATGTCTACAGCAAACAAGCTCATGTTTCTCAAGAATCAAGGCAAATGCAGTGCTGGGGTTAAAATCGCAATCCCATGCACATATTCCAGTTTGACACATGGATATGCCTCTTTACTATGCTATCTCACAACATGTGGAATCCTTCCCAAGGCTTGGAATATGGGAGGAACACACTTGGGCTCGACTATTAGGACACAGGGTGACCTCTTTGCTTCACCACATTGCAGTTACAATTTTCCTTACGCATTCTCTCACGATAATCGATTTATAACACTTTACCATTACTCCTAGTTTCATGCTTAGAAGTCATTGTAGAGGCTATTGTATGGTATTTTTTATATCCTGCTTACATCATGAACTTACTATATATCTGAATTTTGTAGCAGCAAGGTGACAAGGATGCCAAAGCTCACCACTTCGATTTTGCATCACAGTGTATCTGTATTATTATTAGTTTGAATAATAATAATAATAATAAAACATTTATAAAGCGCCTGGCTGCACAAAACTGTGTATCCCCGCGCTGACTGCTAGTACAATACAGAATTCCAGAGGAGCTGTGGTAATAGAGGTTTAGAGAAGGTTATATGTTTGGGAACAGATAGGTTTTCAATTTTGTCTTAAATCTCAGTTCGGAAGGCTCCATCCGCAATTGGAGCGGGAGTGCATTCCAGTGTTTCGAGGCTAAGTACCTGAAGGATTTTCCTCCCATTTTAGCTCTAATGATGCGGGGGAGTTTGAAAAGCATCGTGCCAGATGACCTTAAATTCTTAATCGGACGATGTATAGTACTGAGATTTTTTAAGTACTCAGGACCTTTGTCCTGAGCAATGCGATGGGCATAACAGAGGGTCTTAAATTTAATCCTCTCCTTAACTGGAAGCCAGTGGAATCTGGATAGGGCCGCTCTAGCAGAAGTTCTTCTTGGGAGTCCTAGCACCAGTCGTGCGGCAGCATTCTGCACGCATTGTAGTTGATGTAGGCCCTTCTGACTGAGCCAAATCAGGAGGGCATTCCCATAGTCTAAATGGGGTGTCACCAGTGCATGGACTATGGTCTTCCTGGCTTCAGTGGGAAGAAGATCCAACACCTTTCGGAGAACTTTTAAAATGCCAAAGCATCTTCCCGTTACTTTGTTGACTTGGGTCTTACCAGAGAGGTCTGAGTCCAGCATAACGCCTAGGTTTCTGACCGCCTCTGCTGGGGTGGGCAAATTCCCCAGTTCACTGGGCCACCATGCATGAGACCACGCAGACGTAGCTCTCCCGACCACCAGTAGTTCGGTCTTATCGCCATTCAGACGAAGGCAGTTATTGTTCATCCAGACCGCTACTGCTGACATACATTCTGAGAAATTGGTGGCATATTCTCTTCTGTCTGGCGTTAGCTTGAACACCAGCTGGGTGTCGTCAGCATAGCTTACAATGAGTGAAGACATTTTGGATTGTATGATCACCCACTCTACCAATTGTTTTTTTTACCCTATTGAAACCTGCAGCATGCAGCTTGTTTGTATCTAATGCAATGTAGCAAAATTAAATTGCTATATATTGAAGCTGTTTGAATGTAAGGCATTCTGACGACCATCTGGTCTAGTTAGTGTTATAAAAAATTCCTAGATAAATAGTAGAGGATGCTTATGAAACCTGTCCCTAACTCAGTTGTCACCTTTCAAAGATAATTGGAAAATGTAATTATATTCTCTTAGACGTTTCAAACAGATGCAGTTTTTTACTTTTAATTGTACAATACCTGGCCCACTTTATTTTAAAATCTAAAATCTTTTTTCCAGAATTTGCAAAATTTAGCAAGCAGTATCAGTGATACTGTATTTGCTCCTCATCCCAGGACACTGGATGCAGTTCTTTTTAAAGACTTAAAAATATTCTCTTGGTTTTTCTGCCACATCTGTGGTGGCTCTGGCCAAGTAACAAGCCTTTCATAGGTTATCAACTCAACTTTATTCCAAATATAACTTTGCACATAAGTTGAATGTCAAAGTACAGTCAGAAGTTTTTCTTTATAATACCATAGCACAAAAGGTTGCTGGGCTATGACCCGAACTACAGCAAACACGGCGGCTACTGCGTATACTTTGTATATAGCCGGTGTACCATATTTGTGTGTTTGGGTTTTAGGGAGCACTCCTATATTAACTGTTAGACAGATGCTTAGTGAAGCATTTGGAGTATTTGTTCATTCCAGGCAGATATGGCTCTACGATCTTTGCAAGTATGGTGCAGACTCAGTGTAGTGCAGCATGATTGGCTACTGTTAAAGGGTTTGGTGTGAACAGTCCACTAACTGAGATAAGAGCCTGTGCCGCAGAGCTTTCCCTGCTATAGTATTGTCAGAGCTACCTGGTAGGCAAAAGGGATATAACTCAAAATGGACAGTCTGATGGTTTTGATGCCCTTTTGGTAATAGGATCTTGTAGAAACTGTTTGGGGTAATGTGAAAAGGGCTAGATGTAACTGTTGCTCGTTCAGGAGAGATCATTTAGTTTAGAGGTAGGGTAATCTGTTTCAGGAGCCACTTTATCATTCAGCAGCAGCAAAACACAATGCTGAAGAAGAGTCCCCAAAGTAATTGTAAATATATATGAGAAAAGCTGGTGGCATGAAAATTCTATGGTTCGTAGATAAGTTGTAGCAAGGTGAATAGCTGAAGATTGACCTGTCTCGCAATCGGAGCTACCTAACCAGTTGGTGCCAAAAGGGAAACTGGGCAGGAACATTGCTGACAAAAGAATAATCATAAGGGCAAAAAGATGCAAAATTCTTAAGAAACAGTGGGAAAGACCTGCTAGCAATAAAAAACAGTAAGCTTTGCACCACACCAGTGTAGTTATCGCAAAGCCTTATGTACATGCAGAGACAGAAAGCTTAAAACATGTACCAGGAAGTAATGATGGCCATCAGGAGCGGGGTACTTTACCACAGAGCGTAATGGACACACTGGTAGGTTAAGTTGTCCAGATTTAATGTAACCTCAGCCCCCAACTTGGACCCCAGTATCTGCTTGCCACCCTCTTTCCTTCATGCTGTCCTCCGTGTTCTCCAAGCCATGCTTATACCTGCCCACTGCATGAGTAGATTCCTGCAGGCAAACATGAGTAAGGCAGAACACTGGTGTGTGTGGCAGTGATCTGGCACCTACACCTGCTCCCCAATTGCTACTTTGCTCTCCTTGCGTGCTGAGAAGGCAAATCACCCATACCACTACCAGTGCCTGGCCAGTAGCAAGGGAGTTCTTGAGCCCACATGAAGCGAGGAGTCTGCGGAGGACATTGTTGCCCCAAACATAGCAGATTAGTATATCTGAATTGGCTGTTCTGTGTGGGAACTTTCCAGTCCCCAAGACGTCCCACAAATCTGTTAGTTAAATTCAAGGGCTGTTATCCCAGCGCCATGCTGTCAAACATTACTTTGCTAGTAGGTGCCTAGCAGCTTGCAGTTTTTACTCCGATAAATATAAAGTACAAAAGTACCATGACTTCCTATAAAGATGGGGGAGAAAAGTCAGTGCTAGTGGATCCTGGGATGGACCATCAAATTCTGGGCCTCAGACTAATGCAAGCTGAAAGTATATGAGTCACGTGTTTCTCCAAACATCCTCAGAGCAGAATAAGAATCTGCTATGGTGCATTGGGACTCTGCTAGGATGCAGAGTTCTGTAAGCAGTCTCAGTTTAATGCAGAGTTCCCTTGATCTTAATCCCAGGGCAAGTTGTCTTTCCCTCTTGCAGAGCAGTGGGGAGCATGGGCAGTGGATCCAGGATTGATCAGTGGCTGCTTGTTTATAGCAGTCTTCAGGTTTTCCTGGACTCTGGTCGCCAGGCAGGCTGATCAGGCTGCACTTTTCGCTTCATATCCACATGGTTTTAAACTGCTGACATGTAGCTTAGAAGCATTGGCAAAAGTCCCACGTCCCGGCTTGTGGTGTTGTCGTAATTTATTGTTTTTTAGTCTAGCTGAAAATGCTCTAAACTTTTGATTTATGTTCTGAATGGTCAGACTATTGGTCAACAGGTCCGCTTCATGGGTTTTTCTTTGAAGTAGATATAGGAGAGGAATTTTTTGAGGATGGTTTAAGCCATCTTTTTATTTATTCTCGACTGAGCCAGACAGTTGCACAATAAGTTCCTTTATAAGGAATCGGGTGGAAATCAGAAAATCTGAGTGGCCTTCCTAGACTAAGAGCCTCTAACATAATGTAGCCCCCCACAAATTTGCCAGGACGTTCATGCATACCATTGATCCTCCAATCTGGAAACGTCAATAGCCAAGGCTTCTTCAAGCACATATAGACAGCAGGTAAAAGTTAGGACAAAACCCACTCTGGAGGTGGCGGTTGGTAGCATCACTCGAAATACCAATTTGCTACATTCTAGACTCCTGCCAAACATACTCCACTATCAGTCAAGCAAGGAGAGTACTCCCATGAAGATGAAGGCCAAGCTTTTGGATGCTCATGGGCCAAAGAAAGTCGAACTGCTAGCACACTACAGCTGGCAAGTGAATGAGCTCTGTGATTTCAAGACCACCTAGTGATTAAAGTAAACAACGGGTAATTCGGGATCAGATGTGTGATTGGGTACTACCTGAAGTTAGTTATTTCAGTTGAACTTTTTTATTTTTATTTCATGGTTTATAACTAGAAATGCCTCTTAGAAGTATCACAAATAACAGCTGCATAAAATCTTGAAAAACATGCAACATATTGAAAGGCTGCAGACGATTCGCAACAGATGTCCTATTATCCTAATATACAAATAACCAGTACATTGGTATACTGGTCTTTCTCATGTGCACATTTGTACTTTCTATATTCACTTGAGTGCTTTTGTCCAGAGTAGGATAAAATATGGGCCATGTCCTACAAATGTGACCCATATTATATAATCTCGGCTATCTGATACTTCGGTGGGATGCCTGTCCTTTAATTTTTGGTTTTCTATTTGAAACTTACAAAAGCCTCTCTGAGTGGCATTGCAAAGTACTCGACTAAGTTACAATTTTATGCCAGCTATATAGGATAAGTTAAATCCCAAGCTTGGCATTCCATTATCTTATAATAGCTCCATGAGCCGGATATCATGTGTCTCAAGATTATGTTCAAAATTTATATTATATCTATTTACAAGAACTAATTTAACCATTTTGAAAAGTGCAGCAAGTTTTCATGAAAATTGTTATATTTTTCTTTGTGTTTCATGAAGTATACAGTCATATCTTGTAATGTAGAAAAATACTGAAAGGGCATTTATTTCTGCAAGATATTGTATTTGGAGTGTATTAAGGACAGAAGACTAGCATGCTTTTCTGACCATAATAGAGCACCCCTTTATTATTGTTCCCAGCCCATTCATTGTGGTGTATGAGAGTAGGACTGATACGTTTTCAAAGGTAAATAATTACCGAGCTGAGGATTGTACTATTTAGGTCTTGGTCCTTCGCATCCATTTTATGATCCAATTGAGCTTATTTTTTAAAGGAAAATTAAAAAGTAACGTAGGTATAAGAAAATTACTGGAATCAGTGCATGTGTATCTTACAAAATAATGCTACTTTCTCAAACTAATTTAAACAATATCACGATTGTGTTGATTCTTAACACATTTTGCATGCCGTCTTTTCAGGAGTTCGAGGGGGGGTTTCTTCACATGGGGAAAAACAATATTTGGAGAAAAAAGGATGGGTGGCATGTTGAAAATTTCCACTAACACTGCCTGAGAATTGTTTATCCTGTGGATACTCAGCCGACTTTGAGTTAGGCGAACCACCAGTTATTAAAAAATCAGTTCCACTGCATAAAGCTTATGTGAGGCGGGTGTTCCCCTTTGTTCCACATTGTATATCTTACTTTTCACATGGCCTCTTTATAGTAAAAAATCTTTGAATAAAATACTCTGGTAGATTTATCCAATCTGCGTGTATTAATTAAAAGCAACCTTCCCCTGAAGAGAATAACAAATGTGTATGCTCCACTCAACCACTTTTCGATGTCCTCTCAGGGTCGGAGTAATGGAATCCTTTTCTCTTGGTCCCACTACACTAAAATCGTGGTGTTTTATTGCTGAAAGAACTCTAATCCGTTTTCTTTAGCGAGGTGGCGCAATGTTAGTGAAACTACTAATTTACTTTGGTCCCTGTGATTTGTAATTTGCCTTGTGGCTTATAGTTATTGTAGTTTCTTAGCAGAACTATACAAATTAATTACGCTTTTTATGTGCGACGGGACATTATAGTTTATTAGAATTTCTGAATTGCGCGCCACTGAAGCAACCTTTTATTTTACAATGCAGGATATGAAAGTTTAATGTCTGAACAAAAAACATGGTGTTTGGATTTAAATATTTCTTTTTTGTATATAGCGGTCACTATCCATTTTTGTGATATTTATTTATATCTCCAGAAAATGACGAAATTACCTATAAAATAAACATAAACAAGTTCACACCATTTGGGACAGTCCATAGCATTGCAAACATTTCTTGACGTACCCATAAATTGAGGCCCTCGAGTCTATCATTCAAACCTTCCACAGCAACTTGCATCAGAGTTCTTAACCACTTTTGTCCAAGAGATCACAGATTTATTGAATGCCTAAATCAGTAGCTGCCAGGACATGATAAATATACCATAATAGCTCTATTCTAAAAATCTAATCCCCAACTACAAAATATTATTTAAACATCATTCTAAACATCCTGTACCTGAGCAACATTTTCAAAAAAAGGTAGCTAAGCAACTGTGGAAAGGACCAACCACTTGTAAGATCTCGGACTAACAAAAGGAACCAAAAAAGCATTGGTGCTCTTTTGAGAGGATCTTATTGTGTTTGATGAAGATGGTCAGTCGGCTTTGATACTCCCTCTCTGCTCTTGCACTGAAGCGACTGTCTAACATGATATTCTGACTGAAAGATTAAATAAATGTGTGAAATCTTGGACTCTGATTTGAAAGAGATCCAGTCTTTCAGCCAATGAATAAGCAGCCGGTTACCTGAGGCAACCAGTTGCAAGTTCCCATGTGGCACATCACACTGCCTACTCAAGCATACTGCTGAGCATTTATTTGTGTTCTCTACCTTGTGAAATATTTTCAGAAGCTTCAATTCTAGACACATGCAGATGCCATTTTACATCCTACCTCAAAATCCATGCACCAGTTTTCCACAGCTGTTTCTGGAACATTTATACTTCTGAATGAATTACAACAACACTTTAGGTCTCGCCTAGGCAGCGCGCATGCTCTGCTCTAGAAGGGCCTTTAGGCTTCGGTCTTCACTTTTTATGCACTGTGGTGGCATCCACCTTGCGGGAGCGAGCAGAGGCGCGCCTCATGCACGAGCGCAGTGCTTGAAAAGTGAAGACTGATTGTTTTTCAATGTGGTGGATTTCCCTTTGACTCACTGCCATCTAGTGGTCACTGCCATGAACAGCAGTTGGATAAGATAGAAAATAAATGCAAATCAAAAGAACGTGTGTCCGTTTCTTTCGAATATTAATTAACAGTCCTATTTGCTTACCCATGCACCTCTTTGACTCCCCGCCCACCCATGCTTCCTCACAACCGCTCAGGATCCTGAAGGCGGATCTGGCCATCCTGATTAGAAAGTAATTCTAAAGCCCAGCATCTGACATTTTAATTAGGGCAGGTTCTACAAATGAAAGAGGTAAATATTGCCATACTGATTTTTCAGTGCGATTCCTGGTCTTTTGTCTGCGCCAGGCGAATGCCGAAATTAAACGGAATGCCCTGCATTTTCCTTTTGCTGCTTTTCACGGTTTCTTCAGTGTGAAGACCACAGTTTCAGCATCACGAAGGCTCACAGTTACAGCATTGGTGTGTTAACTCTCCCAGCAAGAACCAGCGTGCGCGCGGCCTCTAAGCTGAAGGGGTGGATGCCTTTTGCTTGCTGGGAAATCCGTTACGCTTTCGCTTTTTATCTGCCTTGGCGGTCGTGTTTTTGAGAGAAGAACATGAGTTAAATGTCAACCAGCCGACATGGCTGCAGTTGCGTGAACTCCTACATTGTTCACGTTTTGATTTGAATTTTTTATTGCCCGAATGAGGAGGCAATGGAAACTAAGTTGAGTTTGCGCTATATAAAACTGCACAAAAAGGGCAACTGGGTAATAATGCCTCGCGGTGTGTTCTCCGGCAAGACCTATCCGATAAGCAGATTCTAAATATATGTTTTATTTTTTTCAAGGAAGATGTGATTGACGGTCACCCATTACATAAATTTTGCAGAGAAAGGTTGTTGTTCCCATGATTTTTAACACTGCAATGCCCACAACACTTGTTTTTTGAACATTAACAATACCTACATTGATACACAACATATTAACAAGGGGATCGGCTACACTGTGTATTTAAGACATCAATACGTTGGCCATCAGCTTTATAACATAACTGCCTAACGTTAATGCATTCAATGAACAAATCACGTAAACTCCCCTTGCCAACCAAAATAAGCATTTGCAACGCAATAGGTCTTGCAGTTACGCAAGTTTGAGCGATTGGCATTGTAAATGGCTATGCCTTTTATTTTGGTTTTGTTTTTTAAAACATAAATAAGACATTGTCATTTACAATGGCAATAGCTTAAACTTGCCTAAATGTGAGACCCACTGCATTGCAAATGCTTGTTTTAAATGCCAACAAAACTGAGATCTGATTAGTAGGGGGCCCAAGAAAGACTTAGCTATCACCTTGGCTGCTACTTTACATTGCAGTCGGCACCTACACAAAAAAGGCGAAATCTTCAAATAATTTTTGACCCGGAGCTTACTTTTGTTATTCAAATAAATGAAGGGAGCAAAAGCGTTAACTTGAACTCTTCCATTTTCAGATTCTTGCATCTGTCCAAAACGCCTACCAAGTGGAATCAGTGATGTGGCTTGGTTTGAATATGGCACAATACTGTACACTGACCCACTTGAAAAAAGAAACGGAGTCCCATTGTAACAACCCTGGTCTGATACTGAGCCTAAGAAGCACAACCACACATCTGCCCTCAGAACAGCCTGTTACTTCCAGGTGGAGGCCAGGATAAAAGTTCTAGATTTAAGTGATTGTAGGCCCTAACAATGGTTGATTGATACATTTGGGGTTTGGGATGGAATTGGGTAAGAGAGATCTGAGTGTCTCTAGCTGTGATATTCTTGTAAAGCTCGGACTACCCATTGTTAAATGCCATGGCGTAATGTTTAATTATCTACCTCGTAAACATGTTTTTTAATTGCAATAGTATGTTAATATGATTGTGTGTCTTACAGAATAAAACAAAAAAAATCCATTATTTTAATTGGGACAAAGGTCCATGGTGCTTACAGGACAGTTCACCATATTACTCGCCTGCCAGAGTCCAAAGATGACCAATTTTTAACACAGTCATCAAGCCATAATTGAGATGGCAGAAGCACAGAAACGGGATTCCTGAGTCTTCACCATGTCAAGGACTTAAATATTCTAAGACCAGTAACTTCTTTATTTAGGAAACTGAAGACCAATTTTTAGGAAGCTTTTGGCACAGAACAGATTTCTTTTTTAAATGTTTTTTTGTTGTTGTGATTTTATATACATACAGCAAAAAAGTTGCCCCTCAGAGGGACAGAGAGAGAGCTAATGGACCTACTCCTAACCTCGGTAAAGAGCAGGTGTTTTAAAAATTATAACGACCTGTCATCCCGGAGAGAAAGGCCCACACTGACGTTTTCCACACAGTACTGGCTTCCTTACAAAGTACTAACTCACCAATGACCCCACACCAGAGAGAAGCAATTGAAGCTCATCATATGGATCCGGCCATGTCCCTGTTCTATCTGTGGCACAATAAAGTATTGTCATACCATGCTACAGGTAACCAGACCAGGTGTCAAAAGGAAGGCTCACTAAGTATACGGATTTTACTCTAACTTCCAGACAAGTACAACATGAATCCCACCTCCTCTCACTCCTTACCAAGTCTGTGGACTAAATATTTGCCAGTGCCAGAATTGAAGTATGCATGTTAGAATTTTAAAATTAGTACAATAGCACAGGTTAGCCTATTGTTTTTCCAAACTGCCCACGTGAGAATTGTGCTATGGCCAATAACCACAAGTGTCTTTGTTCTGGTAGCTATCTACGACCACCATTGTTAGTATATAGCATAAACTTTTTCCCTTCTCCAATATCATAGTATAACATATTATTTTAATTGAATACAGAATATATACAAATCCTGTTGGTTGATGCATTAGTTAAGCACCGTTTGTTGACAGAGTAACAATCTCAGAAAACCAAAGCGGGTTGAAGGAGTAGAAGTCCTCAATAAACCACCAAACCTGTCACTGATGTACACAACTGGCTGGGACAGTAACACCAGGTGCCTGTGATTAGAAACAAACATTAATGTTAAAAAATGTAAAAAAAATTGGTTACAAAAATGAGAAAATTAAAATGCAAAATAGCAATCTTTGCCCTGGCACCATAAGGCGAAAACACACAATAGGTACATTGTAAACTACATTTGTACCTTATTTTTCTAACCGAATACCCCGTGCACTCATCTTTGTGTGAAAACTGAGAATGTACTTTGGTATCCAGTAGGTTGTAATAAATAACAATGTGCGGTGCTGACGGTCATATAAGGTCTCGACCAACTGATCCAATTCTGTGGGGATAGTTTACATGTAAACTCAGTGGCTCAGTACTAGATTGAACCTTGCTTATAAAATTGTGTGATCCCCTCATTAGTGGCTCCTGTCTCATACCCTTATCATACTGCCTTCAAACTGGCAACTGTCACGAAAAAATAGGTGGTGTTGCTCCTCTGGATGACCACTTAAGTTGTTCATAAAAGGTGGCTTCTTTTCATAATCTAGCCTTGGAACTGCTGCTAGGTCTTCTACTCTGTGTATTGTTTACAGAATAAAGGGAGTGTACTAGGTTGTGGCTTTTAACGCTCCTGGTACGGGGCTTCAAGTTTTTAATAGGCCTTAAAAAAAAAGCATCCTTTCTGATCCTTCAATGTCTTGGACTCATCGTACCTCTGTTAAACTTCTACTCATCTCTCCTCATGCTCAAACTAAGCCTTCTTGCTGGTCCGATTAGCATTTGTATTGAACAGGAACTCTTCTACAAAGCTTCTCCACCTTCATTGACAGTCATAATATCCACCTCTTGGATGTACTTGTGTTCTTTGAAGTGTGTCCTTTCACTTGACGTTACCTGTGAAGCGATGTTGCACAGCATTTCTTCCCCTTTCCAGCGATCTCATCTTGGGTTGTGAGCGCTCAATAAAAAGATTAAATTAAGTAAACATTTAGCGAGGGGGGCAGAGGGCAGTCATGCATAATGGTCGCTCTGGTGTGAGGCTCATGCGCGGCCTTGGATATAGATCAGCAATAATCCAGTCCCAATGGACAGCATAGATTGCCTAATCTACGTAGCAATGGACCGTACAACCAGCGGTGATCCCAGGAGACTCCTTAAGTCCCTGATGGCAGCGAGATAATGGATGAGAAGCCCTGAGGTAGCGCTGCGACTAATTAATGGAAAAGATGGCGGTCGCTTGAGAAGAGGAACACACTGACTACGGCGCTCGCTGCAGCGGTTAGCTTACCCCATGATTGCTGTTGCTGGAGACCTCCCTCGCTGCTGCCTCTGAGACTACTCCCGATCGCTGCTGCCTAGAGATAGGAATACTATTGCCGCTGTCTTTGCCGTGCACCCCCAGCTCCGGGGGAGTAACGGCTGCCGGTAGGAGGGCAGACCAGGCACCTGAGGGGCAACGGTTCGGGCGATGGCAGTGAACCGAAAGTGAGCGGAAATAAGGCGGGCGAGATTGGGAGGGACTCCCCTGTCTTCCGGGTGGGTGTGGCCATAGTACCCGGCCTGTGCGACCGCTGGTGCCTGGGGCGCCTCCCGACTCCCCGCTGCTCCGCACGAAGATGAGGGGATCTGCCTGCAAATGGAGGATGAGCCGGGTCAATGGTCAGGGAGACTACATTGCACTGCTTCTGAATCCCTCGTGGTGAAAATGCCAATAAATGGAACAGTTTACAAATGGAAATGGAAGCCATGAACTAACCTGCTTAATTTTAACATTTGACAGCAAAACGATTTTGATCTGGGACTGTGTTGCCCTTTTCGAGCATAATTACCCGATGACTTCACCCCTAGCAGTCCGGGAGGGATCTTAGATCTGGCAACACTACCTGCTTCACTCAAATTATATCAGGTGTCTGGCAACCCACCAGACGTGAGCTGCTGCGCGTTGGCTCGCCCTAGAAAGTGGGCAGACGCGGACCATCTCGGAAAAGGGAAAATAAGGTAGTCGAAAGCAGCGCAACGGCAGCAAAGCCTACCCCTCTTCAAAGCCCAAAAAGCACTGTGGATAGACTACGCTGACCTGCCTTGAGTTTGACTCCAGCACACGAGGTGCGACTTCAGATTACCAAGGTCACTACTAAATGGACATGGGCAGGACAGAAGGAAGACAAGGTAAGCTACAGTTTGATGCCCGAAAACCTCCCTGCATGCAAAATAGCATCACTGACTCCACTATGGCAGAGGGTTCAAACTAATGTAGTCAAGCTCCGGCGGATGATCTCAAAACAATGCTCATTACAATGCAACATAGCCTCTCGTCCATCAAAACTAAAATTAACTCAATGTGTAACCGCATAGATGTGATGGCCCAGAAAATTTATAAACACGACAGGCAGCTTGAAGAGGCTGAGCAAAGGAGGGCACATCGGAGGGCAGCTGGGAAAAGCTGCTGACTATAGAACGCCTGCTGAAAGTGATCTGGGTTAAAAACGAAGATCTAAAGGCGCGGTCACGCCACAATAACATACGTATTATTGGCGTATCTGAATCAACAAACACTGGGAGGATGGAAGACTACATGAAGCGGCTGCTCACCACTGTCTTTGGAGTCAGAGTTTTATCGACACAACTTGTGCTGGAAAGAGCGCACAGCGTGCTGGCGGCTTGGAAGCCCTCTGGGGCGCCCGAGGCCCAATATTGTCTGGCTGCTAAACTACCAGGAACGGGATACTACGCTCAGCCTGTCCAGAGAGCAACACCAGCTCACTTTTGAGGGATTTACCTGACAGTTCAGGAGGCTCGCAAAAAAATTCGACCAGTTAAAAAGAAGCTGCACTAGGCGAATATTGCGTATGACATGTTATACCACGCACGCGTAAGAGTGTCACACCAGGGAAGGCAGCATTTCTTCACCACCCCACAGCAGATTTTTTTTTTAGGTGTCTTGCGGAACACCTCCAGTGACGATGACTCCGGCTGCCTCCTGGTGTCCCTCACCTATGTCTGAACTGGGTTAAGGGCTCGCAGCTGATTCCACATAGATTGATCTGAACTGCACAATAATGGGCTTGACTAACAGAGTGGGCTATGGAGGTTTTGAGACCCACTGTAAAGCAATGGTAATTTTCTATGTTAGGAGACGCTACTGGGACACAGCAAATAAGCGATCGATCAGACCGATCCTAGCTCTACTTATTATCTAAATCAGTCTATTGGGACTACAACTAAACTCCCTGGGCACCCTCGTTTAGATGAGGGGTCCCTGCTGCATTTTCTGGCAACCCCCAGAAGGAAATCCCTAATGCAAGAACATTCTAGCCACTAGACTGAAATCTCTTCTTTCTGTGTTCTTTTTCTGTTCTCTTATTTCCTTTCTATTCTACTCTAGTAGTAAATACCCCTCTCTCTCTTCTCCTATATGGTGCCTGAGTCAGGCCGCAAGATGTGCTCAAAGCGAGCGCCTTCAGCAAAACTGTGCTACAATATGGCCGACACAGATGCTCATAACTTCATATTTACTGCTTCACTGGTTGTTGGGATGGGGAGGGGTAATGCCTTCAGCAGGTTTGGGCTGCCGCTTTGGGTGAGGGGAGGGAAGGGAAATTTGACTGTTTTTCATGTTGCTATGAAATGCTTGCTATGATCTGGTGCTACATATTGACAGTATTCACAAACCTATACATCGACTGCCCAAGTTCTATCATAGACCGCTGTCTATAGATGATGTACAACCTCGCTAGACGAGAATATAACGTCCTAATGTGGAACGTCCGAGGTCTGGGTAATTCTCATAAGCGCAGGCACATCCTGGATTATTTAGACATACAACATACACATCGATATGCTCCAGGAGACTCACATGAATCCCTTACTCCCGATCACACTTGCTTCTTGCTGGGCAGCTCATACTAGCTTTGCAGTATATTCCAACTACTCAAGGGGCACGGCGATACTTATTAAGAAGGGCGTTCCTAATGTAGCGATGAGATCCATGCATGACACTCTGGGATGATACAACACCATGGGGGGTAGGCTAGCATCACAATCCATAACACTCCTATGGACCTAACAGCGATGACCCGGAATTTTTTAACAACCTATGGGGAAGGTCACTAATACAAACTCTAGACACGTCATATGTGGGAGGAGATCTAAACTTTACTATTGACCCGCAGCAGGATAGTTCCCACCCGCTATACCAATGCCCAGCACGGGTCAGGAATATAGTAGTCTCATACCACTTGCTAGATACCTGGAGATCTCTACATCCCTCGAGCGCTGAGGGGACGTGCCACTCTGCGGTTCACTCATCATGGTCAAGACTTGACTACTGACTGATCTGTAGAGGACTGGGTCCATGTCTGAGAGAGACCCTCCATGTGGCGCCCACCTATTCAGAGCACTCTCTGATTGTGATGAAATTGGCGCCTCCTGACGCCCTTTCGCTCCATTCGGTTTGGCGAGTCTCCCCAATTGCTCTTCTGGATGTCGCGTTTAGAAATGTGTTGGGGCAGGAGATGCAAGACTTTTTCCAACGCAATAATGGGTCTGTGTCACTGCGGGCAACAGTATGGGAGACCTTTAATGTCACCATGTGAGGACTATGCATAGCAAAGGGAGGAGGTATACTAAGAGACATTCGCACCACCCTTCATAACCTGGAGCCAGATATCAAGTGGAAAGAAAGGGAGCTAGGAGAGGCTCCTAGGGGAGACTTTCGAGTGACTCTTAGACATATCAAGAGAGTGCAGAATGCAAATGTTTGCTCCGGGGGAAATATTGTCAGGCCCGCACATATGGGCGGGAAATGTGACCTGGGAGAGCACTCGCTGAACTACTCCGCAAACCTAGATTCTGTGGTACCGTCATAGTGATCACCACCACGGATGGGAAAGTATATAGAAACACACCAGACATACTACAAGCAATTCACAGCTTCTACACAGCATTCTATACTGAGACACTCAGATCTTGACCAATATATGGAGAACGTGGCGCTGGGAGACTCATAAAGAGAGTTATTATCTGCTGACATCGAAGAGGATGAGGTCAGGGCAGCTATTATGCAACTTTGCTCGGGACGAGCCCTGGACGAGGGCCTGGCCGGCCTCAGGGCTGACTTCTATATAACATACATAGACTACTTAGTCCCTATTCTGAAAGGCCTATATGAAGAAGCCTGAGAATCTGTCACTCTTCCACTGTCTATGCGGGACGCTCTAATCATTTCAATATTGAAACTGGGAAACAGATGCAAGTCCTATAGGCCTCTTTCCATGATACACAACATTCTGTACTGCAAGGCGGGAGGGACACTCAGATCTCGACCAATATATGGAGAACGTGGCGCTGGGAGACTCATAAAGAGAGTTATTATCTGCAGATATCGATGAGGTCAGGGCAGCTATTATGCAACTTTAATCGGGACGAGCCCTGAACGAGGGCCTGGCCCGGATGGCCCCACGGCTGCCTTCTATATAACATACATAGACTACTTAGACCCTGTTCTGAAAGGCCTATTGTATTGTAATTGCATTTATATAGCGCTTACTACCCCTGACGAGGCATCAAAACGCTTTTTCGGCGAGTAGCACGCTACTCCGGGACCCATAGAGGATTAGTATTGAATTAGTATAGTGAAACATGCAAGTACATTTTAAGTGGGGGATAGGTTAATCAGTTATTTGGATTTGGAATGATAGCAAAAGGATAGAAGAGGACAAAGGTTTGTATTTATATAGCGCTTGTTGACGCACGCTATTCAGGAAGCCTACAAAGGATTAGTGGTGAATTAATATGGTGAAATATGAACTAATTTCAGTGGTGGATATTAGTCAGTTACTTGGAGTGAGAAGGATAGCGGAGGGATAAAAGGGGAAGATAGATTTGCATTCATATAGCACTTGTTACCCCTGATGGGTGTTGAATCGCTTTTCTGGCGGGTAGCACGCCACTCAGGAACCCATAAAGGATTACTGTTGAAAATTAGTATAGTAAAAAAATTATATGAAGTAATTTGAGTAGTGGATATGTTATTCCAGTAATTTGGGTAGTATATTAGTATAGTTTAATATGGAATTTGAGAAGTGAACATGTTAGTCTGTTCATTTCGATGGAAAAGGATAGTGGAGGGATAAAAGAGTGAAAGATTTTTAAAAAAAATATATTTTTTTTAGGTCTTAGCGATAGGAGGAGGCTTTTGGATGAGTAAAAAGGAGTTTTAGAGGGAAGGACTCAGAGGAAAGAGTTTAGAAAGGTTTGTTTTAGGGGATCGGTATAGTAAAAGAGGTGTCAGATGATGCAAGGAGAGGTAGAGTAGGAGAGAGTCTAGAAAAGGTTATTTTGGCAATCATTGTAGTGTTATGGGGTTTGGGATAAATGAGAGAGTGGGTGTAGAGGTTATATTGATAGATGTATAGGATGAGAGATAGGGTTGGGAGGAGTAGTAGAAGTTTGAGATGACTCAGAAGGTTGGGCGAGAAGATATATTGAGCGAAGTATAGGCTGAGAAATATGGTAGTGCATTGGAAATGCTAAATTAGAAGAAAGTGATAAATATATAGATCCATAATTACATTGAAAGTATATAGGTACATAAAGGAGGTAAGTATATGTAGATTAAAGATATTGATAGAGGCACAGGATGAGAAATAGGGTAGTGCATTGGATATGCTTTTTCAGGAGAAAAGGAACAGACACACAGATCCAAGTACATGGAAGGTACATAGATGCACAATGGAAGTATGTACATGTAGACCAAAGATGATTTTTGTTTATTTATTTATTTTTTCTCTCAACAACATAAATATTTTACATGTTTATACAAAGTAATACACAAAGATAGGTACATATCTATAGTGGAAAAAAAATGCTTGTATACAGAGGGATATGCTGTAAATTTCTGTTTGCGTATGGTACTTATGTGGGGAAGAGCCACATCTTGAGTAGTTTCCTGAAGATAAGATGGCCGTCGGTGGACCTTATGTTGTGGGGTAAAGAGTTCCATAGTTTGGCTGCTTGAACAGAGAAGGATGTGCCACCCATGGCTTTTTTCTTGTATGGTGGAATTTTGAGGCGAGATGCTCCTTTAGAGCGGAGGTTCATTTGTTGAATGTTTGGTGATTTTATTCCTGATGAAGAGAGGTCCCATTCCATGTGTTGCTTTGTGGTTGATACAAAGCAGCTTGAACATGGATCTTCTGGCAACCGGTAACCAATGCAGGGATTTCAAGGCAGGGGAGATGTGGTCTCGCGGTTTGATATGCAAGAGTAGTCTGGCAGCTGAGTTCTGAATCCGTTGTAGTCTTTTCAAGGTCGTTAAAGGCGATCTGTGGTAGAGGCTATTGGCGTAATCGAGTTTGGACAGAACAAGGGAGATGGTAGCTTGGACCTTGTGTGGAAATCCCAAATGAGGGAAAGTTCGTCGCAGCGTTTTTATAGTAGCAAAGCTTGATCTTGTTAGTTTATCCACTTAAGAGGCCTGAGAATCTGGCACTCTTCCTCTGTCTATGCGGGAAGCTCTAAGCATTTCTATATTGAAAACTAGAAACAGATGCAAGTCCTATAGGCCTCTTTCCATGATAAACTGTGACTTGAAAATACTAGCTAAGATACTTGCTAAGCAATTGAGTTTACTTATGGATTCCTTGGTCCTACCTGTCAATCGAGTTTAATGCCCGGGCAGGTCACGTCTCATAACCTTCGAACCCTTTTGCAGTAATACAAGACATTGATTGCGGTGGTGATATTTCTTGACGCCACTAAGGCGTTTGAGTCCCTAGAATGGGGCTATCTCCTGGGCGTTTTGCGTCGAATGGGATTCCCACCCGGTTTTCTAGCCTGGATTAAATTGCTGTACAGCCAGCCACAGGCATCGATTAACGTGGCACTCTCTCCTCTCACGCGTGGCACAAGACCGGTATGCCCATTGTCCCCCTCTCTTTTTTGCTCTAGCTGTGGAACCACTAGCAGCCAACTTTGGCAGCACCATCGGGAATATACGCTCCACTATTCCCACTCAGCATTTATTAATTTCCCTCTACGCAGGCGACATCACACTATACCTTCGGGACCCTGAATCCAGTCTTAATCCGCTCCTGAAAGACTTCATTAAATTTGACTCGTGCTCCGGAATACAGATCAACTTACCGCAAAGAGCCAGAGATTGCCACAGACTACCCACTGACCTGGTGTGACTCGAAGGTTAAATATCTGGGAATAGTAGTCACAAGAGATAAAACGGAACTGATGCGCACAAATTATGGAAGAGTGATGGACACACTGACAGACTCCATAACGAGATGGATCTCCATGCCTATCTCTTTGGCAGGCCGCATCTTATTAATTAAAATGGTACTACTGCCAAGATTTCTTTATCTCTTTATCAACATCCCTTATGACCCAGGCAGACATTTTTTCAAAACTCTAAAAAGCAAGCTGATTTGCTTCACCTGGGGTGGAAAATAACCTAGACTGTGCTGGAAAACCATAACCGAGCACTTGTCTAGGGGTGGATTTGAGGCTCCAGATATGGTACTTTATTTCTTATGTGCCCAGGCGCATTTTGCAACGTATTGGTTTAGACCCCAACCATTTATGCTCACCATTGAACAGGCGTACCTGAACCCGGTCCCGATGTCTGCCTTCTTTGGGCAGCCTACTGGCCTCAGAGATGCAGACCAATCAACAGTTGCTTGTACCTTGGCAGCTTGGTGGGGCCAATAAGCTATACGATTGCAGGTCCCCATGCTGTGCTCCCCATTGTCGGCCATTTCTTGGCACCCAGACCTTCCGGTGACGCGCGAAGCTGGGTGTCACCAGATGCTTCGGAGAGTCGGAATGGGGAGACCTATATGAGGAGGGCCTATTCCGAGACGAGGGGGCATTCTTTTGGGGAGCTCAGCCTACCCAGATGGAGCGGTTTCTATATGTGAGGCTGAGACAAGATGTTAGGAAAGCAATCCCAGACTTTCCCAGCAACCCTTCGGCGCTGTGTCCCTTGCATAAGTTACTCCAAAGCGATAACCCTGCACATGTGATCTCGCTACTTTATCATACTACTCAGGCTGAGAGCAATGAGATGGCTCAAGGCTCGCGCCAGAATTGGGATCGGGAGCGGACTACGACACTCGAAAATGGACAATTGCGATACTGCTGCCAGCAAACGGGACAGATAACAGCAAGTAGTAGGCTACAAATCATACATTTTAAATTCTTGCATAGGCTGTACTGCACCCCTGCTCGACTCCATCGATTTCACTTGCGCGCCGATGACAAATGCAAGAGATGGGGGGGGGGGGGGGTTGGGGGCAGACATCCTACACTTGGCGTGGGAATGCACGCCTGTCAAATCATACTGGGTAAAGGTTTTCAAAGTACTGGAGCAGATGACTGGATCTGCAACTCATGCAACCCTACTTAAAGCATTTTTGGGATATACCGAAGAGCTAACGCTATTGACACAAAAGTATGTCTCCCTAGGGCGACTATTAGCTAAACAAAGTGTGGCCTGCAAATGGTTGAGGAATGGCTATAATATATGTGTTTGCTTTACAAGATTTAATATACTGCCAAGAGCAATCGCTCATCTATGCCGCTTTCCTACGACTCTCTTCCCGCCCCTGGGACAAATGGGATCCTCCAGTCTAAGGGGATACCTACTAGAGTCGCGTGGAAATGCGAGAACAACTGATAGCCAGCTTCAAACCGCTGAACAGCATGGGACGTAAAGTGACTTGGGAAGCAGTGCTGTCATTGAGTCTTAACTCCATCATAGACGCGATGAAAAGCCAAGCTAATATTGTTGGTGTCGCCAGACGTTGAATAAGACATTATTTAAAAAATTCTGAAGATGCACATGAATGTACCATCCGATTAAGTTAATGTTATTATAATGCCAAAAATGTATAAAGAAAGTTTTTAAAAAAGTAAACATTTAGCTATTTAGTTTCTTGGAGCATCATGTGAAGTGTTTTCTGAAGTTAATTTCCATAGGGCTCAAGCGACAATGACATTTTTACAGGGAGCAGACGGTGAAAGAAGCCCCAATAAACCAATCTTATTAGAACTGCCTGTATGCCTGTCCATTTCTCTGCAATCCTGTGAAAATCTGTCACTTTGATGCTAGCCTGATTGTGAGAGAATGCCATTAATCGAGCTCTTAAACATGAATTCAAACAGTAAAGGATGCCCCTGATTGCTCTTGTCACCTTGCCCTGCCTTCACAAATTGAAGAAAAGCATAAGTGTCCTTCAACTGTTCTTTCCATCTGTATACCAGCGCTCCTCCAGTCTGCTTTTCCTGCTGACTCGCCTTTGTTTTTTCCTATTACTTTTCTTCAGCTCCATGTTTCCTAATGACCACACTCAGCCCCTCTTCCTCTTTCTAGACTCAACTTACTCTGATGTCGGTGCTGCATCTAGGTTAACTGTTCCTATTTATGCTGCATTGGGGTGCCATACTAGAAATAATCTGTTTATTTGAGCCCTAGTCCTGCTCATTATACATCCTGATACTACCCAGTTACAAAAATATGAAAGTTGGGTTTTTTTGTTAGAAAAAAGCAAGTAGCTAAACTTTAGAAGAAAATTGGTTTGTATCCAACGTTAATTAGGTTTGGCCTAGCGTCAGTGTTAGCTCTCTTGCCAGCCTCTTATTTTTTTTTAAAAAAGTTGATAATACAAATGCATAAGTAAATGTGTACATAGAGGGTCTTTTGGTAGCTCACTTCATCAACTGGTCTGTTTGCCATTCACGTTTTTCTTAAGTTCACCATACTATACAAAATGAGGCATTGGGTCAGCCCACTTAAGCTATTAGCACTCCTCAGTGATTGATGGCATATAACATTTACCTTTGCACATGTGCACATTCACCTACAAAGTAGTCCAATCCAGTGTCAGTGCTTGAAAGCCAGCTACTTTCATTACTGAATGAAACATTTTGTTTTAAGAAGCATCTTTTTATTACTTTTTGCAAGCATATGCATGCCACTTTTAGAGGAGTACCGTTTTTTATTCTTGTATTACGTTTACGATTTACTGCATAGGTTTCCAAAAATGAATAAAAAACCATTGCCACAGCCGTACTATTAGCTTTGTGAATGCTTGTTTTCCAGTGGGGTGGACATTGCATCTAAAATAAAGCAAACTATGACACTGGTTGGAATGTTTGACTTTTTTTCCCATGAAAGTTGACATATAACATCATTGGTTTGTGATGAGCGTAAAATGCTGGGATACATTGTTTAACTTTGTTTCTTGTTTAATTTAGACGAAGTGTGATTGAAGCAGTTTACAACAGACTTAATCCTTATAGAAATGACGACACAGTAAGTATTGCATTTTGTATTCTTTTTGTTATCTGTAATGCGTTGCTTCTCTTATTCCAAAATAAATTAAAAATGGATGTGATCAAATGGAACAAGTCCTAAAAAGGGGTCCTAAAAAAGCATAGCTGATTATGAGGCTGTCACAGTACCTATTGGCTTAGGCTTGCTAGTAAAAATAATATTTTTTTTCAGAGAACATTTAAACCAAGGAAATGCCCTGCAGTGTGGCTCTTACTTTGTTTAGTATAATTTGTTGTGCGCGAGCATCTGAAATGTTCTTCATATCTTTGAACTTGTACATCATGATGGTTGAGAGCCTGAATAAGCCTGCAGATGTATAACCAACAACAATGGCTACCTGAATTACCTCTTTCAAAAGACTAGTACAAGTCTAGACTAGTCCTCTAGAATAGGGACTATTTAACAAAAACGCCATGGTAGGCCAAAAACCTTTTCATTTTCTCAGCTATGAAATGAGTCTTACTGCCTGAAACCAAACAGCTATGAACACATTTCAGTGCATTACATTTGAAAAGAACTCCAAAACTGTTGGTTTCTAGCTGCAACAAATGTGTAATAGATCAGTTTACCATTCTACAAAAAAGATACCTCATGTCCGAGAACCATAATATAAGGACCAGAAAAGTCAATAGCAACTTTATCCCAAAGATTTTCTGGTTAACTGTGTGCACAGCTTTTTCGATACCTTTCCCGTGTTTTTCAGACTGCAAAAGCACTTTGGGAAGATGAACCTATCTTCCTGACTAACAATACAATGTGCTTAACAATCCTTGAATGACAAATGCTGGAAAGCCCAGAATGTACTATGGCAATTAATCTTTCACATAGGTAGTCTGGGGCACAAAAACAAATTATGTAAGACTAAGGACCTGATTCTGACAACTGTGGTCCATTAGACCACTGTAGTCGCCGTGGTGGTCCATGGGCCACAGACTGGCTATCCACTTGCCGTTTTACAATTTTGGTGGTTGGACCGCCACAGGACAGTGATCTTTGATCCCGCAACGGTGCCTTTCTAAGGCCCTCATTTGAGCTGTAGAAAGGCAGTGCCGCAGGACCGCTGTGCCTTTCTAAGACTCACATTTGAGCCGTAGAAAGGCACCACTGCAGTACTGATTACCCGCACCAGGATTAAACTTGTAATCCGCTAGGCGATCTGACTACTGGTGTGGCGGTCTTCCTGCTGGCGTGGTGGACCGCAGGAAGACTGCCAAACTCATAATCTGGCCCTAACTCTTCTTCAAAAATAAGTTTTGAAAGACTATCTGCATAACTCTTTAATTCCTTATTCAAATTCGTTTTATTGGACAGACCTTTACTATTACTTCAGTTGAAGCAGGATCTTTTAGGCAACCATTAATACACTCTTCACACAAAATGTCTTGTATGTTTCACTGCCCAGCTACACCGATCGCACCAATAACTTAGTCTCCTAAATCATTTCGGCTCATTTGAACCATGAAAGTGCACAAAGCAGAGCAGTATATATAATTAATAAACATTATGGAAAATCATCCAATTCATAGCAATAAATAAAATGTCATACAACGTCAAACGTCAAATGGAAACCACAAAATGGCTAGGGCACACTCGACCTCGGATCTGGGTTCGAGTCTCGGTAACGACGCCAAAACCTCCTGTGATTATGGGCAAATCACTTAATCTCCCCGTGCCTAAAATGAATGTGTCCTCATGTAACGTAACTGGTGCTATGTGAAGCGCTCTGATACCCGATTCGGTTCGGGTCTAGTTCGCGCTATATAAAACTCAGCAAAAAAAAAAAACTCTGATAAAACCAATGGAACAAAAACCTCAAAAGAAGTCTTAAGAGGAAGCTTGTTAGGGGTCTGCTATGTCCCCCTGGGTTATTTAAGCAGAGAATCAAGCATATTGAGGACAGCCAGTTCAATAACTTAGCCACTGTGCTATATATTAATATTATAAACAAACATAAGACATAAAAACTGCCCCCCGCCCTCCCCCAGGTCAACTGCAAGCCTCCTGATACATGGCAATTAGTAAAAGTGCACTTATGTTGTTTAGAAATAACTTGTACTAGTCTTGGCTAAGCCTTGGTAGTACCATTACTTTCCATGTATAACAGTGGTTTGTGATCCAAGTACAAATCAAAATATTTCCACCCCGCCCCGATCAGGTTAAGGTTTTAAATTTCTCTAACACCCATCCACACACAAGGATTCACTCGCAGTTGTGTTGTAGTGTATCCCTGAACCTTGTAATGATCTAGAAATTAACGCAACTTCATGTTTTGTTGTTGACCCATTGGCACAACACCCAACTTATACCAATGGAACTGGGATCAACGGTCACAGTACATTTTACGCAGCTGACAAATTGTTTTATGGCTTGTGCACTGGCTATCAGATCATTAACTTGTACAAAGGCAACACTCGTCACCCAATTCAAATTTTGCCCTTTTTTGGAGAATTGCTCATTATCATGGTTGTACTTCGACACCTACTCGGAAGAAGCAATACACAAACTGCTCTGCACCTTGAAGCCCTCTAATCACCTCATAGACCCCCTACCTGCTAATGCTGTAAAAGACTTCATCCCCCTGCTCCTCCCACTTTGGACCAAAATCATCAACAGCTCCCTTCAACAAGGTCTCATCCCAGACTCCCTCAAGGTGGGGCAAGTCACGCCTATACTCAAGAAACCTACAGCCGCCCTATCACCAATATCCCCACCCTGGCCAAACTGCTGGAAAAATGTGTCCAACTCCAACTAACAAAACACATTGACCAATTTGACCTCCTCAACCCTCATCAATCAGGCTTCCGAGCGAAACATAGCACAGAAACAGCTATGACGCACATAATTGATGACGCCCTCCAAATCCTTGATCGCAATGAGTCCTGCCTCCTCATCCTTCTTGACCTCTCTTCAGCATTTGACACGGTCAAACATGAGAACTTACTGGAGCTGCTAAGCACTAGAATGGGTCTATCGGGAACTGTTCTCAAATGGTTTACTTCCTTCCTTCATAACCGGTCTCAGAAGTTCAAGATTGACAATGTGCTATCTACACCTGTGCCAGCAGATCTAGGTGTTCCACAAGGATCTTCCCTCTCCCCCACACTGTTCAACCTCATCATGGAACCGCTCGCCACCTTGCTCCAAGCAACCAATGTTCAATTCCATATGTACGCCGAAGACACACAACTTTACCTAAAGCTACGATCCCCGGAAGATATCAAACTTCTGAATTCCACACTTAGTAACACTCAATCTTGGTTGGCCGATAATCACCTCAAACTAAATGCTTTGAAAACTGAGTTCCTACTCATCTCACCTCCGGCGAAAATTACCACCACCCAAACCTGGCTCAATAACCTAACAGCACTCAATGTCCAACCTACCATCGTGGATTCTGCGAAATCCCTAGGCATCACACTCGACGCCAAGCTCAACATGCAACAGCACGTTAGCAAAGCCACAAAAGGAGCTAATTTCCAAATCAACACACTGAGGAAACTTAAACCCTTCCTCCCTGCCAAAGACTTCCAAACTGCTGTACAAGCTTTAGTCATCCCTCGCATAGACTACGGATTTGTGGCCCTCAGCGGACTCCCGCTATCCACAACAGCACCCCTAAGAGCCTCCCTGAACGCTACCGCGAGACTCATTACTGGCTCAAGAAAACATTCGCATATATCCCCAGACTTAAATTCTCTAAAATGGCTGCCTTTTGAAGCCAGAATACAGCTAAAAATTGCCGTTATGACACACTCGGCCATGCACCACAAGGCACCCAACTACCTCGCTCAAAAGTTGTCTATATCAGGAGGTTCGACATCCAATAGAAGTACAAAAAATCTACTCCTGAAACCTCGTAGATTCCGGAAGGAAAAAACTTACAAGCGCTCCTTCTCAGGAATGGCACCCAGGATCTGGAATGCACTCCCTCCTGAAACCAGGCTTATCTCCTCCACTGCATTCTTCAAGAAAGAGGTGAAAACCATCCTTCTGGCCAAGATCTCCTGAACTTTATAGGTGTTGGATCAGAGACTCTGCATCGCTTTGTATTATTGATCACCTGATTGTCTCTTGGCACTATATTCTTACTTGATTGTGACACTACTATGCTACTCTCCTACTACCGACCAATATATGATACACTTTAGTTTGTTGAATCACCCTCCCGATGCCCCCACCCCGTGTTCTCTCTATCCTAAGAAATTGGTATAAGCCATCCATACATCCAAAGTTTACCTGAACTCTACTGTAGCGGGATCAATGACTTGCGCCGTCTTATATTACTTGTTACCTGATTGTATATCGATATGTTTTCTGTACATTACTGTTATCCTATTATGTTAGTGACTATTATACTGCTCCCATTATTTCTGTTCAGTCCTGTTGCCCCTACCCCTGTCTCTGTGAAGCGCTCTGATATCTGTAAAGATCTTGTTCGCGCTATATACAACTTTGAATAAATAAATAAATAAATAAATGGTTCCACAATGCATACCCACTCACAAATCTTGCTTAGCATTCACTTGTACACCAATATGAACTGAGGGCATCATCGTTCGTAGGACAAGGCACATTCTTAACATTGAGCAAATCTTTTTTAGAATACTCTTTTGAAGAAATTGTATGGCCTAGATAATCTACAGACTGAGCACACAAGCTTGCATTTTCCTTTTATGCCCCTTCCTTTCAAAATTGTCAAAACATTCAAACTTTATGAAAAACAACATTGTGTTCCTGGTAAAGGCCAGCGAAAATAAGGATGTCGTCTTGAAATTTACATCACCAAAAAGATTATCCATTATTTATCTTTTAAATGACTTGTGACTCACGCTAGACAAAAAGGGAGTATTAAATATTTGTATACTGAAAGGGTGTGATGAATGAGATCTGACAATCCTTTTAATAAGAATGCCTGATAATACACAAATCGCAAATCCGTGAACTTTGCATTCCCTCGTGCTCCTAACATATCTTGTAAATATAGGTAATTGGGTGGTAGTCAACCACAGTGCTCTTATTCAAAGAGTGAAGGTCTGAACTTTACTGGCTCTCACCCATTTTTACCCCTTGCAATAATAACACCAAAAACTCCACTCTGCGGAGTCCGTAGATGCTATTGTTCCTTCATAACACTTCACAACTTGCTACAGTTTTTAAAATCATACCTCACACTTAAAAGAACTTACCTCAACGTGTGCTACTGGGAAAGCAAACATTTTTTATTTGCTGCTGTTTTTAACTCCACAAATACTTCCCGCTTTAGGGGCAGACACGCTTTCGGACTCATTCAAATCGATGTTCACATTTGTATCCATACTTGCTACATTCATCACAGGAAGATCTCCGAACGTAACTGGACCTGAATACCCCAACTTTAATACTATTCCCATCTCTGTCTGGGCATTCTAGCTCATAATGTCCCTGCCATGTAAGTCTGTCTTTATGCTTCTACCCAGTTTTAAAAAACATGTATTTATCATTTTTATACCGTAACATAAATTAAACATCTCACATTGCTCAACTTTATTCATACTATTTGTTCCCCTGACTGCACTCGCTTTGTATTCCAACAGTTCCATTATCATGCAGACAATGCTTGCAAATAGTGACAGCCTCTGAAGGTCTCTGTGACCATGAGAGAGACCTACATTCTTTTGGCATCTTTGTTTTTCTTTTCTTCTGCTCAATAACAGTTCTAGCGTCCAATGTTGCGAAGGTGTGCCAACATCTCACTTAGACTGTCTGTAATGCTCATTTCTTCTATCCATACACTCTATAAACTGTCAAAGAAAAATGTGAGTATTTGCATATCAAATTTTCCCGAAGGCTTTACTAAGGCTTTTTCTCCACACTTTTCTTGAAAAATAACATTTGATAAAATGGTAATTGGGGACCATAAGTGGACTTTAATTCTGAAGGAGACATTCTCAATGCTGACCATGCACAATGGTCCTTTGACTTTTGTTCCGGATTTGTTCTCCATTCTAGTACCAAGTGTCACCACAAGGTGTTACGCACTCTAGTAGCGATCTCATTGACCTCATTTATATTACTCACACGGTTACTACAGGTGTTACTCCTATACTCAATATAAAGAGGGCTAATTTTCTTTTGTGTGTTGTGTTACAACACCGAGCCAGGTAGTTATGCAAAGTCAGTTTATTGTAGATAAGAGCACCACCAACTGTGTAGCCGGCCAGTACAGCCTCCAGTCTCCAACTGACGTCCAGTGGAAAATCAGTACCATAGAGACTGCAACATTCCTGGCATGAGCTGCTGATACACAATTAAAGGAGCAGTGTACAACCATAAAACATCCCCCTGGCACAGCAAAACAATGAGCAACAAAAATGTTTTTCAAACAGAAAGGAAACTTACACAATGAACTCTAAGCATGTCTGGAAATATCATGAGATCTTGAAATGAAAAGCATTCATGTTATGAAAGATAAAGTCTATTTCATGGCAAAATCCCTAAAATGAGTAGGGAGTCTCCTTTCCATAATGGCACGAGAAGCCATTGCAGCCTGTTCCCCTGTATGCTTTTCGGGCAAAGTGTCTAAGCTATCACCTGGATACTTCACAAGTCTGGACATGCTCCACTTACACACAGTGTGAACAGTCACTACGTTACAGTTATCCCACCTCTCATCAAATCACCTTGAAATAATGCGAATTAATTTCTTACTGGCCAGTAAGATGTGGATTCCGGATCAGACCCTTTTTAATTAGGCCAGCTCTTTACCACATAGTCCTTGAACTCAGCGAGTTGTACATCCTCTTCGGTACTTTTCACCCACTCATCACGAGAACTAGTGGGTTCCCTTCCCCATCTGACACAATTTACCTCCTCCACACTACCATCATAACCACATTCCACCGACAACCTTGACACAGTCAGCTGTCTTGTTAGATAGTCCTGGGAGGTATGGTACCTGAAAGTTCAATTCCACTAACCCTTTGCCCAGTGTTTGAGTCTTGGGGTGGTCCTCCCACTGTGCTTGCAAGAGAATACTAGACCAAAGGCCTATGGTCTGCCCTAACTGGAAAGGTAATACCCCATAATTAAAATTTGAAATGCTTCTAAGCCAGGCTATGGCTAACGCTTCCCTTTCAATACACAAATAATGCCTTTCAGCCTCCTTGAGGGCCCTAGAGGCAAATGCCACCACCTTTTGTTCACCATTGTCTGTCTGGGACAATACTGCTCCCAACCCCCTCAAGCTAACATCAGTGGTTAGAATGGTTTTCTTCCTGGTGTCGAAATGCCCTGGGGTGACCATTACGCTAATCTCAAACTTCACCGTTTAAAAAGCCGTCTGTCACTCTGGTGGCCACACAAAATGAACACTTTTTGTAACCACGCTTGCAAAACCTTTAATGAATTTAGAGTATGATTCAGTGAGTCCAAAAAAGGACCTCACTTGCTCTTTGTCAGTGGGAGTGGGGGCTTGCTTAATACTGTCAACCAGCTATGACTTAGATTGGATGTCGTCCCCTGATACAATATGTCCTAAGTAAGTGACAGATGTAACTCCAATTCTGCACTCCTGTCTCTTCACAGTGAGCCCTTTTTCCTACAGCCATTTTAATACACTTCTCAAAATCATATCGTGCTCACCAACATCCTTGCCATAAAGGAAGAATAAAAGATTGGATAACCCACCCAGGACCATTGTACATATTCTTTGAAAACAGGCCCCCACCGAGGCCAACCCAAACGGCATTCTAATAAACCTGTAGGCCCCCAACAGCATTGCAAAGGAGCTGAGATGCCTCGAGTCTTGGTGCAACATCACCTGATGGTATGCCGATGAGTGATCCAGAACAAAGAATATAGTCCCCTTTCAGCAGAGCTAGGGATTCCAAGGTATTGAGGAGTGGTTGTCGATCCACCCAAATCCATTTGTTAAGGGCTGTCAAGTCCACACACATTCTAATGGACTTTCCTCCCTCTTTGGTTGCTAAAACCACTGGTGCCAACCACTCTGATTCAGACTCCTCAATAATCTCAGAAACCAACAACCTATTTAATTAATCCCTCAAAGGTTCCAGCATAAGATGAGGAACTTTACGTGCTTTAATAACACAAGGCTAGGCTCCATATTTTAATACAATACGATACTCAAAGACGATACTCAAAGTCTTTGAGCAATCCAAGCTCCTTTTTAAATACTTCATGAAGCTCATTATAAAAACTATCTCCACTGCCACATTCAATAAGCATTACTTGATCTTGTGCATTGGGATTCAATATAATAACTTAATCTCTTTGGTGCCTTCAACCAAGGAGGATGTCACCCCTCTTTGCCACATAAATCTTGCCAGTGGTTTCTCTGCCTTTGAATGCAATCTTTTTTATGACATACCTCTTGACTTCAATGTGAGAGCAACCATAAATAATTGGGTTGCTATCTGGTGGAAGCAGCTTCTCATAAGAGAATTTGTTATCGCAACTTTCATTGCCAATCATGGTGATTGAAAAGCCAGAATCTGCAAAAATTACAAACCTTTCTCCACCAATATAAATTTCACTTTTAGACATTACCACTTGACCTTTGTCTACACCATCTTCGCCGCATTTCGCATTCAAAATCACAATGCGAATGCCTTCAGTGACATTATCAACGTTTTCCACCATGCGTACTCCCTTAGAGGACCTGCAGAGTTTTGCAAAATGTCCTTTAAGACCACTCTTGTGACAGATGATTATCATGCAGTATCTCTGCATCCTTAAGTTCATGTATACTGCTTTGCAAAGCCATACGTATTCTGTGTCACTGTGTGACTTCTTATCTCCCTAACCCATCTGGAAGCATTTTCAACACCTTCTACAATGGCAATTGTGTCCTTGAGCGATGGGTTTATTGCAAAGAGATTTTCCTGCATTCTACTGCTGCTAGTTCATCACACTATCTGGTCCCTTATAAGCGAATGCGTGAGTTCTCCAAATTTGCAGGTGCGTGACAGTATTTTTAAGGAGGCTATGTAATTACCTACTTTCTCATTCAGTTTCTGTGCTCTGGTAAAACATCTGTTTGTTTCTAATACCAGATATATATGAGGCCCAAAATATTGTTCATGTGTAACTGATACAACGGATCATGTGGACAATGTACAGGATACATAATACTAACTGAGCACTATGCAAGTTACTATTGGTATATGAATGCTGAAAGAGGAGACCAGTTACGCAGACAACAATATAGGGGTCAAATATTAGCAGTGCAAATAGTATATTCATATTGTAATACTGCTGAAAAGTGTTACGTGTCCCAAGTGAACTTAGAACTTAAACAACCAAAGTGACAAATTGTAACTTACATTGAGGTATAATCAACAAAAATTTCCATTATTCAATATAAGTATTTTGGACATTGTCCACATGAACAGTTGTCTCTCTGTTACATATTAATTGCCCTAGTTCCTTGTGAGAAGGGTTGCCCTTGTTCTTTGCATATGACACAACGTATTGTTCAAGTATTTTTAATGACATTTCAAATACATGAGAGGGTTCTCCAGCACCCTCACCTAAAGGCAACTCATCAATGCTTTCATAAATGTCCTGGCCCTCTATCCCAAGGTTGAGCAAAAGAATAGCTTGTGTTCTATGTGCAGAAAACTTCACTCCACCGATGGCTACCAGATATGAATCAAATAATTTTCTCCAACGTTTTCCCTGTAGCACTGGTTCACTCTTGTCGGATAAAAATGCTGGGGGCTGCTACATGATGTTGACGGCCATGGTAACAGGTAGTAAAACGTCTTACTAAATAGAAATACCAATTTCACAATTTTCCTTCCACTTTTGAATGTAAGAGTCACTTTACACTGGTAGCCAACAATAACATTTGAAAGTAGAAAGTCAGCACAGGATAATGTTATGCATACAAGATGTACTGTACCAAAGCCTGTTCGCCTGCCTACATTCTGATAAGACAGATGGTTGCAGCTACAATTGCTAATTCAGTAGTGGCAGTGCAACCAACAAAGTACAAGGTTGCACCTTGTCGTTCGCGTCTTGCCATAGTTCCTTATGTGTAATGCTCCCAACAAAAGATGGCGTCTTCACGCTGGCGTGATGTCACTTTAGTCACGCTGTTGAATCTGGGGTGACGCACAGTTGAGAGTTCCAGTTAACGGTCAGCGTTTGCAGCTCACTCACTGCTGTTGAGTATGATGACGTTGGATGTCGCTCACTGTTCATGGCCACACATGCACAGGTCACAGTGCTTCACGGCTGGCTCCACAGCTTGCGATCTTGTACGCTTAGCTAACAGTGGTCAGAATCCCTTAAACGGTGAGCCTTCCTTAAAATACTCACTGCAGCATCCATAGTCAAAAGTAATCATAAAGCTGGTTTTTCAATTGTGATATGGCTGCATTACTCTTAACTTCACTTGAAGTACTTAATTAGTGCACCAACACGCATGGATCCTTAAATGGCCACAGAGGGGGGTTGGTGGTGTAGCTGGTCCCCAGTCCCGCTTTGCTTGTTGCCAGTGTTACAGCATTGAGCCAGGAAGTTATGCAAACATAGTTTATTGTAGATAACACCACTAACTGTGCAGCCTGCCAGCACAGCCGCCAGTCTCCAATGGTCATCCAGTGGAACATAGTACCATGGAGAATGCAATATTCCTGGCATGAGCTTTTGACACACAATTAAAGGATCTGTGTACAACCATAACATGTTGCATCTTTAAACCATTGCTGGGCAATTGCTGTTATTGCACGTGATTAATTGGAGCACATCCATAAGGTTTCTGGTTTCCCCTTCCTGTTAAAGTTTATTGTTGTTTAGGTCTCATTTGCATCACAGTCATTCATAGTGGCACACGTTATAAGACTACTGGCCGTTTCATCAGCTGCTAAAACCTTACCCCATGCATTGGACCTCTCTGTTTCCTTGGCTAAATCTATACCTTCGCTTGACTTTGGGTTGTGGCAGCCCAACAATCTCTTGATTTTTTTTTTTATTAGGTAAAAACATACAAGACATATAAATATATCAACTTGATCACCATACTTTAAACTGGAAGATAAAATGCGGAGTTCAGTCGTGTATTCTTCCTCTGTTTTGTGGCGTTTTGTTTTTCCTTTAAAAGGTTCAATTTTCAGACATACACTTAGTTCTTCTGTGTATAGTTTCTGCAATGTAGCTACTGCCCCTCTGTACACATCTGATATTCAATAGATTCCTCTTGGTGCCTTCAGTTCTGGAAGATTATCAAAGATGTGTTTCCCTGTGACTCCCTATGAATTTAACAAAGGCACTTTTTGTCTTTCATGCAGCAGTTTGCTACCAGATAGTTTTCAACTGAGTGGAACCAATTGCTCGATTTACTTGTTGATTTGCCAGACACAATAAGATACATGGAAAGCTGCCTTGCTTGATGTGGATATGCTGTCACACTGTCAATTTAACTCCTTGCTGAATATCTGCAAGGTCATCCTATTATGTCAGAATGAACGTCCCCTGAACAAGAGGGGGCTACCTTGCGCAATGCAACCCTCTGCCTTGTTACTTAGAGGGACTGCCTACCAGTTAATGCCGTATCCTATACGTGCACAGCTCCCAGTAGGCCAACACATACATGACACTCCTCCATGGTGAAGTACATCTGCAAAGCAGCCAGGGGGACAGGCCAGTCCTTGGGGAGGCCCTCGGTAAGCTATTACTGCAGCAAGTCAAACTCCGGGAAGCAGATGGTAAAATCCAAGAATACATTATTGTATAATTGAAAAGAGCACTAAGATCCAAGAACATTGTGGAGGTCCGGATTCTGACAACCATCAGTGTGAACATGAACAAACCACAAGCATGTGTTTGCGTAGGGAAGGCATATGGAAACATGCTATGGTTCTCTGCACTAACAGAAACAAACCTATATCAAAGATAAATGGTATAAAAGAATATACAAGTGCCTGCAGGCAAACCTTAGATTGGTATTTATTTACATTAGAGAGGCAACATGAATAAGAATATGTAAAGAGAAGTTCTTTGTAGCCTTTTATTCCTATTCTCCTTCAGTGTAAGCAAAAGGAAGCCAGCTTGTTTCGCCCTGTCAAAGGCTACTTCAGGGCATGTTCCCTTACAAATGGTGTCAAAAAAGACTAAAGTCATGGGTTTCCTTAAGACCAGCAAGCATCAAAGGTATAATTGTTCAGAATAATAAGTCTTGAATCATAATAGGAATACCCGCAAAGTCCACAATAATAGTGCTAAGTATGTCTGGATCAGTAGTCCAGTAGTCCAAAACCGTCTTTGACAAATGCAACTGCATCCAGTGTCAATGCGTGCAGTCATCAATTTAGATTGGTCTTTGTAAGTGATAGGCATCGACAATCTCAAGTACTATTAAATATGTGATGGGAAGAAGTCAGGTGAGGGCAGTGGTTGCTCAACCATAGAGGATGCTACATAAGACCTGCTTCCATCTCCAGCAGACTGCCCAACATGAAGTTACAGCTTTTATATGAAAACAGATTAGTGTTTGGTTATATAAATTAGCAATAGATTTGTTAGCAGAAGAGGGGACTCTGCCTTTTCCAATGATAATGCACATGCCAGAAAGTGCCTGTACAGCTTGTTGAACACATTCAAATATATTAGATGACAAACTGCACTGCTCATAGGCAGTGCAGCATGTCTGCTAATGATGCTGCAGTTGGGCGTGTTGATCATAAGGTCTTAAGAATGAAAAGGACATTTGTAGAGTCCTCAGCTACTCCGAAGAGTGTCCCGGTGTTCAACTTATTTTGGAATTGCTGTTCAGATTCAGCTAGATAAAGGATTGTTGCAGGGATTCTGCACATACACAGAACTATGCGCAGGATTGTGGGACCTCGGTGTACAGGGACTGTGCCTTCCTACCACCTTAGTGCCCAGGACCGACTAGCTATAGTATCTCACTCGCTCTCCTACACACTCACGGAGAAGCAAATGATTAGACATCCAAGAAAACGACACTCCCAGATCTCTCAGGAATCACGGTAACAAGACACACCTTTTCGCGAACACTCGCGTACCTTTCCACAATAAGATCTGACCGAGACACAAATGTAGTTTAAAATGTTTATTTTAACTATCGTGCTCTAACATGCAGTTTACGTGCCACAAGCAGAAAAATGCTTAACAAGAATATAGTTAGCATTGCAACTAGGCCATACATCATAACGGGAGAGGCCATATAAAGACAATGGAGAAAGGACTATAATGCCTAACCTCCCTCCCCTTGGTAAGAAGAAATATTATTATATAATAGAAGATCTCTGGGCTTTGTCAGCAGACCCCATACCTTAGACTATAGATGGTATTTCTACATTGTAAGTGTGTGTTGCTCTTCTTCCTGGAAAGGTCCCTCTACAAGTGTGTGTCACCTAAACATGTATCCCCATAATATCAAAGTACAAGTCTCCAGCAGCAGCTGCATTAGTATGTTTTGTCTAGGTACTAGGGCCTGACCAGAACAGAATAACAAGGGGCATTGTTTATCAAAATGTTAAGACTAAAGTCCAGGAACAGGCAGAGAACAAACACAGCAGACAGTTCTCATGTGAAAGGCATAAACAGTCTTAAAAAAATAAAGCCATGTAGTAACGTGCGCAAACGGTGCATCATGACTGCAGGACTCATGCTAACTTAGTGGTGTCGACAATGTCCCCATCGGCCACGCGACAGGTTCATGGGGAAGTTAATTCCGAGCCAAGGGGCCCTGCTCCGTGGAGCAAAATCCTGGGTACTATATCCAGCGCCCCATTGGAAGTACGCAGCTCCCTGTTTGGGAGATATGTATGTTTCCTGGACGTAAAGTAACTGAGTCCAGTAAGAAGGAAAGTTGTATAGGTAAGTACTATAGTTTTGAAGAAGATACGTTTCCTCATTGGCATCCAGTGTAGGGAGCACTGGTGAGTTGAAATCTATGCTCCCGGCGGAAGCTTAAGAAGCAGACGAGCAGCTGCATGTTCTACTATCTGTTGTTGACTTAGTACTGGGGAGGCCCAGATATAATACATTTGCATAGTCAAGCCTGGATGTAAGAAGAGCTTGAATGACTGATTTCCTAACTGGAAGGGAAAGAAAGTGTAAAGCCTTTTTATTTCCTGTTCTTATGAGGCAAAATAAGTCTCAACTGTAGGAGAGTGGGGTCTGCAATCCCATGGCCACCCCAGATTTTTGCTTTTTGCTTCACTGATTTACGACTTTCCCTGGCTGTGGGCCTGCTAATCAGACCCACAGCCTAGCTGTTCTCTCTCTAAATTACAAGCATGTAACTTAGGTGCATTTCACCCATTGGTACTGGGCCACCTTGTCAGTCCCTGTACAGCATACCTTAGGTATCCAGGGCATAGGTGTACCCAGGGCCTACCAGTGCCTGAAGCATGTATTATGCCACCCCTGGCTGGCCACCCAAACAGACACAACTGGCTGCACGACAGCTGGGGCAAGGTGGTGTAAACACCCTTAGCTTTAGATATAGTATTCCTATATCTAACCCTAAAATGGACACATATATTCCTATCAGTCACTCCTATGGCAGGCGTTATCAATCCTGAAGGCAGAGTGCTTGGAATTATGTGAGATGGTGCTCTGGCATGAGCTGAGCCCGTTTGCAGCTTGCGGAACCAAGTCCAAATAGCTGTTCCATGATAACGCTATACCATATACTCTTAAGTGCATTATAATCCTCGCGGTTAAATGCTAACTTTGGTATAGCATTATCAAAACATGTCGAGTAAGGTGTCATACGAATTGGAATACTAACCCCTCGCCAATTCTGGCGACGGGATTCGCATTCCACCTTTCTAGAGGGACACGGCATGTATGTAACTGTGAACCCCGGTTAAAGTCAGACACAGCCTCAGCTCCACAAAATGGATGCTGCCACCGAGACACAAGTCTGCCCTCCTGCTGCTGGGAGTCCTTCCAGCAACGGAGGCCTGGACAAAGGGTTTCCTGTCAGGGGCGTTGCTAGCACCATCCCAGACAGGATTTTGTGTATCCCAGGTAGGCAGGGCTGAAAGGAAGGTGACTGCAAGTGGCACCCCGGTGCTCACTGTGCATATGCCGGCTCAAACCAGTTCCTGGGGCACACCAGCCCCTGAGCTGGGGAGAGACCGGACAAAGGAGAGGGGTGTAACCACCCCCCTCCTGGTCCCACCCATAGGGCAGGACTTAGTCGCGTGCCAGCCCCTTTTCTTAGGATAAAGGTAGGAGCAGGCCCCCTTCCCAAAATAGATAATCTTGAATCTTGAACTACTTTCCACGAAAGGAACTCTTGACTCTCTCTGAAGACTCTCCCTTGTGGCTAAGGTTGTAGCCACCCTGCACCAGCAGGCACCATCGAAGCTCTTGCGGTTTGCTGCACGTCCATCCTCCGGATCAAGACTGCCCAGCTTGACGAGACCCGGATTCCCTGCCAACTCTGACCTCTACCTACATCATCCAGCCCAGCTGAGATTCGTGGGTGTGACGAGACCCGTGGGACCGGCCATCTTCAAGACCTGCATGACGCTTCACCAGCACGACCCCCGAGAGACCCTCGAGTAAGTGCACCAGGGTTTGAGAAGCCCTAACCCTAAGCAGCTCCAGCATCGAAGTCCAGCCCCCCAGCATCCACGAGGTCTGCGTGGGGCCCTTCTGCTTCTTTGCTGCTTGCCACGTTGTCCGGTCACTTGCCCGTTGGCTAGTGACCCTCTTGACGACGTACCACGACGTTTTCACCGCTGGTCTAGGCCCCCTAGACTGGCCCTTGCTTCTTGTCCAACCAGAAGTGCCCTGGACCCTCTTGGTCCACTCCAGACGCCATCTTGACTCCACCACGTGGGCTTACCTTTGCCAAGGTTTGTTGCTCAAATCCTGAGTCCAGCATCGCCGACAGCCTCGTGGGACAGCTCGCACCTCCAGCCTGGATGCCGACAACGCCTCCTAGCCCGTGTGACTGCAGAGTCCAGCGTCGCCCACTCACCTGGTCGAGGTGACTTCATCCGGTGCCATCCTGGTGCCCACATAATCACTGGCTAGTGATTAAGAACTAAGTCCCCTCTGCTTTCAGGTCGTCTCCTTCACTGATCCAGCCTTGGATCACTCCGAACATCTTCACTGGTCGCCTGCCAGCAACTTCTTCTTTCAGGCTCCATAGACTTCAACGAGGATTCCCGACGTCTTTTGAACCCTATGCAGCCGCGGCCCCTGGGCTAGGTAACTTGAGTATCTCGGTGCTCCAGCACAGGTTCACTATCCAAGTGTCCAGATCCTTTTTCGTTTTTAGTCTACCTAGTCGGATTCGTCCGGAAACAGTAACTTTAGAAACACTAGCATCCATAGACTTCTTCTCGCATCCCGCGTGAGAGTGCACACTCTGCACCCGATCTCCCTAGGCCTCCTGCTTCTAACCTTAGGGTTCAGTAGTGTAGTCCTAGCGATCCTGAAGCCTCTGGATCTTGTTACTTACCTGCTAGTATTTCGCATTCCACTTTTTGTGTATATGGTTTTTCGTGCCCCTCGGGCATTTGTGTAAATTGTGCAACTTGAAGTATTTTCATAAGAGTTTTCTATTGTGCTTAGCTCCCTGACTCATAAAGAGTTCAGGGTAGTCTTGTTATAAATAAATATCCTTTATTTTCATAACAACTTGTGTGGTGTCCTTTCACTTGGTGTTCAAGGGGTATATCTGATGGTAAAACAGCTGGCTTAACACGCCCTCTAGAGTTTAGCCTAAAGACTGCTGGTGTCCATGCTACTAGGATAGCTGGTCTATAAGGTTGACTTACAACCAATCATCAATAAGGGTTGTTTGGTATGATACACAGTGATCACTAGAATAGTGAGCACTATATATCAGGCCAACTTCTCACATTGGTGTGCAGCGGTTGGGATTTGAGCTTGCTGTTGTTTTACCTCGCACGTATCCTAAGAATAGCAATTGAAAGATCACATAAGTACCCAGGTACATATAACTTAACTTAGAATACTCTGAGTTCTACAGCTGTTGTAGTGCAACAGGGCTTAGCACACCCTGACTACAACTCTTAGCAAGGGATCAGTAGGTAAACCCATAGTGTAGGTAGGTGCATCACTTACACCACACTAGAAGCATGTCTACCCATGGAGAGTCTTCAGAGACTCCCCTTGTGGTTGTTGACCCTCCACAGGTCACTTCCAGATATGCAGCCCTTAGCTTCCAGGAGATGAGACAATTGTGTACCTCCAGGAAACTAAAACAGGGTTCTAACCCTACCACTCCTTTCCTGTTAGGTCTCTTAGAGACTTATGATGCTAGAAAGGTCTCTCATACAGATGGGAGCATGCCCCCCTTAGAAGGTACCCTTGGTGATCCTGACCTCCCTGAAACCGAGGAAGTAGAGGAGGAAGAGGATGAAGAGGTTATTTCTGGGGATGAGGCAGACAATGGTCCTGAGCTAGTCAGCAGACTTACTAGGGCCAACTTAGAACTACATAGGGAAGGATCTGGGGGACCCCCAGTACTGACCCTAAGCAGGCCTAACTTTGGAGTTAGAAGAGATAGATCTCATTCTAGGGACTCCAATAGATCTGTGCACTCTCATGGCTCTGCTCAGAGGAGAATGACTTCTCCCCAGAGGAAAATAACTTCCCCTCAGAGGAGAGAACATGAAGCAAGGATGAAACCGGCTAATCTGAGGATTCAGAGGGAAGAACTTGCCCTTGCCAAGGAGAAGCTTGCCTTTGCTAGAGAGCAACAGTTGAGTGGGGTAGTCCCCACTGGTGGCAGCAATATCCCTAAGGATAAAGACAGGAGTTTTGATACTAGACACCTGAGTAAAATAGTGTCCCCCTTTAAACAAGGGGATGACATCCACAAATGGATGACTGCTTTGGAGAGGGCCTGCACTGTCCAGTGCATCCCCCAGAGTCAGTGGGCAGCTATTTTGTGGCTCTCCTTTGAAGGTAAAGGTAGAGATAAGCTCCCCACTACTAGAGCTGAGGATGCTAACAATTACCAAGTCTTGAAAAATACACTGATTGATGGGTTTGGCTTAACCACTGAACAGTACAGGTTGCTGTTCAGAGACACCCAGAAAATTCAGTCTCAAGATTGGGCTGACTTTGTAGATTGTGCCACTAAGGCTTTTGAAGGCTGGTTACTGGGAAGTAAAGTTACTGATTACACAGGATTGTATAATCTAATTATGAGAGAACAAATCTTAAGTAATTGTCAAAATCAGTTGTTGCATCAGCACCTTATTGACTCAGATCTGACCTCTCCCCAAGAATTGGGAAAGAAGGCAGACAGATGGGTCAGGACAAGGGTCAAGCAGCAGAACCAGGGTGGTGGCCAGAAGAAAGCAGATCCCAAGGGTAATGAGAATAAGCAAAATGACCAGAAGTCTTCACCAGGGCCCCAACAATCTAAAGAGGGTGGGTCCCAGAATCCCCAAAAGAAGAAGAATGGTCAGAAGAAACCATGGTGCCAATACTGCAAAAGTAATACTCACTGGTTTAGTGAGTGCACCAAGAAAGGCCCAACTCCTACCACTACTGCCCCTAAGGCATCTGCACCCCCTAGTACAGTTAGTAGTGGTAGTAATCCTCCTAAGGCTATAGTGGGGTTAACCCTGGGAACTGAGGCGGGCTCTGACTTAGTCAGAACACCTACTCAGGCTGTTCTTGTTTGTACTGGGGACATGGATATGACCCCTACAATAAGTCCCAGTACTCTAAGCAAGTACAGGCAGACGCCTTTGATTAATGGAAAAATGGCTCAGGCCTACAGGGACACTTGTGCCAGTGTCACCATGGTGACACCTAACTTTGTGGACCCTGACCAGGTAATACTGGGAGCAGACTACCTGGTGACCAATGCTAGCAATGCCACTACCTCACATAGTATGGCACTTGTTAACTTCTCCTGGGGAGGGGTAAATGGCCTCAAAAGGGTTGTTGTTAGTTCAGACCTCCCTGTGGACTGTCTTTTGGGCAATGATTTGGAATCCTCCTTATGGTCAGATGTGGAGTATAGGACTCATGTGGAAATGTTAGGTTTGTCAGCACATGTCCTTGCTGTGACTAGGTCACAGGCCAAGAAATGCCCAGCTGAACTAGTGCTGGATCCTGGAACAATGGACCAGACACTACCCAAGAGAAAGAGCAGTAGGGGTAAGATTGACTCTTCCCCCCTGCCTCAGGTGATGGATCAGCTCTCTCAGGAGACTGACCCCAAGACCCCAGAAGGAACTGTCCTAGAAGAGCTTGAGCCTGAACAGGTTGAGTTTCTTGGGACAGGGGGCCCTTCCAGGGCAGACTTGAGGCAGGCACAGTTAGACTGTTCCTCTCTTGAACCCCTCAGGCAGCAGGCTGCTGCTGAGGCTGCAGGGAATGCCACAGGTGCCCATAAAGTGTACTGGGACGATGGACTCCTTTACTCTGAGGCAAGAGACCCCAAGCCTGGTGCTACCAGGAGGCTGGTCATCCCCTTGTCTCTGAGAGGTTTCCTTCTCACCTTGGCCCATGAAATTCCCCTTGCAGGTCACTTAGGCCAGAATAAGACTTGGGACAGGCTTGCCCCACACTTTCACTGGCCCCATATGTCTGAGGACACTAAGAACTTTTGTCGTTCATGTATCACCTGCCAAGCCAGTGGCAAATCAGGTGGCACAACAAAGGCCCCCCTTATACCACTGCCTGTGGTGGGGGTTCCCTTTGAGAGAGTGGGGATTGACATTGTTGGACCAATGGACCCCCCAACAGCATCCGGGCACAGATTTATACTGGTGGTAGTGGATCATGCCACCAGGTATCCAGAAGCTATTCCCCTTAGAACCACTACAGCTCCTGTTGTGGCAAGGGCCCTGGTTGGAGTTTTCTCCAGAGTGGGGTTCCCTAAGGAGGTGATCTCTGACAGAGGTGCAAACTTCATGTCAGGATACTTGACTGCTATGTGGAAGGAATGTGGTGTCAATTACAAATTCACCACACCCTATCACCCACAATGCAATGGGCTTGTTGAAAGATTCAACAAGACCCTCAAAGGGATGATAAAAGGGTTACCAGAAAAGCTTAGGCGAAGATGGGACATCCTTTTACCCTGCCTTCTGTTTGCTTACAGAGAGGTCCCACAGAAGGGGGTTGGTTACAGCCCTTTTGAACTTTTGTTTGGACATCCTGTAAGAGGACCCCTATGTCTTGTGAAGGAAGGATGGGAGTTACCTCTCAAAAAGCCTAAACTTGACATAGTGGACTATGTACTTGGTCTCCGCTCCAGGATGGCAGAGTACATGGAGAAGGCATCTAAAAACCTGGAGGCCAGCCAAGAACTTCAAAAAGCTTGGCATGACCAAAAGGCTGTCCTAACTGTTTACCATGCAGGACATAAGATGTGGGTGTTGGAGCCAGTGGCCCCAGCAGCTCTCCAAGACAAATGGTCTGGACCCCACATCATCATTGAACAAAAGGGAGAAGTCACCTATTTGGTGGACATGGGAACTCCCAGGAGCCCTCACAGAGTACTTCATGTGAATAGGCTCAAAGCATTTGTTGCCAGGGAGGACATGGGCTTGCTCATGGCCACAGATGAGGGACAGGAGGAAGAGAGTGACCCTCTCCCAGACATGCTCACTCAGAACCCTGATGATGGGTCAGTGGATGGTGTAGTCTTTTCTGACAGCCTCTGAGCCTCAACAACAGGATTGTAGGCAAGTCCTTCAATCCTTCAGACAAATGTTTTCTCTGACCCCCAGTCAGACAAACTGGTGCACACATGAGGTGGACACTGGAGACAGTCTGCCTATAAAGAGTAAAATCTACAGGCAACCTGACCACGTCAGGGACTGCATAAAGACTGAAGTACAAAAGATGTTGGAATTGGGAGTCATTGAACCCTCAGAGAGCACTTGGGCTAGTCCTGTAGTTCTAGTGCCTAAACCTCACACCCAGGATGGTAAGAGAGAGATGAGGTTTTGCGTAGACTACAGGGGTCTCAATGCTGTCACTAAGACAGATGCCCATCCAATACCAAGAGCAGATGAACTCATTGACAGATTGGCTTCTGCCAAGTTCTTGAGTACATTTGACCTGACAGCTGGTTATTGGCAAATCAGGTTAGCTGAGGATGCCAAAGCCAAGACAGCATTTTCTACCCCAGGAGGTCATTACCAATTTGTGGTGATGCCCTTTGGTTTGAAAAATGCCCCTGCCACTTTTCAAAGGTTGGTGAACCAAGTTCTCACTGGGTTGGATGACTTTTGTGCAGCATATCTAGATGATATTGCTGTCTTTAGCTCCACCTGGGAGGATCACCTGATCCACCTGAGGAAAGTTTTAGAGGCCCTGCAAAAGGCAGGCCTCACTGTCAAGGCTACTAAGTGCCAGATAGGGCAGAGTCAAGTTGTATACTTGGGCCACCTTGTAGGTGGAGGCCAAGTTCAACCTCTGGAGAGCAAGATACAGGCCATAAAGGACTGGGCTCCTCCAACCACCCAGACACAGGTCAGAGCTTTCTTGGGCCTGTCTGGTTATTACAGGAAATTTGTCAGAAATTATGGAACCATTGTGACTCCACTTAATGACCTGACAAGTAAGAAAATGCCAAAGAAAGTTCAGTGGCCAGTTAGCTGCCAGAAGGCATTCGATGACCTAAAGCAGGCCATGTGCACTGCACCTATTCTCAAGAGTCCAGACTACTCCAAACCTTTCATTGTCCAAACAGATGCTTCTGAGTTGGGTGTGGGAGCTGTTCTATCTCAGCTGAATATTGATGGTCATGACCAGCCCATTGCTTTTATAAGTAGAAGGCTGACCCCTAGAGAGAAACGTTGGTCAGCTGTTGAGAGGGAGGCCTTTGCTGTGGTTTGGGCCCTGAAGAAGTTGAGGCCATACTTGTTTGGTACCCACTTCAAAGTTCAGACCGACCATAAGCCCCTCTTATGGCTAAATCAAATGAAGGGTGAAAACCCCAAACTTCTTAGGTGGTCCATTTCCCTACAGGGGATGGACTTTACAGTGGAGCACCGCCCAGGAACTGACCATGGTAATGCAGATGGTCTCTCCAGGTACTTCCACTTAGAGCAAGAAGACTCACCTGGTCAAGGTTAGTTTAATGTCCCTAAGTTTGGGGGGGGGGGGGTTATGTAGGAGAGTGGGGTCTGCAATCCCATGGCCACCCCAGATTTTTGCTTTTTGCTTCACTGATTTACGACTTTCCCTGGCTGTGGGCCTGCTAATCAGACCCACAGCCTAGCTGTTCTCTCTCTAAATTACAAGCATGTACCTTAGGTGCATTTCACCCATTGGTACTGGGCCACCTTGTCAGTCCCTGTACAGCATACCTTAGGTATCCAGGGCATAGGTGTACCCAGGGCCTACCAGGGGCTGAAGCATGTATTATGCCACCCCTGGCTGGCCACCCAAACAGACACAACTGGCTGCACGACAGCTGGGGCAAGGTGGTGTAAACACCCTTTGCTTTAGATATAGTATTCCTATATCTAACCCTAAAATGGACACATATATTCCTATCAGTCACTCCTATGGCAGGCCTTATCAATCCTGAAGGCAGAGTGCTTGGAATTATGTGAGATGGTGCTCTGGCATGAGCTGAGCCCGTTTGCAGCTTGCGGAACCAAGTCCAAATAGCTGTTCCGTGATAACGCTATACCATATACTCAGTGCATTATAATCCTCGCGGTTAAATGCTAACTTTGGTATAGCATTATCAAAACATGTCGAGTAAGGTGTCATACGAATTGGAATACTAACCCCTCGCCAATTCTGGCGACGGGATTCACATTCCACCCTTCTAGAGGGACACGACATGTATGTAACTGTGAACCCCGGTTAAAGTCAGACACAGCCTCAGCTCCACAAAATGGATGCTGCCACCGAGACACAAGTCTGCCCTCCTGCTGCTGGGAGTCCTTCCAGCAACGGAGGCCTGGACAAAGGGTTTCCTGACAGGGGCGGTGCTAGCACCATCACAGACAGGATTTTGTGTATCCCAGGTAGGCAGGGCTGAAAGGAAGGTGACTGCAAGTGGCACCCCGGTGCTCACTGTGCATATGCCGGCTCAAACCAGTTCCTGGGGCACACCAGCCCCTGAGCTGGGGAGAGACCGGACAAAGGAGAGGGGTGTAACCACCCCCCTCCTGGTCCCACCCATAGGGCAGGACTTAGTCGCGTGCCAGCCCCTTTTCTTAGGATAAAGGTAGGAGCAGGCCCCCTTCCCAAATTAGATAATCTTGAATCTTGAACTACTTTCCACGAAAGGAACTCTTGACTCTCTCTGAAGACTCTCCCTTGTGGCTAAGGAGTAGCCACCCTGCACCAGCAGGCACCATCGAAGCTCTTGCGGTTTGCTGCACGTCCATCCTCCGGATCAAGACTGCCCAGCTCGACGAGACCCGGATTCCCTGCCATCTCTGACCTCTACCTACATCATACAGCCCAGCTGAGATTCGTGGGTGTGACGAGACCCGTGGGACCGGCCATCTTCAAGACCTGCATGACACTTCACCAGCACGACCCCCCGAGAGACCCTCGAGTAAGTGCACTAGGGTTTGAGAAGCCCTAACCCTAAGCAGCTCCAACACCGAAGTCCAGCCCCCCCAGCATCCACGAGGTCTGCGTGGGGCCCTTCTGCTTCTTTGCTGCTTGCCACGTTGTCCTGTCACTTGCCCGTTGGCTAGTGACCCTCTTGACGACGTACCACGACGTTTTCACCGCTGGTCTAGGTCCCCTAGACTGGCCCTTGCTTCTTGTCCAACCAGAAGTGCCCTGGACCCTCCTGGTCCACTCCAGACGCCATCTTGACTCCACCGCGTGGGCTTGCCTTTGCCAAGGTTTGTTGCTCAAATCTTGAGTCCAGCATCGCCGACAGCTTCGTGGGACAGCTCGCACCTCCAGCCTGGACGCCGACAACGCCTCCTAGCCCGTGTGACTGCAGAGTCCAGCGTCGCCCACTCACCTGGTCGAGGTGACTTCATCCGGTGCCATCCTGGTGCCCACATAATCACTGGCTAGTGATTAAGAACTAAGTCCCCTCTGCTTTCAGGTCGTCTCCTTCACTGATCCAGCCTTGGATCACTCCGAACATCTTCACTGGTCGCCTGCCAGCAACTTCTTCTTTCAGGCTCCATAGACTTCAACGAGGATTCCCGACGTCTTTTGAACCCTATGCAGCCGCGGCCCCTGGGCTAGGTAACTTGAGTATCTCGGTGCTCCAGCACAGGTTCACTATCCAAGTGTCCAGATCCTTTTTCGGTTTTAGTCTACCTAGTCGGATTCGTCCGGAAACAGTAACTTTAGAAACGCTAGCATCCATAGACTTCTTCCCGCATCCCGCGTGAGAGTGCACACTCTGCACCCGATCTCCCTAGGCCTCCTGCTCCTAACCTTAGGGTTCAGTAGTGTAGTCCTAGCGATCCTGAAGCCTCTGGATCTTGTTACTTACCTGCTAGTATTTCGCATTCCAATTTTTGTGTATATGGTTTTTCGTGCCCCTCGGGCATTTGTGTAAATTGTGCAACTTGAAGTATTTTCATAAGAGTTTTGTATTGTGCGTAGCTCCCTGACTCATAAAGAGTTCAGGGTAGTCTTGTTATAAATAAATATCCTTTATTTTCATAACAACTTGTGTGGTGTCCTTTCACTTGGTGTTCAAGGGGTATATGTGATGGTAAAACAGCTGGCTTAACACGCCCTCTAGAGTTTAGCCTAAAGACTGCTCGTGTCCATGCTACTAGGATAGCTGGTCTATAAGGTTGACTTACAACCAATCATCAATAAGGGTTGTTTGGTATGATACACAGTGATCACTAGAATAGTGAGCACTATATATCAGGCCAACTTCTCACATCAACCACGTATTCCTCTTGTTGTTTCGGATTGTGGGCCTAAAGAAGGGGCACCATCCGGCCAAAGAGTCTGACAATCTGTGGATGAAATTTCGCCGAAAGCAGAGGACCTCTATCTCATTCGCATTGCACTTCAATTGGTTAAGGCCAATCCAGTAGAAAACAGCAGCTAGGCAGGGTTTTATTGAATCTGTTGAAATGTTTTCTCCTGTTTTAAAGGAGAAACGCTGTGTGTCGTGTGCATAGGAAATTATTTTTGTACCGAAGGATTCCACCAGGGATGCCAATGGAGCAAGGTAGGTGTTAAGTAACGTGGTGCTCAGGGCTGAGCCTTAAGGGGCTCCAACAGTTCGTCCCTTGGTGCCGGAAAAGAAAGGTGGGGGTTCATACATCCTGTCCTCTATACTCTAACAGAGACTTCAACCATTTCAGTGCTAGACCATCAATAACAATATTTCTGAAGGCGGGAGAGGATCCCAGGATGGGGTACCTTACCAAAGGATGATGGTATATCTAATAATATCAGCACAGCCTTACCCCGTGTCTACAATATTTCTAATAAGTTCCATAACTGAGGAACAATGTGGCTTCTGTGCTAAAGTTGGGCCTAAAGCCTAATTTACTGTGATGATGGAGGTCGTTAATCTCCAATCAGCATGAATGTTGTTGGTTAACAAACTTCCCAGCAACTTAGCGCGGGACGTAAAGAAATGTGCCTATAGTTAGCCGGCACATTGGGATCCAATGCCGTTTTTTGTTTTTTTATAAGGGGAGAGTTTTAGCCTGCTTCTAGGCTGACTCAACAAACACAGTGGTAAGGGAGTCATTCAGCAATTCTTTGACCGTACGATTGATAACTTTAACCCCCAAAGCTAGAAGGTTAGGGCGACAGGAATCAGAGGGCGATCCTGACTTAAGGCTGAAAAAGGCCGACCTGGTGTTCTCCAGGGAAATGGGGTTGAAGGATAGTAATGAGCCTGCTACTGCTTTAGTTGGTTCAAGGAAGATGGTAGGGCTTGAGTCATGCAGCGGTGTTATGATCAGGCTAGCTTGAATAATATGAATTTTGAAAGACGCCAATTGTTTGCACCATTCAGCCGAAGGCTCCAAACGTCTAACACAGGTCTTCGATGAGATTACATTTGTCACTATTTTAAAAAACTTCACTGGGTTTGAATATTAGCTGTATCTACCATCCCTTCATAATGTTTTTTTGGCATCTTAACCGAGGCCTAGTAGGCAGCCCTACAAATGGCTATATCCTCCTCTTTATGGTCTTTGCACCATCTTCTCTCAACGTTTTTACTGTATTTTTTTCTCCTGTTTTAAACTTTCTGTAAATAAAGGTCCCGAAGGTCTATTACTGCAATGTTTACATTCTGAAATAGGGGCTAGTATTTCAGCGGTATTTCGGGTCCAGTTATCAACTCTAATGACATCTGCCACAACAGATCCGGATATAGGTGAAGATTATTTCGAGGATCTTATAAGTTCTTTTTGATTGATCTTCTTGTAGGGTTTAAATGCGTGGGGGGGGGGGGGGACTTGCCTGTGCTGTGCTGTGCTGTTCGCCAGCCTAGGAAGTGGTGGACCACCTAAACTTATTTAGGAAGTGATCTGTCCAAGATAGTGGAAGGGAATCCAACATTTCTAGCTTTTCATTAGAGAACACAGTCAGTCATGTGTCCTGCTTGATGAGTAGGTTTGGAGATTAATTGAGTGGGGTCCAATGAAAACATTGTATCTATTGGAGTGCAAGCCTCTTTGTTGGACGGACAGTCCAAGTGAATATTAAAAATCTCCTAAAACCATAAAATGGGAAAACCTCAAGGCCATTTGGGATGGAGCTTTGCCCAAACAGTTCAGGAAGGATACTTACGGTCCCTATGAGAACCCCTCCTTCAGACTGTTGAGGGTCCAAATGCCAAATCCAAATGCCTCGGCCCCTACCAGGTCACTAGTAGGGACTATTGAGCAGCTGCATTTCTGTTTGTACACTATGGTGAAGCCCCCACCCCATCAATTTGAGCGGTCTTGATTATAGATTTTATATCCCAAAGGAATGGCCATTTGAGTTACCGGGCAGGTCGTACACAAGAGCCAAGTTTTAGTAATAAACATAGTGTCTGATAACTTGTTGCAAAGGAGATCATAGATAAAGACAGCATTAATCAAAACAGCAGTAAAAATATCTTGCTTCTCGTAATGACTCGCAGGGCTGAAAGGAGGCTTCTATACCAGGAGTAGACTTTACCTGAAAACCACATGTAAGTCAGTTCAAAGAGGCCTTCACATTATGAGTATTGAAAAGGGTGGTGCATTGACTAGTGGTCTTTAACATAAGGAGCTTAGCAGCAGAGTAGACAATTCGAGCCCTGGAACCTGTATTTCGGGCGTAATGGATCACTGGCCGCAGATGGGCGCTCCAACAGCAGCGCGTCCATGCCCCGGGCCCGGTTTTATGCATCTGGGGCTGCAAATCCTTGGTCAATTGGAGTTCGCACTGCCAACAAAAATGGTACCTCTAATTGTCTCAAAGGAGTAAAAATGGCCTCCCAATTAGCAGAAAGTATTGGGCACCCTCCTGTCTTCTCAGTAAAATCAAAGCAGCTATGAATCGAATTCAAAGTGCAGGGTAGATTCAAAGTGCAACACCAATTAAAAGATGTTTGAATAAACTCTGGTAAATACAGCTAAACAAACCGGGGTATTAAAGCAAAGTAAAAGCAGACTTATTTATGCACTATCAAAAGCGAGGGTGCAAGAAGGATTTGCCTTAAGCTCAATACTGGCTTCTGATTGGACAGAAGTGTATATACATGGCCGAGACATTAAAAAAACGGTAGATTCCAGTTTATTCAAGTCCCTTGTAGCGTGCTGATTTTGGTCAGGGAGCAGAAATCCTACAGTTGAGCTCTTGTAGAGCTGAAGCTCTCGGTTTCATAGTGCGTTTTATTAATAACTTGTGTTTCTGTATGCCTGCAGTGTATGTGTGTTGTACGCATGCACGTGCATCCGAGGTTAGGAATTTGAGTGTGTGTATTCTAGAGGACAGAACTTTAATCCAAGATTGACTGTTGGAATTAAGAATTGCCAATATAGCCACTGCTACTTTGGCTATTAAAAAACAGTACACCTGTCTGACATTTTCAAGACATATATGTATTTAGAACTACCCCGGGGTAAGCCATCAGTTTCTCTGCAGAGCCACGTCTGTGAAATATCTTTGGCTGACATAAAGTTCCGTCGGATTAGTGATTCTGACCTAAATCGTAGAATATGTGGTGTGTGTGTGTATGTATGTATGTGTGTATATATGTATATATATATTCACTGAAAAAACCATAGGTTATAGACCATATATAGTTAGGAATTAGCATTTAAAAAACCTTATTTTACTCACACAAAACCATTGAAATTCCATATATAGTTAGTTGCACTAACTATATATCGCGCACCCGCAATCCACTGCTGATCATGTCACATATTACATCATTCATGACATGGTCAGTGACATCACTGATGAAATCACTGATGACATCTCAAATGACAGTGGAAGTATACATGTCTGGACGAAGGATTTAGTAGGTGCATGACTGAATGTATGAGTGAGTGATTAAATGTGTCTCACTGAGTGCATGGGTTAGTGACTAAACTGTCTTAATTTGTGCATCATTATGTCTGTTGTTCTGTAAACTGCTGCATGTGTTGATCATTAGCTATACGAGAGGCTATATGTGTTATTAATTGGTTGCCCAAGTATTTCTATGGGAGATTGAGTTTGTGTGGGGGTGGCTGGAAGGTGTGTGACTCTATGCATAGATGTGTGAGCAGTTTATTCACTAGGTGTATGACTTCAAGAGTGCATGTGGAAACAGCTACATGGGCAGTTGACTGTGTGCATGAGTGTATTGATGAGTGAATGGATATCTCAATGCTACATGTCATAGTAAGTACATATGTAAAACACAGTACATGTGAGAGTTGGCATATATAAATAACTGCATGAGAGCCACTGAATGAGTGAGTGGTTGTATCGATCATTGTGAACTTTTATCAGGGATTGTACAAGAGAGTAAATATGTGTTAGTATATGTTTCAATAAGTAAGGTGTGTTTAACTGTATAGTTGAAGAAATGGAGGTGAGATTGTTTCTTTGCATGACTGACTGGGTGTGTGAGTAACTCCATGGATGAGTGGCAGTGTGTGAGTGTCTGTATACACTGAGTGTATCTAAGGTTATATTAGAGTCTGAAGAGATTTATCGTATTAGCACAAGAATGATGTCAAATGAGATGTCATCAGTGATGTCATCAGTGATGTCATTTGAGATGTCATCAGTGATGTCATCAGTGATGTCACTGACCATGTCATGAATGATGTAATATGTGACATGATCAGCAGTGGATTGCGGGTGCGCGATATATAGTTAGTGCAACTAACTATATATGGAATTTCAATGGTTTTGTGTGAGTAAAATAAGGTTTTTTAAATGCTAATTCCTAACTATATATGGTCTATAACCTATGGTTTTTTCAGTGAATTTTCAAGGTTTTGTAAATGCTAATTCCTAACTATATATGGTCTATAACCTATGGTTTTTTCAGTGAATTTCAATGGTTTTTTAATAGCAAATATCATAAGCTGTCGAATGTCAAGTACGTGGTAAGTGAAAACATTTTCGTGTTTATGCACACTGATCTGCTTTGAATGGTGCCCCCCCCCCTCATTTCTATTAGGAGTACTCTCTCTTTGCAGATAGTGAAAGGTAGTTAACGCAGGCCTTTGCCCCCGTTGTAATCCGTCGTGCCTGCTTCTCTCTCCATTTGATTGATTGTTATCCAAGTATTTACTGTTTTAGAATTAGTTCTCTTTGGTTCATTCTCTATTTACAAACAAACACAGAGTCGCAATACTCTGTTTAGTCTTTGCAGATAACGAAAAATCGTGTAAAAAAAAGAAAAGGAATCGAGCAAAATCAGTAGGCCACTAATGGGATCTCTTTTTGACCTCGCTAAAATAGAAACATTAGGAACAACCCCTCATTACAAATACAAAACTAGTGAGATGAACTGAACTCCACACAATGATGGCTGCAAAACAGCTCGGCTCCGCCACCCACCCCGCCCAAAATAACGATAAAGAACGGCTGCCATGATTGGTTGCGGAATGACCACGACGGAGCTACGAAATGATGCTGCTCTCATGCTAACCCCAGCTTCAGTCTGAAACATCCAGAAACACTGTAGACTACCAATTCGATCAGTTCCGGTAGCGCCCCAATGTAACCCGGTAGAGAAGAACTAGCCCTCCCCTCTTTGACTGATGGTTCTTGTTGCCTGTCCCTTCTGTTGTCATTTAACAGAAATATTTAGCCTGCTGAAAGGGGTTGTGTTCCGACCGCTGGTTGGTGGAGACATTTTGACTATATTCTGTACCTGCGTTGTCGCGTAATGCGTCATATGACGCGCCGCGTTAGCGCATCCGGAAGTCATCCGGGGCGCGCAGCGCGTAACGTAAGCATAACAAGTCATGTGACTTGTTAATAAAACTTTTCATTGGTTCATTTTACTTTTCTTATTGTAATGATGAAAGGCTTGGTCATATGACCTAAAAATTATGCTTTTCATTACTTCCGAACATTATTTTTTCTTAAATATATGTTATAATGTTCCAGGCTAATGTACTTTCCCGGAAATTTTACAACTGTCCTGCAAGTAAAATATATTCTTTTTTCGAGAAAAAGAGCGTTTCTTCGTCCCATGACGGAGCCGTTGAGCAAAAGAGGGTCGACCTGCTGTCTTAGTCGCCGATACGCCTGAATATGAGATTCTTATCGATCACTTTATGTTGCAGGAATAGAAAACACAACAGCCCTTGACCATTTATCTTTACTGCGTTCCTTCGTATTATACCTTTTACCCTTCATGTAATTGGTCTGCTTTATTTCACTTGCCTTTTAATGATTCTAAAACAGTCACTATTATTAAAAACTTTACCAATGTATATACTACTACCATGTTTTCTTTTAAAAACCTTTATTGTGAAAATTTCATTATACAAATACGAGCCTATAACCACGTGGGCCTGCCACAGAGCAAACTGTAATCGTATATGATGAGTAGACATTTACACTGTAGAGGAACGTAACGGGCGGGCCATTAGGTTGCAAGAACTAAGGTGTCTAACAGTTACGGAATCGGTGGACGTACATTTTATAATTAAAATACGACAGGGCCAGTTACAATAAAATTATCTAGATATACATTTGCGGGCAAGTACCATGGGTGACGTTAATTCGAACTTTCAATAGTACAGTAATCAATAACACATCAGAACTTAATATCAATAGGGATGTCGAAATATTCAATCAATTCTCGTCCCCGCCCGCCATGTGCTTCAAAACTGCATACGTATCTCGCGATTTCAAGGTTCTGCAACCAGTACACAACAAGGAGTTACGAGTCCCATTTATTCCGGCGCCATTTTGGGCGAGGACGGGCAGGTCCAGGATATAGTCAAAATGTCTCTACCAACCATCGACTATGATGATGTTCATATGCTGTATTTATTAGAGTAACACTCATCTGTCCACATGAAATTAATTTGCCACAATCTAAACATGTCATTTTAATCTTTCCAAAGTTCTTCTAAATATTTGGGACCGTTTCCCTTGCCTCTGAAGCTCTCAGTGCCACTTCTTTGATGAATGTACTAGCAGGTCAGGGGTTCTCCTCCAAATCTCTCTTTTATGCAGCACTATAATTAATTGGTGCCACCTCTCCATATGACGATGCATGGTATAGTTACCACAACTATATTTTTTTTCGGTTCCTCTGGAGAGTTCATCGTGGCAGATGAAGCGTGTAACGTACCGGGCATTTACCTTTTTTTGCATGTACAGGAAAGGAAAAAAAAATCGAGCGTCCGAGTTCTAAGGTGTCCCAGGGTCATTTTAGTGGACCAGGCCCAAATCCAAAGAACAGCCATCTCACAGGCTAATGGGGCGACCCACGCCGACTTTCAGCATTGTAGAATGACCACACCAGTACAGCAACTTGCTAGACATCACCTCGGTGCCATCCGGATCTCGGCGCCCCACTGCAGGTGAAGTGCCTCTCAACTATGAAACCACCACGGTGACATCCGGATCTTGGCGCGTTGTGCTGCCTTCGGCCTATTCGCACATCGGTCCGCTACTGACGCCATCTCACAGGCTAATGGGGCGACCCACGCCGAGTTTCAGCATTGTAGGATGACCACACCAGTACAGCAACTTGCTAGACATCACCTCGGTGCCATCCGAATCTTGGCATCTCAACGCCTAGTGGTATCTTCCATACAAAAAATATTGTTACGCTGCCTTTGGCCCCATTCGCACATCAGTCCGCAACTTAGACATCACCTCGGTGCCATCCGGATCTTGGCATCTCAGCGCCTTGTGGTGTCAGTCAGAAAATATTGTTGCGCTGCCTTTGGCCCCATTCGCACATCGGTCCGCTACTGACGCCATCTCACAGGCCAACGGGGCGCCCCACGCCGACTTTCAACATTGTAGGATGGCCACAGAAGTGCGGCAACTTACTAGACACCACCTCGGTGCCATCCGGATCTTGGCGCGTAGTGAAGCTGCAGCAGCTGCAAATAAGCTTCAGACAGTGTTACAACCGCTGCTCAGAACTCTCAACTATGACACCACCTCGGTGCCATCCGGATCTTGGCGCGTTGTGCTGCCTTCGGCCTATTCGCACATCGGTCCGCTACTGACGCCATCTCACAGGCCAACGGGGCGCCCCACGCCGACTTTCAGCATTGTTGGATGGCCACACCAGTGCGGCAACTTACTAGACACCACCTCGGTGCCATCCGGATCTTGGCGCGTTGTGCTGCCTTCGGCCTATTCGCACATCGGTCCGCTACTGACGCAAACTCACAGGCCAACGGGGCGCCCCACGCCTACTTTCAGCATTGAAGGATGGCCACACCAGTGCTGCAACTTGCTGGACACCACCTCGGTGCCATCCGGATCTTGGCGCGTTGTATTGCCTTCGGCCTATTCGCACATCGGTCCGCTACTGACGCCGCCTCACGTGCCAACGTATTTTCTCCGCATTTTATACCCTATGCCGCATAACAGGCCATGTGACTTGTTTATAAAACTTTTCATTGGTTCATTTTACTTTTGGTTTCCTAATGATGGAAGGCTTGATCATATGACCTAAAAACAACACTTTTCATTGGATGAAAACTTTTTTTTTTCCCAAACGATGAAAGCCCCACCTTGTTTCTGGATGTTTCAGACTAAACTGGCGTCAGCATGAGAGCACCACCATCTCGTAGCTCCATCGTGGTCATTCCGCGAGCAATCATGGCAGCCGCTCCCCACCAGAAGCCTGCAGGAGTCGGGGCCCCCAAAACTTTTGATGAATTCTCAAGGCGGAGGGGACGCTTTTGAGAATGGGGTCCAAGACCTAGCAGACAAGCGTCCGATTTCCAAGGTGTCCCAGGGCCATTTCAGTGGACCAGGCCCAAAAAGGAAAGAGCCTGCCGCCATTTTGAGAGTCCTGTGACAGCCGCCTATTGCTGCACCGCAAGAGTGGGCGCAACTCAGCTGAATTGCGGCTTTTGACACAGTGGACCAAAAACGGACGGAATGGCAACTGAAACGGTAAAGGGGCGCCCCACTACAACAGATGACACTCCACCTGGAGAGGCCCGTTCACGCCGCCTCCCCCGGGGCGCCCCACGCCGTTATTCGGAGCAGCATTGTAGGATACCAAAACCAGTGCGGCAACTTACTGGACATCACCTTGGTGCCATCGTTCTGCTGCCTTGGAACTATTCGCACAACAGTTTGCTACTGATGACCCACCCCCCGCGACGCCCCACGCCGTTATTTGCTGGGTGGCAACTTACTAGACATCACTTTCGTGTCATCTAGATTTCGGCGCGTTCTGCTGCCTTGGAACTATTCGCACAACAGTTTGCTACTGATGACCCACCCCCCGCGACGCCCCACGCCGGAAATCTGGACGTTGTGCTGCGTTGGGACTATTCGCACAGCCGACCGCTACTTCGTTGTTTTTCCCTAAAAATGTTTATATGTTATTACTATTTTTGTTTTCTTGTATATATTTATAAATTATTAAAGTTTTATAATCTTACTACTTTGTCGGAGTGCTATATATTTTTAATGTGACACATAATTGTAAAAACTTTGATGTACAAACAGTCATCCCTGGAATCTTCCGCTTCACGCTCGGTCCCCTCCCTAATCACAATACAGGATGGTTTTCAGATAATAGCAACGCTTCTGCTGTGACGGATCTCATCGAGTGTGGGCCTTGATCTACTATAACTCCTTTGAAGAGGGGTGATTCTTTACAGCTGTGGCCATAAACTACATCTGCAGGGCTAGCTGATAGCCTAGGACCGGCCTGGACAATCGGACACAGAGGAAAAGGAGTGTCAGAGGGTGCGGTAGTGAATAGGGCGAAAGGGAGGTGTCGGGCGGGCACAGGGTGTGATTCTCAGGGAAGAGCAGCGCAGATGGGGGGAGGTTTATTACCCATGCATAAGACAGAGAGCGGGGGTGACCACTGCCTGGGTGAGATGCTTGCGAGGGTGGGGAGCCATGCTAAGGATCGACAGCGTGCACAGAGTGGGTCTGGTCAAGGCATCTAAAATGGCTGCCGTGCACGACAAAAGTGTGGCATTTGAAAAAAGACAAGATGGCGCAGACAATGTTTTTCAACACTTCCTGATTTCCTTCGAATCGAACGTTAACAGACGTTGGGGCATATTACCAAAGTTAAGCGATATTTATCCCTAACGATGCATTGCAAAGATTTTTTTACCGTCAGAAATTATCGCAGATAAACCTTGCTATTATCAAGGTTTATCGCAAATACGATAAAAAACGACCGCAATGCATTAATATCGCTGAAAACTCAGCGATATTCATGCATTACCGAGCTAATGCTCTTAGCCATGTTATCCACCTCCCATTGGATAACATGGCTAAGAACTGCTCAGGGCAGCTGTTACTTTTTGGAGATATTAGGAGATAGCGATGTTAGCGACTGTTTCCAGTCGCTAACATCTTGGCATGCCCACTTTGCATGTCATTAGTGATAAATATCACTCACATGCAAAGTGGGGCCCAAGATGGTCGCTATCTTCTACTAGCCGTCGCTAACTGGTGTTAGCAACAGCTAGGTAATACACATATAATTTTATCTCCGCGAAGCGGAGCGCTGTTACAGATATATATCTTGTTTCTGAACGTTAATTTCTCAAAATGCACTGAAGCACATATATTGAGACCTAGCAAAGGCACATCGGGCTACCAGTCCCTACAATTTTGCCAAGTTTCGTGCAAATCCATTCAGCTGTTCGATCCTACCGAGAGACAAGATGGCGGCCGCTACGGACTGTTTGGAATGTTTACAGACACCGGAGAACCAATCAGCTTCGCTTCACAAAGCTCCGTTGCGCGAAAAGGACGCGTAGCGGAGCGCTGCCCGGTCCGCTGTTACAGATATATATCTTTTTTTAAACGTTAATTTCTCAAAATCCACTGTAGCACATATATTGAGACCTACAAAAGGCACATCGGGCTACCAGTCCCTACAATTTTGCCAAGTTTCGTGCAAATCCATTCAGCCGTTCGGGCTAAAAATGAGGCCTATGGAAAACTCAATGTTAAAAACACGTTTTGGGACCCCCCTTTTTTCTCGGCCCCCCCTTGACGAACCCCCCCCCAAATTTTCAAGGGCTACTCAGAAACAAAATGTGCCATTTTCCTGAAAATTTCAGCCAATTCCGTCCACAAACGCCAAAGTTATTAGACATAGAATTTTCAAAAATCCCATAGAGAAAAAATCCTAACTATATATACCTACTGGCGACCGCCAGTAGGTAATATATGTATGTAAATATATATATATATATGTATGTAAATATATATATATATATATGTATGTAAATATATATATATATATATATATATATATATATATATATATATATATATATATATATGTATGTCAAATATTTCTTTGTGGTCCCTCGAAGAAAACACACGAACTCTTCAATCTCCCAAAAAGCCTTTTAATTAGCAAGCATAAAGGCAAACACTCTACGCGTTTCGGGTCAGTGACCCTTGCTCACGAGTGTATATTCACTAAAAAAAACATAGGTTTCACAATCGTTATAGTTAGGAATTAGCATTTAAAAAACCTTTGAAATTCACTGAAAAAACCATAGGTTTCACACCAGTTATAGTTAGCTGAACATTTTACTCATACAAAACCATTGAAATTCCCACGTTATAATTAGTTGGACTCACTATAACTCGCGCGCCCGCAATCCGCTGCTGATGATGTCACATATTACATAATTCATGACATGGTCAGTGACATCACTGATGACATCACGACATCTCAAATGACATCTCAAATGACATCATCCAGTGAATGTGTGTTCCTGTAAAGTTAAAATATGTTTTACATATTGAAGAATGAGTGTATGCATGAGTGTCTGCTTGAAGGATTTAGTAGGTGCGTAACTGACTGTATGAGTGAATGATTAAATGTGTCTTACTGAATGCATAGGTTAGTGACTAAACTGTCTGAATGTGTGCATCTTTGTCTGTTGTGTAAGCTGCTGCATGTGTTGATTAGTAGCTATATGACTGACTATATGGGTTATTGATTGGTTGCCCAAGTATTTGTATGTGAGGCTGAGTGTGTGTGGGAGTGGCTGGGAGGTGTGTGACTCTGTGCATAGATATGTGAGCAGTTGATTCACTTGGTGTATGGGTTCAAGAGTACATGTGGAAACAGCTGTATGTGCGGTTGACTGTGTGCATGGGTGTGTTGGTGAGTGAATGGATGTCTCAGTGCTACATGTCCAAGTAAGTACATATGTAAAAAACAGTGCATGTGACAGTTGGCATATATCAATGACTATACATGAGAGCCTGTGATTGCGTAAGTGACTGTATGGATCAATGTGTACTTGTATCAGTGATTGTAAAAGAGAGTAAGTATGTGTTAGTATATGTTTGAATAAGTAAGGTTATGTGTTATGTTAGGTTGTCTTGGAAAGCGCATGGCTACCCCAGCAATGGGGCGTCCCAGCGCTGTAGACCACTGGGGAACCCGTCCTGGCTTTCCCTGTGAGATGATCCCTGCTGGGTATCTCCAAGGTGAAACCAGGCATCCCCAGTGCATGTGGGGGGCCGTTGTGGAGATGAGGCAAGCTAATACCCAGAGTTGCTGAGTGTGATCCCTGGTTAGAGTAGGCACCGAAGCGAGAATTATCGAGTCCGCGGACCCTGGTCCACGACCCTGCCGCGTCGGGAATTGAACCCTGGTCCCGGGCCGTCCTCTGCTTCTGGGTCTGCCGCCTCTAACTAGTGAGCCACACCACTCCACACCACTGTGTATAACTGTATAGATGAGGAAATGGGAGTGTGATTGATTCTTTTCATTACTGAGTAGATTAGAGAGTAACTCCATGGATGACTGGCACTGTGTGAATGTCTGTATAGGTGTATGAGTGCATATGATAGCGTTCTATTGATGAGTGACTGTATGTATGAGTGATTGTACGGGTGAATGAGTGGATGTGTGTGTAGACTTATGAATCAGTGAGTGTGTATGTAGTAAGTGGTATTGCTGTGTCAATGGTTTCAGGAATGGTAGTCTGTATTCAACTCTGGATGTATAAAAGGTTAGATTAGAGTGTGAGGAGGTGCATTATATTATCACATGGATGATGTCATCACTGATGTCATTTGAGATGTCATCAGTGATGTCACTGACCATGTCATGAATGATGTAATATGTGACATCATCAGCAGTGGATTGCGGGCGCGCGAGTTATAGTGAGTCCAACTAACTATAACGTGGGAATTTCAATGGTTTTGTATGAGTAAAATGTTCACCTAACTATAACTGGTGTGAAACCTATGGTTTTGTTAGTGAATTTCAAAGGTTTTTTAAATACTAATTCCTAACTATAACATTTGTGAAACCTATGGTTTTTTCAGTGAATTTCATAGTTTTTTTAAAAGTTAATTCCTTTGTATATTGACTTTGTAACCTACGATTTTTTTGTATTAGCTGTTTTTTATAACTATTAATTATAATTTTTTTTTTTTATTATTTGTTCACTGTATTTTTCTTTTTTTTTTAATCATTTTTCCTGGTGCGCTCAGAGTGCGCGCACCTGTAAGCTTACCCGTACCATTTTGTCTTGGAGCGCTCAGGGTGCGCGCACCGGTAAGCTCTCCCGAGAGCGCAGCGAGAGCGCTATTTCTGCGTTCGTAAAAAAAATATGTATGAAAACTAAATAATAATGCAAGACATTCAGTACCATTCTTATAAAAGTAGTATTTTTGATTTTCCGAATGAAAATGATTTTGCATTTCCGTAAAGCTACCAAAACGTCACTAAGGCGCGCCGCGTAAGCGCCCCCGGAAGCGCCTACGTTCGCGCCGCGTAAGCGCCCCCGGAAGCGTTCCGGTGCGCGCAGCGTAAGCGTGTCAAGTCATGTGACCTTAAAATAACTCTCTTCATTGGTTAACAGTTTTTTTTTTTTTTTTTTTTTTTTTTACAACTAATGAAAACCCCACCCTTTTCCTTCACTTCTTTCACTTTGGTGAGAGCAAGACCTCTTTTTTTCTGTGCTAACAATTTGTGGATAGAATGGCTGCCATAGCATCCAGCAGCAGTGAGGAGTCAGATGGTTTCATTGATGGAAGAGCCTCCTCAGCCGAAGGTGAAAGAACATTTTATTTGGGAAAAAAATTCTATACCTGAGGGACTTAAAAAAGTAAATGCTCCAAAGGTGGAGTGTAAGATCTGCCATACTGTACTTTCCCGAGGAGATCCCAGAAGGAAGTACAGTTTTGGTAATTCAACTATGATTCGGCACGTCCAGAGGAGGCACCCCCAGAACTATGCCCGGTAGAGGGTCAGGGCTCTGCCACGAGAGGCTCCAAGGGATGGTGCTTCTACTTCAACAGAAGGAGCAACTGTATCGGTAAGGGGGCGACCATCACACAGCTGATCCCAAATATTCAGCCTGTTTTTAATGAAGCCACAATCAAATGCAAGCATTGTGATGAACTACTTTGTTATGGTGAACAAAGTATTATGAACATTGTTCGAACAATAGAGAACCACCTCAGCCGTCCCCAGCCCTAATTTAGATTTTTTTTTTTTGCTCCTGTTGAGCAGTTTGCCATTACCTGTTTTTGTTTTTGTTGAGAAAAAAACGAAAAAAGAAGAAGAAAAAAAGTTCTTTTAATAACTACCTCCAATTCTCAAAAAAGAGCTGTATTCTTAAAAAAATGAGAGTAACTGAAGTGGAGTGCAGTGAGAGAGGAGAGGAAAATGAGTGAGTAAGCAAAGAAAGGGACGAGAGAGGAAGGGAAGTGAAGTAGGGGGACTGAAAAAAGGTGAGTGTGGGGAAGGAGAGTGAGGAGAAGGAGAGTGAACATGGGGAATGAGGATAAGTGAAGACAATGTAGTAAAGGAACGGGGGGGTGGAAGGGTAAGAAAAGAGCAGTGATGTTTAGGAAAGAGTGGAGATACATACTGGATAAAGGCAAGTGAGTGTGAGACAAGGTGAGTAAGGGACTGAAGAGACAGAGAAAGTGAAAGAAAAATTGAAAGTAGAAGACTGAGGGCCTCATTTATGAAGCCATGCGTCACTTTTACGCCGCCGGTGCGTCACTTTTTGTGACGCACCAGTGGTGTAAAAAATGCGCCTTGTTGGGTCATATTTACAAAGTGACGCATCTAGGTAGATGTGTCACTTTGTAAACCCATGTGCCACATTATACCTGCGGCAGGTATAATGTATGCAAAGGGGGCGTATTGACGCAAGGAAGGGTCGTTGAAGTGACGCAGTGAAATCTATGAGATTTCACTGCGTCACTCTTAGGACGCCGTTGCGTCAAAATCTTGCGCCTGCGTCACAGCAGGCATAAGACTGACGCAGGCCCTTTCACATGGGGCTTGCCCCATGTGAAAGGATGCATTGCTGGAGTTGCGTCACTTTTGTGACACACTCCAGCAATGCGTCACTTTTGCGCTTACATATACGTCAGAAATACTGGCGTATCTGTAACTCCTTGCGACATGATGCGTCATACATTAAATATGACGCATCAGGAATGTCGCAAGGAGAGCGCACTGAGAAGTGACGCAGCGCTGCTTTCACGCAGCTATGCGTCATTTCTCATAAATGAGGCCCTGAGTGAGGGAGGAAAGAAACATAAGTGAGGGAGTGTGGCTGTGTTATAGGGAGTGAGCGTGATAGAAGAGGAGTGACAGACTAAAGGGTCAGAGAGAATGAGGCTAACAGAGAGAGAAAGAGGGAAGGGGAGTGTAGAACTAAGAGGACAGAGGGAGTAAGAGAAGGAATTAGTGAAGTGGAGTAAGGAGTGTAAGGGAAGAGAAAAGAATGAAGGAGCAAAAGAAGGAAAGAGACAGGAAGGAAAATAAAGGTTAAGGTCTGAAAGAAGGTGAGTGTGGGAGTATGGCTGAGTTATAGGGAGTGAGCGTGACAGAAGACGAGTCAGACTAAAGGGACGGAGACAATGAGGCTAACAGAGAGAGAATGAGGGAAGGGGAGTGTAGAAGTAAGAGGACAGACGGAGTAAGATAAGGAATTAGCGAAGTGGAGTAAGGAGAGTAAGGGAAGGGAAAACAGTGAAGGTGTAAAGAAAGAGAAGTGAGAGGAAGGAACGTGAAGGAGAAGGTCTGAAAGAAGGTGAGTGTGGGAGTATGGCTGAGTTATAGGGAGTGAGCGTGACAGAATAGGAGTGAGAGACTAAAGGGACGGAGAGAATGAGGCTAACAGAGAGAGAATGAGGTAAGGGGAGTGTAGAAGTAAGAGGACAGACAGAGTAAGAGAAGGAGTTAATGAAGTGGAGTAAGGAAAGTAAGGGAAAGGAAAACAGTGAAGGAAGGGAAGAGAGGAAAGAAAGTAAAGGAGAAGGTCTGAAAGAAGGTGAGTGTGGGAGTATGGCTCAGTTATAGGGAGTGAGCGTGATAGAAGAGGAGTGAGAGACTAAGAGGACAGAGAGAATGTGGGTAACAGAGAGAGTGAGAAAAGGGGAGTGAGTAAGTTAGAGGACAGAGGGATTGAGAGAAGGAGTTACTGAAATGGGGTAAGGGGAGTAAGGGAAGGGAAAAGAGTGAAGGAGCGAAGGATGGGAAGACAGAGGAAGGAAAGTAAAGGAAAAAGTCTGAAAGAAGGTGAGTGTAGGAGTATGGCTGAGTTATAGGGAGTGAGCGTGATAGAAAAGGAGTGAGAGACTAAGGGGACGGAGAGAATGAGGCTAACAGAGAATGAGGGAAGGGGAGTGTAGAAGTAAGAGGACAGAAGGAGTAAGAGAAGGAGTTAATGAAGTGGAGTAAGAAACTGCACATTTTAATTGGTTGTACTTTTGAACACTTTGAAAGTCACATAACATTCACCCATCCCCCCAGTGCTCATTCCCCTGTTACCATGGTAACTCCCTCCTCACCCAGCACACAGTTCAGAAGTTCATCATACTATGTTGCAAAAAAAAAAAAAGCAGCAAGGGTGTTTGACCACTCAATGTACCAGCTAATCGTGTGCAATGTTTCTTGAAATGACTTTTCCTCAACCAATGACTTCTTTCAAAAAACAAAAGCATGCACCCTAGTTTTCAGTGGAGAATGTTAAGAAAGCACCAATCATTTTTTGTTTTTCAAGTGCACTGAATCTCAACCACTTTTTTTTTTACATAACTCCTACTTTCAAACTGCCATTTCATTTCCACAACTCATCTGAATACAAGCACATCTACCATCAAGATACCAAAAGTCTGGTTTGTGGGTCATAGCTTTGTCCACTGGAGTCAAAAATATGCAGCTAACAGAGGTATTTACAACCTTGATTTACCAAATGTGGACATTGTATGGATTGGACAGAGAGGATTGAGAAGTCACCAATTGATACCATTGGTAAAATCCTTTATGCATCAACCACAACCTGACCTCATAATTGTGCACTGTGGTGGCAATGACCTGGGCACTTTGACTGGGGTAGGTCTGGAAATGCTTTTAACGGACATCTTTGGGCAATTGATGTCACTTTTTCCAAAAACTGCCTTGGTATTTTCTAATATATGCCAAAGGCAAAAATAGAACTGGTCCAACCAATTTTGTCCACAGATTGAGAAAGCAAGGAAACGTGAATAAATCTGTTTCTGCTTTCCTCAGAGACTATGGTATGGGTTCCATTTACCACAACAACTTGCGTTACAACATGCAAGACATCTATAGGAGAGATGGTGTGCATTTTACAGATGAGGGGAATAGAGTTTTCCTCTTGAATATAAGACTCTGCATTGGTACCTACTTGTAGGTACAAAAAACACCCACCTAACACAACGGCTCTTTTCAGAGCTACCCTACCTCTAAGCACTCTAAATTTTTTTTTTACTATAATTTTTTACACTGTTTTTCCCTGTGGTGCGCTCAGGGTGCGCGTACTGGAGCCCGCACCTGGGAACGCACCCAGCGCTTACCCCGCGAAAATTTCAACAAAAAAAGAAGTTTTTTTGCCCTTCAGGGTCCTTCTAGGCCCCCCTCAGAAAACCATGGGGGTCAGGATGTGTCTACTCTGCCCCCTTTTAATTATATCCCCCTTTCTTTTTCACCTCTTGTGTCTCGATTCTACCGAGACACAAGATGGCGGACTCTCCGGACTGTTTAGAATGTTGACAGACACCCGACAGCCAATCAGCTTTTCGCTCGCGCACTCCCGTAGCGCGCCGGGTGTGCTCCCCGGTACGCGCACCTGTGAGCGCTCGGAGAGCGCTTATAGATATGTATGTGTTTTTGAAGTTAATTTTAAAAAAAAACACTGGAGCAATTTTCACCAAATATAGCAAAGGAACATCTGCGTACCAGTCCCTACAATTTTGCCAAGTTTGGCGTAATTCCGTTCAGCGGTTCGAGCTGTAGACTTGTCAGACCGTCCTATGGAAATTAACATTGGGAAAACACGTTTTGGGACCCCCCTTTTTTCTCAGCGGAGCTGGCCAAAAGTTTGGAAAATTACACACAAATTCCTCAAGCGGCGCCAGAGTTATTCCCAATAGAATGTTGCGGATTTCCTATGGTAGCCAATCCTAACTATAACTACCTAGTAGGTTATATATATAGATATATATAGATATATATATATATATATATATATCTATATATATATATATCTATATATCTATATATATATCTATATATATATCTATATATATATATATCTATATATATATATATCTATATCTATATAGGAGCGCACCTACCTGTTTAATGAGGACTACAGATCCCAGAAACGCTAGTGATAGCTGACGCCCGAAAAGGGCGGGGACTGAGTATATTTGGTGAGTGCTCCAGCACCTGATGACATTTGGCCACTGAAGAAGAGAGCGTCCAGCTCTTGAAATGCATATGGCAGTTGTACTTTGTTGAAAGGCGTCACCTTTGAAACCCTGCTGGCAAGGTTTTGGAAATAAAGGAGTTTCAAATATCGAATTCGTGTGTGGCTGATTCCAAAGGGGTTCCTGCATGTGTTTTGTGTATATATATATATATATATATATATATATATATCCTACTAGTTAGGATTGGCTACCATAGGAAATCCGCAACATTCTATTGGGAATAACTCTGGCGCCGCTTGAGGAATTAGTGTGTAATTTTCCAAACTTTTGGCCAGCTCCGCTCCATCCCTGAAAGTTTCGGGGGGATTCGTGAAGTGGGGGCTGAGAAAAAAGGGGGGTCCCAAAACGTGTTTTCCCAATGTTAATTTCCATAGGACGGTCTGACAAGTCTACAGCCCGAACCGCTGAACGGAATTACGCCAAACTTGGCAAAATTGTAGGGACTGGTACGCAGATGTGCCTTTGCTATATTTGGTGAAAATTGCTCCAGTGTTTTTTTTTTTTAAATTAACTTCAAAAACACATACATATCTATAAGCGCTCTCCGAGCGCTCACAGGTGCGCGTACCGGGGAGCACACCCGGCGCGCTACGGGAGTGCGCGAGCGAAAAGCTGATTGGCTGTCGGGTGTCTGTCAACATTCTAAACAGTCTGCCATCTTGTGTCTGGCCGCCCTGCCTAGGTCGTGAGCTCCCTGCGTGGCAAAGTGTGGATGAAGTTTATTGTTGGAGCCTGACCTGCTTGCCCCCGGAGAACAAAAAGGAATTCGGAGTTTGGCGAGTAAGGGAAGCATAAGGAAGAGATTCCTGCTTGTGGGCTGCTGTTGCTTTCAATAAGTAAGTGGATAACGAAAAAACAGACTGTGCAGCTGAAGCTGACTTAATTATTTGTGCAAGGGAAAATACGATATCAAGAAGAAGGTTTTCAGCGCATCAAAATATTGAATGTCATGGACTTAATTTGCGCTGTTCACGTTCCTTTAAATGAACTACTGTTTCCCCTGCGCAATTTGCAAAAGAATACGGCCTGCGCTTTAAAAGAAGCACGTGGGCATTTCAAAATGCAAAGACTTCCTCCCGTGATCAAGGCTTTACGGAGCAGAAACGTTGGGATTGTGAGCCTGCTGCCCCTGTTCATTTTCCATGAATAAACGGTTTTTGAAAAGCAATTCAGCCAGAGTTGGTGCACCTTTTTCCAGTGTGAAGGAGGGAGTGTGTTTAATTAATTGCTGGAAGCCTCGCACCAGCAGCACTGGCCGCCCTGCCTAGGTCGTGAGCTCCCTGCGTGGCAAAGTGTGGGTGAGATATATATATATATATATAGATATATATATAGATATATATAGATATATATAGATATAGATATATATATATATATATCTATATCTATATCTCACTGAACTGAAAGTCCATCCTGATGCCACCAGCTATGCTAATCCTGGCAATGCACACATAATCTTTTATCTTTCCCAGGTCAAGAGAAATGAACACCTTTCTGTTTGGTATTCGTGAGCCCTGGTGTTTATAGAGCATTGAAACTACAAGCCTGTGGCATCTACACTAATAAAATATTCAACTTGAGAAGGCAGTAGGTAGTGCTAATGTGTTTTTATATACCTTATTCTGTCATAACACTTTATGGAGGGTTTTATTCTAAATGCAGTGTTCACTGGCACTATTATCCAAATCAGGGATGCTGTAAAGGGCGTTGCACACAATACTGAACAATTCACAAACATAAATTAGAACTGCCTAAAGAGTTATTTTAATCAACGATTCTGGAGACAAGTGGTGCAAAGGTTAAAACAACATAAATTTAGATGTACTTTTGGAGAGCGTGAGTAGGTCACAGCTCTCCGGGTGTGCAACTGCCTGGAGATCAGCATGTCATAGGTTCAAATTCCCCCACAGTGCCGACATCCTTTGAAGTTGAGTAATAAAATATAAAATAAAATATAATTCCTACATTTCTTTGCATTAGATAATTTAACTACAAAACAGAACATAAAAGACCACATGTCAACGAAGGGTGAGCTTTTAAATTCGGAGATAGTTCTTTCTGTTTGGGGGAAGAGCGAATTAATGATGATTCTGGGAGGGAGCTGCAGGGTAAGAATCCTCCTTAAACCTGTCACATTAATTTTACCTTGCTGTTTCTCTTGCATGTTTTCTTTCTCATATTTTCTTTCTTTCCCATTCGGTTTCTCCCTCTTACTCCCTTTCTCTCACACAAGTCTTTCTTTCTCGCACACCTCCCACTCTCCCCCTCTTTCTCCCCCTCTTTCTCATATTTTCTTTCTTTCCCGTTCGGTTTCTCCCTCTTCCTCCCTTTCTCTCACACAAGTCTTTCTTTCTCGCACACCTCCCACTCTCCCCCTCTTTCTCCCCTTCTTTCTCACATACTGTTCAGCACTCTTATCCCCCCCCCCCACACACACACCTTCTTACAGAATGGACTTGCTTTCGCATTCCAACTCAGATCTGGTCTTTCTGCCCCAATAGTTTTCAAACATACCAGCTGGCACTGGAAAAGGGTGAAAGCATCTGTTGCCTATATGGTCAGCCATTGAACCACAACAAATCTACCGGAAGGCATTTCTTGAAAATGAGACTGGGAGCCTTGAGGGGAAAACCGAAAGATGAGGTCTCCTATGCTACATACGAGACCCAGGCACTCAGATAGAGGGGCTTCCATGTTTTTCCTTGTCTGAATGACCTCTGGAGGCCCAGTCAGATATGGTCATACAGATGGCTCTCCAGCTGACCACACACCTGTCACAATGTCTAGTTTTCTTGATCAAATGGTCTCTGGTGTTTGTACTATCCTAGATTCCTAAGTAACAGCTGTTATCCTTTTCGCAGGGGAACTTGACATTTCAGAGGCAGTCTCAATCACCTCTTACGGGTGATGCCCTGAGTGAGGCAAGTTGCTCCTTTTTGACCGAATGTCATCTTGCACCTTAGTGATTTCTTAAGCTTATCTCCGAATATAGCATTGCACCAGTGGCTCAAGTTACAATGGGTCCATATCTAGGAGAATTCAGACAAGTTCCTAATTTCCACCCATGCCGTTGTGACTTGGTGGATATTATTTCCTCCAAGCCTAGTGATTCTCCTGGAAGTTATGGTGATGTATGTTTTCCTCAAAGATGGATAGCACGTTTTAATGATCTGTCCCTGCATGGGTGCTTGTCATTTCGTAGGAGAACACCATTTTTTCCTGTCGGGGGAAGATTACAACAGTTTCTCGCCATTTTGCAATCAATAAATTCAGACAAATGGGTGTTGGACAAGCAACCCTCCCAATATTCCACCTCGTATTGACAAACTGTCTTTAGAAAACCAACATCAGCTAAAACAAGAAGTAAAAGCTCTTTTAACAAAAGAAGCTATAGAACCTGTCGCATTACAACGACGAGGATTGGGTATATTCACTATCCTTTTTAATTCCCAAAAATGACTTTTTATTAAGGCCAATCTTGGATCTCAGGCCCTTAAACCTATACATATTATTAGAACACTTCCATATGGTCACTCTGCAACAGGTACTTCTGCTTTTACAGCAAGGCGACTTTATGTCAACACGATACTTAAGACGCATACTTTCATATACCCATTCACCCAGCACATCGCAAACATCTCAGATTTGTGATAGGAAAAAATCATTATCAGTTCATGGTACTTCCATTCGGAGTAACACCTGCATGCAGTGTGTTCACCAAATGCCTTGCAGTGGTAACAACAAATCTACAAAGACAGCAAATTCATGTCTTCCTATACTAAACTATTGGCTCATAAAAGCCAACACACATCCCAAATGTGTGCAGTACACACAAACTACCATAAATCGTCTACATCAGTTTGGATTTACAGTCAATGCACAAAAATCCCATCTTCAACCCACTCAAATACAACCATATCTATGAGCCATTCTAAACACTCAAATGGTTCTAGCATATCAGAATGCAGCCAGGATTCTCAATTTTCAAAAATCGTTACTCCAATTTCAAAACAACCTGTATCTCCCAGTCAGAACTTTCATGCAGTTGCTGGGGATAATGGCGTCATGCTTTGCCAGAGTGCCTCATGCAAGACTAAACATGTGTCCTCTACAAGAATGCTTAGCATCTCAGTGGGATCAATCACAGGATCAGCTAACAGATCTTGTGTTGGTAGACAGCCACTTTCATTGCTCTCTGCAATAGTGGAGCACACAAACTTTATCAAAAGGGTGGCTCTTTATCGACCCTATTCCACAAGTCATGCTCACAGCAGACTCATTTCTCGTAGGGTGGGAAGCACATTTACAACATTCAACAGTTGAAGGTCTTTGGAATGCCACCCAACAGAACCATCACATCAGCTACCTAGAACTGCAAGCAGTTCAGCCTGCATTAAGTGTTTCTACCTCATCTGATAGGGAAAGTTTTCCTAGTCCGGACTGACAATATGACAGCAAAACAAACAAAAACAGGGGGGAACACACACACTACAACTGCCACGCCTCTCTCAGACCATTTGATGTTGGGCAGTTCATCACAAAATCTAACTCTTGGCAGAACACCTTCCAGAGACAGACAACATCTTTGCCGACCTCCTCAGCAGAATGAGGTAACAAGTACACAAATGAGAACTTCACCGCCAAGTTCTCCTTCAATACTTCCAAAAATGGGAATTTCCACAAATAGACCTCTTTCCCACAGTAGAGAACTCAAAAAGTTATCTTTATAATTGCTATCACTTAACTAAAGAGTGTTTGGTGAGCTACAGGCATTAACCTTAAAAGAACCTTTCTTTCAACTTCATTAAGAGAGAGTGGTTCTTCATACAACCCAAAATCCCTTCCAAAATCGGTCTCTGCTTTTCATATTTACCAATCTGTTGAGTTACCTGTGTTCTTCCCTCAACCTGATTCAGTAGCAGAAGAAGCTCTACATACACTTGATGTCAAAAGCGCATTATTATATTATATTGATACGACAAAAGATGTTTGCAAAACAACTTTTTGTTGCCTTTGCTCCACATCATAAAGGAAATCCTATCTCTAAATCCAGTATTTCTAGGTGTATTGTTAAATGTATTCAGATTTGCTATGTTAAACTATACCTCATAGATCACATTCTGCTTGCAAAATAGAAGTGTCTATAGCCTTTTTAGGCAGCATGCCCATAGCTGACATATGTAAAGCAGCTTCATGAACTCCACCACACACATTTACCAAACATTATTGTGTGGATGTAGTAGTACATCAACAAGCTAGTTTAGGACAAGCAGTGCTCAAAACACTCTTTCAAACAACTGCAACACCCACTGGTTAGCCACCGCTTTGGGAGAATACTGCTATACAGTCTATGTAAAGCATGTGTATCTACAGCACACATGCCTTGAACGAGCTATGTTACCCTGTAAGCATTCATTCTTGGCATGTAGATCTGTAGATTCACATGCGCCCTCCCTCCGTCCCGGACACCTGTGGCTGTTGCATTTCTTATTATTCACTTTGCATACACATGGACATATCTATACTACACTTGCTCCATTCTCACTCTCTTGTGGGAAAACAATCTTAACAATGGAGTTGATGCCCCTGCGCATTGTCACTGAAAGTAGGAGGCCCCTTACCTCGTGACTGGAAAAGACTTCTTCGAAGAAAAACAACTTGCAAACATCCGGACCCAACAGTAGATGGCAGGAGTGTGAAAATCATGTGAATCTACAGCTATACATGCCAAGGACATATGCTTATTGGGTAAGTAACAATCCGTGCGGTATTGTCTCTTGAGCCTCAATATCTTTGGCATTGGGGCTCAGAGAGAGGATTAAATCAACTGTGCAGTAATTCTCAGAATTCCCCAAGGAGGAGCAAGAAGATGTATTAAGCAGGCTGTTCAGAGAATAATACATATTGTAAATATGCACAAATCAATACAGCAACCTTTTCACACCTGGGGGAAGCCATTAGTAGATATGTTTTACTTTGAGAAAAAAGTACAATACTCTGATGAAACCAGATTCCGTTCATGTTGAGAAATATTTTATTTCTAATTTGTATAATACTTTATTGATTTTCACAAGGTCAGACAGAAAGCCTGTAACAGGGTTAGCATATGATATCTAAGGCAAAGTTATACATATATAGGCATAAAGTGAGGGTAATGCGCCTATATGGTAACGTGAGACTAACCCCCGTGATCAATAATAGAAGAAGAAAGGACACCAAAAGAAGGAAAGAGAAAAGAAGAGAAGGAAAGGAAGAGCAACGGCTAGTCGAGCTTTATCAATCACTCCCAACATTCTATGCATATGTTGGCACCAGAGCAATACGATATTGGCAAGCCCAGCATAGTGCACCAGCCTAGTACAGGTGACAATGGTTATTACACTTAAATACAATTATACAGGTGGGACGTCGGTAAAGGTACAGGATATGAATCAATGGTAAACACTTTGTTCATGGAGGCTCGCAAGAGTCTAGATACGTGTCGAGACAGTTCCACATTATCCTGGATAAAGGTTTCCATAAGGAGTTTTGTGATGCTATGTTGTCTTCCCCTCTGAGATGGATGATCCAGTTTATCCAGCTTTTATAAGATATCTTACTTGTGTCCTTCCAGTTGGCAAGAACCATTTTCACCGCAGATGTTAGTAGCAGGTCAAGTAGCTCCTTGTCAGAATCAGTTCTCAAGTTTGTGCTTATGCAGGCCATGGGTAGGTTGAAGAATTCTCTGACCATAGTACATTTAAACAAACCAGTTAAACTTTATCCCAAAACAACTTGAATGTTGAAAGATAAGATAGGCTAAGTCCCCCATTTCTTGGTTACAGTTCCAATATGTTGCGCCATTTCAGAGCCCTAATGCGAATAATTCTGGCAGGGGTCCAAAATGCCTTGTGTAGTAGCCAGTATTTGGTTTGGGAGAGAACAGGGGCGATCTTATTTCGTGAGCCGGATCTCCATTTTGTGGACCATTCCTGTTCATTTGGTGGGTCTGGAGACAGTTGCCCACAAAAGACTATAGTCATATCATTAAGTTTAGAGGTTTTTGGACGGAGGAGTTTGTGAATCTGCGAGACCCGGTGGCCCAGTTTCTTAATGTTTGTCACAAACAGTGAAATTGATGGTTGGGTGGTGGAAAATTTGGATTTTGAAAAGGCCGTTCTGATTTTCAAGAAGTTATAGAATTCAATGTCAGCTAGGCTATATCTCGATTGGAGGTCTGTAAATGTAGCTGGATATGAGGCATTTTCTAGTTGATAAGGGAAAAGGATAAATTTTTTAATCCATGTGTCAAGGGATATACTCTTGCCTTTGTACAATATCTTGCTATTGGCCCAGAGTGAATCCATTTTAGAACCTTCAATACTATTCTCCAGATTCTTATCAACCCTAAGTAATGCAATTTTTGTGTTTTAAAAAATGGACTTGGAGGTGTGTGGGTATAGTCTGTTTATTGTTAGGAGTGCAAGGGGGCTTAGGTTATTGAGGATGGCCATCTCCACCTCTAGCCAGACTGGGGTGTAGTCGGTAGGTGGAGAGATCCAATATGAACCTTGTTTCACCAGGAAAGCTAGCTGAGCTAGTATTAAATCCGCGAAGTTGACCCCTTTTAGCGTTTTATCCAGTCTTAATTTTTTTATACTAATCCTTGCTGTCTTCCCGCGCCAGAGGAATTTAGAGTTAAGGATATCTAGTTTGCGGTGGTAGTCATCTGTAAGAAGGAGCGGAAGCATACTAATGAGGTAGTTAACCATCGGGGTGTTCATCATTTTAATAGTTTCAATTCTGCCCCACCACATAATGAATTTTGGTGTCCAAGAGCTTCTTTATTTTTTTCTAGTATTGTTTTCTCATTCTGGTGTAGGGTAACTCTTTCACAGGTGACAGGGCAACTAAGTTATTGTATCTTCTAAGCCTAGAAAATAATGCCTTTCATAGGGCTCTACTCGGATATTTCTAGCAACTTTTGCAGTTTGTAGCAAATCCTCCCTTCTGGTATTGTTAAATAATCCATTTATTCAGTATGATGAAAGAACTAGAGAAAATATTTCTGCTTTACAAAGCTCCTGTGTTGTATACGGACCTATATATAGTACTGTTAAAAAAATGAATGGTCCACCTTATGAGCTGATGTACAGATGTGACCAACAATTTTCCGAGAGAGTAGCTATCTTGATTGTAATCACAGGTCAGGACAGAAAAGTGAGACATGTGCTGATGAGCGTTATGCAGTTGTTCCTAAGAGTCATGGTCCCAGAATTTTGAGTCTCATTTAATTTCCCAATGTTTCTTCAAAATCCATTCACACTGGCAGGTTTGTCTTGTGTGGTTTGGATTTGAAAAGGGCTTGAACATTTCATTTGGAATCAAGTACGAGTCTGACCCATTAGACGGAGCTGAATGTACAGTGGCTTTCATTTTTAGAGGTTTATATCCAGTACATTGGGAGCAGCAAAGGTTAGATCCTGACTACACAGGGCACTAGTCTTGCTGCCATTTGGAAAAAAAAACTCCTGCAAGGCATTCTACCTGAAGGAGCACTGATCCAATAAAATAGGCTGCAGCGAAAGAAGTAATTTGTTCAAAGCGGCTTCCTGAGTGAGACGTTTCTTTCACTGCACTTCTGTAGGTCAGAATAATTAGCATGGGGCTCCTGGACATTCCATGGTGAAATGCAGTTTTTCATGTACCAGTTGCCCACTACCCGCTACTATGTGTAGGTCCTTGTTCCGTGAATTGTAACTGCAGTTTGTCAAAGGTGGCTTGGAATGTGACTGCAGTGGCGTCCAAGTGCCAGAGGTTTAGTTTTATAAATGGTTACTGCTATAGGTGCATTTTGCAGCCTTATGCACTGAAGTTAGTAGCTTCATGAAAAAGAAAAAAGTAGCTTCTGATGTCAAGGTTCATACATGGTGACTGACATTGAGGACAACACATTTAGGTACTCAGTTCAGTTCGTTATTTCAAGGTAAGTCTAACCCACCGTTTAAAAAAAAAAAGATTCAAAAGGCACACACTCTGTAAAAGTGTGATAGTTTAGTGGTTGTAATACCAATGGTGATTAATTTGTTCTTTTGGGAGAATGCATGTGATCATTATCTTGCATGAGAGTGGTAGTTTACAGTAGTAATGCGCACACTGGTCATTTCTCTCTCTGTCTGCTTATCTCCTGTTCTTACTAAATTTAACTGCACAGACAGGATGACATATCAGTATCACATCAATGGCCTGAAGAAAACAACCAAAGACCCAGGCTCTTGTATCTGCTCATTACACTGCTACAGTTAGTAGCAATGCCATTAATTTCCCAAAAGCCATGGATCAAGGGATATCAGCTAAGGTGCTATACTTTAAGATACATAACTTGGCCCTTTGTTCAGTCTGCAAGGGACGTACTGCAATGGAGAAACCTTTGCTACCCCATGCACTTTCCAAACAGGTTTAGTTGGAGAAGTGCACGATGTCCCTGAAAAATCACCTTCGTATCAAAACATTTGACATATATGATAAAAGTAGAAAGTACCTTAAGATGCCAATAAGACGAATGCTAGACAAAAAATGATTGTTGAATTTTGTACATTGCCTTTCATATTATAGGCTAGTATATTCTAGCAGTATCAAAAAGTGTGTCATGGCCAAGTGTGCAAAGACAAAATCTCTAACAGAATTTATTCTCTGTAACATCTAAAATATAGTGGATGTGTAATTCTACAAAAAATTACTCCAGTAATAAAACCATAAATTGTTTGAAAGCTCCCCAGGGAAACAATTGCTTGTGATTTTTGAAATTAGATATACTAAGGTCATTAGCTTGCATGCAGTCCAAGAAAGATTGCCATGGATGTGTATTACCTGGTCGTCAATAAAAAAAATAAAAAAAGATTCTGGAACTCTGCCCAACAAACTGCATTCACAATATGCCATTCACTAGGCCACATTAAAGATAAAAAGATAATGTCATTTAGTATGTATATATAAAATAATGTGATATATTTTTGTTAGAACACACCAACAAACCAATGAATGAAGAGGCATGTTTACAGTTCAGCTAGTACATTTTTTAACATGGACCATGTGTAAAATTACAGACTATACAATGGTCCATCCTTAATGTTGGCTGGAGTTCTCCGGGCATCCCACCCAAGCCATTCAAGTTACTTTTCTTGTATTATCAATATAACGTAAAGTAAATTGTTGTAATGCAAAAGCTAATAATATTCTGTTGCGGAAAATCAATAAAAATTATTCCAAAAAAAAACATGGACCACAAATGTGTGCAATATCCAACAAGCGCTGCAGTACAGATTTGACCACAGCTCACCATACACCTACTCTGTTATATTTGCAGAAATGCATCTTTACCCGTACTTCCAACAATAAAGACTGTGCGAAGGTGCAAAAATTCATCTGGTTATTAACTTTTATCTTCACTTATGGGGAATACCTTACTAGATTTAACTTACTAGATTTAGCACATCTATATAGGACATGACAAAGGAAATCCTCTAAGAGGTTAACCTTTCTTCTGAGATAAAAGACTATCTTAAGACTCCCTGGTCTACTAAGTAGGTATTGACTCGTTATGAAATTATGCAGATTCATGCAGATTGCCAATGAAGGATATTTAAGTTGTTAGATGGATATTATCTTGCATGCAGATGTGATACCTATAGGCAAGCAGACAGCTGGAGGTTAGATATAGCACTCTTAAGTTAAAAGATGACCCCATTATCCATTTTTATAACTCATTATTAGATTTGCCCATTACTTAAATGAATTAGAGGCACAGAATGCACGATTCTGTTTGTCATGAAAGCATGCAAACACACGTTGTCTTCCATCATGTGTCCAACACACTATAATGAGCCTTCAGCGGATACAAAATAGCAAATTAAAACAATACACACAATATAACTGTGTAGGAGAGATCAGCAAAGAATGCATTCCTCAAGTTGGCACCATCGCTATAATAAGAGGATAAAGCGTGATATGAATCAAGCAGAATCATTACCTGCAAATAACTGATATGTAACATGAAACATTCCAGAACGTAATATTTGGCCTGACTGGAACACCACTCAACCAAAATAGAAATAAAAGTGTGTGCAAATTCATTATGGAGACCTTTCATCAGATTTGGCCTTTTATCTTACCAGAATCATGTCCCCATCTCCATGATCCTTCTCCTTCGTACGCAATGTTACATAATGTTGAATACAATTGCATATGCAGGTCAACATTGGTAGGACAGACACATCCAATCTATCTTCGACACTATTCGTCAAGCCCACCATCTGTAGCATGCTTTTCAGCTTTGTCAAAGCTATGCTGCATAAGTAAGAAAGCATTTAGCTAATGTAGAACAGTGGGGAAGAAGGTACAGGTATACATACTTCTGGTCTGTAGGGAGAAGTTGAACTTGAGGAATAGCCACAATTCCAAGTCTGTAACTAGATGCTAAAATGTAGCATGGGTATCTATAATAAACACAAACTGTAACAATACTCACAAAAGGAATTGAATTTTTTTGGAATCATGTAATTTACACCTGAAACATGTTTTCCTGGTTTATGGACAGTCCCACTGTCTCGAAGATTCGTATGACGTTTTACATCCACTGTAAACACAATCTTACTTTAATTAAATATACATACTTAACAACTCTTTATCATTCGTGTTGATCCAACCTTTCAGCTTAGCTTCAACCATAACGCGGCATACCACTTATGATCGCTTGTGTGATTCATATAATTAAAATATAGTGCCATCCATAGATCCTTCAACACTTCTCATTCATGTTTGCTCCTTTAGAATGTCAAGATTTTTAGCTATTTTTCTTAGTCAATTTTGCAGTTTCCCATTGTCCTGGCTTAGCATCTTCCTGCATTCCGAAAAACACTTTTAGTATTAACTTTCTCATTAGTGTCCATTATGAATTTGAAACCGTTTATAAGTTTTGGTGGCACAAATGAAACATGGTAGTTCAAAACAGCTAAATGTACAAATTTGTTTTTCTATATGGATTGATTCCTTGGACACTAGCTCTGTATGATATTAAGAAGCAAAGCAGGATTGTATGGCACATTATTTGAGTGAGAAAGCTTGGTGGGTATTTCGCGTCGGGGGAAGATACTTTGTAATTTTGTAAACCACTGAGGTGTCTGGTAACTGGCCTAACAAGGCCGGGGGACAAGTTATTGATATCTGACAAAACCAAAAAAAGGTGTGGTTTATTAATGACTTCCATAGAATGGTGATTGAGGTGGGTCAAAGGCATATGGCGATAATGATTAGTGGAACTAGAGATAACCTGGCTGCCGATTATCTGCCTCCTGGTGAAGCAACAGGTTGCCGATATGGTCATTTATTAATTTCATAAAACTTAAAGGTTTATGGTATATAGTTATCAACAATCCAAAGCTGTATTTTAGAATATCGTAATGTGTAGGTATTACGTATATTTTCTGTTCTCATTTACACCACATACCACTTATTAAAGATGCCAATGTATCCACTTTTTCTAATGATTACAGTGAGTTGATCACTGCTATTCTTGCTTCTGTTGCCCCTCTTAAGCCTTTAGGAGCACAGTGGCTCCATTCTGCCTCTTGGTTTTCCTAAGAACTAGCAGGAATTAGGCACTACTGTAAGGCACGAGAAAGGCAGCGACGTGTTAACTGCAACAGTGGTCTCAAAGGAAAATATGTGTCTGGCGTAACAGATTACAAACTTTCCCTCTGCTAGACTTGTGGGTATTTCTATGCCACTTTCAATTGATCTGCTGCTAATTTCACTAAAGGGCTCTTTAATTTCCTTACAGGGTTATTTTCTCCTTCCTGCCCCAAAACTGTGGTGGCGCCCTTCATGGAATTATTCTCAGCGCTCTGATTTTTTTCAGTCGAAGAAAGAATTGTTTTACCCTACTTTCCCCACTACTTTAATTGTGACAAGTCTGAGGCAGGTCCAAGTTCGCTACGTCCCCTTTTCTCTGCCATTACAACATCTACCTGGTCAGGTTAAGGATCTTCTTCTAATTCCCTTCATATTAATTTGCTGTGCTCACGCTCAACTCTACCATTAACTAGCATATTATATATTTATGTTTTGCAGTTTTATTTTGGCCTTATGTTTCCCAAGGGCATTAAAGCTATTGTAGCCAATCTTAGTATGACATGGGATCAAGGTGGTGCTTATCACTTAATTCTCCTTTATTTTTCGGCTGGGTTTCACACTGTGCAGCACTCCTTCTTAATTTAGCATGTGATGGATTGTGGATTACAATGTAGGGATTTAGAAAATATCTTTTCTTGCAGATCAGCTGCCACGGGATTTAGAAAATATCTTTTCTTGCAGATCAGCTGCCACCTTATCAATCTAATTTAATTAAGGTTATTTGCAACGTACCTCAAGGTACTTCATTAAGCACAACTTTTTTAATGTCTATTTACCCTTCTAACTACCATACCTTCCTTTGAGTGTCTTTAACCCCTTCAGTGCTAATGACAAGGGTAACTCGTCATGGAGTTTCCATTGATTTCAATGGAAAGTCAATGGAACCCCTCGCACACCCCTTAGCAGCCAAGTGGTTAATGGCTATTCAGTCGACGCCCAAATAGTTGTACGACTTAACCAGAGACTCCTGTTCTGCTATCTAATTTTTGCCATTCTTTCCAGGATGAATAAAAGTCACCTTAAGTTAAATATAACAAAAAATCACTTTTTAAATGATTTTTACTTATTCCATTCACAATTTTATTAAAACATTTTAATAATATTTTACATCTTATCATATCAATTATTGTAGTGATCAATATTCTTTTTTTTATTTTATTCCAATGCATTTTCACATTTTTTAGCTTAATCACGGGAATTCCTAAACACAAAATTTGATCAGCAGGCTTCACATTGAACTTCTTGACACACCACACATTAAAACACAAAGGAAATTAAAGTGTGGGTCTAAACGAACTTGAAAACTAGCCCCAGGCTATTCAATTGGAATGCCAGTAGTAGAGAAAGTGTCAAAGCAGCTTAGTAAACAAAGCAAATGTCATTTAGTCAACGACCGGTAGTTTAACAGCATATTAATCACATTTTCCACTGTGGCCTGCCATAACCTGTCTGCAGACAAATTTCCAATAGTTTTTGTTTCGTGGTACAGTTACATCGAACAGTCTTTTTTGTGATGTTGAGACTTTTTTTGAGACCTTGTGTTTGGTGTCAGTTTGTCATGAAGGCGCGATTGATCTTTCAGAATAATGAAGGCTGGTGGTAAACTACATGTTCGAGGCATATGAGCTGCAGATTACACACTATGCATAGATGGCCACCTAGTGTTGGGCCCGGATGTTTGCAGTTTGTTTTGTTGTAGAAAGTCTTTCGGAGTCATGAGATAGGCGACTCTTCCTTAGGATGATACTGTGCATGGGCATCGGCTCCATCCCCAGATTGTTTTTTTTCCGCCACCGGGCTCGGATGTGTTCCAGCACTCTGTGTTGGAACCGATTTCCTTCGCCACGCAATCCTCACCAAAAACCTCAAAAGTTACTTTCAAACGCTTTCCAGTTGACGCTAATCTTCAAACATCGAGGATCTCGATTCCGGTCGACGGCTTTCAGGCCTACCAAGGCCTCAACTCCAGCTAATGGAAAGGATGCCATTTAAAAAGTGTCCTCAATGTGGGTCGAAGTTTCCCCACACCGACCTGCATGAGGTGTGTAACCTCTGTCTCTCTCCGGAGCACGAGGCAAAAGACTGTTCAGCTTGCGCCTCTTTCCGCTCCAAACCAACTATCCGGGACCGAAGAGCGAGGAGAACAATGGCTCAAAGATCTACAGCTCCGATTCCGGACGACATCTTCGAGGAGGGCGTCAACGTCCCTGAACAGCACGACGTCGACAGCAGCTCCGAAGCGGACGATTCCGAAGTCGAGGACATGACTCCAGCGCAGCGGGTCGTAAGTAAGACCGTTGACCCCGACCTTTCCTCGACACAGAAGGCCCCGGTCACACCCTCGCCCTCCAGCTCGGGTGCACACCATCAAACCGCTTCTACTGCCCCACCTTGGAGCCTGGCTAAGTGCTAACCCGGCCTTCAGGCGACTCAAGCTCGACCACGACTTCCAAGTCATCGGCACCGAAGCACACCACTACCCCTTCGGCACCGATACCCAGGCCAGAACCAAGTAAGCCCGCTTTGGATTCCAAAACGCCACCGGAACCGAAAAGATCATCGGATCCAAAAAGGTAATCGGATCCAGAAACTATACCGGAACCGAAAAAAGCTTTGGAGCCGAAAAAGACGGCTGCCTCCCCAGTGAAAGACATTGCCAAAAAACCAAAGCAAGCCATCTCGGTGCACAAGACTTCCTCCGCACCAAAAGAACAATCCCCTGCAGTGGATTATCCTACCCAGACCCTGCTCAAAAGACTCTGGCCAAGGACCCAATCACTGGACACCTGGTTTTGGCTACAAAAAAGCGACCACTAAACACACGAGCTCCGCATTCAAAGAAAAAGGACATGGCTACCTCTCCCTTAAGACTGCCTTCCCCTTCTCTTTTACCTGTACCATCACCACCACCACAGCATTCTCCAGCATCTCCTATCACACCACACAGGGATGATAGCTCTGACGATATGAGGGGTAACACACCTGATCCAACAACGCCCACAGGATCCCCAGACCCGTGGGACAATTATACTACCCCAGATGTCCCAAATGTCCCTCAGGATGACATATACCCCACAAGGACTTCCCCATCAGAAGACACTATATGGTTTAATGAATTAATTCACAGGGCTGCACATTATCATGGTGTAGACATTTATACAGACCCTGTTGACGAAGACTTCCGTATGGATACATTCGACAATGCACAAAGGTCTTCATCTATTTTGTCCATGCTTAAAGGAGTGATCAAGCATGCTCCTGAAGTCTTCAAAGAACCAGTCAGAACTCGGGTCATTAACCCTCAGATAGAGAAAAAATATAAAGCTGCCCCATCTGACCCAGCATATATTAAAGGCCCAGTACCACTAGACTCATTTGTAGTTTCCAACGCACGCAAGAGAGCAAACTCACAAACTTCGGGTGAGGCTGCACCACCAGATAAAGAGTCTAAGCTACTTGACGCATCAGGCAAAAGAACAGCGTCTCAAGCAGCAAACATGTGGCGTATCGCCAATACACAGGCACTGCTAGCCAGATACGACAGGGCACATTACGATGAGCTAGAGTCGCTAATGAGGCACCTCCCTGACAAGTACAAGGATAGAGCAAACCAGCTCATCCAGGAGGGTAAAAACATCACAAACACCTCCATTAGGTGTGCCCTCGATGCAGCAGACACGGCCTCTAGGGCAGTTAACACCAGCGTCTTGCTACGCAGACACACCTGGCTGCGCATATCAGGGTTCAAACCCGAGGTACAAAGCGCCATTCTTAACCAACCCTTAGACGAACAACACCTATTTGGACCCGAGGTAGACGTATCATTAGAGAAAATGAAAAAAGATATAGACACCGCCAAATCTATGGGAGCCCTGCAGTCGCAGGCTCCCAGATGTTCATTTCGTCGCTCAAACTATCGAGGTGCCACCAGGGGATATACTTCAGACACAGCTTTCACCTCGTACAAAGCCCCTACTCAGTCTACCTACAGTAAAGGCCACCAAAGGGGTGAGTACAGGGGTAACAATAACAAAGGCAGAGGCAAAAATAACAACTCACGTTCTGCCTCTACCCCTGCCCAATGACTCCCTTCCCCCGCCTCATTCCACTCCTGTCGGGAGAAGACTTCAGCAGTACCTGCCAGCCTGGGAAAACATCACATCAGATAGGTGGGTGCTCCAAATAATAAAATCAGGTTATTGTCTGTAACAAACATACCACCCAAGCAACGTCCAATGTCACAGGAACATTTAACATTGCTCAGACAGGAGGTAATATCCCTCCTGCAGAAAAATGCAATAGAAGTAGTTCCAGAGCATCAGAAAAACAAAGGAGTATACTCCCTATATTTCCTAATACCAAAGAAGGATGGATCTCTAAGACCCATCCTAGACCTCAGACCTCTAAACATTTACATACAGTCGGATCATTTTCATATTGTCACACTACAAGTCCTCCCATTACTGGTATTAAACGACTTCCTTGTCACGCTAGATCTCAAGGATGCTTACTTTCATATTCCCATCCACGCAGCACACAGAAAGTATCTCAGATTTGTGCTAGACGGACAACACTACCAGTTCAAAGTGCTCCCATTCGGAGTCAACAGCGCCAAATGTGTTTACCAAATGCCTAGCAGTAGTAGCGGCACACCTAAGAAGACAGCACATTCACGTCTTCCCATATCTGGATGACTGGCTCATAAAAGTCAGCTCACACAAACAGTGTGTACAAAATACTCAAGCTACTATTCAACTGCTTCACGACTTGGAATTCACAGTAAATCACGTCAAGTCGCACCTGCACCCCTCGCACATACAACAATATCTCGGCGCTACAATAAACACCCAATTAACACTAGCTTATCCCTCTCCAGCCAGGATAACAAGTGTACAAACTCTCCTAACAAAATTCAAACCACAACACTCGCTACCAGCTTGAGTGTTCATGCAACTCATAGGAATGATGGCGTCTTGCATATCTGTAGTACCTCACGCAAGATTGCAAATGCGTCCACTTCAAGAGTGCCTAGCACGCCAATGTAACCAGGCTCAAGGTCACTTAACAGACCTAGTGTTGGTAGATGGTAGGACTCATCGTTCTCTGCAATGGTGGAACACCAAAAACCTTTCCAAGGGACGACCGTTTCTAGAGCCAGTTCCCCAAATAGTCATGACAGCAGACGCATCGCTCTCTGGCTGGGGAGCCCATCTACTGCAGCACACCACGCAGGGCAGGTGGACACCGCAACAAAAGTTACTCCATATCAATCATCTTGAGTTGCTAGCCGTGTTTCTAGCTCTGAAAGCATTTCAAACTCAAGTGTCAGACAAGGCTGTCTTAGTCCGCACAGACAATATGACAGCTATGTACTACATAAACAAACAAGGGGGGGCACACTCTCTGCAGCTCTCTGTTAGCTCAGCAGATATGGAGATGGGCTATACCGCTAAAAATCTTCCTCTTAGCCCAACACGTCCCAGGAGTACAAAACACTATCGCAGATCTGCTAAGTCGACAAACACAGCAGACCACAGGTGGGAGCTTCACCCGCAAGTTCTTCACCCGTTCTTCCAAATGTGGGGACAACCTCCGATAGACCTCTATGCCACCCACAAAAACGCAAAATGCCCAAACTTTGCCGCCAGATACCCACACCCATTGTCCATGGGCAATCGTTGTGAGCACTTCTACTAAAATCAGTGTACATTCTGACATACAACATATAGCATATTAAACATAAAAAATAAACGAGAGACATACATTATTTAGAGAAATGTTTTGTTTCATGGATCCGCCGGTGGTCAAGGTGAGCTTATAGACTTACTCTGCGGGAAAAGAAATTGTGCCCCGTGTTGGTTGAAATATGTTTCTCTGCCAAATCTTTGGCAGACCAACCCTCTCATGATTATATATTGCAGATTAAAAAACGGTGAATACCAAGTAGGTACAATCACCTTCTTATATATGGCTTGCAAAGTTTTTGAGAGCGATCAACAGCATTCCAGGAGTGCTATCCAGGAGATAGATCCTTGGTCCTGATAAAAAGCCAAGGGATTGACTTGAAACATGTCGACCCTTAGGAAGACAGATACATAGTTAGCCATCCTTTCCTCTCCCCGGTTTTAATTATACCGACTAACGGCCGGAATAAATAATAGTTTACCTACTAACCAGGAATTTCTTTAGGTATCTTTCCACACAAAATACCCTCCATATTGTCATCATTCTACACCATATTAATACACCTGTTAGTGCTCCCGCATAAGTCGTAAGTCACAGCACGCCTCTGGTGGGTGAAGGTTAGATAAGAAAACAAGTGTGTTTTCTTCATCTTGAGGAGGATTATTTCAACTCCAACTGAGTGGTTCCCTGTGTTTTGGTTACTTATCGGTAGGAGGAGGAGCCTCTTTGTCTCTCTCTATCTCCCCCTATTTTTGAAAGTACACAGATAATACACAATACCACCGTTCTACAAATAGTTGCTATCAGCGGGTATAAATAGGTTTATATTAGGAAGAGATTTTCAATGTATTCTTAACTTTTCTAATCACAGGGACATTCTGCTTGACTTGTCCATAACGCTTGTTTAGTCCAAGACATGTTTTTTTTATAGAAAGTTCATTTATTTCATGTTTAAGTTGTGTTCACATAATGCTTATTAATTTGAATGCCAGCCAGTTGAGGAGTGGTGCAACTGAGACTTTTTCCACCCCTATTACAAACTGATAAATTCCTGCAAAACAAACATTGCTGTAATGCTACACATGAAGTAAAAAAAATATTTGCAAATATCAACAAAAGTGTTCGTTTTCATTCATTTTAAAGAGACCTTTCCAGCCTTATTTTATTCTTAAATCTCTTCTTTTGTCTTTAAAGGATTCTGCATCGACGGATGACATGTGGTAAAAAGCCCATCCAGCCATGGAGTTAGCGTTTATTCGCTAAATGAACATGAGACCCTTCCTCAGTGACCCTTTTTAGCGTCCTTCCTCAACTATTCAGTCAATAAGGGAATATGATGTGGGAGAGAATGACAACACCAGAAATCCAAGCAGTGCTACACCTGGCCCCGGAACAATTTTTTTTTCTTTGGGTAAAATTGAGACTCCTGTAAACGTGATTTTAAACAATAATTCATGTTGTGAATCAGACTCCAGCATTTTTGTTGTATGATTTTGTTTTTGTAAAGTGCAATTGTCTTTGTACAAAATGCTCATATTTAATTATGAACTGCTTTAAATCACTATAAAAGTTATAAGAACTGTCTGGCTTGTTGTGTGATGAAACACATTTATATAACCCTTTAAATTCCTGTGGTGGTTATGGATTGGGGGAGAAAGGCAGCAACCCAACCAATGGATACTGGCAAGAGTTTTGTTCAGAAATTGTTTTAAAAGCTGAGCTAGTCAGTTTTTCCCAGTAGCGAATTTGCTTTGAAGTAAAAATGAGTTACTGTGTAGGATACCGATAATTTTATTTCAGATCTTTAAAGATGGTTTCGAGCTTGGCTGCAGAAGCAATGTTGTTTATTGGTAAAGAGTCCAGCCTAGGTGTTTGAATGGCTTCATTCTTATGCCTCCTTTGCAACCACTAAAACCCGGAAATGATCAGCTGTGTAAAAGAAAGCAGCTTTCTACGTGACGTAGGAACCGCCAGCATATTTTTTTACTATTCTGATTGCCTGGGACTGTTGCTGCTACACGTAAAATATTCTGAATTCCATTTTATCAATAAAGCTTGATTTAACAAATAAAACATATAATCATACGTGTGTAATTCATCTTTTCTCTGCCTATTTAAATTGTGCCATTTTTAAATGAGATATGGTATTTTTATTACAGATTGAAAGACCATTTTTAAAATGGAGTGAAAGCTGATTGTTTGCCTAAGGCACATACCCATTTTCAATTTTATAGCATTTTACTTTAAATGAATGATTATTTTAACTTGTTGTTACATAGGTTTCATTCAAGATGCTTGTTTTTCAGCTTCAATATGCCTAGTTTATTAAGGAAATTGTTAAAGTCTAACCATCTAACAATGTGTTCACTTATTCCAAATGAAAAACTATTAATTCGTATTTGCAAATTTACAAATTTACATACAGCATGCTAACATTTTACTGTAGGTAGTGAAATTAAAATACTATTGCAATTACATTTTTTGGGGGGATTATAGGTATCAACACTAAATTCTTTTTTATCTAAAATTGCTCAATTCCACATAAATCCGTTTTTCTCATTAGTTGGTTGTTTACAAAGCTACAGGTTTGTATACCTCGTGTGTTTGTCTTCGAGCTGATGACAACAGTATTTATAACTAATAAAAGTGTCTTTTATACAGGCGCTTGTTTACATTTAAATGGCATGGTAGTGTTCCACAGCTTATTGTTTGGAAGGTATACATGGAACACACCTTTAAACCACCCAGTAAACGTTACGTAGATCTAATCAGATTGCATTTTAGACTTTTGTTTAGCTACGAAAATGGAGGGAAATGTTGTGCAATACCTAAAATTTGTTATTTTCTAAATTTGTATTTTTCTGATGTGTAAGTTCTTTTGAATCTAGCTGAGCTTCCTAGACCACTGAACACTGAGAAAGTAACTTGTGGCTCCAACAGTTTCTTTCCTCGTGAATGTAGAATTAGTACATCATTACATTGGACTTAGTTCGTAACATGTGCAAGCCTGATGAATTAAAGATCCTTTTTATAACATGTAGCAAGTTTGAGTTTTAAAACCCTTACCCAGATTATGAATATATAATTGAAATGTGTTTTATATTGTAAAGTGCTAACTATATGACTGCGTTTATTAATGGGCATCTTGAATTACTGAATATACAAAACTCTATACTGTGTAATACAGTACATGCAGTGCCACTTCAAAATTCTTACCTTTCTTGTACTGATTGAAATCAAAATGTGTAATATTCTTGTATGCAAAGATTGATTTTGACATCTGGATAATTGAAAATATTAGCTACAAATGGCCATGTGTCAACAGCTAAATCTTAAAAATGATGCAGAAAATATTATTGAAAGCCTATATAGAGATTGCTATTGTTAGGTGCTATCACTTACAGGGGATGGAGAAGCAGTAATTTTTTTGATATGACCATTCTTGTGTTTTCTATATGTATAATGGGAGCAAGGGATTACAATTAGCAGTTTATTTTCCTTTCGCACCATATGGTCAGCCTTATGTTCTCTACTGGATGTAAGGCATGTGCATAAAACTATCATTCCTCGTGAGATCTGCTTCCACAGGCATGAATTTCTTTAAACACCAACAGTGAGTTAGATGTACTCTTCACGATTGTGCTAATTATTTTAAGAAACACAATTTTGTACTGTTGATGTGCGTTTCTTTCCCTGCACCATGTCAACCTTTTATTTTTTTTTTACGCAGCGCGCATTAACACCTCAGGGCTAATGCACCAAAATGTGCTCATTTTGCATTTGGTTTGAAATGCTTCAAAAGGAAGCTTGCATTGTGTTGTGTTTTTCCTTCCTGAATTAAATTTTATGTGAAAAAATAAAAATGGAAATAATGTGAATTTCATACTTTGTGACATTTTACTTCAAAGAGTTTCATGTGTTGTGTGCGCATATTTGTGTGTGTTATATAAACAATATTGTCTGTGTTTATATACATACACACGTGTTATACACTCACATTTGTGTGTCTGTGTATATAATTATACAGGTCAGTTAACATTGTTTTATGTCCTGCACTGCCATACAGTTCTTTTAGTGGCATTACTGAATATGTGCACGCAGTGTGACTTCACACACTTAATTGCCTTTAGGCAGTCACTGGTAGAACAAGTACGAGCGCTGGTTCGGAAAAGATTGTTTTTCCTGAGGACATGATGGTGGGTTTTGTTACAAAGGCTCCTAGGGAGTGTTCCTCATCGAACATATTGAACTGTAAAGCACATGCTACATTTGGAACTGCAGTGAATTTTGCAGAATGTAGAATAGTTAATCAAATGCATGCCGGGGTAGCCTTTCCCTTTCCACATTTGTGGGTGTTGTATAGAATCTTAAAGAAGAAGCGGATACTGTGAGTAAGCCGTGCATTTATTATGAGAGAAGGTGAGTTATTTACCTTATCCCAAATGCTTGTTGTTCTTTAGTGTTGTAGATATTTTGTAGTTGTGAGGATTTACTGTTTGAAGAGGCCAGGGTAGTTAGTGGGAGTTGAAACTAGGTTAAATCTAGAGTTAGTGGTGGGACCCATCTCTACTGGGTAGTCCTCCGATGGAGATTAAAGGTTGTGGAGGATATCTCTAAGGAGTTAGTAGTAGTATCTGCTGACCATATTGTCATTCAGGCTGTTTAGAATGATTTTTATGTCTAGTATTGCTAATAGACTATTCCCATTAACCTTAGGTGTCGTGAATCTAGTGTCAAGTTGTGTTCATAGCATTGAATGGAAGCTCTGTTTGCTTCCACTAAGTTTTAGGAAGGTCTTTGCCATCCACAAGTCAACAGTGGGTGTCACGGGTTTCTTTGACCTGGCAGTAGTTGACCTTGGTCTGAGTTTGTAGATATCATATTCAGGAAGGGACAGAGATGGTTTTTGATTTTTTTTAAACTAAATTTAGCTCAATTTGTGTTTTTATTTTGGGCTTTATTATGTTTTTCTCTTTGGTATCCTAAATTCAGTGGTTAATTGTTTAGTGCAAGACTAATCAGAAGGTCTAACAAAAAACTATGCTTAGTATAGGCCTTGAAAGTGAAATAGCCATGGGTAAATGAAATTCCTTCTTCACCTGCACTGCACAAAATGAATAAAGTAGTTACACTTGTAGTCAAACTTTCGGTCATAGCAGCTGAAAGGGATGTAGAAGGAATAAGGTCTATTCTATTAAAGATGAATCTCGGAACTCTGCTATATGTATGCCCTGCAGCAAATGACCCCAACCTTCTGTCGGAACCTGAACAAGAAATTAAATGTGTTATTTAGGCAAACAAGATGATGCAGCTACGCAAAAGAAATAATCTCAAAACCGTTTGCAGAATAGAACAGACAGATGGCTGAAAATTCACTTCTTCTCCTTCCCTCAAGGGTTGACTTTATGCTCATTGATAGAGCAAGCAATCCTCTCACAAATGACTACTGAACTAATGCTAGTATCTGCTCATGCCTGCGTTTCCTTTACTTTTTTCCAATGAAAAATAGACACCACCTTTAAGGGGGTGACAATTCTACATATCCTACAGGAGAAGGGCTTCCTTGACGAGATAAACCATTGCATTGCACAATTCTTCCTTAAAAATCTGGACTTTTGGTGTTTTCCTCATATCCTGTGGGACTCATTAAAACCCACATTATGAGGAATCCTGACACAATACAGAAGCTCTATCCACCCAAGAAATTGCTGTCTCAAGCTTTTATCTGACCACTGGGAAATTCATTCAGTTTTACAGCATTCAGAGGGCAGTCAGACAAGTTTGTGGTAATGGTGGAAGAGCCTGTTCCTCACATAAACTAAAACTACTGTAGACAGAACGCAAGGGGGTGATTAGTACCATTTAAACAACCATATTAGTTGATGCACCTAAGAAATCACTGCAGACATTACCTAAATGAGAGTAGGTTTGTGGGATTCATTATATGGATTCATCATTGACAACTGCTCTCCAATTTATATGGCAGGTGTCCTGTATCAATAGTTTCTGTCTAACCCACTTCAGTATGGTACATAGTTCCGCCTATCCCACTTGGATAGGGGACATATTTCATGTTACGTAGACCAGACTGGAAGATACTCTTTCTTGCCCTACATGGAAGCTACTTTCTTCCATTTAATATGGCACTGCTCTGGAGTGGGATACCGCACAATGCAGGCAAATATAGAACTGTGCCTGAAGGCTTATTTATTGTATATTAACGCCAGTCGCACCAGTAATAAGATCAAGTGATGATTTGTGCACCTTGAGCTTCTTGCTAGTGGGTAAATTGCAATTTTGATACACTGAATTATCCCATGTTTATAATAAACTTTTAACCACAGATTCCTTATCTGTTGGATATTCCCCAGACGTCAGACTGGATCTGGAAACTTTTCAGCAGTACCTATGTAAGGTGACAGCTGAGGCCTTGCAGCTGAAAACTCGTGCCTTTACAAAAATGATGCACAGGGCCTATATATGCAACTCCCACACTGTGAGGTAAGTTCCTTTTTTTCTGTGACAAAAGACCTGGGTCTGGACCTACCTCAACTCTTTGAGACTGCTTTTCACTCCAAAAATGTACAGCCTGCAAGGGAAAAATCTCCTCCCAAGATGACAGAATTCAAACTCTGTAAAAGCTGTTGCTGAGAAGCCATCCAACTGGTATACCACCGACGGGGTCACTCTTAGGGCCAGTTGAACTCCCTGAATCCACCCCTGGGTCTCCTCTGTATCCTGTTTTGACTATGGTTCCACTCCGGTTCCTGGAGTCTCGACACTGGAGGACGAGGTGCCCATTGTACTCTCGGACTCAGTCAGTGCTTCACCCCCCTCGACCAAGTCCACTCTTGGCTTCCATCATAGCATTACCTCCCCTACTTGGCTTGCCTTCTCTATAAGGACATGCTACGTTCCTTATTTGGGATGGATTCTGACAGTGATTATGATGCAGTTGATGAAAGGGGGCAGCCATACTTCAAGGGATATTGATATGATAACCTTCAAGAAGCAGTTGCCTAGATCCTTACCCTGAGTTGGGACCCCTCTCACCTCCTGGCCCTGCCACTGAGAAGCTTCTTACGCAGTGGGTATATGTAGGGTTTCTGAAGTTCTTGACCTCCAGGACTCCACCTTGGAGGTGGAAGTGCTCCAGTCAGAGTAAACCTCTACATAGCCCCTCTTGCCCTTCAAGGAGGCTCTTTCAGATACCTTTTTGGGTTTTTGTGTCAAACCTTGCTTTGGCCTCATTCAATTGCTAGATTGTGAGACGCCCAGACGACCCTTCATTTTTGTCTCAACAGCCCTTTCCTGAAAGCTTGGAGGTGCAGGTGTCTAGAAATCAGACTGGACTGAATACCTTATTGACTACTCCGGTAGGGAGTCCCAATGTATTGAGACCTTTGGGTGGAGATTATTTTTCTTCCACCAGCTTGATCCGCAGGTCTGTGAATGCCAGCTGCCTCCTGGTCCCTTCCCAGGGACTCTGGGATTCTATGGCTCAAGTCCTCACAGGCGTTCCAGGAGACCTTCAACCTGTCCTAACCCAAGCAATACTGGTAGGTTGTGATGTGGCCAAGTTCATACTTCATTGTTGCTTGGGCACCACCAATTCCATCAAGCATGCGGTTTGCACCAGTATCACCATTTGTCTCCACACCTGGCCGCTGGCAACTTGTTTTTCAGGCTCTGTCCAATCGTGCTTTATGGACTTGCCTTTTGAAGGAACTCAGGTACATATAGAAGTGGTCGGAGTCTAATATTTTCAGAGTAACAAATATCTCAAGAATCACAATTCTTTAGGAGGTAACTTGACTTGTATATGATCCATGAATGTCACTTAAAATAAAGGTAGTTCATATATCCAGTGCATATTTTATTTTAGCACATCTTAAAAGGATTCAGTATTAATTGATGAAATTCAAATTCAAAACATTAGCATTGAAAACATCGCAATTACTTCATTGGCAACAGAATTCAATTGAAGAAAGTACATTGGAATATAGTAAATACATTCAGGTGTATCAACGCGCTCACGGTGCACAGAAAGGAAAGTATTTAGAAGGGATGGGTGTGTTGGGGTAGAAGTGGGGACCGGGTAAAGGTGGTGTGACTATGTTATAATCACAGTGAGAGTCAAAATGCAGCCTTTACAGTCTATGTATAGATCGATAGGTTCCAAAAGGCTCTTAAGCACAAGATCTGTAATCATCCATTATTTATTCCTATGCTTAGAGAAGTACAGAATGTTGGTTGTCAACGTTTCCACCCCTGAAGGCCTTGGGGTTGGGACCTTCCAGGGTTCCTATGTTGTATAATGTGGCCTGTAATTGTGTAAAGGAGTCATAATTACAATGGGCTGTCCAAGGTGTGGACAAGTCGCCAGTGTAAAAGAAGGACAAAATAAAATAAAACCAAGGGAGCACTTACTGGGAGGTCAACGCTTTCCGACTAGGTATAGTTGAAGTCTGTGGCCAGCTGGAGGTACCGGTCCATGGAGAGATCCGTTATTTTCTAAAAATGAGATGGTATACACGGGTCAGTCTACATATTGGGAATTAAATAAAATAAAATAAAATGCCCATGACACGCCCTAGGCGCTGGGCATGTGTGTGGCAGCAGGCATACATCAGATGTAGTGAACCGGTAAAAACCGGTATGGAAAAATCACAACTTATTTAGACGCCATCATGAGGTAATAAACGGGGCAGTCTAAATGTTGAAAGTTAGATAAAAATAAATATAAATAAAAATAAAATACCAAGGCGCGCCCTAGGTGCTGGGCATAAACGCGGCAGCAGGCAAGCATCAGATGTAGTTGACCGGTAAACACGGTATAGAAAATCACAACTTGTTTAGGCGCCAATATGGGTAATATCAGGTAGGGCACAGCTCCTGGAGGGATGGTTCGGGCTATGTTTAAAAGTCCCGACCCTGTCGAAGCAGCGGGGTACCAAAAAGCTGAACCGATCGTACCTCCGTTAAAATCTGAATTTTAAAGCGCTACTAAAGCAGGACCTGCATACTTAGTATAACTCGGTCCACAGGCAAGTGGCATGGGAAAAGCATCCATGTCTTACCTATTCTTTCGCAGGACATGCATGTATCACCTTCCTCCTCCGGCTGCCGGCGACAGTCTGAGCCGCCTCGAGGTGCCGACGCTAAGTGCTGTTCGGGGGCTCGGCAGTGCGCAGCCAGTCAAAACGGAGTTGTGTCAGGGAGCAGGGTAAAAGAGTATCGCTTGATACTCCTTGGGTCAGACCGCAATCGGGAAACATGCAGAGAAGTTTTGACAAAAAATAAAAAATAAAGTAAAGATCAATGCGTCTTATTTTTTCGAATGGTCACGGCTGGGCTAGCATGTTGGATGTTAGAGAAGGTCCCTGAACCATTTCAGTGCAACCTTCGGAATAACGTGGCGATCTGGGAATTCGCAATAGCTCTATATTGGAAGGGCTGAGAAAGGGCTCAAATTCGGCACCTATTGGAAAAAGTTCACCATCTATATTCCAGTTGATGGTTTACAGCCTAAGTATGCAGGTCCTGCTTTAGTAGCGCTTTAAAATCCAGATTTTAACGGAGGTACGATCGGTTCAGCTTTTTGGTACCCCGCTGCTTCGACAGGGTCGGGACTTTTAAACATAGCCCGAACCATCCCTCCAGGAGCTGTGCCCTACCTGATATTACCCATATTGGCGCCTAAACAAGTTGTGATTTTCTATACCGTGTTTACCGGTCAACTACATCTGATGCTTGCCTGCTGCCGCGTTTATGCCCAGCACCTAGGGCGCGCCTTGGTATTTTATTTTTATTTATATTTATTTTTATCTAACTTTCAACATTTAGACTGCCCCGTTTATTACCTCATGCTGGCGTCTAAATAAGTTGTGATTTTTCCATACCGGTTTTTACCGGTTCACTACATCTGATGTATGCCTGCTGCCACACACATGCCCAGCGCCTAGGGCGTGTCATGGGCATTTTATTTAATTTTATTTAATTCCCAATATGTAGACTGACCCGTGTATACCATCTCATTTTTAGAAAATAACGGATCTCTCCATGGACCGGTACCTCCAGCTGGCCACAGACTTCAACTATACCTAGTCGGAAAGCGTTGACCTCCCAGTAAGTGCTCCCTTGGTTTTATTTTATTTTGTCTTTCTTTTACACTGGCGACTTGTCCACACCTTGGACAGCCCATTGTAATTATGACTCCTTTACACAATTACAGGCCACATTATACAACATAGGAACCCTGGAAGGTCCCAAGGCCCACAACGGGCCCTACATAAAGTATGTAACTTTCAATTTCAGTCCTAGTGCACTAATTGTATTCGGCAGTGACAGATACATTCATTGCTATTATATTGCTTATAGGCGCTCCAGTTTTTCTACGTGTCCTGATGAAGACCCCAGCCTGAGGTTATGAACAACCCTTCTCTTCAGGGGTCGAAACGTTGACAACCAACATTCTGTACTTCTCTAAGCATAGGAATAAATAATGGATGATTACAGATCTTGTGCTTAAGAGCCTTTTGGAACCTATCGATCTATACATAGACTGTAAAGGCTGCATTTTGACTCTCACTGTGATTATAACATAGTCACACCACCTTTACCCGGTCCCCACTTCTACCCCAACACACCCATCCCTTCTAAATACTTTCCTTTCTGTGCACCGTGAGCGCGTTGATACACCTGAATGTATTTACTATATTCCAATGTACTTTCTTCAATTGAATTCTGTTGCCAATGAAGTAATTGCGATGTTTTCAATGCTAATGTTTTGAATTTGAATTTGATCAATTAATACTGAATCCTTTTAAGATGTGCTAAAATAAAATATGCACTGGATATATGAACTACCTTTATTTTAAGTGACATTCATGGATCATATACAAGTCAAGTTACCTCCTAAAGAATTTTGATTCTTGAGATATTTGTTACTCTGAAAATATTAGACTCCGACCACTTCTATATGTACCTGATTGACTGACCCAGGTCAGAGAGTTCTTAGGGTCCACCCCGTTGTAACTCACTTTTGAAGGAACTCAGCTGCTTGTGGACATATTCTGTTATGGAGTTGTTCAGGGAGAACAAAGCCATAGCATGCTCCCTGGGCTTTAGTGCCCCGCCTCAAATCGCATCAGCCCTACCATTCCTTTTGCAGTGTTGGTAGAGGTTCCCCATATCAGTGGTCAGTTCAGGTCCTGCACTAACTAAATACTCGAAACCAGTGGCAGATGATCTAATACGCTGCACAGCCTGGGACATCTCCCTAGAGTGGCCCACATATATCTTGCACCTACACCACAGGATCCATAATAAAAAGGTCACTTCCCTGGTCCTGGATTTAGGAATAGTGGTGGCAAAGAGACTAATCACCAAGAAATGGAAGGCTCCCCTTCTGCCCACAATCACAGTGTGGAGTCACTCAATGCACACCTGAGCAAAAGCGGAGAGTGGAGCGCTTCGCAGGGAAGACACACTAGGACTCCGCAAAATCCATATACCAAGCAGCTGGGATGCACTTCTCATAAAACTTTTGAACATAAACAATGGTAACAAATCCCCCTCACAGAGTCAGCAGTATAGTCAAGACAAATAAAAGTACATGGTTAGCCCAGGCTAAGAATACTACATCTGTCCAAAAGGTGGGCGACCAGCCAATAACACTGTGCGATACGCCTATCACTGACGCAACCTAGAAAGCAAACACAAGGAGATGATGGATGGAGCGCTGAAACTTTTCAGACACTCAACCCCAGTCACAGATCTCGGTTGAATCCATCATCATTCTTTAGCTCACTTGGCCACCTCAGGTCAGACCCGAGTTTATGCAAATCAGTCATGACCCTGTCCCTCAAGGTAACACTCCAGCCCAAACTGCCAAGCCAGGTCTTCCCTGAACTGGAAACAAGCATCCTGGGACAGGTTTTGGGCTAACAGCCCTGCCAACTTAGGGCAAACACAAGGAGATGATGGACTGAGCGCTGAAACTTTTCAGACACTCATGTAGTGCATACTGGACATGTACACTTATATGGCCCATGACACATAATCGGGATATCTCTGCGACAACACTTATTAATTTACTACGGAGAACCACTTACAGATCACCAGTTCTTGTTTATTGTTATGATTCCTCCTTACCCCCTCTATTTTTTCTCTTTAACCCGTTCACTGTGTCGCGAATTCCACCACGGTGCGGGTGATTTATGACTGGGCGTGGTTCAGACAACCCCCGGCCGTCCTCTGCACACGCCCCGGCCGACGCACGCAAAGGGTTAAAGTTCAATCTGTTGGCCAACACATACACAGTGAAAGCATTGACAGGATAATGCAGGTTGCGCTAGACCAAAAACAGCCAGAAGGCGCCCTTAGCGGCACGAGTAACACTGGGGAGACAGCAATAGCAAGATTGCATACTATATGAATACAAGAGCAGAACTAAGAGACTGACCCTAATTGGCCAACATGAGTAACACTCTCCCTCTAGGCAGATCATTTAAAGATGTTGTTATGCTCTTGTGTTCCTAATGTTCAAGGATATCTTAACTAATGTATATTCTAAAGCAATCTTAATGTTCTACTATTGATTATGTACGTAAAATCAATGTGTAGTGTAACATTTTTCAAAAAGATTAAAAACAAAAATAATAATCAGCGGTCCAACCCCAGCAACGTGCACATAGGTTTTGTGGTTGCTGCATCACTCACTTCCCCTGCGGTCTGTGAGCACTCACTCCACTGCCACCCCCTCTGTGGCCCCACCAACCAAACTCTGTTAGCACAGCCACTCATTTGGAGGCAGATATTGATCTTGACAGGTTGGCAGACCATCAAAGTGGGCAAGTGGGTCCTACTTGCAGTTTGGAAGTGGCACACCTTGCCCTTTCTTGCCATTCCACCATACCTTCTGCCTTCTCCAGGGCGACTGACAGAGACTATCTGTCTGTCTTATGACAGGAAGAGCTAGCTCTTTTGGCCAAAGGGGCTATTGAGGGGGTGTTTTTCTCTCATGTGACATGTTACGGCCTCAGGACCGTAACATAAAAATCTATATTTTCAATATACCTCAGCACACCGTGAAAACACCGAGCTTAGGAAGGCAACAGTGAGGGTGCACGCCTTGTTAAAGTCTGTCCGGGGAATGGAATATTACCTTTCTGCCCTGATTAGCGCACTCAACAGGTTTATAGTCACCCGCTTTAGGTTCAACCTTCTGCGCCTCCTCCTTGCATCCCTGTCTGGTTTTGTCCCCCCCAAACCTTGAGAGCACCGTGTGGCTGCGACTTTAGGTCTCCCCAGGATACATTACATTTCGTCATTCTGTGTACATTTGTTTCTCTCCCTAGAAGGCAGTTTCTCTGCCCCCTTTTAAAGAGCTTGAAGTTTAGGCAAGCCAGAGTGGTAACTATGTTTTTACAGCAGTTGCCTAATAAACTTACACTCTGTGCTGTGACAAGCTTCCTGCGGGCCACCTATTGATCCAGACTTTCTAGACCTGATTGAACATTGATTGGCCTCTGTGTTTTAGTATTGCTTTTTAGGTCTCGCCTGGCGTTGCAGCGCGCATGCACTTCTCGGAATCAATACGGTTTTAGAAGTTCACTTTCTGCTCCGCCTGTAATTTAAAAAGTGTCATTTGACGTCACCAATTATACTAAACGTGGTGTAATGATTGTCCCTGAGACATTTTAGTCCCTCCTGGTTACCACTCTGTCCACTTTTGGCCTCGTCCACCAGGACTGGATCTTTCACTTGGGACAGTAGACCGGGTCTTCTAATTAGTGGGTAAGCACTTTTTTATTCCATTCTGCAGCTGCAAACGGTCACAGGAGGCTGTGTGTTTGTGTACACTAGTTTTGTTTTGTACTTTAAGCACGCTATGCATGCTTTCACTTTCACACCCACCACTAGCGGGACGGACTGCGCACCTCGTCCAAAGCTTTTTTTTTTTCTAAATATTAAATAATGGCGGCCGCGCGTTTTGTTTTCCGCTTTCACTTTCCCACTTGTCCCCCGCCACGGCTTCGCATGTCCCTGCTCTCTCAGTGAGTGAAAGTGGCTGGCGCCCCCGTGCTTGCAGCCTCAACAGCGCCTCCATCTTGGCGTCCAAGGAGCAGAGAGACGTGTGAGCCCAGCTCACAGAGAGGGGCAGGAGACAAGCGAAGTCGGGAGACTCCGCGCCCCTTACCCTAACAGGGACTGAGACACAGTGAGGGGAGCTCAGTGAGGGAAGCAGAGCAAGGTGTCTTGTGCCCTCCAGGTAGGTGAGTCCTCAGCTATACTTAGTGTAGGGTTCTAAACGCTTTACAGATCCACTTGCTATTTGTGCATCCAGGTAGCAGTTTACTATTGAGGCTGCCGTGCTCTGGATTGCTTTCCAACACTGGCGCACATGTATTGCATCGCAGAGTCATAGATATTTCGTAATTTTTGGTTGCTCATGGTCACTTATTATTTATGTATGCATGCATTGATGTGACTGCGTCTCGTGGGTTAATGCATTGACTGCCGAGATCGCTTTATATGCAGTGAGTTTCTTGTTTCAATTTTAGACGTTTGTTAATATTCAATAAGAGTTCATCTTCTCGATGTTCTTTTGTATGCGTTTAAATGTTGTGTTAAATCGAGGATCAAGGGCTCTGTCAAAGATCACACCAGCGTCACCACGTTACCAGATTACATGTTGTAACACAAACGTGGGTTCCCAGTTAGGGACCGTGACTGAGAAACTTATATACTTATATTGTTGGCATTTTAGACATTTGCTGTTACTAATTTAAAATCGTGTGTACTTGACCGATAACATTGGCTTAATGGACAGCAGTGTGTATTGTGCCAGGTAACAAACTAGGGCGCGCCCACCTCCTCGTATCCCTCTGAGCTCCTGCACACTTAAAAGTTATCTTGAGCTCAAAGGATGCTTAAGCAAGTCTCTGCTACAAGGGAAGATGCCTGCAGGAGATGACACCCATGTGAGCTCTATATAAATGTTATTGTTCACTGTATATATATATATAACTAAATACTAGCATTAGCCTTTGTATAGCACTCCTGTTTGGCAGAGGAAGGAATCCAGGCACAGGGTAATTAAGTGATTTCGCTAGAAGTAAACCAGATCTGCTCCCGGCTGCGGTCACCTTGGTTTCTTGAAAACACAAGGATTGCTTTAAGGCGCCAGGCTTCCTGTCGAAGTCAGAAACACATTTAAGGTGTTGGACACCAGGGTCGGAGTGGCCTATTTGGTAATCTGGCAATGCCCGAAGGGCTCATCTGACAGGTCAGTTTGGGGTCCTTTTTTTTGCTGTGTGTGGCCTGTTTTATGGTCGAGCACTCATTTACAAAAAAAATGTGTCCCCCCCCCGCACCTCTCCTTGTGACATAAGCTGCTAAAATGCTTTGAAATGTTTTCAGTGTGTGACAGGAAGGGCGGGGCCTGGGAGTAGTGGGGCTTTATGCTAAGTTGCCCTTTGGATGGTCTTCCCCTGTTGCAGCATCTTTTTGCCATGGTTCTTATTTATGCAGTGTCCTCAACAGCATATGTGACTAAACGCATTTGTTTTACACAAGCACCTATTACATCACACAAGGTCAGATCCTGCGTATCTTTTGTATGTATGTATTTATTTACTTATGCTGGAAAGTGCATTGCTAAACACTTATAAGGTCCCAAAGGCCACTGCAAATCAGAACACATAGGTAAAACACATTTTCATTTCCATTGCCAATAGCTCTAACTCTCACAAATGCAAGACCTATTGCAGCTAACAAATACAATAAAATCCAACATATCACATACATAGACTCAATAATACATAGCTATAATCATACCATTAGCAAAGCAAATGGCTTTAACTTAAACAAAGGCGAGACCTATTGCACTTCCCATGCTTGTTTACAAAAAAAAATAATAATCTTAAAATTGAATGGGCAGTGTTTTATCAGAATTTGTTAATGCTATCTTTTTCTTTTTAATGTATGTTTGTATCTTTTATGATTGTGTTTGCTCCCGAATAAAGATTTATTATTATTAGGATCTTGGAATTGGGTTTGGAGAGTATGGTATCCAGAACTCCTGAGCTTGAGCATCTGTCCTTCGATTAGTCTTCTCCCTCAAAGAGACCCACCGTCGCAACAACGGGGCAGGGTTCTCCACCCGGGCCCTCACAATCTCCACCTTCATGCATGGACATTGAGTGATGACCACTTAACACCTGTGATCTTCCTCCTCTAGAGATGGTTCATTTCATCTTGGCGACCAGGCGTCCTTTGACAAAAACTGTATATGCCTGTCGTTGGGACAAATCCATGGTTCGGTGTGGCACACCCCAGATTGCCCCCCCACCTCATCCCACCAGGCCAAGTTATCGTACATTCTGTTGTTTATTTTGTCTCTTTCCCAGCAAGGTCTTTGTTCTGGGCACAGTTATGGTTTGTCTATTGGCTCTTTCAGCCTTTTTTTGCAGTTGCCAGACCAGGTCTCAATATTTAAATCACTAGTTGTGATGCGTTTTTTGAAAGATCTCCGGCACTGGTTCCCTCCCTCTTATTTCATCATTGCCTCAGTGGGACCTTAAACTGGGCCTCACATATTTGATGTGCAGTCCCTTTGAGCTGCTTCACACATCTAAGGAGAAGAAGAGCCTCCATCACTTGGACCTCAAAATATCACTGAACTTTTACATTGATGGTACCTGAGAACAGCGGGTGGATGATCAGCTCATTGTGGGGTTCGCTGGAGCAAAAAAAAAAAAAAGAAAAGTCAAGGCCATGAAGAAACAGACCATTTCCCGCTGGATCATAATGCGTATCAAGAATTGCTGCATATTGTGCAGCTTTCAGAAGGACTTCAAGCTCTCATTCCACCAGGGCCGAGCTGTTACTCCTGTTCTGAGCATGTACCAGGTAGCTATCCGGGTGTCACTCTGTATGTTCACAAAGCACTGTCAGGACAGCCAAGTTTGCTGATAGGGGCATTTTCCCCACTCAATCCTAGAAGACTTCTTGATTTGAGCCAGTTCACTGACCCACCCACCGCCATGTTGTGTAGTTCCTAAAAATGTGTAGGATCTGCTATTTCGTTGGACAACATTAACTAAGGGATTGGTGTCTAGACTGATTAAGTACACCCCCCACTGGATATGTCAGCCTATAGACCAGCTGGCTCACAGTGCCACTATAAGCCCCCGAACCGTACCAGGGAGGGGATAGTTTCTTGCAACCATTGAATTTGACAACCCTTGACCCTTCAGAGATTGTGGAAACAGTACAATACTTTTCGCTTATTCAATCGTGCTCACTTAGTCTCAGAGAGATACACAGAATAAATGGGGGTGTTTTCAGTAAGCATTTATTGAACCAGCACCATTCTAGTATAAAACGTTTGCTGTGGCAATCAATAGACCGAAGTAAATGGAAGAGTTTGCAAGCACCAACAGAGGAAACAGTAGATACATTTCTACCATGACGCTAAGCAACGGGTATATGCAGGCTTATATAAAAACAGTAATCTTTTCGTACTCCTACTAGGCATACCTCAGTGTACCTAGCATGTATGTGGGTGTGAAGCCAAAAATCCCCTAGGAAAGAGTCAACCCCATTACCTGATGAGAGAGAATGAAGGACCCCGTCTTGGTCACAAGTAGGACACCCCACAATGGATGTCAGACCGCTGTGTGTTGAAGCCTTGGCATGCAGGGACCTCCATGTCAGTGTCAGCGTAGAAGCGTCTCATCCTTCTACCTAGTGATGGTGTGGTTATTTTATACCAAAAAGGTAACCTCGGGGGTTCTACCACAATCAATATGTTGTGAGTAAGATTATGTAGATGAGCCTAAATCAATAATTGTATTCATGCAAAGTAGTCCTGTCGGCCTAGGATGAAGATAGCAATGACATTTGTACAGAGTATGTTAATCCTGTTATAAACGTTATGTGCAGGGGATTTAAGATATGAAGCTAAGAATCCTCATGCATAATAAATCAGGCTAGTTTCAAGAAAACCAATTGTCATTTATTCAGCACATAACTGGGTAAAAAGTTATTGCTAGAACCGTTATGCGGAGCAAGGTAGGACAAATGTAGGTAAAAGGTCGCTTTGCTACTTAGGCCTAGGTTGGGAAACATAACACCCACTCCTCATCTGAAGGTCAGCAAGGTTACTAATTCTGAAATAAGCCTGCTAAAAAGCATAAAAACGTCATAAAACTAGTGTCTAAAAATATCCAAAAACATGTTATATGTTGAAAAAATGTGCTTTTAAAATTCAAAAGCTCAGCAAGTCCACTAAAGAATCGATATATGATCAGACTGACCGAGCACATCGAAAGCCATGGTTCCTCAGTGAGAGTAGAAGAAAAATGGAACAATGTTTCTCATTCCAATTTGGCTTGTTTGGGGAAAAAAGGCTGAATTTTTCGCATCACTGTCGCTCGCATTCCCAGTAAACGGTCCCTGTAACACCTCTTATATCAGGTCAATGGAGCAAAGGTGATTTTCTTCAGTTTCCTCAGCAGCCGCTGAGAAAACACTCAATACCAATGCGACTGTTATAGAGCCGTTGTCCGTTCTGACAGGAACTGAAGCATCCCGTTACTGTTCTAAGAATGCTGTCATCAACATGGCAATACGCTGAGGACACTGATGCACTTAGGACTTTAAGGTGTCCAACAGTACGTCTATGTCCTGTGGCGCAACCGATGGAAGAGTCAAGCATACTTTTTTTTTTTTAAACTTCTGTTTATTGAACGTTTCAAAACATACTTTAATGCCTTCTACATACAATATGCTTCACATAGTCTCTCCACCTCAGTTATACAGTACATCAGTTAATTGCAGTATCCTCTTGAGGTACATTCTTGTTACATATTACATTTCTGATCATCGAGTATCAGCAGTTGGGCCCATCATTCCTTCACCTCCCATGCATCAAGCATCAGATCTAGCCATTCCCCCTGGTTTATAGTACGTCAGTCCGTTATTAGGAACATTAGCCGTCCATTCCATTCAATCAAGTTCAGGCATACACATCCCTTGCACATTGGGCGGCCTACGAGGCCTGTAGAGTCCGCTATTCAGGTCCTAGGCCCTCTGTCGACTCCTCTCTACAGTTCTCACCTCATCAAGTCTCCGGCCTCATAGGACCTCTAGCTTCCACCCCCGCAGCAGCCGTAGCATTGGCAAGAAGATAGCTGGTAAGGAGAGCCCATATATCATTAGGTCTGGATGCTACCGGGAGTAGTTCTGCATACGCTGCAAACTGTTCCTGACAAGTAATCATGTCTTCTAACCATGTCTTGAATTTGGGTGCCCTGCCCCGCCCCCATCTGAACGCCACTCTACGCTTAGCCATGAGTAGTGCCATTGCCACAAACCTCCTGTGTTCAGTCTTTACTGGAGTAATGTATCCCAAGAGCGCCATCACCGCGCTGGGCTCTAGTGTATCCCCTATCATATGCTGTAGTGCCCCAAATATCTCATCCCAGTAGGCACGAACGGTGGGACATTCCCACGCTAGGTGCAGGAAGTCCGCACCTGGGGATCGGCATCGATCGCAGTTATCTGTATCTCTTAGTTTAAATCGGTACAGTTTAGCTGGTGTATAGTATAGCCTGTGTATAAACTTATAGTGTATGATACGGAGCCTGCTACTGGAAGAGACCCTTTCAGTGTGCTGGCAGCATGTCTCCCATTGTGCATCCGTCAGCTGTCCTCCCAATTCCAAGTCCCATCTCACCCGCACCTGTGCCACAGTCCTCAGCATTCGGGTATGAACCGTGTTATAAATGATCGAGACTAGTCGAAATGGTTTAGGCCTCTCCAAAACGATCTCTAGTGGGGCTAGACATTATGGCTCATTCGGAAAATCCGGGGTAACCGTTTATATGCCCTGTCTCAGTCTTACATACAGAAAGACATCTAGCGGCGTCTGTATCTCAGCAGGACACATATGTGCTAGGGACCGGAACGTAGCGTCATGATACAGGTCCCCCCATGTGGTTATGTTAAACTTCTCTTTGAAATTTCCTAAATACCCCCTCTTGTAGTAACGGGATATCAGGGTGATAGGCGAGTGGCATCAGGGGCGAATATGCCATATGGACATCTAGCAACTCCACTATTTTATGCCATGCTTTCAAGGAGCTATAAAGGGCAGTGGGTTGCTTGTCCCTTTGCCCAATTCTCGAGTATATCACACCCTCCAATGGGATGTGGTGAGCCAGCCAGTGTTCTGCAGCAACCTGTGGCATGTAGCGAGGTTGCTTAATCCAATACCACACGAAGTGCGCTTGTGCTGCCGTGAAATACAGTTCCATATCTGGAATTCCAAATCCTCCCTGGGAGTAAGGTCGAGTTAACACCCCCCACTGTAGTCGAGGTTGTCTACCCCCCCCCCCACTAACCGTATTAATTCTGTTTTCAGTGTCCTAAAGAATTGGGACCCCGGGTGGTATGGTATATTCAGGAATAAGTATAACACCTGCGGGAGGATCACCATCTTGATTAAGGACGCCTGTCCCGCCATGGATAGAGGAAGCGCTATCCATTTGTTCACATTATCCCCGATCTTATTCATGAGAGTGCCATAATTCGTCCTCAGCAGTTCCTCCTTATTCCTCGTAACTGTGATACCTAAATATTTAAGCTCCTCATCACACCATTCCAAGGGGTAATCCATTTCGAACAGCTGGACCGCATCTGTAAGCGGGGAAAAAACTAGACTTAGCCCAATTTATCTGTACGCCCGACATGCCACCAAAGGTTATAAATTCCCTAAGCATCTGATTCATATTCTGCTGAGGGTTTCGAATATATAGAGTTATATCGTCTGCATACAATGAAATGAGTATCGGACGCTGAAAGCACATTAGTGCCTTATCTTTGTGACATTGCCTCAATTTCGCAGCCAGGGGCTCCACTGCCAGTGCAAACAGCAATGGTGACAGTGGGCACCCCTGTCTGGTTCCTCTCGTAATCTCAAACGTATGAGAGACATGCCCCTTAATCAGGATCTTAGCCACTGGTCTAGTATAAAGCAGTCTGATCCAATCCAGGAACAAGGGTGGGAAGCCCATACGCTCCATCACGCCAAATAGATACCCCCATTCCAATGAATCAAAAGCCTTGGTGGCATTTAGGCAGACCGCAGCCATAGGGAGCTCAGGGGAAATGGTATGGAGCACCGCAAACAGCGTCCGCAGGTTGTTAGAAGTTGCCCTCCCCGGAAAAAATCCCAACTGGTCCGGTAATATCAAATGTTCCATCAACAGACCTTCAGTCTCGTGGCTATCACCTTGGCTAGAATCTTCGCATCACTGTTGAGCAGTGACAGCGGCCTATAGGAGTCGCATAGTTCTAGGGGCTTCCCAGGCTTAGGCAGTGACAAAATTAGTGCTTCGCGCATTGATTGTGGTAGGTTCCCTACCTCTAGTGCGTCTTCATACACCTCTTTGAGCACAGGGGCCATGATATCAATGTATGCTTTATAGAATTCCACTGGAATACCATCGGTACCAGTGGCCTTACCATTTTGCATTCCCATGATAGCCTCCCTCATCTCATCCAGCTCCAACGGTGCGCACAGAAAGGCTCTCTGTGCATCACTCCGCCATCCAAGAGCCACCTCCCCCAGGAAGTCATCCAATTTTTCACCCGCGTCCCCTTTAGTGGTATACAATGTACTATAATGATCAAGGAAGCCCCCAAGTATATCAGTAGTCTCCCGGAGGGTGTCCCCACTCGAGATTTTCAGCTCCGTGACTATATTGGACCTTCTCTGTTGTCCCACTTTCTGTGACAGAATTTTACCAGGCCTGTCTCCTTCTCCATAGTTTCTAGCTATCCAATGTTTGTTTCTAAATTTCGCCTCTCTGCGCTTCTTCCATGTACCTGGACAAGTTCTCTCTAAACGCTGCCTGTGCTTCTGCTGTGGGGGCAGTAGCGAGCTCTGCTTCAAGGCGTTTCAGCTCCCTGTCCAAGGCCCTGATCGTGGTCTGTATGTCCATAAGTATCCCTGCACCTTTCCCTATGCAATACCCTCTCAACGTTACCTTGAAGGCCTCCCAGATCACCTCTACACTCCGTACGGAATCTTTAGTTCTTCTAAAAAAATCAAGTATTTCCTCCCTGAGCTCTTCCTGAAAGACTACATCTAGTAATATGGAGGGGTTCATACGCCAGGGACTGCGCGGGACGTTAAAATCTGTAGATGAGAGCGTCAGTAATACTGGCGCATGGTCTGAGTAGGTCCTGGCAAGGTGTCTCGCGCCTGTAATCGCGGGTGCAATGCCTCTAGATACAAAAAAAATCCAGTCTTGCCCATGAATGAGCATGCGCTGAAAAGTGTGTACCCTCCCTGTCCTGAGGGTGCCTATGTCTCCACGCATCTACCAATTGATATGACTCCTTGATGTTCCTGAGCACTGACTGCACCTTTGTGTAGTGGTGTGGAGCCGGATGTGATCTATCTGCGCCAGGATTGTATGTGACATTGAAATCCCCCCCAAATGATGTGTGGTCTCTATATCATATGCCTTAGCCCAAAGGTTATAAAAAAAAACCAGGTCATCTATGTTGGGCCCGTAGCAGCACACCAGTAGTATCGATTGGGTACCAAGCCTACCCCATGCCATGCAATACCTGCCGTTCGCGTCACAAAGGGTGCCTGTCAATTGAAAAGGCACCGTCTTCTTAATCAATATCGCAGCACCTCGGGCATAGCTTGAGTATGATGAAAAAATCCGAGTCTCCGCCCCTCTACCCCCAAAGTTAACAGGCTTGGACTGAGGACAATGCGTCTCTTGTAGCATAGCAATGTGCACCTGCTGGCGGTCCAGATAGGACAGGACCTGTCTCTTTTTATGGGGATCCCCCAGTCCTCTCACATTCCACGTGATGACATTAAGCGCATTATCACGAGCTCCCATTTCTGTACCCATCTTTACACAGTTCAAACATTTGAGGATAGGATCGGTCTCCGCCCCGCACCCATGTCCAACACTTCACAATCACCGTACCTTGTCCTACTTGAGCTACCTTGTATCTCTGAACAGTCCGCTTACGAAGCATACATCTAGAAGGCCTCAAACAACCCAACAATCCCCCTCCCATCCCATCCTCCCTCCACCCACTGGAGCAACCCAATTATGCTAGTATTGCGCAGCCTACCACCCACCTCCCTCCCCTCCTCCAACATTCCCCAACAAGAGCTAGATCAAAGGCAGCCGAACTGCTGCCGTCTAAGAGTGGGATATACCCTCTGGGGGCTTGTTCTAGAGGGCCACACAAGTTCTCCTCTCCCAATGCAATCTCCACCCAGAACCAACATTGCCAGTTCAGCATGGGAGAGGTGGACCGGAGTTCAATAGTGTCTGCCGATTGGAACAGTCCCGACCTCACCTTACATAGTTAGCTGTGCCCCCTCACCTTCGACTCGGTGGTCATAGTGCTACAGTATCCATATGTTTTCCGATCATTCACTGTGGGGGATCTTCGTCTCTGGCCGGGGATGATCTCTGCGATCCATTGTGGCCGTCTCTGTCTTGGTTACGCTTTTTTAGTGTCTTCAAATAGTCCTCCACTTGCGCAGGGTTAGTGAAAAATTGTTGTTTGCCTTGGTGAGTCACCCGAAGGTGTGCCGGATACAACAGGGCATAGCCTATTTGTGCATCGCGAAGTTTCTTTTTCACCTCTATGAACTTTCGGTGCTCCTCTTGCACCATCGGGGTGAAATCCGGATAGATGGAGAACACGTTGCCTTCAAACAACAATGACTGCTTATTGCGGGCGGCTCGTAGTGCCACATCCCTATCGCAATAGTTAAGGAGGCGGGCTATGATGGGCCGTGGTGTCGCATCTGGCACCGGTCTTGGGCCCAACGATCTATGCGCTCTTTCGACAATGAAGTGTGGAGAGAAAGCGTCTTGACCCACCGCAGACAGTAACATCTTGTCCACGTATTCTTTCATTCTGCCTGTGTTCGTGGATTCCGGAATACCTACTACGCGTATATTGTTTCTGCGACTGCGCGCTTCCAATTCCTCATTCTTTGCCGCAATGGTTCTCAAGATGTTATCCATACGCGCCAACTGGGATGTGTGGCCAGCCGTGAGGTCATCGCTATCTGAGATACGCCTCTCCGCTTCGGCTATACGTTCGTCGTGTGCATCCAGCTTGTGCGCAATGGCGTCCATTCTCGAGGACATGCGATCTACTTTGTCGACTACCGTCGCAAATCCTTGCCTTATTTCTTGCAACACGTGTGCCAAGGCCGCTCCCGCCGACGCATGAGCTCCGTCTTCCTCCTGCACCCCTGTATCTGCCTGCTTAGATCTGGCACCATGCTTAGTGGTCCCAAAACTGAGTTTTGGCTGTTTGGCGTCCGGTTTCCCCATAGTGAGCCACTTCTTGAAGGTCCAGCAGAGGAATGCACTCGCCTTGAGAATAAAAAGGGGGGTTCTCGATGCCCACTGCACCTCTCTCCGCTATCTCCCACTCCTGCACAAGCATGTGTTAGGCGCAGAAGGCCGCCTCAGATCTGCCCCGCAGGAGAGACCAGTATTCACCACCTCAGGCTCTCCCTCTCACGCTTAAGCCAGCCTCATCAAGTTGTATATATTAAAAGCAGCTTCACTGGGCACTTTTCAGCCAGCGATGCTCCCCGTGTGCCTAATAGCTCCAGACCAGAGACCCATTCCGCAGCATGCCACGGTCTAATTTAAGCTCAATAGCAGCATGGCCACCGCCTACAGCCTCCGCCGAGAGTATGTGACCTCCTGTGCAGTTCCCCTCGGGTGGAAGATTGATGTCTTCCCGTCCCTCTTGTGTAGCCAGGTTATGTTTCACTGAAGGAGTGGGACGGTGGGGAGGGTGATCTCATGTCCCGTCACACTGTCGAGACCCCGTTACGGTGACCACGGCACCACTCGCTGCCCTTCCCCCGCAGCTGCAGCCAATCACTGGGCGCCTTATGTATATGTGCCGGGTTCCCGATGTGGACCCCGCGGCTCTGTTCCACAATGCCTCTCCCGCAGGGTGTTGCAAGCGGCCGGCCCCCACTCCCCAGGCCACTCCGCTCCGCAGCAACGTTCGGTTCTCCGCTTCCCGCCGGCGCAGTCCTTGCAGCAAGGTCGTCGTCTCCACTTCTCGCCTCTCCTCCGGTGGAAACTCGTTGAATCGCCTCATGTAGGTCCGCTTCGCCGTTTGACCCTCTCACACCATTTATAGCGGCTGCTGAGCGACGCTATCGTGCAACACTGTCCGCTCCGAGGGCGCTTGTATTATCGCCCCTCCCCCTCGAGGCCTAATCTCCGCCTTACAGGCCGTGGTCTTTTCTGGGCAGGGTGGCCGCTCCGCACTTCCGTCTCTTGTACGCCAGGGATCCGGCGTTTCTGCAAAGCCGTATCCCGCCGTCACTCCTTCAGCAATTCGCCTCCAATTTGCACCGAGTGGTCATCAGGCACCCGGCTGCGAAAAGTGAGAGTCCAGGACTTGGTAGCCCAATCGCCAGCAGGATAAATATCGGATTATTGCTCCGGTCCTCGGGAGCCTCACGTAAGTACCGCCATTCGGTTGCGCGCCCTCTGGCGCCCCCCAAGAGTCAAACATACTTTCATCACACATTTATATCTGCAGAATAGGCAGCGGAACACAGGCAAGATGCAGTCAGCCCAGACTGGTCTGAACAAAAGGAACCAATGCTCTCTTAGCTCCTGAAATCGAGGTGTGCCCAGATGGAGTACCATGTGTTCACGACAACATCCGCCAGCACTGTTTTTTCATCTCTCTATAAACTAGACTGTCAATTGTGTAGCAGGTATATTAAAATCAGGATACCCACTACAAGTAGTAGGACCAGCGGAAGCCCTCCAAAAATGCTTCCCAATAGGAGTGTATGAATACTAGAATAACTCCAAAGATTGTCTGCAAGACCTTGCAACCTGGAGATCAAAAGTCTCGCAGGCTGAGGTTAAGGCCACATCTTTCTGCAAAAGCATGGCTTTCAGTCTGCTCAGAGAATCAAACTATGAAGGAATCATTCAATGAAGGCCATAGCATTGCTTCCCTAACTCTGTGGGTCGATGGAAACAATACTTGCGAACAGCAAGTAACCCTGGAACTTACTGTGACCAGATATGTGATGTCCAGTACCATCCCACAACTGCCTTGATCAATTAGCATAAAAAAAGCTCCCATTCGAGAGCAACTCGAACACCGGATGAATCACTGCATGTGGGGAACCCTTCAGATGACAAGACAAGTTAGTAGCTGAAGCATTACAGGCTCCGTGAAGCGAGTCCTTGCAAACTAGAGATCCACTTAAAGCACTTTCACAGTTTAAACCACTGAGAAAAACTTTAGTGTCCCCATTCCTGCATCTAAATCTGTACGGTAATTCCCAGTACTCATGTATGTATCCTCCTAGCGCTTCATAGCTGCCTACCTGGTGATACTCGAGACAGTATTTAAATTGGAATGTCGTGACTGGCAGTGTAATATAGCCATGGATTAACCATTCTGTGGAAGGTGACTCCGCCACGATGAAAGGTAATAGGCCCAATTTTTCATTGTGCAACATGGTATATTTTGCATCTCGTCATGCCATTACCATCTGTCTTTTTGTTAGATTGTATGCAGAAAACAGTCGTACTGTTGATGTAACGCCAAGTGCAATAATTGTAGCGTCCAGCTCATTAATAGAATAGATAGCAATTACGATTGCCCAAGTTGTAGAATAGAAAAATCCTGTTCCATTATATCTATTGCAGAAGACACAATGTTACCCAGTGAATAAATTCTGGAAGATAGTGTGGTCATACCATTGTCGACCACTGCAAAATCCCTTTCTAAGTTAACCCTATCAATCTCACATAGTCTCTCGGCAGCCTCCTGTTGAAAGATTTTCCATAGCTTGTTGTAAATGGCATACAAGAAACGCTCCTGACGTGGCTTCTGGGGACCTAATAAATCCCTAAGATCTATATCATCTGAGAAAAGAGATAAATGTTTCCCTTGGGACAGTGTTGCGGTCTTTAGCCACTCTAGGCATAACTTCCTAACACTGTATGATGTCACCACCCAGAGTGTTCTGATTGTACATAGCGCTGCTCAGGCCTATGGATACTAAACCCTTTGATGGTACCCGTGAATCTTGACTGACACCTATTTGTATCGAAAGGCCAAACCAATCATCCCTTCCGATTGGGATCTGATGAATTGTACCACTGCGGCCCCTTACAATCTGAAGGGGCTTACAAGTACATCTTTCTAGTATAGCATCTAATGTATCCTCACTGTGTAGTTCATAGTGTTGCCATCCCTTGAAGTGTGTAAGCGAGGGAATCCAAGGTGTGTTCAAATCCTTAAACTTGGCTAGCCCAAGAAAGGAAGTCTATTGCACTATCGTTCAGGAAAATCATTTGATGTGGTATGAGGCATGCTCTAGAGAAGGACTCGGTTTCCTGAATTTGCCAATCTTTAGTCACCCAGACAGATTGTTTGTCTATAGTCTCTATCCAAAATTCAAAGGGGAACTGTACAGACAGTTGGGCAATCAAAAAAGCAGAGTATATCAGCTTACTGTTAGTAAGCATATTTTTCTTTGCAGGTGTGGGTGCAAGCTTATAGTAATAAGAGGTCGGGTCTGAGGTGTTAAACCCAGCCCGAAAAATAAGCAAACCTCTGTGCAAATGTGGTTGAATTACCTTTCGGTGGTGTTGGGCAATGTTCCCATTGATGGTAAGCGAAAACATTACCTCAGATACATGCTTTGTGTAAAAAATGGTGATCATAGTGTTGGTAACAAAACATGGTGTCAAAATTAGATGTACCATCATACAATTCATAATTTGAAAATGCAGCAGATAGTTCTAAATCAGACAGCATAGTATGCACGGTTTCAATGTCCCAATCAGAGAGAGTACTAGAGGTGATGATAATATTAAGAGAAATGTTGAAGTGTGGTATTCTTAATAATTCAGTAGAACCATAAACAACATAAGAAACTGCCCAAAACTATTACTTCTGGAACTGCTGTAATGTAATGTTCACTAAGGGCAGTTCTCTCTGTTCACGGTGTGATGATGCATGTGGGTTCAGGACCAAATTCACATGTACTGCAGAGCGTTCTGGGAGATAATGTCCATTCCGGGGTAATAAAAAGACAGTCACTATACCAATCCAAAGGACTAGGAACAGTAGACCAATAGTAATCCAGAGCTTTATCCAGGGAAAAACAAAGTAAGTCTTTTTCAGCATCAAAGGTAGAAATCACAAATTTGTTGTTTTTTGGGAAACAGGCTGTGGCGGTTATTCTGGTGCGTTTGGATCCAATGAGAAATTGTCAAAATTGATGAAGTAGCCAGACGCAGTTCGATCGATCTTTGGTAGCTCAGCAGGTTTTGTGGAACTAGCAGATGCCTCTGTTTGCGACATATTCACATAGATGTCAGTGTTAGGCCGAATTGAGATCTGTGTTTCTTTTGTAGTTTTTCAATTTCCACAGGTTCAAGTTGCATTCCATTGTTGGTAACACCTTCACTTTGTGGAGTAGAATCTTCAAGCATATTTAATCTTTCCATCTGAGCTTCCTATATGGTAGCTAGAAGAAATCTGGTGCTACCTAGGAGCCCACGCTGCCTATTATTGAGTATCGGCCACATAGTGTTGTTTGATCAGATCAATTGAACCAAATCTCTTTTCTTTGCAGCCGGCAAGGGGCGGAATAAGTACTGTTCTTGTTCCTTTGACAGCCAGGACAGGTACAGGCGCTCTTTAAGATGGCCCAAATTCTTTTTTGTCTGACCAGGTTCCCAATCTTCGGGACCCAGGCAGGTCTTGCCAGAACCGCTTTAACTTCTCCAGTGGTGGTGTGTTTTACTTGGAATTTGCTTTGCAATGCCTGCAATTCATTGAGTTCCTGTAAAACAGCCAAACGATCATTGGTGTCAAATGATTTTTCATCTGCCACTGCTAACACAGTCGAGGTCTGGTACCCACATTCTTATCCTGAACAGGTCTTCCTATGGAGTACGGCCCACCCAGGGAACTTCTTGGCATGTTAATTAGTGCCCTCTGGACCCCATATAGGTGAATGACCCAACTGCCACCCAAGCCTAATGCCCTAGCTGTTAAGGATTGCTTTAAGTCCCGGTTCTTCCTCTCCACAATCTAAATTCTCTTTGGGTGAACGGGGGAGGAGTACCGCAGTCCTACAACCAAGCTTCCTATGGCCTCTTTGTACGATTGTAAGCTAAATGCAGGGCCACGGTCGCAAATCCTTTTTAACAGTTTGGGCGTCAGCCGAGCACTGAGGCCAATCCCACAGGAATCTAAAGCATGAATCCACTGCCACCAAGATGTACTTGTAAGCCCCTTCAGATTGTAGGGGCCGCAGCGGTCTAAATACACATGCAAGAGGTCTGTCAGATATCAGTAATGGTATTTGTGTTGGACGCGCTACGGTGGAACCTTTTATCTGCTGACAGATGGCTCACTTAAGGCCTTAACCCTTGGCCTGTTTACTAAAACCTGGCCACCAAGAACCGCTGCTTCAGTAGTGAAATAGTTGCAGCGATTCCTGAGTGTGCTGAACCCAGCCCCAAGTGGGCAGCTAGAATTAATCCTAATCTGCGATCCATGTTTGGTATTACTCTATCCCACACTCCTGGAATTTGAGCATACGGAATGTTTTGCGCATTTAACTTGTAGGAGTAATTGAGTGGAAAACCTTTTGGCAAGGCTCAGCTGTTGCGCTTAGCGTTCACTGCTATCATCTGTACGTCTATCCTCGTGCTAGAATGAGTGATTGCAACAAGGGCAGCAGTCTGCACTGTCGCCATGGCGGCTGCATCAGCCAATGAATACCCTTCAATGTGCACGCCAACACGCTCAATGTGTGAATTACATGAGCCCTGTGGTAAGCATTTTTCTGCTCTGCCACCTTTTCCCAAAGCAATTTGTGCTTTATTGCGCATCCTTTTGAATCTCATTCTGGTCCCAATAGTGAAGATATTCATTGCATGACTGGGCACAGTAAAACGAAGCACACACCATGAGTGTGGGAAATTCCCGAGACGTACTGTGTATTGCCAGTATCAGAGCCTTTAGTACTGCCAGCTGGGCTGTGCAATCTCCTAGAGACTGCGTCTGAGTTTTGCTAGGATGTAACTTGCTATCCTGCATACGTCCTTTCGCAATTGCATATTAGAGAGTGAGTGGTGGAAGCATCCGCCTCCGAGTCAGAGGCTAAATGCTGAGGGGCCTGGCTGGACTTCCGTGGTTCAAACGTGAGACGCGTCAGACCGCGCTCAGATTTACCCATGATGCCACAGCCAACCTTGGTCGGAGCAAGGCCCGGACACAAAATAAAAAAGGAGGCGAGACCTATTCTGGTTGGTCATATGACACAGAAAACTAATCAATGAGAAGGGGAAGGAGGAACTGCTGAGAATGTAAAACACTCTGACTGCCAATATGATCTCAAATCTTCATCAGCCGCCTTACAGTAACAGCATGCCAGATCAGAAAAAAGAACTCCAGTTGCAAAGCCGCCAGCACATAACCAGAAAATCGTCCCAGTTGCGAATTGGAGGGGGCACGCAGCTACAGAAATTCAGCAGCCCAGCCAGAGGACCTCATTCCACGGCGTCTGAACCAACCAGGGCAGCAATGACCCAGTCCCCAGCTCTGTAATGATAGAGGACTCACTGCCACAACAGATCCCCGGTGCAAAAACGAAGGGGAAGGAGAGAAGCACTGCAGTACCACAATGTCACCACCAGTCTCAGGATACTTTTACCGTGGCGATGTGTAAATGTGTCCGGGACCTCCCGAGAGCATCCCACCACAAAGCTCAATATTCGCACTGGCAGCAGCGGAAGTATGAAGGATATCAGCCAATGGATCGCTGTCTCCTCCCATCACAACATGGCGCCGCCAGCCATCTGCTGGGCTCACCAGCTGTCCTCTATCGGCTGCGGTCTCTGACAATCGGCTTGAGGACTCCCATGAACTCCCACATGCCGCACAGCTTTGCAGAGAGGCAGGGACTCCGCTCTCACACCGATACCCAACAGCACCACAGCTGCGGATCTGGGCATCACCGGTGGCCCCGGGCCACAGCTGCTAGCGGCAGAGGGCAACACAGCTCCCGCTGCCCCGCACCAGCAGGCCACGAGGTCGGCGAGTCAAGGGCGGCCTACACCCACAACCCGCCTCCACACCGCGTCAAGAGCATGCCAGCCCTCAACTCGCGCCCTGCAGCCCCACTGGGTTAGGGTTCAACGGCGCCAAACCCACCGCAACAAACGCAGCACAGCTCGAGCACCCACTCTTGCCCACACCAGTCCCTACCTCAGAGACCGGTCACGGTACACCATGTTGTCGTCGCAGGCCCGGGAAGGCTCCAACTGCAGATCCCCTCCAAAGTCTGCCTTTCCGCCCGCAGTTTTTTTGGTGACGCTGTCCTCCACACCTTCCCAATTGTGTTTTACGCCATTCTACCCGTAAGCGATGAAGGATGTGCAGGATAATGTAAGGATTCATTACGTGGCCGGAGGAGCTGCTCTAAAGAGCGCCCATCTTGCTGTGCACCCTCTTGCATCCCTGATCGTCGAAGACGCATTCTTGTGGGATAACAAGTATGCTCAAGCATTTATAAACAATCCACTTGCGACATCTTGCTCGGACAGAAAGGGAGCATGATGGAAGCACTCTGTCTACATTCCTGGGTGTGGATCATCTGGCACCAGGAGATACTTTACCAACCACTGCTTCATCTCCACCATTGATCCCGGGAAAAGCTCCTTAGCTTGTAAACTTCGTCACTCATTGAGCAATCTGCAATAAAGTATTAACTGTCGGTGAATAATTCATCCCTGCCATTCTTGATGCTGAAAACATTCACAAGTGTTAGTTCTTTTGGGTTGAAGACTTGTTGCAAAAGTTGGGCATGTTCTCTTTCTACATAATGTTTTGTATTGATTGCTTTGATGATTCTAGAAAATCGAATAAAAATGCTTAATAATAATTAAAAAAATTCAGTTGCTATTGTTAAAAATATTTTATTTAAAAACCCCAATTTTTTTTAATAAACAAACAATTAGAAAACTAGAAAAAAGATTTCTGTTGGAACTATCTTTTCTGGTTTAAAGAAAGACAAACTATATGTTACATGTTTATTACTGTGCGAGTGTCTGTATAAGTGAGTGAGTGTATAGGGGAGTGAGTGGGTGTGTGAATGGCTATAGGAGTGAGTGGTGGGGTGGGATTATGGCTTTTTAGGAGAATGAGTTGGTGTGTGAGTGGCGGTATGGGTGAGTGACGGGATGTGCCAGTGACTATATGGATGAGTGACTATATGGGTGAGTTAGTGGGTGTGTTAATGGCTGAATCAGTAGCTGTATGAGTTATTTAGTGATTGTGTGAGTGACTATATGGTTGAGTCAGTGGGTGTGTAAGTAGCAGTATAAGTGAGTGACCGGGCGTTTGAGTGGCTGTATAGGTGAGTGAGTGGATGTGTGAGTGGCTGTATGAGTGAATGAGAGGGTGTGTCCATGCCTGCATCACTGTGTGCCTAGTTGTGTCAGTGTCTGTATAAGTGTTTGCCTGGGTGTGTTAGTGGCTGTATTAATGTGTGCATAGGTATGTCAGTGACTGCATCATTGTGTGCTTAGGTGTGTCAGTGTGTTCCTGAGTGTGTCACTGCTTGCATCAGTGTGTGCCTGGGTGCGTTAGTGGCTGCATTAATGTGTGCCTGGGTATGTCAGTGACTGCATCAGTGCCTGGCTGGATGTGTTAATTATCATTTTAGGACCCTATTGAAATTTTCCCAATTCATGCCCTTATATATGTATAAATCACCATATCCTTATATAGGAATAGAAATCATAACCATATTTAGGCATAGCTCATGCAGTCCAAATACAGCAGGGCTACTTCCACTAGTTCCGAAAATCTACAACGCTTTCTTGGAAAACTTGGCTTCAGCAGCTAGGGACTTTCCCTTGCTCGAGAACTGACTTGTCCAAGAACTCATGGAGTTTTCAAAGAACTGAGACTCTTTGATGACGTTATTATGTCCACCTTTACGTCAAACTCTGCAACTTCAAGGTATAAATATGCCCACACTTGCCTTAGCAAACACATGGTGGTTTGGAGCAGTTAGACTATCTACTTGCCCGGCACATCCTGCCACAGCTAGTGCTGAAGGAAGCCGACCCTCCAGCAGATGCACTAAGAGAGACGCTGTCGTTTCTCCTGCCGAGAAATCCAGCTCCAGTGTTTCCAAGCTACCTTTGCTGGTTGTTGGGAAATTGAGTCCCGAGACTGACCTTCTCTATTCTAAACTAAGGTACGGAGCTGATTAGACCCTAAGAGAAATCTTGGAGATTCTTGGCAAACGAATTCTACATTTATGCTACACCTCACTTACTTCTTCCTCTCGTACTAAGCTTAGGTTAGGTACACCGGGGTAGGCGTATTTTGGAAGCACCAGTTCAGTACTTTTAGCCTCTGTTATTTATGTATGTATTTTTCTATAGTTTAGGAACCATACAATGCTCTTACAGTATTATTTTGTTCTACTTTTTATACTGTATGCGTTATATTTTACAACCAGTTCTACGATTGTAGCAGCTCATATCTTATGCTTGAGAAAGAAGACTGTTCAATAAATCCTTTTATTGAAAACGCCCGTCTATCTATTTCTCTGAAACTCTGGTGAAACGAAGCATGCACGATTGGCTGAGTGAAATATCTATCTATTGTTTCCACGACTCTGATGATCAGTTTTATCTTGGGGAAACAAAGTTGTCATGTTTATGCGGTTGTCCGAAACTAATCCCTTCTTGTGAATTTGAGAAAGTTTCTAGTGACCTCTGAGCTAGCTGGCACTCACAATTAAGTGTAGTATATTCGATAGGGACCTAGTAGACCTCAGTCCTACATCTAATCTATAGGATATATTTTTCCAATGCACAGAGTCTATTGGAAATATAGGAACTACACTACGTGGCGCCCAAAGTTTGGTAAGGCACTAATTTACCGCTAGATACAAGAGTAACTCAGTCGTGCTTTTCACAGAGACACCTTTATCCCATAAAAACTCCAATAGACATCTGGAGTGGGTTAAAGGATAAAATATCCGCCTTAAACTGAGTAGGAAGAAAAATCCTATGTATTCGTTTTGTTCAACGTTGAAGGATACAGTGTTCCAAAATATTGGGCATCTTATCTTTATTTCCTTGAAACTTGCTCTGTAAGCTTTCATTAAACAATGTCGAATAACGACAACACCGAAGCCGGTCGATCTGGAACTCATCAACCAGGTTTAGACACCACAGGGTTTAATGAAGACGACGGGGATAGTATAATCATCCCGGAAAACGTAAGAAAAGCCATAGCTATAAAGCTTATAGATAATGGCCTATCACCGAGAGGTGGTACGGTTATATTCGTCATAGAGGCACATGAATATCGGCAGACAGAGGTATTCTGTATTGTAGTTCCTATATTTCCAATAGGCTGTACGCATTGGAATAACATAAACGATAGTTTAGACGTAGGACTGAGGTCGACTAGGTCTCAATTGAATATGTTAGACTTAATTATGAATGCCAGCTAGCTCAGAGGTCACTAGAAACTTTCTCGAGTAAAAAGGGATGAGTTAACTTCCCTGAATAGACAAGAAGGGATTAGCTTCTGACAACTGCATTAACATGACAACTTTGCTCCCTCCAGAATAAGGAGTATATCTCCAGAGTCGTGTGAAAACAATAGACAGCTATTTCACTCAGTCAATCGTGCATGCTTAGTTTCACCAGAGTGCAGAGAAATAGAGACGGGCGTTTTCAATAAAAGTTGTTATTTATTGAGCAGTCCTCTTTCTCGTGCAAGAGAAGTGAATTGCCACAATTGCAATACTTGTTATAAAGTAAAGTTGCGTACAGTAAAAGGAGTATCATGAAATAATACTGTAAAAGCATTTATATGGTTTCTGAGCCATATGATACTTAAAACGGATAAAATATATACATACATAAAATCATTGACTAAACGTACTCAACTGGTGCTTCTAAGATACGCCTACCCCGGTGTACCTAACCTAAGCCTAGTACGTGGGAAGGAGTAAGTGAGCTGCAGTTTAAGTTAAGTTAGTTTTTGCCAAGAATCTGAATCAAGAATTCTCTCAAGGATTTAATCAGCTCCGTACCTTGGTTATAGAATGAAGGAGGTCTTGTATCTCTCTCTCAGGACTCGATCTCCCACAAACCCGCAAGGGTGACTGGAAACACTGGAGCTGGATTTCTCGGCAGGAGAAAAGACAGCGTCTCTCTCAGTGCGTCAATGGGAGGGTCGGCTTCCTTCGGCTCTCGCATCAGCTGGGCTTCGGGCAAGTAGATAGCCGCTCTGCTCCAAACCACCGTGTGTTTGCTTAAGGTAGCGTTGGTATATTTATACCTGGAAGGTGCCGAGTTTGACGTAAGGTTGGACATAAGACGTCACTAAGAACTTACAGTTCTTTCTGGACTCCAGGAGTTCTTGTTCAAATCAAAACAAAAGCAGGGGGATTTCCCGGGCTGCTGGAGGCTTGGGTTTGTTTAAAGAACACGTTGTGCTTTCTAGGAGTCTATGGGAGTAGCCTTGCCGTATTTGGACTGCATTGGCTATGACTAAATATGGATCTGATTCCTATGCCTTTATAAGGACATTATTTGTTATAGCCACATCAGGGCATGAATTGGGAATATTTGATTAGGGTCCTAGATACGTTTACAACAATTCTATTCATGGATTGTCTTTCCACAAGGAAATCCAACAACACATGTGTTCCACTTCTACAAGATGGAGGAACATCCAGCGGAATACGTTCCTTTCGAGGACGTTGAAATTCCACTAACTTACCAAGAGCATCAGCTCTGGTTTAAAGGTGCCCTACAACATCAAAATCACATTACCAGGCTCGGTCCACTAGGTAGACCAAGAGCAACATGGCCGGTACTAGCCAGCTATACACCACATCCTAACATTGAAAGAATGTCAGATTTAGAACTGTTAGCTCAGCTAAAACAATTAATTAAAATACATAGACAATTGGTACAATATGTCATGCGGACCTTAACAGTCCAACCTGCTATTAGAATTCCACAACACACCCCTCATCAGGGGAACACAAACGAAATCACACCACAGACTATACAATCAGTCATTGGTAAATTGCCCGCAAAAAGGGAACAAATTCCATTCTGGTTAGCCCAGAAAATTACTCAAATAGAGGCAGTTTTTCCCGATAGTACACCACATGGAAAAGACAGGATTCTAACAATCTGTTTACGAATGGGAATTGCACCACACGTGGAGGACTGTGACACTTGGGGTACAGTCTTTGCTTCAATCTACACAAAAGCACATGGTGTCCCGTCTATCGCGGTAATACCAGAGGTTCTGAGACGGATTCAAAATGAATACGGTCCAGAACCAGCCTTGAATCTTGGTTTGAAATTACTGAAAGATTTCAAACAGGTCTCAGCTATCTTATTAGCTAACATTAAAGGTGAAGCAGCATCGGTGGCAATCCGCCAAAAATTAAAAGAACTCGATATTACTGAGCAACCGTATGAACTTGCTAGAATTATTGAAAAATCCTATGAAAAACTAGGAAGAGATAGTTGGGGAGGGAAACCTGTAAAGCCTGAACTAATAGAAAATCTTGAAAAAGTTTTTATCAAAAATAATGTAACTACTACTAAAAAGAAATGGGAAAATAGTAGACAGACACTTCCTAAAGAGAAGCGCTCTCAGTCCAGAGGTAAATCTCCTCAAAAGGAGCACTCTGAAAAGAGGTATAACCTTAGAAATAGGGATATTTTAAGAAAGCCTGATAGATATCAATATACTGATACACGATCCTCTCATACCATTCAGACTTCCTCACAGAAATCCGAAAGAAGAGGACGATCAGAACACAAAGAAGAACGCGTGAAGTCCAAAGACGCTCAACACGTTCCAAAAGATAAGTAAACTCAATTCTCCAAAAAGAAGGTAGCAAGTATTAAAATCAGACATGCTGAGGATGTTGAGGACACAACTCAAGAACAGGGAGTGGGCCCAGACAATGCTGGACAGCGCAGCAGAGGTCACCATAGCTCGCAGGATCCTGAAAGATCATCTGGAGACAGTGGATCTGAATTAATACATTCAGGTTGAAACTGCCGACACCAGGGTTAGTGTACCGGATAGAGGGGGAAATAACTAGAAAAATAAAAGCACTCTTTTGGGAAAAACTATCTAAGGGTTATGACATCCTTCTGGCTGAAAAAGACTGGCCACCTGAATTTGTCAGGGAGTGCCCACATGGCGAAGAAATAATTATGCCAGCCTTCTCTAATCATATTCCTATTCATAAAAAATATACTTATGCCAGGAAATGGGCTGTGGCCTGGGCTCCAGCATTATATAAAAAGCATGTGGGTTGGAATGAGGACTCTCCTCACCATAAAATCCAGTTGAAAAATCAACCTACTGCTCAGAGGCAGTATCCAGTAAAACAGGAAGCTAAAAAACAAGTCAGAGAGATCTTGGATCAACTTGAATACCAAGGGGTGATTGAAACATGCACCTCGTCAATGAACAATCCTTTGTTTCCTGTCTCCAAACCAGACAATACATATCGTCTAGTTTTGGACTACAGACATTTAAACTCTTGTTGCAAAACTTTTGCAGTACAAAATGCACACAGTGTAGCACTAATGAATAACAATATTAAAAAAATATATAAAACTACATTAGATATTTCAAACAGTTTCTTCTGTCAAAACATTGCACCAGAAAGCAGGTATTTGACCGCTTTCTCAATAATGGGGACACAACTACACTTTTGTCGTCTCCCCCAGGGATTCAAGAACAGTCCTGGATTATTTTTAGCCAGAGTAACAGAGTTACTACAAACGTATGATGACGAGGCATTATCTTATGTCGAAGACATCTATCTTACAGATGATGATTTGGACAGGCACTTGAACAGGGGGAACACCATAATACTTGGATTCGCCTCTGAAGGGTATAAATTCAAATTTAAAAAATCAAGACTTGCCCACCTCAACATCCTATTCTTGGGATACAAACTTTCAAGTGAAGACAAAAGCCTAGCAGGCAACTTTTTAGAAAAATGTGCGCTGCTCCAACCTCCAAAAACGCTGAAAAACTTACAGTCAATTCTAAGATTCCTAAACTTCGGAAGAACTTACATTCTGAATTTCGCAGAAAGGGTTAAACCTCTCTACGAACTAATCAAACCTGATTTCAAACATACAAATTGGACTCAAAAACACACAGACATTTTGCGTCCAGTACAAACAGACATGTTGGCAACAACACACTTACAAACATGCGACAATGTACGCAACCTTTTAATCCGAATCATCCCAGGGAGATGCAGATTCACATACCTAACCTTTAATGAAGGTGAAAAGGTCCCAATAGCTTACAAATCACACTTGTACACACAAGCTGAAATAAAATTCACTTCAATAGAAAAAATTCTGACAGCGGTTCAGACTGATGTAGCAAAGGAGAGAGCCCTTGCACAGGGTAAACGCACAAAAGTCATTACACCTGTACCTGCCTTAGAGGCAGTGACAAAGGCAAGCATTCCAAATGCAAAAGCTCTACATCCAAGATGGATACAATGGGTTAATTCTCTTGCTGCGACAGACGTTGAATACGTTTTTGACCCTTACTCGAAGACACAAGAATTTCTCCAATACTAACAAGAATGTCCTCTGCCTACTGAAATTCTACCTCTAGAACATTACGGCTGTATAATTTATACAGACTTATCAGCACAGCCCGCAATTGGGGGTAAACAAGCTTATAGGGCAGCGTGCGTGATTGTTAAAGGTCGTTGGAGCGATGGTAAATTCCGACCTATGGTCACAAAAACTCAATCTCTAGGAGACTGTACAGCTCAGCGAGCTGAACTCCAAGCTTTCAAGATGGCGCTTGAAAATACTGATCGCGAATTTCCCACACTCATAGTGTGCGTTTCGTATTAATACGTCCAGCCTTACAATGAATATCTGCAGAACTGGGTTCAAAATGGTTTTAAAGACACAAAACGTGGCACAATAAAGCATAAAATGCTTTGGGAACAGGTATTTCTTTTGTAGAAAGAACTACAAAAGACTCACGTGATCCATACACTGAGTCATCAGCGTGATGGCGTTCACGTTGAAGGGAATTCTTTGGCTGATGAAGCCGCGAAGGCAGCTGTGCAAACAGCTTCCGTAGCTGCAATCGATTGTTCAAAAAACAATAGACGGTGAAACCATGCTCGCTGTTAATGCCACGAGCAAAAGCAGTTACCTCTAAATTATCCACTCAAATATAAATACATAATTAATGTAAACTCTGTTCCTTTTGCTCAAATCCCTGGAGTGGGGGATAGGGTAATTCCAAACAGGAACCGGAGAGGTGCTCTGATTCATGAAGCACATATGGGAGAGGATCTGATACATCAAGGGATCTCTACATCTCTATTAGAATTAGAAGAGATGTACTGGTGGCCAGGGATGAAAGCTCGCGTATACGAATTCGGAATTAGTTGCGATGACTGTTACAAATACCACAGCTTTGAACACCATCAGATTCCTGACTACAGCTTAGCCAGCCCAGTACAGACACCACTGTTAGACAGCATAAGGCTATCTACATGCGGACGTCTGAATGGACTGTTGCAGTCTCACAAATATTAAGACAAGATTCATTTGGATGTGGCCTCACCCCTCGGCTGACGCCCGAACTGTTATAAAAGATTTGTGAGTCTTTATCGGCACATGCGCAATCGGCACGCTACATTTTGACCAGGGTCCTGCGTTTAGCTCTAGGGCTTACAAGGAGGCCATGGCCAGTTTGGGCGTTGCATTGCGGTTTTCGAGTCCATTCCATCCTGAGGAAAAAAATGTGACATAAAGCAATCGATAACAGCTAGGGTATTAGGTTCGGGTGATGGGTGGGTCAAACATCTAATAAATGTCCAACACAGTCTTAATGACCTGCCAAGAAATTCTCTGGGTGGAATCACTCCATATGAAATCCTTTTTGGTCTAGAATGCTGGTTGAAGATCTCGATCATCACACTTTAGTGGTGGAACAAATACCCTTTGATATCAAAGATCGTTTGGCTGTTTTACAGGACTTAAATGAAATAAGAAGTCTAAGCAATACCAGCGAAAAGCCAACAACCACTGAAGAAAAAACACCTGTCCCAGCAAGACCTGTCTGGATTCCAAAGGTTGGGATCTAGTCAGGGAGAAAATAGCAGACAAGAAGGAATTTGGGCCTTCTTACAGAAAACCAGTACTTGTACTAGCAATCCAAGGGTCAAGAACAGTGCTACTGCCGCCCCTTGCTGCAAGAAAGGAGAACCGGTCTGTATCAATTGACCTGGTAAAACCACACCATGTGGCCGATAGTAAGTAGTAGGCCCAGTGGGCTCCCAAGATGTAGCAGACGACCAAATCTTGCTACCATCCAAGAGGTTCAAACTGAAAGACTCATCACCTTTGAAGATTTTAAAGTGAGAAAAGAAGGACTATGCAACAAAGCCATGGAACTTGTGCCTCTTGAAACCCAAATAACAGTTTGTCAAGAAACCCCCGTCTACAATGATGTAGCATCTGACTATACAAACATGTCAACAACTTTGATAACTTTTCTGAGGATCCCAGTGAACCTGAAACTACGCCAGCAAATAAAACCTTCAAGGAAAAATTAACGGAACTTGGTCAAGAGCTTGATAAACCATATCTGGTTTCACCATGGGTTGAATTTTGGATTGGGTTAGGTGTATTTTTCTCCTGCTATGGCTCATTCTTGTTCTAAGTCTGGGAAAGCTGATAGATGGAAAACATATTAAAATGGACACAGCAAGTAAGAACATCAACTTGCTCCTGATGCCACACAAATCATCTCATTGTGAACAACGAGACCTGTCATCAGTGAACATCACAGCGGTTCCTCTACCAGGTGGAATAGCGTGGGATACAACTAATTATGACATTTATGGCCCTGTCGATCTGCTACCAGTGACGACTTTCCAGTTTCAATATTGCTTAAAACACATACCAGCAGGCCTGTATGAAAGGTTGGGCAAAGAATACATTGTCGACCTGGGATTTACCACACACACACAAATGTTGGAGTGGGGGAAAGGAGGTATTTCTTAGTGGTAAAAATTGTGAAAACTCACTAAGTGGTACACTATTGTGTCAAGGTATTAATTTACACGGAGCCTGCGAAGGTTCTTCCAATAACCTTTCTTGCCCCTACAAGGTTCGCCCACAGCGGTGATAGATCCGATTTTCAGGTAGCTTTCCAATGGTAGCTACATTATGTTAAATGATCACAGCTGTTGTTGAATGAGGCCAGGAATAGGCTATCTCGTTAGTGTATCAGCCAGGGTCACTTGTTGTATGCAAGTATTGTTTCCTATACGAATTGATACTTTAAGCAGAATGAAAGCCATTCTTTTGCAAAAAGCTGTGCCACTGACCTCATCCAAAGAGACGTATGATCTACAAGTTGCAAGGACTTCTGCAGAGATACATGCATTATTATCTACAAACTGCCCAATACATTTAGCAGAAATGTTAGGTCGTATCTTTAACATGTCTGATACCAGCGGTATTGCACATGTATTTAAGACGATTTTTTCGGGACTGTTAGCACCCTTTGAAGCAGTCCTGGGCATTTTTCCTAATTTCGTACACTCTGTGTTCGGCGGCCTGCCTCTCATTTTGGGACTCGTAGCAGGGATCTTATTTTTATTCCTCCTGCTCCGTTATGGCAAATCCGGCCACCAGCGAAACCCATCATGGAGGATGCACTCCAGGCCATGAGGTATCGTGAACGCATAACACAGATCCTTGGTTTGGCTCGTTTGAGATATCTGAATACCACATGGTTCCTGTCATTGAGACAATCTGGCAAGATTGCATCTTTCCTGTTCTACGATGCCTGCTTTGTGGAGAGGAATGCGTGTTGGATATCTGTCTAACACTACCATTGGTTATGCCAACGGTGGCCGACGCATTACTGGGTTCAGTAACGGCTCATGTGTTGTGTTGCCCCCAACGGCTACCAATCCTGATGACGGCATTCATTGAGATCTCACCGGCAAATCCAACTGGAGGTGAGATACGCGGACCAACAGGCACACAGGTACCATCTGCTATGAACATTGCTAACGCGGCTGACGCTGACGGTGATGCTTCACATCTGTGCACAATTGACCTTCTTAATGAAGTGGTTGAACTTTCACCTACTGTGGAAGACTATTTCTTTGCCAGCCTGGATGACTTAAGGTTTTCTCCTGACACCGATAATAACTTTTGAAATTATCACACAGCGTTCTTTTGGAACTCTGAAATTAGACATTCACTTCCTCAAAACAAAAGCTTCCAAAGTTTGAAAATCTATTTTTTATTTGACTTTTTCCAAAACAAACTGAACTTTGGCACAAAGTAGTCTGCTTAAAGTAGAACTATTCTTAGAGAACAAGGATTCTTTGACTACTTCCTAGAAACAATATTGACCCAATACACAAATCAGACTAGCTTATATATTCTGTTATTTTATTTTATTTCTTGATTTTATAGAGTGCGACAGCTACCCGTAAGGGTTTCCCGGTGCTAGAAAGGCAGAAGCAACCCAGCACTCACCAGTCAAGATTATTGATTAAAGAGCCAGGTTGTAACGGCTCGGCGGAAGCGAGCATCACAATTTTCCACACGATTCTCGAGGGGGAGAGAGTTCCAGAGTCTTGGCCCCAGGTTGGCAAAGGCGCCACCTCCAATTTTCGAGAGTATGTACTTCGGTACGGAAAAAAGATGCTGAGAAGAAGAGCGAAGGGTGCGCGAGGGAGTATAGCTCTTAACAATAGACTGAAGGTACACAGGTGCAACCCCCGCTCTGATCTTATGCATGAAGCTTAAAGCCTTAAACTTCACGCGACTCTCGACTCTGAGCCAGTGGAGCTCGCGGAGGCGTGTGGTGATATGGTTCATTTTACGACAGCCGCAAAGGAGGCGCGCGGCCGCGTTTTGCACCAATTCAAGTTGACGTGTGACCGCCCTGGTGGACCCCAGGTAGAGAATGTTGCCATAGTCCAACCTAGAGGTCACCAAGGCATTCACAATGGACTTCTGCGTATCAGATGGAAGCATCCAGAATATTTTTCGGAGCCACCGCAGAATGGTGAAACAAGTCGCTGCCACCTTGTTGGCTTGACATTTCATAGACAATGTGTTGTCGATGATAACACCTAAGTTTCGCACATGCTCTGAAGGGGTGGGAAGTGGACCCATCTCATCTGGCCAATGCCTAAGATTCCAGAGTTCAGGTTTATTCCCAAGCACCAGAACCTCAGTCCTACTCCTGTTAAGTTTGGTAAGTTGAGGTTCATCCAGTCAGATATTTCACTGAGGCCGACCTGCAGGGGGGAGGTCGAAGTAGGATCCAATTGGGAGAGGGAAAAAACTATTTGGGAATTATCGGCATAAGTAAATAAAGTCAACCCAGACCGTTGTGCAATAAGGGCCAAGGGGGCAACATAAAGATTAAAGAGAAGAGGACTAAGGATAGAACCCTGGGGAACACCGTGAGGAGAAAGATAGGTTTTAGATTTAGACAAGTGTGAAAAGATTTGAAAAGTCTGGTCCGTCAGAAAAGATGTTAACCACTGCAGGGCTTTACCACCAATCCCCATGGCCGCAAGGAAACCAAGAAGTATCTTGTGGGACACTGTGTCAAATGCTGCACTGAGATCAAGCAATATCAGTGCAACGGTGTCACCACGATCCAACAGAAAACGCAGGTTTTCTGTGATGCCTAAAAGGGTGGTCTCGGTAGAAAAACCGGGACGGAAACCGGACTGGGAAAAATGTAAAAAGTTATGGGTAGTCACAAACTGGGACAAGTGCTGGTGAATGTGTCTTTCCAAAATTTGGGAAAACACAGGCAACAGGGAAATGGGACGGAAGTTGGAAGGGACCTTGGCGTCTGCCGTAGGTTTTTTCAGTAGGGGGGTAACCATAGCATGCTTCCAACAACCAGGGACAGTAGCAGTGCTAAGGAATTGATTAAGTAAAGTGCAAATCATAGAAAGCAGAGGAGTGTCCAAAAAACGCAGAACTGGGACGGGCAAGGGATCGCAAGGTGAACCCGATTTGACTTTCCCCAAAAGTACACGAAGAGTAGAAGGATGAAGGGTGGGCCAGGACAAAAGTGAGGCAGAGGAAGGGGACAACAGGTCGGTAAATTCTCCAAGACTACTAGAAGATTTGGTGTTTCTTTGAACGGAAATATCATTGTATATGGTGTCAATTTTGGAGATAAAAAATTGAGCAAGTGCATCACACTCGGTGTTCGATAAAAGGAGGAGGCTTGGCTATAGTCTCTGAGCCAGCGAGTTTTTTAACCACCTTAAAAAGTACTTTGGACTTGTTGACCGCTTCAGATATCATGGTGGATGCGTAGTTGGCCCTGGCCAAAGCGCAGGCTTTGTGGTAGCGTTTCAGCTCACTTTTATAAGTAAGGCCCGCCGTTGGACAGTACTCCCTTGTCCAGATGCGTTACAATTTTTTGCAACGAGACCTATTGTTTTTTAAAGACACATTATACCAAGGGGCAGGGGTTTTGTGAGGTTTCACTTTCTTAGAGGCAGCCGGAAGACAGGTATCAATGGCTTCAAAGAGCCATAAGTTGACAATACTGGCCGCAGTTTCTATCTCCATGGAGTTAGGCAGGTCAGTAGGAAGTTGTTTAACAAGTGACTTGTTAAGAGAAGTAATATCCAACTTTTTCCAGTCTCTTTTATTGACACTAATTGGGGCACTATATTGAGGCATAGCTCCGGTGGCACAAAAAGAAAATTTGATTAAATAATGGTCAGACCAAAGAATAGGCAAGGCCGGTGAACAAGCTACTTAGCGCTACGAGGCCTCCGGGTTGTTTGCGCTTTATAAAACCCGATTAATAATAATAATAATAAAAAACAATGTAACTGAGAGATGTTAGAAAAAATGGGGTCGAGAAAATGACCGCCACTGTGAGTGGGGCCCTGATTCTGAAGAATGATGTTCATGGATTCTAAGTCAGCAATTAGATTGCTGCTAACACTATTCTTAAGATCCTCCAAGTGGATATTAAAATCCCCGACTACCATAAAGTTACTAGATGTAGTAAGAACCGAAGCTATGTAGTCAGAGAGTAAAGCCGTCCAGGCAAACGCAGGGCCGGGAGGGCGATACTCCAATAAACCACTAAGGGTGATCCTGGGATGAAGAGCAAGCTTGAAAGATGCTTCCTCGCTATTGCCTATTATAACTTGGTCAAGTTAACATTGAAAAACATTTTTAAATATAATTGCAATGCAACCCCCAATTTTCTTAGATCGATCACACCTAACTATGGCATAACTAGCGGGCAATGCTTCCGCAATATCGGGACCGGAGCCCTCATGTAGCCAAGTCTCCGTAAGGAATAATGCATCCGGCAGTTCATCCACGAGTATGTCAAAAATCTCGCGTTTGTGTTTATGAAGCGAGCGACAATTTAAACTGAAAAACGTAAACTGGGGTAAGTTAACAGAGGTAATCCGAGGGGCGAAGCGGCTACATAGCTGCGGGACATCCAAGAAAAATGCGCAATGAGGGCATGCCTGAGGGAACTGATCCAACAAATTGAAGGTAGTGGCCACCTGCTCAGGTAGAGGTTTTAAAGCGTGCAATTGCTCTGCATCATAGATGAGTCTAGGCGATGGAAATTGACCAGGGATTGTGGTCCCTGGGCCTGTGTGGGCACGGACGGGCGCAGACGGGCACGCCTTTGGCGTGCCCGCTGCGCCCGCCCGCTGCGCGGACGGGATATGCCAGACATTTATACCGGAAACAGGGAGAGGGTGGGAGGGTCAGATGGACTAGACCGCAACCCTGCACCTCGCAGCAATATGGCGGCTCACCCCCCGAGTAACCCGCAGTAGCACCTAATCGGCTGCTCGGGAAACACCCAGATAAAACAAAGTAGAGGGGTAAGTGCCAGGGATCAAGTGAGCAAATAAAGGTAAATTAAAAGCAGTTTTTAAAATCAAAGAGTGGCAGCTTGCAGGCCTACTTTCCCAGCTATCCGCCTCAGGAAAGGAAAAGTGCAAAGTACAAAGCAACCAATCAGCGCGCGAAACGTACAGCGCTGCTTAAATGCATGAGGGGGGGGGAGAGTCAGATGGACTACACCGCAACCCTGCACCTCGCAGCAATATGGCGGCTCACCCCCTGAGTAACCCGCAGTAGCACCTAATCGGCTGCTCGGGAAACACCCAGATAAAACAAAGTAGAGGGGTAAGTGCCAGGGATCAAGTGAGCAAATAAAGGTAAATTAAAAGCAGTTTTTAAAATCAAAGAGTGACAGCTTGCAGGCCTACTTTCCCGGCTATCCGCCTCAGGAAAGGAAAAGTGCAAAGTGCAAAGCAACTGGTCTCGACCTTTTTTCTGTATCTAGAGCCATTTCATAAATGTAAATTTCGTGATTCATTCGGTTAGCATTATATCATATCATATGCTTACAATGAAATCATTGCCTTTAAATGTGTAATGTACAAAATGCTAATTTTTTCCGTGTGCAACCATTTCAAATGCATTTATATGTTTTTTTGGGGGTTGTAAACACATGCTCTAGATTATATATTTTAATGCTTGAACCTAGATGAACATGATAACGTGGAGTGGGTGTTATGTATCATTTTAGGACCCTATTGTAATTTTCCCGATTCATGCCCTTATATAGGTATAAATCACCATATCCTTATATAGGCATTGAAATCATAACCATATTTAGGCATAGCTCATGCAGTCCAAACACGGCAGGGCTACTTCCACTAGTTCCGAAAATCTACAACGATTTCTTGGAAAACTCGGCTTCAGCAGCTAGGGACTTTCCCTTGCTCGAGAACTAACTTGTCCAAGAACTCATGGAGTTTTCAAAGAACTGAGACTCTTTGATGACGTTATTATGTCCACCTTTACGTCAAACTCGGCAACTTCAAGGTATAAATATGCCCACACTTGCCTTAGAAAACACACAGTGGTTTGGAGCAGTTTGACTATCTACTTGCCCGACGCATCCTGCTACAGGAAGTGCCGAAGGAAGCCGACCCTCCAGCAGACGCACTAAGAGAGACGCTGTGTTTTCTCCTGCCGATTGTTGTTGTTGGGTTGTTGGGAAATCAAGTCCCAAGACTGACCTTCTCCATTCTAAACTAAGGTACGGAGCTGATTAGACGCTAAGAGAAATCTTGGATGGATTCTTGGCAAACAAATACTACATTTCTGCTACACCTCACTTACTTCTTCCCTCATACTAAGCTTAGGTTAGGTACACCGGGGTAGGCGTATTTTAGAAGCACCAGTTGAGTACTTTTAGCCTCTGTTATTTATGTATGTATTTTTCTATGGTTTAGGAACCATACAATGCCCTTACAATATTATTTTGTTCTACTTTTTATACTGTATGCGTTATATTTTGCAACCAGTTCTACGATTGTAGCAGATCATTTCTTATGCTTGAGAAAGAAGACTGTTCAATAAATCCTTTTATTGAAAACGCCCGTCTATCTATTTCTCTGCAACTCTGGTGAAACGAAGCATGCACGATTGACTGAGTGAAATATCTATCTATTGTTTCTACGACTCTGATGTTCAGTTTTATCTTGAGGAAACAAAGTTGTCATGTTTATGCGGTTGTCAGAAACTAATCCCTTCTTGTGAATTCGAGAAAGTTTCTAGTGACCTCTGTGCTAGCTAGCACTCACAATTAAGTCTAGTATATTCGATAGAGACCTAGTAGAACTCAGCCCTGCGTCTAATCTATAGGATATATTATTCCAATGCGCAGAGCCTATTGGGAATATAGGAACTACACTGCAGATGTGTCAGTAACAGTGTGTGCTTGGGTTTGTTAGTGTCTCTATTAGTGTGTGCCCAGGTGTTTCAGTGGCTGTATCAGTATGTGTGGCAGGTTTTAAGAGGATGCATGAGTGTTTGGTTGAATGTCTAACTGGATGTATATATATGTGAGAGGGTGTGTTATTGGTTGCATGAGTATGTGCCTGGGTATGTCAGTGGGTGTATTGGAGTGTAGGTGTGTGTACCTGTAGTTGTATCAGTGTGTGCCTGGATGTGTCAGTGTCTAACAATGTATACCTAGGTGTGTCAAACACTGTATCAGTGTGCGCATGGGTGTGTCAGTCTCTATAGCGGTATGTACCAGAGTGTCAGTGGCTAAATTGCAGTGTGTCAGGGTCTAACAATGTATGTCTAAGTAGCTTTATTGATATGTGCCTGGGTGTGTCTGTGGCAATATCAGTGTGTGCATGAATGTATTTCAGTGTGGCTGGGTGTGTCATTAGTTATATTAGTGTGTGCGGGATGTGTCAGTGTCTAACAATGTCTACCTGGATGCCTCACACACTGTATTGGTGTGTGGCTGGGTGTGTCAGTGGCTGTATCAGTGTGCGGTGTTTGACAGGCGGTATCAGTGTTTGGATGGGTATGTAACTGACAATGTAATCTTATGGAACAACACTGAAAGAATTATTTTGTAAAGTACATTACTCCAATAGATGGTGCCATTGATCTGTATAAGGAAAAAAAGACGAATAATTCATATTCCAATGAAAGAACTGCAAAAGTAACTTACAGTATGAACAATGCATACAGATATAATTTCTAGACATCACTAGACATTTGGCATACGTATGTTGTCATATACACAAGCATTTCATTTTTTCTATTTACTTTTCTCAGTTTTCTATACTCATACACCATACATGATGTACAGTTGGAAGAATTATGCTTTTACGGTTTGGAAAAACCAATCATAAAGATTGTAGAAAAAACCTTAACTGCACACTATGTCACTGCAACCAAGTAACACTGTGCACAGCATCCACTATGATTTTTTTAAGCAATCACTTCTAATGTAAAGAAAAGTATCCTGTAAATGAGAATTTATTCTTAGATCTAGATGTAAATATATAAGGCACACTAGGTTGTGGAAACCCTTATAAAGACTTCATCCCTGGTAGACCGCATGATGTTATAAATCCTGATACTGTATCTATTACAACTGGACTATTCAACTTTTAGAACTGTATTCCTACTTAGAACTTCATTTCCAGAAACAAAATGTAAGATTTCATCAGCTTATAAGGCAGTCTTTGTTTGAATCATTACATTCTGTCCATCTACATTTAGTTTAGTTTTTATATGGGCTATGTAGTGACCAGATGGGACAGTAAGTCCTTCGTGAAATATAATAGCCATGGTAGTATATGTTCTTCCAGAAATAGATATTTGTCGTGCTTTGACATTTATAATTGGTTTCCATTTTACTTCCATCTGTTCTACATTGTTGTAGCATTAAAATAATATATTTCCCACTTCGTAGATGTAATGTTGACATAAGATCTAATTAACAATTTGGGCAGGTATTGTTTTCTGTAGCTTGTTTGAATAATTTGTCAAAAGTCACAGTTTTGCAATCCAGAAGAGTTGAATAAAGATGTCGCTCTGAATCGATTTCTGTACTTGATGCAAATGAACAATCTTCATACTCATGGGTTCATGAGTAATTGAGTCCAAATAACTCATCAATTTGTATTTTTCCTTCATCTACAACTCCAAAGACCACCATTACAAACTCCTGTGCATTCTGTTGAGTGTTTGGAGTAAACTGCACAGATCCACTACATATACCTACAAAGTCTCAAAAGTGTGAAGCACAGTGTGTTATAGTCCTATCACTACGTAAATGTTGCAACAAAGCACATAGTGCAGAGCACAATCTCTTATCTGGTTTCTGTTCAATTGCATGTACAAGATGAGAAAATTGAAAGAGTACATTCAGAATAACTTTTGCATAGCAGTAGGCACCAGAGGGGTTTGACAACTGGTAAATAAATATATCCCTCATTCTCAATTGTTTTCTTCTTTACAGCTTCCTTGTCCTCCTTTTTCTTCTTCTCTACAACACCAGTACACTCCTTTGGAAGCTTTCGCTTTGGACAGATGGTACATTTTTCATAAATGGCATACTGTCCTAAATTAGGAGCATAAACACTTCTTAATTGATTGTACTCTTTAACACAACTTGGATCAGCACTTGCTTTGATGTGATCAAATGCAACCAAATACGAACTGGGCAATGTTCTAACTCGCGATAAGGCTACATATGATACTCCTTCCTTAAACACTGTACTCCCGATTTTAACCAATGCTGAATTTACACTGAAACCTTGTATGCCAGAGAAATTGTTTCTGTTGCACATACAAGTCTTTCACAAACAAAAAAACATACTGTGGCCCTTTCAATCTGCTTTACAGTATCAATCTGATGAACTGTAATTGCTAGGAACTCTATCTCACTCCAGTTAGGAAAACTAATGAAATCAATAATTTTGCCCATAGCACAATTAACTAATCCTTCCTCAACATTTAGATTTTGATGCAAAGTTACTCTGCAGGTCTTTCAAACACGTAAACTTCTTGCCAATCCTGCAGTTTTCAAAACAGTTTTTTTTTCCAATGAATGAAACTTTGTTTGCAATTTTTCATTTAGGAATACTGAAATGCCCTGGCGTTTTGTCTGTTGATGTGAGTTCCAAAATGTCATCTTTCTCTAACTCTAGCAATTCTTTGTTGAAGGAGGAGTACTCTGCTATCGTAGGCATTAGACACTCAATTGGTTTTTGTTCTGGAATGAAAGTGAACATTATCATTGTCTCTCTCTAGAATCTGTTGCATTCTTAAGTGTACAAAGACAAGCATTAAGTTTGAGCCCATGCTCACTTCTTCAATGATTAAAAGTTTTAACTTCTTCAGGGCTCTTGAGACTTCATGAAAAGTTTCACCAGATAACATTTGGTACTCCAGTTAGTTGTCATATTCCACAGGCAGCATGAGAAGTTGATGCAAAGTAATTCCTTTAATGTGTGCAGCTAATCCAGTAGGTGCAGTTACTACACACGACAAACTACACTCTATATTTTTCTGTAAAAAAGTAGCGAGAACTTGTATTAAGAAGCTTTTGCCAATGTCTGCTTGACCACTGGCATGCAACTGTGCTGGCTTAAATGATGTGCATGTACATTCTTTCTTGTCATGGAGAAATCCATGATGAAGTCTATCTTTCACCCTCTTATATATTTCTTTTTACTTGTCATTTAGTTGTGCAACTAACTCTTCCAACTCAACACTTTCCTGTCTTTTTGCATTGCAATCCACACCTCATTGATAGCAACGGCAGCTTCCTTTTCAATTATTGGCTGAACAAGAGGAACTTGATTTAAAGGACCTGAACTTTAGCTGCTTTGTGAACTCTCTTTAGCTATCTCAGCAGCAATTGTTTCTTCGTTTTCAAGCTCTCATCATTTAACATGATCAAATAGATAGGAAATACTGAACACTGAATTGTAACCTTTATAGCATTGAAACAATCTTCGTAGCAGTCAAAGTAACCGAGTAGTTCGGATTCGGAATGCTATGGCTTAAACAGCTGCAGAAGTGCCAAACAAAAGAACTCTCTTTTATCAGGAGTTTGACCGTTCATTTTTCTATGATTAATTAAACTGCCTTTCATGTGTCATACCAACAAACCATCAAAACCAACTACTACAAATTTACTTTCATCTACATTTTCTGTGAAATTGTTTCTATAACTGTAGTTTTGGAGTATTTCATAAAGACATACATTTTCAAGATGTGGACTCCTTTTTGTATTGTAGGTGCCTAGCTTGTTTGTTTTGACAAAATCTGCACTTTCTGTGTCAAATCCTGCAAGGTACTGATTTCAGGAAAATACCTCAAAACTCTATTCCATGTGAATGTTAGGGTTAGACTCATCAAACAATACCTCTTGACTTACAGTACAAACTAGCTGTACTCATTGGATCACAGCATTCATAGTATTAGATTTTTTTCTTTCACAAAGACTTTACACCAGAAATGTCTTCCCATGTCTCTTTCATCTCCTTCTTTTCAGATTTTTATGTAGGAAGTAACATAATGAGAAACAGCTATGGAGTTGTCCTCCACAAACTGAATACCCATATTGGCATTCCACATTTTCAGAACCACAGGATTATAGTCGTTGATACATTTTGACGCTTCTTTTCTCTTCAGGTTATAGGTGTTTTGGGAGTGATTTTCGAATAATCGTATGTCTGACAACAGATAAAATATTGACTCTTCCTTTGGGAACTCACAGGCCTTGGGAATCCAAAACGATATTTGGTATGAAATGTTCCTTTCGCTCTGTACTTGCACCAACAGTTCTTCCCACATCTATGTGATTGGAAACGTACAACTTGTTGTTTTAGGCCTTTGTCATCACTGTCTTTTGGGATGGAACATGTAACACTATTCTATGAAAGAAAGTACAGACTCATCTATGTCTGTTCCGAATTTTGGTGTATCTTTAATCCACAACAACATGTGAATATGAGGAGCACCTCGTGCTTGGTACTCTTTAAGCAAAAGAAATCAGTGACTTCTCCAAGAGGTGGATTTTTTTTGTTGCAGATGAACACGAGCATGGCTTGAAATTGGTGGTTAAAATACCTACAAACATTTGCATTGTTCAAAAAGCAAAGTACTTCTGGTGTCTTCAGATTGATGTCATTAATACTACAGTTTATTTCTATCAAAAAGTGATGTAAGTCGTATCATGCATACTCTGCAAAACTGAGGGTCATAAACCAAGCTGGTACACCTAAATATCATATCATACATTTCAGTTCACCATGACGACAGTATCAATATTCATTGGTGCCATGTTGACATGTCATTAAATTGTATTCCACGTTTCATCCTGTCCATGAATTTTGTCAACAAAATCTATTGCGAATATACTTTGTAGATTAACTCCTGACTTAAGAATGTGGTTAACAGCATAAGAAAATCCAGGCAAATCACTTTCAAATACAAAATGGAATATGCATGAAATACTTTGATGAAATATAGGGTCCTCGTAATGTAATCTGGTTGATCTATCCTAAGCCGCTGGTATTTGCATTGCACGGTCATCATACTGTCCGCCTATTCATGTAGGAAATAGTTGTGGAAAAACAGCGAGCCCCCAAACTTTTCTCCCAGGCACTCATTCGAGCTCCTTTAGAATGTTTCATCTGGTATAGTTCAATGGCATCTCCCATAACTTCTTTCGAATGCAGTGGATGGATGCTGTAGTGCTCATATATGTCTTTAGTTTTAGTTCTATCCACTTTTTCAAACTGTCCACTTGAAGGCAAGTTTTCTATCTCCATGCAACTTCCATCTGTGAGAACATCTCCATCTTTGTAGTACACATTTTTCCTTTTAGGTAAACAGTAGCTTCCTTCACCTTATTCACATCCACTAGTTCCTGACAGATTCTTTTCGTTGACATACCATTCACTGGAATAGTAAGCGGTTCAACTGTCTCTCTCTCTACACCCATAATGTCAATACTGTAGCAGTATTCCAGTTTTTTTTGGTTCCATACAAACTTTTAGATCGCACATTTTCTCTGGAATTTGAACCAATTCTAACTTATTATGTATTGCTCTCACTGGCATTTTGTTGTGCTCTAATTTGTCATAACAATATTTATAGATAATCTACTGTGCTGACAATTCGAACCATTCCTCCACAAATAAATATACAGCAAATTCTAGCCACTTATCTCTGTTTTCTTGTTCAGTTTTAGAGTTCAAATCTACTTTTCAAATTTGGCTTTTGTAGTGAGTGCATCAACAACACATACACATAAGGTTTAGTTTATCTGTAAAAACCGCATTAAACTTTGTTATTTCTTGTGCAAACTTATCAGTACGAATATATGTGTCTGCTCCTCTACACCTGAACATAGCCCCATCTCATTTTCTCAATGCTCCACTTCAAGACCAAAGTAACAGAATTGAATATCATCACAAACTTTTTCTACCTCTGATACTGTAACATACAAAAGTTCCTTGTTTAATTGTCTTAAGCACAATGCAAGAGTTTTTACATAGTAAAGTCTTCTAACTAAATTTCGAATTTTAGAATGATGAATAGCCAATATTTAAAAATGGTGAAAGGTGCTTGTGCACACTTTCTTGGATAGACACGCAAAGAGTGTCCTTGTAAATTTGTCAATTTCCTCACACTGCATGGTTCTAAATCTTGCAAGAGTGCAAATTTGTGCATCTCTTCTTTGCTTGGAAATTTGGCCCTGAAAATGTCCTAAAATATCAATTGATTGCTGGCGAACAATGCAAATACTACTGTAGTCCTATTTATACACGTCTACGCCTTCCCTAAAACTCTTGAGCTATCTCCTCCTCTACATTTGTATAAACCATCTTCTCTTTTACACTAAGCTACCTTATAACAACATCCAATTGTCTCAACTGCATGCAATAATGTGTTCTCTTGGAAGTAGCTTTCTTCATTAAAGAAAGGCTCAGTACTAGGTGTATGTTTCCATTCTCCTTTGAAAATTTGGCAAAAGTTACTTCTAGTAATAATCCCTTTTCTTTGGCATCGTTTTTTTCATAGGCAAGACTGTTTTATCCAGTATTCTCATTCTATTTAGTATTAGAATAAATACTTTGTACTTCAGGTCAAATGCTTTATCTACTATACTTTCATTATATTTACTTAAATGCTGCTGTTCGTCTCTTATACTGCTTTATAATTTTTACCAAAGTCTGTATTATCCTACTTCTGAACATCCTTCTTATATCTTTGAATTATTTCTGCCTTGCTCTTAGATGAGCTGTTCTTGGGAGCATTCTCCACTTTGAACATGACTTAATACTTTTCGTTTCTGAGTTGTTGGTAAAGCTCCCTTTTTATTGACATTATTTTCCTCATTTTTAATATTTCTGTTTTAAGAAACTCCTTAGTTCTTTAAATAGCAGTTGTTTTTTTCCTCCACCACATTCTGTCCATTATCTGTTTTTTTATGTCAGTTTTTTGCAGGTAATACTGTTAATTCTGTTTTGTTGTCCTCTCTTCTTTTCTTGCCATCGTAAATTTTTCTCTTTCAAAACAAGTAGATATCTGAAAACAAAATACTGTTAATTTAACTTTACATTATATACTATTACATTACATACCTCAAGCAACTAAATACCTACATCATTCTTTATACCAGTGTTTCATTCCATTCCGGAGGTATTAAACATAACCGCTGTACTCCCTCACAAAGTATGTCTTACTTCTAAGCACATAGCACCCTTCCTTTTGGGTTACCTACGGCATATCTCAGGGATGATTTACATATAGAAAAAGGGGAGTTCAAGGCTTAGCAAACGGTTTTCAATCCCAGCTCGCCGTGGCAGTAAAACTGCACATGCAGGCCCTGCAGAAGCAGGTCAGAGGCATGTTTCAAGGACTACTTCTCTGGATGGGTGAGTACTTGACTACATATCTGAATAAGTGTATGTGTGTAACTATCTCTATGGGTCTGTATATCTACGTGTAAGTGGATATATGGATTAATTACTGACTGTGTTAGTGAGTACTGTGGTATGTAACTGTGTGTGCAACTGGCTCTGCTACTGCTGGAAACATAAGTGCTGTACAAATGTATGAGTGAATGTGTAAATGCTCTGTCGCTGTCTGACTGGGTGTGTGAATGGCTCTATGCTTTTGTAAATTTATGTTTGTGTCGCAGTATGCATGGGAGACTGGTTTTTATAACTGAGCGTCTAGATCTGTAAGTGCAGGTGTAACTCACTGAAACGTAAGAGTAGATAGTTTGCTTTTTAAGCACATACCACCCTGCCCTATCAGCTACCTACGGCCTACATTAGGAGTGACATATATGTAACAAAAAGAGAGTTTAATGTTTGGCAATGGGGTTTATCATGTAAAGTCTGCCTGGCAGTTACACTACACACAGAGCCTATGCAGTAGCAGGCCCAAGACATGTTTACATGGATGGGTGGCTTGGTTGTATCAGTTCTTGAGAACATATATGTGTGAGTCTATCTGCCCCTCTATAGGTGTGTCACATAATGTGCAAGAAACTATGCTGTTATATGACTGGCTCTTAGTAACTGTGGGTCTGTAAATGTGTATGTAAGAAACTGCATGGATTGCTTCCTGGTTGTGTTAGGGAGGACTAGGGTATGTAAATGCATGTGCAACTGGTTGTGATACTGATGAATACATAACTGCTATGTGGGTGTGTGAATGAATGTGTAAGTGCCTCTGTCACTGTCTTACTGGGTGTGTGATTCTAAGGTTTTGTAAATAGGTATGTCACTTGAAGTATGGCTGGGAGACTTGATGTATATACCTCAGAGGTGACTTATATGTAGAAAGAGGGGGTTTTAAGGCTTGGCAATGGGTTTGAAATGTCAAGTCGGCCAGGCAGTTAAACCTGCACACACAGGCTCTGCAGTAGCAGGCCCAACACATGTTTAAACTTGTCTGAATGGGTGACTAGCACTGTTAGTACTTGAGTACATATCTGAATGAGTACATCAGTTCCTCTATCCGTCTGTCACTGGATGTGTAAGTAACTATGTCACTATATGAGTGGCTCTCTCAGTAACTATGGGTCTCTAAATCCGCATATAAGTGGCTATATGGATTGCTTACTAGCTGTGTTAGTGAGTATTGGGTATATAACTATCTGTGCAACTGGCTCTGTCACTGCTGGACACATATGTTCTATGTGGGTGAGTGAGTGAATAGGCAAGTGTCTCTGTCACTGTCTGACTGGATGTGTGAGTGGCTGTATGCTTTTGTAAATGGGTATGTCACTTGCAGTATGGCTGCAAGACTGGATGTATAACTGGGCATATGGGTCAGTAGTTGCATGTGTAACTCACTGAAACTTCAAAGTACTTGTCCTACCTTTTACTTACACACCACCTTGACCCGTGGGCTACCTACGGCGTACCTCAGGGGCGACGTATATGTAGAAAAAGGGGAGTTGACAAGGCGTTTTCAATGTCAGCTCAACTTGGCAGTAAAACTGCAAGTACAGGCTCTGCAGTAGCATGCCGGATGAATCTTTAAAATGCTCATTGCCTGGATGGGTGACTAGAAGTATCAGTACTTGACTACATATCTGAATGAGTTTAGAAGTCCCTCTGTGGGAATCTCACTGGATGTGTGAGTATCAATATAGGTGTGTCACTGGCTGGCCTAGAATCTCTATAGGTCTTTATATGTAACTGGCTGTATGGATTGTTTACTAGCTGTATTAATGAGTGTTGGCGTTTGTACATATGTGTGCAACTGCTCTGTTCCTAGTGGATGCATAAGTGCCGTGTGGGTGTTTGAGCGAATGAGTAAGTGCCTCTGGCACTGTCTAACTAGATGTTAGAATGGCTATATGCTTTTGTAAATAGGTATGTGAGTCATAGTATGGGTGAGAGACAGGATGTACAGCCACTGTATGGGTCTGTAAGTGTGCATGCAACTCATTGGAACTTGATAGTACGTCACTCTTACCTGCTAATCACATTTCACAGAGAAAGGCAACAGGGTGTTCCTCAACAGCCTGAAAGACTGCATCCTGTTTTATGTGTAGTTATTATCTACACACCATAAACTCAAAGGCTCATCTCAGAGTCACCCCTTTTCCCAAACACTAGTTTATTTTCTTTTTTAATCCTGTTTTTTAATTTCTTATTCAAATTTGCAAATCTGCAGAGAATCTATAAACCAAAAGCACACATTAAATACAAATACACAATGGCACATTTATGATTTATGTGACAGATTCTGTGTGTGTGGGTGTGTGTGTCTGATTGCATATGTCAGTGATGTGTAAGTGTCTAAGTGGGTCTATGATTGAGTGCATGAGTTTCTGAGTGGGTCTCTGACTGGGGCGTCTGTGAGTGACGGTATTTAAATGGGTCTGTGAGTGGGTGTGAAAGTGTTTGAGTCTGTGAGTATGTGTAAGAGTATCTCAGTGGGTCTGTGAGTGGTTGTGAGAGTGTCGCAGTGGGTATGTGAGTGGCTTTGTGAGTGTATGAGTTAGTTTATGAGTGGCTGTGAGCATGTCTGAGTGGATTTGAGAGTGGGTGCATGAACATCTCAGCGAACCTGTCAGTTGCAGTGAGAGTGTCTGAGTTGCTCTGTGAGTGGGGTTATGAATATCTGAGTGGGTCTGCAAGTAGGTGCATGAGTGCCTAAGTAAGTGTGAGCATGGGTGTCTGAGTGGGTGTACGTAAGTATTGAAGCAGGTCTGTGAGTGGGTGTGTGAGTATGGGAGTGAGTCTGTAAATGTGTGTGAGAGTGTGAGTGAGATTGGGTACATGAGTGCCTGAGTAGGTCTGTGAGTTGGGTTGTATCTGAGTGGGTGTGTGAGGTGGTGCATGTGTGTCTGAGTGAGTGGGTGCATAGGTGAGTGGGTCTGTGAATGGGTGTGAGAGTATCTGAGCAGGTTTGAGAGTGGGTGCATGATTGTCTGAGTTGGTCTCCTAATAGGTGCATGAGTGTCTAAGTAGGTCTGTAAATGGGTGCATGAGTGTCTGAGCAAGTCTTTGAGCAGGTGTGTGAGGATCTGAATGGTCTGTGAGTAGACGTGGAGTCTCTGAGTAGGTCTGTGAGTAGGCGCATAGGTGTGAGAATATCTGAATGGGTTTGAGAGTAGAAAGGTGAGTGTCAGACTGGGTCTGTGAATAGGTGCATGAGTATTTGAGCTGATCTATGAGTGGGTGTATGAGTATCTGAGTAGATACATGAGTGTGTAAGTAGGTCTGTGAGTGGGTCATAAGTGTCTTGCTGGGTCTGTGACTGAGTGGGTCTCTGAGTGGGTGTGTGAATGTCTGAGTATGTGTGTGAGTGACTCTGAGAGTGTCTGAGTAGGTTTCAGAGTAGGTACATGAGTATCTGAGTTGCAGTGAGAGTGTCTGAGTTGCTCTATGAGTGGATGCATACCTATCTGTGTGGGTCTGTGAGTGGATGTGTGAGTGTCTGAGTAGGTCTGTGAGAGGGTACATAAGTGTCCGAGTGGGTCTGTGTGTGGGTGCATGAGTGTCTGAGTGGTTAAGTAAGTGTGTGCTTGAGTGTTTGAGTGAGTGTGTCAGATGGTGTATGAGTGTCTGAGTGTGTATGTGAGTGGGTGGGTATGAGAGTGTCTGGGTCTATGAGTGGGTACATGAGTGTCTACATGGGACTTTGAGTGGGTATATGAGAGAGTGGATGTATAAGTTGATGTTTGAGTGTCTGAGCAAGTGTGTGTGTGTGTGGATCATGAGTGCCTCAACGGGTCAGTGAGTAAGTGTCTGAGTAGGTCTCTGAGTCTGACTGGGTGTGAATGTCTTCAAGGCAAGGGCAGCGATCTACCCCACCACATCAATTGTCTGGTAGAACTGAATCAGCTCACTCGCTATCTGTGTTCCAGTAACCTTTCTTTTATTTTTCATGTGTGCGGATTTGCTGATCTTCACAAGTGGGAAAAACAATCATTCTGGTATATTTTCTATCCCATTAGGGGTCTCTCACAGAACCCTAAATTGCACCCAGGGGATCATGGTACCTCTACCCTGAATCCTTCTATTACATTTCATCCTAAATTTCACAGCCGGGGATTGTCTCTGGTATTTAACATGGTGGGCACAACTTTCTACCCAGCCAGCCAATCACAACAGTGCTTGCTGTTAGTGCATGGATTCACGAAGCACCGTGATACATCTGCGAATGATTCACACCTCTACATATCTATATGTCTTGTTCAATTAACATCTCAAAAACTACTGAATGGACTTCCACCAAATCACAAAAAGGCTCTTTCTGGACCAAGTGCTAACTCTGCCAAATTTGGTTTAATTCCATCTAGCAGTTTGGGCTGTAGTCGTGTTCAATAGCTCTATAGGAATTGGCAAGGGAAATGTAAATTTTTTGACCCCCTCTTTTTTTCAACCTCCACTTGCCGGATTATCCCAAAACTTTCCATGCACAACTAGACAATAGTGGGGCACTTTTTGGTGAAAATTTAGTGAAGATCCCTCAAACTGAGCCAAAGTTATAAGCAAGTCAAACAATGCTTTTCCTATTGAAACAAGGTCCTAACTATAACTACCTACTGGCGACCATCAGTAGATAATATATAAATTAACTACATACCATTTGAGAATAAGAATCTTAGGATGTTCCTTAACTATTAAGAAGTCTAAGAATACTAATCCAATTTAACCACATGCTGTAACTAAACAAGAAAGACCTAGTGGCATTTAACACTATCATATTAATTACAATCCCACATGGGATCTCTACAATGAAATGCCACAAAAAGAAGAACTAAAATATAGTGTTTGTGGAAACTCTCCTGTTAACCAGTTAAGTAGAATTGTGACACTGTCAGGTTGTCTGCATTTTAAATTAACAAAAGGTGGTAGCAGGAATGCTTGCAAATAATCTAACCGCTGGCAATCACTTTGTGTAATCTTCCAACCCAACATTTTTGCTGACCATGCCACTCAGGTTAGATCCAGTCATGTGCAAATAAGTTGTGGTCCTGCTCCAATAGTAACAGTCTAGCTTGAACTACCTAGTCCGGCCCTCTATGAACCTGAACACAAGCAACCTAAAACCAGTTTTACATGCCAGTGGTTAGATTGTTTGCAAACATTCCTTTCATCAGCTTTTGTGTATCATGTAATGCCTATGTGGTCAACAGTATGCCCAGATATAGCTATACCCGACTAATGAAACCTAATAAATGTGAATCCAGTCTGGGGTTGCTTGTGTTCCTTTCTGGAGTGCGCAATTACTGGCATTTCAGGGCAGACTGCTCCCTCGGGGGGGGGCGAGGCAAGGCCAAACACAGCACAGAGGACCGCGCCGTGAGGGGAACGGCTGTACACTCTTGCGCAGCTAACCATCGCCGTGAGGGAAACGGCCGAGGAAAACACCGCAGCTGTTCCGCCGTGAGGGCAACGGCAAAGGACTACAATACCCAGGTGCACCGGGGATCACCGGCGCACCGGTGACACCACTGCCTGCGCCCGGGGGACGCGAATAAACAGCGGAGCGTCGAGTCTCCCGCGAGGACGCGCGCGGGACGAGCCGGGCAGAGGGCGGGCCGTCTGTGGCCGTCCAGGGACGGGACGGGCCACCTCCCTTGGCTTCACTTGTGAGTATGTGCACAGTTTGGCTGGGCTAACGGAAAACTGTATCTAATAACTTTGGTTGTGACCTTTAAACTATCCCCAATATGTCTATTCAATCTACTTTACCAGACAACTATCTATTGAAAGTAGTCAATAGAATTAATGTGATAGAAGGAAATCGTTAGGTAAATGTAATTTACCAGACCTCCCTCTGTCTTCATCTTCGGACCCCAATAATGTTGATATAAATACCACCAATGAGACTGGTATAGCAGTTGAGAGTGATAACATCGGTATTAATGTTGAATCCACTGAGGCCCCTGATGTCTTGACTGTGGTGGAAGATATATCGAACCCCTCTGAGACTATTGAAGGTACCCCTCAGCAGTCCACTAGGGCTACAAAATATATGAGAGCATGCAGGAAAACAGCTCTTAAACGGGGAAACCATTCTGCAAGAACAAATAAAAAAGACTCCACACATAAGGAGAATATAGAGGAAAAAGGGTCACCATCTAAGGACAGTTGTGTTTACTTTAATACCACTCAAATTGACTTGTTACTGAGTAATATCGTTGATAAATTGGAAAAGGTTGTACAGCCTCTGTTAGTTAAAATTGATGATCTGTCGGCAGAAGTATTGAGACTAAGGGTGGTGGTGGATCAGCACGCAGTTAATTTGGATAAATCCATATCAAATATTAAAGATACTGCGTGCCCACATGCAGCTCCAAAACAGGATAGGGTTCAACTATGTAATACAAATAGTGCCACCCCTATTCCTAACGCAGGGAAACAACTACCTAAAAAGTTACCTGTATTGGCATGCCCTGTAGCACAGGATACGGGCCGACCTTTGCAGGTACTGGTAGCTGGGTCGATAAGCGTAGTGACGGGCGGCTCACTTCCTGATGTAAGAACACCAGCTGCACCAAACAGAGACAACACCGTTTTGGTACCAGCTGCGTCAGCTATGTCTGATGCCTTAAGGGGAATTGATGGAGTACCTGTAAGAACATGTAGGCGCCCAGTAGATCTTCCCCCTGAATGTGTACCCTATGTTGTGGTCCTAACTAATGTCCCGACTCTAACTCAGGCCCCATATACCCAGGAGTCGGCGGATTCCCTAAAAAATAAAACAATTTCTTGGTTAAACCGCCACTGTGGTTACCCAGTTGGCTACTCTGATCAAATTATCTCTATCAGAAGAGTCAATTGGATTGGTAATACTAGGAAGACCTGTGGGGGTGACTGTGTAATTATAAATTTTAAACACCCCCAACACGTTGCGACGGTCTTGCTCAGAGCAGCTGCACTTACGCAGTCTGAGACAGATGTCGTCGCAAGACCATTGGGCAATTTTTTAACCACCTTAACAGGTTGCCTTCTGCTAATTGTAGGGAGGGGGCAAAGAACAATTCCAATTTTCCATCTACTGGGAATAGACCTGTGTTACCCACCTATTGCCCTGGTTTTCAGGATGGTAGATCTATTCTTCCGATGCATATGCTGAACCCTGCCTCCGGCGGGAATACTTTTATAACACACACCCCCAACCTAGTTCCAACTTGCGATAGTATTTTTTCACCTGCTAATGGGATGGTTTACCAGGTCCCAATCCAGAATAGGTACCAGGCATTGAGTTTTCTGGACCAAAATGATTGACATCAGATGGTCCCGGGAACTGGGAAGGAAGTAAAGAGAAACAATATTGGAGAGCTTATTATGTCCGAAATTGAACTGGTTAATAATGTGATTGTAGATTGTATGCCAGTTGGAGGAGAAGATGAGAATTTTAAGTACAATATAGAGCTTTTAAATTCATATGAGAACTTGTCCGTATCTAGTGATGGACCGCCTGTTGTTAGCCATCTTAAGAAAGAGGAAACTTGTTATATAGCCAGCTGGAATATTGCTGGCCTGATGGCCAAGGAAGATATATTAGGATGGAAAGATTTTATTAGTTTATTTGATATCATTTGCCTACAGGAAACCTGGTGTAAAACCTTTAAAGGCAGTGACGGCTTTGCATCCTATGAACTTCCCGCCTTGGCATCGCCCTTTGGTAGAGCAAAAGGAGGGCTGCTGGTTTTGATTTCAGTCAAGTTGCCAATCTCTGATCTGAAAAAGCATATAACAGTGGGGGCTTACGCCCAAATTTTATGGCTAGCACAAGAAGAGGGCAAAAATATACTTTTGATTAATTTCTATAATAACATATTTGATGGTACTAGGCACACGGTTATTAATGATTTAGAAAATGTACTAAGTAAGATTGTGAATGATTTTAATGGTGTTTATGAATTTATTTTTGCCGGGGATTTTAATATTTCAGCCTGTCCCTTATCATTTCAAAAACTATGTGGTGTATATAACCGTTCAGGGGATGCTGATGTTCATTTTCCTCATAATTTGTATGGCGAAACTTTGAATAATTTCCTAATAGATTATGATATGAAAATTATGGAAAATGAAAAGAATGACCTGGGAGAAAGTATACCGACGTTTAAAGGGAGGGGGGCTAACGCTATTATTGATTTTATGTGCATGTCCTCTAACCTAATCCCTTTGTGCTCAGAGCCCAAGGTGTTGATGTTATGATTAGTGACCATAACTGCCTAACTATTGAAGCCATGATCTGGAAACCTGTCTCCACTCCCAATCTGGATACTATCGTTAATATCGAACCATATAGACCGAATGGGTTTAGGTTGAGGTGGAAAGGAGATAAAGCCGAATTAACATCTGATTCCATCATCAATAACTGTTTGATGGAAATTACGGCGATCCTTGAACAGGATGATAACGTGGCTGTCAGTATTGATCACTTTTATAGAATTAACGCAATCATCAATAGGAAGTTCTCTAGAATAGCAGGGCATACGAGTAGACAAAAACGGGGATGGTTCGACCATGCTTGTTTTATTGCCCGGAGAGACCTCAAAGAGGCATTAGCAGTTAAACCTAGAGATAAGAGTCTGGTGATTCAACTTAGGCAGGATTATAATTTGACCCTTAAACGCAGAAAGGCTGAACTCCAGCAGGAAGCGTGGGATAATCTTAGCCAAGCAGCAGAACTAAAGAACTGTACACTGTTTTGGACTACTGTAAACAGCCCATTCCTAAAGGACGAGAAGGTTCCAGAGCTTACATCTAATGTGAGCATGGAATCATGGATTCAACACTTTTCCGTTATTTTTGATTCTGGTAATAGACCGGCCTCCTCTGTAGACTGCTGGCCTATCGTTGTTTTAAATATTACTACAGCGGAGGTCATGCATAGTATAAGAGCCAGTAAGGGAGGGAAGGCCCAGGGACCTGATGGGGTACCTATAGATGTGTACAAGACTGCCCCAGAGATCTGGGGCCCATTGTTGGTTAAGATCTTTAATGCAGCAGTTAGCTGCAAGATACCGTCAACATGGGCAGAATCAATAATTGTCCCGATCTTTAAAAAAGGTGACCGGGGCAACGCAAAAAATTACCGGCCAATATCTTTACTGGACTCTTCTGTAAAAGTTATGAGTCGGGTCCTTTTAGTTAGATTAGAGGAATGGGCTGAGACTAATGAGATTTTAACCAACAGTCAGTTTGGGTTCAGAAAAGGTCGTGGCACAATTGAACAGTGCTTGAATTTAGAACTTTTGGAAGGGAAATATACCCAGGCCAAAAAAGGGTCAATTTATCTATGCTTTGCTGACCTAAGCAGCGCTTTCGATATGGTAGACCACGCAATACTATGGGCTAAATTGATCGAAATGGGAGCTCCTGAAGGTATAGTTTACTTTTTGGCCCGCTTGTATGAAAAACTCTGCACCAGTGTCCGGTATGGACCTAATGGGGAGTGTACTAATAAGTTCAGGATCAGAAGGGGAATCAGGCAGGGGTGTGTTTTAGCACCCTTCCTCTTTACACTCTTCATTAATGAGGTGGATTCTGTTCTGCAGACAGTTACGGCAGACGCCCCAAGAGTTAACAACCTTAACATTCCTGTGTTACTCTATGCGGACGATGCCGTGCTGCTGTCTAGGACCCCTCTGGGTCTCCAACGCTTGATGGACAGATTTGTACAGTTCATCAAAAGTAGGAAACTGGTGATCAATAGGTCGAAAACTTATGTGATGGAGTGCGGGCCCGGACGAGCCAAAACGAAAGCCAATTCCCATTATTCCATAGAAGGTGAAACAGTCCAAAAAGTTGATAATTTTTGTTATCTGGGGATCACATTTTCTAAAAATGGCAGCTGGGATACCGAATATAAAGCTGTTAAAACAAAGATGATTAGGAGTGCTAATGGGGTTTTTGTATTTGCCAAGAAGTTGGGGAATAGAAGCATTAAGGACATGTTAAAAATCTATCAATCAAGATGTCTTTCTGCGGCCCTTTACGGGGCTGGAGTCTGGGGTGTGGCATCTGCCGGGAGTCTACAGGTAGAGGAGAATAATTTTCTGAAAAGGCTCCTGTGCTTACCCAAAAGTACCTCCAACAACTTGGTTCATAAGGAAACAGGGATTCAATTCCTGAATGATATGATTATGCTAAGACCTTTACTATTGTGGCGCTCGGTATGGCTGAATGATGGTACTTCTTTGAATAGAGCCATTATCGAGGATTGCCTCACTTTGGACCAGCACTTAAAGATCCCTTGGATCAAATATACCATCGACTGTTTTCAAAAGGTTTTTGGGTTTAATATGACCACTGATCAAAATTGTGCCTCTGACATATCCAAGTCTAATATGAAAATCGTTTTTCTGAACCATTGTGCAGAGAGGCGTGCTCTGGAGGAATCAAAACTTTCTACATGTGTGCTGTATAACAGCTTGAACGATTTTATTGGATTCCACCCATATTTGACACAGGTGACCAGAGTTTCGCACCAGTTTGTGCTGATGAGGATGGGAACAGTACACCATCTGGTCGCGTGTCCCAATGTAAAAATGCGCCCTACTGGTCCCTGTGCGTGTGATTATAATTCAGAACAGAGCACTACGCACTTTCTTTTGTCATGCCAATTGTACAGTGAGTTACGGAAAATCTTTTTAAAGCCAATGTTGAGAAGATTTGGAGTAAGAACAATTACTGACTCTATGAAACTGCTTTTTAATTTCAAAGTATGTTTATTGAATTTTTCAGAACAGAAAAAGAAAGGCATGGCATAGCTAAGCACAATCAACAAGCAGGTTAAGCGAGCGAGACAGACAGACACGTCTTCTCTTAATAAGCGTTAGATGAGCAGGGTGAGCATGCTCAGATGTAAAGGTAGTGCCCGGAGGTCGAAAGACGCCCCTAGTCGGGGCAACAAGTAAACAAGCCAGCCTTAAGAACCCACCCCCCCCTAACACCCCAAAACAACACCCCCCCACCCCACCAGTACGCCAGTCTTCCATAGCAGTCCTGTGAGGTATTGCAAGACTAAATGTATCAGGGTGCCTCTGTTTGCGTTCGGTCTATCATGCAGTCCGTAAGTCGTAGGATACGAAGGTACTTCGGGCAGGTGATTTCGTGGAATTCCCTGGAGAGCAACGCTAGGAGTGGCTGCCAAGTGGTGCGGAATGCGTCAGTAGTATGTGTTAGTGTGGCCTGAATCCGTTCCATGCCCAAGGTGAACCATAGCTTGTGTAACCAGCCAGTGTGGGTGGGTGGGGTAGTAGAGCCCCATAGCGACAAGATGTGTTGCGACGCTGCCTGCATGGCGATGCCCATTTGTTTGCCGCAAGCTGATCGTAGGGGGAATGTAAGTGCGTTTGGAAGTCCTAGGAGTGCGTATGCTGGGAAACGTGGGATCTCAGTATCGAATGTGGAGTCAATATCGTCCAGGACGACCCTCCAATACTCCTGCAAGGCGGGACAGTCCCATAGGAGGTGAGTCAGTGTACCCCGGCTGCCACATCCTCTCCAACACAGCGCGCTACGGGTCGGGTTGCTTTGGTTGAGTCTCGCTGGGGTAAGGTGCCAATATATAGCCAATTTTATCGCCGATTCCCTGGCTTTGGTGTTGCGGGTAGTGTGGGCGGCCCTGTAATATATGTGGTTCCATTCGATCGTGGAAAGAGGTCTTCCGAGTTCCGCTTCCCAGCGCCGCTGCCCAGCGGTCTTAGCAGGGTCGGCAGTAGGGGAGAGCATCCGATAGAGATCTGAGATAAGATGTTTATCGGAGTCTTTGGACACAAGCCAGCGTTCGAACGGCGTCATTTGCCGGCCCACCAGAGGGGCAACGTCCGGGCTCAAGAGCCAGTGGCGGATCTGGAAATATTGATACATGTGAGGATTGTCCATTCCATAGTCTCGCGAGAGCTCGGCGAGAGGAAGGAATCCCTCCGTGTCAAAGAGGTGCCCGGCCGATCGGCACGGTGTATCACGCCATTGCAAGAAAGCTCGAGTGTCCGTGCCGGGTGGGAATGCGGGGTTGTCAAAGAGTGGAGTAAGTGGGGACGGGAAGGTCGTGAGGCCCCGTTTGACCGCCACCATGTCCCAGGTCGCCATAGTGGTCCGAGTAATAGGGGAACGGAGGAGATATCGCGGCCTATGCCGGCGAGCAAGGAACGGTATCTTCCACAGGGAGGTCTGTGCCATGGCTCTGTCCTGAAAGAGCCATCTCTTCTCCGATTCGGGCCGGTACCATTCCACCAGATACCGAAGTTGCGAGGCCTGGAAATACTGCAGCAAGTTTGGGATCCCGAGGCCGCCCTCGTCCACGGTCCTGTGCGCCACTTGACGATGTAGTCTGGCGCGTTTCCCCTCCCACACAAATTGGTGAAGAGCATGTTGGAGGTCAGCTAGCGTCCCCATTGGCGGTGACACCGGGAGGGTCTGAAAGATGTATAGTATTTTGGGTAGGACCGACATCTTTACCGCCGCGATCCTCCCAAGTAAGGAGAGGGGTTGCTTCGACCAACGCGCGAGGTCAGCCCGGATTTGGGATGATAAGGTAGAGTAGTTGTGAGTAACCGTCGAGACCGTGGAGGAGGTCAGAGTAATCCCCAGGTATGGCAGACGGGTGGTGGACCGCAGTTGGCAACCGAAGGTGGCCGGTGGGCTGTTGGAAAGAGCATGGCTGCCAAGGGGTAGTATCAGGGATTTCCCCTGGTTGACCTTGAAACCCGACACCCTGCCGAATTGGTCCAGCTCCGTCAAAAGTGCTGGTATGGAGCTAGAGGGACGGTTCAACGCGGCGATTATGTCGTCCGCGTACAATCCCACCACGTGGGATTCGTTGCCGAAAGACATTCCTAAAATGTGGGGATTATCGCGGATCTTCTGCGCCAAGGGCTCTATGTATAGGGCAAATAGGAGTGGTGAGAGGGGACAGCCCTGGCGAGTTCCCCTCTGTATCTCGAAAGGGTCGGACTTGAGGCCGCCCAGCCGGACACGGGCCAAGGGACGGTAGTAGCAGCTCGCGATCCAGGCCTGGAACCGGTCGCCCAGGCGGTAGCGTTGCAGCACAGCCTGCAGGTAGGTCCAATCGACACGGTCGAAAGCCTTCTCCGCATCGATGGCTACTAGGGCAGAGTCGGAAACCTGAAAATGAGCTTTGTCCACGAGGTGCAGGAGTCTTTTAGTATTGTCACTGCACTGGCGGTTCGGGACAAAGCCCGATTGGTCCGGTTCGAGGATGCCCGGGAGGCAGGGGCCTAAGCGAGCCGCCAGTACCCCCGTGAACAGCTTCAGATCCAGATTGAGTAAGGAGATGGGGCGGAATGCGGAGCAGTGCGTTGGGGGCTTGCCCGGTTTAGGCAGGACCACAATGTCGGCTGCAAGCATATCGGGCGGGATGGAGCTTGGCCCTTCAAAGGAATTAAAGAGCCTGGCGAGGATAGGCGCTAAGACATGGCCGAAGGACTTATAAAAGCCCGACGAGAAACCGTCAGGGCCCGGGGATTTAAGCGGACGGAGGCGTGCAATGGCAGCGAGGATCTCGTCGGGGCGAATGGGGGCATCAAGGGTTTCCACGCTCGTTGAACATAACGGCGTGATGTTGGCCGTTTGCAAGTAAGCGTCAATGGCTGTCGGCGACGCCGTATCTGTGCTATACAAAGAGGCGTAGTAGGAGCGAAAGGCCGAGGCAATTTGTGCGTCCTCAGTAACTGCCTCGCCGGCATCGTCTAGCAGCGTCGTGATTTTGGAGCGTTGGAGTTTGGCCTTCAAGGCACTGGCCAGGAGCCGGCCGGTGCGGTTGCCCCCCACGTAGTACGTGTGGCGGAGGCGAAGAGCAGCAAATTCTGCCCTGTCGGTATCGAGGCTAGCTAGCTGAGCCCTGGCGGCCTTAAGTTGGCGCCAAATTCTCGGGGCTCCGGTACGGCTGTGAGCTCTCTCCAGCTCCGCAACTTTGTCGGAGAGGTCGCCCCTCTTTTCTTTGCGAAGTGCGGCGTCTGCAGCTGATAACGCTATCAGCTCCCCTCTAACGACAGCTTTCAAAGCTCCCCATAAGGACGACATCGACACCTCAGGGGTATCATTGGTGGCCAGGTAATCCGAGATGCACTTATGAAGTTGGCGGGTGACCGCCGGTTTTTGTAAGAGGGTTTCGTTAAGTCTCCACGACCCCGGAGTGCGTGGCGTGCAGGGTACTTGAAGCGTCAGTTCCACTGCCTGATGGTCGGAGAGGGCAGCCGGGACAATCTCCACTGTGGTGATGTGGGGAATGAGGGTCGATGAGCCCAAGAAGTGGTCTATACGGGCGTAGGTGTGGTGTACGTGTGAGTAGAATGTGTACTGCGTTGCAAGCGGGTGAGCGTGCCTCCAAAGGTCTGAGATGTCCCTATCATGCAGCCAAGTAGTGCCGTTCTGCGAAATCGCCCCCGTGTCTCCGTAACGGTGCCCCGACCTATCCTTGGCCGTGTCCATGACGAGGTTAAGGTCCCCCCCTAGAAGCATGTAGGTGTGAGGTGTCTGAAGCGTTTCTGAGATTGCGGAAAGCAAGAAGGGTTCCTGACCGGTATTGGGGGAGTATATGGAGCCTATTGCGTATGTGGTGTTGCCAATCTGGAAAGCGTGGGCTAGAAGGCGTCCCCTGATTTCTCCTATTTTAGCCCCTACCTTGCCATTAAAGCGCCGTGAAATGAGCAGAGCCACCCCAGCTTTCTTCGACGTGAGAGAGGAGAATAGTTGCTGTGGGAAAGCGCGGGAGCGCAGCCGGTGCCAATCCTTGGCCAAGAGGTGGGTTTCCTGCAGCAGGCAGATGTCGGCTGCTGAGTTCTCTAGGTAGGAGAGGACAGCCCTGCGCTTAATCGGGTTATTGAGTCCCTTGACATTAAGGGACAGGATTTTGAGCGTGTCAGCCATCACCGGGGTACGTAGTGGTGAACGGGCTCAACTCCGCAAAACGCTGCGCAGCAGTGGAGAACGTGGGCAAACCCTGGTGTGTGTAAAGATCCCCTGGCGTACTGGTCCCCACCCCCCACGGTGTACTGGTCCCCCCCAACAGTTCCCCCCCCCCCGTGGCCACCCTAACCCCAACAGAGTGGACCCCCCTAACCCCCTGCAAGTGCCGAACCCCCCTTCCCCAACTTCCCCATCCCCCCCATAACCTCCCCCCCAACGAAAACCAGTAAAAGTCTCGGGCCTAGTCGTGCAGGGCACAGGTCCGTAGAAAGTCAAAGAAAGGGGTACCGTGGTTGCAGCCCAATCAGAGGCTCCCCGACCCAAACCCCCGTCAAACTGCGTTCAAATGAGATATCACCCCCAAGCTGGGCAAGGTCCATAAGGGCAATAGTCTACTGGTCGGGTGCCGTGTTGTCCGCCACTTCCTGTATTGCAGCTTCCCGTTCCTGAGCGACCGTGATAGGGTCTGGCTTTGGGACGGATCTCGGCGCTCTCCTCCTGCGGACCGTCTGCCAGCCGTCAGCCGCTGGGCGAGGTGGGTCTCCCTGCGACCGGGACGGAGAGGCGTCTCTGGAGGTGGTGCCGTCCGGTATGTCAATCCCAAGCAGGGAGCAGGTGTCGCGGAGCGATTTAAGCTGGTGAAGGGATCCGTTCCACTTGAAGATCAGACGGAACGGGTGGCCCCAGGAGTAGGGTACCCCGGCCTCCCTCAGGAAGTTCGTCGCAGGCCTGAAGGATTTGCGTTTCAGCAGGGTGATATTAGAGAGATCCTGAAAAAGGGCCACTGGGTCAGCGCGAAACGTGATGGGTTGTGCTTTCCTGGCCTCTCTAAGGATGCGTTCCTTCAGGGGAAAGTCCGGTAGGAACGCGAGGATGTCCGGAGGTGGTGCTGGCGCCCTGCGTGCCATGCCCACCCTGTGCGCTCTGTCGATGCGAATTTCGAAGTCGCTCGCCTCCCCCAGAATGTGTCTAAATAGGTCCTGTAGGTAGGTGGCCACACTGTCCTTTTCAGCGTTCAACGGGACCCCCCTGACCCTTATGTTATTCCGCCTGGAGCGGTTCTCCAAGTCTTCAGAGTGCGACTGTAAGTCCACTTGCTGATCCTGAAGTCGTAGGATTTCCTGCTGAAGTCGCTCCACCTCCCCACTGCGGGACCGATCCGCCTCCTCCAGCGAGGCCACACGCTCACCCAGGCCGTCGATGTCGTGACGGAGTTCGCGATGTTCCCCGGCCATGTCCTGTTTCAGAGTCTGGAAGTCTTCACGCAGTGTATTGAAAAGGGAGGCCAGGAAGGCTTTCGTTATCGGAGCAGAGTCTTCATCCTGTGGCTGAGGGCTCGCGGGGGGCCTCGGGGATGGCTGTGGTTGGGTTTTGTCACCTTTCGACGTCGCTTTATGCATGAGTTCCACCACGTTCCGGTTCCCCTTGCGATTAGAGTGCGTCATTGTGTCCGGTGCAGGGCGGCAGGCCAGCCGGCAAAGAGACTAACTGTGATGAGTGGTGAGCAAACCAGAGCTGTCCCGTGAGATGGCGAGGAGTGGCGACCCAAGAGGAGGCGTCTTGGGGGTGGCCGGAGGAAGAGTCTCTCGTGTGGCGCCGCAGGGGTGGCGCTCAGGACGCGATGTAGCCGGTGAGACGATGGGGGTAGAGGCGACCAGGCCAGCCGGGCTGGGGACACTGCGCCTCGTTGAGCAAGGGTACGCCTGAGTGAGGAAGAGCTACGCTGGCCTATGAAGAGTGCTGTGACACCAGGCTGAAGAGCAGCGCCTCGGAAGCAGTTGAAGGCTGCGAAGACGTCCACAGACGGGCTGATCGACCAGGCGGGGGAGCCGGTGGGTAGCAGGCAGCAGGCAGTCGGGAGGAGGTCTGCAATGACGGTTCCAGCAAACGGAGGCTCAGGGCAGTGTCCAGCAGGGGAGTGACACCGACCCCCGCAGGCGAGGGACCCCCAGCAGAGAGTACAGGGACCCAGGGGAGGGGAAGCAAGTGGTAGTCCAGGACGCAGGGCGCCTCTCACCTCATCCCCCACGTCCTAGGGGTCGTTTCCAATGCGGGGGTGCACTGCTGTGTGGTTCCTCGCGTTGGTGGCGGGTCCCTTCTCCGAGAAGTCGGGGGGAAGGGGGGGTTCCGGGTCCCCTCCAGTAGCGGGCCGATGCCGCTAGTGAGATGTCCGCTGTGGGTGGAGTGGCGGTCGGAGATCCCTCCGACCCCCGGGCAGGCCCACGCCGGGGTCTAAAGTTGCAGGAGGCGTCCGGTGGGGTTTGCTGTGCCCGGAGGGGCCGTAGAAGCAGGCCGCAGTTCCGGTGGTAGTCCTCCGCCGATGATCGGGGATGCGGGGGAAACTCCGGCGAGGGGTGGGGGGCGAGAGCGCCCGGTGCAGGGCGCCGTCGAGTCAGGCCGCGCCGTCACCCCAGAGGCCCATACATGGCCTCAGAATGTCTGGGTTATACCGGACCGGATTTAGCGGGCCATGCCAAAAGAAGTTCTCACCGTGCAGCAGGAGATGTGTATAGCAGGAAGATCAGCGCGGGCTCAGTGAGAGCACGCAGGCCACAGGCGGAGGGGTAGCGCCGCGGTTGTCAGCAGGAGGGAGGCGTCTCAGTCCGGATAGTGGCGCCCGAGCCCCAGGCGTGGGGAAGTCCACAGATGTCCCAGGCGATGGAGCGGGGTGCCTCAGTGGGCGGTGGGTAGCGGGCAGCCGGTACCACGTTGGTGGCCAGAGTTAGTAGCCCCGGTGGGCGAAGGTTCGGTTAAGTTCCTGGTAGGCCCGCGCCGGGGCCCACAGCAGCCGAGGGCTACCCAGCAGGGTGTGCAGTGTCCGGGGGGAGGGTCAGTTGTTCCCAACCTCCCGCCGCAATCCGCAGGGCGCACCTCACCTTTCTCTGCAGCGTGCTCTCCCAGACTGCCGTCCGTTATAGAGGCTGCCGTCGCGGCATGGAGCCGCAGCGAGGGGGTAATCCCACGTCGTCAGTGCGCTTCCCCTGCTGGCGGCTGAAGGGGGGAGAAGGCAGACGGCGCCCCGCTCGGTGCTCGCCGTAGTAGGTCCAGTGGGCAGGGTCCCTTCCGACCGCCTGGTAGGCCCACGCCGGGGCCTAGAGTGGTTGGGGGCCCTCCGGTGGGGCGTGCAGTGTCAGGGAGGGTCAGGACAAGCAGTTCTCTTCGTGGGTGCGTCTCTCCTGCCAGTGGCCGGGGGGGAGGGGAGTCTCCGGCAGATCGCGGGAGACGGGCAGTCAGTGCTCCACCCGATGTAGGCCACTGCTGGTCTGGTGGTTCAGTTCCCGTGCGGCCGCCCGGCAGGCCCACGCCGGGGCCTAGAGTGACCAGGGGCTCTCCTGCGGGACGCCCAGGGTCCTGAAGGGTCGGAGCTCGCAGTCCCCTTCGCTAGTGCACCGCCCCCGCTGGCAGCTGAGGGGGTGGGAAGGTTCCGGCGGATCGCGTGAGGCGGGTAGTCAGTGCCCCGCCTGATGCAGGCCGCTGCCGATCTGGTGATCTGAGTCCCGCTCGGCCGCCTAGTAGGCCCACGCCGGGGCCTGGAGTTGCTGGGGACTCTCCGGCGGGGCGTTCTGTGTCCGGAGGGGTCGGGACGCACAGCTCTCTTCGGCCATCCGCTGCCGACCGCAGGACCTGCCCCACTGTGCTTCGCTGTGCGCCCCTACGGTGCCCCGGTCTCAGCGCTGACAGCCGCTGTGGCGTGGAGTTGCGGCGGAAGGGCTCAAACCTTCGTCGCCATTACGCTTTTCCCGCCGGCAGCTGAAAAAGCGGGGTATAGGCGGTCTCCGACTCAGAGAGACCCGATCGGAGGTTCCTCAAGTAAGCAGGGTGATTAGGAGCTAGATTTGGGCAGGTTTACAAGGGGGTGTCAGCTGGTGATAACTTGGAATGGGGCACAGGGCCGGGGAGCCTCGCGATCCACGTCCTCTCAAGCTGCCATCTTGGCCACGCCCCCATGAAACTGCTTTTTAATTTACATCATCCGGACATTTGCTTCTATACGGCCACCTTCCTGCTTAAAGCAATTGGTGCCAGGAAAAGTATGTGTTTTTAATCATTCTTTTTAACTATTTATTCCATCCCCTTCTGGATAATTATAATTATGTAGTATTAATTATGTATTAGGTGTGTTCACTTTCTCAATATGATGAAATGTTTTATATATGCAATTTTGTGTGCTTTTATGGACAAGTTTTTTATGTTCCGAATAAAGCTTTATGAATTGAATTGACTGCTCCCTCCTTGAGGAGCAATGTTTAGTACTGATTTGTATAAGGCATGCCTCTGACTGAGGTGGCATAGTGGGTAATAACCAATGTGTTGAAATGCTATCCTGAGCGATTTCCAGTGCTTAAACGATTTACAAGCATTCCTCCCATCACTGTTTGTATGTTTCATGCATTTAGAATTTGACAAGAATTCTCATTCCTACCATAGTTTAACAGGAAAAACCATTGAACACAGCCTATTTCTTAACACTTATTTATCGATTTTTAACAAAAGATTAGAGTGGAGGGTAAAAAGTTAAGCCAACCATCCAATATATTACAGTGACATCCAGACAGTAAGCCATAGCAAGACAGGCACTTCATCTAAGTTGATAATACCTAATTTGATACTGTTTTGTAACTATTCTTCTTTTGTCAATAGTTTATGAAACAATACAACCCATTAAACACATAGTTAAAGATTCTATATGCATACAATTCCAAGTATGTTAATTCTGATAAAAACAAAAGTATTAGTGTCCAGAATCTGGGTCAGAGGGTCCCATGGAAGACAGGGGGTAGTGAACTCCAATTGTAACAACTGGGGGTTTTCACTATCTGTATTCTGGATCCAACTTACAGCACAACCTTCTAAATAGGAACCAAGTACCCCTTGTTACCATTTCACTTTCATGGTAGTCCAAGGCTTATGGAGAGGAGATGGCGTGGACTAGATTCAGCACTCAGCAACACAACAAACAGCACTTAATAAATTGCTGTCCAGTCAGTGCTTTTTATTATTAAAAAAAAACACTTTTTTTTAAATACTACTAAATACTAGAGTCACAAATATGTAAAAAAATGGCTGTTGGCAATACCTGTACTAACACTATCTAAAGGGCCTCACAATGACCAGAGAAGGCCCACTGCAGAAAGATCCCACAGATCAGGTAACCCCCTAAATGTACATTTGGCCACATAAATTGGGGGCAACTCTAATGGTTTGTGAACCAGCAAGCATTAAAACTAAAAACCACAAAACTCTCTGCCTCCTAACACAACACTGTTGCTGCATTTAAGAAAAGTCAGGCCTCACGTCTTTGGACAGTGTCACCACATTAATTAAGGTAAACTATAAACCTAACACAAAATGTAATCAATATTGAAAACACTGCCTGATGGTATCATCGTTCAGTGACATTCAACACTATTTGCATTAATGTATTGCCAGTAAAGATTTCAATGTTCAATACTGTATAGTATGAGAATCTTTCTTCTACTTTTATTGTAGCAGCAAATCAGACACATAACCAAGAAACAAAGGTCCCTACACCACAGAACATTAAGACTGCTTTTTCCAAAATATCAACATTTCATGCCATGCAGCACTGAGCAACAAGGGAAGTTGTTGAGCTGTGTTGCGTGAAAGGGAGAGAGCAGAACTGCATCCTATTTTCAAAGATATGCTGCAGTTCTTCTCTTTTATCGCCCTGGTGCACTTGTGACTGCCTAACGGCAAGGCAGGCGCTCTTGTATCATGCTCTGCTTTTGATGTCACCACAGACTGCATCTTTGACACCCTTTTCTTTTCTTTATTCTGTTGCGTTTACTTTTAATTTCTTTTAGCCAGTGTCCCAACCGGTCGTGTGGGGGGCACCTGAGTCTTTTCTAAAGAGAATAAACGGAAGCTAAAGCAGATGCGACCAGGCAGCCTCTCTTACTTTGCTTGGCTGGTTTCTTTGGCAGGAGGAGAGCCAGTCTTGAGTCTTCTTCCACCTACAATTAGCGTGAAAACTGTAAGCTCCCAGTTCCCTCTGGAGATGAATGGAGGACACGGGACTCTAGCCCTCCCTGAGAGCTGTGGACAACACAGCATGCTTAGAGTGGAGCTTTGCTTCTAGGCTACAGGCTCCCTCATGGATATTGGGTGAACAGAGGGTGAGCACCACAAGTACTCCCCCTGAGAGTAACTCTGCACACTCCAAGCTGCAAGATGCCTCTTTCTTGAAATGCCCAGGAGACCAGTATCAACTGCATCTGGACTTGGCCTAGCTGTTGGCCCCCATCTGTTTCCCTCAGAGACTAAGTGTCTTCACCCTCAGGTCCTGGGTTCTTAGATGTGTTCTCCTGTGGTTGTTTGGGCACCACAATGATGTTTGGAATATTTTTATACATTTTTCCTCCAGAGCGTCAGACGACTCACCAGAAAAAGTATCTTACCCCCAGTTCTACAGCATTGGTTTGGATTTCAGCTTTGTCCCGGGTGGAGCTGTGGGCACTACAGAAATAGTGTTGGTAGTTAGAATAAATTTCAACATTTTTCTTCATTGAAGTGACAAAGTCCCTTTTTTAAGCAAGACTTAGAAGCTTTGTGAACTTTTTGACTTCCAGATTTTCACCAGGAAAAATCCACTTGGTGTATTTGACCCAGGCTCCATCGTGGTTGGTCTCACATCGCGTCTACATCCTCATCTAGCGTTACCATTTACCTTTGGCGCTTTGTTTTTTTGGCGTATTTTCATCTGAACTTTAAAAACTCATACATTGTTTTTGTATCATTTTGTTTAATCCATTTTTTCAAATTTTCTTATTTGGTTTTAGATTTTATTTGCTTGGTGACTTTATTACTGTTTTAGTACTGCATAAACACATTGCTCTAAGGTAAGTCTGTCTGCTCTGTACCATATATACCAAGGGTCTGGGCTGAGGTTAATTTAATGCCTTTGTGAGTTCACCCAAAAAGAAGTCCTATTATTCCTTAAGGTGGAGAGTTCTTAACCACAAATTATAATCCACGTTCTTACATTAGTGTTCAGCTGTGACATCCAGGATATTTGTTTCGCAGCACCACAGAGTGATTTAAGTTAAAAATGTACATGTCTTTTGGTTTTAAATGCATTTTTTTTATATAAACATATTCCTGCTCTTAATTTTTGGACCTTAAGTTTGTGGGAACATGGCTAATACGGAGAGCCTTAGCATGGCAGAGCTGAGGAGTATGTGCATGCAGTGAGGGCTGAAGCTGAAAAGGGAGTATAAGAAGGAGGATTACCACTTTATCGTCAGCACCTGGGAGGGGGTATGTAAGCTACAGTCCACCTCAGAGAAGAATGAGGATGAAGTTGAAGAATAAAATGGGGATCACATTGAAGAGAACCCAGTGCCAGAAAGGGGTTTTCTCAAGAAATAGCATCACCTGCATTGACCTTGCCATACCTTTATTCTTTACACTGTGTCATATGTCAGATCCTGCTGGCAGGCTTTACATAGTTAGTTGGAATATACAGGGGGCATTGGACAAGATCAAGAGAGGAGTGGTCGTGCGTCAGGCCAAACACGCTTCAGCTGATGTCCTGCTCTTGCAGGAAACCCACCTTCTGGGTTCCAAAGTGCTGTGTCTTCCTCGGTTTGGCTATGTACAGGTCTTCCAAACTGGTTTTACCAGGGGTTCCCGTGGAGTGGTGGTCCTTAATCATTGTTAAAACTTCCTTTTACACATTACTAAAACATGGTCTGACACCCCAGGGCAGATATATGTTGGTGACTGGCACGTTATATGGAGAACGCGTTACCTTCGGCAGCATTTATGCGCCCCCCCCCCTTTTCTGATTCATTTGTGGAATGCCAGACTAGAATAATATTAGAGATACTCAAGGACCGAGTGGGGGGTTGGGAATGCTCAGCAAAACACGTCTAAAATCACTTGTTTGGGACATGGGCTGCCTGTACACGTGGCGACATTTACACCAGTCAGTACAAAGCTACACGTACTACTCTGCCGTGCATCATTCATTCTCACGTTTAGACTATATATTCATACCAACCACTTACTTTTATCGCATTGCGGTGGCCGATATCTTGCCTAGGGGTCTGTCGGATTACTCCCCAATAGCGTTGACAATGCGGCTGGCCATAGCTTGCCCTCCCTTTCAACATGGTATCTTCACGATCCACAATATAAAACCTTTATGCATCAGGCCATTACGGCATAGTTTACTGAAAACCTAGGAACAATGAGCTCGCCATTGACCATTTGGGAGGCTAGGAAGCCAACTCTTCGAGGTGCCGATATATCATTTTGCACCGCCCAACGGAAGAAGCGCTGGAGAAACCTTGCTTCAGGCAGAAGCTCAAATATTGGATTTAGAACAACAGAGTCGAGATGTGGAGGGTGGGCAAATTCGCCGCCAGCTCTTTTTCGCACAACAAGCCCATACCAATATTTTGCAAGATGAAGCCAAGCAGGCTTGGCTCGCTACCTGCAGCCGAATATATCAATAGGGTGATAAGTCATGTTCTCTCCTACATCTCCTATGCCAGCGGGTGTCTCACTCGCTAACCACACCTGGCATTCTGGTCAACGACAGCCAAACGCTGACAGACCCAGCCCAGATTGCCGAAGTATATGCCGCCAAACTATGTATTATGTGCTGCCGTGATTAACCGTTTTATAGATGACCTACCTCCCAAAGCCTTGCCCGATATGACATGAGTGGAATTTGATGCCCCCCAACAACTGAGGAGCTGAGTGCGGCCCTCACAGACTTACGCACAGACAAAGCTCCGGGTCCCAACGGCTTCCTGTGCCAGTTCTACAAACTCTTTCAGTCCCAGTTTGTTACCCACTATTTAGAGGTGGTAAACGTGGCCCTTGAAGAGGGGAGACTCCTGCAGGATTGATGGCATGCCGAGATTGCAGTATTTCTTAAGCCTGGGCGACCCCCAGACCAACACTCATTGCACCGTCCCATATCACTGCTGAATGTGGAGGCCAAACTTTTGGCCAAGGCCATCGCCAATCATATCCTCCCCTTTATGTCCAGCCTCGTTCATCCATATGAGGCGGGCTTTCTGCCTAGTCGGGCCACCCGACATAATATTTGAGGTTCCCATAACGCAATTACAGCTATTGAACATCTGGACGGTCCGGCAGCATTGCTGCTGGCCGATATAGACAGAGCGTTTGATTCCTTGGGATGGACGTACCTGTTTGCTCTCCTGCAGCGCCTTAATATTGGACCGCGTCTCCTGTCTTATATGCGGCTACTATATATGGATATAACTGCTTCAGTTAGAGTAGTTGGCGCGGTCATGAAGCCCTTCTTTATAGGGCAAGGCACTCACCAGGGCTGCCCCTTCTCCCTACTTATTTGCGCTGGCACTGGAACCACTGGCATCATGGGTTCGGGATTAAGGGATTTGAGTGGCTAGGTGGGATATCAGTTGGACAACGCCCTCTTCTTTATATAGGAGCCACGTCGGACGGGGCCTCGTCTGCTCTCCATTATGCAGCTATTTAGAGAGACCTCTGGATTATGTATAAAGGCCCGGAAGTCGATACTCTGGCCTCTACGCCAAAACTCTGAAATAGGTGCATGGGCTGCAGACATCACGATAGCCACAACAGGGTTTAAATACCTTGGGGTCTACCTGGCGTCCTCCCAATCGGTGTCATGGGATAAAAATATCACCCTCATTTGGCTACGCATCCAGGCCAATCTATATTGGGTAGATCGGTGATTTTTAAAATGGTGTCACTTCCTTGCCTCCTTTACCAACTTCAGAATCATCCCTTTCCAATATCACCTGCCTGGTTCCGACAGTTTTTATTCCAGACTGAGCCGCTTCCTTTGGAATGACTAGACCGCTAGAGTAGCGCTAAAAATATTCTTCCAGTCTACCTATTGTGGACGGGTAGCATTGCCAGATATTCAATCGCACCATGCAGCATCTCATCTCTTAGTTCTAAACGACTGGTGGTACGGAAATAGGAATGACCCGGCATATCAGGTAGAACGATGGCTCATGGGCAACACCCTACCACATTTGCTCCTACAGCTCCCGCCTCCCATGCGGGTGGTTTTTGGAGAATGGAAGCAGTCACTGCGCAGAATGGGATGGTAGGGAAAACTAACCAGAGAAACTCCTCTTTGGCAGAGTGGTCTTATCCCACAGGACCGGGGTCACGACTTGTCTGTCGGAAGTACTGGGATAGGAAATACCTAGGCTGTCCGGATTTCGGTTTAAACCGACTCTGCTCGAATTTACACTACCGACTGCAAATTAGCTGACCCGGTTTAAACCGAGTATCGATGATTTTTTCACATTAGAATCACTACTTGGCCATTTGCACCTTTTGGCCACTTGAGGGAGCCAAAGCGCGTCTCATGAATTCTTCTCAGCGTGTCTGTTTTCCTTTCAGCATGTCTCATGCATTCTACTCTGCCGGTCTATTTCAGATTTCATAGGGGCACATGCGCCAGTTACGTCATGTTTTTGGCTGAAAATGAATTTAACTTAAGCAGTCTAGTATGGCCTGAAATTCTGCCAGCCCAGGCCAGCAGCACTTCGGAGTCCCCGGGACCGCCCAGTAATGACGTGTTAAAGCGTCACATTTTTTAAGCAGCCCTGGGCATGTACAGTGTCAGCCCTGAACTCCCGAGGCTGCCTTTCAGTCAATTAAGCTGCCTCGTACAACCCCTACCGTTCCCAAGTGTCACACAGTGACGATTTGGGAAAGGGAAGGGTTACAGCCTTTGCAAGAGGCCCTCCAGGCCGTGATACCCGTGAGGGCAGGTCAGAAGCGGCTTGTGGCACTTATTGGTGCATTAGGACACCACCACCCCCCTCAGCGAGTGCACCTCCATGGTGACGTGCAGCATGCCCGACCAAAGGAGCGCTTCCAATCCGCTCTGCAGGAAGTATGAACTTGTACTTTGGCCAAGAACAGCTCTACCAAATATATTTACATTTAAACTACTGCACCACTTGTATACACGTCTTTTTGCCAGTTCACCTCAGGCCTGACTAGCCGCAACCTCTGCTATCCCAGGATTGTGACCCCATAAACAGCTCCTCAAGTCCATTTTAATTACGAGCATCTGCTCTTCCGGTATCCCGGCACAAGAGACTTTCTTAAGAGAGTGTCTGTATCAGCACCCTCCCCCCCGTCGTATGTGTCACCTCGGGCTGGCACAGCTTTGATGCCTGGCGTCTGTCTCATTGCAGCCGCACCCGAGTAGTTAACAGGTCATTAAAAGACCATTTACTTGTAATTTAGGCTTTTGTTTTCACCCCTTGTTACAGCCACTGTCAGACTGGATGTACAGCGCCCCTTGCAATTCCAGCAGTGAAGCCCCCCTCCTCCCCTTCCTAAGCTCTCTTGCCACTGCCTGCAGTTCCGAGGCTACGCCATGGCCAGGAGCCAAGAACCAAGCTCTAATAAATAAATATAAATAAATCTTGCTCGTGACCTAGTGCTCTCCGTCGTGCTGCTGCGAAGAGTGCACATGTAAACACCCACTGCTCGTGGTGGGGGCACAAACTACGAGGGATGTATCACCCTTCAATCAGATTTTAGAGTGGGGAGTTTAGGGGCAATTCCCACCACCAGATTTTTTAAGTGGCAAATAAAGAATAAACAAATCTTCTTCAGATCTTTGGAGACTGCACAACATCTTGGTTTAATTTTTTTTCTTCTTTTAATTGTGGTACTTAAGGTATTAAACTTCTACCAATATCGTTCAGTTATGTAAGCCAAGGGACCCAGCGATTTATTTATGCGATTTTATATAGCGCGGACTTTACCCGAAGGTGTCAGAGCGCTTCACAATAGGAACAGTAATGATACATGAGGAGAAAATTACAAGTGAACAAATTAGAAAAGCAAACATTAAGTTACATGAAACACAAGTGACAATAGTGCGCAACCAAAATACATGAGGTAGCAATCGGTACATTACAGGAGGAAAAAGTGATAGGTGTGCAGGTTGCAGGTAGCAAAGCCTCGTGCCATGTGTTGCAGTGTAACGGAAGGCCCATTGTAAAGGTTGAATGGTCAACTTTCTGTTGCTTATGGCTATGTTTGACTGTTAAACTTGGTACTAATGAGGTACAACCTATTCCCAGACACTGTTAACAAGTGTTGAAATAGTGAAGCAATACTATCAGCAAATGTGCCGCGTTATGCAGCATATTTTACATTTTCTTGCTGCATAATTCAGTCAACCCTACCACATAATTTGGCACTCTTCTGCAGCATAATTGGCCCTCTTCTGCCGCATAATTGTTCCTCTTCTGCCGCATAATTCCAGTGCCCCACAACTACGTATCATTTTCCTTAGCTATTCACTTTGCGAGCACATTGAAATAATTTGGTAAAGGATCTTTGTTCTAAAAACCGAACTTCTCTGTGTGTAACATAAAACAATCTTGCTTTACATTTAAATAGTAATATAGGCTGTATAAACAATTAGAGAAAGTAAACCGGCATTTTGGGTAACTCGTGGGAAGGTAGTCAGTGCATGGGAGTATGTATGTGTTCTTGAATATAGGCAATCATGATTGGAATTCAACAATGGACAAGAGAATTTCAAAGGAAAGAGAGCTACCAATGACTTCAAATTATGATATTTATTAACAAAGGCGCTGGTCGCCGAAACGCGCGTCGAGAATTATTAGGCCATTTTTTGTGTTTTAATGAATTTATAAATATACATTGTATTAATTTGTAACGTCTTGATGGTTAATGTATAACTGATTTGTTATTACTTTTGTATATATGGGAATTATGTTTTTCTGTTTGCATTTTCCCTTTTTATAAAAAATAAATATTTGTTAATAAATATCATAATTTGAAGTCATTGGTAGCTCTCTTTCCTTTGAAATTCTCTTGTCCATTGTTGAATTCCAATCATGATTGCCTAGGTTGTTGTTTTACGATTAATTGCTTTTCCCTGACCTAGGAATTTTTTATTCACTGTACTCAGGGGGTCCTTGATAAATATACATTGTGTTCTTGAATATTTCATGTTTAAAAAGGTAAAACTGAACTGTAGAGCAGTATACAATTTCTGAATAAAAATTGAAAAAGCAATCATAAAAGCAAAGTGTTCCATAAACCCCGGTAAAACACCGTTTCAGTTGTTTTTTATGGCGCGAAAATGAGTAAACACTGAAAAGCACTGTTTTTTTGAGGTTTGGAAATCACTGGAAAACACTGAAAAAACACCACCAGAATTTACCAAAAATAGAAACTGAAAACAGGAAAGCCTAGAAATACCCTTATCCCCTAAGCTTGCACTACAACATGTCACCGAAGAGATTGGGGGAAATTTGTATAAATTACTTCTATTGTTCTTGGGCTTTATCCTGGCCAAAAGGGATATAGCTAGGGCATGGAAGGACTCAGCTCCGCTCAAACTTGGGGCGTGGAGGGCGAGTTTGGACTGGTGTATGAACATGGAACTGCCTGTATTTGAATCACGGGGTTGCCCGCAGAAGCATTTCAAAATCTGGAAACACTAGGCAGATTTTCTAGGTCTTATCTTAGATCCCCTCCACCATGCTCTCCTGACGTTGAAACCGCTGAATGATAGATCAGGGGGACGGAAGATGATACAAGGGCTTGTAATTTATGGGAAGTGGCTTGCAAGGTATGTTCAACAGATTATTGTATTGCACATGGCACACTTGGTTATAAAGTTGTGGGCTGCAGTTACCAAGCCCGAAATGTTTATTTTTATATTCTATAAATGTTATGCAAAAGTTGCCAGATTGATTTCTATAATTCTGACCAGAGCAAACTGTATTTCTCCTGTTCGAGATGTGATTGTCTTATCTGCTGACTTAATAAAACTTTGTTTTGAAAAAAAAAGAAACCCCTATTTTGTCCCCTGCTTAGCCCTCGACAAACACAGCTTTCATCAGGTGCTTCAAAACCATTTCCTGCCGAGGCTGTTGCTAGTATGAGACGTACTCCACAGAGACCCAATATACTGCAGCTGACAGCTTAGTTTAAAGAAATTGTTAAGGGAAATGTAGGGATGGATTTCCTGGGACACTACAACAAGAGTAAATTACTCTATATGAACAAGGAAGCTGTGATAGCACGAGATGCGGATTCGAGAACGGAGGGTGGCAGATGAATGTTGTGTTGATTTGACATGAAGAAAATATTGCGTAAAGCAAGGGTGATGATGGGCGAAAAGTAGTTGAAATTACTGAAGTTGATCGGTTTGAAAACACAAGTGAGGGAACTCATCGAGAATATCAGGGATTGGAGTGAGACCAAGAAATTTAGAGAAATGTGGACCCAGAAGTAAACGGTTAAGGTTAAACGAAAGAAGGAACTTGCTAAAGAAATTCAGGGGAGGCTGCAGGAGAATCAGTTATGGAATACCCTCCAAAGAAAGTACAGGGAGGAGCATATGTACATGGCCCATGTTTCCAGATGGATCTCTTCCATTTTACTAATTATCTCCTTAAGGTAAGGGAAAATCTGGATAAGTGGTACACACAGATGGACCAACTTGTGGCCATTTCAAAGATCCTTTGGGAAGACTTAAATATATTGTTCAAAGTTGGGGTCCCAAAAGATTTGTGGGCAGAATGCAAGACAGCAGTTGAGTGGCTAAACCAGGACCCCCTAGGATAGTGTGAATTAATGCATCTTCACCCTTGCTAAAGACACCATATGAGAAGCCATACAATCCCTAAAAACTAAGGCTCCACAAAAGGAAATACATTGGCCACATACCTTCTGAACCTCTCAAGAACCTAAAGAGACTATGCATGCATACTTTGATAGGTTGATGCAGGTGTACAGGGAACATAGTGGACTAAAGGATCAGCTTGGAGATTACTTGGGAGGGTTCCTTGCCTCTTTTGTGCAAGGGCTAAAACATGAAATCAGCAACCAGTTCATCCAGGGTGTTCTTTGCTGGCAGACTAAAACCCTATGACAAGATCCTGGAGTATGCAAATATATTGCAGTGATATGTCAGAAGCTAATCAAAAGGGACTCAAGAACAGGTTCATCATCGCACAGCCCTAATTAGCGCAGAACAGAGGTATGAGGGGACTTAAGGTACTCCATCAAGGACCCCCATATTGGGATAAGCATGCAGGGAGTTTCCATGGCATATGGAGGAGGTGCCCAAGAACAGGGAAGAGGTTGAGGTAACACATCAGGAATTAGCATACAAGGCCTTAAGATTGTTACCTCATGACACATTTGTAACAAGTGGGAATGTCACTAAAATCCAGATTGAGCAAAGATTGATGTCTAGGCAGCCAATTCTATGATTCTGGGAGAAACTCCTCTGAAACCAAGACTCACTATGTCAGGTCATAGATCATAGATCCGGCCATATGTAACTGTAGGGAGTAAATTCCCATTTCCAGCCCAGCAATAGAGTTCCCCAAAACTCATTTGGGTCTCTGAATAGCCCTGTTCCAATGAGGTTCTATAGTTCCAAAGACTTTGACCAGGCCCAGTGATGGTGTCTGAGGAGGGAGGACTAGTGCATGCTTGGTGCTGTCGTAGAAGTGGACCAGAATTGACTGCATGTAGCTGGAGAGGTCAAAGGTCATCACGTTTCCTTCTTGATAGACGCAGGAGCCTCTGTCTAGATTGTTAGAACAGTTGAGATCCCGAACCTACGCCTTTCGGGAAAAGTAGTTTAAGTTGTAGATATTATAAATCACTAGCATACCAATCAGATTACAATCACTGTTTCTGTAAAAATAGGAGACATCAAAGTACAACATCAGTTGGTGGCATATGATTCAAGCCCTGTAAACTTGTGGAGAAGGAATGTCCTTCACAAACTGAACTGGGTCATTTATTGTACGCAGCATGGAGTTGGGATCAAGACCCAAGATGCAGATGAAGAGTTCAAGCTACAAATGCCGGAACCTGTTGTCAGGTTGTTTTCGGTCATTACCAATTAGGATCTACCCATTAACTTAAATTAGACAATCAGAGAGGACTTTTTGAATTTTATAGGGAGAGAAATCAGATTGATTAAAGGTGCAAAACTCCTATAGATAACCCTCTGGCCCAACACAATTTTTCCTCAAATGCGTCCTTACAAAATGACAGCCAGAGGCCATCGCAGGAATTACTCCTGCCATTGAGAGCATGATAGAGCTGGGCATTTTGAAGGATGTCATTGGAAGTCCACATAATTCACCGATCAAGTCTTTGCAAAAAATAAACAAAAAATGGAGGATAGTGCAGGATCTCTGAAAGATTAGCCAAATTGTTATTCCATTCAACCCTGTGGTACCGAAACCTATTGTGATTTTGTTCCAAATTCCCCCAGAAGCTGAATGGTTCACAGTCATTGACCTTTGTCAATAAATCAATCAATCAATGAGGGGGTTGGTATAGTGCAGCTACTCACCCGCAAGGGTCTCAAGGTGCCAGGGGGGAGGGGGGTGGCTCTGTTGAGTGCTGGGGTCAACCCAAGAGCCAGGTATTGAGGTCCTTCCTGAACTGGAGCAGTGTGGGGGCTTGCAGGAGATTGAGGGGGATGTTGTTCCAGGTCTTGATTGCGAGGTAGGAGAAGGACATTCTTCCTGTTCTGGTCTTGTTGATATGTGGAATGGTGTCCATAGAGAGGCCAGCTGATCGGAGGTGTCTTTTAGGTGTGTGGAAGAAGAGGCGGTTCTTGAGGAATATTGGTCCGGTGTTGTGGAGGGCTTTGATTGCATTAGTGAGGAGATTGAAGGTTATTCTTCTTTCTACAGGGAGCCAGTGGAGACGCGGAGGTGTTGGGTGATGTGGCTGGGGACGGGGGATGTATGGGATTAGTCTGGCAGCGGCGTTTTAGACGGTCTGAGGTTTGCGAAGTAGTTTCTTGTTGATTCCGGCATAGAGAGCATTGCTGTAGTCCAATGTTCTACTGATGAGAGAGTGCATGACAGTTTTTCTGGATTTGGATGGGATCTATCTGAATGTCTTTCGGAGTATGCAGAGGGTGTTGAAGCAGGCCGAGGATAACGCGTTGATCTGGCGGTTCATTGTGAGCGATGAGTCTAGTATGATGCAGAGGTTTCGTGCACGGTCTGTCAGGGTGGGGGGGTTTCTGAGGGCGGGGGGCCACCAGGAGTCATCCCATGCCGATTGTGTGGAGCCAAGGATGAGGACTTCTGTTTTCTTGGAGTTGAGTTTCAGGCAGCTCTTCTTCATCCAGGTGGTGACAGCTTTCATCCCTTCTTGAAAGTTGTCTGTTGATGTTGGGTTCATTGGTGAGGGAGAAGATAAGCTGGGTGTCATCGGCATAGGAGACAATGTTGAGCTTGTGGTTTCTAACGATGGTTGCAAGGGGGGCCATGTAAATGTTGAAGAGAGTGGGGCTGAGGGAGGATCCCTACGGCAATCCACAGTTGATCTCTGTTGGTTCCGTGAGGTAGGGCGGGAGTTTGACTCGTTGAGTTCTGCCATGAGAAATTAGCATATCCAGTTGAGGGCCTTTCCATGGATGCCGTTGTCGTGGAGACTGGTGGCTAGTATGCAATAGGAGACGATGTTGAAGGCCACCAAGAAGTCCAGGAGGCAGAGAGCTGCAATTTGGCCATGGTCAAAGAGGGAGCAGATGTCGACGGTGGCGGCATGTAGGGCAGTCTCGGTGTTGAGTTTGCTGCGGAATCTGGATTGGGAGATGTCCAGAACGTTGTTAGTTGTCAAGTGTTCTTCTCAGTTCCCCTTCATGAAGAAAGCCAGTAAATCTTTGCATTTCTGTTTCAAGAGTAGACTCTTGTGGGTGTTGTGCTCCTCAAGGGTACACCTAAGGTCCATCTTATTTCAACCAGATACTTACATAGAGTCTCTGCAGTTACCATGTGGCTTGACCCTGATCCAGTACCTTAATGATTTTCTGATTGCATCTATGACCAAGGAAGCTTGTAGGAAAGACACATTTGCTCTTCTCAACCATCTGGCTGAAAATAGGCACATGGTTCCCCCATCCTCCCCCCCGAAATCTACAGTATTGTCAAAAGGAAGTCATGTTTCTGGGACATCAGACAGAGAAAGGAGTTAGACGAGTGTCCCATGAACACATCAAAACAGTCCTTAAGATGTAGTTCCCGACCAGACAGAGAGAAATACCAATGTTCTTGGGCATGGTTGGCTATTGCTGACAATGGATTCCAAAATGTCTTTTATGCCAAAGCCTTTGCTGCGGCTGATGCACTCTGGTGTCTATGATTCAGTACCAAATGATGATGAGGGCTTGGAAGCCTTCTAGGAACTCGAAAATCTATGCCGCAGAGCACCCGCTCTTGGAATGGCTGTTTATACAAAATAATTTGTGTTTTTGTTGCCATGAGAGAGATGGGAGAGCCTTATCCATGCTAACACAGGTCCATGGGGAAACTAAGTACCCCATTAGGTATTTTTCAGCAACTCTTGATCCAGTAGCTGCAGCATTGTATGGTTGCCTAAAAGCGGTTGCCGCGGTAGGCCTCAGCAAACAGAAGGGGTAGTGATGGGGTACCCGCTAATTGTAATGATCCCCATTTTATTGAAAACCGCAGGACTCACATCCACTCTTAGCATTTGGCAAACCGTCACTTCATCCGCTATAAGAGGATCATTTTGGCTGCCGGTAATGTTTCTATCAGAAGATGTAACACGCAAAGCCCTGCTTCTTTGTTACCAACCCCAGAGAGAGATGAGGAGGGAGACTTTGACCATGATTGTGTAAGTGTAGCCGAGTTGTACAAAAAACAAAGACCTACTATACTGGATGTACCTCATCCTAAAACTGCCCATACTCTTTTTATGGATGGGTCTTGTCGGAGAGACCGATGTGGCAATCTAAGAGCGGCCTATGCAGTGTGCATCTTCAGTGAGGTTATGGAAGCATCTTACCTATGTCATGTAACATCTGCCCAAGTGGCTGAATTGATTGCCCTTAACAGAGCATGTTATACATATGAAGGCTCATGAGTTACCATTTACACTGACAGCCAATATGGGTTTGGGTTGTATACGACTTTGGAAAATATGGTCACAAAAGAATTCATGAGCTCTGCTGTGTACCCCATCAGAAACGGGTTATATGTATTAAATGTATTGGAAGACCTACAGTTGCCAAAGGAAACTGCAGTGGTGTGAAGTGTGCTTCATACAAGAGTGGCAATGATTTTGTCACCAGAAGCAACCGCTACATGGATAAAATCACCTGATATTGTGCTCTTGAGTCAAGCACCTTTCACATGGATGAACCATGCAATGCAGAAGGAGAAACTTTCACTAAAATGCTATTAATCACTGTACAAACTTTAAATGAGCTGAGAGAACTGCAACATACCGCCCCAGAAATAGAGAAAGCCAAATAGAAAAAGGTGGGATGTGTAAGAGATGCCAGTCACATTTGGGAGTCCAATGACAAGAAGCCTGTACTGTATTGATCAAACAATGAGGCATTTGTAAAGTGCACACTGTCACCCCTGGGTATATGTGGGTGCTGTGCCTGTGTTGAAGAGCCATGTCTTGAGTATTTTTCTGAAGTCTGCCAGTGAGGGGGCTGTAGGAAGCTGGGGAAGAAGGTCTTTTCAAGTTTTCGCAGTGATGGAGGAAAAAGGAACAGCCACTACTGTGGCTGCAATGGATGTGTGGGGGTTGCAAGGGCGAGTGAGGAGGAGTGCAGGTGTCTGGAGAATTGGTGGAAGCTCAGTTGATGGTTGGTGTAGGCAGGTCCTAGGCTTTGTAGGCGTGAGTGAGGATCTTGAACTGACCTCTCTTCTGGGTGGGGAGCCAAAGGAGGTCTCTCAGGTGGGGGCGATGTGGGATCATTTGGGTAGGTCCAGGATGAGTCTGGCTGCGGCTGTCTTTATGGTCTGGAGTCTTCTGAGGAGATGGATCGGGATACCAGTGTAGAGGACGTTGCGGTAGTCGAGGTGGCTGGTGATGAGGACCTGATTGACCGTATTTCTGGTGTTGGTTGGAATCCATCTTAAGATTGTGTGCATCGTGTGTGAAAGCAGGATGAGGTGACTACGCTGACTTGTCATTTCATGGTCAGTTGGCTATCGAGGATGATGCCAAGGTTGCGTGCAAGGTCGATCGGTGTGGGTACGATTTCTGCAGGCCACCAGCTGTGGTCCCATGTGTAGGTGTTCTTCCTGCTGATCAGTTCTTCAGTTTTGTCAGAGTTGAGTTGAATGCAGTTGTCTCTCATCCATTTGGCTGTTTTGGAGAAGTTGGTTTTGGCACTGGAGGGGTCCTCAGTGAGCAAAAGGATCAGTTGAGTGTCGTCTGCATAGGAGATTATTTTAATTCAGTGGGATCAGATGACGTCTGCGAGGGGGGTCATGTAGATGTTGAACAGGGTGGGGCTGAGGGATGATCCTTGAGGTATGCCATTTATTATGTCTTTGGGTGCAGAGGTAAAGGGAGGCAATTGGATGGTCTGCGTATGTACTGTGAGGAAGGAGGTGATCCACTTGAGGGTGTCTTTCTGTGTGCCTAAGTTGCAGAGTCTGTTTGTTGATGAGGGTGTTGTGGGAGACTGTGTTGAACACTGTGGAGAGATCAAGGAGGATCAGGGCCACCATTTCTCCTCAGTCGAGGAGTGAACTAATGTCATCGGTGGTGGCAATCAGGGAGGTCTCAGTGCTGTGGTTTGCCTGGAATCCTGATTGTGAGACATCCAGTAGGTGGTTTTGTTCCAGGAATTCGGTGAGCTGCAGGTTGATGGTTTTCGCTGGTACTTTGGCTGGATAGGCAACCAGGGAGGTCGGACAATCATTTTTTAGAATGCTGGGGTCAGCAGAGGCTTTCTTTAAGAGGGGTTTGACATCAGCGTGTTTCCATCTGTCTGGGAATGTTGCAGTGGTGATGGAGGTATTGAGGATGCTGTATCGATGGCCTGTTTAAAGAGACAGGACTCCTTTTTACAAACGGATGAGTCTTTGTTGGGTTATAGAGGACCGTACCAGGTTTGATTTTGGTCCTCACAGTTTGTTTGTGTGGTTGGCTACAGAGTTGATGAGGGTGGTGATGGCTTCTTTCTTGGCTTCCTTGATGTGCCTATGATAATTGCTGAGGGCTGTTTTGTGGGCTATGTTGTCAGCTGGGTGCATAGTGGCACCATCCTTTCTCCAGTTGGTGGCAGTTGCGCTTGGTGGTCCTGAGTTATGGGGTGTACCAGTTGGCATGTTTTGAGGTCTTTTTGAAATTTGTAGGTTTCATTAGGGCGACTGTCGGTGCAGTTGGTGATCCAGGCGGCGAAGTTCTCGACAGCCTGGTTGAGGTCTGTTCAGGCCTTGGGTAGGAAGGTGGCGAGGACTTGTGACCATGCCATGGTACGACACATGCATGGTTCAACACATGTAGGTAGAAATGGGATGATGTCTATCTTCAAACGGTACTGGTACAATCCCCATTTTCTATTAATGATAGAATGTTTACGTAAGCATCCCATGTCAGAAACAGGATGTGGGCAAAAATGTTGCAGTGACCACAACCACACATAAAAGTATGATGGTGTCTTCAACCGTCTCCAGATCGATTTTGTGGAGCTGCCCTAAAGTAGCTAATTAAGGTACATCCTGGTGATTGCATGTTTATTCCCCCACTGGGTCAAGGCATAGCCCTTCTGGAGATGTGACAGGCTAACGGTTGCCAAATTGTTGTTGCAGTTCTTTTTGTTTCAGATCAAGTATGTCACTTTAAGATCAATGTAATGCAGTTACTATGCACAGCGCTAAGTATAGACCAAAGGTTCCATTGTAGTTATAAGCCTGATGCTTCAGACATCGTAGAAAGACAATGGGATGCTCAAAGCTAAATTGACCAAGGCCTGTGCCTCCACGTCTCTTAAATGGCTCAATGCCCTTCCTCTGGTATTGATGAGCCTATGAAACATCCCTGTAGATGAACAAGGTTTTCTGCCAGGTGATCCTTCCGGAGACTGCCCTTCTGGAGGTCACCGAAGCTATCAGGGAGACTCTCGATCTAGGGGGCACGGCTGTATTAGTTATGCTGGATCTGTCGGCGGCTTTCGACACCGTCCCACACAACGGTCTCCTTTTAAGACTCTGGGAGATCGGTTTTCGTGGGACGGTGCTGGATTGGTTTAAATCCTTTATTTCGGACCGCCGACAGGTGATCTGGGCACCACCGTTCTCTGCTGAAATGCCGCCGCTAGAGGTGGGGGTTCCTCAAGGGTCCATTCTGAGCCCCACCCTTTTTAATATCTATATGGCCCCTCTGGCGGCGGTGGCGGAGGCTTTTGGTGCCCAGGTCATATCCTATGCTGACGACACCCAGCTCCTGTTCACTTGCAGGAAAGGAGAGGCTTTTGATGGGCTAGAATCCGAGACTGTCTCAGTTCTGTCTTTGCGTGGTTCCAACAGCATAGCTTAAAATGCAACTCAGACAAGTCTGAGTTGTTTTTTTCCGGGTGTGCTCCTGATCCATGCTGGAAATCATGGTGGCCTCAGGACATGTTCCCTCCTGAAAAAGTGTCGACGCAAGCCAAAAATCTTGGTGTGATCTGTGATGTCGACCTCTCTTTCAGAGCCCAGATCAATGGGCTATCAGGGAAATGTTTCAGCATCCTGAGGATGCTCAGAAAATTTCTACCGATGCTATCCCTGCAATACAAACAAATCGTAGTTCAGGCGTTAATAGGATCACGACTTGATTACGCTAACGCCTTGTATGCGGGATTGCCGAAATATCTGTTGACAAGATTACAAATAGTCCAGAACTCGGCTGCAAGAGCCATTTTTGGACTTCCTCGTAGAGCTAGAGCCTCCAATCTGCTCAAAGAGTTACACTGGCTCCCCATTTCTAAAAGAGTCATTTTTAAAACCCTTACTCTGGCGTTTAAAGCCCTTCACTCTGTAGGCTCTAATTACATCAAGAAGCGAATGGCTTTCTATGCACCTAGGAGGACGCTGCGATCGGCTACTTCAGCCACGATGGTGGTCCCGCCTATCAAACGAGCCCGGATGGGAGGACGGTCGTTCTGCTATCTAGCGGCCCTCCATTGGAATGGACTCCCGATCTCGTTGAGGAAAGCAAACAGCCTCCTCACCTTTAGAAAGGAGCTGAAGACATGGCTCTTCTCCGCGTGATTTCCATGACCATTTACAAGCCGCTGTTGGGATGTTCTGGGACTCAGATCTCTTTGCCAAAGCGCCGGGACACCCTCTAGGGTAGCCGTGCGCTATAGAAGAGATCGTACATAACATAACATAACATAACATTTCTCCTCATGAATTGTTTATGGAAAGAGTCATGCAAATTCCTTCTGTTCCAGCTGCTGCCCTTGTGAATATCACAGATAATCTGGATCTTGAGTTCTGCAAAGGATTGTGTAATGTGGTATGTTCTATCTCTCATCAGGTAGATCCTGCTTCTCCAGCTGTCCGAGAGTCTCCAGGACATGATTTAGGTTCACATAAAGAAGTGTATCCACAAGTCTTGCCTAGAGGATCGCTGTAGAGGCCTGTGCCAGGTGATCCTGGTCACCAACACCTGTTGCTGGGTTGTTGAACTAGGTTCATGCCTCACTTTCAAAAGGGTGAGACAAGAAGGGGAAGAAGTGGAGCCAACATCTACCAATTAATCGAGTCACCCTAGGTTCGAAGTTTCTGAGGCCTCCGGGGAAGAGAAAGATCAGTCTGAGGGCTCACAGCCCCCACAGTAAGACAACAACAGGACAGAGAGCCAGGTGATGGTGTAATCATTCCAGCGGCAGCAGAAGCCCTGAACACGGGATCAAGAATACAGAGTCACAGGGCCAACGAAAACTCGTGGAGAGCTGAATAAACACCGCCCGAGGAGAAGATTCCGAAATCAGAGAGTGGGACGGCCAGAGAAGATTTCACCTCAGAGAGCACTCAGAGTAGCCCAACTGGAGAAGGCTGTCCAAAGATTATGACAAGCCAGAAGAGACTTTGATGGCTACAAAAAGACCTGAAACAATAAGGGATGTTAGCAAGTCAGAAGATCAGAAGAGTTAGAACATGAAGAACAATCTGACTCAGTTGATGAGAGCATAGAATTAACAATTTAACAACAACTTATAAATATCCTAAAGGAGAGAGAAAGGTCAATTAAATGTATGGTGGTCCGGATTGGACATCCCTTGGCAGAAGCTGATGACTGCCTGACCGACATTGATGAGCCACCTTGAGCTCAAGACAATGGCAACGGGAACTCACTTATGCAATTCACTGATAAACGCTCAAAAGGATGACAGAAAGCTAGGGTAACATCAGAGGATGTTAGAGCCTTAGTTCTCTACCTGAAACAGAATTTTAAAAAATTGTAGTTTCGGAGATAGGGTAGTACTAGATGACTGTTACCGCTTTATCTCGATTTCTCAAATTATTTCCTTGATTTGATTTAAGCTAACATGACTCAGCAGAGCTGCAAATTCTAACTTATAGCTATGGTAGTTGCTGTTTCTCTTTTAATGATTGGGTGACTATTAGACATCGATTTGCTGGGTGGAAAAATCCCATGTACTCCAGTAACCACCACAATTAGGCTAATTGTCAGTAAACTAGAATGGGAGGATACACATTCATACATCCCTCATCATGAGAGTATTTATAGCTACAATATGTATTTCCCAATGCCAGCCAAGTATGCGATGGTAATGTAGGTAGAAAACTGCTTCATCTGTTCCTATCTTACAGCTTCTGCAGCTGAAGGGGTGGCATATTTTAATTTACCTCTTTCTTATTCCATTTCCTGCTCCGTCTTTTTGAATCTATATTATCAACAGAATTCTATCAAGTTGTTCTATTCTGATTATGATAGACCTTTAGAAATTGTACCAATTTTTGACTAACACACATATGTATCTGTGGGCTACTGAACATGTGTATCATTCTTCCAAGGCTTTTAGATCAAGGGATCATCTTAAGTATATGATAAAATTCTACACTCCTGTGGTTAACTTGAACGTTACTAATCAAAGCATGCATGATGTAACATTTAGGATTAACAAGGATGAAAGAGTTTTTGTAGATGAGTGTAATAAGTAGATATGATCAGACAAAGAGAAAGGGGAAAGGTAAGTTAGTGGGGAGACGCATCATCACCGCAGCAGGGGCCAGACTCAACTCGGACCACACGCCCTAGAGCCCAGCGAGGCCGAGCATGCAGCGGCAGCCCCTCCTTTCACCACCAGCTGCCACTTAACAGTTCACGACTCCCGCTCCGCGGGAGACGCATCATCACCGCAGCAGGGGCCAGACTCAACTCGAACCACAAGCCCCAGAGCCCAGCGGGGCAGAACGTGCAGCGGCAGCCCCTCCTTTCACCACCAGCCGCCACTTAACAGTTCGCGACTCCCTCTCCGCGGGAGACGCATCATCACCGCAGCATAGGCCAGACTCAACTCGGACCACATGCCCCAGAGCCCAGCGGAGCCAAGCGTGCAGCGGCAGCCCCTCCTTTCACCACCAGCCGCCACTTAACAGTTCGCAACTCCTGCTCCGCGGGAGACGCATCATCACCGCAGCAGGGGCCAGACTCAACTCGGACCACATGCACCAGAGCCCAGCGGGGCTGAGCGTGCAGCGGCAGCCCCTCCTTTCACCACCAGCCGCCACTTAACAGTTCGCAACTCCTGCTCCGCGGGAGACGCATCATCACCGCAGCAGGGGCCAGACTCAACTCGGACCACACGCCCCAAAGCACAACGGGGCCAAGCATGCAACGGCAGCCCCTCCCCCACATCACTGGGAGGATATATTCATCCAGCCTCTACCGCCTGCGGAACGCGCGCGGGCGAACGCCGGGATAAACCCGTCGTAGCCAGGAGGAGGCAGGGCTGGGCCAGGGCTCTAACATCGCCTGTTACACACCACGACCATACCGTTCCTGTGATCACCCGTCGCCAGAGGGGAGGTGAGGAGTATTGAGGATTACTGTTTGTGATCGTTACCGCCTGGCCAAGGAAGTATTATTGGTGAGCTGCCCCAGTCAGGCCGTTTAGAACTGTAACATTGGATCAGTATACACGTGTTAGAACTAATATACCTCGCGGGCTGTCATTTTGGACATATATCAGTGTATAGCTCAAGGTTGTCCTTGGTAGGTCACTGAATAGCGCCTCGTGATGAATAAGGAAAGGATCAAGGCAGGCAATGGGGGAGGGAGCCCAAAAGGGTCACTTGATGCCTTTTTCGTTAGGGCAGAGACCGCTCTGGCCCAAGACATCCGCTCAGCCGAAAGAAGACTTTCTGTGGACTCTATCCTGGCTCAGAAAAGATTGTCTATGGTGGGATTAACCAAGGCAGGGTCACCGAAGGTAGCCACCCCGAGACACTTAGATAGTGAAAACACCCCGCAGAGAGTGACTGAGATACTTGACGTTGAGGCTATAGTAAATGCGTCTCCAAGGGGAGTTTAGTCTCAGCGACAAAAAATGGAGAGGAGCAGGGTGAGGCGGGCCGACCCATGGTTTCAGCCATGTTATCATGTAAGGGGGTGGGAGCAGGGGAAGAGGGGGTGGCGAGGTCCGAAGCACCAGAGTTTTGCGAACAAGTACACAAGGAAACTGCAGAGGTGGTAACTCGATCTAGAAGGGCGCTCTTAGATAAACACATGACCAGTAGGGACGGTACACCTGTAAGCGTCACCCATAGTCTCAGCTAAGAGCTCACGAGGGGGGAGGTGAGCGGGGGGGCGTAATATGGCTAATAGTAAAGGGTATAAGAAAGAGTCATTAAATGAGAGTAGGCCTAAAAACACCCCGGAGGTGTCAGGTTCTTCGCAGTGCTTTAAATGTAGAGGGATGGATACGAGCGATGGGCTGGACTCAGCTAAGGCTGGAAGCGCTAATTATCAGCCAACTAGCTCCACTCTACACAAAAATTACTGCGATGGAAGAGAAAATGATCAGAATGGTAGAACAGAAGATGGGCTCACCCACTATACTCACCCCCGACCTAAAGAAGTCCAGGATATGGCCACACGATGTACTGATGGTTTGGGGGGAGTATCACCGCGGGATCCACATCAAAGAGAAAGGACCACCAATCACATGGGTAATGCACAAGCAGGGCCACTGGGGTCGGGCAGAGAGGGAAGAAAAAGAGGGGAGGAGAGAGTCTTGACCCAAAGGAAGGAAGGGCATATGGTGCGACAACTAGGCGGGTCGATAGACATGAGGGCACAGGGGGCATGGGGGTCGGGCCGGTGTAATGAAACCTGATGTGCCAGTGGGGTGTGAGTCCGTCACGAGCACGAGGAACTTGCCAGTCCTGGCATATACTAATGGCAAGAAGGGTGTCCTGGATAGGCTGCAGTAGAAAGTGTTTTGAAGGAGACACAGTGATTTTAAACTTCAGATCACCAGGGCTGGTTCACGCCCTTCTTGCCTATTCCCTGGGCGGCCTCAGGGGGGAGAGTGCGGGAGAGGAACGGGAGAGTGTGGGAGAGGATCAGCTGGGTGTCGTTGGCATATGGGATGTTGTTGAGGTTGTGCGATCGAACGATGTTGGCGAGCGGTGCCATGTATACGTTGAAGAGTGTCCGTCTGAGGGACGATCCTTGGGGTACGCCGCAGATGATCTTGGTGTCCTTGGAGCGAAACGGGGGGAGGCAGAAACTCTGGGTTCTGCCGGTGAGGAAGGAAGTGGTCCAGTCCAGGGCTTTGTCGCGGATCCCTGTGTTGTGGAGGCGTGTGCAAATGGTTTGGTGACAGATGGTGTCGAAGGCGGCCGAAAGGTCCAGGAGGATGAGGGCCGCGGTTTCTCTGTTGTCCAGCATGGCCCTGATGTCGTCGGTGGCAGCGATGAGGACTGTTTCGGTGCTGTGGTTGCTGCGGAATCCGGATTGGGATGGGTCTTGGATGTTGTTCTCTTCGAGGAAGGAGGTCAGTTGCTTGTTGGCGATCTTCTCCATGACTTTTGCCGGGAACGGGAGTAGGAAGATGGGCGATGGTGGAGCTTGCTTTGTTGAAGATGTGGTGCGGGCAGGGGTCAGATTTGGAACCGGAGTGGATGGTGTTCATGATCTTGATTTTGTCTTTGTCGTTGACGTGGGTCTAGGAGGGCAGGAGGTGGCTGGGGGGACGTGAGTCTGAGGTGTCGGTGTCTTTCGGGGGGCCTGGTTGTTGAAGCTGTCGTGGATGTCTGCGATCTTGCAGTGGAAGAAGGTGGCTAGGGAGTCGCAGAGGTCTTGCGGTGGCTGGATGTCATTGGAGTTGGAGCTGGGGTTGGAGAGTTCCTTCACGATATTGAAGAGCTCTTTGCTGTTATCTGCATTGTTGTTTCTGCGCTCTTTGAAGGAGGTCCTTTTGGTGGTTCGGATAAGTTGGTGGTGTTTACGGATGACTCTCTTGTACGCTGCGTTGCTGTCCTGTGTCTGTTCGTAGTGCCACTTCTTCTCGAGCCTACGTCTGGCCTGCTTAGATGCCTGGAGGTCGGCTGTGAACCAGATGGCTTTTCTGTTGGTGCATCTATTAGAGGGATTTTTGATCAGGGCGAGAGTGTTGGTGCAGTCGTCGATTTATTGGCTGAGGTTGCTGGCGGCAGAGTCGGTGTCGGTGGTGTCAGTTGGTGAGTTTCGGGCGAGGGTGGTGAGTAGCTGGTCTTCGGTGACTTTGCTCCAGCTGTGGCAGGGGGGCCGTTGCGTGCGGTGGTGCGTGTTGGGCTTCTCAAAGGTGAAGTGAATGCAGCCGTGGTCGGTCCAGTGGAGTTTGGTGGTGTGACTGAAGGTGACGTTGTTGCTGGTGGAGAAGATGGGGTCGAGCGTCTGTCCGGCGGAGTGGGTGGGTGTCATGATGAGCTGTTTGAGTCCGAGGTTGGCGAGGTTGTTGAGCAGGTGGTGGAGTTGCTGTCGTTGGTGTTCTCAAGGTGGAAGTTCAGATCTCCAAGGAGGATGTAGTCTGTAGAAGCAAGGGCGTGCATGAGATCAAGTTTCGTATCTTTTCAAAGCTTCATGTTCTATACACCAGCTCTTGACTTTGGTAGCATAATATCGCCATCAAACATATCACAATACTAAGGGCCTTATTATGATTTTGGCGCTGCAGGGGATGCCATGCCAGAGCCCCGCTACCACACCGCCAAAGCCATAATTGAACTGCCTTCCAGATTCCGACTGGAATCCAGGTCAGGCTGTCCTACTGAGGCTCCCCCACAGTGGTGCCTCTTTAAAGGCTCATTAGAGACCTGTAAAAGGCACTGCAATGGGACCATTGCCGGTTCCTGCAGAGCATGGACTTGCCCTTCAGGAACTGGGGGTGCATGCACACAGGAGGGCACACCATGCCTACCTGCATGTATTCCCTGGTGCAGAGGCAACAGGGGCCCTGTAGGCCCCCTTTTGTCTCCTCCCACTAATGCAGGTTCCTGCATAGCATGGACGTTCAAGTCCTTGCCCTGCAGGAACTGGGGGTGCATGCACACAGGAGGGCACACCATGTGTCTCCCTGCATGCAATCCATGGGGCAGAGGTAACAGAGGGCACTGTAGGCCCCCTTTTGTTTCCTCTCGCCAACATTTTTCAGGGTGAGCTTACCACCATGAAAACTGTGGTGGAGAGGAATCTCATAATATGGTTGGCGGGGTTGCAGCAGCCCTGCCAAGCATATTGCGGCCTGAAGTCCAACGTAACACCACCAAGGCTCCCTAGAAGATCCCTAGAAGTTGCGGTGGTGCCAATGCGGTATGCCTACCCAAGTCGTAATGGAGCGGTCAGACTGCCAGTGCGGCGGTGTCTGCACCGCCACTGTGACCGACGTAGTCATGACACGGCCCATAATGTCACTCAAAAATCTTGTGGACCGCAAAAAGATAGAGGACCAAAATATTTTTATTATGTAGGTAAGTATATTGAATGTAAATTATTTAAGATTATATTAACTTAAACAATATATGAACTTTAAAATATGGCATTTAAAGAACTATACACCTATAGGACAGAAAATAGTCAAATACATTTTATACCTTAAAAACATAAAATAAAAATATAGACTTTAAAGTAAATGTCATAAATGATAAACATAATATGGAAATAGATACAATTAATAAATGAACAATAATATTTAAAATACAATACTTATAATAAGAATATTAAAAACATTCACAATTACAAACAATAAATGTGCAGAATAACATTATTAAAATGAAGAAAAAAACTATAAAAATAAAATGACTTAAAAAATAAAAATCTTCACACACAAAAAACTGAAATGATTTTTTAAAATTCCATAACAAAAACTAAATGTTAAAAAATAAAATCAATAACAGAAATTTAAATAAAACAATTACTAGACCTTGAAGAGGTCAAATGTAATATTCCCATTCCAAACTAAGTAACAGTATGGAAAGTGTTGAGCTTTGGAGAGGTCAGATTTACTATCCTTACTGCAAACTGAGCAACAGTAGGGAAAGTGTGAGACTCAAGAATGTTCAGATTTACTGTTCCAGCTCCAACCCGAACAACACCAGGAAAAGTGTTGGACTTTGAAGGGGTCAAATGTACTATTTTCACTCCAACCTGATCAACAATAAATAATGTGTTGGACTGTAGAGTGTGGGGGGCAGGGTTCATATTTAATATTCCCACTCTAACACAAGCAACAGAATGGAAGTGATGTATTTTGGAGGGGTTAAGTTTACTATTCCCACTCCAACCTGAGCAAAAGTAGAGAAAATGTTAGATTTTCTAAATATCTGATTTACAATTCCCAATCCTAAATTAAAAAGTAAACTGAATATAAATAAAATAAATTACATAAAGTACATTTCAACAAATATATTACTAATAGATAGGATATTTTTAAAATGATATAATTTATATAAATAATTTAATATGTAGCCTACATTAAAAAATTAAGATTATATATAAAAAAAGTAAAAAATATTTACCGTATAAAAACATTAAAGATATATACATATATTTAAACACTATTCATCCTACTACCCTGAAAATCAAGTCGACCACTTGGGGCAGCTAGGTGCTATGCAGTGTTCAATTGTACAGAATAAGTGCCAGAGCTCAGAGATTTGCTCTGAAGCCATTGGCCAAAGCTATTGAAGATCGTGATGCCAAATACAAAGTCTACATAGTCTTGATCCACGTCATGCCTCTTAATGCACCACTAGAAACTTCCTGTTTCTTTATCTCATGCTTGCACATTCGTTTCCAGCTCTTCAGTTTTTCTAAAAAATTAATACCGGTGGGCCCCACCTGTACTTAAATTAAGCACTGCCACCATGTCACCGCAGGGTTTAACCAGAGCCTTAGGCCATTCAATATGTTTTAATTATTGTTACCAACAGATGAGGGGACGACTAACTTTGGTAGACTATGAGGAATAGACATGCCATAAAGCAGTGTCCACAAATTGAGTCTATGCAGGAGACATATCTCCACTCCAGGCCCTCTTGATTCCTCTGACGGGCTAACATGGATTGTGTGGTCAACAAGATCCATTCAATCAATCACAAAATCTCTGCATGGGTCCTAACCTATGTGAAGATGGTATGTTCCAGGACATTCTCAAGCAGACAGTCTACAGGTATGGTGGGGCTAACAGCTACTTACAAAAGATGGGAGACTTAACCCCACTCCAGGCTGATGTCAACACGCCAACCAGTTTCTCATAACATTGCCAAGAATGCACCAACGTCTTGGACTAGGAGAGGTTTAGTCCCTTTCCGGATTATGGTGCTCTACAAATTGACCATCTCTATTTATGATGGGCTTAAAATAATAATGGGAATTGAGACATTCTCACTAAGAATGGCAGGCACAGGCAAATATTTTAAGAAGTTTAGGTAGTGTATCATTAAGAAAAATACAAGAATTGTATCATAAGCATGGTAAGCAATACATAGTAAAAATCATACATGCAAAGAACTCAGTAAAGTTCAATACCCCACATACATTTGCCTTAGAAAAGTGGGAATGGGGTTCCTAGTTACAGTGGAAAAGTATGGCCATTTATAGGAATTCCGACAAAGGATTTCACACATTACTAAGCAGGTATATGGTTCTCAGGGTATGCTCTAATAAGAAACTAGCAGGAAGAAACATTTTACTACAGAATACATTTGAGGATTCTCTCTCATAATACTATACAGTGAGTTCAGCTACTCTCACAGTGTATTCAAGCACTATAATCTACACATTTTAAAAACAGTAGTCTTAGACAGGGATGTCATTGGTTAGGTACAGCCTGGTGAGAAGCCTTTGAAAACGCTCACTGTCTTCTAGGGAGAAGCTAGTGATTCTTTATTCAACCACAAAATAACAACAACAGTGATCATGTGGTATAGAGCGGTGTCAAATCAAGATGGAAGACAGTACATTTCTTGGTTATGTTAGCTCAAGTTCAATTTCAAGTGATTTAAAAGAGTAAAAGACAAAAGAACATTTGCAACCCCCTCTGATGATTTCAAAATCATCACATATACATGTTTATTATTGTTATGTTTCGTTGGGTACCCCAATATAGGCTAGAGTAGTCACCTGGCCCTTCACCTACATTTACCATACCATTGTACTACATAACTAGTTTTGGTGTTGACCTTTTACATGGTTAAGCACTGCATAACTGTCGGGTGGCTTAACCCGAAAACTAGCATAATTAATTATGCATAAGGTTTCTCAGAATCACAGCAGGATTACCGTCTTCTACATAATAACTATGTATAAGGGTCATTCCTTCGGGCATCCTCGGCTGCCATGACACAGCAAGGTAGAATCCCCTGAGGGTACCTATTGCGTATATATACACCGCATCTTTGCCGGGGTACGCAGAGGTGAAAGACTTCCATGCTGACACACTGATGCGAGACGCTGAGGTTCCTCCAAGCAGATACTCCAGAATGCAGTGGTCTGACATCCTTCGCAGGGTGTCCATCTCGGGACCAAGACAGGGTCCCAGAGTCTCTCACATCAGGTAATGGGGTGGCTTCATCCTAGGGAGATTCTTAGCTCTACACCTACATACATGCTAGGTACACTTAGGTACATCTAGTTAGGGTTACCTCATAGGAGTACACATTATTACTGTCATGCATTTATATGCTTGCATATATTCATTGCTTTTAGCACTATGGTAGAAATCTACCATCCATTTACTCTGTTGGTGCTTATAATCATTTATATCTGTTTCTGTCTTGTGGTTGTGTCAGCACACCTATTTTACACGAGAATAACACTGGTTCAATAAATACTTATTGAAAACCTCCCCAGTGTTTATTATGTGTCTCTCTCTTAGAGTAAGCACAAGTTACTGAGCGAAAAATACTGTACAGTTTCCAAGATCCCTGATGGGACAGGGTTGTTATGTTCGAAAGTTGCCAGGAACTGTTCTCTCCTTTATAAGAGGAATTTTCTCTGGCACTGTGAGCTAGCTGGTATACAGGCGAACATATCCTGTGGGGGTGTCTGGAATCAGTTTGGACACCAATCCCACAGTTTATGTTGTCTAAACGCTCAGAACCTATATAGATTTATAGGAACTACACAACATGACATCATCAGCTTGGGGTTCTTCTCCTTCGATTCTCCCAAACTGAACATGGCGTCATAGTTCACTTTGCATCTATCAACTTTTACATCAATTTTCTTCCTTTTTCTTCCTCTCTGTGCTGACAGCTTCTTATACCCAAAACCAAACACATTGTCTGATGAAATGCCTTTGCAGAGTTGTAGAGAAAAAAACACACATGCAATTCAATTAATATAATCAAGAGGGGAGTTTAAAGCAATTTCAGTATTCCTCTACTACCTAACCCTTCACCAATCTTAGCAAATCCTATTCCAAATACTGAACCTATTCCTTCCCAGGCACCTGTTTATTCCAGTTCTGTTAATTCATGCATGATATTTGTAATGTTAGCGACCTAACTATTAAGCTGATTATATATTTTCGTGATGCATGCGCAACATTTCCTCACTTGGTTAACCTTGCAGAGTCCGCCTTCCTTCACGAGCAGTAACTCTAATATAAGGCGGTTCTGCGTGATCATATCACTCGTAGCAAGCAAGTCATATTTATTACAGTTAGTGCTCCTGCTGTATTAGTTGATAGCTTTCTAATCTTAACGTTGTTCAATGTAACTACTATCGAAGGTAGAAGTGCTCCAAAATTTCACTAAGGATCTGCTTAAAGCTCTGCTTACTTCGTTTTATGTTGATATCCAGGAGTGACTGTAACTCATTTATATGATTCTGAGGAAAGCGATACAAAAGGGGATGATGGACGGAGCGTTTGAGCAAATCAAACACTCACCCCCAGTCAACTGATCTGGGTTTAATCCATCACCATTCTTTAGCTCAATCCGCCACCCCAGTTCAGACATGGCCATATACAAATCAGTCTGACCCTGTGCCTCATAGGAACAGTCCAGCCCAAACTGCCAAGCCATGCCTTACCTGGACCAGAAACAAGCATCCTGGGACCGGTTTCGGATTCATAATCCTCATCAGCCAGGCTATCTTGAATCCAGTGGCAAAGTGAGCAAGGGACTCACGTCGGAGCATACCCTGCCAACTTAGGGCGAACAAAGCGATATAAAAAGGGGTGATGGACGGAGAGTTTGAGCAAATCAAACACTCACCCCCAGTCAACTGATCTGGGTTTAATCCATCACCATTCTTTAGCTCACTCCGCCACCACAGTTCAATCAATCAATCAATCAATCATTCAATTTGTATAGCGCGCTACTCACCCGCTAGGGTCTCAAGGCGCTGGGGGAGGGGTCCGTTATTGCTCGAAAGGCCAGGTCTTGAGTTGCTTCCTGAAGGAGAGATGGTCCTGGGTCAGCCGTAGGTGGATGGGGAGGGAGTCCCATGTCTTGGCCGCCAGGTAGGAGAAGGATCTTCCTCCGGCGGTGGCTCTGCGAATGCGTGGTACGGTGGCAAGGGCGAGGCTGGTCGATCGCAGCTGGCGGGTGGGCGTTTAGAAAGTGAGGCGGTTGTTGAGGTGCTTGGGGCCCAGGTCGTGGAGCGCCTTGTGTACGTGGGTGAGGAGTCTGAAAGTGATCCTCCTGCTGACGGGGAGCCAGTGCAGGTCTCTCAGGTGGGCGGAGATGTGGTTGTGGCGGGGGATGTCCAGGACGAGTCGTGCGGAGCCGTTCTGTATGCGCTGAAGTCTTTTCTGTAGTTTGGCTGTGGTTCCCGCGTAGAGGGTGTTCCTGTAGTCCAGTCGGCTGGTGACGAGTGCCTGGGTGACCGTCTTTCTGGTTTCGGTGGGGATCCATAGAAAGATCTTTCGGAGCATGCGCAGGGTGTTGAAACAGGATGACGAGACGGCGTTGACTTGTTTGGTCATCGAGAGGGAGGAGTCCAGGATGAAGCCCAGGTTTCGTGCGTGGTCCGTTGGCTTGGCGGTGGTGCCCAGGGCAGGGGGCCACCAGGAGTCGTCCCAGGCGGAGGGGTATGATCCCAGGATGAGGACTTCCGTCTTGTCTGAGTTCAGTTTCAGGCAGCTGTTCTTCATCCACTTGGCGACGTCTTTCATTCCTTCGTGTAGGCTTGCTCTGGCGGTGGCGGGGTGGTTGGTGAGGGAGAGGATCAGCTGGGTGTCGTCGGCGTAGGAAATTATGTTAAGGTTGTGTTGGCGTGCGATGGCTGCGAGGGGGCTCATGTAGACATTGAAGAGGGTGGGGCTGAGCGAGTATCCTTGAGGTACGCCGCAGATGACTTTAGTGGCTGCGGATCGGAACGGGGGAGGCGGACTCTCTGGGTTCTTCCGGCGAGGAACGAGATGATCCACTCCAGTGCCTTCTCTTGGATTCCGGTGTTGCTGAGGCGCTCTATTAGTGTGCGGTGGCAAACTGTGTCGAACGCTGCCGAGAGGTCCAGGAGGATGAGGGCAGCTGTTTCCCCGTTGTCGAGCAGGGATCTGATGTCGTCGGTGGCTGCAATGAGGGCGGTCTCGGTGCTGTGGTTGGCTCAGAAACCGGACTGTGAGGGGCCGAGGGATCCATTCGTCTCGAGGAAGGCGGCGAGCTGTTTGTTGACGGTCTTCTCGATGACTTTGGCAGGAAAAGGGAGGAGCGAGTTGGGGCGGAAGTTCTTGAGGTCGGTGGGGTCCGCTGTCGGTTTCTTCAGGAGGGCGCTGAGCTCGGCATGTTTCCAGCTCTCCGGGAAGGTGGCGGTGGAGAAGGAGATGTTGATGATGTCCCGGAGTTGGGGTGCGATGATGGAGTCGGCCTTGTTGAAGACGTGGTGTGGGCAGGGGTCGGTAGGGGATCCGGAGTGGATGGTGTTCATCGTGCGGGTGGTGGCTTCGGTGCTGACCGGAGTCCAGTTGCAGAGGGTGGTGGTGGGGGGCATTGGTTCGGTGGTTGGGTGCGTGGTCTGTGCGTTGAAGCTGTTGTGTATGTCAGCGATCTTGCGGTGGAAGAATGAGGCGAGTGAGTCGCAGAGGTCTTGTGAGGGTGCGATGTCGTTGTTTCCGGCGCTGGGGTTGGAGAGCTCTTTGACGATGCTGAAGAGTTCCTTGCTGTTGTGGGTGTTGTTGTCCAGTCGTTCTTTGAATGTTGTTCTTTTGGTGGTGCGGATCAGCTGGTGGTGTATGCGGGTGGCGTTCTTGAGGGCTGTCATGTTTTCTGTAGTCTGGTCGTGGCGCCAGGCTTTTTCGAAGGTGCAGCAGTTTTTCTTGGATGTTTTGAGTTCGTTGGTGAACCACGAGGCTTTCTTGCTGCCGGGTCTGCTGGGTGGGTTCTTCAGAGGTGCGAGGTCGTCAGCGCAGTTGGTGAGCCACTGTGTGAAGTTGCGGGCTGCTTCGTTGGGGTCTGTTGCGCTGGTGGGAGGGTTCTGGCTGAGGGAGGTGGTGAGCTGGTTGGCGGTGATCTTGTTCCAGCTCCTGCGGGGAGTCTGTTGCGGGTGGTGGTGGGTCGTGGTTCTCCTGAAGTTGAAGTGGACGCAGCTGTGATCAGTCCAATGAAGTCCTGTGGAGTGGCTGAACGAGATGTGCTTGCTGGAGGAGAAGACGGGGCCAAGCGTTTGGCCAGCGTAGTGGGTGGGGGTGTTTACCAGTTGCTTAAGTCCGAGGTTGGTGAGGTTGTCCAGCAGGGTGGTGGTGTTGCTGTCATTGTTGTTTTCCAAGTGGAAGTTGAGGTCCCCTAGGAGGATGTAGTCGGAGGAGGTGAGGGTGTGCGGGCTGATGAAGTCTGCGATGCCTTCGCTGAATTGTGTGCGTGGTCCCGGGGGTCTGTAGATGAGAGTGCCTCTGAGGGTGGTCTTGGGGTCGGTGTGTATCTGGAAGTGGAGATGCTCGGTGGCGGTGAGGGTGTCGTCGGAGTTGGTCGTGATGCGGACGGTGTTCCTGTGGACGATAGCAATGCCTCCTCCGGTCTGGTTGACGCGATCCTTCAGGGTGATCTTGTATCCGTCCGACGGCGTGTCTGTTGACGGAGCGGGCGTTGAGCAGTTCAGACATGGCCATATACAAATCAGTCTGATCCTGTGCCTCATAGGAACAGTCCAGCCCGAACTGCTAAGCCATGCCTTGCCAGGACCAGAAACAAGCATCCTGGGACCGGTTTCCGATTCATAATCCTCATCAGCCAGGCTATCTTGAATCCAGTGGCAAAGTGAGCAAGGGACTCACATCTGAGCATACCCTGCCAACTTAGGGCGAACAAAGCGATACAAAAGGGGATGATGGGCGGAGCGTTTGAGCAAATCAAACATTCACCCCCAGTCAACTGATCTGGGTTTAATCTATCACCATTCTTTAGCTCACTCCTCCACCCCAGTTCAGACATGGCCATATACAAATCAGTCTGACCCTGTGCTTCATAGGAACAGTCCAGCCTGAACTGCCAAGCCATGCCTTGCCTGGACCAGAAACAAGCATCCTGGGACAGGTTTGGGTTTCATAATCCTCATCAGCCAGGTTATCTTGAATCCAGTGGCAAAGTGAGCAAAACTAAAGTTGCGCAACAACTGCCTACCCAGTTATGCAGTAACTGGAATGAAGCTGACTTACCACACATATAGGAGATGCCTTTGATGCTCACCTCTAATTCAGCAAAAGTCCTGCCCTTGACCAAATAACTATGCTCACATTCACTCAATCCCAGTACCTCAACAGTTTTGTTACCCGCCTGCTTTCTTATCATATATATCAGACAGTACCCTTTTTATCAGTGTCAATGCTCAATCTTAGGGGGTAGTCCCCTTACAATCTCCATTCGATTCCCAAAAACTTATTTGAAACTAACTTCAATCAAAGATCTTTATTTTGGCCTATGTGGCCATAAAAGCACAAATAAAACAAGCATTTACAATGCAATAGGTCTCGCAGCATTAAAGTTTCAGTTACTGGCATTTTAAATGACAATGCTTTGCATACATTTATTTATTTTTTATTTGCAATTGGTATATAAACATTGTTTGTGAATGGTATTTTTCATTGTGAGGTCACAAGTTTCCCGCTTCACCATTCCCTAGAATTAAAGAAAAGTTGTGCAACCCTTTGTAGGTGGGACGGGGATTTCTATAGTCAAATGATCAGGTCATCACGGAGGGTAAAAAAGAGCAGAGAGAGCAGAGGTGGAAGCGAGCTAACGGTGAGGTTGTACAAGAGGACTGAGACACTGCGACCGATCTAGGGCAGGGTCAGTTTGTGCTTGACAAGTGATGCACTGACCCCACTTGCCTTTCAGAGGCAGTTACGTGTACCACAGTGTACCCATGTATGCACAAGCTACTTTTCACCTGGCAGTGCATACAAAGTATTCCACTTCGGCACACACACTTGTTCCATTGCCAAACCTCCTCAGCGTCCTTCAAATAATCAGTGTTTAGTGGGTCCTCAGGCTTCTGTACCCTGGTGCCACTGCACCTGTCACACTAAATCAAGCTACACCCCTAGTGCTGCTGTGATAGGGGTATGCAGTTTGTGGCATCATTGTTCACACAAGAAACACGACCCAGCTAAGCTACATCACTCACTCCTGCACAGTAAGCACTCGGAGTATGCTCGGCACACTCCCACCCCCTCCCCTTCCGTCTTCCTCACCTCCTCCCCACCACACCCCTCATCACTTCTGCTCCAAAACTTTTCAGTAGTCACTTTGGCTCAGGGAAGGTGGAGAGAGGCAGCTGGTAGACTTGGTGGCAGAGGGATGTGTGCCACCGAGGCGAAGAGCAGAGGCTGGCACCTAGCTCTGGCAGGGCACTCCTCCCCTCGTGCTGGGACGCACAGTGGTCTGCTCCAGGGATTTACGACCCTCCTCTCCCTGCAGCGCTCCCACCCTGGGAAAATGACAAGCAACAGATGGGGGAATCCCCCCTACATGCCAGTAAGGACCCCTGCCGGGCCCAGGAGGAGGGGGCCGTCCACGACGTCTCGAGGACGGTATTCCACCCGAGCATCCCTCACCCTTCCTCGCAATTCAAGGGTTTAGAGGTGAGGGGGCCTCTGATTTGCTTCCTGCAGATGACATGGGCAGAGCCCCCTGCAACATCCTACATTACATGCCTGTCCGGACCCTGCCAGTTGTGCCCAGTCTCCAAACCACTGCCAACAGGAGGAGCTGGGGCACTCGTGTGAGGAGAAGCAGGTGTCTGGGTCAAGAGCGGCTGCATATGGGATGGAGAGGTCCTGTCCGTTAGTGCGCATGCAGCAGTCAGGCCGGAGCTCGCGCAGATGACTGACTGGCAGCGCCGGAGCTCGAAGCAAAGTTCGCACTGAGCCGGTGGCCGCAGCAAGGAGCACGCGCCGGGCTCGGGTGCACGTGCAGGGCTCCGCGGACCAGGACAACGGACCCCAGCATGGAGCAGAGGGGCTGCCGCGCGCGCTGGGCCGTCCTGCTCCTCGCGCTCGCCCTTTGCACAGAGTGTGTCCGTGGCACCGTGGGCTACTACCCCCGGTTCTCGCCCTTCTTCTTCCTCTGCACCCACCACGGGGAGCTGCAGGGCGATGGGGAGCAGAGAGAGGTGCTCATCTCCCTGCAGATCGCGGGGAACCCCGCCTACTACGTACCTGGACAAGAATACCATGGTAAGTGTGAGAAGTTGGCCTGGTATATGATGTCCACAGTTCTGTGGGCACCCTGTATCAGTCCAAACAATCCCTTATGGTGGTGGTTGTAAGTCAACCTTATAGACAAGCTATCCTAGAGGTAGCATGGACTAAGCAGCCTTAAAGGCTTAACTCCAAAGGACATGTGAAGCCAGCTGTTTTACCATATACAATCCTGTAATATCAAATGAAAGGACACCACACAAGTTATATATTATCAAAATATATGTATTTATTCTTAGAATAATCCCCACTACTCTTTATGAGCAATGAAGCACAAGCGTTTAAATAAAAGCACAGTATAACATAGACAAGTTGCACGTTTTGGATGAGGCCGGTGGCCACTCAAACCATATATCAAAAAAGTGGTATAACAATCACTAATCGATGGGGGGTAAGGCCTAGGGCCTTGGGAATCGCTGGGACTACACTGGACTAACAGTAGTTAGGACGGGAGTAGCCCGCGGGATTCGGGTGCAGTGCGGGAAGCACGGCTTGCACCAATGCAAAGTCAATGGTGCGTAAAAGTTATCGTTTTACAGATTAAAGAGTCTTCCGACTGGACTAGGACTACCAAACTTTAGACTTAGGCACTAGAGGTGTGTACCAGTGTGGGAACACTGGCGCTAGTAAGTTACCTCACCCACAGGAAGCGGGTGCATAGGTGCCAAAGTGTGTCGGGTTTCGTCACGCAGTTCGAAGGTGCCTGAAGATGAAGATGCTGCAGGCGTCCAGAAGAGAAGTGTCCGGTGCGATCCAAGGGTGGATCGAAGTTGAAGGGTACCTGAAAGCAGAGGGGACAGAGTCTGGGTCACTAGCCAGTGACCAGGAAGGAACCAGGAAGGAACCAGGCGATGTTGGGCGCAATCAGGTTGATGTTGGGTGCCTTGTCTCCACTGCCACGTGGACTCTGGGGCACCGAGGATGTCCTGGAGTGGATCACGAGCTGTCCCACAAAGGCTCTCGCTGTTGGCTGTGTCGGCTTCTGGATCGGAGTCAACAATCCTTGGCAAAGGTAACCCACGCAGGATTCAAAGAAGGCTTGACACTCGGACCAGCAAGGTCTGAGCGGGTGCTCCTTTTCAGGGAAGCGAGTGCCAATCTGGAGCAACCAGGCTGGCTGAGTAAATACAAGGTTTTGTTGGTACTGGGGCCACTAGCTAACAGGCAAGTGACCGGACCAACGCATCAAGGAGAAAGATGCAAAAGGGCCCCACGCAGCACTCGTCGAGTGTGGAGGGATGAGCTTCGGTGCACAAGCTGCTCGGGGCTGGAGCTTCTCAGACTACAATGCACAGCTTTGAGGGAGCCTCGGGTGCTGCACGGTCAGCACTTTGTGGTTTATTCAAGATGGCCGCTCCCACGCTTCAGGTCGCCTCCACGGGTCCCAGCTCTGCATGGACTGTGGATCGGGCTGTTGGAAGGCAGGAAAGCTGGCTCTTGTTGATCTCTGTCGCTCGAGTTCCAGCGGGAACTGCAACAAAGCAAACATCGAGGTGCTGGATGGTGCCTGTTTGCACAGGGTGGTCACTCCTTGACCACAAGGGAGATTCTTCAGTCTTCCACGTCGAGTGGGATGTCGAAGGGTCCAGAGTTTCGTTTCATAAGTTTCAGTCAGGATAATCTGATGTGCATTGGCACTGCTCCCACCTATATTCCAAATCTGGGGGCTGGATTACCTGCTAGGTCCCTCCTATGGGTGGGACCCAGGAAGGGGGTGGTTACACCCCTTTCCTTTGTCCAGTTTGCCACCAAGACTGGGGCTGGAGTGCCCCAGAACCGGTTTGACTGGAATCTGCCCAGTGACACCTTGTGTGCCCCAGGCAGTGTCTAGTTTCATTCAACCCTCCCTGCTACAATCCACTATCTCCTGTCTGGGGTGGTGTAACACCTCCCTGTGACAGGAGATCCTTTGATCAAGCCTCCTCTGTCGAGTTTCGGTCAACAGCAGGAGGCCAGACTAGTGTCTGTGGCAGCAGCATCCATTTTGTGATGCTGGGGCTCTGGTTAGGATTAACCGCATTTGCAGTAAGTAACATGTCTTCTCCCTCTAGAAGGGTGGAATGCTACCCCCGTCGCCAGAATTGGCGAGGGGGTAGTATTCCAAAATGTATGACACCAAACACGACATGTTTTGATAAAGCCAAACCAAAGTTAGCAATAACCACGAGGATTATAATGCACTTAAGAGTATATGGTATGGCAGTATCACTAGAACAGCCATAAGGAAATGGTTCCGAAAGCTGCAGACAGGCTCAGCTCATGCTAGAGCACCATCTCACATAAAACCAAGCACTCTGCCTCCAAGATTGTTAAGGCCTGCCATAGGAGTGACTTATAGGTATATATGTGTCCAGATATAGGTTTAGATATAGGTATACTATATCTAAGCAAGGGGTGATTACACCACCTTGCCCCAGCTGTGTGAACAGCCAGTTGTGTCAATTTAAGGACCAGCCAGGGGTGGCAAAGGATATGCTGCAGCCCCTGGTAGGCCTTGGATGCACCTATGCCCTGGGCACCTATAGTGCACTGTACAGGGGCTGATAAGGTGTCCAGTACCAAATTGGCGATGTACCTATAGCACATGGAGTCCATTTAGAGAGAGAGCAGATAGCCTGGGACCCTGATTAGCAGGATCCCAGGCCAACTAAGTCAAAAACCAGCTAAACACAAGGCAACAAATCTGGGGTAACCATAGTCAGGTATCCACCTTCCTACATAGCCCCCCTCCTCCCCCCAAACGAAAGGAGATAAGGCTATCCTTGACCAGGTAAGCCTATATTGCCTAAGTGGCCATATAAGGAAGTACCTGCACTAGCATGGTTACCCCCTGTCTCATGGTCCACTAAGCAATCCCTCACCCTAGGGGTATCAGAGGGTCTCCACCATAGGGAATCACTACATTTGGTGTGTTTTGGCAAAGTAAAAGGCTGGTGTTGAGATGGAGTACTGAAGTGAGGCTCCACTAAATTAGGGCTCAGCTTCCTCCAATCCACTTCCACCATGTGTGCCTTTCTTTCCTTGACTGAGTTGCACTGTGCTCTCAGGGTCAACCTCTGGCTGCCTACAGCTGGAGGATGGGTCCCTTCTGTTGGCTTACTGGAGGGACAGGTCAGGTTTGGGGCCTTTAGGTCCCAGGTATGGCTGTGCCCAACAGTTTCCATCTGTGGGAGGTCCCTAACTAGTGGTAAGGGGGATCCCTCAGGAGTTTTTAACTTTTTCACCTTGCTAGGGCTGCTAGCTTTGGTGCCCCTAATCTGCTGATGGGGGTGCTTTATTTGACAGGGGGCCCTTTGGGGCTCCCTGACCTCCTTAACCTCTGTAGCCCTGGGCTGACTGAGGCAGGGTAGAGAGGGGCAGGTTACCTGCTCCAGACTGGGTCCCACCTTGGAAGGGTCCATTGACATCAGGGGCTCTGTCAGGCTAGGCCTGACTACCTCTGGGGCAGTTCCTTCACAAGGGGTAAGATCAGTTCCCTGAGGAGGCTGATCCTTACCTAATGTCTGGTGGGAGGGAGATTTCTCCTCCTCCTCCATGCTCTCTGTTTGTGTGGAGTGATCCATAGTTTCAGGCTTCACAACACATGAATCAGTTTGAGTTTGGGCTGTGGCCATCACAGCCCCACCAACCTTTTCAGGAAGGGACTCAGTTTGGGTATGGGCTGTTATCATAACAGCTTTACTAACCTTTTCAGGAAGGGATTCTGCTGAAGATGGGGCTGAGTCTTGCACAGCCCTACCATCCTTTTCAGGAAGGACATCTTGGATTGGGGCTGTAGCCATTACAGCCCCACTAACCTTTCCATGGAGATTTACCATTTTAGAATGGGTTTCTTGTTCCACCTCAGCCCAGGCTGAGATTTCTAAATCATTCCCAAGTAGACAATCTACAGGCAAGTTTGATGACACTGCCACTCTCTTTGGGCCAGTGACACCTCCCCAGCTGAGATTTACTACTGCCATGGGATGATTTTTCTGAACTCCATCAATGTTTGTCACCTGATATGTGGCACCAGGTAAAAGTTCCCTTGAGGGGACTAGATTCTCAGTCACCATGGTGATACTAGTCACTGTGTCTCTGTAGGCCTCAACGTTTTGACCATTGATGATGGGCTCCTGTCTATACTTGCTCAAAGTGTTTGGGCAATCAGTGAAGTTGGCAAACCCCATGCCATTCTCATAGACAAGAGTATCTGGACTAGGGGACCTGGTTAGGCCAGAATCCACCTGAGCTCCAAAAGTAAACCCACCCAAATTTTTGGGGGTGCTCCCACCACCTGGGGGATTACTGCTGACAGTAACAGGTGTTGGAGCTTTACTTGGAGGTATGTTTTCCTTATTGTCATTCCTGGGACAACTGTTATCAGTTTTACAGTGGCCAGGCTGTTTACAGACATGGCAATAAGGTTTCTTCTGGTCAGAGGAAGTGTTCTGGGACTAGGCATGGGCGGATTTTGCGGATCCACGATCCGCGGATTTTGCGGATTTGCGAATCGTGGATCCGTAAAATCCGCGGATTATGAATGAATCACTGAATTTGCGCTTCAACTAGTTCCAGCGACCATGTGTGTGTTACTATGCAATAGCCCCGAAGGGCGCAGGGGTCCCTTGGGTGAGCTGTCCATCATAGTGGGTCAATGGCGGGAAGACAGTGCACACCGCGAGTGTGTGGGCGGGGCTTCCATGCGAGGGCACATGCCTCGTGTGTGTATAAAAGGTCTGAGACCGATCAGAGCAGTAGATGAAGAGACAGACCCTCCTGGTAACAGAAACAGCAAAGGGATTGCGCTCATGAAAGTCAAGGATACAAAGGCCTCTATCCAGCATCACAGCTGATTTTCGACGGTAGATTTGGGAAGAAGGTTACGGTGTTCTGTGCTCCTCGTCACCTGTGCTTCCATCATTCCCTGGTTAGAAGTGTACAATACACTGAGTGAGAGTTGTGACACCACTCGATTTTGTTGCTCCCGTGTTTTTGTGTCACAAGCGGTGTTTTCACCGCATTCTGAGCCTGGCCTACTTTTGAAATAATTAAACTGTCCATAACGATTTTACATATTCAGTATCTCCGGTAGCACATATGCTATAAACAGCACAGCTCGTGAACACTAAGCGTGATTAACTCAGAGAGACACTGAGCTTTTGCGTGCACTGCAGACGGTGAATGTTCTTCCTATTTGGCCATCTGGTCCCTTACTGCTGCACCTGATAAATCCCCCCATAATGCGGTCACATATTTTGTTCAGCATGGATCGATCCACATTTATTTATGAACTTTCCCCTGACAGGCCACCCCTCGTGGTTGCGAGATGAGGTTAGGTGCATGTGCACTGTAGCTGTACACCCACTCACTTACCCATCTGCAGAAAGAAATGACTCGGGTAACCACAGGGCGGCATTGACTGAGTGAGGCCCAGCGAGGGCGGGGCCCATTACATTCCAAACTGGCCTGCCGTGCTGAGGAACGCGTCACATTTTGGTATTCCAACGATATGACTTTAAGTTCGTTGCACAGATGTTTAAGGCACTTAACATATATGTCAGCAAAGGCAGCTCGTTATTGTTTAAAGGTTTAAACAGTAGGCGTCCCTTTGACAGCTATTTTTCAAAGCTTTAAGTGGTTCATTCGAAATGGATACACAATGATTTCATTGGTACAGTGGCTCAGGGAGATGCACACACTTTCTTTCCTCAATAAAAAAATCCATTCGGATGACTTGAGAAAAGGTAATGCGTCCATCAATGTGAAAAGTCCACTCCGCCTCTGGGGAGAAAATGCTCTGGGCTCTGTGTTCATGTTACAGGACCACAGGAAGTGACCTCACTCACCCCGAAGGGTGCAGGGGTCCCTTCAGCTCCTGGCCACAGGAACAGCACGAGGATTGCGCTCGTGAAAGTCAAGGATGCAAAGGCCTCTATCCGGCTTCCATGCGAGTCCATGCCTCTTGTGTGTATAAAAGGTCAGAGACCGATCAGGAAGCAATAATAGATAAAATAAAGCAGGTCCTCGAGCACCTGCTTTATTTTATCTATTAGTGCTTCCTGTTGAAGCTAACTTAGCTGACTTTGTAACAATTTTAGGATGGCGCTGGCAGCTTGCCGGTGCCATCCTAAAATAGTTACAACTTCAAGCTTGAAGGCTTGAACTTTTGCCCCCCGAATCCGCCGTTTGCGGATTCGCTGATTTTCGGTAAATTCGCGGGAGTTCGCGGATTGCGGATTTACCGAAAATCCGCGAAATCCGCGAGCGGAACGGATTTTACGCCCATGCTTATCTGGGACCCACCCCCACCCTTGGAGTTTTGGGGCCCTGTGGGAGACTTGTCTTTAGATTTATCCCCACCCTTCTCTTGAGCCTTGGAAGTATCCTTCTTTTGGTCATTACCCTGATTCTTAGGCCTAATCCTGGTTCTGACCCATTTGTCTGCCCTCTTACCCAATTCTTGTGGAGAGGTCAGATCTGAGTCCACCAGGTGCTGGTGTAAAAGCTGGTTCTGACAATTACTTAGGATCTGCTCCCTCATAATCAAATTATACAATCCTGTATAGTCATGTACTTTGCTGCCATGTAGCCAACCTTCCAGAGCCTTAGTAGCACAATCTACAAAATCAGTCCAGTCCTGAGTCTGTGCTTTTTGGGTGTCTCTGAACAACAACCTGTATTGTTCAGTGGTTAATCCAAACCCATCAATAAGAGCACTCTTCAGGACAGTGTAATTTTTAGCATCCTCAGCTCTAACAGTGAGGAGCTTATCTCTCCCTTTCTCAGAAAAGGAGAGCCACAAGATTGCTGCCCACTGATCTGAAGGGACCTGCTGTACCATGCAGGCCCTCTCCAGAGCAGTTATCCATTTGTGGATGTCATCCCCATCTCTGTAGGAGGGCACAATCTTACTCAGGTTTCTAGTATCATAGGACCTGTCTTTATCTCTTGGGATAATGCTGCCACCAGTGGGAATCTCCCCACTCAATCTCTGCTCTCTTGCAAGAGCAAGTCTAGCTTGGGCCAGGGCTAATTCCCCTCTCTCTATTTGGAGATTAACTGCTCTCATCCTGGCTTTATGCGCTCTTCATTGAGGGGAAGTCATTCCTCTCTGTGATTCCCTTGAGGTACTAGAAATGTGAGAATCCCTGGAAGGGCTTCTCTCCCTCCTATTGCCTGGGAGAATCCTGTTATGTACTCTGGGGAGGTGCTGGCCCTCTCCATTTCCATGTAGATCCAACTTGGCCTGGCTAAGCCTTGCCACTGGGACCTGGTTATCCCCTTGATCCAAATCTGAATCTTCACCATTTGATTCTGGGTCTGCCTCTACATTTTATACTTCTGGGGAGGTGTTCTCAGTCTCTGGGGGATCTACTCCTTCTCCTGATCCTGAGGGAACTACCTTATCTCTCTCTAAGTCATCTTTTTCCAGGATTGCTATCATGATAGGAATAGTAGGGTTGTGACCCTTTCTCAGCTTCCTTGCAGTGCACAAGGCACTCAAGTCTTTGTAGCGGAATTTGTCAAAGCTGGAGGTTGCCTGTGGAGGGTCAACCCTCACAGGTAAAGACCCTGTAGGTTCACCTGTGCCAGACATGACTCTAGTGTGGTGTAAGTGATGCACCTACCTACACTAAGTGTTTTCCTACTGTCCCTTACTAGTGAGTTATAGTCAGGGTGTGCTAAGCCCTTCTACCTACAACCACTAAGTTCAGTAGAACTCAAATATGCTAAGTTTTTATTTATATGTACCTATGGTACTTAATGTGATCTTTCAATTTGATAAAAAGATTGCAAAGGTAAAACAACAGCAAGCTCAAATCCGTACCGCTGCTCACCAATGTGAGAAGTTGGCCTGGTATATGATGTCCACAGTTCTGTGGGCACCCTGTATCAGTCCAAACAATCCCTTATGGTGGTGGTTGTAAGTCAACCTTATAGACAAGCTATCCTTGGGGTAGCATGGACTAAGCAGCCTTAAAGGCTTAACTCCAAAGGACATGTGAAGCCAGCTGTTTTACCATATACAATCCTGTAATATCAAATGAAAGGACACCACACAAGTTATATATTATCAAAATATATGTATTTATTCTTAGAATAATCCCCACTACTCTTTATGAGCAATGAAGCACAAGTGTTTAAATAAAAGCACAGTATAACATATACAAGTTGCACGTTTTGGATGAGGCCGGTGGCCACTCAAACCATATATCAAAAAAGTGGTATAACAATCACTAATCGATGGGGGGGTAAGGCCTAGGGCCTTGGGAATCGCTGGGACTACACTGGACTAACAGCAGTTAGGACGGGAGTAGCCCGCAGGATTCAGGTGCCGTGCGGGAAGCACGGCTTTCACCAATGCAAAGTCAATGGTGCGTAAAAGTTATTGTTTTACAGATTAAAGAGTCTTCCGACTGGACTAGGACTACCAAACTTTAGACTTAGGCACTAGAGGTGTGTACCAGTGTGGAAACACCGGCGCTAGTAACTTACCTCACCCACAGGAAGCGGGTGCATAGGTGCCAAAGTGTGTCGGGTTTCGTCGGGATGGTGCCTGAAGATGAAGATGCTGCAGGCGTCCAGAAGAGAAGTGTCCGGTGCGATCCAAGGGTGGAACGAAGTTGAAGGGTACCTGAAAGCAGAGGGGACAGAGTCTGGGTCACTAGCCAGTGACCAGGAAGGAACCAGGAAGGAACCAGGCGATGTCGGGCGCAATCAGGTTGATGTCGGGTGCCTTGTCTCCGCTGCCACGTGGACTCTGGGCCACCGAGGATGTCCTGGAGTGGATCACGAGCTGTCCCACAAAGGCTCTCGTTGTCGGCCTCCGGATCGGAGTCAACAAGCCTTGGCAAAGGCAACCCACGCAGGATTCAAAGAAGGCTTAACACTCGGACCAGCAAGGTCTGAGCGGGTGATCCTTTTCAGGAGAGCGAGTGCCAATCTGGAGCAACCAGACTGGCTGTGTAAATTCAAGGTTTCGTCGGTACTGGGGCCACTAGCCAACAGGCAAGCGACCGGACCAACGCGTCAAGCAGAAAGATGCAAAAGGGCCCCACGCAGCACTCGTCAATTGTGGAGGGGTGTGTTTTGGTGCGCTGGAGCTTCTCAGACTCCAATGCACAGCTTCGAGGAAGCCTCGGGTGCTGCACGGTCAGCGATTCATGGTTTATTCAAGATGGCCGCTCCCACGCTTCAGGTCGCCTCCACGGGTCCCAGCTCTGCATGGACTGTGGATCGGGCTGTTGGAAGGCAGGAAAGCTGGCTCTTGTCGATCTCTGTCGCTCGAGTTCCGGCAGGAACTGCAACAAAGCAAACAACGAGGTGCTGGATGGTGCCTGTTTGCACAGGGTGGTCACTCCTTGACCACAAGGGAGATTCTTCAGTCTTCCACGTCGAGTGGGATGTCGAAGGGTCCAGAGTTTCGTTTCATAAGTTTCAGTCAGGATAATCTGATGTGCATTGGCACTGCTCCCACCTATATTCCAAATCTGGGGGCTGGAGTACCTGCTAGGTCCCTCCTATGGGTGGGACCCAGGAAGGGGGTGGTTACACCCCTTTCCTTTGTCCAGTTTGCCGCCAAGACTGGGTCTGGAGTGCCCCAGAACCGGTTTGACTGGAATCTGCCCAGTGACACCTTGTGTGCCCCAGGCAGTGTCTAGTTTCATTCAACCCTCCCTGCTACAATCCACTATCTCCTGTCTGGGGTGGTGTAACACCTCCCTGTGACAGGAGATCCTTTGATCTAGCCTCCTCTGTCGAGTTTCGGTCAGCAGCAGGAGGCCAGACTAGTGTCTATGGCAGCAGCATCCATTTTGTGATGCTGGGGCTCTGGTTAGGATTAACCGCATTTGCAGTAAGTAACATGTCTTCTCCCTCTAGAAGGGTGGAATGCTACCCCCGTCGCCAGAATTGGTGAGGGGGTAGTATTCCAAAATGTATGACACCAAACACGACATGTTTTGATAAAGCCAAACCAAAGTTAGCAATAACCACGAGGATTATAATGCACTTAAGAGTATATGGTATGGCAGTATTGATAGAGCGCGCGAGGCCACCCGACCAACAGTTTTCGCCGTTTCCGGCTTCAGGGCCCATATACTTTTCAAATCACCATATACATCGATCAGGTGACTTCACGAGCTCTATCAAGTTGGTGTGTGTGTGTTCCCTGCTACCAAATTTCGGTGCACCCGACTTACCATCCACCGATGCGGGTGCCTAATGACCACAATGAATCAGGGGCCTAGCTGTAAAAGGAAAGGCAGCAAAATGCAATTTCAAATGACATTCAATATTGTTTAAATGACCACGGACAACTGGAAGTTTTAAAATGTTTATCTAAAGTTCAATATTTTCTTGCATGAGATACAGTAAAATAAGGCAATCAATAACCAAGATAACGTAAATCACATAGGCAGAAAGAAATAATGACAGAGTAACCATCAAAGTACTAATAAAATGTAACGAGAAAAGATATTATGCAAGGTCAGTATTATCTAAACAGGGATAGACTATGCGTGTGTGACTGTAGAAGAGCTTATAATGAATAACACGCTTCACTTAAGGTGAAGGGGCCTTTGAACAACCTAGGCAACGAAGTTCTAGACCATATCAGAAAATGACACACTGCTATGCAAAATATAATTTCTAATAATTGAGAAGGCATAGGAATAACTTTGCAAAATTATAAATGACTGTTCAATAGTTGCGGAAAGGCATGGAAATATAACATATGCAATGTTGAACTTTATTTTAGCAAAAGTTAGAAATTCAGAAGGTGCAAGAATTTCAAGAGGTTCAGAGTAATATTTACCTAGAAAAAGGTGTGGAAACCAAACCCTGGCCACGGGTCAGTTAAGGACAGGAAAACCCTCAAGGAAGGATACCCCTCAAAGGACAGCAGGTGCAGAATGGACACCCAGGACAGGACAGGATACCCTCGGAATAGGAATCAGGACAGGACCCTCAGGACAGGACAGCAAACCCTCAGGACAGGACCCTCTTCAGGACAGGACCGGAACCCACAGTTCGGAAGCAACGCCTGCGCTCCACCCGCTCTGCAGCTATCGATCAAGACCCCGATTGGGTCAGCGAACTCCCAGCTAAGTGCTTTGCCAGCACTTTAAGGTTCAGTAAAACCTTAGTCTATGGTCAAATTCGGACAGAGTGCTCCGCAGCGCTCTGTATCTTCGGTCACCTATTGAGTGCGTTGGGTCAGTGACAGGTCAGCTAAACCAGACAAGTCGGACGGTTCACTAGGTGAACCCAGGGTAGATATACAGTTTGGGGACAGTGTACCACCCCCCAATGTTGCAAAGTGTCAGAATCCCTCAATTTCAATTGGTCCTAAGGTAGGGTTTGGGTAACACACCAATCACAATACACGATTTGAAGCCTTCATTTACATATTTGGGTACCGCCTAACGGGTTTGGGGTTCCCATGAGCTAACAGTAGCGCAACATTACATTGTATCACATAAGGAGCCACATTCGCTGTTCTCGCAGGGCAGAGGTGACTTTCTCAGGAGCATCTCGCCCATCACTGCCAGCTGGCTATGTTCCATCAGCCAAGGTCCCTCGTGCTGCCGAATGTCGCACAGGCGCAGAAGGGACCTCCAATATGGCTCTCCTCTCACTCAGACCCCCATTTCCCGCGGTACATGAAAAGTAAGCGAAAACAAATTAATACATAATAATGTCATTATGAAAAACACATCACAGGGTTGGTACTTTTAACTCATCATCAAGAAATAAACTTATGCAAATAAATGTTAGCTACATTTGAGACGGACACAAGAGCAGTGGCACGAGCAGTACCACATGATAAGCACAGCTATGAATTACGCATGCGCATAACTTTTCCCTCCACTTCTGCAGACGCGTCAGGACACGTGAGTGTGGCTGACGCATGCGCAGTAACTAAAATACAAGCGACGGCCATTTTAAAAGGACATGGATTAATTTCATTAGAAATACACATAGGCAAGCGTCTTAAACTTTACTCAAACTTAATATAAACGTTAGTAAAACATACACGGGTTACCTTATTACACATAAATGAGGTTCTTGATTTCGGCAAGCCGCAAAATATGCGAAGCTTTGCTTCATCAATCCCCTCTTTGATGATATCTACTATCATCACAAATTATAATGGAACCAGATGCCAACTTTCTTTCACACTTTATAAAGTTCTATTTCTTCCAGCAACCGTTCTAGCTTTTCTCTTTCAGTTTTAGCAGGGTGAGAAGTTTTCACCTTTTTGTATATCTGATCATTCACTTCTTCTAATTCAATCTCATCCACACTTCGTTTCACTCCTCTTACATTTACCTCGTGCTTTTTGGTGCGCTTGCGGTATTTACAGCATAAGAAAATGGAAAGTATAATAAGACCTATAATACCAATTGGCATCAGAATTTTGAATAATAAGCTTTTACCTATGCTAGCAAGCCAATGACCTACATTTGAGAGACCATCTACCAGTCTCTTCCAGGCACTATCAACCTCGAGTGGTTTGAGTTCCTTTGCCAAATTAGTAATGTTTTTCACATATTTTTTGATCTGTACACTTTTGTCCGGAATATAAGTGCAACAATGTTGCGCCTTCAACATCCGGCAGACTCCGCCCTCTTTCGCTAATAAGGTGTCAAGAGCAAGTCGATTTTGTAAAACCATTGATCTGATCGCAACCATTTCAGTATTGACCAGCAGAAATCCATGAGCTGTTTCAGTAGACAGCACATCTACTATAGTAGACAATTTGCAAATTCTGTGAGTATTCAGAACCACTCCCACTCCAGGTATCAGTGCACTGAAAATACTACCCATAATTTCACCTATACTTTCTCTTTTACTACGCACTAAGCCATTAGTATCTTCATTGCTTCCAGCTTTTCCATTCACATGGTATATTTTCGGGAAAACAATGCCAAAGTAGCAGCTCCCATACCAGTGATCCGGCAATTTGAAATAAGCCTTGTCCCCACAAATGTAATAAATTCCAGGAAACACAGGCTCTGACCCATTTTTGAAACCCCAACCTCCAATTACCTTGTAATTATGTTCGCATTCACTGGAACCAATGAAAACATTATTATAATAGCTAGTCTTCTCGCGGTGAAGACATAGCTTGCCTCTCTTTTCAAAATCCAGCAACAGAGCAGGACCCGCTCCACCAGATGAGGTGCCTTCCATGTTTTCTGCCCACTTTGGCTTTTTCTGACTTTCGTCATTAGCCTTCTTCTGAATTTTAATTCTCCTTTTCTCTGCCATGTTCAGGAACATCTTTTCCTGCTCACGCAAAGAACAAGTCAAGTTATCTCTGTGTGCGTCTGCTATGTCAATGTTACCTATAGTCAGAAAGTAGTCTCCCATATATCTTATGGTGTCAGTTTTGGTATGTACAGGATTCAAGTTCCCACGTATAGGAAGTTCAGAAAAGATCACGTCATTGTTAGAATAATAATACTGTAACGGTCCCCTTTTGTAAAATAAACTAGCTAAAATGCTACAGGAAATTCCATATGTCAATGGCAGATGATGGTATGTCACGCCTTCAGCCACCGAAGTAGGTAGCTTCATGCAGACATAGCAATCTTCAATTTCCATAGTCTCTACATAGTGTATTAACAAGTTTGCGAAAACATTTAAATGTGTCCTGTTCTTCATGCCATGATAATGTAGTCCTTTCTCATCTGATGTTTCTAAGTCTCGTTTAGTTTGTCTCAATGCTCTCTCATGTCTTTCTACACTCTGTGTTGTTAGCTCCTCACTGTCAGTATTTACAACTTCAGTAGGGACAATGTTAGTATCTTTACTTACAGCAAAGGGAATGAAAATTGTTAATCCTATCCAGATAACTATCAGTACTACTACACTACATATACACACCTTGCAACACGTCTTAAAACGGCTGCAACTAGGTCTACCATTCACTGTTGAATCAGACATTTTAGCTCAGAAGGAGTGTTCTCACCCCTCTTTTTTACTTTTTACACAACTAGCTTACTTTGTGCAAATTCACGGTGGCTCGTCTTCCTCTTCAGCTGAGTACTCTGGGACAGGTTCTCCGTCGCTTACGTCAGTTATATCAAGATCTTCAAGTTCTTCCAAAACCAGTGTCCATTCAGGAGACTTGTACTTTTTGTTTTGTCTTTTTATTCGCTCACTCCTTCTTTTGGAAGAGTCTTCTTCTTGCTCTGCTATTCGAGCACTTCTTCTTGCTTCTGCACGTTTTTCTTCCACTGTCTTTATCCTTAGTCTCAGTCTTTTTACGAACCTAGGCTCAAGGTTGTTTCTTTTCTTTAGTCTCTTAGTCGGTACTTTGACTTCACTTTCTTTTCTTATTCTCTTGTTCTCTTTATCTTGTGGTAATTCTTCTCCACTTTCTTCTCCTACTTCCCTTATCTGACTAGTTCCAGGGCTAGCATCAAATTCTTCTGCCTGGTTGCTAATCTGGCCTTGTTCAGGAATATTTTGTTTTTGGCTTTCGATTGTCTCTGTTTCTGTTCCTGTTTCCTGAACCCGTTTTTCTAACTCTATCTGATCCTGTTCAAGCACTTCGATCTCTTGATTTTCTTCTGCTCGAACTATTACTCTATGTCTAGTCTGTCCCTTATCCACATCAGGAGTTAATGGAGGAGTATCAAACACTTGTTCTGTATCTTGCACTTGTTCAGTATCGGGCACTTGTTCAGTCTTATTCACTTGATCTGTATCAATCACGTGCTCTGTCCCTGTCTGACCTTCTCCTTCCTCAGTTTTGATTTGAATCTCAAGTGGCTGAGGTTCTTCGCCTGTGCCTTGCTTTTCCTGACTAGTCCACTCTCTACCTTCACTAAGTCGTTCTCTTGTTCTGATAGGATCTTCGGTCAGATCAATCATCGGTATCCATTCTTCTGGCCATATGCTTGGCAGCTCGTCTTCAGCTACTCCTGGCTCAGTTTCCTGGACCTCTTCAGCAGGCTGGTTTCTTGGCAGTTCGCAGTCAACTACTCCTGGGCCAACGTCTGCTGTTCTTGCACCCTGACTGGTGCTGGGCTGCTCGTTGTCAGTTGCTACTGGTCTGGCTCCTTCAGGGTCCTCTGCTGGTTGCCCTGGTTCTTCAAATCCTTTGTCTGGCAATACCTTCTGAGTGTGTCCAGCGTGGATCCACTGTGGAACACCTGCGACTTTCACTGCAGTGGTTGTCACCAGGATTACTTGGCGTTTCTTTCCCCACCTTGGTGCCAGACAGCTTGATCGAGTGTGCTTCTTTATTTTGACCCAGTCTCCTGGAACCAAGTTGTGGAGAGGAGTCGTTGGATTAAGGATGCCGTCGTCTCCAATCTGGCGAGAGATAGAACGCACTTGGTCACCCAATCTTCTGCAGTATTCAAGCACCAAATCATCAGTAATACTCAACAGTTTGCTTCCTGGCACCCATGCTTGTCTCATCACTCTTCCCATAATGATTTCATGGGGACTTAGGCCTGTCTTGCGGTCTGGAACACTTCTCAGTCCCATCAGGACCAGGGGCAGGGCCTTCACCCAGTTCATGCCAGTAGCATCTGTCAGCTTTGCTAGTCTGTTTTTGATAGTTCCATTTACTTGTTCCACTATTCCAGAAGCCTCTGGGTGGTATGCACAATGGAGTTTCTGCCTTATTCCAAAGGCCTTACAGAGTTCAGCCAGTATGTCATTCTGGAAATGTCCACCCTTATCTGATTCAATAATGCATGGTATTCCGAACCTAGGTATCAGTTCTTTTAGTAAACACTTCGCTACTGTCAGTGCGTCACTTTTGGGAGTAGGGTAAGCTTCTACCCATTTCGAAAATACGCACACAATGACAAGGACATATCGCTTTCCTTCACAAAGGGGCATGGTGATGAAATCAATCTGTATTTTTATAAAGGGACCCCCTGACCTCCCAATCTTGCTCAGTTCAACCATTGTCCTTTTGCCTGGGTTCATCTGTTGACATGACAGGCACCTCTGGCAGAGGGACTCTGCTACCTTCCTGAACTTTTTACTGTACCAAGTCTGTTGAAATACCAGAATCATGGCATCCCTACCAATGTGTGATCCTTCATGTATTAATCTTGCCATTGTGCCAAGCAAGTGTCGGGGTAACACAGGCATACCAGTTGGACCTATGATGACACCATCCACACGTCTCGGTCTACATCCATCCTCTTTCCATTTCTCTCTTTCTTGCCAAGGAGCCGACTCCTGCCACTCTCTCACCTCATCCCATGTAGGCACTTCCTCAAACACCTGAAGCTGGCAGCTGGTTCCTGGCCCCCCTCGTTTTGGATTTACAATATACCGATCTTTGGCACACCATTGAGCCACTCGATCAGCATAATCGTTTCCCAGAGATACTCTGTCCATGCTCCTTTGATGAGCAGTACATTTTACCACTGCCAGTTCTTTGGGCAACTGGATGGCCTCTAAAAGGTCATGAACAACTTTTGCATTCCGAATGGGAGTACCTGAGGAAGTCATGAATTCCCTCTGCAGCCATAATTGGCCGAAGTCATGCACAACGCCATAACAGTACTGACTGTCAGTATACACTGTTATGCGTAAGTCCTTCCCAATTTTGCAAGCCATTATCATGGCTATCAATTCGGCTACTTGTGCAGACTTGATGTTATATAGGTAACCTGCTTGTTCAATTTTTGTGAAAGACACTACTGCATAAGCAGCACTCAAGCCTCCTAATTCATGTCTTAGGCAGGAACCATCCACAAATAGTTCTTTATCATGCTCAGGCAATGGTACTTCTTTTATGTCTGGGCGTGGCTTGGTACTGAACTCTGTCAGGTCAATACAATCATGTTCATCATCATCCCCACCTTCCATTTCCAAGGGGTCGGGGAGTAAGGTGGCAGGGTTCAGAATACCGCACCTAACAATGCTCACATTTGCTGCACCCACAAGAATCCTCTCGTATTTAGTCAGCCGACTAGGGGTGAGATACTGTGTTTTAGTTCTGGTCAATAAGATTACCACTCCATGTGAGACATACACGGTCACAGGATGTCCCATGACAATGGACTCACTCTGTTCCAGACTTGCACAGGTAGCAGCTACCGCTTTCAGACAGCCTGGTAACCCAGCAGCTACTGGGTCCAATGTGGCAGAGAAATAAGCCACAGGCCTTCTGGTCGTGCCATGTTCTTGAGTCAGGACAGACAATGCGCAATTATCGCGAGTGTCACAGAATAGGGCAAACTCTTTGGAATAATCTGGCATTCCCAACGCAGGGGCTGTACACAGACAGTTTTTCAATCTTGTGAAAGCCATTAGACTTTCATCATCCCACTGCACAACATCTGGCATTCCTCTCGTGGTCATTTTTATCAAGGGCCTGGCTAAGGCTGCAAATCCCAGAATCCACTGCCTGCAGTACCCTAATACACCCAGGAACATTCTGACTTCTTTTTGAGTACGGGGCAACTGCATTTTTTGAATTATTCTCACTCTTTCTGAAGTGACTTTTCTGACACCCTTTTCTATCTGGTGTCCTAGATATTTCACTGATTTTGCACAGAACTGTAGTTTGTCAGGGGCCACTTTATGCCCTTTCTCACACAGGTGGTTTAGGAGGGCAATGGTGTCAACTACACAGTCCCGGTGACTTTTAGACGCCAGTAGAAGGTCGTCTATGTACTGGACTAACACAGAGTTCCCAGGTAAGATCAAAGTCTCTAGACATTTTTTCAAGATCTGATTAAAGATAGAGGGGCTCTCTGTATACCCTTGAGGGACCCGGTTCCAACAATACACGTGACCCTCGAAGGCAAATGAGAAAAGAAATTTGCTGTCGGGGTGCAGGGGTATCGAAAAGAATGCATGACACAAATCAATCACAGTGAACCACTCAGCATCCCAAGGAATCTGGTACAGAATTACTGCAGGGTTCGGGACAATAGGGCAGCAAGGAACTACAATTTTGTTAACCTTTCTCAGGTCCTGCACTACCCTATACTTGCCACTAGGCTTTTTGATGCCCATAATCGGTGAGTTGCATGGGCTGCCCATCACTTCCTGTATGATGTTTCCTTCCAATAGTTTTTGTATTTCCAGAGTGACACCTGCTTTCACTTCAGCATTCATTCGGTAGGGCCTAGTGTTAGGATATACTGCATTGTCCTTGATGGCTATTTGTATGGGGTCCACATCTTTCATCAACCCCACATCCTTTCCAGTGAAATCCCACACCTCTGGCTTTACGGCTTCCTGTAGTTCTTGGGGCAAGTCCTGCAGGGTCAATCTTTTAATTTCTGAGTCAGGTCTAAGCAATAATAATTTATAAATGCCGTCTTCGTCTGGGGTCTGTATTTCAACACCTTTTGGTGTGCAAAAGATGGTACAGTTCATTTTGCACAGCAAATCACGTCCCAGTAAATTTACTGGACTGGTGTCACAGACGACAAATCTATGCATCTGTTTAAAATTTCCAATTGAAATCTCCATTGGTTCGGTAACAGGAGTACTAATCAATTGATTAGATACACCTACTACTTGGATATTTTCTCCCGAGAGGGGTAGGTTTGGAACGTCCACTGTTCTTACAGTAGAACGGGTAGCGCCAGTGTCCAACAGAAAGGTGACATCATTTCCGTCAACCTTTCCTTCAATATATGGTCCAGACTGGTCTACCGGCAAGGAAGCGCCAAGTACGCACTCCTCGTCCTCCCCTCTCAGGCCCCGTCAGTCCTGATCATTACAAAGGAAGGTATCATTCAGCAGATACTGCGAAGTTGCTGTATTTCTGTTCTCCCCGCTTTCCCAAACCTCTATCTCTTCATTTTCTGCCTGTCTTCCCCTGTATACCTGTTTGGGTGCTCGAGGCACCTGAACTGTTTTTACCTGGGGTTGAGTCTTTCTTGGTCTTTCTTTCTGCGTCTGTGGAATTAAATCAGGAGTTTTCTCATTAACATCGACTAATTGGGGACACTCGTTTCGCCAGTGTCCAATTTCGCCGCACTGATGGCAGGGAAATTTTTTCATAGCCTCTTCCCTGCTAAATTTGGGCCGGGGCTTTCCTCCACCCCCTCCCCCAGGACTTTTGTTCTCAGCATTTTTAACCATGTTACTCAATTGTTTTTCCTGTTGTTCTGCGAGCTTCACCTGAGCCCACATAACCTTCTCCTTAAGGGCCTTTTTCTTTTCTGCCATCTCGTCCTCGCAGTACTTAGCGTACCGCAGGACCTCATCCATTTTCTTAGTATGCCAACAGATTTTATTGTCTTTTATCCACTGACAAATTTCAGGTCTTAAACCATTTACAAACCTGTAAATAAAGTGCGTCATATCCTTCAGGTCGATGTTGTCAATACCACTGTATGTTTTAAATACCTGCAATAACCTCTCATAGAAGGAGTGCACTGTCTCATCCCTTTCCTGTGTTGTTCTATCTATTTTTGTCCAATCAGTTTCCTTTGCGGGCACCTTTTCTTTCAAATGCTGAATTACCTGCTCATATTTTCGCATGACATCCTTTGATGGCTCTCCAGTTTCCTTGTTTCTGGGATACTCTTCACTGGGCCAATCTATGTTTATTTTACACTGGGTCCATAAATCTACTGGAACCACAATGTCGAAAAACCCATCCAGGTCTTTCCACAGACATTTTTGTACCTTCACGAACCTCTCCACCTGCCGATACCAGTCAACTGGTTTCTCTCGTAATTTTGGAAAATCGTTCGTGAAGGACACAATATCCTGCCTAGACCAGGGGACATGCACATATTTCCCTCCTGGAACTTCGCGCATGGGGCATAACTGCTCAGGTTTTTCTACCTCTCTTAAAGCAAACTCGGGAGTCACTTGTCGGGAGCGAACCTCTTCCCTCTTTTTCGCCCACCTGCTTCTCCATTTTTCCACATCTCCCCATTTCTGCAGTACCCCCATTAATTCTTTAATCTGCAACTTCTTCCCTGCCACATTCAGGTGTTCTATATCCTTGTCTGAGAAGTCTGCTCTGTACGGTTTCTGTAAGGGCTTGGATTTTGAGATATCTACCCCCATACTAACTGCTGTTTCGGTCAGTTTTTCGTGGAGCACTCTGGTGTTCCTAGTAAAGCTTTTACATATGAACGACAATTCTTCCTCAGAGTAGGTATTCAATCGATCCAACCCCACATTTCCTGCCATTAATTCTTCTATTTCAACCCTCAGCTTGTAGAGGTCTAAAGGCTTCGTTTGCGGAGTCTGCTTTTCTAATTCACGACTCCAACTCTCAATTTCATCCGGAGTTACCAGAGAGACATTCCTAGTACCTGTTGCTGTCTCTAATTTAATTTCTTTTGTATTAAAAGGGTTATACCTCTGCTGTATTCCCTTTCCAGTCTGTTTGTTTGGCAATTCCAAGAACGCAACTTCAGACTCGCACTCACTGGACTGATCATCTATGATGATTGGTTCCTGTCTCGGGGTTGCTATGACTGGGGTCATGACTGGAGTAATCGGATTTCCCTGACCATTTCCGTATAACGGGACCACCGGTCCAATAGTTACTGGAATAGTCAATGCCTCAGGACTAGTATTTATCTGAGAAATTTTCTGAATTATTTCTGTTCTTTGTCTAGCTAGAGCCTCTTGCTCCTTTTCCACTAGTACCCTTCTTAGAGTTGTGTCATGTAATATCTGGGGGGTCAATGGAGGAGTAAAACTCGGGGCAGTAGGCAGAGGAGTAAAACTCGGGGCAGTAGGATGCGTTTCACTTGGTCCTCCCCCATAATTTGGTTTCGGGAATAAAGTTCCAGTATTAAAGGACCTGCGCTCTTCCCCATATGGAGGTTGAACAAAAGGCAGTCCTGAATTCGAAGGTTTCTCTTCGCTTTCATACAAGGGTCTGGGGAAAAAAGTTTTCGTACGTGGATATTTTTCTTCCTGACTTGCGGGCACTTTGGGATATATATCCCTTGTTTCCGCCAGTTCGGGTTTCTCAGGATAGGGTAATACTTGACCACCCCCTCCCAGTCCCAGGGACCTGTCTTCTTCTTTTAGGAAGTGGCGTCGGGGAACATCTCCTACACTGGAAGGTCGGGTTCCCTCATTGTAAGGTGGCGGACTTCTGGTACAGATGTCATCTATTAGTTCATCATCTGAATCCCCCAGGGCCCCCCAATGCTTACATTTTTCAGTACTTTTCTCACCCGCTCCAATGTTATGACATGCCGGCATCATGGGAAACAGACCCTCAACAATCATGCTCTGCCTCCACTGTTTCATCCTTTTATCCCTGGATTCCTGTTTCTGCCTGGGGTACCACTTGGTCAAACCCTTGTCCATTCGGGGTCTTTCTCTTTCAAAAGCCTCAATCTCCCATTCCTCTAATGCCTCATACTGCGTTAGTCTCGGTCTGGGATGTAGTTCATTCATTCGGGTTCTTAAATTAAATAAGATCCTACCATTGAAAGTACCATCTAACGGAAACGCCAATACTCCGTCATCCTTTGTATACTTCACCCAATTCTCCAGCCACACACAGGTATTGTACCCTCGGTCAAACATCATGAATGAGGCAGGAGTATTGGGTGCTGGGACAAGAACACCTTCCCTAGATTTAATCGGTTTGTCTGTTTTAAAATAATTTTTCACCTTATTTACAAGGGACATTTTTCTCTTGGTTCCGTACATAATATCGTATCTGTTAGCCTTCCACTGATCCCTTTCAAACCCTAGATGCCTTGGATCAGGTCGCGTCTCTGTAGTCCGCGAGTGCCACATACGACTTCTGCGCTAACTTTGTTTACAAACTACCTCCAATCAGAATATGCTTCAGAAAATTCGTGCAACCAATGGGTGCGCGACACAAAATAAGCTCCGCCAATGGGTGCGCGGCCCCTTCGTGAGACAGTTCCCACGCTCCGGCGCTCACCCCTCCTTTACAATTTTAGCTCCGCTACCCGCCCGCTGCGTCCACCAATCCCAGCGCGGCACAGAGTGACGTCAGAGGCGCTTCGCGACTGACTCCCTCCCTTCACAAGGTAACGGAAACTTTCTTTCTTTTAAAGTGCTCAGTGCTTGGTTATTTTACAACAAATACACATTCGCCACAGTGCTCAAGTGTCTAGACAGAGAAAGAATTCTTTTACAGCAAGTAAACTACTTCCATTTACTTTTCACTCGCTGCGGGCAGATCTCTTCCGCCTACCCTTCACTCTAGCATCGGTGAACCTGTTATTCCCCTAAACTCATCCACTTCTTTCCGGGATATATTCCGAGTTTAAGGTTTCTCAGCGGACCCCTCTGCTTTCACGCTAGCTCCGAGGAACCTGCTACTTTTCCGATGTGACCCTTACTAGGTTACGCCACTATGGGAATTTTGCCAATGAACCCCGTTACTGTCATTTATTCACACATGTATTCAGAAAACCCTAGTTAGTGCTTCCCGGTTATCCTAACCTGCACCTAACTTTCCTCGAGCCTGTGACCTCAGGACAATGGATTCTATTCACCACTTGCCCTTTCAATTCCCCGGGGAGTTCGGACAACAAGAAACAAGACGGTTGACAATTGCATGGATTAGTACATATAACAATATAAGAACAAGAATAATAACAATACAGTAATTCATGAATTATTTTTACAAGATATTATTCGTGCGTATTCACAAGAGATTGATCAGGTCTCTTAGAACAGCCGCTCTTTTAGCAGCATTAATATAATAGCAGCTTCCGACTTAACTAGTCCAACTAATCCTGCCTAACCTTTAGCTAGTCCCTAACCATCCTCTAGCTACCAGAAAACTGATAGAGCGCGCGAGGCCACCCGACCAACAGTTTTCGCCGTTTCCGGCTTCAGGGCCCATATACTTTTCAAATCACCATATACATCGATCAGGTGACTTCACGAGCTCTATCAAGTTGGTGTGTGTGTGTTCCCTGCTACCAAATTTCGGTGCACCCGACTTACCATCCACCGATGCGGGTGCCTAATGACCACAATGAATCAGGGGCCTAGCTGTAAAAGGAAAGGCAGCAAAATGCAATTTCAAATGACATTCAATATTGTTTAAATGACCACGGACAACTGGAAGTTTTAAAATGTTTATCTAAAGTTCAATATTTTCTTGCATGAGATACAGTAAAATAAGGCAATCAATAACCAAGATAACGTAAATCACATAGGCAGAAAGAAATAATGACAGAGTAACCATCAAAGTACTAATAAAATGTAACGAGAAAAGATATTATGCAAGGTCAGTATTATCTAAACAGGGATAGACTATGCGTGTGTGACTGTAGAAGAGCTTATAATGAATAACACGCTTCACTTAAGGTGAAGGGGCCTTTGAACAACCTAGGCAACGAAGTTCTAGACCATATCAGAAAATGACACACTGCTATGCAAAATATAATTTCTAATAATTGAGAAGGCATAGGAATAACTTTGCAAAATTATAAATGACTGTTCAATAGTTGCGGAAAGGCATGGAAATATAACATATGCAATGTTGAACTTTATTTTAGCAAAAGTTAGAAATTCAGAAGGTGCAAGAATTTCAAGAGGTTCAGAGTAATATTTACCTAGAAAAAGGTGTGGAAACCAAACCCTGGCCACGGGTCAGTTAAGGACAGGAAAACCCTCAAGGAAGGATACCCCTCAAAGGACAGCAGGTGCAGAATGGACACCCAGGACAGGACAGGATACCCTCGGAATAGGAATCAGGACAGGACCCTCAGGACAGGACAGCAAACCCTCAGGACAGGACCCTCTTCAGGACAGGACCGGAACCCACAGTTCGGAAGCAACGCCTGCGCTCCACCCGCTCTGCAGCTATCGATCAAGACCCCGATTGGGTCAGCGAACTCCCAGCTAAGTGCTTTGCCAGCACTTTAAGGTTCAGTAAAACCTTAGTCTATGGTCAAATTCGGACAGAGTGCTCCGCAGCGCTCTGTATCTTCGGTCACCTATTGAGTGCGTTGGGTCAGTGACAGGTCAGCTAAACCAGACAAGTCGGACGGTTCACTAGGTGAACCCAGGGTAGATATACAGTTTGGGGACAGTGTACCACCCCCCAATGTTGCAAAGTGTCAGAATCCCTCAATTTCAATTGGTCCTAAGGTAGGGTTTGGGTAACACACCAATCACAATACACGATTTGAAGCCTTCATTTACATATTTGGGTACCGCCTAACGGGTTTGGGGTTCCCATGAGCTAACAGTAGCGCAACATTACATTGTATCACATAAGGAGCCACATTCGCTGTTCTCGCAGGGCAGAGGTGACTTTCTCAGGAGCATCTCGCCCATCACTGCCAGCTGGCTATGTTCCATCAGCCAAGGTCCCTCGTGCTGCCGAATGTCGCACAGGCGCAGAAGGGACCTCCAATATGGCTCTCCTCTCACTCAGACCCCCATTTCCCGCGGTACATGAAAAGTAAGCGAAAACAAATTAATACATAATAATGTCATTATGAAAAACACATCACAGGGTTGGTACTTTTAACTCATCATCAAGAAATAAACTTATGCAAATAAATGTTAGCTACATTTGAGACGGACACAAGAGCAGTGGCACGAGCAGTACCACATGATAAGCACAGCTATGAATTACGCATGCGCATAACTTTTCCCTCCACTTCTGCAGACGCGTCAGGACACGTGAGTGTGGCTGACGCATGCGCAGTAACTAAAATACAAGCGACGGCCATTTTAAAAGGACATGGATTAATTTCATTAGAAATACACATAGGCAAGCGTCTTAAACTTTACTCAAACTTAATATAAACGTTAGTAAAACATACACGGGTTACCTTATTACACATAAATGAGGTTCTTGATTTCGGCAAGCCGCAAAATATGCGAAGCTTTGCTTCATCAGTATCACTAGAACAGCTATAAGGAAATGGTTCCGAAAGCTGGAGACAGGCTCAGCTTATGCTAGAGCACCATCTCACATAAAACCAAGTACTCTGCCTCCAGGATTGTTAAGGCCTGCCATAGGAGTGACTTATAGGTATATATGTGTCCAGATATAGGTTTAGATATAGGTATACTATATCTAAGCAAGGGGTGATTACACCACCTTGCCCCAGCTGTGTGAACAGCCAGTTGTGTCAATTTAAGGACCAGCCAGGGGTGGCAAAGGATATGCTGCAGCCCCTGGTAGGCCTTGGATGCACCTATGCCCTGGGCACCTATAGTGCACTGTACAGGGGCTGATAAGGTGTCCAGTACCAAATTGGTGATGTACCTATAGTACATGGAGTCCATTTAGAGAGAGAGCAGATAGCCTGGGACCCTGATTAGCAGGATCCCAGGCCAACTAAGTCGAAAACCAGCTAAACACAAGGCAAAAAATCTGGGGTAACCATAGTCAGGTATCCACCTTCCTACAGTAGGTAAAGCATGGGGCGCACAGCACTCTGAACCCACAATAAAGTTTTGCAGAAGGGAACCTGGGGCCGGCGCGAGGCGCTCGGGGAGGGCTGGTTTGACGGGGACATTCACACGAAGCTGCACACATTTCGTTTGGCTTGATGCATGATGTAACACTGCGACCTGGTGGAATGTGCGCTGCAAATGTCGAGGACCTCACTGTTCTAAGCCGTCAGGACCCTCAGAAAAGCATGGCGCATTTCAAGTAGAACTACACTTGAATAGCATGTTCAGTGGCATTAGACACAAGCTGAGGATCGCCGGGCGCGAAACCGAAACCGCGGTCGAGCGCACGAGACGCTGACACATACAAAGATATTCACACCTCATACTGTGCAATTCAGCTCATGCCCCGTCCTCACCTGCACTTTTCATGCCTGCCTTTGACTGCCTGTTTGCCCATTCCATGTTATTGGAAACGATGAAAGAACTAACACTTGGAAGATATAGTGGTAGCGCTCAAGTTGTGCTTGTAAAATCATTAAAAACTGTTGAAGGATTGTGACTTAGACAAAAAGGGGCATATAAATACAAGGGAAAGTGAAAGTGCACATTGTGCAGAATGCGCGAGCCATACGTGTGCCCGCTGTCTGGGCAAGTGCACATCTGAACGTGAGCATGCGCGTGCACATCTGCTCCCGCGTCGTGCTGCGTTGGAGGAGCTGGAGTACCGCGCCGGAGCACCGGGTAATTTTGCACGTTTCCTGAGGGGGGGCAGGCTTGGGCAGCGGGGGGGGCTGGCTTCGGCAGCGGGCGGGGGGGGGCTGGCTTGGTGGGAGCCAGTTTTAGTGGCGCGAGGAAAATGCCATTGTGCAGGCTTGCAAGGGAGACCAGGGATTTAGTTTGTGTATCAATTGAAGTGAATGTAGTAATTATTCATAGGTTCTTTTACTAAATTGAACCAGGTGCATCCACAGGATTACTCTGATATTAATCACCAGTTTTTTACACAAGTAAAACAATACAGTAACGAGAAGAATAATATCACAATCTCCAGTTGAGTAATGACAACTGGAGACTGCGAGGAATTTCCGTGACAGTGATCCCTGATTTTCGATCGACCTTCCATTTCGTACCTAATATCACGATTGTCTCTGATTCTGGATATCAGCCAACCTACATCCACATATAAAGCTCTGAATATAAAGAAGAGCTGTAACAGACTCGTTGGGCAACTATTATCAATTCGGAACTAGAATCCATTCCTGAAAATCATATTGATACCTTTGACGTATCTAAGGGGTTTTATTTTGATGAAAAATTAAGTCCTGATGATGGTCTTATAGATGACAACATACAAGACCGAAACGTCGACCAAAGACATCAACTTCTCAGCATTGTTTGCACTGAAGGACACCATGATGCATTTATGATTTTGGTTTTCCTTATATATTAATGAAGTTGATGTATTGTTATGAAATGACCAGCTGATATAGATATACTGCTTTTCATGACTTTTACCGGAAAGTTTTGTTCTTCTTTTGTCCCCATGAAATTTTCTTTGTGATTAACTTCAATACAAATAATTTCAAACATAACCTTTTTCTGCTGTGTGCTTCTTCTCGTTACTGTATTGTTTTACTTGTGTAAAAAACTGGTGATTAATATCAGAGTAATCCTGTGGATGCACCTGGTTCAATTTAGTAAAAGAACCTATGAATAATTACTACATTCACTTCAATTGATACACAAACTAAATCCCTTGTAGCCATCCCTTACTTCAACTAAATTACTGCCCAAGCCTACAAGGGTATATTGGGTTTCCCACGTCTTTGATACTGCAAGGGAGACCAGCACATCGCGTGCCTGTAGTGGGGGGGAGGGGATGTGTGCGCGTGTGTCTGTGTGTGCCCGCACGCGTGTCTGTCTGTCTGTGTGTGTGTGGGGGCAGCATGCCGGAATCAGAGTGCGCGACCTGATCCGATTCCGGCAGGCTGCGTGCGCGTGCCAGTCTCTTGTCCTCTCCTCTTTAGTCCTTGAAAGCAGAAACGATCACAATAAGCTCGCTTTGCAACAGCAGGGCTTTGCCCTGCAATCGCAGGCGCGAGACCTAAAAAACAATACATTACGTTTGATTAAAAAAACAACCATTACACTGTGTGAGGCAACATATTAACCTAATTAAAACAGCCTTACAGTAATATTGCATAAAACACTCCACTATCCCACCAAACTTCCTAAGTAGACCAGGAACGAGCCTATAAATATAAAGCTCAATAAAGTGCATGTACAGTACATAAACGACAAGATGACCTAATGTAGACAAAGGATCAGAGTCAGTAAAGTGCATATGCAATGTATAAGCAGCAAGAGGTTATTAAAATGATCCAGTGTCACTCAATTTAAATTATAGTAGTCTGTAAAGTGTGGGTGCAATACGTAAGCAGCATAAGGGCCTATATCAAAGAGAAACAGCATCATAAGACGCAAACTTAAAAACAATTATGTGTATACAGATTACCTATACCCTCTAGTGTACCTGAGGAGCTGTGGCACTTTTAAAAGATTTACAATACGAAACCAGCTTAAAAACCATTAGTGAATATACAGTTCACACGTCCCCTCTGGTGTTCCTAAGGCGCATTGCCACTCTTAAAAATTTTACAGTACAATGCAAAGTTAAAATATCCGCAGAAAGTTTCAGATACAATAAAGCCACTTTTGCCTGTATAAACCCTGCTTTTTTTAAAACTCTTTTTACAAAATGCTTCCTTGGGTGTATGTATTATGGGCATAACAGTACAAAGTGAAGGGTATCCTGCGGAGATCGCAACCCCAGGGAACCTTCTGCTCCACGGTTGTAGTAAAACCTGTGGGCACCGCAAGACTATGATGTATAGAATCCAGCCTGAAATGCGTCATGAGAAACCTATCTTGGGAACTATGTATAAGATGCAAATAAGGTTCAATGCCTGGGCAAGATTTTGTCAGGATATGCCTTCTCACTGCGGGTTTTATTATCTCTTGGTCTTCCCTACTGGAACCCAATAAATTCAAAAACTCCCCCTTGAGCATAGCCTTGTCCATTGCCAGCAATTTCGTGGGGTGAGTAAAAAGTTCCAGGCGACCCATGGCCTCAAAGGATTCTCTAACATATTTAAGCCATGGGATATTCACCCCCTTATCACGTGCCAAGCAATCGTGTATAATGTCTCATCAGTGTGGCCTCTGGATTTGTCCAAATTTTGACCCAACAACTGACAGGTTTTAGTTTTATCCTGTCATTAATATAGGCAGCACCCAATTCCTCGTGTACAGTGAAGCCCGGGGTGCTTTGTGGGACTTTCAGTAGTCTCCTTAGAAGTTTATTTTCTTCAATGTGGAGCGACTTAGCATCCACAAAGCCCCAGACTTCACTGCCATAGAGTACTTTGGCGGATCATATTGAATTGTAGAGAATCAGGATCTGATAAGGAGACCAGCGACCTAACCTGTGTGCAGGGTTCATAATCACCCCCATGCTTCTAATTAGGGTACAGCATTTTTCCTCCATCAAAGGTTTGAAATTGAGCCTGGAGTCAACTAATATCCCTAAATATGAAAAGGACTGGACTTTTTCTATGCAGTGTGCCCCAATCGTATATTTATATTTCTTTGGGGGCACCTTCCCTACCTCCATTATCTAAGATTTGGCAAGGTTTGCTGACAGGTCCGGGCTCTCCATGAAATGGACAAAGCCCTCTAACAGTGTTTGCAGGCCACACTGGGTCCGGGCCAGAAGTACTGCATCATCTGCATAAAGCAGAACCTGAACCCCCCTGTGACCTATCCTTGGCGAGTCCACTCCCAGCCCAGCCAGTGCTTTCTCTAAGCCATTAATGTACAGGGTGAATAGAAAGGGTGCCAAAATGCAACCCTGTCTGACTCCCCTTGTACAGGGGAACTGATCGGTCATACTGCCCTCCCCGTTGTACCTGACCTGGGCATGGGTGTTCCTGTGTAGGGATCTCAAGATGTTTACTAGGCCCTGGTCCACTCCCAGTCCCGCCATGAGTTCCCATAATTTTTTTCTATTCACCCGGTCAAATGCCGCCGTCAGGTCCATGAACGCCAAGTACACGGTCTCTTGACTAGCTATCGTGCACTTGGCCGTCAGGAGGTACAGATTAAGAAATTGGTGCGTTGTAGAACGTACGACCCTGAAACCATACTGCCTGTCCGTGATGATCTTATGTTCTTCTACCTAGTCTAACAGACGGTTAAGTATAGCCCGACCGTGAACTTCAACGGACACATCAATCAGAGAGATAGGTCGGTAACAGGACAGGCTCTCCTTATCACCCTTTTTAAAGATTGGTGCAATTGTGGCTGTCGCCCAGGATTCAAGCATGCCCGTGCTCACTGCGGCATTTATGACCCTGGTCAAAATGGGGGTCCACAGCTCAACTTGCGCTAGAAACAGGTCCGGGGGGACCCCATCTGGTCCTGGCGCTTTATTTCTGGTCAATCCCTCTACACCTGCCTTGATCTCATTTAACGAGAAAATTATAAATTCCTCTCTTCCTGGCCCTTCCTTGGTGACTAGGCAATCCTCATGAGTACTACAATTGTATAGACCGTTAAAATGCTCGAACCATGACTCCGCCAAGATGTGATTTGCAATCTTAGGCTTATCCCTGTCTTGAAAGCATGGGTCATTAATGATCTTCCAGAATGCCGTCATGTTTTTAGTGTCTACTACTTCCCGCAGGTTCTCCCAGGCCTGCTGTTGCAAAAAAGATTTGCGCCCCTTTACCACCTCTTTATATAAGCCTCGGCACGCCATAATCCTACTTTTGTCCCTGGGACAAGTTTTCAGTGCCAATTTCAGTTCTCTCAAGGTTTTAGAACAGGCCTGATCAGACCACTCGTGTTCCACCGGTCCTTTCTTCCCGGGCTTGGCCCTGAGGAGTCTGTCAATATACAATGTTGCCCCTTCATAGGCCTTGACTAAGTCAGCCCCTGTTACTTCAAGATTCAGGCACCTCCATACATGATGGTCTTTGTCTGCCATTAATGCTTCATAATAGGCATCTGCGTCTATTTTGGACCATCTCAATCTTCTCCCTTGATCAGTCGCCATTAGCTCCCCATTCTCACCCCTTTTTTCCTGGGTTCTGGACCTGTTGGAGTCCCTCAGAACAATAACAAGGGTATTGTGGTCACTAAATGCACTCATTTGTATTTCAAACCCCAAAAGCTCCTGTTTCAGTGTATGTGATACAAAAATAAAATCTACACCTGAGTCGCAACCTCTGCCTTTAAAAGTTGGGTATATCCGCCCAGCGTCCCCTCCCTTCATTAAATCCATAGTGTGTTGAAGGTCATGCGTTCCCAGCACATTATTAAGCTCTTTTCCCTCTGCAGTATACTCTAAATGGGGGCCCTCTTCCAGTGGGCAGGAGGACCAAACACCCCGTCTATTTTTCAAGTTTGGGCATAGGTGGCAATTAAAGTCACCTGCTAGCACCCACTGGCACTTGCGCCCCTCGTGGTCAGCCTCCCCCTTCAACCTTTTTTCCAGTTCTTTAAATCTAATCAATGGTGACCCCCGGTGATGTAGCATTGTAAAAATTCACAAATAGTATATTAAGGCCCCTCATACGTAATTTTTGCCCCTGTAAAACATCAGAGTCCCAGCTCAGATCTTCCCATGTCCCTTTAATTTTTAGGTCCACATACGTCACCAGCCCTCCCTTGGCTCTTCCTGCCAGCCCTTTCCTTTCCGGGACAAAGAACATTTTGAAGCCTTCCAGAGCTAGCTCGTCTCTATTCCATTCCCAGGTCTCTTGTAGACATATAACCTGGAACTTTTTTATGTAGGCCACCCAGTCATTATTTGTTAATTTTGCTGAGAGCCCTTCTATGTTCCACGATATAACTTTTTGTTCAAAACTGTTTTATTGTGAACACAGCGCTAAGCCTACAACCCCATGTCGGGGGCCGGCCGCGCAAAAAAGAGTGTGTAGACTCATGTAGCCAGGGGAGGATGAAGCATTAACACAGCGCCCTGCCTACAACCCCTAGAGGGGGCCGGCTGCATGGCTTAGGGGCAATGATGGCAAGAGGCGGCCATACGCTGGCGATGCATCGTTGTGCGGGGGAGGCGCGTATAGAAGGGAGAGCAGTGATGTCACATTTTCAAAAGGCCTAACGGGGCCCAAACTGCCCCATAGAGGGGCGGAAGCCAGAGAGGCAAGTAGGAAAGAAGAAAAAGTCGGAAGAGGATTGAGCAGCAGCAAGACGGAGAGAGGTCTAGGGGGAGAAACTGCAGTCGCCGGCCGGGGACAGGGGACGCAAGCCTACTCCGGGGGAAGCGGCTAAGAGCCAAGTCTGCTCGGGTCAGCAGGGATGAGGGCGTCCTCAAATAACTGCAGGGCGCGAAGTCTGGGAGGCAGATGGCGGGCATAGCTGATGGAGCACAGATGGCGCACAAGAGGTTCCCACACTGCCTTGAAGCGCACCCCCCTCGATTGTATCCGCGCCGTGAGCAGCTCCATAGTCAGGACCTGCCAGAGGCGCACAAACCAGGAAGCTATCGGCGGTGCCTCAGCCCGCTTCCAGTACAGAGCAATGAGTTGTTTGGCAGCGCCTAACATGTGAAGGGTGAGGATCCAGTCGCTGCGCGTGAGGGCCCTAAGTGTGGGGGGTCGAATGCCCAGCAGGAGCGTGGAAACCTCCTCAGGGAGGGGGAAACCCAACACCTTCTTGATGTGACTAAGGACCTCCTTCCAGAAGACAGCCAGGGTAGAGCACGACCACCAGATGTGTACGAAGTCGCCAGTCGCAGTGCCGCACCTCCAGCACAGTGGGGAGGAAGTGGGGAACATTTTGCTGAGTCGCAGGGGGGTGTAGTACCATTGCGTGAGCATCTTGTATGCGTTTTCCCTCTGCGGGATGCTGCGATAGGTTCTGGGAATGTCAGTCCACAGCCTAGCCCACTGAGAAGGTGTGATATCGGCGCCAGTTGCCGATTGCCACTGCCTCTGGTAGGGGTGTGCGGGCGGAGCGGTGGGGTGTTGCAGGATGTTGTAGATCTGGGAGATGAGCCGCTTCAGTCCCCCTAGGGAGCATGCCAACTTCTCGAATGGAGTGTATGCCCTGGTAGCAGCCCGATACATGTCGTCGCCCGAAGTCCAGTGGCGCAGTTGCGCATACTGTAAGCTGGCCGTTAAAGGGAGGTTAAATTCTTCCCTGCAGTCTGGCCATGACTTAGGCAACCCTCCAAGAAAGAGGTCCCCTGCAACCCTGCAGTCCCCTTGTGTCCAGCTCTCAAAAGCCCGGGTCCGGGCAGCAGGAGGGAAATGCGGATTACCTGCAATGGGGGTGTGCGGAGAGGGGAACGTGGTTAGGCCCTTGGGCACTGCCACTCTGTCCCACACGTCAAGAACCGTCTTCGTCGGGACCGCCATGTATGCACTCCTGGAGCGCGCCACACGCGGCAGCCAAGGAAGATCCCATATGGTGCGCCCCGTGACTACTCGGTCCATGTGGAACCAGTGCTTGTCGCTTTCGCGTGCACCCCATTCTATCACGAACCGGAGATGCGCCGCCCAGTAGTAGTGGAGGAGATTTGGGCAGGCGAGACCGCCCCTGTCTCTCGGTTCCATGAGGACCTTCTGCGAGAACCGGGGTCGCTTGCCACCCCATATGAAGGACGTGAGGTCACGTTGGAGATTCCTAATGCAGTGGAGCGGGATCGGGGTGGGTAGGCACTGGAAAACATATAGAATACGGGGGAGGACCGACATCTTGACCGCATTTAGTCGCCCCAGCCAAGAGATCATCAGGGGCTTCCATTTCCGCAGGTCCGCCAGAACCTCCTTGCGGCAAGAGGCCCAGTTCCTCGAGGACCACGAGTCGAGGTGGGGCGTGAGGTCCAGACCCAGGTATTTAATGTGGTCTTCCGCCCAACGGTAGGGCGCAACCCCCTTCAGGAAAGAGACCTCTTCCTCGGGGATGGTAAGGTTAAGTGCCCAAGATTTGGTGTGGTTAACCGTAAGGCCGGACGCTTGTTCAAATAGTGTGAGGGCTTTATGCACCGCAGGGAGAGAGTCCCGAGGGCGCGTAAGAGTAAGGATCAGATCGTCCGCGAACAGTGCTACCTTGTTGGAGCGCCCCCCGTGGGGGATCCCGTGAATGTCAGGAGTGCGCCTAATCAGCTCCGCCAGGGGTTCCACCGCTAGGGCGAACAGGAGCGGTGAAAGCGGGCATCCTTGCCTCGTGCCCCTGTGGATCGAGAGCGGCGATGTCAGTTGGCCGTTGACCCGAATTCTGGCCTGCGGCCTGAGGTACGGGGCCATGCACCTAGATATCATGGTAGGGCCTAGGCCTAGTTTCCGGAGGACCGCCCGCAGGAAGGACCAATCCACCCGGTCGAAGGTCTTTTCCGCGTCCAGGGAGAGGAGGCAGGCCGGGATATCCCAATGCTGCACCTTCCCCACTAAATGTGCCAGCCTGCGAACATTATCAGCCCCCTGACGATCCCGTATAAAACCCACCTGATCCGGGTTTACCAAACCCGGCATGTACGGGTCCAGCCGTTTGGCCAGGATCTTAGTGTAAATCTTAAGATCAGTGTTCAGGAGGGCGATGGGGCGATAAGAGGCACACAAGGTGGGGTCCTTCCCAGGCTTGGGGATCAGGGCGATTTCCGCCAGGCCCATGTCAGGGGACGGGCCGGTGGTGTCCGAGAAGGAACCGTAGAGCCGCAGCAGGTGCGGGCGGAGCTGGGTCAGAAACAGGCGATAGAAGGCCAACGGCAGGCCGTCCGGTCCCGGGGTTTTCCCAGTGGGAAGGTCTTTAACAGCTTCCGTTACTTCCTCCTCCTGCAGGGGGCCCTCTAGTGTAGCTGCACACGCCGGAGACAGTGGAGACCCCTCGAAATCCGCAAGAACGGCCTCCCGTGCCTCCTCGGAGGTAGGCTCCTCAGCATATAGAGAAGTGTAGTAAGCAACAAAGGCGGCCTGCTTGGCTTTCTCAGTGGTGGCGCAGGTGCCGTCTAGCCGCCTGACATTGGCGATGTGGGCCCTAGCAGCACGTGCCCGCAGCCTGCCGGCCAGCAGACGGCCAACTTTGTCCCCGCCCTCGTAGTAGCGTTGTTTGAGCGCCAGTAGGGAGTGTTCCGCCTTGTTGGTGCGCAGAGCGCGGAGTTGCCCCCTGAGGTTGGAGAGAGTTCTCCTCGACGCCCGTGAAGGAGAGTCCCGGTCCCGGGCCTCCGCTTGTTTGATCTCGCTAGCCAGGTCGGTTTCCATCCTGAACGCCTCCTTCCTCCGCGCCACCGCCAGGGAGGTGATATGACCCCGAATGGTGGCCTTGAAGGCATCCCAGATCGTATGAAAGGGCAGGTCAGGGGTGTCATTAACGGCGAAATACGAGTCTATGGCGTCACGGATGCTGGCGACGTCCTCCGGGTCCCGAAGGACTCTCGGCGGGAGCACCCACCGGCGCTCACGAGTGGCATGGGCCAGGGGGTCCTGCAACAAAAGTTCCACGTGGGTGTGGTCTGACAGGGAAATGTCGGATATAGCGTCAGCCAAGGAGTCTCGGGCCAATTCAAGGGATGCGAAGAGATAGTCGATCCGGGAGTATGTCCGATGGGAGTGTGAATAAAAGGAGTAGTCCCGGGTCCCCGGGTTGTGGTAGCGCCACACATCCACGAGTCCCAGGTCTGTAAGCTGCGTTCTAAGGGTAGCGGACATCGCTCCCGTGCCATTGAAGGAGGCCCACGCACGATCCAACTCAGGGTCCCAGACAAGATTGAAGTCTCCACCCAGGATCACGTTGGGGTCACCCGAAGGGAACTGGTCCCGCAGGAGTGTCTGGAGGTATTTGTCCTGCGACTGGTTGGGCGCATATACACATCCGAGGGTGAGCTGCATACGACCCACCTGTACCGTGGCTCGGAGGAAACGCCCGTCAGCACTCTTGAAGGGTTTCGTGGGTCCCCGCCTAATGCCAGCCCTGCAGAGGATTGCTACCCCCGCTGTCTTGGTGTCAGAGGATGCCCAGAACTGTGTGGGGTATCTAGGGTGTGCCATGCGTTTGGTGTCCCCCTTGAGAAGGTGCGTCTCCTGGAGGAGGATAATGTCAGGGGAGTGGTGTAGGAGGTAGCGCCATATCTGATTCCGCTTGTTGGGGGAGTTGAGCCCTTTAACATTGAGTGAGAGGACCTTCAAGGGTGTAGGGATGTTCGCTGTCATAGTGCCAAGGTGGAGTGGAGCAGCGCAAGACCCAGTGTAGCAAATCCCCCCGCAGTCAGGGCAGGGGCAGCCTCACCCCGCCCCCAGCGTGCCAACCCCCGTAAGACCCACCATGCCGTCCCTCCGCAGGCGCGGGGAGAGAACAGTAGGAGAAGGCAGAGCAAGAGAGAAGTAGGAAGAGATGAGAGAGAAGGAATATAAGGGGCACAGGGAAGAGGCATAACCAAAACAGGCCAACAGGGCCAGTGTACATTGTCCCAGGTACCAGACATCCTCTACCCGAGGGTTTGGATGAACTCAGGAATGTCACTTCCTATGGGACAAAGGGAGGGAGCAGAGATCTGGGTAGATGAAGTGAAGTCCAGTCGTCTCGCAGCTCGTCCACCCCGCTGCCGCTAGGTAGTCCGGGGGTGAGTCATGGGCCCGCATGCGCAGACCCGCTGCCGAGAGGGCGTCGAAGCTCAGTGGCGTGGTGCAAGACCCAGGAGAGGTGTTGTCCAGTGCCAGATGTTCCCGACCCCCACAGGGGGGGGGAAGCCACAGGGGCGGCCCGCTAGAGAGAAGGGGAGGTCCCCCCCCCAAAAGCAGTAGGAACAGGCCGCCGTGGCGCGATAGGACAAGTCCGTGTGCCCAAGGGGCAAGTGGAGGCTTAAGGCAGCTCGGGCCTCAGTGGTCACGATCAGTGGTCTTCTGGTGTCATAGGACGGTCCCCGCCCTCAGCGCCAGAAGCGGGAAGCTGTGAGTTCTGTTCCCCGCGGTCGCCCTCGAGGGAGCGAATGTGAGCAATAATGTCCTGCTTGGTCTGCGAGGTAGAGAGGGCGTCCACAGGGGGGGACCGGCGACGTTTACGCACAGTGGACCAGTCAGGGCGCGGAGGAGCCTTCTCTGGATAGTGGGAGCGGGCTGGGCTGTGATCCGGGGACTCCGGCATTTCAAGCAATTGCGCCGCTTCCTGGTAGGACCGGAGGGCCCTTCGTTTGCCCTCCCACTTGAAGATGAGAGCAAAAGGATGGCCCCATTGATAGGAAATGTTGAGGGTCCGGAGCTTCTCCGTGATCGGGCGGAAGACTTTCCTCCTGTGGAGCGTTGTGGGGGCCAGGTCCTGGAAGATCTGGATCTTGTGGCCTTCGTACCGCAGGTCAGGGGCGTCCCTAGCCGCCTTGAGTATGGCCTCCTTCTCCGTGAAGTAATGAAGTCTGGCGACAATGTCTGGGAGGAGGCCGGCTCTGCCCCCCGCTCCAAAGACTCGGTGCGCGCGGTCAAGACGCGGCGGGGGTGCGTCCTCTTCGCCCCGCACCTCTTGCAGGAGCAGCGCCACATAGGCCATGGTATTAGTCCCCTCTTCTCCGAGTGGCACACCCCGTATGCGGAGGTTGTTGCGGCGCCCCCTGTTTTCCAAATCCTCCTGCTTGATCTGGAGCTGGATGTGTTGCTCTTCGAGGGTCGCCACTCTCTGCCAGAGCTGCTCGAGGTCGTCGGTGCGGGAATCGACCGTCTTCTCCAGGCCATCAACCCGGTCGCCGAGATCGGTGACCTCCTTGCGCAGTTCCTTGACGCATGTGTGAACCTCCGTCCTGAGGGACCCAATTTCGGACTTAAGATCTGCCATGAAGGAGGACATGAAGGCCTGGGTCACCGGAGGGGAGTCGGCCGGCGGCAGAGGCTTCCCCCCGATGACGGGGGACCTCCAGAAGATGGCGGCGAACCCGCCTTACCCCACATGGAAGCCACAGATGTACCCCTGGTCGTCGCTGGGGGGGGTTCTGGCTTGGTCCCTCTGCCCCGAGTCATGATCTACTCGGAGTAACCAGGGATAGTGAGAGGTAGGGCAGGCTGTTGCGTGGAGCCTCCGGGTCGTGAAGAAGAAAAGTTCAAGGGAGGCCGCACCGGCGTCCCGGTGGTCAAGCAGTCCCGGTCCTACAATCAGGGGTTCAAGGCCGGGAATCCGGAGACGGCGAGGGACAACCTCCACAAGCCCGAGGTAGGGCAGGCCCGGCTCGTTGGTGGCAGGTTAGGCTCGCCCGAGCAGCAGGGGTCCAGGACGCTGAGGGGTCGCTTGTGCAGGCAAGGTGGCCCAGCCGGGGAGGAGGGGGAGTACGCTGGCAGGGGGGGCGGCGGAGGGCCGCCGCCGGCGGGTGTCCCGCGATGAGCTGTGTCCAGGGCCCACTGGCAGAGAGCCACCGAAGGCTTGTGGCGGAGCACGGCCTCCTGGTTCCGCCTGAGGCAGGGCCCGCGTGGTCCTGCGGCTGTAACCTGAAGGTGCGGCCAAGGGGTCCCCCAAAAGCGCCACCGACCCAACGATAGGCGGGGGCGTCAGGCTACTAGGCAGAAGGTGGCTGAGGCAATGTTCCGGTAGGGCCGTGTGGGAGAAACGGCCAGGAGCAGAGGCTTATAGCGCTGGGGCCCTCAAGGCCCGGGCCTCACCCACACTCGATCCCCAAACAGCCCCTCAGCCCGCCGCCGATGAGTCCAGGGTAGCAAGGAGCGCAGGCAGGGATCGCGTATACAGGGGAGCCAAGTCACTTTCCCCAGATGCCCAGAGTCGTTGCAGCCAAGAGCTCACCCAGGGGCAAATCCGCGATCAGGCCCCCCACCGCCGGGCCCCTCCAGGGAAAGACAGGGGGAGGGGGGGGCGGCGCTCTGCAGCTCACCGGGAGATCCCTCGACGGGCGCGGAGATCGTGGTCGGCACTCGCGGGAGGGTCCTCCGGTGATCTCTCCGGGTCGGGCCTGGTTTTCCCGCCAAAGCCGGGGCCTCACGTAGCAGTGGCGTCCGGGCGGTCGCTGCGTCCGTCGCTGGAGGTAGTCCGGCACCCGCAGCCCCAGATTAGCCGTGCAGGCAGCCGATGGAGGTCCGCTGCAGGGACACAGCCGCTGAAGGGGTAGGGGGCCTCCGGTGTCTCCCGCAGACCGTCACTCCAGCCCACTCCGCAGGGACCGGGACAGGCGTCCCGCCAGCAAACCCCGCGGCAAGATGGCGGCCAGAGGCCGATCTCGGAGGTCCCCGGGCTCTGATCTCCGGTGGCGTGAATCTCAACGGCTGCAGTCCGCCACTGGAGGGGATCGCTAGCAGGGCGGCAGCGGTCAGGGGATCTCCAGGAGCAGTTGCCCCCCGGGACTTCGCTTAAACAGGCTTAGCAGAGCAGCGGGGCGACGGAGCTCACACGAGACGCGTCTGCTCACATCGCAGTCTCGGCCACGCCCCGATATAACTTTTATAGTGCCTTGGCCCATGATAATTGTGCTGGGCAATGTCTGGCCGCCTATGGGAGGCAACTGGGTTTCTAAAATCTGGACTTTATCATTTTTATAACGACTATCCTGGTCTCTTTCCATAGGGACAAGGGTTAATATGCTTTCTGGGGTTACTGGGGGCCTTCAGATGGATATCTGCGTGGAGCAATCGCCTCAGGGGGGCCATCACCGCGGCGAAAGCTCTCTTCGCGTCAGTCAATATCTTCCAAAATCTGACTCTTTGCCAATGGGGCATAGCGATTTTTTTGTGAAAAGCATGGGCCCTATTCCCGCCATACTGCTGTGCTCTTGCCAGTCAACCTCTCTTCGAGATCTTATCCTTGGGTCCCGATAAAAGAAACCCAGCGATAACAATTGGATGGATGAACCACTGCCCCCACCACCGCCAAATCCAACATCCACGAAGTTATGAAGGCCATCGCCAATTGGATGATGAGCAGCCGGAAACTGAACTCAGATAAGACAGAGGCCCTCATCATCGGAGCCACCCCCTCCGCCTGGGACACCTTATGGTGGCCGACCACACTGGGAGCTGCACCGATGCCCACTGACCACGCACGCAACCTGGGGGTCATCCTGGACTCAACATTGTCAATGACCCAGCAAGGAAACGCCATCTCCTCCTCCTGCTTCAACACCATCCGCATGCTCCGCAAGATCTACAGATGGATCTCCACCGGAACCAGAAGAACAGTCACCCAGGCCTTCATCAGCAGCAGGCTGGACTACGGCAACACGCTCTACGCAGGAATGTCAGCCAAACTTCAGAAACTACTACAACGCATACAGAAGGCCTGTGCATGCCTCATCCTCGACATCCACCGCCACATCACATCCCACCTGAAGGACCTGCACTAGCTCCCTGTCAACAAGAGGATCATCTTAAAGCTCCTCACCCATGCTCACAAAGTACTCCAAAAAACAACAAGTGATGGACTGAATGTGGATCAATGTCACACACTCCCCCAGTCAAAAGATCTGGGCCCAAATCCATCGTTTTTTTGCACTCCACACCACCCTGGGTCAGATAATGGCTTTATGCAAATCAGCTCTGACCCTGTTGCCCCATGGGAACAGTCCAGTCCGAACTACAACAGCCATATCTTTCCCAGACCGGAATCAAGCATCCGAGGACCGGACCGGTTTCGAGGTAACACCTCTCTTCAGCCCGGCTAGCTTGACTCCAAGTGGTGTGGAGTGCCTGGGACCCACGTCTGGGCATCCCCAGCGCACTTAGGGCAGCAATTGCAAAAAACAACAAGTGATGGACTGAATGTGGATCAATGTCACACACTCCCCCAGTCAAAAGATCTGGGCCCAAATCCATCGTTTTTTTGCACTCCACACCACCCTGGGTCAGATAATGGCTTTATGCAAATCAGCTCTGACCCTGTTGCCCCATGGGAACAGTCCAGTCCGAACTACAACAGCCATATCTTTCCCAGACCGGAATCAAGCATCCGAGGACCGGACCGGTTTCGAGGTAACACCTCTCTTCAGCCCGGCTAGCTTGACTCCAAGTGGTGTGGAGTGCCTGGGACCCACGTCTGGGCATCCCCAGCGCACTTAGGGCGGCAATTGCAAAAAACAACAAGTGATGGACTGAATGTGGATCAATGTCACACACTCCCCCAGTCAAAAGATCTGGGCCCAAATCCATCGTTTTTTTTGCACTCCACACCACCCTGGGTCAGATAATGGCTTTATGCAAATCAGCTCTGACCCTGTTGCCCCATGGGAACAGTCCAGTCCGAACTACAACAGCCATATCTTTCCCAGACCGGAATCAAGCATCCGAGGACCGGACCGGTTTCGAGGTAACACCTCTCTTCAGCCCGGCTAGCTTGACTCCAAGTGGTGTGGAGTGCCTGGGACCCACGTCTGGGCATCCCCAGCGCACTTAGGGCGGCAATTGCAAAAAACAACAAGTGATGGACTGAATGTGGATCAATGTCACACACTCCCCCAGTCAAAAGATCTGGGCCCAAATCCATCGTTTTTTTGCACTCCACACCACCCTGGGTCAGATAATGGCTTTATGCAAATCAGCTCTGACCCTGTTGCCCCATGGGAACAGTCCAGTCCGAACTACAACAGCCATATCTTTCCCAGACCGGAATCAAGCATCCGAGGACCGGACCGGTTTCGAGGTAACACCTCTCTTCAGCCCGGCTAGCTTGACTCCAAGTGGTGTGGAGTGCCTGGGACCCACGTCTGGGCATCCCCAGCGCACTTAGGGCGGCAATTGCAAAAAACAACAAGTGATGGACTGAATGTGGATCAATGTCACACAACACTGGACCAGTGTACCTCAACGAACGACTCACCTTCTACACCCGAAGCGCCAGCTTCACTCCGCCGACCTCGCCCTCGCCACGGTCCCCCGCATCTGACGAATGACCGACCGCAGCAGATCATTCTCTTAACTCGCCGCTAACACCTGGAACACCCTCCCCATCTGCATACGACAGAACCAGGACCTGATGACCTTCAGGAAACTCCTCAAGACCTGGCTGTTCAAGCAGTAGCAGCACCCCGCCCCCCCAACACCTTGAGACCCTCATGGGTGAGTTGTGCACTCTATAAATGTCTTGATTGATTGAGATACATGCCATTTTATAAATATATTGCCCAACAGTTAAATGTGGGGTACTTTCTTTTCATTGTACAGTCTATGGGCCTTATTATGACTATGGTGGTCCATCGAACTGCCATAGCCTTCATGGTAGTGCCTCACCAGCGGTTCGACCTCCCCATTACAACTTGGGTGGTCGGATCGCATTGACACCACTGCAACCATCAGGGATCAGAGATTTCTGGCAGTGTTGCGGTGGTCTTGAGCCAGCAAAATGTTTGGTGGGGCTGCTGCAGCCCAGCCAAGCCTATTACGAGTTTTACCTCGACTACAGTATTCATGGCGGAGACCCTTTAAACAGGCACTGCCTTGGGCCAGCTGCTGCAGGACAGCCCAACCTGGATTCCAGTTGGAATACTGCGGGTGGTATAATTATGGCTTACTCGGTGCAGGAGCTGGACGCTGGCATGTCGGCCCACTCCCACACCGTCAAAGTCATAAAAAAGGCCTATGCAACTTTTATCAATAAGAGGAACTGCGGAGTATGTGTGAATCGAGCAGCCTATTGCAATCTGGGAGTTGTATATTTTTCCTTTTTCTTTACATTTATTATAGCAAATATAGTGATTGTTTTTAAGAAAGATATAAATTATTCCATTTAAAGTGGATACATTGATTACAGCTCAACTAGATATACAGATGGCTTTCATTAAGGAAAACATAGCCATCTGCTACCCTTGGTTAATATAAAACACACAAATTAATACTGTTGAAGAAATGTTGAACTTATATGATGCATATAAAGAGGTGGAACTATAATTTATACTGCTACAATCTCCTCTCTGATGGCTAGGATAGCCATCACACAAACAATTGAAGCTTGCGAGACCATCTCAAAGTCTTGTTGTTTTCAGCATCTTATGCCTGTGCTCATAAACTCCTTCATCTTTCCATAAGCCTCACATTGCCTCACTTCTAACTCCACTTCATCCCTCTTTCTTTTGATTCCCTTCTTTCGACCACCAATTTCTTTGATCTCATGTACTTGAATCTCTTGGATATAGCAAATACGCAAATTATGCAAATGTCAATAATCAAATTGGCCTCAATATAGTGCTTAGAAGTCCATTACCAATATTGTCAAACCAATCACCTATTGCAGAGATTACCTTCCCAAATGCTTCTAAAGCACCAGTTGCTTCCAATTCCGATTTCAACACAGCGATAGTCTTCCCAAACCCTATTATCGCCTTGCTCCTATTGGGTATGAAGTTGTTGAACTTTCAGCATTTTACAGACTCAGCCCCCCTTTGCTAGCAAAATTCGAATGCAAGTTGATTTTGCAAAAACATAGACCTAATAGCCACTAGCTCTGTATCTCCAGCCAGCCATGCACCAGCTGTACTAGTAGTATGTTTGTCCACTACTGTGGAAAGCATTCTAATCTTTAACTCATTTAATACAACACCCACTGAGGTAATCATGGCTTCAAAAATGTCTCCTTATATTTGTGGAGCACTATTACCGTTTAGATCTGCTGGGTGATCCCTTGTCAAATATATCTAAATTATATACATGATATATTTTTGGAAACAATAAGGCAAGATAACAGGCCCCTTCCCAATTTGCTGACAATTTAAAGTAAACATTTGGTTATCACACAAAATAAACTCAAGGAATCATCTGATCTTCTCCTGCAAGATTTTGAGCAGGGCTGCCTAAAATTTCAAATTTATGTTCACATGCACTTATTCCTGTCTGTCTCCACTTTTCCTCATAATCGCTCAGCTTCCCATTAAGTTGCCAATCCAACCAATTTCAACTTAGGATATACACCCTTTTCACACATTCCTCAAAATATCCTCTCCTCCCATCGACCCATTGCACATTATGGCCCTCCTCGCCACTGAATCGTGAACTGCTTCTCTAAAGCACTCACAACACATCAAATTAAATCTATGAGTCTGATCAGTGTCAATTTTACAAGGATATCGAAAGAAATACCAAGCGGTATACATCTCACCTGCCTCAGGATGAAGATTCATGTGCTTTTTAAGGGGATACTCCAGTATCAGGCAATAATTTGAAAAATAATAATCAAAGCATACCTGTCTCTATAGAAGACTAAATTGAATACTACAGGTGATGCCATAAGAAATTAGGGTGTGGTGGTATTTAACTCTTGCAGCTCCTGAAGTAAGCAAGTGAGCACAGACATAACAGTCCTTTGCCTCCATTTTATGTGTATACTCATATAATAATCTAGAAAATGCATTAGTAAAAAAAGTCTCACTCTGAAGCATCCAGGTGTAAAATCCTGACGGCAAAACTATGCTCATCTTCTACATGGAGTGCATGTACAGTAGACCCAGGTGAGGACCTAATGGTACCAGTGTCAGAAGGGGAACTCAACCCTATTAGTTAACAGCCATGAATATAATAGAAATGATTAGTATTGTAGTCATCACTAACCTAAGCTGCTATTTGGTAAGGAGACCCATAATCTTTTTACATTTAGATCCTTAGAGTAGAATAGTAGTGAGCAGACTTATGATTTTTGCAATGTTCTAGTTTTGCAATGGCAACACTGATTTTGTGGTTCCACAATGCAATTAGCTTTATGTACCATCATCTTTGACATCCCTAGCCCTACTCCACCATCTTTTAGAATGGCAACCCTAAACATCTACTGCAGCCTTGACCATAGGAAATCTTCAAAGTTGAAAAAAGGCAACGTTCAATAAAGTTCAGTCATAGACACAGTTCGTTATCATTATTACAATCAGTTCAGGAAATCAAACTCTCCTTGTTGTGGTAACAAAATCATGGAGGTTCTGCTCTCTGACCTCCCCTACCAAGTCGTAGGTAATATTGATCAAAACCACTATCAACATAGCATGTCCACTCTGGCGCTGAGTACCTTCGCCAGGGTATACTCACTCTTTTCAATTTCATAAGTATTGGCTATTTATCTACACTGTCACTCAACCCACTTTACTCTGTTTCCTGAGTGACAGTTTGTGGATTGCATACAACAGATAGGCTCGATCTCAGTCACATTTGCCTTCTTTGTCTCCTGGTTACTCCTGATCTCTTTACCTGGCCCTTCGCTGAGATCAGAGTCATAAGCCACTTGTACCTGAGGCAGATTAACTGTGAGAACTTTTAATTCACCCACCACAGGCTCAGGACTTGCCTCAATTCAACCTTGGTTCCCTTCAGGAACTCTGATCACAGGTTGACTGTAAAGCTCTTGGATGCTCGCTTCACAGTGACTTTCTTATTTGGGCTACTCACTCACTGGGTATGGGAAGCATGCACCATGTTTGGCAGGCCGCCACACTTGACAGCTGATTGTGACCAGTATAATTCGACACAGGCCTTTCCATTGGGGTTCCAAACATGATTTCCGAATGTGCTTTTTCACCAGGACCCAGTTCCCTGGACTGAGGTCATGGTGATGCAGTGCTACTCGAGAAATAATTTCTAAAACCACATCACCTTTCCCTGAAGTACAAAATCATACACTTACTCATCAGTGGGGCCCATAACACTGCGAGTCACTCACATAAACACGTTCATCCTACTTCATGGATCGGTGAGATTCAAAGGAGAGCTGCTGTATCATAGCGGATGGTCTAAACCAAAACTAGATATTTATACTATTTACACCTGCAGTTTAAATGACTTTACCATGGTTTTTATTAACAAAACATTTGTTTAGACACGCCACCACTGTGGTCGATGAATCTACTAGTAAAAAATTAGGCGTAGGAAAACTTAAGAACAGATTAATTCTCCATTTATCTAATTTTTATTAAAAGCAAATTTAGCATGTCTAAAAGTTGATTCACTTTATTTATTTATTTATTCAAAAACGAATAAAGGAATAAGAGTTCTATCTCAAACAGTTATTTTCATTTATTTTTAGAAAATTCAGAAATAGACATTTTATTTAGATTTCAGAAATGCAAGTATTAGCAAAAGACAGATAGCTTTCCTGACTAAAACCCTCAACTAAAGTGCATCTCTCATTCAAGGAAAATAGAAAATAATTCAGAGTCTTACATCTCAGGAAAATCAGCATACCAACAGCATCTCGGGAGGAAATCAAAAAGAAGTTTTTTCCTCAGTAAAACCAGCACTTTTTATACCCTTTTCACTAGCTCTATCTATCTAAAAGAGTAACTTTCAGCCTAAATTCAAGTTCTGATTGGACAATTTGGGGTGGATAAGCATCACCTCATCATTACAATATTCATTTTTTCTTCCGTCAGCTAAATTTGAAAAGGTTCTTTGTTTAAACAATGTCCGGCCTAGTCACGTTCTCAATTAGCAACTTCATGGAATCTTCTCACCTTCAGAACCATTGTGCTCATTCTTTTTGGCAGCCATCTGGACTTCCAGGCCACACCATCCTTGAACTGCATTCACTTCAGGCACAAGCAGCTCGCATTCAAACTCGGACTTGGGCTGCACATGCTCAGTTCATCTTCTATTCGCAGTTTAATAAAACAGCCACGTTTTCACTAGGTCTCACAGGCCAGAATGGGAATTTTCATAGAAACAAACACAAACAAACGTTAATTTTGGAAATCTAACCCTTCTGTTTACCTCCCCCTCACTAAGGTTTTCCCTATTAGTAGTTACCTAGCGAAATAAGCAAAATTTAGGTGTAATTTCACACATCGCTCAATTAGTTCGAGTTATGATTATGGAAGTGTGATTTTGCATGGGGTACACAAAAATGTGTTTCTCCACCTTGCACCATCAATGGCAGTGCTCATGGTGTGGGTGAACAGTGGCAGCTCCAGGTTGGTGAAAGACAGAAAGCACTACATCAGCCAGCTCTTTACAGTAGTTGAGAATCATATCATTTCTGATATTCAAAAGCACAATTGCAGACACAGCAGGCAATCCCATGGCTCTCCCCATGAGAATCTCATGGTGGGACAGTCTTGTTCACTGATTAAGAGTAATTCGGAGACTCATCAACAACAACGGCAAGGCATTCATACACACTTCAAAGAGGTAGAGCCACACACCATTGCCAGTTGGGATTTCAGTGTTCCATTGATCTGTTCCACAATGCCAGAATCTACGAATTGGTAACTACAGTGCAGTCGCTGTTCCACCTGTAGGGCCACACAAAGCATTTTCAGGACTTCATTTTTAAAATGAGTCCCTCAGCCTGACTCCAGAGAAACCGGGCATCCAAACCTAGGTATCAGTTCACGCAACAGCAGTTTGGCTACAGTGAGACTATTGTTCCTCTGAGTTGGGTATGCTTCGATCCAACAGGAGAAAATGCACACTATAACCTAGGACATATCTTAGCCCGTGGCACACAGGTATTTTGATATAATCAAACTGCAATCAATTAAAGGGACATCTTGACCTTCCTACGTGACTCATGGTGACCAGGGCCACAACACATTTGTGTCATAGATTCTCAGCCATTATCTAAAATCGAGGATTAAACTAAGTCTGTCTGAACAACCTAAACATCGCATCCCCACCCTTGTGTGCAGGACCTTGAAAGTGTCTGCCCATCTGGAACAACAAGCTGTAGTGTAATATCTTCAATCAGCTGAAACCTAAATTTCATCCTCATTATTCACAAAACCCGCTCTGGCCCAGCCCTGCTGTTCAATCTATGGCACCTCTTCCTGCATTGGCTTGACTTCGTCCCAACTATCACCAACAGACAAGAAATTGAAATTAGTCTCATCTTCAGGCTCATTTGAATACTTCCCTTTAAATGCACAGGAACCAAGAGCATAGAACCGGGCGACTATGTTAGCATACTGGTTACCAGCTGTTACAAAGTCATTTCCACTCCTGTGTACTGTGCATTTCACATCCGCAAATTTCTTGGGGCATCTGCAAAGCCTCAAGAAGTTGCATGACGTATTTACCATTTCTAATCAGGGATCCTGATGATGTCATAAATCCCCTTTGTGACCACAACTGTCCAAAATTGTGGACCACACCAAAGGCTTGCTGACTATCAGTAAAGTTAGTGACTTTCAATTGCTCTGAAACACAGCAAGCTTTGGTAAGAGCAACCAGTTTAGCCACCTGGGCAGAAGTTATTTCTCCGAGTCAAGAGGCTTCCACTACACCTTGAATGGTACAGACTGCATAGGCAGCTCTCAAATCTCCCACTCATCACTCACACGAGGTCTCCACAAACAGCACATAATTGAGATCTGCAAGGAGTTCCTCTTTAATATCAGGTCTGGCTTTGTACACAAATCCTTGACATTGCCACAGTCATGCTTAACCTCACCCACCTAAAATTCTGATTCAGGCAGGGGTAAAAGTGTGGCAGGATTAAAGATGCAACATCTATTTAAAGTCATGTTCTCAGCAGCCAATTTGATTTGCTTGCAGCAAGTCAACCGTTTGTTGGTCAGGTTTTATGTCTTAGTACTGGTAAGCAATACTTCTACAGCATGAGGGACCATCACTATAAGATTATAGCCCATAACTATATTCTCACTCTGCTCAATGCCTACACCAACTGCTGTAACCACTTTAAGACTGCCAGGCAGTGCTGCAGCTACAGAATCAAGCGAGGCAGAAAAGTATGCAACAGGTCTTCGGGCATCACCACAGCCCTCCCTCTCACTACAATATAACACAAACTCTTTACTGTAATCTGGCACTCCCGGAGCCGGGGCTGGACAGGGATTTTTTCTCTAGGAAGGCATTTATCCTATGGTTGTCTCATGGTATCATATCGGACACATCCTTGTCAACCTCTGTAGACGTTTGGCCACTAGGAAAATGTTGGTTATCCATGGGCGATAGTAGCTGACATTTCCTAGAACATGCTGATTTCTCTAGGTGAGGGTTCATTTTCAAAATGGAAAAGATTCTATTTTGGGACACCTTCCTAGCTCTCTTCTCAATGTGAAGTCCTAAGCTTATGGCATCTTTCTGACAATACTGTAGTTTTCTCAAACTCTGTTTGTGGCCATTCGCAGACAAGTGATTCAACAGGGCAATTGTGCCTTGTTTGCATGCTTCTTGTGACATTGATGCTATTAATGGATCCTCGATGTACTGCACGGATTGAATAACATGGTAACTTCAGAGACTCCAGATTATTTTTAAACATTGAGAGACTTTCCGTATACCCTTGAAGAACTAGGCACTATGCCAAATTTCTTTTTTAGAACAAGAAACTGACTCTGTTTGTGCAGCGGGATAGAAAAGAATACTTGACACAAAATCAACAACTGTAAACCATTCACCTCATATGATATCTGAAACAATATTACAGCCATATCCGGTACAAGAGGACAACCCAGAAAAACGATATTATTAATCTTTTGCAGGGCCTGTACAATGAGATACTTGCAGCTAGGTTTCTGCAGATCCATAATAGGGGACATAATTGGGCTGCCCATAACCTCCTTTAAAGATTCCTTGCTGTATCATAGACTCAATCACTGGAGCAATTCAAGCAATAGATTCTGCCTTGAGGTTATACTGTGGCATTCAGGAATATTCAGCATTGGGTTTTACAGTAATTCGGGCAGGTTCTACACCTTTAATGATATCTTTGCCTGAGACGACCTAGACTTCAGGCTTAACAGTGTCCTTCAGATCAGGGGGCATTTCCTTTAAAGTCATTATGGGAAACAGCCTAATAGCCGTTAAATGCTTGCCCATTTTGAAGTCAACGTCCTCATCATGTATGTGAAACTTAACACCATCCAGAGGGCAATAAATGGTGCAATTTAACTTGCAGGAAAGATAGTGTCCTAACAAGTTGACTGAACTATAATCACATACCATAAATTGATGGTTTTCTTCAAATGAACCTATCTTAACTAAGAATTTCTGTGACACAGGATTAGCCATTTATTTGCAGTAGCTACAGCTTGGATCTGTTTTCCACAGAGGAGTAGGTTTGAAACTTCCGCTGTTCTGAAAGTAAAATGGGTAGCACCACTGCCAACCAAAAAAGTGATTGTGGCCATTCATCTCATTTTCTATGAAAGGACCACTCTAGTCTACCTCCGAGACTGCACCAAGCATGCAATCTACCTCTCCCTCAGGCACCGTCATTGTGATTGATCAGAACTGTAACCAATAGAAGCATCAAAACAGGAATCTGTTGAAAAAAGGCTTGAATTGCAAAAGTGTTGTGATTAACTCTTGTACCCTGGTACACATTCAACCTTGGGTTCCCCATTTTCTGCTGGGTAATCAGTGCTTGGAGAACTTGCATCACTAGAGATTGAGACATATTAGGATTCTGTGGTCTCTGTATGGGTATATTTTATATCTGCATAGGATTGACATTTTGCATTTGGCTTTCAACAGACATTCGATTTGAGGTCAGTTGACACTGCTGCTTCCAGTGGCCCAACTTGTTACAATAATGGCATGGATTAGACTGTTTCACCTTCGCCACTTCTATTCCTGTACTTGGATCAATTTGAACACAGCGACCTCTACCTTGTGGAACACCATTTCCACCCTGCATCATCTGATCTCCACCTTGAAATCCTTCTCTTTTCATTCCAACACCACTTTCCATATATGGTCAAATCTGAAATCCCTTCTGTGCAAGTTTAGTTTGATCCAACATGAACTTCTCCTTAAGACTCTTTTGTGCCATCTACTGTTCATAACTGCAGTACTTTTCATAATAAAGTATTTCTTTCAAAGGCTTACTTTGCCAACAAATTAAGTTCTGTTGAATATGCATGAAATCTCCAGACACAACCCAAGATCAAACTGTGACACAAAATTACTCATGGCTCACCTTTCTAGATTCTAAATGCCACTATTTTGTCTGAACACTTGCAGTAACTGCTCATAGTAAGCATGTACTGACTCCTTAGCCTATTGAGTAGTTTGGTTAGTCTTTAACCAACTTATCCCCTTTTGTGGGACCTTTCCCCTTTAAGAAGTGTATCACCTGATTGCACTTATCCATCACTGCAGGGGATGGCACATTCATCACGGCCACTCTCTAATGTTTGGCATTTGGCCACTGTATTGACACCTTGCATTCAGCCCATAGAACACTAGGAACCACAATGCTGAAGAAAGTATTCAAATCCTCCCACAAAAAGTTTGAAATCCTCATATGTACCACAAGTCCTGATTCTCCTTCAATTTTGAGAAATGTTTGTAAATGGGCAAGATCACTTCGACTCAAGGGCACATGAACATATCCCCCTTGAAGTACCTCTCTCAAAGAGTAGGACTTTGTCATAGCACCATCTGGGAGTGTTGGAAGTGTGTTTGTCATTACCTCAGCTTCTTTCCTTTTCTCCATTTTTCTAACCCACATATCTCTTAATTTATCTAAATGACTATAATTCTCTGTACAACTAACCAATTCTTTAACCTGTAACCTCAGCACAAATGTCCTCATGCTCACTATCGCCTCATCGTCTAACTGAGCTTGAAAACTCCTCTGTAGAGTCTTACTTCTATAGAGGTCTACATCATACTCATTCGCCTATTCTGTTAATTTGTCATGTGGTTGTACCTCATGGCGAGTATTGTCTTTGCTCAAATATATAATCCCATTCTCCTGATACTGTTCTACATGTTTAGCGTCAAGGTTTCCCCTAATCAGCTTCTCTAACTACACCCTCAATTCTGAAATATCTATGGGTCTCAAACTTGATTGGACCACTGGTTCATCTTTAGCCTCTTCTGTCTCTCCACTTTCTGGGGACTTCCCAATCAATCGTGGTATCATGCCAAAGTCCAAGAATCTCATTGCACTTTGAGCAACTGGGGTCACAAACACTAGGATTCCATCTGATTGATCCTAAGGTCCTAACAATTTGATTAGAACACCAAATTGCTACTTGTGAATTCTGTGTTGTGGGGGTAATAACAGCAGCAGTCATTTCAGCTGCCACTACGAAAACTACAAGACTCGGGCCATAGTTATCAGGGCAGTTACAGTGGGAACAGTCATGGTGTGGGTTGTTATGACAGGGATCATGGGTCCTGGATTAGGCACAACTAGGGCAGCAGTAATGGGAACAGTTACAATATAACTCTCGGAGCGTGAATAATCACACCTGGGGTAATTGGAGGTGATTTCCATGTCTGAGTCATATCTTGGTCAAAAAGAGCAGACGTAACCATGCCATTACTCATGGCACCATCACTCCCAGCAACCTGGACAATTTATAGGGTGGTGGTTGAAAGTACATTAAGTCCTTTAGGAAATCCTCTCGAGAATCACTGTCAGAGCGTGGGGTGTGGCAGCATAGGTGACCAAGGTGGCCACTTAGCTTAGTAGTTCCCAAGTCATCTGCCTTTTTTCTTTGTCTGTCAATACACCCAGGACAAAACATAGCCTCCCGATGCTGAGCGAGAGATTGAGGAAGCACCCGGAGACAAATGGGGCCGATCATGGTTCCTGACAATGCCAACTGAGCCGCAAAACAGCTGCCTGCGCTCCTGGACCCGACGCGGCCCTCAGAGGCCCTGAGACAACAGGAGTCTCGGGTGAGCCTGAGGGCGGGGTCTGCAGGAAGCGTTCACGGCTGCGAGCTGCCACAGCCCAGAGGGCCCTCGGAGGGCTGGCAAATCTGAGGCACGGAACGGGAGCCACGGCCGAGTCCTCATCGAAGTCTGCCCCCGGCACTGCAGATGTAGAACGCGGCGAGAGGTAGGAGTCAGCATGCTGCCTGGTCAAATCCTCCATCCGAATAACGCCCTGTTCCCTCTCATCTGCTGTGCTTGATGCAGTCACCACGATAGCGCCGCCATAATCCTGGACCCAGTGGGGGCAGCTATTTAGGCAGATGGGGTGAGAGTGCAACACGTATGATGGGCCCCACTTTCGCTACACACCCTGAATGCTGTACCAACACTGTTGACCGCAAAAAGAACTGCTGAATGGCGCCACGAGCAAGAGACATGCACACAGCGTCTCATGTGCAACTTGCCGGTTGACAAAGGTGCCGCGTTCCTAATGGCAGTCAGGTAATGGTCAGCAGCGGAACTAGAGGCTAACGTAATTAGAAGCATTGCGCCTCCCATAGTACACCTACGCCTCACCATTTATAGGTCTTGCGAGGTTGCCTCCCTCGCCTCAACAGTACCGTAATGGGGCAGACAGACCCCAAACAGCGTCAGCTAAGCTTTGAGGCCGGGAAGACTCCTTGACATGAAAACGTCAAGCCACCTACAGAGCCGCAATAGTTGGAGGGCACTGCCGCCATATTGACAGAGCTACGGGCTGGATTCCAATCTATCAATGCCAGAATAGACACCCTTTCCACACGCCTGGATGACATCCAAGGCCGGCCGAAGGCACAGGACCCCCGGATCAGCAATGCCGAACAGCGAATCTCAGATCTGGAGGATGCACAGCCCACCATACAGAGAAGACGGAAAACTTACCTAAACAACTTGCCATGAAAGGCAGAGGATTTGGAGGCACGGTCGCGGCGCAACAACCTCCATATTGCCGGTATAGCCAAGTCCACGAACACCGGCCCCATGGCCAAATTTGTTTAATCTATCCTTCTAGAGGTGTTTGGGAGGGAGGCGCTCTCGGCCACATTTGCAGTAGAGCGTGCGCACCGAACTCTGGGGCCTGCTCTGATACCTGGAGCGACACTGAGAATGATCATTGCCAGAGTGCTCAACTATCACGACCAAGATGTGGCACTGTGGTAGTCAAGGGAAAATGGCGCCCTCAACTATCAAGGATTGCACATGTTTTTTTTTCCGGATTTCACGAAAATGGTGCAGGAGGCGCACCGCAAATACGCAGACATCAAACGCTCTCTCCAGAAAGCTAACATTAAGTACGCTATGTTGTATCCCGCCAGGCTCGGAATCCAGATAAGTGGCAAAATACACTTTTTTGACTCTCTGGACGAAGCCATTAATTTTGGAAGAAGCAACAACTTAGGGACAAACCACAAGCGAAGGCAGATGGATGTGACCCTGGTTCCTAATGATGAAATGCTGACTTCTGACTTGTCACTCATCATGAACCCTCTTCTGGTTTTGATGCATATTATTGGTAATCTCTGGGATTTATGGGGAACCGCCGATGACGTTTGTGCAAAAACCTGTGACCGCACCTATGCCAGACTGCAATACTGAGCAATTAACAACTATCAATGTATATCAGGAACATAATGGGCAGACATGAACATGATACATGCATATGCCATAGTCCGCCGGCTAATTGGAGCGTTGCCTTCTCCCGCAGGATGTTCTCCTGTCTGTTCCTCCCCTTCTCCCCTCCCATCCCCCCTTCCCCTATGTTTGGAAGTGTTTGAATAGAATTCACGGGTTCCTTATTTTTGCGCATACGATGTGGGTGGGGAGTGGAAACGGGTTTGGTTGTTCTGCTTTGTTGATTATTGTTTTATTTTCTGTTTGTACGGAGGTATACAACCTTTACAACGAAACTTTTACAACGACCTACCATTACAACGAAACTTTTACAACGCAAACTATTACAACGCATTGCTCTGGGGGGGCTCTAGGATAGGGAATAGGTTAATTTATTATCCAATAACCTTCCCTACTATCCACGGGGACTGGAGTTGGAATAGTAAATTAAACTATTCACTATCCAGCACCCCAAAGCGCTATGCGTTGTAATGGTATGCGTGGTAAAAACCGCGTTGTAAGGTAGGCGTTGTAAAAGTATGCGTTGTAACGTCATACATCCTTGTACGGAGCATGTCTCATTCACACAACAATGGGTTCATCTTTCATAACTTCCCAGCCTGCAGTGACCCAACTGACAGAGGCCAAATGATCTCCAATAACATGCAGGGCTGGTGCCTTAGCCTCAAATGTTTATCTTGGAATGTGAGGGGACTTTCTAGCCCTTAAAAAGGGTGCCAGGTCCTAGCATACCTGATCAGACACAATATCCAGATCGCCTTTCTTCAGGAAACACAGTACGCACCACTCCCAACACACAGATTTGCGTCCTCATGGGGGAACCACCGATTCTTTTCCAGCTACAGCACATACTCAAGGGGTGTGTATATTGATACATCGCTCTCTCCCTTTCTAGGTCTCCGAGGTTGTAAAAGACGACAATGGCAGATATCTGAAAGTGTTGGGATTGCTGGGGGAAGAACCTGTTCTGTTTATTAATGTGTATGCTCCCAATGTAGACACTACTGACTTCTTTCCTAGACTTACGACACATATTGATATACTAAGCTCTGACAATATATGACTAGGGCAGTGATTTCAACCTCACACTTGACCCTGTGGCTGACACTACTGGTACAGGCCGCACACACAAAGCCTCATGCCACACAGGGTCTAACCAACTTGTTGCAGTCTGCCTTACTCACTGAAAGCCTGGCGCAAGAAACACCCGAGAAGTCGTCAGTACTCTTTTTATTCCGTCCCATATGGCTCATGGTCCTGTATAGACTACTGGTATCTCACGCCACAAGTACTCATAGAGGTGCAGGAGATTGACTACCTGCCCCATACACTATCTGACCACGCCCCAGTGCTGCTCCTTTTAGATTTTCCCACAGTGCCAAAACAGCGCCAATTATGGAGATTCCCTGTGTCTGCATTACTAGACCCAGTATTCCATAGTGAAGTGGGCGATGCCATTCGAGAATATTTTTTATTGAACAAAGGTATGGTTACCTCACAACTAGTGCTGTGGGACGCCTTTAAGGCATTTATCTGGGGGGTATGTCTATCGAAACATGCCGGCCTACTCCGGTCCATATAAAACAATATTGAGAGCATAGAGAAAAAAATATATATATATGGACGCAACTGTGCAGACTACCTCATCTCCAGAATCCCTGTTTGACTGTGCAGCTGTCTTGACTGAATTCACTGAAACGGCGGCCCGTGAAGTCAAATACCTTGGTATATATGCCATGGCCCGAACATGTGGAGAAGGGGAAAGGCCTGGCAGGATGCTTGCTCACCTCTTCTGGCCTCAATACCAATCCGTACTCATCACACATCTAGACACTTACATCGATACCGTATTGACAAGGGGGGTCAGTCATCACTGCAGCCTTCCTCTCATACTATGTTCATTTGTAGAAGACGCGCAAACCTCTGGTATGACAGGCATCAACGCACTATTTTTCTGGTTGGAGGAGGGTCAGCGCGAGCTCTTGACCTCCCCTATAGACGAGGATGAAATCAAACAAGCAATAAAAGAGATGGCCAGTAGCCGTGCCCCAGTGTCGGACGGCTATTTTGGAGAATTGTATAAAGCTTACCAGCATGAGTTGGCACCGCGATTGCTGAAAGTATATGACAAAGCCCTTCAGAACGGATCCCTATCCCTGACGATGCGGGAGGCCATCGTCACACTATTGCTCAAGCCAGGTAAATCGCCACGTCAATGCTCATCATACAGACAGCTGTCGTTACTCAATTACGACTATAAAATACTGGCCAAAATATTAGTGACCCGACTCGCATTACTGGTAAATACCACATCATGCCCCTATCAGGCTGGATTCATCCCGGAGAGATCTACAACACTTAATCTGCGTGCAATCTTTTCTGTGATTATTCAAATGGATCCCACATTACCAGTGACTGTCGTTCTCATCAGTGCCGAAAAGGCCTTTGATTCATTGGAGTGGCCTTTTTTTATACGCTGTAATGTCGAAATTGGGGATCCCTGTTGGTTTCGTAAACCCAGTCCGCCTCCTGGATGCAAACCCTGTTGCCTGATTGAAACTTAATGGTGAAATAACACATCAATTTTCTTTATCGCATGGCACTAGACAGGGATGTTCCCTCTCGCCCCTACTATTTATTATAGCTGTGGAACCCCTTGCCCACCACATACAGGAACGACATCTCCACCAAGGGCTGCAATTACACACAGGTCTACTGGCTGCATTGTTCTATGCTGTTAGACCTGGCATCTTTGGCGTGGTTTCCCCTGGCTTTTTGCCTCTGTCTCCTATATTTATTTTACGCTGTGCTGGATTTCGTTTTTGCTGGTTTAAAAGCTTTGGGCACTTTGCCAATGCTGACCAGTGTCAAAGTGCAAGTGCTCCCTGGGTAAATTATTATTGTGATTGGTTATCCATGATTGGCAGATTTGTTTCATCAATAGGTCCCTAGTAAAGTGCACCGAGTGTGCCAGGGCTGGTGATTCAAATGCTGCTAGTGGGCCTGCAGCACTGATTGTGCCACCCACATGAGTAGCCCTAAAATGGTGTCTCAGGCCTTCCACCGCAGTGCCTGTGCGCAGTTGCTAACTGCCATGCTGACCTGGCCAGTGACCCCACTGATCAGGCCTAGCCCTTCCCTTTCTGTACACGTTGGACACCCCTCTGGAAGGCCCAAGGTACCCCCCTGGGCAAGGTGCAGTGTATGTGAAAGGTAGAGCATGTACTAGTGTAGGTGACATGCTCTGATAGTGAAATACTGCCAATTTAGTTTTTTACTATTGAAAGGCTATCTTGCCCATAGGCTAGAATGGGAATGCTGTGTATAATGTTTACCTGTATATCTTTCCATAGGAGAAAGATAGAAAATTGAAGTTTTGTATCCCTGAACTCAGAATTTAATAACCCATCTTTTAGGAAGAATGGTTTTTAAATCCTGTGCTTGAAAACAGCACGTTTAGAAAGTGGCTGTTGTCATGTCTAACCTTTCTGTGTGCCTCTCCCTGTTTGTGAATTGACTGTCTGGTTTGTGAGTGACAGGGGCTGAGGAGGCTCCAGGAGACTGGGTAAGTCAGCACTAGGCTGAATAGCTCCATCTGCATCTTGAGTGGTGGGAGGGGATAGCACTTGGGCCTGAATAGGGCTGTGCCTGCCTTCCACAATGCTGGCTCCACCTCCTGCTTGGCGACTGACTACCCTGCCCCTCTCTCTCAAAGGGAGAATGTGTCCACTGGCAGGAGACACCCAGAACTGATTTGAACCGGGCTCAGACCCCTCCTGCACAAAGGTATCAAAGACTTTTTGGGGTTTAACTACAGGACCCCAAACCCCTGAACTTTAGATCATCCTGGAATCAAGAAGGAACCTCTGCCATGGAGAAAAGCTGGAAGACTGAAGCGGAAGGACTGACCTACTGCGTGTTTTCGGAGCTGGCCTCCTGTTAAGAAGTCCCAGGAACAAAAGGACTTCACCCCCAGCTTCCCCTGAACCCTGCAGTGTGAGTTCTGACCTGCCTAGAGTGCTTGATCCAGTTGTGGGGGCCTCTGGAGGTTGTTTCCTGCTGTTCGTGGAGCTGGAAAGGAAGATGAAGAGAAGATCTGCAATTGCCACGCATCGGTCGCTTGCGGAGCACATCGTCGACAGTGCGAGAAGATTCCCATCACCGCGAAGATCGTAGCAGCGCCTGTTGCTTGCGGAGCGCATCGACCCGGTGGGAGAAGATTCCTATTGCTGCGAGCATCGTCGCACAACCTGTCGTCACTGTGAGAACCGACGCACCGCTTGCCTGTGGAATGCATCCCGTCGCTGCGAACATCGTCGTAAAGTCCAGCACCAACACATCGAGGGGACGCGACAGAAGAGGTTCAACGCTGCACCATGCATCACCGCTGCACCGAAGATTATCGCTGCCCCGGAGATTGTTGCATCATGCCTGTGCGAGACGCTTCCCACCAGAGAACCTGGAAACCGGAATCCATACAAGGTATCGCATCGCCCCACATACAGACCGGATTCGATGCAACCCGCCCGCTGCGTGCAGCGGGGTTGTCGCATCGCCACCACCCAGGGTCTCAGGAGTGATGCATCGCTTGTTTTCTGATACTGGCAGCTGCCATCTGGAACTTTTGTCGCATCTACATGTACTTTGGGCTAAAAGTGACGCAACTGTGGATTATTTTGGTGCAAACCCTTGAACTCTTTTTAAAGTCTTATTTTGGAACAGTGTATGTTGGATATTTGTTGTTTTGGTCTTGTGTAGTCTAAATAAAAATACTTTATTGTTTTAAACTGGTGTGGTGTACATTTGTGGTGTTTTCACTGTGTTACTGCGAGTGTTGGTACAAATACTTTACACATTGCCTTTGATAAGCCTGTCGCTCGTGCCAAGCTACCAAGGGGGTGAGCAGGGGTTATCCAAAGAGTGTATCCCCCTTACCCTGACTGGAAGCAAGGGTCCCTATTTGGACATTGGTACCTACCTCTGCCAACTAGAGACCCCCAGATCTAACATATGCCATAGACATAATGCTATTTGTGAGGAAACTGGTGGACAACCTGACACCACTGCTGAGGGAGGTAGTCAGATTTGGGGTTTATTCGGGATTAGTAATGAACTGGACTAAATCAGAAATGTTCCCACTGAGGCCGGCAACAACACAAGAGGAGTTCGAGTTTCCCCTGAAATGGTGTACAGACCCCCCCAAGTACCTAGGCATTTACCTACACTGCAGTGGCCCTGAAGTAATCTGACTAAATTATGGACCTGCAGTGGACCGCCTCTCGACGCAGGTTGAAAAATGGATTAAGCCCCCCTCTCCTTAGCTGGCAGAATAGCCATATTAAAAATGGTGGTACTGCCACAAATTTTTGTACCTCTTCCTAAATATACCTATTACCTTAACCACAAAATGTTTCGACACTTTACGGACGTTGCTTATTCGGCTTGTCTGGGCAGGCAAACAACTGCGGATACGCTGGAACACACTAATTATGCCATACGAGCGTGGGGGATTTCGCGCTCCGGACTTTTATCTTTACTACCTAGTGGCCCTAACCCTCTTTACATATTATTGGTATCACCCTGATGCCCGGCTCTAATACCTCAAGGCTGAGCGTTCTCAAATATACCCCAACCCCCTTTCTGCCATATTACCACATGGTTTGACACGCTCCCCCGCTGAGATCCAAATTCTGCCCATGACGTGTTGGGCATGGACAAAACTACAGCAATAACTACAAAAAATTCCTAGCATTCCCCACATTTACCACTGGAAGATAAACCGTGGCTAGCCCCCACTACTGAAGCCCTGACCAAACACACATTAGGCAAGCATGGACTCCAAACAAATGGAGATCTGTTTAAAGATTCACGACCATGCCAAGTACCGAAGCTCACCGCGCGTGGGGATGCTACGTACATGGACAGGTTCCTACTGTGCAGAGTCCAAAGATCCCTGATTGGAGCGATACTGAATGGGCAGATGGAGCCGGAGGAGTTCACCCTTCTCACGCTTGTTGTTACATCACCAGACGACACCCACCTAGTATCACACTTATACCACCTATCACTATCCCTTCGCCCTATGGCCAGTGCTGAAGCACGAGCAGCCTGGGAACGAGACCTAGATGTCCCAATAACAGAAAATATTTGGCACTATTGCTGTGCACAAACACAATACATTTGGAACAACAACCGACATAAATTATTACATTTAAAATATTGACATAGAATCTATGTAACCCTGAAACTACTAGCTAAGATAGATCTTAGTACATTACACACGTGTGCCAGGTGTGCCATGGCCGAGGCTGACTTTCCACATATAGCATGGAGCTGTGCACCAATACAAACATACTGGGTGAATAATTCCCAGCATGTATCTCTTATGGTGGGACAAGTGGTGCAGCCCACTCCCTTGTTGCCATTATTGGGCTACGTCCAACCATTACCAAAATCTATCCGGAGGTTTACAGCAATAGCTATGCTCCTCGCAAAGCGTCAAATCTCTATACGCTGCGGAAGAACACATGCACCAACGGTGGGACCCGGGCTCCAGGACATAATCCACTGTGACACTATGTGCGAACTATTTCCACACTATTACCACCCACCTCCTGCTCCAAGACATTTGGCAACCATTAAGGAATTACTTGCTTGATCACCCCCTTGAAGAAACCTGAGAGGAGCATGTGGTTGCGGATGGAAGGGCGATATGTTGGAACTTTGGGATGTGGAATGCATTAGCACGTGGAGCATGAACACGGCTGATATAAAATAAATCTTGGCTTACTGCAGTGTGACGTGTGGAAGAGGGGAGGGGTTTACTTGAAGGAGGAGGCACGGGTCCGCTGCTGTGTTTAAACGGTACTTCTTTATTCAGGAGTACAACAGTCATGAGAAACGTTTGAAAGAAAGCGGCTTCACGGGTCTTGATGTCTGATGAGGGAGTCCTTCTAGGTATGTCTCTGATGAGGGAGTCCTTCTAGGTATGTCTCTTGATATCGTCGTTACCACCTTGCGTTCAGGGGTCCATATGAGTGCTCCCGTGAAGACATAAAAGGAAAGAAAAGAACAAGACCCAGGGTTACGATTGTCTCCTGTACTCTAGGTCTGACAGAGGGGGGCGGGGAGTGAGGGATCACCAGGGACTTCCACCAGTATAGCAATAGGCTTCGAGGCGAGTGTTCGGGGTCGACCGTCGGTGTAGAGGTAACACAGCCACCCCCCCCCGTGACCTCCCTCAACCACCCCTACCCGCTCCCCCCCCCGTAAGAAGACGAGCCCCCTGAGCCGGTCCCGTACCTTGTGTAGCCACACTTCTCCTGAAGTGCGGCGGGGCGACTCGTGTCCTCGGTGGCCTCCTGGCTTTCCGGATTCTATTGGTGTAACGTCTCTCGAGTCTTCGTCCTCGTTACTCTCCTGGGCAGCTCGACTGGAACGCTGGTTGACTCCTCTCCCACTCTCGATCCGGCTTCCAAAGACGCGCCACCGCCTTCCGGGTAGAGCGCTATAATCTCCTCCCTCGTTTCCGATTGCTCGAGGAGCGCTGACGTCACCGCTGAGTCTCCGAGTTCCGGGAAAGCCCATGCAGCATTAAAGGGGCCGTAGGAATCCTGTGCGCAGGACGGAAAGTGACATGAGTTAGGGTCTTCGCCCGAGCCGAGAGGGACCCCGTGACATGCAGATACTGTCAATATGAATGTACCCAATACACCACACTGCGAACATATTCACTAACTACTGGAGATTTTATACCCTTCTTTAAGACTTGCTTCTGTACCTTGTTTTATTGTTGTACTATTGATGTTCTTCTTTATTGTCATGAAGGTATATCCATGCTGTTATGATCTGTACACCATTGTGCACTTTCTGATCGACTGTTACTTTAAAAAGATCAATAAAGAATTCTTTTTTTTAAGTATAAAAGAAAGGAAAAAAAAGAACAAAATCACTGTCAGTGCCTGACTTATCCTGAATCTTATTATCTTTCTCTTGCTGAGCTAACTTGTTTTTGGGCTTCTCATTCATCAATACTGGGTATAACCTAGCTTCCTCAATCATATTGCTTCTCCACATTTACTGTGCAACTACAGAGAACCCTCTTCACCTTATTCTGTTATTTCTCCTAAATCTTTGCATGTGCATAACATGCCCAATCATTCAAGGCTTCATTTTGTGCTGGTCTGGGTTGGGGTTTTGATTAAAAAAACACACTGTCTCAACTTTTTAATTATGATTATATTATAGGTACCATATCTGGGAAAGTGGGAAAGGACCCTTCTTTCTCAGTGATCTTGTTGTATAGGTTCAGCCAAATAGATGTGTGGAACTCAACATTTATGCCAATGTAATGACCTGGTGTACCTTCTGGTGGAGCTTCCTTGCCCTCTCGGACAGTAACTCTCAAATCACTCCACTCACCAAATCTCTTAGAACTCTAAATCATTTCATATTTACAGTATGTTCTAATATGTAAGAGTAAATAGCGAATTAAGACAGGCTATACTTTCTATCAAAGCACAATATAATGCATGGGTGGTAAAAATATCCAATCAAAGAGCAGCACCTTCTATACAGACATATCACAGTGCTGCACCTGATGAAGCAACAACCAATACCAGCGCAGCACCTACAACAACCAACCAATACCAGCGTGGTACTCAATGAAATGGATTACAGCACCTCGCAGCGGCTTTCCATCTTTTATAATTTATTCATACAAACTTTTACAAAAACACCACAGCAAGCATGATTAACAAATAACGCTTATCTGCCCCACTAAAGAAGTCACTACTCATTCAAAGGGATAACAGGGAATAACACTTTCCAATGTTAACAAACACAAGGAAATCTCGACCAGCGGAAAATCACCCTGACCGATGAGACTTCTCCTATTAGGAATATGACCTACCAACACCAATCACTATTAGTACACTAACATTTTTTTTTCAGTTCTTTTTTTTTTTTATTTAATCATTTTTTCCATCTAGTACACCATTACATATCACAAGTGAACAGTGTGATACTTCAATACGGCGAATACTGACAAAGAACACACATCCCCCCACCCCACCCAAGCCTGCAGAATATGACATGTATGGCAGATGGTTGAATCTAGGTCATAAAGTCCCACAATGTAACAAGTGCTCACGTGTATGCGAGTCATCACTCAGATTTTTCACTGCGTGCCAGCAAATATTCTCGCAGAGGAGCCCAGATGTCTTTAGGTCTATAAGTGGACGGCAGTTCTTCTTGAAACAGTTCCAGCTGTTCCTGGCAATACACCATGTCCTTTAACCATTGAGACACACGGGGGCGTCGACGACCATCCCAAGTGAACAGTACACGCCGTTAGTACACTAACATGATCACTTATAAGTCCTTCTCTGAATTGTGCGGCCAAGGATACCTCACGGACTGGCACTATAAACCTTAGCAGACAAGTTAAAGAACAATATCTATCCCTGGATCTTAGACTATGGTGAGACTGATAGCAACTTTAACTGCTCTGCATTAAGCACATAAGCATTTACACAAACAAGACAAATACATTGCTACAGTGCAAAACACACAAAATGAATGAATGAATAAATGAATCAGTATTTGTTAGGCACGACTACTCACCCGTGAGGGTCTCAAGGCACTGGGGGGGCTGTAGGTACTAACGGGCGCTGAGGTTCAGTCAAAGAGCCAGGTTTTGAAATCCTTCCTGCATTGGGTCAGCAACGGGATAACCTGAGGTGGAGAGGCAGGGTGTTCAAGGTTTTGGCTGCAAGGAAAAAAAAGGATCTTCCTCCGGTAGTGGTCTTGTGGATCCGAGGGACGGTGGCAAGGGCCAGTTTGGCGGAGCGGAGGCATCTGGTGGGTATGTGGGATGAGAGATGGTGGTTCAGGTATGCTGTTCCGGCGTCGTGGAGGGCTTCGTAGGCATATGTGAAGCGCTAGAATGTGACACTTTTGTTGATTGGAAGCCAAAGGAGTTCTCGCAGGTGTTCGGAGATGTGGCTGTGGATGTTGAGGACTGGTCTGGCTGTGGCATTCTGAACGTTCTGTAGTTTCCTGAGGAACTTCTGGGTGATGCCTACATACAGTGCATTGCCATAGTCGAGTCTGCTGCTGATGAGTGCGTAGGCACCTGTCTTTCGGCCTCAGTGGGCATCCATCTGAATGTGTTCCAAAGCAGGCGAAGAGTGTGGAAGCATGATAAGGAGATGGTGTTGATCTGGCAGTTCATCGTGTGCGAGGAGTCCAATATGATGCGTTTCGTGCACGGTCTGTTGGTGTGGGGAGTTCCTAACGTGGCAGCCCACCAGGAGTTTTCCCAAGTGGAGGTGTTGAGCCCCAGGATAAGGACTTCGGTCTTGTCCGAGTTGAGCTTGAGGAAGCTGTCTCTCATCCAGGCAGCGACGGCCTTCATCCCGTCATGGATGTTGTTTTTGGTGATTGTGGGCTCGTTGGTGAGGCAGAGGATAAGCTGGGTGTCGTCAGCATAAGAGACAATGTCGAGTCCGTGATGCCTAGCTACGGCTGCGAGCAGGGCCATGTAGAGGTTGAAGAGGGTGGGGCTAAGGGTGGATCCTTGGAGAACTCCGCAGCCGATCTCTTTAGGTTCTGAGAGGAACAGTCTTAGTCTGACTCGCTCTGTTCTACCGTGAGGAAGGAACAGATTCAGTCTAGGGTTTTGTTGTGGATGCCAGCATCATGAAGTCTTGTACTTAGGGTACGGTGGGAGATGGTGTTGCAGGTGGCCGAAAGGTCGAGGAGGATGAGGGCTGCTCTTTCTCCCCAGTTGAGGAGGGAGCGGATGTCCTCGGTGACAGCGAGGAGGGTGGTCTCGGTGATGTGGTTGCTTCGGAAGCTGGATTGATATCAACACTATACCACAAGCTTGACATAGACTCCCTATATCAGTTCCCTCAAAAGACAGTGTTTCTAGGGGCAGGTAGACTCCCTAGTTTGCCAACACTGAACAAAGGAGCAATCATCTTGGCAACCTTGGGTGTAACATCACTTCGGTCTGCCTGATACAGAACGATACCCCCCACCAACTCAGAATCTATGTCTGAGGCAAACTTTCCAATGAGTTGCAGCTATCGATCTGTATAATACAATAAACAATAAGCCTATTCTAACTTAATGAACACAATGATAAGACACCTGCAAAGGAAAGAAAAACATGACACTGGCAAAGCATTTAATAAAATGAGATTCATGTTGCTCGGGCCTGATTACACATTTTGCCAATGCTAACTTTAAGATGGCGTACATTTTAAAGTACATATAGTATAAAGTACATATAGTATAGCAAATACAGTGATTTAGGTGAATATAGCCATCTACTACTCTTGCTTAATTTAAGACAAACAGATTAAAACTGTAAACCACATGTTTAATATATGTGTTGCCTATAAAGAGGTGGAGCTCTAATTTACGCTGCTCCGTATCTGTGCAAAGACAAATTATGTAAGCTTAGCTCATCAGATGAACAGATGTAAAAAATAGGAAATGAAGGATAAGTAAAACCAAACAATAAACCTGGTAAAACTTCAAAGAACTACCACTAAGGTGCCATTATGAGCAAGGATGCCCCAATATTATTGTCTGGGGGAGCAGGACAGTAAGGTGTCATTCTAAGCAAGGATGCCCCAGTAATATTGTCTGGGGGAGCAGGCCACTGGGCCCACCAATCGCACTCTCAGCCCCCCAACAAGTAGTAGAGCCAGACCCACGATCAATTTGTGGCCCCTTGGGCCCTGGTACATCAGTCTGTGACTCCTCAGAGGACTCTCCATCTGAAAGGGATAGCAACTGCCCTTCATCGTCTACAAGTCGGCAATCTTGGAGGATCATTTCCCCAGTCTGTGCATGGTCAGGACTATGCTGGCCCCTTTGTGGTTCTAGTTTCAGCAGAGCGCCTTAACACTCAGTTTATTTGGTTGATTCAAATACTGAAGGGTAGGGCCCAAAGGAGACTTTCAAACATGGATGATTGCCTCTGAGCTAGGACAAGGGCTTGGCCTGAAAATCTGGTAGTAACTAGCTTAGCATTTGGGAATAACCCCAATAGGCAGACCATCGGGGTCTTTACAAGATTTTAGTCCATGGAGACAATAATACGGTTCAGTACCGTGTATCGTAGGGTGCAAGAGTCAGGTAATCCTATACCATATGATAGAAATCTACTCCTTCCAGCAGAGAACATAATGTTGACCCATTTGGGAGTCAAGTACACTCTATGCAAGTAGTAATACTGAACCAATCTGTACTGGGCATTACAGGACGTGCGAGGTTAAATGTCAGGATGTTAGACCAATTATCGTCCATGAGTGCCAGGCACATGTGAGTGGCCCATTTCTCACAGAGTCCGGTCAGCTCACCCTTGGCCTGGGCTAGGAGTGATTTATAAATTAGGGTTATAGCCTGTGTTTGGCTTGTAGTAGTAGTACAGATATCTTTCAGGCAGCCATGTTTTACGGGCTCGTGGCCACCACCTCCCCTACCTCACCGCATGGCGATGCTACTGTGCCATACAGCAAGATATGTTGTGGGAGAGTGCATACTCATCTTCTAGATGACAGAAACTCTGCAGATCCCCATTTGCGTACAGTTTTTGAGTGTTGTGGTGCCCCTACGGTCCCAGACAGGTAGTCCAGAGCAGTCGCCCTCGCAGGGGATACAGTAGAGCTGTCAAGGGGAGGTCTTTCACATAGGGTAGTTTCATCCTTCTGCATTGTAGCGTATTAGCCCACACAAACTGAAGAGTGCTAAGCAGGAGGCCAGTCAGGTGCTCCTGCTGCTAGGAGTGCAGTTTAAGCAATAAGGTAAGGAGGGAAGTATGATTTGTACCAATAGTTGTCCTGCTCCAGCGTTTATCCTCCAGTAGGCCATCCACTTTAGCTGTGCAGCAAGATAATATAGTTTCATATATGGAACTGCCATTTGGACTTCATCAGTGGGGAAGTTGCAACTTAAAGGGATTCTGCGACAATCCGCCCCTAGACGAGATGAACCAACAAGCTATCCACCTCACAACAAAGGGTTCTAGGAAGGCGAATCGGGTGTGAAATTAAATAATATAGAAGCCATGGCAGAAAAAACATCGTTGAAAGTGCAACCCTACCTACCACAGACAGGGGCAGGGTCACCTAGAGCTGCACTGATTGACGTAAGGATGCTAGTGCCACTCTGATGTTGGCCTCTAGTAATTTGGTTTCAGTATTGTAAACGTTAATTCCCAGGTATCTAAATGTGACTGGCTCCTAGCAAAGATTGCAACCTATTTTAGGGGGCGGGGTCCACGTTGTTGCGGCATGTAGTGGGAATGCATTACATTCTTCTCAGTTAACACGTAATCCCAAGTGACTGCCAAAGTCCTCTAGTGTCCCAAAGATACTCTCCACATCTGAGCTTTCACCCTGCAAGTATAATAGCAGGTCTTCTGTGTAAAGGGAAACATAAAGGGCTTCATTTATGAGGACTCTTGCGCTGCTGGTGCCTCACTTTGTGTTACATTCCGTGGCACAGGTGCCTGCTCCATATTTATGAGGCAACACTAAGCCATTTCTTTGGGCTTAATGCTGCCTCGTAAATATTGTACTCTGTGTCTACTTACTGCACAGTGGCACAGTATTCCCCTGCAGCTGCTCTGCCGCTCTATGCACTATCTTACACAAAAGTGAAGGGGTGATGGGATAAGACCCCATACTCCCACCCCCCTAGCCACAACTTAAACACACCAAAAGGAGTAGAGAGTGATAAAATATATGTCTCTGTGGTGGCACCTGCTCTGTGTGGAAAAACTGCCCTCACTCATACAGTTGTGTGATATGCTTCATCACAGGGCTGCTTCAGTACACTCCCGCGCAGACCAACGCTTGTGGTGGAGCAATAGGGTAGGGGAAGACAAGACACAACATATAAAATTATATAGAAACAGTTAGACTGGGCTCACAGAAAGAGGAAGTGCAGTGTGAATTAAAACTAGCTTGGAGGTGTCGCTATGCGTACATTTTATTCCTGCACCCTCCAGCCAGGATTGAAAACGTGAAGGATGGTAGTGACTGGACGAGATTATGAACTCCTTACCCCCTCCCTACGGCCAATTTGTTGACATGTTTCAGCCGTTATGTGCCCAAAGTATAGGGTCGCGCCGGCCTTCGCCAGGACCTTTCTGATCCCAAATACACATTCACCTAGTTACCTGGAAAGTGGTTGTCCAATAACAAATCGGTCCTGCACCATGGTATCCCCCAAGTAACACTCTACCGCAATACTACAGGGAAGAATAACAAAAACGACAAACACGAAAGGTCACTATTAATCATTTCCTATCGTAGTTTAGCTCACCACAATGCATCAATCATTGTCAAACCACCACATCTCGGGCATAGTGCCCGGATCAGTATCCTTTATTAAAGATAACATGACTTCATTCAATATATGTGAAACTGGTGTAGATTCATCTACTAGAATCGTATGCGCAGATCATTGCATGCATGTTTTCCCTTGCACACGTCACTCAAAATTAAAAAAGTAAAATGGTGCTGTGACACTCACCGAGTTTACACTAGAAAATTACTAGCACTGTCGAGAGACAAGGAGAGACCCCCAGTAGTCACACTCTGGGGGTGACAAATAAACAAGGAGACAAATAGTGGTTAGATGGTCATGTATCAAAAAACATCCAACCTGGATTGACACCTCCAGGTGTGTAAATATCAATGATCATGCCATGAGATCACAGTTCTTGGTACCCTCTATAAAGGGATAAGGTAAAGTTTACCTCACAATCCTAGAGAGTGCCCCTTATGCCACATAGTTACCAAATACAAATGCGGTATTATTGCCACTCGCCCCAGGTCTTGTCCCGTGTGCGATCCTCGTGGGCATCCAAATATCTCCCCTTTGTTCTATTAAAAAACTCAGTTCTCTGGTCCGGTCGTGCACCCCCCTCCTTACTTCATCAAGGTAGGTGCTCCTCCCTCAGACAGTTTGTCCGTTCTTGCCGTGAAGGTGAGCCGGAGCGGAGTGTTTCACATTTAAAATACCAGCCCCGGCTCCCTGCTTCCCATCACGTGGGAGCTAGGGAGTGGTTTGCGTCAGCAATGATGGTGACTTCTACCCGCAACAAGCTCCGTTGCCCAGGGCGATGAAGACTCTCCTTCAGTGCTTTTTAAAAAAATCTCTCCCCGTTTGTTCTGACTTTATTTGAACATGGGCGGAGAAGGCACTAGAGCTACTCGTCCTCCTTAATTGCATATCTTGCTGGCAGCAGTCGTGTATAGCGCAAAGGCCCGTCTCTCTTGGACATTAAATTTACATTCCATAGGCAATGCCCAAAAGGTTAATAAGGCTACCCAAACACAATTAGTGCAATAAGTACCATATGCTGAAGGTAGTTAAAAAAGCTGAAACAGGGAGGTGTCAGGGGGGTTGGCCCAAATATCAGTGTAACAGCAGGGCAGTGAAACTCTGTCACGAGCAGTGTGGGGTGTTGTGCCACCCGACACATGTGTGCTACCCCGTGTGTTCAGAAAGGGAGCCTAGCCTACAGTGAGTCCTGTATCTATGGCGGCAAGAGTCTCTTCCACCATGAGGCAGGTGTCAAGTGTATTACAGTTTTTTCAACTATTTCTTCAAAGTCTATATGAAATCCCAGGGTGGTTGAAGGTCATGTATGGGAAAGGTTTGCATATCCTATGAGTCCAGAGTCTAGCATAATGTGTCCACCTATTTGCTAAGAGTCTGCCACGGGATATAATCATTAAAGCCCACAAGGTGATGCTTAAGACGGTAGACCCATTTCTGTTTCCTCAGGAGTAGGGCCCTTCTTTTATCTCCAGTGTTTGGGCTCAATCAAGGATTCTGCACCGCTGTCCATGCTATATCATCTATAGTATGTTGTTTTTCTGGGTAGTGTGTGATTAGTTTAGTATTTGATTTGAGACACCTGGTTGTACTACGATGTTACATAAATGCGTGTCTTTACTTTCCTGCTGGTCATCCCCACATATTGTTTATTACAGGGGCATGTAGTGAGTTAGATGACAATTTCAGAGTTATAGTTTGTGTGCTCTCATGGATAGGTTAAACCCACATCTATGGTTTTCATGTTTTTCGTAAGATAGCACACATTACATGAGCCACACTTCGAGTGTCATTGGAGCGTTGGAAGTTCACTGTTCCCTTTAATGCAGTTTTCTGTGTTAAAGGGGCGTGCAACGGGTGTTGCTGGGGCGTTCCCAGCAACATCACTGGCTTTTTGACACTACCCCAGATTTATGAGAAATCGTAACTCTGAGGTAGCGGCAAAAACGTATGCCTCCCCAGGCGAGCCGTAAGGGAGGCATAACAAGGAGAAATAGCTTTATTTCTCCTCATTTTTCCTTTTCTAATGTGTGTTGCATTCTACAGCACATAGAAAGAGGAAAAATCCTCTTGTGATTGTTTTTGGACAAAAATGATCATCCCCGCAACGCAGGCACGCTTCCACTAAGCACACTGCAGCCCATTGTGTGCCAGCGCAGGGGAAAAGGACAGGAATGCACAGTATCTGCTACCTAGACCTTCTGTTGTCTATCCTGACATGTAGTAAGTCCCATCTCAAAGAGTCAAAGGCCATCTAGATGTATGTGGAGATTCTGAGGACCTAAGAATAATACACCAGTGGAGCATGCAGCGCCTGCATCAATTACTGGATATTGGTTACCATACTATGCATAGGTATAAAACATGGCTGATCATCATAAATAAGACTGTCTACATGAGGAAGCAATCTGTTGACCACACTTTTGCTAAAACTAAAATCATCTAAAAATATGAAAGAGTGCCTGGTTGAAGGGCTAATTTGAGCTGGTGCTTGCAGATGGCTCCACCGCAGTGGGGTAACGGACACCGCCGCAGCCCCCGCAGGGCGGGGGGGGCCACTCTTCTATATATACAGTTGTGTGTCTCCTGTGTAGCAGATGCAGTTTGTAGCCTGCTTTGAGCTGCTCTGCCCTGACACGGGCTGACACGGAAGTGAAGAGAAACAAAATAACACATTTTGTTTCTCTTTCACTCTGAGCCTGCCAGGCCCCTTACAACAGCAGATACCCCCCCCCCCCCTCCTCACAGAAGGCGTCTTCCTTCAAGCACTGCTTGTCTGAGATGGAAAGAGTCTGCACAGAACTTATTGGGGGCAGAGGTAAGGTTGCTACCTTTAATTGCAACTAACAAATATAGCCATCTGTTCACAATTTAATATTCTGCAAAAAGGCGCTAATATGGTTCTGAAATAGAACTTTATAAGAAATCATTGTTATTCATTTGAATATGGCCTTTCTGTCTTTGTCAGTCAGGGGTCACCAGGGCAGCTGTAGAGCACACTTATAGTATTTACTTCTTACATTGCCTGTTTAAACTAGGAACTAATAAGGGGAAAAAAATACCAATCTGATTTTTCTAATTGTTGTACTGTCTGGGGAATTAAAGTACAGCTCATGCCCATATAAAACCAGTTAGGTGGCAACCATAGAAAGAGGATGTGTGCAACTACAGAAACATTACCAGGACTCTCTATTTAGGGGTAATGGAGGAACAAAATATAGCTGGAATGTTGAATGAGATATGAAGGATGTGGAGGGGTGATTGCATATGAGTGATTGTTGTAGGTGAGCATTAAGGAAGTGGACCCCCCCCCCCCAAAAAAAAAGGCTCTCCTACAACACCAGCCTTTCTTCTCAATGACAAGCACAGTTGTGCCTTGCACAGGGATCTTGGTTTGTTATTGGTCTGCTGTAAGGGGATAGGGATAGCATTTTTTTAAATAGTTAAATGCAGGCATGGTGTCTTCTGCACCGAAGGGGAGTTGTTCTGTGCAGTGCTTAATTTGTAAAATACTAAATGCCAGGGCCCTGACCAGGAGGCCACTCCAACTTGCATCAACCATCGCTCCTGTCATCGCTGCCAAAACAGCTAATAGCCATATCTCTCGCCAGCAAGTGCTACAGTTCAGATTATTCGTGGTCCCCAAAGCTAAAGGAATGACTATGGCGGCAGATATAAGTAATTTTTAATGCATATTGTATTCAAAACAAACGTTGTTCTAAATTAGATAAGCAGCGCCACCAAATGGCAGACTGTCCTAAGTGAGGGGTTTACAATTAAGTGCAGGTGCAGAGCACCAGAAACAAATTAAGATCTAGCGTTGAGCACCAGAAACCACTGACTCAAATTAAGCGCTGGAACTTGTATGGGTACGTAATATATTTCAATCCAAGCCGGTAAATTGAAAAGGTGATTCAATTATAAGTATTTTAAATGTGTTACCCAAATCAGCAATTACCCATGCCTGCCTGGACTATCACAGACATCTGCTCTATTTTCTCTATGTGTTTTTTATTGAATGCATTGTCTAGAATATCACTAGTGGAACAATCGTTAGTGTCCTTAGAAGCAAATTGTAGGGGGACATGCATTAGTCCATAGTTAAACAGGTGGCTGTACTTTAGGAGATAAAGTAGCCCCTGCCATACATTATAAGGATATTGCAACTCACTGAGGAGTTCCATGACCATATAACAGAACCAGGCTGAAGGTGTCTTACAATATCCTTATCATATGGCAGAGGGCACTTTATAGCTAGTAAAATACATGGTCACACAATCACCTTTTCCACAAGCTACTTAAATCCTTGGTGCGTAGCCAGTGGTGTAACAATATCCCCTTGTGGTGCCAGGTGGGGTGGGCACCTACGAAGGGCCTTAGGCCTTGACATGTACTCATTATTTTCAGAAATTAAACACTGGTTTAGTTATCACATTTTTATATTTTTAATTGCCCCTCTCAGATATTCTAACAACTCCCCTATCTTCAGAGTCCTCTCTTTTCGAATAACCAATCGAAGAACAATGATATCCACTCCAATTCCTTATATAACTCCATCCCAAATCCATCAAGGCATTCATTCACCTTTGGTTATGACAAGCAACACTCCATGATTCAGACGACTCATAGTTCAAATTTTCGTTATTCGATCCCCCATTATGAAATCCATCTGAGCCTCATTTTTCAACTTCATTTATTCCTTGAATATGATTTTACTAATAGCCCTTGAATATCCTATTGATCTAGCCTGGTCCAGCCCCCTTTCTTTCTTGTCTGTCACCAGTTCACTTGGACATACTTACAAAAGTATGGCCATGCTATCTCCCTCAACAGTTGAAATATTATCCACAAACAGATGTACCGCTGTGACTGTGCATTGCATTCTGAACATACAATATTCACAAATATCAGACTTAGAAATACATCCAAATGCACACGAAAATTGACACTCCCCCCCCCTGCATACTTGCTAAGCTGGAGAAGTGTACTCACACCTCTAAAATGACAAAAAATATACACTTCTACATGCAACCAACATTTTGTAGATTGTCTTCTCACTACATGTGCCAGGTGGGCATATATGGGGAGATTGTCATCTGACCATATACTCCATGTAGGCGTAATGTACACATCATTCTGGGGAGGAGAATTAGAAAAAAAACAGCACCGGAAAGCAGTCACGCATAATCTGAAGCATATACATCCAATCAGTACCTGGCATCCCTTTGTGCTGTGTTTGTAGCACTGCAGTGCTAGAGAGCCTCTTCAAACCTCAGGACTGTGACCGCTCAATGGGACGAAGGGCTTTGCTGAGGAGGGGTCAGAGCTTTTGGTCACCTTTTTGTACTTTTTGATGGGAAGCTCCATGGCCTGCCTTCATACAGATGTGGTGGAGGGGAGAAAAAGGCCCTTTTAGCACGCCCCCATCCATAGAAAGAATGCCGTGGGGATGGAGGCATGCACCTATGGGACATAGAAAAAGAAATGGCAAAAAAGAAAGGAGGCGTTTCAAGGACAGGTTTATCAGGGGACAGGTAATAGCTATTGTACCCTACAGAAAACCAGGATAGTAACTGTCAACTATAAAGATATTGCCTTAATGTAACTGCTGCACTCACGTTTTCTTGCTCATGCTAACTGTGCTCAAAGGAAGTGTCCATCTGTGACGTCTCCAGTCTCTTTCTTTCACTTTGGTTTAAAAGAGGAGAAAGTTGATTCGCTTGCTCCGCTGAAAAGGTCTCATTCTCGCTAAATTCCAAGGTTATTTTATTCATTTCTCATGATGATAGACACAAGCATCTGTTTTCTCCCCTTGTTTTACTGACTCCTGTAATCCTTGTTAGAAGCTTGCACACCATATAGCTGTGCCTTGCGAGCTTCAGTGAGCTCAGCCCCACACAGTTTGCAGGCGTCTCCCTGTAAATCACAGAAAATGAATTTCTGTTTGTAGATGAAACCTTTCAGATGTCCATTGGCGTGTGCCCTGATTTCCTTTTACATCTATGGCCGTCTGCGTGGAACATTGTATCCTCAGCACCCCTGCATGGCCTGTGTGTTTCAGTGACCATCGTGTGCAGGTCAGTTAAGGGGCACACATGACGCAATGTCACAACAAACATATTGCAACCATTACCAAAGTCAGCATTGCCATGAACATGCACGACGCTCATATACAGAGAGACAAATACAATATGTACAGCTCAACACACACACACTCACATATACGTTTTCTGATTTTACTGATTTTTGCAGTTAAATACATACAGAAAACTATTTATTTTCATATCTGTATTTATTTTTAAACGCTGAAAAATACGGAAATAGGCCTTCTTTGGATGATTTTTTTCTACTGTCATTCGTGAGTGCCAGGTCAGTAGGTGTACAGATTGAGGGGTAGAGGAGATGAACAAAGAGAACAGATTTCCAAATCAAAATTAATTAAGTGCAGATCTACAGTTATTTATTTATTTATGCTATTCTACAATGCAAGTGGTTTCAGATAACGCTATTGCACTGTGTACTGCTGAAATCTTTTGGACATTTGAATGTGAGTATACATTTATCAGTTAAATACATGTGGAAAAATACCCATTGCAGCTTCATTTATACAGAAAACATAAAGTAAAAATTGATAAATACAGAAAAAATTAGCAAAAAATGAATATGGATAAATAGATGGACATGTCGAAAAAACAAATACCATAAAACCAGGAGCCCTAACTATAACAGTTCTGACGTCACTACATAGACAATACAAATGCCCACATCTATCCCATTTAATCCACCCAGACCCTGTGCATGCACCATTGCAAGACCCAGGAGCAGCAACCAATGCTGGTGTGGCAGAGGCACAGGCAGAACTGAGCAAAAACCCATCCACTGCACACAACGAGATATGTGTCACAGCAATGTCAGTCTGCACCACACACAGAAGATAAGGATCACTAAATATATTCACCAGCATTGCTAGGTCCCACAGCCGCCCAAGTCTGTCTGTGAACATCTAACACCGTCACACTATGTGAAACCCCATAAGAAAAGTGTACCTACATCCTGTCACATCAAGTCTGTCTCTGTCAACATTGTAGACCTTTGTTTTCAGCTCCTTAGTCAGCTGTACCACCTCCACTAAACTTCACTGCAGCATAGGTTGGGTAAACAGACACCTACGTGTACATCCTAATGTGGCTTGCCAACAGACATCTCGTACAATGTATGTCTCTATGTTGCCAGGGGATTCCCAAGTTTCATATAGACATTGCCCTCGCACAAGACACACATTTGCCATGCCCACAAATGGTGTCAACAACCACTACCTATCCAATGAAGTAATGTGTATACTCCAGAACATATAACTTCCACCATTGTTATCCAATGTAAGGTCAAAGTAAGTTCGTATTTAACCTAATCTTACAAAATCAAGCATTGTCCTAATGTGACATCAGAGACTTTGGATTTAATATTCAATCAACATGTGTCCCTTTTCGTCATCACATCTCCCCTCATTTGAAGCAGCTTCATTGGTTTCTGGTTGCTAAGAGGGTTGAGTCCATAGTCCTGACATTGGCTTTCAGAGCCATTAGAGGCAAAGGTCCACAATTCCTGAGAAATAGGCTTAGTCAGTACCATCAGGAGAGAGCCTTGAGATCTAACCACTTGCTACTCTTGGGCATCCCGAGGTTTGGCAAGGTTTGTCGAGGTGGCAGGATGTTTCTTGGTACTGACGGTCAAGCTCTGGAACACCTTGCCCATCCATCTTCACATGGCTGAGTCCGAACACTGTTTCAGGAATGATTTAAAAACCTGGCTCTTCAATCAAGTGTAGATATAAATGGCCGATCCTGTTCGTCAGTCTTCCTTTTGTTTGTCGGGATGCCTCTGTTGAAGTAGCCGCACGCTGTCCAAATGACTGATTGATTGATTGATGTGTGTGACTGACATGTCTTCTCATTTTAATTCAGTACTGTAGAATTTCAAATTGTTATTCCAACAGATGTACTACTCAGCACAGCAGCACAGCACACAGTAGAGCAAAAGGATTGAATGTGCCAATTTCAGGGAGGCCGGACAACACCTAATAAAAATATCTGGGCACCAGGCAGACGACTCTCCTCCTTAATAGCGCTTTGTAACCTAATTCACCATAATGTGACCTGACATGTAATGAACACATCACTGTTGTTGAAAGTCTTTGGACAGATCTTGGAGGATGGCATCATCCATGTGTTAGGACCCATGTGCTCAGAGCAATATTAGATATGTCAGACATGAAATCGCATCCTGTATCTTCTAACCCATAAGCGTCTCTACTATTATATATAAGCTTTACCATCCAAGTTCACATGCTGTAACATACATCCCTCTATTTGCACTATCGAACTGCAGGTGAAATTGTGGGATTGGCTCACAATCAGAGCACCTGTGACACTGACAGGCAAGACACGTTCCTGTCTAGTGTCACTTGATTGAGTATTTCTGTCACTGCTTTATATGTACATCATGGCACACCATGTCATGTATCTAAGTAGGATTTTTTCCACATCCTAATTGTTCCACAATCGACCAATATGATGTTTCACCATTCAGGAGCAGAGCCAAAGATGCAATTGAAGGAGAAAAACCCTGCTCCTGTAGACCGCCATCACAGCACTACACAACATCACAGAGGACAAGGAGAGTGTTGGACCTGCACAGCGTGTCCTACCTATTACCACCATGCAACAGCTGGATGTCAGTTTCCCTTGTTGGACATTGTACCAGATTGCAATTCCCCAGAAGCAAGGACTAAACACATGGGTGCTCATCCCACCCGTTTCGGACTTTCCAACTCCATCACCCACCCTGCCTGTCCCTCAGATGAATGTTCTGTAGGTGCAACTCGAGTGTCCTCTTGTGTATTACAGGGATGAGAGTCCCCAGTTGAGCAATGGGCCTTCACCATCCTAGATTCACCATGTTGCACTCTATTCAAGTCAGCACTTCAACCTGGCTGTCAACTGAGACAGCATATCTCTCGAAGCAAAGCTTCTTTCCCCATAGGACTCTGTCTGATTTATTATTTCCAGTGTTGATGGAGCCCCGTGGTCAAATACATGGGGATCCTGAATCCAAACGGAATCATGATCCTGAACCCACGTATGTGACTAAGACTTCCTAATAGAGCGAGAGATCCTGCATCTATGGGGCACATTGGTGTTGCACCAGCAAGATCTTCAAATGATGGCCAACATTAGGTGGCATACCAAGGATCTGCATCTCATTAAAGCCTTAGCTGATAGGACACCGACAGGGCCAAGTTATGATCTTGGTGCATCTGGTGGCCAATAGCTACCTTCAGCACCTCCCAAATGCTACCCATCCACATGCTTCCAGTGACAAACGGGATCCCAAAGAAACGTACCTCCAGTGCTGAGTACCCAGGGATCTGGAAAATCACTTGATCCTATGGTCAATGCTGTCAACCACCATTACCTTCAGCACATTAGAAAATGCTTGTAATCACTATCCTCCCATACATACACATACCCTACCACTTTTATGTGCATATTTTACCACCATGTAAATATATTCACTTGTCTTCCTACACACTCTGTCACAATAAAAAGCATTAGCACAGACCTATATGCTGTCGTCATCTTTTATGTAGAGTTGTGATTACGTGTTACCTGAATGGTAATATCTGAAAAATGTATGGGCGTAAACAAACAACAATAAGGACCACACTGTCAAAACAAAATTAGCATACATTCTCTCTCAGGACACAGCATCCCTTTCAACTAAGACATAGACACATGCATTGCAGTTGCTCTCCATTCAAATGTTGTTGTATTTCACTCATGCCTGCATTAGCATCTTCCATCAAGGATCATGGAGTGTTGTGAAGTGTGCCAGTACCAGTGACGTCATACCCTGAATGGGCATGAATTCACTGTGTGTGTTTATGATACTTATATATAAGCCAAATGTCGCTGTAGTGCCTGAAAAATACCTGAAGTGCGAACAACGACAAATGGAAAATTAATCTGTCCTGTGTTGGTCCTGCAAAGGCAATGTACATGATTATGAGTATGGCGGTCCATGGACCGCCAGACTCGCGGGGCACGGGGTCTTCCAACTGCCCTATTTGAACTAGGGTGGTTGGACCGCCATTGCACCGCCGCAACCGCCAGGGATCGAAGATCCCTAGGAGTGGTGCTGCGCACATAGTATGAGTTTTTCCTCCCGCCATGGTTTTCATGGCGGTTCCTCCTCCATGAAAACTGTGTCAGAGAGATAACAAAGGGGACCCTACAGGGCCACCTATTGCTTCTGGGCCATGGGGTGCATGCAGGGGCCACATGTTGTGCCCCTCTGTGTGCATGCACCCCAGTACCTGCACGGCATGGACTGCACCAGTCTATGCCATGCAGGTACTCACTTTGAAGTTCCCATTGTGTGCCTATTTCATAGGCAAAACTGTGGGAACACCAAAGAACCGCCCGTCACTGACTTAAAAAGTCATGTTGCTGCACCGCCAAACTCGTAATCAGGCCCTAAAGGACCTCAGCACTACCCTAATCCAAGATACAACGAACACATACCAGAATAAACTAGTTTATCATGCCCCAGTATTTCATACCTTGATCATGGTCACAGAGATTTCCACCCTGACTTAACATCTTCTGGTTGCGGGGATGAGACTGCTAATCCGTACAATCCTTGAATTTCCCCAACTATTGGGACCAAGTAAGAACAAGAGGAAATTTGGATTAAGCATAAGTGAAATTTCTAAAGAACGATGTGGTTGTGGAAAATTGTGAACATGAATGAAGGGAAGAACAACAAGGGACAGAAATGTAATTGTCTGCAGTTTATCACTAAAATGTTCTACTTTGTACTCCCACCATCATATTGTTACATTTTATGGGGGACGTGGGTATCATAAAGGAGTTTAACAGGGCTGAGACCAGGATAAACTGTACCACCCAAGGTGACCTCTCCTCGCCCACCATCTTACCATGGTAACTCTTAAAGACCTGCCTTACTTTCCGCTTCCTAACATCGCTTTCAAGAAAATGTTATAATTTCAGTAATAGGAGTTCTAAGGAAGATTGTGTTAAGCCGCAGGCGAGCTGGGCTCAATGCGCGTGCAGGTGCTGTTCCCTGTGGATTTCACGTTTGTGGGGTGTTGTACATGGGAAGTGGGGCTCAGTGGAAGAGTTGCAGTTATAATTCTTTTAAGTATTATTTAGACCCTTTATACTCAGTCTGAGAATTTGGTTTAAATCTATGTTATGCATGCTCAAAAATCTATTTTATTTGGTATTTCTTGTGGCTAGACCATTGCCTTTAGATTTTAATGTTCATTTCTATAGAACTGTGGTGAGTTTCAGGTTAATTCATACTGTCGTGACAAATTTATTTTGAAGTTAGATTTTTTTATTTGTATTTTGAGTGATTCTTCCTGTCTTCGTTTATTTCTATGGACAATTCCAACCTGTAATACTGTGATAGCTGTAAATCGTTTACCTAAATGACCTGTATTGGTGAATTCTACTTCCATCCATCTGTGTTTTTTTTCCATACTTTTAGAAATCCAAATATCGAAAGGGAATGGTGTGCACCTCAACTTCATTGTATGTTTTGGTTTATTTTTACCATCTGCGTGCTAAAGTCTGAACCACATTTCAGGATAGGTAAAGACAACTCTTGCTTAATTTTCAGAAGGGAACTGAAAAAAAAAACACAAATTATCTGTTTTTGTTTACCTTTGCATACCAACGGGAGCTCTCCTTTTCCAACTCCCTCCCTGGCAGTTTTCTCAGTTTAACGTTAATTGTTAAATTCCAATTTCCGTCTTTACTCTTGAGGTGAAAAGCTGCTGGACTCCAGTAATGGCCAATGAGCGCCCCCCAACAGCTCGACACACTTCAAGTTCAGACACTTTACCGTCCCAGTGGGGGGAAACTCAGAGGGCCTTTGCAATTCACCAAAGGTCAGACAGAAGTCAAAAACCTTGGACAGGTTCTTGCCGTTTTTAATAATTTCTTTTTATTTTTAGTTGGAAAGAACTTGTGACAGAACCTTCCGTCGACTTTTACTCAGCAGAAATACACGAAAAGTCAATTTTGGACATTGTTACCAACTTGTTGGAGCATAGTATACGGCAATCCTTTTAACTAAATTCAGCTGGTGCCTTTTAAAGGTTGTGAATGGCCAGCGCTGTGCGTATTTATTTCTACTGCTAACACATTGACATTTTTAATGTGGCGCAGTGGAAAACCTGTAATCAGTTCTGTACAGTCACCTGTGGCTTAAGGCAGGGAGCGCTAATGCCCTTTGTTAAACGGCTAAATTCTGTTTCCCTTTCATTGTGCTCGGTGACTTGTCAATGTAATATTACACCCAGGGTGGATGGGCTTTATACAAAGAAACGTAAGTGAAGGCTGGCAAATTGCAATCTATGTGCCCGTGAATAGCAAAGTCATAAGAGATGTGTGGAAGAAGTGCACCTGGTGTAAATAATTACATGCTTTGCAAAGGAAAAAAGGCCGCGCACAAGGTGAAAAGGCAAGTTGAAATGCCAGAACAATTGTGCTGGATTAGAATTACGTTTAGGGTGATAAAAGAACACATTTGTTGCCATGGTCAGGGGTTTCTGTTGGAACCATTGATCTTTCTTTATTTTGCCTCGGATTTTTTTTCCACCTACAGACTGTTTTCTCCTCTCTATGGCTGTTGTTTTAGTGCCCCGAGCAACACAACGGAGGCAGAAATATCTGGCGCATAAAACCCACACAGGTGTTTTTTGCAGTAAATCCGTATAAAGGCTGTTTACAGGTGCAATGTATACTTTGTAGGTTACTAAACAAAGCCCTGTGCGTGATTTAATGTGGCCTTGGGCACCTGCAGAACGATTGCCTCATCCCACGTGTGGAAGACCCGAGGAAACATGAGTATTGTTGTATATGACTTTGCTCATCTCTTTGTAGACAACCCTGTTCAGCCTTTACTTAATATTGTGTTTACTGAGATCTGTATACACGTTCTGTAAACTAGCACAATGTGCCGGAGATACTGATTCTTCCTGTTTTTTAAGACAGTGAACACCAAAACAATTTTATTGTACCCGTGCGCCATCATACAATAGTCTCCTGGTAGACAGTGAGGCAAAGTACCCGAGTGTATCTCTTCTGCTATACTTTAATTGTTTGCAATTTTGTAAACAATTAATAAAAATATATACATTTGCAATTCTGAACAATTAAGTATATGAATAGGCGCATAGCGCCTAAAATAGAAAGACTCTTCTGCATCTGTAGAAAGGTGGCCAGACTAGCACAGAATTGCAGTGCTTAATTTGATGGGACTGGCCCTTCTGCCACTCTGCATTTTCCCAATGGGCGTCAGGCTAAAGGCTGCTCTCAAAGCCGGGTGGACTGCCATGACCCAACCATGCTGCCATTGGCCTGTTTTAATGGCGGTCTCTCGAGGTCGGGGGCTGGTTTGGATATTTTTGCCAAGGCTGATTATGATATAGTGTCCAGCTCCGAAGATGGGAAGCACTGACACACTTTTCTTTGGGACAGAGATTATTTTTCATGATCAGATTTTGCGAAGAGAAAGTCAGAAAACAGCGACAGAAAAATGAATAGATAAATGAGACAACAGAGACAAAGGTCGAAACAGGGATGAAAAAAGAACCTACAATAGCTAGGTGAAATGAAAAGAAAGGAACTGCAGGGTGGTGGAAGGCATGAGGTAAGATCCAAACATCCCTGGCATTCAGCAAGGCTGCTGACATTCTCCTGAAAACCTTCAGCACTTATTTTTGTTACAGATTATGCACTGACACAATATACATTATTAGAGTCCTATAATACATGGGAGCCAGCAATCCCTGTATATAAATTCCTTGTTATATATGGCTGTCACAGAGAGCCTCCATCGTTTTTTTCAGTTTCCGATCACATAACTCACTGCCATGATATTAACAGATGATAAGAAAACTGGTTACCCACTGTTGTGATTTCATGAAGACCTTTCAGGCGGGCGGACAGGGCTCTTTGAGAGCCAGTCAGTGTAGCAAAGCTTGTCTGCTTTGACTGAAAACAGGAAGCACAGCTGCACAACTGTGTCCATGACACAGTTGTGGTTGACTGAGTGGGAGGCTATGAATGCGGTGATCCTTGGGCGGTGTATAGGCCTCTCTTGTGGGGTTCGTCGAACTTTGCAGTCTGAACATCTGCAGAGGGATGATGACTTGGCAAGCACCCAGCGGCTGGCTCCTGCCAGTGCAGATGGGCAGCAGGAAGAATTGCAAGTTCGGCGATTGTTCTTTGAGGTGTGGGGTAGGCTCGAGAAGTATACCCTTAAATCATATCACCACCTCCTCCATAAGGAGGGATATAGCTCTGGGTTCCTTCTTGCCTCAATTCTTCAGGGGGAGCTAGCCTGTTCACCGATCTACAGCTTTGATCCCCTGAGGGCCATGAGGTTTATATTCAGGGAGTCATAGTGGACACCTTAAAACTCACTTGGAGCAGGTGTATCGAGACTCAATCCTGTCTGTACAGGGAAGTATCGGTGCCTTTATGACCTCCTTACCTCTTCCGCGGCTGGGAGAAATTGCTGCCCACAATTTAGCTGCTGACCTCAGTTTGGAGGCAATTTGCACAGCTTTAGGGCAATTGCCAGGAGGGAAGGCACTGGGCACTATGGTTTTTCTGAAGAGTTTTATCAGTTGTTCACCCCAGTTCTTACTCAAGTTTACTGGCGGTCTAAAAGGATGCAAGGGGTTCCAGTGTGCTCTCACCGTCTATGTGGGAGGGATGCATCACTTTGCTGTTGAAGCCTGGATCGGATCCATCTGCTTATAGCCCACGTACAATAATTAATACGGACACTGAAGTATCTGCAAAGAGCTTGCCCTTGATTGAGACCAGTTATCACACACTTAATTCATGATGACCAATGTGGTTTTCATACCTGGCCATAGTACTTCCATGAATTATGCATATCTTACATGAGGTGGAAGGTAGGGAGGCGGAATTGGAAGTATTATCCATCAACATAGTCAAAGATTTTGACACAGTAAAATGAAACTACCTCATGTAGGTGTTGGAGTCAAAGGGGTTCGCTCTTGGGTACGCCTGCTGTATATGGGTCCCATGGCCAGAGGTAGGCTATGCTCTGAAACATGCGTGGTGGATATGGGCACGTCCCTGAGCTGTCCAATATCACTCCTCCTCTTTGCGATCGCAACGGAGCCTCTTGCCAATCAGATCTACCAGAATATGGGGGATTAAGGTAGGGGATGTCACTTACCTGATCTCTCTATCTGCTGACAATGCTCTATTTTATCTCCCAACTCCTCACAATCTCTTTCCGTCCTGTTGTCACACTTGGCAAACATTCATGGAACTGTCAGGTCTTCAACTCAATTATAGGAAGTATTATAGGAATTTGTTAGTGTTTCCTCTGGGATCCCTGGCCGCTTGTGACCCAGGCAACTTGCCCCAGTGCCCCTTCACTGGGAGACAGATACATTCCGGTACCTGAAAATGATGGTGACCCCCATGCCACAGAAGCGTATGCAACAGAAAATAGGAAGGGTCTCTGAGGGGAGGGCCTTCTCTCTTCGGTGCAGTTTTGGAACTCCCTTGCCCTCTCTCCCATGGGTCATGTAGTCATCGCAAAGATGGTGTTTTTACTTTGGTGCCTATGCATTATTCAGTACTCGCTCAACATTCTACCCCATGCAGTGTTCTGAAGGTTGCATTCCCTCCTAAATTCACTGATTTGGGAAAGGGATGACGCTTGGTAGCCAGGACCCATATGTTTCAATCATTGGAACTAAATGTTGAACAGAAAGAAATATATCAGCAAGTGAGACATAGGATTGACCATGGATTTTTTCATGAAAAGAAAGAATGCACATGCACATCATTTCAACCTATCCGAATGTATGTGAGTGGACAAGCTGTAACAGGAAAAAGTTTCTTCATTAAAGCAATCGCCGGTTATCTACAGAAAAAAACGGAGTCACATTTGTCTTGTGTTGTAACTCCTCCAACTGGGTTGGCAGCACACAACATTAAATGAATTATATTATATTGTTTACTTATGCTACCTGTGGAGCATGAACACAATTTGGAATATCACAAGCTATCTGGAGAAGCTTGTGAAGTTTCAAGAGTGCTAAAGAAAATGAAACTTCTGATTATTGATGAGGTAAGCATGGTCTCAAACTTAATGCTTGCTTTTGTGCATTTAAGAATGCAGCAAATTCTTAAAACAGAGTACGACGTGTGGTTTGGAGGAAAACATGTCATCGTTTTTGGAGATCTACTGCAACTTACTCCCGTAAAAGGACAACCGGTATTTAAAACACTTGCGCATGAAGACACCAGAAAGTCTTTGGGTAGCGTTGGAAACGTTAACATTTGGACATATTTTGAATACAAAGAACTCATTACAAATATGCGACAGGCAAATGATGTTGATTATGGAACTATTCTTCAGAATATAAGAATTGGAGTACTGACAGAACATGGCAAACAACCTTTGCAGAGTCGATTACTTTCCAATTTGTTTCCAAATAAAAATATAGTACCTGAAAAAATATACATGAAAATTGCAGAAAACAAATCTATAATGTGCTTAATGCCAACACTGCGCAAGTGTTCTATATTCAATTAACAACTTTTGAAGCTGGAAAATGAAAAAATAATAAAAATGGAAGCCACTGATAAAATACAGCATGAAGGAATCACTATTATTTTGACAGAAACCTTGAAAAGAAAATCGGATTCTTTAGAAAAATCGATATCTAAAACTGCTAGTTTAGAAAATAATCTATATTCATGTATAAACTGTCGGGTAACTTTAAGGCAACATTTGGATGTAGAAAAAGGTTTAGTTAATGGAGCAATGGGCAAAGTTGTGGATTTAGTTAATTATCAAAATAAAGATGGAATTGAATTTTTAAAAATTAAATTTGATCAGATTGAAGAAGTAAAACAAATTGGTCACTGTTCAGTTCGTTTTTTGCTTGTTAACACCTTGAATGCTACAGCAATTCACTCTTGGTGCTGAACTCCCTTAAATCCCATTGTTCATGACAAGCTCAGCTCGTCATGAGCACACGAGCAGTGTACTGCATGACGAGCTGAGCTCGTCATGAGCATGGAAGGGGTTAAAGAATTATATGTCCGTAGAAAACAGTTTCCACTTTCTCTGGCATATGCAGTGACTATTCATAAATCTCAAGGTTTAAGTGTTGACAGTGCTTTGGTGAACATTGGAAATAATGTATTTAAAGAGGGTATGGCATATGTTGGTTTGTCCCAAGTCAGAACTTTATCTGGTTTATTTTTGATTGATTTTGATGACACAAAGGTTACTGCAGATGCAAACTGTGTAAAAGAGTATAATAGGTTAAAAAGAGCGTATATTCCCAATTTAGGTCAATATCATGTATTTGAAAAGTGTGTGGTAGGTCGAAAAAGAAAGTATGACGATATTTGTAGTGAAGGTATAGGAAGGAAAAAAACAAGATAATGTTGTCATTGCAAGCAAAAAGAAAAAGGACACTGTTGAAGAGATTGTTGGTTATCAGTTTGAAAATAGTTCAGGTGTCAACTGCTATGCTAATGTAGTGGTCAATGTTTTTTTTTTCTTGAAAGATTGCAACAGCAAATTATGGAGAATCGGAAAAAAGATTTTGTTCTTTGTTGCATTGTATTTATGAATAAAATTGATAAAAGTAAAATACAAAGCGTTTGTGATATTCGTAATCTTTTGGATGTATGTTCTGGTTCTACACAATTTACGCAGAGTATCCAAAAAGATGCTCAGGAATTTCTAATGTATATGCTTACCATATTGGAAAATGAAGGCATAGAAATTGAAAATCTTTTTGGCCTTTCTTATAAATGGGAACATCATTGTGAAAATTGTATGTATACATGTAGCACTAGTATAGACACTGAAAGATTGATATATCTGAGAACAGCAAAAAAGCAAAGAAAATAATTTGTAAAATGTTAAAATTATGCTGTGTTGTAAAAAATATAATATTATATATTATAACTGTATTTTTTCTTCTCTTTCACAGATCCTAATTCTAAAATATTACATTTTCAGAAATGTACATTATAAAAAACAACTGAAAAAAATGTGTAGCGTTTTTTTATTTCCATTACTGTGAAGGTACGTTTAACTAAGTATTAAAATACACAATGGCCTGTGTTTGCACACAGGTGAAGAAAGAGGACATGGACGGAGTAGATATGTGTGGAAAGATGCTCTGTGGGTATTTTAACTTACAGGATAAAGTTAACATGAATACTGAGTGCCACTGGGGGCCAACTAAACCACCAGATATATGCAGAAAGTGCCAGAGAGTTGCATTACAGAGAGGTATAAAATAGTACATGGCTTCAGAGCACCTCTCTGCAACGCACCGGTATGGTATTCAATAGAGAGACAAAGTGGGTTAGTCGGGCCCCGGGACTTTCAGGATTAAAAGAGACAAAATTCCTTAACTTAAAACACATCACAGAGTGTGTTTGCACATGTCACATCAGGCTCCATCTCTTCCCTTCACTAATCTAAAAATGTGTCCTATCAGTTTGCCAGAAAATAAGTATTTACTTATAAATTTCTCTTGTTCTCTGTTTGCAGTACTGAAATTACTCTACGTATTACTCATATAGTTAAGGATTGGCCTAGCCATTAACTCTAGTACAAATTAATATCTTTATATACTATGCAAGCAGTTCTGCAAGAAGCTACAAAGTATTAATACAGTCTTGAAAACACCCAGTTTATACCTATGTAGTTTTGGAATCTCACTGTCATAGGATTTTTTGTGACCTGAAAAAAAAAGATTTGATTGGTTCATAATATTTTCCATTGTACCTATTGAAAGACCGCATGGTTCATAATATTTTCCATTGTACCTATTGAAGGACCGCATGGTTCATAATATTTTCCATTGTACCTATTGAAGGACCGCAATCATTTCAATCATTCTTCTTTAAGCATCTTTGGAGGCATAACTCTGTGCTTACCTCATGTCACTCTTATGCAATATTTTAATCAATCAACTAGCAACATGTTCTTATTGTAATAGTCTGCCAATAGCTAAGCACTTATGGGGCAAATTTAGAAGCATCCTGTGCCAACAATATGTCACTTTTTGTAACATAGTGATAGGGCAAGACACTCTTTCATATTTACAAGGAGAGGAAAAGGCACTCTGTGTACCTCTTCTTCTCCATGTAAATACGACCTCACCATACACACCACTTTGCGTTGAAAGGGCGTTCTATAGGTGTTGCTGTGTGTGTTTGCTCAAAGAACAAGACACATCTCCAGATTTATCATAAATCATAAATCTGGACATGTGTGTGAACGCTGCACCATCTTCCAATTGGTGTAGCAAGGCACAACAAGGAGAATTGTCTTCATTTCCCCTCATTTTTGCCTTCACTGACTGTTTTTGTGCAGGAAGGCGTGCCTTCCTGCACAAAAACAAACTCCACACGACACAGATATCCTTGCACCATGGTGCAAGGGTGCCTGTGTCGCCAAATGGCTGCAGTTTAAGCAGCAGTGCAGAAGGAAGCATAGACTTGCAACATATTTATGTACATATGTTGCATCCCTATGCTTCGGAAGTACCACAGCACACTGCAGCTAAAGAGCTTACAGTGTCATGATGCAGCACTTCCTAATAGTTCTGCACTTATACATTCACCATATACCACAAATGCATTCTTTCAGTCAATTATGCACAACACATACATTCATCTAAACTTTCACACACTATCTTACAAATATAGCTCTTTTTTTCACCAGAGTAGTTAGTTCTGTTTTTTTTTCATTTTTTATGCACTTTTTTGATTTTTTTAAATGAAAAAAATGACAACTGGAGGAACAACACAATGAACTTTAGGGAAAAAAAAAATTCTAGCATCGATGATTATCGATTGCCCTGCAAACTAAATCTACAGACTGCTCCCCATAGCAGAGCAATCTATTACACTTAACGCAGTGTATTTTCACTTTTGTAAATTGAGGACGTATGTTTGGTTGTGGGTTTGAAGGAGACGCCCCGGAAGTGCTCGGTACTGCCGGTGGTGGAGGTGGATTCTCCCAAAGCCTTCTGCACTCCTGATGTGCCAGATTTACAGGATGCAGACATTGTAAATGCTTCCGCATACTTGCAGTCCCACAAGTGTACTTTCGTGGCATTGACTTTTTTCTTTCCCTCAGGAAATGTGAAAAATTTCCAGATGATGGAAGTATATTTTTCTGGACGGGGAGGTTCAGGTACAAATCCTTCTGCATCTGAGTGGTCTGACTCAGGTGATTCGTGCTGTGGTGTAGCCATTTTTCTTTAAAGAAAGGAAAACCAGGTGTGCAACCAGGAAAAAATTAGGTTCTTCTTAGCAGAGCTGTTCCCCCAAGGAAGGTTTAAGAAGAGTGATTGAAATGGATCGGGTCCTTCAATAGTTAGAATAGGAAGTGTTATGAACCAATCAAATCTCTTTTTTCTGGTCACATGAGGTCCGCGTAGGGTGCGCACACGCAGCACGCACCCAACGCGACTTCGCAAAATTGTATTTAAACGTAATATAGGTTGATTAAAAGTAAAGCTATTTTATTTTTATGGTTACATCAAATAATGTCTTGCCCTAATATTTATATTAAATACATATAGGTATGTTTTTAGACAATAAAAGATTTCGCAGGAATCGCGCACCCACCGCGTCAAACACGGATATGAAGTCACGTGCAAGCGCGCGTGCGCCACGTAACGTAATACGTATATGTCGCGTATGCGCCAAGAGTCGTGCACCGGTCGCATGGCAATTGCGCAGGAAAATACATACCTATCGCACACCAACGTGGATCCTACACAACAATCCTAAAATGGCGGATAGGTTCTGTGCAGTGATCGAGAAAGGTACTCTTTTGGTGCACGACTCCCCCAAAAATTTGGAAAAAAAACAATAAAGAAAATAATATAAATATATTAAAAAAATATAAAATAAAACAATACTAAAATGTCAATATTTTTAAAAACATTTTTCTTACATTTATATAAAAATATGTAATGTAATTTAAAAAATAAGATATCTAAAAATAAATAGATTAAAAAAAATTTAGTAAATGAATATGAAAAAAATAAATATAACAATCAATACATTTAAAAATTGTCATTTAAAAATTCTTTGAAATCCACTTAAAAAAAACATAGGTTTTAGGGGTGTTATAGTTAGCTGGACATTTTACTCGTACAAAACCATTGAAATTCCTCCGTTATAGTTAGTTGTACTAACTATAAAAGAGAGAAAGAGAGAAAGAGAGAAAGTTTTTGGCTGTTCAACAGCCTTTATCAATCTGATTGACGCCATTTTAACCCCACATATATGGTGCTTAGTGCAAAGAAATGGTAAAAATACTGCACAAGCTGCAGACACTTAAAAAAATCAGATTATACATTTAAATAACTGTTCAAATAAACAAGAATAACTTGCAAACTGTGCAATTGTACAAATCTTGAAAATAAATGAGACATAAAATCAAAAAGCAGCTCTTAATACAATACATCCATTACTAATAAATATCACATGGCGTCAACCACCTCTCATTAATTAAATAAAGTACACTGAGGGTTAAGTGCATGTGGGTCATACTGTCTACCTGAAATGCCAAGTTAATTAAACAGAATTCTGCTCGCTTCATGTCTGCCTAATAATATGATCACGTGCTTTTGACTTACACAGTGACTGCTAAATGAAGTCAAAATAACGTAATGTAGAAACCACTTAAATGGATAAAGAGCACCAATTTAGTCTAAGTGCAATGATATAAATGTTCCCAATAACACCACACTTGCGTATCAACAGTGCCATATCTAATGAAAGGATTAACTTGAGACTACCTATCCCATAATGCCATAGTGTGGCACTCTATGCCAGATGTCCAAAGATACGGAAAATTAAAAACATAAGTGTTTCCAAATATTGTAGCAGTATGAGCTTATTGCACAGCTTAAATAAACATTAGTGTCACCAAGCTACTGCAAAGTTCCATGGTAGACAACAAATGAAAGTTCCATCGTTCAGTAAACGCTGCTTAAGTAAAGGCAGATCCCAGGCATTACAGGCTGTCCAATCGGAATACCCACTGTACAGCAACCCACGTGAATCTTACAGCGGTGTCAAGGGGGATCCCCATACCAAGATTGATAAGCACCACAAGCCTCACCACGATTTGGAAAATGCCCATGCAGTGCCCAGTTACCAGGGTGACCACGAACTACTATATATATATTTCCAAAAGACAGTCCTGCTCCAATAAAGAAGAGGCACGGACATCAGGTATGTAGGTATAAGGCTTATTTATTCAAAGTCAGGTCTCCCACGACCCCGCCGGTTGGTTGCCAGTAGATAGTTATAGTTAGGACCTATTACCCATAGGAAATCCTCAACAATCTATTTGGAATAACTTTGGAGCTGATTGAAGAATCTATGCTAAATTTTCCAAACTTTTGGCCAGCTCCGGTCTGCTCCTATCCTGAAAGTTTGGGGTTGATTCGTCAAGTGGGGGGCCGAGAAAAAAAGGGGGTCCCAAAACGCATTTTCCCCATGCAATTTCTTATAGGACCTTTAGCCGCAGCTACAGCCCGAACTGCTGAACGGAATTACACCAAATTTGGCAAAGAGGTAGTCCTTGGTTCAGACTCGTGCCTTTTGCTTATTTGGTGTAAATCTGTTCAGTAGTTCCTGAGAAATTTACAGTTAAAACCATTTATATATATCTATGGGCGCGGTGGATCGGCGGCTTTTGCGTGCATTGTCATCGTACCATAAGCGCACCCTTGGCATCCATTTTATGCCTCGGTAGAAGTGAGGCTGAAGAAGTCTTTGAAATATGTGTGCAAAACGCGAAAAGGGTGCAGGGTAGATACACTGTGACCCCCTAGGCCTGCTCAGGGGGTCCCAGAAGGACCCCTAAGGCCCAAAGAAAATCCCCCAAAATATTACGGGATGCGCGTAGGATCCGTGCATTTTGCTGAAAAAAAACCGAGCCTGCGCTTTAAAGGTTATTAGCCCCCGGGGGGCCAAATCTCAGGGTCATTAAAAAAAAATAGTTTGGGGGTCCCAATGCCCCCCACACTGCCCTGGGGACCGCCACCCCCGGGGCTGTAACTTAATATATGCGGGGGGCTCTTAGGCCCCCCCAGCCCGGGGACCACCACTCCCCGGGGCTTTTTGAAAGTGTGGGAGAGGGGGCCGTGTGGCCCCCTGTCCTGGAGCCCCCGATGGCCCTGGGGACCGCCACCCCCCCCAGGGCCAGCTCCTGCAGTGTCCCGGGGTGCCCACCCCCAGGACACTGCTGTTTGCAAGGGCAGGAGCCTCACGACTCCCACCCTGTCATTGCAAACTGCTTTCCTATTTGGAAGAGAGAGTAGGAAACCTGCTCTCTCTTCCAAATAGGAAATCAGATTGCTTTTCCTCAGGGGGAGCAGCATGTTAGCTGCTCTCCCTGAGGAAAAGCAATGACGGCTGGGACTGTGGGGGCATTGGGGTTCCCCCCACAGTCCCCAAAGTATTATATAAGCCTCGGGGGATTGGGTCCCCAGGGATAATAAAAATTAGTGATAGGGGCAAATTGATTTTTTATGGTATAATTAGGAGTCGCGCACCCAGCTCGGTGCTCAGTGCAGCCCCTGGTGTGCCCGCGTAAGATGCACGGCTTCTAACCTGTAGGGTGTGTGACGCCAGCGCGTGTGGTGCACGACTTGCACACGTCGGCTGCATGACTTTGACGCATTAGGTACTCGACTCATAGCCAAAAAACAAATAATATTTTTCAAATATACATCAAGCTTATGTGTGTAGTTGTTAGGTGTCTCTAAAAAGAGCCCTTGTGTTTATTGAGAGATTTTAGTACCTACAAGTAAGTACCGATGCAGAGTCTAAAGTTCAAGAGGAAGACTCTGTTCCCCTCATCTGTAAAATGTACACCATCTCTCCTATAGATGCCATGCATATTGAAACGCAGATTGTTGTGGTAAATGGGCCCCATTCTATAGTCGGAGAAAAGCAGAAACAGATTTATTCACATGTTTCCTAGCTTTCTCAATCTGTGGACAAAATTGATTGGACCAGTTCCATTTCTGCCTTTGGCATATGTTATAATAGACAAAGGCAGTTTGGGGGAAAAGTGACATCAGTTCTCCATCGGTGTCCTTCATAAGCATTTCCAGACTTACCCCAGTCAAAATGCCTAAGTCATTGCCACCACAGTGCACAATTATGAGGTCAGGGTGTTGGAGATGCAAAAAGGATTTAAGCAATGGCATCAATTGGTGCCACTTTAACCCTCTCTGTCCAATCCATTTAATGTCTACATTTGGTAAACGTAGGTCTTTGTGAATTCCTTTGTGTTCTGCATACATTTGGCTCCAGAAAATATAGCTGTGTCCCACAATTCATACTCTAAGCATCTTGAAGGGAAGTCTGGATGCACTCAGATGGTCTCTGTAAATGAAGTGGCAGTTTGAAAACTAAGATGTTTCTAAAATGGTGGATAACATGCAGTGTTGAAAAAAGAAAAGAAATCATTGGTTGTTTGACAACATTCTACACTAAAAACTAGGGTGCATGCTTCTGTTTTTTTAAAAGCATGATTCTTATTGGTTAACAAAAAGAGATTGAAAATAATATTACATAGGATAAACTGGTATAAGTGTTCCATGAAGTGTTTCTATGGTAACAGGTAGAAGGCAGAATGGGGGTAGGGTTGAAATGTACGTCATTTGGAAAGGATTAAAATGTGTAACCAATAGAAATGTGTGTTTGATTTTGAATTAATGAGGGAAGCAATGTGATTTGATGTGAAGGTGTATATGTGTTGAAAATGAGAGGGAAACTGTGACATTCTTTGGTTCTGGTGAGAGGTGTTCAAAACAGATATTCTGTATGAGAAAATCTGCTGTGTGACTGATATACTTCTTATTCTACAAAACAATTTGAAAGGTGAGTTATTAATTTGTGGGGGAATGTATGTGGTGCATTTTGATTTTAATCAGACTAATGTGTTTGTCCTGCTAAAGTGCAGGGAATACTTTTTTTCTCTAGAATGTTATTGTGACTGTGTGTGCATTTAAAAAGCATTCTGAGATAAGCATTTGTGTATTTTATGTGCTTGCAGACAGATAACTATGCTGTTCTCATGTTTTGTTAGAATTAGAAACCAGTTATTTTTTATGTATTTGCAAAAATGACTCAAGTTTCTACATTAAAATGCAGTACTCATTCTAGACTATGAAATGTGTTTTGGTAAAATGCAATGGATAGTGGTGGTTGTCCAGAGTCTCACAGTGAGTTGTGTGTGCATTTAGGAATCATTCTGATAGAAGCACTCTATAGTAATGTGTAGTAGAACATTTTGTGCAATGTGCAGAGTCACCTAAAGTCTTGTTGAGTGGTAAATGTGTTTTGGTCAAATGAAAGGGATAGAGTTGCTTGTGTAGAATCACACAGGGTGTCTGTGCATTTAGGAATCACTCTGAGAGAAGCATTTTGGTAGTTCATGTGTTTCCCGACATGTAATTGGTTAAAAACGTATTGTGTTCTCACATTTTGGTAGAATTAGAAAATAGTCATTGGTTATTTGTTTCCAAAATGAGTTTAGTATTAATAATAAAATGCAGTGCTGAAATGTATGGACTGCATGCTTGATGTTTTTGCAGACAAAAAAGTACATGTAGTCTTGCAGTGACACTACCCCCAGTATGATTTCCTACACTACCCAAACACCACTGCACTACTGTAAAGCCTTAATCTTCCTCCAGCACGACCACCTACACTACCCATTTACCACTTTACTACTCTAAACCTTAAATCTACCGCAGCACAACCTCCTACACTACAAAAACAAACTTTATTTCATAGAACAATACCCTACCACGACCCTCTACACTACACACACACCACTGCACTACCTTAAACCCTAAATCGCTATCCCTAATAGGATCATCTATGGTACATAAACACCACTGCACTATGCTAGAACACTACCCCAGTATGACTCCCTAACTAAACACCATTTCACTACCCTAAAGCTTAAATCTATCACAGCAGGACCCCTTACACTACCCAAACGCAACTATAATACCGTACTACTGCATTTATAAGAAATATTGTTATTTGTCTAGAATCACACTGTGAGTCAGGGTCCATTTGGGGAAATTGAGACACAATGATTTGGTTGGTTTATGTGTTTGTAGACATATAAATACATGTACTCTTTAAGTCACACTATCCCTAGCATGATTCCCTACACTACACAAAGACCAAAGTACTACCCTAAACCCTTAAGCTACCTCCAGCATGATCACCTACACAACCCATTCACTACTGCAGTACCCTAAACCCTACAACACTACTCCAGCATGACTGCCTACACTACTCAAACACCATTGCACTATTCTAAACCTTAAATCTACCCCAGCACAACCTCCTGCACTACCCAAACACCACTGCACTACTGTAAACCCTTAATATTCCTCCAGCCCGACCACCTACACTACCCATTCACCACTTTACTACCCTAAACCTTAAATCTACCCCAGCACAACCTCCTATACTACCAAAAAAACACTTTATTTCCTAGAACACTACCCTACCTCGACCTCCTACACTACACAAACACCACTGCACTACCTTAAACCCAAAACACCATTCCTAGCATGATCTCCTACAGTAAAAAAAACACTACTGCACTGTACTAGAACACTACCCTAGCATGACTCCCTACACACTTTTCACTACCCTAAAGCTTAAATCTATCACAGCAGGATTCCTTACACTACCCAAACACCATTATACTACCCTACTACTGCATTTATAAGAAATAGTGTTATTTGTCTAGGATCACACTGTGAGTCAGTGTCCATTTGGGAAAAATTGAGAGACAATGATTTGGTTGGTTTGTGTGTTTGCAGATATATAAATACATGTACTCTTGCAGTGACACTATCCCTAGCATGATTCCCTACACTACACAAAGACCAGTGCACTACCCTAAACCCTTAATCTATCCCAGCACAACCTCCTTCACAACCCAAACACCATTTTATTGCCTACGACACTACCCTACCATGAGCCCCTACACTACACAAACACCACTGCACTACCTTATACCCTAAAACACTATCCCTAGCATGATCCCCTACAGTACATAAACACCACTGCACTATGCTAGAACACTGCCCCAGTATGACTCCCTACACTAACTAAACACCATTTCCCTACCCTAAAGCTTAAATCTATCACTGCAGGACCCCTTACACTACCCAAACACCACTATACTATCCTACTGCTGTATTTATAAGAAATATTGTTATTTGTCTAGAATCACAGTGTGAGTCGGTGTCCATTTGGGGAAATTGAGAGACAATGATTTGGTTGGTTTATGTGTTTGCAGACATATAAATACATGTACTCTTGCAGTGCCACTATCCCTAGCACGATTCCCTACACTACACAAACACCAGTGCACTATCCCAAACCCTTAATCTACCTCCAGCACGATCACCTATGCTTCCCATTCACTACTGCAGTACCCTAAACCTTAAAACACTACCCCCGCATGACCTCCTACACTACTCAAACACCGCTGCACTGCCCTAGAACAGTGCTCCACAATGACCCCCTACACTACACAAACACCACTGCAGTACAGTAAAATCTAAATCTGTACTGTTGGTTTACGATAGTGACTGTTTTGTACCATGTAGTAATCTATTTACTAAAGTAAAAGTGAACCAATCATGAATTCACTCAGTGTCTCTCTTTATAGTATTGTGATCATTTTCTTAATATGCATATACTCATAAAGTGCATCAGGTTTTAGTTTTATGGAGTGCTTCAAAGTGGTATGTACTATGTATGTACTGCTGTTACTAACTTCACAGTTGTGATTCAGGCCTAAAATTTCCTAGTCAGAATTTATATGGAATGTGTTTGTATAGTAATAAAAAAAGTATAATTTTAAAGTTATTAATAAATATTTATTTATGATTATTTTTTACAGATACTGTTTATCATCATTAAAAAAAAGTTAGCATGCCAGAGGAAAAAAGAAGAAGAAAAGTTCAGAAGAAGGATACTTACTTGAAAAAGAGTCAACTAAAAAAGTATTATTTTAAAGGTATTAATAAATATTTATTTATGATTATTTTTACAGATACTGCTTATCGTCATTAAAAAAAAGTTATCATGCCAGAGGAAAAAAGAAGAAGAAAAGCTCAGAAGAAGGATACTTACTTGAAAAAGAGTCAACCACAAGTATTGGAAGACCAACATAATGTGTATAAAAAGAGAAACATTTCTGGTAAGACCACAAAGGATTTCATAACAAATATTACTAGATTCAGAAAAAAAATGGAAATGTTGAAAGCAGTGAAAATGTTCCAAACACAGAAAAAAGTGCAAAGATTAGGAAAGGAAAAAAAGGCAATGTACATACAAAGGAACAACTTATAGTAAAAGAAGAGAAAATCAATACAGAGAAATGCGCAAAAAATATTTTACAACAGAGTAGCCATAATTTACTGAAACATACAAAGAAATGTAGAAAGAGAACACTATTTTATAAAAAGAAGAAGCATATCGAATCCATTGTTGAAAAGGCTTTTGAAGTAAAGAGGAGATTATTCATTTTAGTATATAAGAGAATTCGATCACTAGATAAACCAATCCATTTAATGGCCAAAAGTAAGAGGAAAAGAGTAATTAACAAAAGTAATTTTTGTGATTTGTTTTAGGGCAATGGAAACACAGTTCAAGTTCTGAGCCTTTTTTTAATGAAGAGAGTTATTTACAGAGCAATAATTTGTTGCATGCAGTTTGACACCAGTGGTCGAGCTTATGAGGTTAGAGATGGTTGTCCAATTGAGAAAGAGCAAATGGTTCCTAGAAATGCAGAAGAAGTGATAGCTGTTGAAGTTCTAGGCAGACGTCCTAAAGCCCCAGTGTACACTTGGGATTGTAGTAGTATTTGTAGTGTACGACAAGAATCTATTGATACATTACGCAATTTCTTACAAGCAGATTGTAAAAAGAGTGCTAAACAAAAGTTTAAGGTGTTGAAGGACTAGACCCTTGCAGAGTGAGAAAACATACTGGTTTGCAAGTCATTCTCTGGCTTGCCTTTCTAGGAAAGTTTGTCAAATTGTTTTCACCATTTAAGGATGTTGGCAGTACATCATACTCAAATGCGGAAGTTAGTGAGAAGATTGTATTATGCAAAAAGTCCAGCACTAAAGTTAAATGTGTTGAACAGTGCTCTTTTGCGAGGGTCAGTAACAGATGTGAAAAAGGTTTGTGATGATATTGAGTTTTGTTACTTTGGTCCTGAAGAAGAGAGTGAAGAAACTCAGACATTAATAGAAGAAAATGTTGGAGAGAATGTTGAACATAGTTGTACAAACATTTTTGAAAATGAAATTACAAAGTTTAAGGTGATTTCAGGTGAAAGGCCACATTTTTCTTGTATTTGTTGTCGCCGAACTCAGTACAAAAATCAGACTAGGAGTGTTGATCTGTGTTTAAAAAGTGAAAAAGAAAGTAATGATACGTGGAAAGAATTTGCAACTTATTTGTTAGTAGAGAATTGTTTTGATTTGGGTTCTGATCAACCTATTTGTAAATATTGTTATAACAAATTAGATGAGAATAAAATGCCTGCTAGAGCTGTTCATAATAATCTAGAGTTGGTTGCTATTCCTCCAGAATTGATAGATTTAAACACCTATGAGTCTATTCTTATTCAATGTGTGCACCTGTTTCAGGCTATTGTTCGTATGGAGCCTAAAACAGGTAAATTGCCTCCTTCCGATTAACAAAGAGGATTAAAAAGAAGAGTTGTGTATTTACCGTTAGATTTAAAGAAAAATATTGAAACTATTGGTGTAGAGAGTGTAGAAAGTGATCCACTAGTTATTCTTGTTAATGGTGTGCCGACTAAGAATAAGAAAATCTGGCAGGAGTTAGTGGATGTTAGTAAAGTGCAAAAGGCAACATTGTATTTTATAAAGAACAATACATACTATAAGGATGTTTATATGGGGGAAGAAGAAATAGTTTTAGCAGAAGATACTGAAACGTCAAGTGGACAAATTGAAAAAGTAGATATGTTAAGATGTGGAGAAATCTATGAACATTACAGTGTGCATCCACTTCATTCAAAAGAAGTGATGGGGAACACTATTGATTTGTTCAAACTGAAAAAAGCAAAAGTAACTCCCATATGTGTATGGGAAGGGAGCTTGGAAGCTCGTTGTTTTCCACAGTTGTTCCCAACTGGAAAAGGAGGACGATATGATGAACGTCCTGTGCAGATTCCTGCATCTGAATATCGGACAACAAGATTATATGCAGAAGATCCAAGATTTCAACAATGTATCCCTTATATATTTTATCTTTTGTTTGAAAGTGACTTGTCTGGGCTTTCATATGCAGTGAATCATATTCTAAAAACTAGAATTCATCCGCAAAATGTATCCGCAAAAGATTTTATGGATAAAGTGCACCAGAGAGATGATAATCTAGAATCTCAGCTCATTAATTTAATGGCATGTCAGCGTGGGACTAATGAATATTGGTACCGTCGTCATGGAGAACTGAAATGTATGCGACGGAACTTAGGAACTCCAACATGGTTCTTTACCCTAAGCTGTGCTGAGTATGCTTGGGATGATTTGCTAGAATTTCTTCGAGAGGCAAATTCCAATATAAAAAATATTGAATACAAGACACCTGGAGAATTGTGCTCATTTGATCCTGTTAATGTATGCAGGTATTTCAATCAATCATAGATTTGAGGCTATGATGTCTTTTATCTGCAATAAAAAAATCCTCCTCTTGGAGAAGTTGTGGATTTCTTTTGGAGAAAGGAGTATCAAGCAAGAGGTGCTCCTCATATACATATGCTGTTACGGATTAAGGATGCTCCCAAATTTCGAACAGATGCGGATGATACTGTTTTCAGTTTTATTGAACAATATGCAACATGTGACGTACCCAAAAGCACAGAAGAAAACAACTTAAGAGCACAAGTGTTACGATTCCAAAGCCACCAATGTGGAAATACTGTCGACTAAAGTACACAATCTAAGGACAAGTTCTACACCAAATGTTGTTTTGCATTTCCATGTCCTGTAATGTCCAAAGGAAGAGTGAACAGTTTTATGTCATCTTTGCGACATACTATCACAAGAAAGTCTCCAAAAAATACCTAAAACGTAAGAAGAAATGAAGAGTCAAAATATATCAATTACTACAACCCAGTCATTTTGTCCATGTGGAATGCTAACATGGATATTCAATATGTTACGTACAATTCCATTGCTGTTGCTCGATATGTAACATCCTATATTACAAACTCAGAAAAGACGGAATTGAAATAAATGTGGGAAGAGATTTCTCATGAGAAGACTCTCAGTAAGAAATTATACAGTTTCCGTTTGAAGATGTTATCGCATCGAGAAATTGGAGCATATGAATGCTCAGATCGGTTATCATCTGCAAGTCTATACTACAAATCTAGATGAATCCTTTATGTGAGTCTAGGTCTTGCAGCAATGCGAAATCGAGTACTGAAATCTGTACAAGAAATTGAATATTTAGCAACAAAAGATCCAGAAAGCACAGATATTTTGAAAATGAATATGTTGGACACATATCACCCAAACAGAAATCATCATCTTGAGAACATGTGTCTCTATGAAGTGCTACAAAACTACACTTTTAAACGGAATACTACAGAGAACATCTATGATGGAAACTATGGAGTCATTGGTTCCGAAGGATGTTTGGTGAAACAAATGAAAGGAAATTTGATTAATCACAGGAAGCTTTTTTACAACTGTTCAAACCATGGCATTCAGAACTGGAATTACTTGGAGATTTCCAGAGCTATGATGATTCCTTTAATGCTTGTAAAGATAGCATACAATGCAGTGCTTTTGCAAATTATGTGAAAATGTTGAACGATGAAATTGATCAAGAAGCTACAATTGCAGCTGAGATTGCTAGAGACAGTTCTCAAGACTGTCAAAGTTCTGCTGTGCTGAGTCAAGATCCACTAGGACAAACAATTGTTGAAAATGAAGCAGCAATCGCCATGAATGAGGTGGAAACAGCAATGCATCAAGCTCAAGAAGATGTAACTAACTTAGCAAACTTGGAAGAACAACTAAATGTTGAGCAAAAACAAATATATGAGCAAGTGAGACAACAGATTGACCATGAGTTACTTCATGAAAAGAAAGAGTGCTCATGCATGTCATTTCAACCTATCCGAATGTACGTGAGTGTACAAGCTGGAACAGGAAAAAGTTTCTTAATTAAAGTAATCACCAGTTATCTATAGAAAACAACTGAGTCACATTTGTCTTGTGTTGTCACTGCTCCAACTGGGTTGGCAGCATACAACATTAAAGGAATTACTTTACATCGTTTACTAATGCTACCTGTAGAGCATGGGAACAAATTGGAATACCACAAGCTATCTGGAGAAGCTTGTTGTGAAGTTTCGAGAGTCTTGAAGAAAATGAAACTTCTCATTATTGATGAAGTAAGCATGTTATCAAACTTAATGCTTGCGTTTGTGCATTTAAGAATGCAGCAAATTCTTAAAACAGAGTACGACGTGTTATTTGAAGGAAAACATGTCATAGTTTTTGGAGATCTACTGCAACTGACTCCTGTAAAAGGACAACCAGTATTTAAAACACTTGCGCATGAAGACCCCAGAAAGTCTCTGGGTAGTGTTGGAAACGTGAACATTTGGTCATATTTTGAATACAAAGAACTCATTACAAATATGCGAATGGCAAATGATGTTGATTATGGAACAATTCTCCAATATATAAGAATTGGACTACTGACTGAACATGGCAAACCAGCTTTGCAGACTCGATTACTTTCCAATTGAAAACGTAGTTCCTGAGAAAATATACATGAAAATTGCAGAAAACAAATCTGTAATCTGCTTAATGCCAACACTGCGTGAGTGTTCTATATTCAACTAACAACTTTTGAAACTGGAAAATGAAGAAATAATAAAAATGGAAGCCATCAATAAAATAGAGCATGAAGGAATTACTATTATTTTGACTGAAAAATTGAAGACAAAGTTGGATTCTTTGGAAAAATCAATATCTAAAACTGCTGGTTTAGAAAAGAATCTATATGGATTTAGAAACTGTCGGATAATTTTAAGGCGTAATTTGGATGTAGAAAAAGGTTTAGTCAATGGAGCAATGGGCAAAGTTGTGGATTTTGTTAATTATCCAAATAAAGATGGTATTGAATTCTTAAAAATTAAATTTGATCAGATTGAAGAAGTGAAACAAATTGGTCGTTGTTCTGTTAGTTTTTTTGCTTGTTAAAGATTTATATGTCCGTAGAAAACAGTTTCCACTTTCTCTGGCATATGCAGTGACTATTCATAAATCTCAAGGTTTAAGTGTTGACAGAGCTTTGGTGAACATTGGAAATACTGTGTTTAAAGAGGGTATGGCATATGTTGCTTTGTCACGAGTCAGAACATTATGTGGTTTGTTTTTGATTGATTTTGATGATACTAAGATTACTGCAGATGCCAACTGTGTCAAAGAGTACAATAGGTTAAGAAGAACATATGCTCCTAATTTAGGTCAATGTCCTGTATTTGAAAAGCGTGTGGTTGGTCGAAAAAGAAGGTATGAGAATATCTGTACTGAAGGTGTAGAGAAGGGAAAAAAACATAATGTTGTGATTGCAAGCAAAAAGAAAAAGGACACTGTTGAAGAGATTATTGGTTATTGATTTGAAAATAGTTCTGGTGCCAACTGCTATGCTAATGTAGTGGTCAATGTTTTTTTTTTCTTGAAGGCTTGCAACAGCAAATTATGGAGAATCGTGAAAAAAGATTTTGTTCCTTGTTGCATTCTGTTCATGAAAAATTGAGAACAGATAAAAGTAAAATACAAAGCGTTTCTGATGTTCGTAATCTTTTGGATGTATGTTCTGGTTCTACACAATTTACACAAAATATCCAACAAGATGTTCAGGAATTTCTAATGTATATGCTTACTGTATTGGAAAATGAAGTAGTAGGGGGCAATGATGGACTAAGAGTGAAGGTCCCTCGCTAATCGGCTGCTCACGCTAGCCGCGTATGCGATCAGCTAGGCGCCCTGCGATGCGTGAATGGACGTGCAGGCTGTCAGTCCGAGACGCGCCTCAGAGGAGCCCAGGAGGAGCAGGAGCGATTGCGCGAGCAATCTTCTTTCAAACCCACGTTGAGCATCGTGCTCAACCCGCCTGGGACAGAAGGGCTCTTTTGTTCTTTGTGCTCGCTTGGATATTAGCGTTTCTGGCCCCAGATTCAACCACTATTACCGCCTCAGTGTTTCAGGCGCCTTGCCCCAGACGCCCTTCCAGACGTGTGGGAGCCCTTTGGGAGTGCCAGAACAGACGCCAGAACAGACGCTCGCAATGGAGCAACAGGGGCACTAAGAGGGGCAGCAAACTGAAGACTGCCAACATCGAGCCCAGAGACAAGGCTCCTTCTGAAGGCAGCAGCAACAGCAGAGGTCAGTGGGGCAAAAAAACGCTAGGGAAACTCGGGGGGGCAGGGACAGCTAAAGACTTGACTAGCACTCAGCCAATACTTGCCAAAATGTTTCAAGGAGCCAAAGGGCAGGTATCTAGCACCAGCACCAAGACTTCTCCACCCTCCCCCCCCGAGAATGCCCCCTTGGATTCGACACCTACTCAAACCCCTATGCTAAATCAGCTGCTAGAGACTTACCCTGCCGATCTACCCTCGGGGGTTCTGTTACAAACTGACACTAGGGCTACTTCAGTCTCACTAGGCATGTTGGAGACTCCGAGCAACATCTCTTTTCCCCTTTCTGAAACTGACCAGGCAAACCAGCTAGGTTCAATCACTTCGAACTTAAATATAGAAGGCTGCTCCCACAAGCATGGTCCCGATAATCCTGGAAAACCCTCTATCACCCCATAATCTGGTATTGCTAACTACATTCAGGGCCTGGAAGCAGCCGCTGGCACGCAAGCACCCTGGACCCCAGAAACTGGGCCTGAGAACTTTTTTTCTGTATCTGACGGCACTGGAACATCCTCCGATGAAGGGGGTCTTGATACAAGCGAAGGTGACAGCGAGGAGTCAACCAAGGACACCGGTACGGTGCAGCGATCCAAGAAGGCAAGAAGCAAGGGGAAAAGACGAAGCCAACTCAAATAGGACTACTCAGACTCACAGATGTCTTACCCCCTGGACGAGGAAGAGGATTTGCAACCCACAAATTGGGATAAGATGAAAGGCTTGCCGGCCACCTCTGAGCCCTCATTGGCGTCAATCTTAGCCTCAATTAAAGAGTTCCAAGAAGAGGTGCTGGCAGACAATCGTGCAGCAAAAGGGGCGGCTAAAAAGCTGCAAGGAGGCCTTAGACTTTGAACAAAACATGAACTGATATAAGTGATCGTGTCTCTATGATTGAGGGGTGCACAGAATGTCTAGAAACTGAGACCACGGTGGTGAAAAAGCAAAGTGAGGCCAACACTGCCTGCCTTGAGGACATTATGGCAAAATCAGAGGAGCAAGAAAATCTCCAATGCAGGAACAATCTCTGCTTGCTTGGAATTCCGGAGGGAAAGGAAGGAGAGGACCCCAGAAGGTTCATTGTAAAACTTCGGCAAGATTCCTTCCCTGAGCGCCCTGGCTGGGACTGCGACCGGGATGTACAGAGGGCACACCGCTTTCCCTTTATTCTAAGGCGGCAACGTGATGGCAACAGGGGGCGGATGGCGGGCATCCAAGGGTGTTCTTGGTATACTTTGGGAGCTTCCTTCTGAGGCAGCTGATTTACGACCAAGCCTGCCCAAACTCCAAGAAGGGGGCTAATGGAATTAGCTTCTTTGCAAAACCCGACTTTTGCCACCAGACAGTCAAGCGTAGATGGCGCTTAAGACAGCTAATCTACCCACTTCAGCAGTTGGGAGCAGAAGCCTATATCATGAACCCTGCTAGACTTAAAGTTTTCTTTAATGGGGGCTCTAAGATATTCTTGTCCGAAATTAAGGCTGGGGAGTACCTAAAGGAGATTAAAGGGACCGAGATAAAGAGCTCAAAAGGTACACAAGCACTGATATGAGCTGTCTTATTGTCTTTGTACCTTTTTTCCTGTAATTTCTTGGGCCTCTCTCTCGTAATAATTTAGTTTATTGTAAGGCTCAAACTTTGATGACCCAGCAATGCACTACTGTAATTCACTAATATGACTAAAAAGACATAGCCGTACTGGTTCTTAAACTACCAAAGGCGTAATTGGCGGCTCAGTTTTACTAATGACTACCATCACTCAGGTTGTACCTGATTGCTCTGAGAACAAGAGGTGGGGTGGGCTGGGTGGGGGGGGACTTGAAAGGACGCAGCAGAAATCAAGGACACTTTTTATTGCACATTTACTCACTTATTCACTCACTTACACAGTAGCCAAGGTTAAGGTATATTTTGAAAGAAGAGAGCTCGATAGCTCAAGAGACTTCCGGCCCATTTTCTCTATTAAAATATCCTAATAGCTAAAATAAGTGCTCTGAGGCTTATTTCGGCCAATATCTGTGGGCTGAATGATGCTGTAAAACGGCAAAAAGTAGCGCAAGGTTTGCGGTCTTTAGGGGGCGATATTATATGTCTCCAGGAGACACACATAGAGGGATCACAGAAACACCTCCTAAACTCATTAGGGTACAAAATCATTGGGGCTACCACACAGGGCGCTAAAATAAAAGGGGTAGGAATCATGGCTGAAAGGAGACTACCCCAAAAAATAAAACCTGCGTTAAATCCGACTCATTTGGTAGATGGGTGATTGCTGAATGCCATCTTTCCCCAAGCCCCCCTTTTACTGTATGTTCAATCTATGGCAGAAACACTGACGATCCAGGTATCATTAATTTGATCTCTGGAGAGCTAGCTCACTGGCCCACTCAATCTAGCGCAAACCCATGGGCTGAGCGATGTTTGGTCTAAGCTCAACCCCTCCCAATCTGGATACACCTATTTCTCTGCCCCACACCGTTCATTTGCTAGATTAGACTACTTCCTGATCTCATCTTCCTTATTAGGCAAATGCACCATAGACATGGCCCGCGCTTCATGTCAGACCACAACTGCTTATCCTGAATATTGGTGGGGCTGGAGAACTGGAAGGAGATACCAAGGTGGAGCTTTAAGAAAGCACTCTTAAAAGATGCTGGTTACCGGGGCCCCATGCAAGCCTGGATTCAGGAGTTTCTGGAAATAAACCTGGGATCGGCCTCTAACATGATAGTTTGGGACACACTAAAAGTGGTTATCCGGGGTGAGACTCTAAGGTTCTCAATTAGAAAAAACAAAAAAGACAAACAATTAATAACTGATTTACAGGAAAAGCTAAAAAGAGCAGAAACCACATTAGTTCAAAGGGTTCAAACTGGAATGGAGATTGAGAACATCCAGACTGAGGTTACACTCGCCAAGGCAGAAATAGGGGCAGTGTTCGCAGAAACAACAGTAGCTAAGTGGGCGGCTTCGCGTGAAACACATTACGAGTGTAGTGATAGCATTGGCCACCATCTTGCTGTCAAAACTAGGCAGCAGGCCGTAAGCAGAGAAATACTCACAATCCGACTACCAACAGGGATAGAGACCAGCGACCCTATTAAGATCCAAGACGTCTTTCAAGACTTTTACGCAGCGTTATACTCAGAAGAAAACAACAGGCCAGCTGAACTAGTAGAACTTGAAACAGCTAGCTACATGCAAGACGTAGAACTCAGGCAGCTTAATTAGGGCGACTGTGCACAGCTGGAGGTTACTCCGACATGGGACGATATTTTAGCAGCCTTAGCCAGCCTGCCTGATGGTAAAGCCGCAGGAATAGATGGTATTCCTGTGGAATTTTACAAGATATTTGCACCCCAAATAAAGTCCATCTTTCTTGACGTAGTAACCGCTATATTCAATGGGGTTCCCCCCCTGCCTCCTGGTCAATCCAAAATCCCTATATTTCCTAAAAAGGTTAAATCACCCTTAGAGATAGGTTCATACAGGCCTATTACTCTAATAAACTGTGACTCCAAGGTTTATTCCAAAATGCTAGCAATGAGAATATCTTCAGTAGTAGAGTCTTTGGTGTCAGATTGGCAGCATGGATTAATTCCAAAAAAGAGCACTACTGAGCATATCAGGAGGGCTATCACTCTGTTTGACGCAGCACAGGTGTCAGGAGGCCCAATGTCTTTGATCTTGCTAGATGCTGAAAAAGCATTTGATCGGGTCTCCTGGCGGTTTCTGTGGAGTGTCATGAAGAGGATGGGCTTTGGGCCTAAACTTACGCAGGCTGTACAGGCTCTATATCAGTGCCCGACGGCCTGTGTAGTGACAAACGGGAGGCTATCTGAGTACTTTAACATCTCTCGGGGCACGAGGCAAGGCTGCCCCTGCTCCCCCTGCTCCCCCTTGCTATTTGCCCTCTTTATAGACCCCCTAATCAAGAAAATTGAAAAAAACGTGGCAATTTTGGCAGTGAGAACACAGGGAGTCAACACTAAGATCATGGTGTGCGCTGATGACCTGGCCATCACCACCTCTGAACCTGAAAGCGCTATTCTGGCACTGGAATTAGAGGCACAAGCATTTGGAAAAATGTTGGGGTATGCACTAAATAGCAACAAAACACAAATAATAATTAACAAAAAAGTTAACTGGAACAACAGCCGGGTAGTTGCGAAGGCCAAATACCTGGGGGTGACAATAACAGCCAACTTAGATGAAATCGTAACAGAGAATTTAACTCCCCTGGCCTCCGAAACAAAAAGAGCCCTCAAATTGACAACTTGCATCTGACCCTTGTGGGAAGATGTAATGTAATTATAATGACCTACTTCCCAAAACTACTCTATTACTTTCACTCCATCCCACTGGAATATAGCAAGGCTAAGCTACTGAAATTTCAGCAAATCTTTACGCAATTTATCTGCGCACAACCAAGACGGGCCCTAAAACAACTGTCTCTCCGTAGGGAGCGGGGGGGGGGGCTGGGCACTGCCCAATATAGTACTCTATTACTGGGCTTCAGTTTTGCAATACAGCACCGACCTAATCAAAGAACACTCTCTTACTCCTGCAACCGGTCTGCATTCACCATTTTGGCTCTTGCTGGGAGAGGAGTCTCGCGGCTGTCTGTTCAGGCAGGTATCCTTTGGGTACTACAAGCGGGTTAGGTTAAAGACACTGATTGGCAATATATGTCGATTTTATGGACTTGGAAGGTTTAACCACTATACCCCTATCAGTTTGATCTGTAACCTGCCCGCCATCTTTGGCCGAAACTACCTAGCATACTGGTACAAGGTTGACATTTCAAAATTAGGAGACTTAATCTCAAACTAAAGAGTCAAAACCTTTGCTGACCTACAAAATAAATATGGTTTAAAAAATCAAGACGCCTTTAAATATCTTGCTATTCATGACTTTCTTTCTTGAAAGGCTGGGGGACTCCCTGAGTTCTCGTACGTTACATTTATCAATCTTCTACAGACTCCAGTGACTTCACGGATAGGTTCTATCTACGCTGCCTTAAACATCGAAACCCCAGATGATTTACCCAGGATAGGGGATAAGTGGCTCACGAAACTAGAGGTGCCGCATAGTTTGTTTTTAAAATCCCTTGAACTCTCCCAAAGTGACCTGCTGTCAGCAAAACTACAGAAGCAACACTTTAAGACCACCTTCTTTTATATATTACACCTAGTAAAATTGCGAAATGGGGAACGGGTAAAGGGACAACAAGTCCACGGTGCTCCGAGTTTGGCACCAATTCTATCCACATGGTTGCCCCCTGCCAAAAACTTTCCCCTGTCCTTCTTAGAATACAGGAATTTCTAGGGAAGGTCATTTTTCAGGCTTTTGTATTGACCCCCACGACAATCATGCTAGGGACACGAGAAGAGCTCAGTAGGAAAAAAGGAGGGGTGTTGGTATTTGTAGCCATGACAGTGTGGAGGATCTGGGTAGCTTCAGCATGGATCGGGCCGACCCACCTCCTTTTTCCCAGTGGCTAGCTAGGCTAATGGCAACCTTTCATCTTGAAAAAGCTGTGTACGCCAAAAAAGGCCACAAAGGGAGAAAAAAAGGGTCTAGATATTTGGGGACCTCTCACCACCTGGCTAGCACAGCCTGATTAGCTCTTTTCTTTTTTTTTCTTCCTTCTGTTTTTTCCTCTTTTTCTGTAACGTTGCAGTTTTTCTAGTTTACATACAAACCTAAGGTGTTCATCTGTGAATACATTCTGTGTCCTTGAATGAAGGTGTAGACATAGAGAATATTTTTGGCCTTTGTTATAAATGGGAACATCAATGTGAACATTGTATGTATACATGTAGCACTAGTGTAGATACTGAAAGATTTCTATATTTGACATTACAGGACTGTAAATCAGTGTCTTTCAGTAAATTAGTTAAAGCTCCAGACCAAAACATGGAGTGTAGCCAATGCAAATCAGAAATGCTATCAACATTATTTATACAAAGATATGGAAAATATATAATTTTAATGATGCACCGTTGTACAGCTGATGGAAGAAAATTGGACACTTTAATAAAACATTTTGTAGCTACACAACTATCAATATCAGGAAGAACTTTTGTAGCAGTAGCAATGATTTTCCACGATGGTCCTTCAATAACATCTGGACATTACACTGCAATTCTAAAAAGTGAGAAAGGCTGGAGTCTTTGTAATGATGCTGAGTTGGTTTTCAAACAACGTTTGCCTTTCGAATTACCAAATTCCTACCTAATATTTTTAAAGTCAAAGTTTTAGGAAGATAATTCAGCCTCTGAGGAATTTATTATTATCAATTAATAGGATTACCATTGGACAATTTACATAAAAATGACTGCAAAAATACAATTTGGCTCAAGGAAAGGTATTTCTTTGAATTGTGGACTTTTTGTTGCACATTGTCTCGGTGTATAATTTTCTCTGGCATCATTTATAGTGATTATAAATTTAAGTTATAACATTTTCTTAGCAGTAATCATTTTATATACGTGTGATTTGTACTATCTAGTATTTTACTATAGATGGATTATTGCTTTTTTTTAAACAATCTAATTGATTGTTTTTTTTGCCCGTTGTTATGTGATGAGTATGATTGAAATCACTATTTCTATTGAAATTCAATATATTCTGAGAACAGCAAAAAAGGCAACGAAATTACTTTGTAAAATGTTAAAATTATGCTGTTCTATTAAAAATGTATTATTACATGTTATGAGTATTTTTTCTTTTCTTTTACAGATCTTAATGTTAAGATATCGAATTTACCACAATTTAGATTATAAAAAACAAGTGAATAAAATGTGTACCGTTTTTTACGTGTATTACTGTTGAGGTAAGTTTTAGTAAGTCTTAAAATGCACAATGGACTGTGATTCCATACAGTTGAAGAAAAGGAAGATGGATGGACTAGATTTGTGCCAGAAAATTACAATGCAGACAGGTATAAAATAGGGGACAGCTTCAGAACACCTGTCTGCAAGATACATGGTATAGTGCAGAATAGGCTAATATGGTTGTTTTGCAGGTCTTGGTAATTTCAGAATTAAAAGAAATGAAACTCTTTAACTTAAACCACATCACTCAGTGTTTTTGCACATGTCATATTAGGTCGCATCCCTTCCCTTCAGTAATATATAAACATGTCCTATCAGTTCCCTAAAACGTAAGTAGTTGTAAATGTATCTTGTTCTCTGTTATCAGTACAGAAATTTACTCCTATAATAACAATTGGCCTAGCCATTAACTTGCTTTCTTATTTACAAGGTGAGGAAAAGGCATTTTGTATACCTTTTCTTTTCCATGTGAATATAATCTCATCACACACAGCACTTTGCGTTGAAAAGGTGTTCTATAGGTTTTGCTGTGCATGTTTGCACAGAAAACTCATAGAACAAGACACATCTCCAGATTTGTCATAAATCATAAATCTGGACATGTTTATGAATGCTGCACCATCCTCCTATTGGTGTAGCAAAGCACAGCGAGGAACATTGTTTTCACTTCTCATTTTTTTCATTTTCAATATATGCTACAATGCACAGCATATATTGAAGGAGAAAAATGCCTTTACTGATTGTTTTTGTGCAGGAAGGTGTCCCTTCCTGCACAAAAACAATTTCCACATGACACAGACATCCTTGCACCATGGTGCAAGGGTGCCTGTGTCACCACATGGCTGCAGTTTAAGCAGCTGTGCAGAGTGTAGCACAGACCTGCAACATAGTTATATACATATGTTGCATCCCTGTGCTTCGGAAGTACCACAGCATGCTGTAGTTAAACAGCTTACAGTGTCATGCTGCAGCACTTCCTTATAATACTGCACTTATGCATTCACCGCACATCACACATGTATTTTTACAGTCAATTATGCTCTACACTTACATTCATCTGAACTTTCACACACTAGCATACTAGTTTAGCTCTTTCTTTAACCAGAGTAGTTAATTTTGTTTTGTATTTTTTTTTAACGATTTTGTATTTTTTTTTAAAAAGGGGAAAAATATGAACTGGGAAAAGAGAACTAAAAACTGGGAGGAGAGGAAAAAAGTAAACTAACAATGGTGGTGGTCAATGGCTTGACACACCAGATCCACCGACTGCTCCCCATATGCAATGAGCCGTCCGCATTTAATGCATGTCATGCGGACTTTCCCTAATTGGGGAGGGATGTCAGGATGCGATGATGAGCTTGCTGGTGTTGCTCCACTTGTACTAGGGACTGCTGATGGATCAGGAGGAGCCTCCCTTAATCTTTCAATTCCTCCCTGGCTAAGTTCACCGGATGCTTTGTTTGCAAGTGCTTCCGCATACTTGCAGTACCGCATGAGTATTTTTTTGAGGGGTCACCCCTCGAAGGCACTGCCTTGCAAATGCAGCAAGTGACTTTAGTTGCATTCACCTTCTTCAACCCTGGAGGTATTGTGAAACATTTCCAGACAATACTTGTATATCTTTCTTTAGGGGGAGGTTCTAGAACAAAAACTCCTGTTCTGATGAATTCTCTGAATCAGAGGAAGGTGGTGGATTTGCAGCCATAGTTTAATCAGGTGAATCTCTTCTCCAATAATGAAGGAGCAGCATATCTTCTCAGGAGGTCTTTCCCTAGGAAAAGTTCTAAGAAGAGTGATTGAAATGGATGGGGTCCTTCAATAGTTTCAATACGAAGTCAAATCTCTTTTTTTGCGGTCACATGGGGTGCGCATAGGATGCACGCACTCAGCACGCACCCTTCTCGCACCGTGCTTTTTAAGAAAGTTAAAGAATATTATTTTTATAATAACCTCAGATAATGTCTTGTCTTAATATTTATATTAAATATGTATATATATATATAAGTTTTTCAACATTAAAAAAAATCGCTGGAGTTGCGCACTCACCACGTCCGATATACATATGATGTCACGCGCTACTGTGGGTCCGTTAGGTCGCATAATACGTACATCTCGCGTATGCGCAAGAAGTCGCGCACAAGCCGCATAGCACCCGCGTTAGAAAAGTCATACCTGTTGCACACCCCACGCGGATCCTAGACAGCAACCCTAAAATGGCGGACGCGTTTCGCGCAGTAAACAAGCAGGGTGCGGTTTGGGTGCGTGACTCCAAGAAAAAGGAAAACAAATAATTTAAGTATATTATAAATAATAAAAAATTATTAAAAAAATACATTTTTATGTAAAAAAATTATAAAAAATATGTGTAATGTAATTTAAAAAATAACATCTAAAATAAAAAGAATACAGAAGTAGTTACAAATATAAAAAAAACAACAATACATATATTTAAAAAACCATTGAAATTCACCAAAAAAACCTCATAGGTTTGGCATATGTTATAGTTAGGAATTAGCGTTTAAAAAACCTTTGAAATTCACTGAAAAAACATTGGTTTCAGACATGTTATAGTTAGGAATTAGCATTTAAAAACCTTAGAAATTCACTGAGAAAACCATAGGTTTTAGGAGTGTTATAGTTAGCTAGACATTTCACTCGTATAAAACCATTGAAATTTCCCCGTTATAGTTAGTTGTACTAACTATAACTCGCGCGCCCGCAATCCACTGCTGATGATGTCACATATTACATCATTCATGACATGGTCAGTGACATCACTGATGACATCTCAAATGACATCACTGATGACATCACTGCTGACATCATCCATGTGACAAACTGATATACCTCATCATACAGTAGCATAACCTTTCAACACTCATTATAAAATATGGAGTGTCATGTTTGAAACCATTGACACAGTAATAAAAGTTTCTAAAAACCCATTTAGTAATTCCTACATCTACACACACATCTAAACACTTACATATAGATTCAGTCTTACATGCTAACAAAGATCAATAGAATACTATTAAATATACTTATACACCTACATCAACATTACACACCTGCACACATCCTATTCACTTATACATACATCCTACTCACTTTTGCAAACAATTGATCATACTTATATTTACTAAGATATACACTTACACAAACACAACTTTATTTATTCATATAGTTAGAAAGTCATACTTAGTGTGTTATAAAATCACTATTATAATTATAAAGTTATCCTTACAGTCACCAATACAATCATTGAGTCTTAGGTATACAAATTTATATACAACAACTGTCACATACACTGCCTTTTATATTTCTAGTTTGTTGGACATATATCATTCAGAAATATATTTACTCATCACTACACCTATAAAGAGATTCAGTCACTCAAAGAACTTTCCACATACACTCTTAACCTCATATACCTACTAAATGAACTATTTACACATCTTTGGATACTCATACACGTTCCACTCAACCACACACACATTCATTCACTATCCCATATAAATACTCAGCTTCACATAGCTAGTAATAAACTTTTGTAGTTGTTTGCACAACAAGAGATAGAGTGATACAGGTATTCACACAGTTTAATCAATATCCCATTTATTTAGTAAGACACCTTAAATTCATCACGTAGGCAGTCAATCACATTACTGCTAAATGCTCCATTCAGATACTTATACATCCACTCAGTCTTCAAGATATATATATATCATAGGACACCAGCCGATCCACGGCTTTATTCTAACGTAAATACTCACGGGTGAATCAGAATGTTGCCCCATAGGGATAGAACACCTTTCCAATATGGCGCCCATAGAGGCACAAAGGGGTAGAGTCCTATGTTGATGTCAATGTCCACTGATCTCTATAATTATATGGGATGTTTGAAACTAACAAATGACACACTGACGAAGGCTAACGCCGAAACGCGTCTGTGCTTTTCTGTTCCCTAATAACTAATAAACTGGACACCTCTAAGGCTATGAATGCTGCCTCTTTCTATCGAAAATTGAAAAGAGTTTCGAGCGTAATATATATATATATATATATATATATATATATATATAATACTTATTTAAATATTGAACCAAACAACATTTTGTAAAGCGCAAACTAAACTACTCACCCCTATGGGTGAGTAGAGCTGGGGATCAACACGAGACATTTGTGCTGCAAAGTGAGATGGTCTGACTGCTGCGCTACAGCTGTGTTGAAAATAAATTTTGGCGAGGGTACGGGAGTTGGCGTTATATGGCCCTAAAATTGCAGGCCTAAGTTGTAAGTTATAGGGTGGCTCTAAAAAGAGCCCTTGTGTTCATTAGTTGAAGCTACATATAAGTGCGGATGCACAGCTTCAAGTTATTCAGGAAAACTCGTTTCCCTGATCTGTAAAGTGTACTCCATCACTTCTGTATATATCCGCCATATCAAAACGTATGTTGTTGTTGTATATGGACCCCATTTTGTGGTCTCTAAGGTATGCAGAGACAGCTTTGTTGACTTTTTTCTGAGATTTTTCAATCTGAGTTCAAAATTGTTTGGACCATTTTCACTTCTGTCTTTGGCGTATATTGGAATATACAAAGACAGTTTGAGGCAAAAGTGACATCAGTTGTCTAAAGGTGTCCTTCATAAGCATTTCCAAACCTACCCAAGTCAATGTGCCTAGGTCGTTTCCACCACAGTGCACAATCATGAGGTCAGGGTGTTGGAGATGCAAACAGATTCAGTCCTCTCTGTCCAAATCATTTAGAGGCTGATTCCGATTCGGGAAAAAAAGCGTCCGTCCGAATCGTATCCGGAGCCCTCTCCGTACGAATCGTACACGTCCGTCCGAATCACGTAGTACGATCCGTATCTCGTCCATCCATACGAATCGTCGCGAACCGTATGAATTTCAAGACTGAAACCATATGACACGGACCCTCACAGTGAAATGTACGATTCGTAAATATGCCGTACGACCCACGGGTACGATCCCCTCCGGGGTATGAGGACGCGATTCATACGGTTCATGTCAGGTAAGGGCGATTTGTATGGACAACCACACAATCATATACACACCGTACGGTACGTACACCCCATGATCGCAGGGGTATGAACCGTACCCCTGCAGACATGGGGTGTATGCACCATACCCCATGATCGCAGGGTGTACACACCGTACACCCTGCGATCATGGGGTATGGTGCATACACCCCATGATCGTGGGGTACAGTGCATACACCCAATGATCGCAGGGGTACGAACCGAACCCCTGCAGACATGGGGTGTACGCACTGTACCCGGGGGGCCGTTCCGTACCTGTTTCGAGGCGTACTCTGCTTCTCCGGTTGTTTTGGGCTCCCATAAAAAAAGCGTTGTACGGTGCGTACCTGACACAAATCGTACTTGCTGGGTCGGGAAAACCTGCTTCGAACCGTACGGATGTCGTGTACAGCGGGCTCCGAGGGAGAATCGTACGGAGATTAGAGTCATACGGTCTTTGTACGATTCGTACGGAGTCCTGCTCCTGGTATGAATTGTACTTCGTCATATGTATGGGGGAGGCTACAGGGTACGATTCATACGGGAAAAACGCTGCGTACGGCTATTCAGAGTGTTTTTTCCCGAATCGGAATCGGACCCTTAATGTCCACATTTTGTAAACCTAGGTCTAAGTCAGTACGTCTCTGTTCTGCATACCTCTTGCACCAGAAAACATAGCTATGTCCTATGATCCTCACTAGCATTTTGAAGGTATGGCTGGAAGGTATGGAAAGATGTCTGTAGCTCATGCAGTTCCTTCGTAGAATAAGAGATATGTTTAAAGATGGGGAAATAGTTTCTTTTCGCATACAAAACGGTACCTGATTGGGAGATGAAAAGCATTGTTTTTGTTAAGTAGGGTGCACATTCGTTTTGTGGAACAGCATCTTTGTGATTGGTTAAGAAAAAGCAGTTTGCACGTGGAGTACATATTATAGGATAACATTTGCTCAAATCAACCACACCTGCTACTTGCATTTGGAAGGCACTGTTCGAACTTAAAACAATCGTGAAGTTTTAATCTGCACGTGCTGTTAAATGTTCGAGAAAATGTTGCAAAAAAATATCGTTAGGTTTAAAAAAAATTATGAACTTTTAACCTCCACATGTTGTAGAATGCTCTAGAAAGTGTGTTGATAGAATACGTTGCATTTCTGACTTCGATGTGTACTTGAATATTAAAAAAACTACTATGGAAAAGTAGAAAGACAGTCATAGAGAGAATTTTTTAAAGCTAAAAGAATCAAGGAACTATTGTAATTTGTTCTTGATTACCTACTGGCGGTCGCCAGTAGGTAGTTATCAGTGTTAACGGTCTGAAAGTGCGGTGTTGCTCAGAGTGGCATAGTGGTGATATGATATGGTGCTACACTCGGGCATAAAACCGAGAGTCTAACCGTGAGGTCATTGCTGTAAAGTGATGTGCTCTGGTGTTTGAGGCATACGTTTGCAAGTAGTGTTAGTAGGCGTTAATACCCTACAGGAAGTGGGAAGCAAACTACTGACCGCTCCTGGTGGAAAGGGAAGTAGTTACACCTACCGGTGTGAAGACTTGGGGATGAAACCAATCTGATTGCTGTAAAGTGATGGGCTCTGGGCGCTGTAGGATATTAGCCACTGTAGTATAAGTGTGTAAGTAGTGTTAGTATGTGTTTATAGTATATAGGGAGTGGGAAGCGAACTACTCATCCCTACTGGTGTGAAGACTCGGGGATTAAACTGTGAGCCTGAATTGTGAGCTCATTGCTGTAAAGTGATGTGCTCTGGGCACTGTAGCATACTTGTGGAAGAAGTGTTAGTTTACGTTTATACAATATAGGGAGTGGGAAGCGAAAGTCTTACCCCGCCCGGTCTCAAGACTCGTGGATGAACCCATGAGCTCATTGCTGTAAAGTCATGTGCTCTGTGTAGTATTCCATTGTAAGTCATAGTAGAATGTGAGTATTTAATTCTACTAGAATCTAAGGGGCATATTATCAAGGAATGGCGTTAAAATTATCGCCGCATTAGCGGCAGGAAACTGCCGCTAAAACTGCGATAATGGGCTTGATAATATGCCGTTGAGAATTCCAATTGGAGCCCATGTTAACACCAGAACGTGGGCTTCTATTGGAATTTTCATCGTATGTAATGTTAGAATGTAGGGCTGTCATGAGGAGAACCTTGCCGAGTTTGTACACAGTGCTGGATTAGACGGTTGCTTTGCCGTCCTCTCCTGTTGGTGGTTGTTTCAGGTGTCTTGTTTTCTTGTAATAAATCTACTTATTGGATCCACTGCTGTCTGCCTCTTCACTAGATAAATTTGGCACCGAGCAGGAGAAGGCAAAAAGAAGTCACCACTCACCAATATTTCAAAATTGCTTGCGTTGTGCTGCAGACCCGTTTTCTTCGTGTAGCTGTTTCTACTCATGCCAGGGTCATCGGCCTATTGAACTATGTCATCCGACTTCTGGTAGGAATTATATTTTTAGATTTTGTGCTTCCTTTGCTTCTTCACTACATTCTGGTCATTGTACTACACGTGTGTAAGTAGTGTTAGTATGCGTTTATACTAACAAATGTATCATGGTAGTAGGGAGGGCGACCTCTCAGATGCAGCTCATACAATGTCCCGGGGTGTGCATTCGCTGGACATTTGAGTTTGCTATTAGAGGGTGGTGCATGGCTTCCACCCTGTGTTAGCAAATACTTGTAGGACTACTTAAAGCGAGAGGAGGAAAACCTTGTACTGCTGTAATAGAGGGGATGCGGATAGAAACAATGGCGAGAAAAGAACAAAAAAAAAGCGGGTTCTCACCCGTTCTTTTAAATGAGGCCCCTGGTGGGTGGGTAATGTTCCGTGGCCAATCCAATTATTATAATGCGGCGTCTCTGTAGGACTGGGGATCTTAATTTCACGTGTAAATTAGGCGCGGAAGGGCACAGAGACGTTTTGCAGCCTTGGGGAGCGCCACCTTCCCGGGTATTGTTTACTAATTGTTTGGGGGGGTTCGAGGCCAACAGAAGTCTGGGGATGGCCACACTCCTTGTCTTTATTTAAATATGCAGGGTGGGCCTCGGCAGTCCCTGAAGCCTCGGTGGTCCTAGGCAGTGCCTTATTTGTTCTGTAATAACACGGGCAGTACTTATGGTGATACACTCATAGAACTCTTGCAGTTGTACAGTTGCCCAGGCTTCATTTGTCTAAGAGGCAGTTAGATTATGTTTGGTAGGTGCACCCTAATATTAAATAATGTCCTTAAAATCTCCTATAAATAGATGATTTTCACAATAAATAATAGACAAGTGTTGTCAGAAAAAGACCTATACACTCAGTTATGTATTCGAAAAAAAAGTAACCTTTATTAAAACCGAAATAAATAGAAACACAACTTTAATAGAACAGTATAATAAAAAAACGTGGGTTGGACTCCAGTGGAAGCAGCGTAGGAAACCTGCAAGACAAAAATGAAACATAAGTATGTGTTCTATGTGGAAGAGGTAAAGAAAGGTAGTCCGTATGAAAGGACCATAGTGAGAATTGAAGGGAGGGGGAGTGGGTGGAAGGGAGAAGGTGAGGGAGAGTCAAAAGAAGAGAGGGAGGAGGAGATAGAGCGTCATCCTATTGCACCCAGCCCTTAGTGTTTACCCTCCGTCACCCATTTGTCTAGGACACTAGGGTCTGCTAGAAAGAGTGTGGCTCAGCAAGTCCTTAAAATTAAATACATGAGGCCAGATATTATGGACCATATTATGAAGAAGGGCGATAACATTATCGCCGCTTTAGCGGCAGAAAACTGATGCTAAAGCAGAAATGAAGGGTTGATAATATGCCATTGTGAAATCCTTTAGAAGATCAGGTTCTGGTGTGAACCTGGGCTTCTATGGGAATTCACAAGGGCATATTCTCAACCCATTATTATCGCTTTAGCGACAGTTTCCTTTGGAGTGGGATGGAGGATTCATCGAATTACAGCGTCTGTGGTTCAACGCTGATCACGTAACACTAGTGGCTTGTGGTTCTACCTTTGACCGTTTTTGTTGGAGGAGCATGGGAGTGCTAATGGTGGAGTCCCCAGAGTTGGTTCTGATGGAGCAAGGTGGCCAACGCAAAATTTTGTGTACCCCTTACAAAGTTAATGTCCCATAATGTTAATATTTACTAATTGCACGTTTTGTGCAAAATTAACCAACCATAGAGTAAAATGCACACATTATTTTATTATTACACACAGGGAGAACTAACTTGCTTGCATGATGCAATAAACCCAGCTAATATGTACTGTTATTGTGTTATGAATTAATGCACAGCTTGAAAAATAACCAAAACGCAATTTAAATGTGCCTATTGTACTCATTTATGTGGTGGAGAGGTCGAAATGTAAGTATAAGATGCATTTATGTGGCTTATTTGCTAGGTAACAACTAACTGGGAAACATTAGTTAGGTGGGAGGTAAACAGAATGGGTTTAAATTCAATAATTAACATAAATATGTGTTTGTTTTTACGATAGTTCCAAAAAGTGGCCTCTGAGGCCTATGCGAAAGATGGCTGCTCGGGTAAACTGTGAGCAAGTGCTGAACTGTGCAGACACGCCAAAAAAACCTGCAAGTCAAAGTGAACTGCCTGTGCTCGAGGAGGTTCAAGGCTACCATGGCCCGGAACCTAGGATGGGTGCCAAGCATGGACAATGTAATGCTTAGAGCCTGGGAGAGTTGATGCATGTTTCAAATGCAAGGAAGCGCCTAGGCCACGGTCTGATTTAAACAAAGACCCATTATTTCTTGCTGACACATTGTGAAAATGATGCTGTAATGGTGAAGAGATGTTCACCCACCCCGATTTTGTCCAATCACAACCCAAATAAGTGTTGTTAGTTACATTTTAGATAGATTAAGTTAGGGAATTAGGGTATAAAAACCCCTGGTTTTGTCTAGTTGGGGTCGCCTTTTCAATTTCTATCGGAGATGCTGCCCGATTGCTGACCGATTCCTGGATGTAAGAACTTTAATGTTTTTTACTTGTTTGCTTTGCAGGACTGAAGGATAAGATGAGGGTATTAGTTAGGGATGTTAGGAGAGAATGAAATTGGAACTATCTATTGTTTGCTAAACTTTAACTGTTTCCTAAAATAAAGCGATTTTTCCTTGAGCTCTAAATAAAATGATCATTTTGAAATAAAGTTTAAGTTTACTGAATAAAGATTTACTAATGCATAAATGTCAGACATGATAAAGTTTTGTTTTGAATAAAAATTAGATAAATGAAGAAGTAAGAGCTGGTCTTTGAATTCTTCCTACGCCTAATTTTCATTCTAGTAGATCCATTGCCACTATGGTGGTGTGTCTGAATAATTAAAGTCTGAATAAAACCATGGTAAATGTTTTAAATCTGCAGGTGTAAATAATGAATAGTTAAATAGGTTTAGACGCTCCACCAAAATGTTACAGCGTTTCTCCATTGCGATTCACCAGACCCTTGAAGCCAAGTGTAAGTGAACAGGGTAAATGCGCAGTGTTGTGGGCCCCACTGATGCATGATTTGTGTGTTTAAGGTTTCGGGGTAATGGTGAGTGTTGGTTAGAAATAATTTCTGGAACCGCTCTGTAGCAGTTACATACTTGGTAGCAGAGTAGTGGTTACTAAGGAAATTAGCTAGAGTTATGGTAAAGTACTATGTAGAGTTTGTTGTACAGAATTATGACTAACATCTGTTGAGTTTGTATTATGTTACATGTAGTCCTGGAAAGGCTTCATAGAGTAGGGTGAAGCCAGTGCCTCTGTCTGCAGGTAGAGGAAGTGTGGCCAGGTAAAGTCGCACAGTGAATTAGTCTGTTTCAAAAAAGGAGTATCGCCGAATACTGCGGTGGTATCGTCGTATATCACTGTTTAGGGACCTTAGGTGTGAAAGGACAAATGTATAGTGAGGACAGTCTATGAAATTTGAGCCTTCAAGTATAGGGATCATTCCGTGCTTCCCGACTAAAACTTACTGCTGGGAGAGTAATAGGTCTTAACCCGAGCTTGATAGCAGGGTAAAGGGAGTGGCGTCTCTCTTTTGCTAACAAAAGAGGAATTCTGTGGTGGATTAGTGGACGTGCTGCCTACTGGTAACACAGAGTTCATGTACATATGAATAGGGTTTTCCGTATTGACGTGTGTAAATGAAATTGCAATACGCGTTCAAGTGAAACTCTTGGATTGTCTCTAAAGAGTTGAAAAAAGATCTCTGTATGTGCTTTCCTGGAGAAGCGAGATCGTTATTGCCTGATAGAAGGGTAAAGCCAGTAGTGTTGCTTTATCGGCGAGTCTAAAAATTCTGAGGAGATAAGCGTTGTCTACTCCGGTTACAGAATACTTGAGCGATTGAAAAATTCTATCACTTTATTAGCGAAACAGATTAGTGGATTTGTTTTGTGTAAGTTACTAACTGATTTTGTAAAATATCTTGTAAATACGGCTTCTTGAAAAACCCTGTAAGGGAGGGGTCAGTCGGCGCTGCAGAAGCCGGAGCGCTGGTGACGTCAAAAGTGTTGCGCTGGGATTGGTCCGTGTGACCAAGACAGAGTAGGAGTTGATTGGTTTATCACAGAAAGCAGCAAAGGCTATTGGTTAAGCACTATAGTGACGTATCGTGTTCTAACTGGTGCATTAGTGCAAACCGCGCTGTGATAGGTTGGTGTTACGAAATCAACAACAGAATAGTACGTGATCTTTTGAAAGCAGGAAGGTTTACCGAAAATGTCATACTACTATTATGATGATGACAGGAAGAAATCTTCATGGTTTAAAAAGCTGAAAAACGTGTTTGTAAAAGACAAAGAGGTAGTTACGAGAGAGGGAAAAAGACTTTCTTCACCGAAAACGCCTGCTTCCTATATGTTGACGAAATATGGTTACCATACTTGTGTTTGGTTGGAAAATTGGGTACACTATACCAAGGCTAATGGTGTGTTAGCTTTTCCAGAAGGAGAATCGTTTGATCTAGCTATTTTGAGAAATTTGAGAGACAAAATGATGAAACTTGAACCGAGACCCAGACCAACTCCACTTGAGGCGTTAGTTGAGTGGGAAGATGAGATGCATCAAATGGAAAGTGAGAGGTTGAGTAGGCATCTTAGACCGAGAGGTAGAGGTAGAGATTTGTGGGGAGAAACACATGAGACTAGAATGCGAAGATGGAGGGATGGAAGTATGTGCGATTGCATGTATCCCGTCAGATTAGTTTAGGAATATGAGGGATGAAAAAGTACAGAAAATAAAAAGAATACAGAATTGGGAAATCAATGCTATCGTGAAAGCGAATCAGAGGATGCTGTTGTAGAAGAAATATTAAATAGGAGACCACTCCCATATCAACCAAGTTCTTTATGGACTACCCCAAATGCCCCGATGGCAGAAGAAAGAGTTAATGAAACGCCAAGACATATATCAAATTTTAGAGATTTTCCTGAAAGAGTAGAAACAAGATATGTCCCGAGTACACCAGTAGGAGAAGCTAGAATTACAGGAACGCCTGTACAAAGTAATGATTCACACAGAATTGTGCTAAGTGCAGAAAGACGAAGTAATGAACAGCCAAATATGTCTGATTATGAGCGTTCTGCACATGAATTAATTCAAAAACTTACTAAGAATATGGAAGCTGTAACTGTGCCAGTAACGATAGGACCTGTGATACTAGTATTTGAAGACCAGAAAATAAAAGAGCCAAGATTAACCATTCCATTACAGCAAAGTTTACAGAGAGCAAAAGAGAGTACTTGTCCTGATTTATCAGAAATAAGGCAGATTGTAAGTGTAAATCCACCAGAGTTAACTTTTAATCAAAATTTGTAATGCAGATACCCAACAGGAGCAGAATCTGACTCTGCTACTCCAGAGAAAAGTGCAGATAAAATAGATTTAACGCAGACACCCATGGGACCAAAAGAAAAAGAATTGAGTGAATGGATAAAATCATTAAAATTAAAAGAACAGGAATTAAAAGTGTTGGATGTGTCTAAATTAAAAGTAGACATGGAAGAATTAATAATTGGGACAATTGGGACAGACAGATTGAAAACTTATCAGGATGATGAGCTCATGTTTTTATGTAAAAGTATAACATGGAGAGCAAAGACAATGTACGATCAATTAGAAGAAGTGGCAAGTGAATGTGGAATAGACTTTTCCAAAATAAAGTAATTGCAGAAATCTTATCGAGTAGATTTTGCAGAAAGAGACATTGAAAATATGAACACTGCAGGAAGACAAGTTCAGATAAAATACTTGATTGTGTTGTTGCGCAAATGGGGTGATGTAGGCAAATGGAGAGTCAAGTGGGCAAAGAAGAAAGAGGAAAATAGTGATAAGTCTACATTAGCTTTCCCCATTAGAGAAAAGGAAAAAGTGGCAACTGAATTCCCTATGAGAGAGATTCCTGGAGAAGGATATGTACATGTTCCTTGGAGCAGACAAGATATATTGTCATTTACGAATGATTTCCCCAGACTGAGAGAAAAGCTAGTAGAATGGTATCGACATGTTGACAGATTTGTAAAGGTGTCAAAGGTACTATGGATTGATTTAGATGGATTGTTTGACATAGTGGTGCCAACAGATTTATGGACAGAATGTAAAATATCTGTGGATTGGCCAAGGGAGGAATATCCTAGAGATGAGAAAACAGGAGCTCCGTCACCAGACGTGATGAGGAAATACGAGCAAGTGATAGTATGGTTGAAAAACAAAATACCTCCGAAAGAAACTGATTGTGTAAAGATAGACAGAACAACACAGGAGCCGAAAGAAACCGTGCATTCATTTTACGAAGGGTTGTTGTTAGTCTTTAAACAGTACAGTGGTTATGAGGAATTAAATGAGAAAGACATGAGTCATTTTGTATATAGATTTATATATGGATTAAGACCAGAAATTTCAGACATGATTAGACATAGCATGATGGATTGGCAGTCGAGTTCAGTAGATAAGGTTCTGAGACAAGCAAAATATTGTAGTGAGGAGATTGATGCAAAACAAAAGAATCTGAAAGAGAAAGCCATGTCTGCACAAGTAAAGGTAGCTGAACAACAAGTAGCACAGATGGAGAATAAGAATACAGGGAATCAAGGTGGGATTGAGGTAAACCTAAATTGGTGGGGAATATTGATGAATTGAAAAAGAAAATGCCATGTTTCAACTGCGGACAGATAGGGCATTGGAAACGTGAGTGTAAATGTCCGCCTAGAGTTAATGGGGAACATACATCATTGAATTCGCAGGTGTTGTTTGAGGTAAATCGGCAGCAACCGCAGCAACAGCAGATAGCAAATCAGCAAAGTCAGGTGCCACAACTGCCACTGCCATACAGTGGGAATCTGCAGAGATACAGTGCAGAGAGAGGATTCAGCGGTGGTGAGCAGGTAAAAAGACCACAAAGAGGTAAATGCGTGTCCTCAATATTGGTTGCAAGAAGAGAATGGCAGTGAGCCGGATGAAAGTTTCTGACGGTGCCTGAGGGAGGAAGAAGAGTGTGTGCTTGGAGCCACTCTTGAGGTAGATCAGTCAGGTCCATTTGTGAGCGGAAAGGTGAATAATGTGGAAATAACTTTTCTAGTAGACACTGGTGCTACCCGTTCTACTGTTAGATCAGTGGGAATTCAAAATCTTCCTCTCTCGGGTGAGACAATCCAGGTTGTAGGTGTAGCTAACAGACAAATAAATACTCCTTTGACAAAACCAGTTGAAATAGAAATTGGGACGTTTAAGGATATGCATCGGTTTGTGGTGTGTGATAGCAGCCCTGTTAATTTGTTAGGCAGGGATATATTGTGTAAAACGAACTGTGCCATATACTGTTCACCAGATGGCATAGAATTACAGACTCCAGAGGAAGATAGTTTGTATAAATTGACAATGCTCATGATTGAGGCAGAACAAGACAAACTGTTTCCTGTTTTTAATAAAGAGAAAATTCCTGTTGAACTGAAAGAGGCAGTGAAAGAAAGTGAGTGGGATTTCACTGGAAAGGATATAGGTTTGATGAAAGGAGTTGATCCTGTGAAAGTGTCCATAAAAGAAGGTGCAAGTTATCCGAATATACCGCAGTATAAAATGACTGCCGAAGTAATTGAAGGAATTACTCCAGTGATTGAAAAAATGATTGAGCAGGGAATTCTAAGAGAAATTGAGAGTAGTCCTTGTAATTCGCCAATTATGGGATTCAAGAAGCCAAACGGAACATTTAGAATTGTACAGGACCTGATAAAAGTCAATAAAATTGTTGTCCCATGTTGTCCAATTGTCCCGAATCCAGCAGTGATTTTGTACCAAATACCTCATGATGCAGAATGGTACACAGTGATTGATTTGTGCAATGCGTTCTTTACTGTTCCATTGCATCCAGAAAGCCAACCAATTTTTGCGTTTCGTTTCCAAAATCGTATCCTAGCATGGTGTAGAATTCCACAAGGGTACCCTGAGAGTCCATCGATCTTTAATCAGCTGCTAAAGAAATTGTTGGAAAATTTGAGCATGCCTGGAGAATCCGTGTTAGTACAGTATATTGATGATCTTTTGGTTGCATCAAAAACAAAGGATGCCTGTGTAACTGATACAGTGGCATTATTGAATCATTTGGCTGAGGAGGGACATAACGTGTCTCCATCAAAATTGCAGTTTTGCCAGAAAGAAGTACAGTATTTAGGCCACAAGATTGCAAAGGGAATCAGACAAGTCACAATTGAAAGGATTAAAATGATACAAGGAATGCAGCCCCCCAAGACTCAAAGACAGGTAAGAGTGTTCCTAGGAATGGTGGGTTATTGCAGACAGTGGATAAGTGGATTTTCATTGATTGCAAAACCATTGCAGAGACTGACAAAGGCAGATATCAGAGACCCTATTGTTTTGACCAAAACAGAAATGGAGGCATTTGAACAGCTAAAAACTAAATTGTGTGAAGCACCAGCTTTGGGAATGCCTGATTACGAAAAAGAATTTGAACTGTATTGCAGTGAGCGTGAAGGATGTGCTCTGTCAGTATTAATTCAGAGGCATGGAAGAATTAGAAAACCAATTGCGTATTTCTCAGCTGTTTTGGCCCCTGTTGCAAAGGCTTTGCCAGGTTGTCTGAAAGCAGTAGCAGCAACCAGTGTAAGTCTGGAGAAAAATGAAGGAATTGTGATGGGATTTCCTGTGAGAGTCTATGTACCTCATTCAGTGGAGATTCTCCTCACAAGAGCAAAAACTCAGTACATGACAAACAGCAGAATGACACGTTATGAGAAAATAATTTTGGGAGCTGAGAATGTGACAATTGCAAGATGTGTGAATGTCAACCCATCAACATTGTTACCTGATACAGTTGAAGCAGAAGTGAAAGGTGAGCTTGATCACAAGTGTTTGGATGTTCTGGAGTATTGCACAAAGCCTCGTCCAGACATTAAAGATGAACCTTTGCTTGAATCAGATTTTGTAATCTTTGTAGATGGATCATGCTTGAGAACAGAGAGTGGTGTTCTAAGTGCTGCATATGCTGTTTGTACAGTGGCAGAAGTGCTGGAAGCATCTTGTCTGAAAGGAATTCATTCTGCTGAAATAGCAGAGTTAATTGCTTTGATACGAGCATGTGAGTTGGGAAAAGAGGTGAAAGTAACCATAGTGACTGATAGTCAATATGGTTATGGAGTTGTTCATGATTATGGACAGCTTTGGTCCCAAAGAGGTTATTTGACCTCTGCAGGAACACCCATTCGAAATGCAGAGTTTGTAAAGACACTGATTGATGTGATACAGCTGCCTGAAAAATTGGCTGTGGTAAAATGTTCTGCTCACAAGAAAGGTGAGGATTACATCACCAGAGGAAACAGTTATGCTGATGCAATTGCAAAGCATTGCGCCAAGAATCAAATTTCAATCAATCGAGAGAAAATTGAAGAACATGTTCCAAGTCCTTTAATGCTAACCACTGTAGTGGAAACTTGGCAGGAAGTGAAGCAGATGCAGGAAGAGGCAGGAACAGAAGAAAAAGATATTTGGTTAAAATCAGGTTGCAGACAAAGGGAGGAAGATGAAATTTGGGTTTACAAAGATGAAAGACCAGTAATGCCCGATAGCATGATTTCAGATATGGCCCGAATGTACCATGGTCAAGCACACATTGGCAGAGACGCTATGATTCGTCTCTTTAGACAGAATTTGTATAATCCTAAATTCAGAATGATTGCTGAAAGTTTGTGTCAAAGATGCTTGATCTGCCAGCAATTCAATCCAAACAGAAAAACTGTTGCAAGTTTGGGAACCATAGGACGGGAAGGTGGCCCATTTACAAGAGTTCAGATGGATTTTGTTGAAAACCTCCATGCAACAGACTCAGATATGTTCTTGTGATAATCTGTTTATTCTCTCGATGGGTAGAAGCTTTCCCCACGAGAAGGAATGATGGATTAACTGTTGCTAAACTGTTCTTGCGTCAGATAATACCACGTTTTGGGTTCCCGGTCATGATTGAGTCGGACAGAGGCCCGCATTTTCAAAACGAGTTGATGCAAATGATTTGTGAAGCTCTGGACATTCGCCAGAAGCTACATTGTGCATATAGACCTGAGGCTTCAGGAGTAGTTGAACAGGTGAATGGAACAATTAAAAATAGAATTGCAAAAATGTGTTTGGCAACAGGAATGAAGTGGCCAGATGCTTTGCCACATGTGTTAATGACATTAAGAAGCATACCTGACAGAAAAACTGGATTAAGTCCTCACGAGATCTTGATGGGAAGGGGATGAGGCAGGCTTATGTACCAGTTAACAAATTGCTAACCATAAATTATGACATCATTCTGGATTACTGCAAGAATCTATCTGATGTAGTAACTTCTGTGCTCCACCAGGTGGGAACTGAATCAAATACCAAAGAGAAAATTCCAGCTCATGATCTAGTCCCTGGGAACTGGGTACGAGTGAAAGTTCATCGCAGAAGGAATTGTCTGGTACCAAGGTGGCAAAGACCACGTCAAGTGATCTTGGTCAGTACTATTGCAGTTAAGTGTGCTGGACTGAAAAGGTGGGTTCATGCTAGTCACACCATCCGTGTGCCTGAACCTGAATACCCATACGACGGTGAAAGTACAACTGACTCTGATTCTGAAGGTGAACCAGAGAAGGATCCAGATATTGAAGATCGACAGGAACGTCGACATCTGGAAGTATCAGAAGCCAGTTCTGCGTCTGAAGGTGAAGGTGAAAGGGAGATTGTTGAAATACCAGATTCAGAAGATCAACTTGAAGGTCAAGAATCGGTAAAGACAAGCACCAGTAAAGACGCAAAAGAACGTGAAGAAAAAGTTGTTGAAAAGGAGAAAAACTGTAAAGCAAACTGAAGACTCTGAAAGCAGGAACGGAAATCCTGAAACTGGAGAAAAGGAAGTAACTCACGACAAGGATGAGATTCCAAGTACCAGTTATGAAGGTGTTCCTAACAGAGTAACAGTAGAGAGAACTAAAACTGATAAAGACAAAGACATTGTGAAGACCATAATCAATGATACAGTAGAAGACACTGAAAGTGAAACTGATGACAGTGCAGATGAAATTCCATTAAGAGAAAGCACAAGAAAAAGAGCTTGGAGAGTAGAGCATAATACAATAGAGCCGAAGACTAAGAAAGTCTGCAAAGGAGATAATTGGCCTAAAGGAACTGGAGGATTAAGATTCAAAATAGTGAACAAAACAAAAGAGCAAGAAGACCAAGTGAATGAGATCTCTAGCCAGAAAGAAACATTGGGAAAGTAGATAGAGACTATTCAAAGGCCTAAAAGAGTAAGCTGTCCAAATCAGACATATATCGTCCTGCCACCTATTGTTGAAGTTAATAGTAGTCAAGAAAATTTGTATGACCCAAAGCCAATTGGGAAAAGTGAGTAAAGAAGTCAATTAAAGAAATGGAAAATTAGATGTTAAAGGTATATGATATTCAAATAAAAAGTCTGAAGTCCTGTGAGACAGATTTGTAAATATAGAAGAGGTCGGAGTTGACAAAAGGTCGAAGAAAACTTGTTAGAAAAACTAATTATAGTATAATTTAGAATAGAAACTGACATAAGGTCGAAGAAAACTTATTAGAGTGCTAAGTGGTGTGAAATTTATAGGTGACATAAGGTCGAAGAAACTGTGTTAGGGAAAATGGCAATGAACAATCATAGAACGAAGTGTTCTATTTTTAGAAAATGGTGTAGATGTTTTACTATATGCATGGGGTTGTTGACTATACTATGGATAGTTTTAGCTATTGTGATTCCTTTCCAAACTAATTTAACAAAATTAAAACCGAATGTGAGTTCAAGTAAGCCAAATGAGAAAGAAAAAGTGCATGAGACTTATGTGTACAAGCCAGAGCTGCATCAAGATAGGTCTATCCAGGATTACACCAAAAATACTTTTTCAAAATTATTGCTTGAGTATATTAAAACTATGAATGTTGATGACTGTTATGTTTGTGTAAAATTGCCAAAGAAAAAATCAGGAGGCCCCCTGAATTGGTTTTATTGGGACCAGGGGAAAGATTCTTAGAAAGATCTATAATGTCCCTAGAGCATGTATCTAATGGATTACTACGGTAGTCCAGAAGATACTATGCATCCAACATAGGACTTGCCTGTGCTTTGGATCAACCTCACAACCACAAAGGTATGAACTTACTCATATCAGAAAGGGACTAACAATAAAGTATATAGATCAATGGTATTAACAATTAATAGACACAATACTAACAAAACAATAGGTGTACGGGTAACAAAAATTGTCTGTGGCAAGAGTGTGATTGCAAAATTAAAAACATATATGTTTATTCTGTTTCGTACAATTCAATTATTGTGCAATAACCATTACATATAGGCATTTAAAAAAATCAATACATCATATAAAAACAAATTTGATAAAAACAGAGATTACACATCCATATGTTAAAATTGTTGAAGAGAACAAATGTCGACGCATCGTTTCGGTGTTGATAATAGGCACCATCTTCAGGACTGTTTCTCTATGAAGAGACACACAATTACCAATCAGACAACATTACAATTTTAATATTTTCTACAAACACCTAAACTTAACATGTTCTGTTTATCTAAAACGGTGCACAGACATAATATCGACTCCAAAATATCGTTTGGACAGAATATCGAGTCTTAAATATCGTTTGGACAAAATATCGACAGGACAGAATATCGACAGTCAAAATATCGTTTTTAAGGTAAGTGAAGTAATATCGACTGTAAATAATATAGAAAGTGAAAATATCCAAGTATATAATCTAGATAGTAAAAAATATCGTTTTTTAAATAATATTTAATTATTTATAGTGTTTTTATGTTATAATATGTGTGAAAAGTGTCATTTTATGTTATAATTATTTTTAATTAATGATTTTTTTGTAATTATTGTGTAATTTTATTCTGTAGCGGGTTGTGGGTTTATAGGGGAATAGGGTGGGAAGTAATTTAATTATAATTAATTAAATATGTAAATTTATTAATTGGTAGTAATAATTAATTAATTGGTAATTAAATAATCTTTGTTAATTATTTAAAATTGAATTGGTAATTAATTTAATTTAATTGATTAATTGCTAATTATGTAAATTAAAATAATTTACTTCCTGTAGCGGGTTGTGGGTTTATAGGGGAATAGGGTGGGAAGTAATTTAATTAAAAAATAAATAAATATGTAAATGTATTAATTGGTAGTAATATTTAATTAATTGGTAATTAAATAATATTTGTTAATTATTTAAAATGTAATTGGTAATTAATTTAATTTAATTGATTAATTGCTAATTATGTTAAATTAAAGGGGTATTTTTAGGGTTCAGGGTCAGTTTTTGGTTTTTGGGTAAAGGGGTATTTTTAGGGTTCAGGGTCAGTTTTTAGTTTTTGGGTAAAGGGGTATTTTTTGGGTTCAGGGTCATTTTTTAGTTTTTGGGTTAAGGGGTATTTTTAGGGTTCAGGGTCAGTTTTGGGTTTTTGGGTAAAGGGGTATTTTTAGGGTTCAGGGTCAGTTTTTAGTTTTTGGGTAAAGGGGTATTTTTAGGGTTCAGGGTCAGTTTTGGGGTTTTGGGTAAAGGTTTTTTTTTAGGGTTCAGGGTCAGTTTTGGGTTTTTGGGGTACAGTGTAAAAATAAAGTAAAATTAAATTTACATTAATTTAATTTAATGAAATTAAATTAAATTAAATTATATTAAATTAATTTTAAATAATGTAAATTATAAAAATTATTATATACTTACCAATACTTACGTTGTAATGGTAGTGCGTTGTAAAAGTTGCGTTGTAACGCCATATATCCACTGTTGCACTCCTTGGAGTGGGAATAGTAATTTTAACCCCTACGCTATCCAACGCTTTCCCTACTGTTGCACCCACTGGTGTGGGAATAGTAATTTTTACTCTATTGTATTTGTACGTTAATAATATTGGCTATTATTTAATTAAATTTTGTTACTATATATATATATGTTTTAAGAAATATGATTAAAAAAATATTCTTTTTTTACTTTCATTAATTATTTAATTATTAAAAGTTATTTTAAGTATTGTTAAGTATATTTTAGTAATTAGTTTTTTATATTAATGTAATTAAACATTGTTTTTATTAAAGTCGATATTTTTTACAACGATATTTTTGTAAACAATATTTTTAACTCGATATTTTTGTACTTACCTGTTTGTAGATAGAAACTCGATATTTTGTCTCTCGATATTTTGTCAACGATATTTTTGTTGGTTGATATTCTGTCCCTCGATATTATTTCAGTGATCCATCTAAAACATCTATAATTCCATTCATTTCTATATGTTCATTGTTATGTAAAAATCAATTTTACTAGTTTGCATGACGCATTTAAACCTTTACAATTTTTGCCCCTATATTTTCAGTTCATAATGTGGTTGTATGTAGTTCCCTCCTCTATCACCTAGTCACATAATCCTATATTCTGTTACTTGGAGAGACACAGTAACATGATGTTGCCACGTCTCTTACCTTAGTTATCAATGTTCTGGGTTTATTAGGAGACGCTTTGCAATATCGCGTCCTCATCTGAATATGCTCAGCTGAGATTATACCCGCACCAACTCGTCTGCGTGATATAATGAGTTAAATTTCTAAATAAGATAATCAGAAAAGAAATTATTAACACTATGGGTGACCTTGCTTCTTGATTCTATGTACTCTCTAATATCGAGGGATGAATCACAACAGTACCTGTATACTTATGAATATAAAAAGTACCCCGCCTTGGAGGAGCCACCGATCAAAGTTCAGGTGCTGGATATCTATAAAAGACACGATACGAAAATAACTCGATGTTCTGTAACACTGTATTTTGCCTATTGTTTGCGCAAAAGCTAGTATACACTCACCACCTAGTTCCTGTCACTTCGAGAATCGCTGTAGCCGGGCCCGAAATGCTATTTGCCACGGCGTTTTTAAAATCAAGGGTTGTCCTCAGGATTTAAAACGCGATCTGTAGAGTGAGAAATTTATTTTAAAGGTATTATTGTACTTAGTGTTATTCGCTGCATAAAGTGCACAAAGGCTTCATTTTCATAGCCTACTTATTAATATATAGATATAGTTGGCTGTCTCAGATCAGTATTAATAGAGCTAAAAATTGCTCCCATTATTGATACTACACGATGCCATAGTGTAGTGTCATGTCAATCGAAGGAAAATTACCAGCATCAGTGTCAGAAGGGGTGACCTATCACCACCTTCCTCTTACATATGGAGTAACTTCTAGTGTAATTGCAAGTTTGTTTTATAAGACTGGGAAACTGGAGTATCATTACTCCAATGTAGATGAGATATTTGCGAAATTAAAGATTGACAATGCGTTAAATAAGAGAAAACATGCAGAGGTAATGGGAGAATATTTTCTAGAAATAGATGAGTTAACGCACAAGTATGCATTTAATAATAATTTGACATGCAAAATGAGAGTTGAAGAGAAGGCATTCTAAAATATGGTTGAGGAAAGGAGAATTGCTTATAAACGAAAAGAAAAGATGAAACATACAAAGTCTAAATATAACACATTTGATGATGAGAACATTGAGGATAAAAATGTGAATGTAGCAATCAATATAGATGCACCAATGTTGGTAAAAATTGGTATTAGGAGAGACAATTCGATGTATGACAATTATTTTGTGGGTGCAAGTCAATGTGAAGATACCTATAGAATTATAGGGGGTTGGGGATTTAAAGGAGGAAATGATCCTGTTTTTCCTGGAATTTATTTCATATGTGGGAATAGAGCCTATTATAGACTGCCAGATCACTGGTATGGGACATGTTATGTGGGTTTGGTCTTTCCTAAAATTTTCCATGTAGATAGAGGCACTAATGGAAAGCATGAGATAAGTAAAGTTTTAAGTAGAAAAAGAAGAGAAACTGTGTTAGAAACAATAGGTGATGTATTTGGAGCACTGATACCAGCAGTGGGAATTTCGTTTAATGCAAATAGAATCAGAACATTGTCCACAATAGTTGATAAATTATCAACACATACAGCAGGAGGATCCCTAATGGTGGATACTGAAATGGTTGCTATGAGAGCTATGGTTATGCAAAACCAACTTGCCCTTGATATAATTTTAGCAAAAGAGGGAGGAGTCTGTGGAATATTGAAAGTTCAACACTCTTGTACTTATATTCCAGATAAAAGTCAAAACATTGGAAAGTATATTATAAATATTACAGATTTGCATAAAGAAATTGAACCACTGTAGGTTGAAGGAGTCCTTGAAAGACTGGGTAAAAGTTTCTCAGCAATTAAGCATTGGTTTCAAGCAATAGGTAGTTCAATTACTAATACTAATACCGATAACAGTCTTAGTGGTAGTAATCCTTATGATAAGGTTATGCTGTATATACAAAGGTAGAAGAGATTTCAGAAACTTGATAACGAAAAGGAATGAAGAACGATTAGCAAGAATAAGAGAAAAGAATGAGATAGAAATGGAGGAAGTAAAAGAAAAGGTTTTTCAAAAAATCGAAAGAGAAAGAGACAAAAGTATAGATGACATTAACAAAAGGAGGTTGAAACATGTTCTGCTAAATTTTCCAAAAGTTTTAGGGTTATTTGGTGATAAAATCACCAGATGAGGGAATTGATGGAGCAAGGTGGCCAACGCAAAATTTTGTGTACCCCTTGCAAAGTTAATGTCCCATAGCGTTAATATTTACTAATTGCACGTTTTGTGAAAATTAACCAACCATAGAGTAAAATGCACACATTATTTTATTATTACACACGGGGAGAACTAACTTGCTTGCATGATGCAATAAGCCCAGCTAATATGTACTGTTATTGTGTTGTGAATTAATGCACAGCTTGAAAAATAACCAAAACGCAATTTAAATGTGCTTATTGTATTCATTTATGTAGTGGAGAGGTTGAAATGAAAGTATAAAATGGATTTATGTGGCTTATTTGCTAGGTAACAACTAACTGGGAAACATTAGTTAGGTGGGAGGTAAACAGAATGGGTTTAAATTAAATAATTAACATAAATCTGTGTTTGTTTTTACGATAGTTCCAAAAAGTGGCCTCCGAGGCCTATGCGAAAGATGGCTGCTCAGGTAAACTGTGAGCAAGAGCTGAACTGCGCATGCGCGCCAAAAAAACCTGCAAGTCAGAGTGAACTGCCTGTGCTCGAGGAGGTTCAAGGCTACCATGGCCCGGAACCTAGGATGGGTGCCAAGCATGGACGATGTAATGCTTAGAGCTTGGGAGAGTTGATGCATGTTTCAAATGCAAGGAAGCGCCTAGGCCATGGACTGATTTAAACAAAGACCCATTATTTCTTGCTGACACGTTGTGAAAATGATGCTGTAATGGTGAAGAGATGTTCACCCACCCCGATTTTGTCCAATCACAACCCAAATAAGTGTTGTTAGTTACATTTTAGATAGATTAAGTTAGGGAATTAGGGTATAAAACCCCCTGGTTTTGTCTAGTTGGGGTCGCCTTTTTAATTTCTATCGGAGATGCTGCCCGATTGCTGACCGATTCCTGGATGTAAGAACTTTAATGTTTTTTACTTGTTTGCTTTGCAGGTCTGAAGGATAAGATGAGGGTATTAGTTAGGGATGTTAGGAGAGAATGAAATTGGAACTATCTATTCTTTGCTAAACTTTAACTGTTTCCTAAAATAAAGTGATTTTTCCTTGAGCTCTAAATAAAATGATCATTTTGAAATAAAGTTTAAGTTTACTGAATAAAGATTTACTAATGCATAAATGTCAGACATGATAAAGTTTTGCTTTGAATAATAATTAGATAAATGAAGAAGTAAGAGCTGGTCTTTGAATTCTTCCTACGCCGAATTTTCATTCTAGTAGATCCATTGCCACTATGGAGGTGTGTCTGAATAATTAAAATCTGAATAAAACCATGGTAAATGTTTTAAATCTGCAGGTGTAAATAATGAATAGTTAAATAGGTTTAGACGCTCCACCAAAATGTTACAGCGTTTCTCCACTGCGATTCACCAGAGCCTTGAAGCCAAGTGTAAGTGAACAGGGTAAATGTGCAGTGTTGTGGGCCCCACTGATGCAGGATTTGTGTGTTTAAGGTTTCCGGGTAATGGTGAGTGTTGGTTAGAAATAATTTCTGGAACAGCGCTGTAGCAGTTCCAAGATAAGAACTAAGGCGGGGTGGTTTCTCTGACTGCCAGCACGGGGTTAATGGTTCCCTGTTTAGAAATGCCTTACTCAGGAGACTGGAGCCCTCTGGTGTCTGGGCACTGCTGGGCACTGCTGATGCCAACGCGGATGCAGTGAGGAATGTTCTGCATAAGCAATCATTTGTCTATTGGTCTCCTCCGGCCCCATGTTCATTTACTTTCATCCAGTGCTATGTGTAGTCCAAGACATTTAAGGTTACCCTTTTACTATTTTTTCGCTACGAGATTCTGACTCATGCGTGCTACAAGGCATTTACATTAACTGGCCACGGCTTCAAGAGACTCATATGCTGGCTAATATCAAGAACCAGGCCCAGGACTGTGAGGTTCTCGCTCGAGCGCATTGAGGCATTGTGGGAGTGGTAGTCCTTTCGGGGAAATAAATGTGCAATGGGAAGCTGATATTTTGTCGAAATAATTACACACTTTGTGTTTCTTTTAAAACCCCGTTCTGCAACTGTTATCACCAAGGCTCCCGGCCTCATTTGCTTAAACTGTCATACTACGGCGAGTTCATGTGGGCGCAGAATAATATCTATTCTTGCAATTCAGCTTTCATTTCTCTAAACACTGTTGGCCTCGGGGTTAGTAGAAGTTACATGTCGGGTTTTAGATGCCTCTACATTTAAATTTTTAAAATAGTTACAGCACGTTTTTATGCATTTAAACTGAATGTGTGTGTGTTATTTCAAGGGCTTTGATTTCTAGAGCGATTGGTGCCACATTATAAATATATCAAAAATATCTTCTCCCACAAGAAGTTACTGATGAGATTATCTCGGACAATTGTTCTTACACGTATTAATCATTTTTGAAATGCTAAAACATGCTGAACAACTAGGTGCACTATGCGTTTTATAAAGGAGCATTTGTACACATTTGTAATAATGTTATATATTATGCGTGTTTATAGGGCAAGAGTATTTCCTTGATGTTTATTACATACCTTGATGGGGGAAGGGCTATATATACCTACAGGTGTAGGGCACCAATTAGATTAAAAAGGCTTCTGCAAAGCCAAAACGCGTCTCTCTAGCCATGGGGTCGTGTGAGACCTGATATAATAAAGAAAGCCATACCTTACTTCTTCGAGTATGTGCCTTCTTTGGTGTCGGAGTGGGATGGAGTATTTATATCTATATATGTATATATATATATATATATATATATATATATATATCTGTTATATTAGTAAATTATATGTATAGAAAACTATATTTTTGTGATCAATATTTTTATATATTGATCAAGACTGCATGTCTGTTGGCCGAAACGCGTCATTTGGACATTTGATGCACTAAATAAACATCGTTCGTTCGTTTTAAACTTTATTTCGGTTTGTTTATGAACCATAAAAGTACAACAAGATGAAAAAATACGTTTGAAGCAGTAAGCTAATACACAAGTTACATTTCATTTCATATATACAGTCAATAGGTTAACATATGGTTATGGAGTAACAATTAAAATACTAAGACAATAATTTATATATGCACAGATTAAAAAGTTAGAACGCAATGGAAGCCCAAGTTTTCCTGAGACAAGTTATCTAACTACAGCCAGGGTGCCTTGTTGCTTCCGAATCATTCTCCGTCTTGTTAACCACATGGAAAACAGAAATTTAGCAATAGCTGTAACTATTAGTGTATTAGTATCAGATTTTAAAATTCTAAAAAACTCTAAATAGTTCCTAACTCCTAGGTTCACACATAGCTGTATAATCCATTTCTTTCTACTAGCGGAGTAAGCAGGACAGAACAGAATCACGTGCATTAAGGTCTCATTTGGGTCCTCACAACCTGGGCAGGGGCTATAAACCACAGGGCTATAATGTTGAACTACCCCCCGAGGCCCTACCATTTGTAGTCGTACTCACAGGTGTCCCCACCCTAGAAGCAGGCAAAAAGGAGGGGTATCCCCAACTCAAAAATAAGATTCTGCACTGGCTAGGACAAAATAGACCACTCCCATACTACATCGATGGGGAGATAGTCCATGTCAGGCGCCTGCCCTGGCTGGGCAGCAGGGAAAAAAACATAGAGGGAGATATTGTCGTAATCAACTTTAGGAACCCAGAGGCAGTTAGATGTATTCTAACTGGGTCCCCTGAGAACCTGAATACTGCCATAGCCCCATACGATCTAACCTATTTTTATCCAAGATCGTATGCGACTCCCACCCTTTTCCCTGGGGGGTTAGCAGATCCTTACTGTACCAGGAATGTGTATATGCCCTCCCACAATAGCTACACGAGCCACTTCCCCAGGTCCCTGCCTATTAGGAACACCTCGGGGTGGAACACAGTTCCTGTTAGTGGCCGTAGTATACCTCCAGGGGGGCTAGACCATTTGCATGGGAACAGGAACATGGAGCATCTGATCCCTTTTACCCCACTGGAAACTTCAAATAGATATGGCGTCCTTTCCTGCTTCGATGGTTACGACTGACTGCCCGCTCTTGTTATCCCTCCTATAACTGGCCCAAGGGTGGGTGGAGGGGAGCCAGTTAGGGAGGACACTCTGAGTGGGATAAGGCTCTCATCTACACCCTCCCAATCTGGCGCTCCCCTCTCTAGTACACACGAGGCCAACTGCCTCATACCTAGCCACGATACCTCCAAGGGACTGATGAGCCCTGAAGCAGGTGACCCAACTGTAGAATCTGCTACACCCTCCAATCAGTCAACTGACCAACTGACTCGCAAAAATAGAAATTTAGCACTCCTATCATGGAATGTGGCGGGTTTGGCTGCAAAATTAGACAGCACCGACTGGTGTGATTTTGTGGATAACCATGGTATCTGTATATTCCAAGAAACATGGGCCATGACTATCCATCACAGAATGGGCTTTGCAACTTATGCCGAGCTTGCAACTAAAGGACCTAGAGGTAGACCATCTGGTGGCCTGATCATATGGGTGGGTGTCCACCTTGGGTTTTCGGTTAAAAGGATTAACACCAATAGCCGTGATATATTATGCATTTTCTTAACTCGCCCAAATACACCCAAAATAGCAATTATCAACATCTACCTATGCCCTGTCCATGGGGGAGGGGTATCACAGACTCTAGAGTCCCTAACCATTTTATTGAACAGCTTCTCCAGCGAGACCAAGGTGTTAATAGGGGGAGACTTCAACTGCCATTATGAGCCACTTGGGGGGGTTTCCCAGATAACATCAGATGAGGATGACGTCTGCCAGATTCCATCTCCCAATGTCTATCAAACCAAATCTTGGACACCTATGGTCATGCAGCTCACTTCATTGACGTACACATTCTCGCTCAGAGCCTGTAATGGTCGCTTCCCGGGGGATAGCCCAGGAAAGAGTACCTATAATAGAATGGGACATTCATCAATAATCGATTACCTCATGGCTAGCTTGTCCTTATGGCCACTGATCCAACAATTCCATGTACACGATCGCTCGGAAAGTGACCATAATCCCCTGGTAGCAGACTTGGATTTGCCACATTCCGATGGGGTGTATCAAGAGGATGATATGGTCTCTAGTAACATTAGGATCATACAGGGTGGTAAAAGAATCCGATGGGCCTCTATTAAGTCTTCGCCAGATAATCTGGCTTCATTGTACAAAAGTGTCATTCCTCAGCTTGAGCGGCTGATAGCACTGCACGAGAGCGTCCCAAACCATGACAAAGGTGCTAAAATCTTAGTTATTCATAAAGAATTAATAACGGCCCTGGCGGGTAGCTTTCACAAACCATCAAACCAGTGCCAACGGCAGATACGGGACACTAATCCCTGGTATAATCAGTCTTGTAGGAGGGCGAAAACTACCTTGGTATCCGCTCTCAAAATAGGCAATAGAACCTCTATTATGACCGCAAGGAATGCCTATAAGAATCTCCTTTCCCATGCTAAATCCGAATAGGAAACAGAGAGATGGTATGCAATCAAACAGGCATTAATTGCGAAAGATGCCCGAACCTTTTGGAATTTGGTTCACACTGGGAAGTTAGAGGGCAAGGTAAAGATCGACCCTAACATTGCTGAGGAAGCCTGGTGTGCTTATTTTAGTGATCTTTATTCTAGTCCTGCTTCACAAAACAAAGTCCTATCAAGCTTGCCCTTTAGAACGGTCCCTAGTTGCCACCCTCCCTCTTTTACCTTGTTGGAAGTCACACTAGCGGTAAAAGCATTGAAACACAATAAGGCCCCAGGTCTGGACAAGATCCCTGGTGATCTCTTTAGAGACGAGCTGAAGATTTGGGTTCCCTACTTGACCGTCCTATTTAATGCCATCCTGGACGGACAAGAAGTTCCATGTACTTGGCTGGGGGCTGAAATCATCCCGATCTATAAAAAGGGCTCTCCGCTGGCCCCGTCAAACTACAGGCCAATAAGCCTTATCGATGTTACCCAAAAAATCTATGCAAGGCTGCTTTTACAACGCTTGCAAGATTGGATTATCGAGAACAAGATCCTCTCTCACCTGCAAGCAGGGTTCAGAGCCAAAACATCAACTATCGACCAATTACTACGGCTCCAGGTACTCTACTGGAAGCATGTGGTCTTGGAAGGGGGCAGCCTGTACCTCACATTTGTGGACCTCAAATCCGCCTTTGACATGGTGGACAGGAATCAACTGTGGAGCATATTAACTACAATGGGGATCCCTCCCTATTTGTGTCACCAATTTAAAAGACTCCACGAAGGAACCTTTGCGAAGGTACGATATGGCAAATTTGGCCAACTGACACAAGCTTTTCCAATTGAGAAGGGAGTTAGGCAGGGGTGCGTACTTGCCCCTACCCTATTTTCTCTCTTCCTAAATGGCCTTGTTGATGACCTGACTAGTGCAAATAATACTGACGCACCCAATTTAGCTGGCGGTAAATTTCCTGCACTAATGTTTGCAGACGACACCCTGCTACTTTCAAAAACATCAATGGGGATGCAGCGGGTGTTAGACGAATTCACAGAATTCTGCAAGAAAAGGAATTTGGTGATTAATATAGACAAAGCAAAGTACATGGTGTTTAATGCCAGCACAATCAATTGCCCTTGCCCGAAAATGGATGGACGACCCCTGGAAAGGGTAAATAACTTTACCTACCTAGGTCTGACATTGAATGACAAAATGGGTTGGGATACCCAAATGTCTAGGGCTAATCTAGGCCTTTCTCAGTCCGCGGGGGGGATCCTAAAAGTGCAGAAATCTTGTGTGCATAAATTAGTGAGCGCACCGCTGGAAATATATAAGGTTCAAGACAGATCTTCCACTCTCTACGGGGCGGAACTCTGGGGGCACCGACCAGCGAGTGAGATTAGCATAACTGAGAACAATTTCATTAGACAGTTGTTCTCCTTACCAAAAAATACTCCACTAATTCCACTAAGGCTGGACCTAAACCTGAGGCCAATTGCAGAAGCAATTGCCTCATGCCCGCTTCTCTACTGGCGTAGATTGTGGAGTGTCCCGGAGCTTGAGTGCTACAGAGATGAAATAAACATCATTAAGCAACACGTCTTGCCTGCGGAGTCTGTTTCCCGGTACTGCACCGCTCCATGTGAAGGTTGCATCGCTGGGACCCTGATGTGATATATATATATATGTATACGTATACGTGTATTTATATGTATGTTTTTTATGTTCATTGTCATTTGGCACGTAATTATTGGCTGTGAGCACTTTAAATGGAGCACGTTTCGGTGTGGGGGGGAGGGGGGGGTGGGAGGCACGCGCACCGGGGAGCGTACCAGGGAGCGTACTTAGGTGAAAAATAGTGAAAATAATAGTGTAAAATAATCATTTTGAGTGATTACAGGTAGGGTAGCTTTGAAAAGAGCTTTTGGGTTCTGTGGCTGTTTTAGGTACCTACAAGTGGGTCCCACACACACCCACATGCACACAACCCCACACCCACACACCCACACACTCCCCACACACACTTCACACATGCACACTTCCACCCACAGTCAAACACCCCACACCCCCACATCGACACCTTACACATCCACAGCCACACCCACATCCCACACACCCACACTCAAACACACACCTCACCCCCCTTCCACCACACACACACATGCACATACACACAAATATCTCACAGACACACCCTACACATCCCACACACACATCTCCCCCCACACACACAGAGACAACTCACAGACACATCCACACATCTCATACATACATACACATCCTAAACACATACCTCCACACCCACACACACCCCACACACACCTCACACACCCACACTCCCACCTACACTCAAGCACCCCACACACTCACAACCACACACACACCTTACATACCAATATCCCCACCCACATCCATATACCCCACACACCTATACACCTCATCCCCCTAGACACACACACACACACATACACATCTCACAGACACCCCCCGCACATCCCCCACACACACCTCCCCCACGTCTACACATGGGGAAAACTAAGTGAAATACTAAAATAATAATTTCTCCCCACACACAGTTCACACACGCACACTTCCACCCACACTGAAACACCCTACACCCCCACATCGACACCTTACATATCCACACCCACACCCACATCCCACACACCCACACTCAAACACACACCTCACCCCCCTTCCACCACACACACACACACATGCACATACACACAAATATCTCACAGACACATCCCACACACACATCTCCCCCCACACACACAGAGACAACTCACAGACACATCTACACATCTCACACATACATACACATCCTACACATATACCTCCCACACACACCCCACACACACCTCACACACCCACACTCCCACCTACACTCAAACACCCCACACAGTCACACCCACACACACACCTTACATACCCATATCCCCACCCACATCCATATACCCCACACACCTATACACCTCATCCCCCTAGACAAACAGACACACACATACACACCTCACAGACACACCCCGCACATCCCCCACACACCCCCACGTCTACACATGGGGAAAACTAAGTGAAACACTAAAATAATAATTTAAAGTGCTTAGAGGTAGGGTATCTCTGAATAGAGTTGTTGTGTTGTTTGGGTGTTTTAAGTACCAACATGTAGGTACCAATGCTGAGTCTTAAAGTCAATGTACACCGTCTCCTCTGTAGATAATTTGCGTGTTGTTACAGAAGTTATTGTGGTATATGGAATCTATACCATAGTCTGTCAGGGAAGCAGAAACAACATGGAGGCAGGAGATGAAAAAGAGATGTCAAATACACATTGGAGATAATATAGTGGGAGAAAGGAAGTAACTATGAGCAAAATTATTATGTAACAGAAATACATTGCACAGTATACTATAAGTCTGAGTTTATATTATAATCAATTTGGTACTAGTTTATGAATTACATATAATAATGAATAATGTCTCGAACAATTTTTGATTATTAAATATAAATTTATTTTTCTGATTCTTTTTCAAAATTTAACAGAACGTCTAACATTTGACTGTCCGAAATGTCTTCTTTTTGACTGAACATAACTTCCAACATTTGACTGTCAGAAACGTCCTCATATTGAATTAACAAATCCACAGATTCTACACATTGTAGAAGTTCATGGTCCCGTGATTCATCCATGAATTCCAAGTCAATGGGTTCAATGATTTCCTCATTGTTCATCTCTAGGACAATTTCAAAGGAAACGTTCTGTTCTCCTTCCATTTTTGTGCTGAAAGTTGCATTAAAAAAAATCAGTAGAAATATGGCACTGTTGGGTTTAAGTTCAGACAGGTAGTTTTGATTTTTTAATAGTGAAGTTAACTTTGGGCAATGTATGGTAACAGGCAGGAAGTAGAAATATTAAAAAGTGCATGTGAAGAAGCGTAAGTAAATTCATAATTATAGCAGAGAAGCCTAAGTCAATCTATAATGATAACAGAGGAGCCTATCTCTATCTATGACTATAGCAGAGGGACAGTAAATAACTATCAGAAAATGTTTTTAAAAAATAACTTAGAGTGCCCCTTAGAAATTATCAACTTACTTTACAGAGAGGTGAAGAAGACAAAATGCGAAAACCTTTCAAGATGTACCTCAAGTAGTTGTAGTTAAAATGGGCGTGTTTCCCTCTCATTTTTCATTTATATTCATGTACATAACCAATCAAATGTCAGGAAAAAAAAATAGAAAATGAAAGTAACATTTTAATTGGTTGTCAATTCTAACACTTCAGATGTGTTTTTTTTATGTAATTTACCTCAGGATATTTAGACAGGGCTACAGGCCAAATGGCTGAATGGAATTCCACCAAATTTGGGAAAATGGTAGGGACTGGTATGTAGTATTGCCTATTCTATATTTGGTGAACTTTTCTACAGAGGTTTTTATGTAAATTTACTTTAAAAAATTTTTGGGAGCGCTCACCGGTGCGCGCCCCGGTACGCGTACCGGCAGCGCTACGGGAGTCCTCCATTTTGTGTTTTGGTAGATTTCAGACAGAAAATGGAGGACAATCAACGTTGGGAATGGGTATAAGGGGGCATCGTAGGCACTGCTTGACCCTCTAGGTTTTCTGAGGGGGTCTTAGGAGGCCGAAATAGGCAAACAAGAAAAAAAAAGTTTTTATTTTTCGCGGGGGGAGCGCCCGGTACGCGCACCGGGAAGCGTACCGGGGAGCGTACTATAGTGAAAAATAGTGAAAAAAGTTAGAAAAAGATAATCATTTGGAGTGATCAGAGATAGGGTAGCCCTGAAAAGGGCTTTTGGGTTCTGTGGCTGATTTAGGTACCTACAAGTAGGTACCAATGCACAGTCTTAAATTCAGGAGGAATATTCTATTCCCTTCATCTGAGAAGTGCACACCATCTTCTCTGTAAATATCTAGCATGTTGTAAAGCAAGTTGTTGTTGTATATTGAACCCATTCCATAGTCTCTCATGTAAGCAGAAACAGATTTATTCACATGTTTCCGTGCTTTTTCAAATTGTGGACAAAATTGGTTGGACCACTTCCATTTCTGCCTTTGGCATATATTGGAATATACCAAGGCAGTTTGTGGAAAAAGTGCCATCAATTGCTCAAAGGTGTCCTTTAAAAGCATTTCCAGACCTACCCCAGTCAAAGTGCCCAAGTCATTTCCTCCACATTGCACAATTAACAGGTCAGGGTGTGGCAAATGCAAAAAGGTTTTCACCAATGGAATCAATTGGTGACATTTTAATCCTCTGTGGCCAATCCATTTTATGTTCACGTTTGATAAATCAAGGTTGTGTAAATTTCTGGTACTAGCATACCTTTGAGCCCAGTGGATATAGCTATGTCCAATAATCCAGACAGAATACATGGTCAGAGGAGATTCTGGTGCAGTTAGATGAAGTTTGGAAAAGAAATGGCAGTTGGAATAATAGGAGTTTGCAAAAAAAAACCTGTGGAGTTTCAGTGCTCTTGAATCACAAGCAATGATTGGTAGAATGAGATAGGTGAAAACTGAAAGTTAGGGTGCATGGTTGTGTTCTGTGTAAGAAGTAATTTGAATGGTTAAAAAAAAGTTATTTAAAGAAACCTTACACCAGATAAGCTGGTGTATTTGCAGGTCAAACATCCTTGCAGAGGTGATTTGCAACATTGTAGAATAAACTTTTAACCCTGGGAGCTCAGTGAGGAGGGAGTTGCTATGGTAACAGGTAGAAAGGGCTGAGGGGGGGAAGGGTGTTGGTTTGAAAATAGAGAGGGACGAGTTTTAATTGGTTAACAAAAAGGGATATCTGTGTAGAATTAGAGGGTTTTCTGTGCCTTTATGGTTTGCAGTGCCTGGAGAACATACCTTTTGCTCTGCTAAAGAAATATTGGTGTGTGTATCTGACACTGTTGTGAATCTCCTAAAGCATTTGTAAAGGTGAGTTATGATTCATTTAATATACATAGAGACTTGTATACTCTATGGAGAAGATTTGGAAGAAAATTGTGGTCTTTACATGTTGCTTTGTGTCATACTTTTTGATAATGCTTGGTAAAAAGTTTTTACTGCATAGAGTAATTGTATTTTGTAAAATTGTGAATTTTTAGTTGTGACATGGAATGCTTCTACGTAGGACTTGTGCTGTGTTTTGTAAATGTGATGTAAAAAACGATTTTGGGGGAAAAATAGTTTTTACATTTTTTAAAAGGAATAAAGAATGTGTGCATGTTTAATAGAAATACATTTGACTCTTTACAATGATGTTACCTGTGTTAACTCAGTGTAGGAAACATATTGAGTTTGTTTGCATAGAGGAATTGTAATTTGTAAAATTGTGAAGCTTCATGTGAAAGCTTTTGCCTTAGTCTTATCCCTGCTGTGAGGCAGATGGTTGTACATAGGATCTGTGCTGTGTTTCCTAAATGTGATGTTAAAAACGATTTTGGGGAAATGAATGTTTTTTACATATTTGAGTATATTGTGGCACAGAGGTTTAAAAAGTGACGCATCTAATTACATGTGTCACTTTTTAAATATGGTGCAAAAAGGTACATGTTTGGGCTTTCTTGGGGAGCGTAGGTGGTGAGGCTTGTGTCTAAGAGTGCAGTGGACTAGGCTTCATGAAGCCTATCCCTGACTGCACTGTTAGACACAGGTGTGAATTTGACTCTTTACAATGATGTTACATGTGTTAACTCAGTGTAGGAAGCATATTGAGTTTGTTTGCATAGAAGAATTGTATTTTGTAAAATTGTGAAGCTTCATGTGAAAGCTTTTGCCTTAGTCTTATCCCTGCTGTGAGGCAGATGGTTGTACATAGGATCTGTGCTGTGTTTCCTAAATGTGATTTCAAAATCGATTTTGAGGAAATGAATGTTTTTTACATATTTGAGTATATTGTGACGCAGAGGTTTAAAACGTGACGCATCTAATTACATGTGTCTCTTTTTAAATATGGTGCAAAAAAGTACATGTTTGGGCTTTCCTGGGGAGCGTAGGTGGTGAGGCTTGTGTCTAAGAGTGCAGTGGACTAGACTTCATGAAGCCTATCCCTGACTGCACTGTTAGACACAGGTGTGAATTTGACTCTTTACAATGATGTTACATGTGTTAACTCAGTGTAGGAAGCATATTGAGTTTGTTTGCATAGAGGAATTGTAATTTGTAAAATTGTGAAGCTTCATGTGAAAGCTTTTGCCTTAGTCTTATCCCTGCTGTGAGGCAGATGGTTGTACATAGGATCTGTGCTGTGTTTCCTGAATGTGATGTCAAAAACGATTTTGGGGAAATTAATGTTTTTTACATATTTGAGTATATTGTGGCGCAGAGGTTTAAGACGTGACGCATCTAATTACATGTCTCACTTTTTAAATATGGTGCAAAAAGGTACATGTTTGGGCTTTCCTGGGGAGCGTAGGTAGTGAGGCTTGTGTCTAAAAGTGCAGTGGACTAGGCTTCATGAAGCATAAAAATAGTTTTTACATTTTTTAAAAGGAATAAAGAATGTGTGCATGTTTAATAGAAATACATTTGACTCTTTAGAATGATGTTAGCTGTGTTAACTCAGTGTAGGAAGCATATTGAGTTTGTTTGCATAGAGGAATTGTATTTTGTAAAATTGTGAAGCTTCATGTGCAAGATTTTGCCTCAGTCTTATCCCTGCTGTGAGGCAGATGGTTGTAAATATGATCTGTGCTGTGTTTCCTAAATGTGATGTCAAAAACGATTTTGGGGAAAATAAATGGATTTTACATTTTTGAGTATAATGTGGCGCAAAGGTTTAAAAAATGACGCATACATGCATCACTTTTTAAATATGGGGAAAAAAGGTACATGTTTGGGCTTTCCTGGGGAGCCTAGGTGGTGAGGATTGTATCTAAGTGTGCAGTGGACTAGGCTTCATGAAGCATATCCCTGTCTGCATTCTTAGACACAGGTGTCAATTTGACTCTTTACAATGATGTTAGCTGTGTTTTAAAACAGTGTAGGAAGCTTATTGAGTTTGTTTGCACAGAGGAATTGTATTTTGTAAAATTGTGAAGCTCCATGAGAAAGCGTTTGCCTCACTCTTATTCCTGTTGTGAGGCAGGTGCAAGATTTTGCCTCAGTCTTATCCCTGCTGTGAGGCAGATGATTGTAAATAGGATCTGTGCTGTGTTTCCTAAATGTAATGTCAAAAACGTTTTTGGGGAAAATAAATGGTTTTTACATTTTTGAGTATAATGTGGCACAGAGGTTTAAAAAGTGACGCATCTACCTACATGCGTCATTTTTTAAATATGGGGCAAAAAAAGGTACTTGTTTGGGCTTTCCTGGGGAGCATAGGTGTTGAGGCTTGTGTCTAAGAGTGCAGTGGATTAGGCTTTATGAAGCCTAACTCTGCTGCATTCTTAGACACAGGTGTTTTGAGGAAAAATCTTGCACTTGTCTCACAACAGGAATAAGACTGAGGCAAACGCTTTGTTAGGAAAGGTAAACAGAGAGCTGCTTTTTATAAGAAAAAGAAAAGTGTAGAGAAGATTGTTGATCAGGCTTTTGAAGTTAGGAAAAAATTATTTATTTTAATAATCAATAGAATTAGGACACTTAACAAGACAATTGATGTTTTCAAATCAAACAGTAGATGGAAAAGAGTAATTAATCGGACTAATTTTTGTAAAGTTTTTTCTGGAGAATGGATGCACAGTTCAAGTTGTGAGCCATTTTTTAATGAGGAGAGTTACTTCCAGGAGAATAATTTAGTGCATGCAGTTGACACCAGTGGTCGAGCGTATGAAGTGAAAGACGGTTGTCCGATTGAAAAAGAGAAACTTGTGCCTAGAGAACCAGAAGAGGTGTTATCTGATGGAGTTTTAGGGAGACGTACTAAGGGTCCAGTGTACATTTGGAAGTGTAGTAGTATTTGTAGTGTGCGACAGGAATCAATTGATTTGTTTTGTAATTTCTTACGTACATATAGTAAGAAAAGTCTAAAGCAGAAAATGAAGTTGTTGCAAGACTTAGATCCTTGCAGAGTGAGAGGAATCACAGGTTTGCAAGGCCATTCACTGGCTTGTCTTTCTAGAAAAGTCTGTCAGAGTGTTTTTCATCATTTTAGGATGTTAGCAGTGCATCATACCAAAATGAGGAAATTAGTGAGAATGTTGTATTATGCAAAAAGTCCAGCACTTAAGCTTAAACAATTAAACAGTGCTCTTTTGCATGGAGCAGAATTAGATGTGAAGAAGATTTGTGAAGAAATTGAGATTTGTTATTTTCATGAGCAAGAGGACAGTGTAGAAATAGAGACAGCAATTCAAGGTAATGTGGAAGACAATGTACAGATTTTAAATACAGAAAAGTTTGAGAAGGAAATTACCAGGTTTAAGGTGCAATCAAGTGAAAGGCCGAATTTTACTTGTGTGTGTTGTCGACGGACTCATTATAAGATTCAGACTAGGTTAGTTGATTTATATGCAAAAAGTGAAAAGATGGATAATTATGAGTGGAAAGATTTAGCAACTTATTTGTGGGTGGAGAATTCTTTTGATTTGAGTTCTGATCAGCGTATTTGTAAATATTGTTATGACAAATTAAATCAAAACAGAATGCCTGCTAGAGCTGTTCATAATAATCTGGAGTTGATAGACATTCCCCGTGAATTGATAGATTTAAATACATATGAGTCTATTTTGATTCAATGTGTCCATCCTTTTCAGGCAATTGTTCGCATGGAGCCTAAGATAGGGAAATTGCCTCCTACAGATTTTCAGAGAGGATTAAAGGGAAGAGTTGTTTATTTGCCCCTAGATTTGAAAAAAAATATTGATACAATTGGTACAGAAAAAGTAGAAGAGGAACCTTTAGTTATTCTAGTTAATGGGGTTCCAACAAAGAGTAAAAAAATCTGGCAAGATTTAGTGGATGTTAGGAAAGTCAAAAAGGCAACGTTGTATTTAGTCAAAAACAATGAGTACGACAAAGATGTATGTGTTGCAGCAGAGGAAACAGCTACAGATGAAGACAGTGATTGTTCAGGCGGCCAAATTGAAAAAGTTGATGTGTCTAGAAGTGAAGAAGTATATGAACATTATACTGTTCATCCTTTACATTCCAAAGAAGTAATGGGGAATGCAATTGACTTGTTTCAAATGAAAACAGCAAAAGGAAGTCCCATTAGTGTATGGGAAGAAAGTTTGGAAGCTCGTTGTTTTCCACAGCTATTTCCAACAGGTCGAGGTGGACGATATGACGATCGACCACTTCAAATTCCTGCATCTGAATATCGAACTGTAAGATTATATGCTGAAGATGCAAGGTTTTGTCAATGCATTCCCTATTTGTTTCATCTACTGTATGAAAGTGACTTGTCTGGGCTTTCTTATGCAGTAAACCATATTCTGAAAAGTGGAGCACATCTACAAAATGTTTCGGCGAGGGACTTTATGGAGAAAGTGAATCTGCAAGATAATATTTTAGAATCTCATCTAATCAATCTCATGGCATGTCAGCGTGGTACAAATGAGTATTGGTACCGTTGCCATGGGGAATTGAAATGTATGCTAAGAAACTTAGGAACTCCTACATGGTTCCTCACTCTTAGCTGTGCCGAGTATGCATGGGAGGACTTACTTCAATTTCTACGAGAGGCCAATGCTAATATACAAAATATAGAATTCAAAACACCTGGAGAACTGTGCTCTTTGGATCCAGTGAATGTATGCAGATATTTTAATCATAGATTTGAAGCTAAGATGTCTTTTATTACCAACAAAAAAAGTCCTCCCCTTGGAGAGGTTTTGGATTTCTTTTGGAGAAAGGAGTATCAAGCGAGAGGTGCTCCTCACATACATATGTTGTTGTGGATTAAAGATGCACCCAAATTTGGAACAGATTCGGATGAGACAGTGATGAGTTTCATTGAAGAGTATTCAACATGTGCTGTTCCGAAAACTACGGAAGAAAACAGTTTAAGGCAACAAGTTTTACGCTTTCAATCCCATCGTTGTGGAAAGTACTGTCGTCGAAAATTCAGAAACAAGGACAAGTTCTACACAAAATGTCGTTTCAGCTTTCCACGACCAGTGATTTCTAAAGGAAGAGTAAATAATTTGATGTCTTCTCTGCGACATACTGTGACGAGGAAATCACCAAAAAATACATACAATTTAAAAAGAGACGAAGAGTCCAAGTATATCAACGACTACAACCCAGTGATTTTGTCCATGTGGAATGCTAACATGGATATTGAATTCGTTGCTGACAACTCTATTGCTGTGGCTCGATATGTGACGTCTTACATCACAAAAAAAGAAAAGACAGAACTAAAGGAAATGTGGGAGGACATTTCACATGAAAAGAGTCTAAGCAAGAAATTATACAGTTACAGTCTGAAGATGTTGTCGCATCGAGAAATTGGAGCGTATGAATGTTCTGATCGATTGTCGTCAGCAAGTCTCTATGCCAAATCTAGAACCATCATTTGGGTGAGTCTAGGTCTTGCTGCAACACGAAATCGAGTTTTGAAATCTGTACAAGAGATAGAGTATTTGGCGGAGAAAGAACCAGAAAGTACAGATATTTTGAAGACAAACATGTTGGATACATACTATCCAAATAGAAGTCATCACCTTGAGAATGCTTGTCTCTATGAAGTTCTGCAGAGATATATTTATAAGAGGAACATCAGAGAAGATATCAATAATGGAATATATGTAGTCATTGGATGTGAAGGATGTCTAGTGAAACAGAAAAAAGGTCATTTGATTAATCATCGCAAATTGAGTTGTGATAATCCAGATAAAAGATAATTTTATTATTTGGCTCTTTTGCAACTGTTTAAACCATGGCGTGAAGAAGAGGAACTTCTTGGAGATTTTCTCTGTTATGAAGACTCCTTTAATGCAACGTAAAATACCATAGAATGTCCTGTTTTTCCAAATTATCTGCAAATGTTGAATGAAGAAATAGAGCAAGAAGCCACAATTGCTGCAGAGATTGCGAGAGACAGTTCTCAAGGCAGTCAGAGTTCTGCTTCATTGAGTCAGGATCCACTAGGAGGACCAATTATTCAAAATGAAGCTGCTACTGCCATGGATGAGGTGGAAAGAGCTATGGAACAAGGTCAAGATGATGAAGTTAACTTAGAAGATTTGGTGAAACAACTAAACCTTGAGCAGAAACAGATATATGACGAAGTCACAGAACAGATTGAACATGGATTCAGTCATGAGAAAAAAGAGTGCTCATGTACATCATTTAAGCCTGTCCAACTGTACGTGAGTGGAGAAGCGGGAACTGGAAAAAGTTTTCTGATTAAAGCCATTGCAACTTATCTGCAGAAAAGGACTGAATCACCGCTGTCTTGTGTTGTTACTGCTCCAACTGGGCTGGCAGCACATAACATTAAAGGGATTACTTTACATCGTTTACTGATGCTGCCAGTGGAGCATGATAACAAATTGGAGTATCACAAGCTATCAGGAGATGCGTGTTCCGAAGTTTCGAGAGTCCTGAAGAAAATGAAACTTCTTATCATTGATGAAGTAAGCATGGTGTCAAATATCATGCTTGCTTTTGTGCATTTGAGAATGCAAGAAATTCTTAGAACAGACTATGATTTCTTATTTGGTGGAAAACATATTATTGTTTTTGGAGATCTTCTGCAGTTGACTCCAGTGAAAGGACAACCTGTGTTCAAAATGCTCACACATGAAGATACCAGGAAGTGCTTAGGGAGCATCGGAAACGTTAATATATGGTTAAACTTTAAATATGCAGAACTGCTTCAAAATATGCGGCAGGCAAATGATGAAGATTATAAAAATATTGTACAAGATGTAAGGATCGGAAAAGTAAGTCAGCAAGGGAAAGAAGCTTTACATGCACGATTAATTTCAAATTTGTACCCAAATGAAAACATTCTTCCAGAGAACATATTTAAGAAAATTAACGAGAAGAAATCTGGCATATGTCTGTTGCCAGGTCTGAAAGAATGTTCCATGTTCAACAACAAAATGTTACAGTTAGATAATGAAGAGATAGTGAAACTGGAAGCTATTGATAAAATAGAGCATATGGGAGCAACAATTATTTTGTCTGAAAATTTGCAATCAAAATTGGATTCATTAGAGAAGACTATATTTAAAACTGCTGGTTTTGAAAAGACTCTGAATGTGTGTTTGAATTGTCGTGTCATTTTAAGAAGGAATTTTGTTGAAAGAGGTCTAGTAAATAGAGCAATGGGTTATGTTGTTGGTTTTCTGAATTACAAAAATAGAGATGGAATTGAAATTTTAAAAATTAAATTTGATGACATTGATGAAATAGAACAAATTTGTCGTTGTTCAGCTAGATTTTTGCTCGTGAAAGACTTATATGTTCGCCGAAAACAGTTTCCTATTTGTTTGGCATATGCAGTGACAATTCATAAGTCTCAAGGTTTAAGTGTAGATAGCGCTTTGGTGAACATTGGAAGTTCTGTGTTTAAAGAGGGTATGGCATATGTGGCATTATCACGAGTCAGAACTTTAGCAGGATTGTACTTGATTGAGTGTGATGAAACAAAGATTTGTGCAGATTTAGATTGTGTAAAAGAATACAATAGGTTAAGAAGAGAGTATGCTCCACATTTGCCTCAATATCCTCTGATTGAAAAACGTGTGGTAGGCCGAAAAAGAAGAAATGAGAGTAATTGCAGTGAGGTATCACCAAAAAGGCATAAAGTAGATAAAAGTGTAATTGTAAAGAGAATCAAAAAGGATTCTGTTGAAGATGTTGTTGGATTTCAGTTTGAAAAAGTTCTGGTGTCAACTGCTATGCTAATGTAGTAGTTAATTTTGTTGTTTTTCTTCAAAATTTACAAAGACAGATTGTTGAAAATCAGGAACAAACATTGTACTGTTTATTGAATTATGTGTTAGAGAAATGTAGTAGTGATAGAGCTAAAATAGAAAGTGTTTCAGAAATTAGAAATCTTCTAGATATATGTTCAGGTCAAAATCAATTTTCACAGAATATTCAGCAGGATTGTCAGGAATTTTTAATGTATATGTTTGATGTATTACAAGATGAAGGAGTAGATATAAAAAATCTATTTGGCCTTTCTTATCAATGGCAACATGACTGTGATAACTGTGCTTCATCAAGTACTACTAGAATAGACTCTGAAAGATTTATATATTTAACTTTACCAGACTGCAAATCAGTGTCTTTCAATAATCTAGTTAAAGCAGCGGATCACAATATGGTGTGTACCCAATGTAAGTCTGCAATGCTGTTCACATTATTTCTACAAAATTATGGTCACTATGTTATTTTAATGTTCCAACGATGTAGACCTGATGGAACCAAATTGACAACTTCTATTAAAAATTTCGTGGCTTCTCAGTTATCGATATCAGGAAGAACCTTTGCAACTGTAGCTATTATTTTTTATGACGGTCCTTCTACAACATCAGGGCATTACACATGCTATTTAAAAACTTCTAAAGGTTGGACCCAATGTAACGACAATCATTTGACTTTCAAACAACGTTTGCCTTTTGGCTTTATAAATTCATATCTAGTGTTTTTACAGCCAAAATTTAGGTAAAGGTAATTGGCCTATGAAGACGGGAGGAGTACTCATATATACTCATACTTTCTTTCCAAAATTGGGCTGAGGAGGGGGGCAGGCACACGCACTTTCCCTCACCTGCTGCTGGGGCCCTGACGCTGCTCGTTCCCCCTGCCGCCGTAGTTTCCAGCTCCACGGACGCAGTTGGGGGGAACTACAGCTCCCAGCAAGCCTTGGGTGAAGTTCCGGTCCCGCCCACACATCCACCGGATCAGCGCGCCCGGAGGCGCTCAAATTGAGGAAGCTCCCACGGAGGAGCGGGGGTCTTTCTTTCCAAAATTGGGCTGAGGAGGGGAGCAGGCACACGCACTTTCCCTCACCTGCTGCTGGGGCCCTGACGCTGCTCGTTCCCCCTGCCGCCGTAGTTTCCAGCTCCACGGATGCAGTTGGGGGGAACTACAGCTCCCAGCAAGCCTTGGGTGAAGTTCCGGTCCCGCCCACACATCCACCGGATCAGCGCGCCCGGAGGCGCTCAAATTGAGGAAGCTCCCACGGAGGATCGGGGGTCTTTCTTTCCAAAATTGGGCTGAGGAGGGGAGCAGGCACACGCACTTTCCCTCACCTGCTGCTGGGGCCCTGACGCTGCTCGTTCCCCCTGCCGCCGTAGTTTCCAGCTCCACGGACGCAGTTGGGGGGAACTACAGCTCCCAGCAAGCCTTGGGTGAAGTTCCGGTCCCGCCCACACATCCACCGGATCAGTGCGCCCGGAGGCGCTCAAATTGAGGAAGCTCCCACGGAGGAGCGGGGGTCTTTCTTTCCAAAATTGGGCTGAGGAGGGGAGCAGGCACACGCACTTTCCCTCACCTGCTGCTGGGGCCCTGACGCTGCTCGTTCCCCCTGCCGCCGTAGTTTCCAGCTCCACGGACGCAGTTGGGGGGAACTGCAGCTCCCAGCAAGCCTTGGGTGAAGTTCTGGTCCCGCCCACACATCCACCGGATCAGCGCGCCCGGAGGCGCTCAAATTGAGGAAGCTCCCACGGAGGAGCGGGGGTCTTTCTTTCCAAAATTGGGCTGAGGAGGGGAGCAGGCACACGCACTTTCCCTCACCTGCTGCTGGGGCCCTGACGCTGCTCGTTCCCCCTGCCGCCGTAGTTTCCAGCTCCACGGATGCAGTTGGGGGGAACTACAGCTCCCAGCAAGCCTTGGGTGAAGTTCCGGTCCCGCCCACACATCCACCGGATCAGCGCGCCGGGAGGCGCTCAAATTGAGGAAGCTCCCACGGAGGAGCGGGGTCTTTCTTTCCAAAATTGGGCTGAGGAGGGGAGCAGGCACACGCACTTTCCCTCACCTGCTGCTGGGGCCCTGACGCTGCTCGTTCCCCCTGCCGCCGTAGTTCCCAGCTCCACGGACGCAGTTGGGGGGAACTACAGCTCCCAGCAAGCCTTGGGTGAAGTTCCGGTCCCGCCCACACATCCACCGGATCAGCGCGCCCGGAGGCGCTCAAATTGAGGAAGCTCCCACGGAGGAGCGGGGGTCTTTCTTTCCAAAATTGGGCTGAGGAGGGGAGCAGGCACACGCACTTTCCCTCACCTGCTGCTGGGGCCCTGACGCTGCTCGTTCCCCCTGCCGCCGTAGTTTCCAGCTCCACGGACGCAGTTGGGGGGAACTACAGCTCCCAGCAAGCCTTGGGTGAAGTTCCGGTCCCGCCCACACATCCACCGGATCAGCGCGCCCGGAGGCGCTCAATTTGAGGAAGCTCCCACGGAGGAGCGGGGGTCTTTCTTTCCAAAATTGGGCTGAGGAGGGGAGCAGGCACACGCACTTTCCCTCACCTGCTGCTGGGGCCCTGACGCTGCTCGTTCCCCCTGCCGCCGTAGTTTCCAGCTCCACGGACGCAGTTGGGGGGAACTACAGTTCCCAGCAAGCCTTGGGTGAAGTTCCGGTCCCGCCCACACATCCACCGGATCAGCGCGCCCGGAGGCGCTCAAATTGAAGAAGCTCCCTCCGCGTCGCGGACGCGCGCGGACGCCGGGCTAAGCCCAGGCAAAGGGCGGGCCCTCTGTGGCCCTCAGAGGCACGAGGAGGACGGGACGGGCCACCACACTTGGCATCATCATTGGAGAAGGTAAAGACAGGTTCTATCTTATATCTCTACCGCTTGGAGTTGTCTACCTTTGCCACCAGGATTTTATCTCCAAATTATAATGTCCATCTGGGAAGAGCTGAATGCCCTCTGTGGCACAAACTATATCCCGGATGCACCAATTACTCCCATAGTGACCAGAGTCAGAGATCAAGTAATTTGTACTCCCCAGGCAACCCCCAATACAACTCTCTCTCCATCTAACAACTGCAGCCCCTCTGTATCTGGCCCGAACCCTGCCTCATTACCATCGGATAAGGCTGAGACTCGATCCCCTCTACAATCGACCCTACTGGCCCAAATCGAGCGACTGCTATACACTGCTCTATCTCCATTGGTAGTCAAAATTAATGATTTGGGGGACAGACTGAGCAGGATCGAGAAAACTATTGTTCGGTCATACCCACAAACCGGAAACCCTGTTAATCCTATAAGCCCTACCCCCACCAACACTCAGGAAAGGTCTATGATCAATGCCCTCACGATACTGCAAACTTGTGACTCCCCTGTTATACCACCTATCCAAAGTGGTCGCAATGATATCCTTAATCTCGATCATCCCCCACATAGAGCTCCTGTGATCGCACTAAAAAGAAAGCATCGCATTGATTTACCCCCCGAAGCAGCCCCATACATCACTGTTCTCTCTGGGGTCCCCGCACTCAGACCAGGAAAACGTGAACTGCATCAGGACCTACTGAACAAAGCCATCTTTTGGCTCAAAAACAATAGACCATTACCTTCTGCGCTAGATGGTGGGATACTGAGCGTAAGAAGGGTGGGGTGGCTTGGTCTTCTGCCCAAAAATGTTCCAGGGGACTTGATTTTGGTTAAGTTTAAACACAGGAACATTGCCCCCTACTTGCGATCTACCCAGCCCAAACGTGGCGATGGCTCCATCCGTATCTGGGACCTGCATGACTTTTACCCTTGTCCCCGAGCATCGAATCACCATAACAGCGGGTGAATAAGGGGGAATCTGAGTATTTTGGGTTATCGTTTGAAACGCGTTATTATAAAGAAGCGTATGATTGCTTGTTATCCCTGTCAACTGCACGTATATGTAATGTCGTTTTAAACTTTATTAGACCAGCTTTGGTGATTAGAAATAGATATTGATGGAATTTGGTTTTAAGAAAAATTATGTAAACATGTATTGTGATTTTATGGTTGATTAATTTTATTGCCCTTTTAAAATTGTCTATGCATACTTTTATGGTTTCTGAAATCGAAATAAAGTTTTGGGAATACTCATACATCTGACACTATTTGGCCAAATGGGAAGGTGCAAGAATGAGTAAAGAGTCATGACTGAAAAAAAGGAGTATATTAAAATTTTGAAAATATTTCAGATGTTCTTGGAGCTTTTCTTGTAGAAAGTCGATGAAATGGATTTCTAAGTGAACAGCAAAATACTATGTAACGAGAAAAGGACCTCCATGATATACTATTTGGCCTCAAGGAAAAGTAAGTCAATCAAAGATTAGCGTACATTTGTCGTTTGTCAGTATGTAAGGTTTTTTTTAAAACACAATCTTTTTCCCGCTGTCATATGATGAGTAATTTGAACTCAGTGCTTTAAGTGAAATTTAATATATTCTGAGAACAGCAAAAATAAACTATGTAACATGTTGTAGAAATTATTCTATACTTTTGATTGTGTAAGTTAAATTGTATTCCCATTCTCTGACATCCACTCTCCCTCGCTTATCTTTGTTCGCTTCTTACTTTTGACCTCTTCTCTCTATTTTTCGTTCACTACTTCTCTGTGCTCAGTGCCTCACTCTACTTGTGTTATTTTCACTTGTGTTTATCTACCTTCTATCACTTCTTTTACAACAACTTCACTGCTCCTCTCTCGTCTTTCTTCATCCCATTTCTTTTACTCTGGTTCTGTTACTATCCATCATTTCCTTTCTTTCAATGTCCTTCTCTTTACTTTCATCACCAAATTATTTTTTCTCAGTAGCACTGTTTTAGTCGTGTTCTCCTCTCTTTCCTTTTTTTTGCTCACTTACTTTTTTTCTTTTCTCACTCATTGTACTCCACCTCACTCTGTTTTTCTCTTAGTGTGTCTACCTTATAACTTCCTCAGTCCATTTCCTTCAATTGTTGTATATTATTCTGTCTCCCTTCATCCTTTCACTCTATGACTGTTCTTCACTTACTCTCAGTTATCTTCTACTCCTCATTCTTCTAAATGCATCATTAATTAGACTGTTTTCTGTCTCAGTCATTATCTTTTTACTTACTTGTGTTTCCTGATTTAGTTTTGCTAACTCACATTGTTTTAGTATCTTTCTTACCTTCAGTTAATTTCTCTGTACTTCTCTCTCTTTTTCTTAGTGAATCTATATGCCTTACTCATTGTAATTTGCTCTCCTTCTATTTCTTTTTCAATTTTTTTGTCCTTCTACCTTAGTTTATTTCCCTTTCTGTGTTCTTCACTCTCACTTTATTTCTAAATAGAGTGTTATGATGTTTTTAGCTCTTCATTTGTATCTTTTAATTTAAAATACATATTTTACTAATTATAACTTATATTTTTTTCTCTCTTTCACAGATACCAGCTGTAGTAAAAAACATTATAGTTACATTTATTATATGGTAAGTATGACTAAACAAATGTAGTTTGTTATCACCCTTTGCTATAAGGTCACTAACATTTTCTCAATCTACCTCACTCCTGTGTTTTTACTCTGCTTCTCTCACTTATTTTTATTCTCCATGTTTACTCCCCTTTCATTATTTACCCTCTCATATTCAACTTCTTTTGATCCCTATTCTTTACTTCACTTACCCTCTGTTCCCTTCCTTTGCTTATTTACTCATTCTCTTTTTCTTAATTATTTACCTTACTCCTACACATATACCTCATCCCCCTCCCAACACATACACACACCTACACATCATACACACAAAAAAACCTCCCACACACACTCCTCAAAAACACACACACATTCCATACACACACATACATCGAACACATATACACCCCACACTCATACACTTCTCACACATATTTCACACACCCTCATCTCTACCCACACCAAAACACTCCACACAACCACACCCACAGACACACCTTACACACCCACACTTTGACCTACACCCACTAACTCCCTGTAAGTCACACACACTGCATTACTTATCTTTTTTTGCTGTTGTACTCAAGCCCATTCAGGTACTGTTCCCTTTACTCTCTTTGTCCTCTCTCTTTGTCACTCACCATGTGTTATCCTAATTCAATATTTCTCCCTCTATCACCCCTCTTTACTTTTACTATGGGTAGCGCACCGGGGAGCGTAACAAGGGGAAAACAAAGAGAAACAGTAAAATAATATTTTAGAGTGCTTTGAGGTAGGGTAGCTGTTGTGTTGTGTGGGTGATTTACTTACTGCACTCCTTCCACTCCTTTTCTCAGTACCTCTGTTCTCACAGTTCTTCATTCCCGTTCACTCAGTCCGTCTATCTTACTGTAATTGTCTCTGTCTCTTCACTCTTTCACTACTTGTTCATTATGCTTTCTCCCTGAAGTTCAAGCACACTACGTTATTTACATTTCTTTGCTGCTTCAATTATTCCCTTTCTGTTACTTCTTCTTTTCTTCTTTTAGTTTTTTCTCTCTGTCAATCCACATGTTTTAACTTTATTCGATGTTATCCATCTTATTTCATCCCTCTTTAGTTATGCACACTACTTTTTTCTCTCTCTCCCTTACCAGTGTTATTTAAATCTGGTTCCGTTATTACCTTTTATTTGTACATCATTTTTTCTCTTTCCTTTTACTCTTTACAGCCACTTACATTTTTCATGTGCCTCTGCTTTAGTATTCTTCTTCTCTCTTTCTTTGTTTCACAGCCTTATATTTTTTTCATTATCTCTCTCTTACACTTTGTTATATCTTTTACACTGTTTTACTATGTATTACACAGTACATCTGTGTTGCTCTCTCTTGCTGTCTGTCTCTTAACATTACTCTCTCTTTCTCTTTCTCTTATGCTCTCCTTCTCTTGTTTTTTTTTTCTTTTTTTTGTTGTTGCGCTAACGGGGCGCTCACCGGTGCGCGTACCGGGAAGCGCACCCATGAGAAAAATGAAGTCAAGAGTGCTAAAAATTTTAGTAATTTTTTAAAAATGGGAGGTAGTTCTGAAAAGAACTTTTTTTTTAATGTTTTTGTTGTTTTATATTTTTTTTATTTTTCTGAACATTTTTTTTTTGTATTTTTTGAAAATTTTTATGTTTTTTTGTTTTTTTTGGGGGGAACAACGAAAAACAGGCATTAGAAAGGGCTCAACAGGAGCACAATTTTTTTTTATTTCTTGGGGCGTTTTGAGCACTTGTGGTTTTCAAATGCTCTATTAATCAAATTGATACTCATATTCGCACATGAAAGTAGGTCACCACAATAAAGGCACACTATCTTCATGTGCACAAAATTCAGTCGGATATTTGGGACCGTCTCCCTCGCCTCTGGTCCCGATAGAGTTACCTGTGCCGATGTACTGGCCACAGGAGTTGGTGGGTTATCTTGGAGGTGACGCATCTCTGCAACGCTGTAATTGAGTGGATGCCACCTATGCATATGGCGGTGCATAGTATAGTTACCATAACTATACTTTTTATCTGTACCTCTAGACAAAACATCTTTACAAATGATATGTCAAATGTCAGGCATTGACCTTCTTTTGGCCTTGAGGGTATGAATAAAATTGCCAAATAAAACTGTCTTTGTGGTGGGATTTCCGGGGCTCTTCAGGCAAGAACTGCCTCCGCTCTACTTCCTCTTCCTCTTCTTCTTCCTCTTCCTCTGGGTTTGGGAGGAACTGCGCAGGTGGTCCTTCCTTCCTAGGTGGTTGTGGTGGGGGTGGGGGTCCACCAGCTGCAGCTACTACAGATGCCATTATTTCAACAAGGAGAAACAGGTCTTCCTCTCACAAAGATGAAAGTCAGAGTGAGGAAAGAAGGAGGGGTTTTCATCATTTGGGAAAAAAAAAGTTCTAAACCAATGAAAAGTGTTATTTACAGGTCACATGACCTGTTACGCTTACGTTACGCGTCCCGCTCCGCGCCCGGAGCGCTTCCGGTGTGCTGCCCTTCGCGCCCCGTTCGCGCACCGGAGCACTTCCGAGTGCGCGAACGCGGCGCGTCATAAGACGCATTACGCGGCAACGCGATACGTCGCGCTTACGCGACGCGTCACGATGTTGTTCTCGAACGCAGCAGTTGTGCAAACGGTACGTTTCCCGGTACGCGGACCGGGTCACGGCATAAAAATGAGCTAACGGGAAGCTACCCGGTGCGCGGACCGGTAGCGAAACAAAAAAAAAAAAATATATATATATATACATAAAAAAGTTATATTAAATACATATAAAATATATTTTTCTTTTAAAAGAAGAATACATTTAACAGCTTTTAATATTTGCTATTAAAAAACCATTGAAATTCACTGAAAAAACCATAGGTTATAGACCATATATAGTTAGGAATTAATATTTACAAAACCTTGAAAATTCACTGAAAAAACCATAGGTTATAGACCATATATAGTTAGGAATTAGCATTTATAAAACCTTATTTTACTCACACAAAACCATTGAAATTCGCATATATAGTTAGTTGCACTAACTATATATTTCGTGCACCCGCAATCCACTGCTGATGACGTCACATATTACATCATTCATGACATGGTCAGTGACATCACTGATGACATCACTGATGACATCTCAAATGACATCACTGAGGACATCACTGATGACATCTCATTTGACATGACTGATCACATCACTGATGACATCATTCATGTGATAATACGATGAACTTCTTCAGACTCTAATATAACCTTATATACACTCAGTGTAAACAGACACTCACAGGCTGTCACTCATCCATGGAGTTACTCACACACCTAGTCAGTCATGCAAAGAATCAATCACACCTCCATTTCCTCAACTATACAGTTATACACACCTTACTTATTCAAACAGATACTAACACATATTTACTCTCTTATACAATCCCTGATACAATTTCATAATGATCCATACAGCCACTCACACATTCACTGGCTCTTATGCACAGTTATTTATATATGTCAACTCTAACATATACTGTGTTTTACATATGTCTTTACTTTGACATGTAGCACTGAGATATCCATTCACTCACCAATACACTCATGCAGACAGTCAACCGCCCATACAGCTGTTTCCACATGCACTTTTGAACCCATACATCTAGTGAATCAACTGCTCACACATCTATGCACAGAGTCATACACCTCTCAACCACCCACACACACACTCAGTCTCCCATACAAATACTTGGGCAACTAATCAATAACCCATATAGTTACTCATATAGCTACTGATCAACACATGCAGCAGTTTACAGAACAACAGGCATAATGATGCACAAATTAAGACAGTTTAGTCAGTAACCCATGCACTCAGTGATACATATTTAATCACTCACTCATACAGTCAGTCATGCATCTACTAAATCCTTCATCCAGACACTTCTATATCCACTCATTCTTCAATATGTAAGACATATTTAAACTTTACAGAAACATAAAATCACTGGATGTTGTTTTCAGTGATGTCATCAGTGATGTCATTTGAGATGTCATCAGTGATGTCATCAGTGATGTCACTGACCATGTCATGAATGATGTAATATGTGACGTCATCAGCAGTGGATTGCGGGTGCGCGAAATATATAGTTAGTGCAACTAACTATATATGCGAATTTCAATGGTTTTGTGTGAGTAAAATAAGGTTTTATAAATGCTAATTCCTAACTATATATGGTCTATAACCTATGTTTTTTTCAGTGTATATATATATATATATATATATATGTATATATATATATATATATATATATATATAAAATAATATATAATAATACATCTCCTCCCATCCGAGTAGATCAAGGGACACAGCGGGGCTTCAATGACCATTTATTAAAGGATATTCGGCATGACGCGTTTCGGCAGTTAGCCTTCCTCAAATGCCGCAGTTTACACAAAGTTTCTATGTTGGTATCTTTTATATGCTCCTCCCTCCTTAATGGTGAGGTGCTCACCTGAACTGCGTTACCTTGCAGAGTACTCCGGTCGTTTGGTGTTGAAAACTGCCATTCCCATCATGCAGCATGTTAATCACAAAACGAGTGACTCATGTGGCTGTGTATTTCCCGTTAGAGATGAATTCTTTATGCGGTTCAGGAAAAAACCTTGGTGAAAATACAGGGCAATAAACAGTCTTTGGCCCCTACTTCCAGCTGACCTATCCCACTTGAAGAAAGGCTGGAGACGCCAGTGCAGTGACTATGTCTCACCATATAGTCATGGACTGCCCACTGACAGCAGTATCTCAACTTCCAGGGGTCAAGCAGTGTTTTGCGGCAATCCGAAACCACGGAGCTATTCCATCCAACTGTTACCAATGTTGGTCACGACCTCTTTGTGGAAGGGTCCCTTTTGCGTGTCACTGGCAACACTCTGCATATGAAAAAGACATCTCCTCCCATCCGAGTACATCAAGGGGCACAGTGCGGCTTCAATGACCATTTATTAAAGGATATTCGGCATGACGCGTTTCAGCGGTTAGCCTTCCTCAAATGCCGCAGTTTACACAAAGTTTCTTTGTTGGTATTCTTTATATGCACCTCCCTCCTTAATACATATATATGTGAAGTTTGTGCTGATGCATTGTGATTGTTGGAGCCTGACTCGCTCGCCTCCGCTGTGAGTAAGTATGGGGGTGCTCATGAATACTGTATAGTGGAAATGAGCAAGGGATGGACCCAGAAAACGTTCCAGGCTTGCAGGTTCAGAGTGAGGAAATGCGCAACAAAAGACAGTATGTGGCATGTTTTTGCCCCAAATTTTATTTACAATTTAATTTGTGCGCATTGAACTTACCTGAACTCAAAATTGTGCAGTGTTCCTTGGAATTGTTATATTTAGAACGCGGCATTGGGATTGAATTATGAATTAAAGATCACTGTGCATGCGCGAAGACAAATGACCGGGGGACAACGTCACTAAATTAAGTGGTCTTGACTCCCGTGAACAAGGCTCGTGGATGGAGCCGAAACGCATTGGGATTGGTACGGCAACATCGCGTATCGCTCAATGAATACTGTCTAATAAAGCGCTGTGACCCCTCGGCTCTGACTGCGGTGCATTTCTTGTAAGGAAAAGTGTTGCTGTATATATATATATATATATATGTATATATATATATATATATATATATATATATATATATTTATATTTATATATATTACCTACTGGCGGTCGCCAGTAGGTATATATAGTTAGGATTTTTTCTCTATGGGTTTTTTGAAAATTCTATGTCTAATAACTTTGGCGTTTGTGGACGGAATTGGCTGAAATTTTCAGGAAAATGGCACATTTTGTTTCTGAGCAGCCCCTAAAAATTTTGGGGGGGTTCGTCAAGGGGGGGCCGAGAAAAAAGGGGGGTCCCAAAACGCGTTTTTCCCATGTTAATTTCCATAGGGCGGTTGGCCTCACTTTTAGCCCGAACGGCTGAATGGATTTGCACGAAACTTGGCAAAATTGTAGGGACTGGTAGCCCGATGTGCCTTTTGTAGGTCTCAATATATGTGCTTCAGTGGATTTTGAGAAATTAATGTTCAAAAAAAGATATATATCTGTAGCAGCGGACTGGGCAGCGCTCCGCTACGCGTACTTTTCGCGCAACGGAGCTTTGTGAAGCGAAGCTGATTGGTTCTCCGGCGTCTGTCAACATTCCAAACAGTCCGTAGCGGCCGCCATCTTGTCTCTCGGTAGGATCGAGAGACAAGAGGAGGCCAAAGCGAAGGGGCAAATGACCATAAGGGGGAATAGTAGATCCTCGCTGACCCCCTAGGTTTGATGTGGAGGTTTTAAAAGGGCCCCGCGGGGCAAAAAAATAAAATAATAATAATAATCGAACGGCTGAATGGATTTGCACGAAACTTGGCAAAATTGTAGGGACTGGTAGCCCGATGTGCCTTTGCTAGATCTCAATATATGTGCTTCAGTGGATTTTGAGAAATTAATGTTCAAAAAAAGGTATATATCTGTAACAGCGGACTGGGCAGCGGACTGGGCAGCGCTCCGCTACGCGTACTTTTCGCGCAACGGAGCTTTGTGAAGCGAAGCTGATTGGTTCTCCGGCGTCTGTCAACATTCCAAACAGTCCGTAGCGGCCGCCATCTTGTCTCTCGGTAGGATCGAGAGACAAGAGGAGGCCAAAGCGAAGGGGCAAATGACCATAAGGGGGCATAGTACATTGTCGCTCACCCCCTAGGTTTGATGTGGAGGTTTTAAAAGGGCCCCGCGGGGCAAAAAAAAATAAAAATAATAATAATCGAACAGCTGAATGGATTTGCACGAAACTTGGCAAAATTGTAGGGACTGGTAGCCCGATGTGCCTTTGCTAGATCTCAATATATGTGCTCCAGTGGATTTTGAGAAATTAACGTTCAAAAAAAGGTATATATCTGTAACAGCGCACCGCTTCGCGTACTTTTCGCGTTACGGAGCTTTGCGAAGCGAAGCTGATTGGCTCTCCGGTGTCTGTAAACATTCCAAACAGTCCGTAGCGGCCGCCATCTTGTCTCTCGGTAGGATCGAACAGCTGAATGGATTTGCACGAAACTTGGCAAAATTGTAGGGACTGGTAGCCCGATGTGCCTTTGCTAGGTCTCAATATATGTGCTTCAGTGCATTTTGAGAAATTAACGTTCAGAAACAAGATATATATCTGTAACAGCGCTCCGCTTCGCGGAGATAAAATTATATGTGTATTACCTAGCTGTTGCTAACACCAGTTAGCGACGGCTAGTAGAAGATAGCGACCATCTTGGGCCCCACTTTGCATGTGAGTGATATTTATCACTAATGACATGCAAAGTGGGCATGCCAAGATGTTAGCGACTGGAAACAGTCGCTAACATCGCTATCTCCTATTATCAACTTTTGGAAATATTCGAGATAAGGGCGAATATCTCCAAAAGCTACCACCTGCCCTGAGCAGTTCTTAGCCATGTTATCCAATGGGAGGTGGATAACATGGCTAAGAGCATTAGCTCGGTAATGCATGAATATCGCTGAGTTTTCAGCGATATTAATGCATTGCGGTCGTTTTTTATCGTATTTCCGATAAACCTTGATAATAGCAAGGTTTATCTGCGATAATTTCTGACGGTAAAAAAATCGTTGCTAAGCATCGTTAGGGATAAATATCGCTTAACTTTGGTAATATGCCCCAACGTCTGTTAACGTTCGATTCGAAGGAAATCAGGAAGTGTTGAAAAACATTGTCTGCGCCATCTTGTCTTTTTTCAAATGCCACACTTTTGTCGTGCACGGCAGCCATTTTAGATGCCTTGACCAGACCCACTCTGTGCACGCTGTCGATCCTTAGCATGGCTCCCCACCCTCGCAAGCATCTCCCCCAGGCAGTGGTCACCCCCGCTCTCTGTCTTATGCATGGGTAATAAACCTCCCCCATCTGCGCTGCTGTTCCCTGAGAATCACACCCTGTGCCCGCCCGACACCTCCCTTTCGCCCTATTCACTACCGCACCCTCTGACACTCCTTTTCCTCTGTGTCCGATTGTCCAGGCTGGTCCTAGGGTATCAGCTAGCCCTGCAGATGTAGTTTATGGCCACAGCTGTAAAGAATCATCCCTCTTCAAAGGAGTTATAGTAGATCAAGGCCCACACTCGATGAGATCCGTCACACGAGAAGCGTTGCTATTATCTGAAAACCATCCTGTATTGTGATTGGGGAGGGGACCGAGCCTGAAGCGGAAGATTCCAGGGATGACTGTTTGTACATCAAAGTTTTTACAATTATGTGTCACATTAAAAATATATAGCACTCCGACAAAGTAGTAAGATTATAAAACTTTAATAATTTATAAATATATACAAGAAAACAAAAATAGTAATAACATATAAACATTTTTAGGGAAAAACAACGAAGTAGCGGTCGGCTGTGCGAATAGTCCCAACGCAGCACAACGTCCAGATTTCCGGCGTGGGGCGTCGCGGGGGGTGGGTCATCAGTAGCAAACTGTTGTGCGAATAGTTCCAAGGCAGCAGAACGCGCCGAAATCTAGATGACACGAAAGTGATGTCTAGTAAGTTGCCACCCAGCAAATAACGGCATGGGGCGTCGCGGGGGGTGGGTCATCAGTAGCAAACTGTTGCGCGAATAGTTCCAAGGCAGCAGAACGATGGCACCAAGGTGATGTCCAGTAAGTTGCCGCACTGGTTTTGGTATCCTACAATGCTGCTCCGAATAACGGCGTGGAGCGCCCCGGGCGAGGCGGCGTGAACGGGCCTCTCCAGGTGGAGTGTCATCTGTTGTAGTGGGGCGCCCCTTTACCGTTTCAGTTGCCATTCCGTCCGTTTTTGGTCCACTGTGTCAAAAGCCGCAATTCAGCTGAGTTGCGCCCACTCTTGCGGTGCAGCGATAGGCGGCTGTCACAGGACTCTCAAAATGGCGGCAGGCTGTTTCCTTTTTGGGCCTGGTCCACTGAAATGGCCCTGGGACACCTTGGAAATCGGACGCTTGTCTGCTAGGTCTTGGACCCCATTCTCGAAAGCGTCCCCTCCGCCTTGAGAATTCATCAAAAGTTTTGGGGGCTCCGACTCCTGCAGGCTTCTGGTGGGGAGCGGCTGCCATGATTGCTCGCGGAATGACCACGACGGAGCCACGAGATGGTGGTGCTTTCATGCTGACGCCAGCTTCAGTCTGAAACATCCAGAAACAAGGTGGGGCTTTCATCGTTTGGGAAAAAAAAAAAGTTTTCATCCTATGAAAAGTGTTGTTTTTAGGTCACATGATCATGCCTTCCATCATTAGGAAACCAAAAGTAAAATGAACCAATGAAAAGTTTTATAAACAAGTCACATGACCTGTTATGCGGCATAGGGTGTAAAATGCGGAGAAAATACGTTGGCACGTGAGGCGGCGTCAGTAGCGGACCGATGTGCGAATAGGCCGAAGGCAACACAACGCGCCAAGATCCGGATGGCACCGAGGTGGTGTCTAGTAAGTTGCCGCACTGGTGTGGCTATCCAACAATGCTGAAAGTCGGCGTGGGGCGCCCCGAGGGCCTGTGAGTTTGCGTCAGTAGCGGACCGATGTGCGAATAGGCCGAAGGCAGCACAACGCGCCAAGATCCGGATGGCACCGAGGTGGTGTCTAGTAAGTTGCCGCACTGGTGTGGCCATCCAACAATGCTGAAAGTCGGCGTGGGGCGCCCCGTTGGCCTGTGAGTTTGCGTCAGTAGCGGACCGATGTGCGAATAGGCCGAAGGCAGCACAACGCGCCAAGATCCGGATGGCACCGAGGTGGTGTCTAGTAAGTTGCCGCACTGGTGTGGCCATCCTACAATGCTGAAAGTCGGCGTGGGGCGCCCCGTTGGCCTGTGAGTTTGCGTCAGTAGCGGACCGATGTGCGAATAGGCCGAAGGCAGCACAACGCGCCAAGATCCGGATGGCACCGAGGTGGTGTCTAGTAAGTTGCCGCACTGGTGTGGCCATCCTACAATGCTGAAAGTCGGCGTGGGGCGCCCCGTTGGCCTGTGAGATGGCGTCAGTAGCGGACCGATGTGCGAATGGGGCCAAAGGCAGCGCAACAATATTTTCTGATTTGAAGACACCACAAGGCGCTGAGATGCCAAGATCCGGATGGCACCGAGGTGGTGTCTAGCAAGTTGTGGCACTGGTGTGGCCATCGTACAATGGTAAAAGTCGGCGTGGGGCGCCCTGTTGGCCTGTGAGATGGTGTCAGTAGCGGACTGATGTGTGAATGGGGCCAAAGGCAGCGCAACAATATTTTCTACTATATTTTCGGAGTAGAAGACACCACAAGGCGCTGAGATGCCAAGATCCGGATGGCACCGAGGTGATGTGTAAGTTGCGGACCGATGTGCGAATGGGGCCAAAGGCAGCTCAACAATATTTTCTGAAGAGAATACACCACAAGGCGCTGAGATGCCAAGATCCGGATGGCACCGAGGTGATGTCTAAGTTGCGGACCGATGTGCGAATGGGGCCAAAGGTAGCGTAACAAGATTTTCTGTATGGAAGATACCACTAGGCGTTGAGATGCCAAGATTCGGATGGCACCGAGGTGATGTCTAGCAAGTTGTGCCACTGGTGTGGCCATCGTACAATGGTAAAAGTCGGCGTGGGGCGCCCTATTGGCCTGTGAGATGGTGTCAGTAGCGGACTGATGTGCGAATGGGGCCAAAGGCAGCGCAACAATATTTTCTGACTGACACCACAAGGCGCTGAGATGCCAAGATCCGGATGGCATCGAGGTGATGTCTAAGTTGCGGACTGATGTGCGAATGGGGCCAAAGGCAGCGTAACAATATTTTCTGTATGGAAGATACCACTAGGTGTTGAGATGCCAAAATTCGGATGGCACCGAGGTGATGTCTAGCAAGTTGGTGTGGTCATCCTACAATGCTGAAACTCGGCGTGGGTCACCCCATTAGCCTGTGAGATGGCGTCAGTAGCGGACCGATGTGCGAATAGGCCGAAGGCAGCACAACGCGCCAAGATCCGGATGTCACCGTGGTGGTTTCATAGTTGAGAGGCACTTCATCTGCAGTGGGGCGCCGAGATCCGGATGGCACCGAGGTGATGTCTAGCAAGTTGCTGTACTTGTGTGGTCATCCTACAATGCTGAAACTCGGCGTGGGTCGCCCCATTAGCCTGTGAGATGGCTGTTCTTTGGATTTGGGCCTGGTCCACTAAAATGGCCCTGGGACACCTTAGAACTCGGACGCTCGATTTTTTTTCCCTTTCCTGTACATGCAAAAAAAGGTAAATGCCCGGTATGTTACACGCTTCATCTGCCACGATGAACTCTCCAGAGGAACCGAAAAAAAATATAGTTGTGGTAACTATACCATGCATCGTCATATGGAGAGGTGGCACCAATTAATTATAGTGCTGCATAAAAGAGAGATTTGGAGGAGAACCCCTGACCTGCTAGTACATTCATTAAAGAAGTGGCACTGAGAGCTTCAGAGGCAAGGGAAACGGTCCCAAATATTTAGAAGAACTTTGGAAAGATTAAAATGACATGTTTAGATTGTGGTAAATTAATTTCATGTGGGCAGATGAGTGTTACTCTAATAAATACAGCATATGAACATCATCATAGTCGATGGTTGGTAGAGACATTTTGACTATATCCTGGACCTGCCCGTCCTCGCCCAAAATGGCGCCGGAATAAATGGGACTCGTAACTCCTTGTTGTGTACTGGTTGCACAACCTTGATATCACGAGATACGTATGCAGTTTTGAAGCACATGGCGGGCGGGGACGAGAATTGATTGAATATTTCGACATCCCTATTGATATTAAGTTCTGATGTGTTATTGATTACTGTACTGTTGAAAATTCGAATTAACGTCACCCATGGTACTTGCCCGCAAATGTATATCTAGATAATTTTATTGTAACTGGCCCTGTCGTATTTTAATTATAAAATGTACGTCCACCGATTCCTTAACTGTTAGACACCTTAGTTTTTGCAACCTAATGGCCCGCCCGTTACGTTCCTCTACAGTGTAAATGTCTATTCATCATATACGATTACAGTTTGCTCCGTGGCAGGCCCACGTGGTTATAGGCTCGTATTTGTATAATGAAATTTTCACAATAAAGGTTTTTAAAAGAAAACATGGTAGTAGTGTATACATTGGTAAAGTTTTTAATAATAGTCACTGTTTTAGAATCATTAAAAGGCAAGTGAAATAAAGCAGACCAATTACATGAAGGGTAAAAGGTATAATACGAAGGAACGCAGTAAAGATAAATGGTCAAGGGCTGTTGTGTTTTCTATTCCTGCAACATAAAGTGATCGATAAGAATCTCATATTCAGGCGTATCGGCGACTAAGACAGCAGGTCGACCCTCTTTTGCTCAACGGCTCCGTCATGGGACGAAGAAACGCTCTTTTTCTCGAAAAAAGAATATATTTTACTTGCAGGACAGTTGTAAAATTTCCGGGAAAGTACATTAGCCTGGAACATTATAACATATATTTAAGAGAAAATAATGTTCGGAAGTAATTAAAAGCGTAATTTTTAGGTGATATGACCAAGGCTTTCATCATTAGAATAAGAAAAGTAAAATGAACCAATGAAAAGTTTTATTAACAAGTCACATGACTTGTTATGCTTACGTTACGCGCTGCGCGCCCCGGATGACTTCCGGATGCGCTAACGCGGCGCTTCATATGACGCATTACGCGACAACGCAGGTCCAGAATATAGTCAAAATGTCTCCACCAACCAGCGGTCGAAACACAACCCCTTTCAGCAGGCTAAATAGTTCTGTTAAATGACAACAGAAGGGACAGGCAACAAGAACCATCAGTCAAAGAGGGGAGGGCTAGTTCTTCTCTACCGGGTTACATTGGGGCGCTACCGGAACTGATCGAATTGGTAGTCTACAGTGTTTCTGGATGTTTCAGACCGAAGCTGGGGTTAGCATGAGAGCAGCACCATTTCGTAGCTCCGTTGTGGCCATTCCGCAACCAATCATGGCAGCCGCTCTTTATCGTTATTTTGGGCGGGGTGGGTGGCGGAGCCGAGCTGTTTTGCAGCCATCATTGTGTGGAGTTCAGTTCATCTCACTAGTTTTGTATTTGTCATGAGGGGTTGTTCCTAATGTTTCTATTTTAGCGAGGTCAAAAAGAGATCCCATTAGTGGCCTACTGATTTTGCTCGATTCCTTTTCTTTTTTTTTACACGATTTTTCGTTATCTGCAAAGACTAAACAGAGTATTGCGACTCTGTGTTTGTTTGTAAATAGAGAATGAACCAAAGAGAACTAATTCTAAAACAGTAAATACTTGGATAACAATCAATCAAATGGAGAGAGAAGCAGGCACGACGGATTACAACGGGGGCAAAGGCCTGCGTTAACTACCTTTCACTATCTGCAAAGAGAGAGTACTCCTAATAGAAATGAGGGGGGGGGCACCATTCAAAGCAGATCAGTGTGCATAAACACGAAAATGTTTTCACTTACCACGTACTTGACATTCGACAGCTTATGATATTTGCTATTAAAAAACCATTGAAATTCACTGAAAAAACCATAGGTTATAGACCATATATAGTTAGGAATTAGCATTTACAAAACCTTGAAAATTCACTGAAAAAACCATAGGTTATAGACCATATATAGTTAGGAATTAGCATTTAAAAAACCTTATTTTACTCACACAAAACCATTGAAATTCCATATATAGTTAGTTGCACTAACTATATATTGCGCACCCGCAATCCACTGCTGATCATGTCACATATTACATCATTCATGACATGGTCAGTGACATCACTGATGACATCACTGATGACATCTCAAATGACATCACTGATGACATCACTGATGACATCTCATTTGACATCAATGACCACATCACTGATGATATCATTCATGTGACAATACAATGCATCTCCTCACATTTTAATATAACCTCTGTTTCACCCAGTGTTAAATACAGAGTATAATTTTTGAAACCATTGACACACCAATACTAGTTACTACATACGTACTCACTGATTCCTACGTCTACACACACATTCACTCATTCACCCATACAATCATTCATACATACAATCACTCATCTTTACAACACTATCATATGCACTTATACACCTATACAGACACTCACACTCTGCCACTCATCCATGGAGTTACTCACACACCTAGTCAGTCCTGTAAAGAATCAATCACACTTCCATTTTCTTGTCTATACAGTTAAACATAGAGCACCTTACATTTTCAAACATATAGTAACACATACTTACTTTCTTATACAATCATTGATACAAGTACACATTGATCTGCACAGAGTCACACACCTCCCAGCCAGCCACACACACACTCAGTCTCCCATACAAATACTTGGACAATCAATCAATAACCCATATAGTTAATCATATAGCTACTGATCAACACATGCAGTAGTTTACAGAACAACAGACATAATGATGCACAAATTAAGACAGTTTAGTCACTAACCCATGCACTCAGTGAGACACATTTAATCACTCACTCATACATTCAGTCATGCACCTACTAAATCCTTCGTCCAGACAGTTATACATCTACTCATTCTTCAATATCTAAAACATATTTAAACTTTACAGAAACACACAGTCACTGGATGATGTCATCAGTGATGTCATCAGTGATGTCATTTGAGATGTCATCAGTGATGTCATCAGTGATGTCACTGACCATGTCATGAATGATGTAATATGTGACATGATCAGCAGTGGATTGCGGGTGCGCAATATATAGTTAGTGCAACTAACTATATATGGAATTTCAATGGTTTTGTGTGAGTAAAATAAGGTTTTTTAAATGCTAATTCCTAACTATATATGGTCTATAACCTATGGTTTTTTCAGTGAATTTTCAAGGTTTTGTAAATGCTAATTCCTAACTATATATGGTCTATAACCTATGGTTTTTTCAGTGAATATATATATATATGTATATATTTCACACAAAAATGAAAACTAGAAACTATAACAAATAAAGTAGAAAACACTTAACAAATATAGCAATTTATTTATACATAACATGTAAACAATAGGAAAAATAAATTTTACTAAGACATATCTCAAAAATAACATCCATTTCTTAATATGAAAATACAAAATAAACATTTAAAGAAATAATAATACATAATTAAACAATACTAACAAAACGATTACATTTTTTAAATAATAAATACACTATTATGACTTTAGTTGATGAAACAGCAGGGAAAGCGTTGGACACAGAGGAGTAAAATGTACTATTCCCACTACAATTTGTGCAACAGTAGGGAAAGCGTTACACTGGGGATGGGTAATTACTATTCCCACTCCACTCTGTGCAACAGTAGGAAAAGCATTGAACTCCAGAATGTTAATATTTACTATTCCCACTCCAGTCTGTGCAACTGTAGGAAAAGTGTTGTACTGCCGAGGGGTAAAATTAACTATTTCAGCTCTAGTAGGTGCAACAGTAGGGAAAGTGTTGGACTTAGGAGGAGTACAATATACAATTGTCACTCCAGTCAGTGCAAAAGTCGGTAAAGCGTTGGACTCAGGAGGAGTAAAATGTATTATTCCTACTCCAGTCACCGCAGCATTAGGGAAAGCATTGGACTCAGGAGGGGTAAAATTTACTATTCACGCTCCAGTCAAAGAAATAGTAGAAAAAGCATTGAGCTCAGGGGGGGTAACATTTACTATTCCCACTCCAGTTGGTGCAACAGTAGGGAAAGTGTTGGACTCAGGAGGGGTCAAATGTACTATTCCCACTCCAGTCAGTGCAACAGTAGAGAAAGCGCTGGACTCAAGAGGGTTACAGTTGACTATTCCCACTCCAGTCAGTGCAACCGCATGGAGAGTCTTGGACTCAGGAGGGGTACAATTTACTATTCTTCCTCCAGTCCCTGCAGCAGTAGGGAAAGCATTGGACTCAGGAGGGGTACAATTTAATATTACCACTTCAGTGGGTACAACAGTAGAGGAAGCTTGGATCCAGGAGGGGCACAATTTACTATTCCCACTACAGTCAGTGCAACAGTAGGAGAAGCATTGGACTCAGCAGGGTTAAAATTGTACTATTCCCATTCCAACATGTGCAGCAGTAGGGAAAGAGTTGGATTGGGGAGGGGCAAGATTTACTATTCCCACTCCAGTCCGTGCAGCAGTAGGGAAAGCGTTGGACTGAAGAGGGTTAAAAGTAACTATTCCCACTCCAGTCTGTGCAGAGGTAGGCAAAGTACTTCACTTCAAACATATACCATATTTTTAAAACCTGTATTAATTGAACAAAAATAAAAACTATTAATATAATAAAGTGATATTTATATACATTTTAAAAGCAATTAAACAATGTACATAATTATACATTTTTTAAATAATTAATATCATATAAAAATGTAATTAGTTGATTATTTAATTAAATTTAACCACATTTCTCCCACATACCTAGCAGCTCAAATTAAAAATATAATTAAAATCATGAATTGTAATACAATTAACACATTAAGTAATAAATACAATAATTAATGAAAAATGTATTGTTAATTATTACTCAAATATCTTCCCAGCCTACCACCTAAAATACAACACACACTAAGGGGGTCATTATGATGGCGGATTTTCCGCATACTCCGGGCCGGCGGAAGCCACCGCCGGCCCGGAGTATGCGGGAAATCCGCCGAGGAGGCCTGAAAGACCCACCGCCAAATCAGGATGGCTGGTGGGTCTCACAATGTGTCCGCCGCTTTTCCGCCGCGGTCGGAAGGCGACCACGGCGGAAAAGCACTAACATGGCTGGCGGTGTCTATCAGACACCGCCAGCCATATTAGGATGTAGGGAAAGTAATGCTTTTCCGCGGCGGCTTTTCCGCCGTGGAAAAGCATACGGACAATCACTTTGGGGGCCCGTTGCGGGCCCCCTGGGTGAAGGTTGCGTGGGGGGTGCACATGGGGGGTACCTATGGTACCCCCCTGCCTTTGCGTGCACGAAGCGGCAGGCACCGCGCGGTGCCTGCCGCTTTGTGCATGCAAATGCACAGCTTACGTTTTTTACATTGTGGCGGGTGCTGCTTCAAGCAGCACCCGCCGCAATGTAAAACCTACAGGATGTGACCGCCAGGGTGGTGGTCACATCCTAATTGCCATGGAGGGACCGCCGCTGCCCATGCGGACGGTCCCTCCTACTCAGGGGTGGCCGACGGACGCAAGTCTGTCCGCCATCCTAATCGGCCCTTTAATATCTAACACAATGAATATATTTCTTACATAATTGAAATATGTATAAATACATTGCACATGTCCATTTTAAAGTAATAATTAATTAAAATGCAATATTTACTTAATTAAGTTCCCACCCTATACTCCTACAAACCCAACAAATTGCACATAAAACATAACTTAAAAAATATAATTGCACAATTTACATAATTAATTACCAATTAAATAATTAATAATTCATTATTAGTTATTAAAGTATTGCTAAAATTAACATCCCACTCTATACCCCTACAAGCATAAAAACCCACACCTAAAACATAACTTTAAGAAATATCTACACAATTTACATAAATAATTATCAATAACATAATTAATAATTAATCAATTATTACCTAATTAACAACCGACCCTATACCCCTACAAACCCAACAACCTGCACCTAAAACATAACTTAAATAATAATTAAACAATTTACATAATGAATTAACAGTTAAATAAATAATAATACATTAATAATTAATCCATTATTACTTAATTAACTACCCAGCCTACAACCCTACAAACCCAACAACCTGCACCTAAAAGGTAACTGTAAAAAAATAATAATTATACAATTTACATAAATAATTATCAACTAAATAATTACCATTAACTGTTATTAATTATACTTAATTTACCTCCCACCCTGTACACCTATAACCATCACAAACCCGCTACAACACTATAAATGACTATGATAAATTAAATTAAAAGTATAACTAACTTAAAATTTCAAACTATGGGCCTGATTACGATAGCAGGAGGACCGCCAACATCAGCCCGTCTGTGGTAGTATCCCGCCAATGGTAAGGGCCGATCTAACCACCATATTACAATGGCAGTCAGATTGGTGGCAGTCGGAAAATCTGACCGCCACAGTTCCGACAGTCGGATTGAATCCGACTGCTAGTCGGACCGCATGCATAGCCCAGAATGTCGGCGATGCCTGTTAGGCACCGCTGGTCAGATTATGATGTCAATCCCTGCCAGCCTTTCCGTGGCGGTTCACCCGCCATGAAAAGCCTGGTGGGGATTGACATTGGGGGCCTGTAGCAGGCCCCCTCCCCCTGCCCAATTCCTGTGGGTGTTGGGGGCACCTATGGTGCCCACCAACATATCGCTGTACCAAGTGACAGGCACCACTCCCTTTTTAACATTGCGGCGTGTGCTGCAGCCACAATGTTAAAGGTGGGTAATGCGACCACCACGGGGGCGGTCGCATCGTAATTTCAATTGTGGGACTGCCGCACGGTTGGCTGGCGATCCCAAATAGGAGATGGCGGACGGACTGAATGATCCCCTATATCAGAAAACATTTATACAAATTACTTATAGCAAATACAAATCCAATATTATTTAAAACACATAAAGATGAAAAATTATATTTTTTACAACATTATTGTAAACGATATTAACAACAATGATATTCTTGTAAACTATATTGCTTACATTAGGAAATCAATATTTTTGTCAACGATATTGCTGCATCAGGGTATTTCGGTGACACAATATTAAAAACTCGATATTAGTGTCACTTGATATTTATGACTCAATATTTTGTTCGAAAACTACATATATATCTACATCCAACAGTCCTCACAAATCCTACAAGCCCTTACGGCGATGATGCACTGCCGGATGTGAGAGCCTCTAGTCATAAAGTCCACTGAACTCCAAATCAAAAAGTGACAGTGCGCTCCCAAATTAGTGAATGCTTTGATGTTTTATTCACAAAATAGGCATCAACGTAACTTGATGCGTTTCACCATTCACCTTACTCGAATGGCGAAATGCATCTGGTTTTGTTGATGCTTATTTTGTGAATGAAAAATCAGAGCATTCACCAATTCGTGAGTTCACTGTCTCTTTATTCGTGAGTTCACTGTCTGTTTTTGATGGGGAGATCAGCGGAGTTAATATACATATACACACACACACACACACACACAAACAAGTATGTATGTATACACATTCCACTAAAACCTGTTCCAAATAAAGAACAGGACCGACACCGTTCATAATCCACCTGCACATATCTTATTCAAATGTGGTTAGCCATGCTGGATGCGTTTGAGTCGCAATTTTTTCGACATAGCAAACGCCATATTGAATTCACCATATATACACACTCAGAAGGGGTACTTAATTTCTAAAGGGGCATGATTTTTCACAACAGCACACGGTGCAATGAATGATGATTAAAAATCAGCGTATTTCCCATGGTGCTTCAGTCTGCAAAATAATACAACAGTCGCAAGCACACGGAAAATAGATTAAACTGCTGGAGTCCAGTAAAATAATTACTGAAGAATTTGTATGTTGGAATGTTAGTCACAACTTGCAAATAATTAACTCCAAACATGAGGTTATTCGGGTATGCCAATCACATCAGGTTTGCTGCTCACGATCCATTAACTCTTTGTATGTATCCTGCATTTCTCAAGTAATCCAGGCTGTCCGGCAAGTAACCACAGCATCAACATCCTCTGAATCCCACGCTTGTGATTGTCCGACAACTAGTTAGTCTGAACAAAATAAACATCTCTCCAGTTCCGTTTAAGCAGCGTAAACGCTGCAGCCCCTCTTTCAATTGCACACACATACATATATATTTATGCACGCCACGGCCGGCAGTGGGAGTACCTGCTGGGCTGTGACGTGGGGAGGGGGAGGGGCAGGGTGAGGGGTAGTAATGTATGGATTACGGAGTTTTACAGGTAAGTAAACATTTAAATAAATAAAACGAATTTCGTTGCGCGCACTGCATCGCATTTAAGGATGCAGTGCACTTAACAAAATTCGTTTTATTTATTTATATGTTTACTTACCTGGATAGTTCCGTAATCCATACATTACTACCCCCCACCCTGCCCCTCCCCCTCCCCACGTCACCGCCCTGCAGGTACTCCCACTGCCGGCCGCGGCTGCTTATGTATGTATGTATATATGTATGTACCTTGCTCCTCAAAATTCCACATGTGTAGATATATGTAATAGGGAAGGATTCCTAGTCATGTTATAGATGGTTTTACTACCATGTTTCTCTATTGAAGGCAGAAAAAAGTAAACAGGTTCAACTCGAAACGAGTCTTGTTCACACAAACTTTCCTTGAAAGTGCAATACATATTTAAAAAAACAAATGAGAAAACTGACTTGTGAGGTAGTCTGATAAAGCACCCAAGTGCATATAACAACAGTGATTGTTCTAAAAGTATAAATTCTATGTGATATAAATTCTAACAATAATTAAAGACATTTCCTAATCAAATTATAATTAAAACCACAAAACAGTATTTTATCACTGTAATCAGCTTTGTCATGGGCATAGCAGAATGACTTTACGCTATTTCCACAATCCCCTGTAAGTTACATTAGTGAGAAAGTGAATCTTTCATAACACTGTCAAATCAATATATTAAGGCTATAGTACCTAAATCTAATTCATTTCCACATATGACAGTGAGTGATCCATTCACCAATAAAAAATTATGACCATACAGGCATAATTGCTCTAATCAATGACCCATGATTGGACATACAATTACAGCTATAGTAGCTCAATATGTGAATGAATCGCAATATCAAATCGAAATACAACTGAGGTAGTTTAAGATGACATTAAGGGGCTCATTACGATGTCGGGTGGAATCACTTCCACCCAACACCGACTTGATCATGAGACCGGGAGGTGCAGTTCATCCATGCACCCCGTGGCAGTCACCTCAAGGTGCAGGGATCAACAGTGAGGCACCATGGGTATATATATGTGTATATGGCGCCCAACGGTGCGATCAGTGTACGGGGGATTGGTGTCCAGAAGCAGCTGACCACACACAAGAGGACACCCAGAGCAACATTCTCACCAGCCCACATGGGTTTTAATCATTCATTTATTAACTGCCACAATGATGAACTCACATGAGGTAAATGGTGTATGCACTACAAGACCCAGAAGGCCATTTCATTTGACCACGCCCTGGGAGGCAGGCTTTATTAACTACGAGTGCATACTACATCATCATTGCCAAGCAGAAGCCATTGAAGAAGGGATAGACTCCAGAAACCGGTCTGGCTGAACACGAACAGATGGTGACTGTTTTCCCTGCGTCTCCTGTTGCAGCTGCTCCTAAAAGAAATTATCCAAATTTTACCAATCTTGTGGCTTCTTCTACCGAGGGCTAAAACTCTTTGTTGGTATTTTTGCGGCTGGAGCCCAGTCGCGGAAGAAAGCCTGCCGCTTGCTGCGGAGCCGTGATGGCGCCCAACGGTGCGATCAGTGTACGGGGGATTGAGTCGCGGAAGATGCCCGGCTGCTGTTCGAGCAGTCCCAAGGAGACGCAACATTGCGTAGCCGTATTTGGAACATTGGGAGCCAGGATTGAAGGAACGAGCAAGTGGTGAGGCATGTAACAGCGGCGTACCGCAATCCACTTGGATACAATTTTGCAATACGAACTGGGTTATACGGCAGCTCACTTGAGGATACAAAAACTACATGTACCACAGGCCACGGGGGTGGCAACGCACACAGGGGCGGAAGCTATCAGATTCAAATGTGGTGCAAAGAACATTGCCGTTTTACCTGTGTTCACAACCAGCAGCCCCAGATGAAGTCAGGAGATCACGAAACGCGTTGGGCAGAAAGGGTGATTTAGTGCAGACCAAGCTGTTCCCCCGCATCACTTCCTTCAATTTCCATTAAAAGAGTGGCGAAAACTTACCTAGGGGTTGTGGCTTCTTCCTCAGCAGGCAAACTTTGTGGTTTGATATATATATATATATAAATATAAAAAAAATATATATATAAACAATTGTGCAAAATGATGGGGCTGAAAAAAAGTTGGCCAAAAATAACGGACCCTATTGAAAGGGATTATTTTGGACTTCAAATCCCAGCATACATCTTTATTGGAAGCAGATGCAATATGGGTAAAATGTAAACTTTTAAATACCAACCGAATCTTGCCTGTGTCCCCTTCTCCTTAGGAATAAGCTGCAGGTGCAGCGAAACGCGTCAAGGAAAAGCAACTGATTCGAACTGGGGCTGCCAACGTGATTGTGTGCAATAAAAAGGAATGTTTTCCTATCTTCGTGGAGTAGCGTTTCCCTTGCTCTGGAGCAACTTTGAATGATTTAATGCGGCAGGCTCCGTGCCGCGGGAGAAGCACCGTCTGCAAACTGGAAATCAGGTCTGTGAGGCTGTGTCTTACCATAGCCGGTCAGCGCGAAGATATGCCTGAATGAAATCACGAGGGCAGCCTTGGAACCCACTGGAGGGCAAAAAACAATTGTGCAAAATGATGGGGCTGAAAAAAAGTTGGGCAAAAATAACGGACCCTATTGAAAGGGATTATTTTGGACTTCAAATCCCAGCATACATCTTTATTGGAAGCAGATGCAATATGGGTAAAATGTAAACTTTTAAATACCAACCGAATCTTGCCTGTGTCCCCTTCTCCTTAGGAATAAGCTGCAGGTGCAGCGAAACGCGTCAAGGAAAAGCAACTGATTCGAACTGGGGCTGCCAACGTGATTGTGTGCAATAAAAAGGAATGTTTTCCTATCTTCGTGGAGTAGCGTTTCCCTTGCTCTGGAGCAACTTTGAATGATATATATATATACATATACGGTTCATGGGAGAGGGAGACCCGGTGTTTGAGCAAAATACACGCGGGCAGTGGATCTATACAAACTGGAATTATTAACAAAAGTATTATCAGTATGTCTGCCGAATGGGAAAGGGAGAGAGAGGAAGCAGCTGTTGATGTATTCACAGACACTGATACAGACATAAGCGGCAAAAAAAAACCCAATGCCCAGGCACAGCCTGTGACGCTGGATGAAACAAAGAAACTACTAATGGAATTGGAAAAATTCCGCAAAAAAGAGACCGGGAAGTGGTGGGAAGTCAAATCACTCACGAGGTACTTAGAAGTTGGAAGAATTCCCAGAGGGCTCAGAATCCTAGTAGCCCCCACATATGAAGACCCCGACCCGGAAATGTTACAAAAGTGGGCAGATAACAGTGCTAAATCTTCGGAAAACATGCTGAAGATCTTAATTGAATTTGCAGAAAGTGATAGACAAAAAATGATATCCCGCATTAATGAAATAATGAAGTTACTCGAACAGAAACCAAATCAGGATGAAATCACTAAAAGCCTCAATGAAATCAAAGAAAGAGTTCTTAAACTTGAAACAGAAATCAAAGAACGCAAAGCGATAAAATTCCAGCGTGATCGCAATGACTACATGAGCGGAAGAATTTATACGTTCGCTAAAAAGTACGACCAAATAAGAAGACAACCCCCCAAACCACAGTCAAGTGAAGTAAATATGACAGTGGAAATAAGTGAGAATGAAATCAGCTCAGAGTATGAAACTGATGGGGAAAGTAACTATAGCACCGGAACTGGTACAGTGGGCCCACCACCAACTCCTGCACAAGAACTGGCTTTTTTAAGAACACAGCGCCTCAGAACGCTGAGGCCCCGTTTTCCTTCGAAACAAGAGTCAGGAGCAGACAGAGGGAAAGCACACAACAAAAACCAGAAACAACAACCAAAAGCCGGAGAAGAAAAAACCGACGGTGGAGAAAAACAAGGCCAAAATCGACAACAGAACAAGCAACAAAACAGACGATACAGACGCCGATAATGGAAGTACAAAATGAAATAGACAACACAGTCATCAATTTAACAGATATGGAATTTAATGCACAGGAACTCTCAATTTTATCCCTAGGACTATCGTATTGTTCCAACACAAACTTTGATTATGCCCAGACTCGCATCGATTTGTTTCAATATGTTCGTAAACTTAAACTGCAAAAATACTTTATCAATGCTAAAAAACGCCCAATCATGACGGCACAATTGGAAGACCCAGACCGAAATCTATCAGTGGCTAACATGGAAGCGCTACAGACTTTAATTGATCTGGAACAAGAAACAGTAGGTGATGGTATCACACCTAGTGGAGCAGCCACCGTGTCAGAACTCAGCATATATGAGTCAGTCAAAACAGCATTCAAACCTAAATCACAATTTATGCCTTTGATGCCCAAAGACAATTTAGATCTATTCTCTGACAATGTCATAAAAGACCTCAAAGATTTGTCACTACAAAGTACAAGAGAGTATTGGAAAGAACATGAAGACCACAGAAGGAAATACAACAACCTAATGACAAGAATTAAATCAAGATCAGATGTCGTGGTCAGATGGTCAGACAAGGGGGGCAATGTAGTACTCTGGCCCCTACAAATGTACAACACGGAAGCCCTCACTCAACTCCAAGACAAAGATTGCTACATGCGGGTAAGCCCCACTCACAACGTGGGCATCCAAGAAAAGTTTCACAATGAACTATACAGATGGAAAGGAATGGGCCTCATCAGCAAGGACGAGTTTAATTACCTGAAAAATGACTACCCGGTGACACCGCACATATATCTAATTCCGAAGGTCCACAAAAATGAAGAGACACCACCCGGGAGGCCGATAATATCAGCGATTGGCAGCCTTTTTGAAAAAAACAGCATTTTCATTGACTCTTTCCTACAACCTGAAGTGAAAAAGCTCCCGGCCTATATTAGAGACACGAGTGATTTTTTGTCTAAAATCTTTGACATAGAATGGCATGACAACTACAAATTCATGACATTGGATGTCCAATCACTGTATACCAGTATCAGACATATCGATGGACTCAAAGCAATGAAACACTACTTGGGCAGCAGACCTATTGAACTATATCGCCATACAGAAATGCTATTGGAAATGGCTGAGTGGTGTCTGACAAACAATACGTTTATCTTTGACAGATTACATTATAAACAGCTACAGGGATCAGCCATGGGAACTTGCTTCTCCCCCAGCTATGCGAATCTGCATATGGGCTGGTGGGAGGAGCAGGTACTAAAAGTCCAGCACGCAGAAACTATGAAAAACAATGTAGTGATGTACAAACGATACATTGATGATATTTTCATCCTGTGGCAGGGCAGTGTTGAAGAGGCAGAATGTTTTGCTTTGGCTCTGAATGAAAATGCCTTAAATTTGAAATTTACATGTAACACCAACGCTGAAAATATCCAATTTCTTGATCTTGAGTTATATGTACAAAACAACAAGATACAGACACGCACATATAGAAAACCAACCGCAGGAAATTCCCTACTGCATGCGCACAGCTTCCATCCAACACCACTAAAACAGTCAATTCCCTATGCCGAGTGCCTGAGAATGACTCGGAATTGCAGCACCACTGAGGGACTTTCTAGTGCTAAACAGGAACTTTTCACAAGACTCAGAAAGAGGGGGTACACAGCTAGCACTTGCCAGAGGGCCGAAGAGAAATGCAGAGGTAAAAACAGAAAAGATCTGATTTTCCCCAAACCTGTGGCGAAAGAAGGGGACGAGAACAGTAAAAATCCCCCAAGACTCATAACCGGGTACAATAGATACCATAGCAATCTGAGAAAAATCCTGAGAAGACATTGGCCCCTAGTTCGAGGTGATGCAAACATAGGCGACATAGTGGGAAAAAGCCCTTCGATAACATTTCGAAAGGCAAAATCAATGAGGAATGAGATAGTCTGCAATGCGCCAGTTCTCAAAAAAACGAAAAATTGGCTAGATTCCCAGAAAGGTTTTAGAAAATGCTCCAAGTGCAAGGCTTGCACGCACGGCGTAAACACCACCACAGTGCAGGTTCCGTTTAGGACAAAACCTTTTATTCTGAGGGACTCATTCACATGCAAGACAGACTTTGCAATATATGTGCTGGCATGTACATGTGGCAAAAGATATGTAGGGTCTACAATTCATCCAGCTCACGTACGGATCTTACAACACTTGAGAGCAATCGCCAATAATGATCCGGCGTATCCTGTGGCCAGACACGTACATGAGGCTCACCAAGGTAATGCCAATAACATACAATATTTTGTTATTGATAGCATTCCAAGAAACCCAAGGGGAGGCAATCGCCCATTGGCGTTACGCCGCTTGGAGTCAAGGTATATTTTACTCTTAAACTCCAAGATCCCATTCGGTCTGAATGTGGATGAAGCCCTAAGTGTCCTCCTTTAGCAACAGTATCACCTAATGTCCTCTTCTCTCCTAGTACCATTCGTATAACATCTGCAGTTCACGTACTACAAAACTCACGGGTATACACATGGGCACAACAGAGCACACTACTAGACACATCATGCCAGTAGTACACATCACGTCTTCACATTCACTTTTAGTTCATTTACATTCACCAACACGTTTTAGTAAATCTACCACCTCGTGTCCCTTAGCCACTTAGTCTTATATTAGATTAAACCCTAGATATTTTGTTCCCAAATATGCCCTCTTGGAAAACTCTGGCGAACATACAGCTAACATGGGTAGCATTGCTAAATAAGTTGACGCGACTACCCGGCTTCGCACGCCCACTAGGGCAGTAATCAGTGATATGATTATCAATTGTCATCACAAGCATGAGTCATTTGTGCCTCACCTACTCTCACATTTGCTTCGCGTAACCACTGACCAAGAAGCAAGCTTACTATGCAGAATGTTTTCCGTTGTCCGGCGCCTTTGCGAGCGATAATATTTGGTTAAACACACGAGCATCGGATTCACTTGTAGCGTTATTTAAACTATGATGCACAGGCAAATCACGGTTTACATTATATTAAGTACAATGTAAGTCATTCTATGCGCACATGTGCATTACTCAGTAACTTACCGAGAGGGAACCTTAGCATGTTAAAGGTTACCGCCTGAGCCGGCCGTCTCCGGTGTAATTGCCTTGTCTCCCAATACACGCGCCCAGCGTCCACACGAGGCTTCAGCAATACAATGATACACAGGCAAACCAGATGGGCTACCATTGTGGGACCTTTATTGGGAACATCCATGGGAAGAACAGAATGGAAATTGTAGCATGTTGTGGTAACTACCATTATTTTCGTTTCACTAAATGATGTCACTGAGGTTTGGAGGATGACCTTATTTCGGCTGTGAATTTGAACATGCTGTATGTAAATATAAGAAAAAGGTCATAATTATGCTTACACATATGGGTTTGGTGATAAACGTAACAGTATAAATAATTTGAAAGTGAAAAATGAATTCTGAAGAAATGCTCGTCCTGGGTGCAAAAATGCAAAAATGTAAAAAAATAATTATATAATACAGGTTTAGCCACACTGTAACCATGGCAATATCCAGTTTCAACCTGTACTGTAATTGAATGACACGCCCAGTATTTGGTGCATATATAAACGCCCTAGATTCAAATGCAGATGTAGTGAACAAGGCGGCAACGCCGAAACGCGTCTAAGCAGACACTGATCTATGAATAAAAGTTTGGATTCAGATCCACGGAGTCAGCGCCTTCTTCAATCGTACAAGCATGGTATGAAAGAATATATATATATATATATATCCGCTCCCAGACACCAGCCGGTTGCACTCATGAGCGGGTGCACGCCATAACGGGGGTGTACCCGTTTTTAAATATCCAAACACAATCCCGGCGAAATGGAAATACCAAGGAAAGCAGCACTCTCAGGGGTTGTTCCAACCAATTTATTCCGGCGGAACAAACAGCAACGACGCGTTTCGCCGTAGGGCTTTGTCAAGTTGTGAGAGAAGCGAGGACATACAAACAATTTAAACTTTTCAGGATGTAGTGGAAAGTAAAGACGGACTACATGTTTACAAATAAACGGCGGCCATCTTACAGTGTATATACATTCAATGTAAAGTGCTTAAACTTATACAAAATAACCATTATATAATGTTATGTCATATATTTACAGATAATTTGCTATATAAGCATTTGATATAGCCCTGTATGGGCGCAAAGAACGATCCTAATAACATCCTGAATAATAATGTAGGCTAATGTCAAAGTACATCACATGGAAATCCGATCTAAATTCAACCATGCTTGGCAACTGTGAAATCACAATAATCATGTGCCAAATAGCATGTTTCCTACCATAAAGGTACAAAAATAAAGCCCACTAATGGACTGATCCATGGGTGCATAACCTACATACTCCCCTAGTCCAATATCATCTCCACAAAACAAAAGACATATCAATAGCCAAAATATTCTATAATGATACAAAAATAAAAATAAATAAAGCAGTCACAGTTAATAATGGAATAGATTCCAATAATAATCTTATCACAGGTAGACACAACCACAAGCCTGTGGTCAAAATCAAAACATGCTGGTCAACTTTATCATACATGCAGAGTAGTAGAAGTAGATAGCAATAATTTTATCCCAAGTGTACTGATAGCTCTTCATGCATGTTCAAACCTTTGGGAATCTTGGTTTGCAAATCAATGATATACCTAGATTCCAGGCGTCGGAGCTTGAGTAGGCGATCCCCACCTCTAATGCTAGCTGGTATATTATCGAGACAAATGTACGACAACAGATCCCTGTTGCTATTGTGCATCTTCTCGAAATGCCTTGCCACAGGGTAAGCCTCATCCTTTTTGGCAATAGCACGCATGTGCTCTAATATTCTCAGTTTTACGGCATTCGTGGTACTGCCAATGTATTTCAGACCGCATGGGCAAATGAGGCAATAAATAGCAAAAGGGGTGGAACAAGTCAAAAATTTCGAGATCTTTTTCGGTGTGGCCAACCCAGGTATCTTGAAAGTAAGCGTCCGCTTACTAAACTTGCAGGCCTTACACCGACCACAGGGATAAAAGCCGCTGAGAACCGGCAATTTAGGGGTGATCACAGGAGGGGAGTAATGGCTGGATACTAAATGATCCTTCAAGGATTTTGCTTTCCTGTAAGTGACCAAAGGATTGGTCGGCAGGTCAGCTTTGATGACATTATCCGATAAAAGAATATTCCAATTCTTTTTCAAGATTTTCTTGATCTGACCAGCATTGCGCGAGAAAGTTGTAATCAAACGAAATGCCCCGTTCTTCAGAGATTTACTATTTTTAGGCTCTAACAGATCTTTCCGCTTTATCTTTCTTACTCTCTCTAGTGCCCTTGTCAAAACCCCATTTTTATATCCTCTTTTTTTAAATCTCGAAAGGCTAGCGGCCGCCGCCTTTTCAAAATCAACATCATGGGAATTATTTCGCCGCAATCTTAAGAGTTCCCCATAGGGGATACTCTCAATGAGTTTGCGTGGATGGCTACTGGTGGCATACAGGGTGGAATTGCCAGCCGTCTTTTTTCTAAACAATTTAGTCTGCAAAGAGCCTTCCTGGTCTACATACACTGTGAGGTCAAGGTAATTGACACTCAAGCTCCGACGCCTGGAATCTAGGTATATCATTGATTTGCAAACCAAGATTCCCAAAGGTTTGAACATGCATGAAGAGCTATCAGTACACTTGGGATAAAATTATTGCTATCTACTTCTACTACTCTGCATGTATGATAAAGTTGACCAGCATGTTTTGATTTTGACCACAGGCTTGTGGTTGTGTCTACCTGTGATAAGATTATTATTGGAATCTATTCCATTATTAACTGTGACTGCTTTATTTATTTTTATTTTTGTATCATTATAGAATATTTTGGCTATTGATATGTCTTTTGTTTTGTGGAGATGATATTGGACTAGGGGAGTATGTAGGTTATGCACCCATGGATCAGTCCATTAGTGGGCTTTATTTTTGTACCTTTATGGTAGGAAACATGCTATTTGGCACATGATTATTGTGATTTCACAGTTGCCAAGCATGGTTGAATTTAGATCGGATTTCCATGTGATGTACTTTGACATTAGCCTACATTATTATTCAGGATGTTATTAGGATCGTTCTTTGCGCCCATACAGGGCTATATCAAATGCTTATATAGCAAATTATCTGTAAATATATGACATAACATTATATAATGGTTATTTTGTATAAGTTTAAGCACTTTACATTGAATGTATATACACTGTAAGATGGCCGCCGTTTATTTGTAAACATGTAGTCCGTCTTTACTTTCCACTACATCCTGAAAAGTTTAAATTGTTTGTATGTCCTCGCTTCTCTCACAACTTGACAAAGCCCTACGGCGAAACGCGTCGTTGCTGTTTGTTCCGCCGGAATAAATTGGTTGGAACAACCCCTGAGAGTGCTGCTTTCCTTGGTATTTCCATTTCGCCGGGATTGTGTTTGGATATATATATATATATATATATATATTACCTACTGGCGGTCGCCAGTAGGTATATATAGTTAGGATTTTTTTCCTATGGGATTTTTGAAAATTCTATGTCAAATAACTTTGGCGTTTGTGGACGGAATTGGCTGAAATTTTCAGGAAAATGGCACATTTTGTTTCTGAGCAGCCCCTGAAAATTGGGGGTGGGGGGGTTCGTCCAGGGGGGGTCGAGAAAAAAGGGGGGTCCCAAAACGTGTTTTTAACATTGAGTTTTCCATAGGGCGGTTGGCCTCACTTTTAGCCCGAACGGCTGAATGGATTTGCACGAAACTTGGCAAAATTGTAGGGACTGGTAGCCCGATGTGCCTTTTGTAGGTCTCAATATATGTGCTACAGTGGATTTTGAGAAATTAACGTTTAAAAAAAGATATATATCTGTAACAGCGGACCGGGCAGCGCTCCAGTACGCGTACTTTTCGCGCAACGGAGCTTTGTGAAGCGAAGCTGATTGGTTCTCCGGCGTCTGTAAACATTCCAAACAGTCCGTAGCGGCCGCCATCTTGTCTCTCGGTAGGATCGAGAGACAAGAGGAGGCCAAAGCGAAGGGGCAAATGACCATAAGGGGGCATAGTAGATCCTCGCTGACCCCCTAGGTTTGATGTGGAGGTTTTAAAAGGGCCCCGCGGGGCAAAAAAAAAAAATAATAATAATAATCGAACGGCTGAATGGATTTGCACGAAACTTGGTAAAATATTAGGGACTGGTAGCCCGATGTGCCTTTGCTAGGTCTCAATATATGTGCTCCAGTGGATTTTGAGAAATTAACGTTCAAAAAAAGATATATATCTGTAACAGCGCTCCGCTTCGCGTAACGGAGGTTTGCGAAGCTGATTGGTCATTCTGTCACTGGGCTATAGTTGGGCTACATCTGGCTGATATTTGGGCTACATTAGTTTTTTTTGTCTCTGGCGGCCATCTTTGGGCTACATTGGGCTACATTGGGCTTCATTGGGCTTCATTGGGCTACATTGGGCTACATTTGGGCTCCAACATATATATAGGCCAATGTAGCCCAATATATATTTTTCAAAGTTAATTTTCGTAAAAACCACTGGAGCATATATCTTGAGACATAGCAAAGGCACATCGGGCTACCAGTCCCTACAATTTTGCCAAGTTTCGTGGAAATCCATTCAGCCGTTCGAGCTAAAAGTGAGTCCAACCGCCCTATGGAAATGAAGGAAATGAATGGGTAATTTGTAATTAGCAAATAGCTTATCGCAAACTAGGAATGGTAAAGAATCGCTATTTATTCCTTAAAGTTCGCTATTTAGGAAATGCAAAAAACTTTGATGATACATATGGCGGTTCATCTCTAACAAGATAAGAAGCATAGGGATAGATTTATGATGACTGGCGCATCACCAGGGATGTGTTAGTCATTCTGTGCCGCTGTTCCGTCACCTATGGTGTGCTGCATTTACAATGCGGCGCATCATGGGGCAAAAACAGCACAGATGCGTGATGTATCTGTGCCGTAAAGGTGGCGCATTGCTGGAGCTGTATCGCAAGTGTGATGAAGCTCCAGCAAGGATCGGGGGTGCCCTTGTCGCAGGGTTTCTGTTCTCACACAGAACTGTGGACAGAGGATTGGAACCTCGGCGAATTAGGGTGCCCCAAAACTCACCTTAGTAATCAAAAACCCCTTAGCAAGCTAGGTACAGTGTCACATTGGATATAACAAACTCTCAATGTTTAGACAATCCAGAATATGAACTTATAGTACCTCAGGATACGTGGAACTCATGAACAGTCGGTCGTTATATATTTCTTAGAAACCAGAACATGGAGTTAAGAAGAACACATGTGTATTTGAAATGTTTATTTACTAATGCCGTCTTCTCAGGCGTAGTATCTTAGATAATACAAGTACACATATTATCAGTAGCAAAATTACCAGCATAGTTACTAGTACATAAAAAGCGAATGGTGACAGTATGTTAACATGCTGTAAATGAATAAGAGTTAGCAACACTTATAAGCAGCCACGGGCCGTGGAGGGAGTTACGGTGAGGCAGGGAGGCGGGGAGGGGGAGGGGCAGGGTGGAGAGGGCTCCACCCTGCCCCTCCCCCTCCCCGCCTCCCTGCCCCACCGTAACTCCCTCCACGGCCCGCGGCTGCTTATATCTCACCCTCCCTAATACACATATTATATTATTTGCTAAGAAGGTCTGTTTGTGTTGGTTTAGGGCGTGCCCATACTTTAGTGTCTTAGATTTGAAGGAATCACATCAGCATACACCAGCTCTCTCTTCATGTGAACCGCATCAACTGTTGTGTATGTGTGTTCGGCAAAGCAATATAAAACCCGCCTCATGCCCAGAATTGGCAGAAGCTGCACTTATGTTATGAGTATGAAGTCGTGGAGATCAGACCTCATAACAATTCTGTATCGTGTTGTTCTTGAAACTTCAGCACTCGCTGTACAGATATAGTTTAACAAGCAAAGCAGATAGTAGAGCAATAACATATTATTCTCATGTAAACCACGATGAACTACTAGGTTGAAAGCTAAAGCAACAACTAAGTGTCGTGTGCAGAAGTTGCAAAAAAGGAAAAATGGCGTTTAAACCGGTAATGAGCCCATGCTAACTTAACACGGTGTAAAGATATCCAGGACCTAGATGACACCTCCCCATGATCCGGAAACGAACTGAATAAGATAATAGAAGTGCCATCTCATGAGAGCAGATTGCAACTTTATATGTGGACGGTCCGCAAGGTAAAACATTAAAAACTAGGAAAATTTAATGCTAAAGAAAAATAAAACAGCCAAGTACTTTATCGAGTCTTAAGCCAATAGGCAAGCTAAATAATAAAAACTTGACAAATAAGTCAATGAATTGTCAATGAAATGCTAGTACTCAGCATATCAAACATGAAAAAGGTCTATGACATAACTGTGTATGCAAAATAAGCTGCAACAGCCTCCAATAGGAAGTCACCGTCTTCATCCGAAAAGAGTTCAGCCATCCAATTTAAAAGCGGAAAAGAACATACGTGCTCTCCCAGCACCGGATCCTCTATCACCATCAGAGGACAGCTCGGTGGGTTTTCAAGAAAGCTCTGTTCCAAGAAAGACTGTGTTGCCGCCAGTAAATTCCAGGGACCAATTAGTCCATGCATCAATGCCACAGCCATAATCCTTTCGCCAGGACAAACCAACTCGTGAGTAATGATAGGAGTCATCAGCTGATTAAAGTCGACGTCAGGAGAAACCGGTCCGCAGAGACACAAATCAATGGCCCAATCGAAATCACAGGTCAGGCAGTGAAATACAGGCTGGACACAGGTGAAGTAGGAGAATCGAAAAGATAATCCATATGCCGTGCTTAATATCGCCAACGGCATTGTGCCATAATATTCTAGCATGCGATTGCGGAACAGTGTCAGCAGCTGCAGGGCGGGAGCTTGCACAGGAGGGACATCCATATTTAAAAATGTAAAAAAGCACAAGAGCGTCCGCTGGTAATGCAAGTAAAAATGGGAATCCACGAAGCACAGTGGAAAAAATAGAATGAAAGAAAGCAGGGATGACTCCAAAGATTTTCTCAAATGAAGTCACGAGACCACTGGTAACAACTTTAAAAAAGTGCGCCAGGGCCTTTGTGGAGGACGCGTTAAAGATAGTCCGAACCATCTTGCTGAAATGGAAAGGCGAATCAGTATTGAAAAGGGTCTGCACCTCTGTACGGGTGTTCGCTATGTGAAGCACGAAAGTTTCACGGGCCGAACTCAAGGCCACCTCTCTCTGAGACAAAAGAGCTCTTATTCTTGCCATGCCGTTGAAATCTGCTCCCAAGGTTGGTATTTGTGGCCAGATTGAAAACTCCCTATGTTCATGTGTGGGAGGAAATAGAACATTTCTGCAGCAAATAACCCGTTCACTTACTGTTACGATAAAAGGAATACTTTTAATTAACCCAGAACAATCTTCATTATTGAGCATCAAATAACTACCATTTTCCAACAACTTGAACGTGGGGATGTTAGCAGGAACTGGCGTGCCTTGCAACACGCAAGCCATATTTGGTCGGTGTTTGTTGCATGAACCGTGTAACTGTATGTGCCTACACATTAGTGAATGATCTGGCGTCTCAGTGCATTCCTCTCCATTCAGATAAACTTCTTGATCATCTTTGAAACATCTGTATGTGTATGGAAGCGACCAGACCTCATGAAGAAAAGCACTACCTAAAGGTTCATAACGACCTATTGGTATATATTTCAAATTTGAAAACTTATATAAAGCAAAAGGCAGCGTTATTAAACCGTGGATAAGGCACGTTGCCAAAAAACCCGCAATCCTCTGCTGATGATGTCACTGAGCATGTCATGAATGATGTAATATGTGACATCATCAGCAGTGGATTACGGGTAATAGTATCTCTAGTTTACTCCCCTATAGCTGTCTTTCTTTTAACATAAGTGTCTGTTTCCTTCCCTTATACTTACTGTTATTTTATTTTTAAAAAATTTTTGGTTCACTTCCGGTTCGCGTACTGGCGAGCGAACTGGGAAGCGAACTACGAGAAATAGAGGTTGGCACAGTTCCAAATATTGTACCAATTTTTTAATAACGGGGAGGTAGTTCTGAAAAGAACTTTTTTTTAATTGTTTTTGTTGTTTTATATTTTTTTTATTATTTTTCTGAACATTTTTTTACTTTTTTTGAATTTTTCTGAACAGTTTTATATTTTTGGGGGTTTTTCTTGGAGGGGGCAATGAAAACGATTCATTGTAAAGGGCTCAACAGGAGCAACAAAACAAAAAAAAAGTATTTATTATTTGGGGCGTTTCGTACAAACTTGCATATGATAGTCAATAGCTCTGTTGATCAGAGTGATGCTTCTTTCTCCGTAGCAAATGAATCCACTGCAATATACGCAGACTTGTTTTACTTCATGAAATCTCGTTTGTATATTTGGCACCATCTCCCTGCCCTCTGGTCCCGTTACTTCCGGTACAACAGATCTTCTGGCCATAATAGGGAGATTATCTAGGTCGTTACGAAACTGTGCAGCACTGTAGTTGTTAGGATGCCACCTAGTCATATGGCGATGCATTGTGTAGTTTCCGAAACTGTATTTTTTGTCGGTCCCTCTGGACAGTCTATCTTGACATATAAGGCAAGTTACGTATCTTGCATTTACTTTTTTCTGACCTTTGGGAATTTTAAAAAATTGCCAAATGAAGTTTTCTTTCCGGTGAGACGTCCTGGGCTCCTCAGGCAAAAAGTGCCTCTCTTCGTGCTCGTCGTCCTGTTCCTCTTCTTCCTCTTCTTGCTGAATTATAACTTGAGCAGGTGGTCCACTCTTCCTTGGATGTGGTGGAGGTGGTGGGGAAGCACCAGCTGAAGCTACTAAAGAAGCCATTGCTCACTGGTAACAAAGGGTCTTTCTCTCACAATGATGAAAGTCAGAGTGAGGAAAGAAGGAGGGATTTTCATCATTTGGGAAAAACAATAGTTCTCAACCAATGAAAAGTGTTCATTTTAGATTATATGACCTAGTCTTACATCATTAGGAAACCAAAAGTGAAATGAACCAATGAAAAGTGTTATTACCAAGTCACATGACCTGCTGTGTTTACGTTAAGCGCTTTGCAGGGCCTCCCGGTTTGCTTCCAGAAACCTGTGCTTTGCGACTCGGTAAGCGTACCAGTTCGCTAACGTAGCACGTCATATGACGTATCACGCGACAACGCGAAACGTCATGCGGACGGGAGGCGTCACGATGTTGTTTTCTAACGCGGCAGTTGCGGTAAAGAAACGTTTACCGGCTCGCTGTCTATTTCGCGGCATCAAGGTCAGCTAACGGGAAGCTTCCCGATTCGCGAAGCAGGAACGAAGAAAAAAAAATATTTAAAAAAAAAATTATTAATAAACATATAAAATATATTTTTGGATTTAAAGAAGAATACATTTTACAGCTACAGATATTAGCTGTTAAAAAAACAATGAAATTCACTGAAAAAACCATAGGTTATAGACCATATATAGTTAGGAATTAGCATTTACAAAACCTTGAAAATTCACTGAAAAAACCATAGGTTATAGACCATATATAGTTAGGAATTAGCATTTAGAAAACCTTATTTTACTCACACAAAACCATTGAAATTCCATATATAGTTAGTTGCACTAACTATATATCGCGCACCCGCAATCCACTGCTGATGATGTCACATATTACATCATTCATGACATGGTCAGTGACATCACTGATGACATCACTGATGACATCTCAAATGACATCACTGATGACATCACTGATGACATCTCAAATGACATCACTGATGACATCATGACACACCAGTACCAGTTACTACATACGCACTCACTGATTCCTACGTCTACACACACATTCACTCATTCACCCATACAATCACTCATACATGCAGTCACTCATTATTACAACACTATCATATGCACTCATACACCTATGCAGACAGTCACACACTGCCACTCATCCATGGAGTTACTCACACACCAAGTCAGTCCTGTAAAGAATCAATCACACTTCCATTTCTTCATCTATACAGTTAAACACAGAACACCATACTTCAGTGACATCACTGATGACATCACTAATGACATCTGAAATGACATCACTGATGACATCTCAAATGACATCACTGATGACATCATGACACACCAATACCAGTTACTACATACGCACTCACTGATTCGTACGTCTACACACACATTCACTCATTCACCCATACAATTACTCATACATACAGTCAGTTATTATTAGAACACTATCATATGCACTCATACACCTAGTCAGTCCTGTGAAGAATCAATCACACTTCGATTTCCTCATCTATAGTTAAACACAGAACACCATACTTTTCACACATATACTAACACATACTTACTCTCTTATACAATCACTGATACAAGTACACATTGATATGCACAGCGTCACACACCTCCCAGCCAGCCACACACACACTCAGTCTTCCATCCATCCAGTCATTCTTCAATATGTAAAACGTATTTAAACTTTACAAAAACACACAGACACTAGATGATGTCATCAGTGATGTCATCAGTGATGTCACTGACCATGTCATGAATGATGTAATATGTGACATCATCAGCAGTGGATTGCGGGTGCGCGATATATAGTTAGTGCAACTAACTATATATGGAATTTCAATGGTTTTGTGTGAGTAAAATAAGGTTTTCTAAATGCTAATTCCTAACTATATATGGTCTATAACCTATGGTTTTTTCAGTGAATTTTCAAGGTTTTGTAAATGCTAATTCCTAACTATATATGGTCTATAACCTATGGTTTTTTCAGTGAATATATATATATATATATATATATATATATATATATATATATATATATATCACAAACGTTGCCCCGGTGAATGAGCCACAGACTCTGCAGGGCGGGTCAGTGCAACGGTACCGGGGCTCCCTCGTAAAAAATATTCACGACTCCAAACTTCTCTTTCAAGTAGGGAACACTGACACCCAGCTGCTGGTTCAAAAGGTGCTTTTAATTTTGTAATGAAAGCTGTACAGGTCCAAATAAACCCAACGCGTTTCTCCTCCAAAAGAGGCTTGATCACGGGTAAAAGCTCTGCTTCCTCCTTGCCTCGTGGTTTTACACTGCAGCTTGGTTTTCTCGCAGAGTGCAATTACAGGCAGGTGTGTCCTTTATTTTCTTTTGCAGCAGCATGTGAAAACTTTATTGTTCACTTTACCAACATGCTGCCAAAAGTCTTTCAATAGGGACTGTCTGTAACTGCAAGTTCGTATTGAAACTGTCTTTTTAAATATACTTTCATTTGCAGCACCCTCATTACCTCAGCCAGCAAGTGAAAAAACGACATCTTGCTCCCTTACCAGCATTCCTTTACGATTTTCTTTTGGCAAGTCTCCGTGTTTAATCTTCCAGGATGCTTGGTGAGCCGGGCTCATGGATAATTAATGCCACAAACGTTGCCCCGGTGAATGAGCCACAGACTCTGCAGGGCGGGTCAGTGCAACGGTACCGGGGCTCCCTCGTAAAAAATATTCACGACTCCAAACTTCTCTTTCAAGTAGGGAACACTGACACCCAGCTGCTGGTTCAAAAGGTGCTTTTAATTTTGTAATGAAAGCTGTACAGGTCCAAATAAACCCAACGCGTTTCTCCTCCAAAAGAGGCTTGATCACGGGTAAAAGCTCTGCTTCCTCCTTGCCTCGTGGTTTTACACTGCAGCTTGGTTTTCTCGCAGAGTGCAATTACAGGCAGGTGTGTCCTTTATTTTCTTTCGCAGCAGCATGTGAAAACTTTATTGTTCACTTTACCAACATGCTGCCAAAAGTCTTTCAATAGGGACTGTCTGTAACTGCAAGTTCGTATTGAAACTGTCTTTTTAAATATACTTTCATTTGCAGCACCCTCATTACCTCAGCCAGCAAGTGAAAAAACGACATCTTGCTCCCTTACCAGCATTCCTTTACGATTTTCTTTTGGCAAGTCTCCGTGTTTAATCTTCCAGGATGCTTGGTGAGCCGGGCTCAGGGATAATTAATGCCACAAACGTTGCCCCGGTGAATGAGCCACAGACTCTGCAGGGCGGGTCAGTGCAACGGTACCGGTGCTCCCTCGTGAAAAATATTCACGACTCCAAACTTCTCTTTCAAGTAGGGAACACTGACACCCAGCTGCTGGTTCAAAAGGTGCTTTTAATTTTGTAATGAAGGCTGTACAGGTCCAAATAAACCCAACGCGTTTCTCCTCCAAAAGAGGCTTGATCACGGGTAAAAGCTCTGCTTCCTCCTTGCCTCGTGGTTTTACACTGCAGCTTGGTTTTCTCGCAGAGTGCAATTACAGGCAGGTGTGTCCTTTATTTTCTTTCGCAGCAGCATGTGAAAACGTTATTGTTCACTTTACCAACATGCTGCCAAAAGTCTTTCAATAGGGACTATCTGTAACTGCAAGTTCGTATTGAAACTGTCTTTTTAAATATACTTTCATTTGCAGCACCCTCATTACCTCAGCCAGCAAGTGAAAAAACGACATCTTGCTCCCTTACCAGCATTCCTTTACGATTTTCTTTTGGCAAGTCTCCGTGTTTAATCTTCCAGGATGCTTGGTGAGCCGGGCTCATGGATAATTAATGCCACAAACGTTGCCCCGGTGAATGAGCCACAGACTTTGCAGGGCGGGTCAGTGCAACGGTACCGGGGCTCCCTCGTAAAAAATATTCACGACTCCAAACTTCTCTTTCAAGTAGGGAACACTGACACCCAGCTGCTGGTTCAAAAGGTGCTTTTAATTTTGTAATGAAAGCTGTACAGGTCCAAATAAACCCAACGCGTTTCTCCTCCAAAAGAGGCTTGATCACGGGTAAAAGCTCTGCTTCCTCCTTGCCTCGTGGTTTTACACTGCAGCTTGGTTTTCTCGCAGAGTGCAATTACAGGCAGGTGTGTCCTTTATTTTCTTTCGCAGCAGCATGTGAAAACTTTATTGTTCACTTTACCAACATGCTGCCAAAAGTCTTTCAATAGGGACTGTCTGTAACTGCAAGTTCGTATTGAAACTGTCTTTTTAAATATACTTTCATTTGCAGCACCCTCATTACCTCAGCCAGCAAGTGAAAAAACGACATCTTGCTCCCTTACCAGCATTCCTTTACGATTTTCTTTTGGCAAGTCTCCGTGTTTAATCTTCCAGGATGCTTGGTGAGCCGGGCTCAGGGATAATTAATGCCACAAACGTTGCCCCGGTGAATGAGCCACAGACTCTGCAGGGCGGGTCAGTGCAACGGTACCGGGGCTCCCTCGTAAAAAATATTCACGACTCCAAACTTCTCTTTCAAGTAGGGAACACTGACACCCAGCTGCTGGTTCAAAAGGTGCTTTTAATTTTGTAATGAAGGCTGTACAGGTCCAAATAAACCCAACGCGTTTCTCCTCCAAAAGAGGCTTGATCACGGGTAAAAGCTCTGCTTCCTCCTTGCCTCGTGGTTTTACACTGCAGCTTGGTTTTCTCGCAGAGTGCAATTACAGGCAGGTGTGTCCTTTATTTTCTTTCGCAGCAGCATGTGAAAACTTTATTGTTCACTTTACCAACATGCTGCCAAAAGTCTTTCAATAGGGACTATCTGTAACTGCAAGTTCGTATTGAAACTGTCTTTTTAAATATACTTTCATTTGCAGCACCCTCATTACCTCAGCCAGCAAGTGAAAAAACGACATCTTGCTCCCTTACCAGCATTCCTTTACGATTTTCTTTTGGCAAGTCTCCATGTTTAATCTTCCAGGATGCTTGGTGAGCCGGGCTCATGGATAATTAATGCCACAAACGTTGCCCCGGTGAATGAGCCACAGACTCTGCAGGGCGGGTCAGTGCAACGGTACCGGGGCTCCCTCGTAAAAAATTATTCACGACTCCACACTTCTCTTTCAAGTAGGGAACACTGACACCCAGCTGCTGGTTGAAAAGGTGCTTTTAATTTTGTAATGAAAGCTGTACAGGTCCAAATAAACCCAACGCGTTTCTCCTCCAAAAGAGGCTTGATCACGGGTAAAAGCTCTGCTTCCTCCTTGCCTCGTGGTTTTACACTGCAGCTTGGTTTTCTCGCAGAGTGCAATTACAGGCAGGTGTGTCCTTTATTTTCTTTCGCAGCAGCATGTGAAAACTTTATTGTTCACTTTACCAACATGCTGCCAAAAGTCTTTCAATAGGGACTGTCTGTAACTGCAAGTTCGTATTGAAACTGTCTTTTTAAATATACTTTCATTTGCAGCACCCTCATTACCTCAGCCAGCAAGTGAAAAAACGACATCTTGCTCCCTTACCAGCATTCCTTTACGATTTTCTTTTGGCAAGTCTACATGTTTGATCTTCCAGGATGCTTGGTGAGCCGGGCTCATGGATAATTAATGCCACAAACGTTGCCCCGGTGAATGAGCCACAGACTCTGCAGGGCGGGTCAGTGCAACGGTACCGGGGCTCCCTCGTAAAAAATATTCACGACTCCAAACTTCTCTTTCAAGTAGGGAACACTGACACCCAGCTGCTGGTTCAAAAGGTGCTTTTAATTTTGTAATGAAAGCTGTACAGGTCCAAATAAACCCAACGCTTTTCTCCTCCAAAAGAGGCTTGATCACGGGTAAAAGCTCTGCTTCCTCCTTGCCTCGTGGTTTTACACTGCAGCTTGGTTTTCTCGCAGAGTGCAATTACAGGCAGGTGTGTCCTTTATTTTCTTTCGCAGCAGCATGTGAAAACTTTATTGTTCACTTTACCAACATGCTGCCAAAAGTCTTTCAATAGGGACTGTCTGTAACTGCAAGTTCGTATTGAAACTGTCTTTTTAAATATACTTTCATTTGCAGCACCCTCATTACCTCAGCCAGCAAGTGAAAAAACGACATCTTGCTCCCTTACCAGCATTCCTTTACGATTTTCTTTTGGCAAGTCTCCGTGTTTAATCTTCCAGGATGCTTGGTGAGCCGGGCTCATGGATAATTAATGCCACAAACGTTGCCCCGGTGAATGAGCCACAGACTCTGCAGGGCGGGTCAGTGCAACGGTACCGGGGCTCCCTCGTAAAAAATATTCACGACTCCAAACTTCTCTTTCAAGTAGGGAACACTGACACCCAGCTGCTGGTTCAAAAGGTGCTTTTAATTTTGTAATGAAAGCTGTACAGGTCCAAATAAACCCAACGCGTTTCTCCTCCAAAAGAGGCTTGATCACGGGTAAAAGCTATGCTTCCTCCTTGCCTCGTGGTTTTACACTGCAGCTTGGTTTTCTCGCAGAGTGCAATTACAGGCAGGTGTGTCCTTTATTTTCTTTCGCAGCAGCATGTGAAAACTTTATTGTTCACTTTACCAACATGCTGCCAAAAGTCTTTCAATATCTGTATTGAAAGACTTTTGGCAGCATGTTGGTAAAGTGAACAATAAAGTTTTCACATGCTGCTGCGAAAGAAAATAAAGGACACACCTGCCTGTAATTGCACTCTGCGAGAAAACCAAGCTGCAGTTTAAAACCACGAGGCAAGGAGGAAGCAGAGCTTTTACCCGTGATCAAGCCTCTTTTGGAGGAGAAACGCGTTGGGTTTATTTGGACCTGTACAGCTTTCATTACAAAATTAAAAGCACCTTTTGAACCAGCAGCTGGGTGTCAGTGTTCCCTACTTGAAAGAGAAGTTTGGAGTCGTGAATATTTTTTACGAGGGAGCCCCGGTACCGTTGCACTGACCCGCCCTGCAGAGTCTGTGGCTCATTCACCGGGGCAACGTTTGTGGCATTAATTATCCATGAGCCCGGCTCACCAAGCATCCTGGAAGATTAAACACGGAGACTTGCCAAAAGAAAATCGTAAAGGAATGCTGGTAAGGGAGCAAGATGTCGTTTTTTCACTTGCTGGCTGAGGTAATGAGGGTGCTGCAAATGAAAGTATATTTAAAAAGACAGTTTCAATACGAACTTGCAGTTACAGACAGTCCCTATTGAAAGACTTTTGGCAGCATGTTGGTAAAGTGAACAATAAAGTTTTCACATGCTGCTGCGAAAGAAAATAAAGGACACACCTGCCTGTAATTGCACTCTGCGAGAAAACCAAGCTGCAGTGTAAAACCACGAGGCAAGGAGGAAGCAGAGCTTTTACCCGTGATCAAGCCTCTTTTGGAGGAGAAACGCGTTGGGTTTATTTGGACCTGTACAGCTTTCATTACAAAATTAAAAGCACCTTTTGAACCAGCAGCTGGGTGTCAGTGTTCCCTACTTGAAAGAGAAGTTTGGAGTCGTGAATATTTTTTACGAGGGAGCCCCGGTACCGTTGCACTGACCCGCCCTGCAGAGTCTGTGGCTCATTCACCGGGGCAACGTTTGTGGCATTAATTATCCATGAGCCCGGCTCACCAAGCATCCTGGAAGATTAAACACGGAGACTTGCCAAAAGAAAATCGTAAAGGAATGCTGGTAAGGGAGCAAGATGTCGTTTTTTCACTTGCTGGCTGAGGTAATGAGGGTGCTGCAAATGAAAGTATATTTAAAAAGACAGTTTCAATACGAACTTGCAGTTACAGACAGTCCCTATTGAAAGACTTTTGGCAGCATGTTGGTAAAGTGAACAATAAAGTTTTCACATGCTGCTGCGAAAGAAAATAAAGGACACACCTGCCTGTAATTGCACTCTGCGAGAAAACCAAGCTGCAGTGTAAAACCACGAGGCAAGGAGGAAGCAGAGCTTTTACCCGTGATCAAGCCTCTATTGGAGGAGAAACGCGTTGGGTTTATTTGGACCTGTACAGCTTTCATTACAAAATTAAAAGCAACTTTTGAACCAGCAGCTGGGTGTCAGTGTTCCCTACTTGAAAGAGAAGTTTGGAGTTGTGAATATTTTTTACGAGGGAGCCCCGGTACCGTTGCACTGACCCGCCCTGCAGAGTCTGTGGCTCATTCACCGGGGCAACGTTTGTGGCATTAATTATCCATGAGCCCGGCTCACCAAGCATCCTGGAAGATTAAACACGGAGACTTGCCAAAAGAAAATCGTAAAGGAATGCTGGTAAGGGAGCAAGATGTCGTTTTTTCACTTGCTGGCTGAGGTAATGAGGGTGCTGCAAATGAAAGTATATTTAAAAAGACAGTTTCAATACGAACTTGCAGTTACAGACAGTCCCTATTGAAAGACTTTTGGCAGCATGTTGGTAAAGTGAACAATAAAGTTTTCAAATGCTGCTGCGAAAGAAAATAAAGGACACACCTGCCTGTAATTGCACTCTGCGAGAAAACCAAGCTGCAGTGTAAAACCACGAGGCAAGGAGGAAGCAGAGCTTTTACCCGTGATCAAGCCTCTTTTGGAGGAGAAACGCGTTGGGTTTATTTGGACCTGTACAGCTTTCATTACAAAATTAAAAGCACCTTTTGAACCAGCAGCTGGGTGTCAGTGTTCCCTACTTGAAAGAGAAGTTTGGAGTCGTGAATATATATATATATATATATATATATATATATATATATATATATATATATATATATATATATATGTATATATATATATAGCTACGATCTCAGCTTTCTCTCACCAGAGCCCAGTAACGGATTCCATCGGCGCAGAAGAAGAGAGGAAGACCCAAGTGCAGGCGAGCAGTAATTTTATTCAGTTGTTTGGAAGGCCCACCTCGACATAACGTTTCGGCCTACCCAGAGGCCTTGGTCACTATTACCTACTGGCGGTCGCCAGTAGGTATATATAGTTAGGATTTTTTCTCTATGGGTTTTTTGAAAATTCTATGTCTAATAACTTTGGCGTTTGTGGACGGAATTGGCTGAAATTTTCAGGAAAATGGCACATTTTGTTTCAGAGCAGCCCCTGAAAATTGGGGGGGGGTTCGTCCAGGGGGGGTCGAGAAAAAAGGGGGGTCCCAAAACGTGTTTTTAACATTGAGTTTTCCATAGGGCGGTTGGCCTCACTTTTAGCCCGAACGGCTGAATGGATTTGCACGAAACTTGGCAAAATTGTAGGGACTGGTAGCCCGATGTGCCTTTTGTAGGTCTCAATATATGTGCTACAGTGGATTTTGAGAAATTAACGTTTAAAAAAAGATATATATCTGTAACAGCGGACCGGGCAGCGCTCCAGGACGCATACTTTTCGCGCAACGGAGCTTTGTGAAGCGAAGCTGATTGGTTCTCCGGCGTCTGTCAACATTCCAAACAGTCCGTAGCGGCCGCCATCTTGTCTCTCGGTAGGATCGAGAGACAAGAGGAGGCCAAAGCGAAGGGGCAAATGACCATAAGGGGGAATAGTAGATCCTCGCTGACCCCCTAGGTTTGATGTGGAGGTTTTAAAAGGGCCCCGCGGGGCAAAAAAAATAAATAATAATAATAATCGAACGGCTGAATGGATTTGCACGAAACTTGGCAAAATTGTAGGGACTGGTAGCCCGATGTGCCTTTGCTAGGTCTCAATATATGTGCTTCAGTGGATTTTGAGAAATTAACGTTCAAAAAAAGATATATTTCTGTAACAGCGCACCGCTTTGCGTACTTTTTGCGTTACGGAGCTTTGCGAAGCGAAGCTGATTGGCTCTCCGGTGTCTGTAAACATTCCAAACAGTACGTAGCGGCCGCCATCTTGTCTCTCGGTAGGATCGAGAGACAAGAGGAGGCCAAAGCGAAGGGGCAAATGACCATAAGGGGGCATAGTAGATCCTCGCTGACCCCCTAGGTTTGATGTGGAGGTTTTAAAAGGGCCCCGCGGGGCAAAAAAAAAAAATAATATTAATAATCGAACGGCTGAATGGATTTGCACGAAACTTGGTAAAATATTAGGGACTGGTAGCCCGATGTGCCTTTGCTAGGTCTCAATATATGTGCTTCAGTGCATTTTGAGAAATTAACGTTCAAAAACAAGATATATATCTGTAACAGCGCTCCGCTTCGCGGAGATAAAATTATATCTGTATTACCTAGCTGTTGCTAACACCAGTTAGCGACGGCTAGTAGGAGATAGCGACCATCTTGGGCCCCACTTTGCATGTGAGTGATATTTATCACTAATGACATGCAAAGTGGGCATGCCAAGATGTTAGCGACTGGAAACAGTCGCTAACATCGCTATCTCCTATTATCAACTTTTGGAAATATTCGAGATAAGCGCGAATATCTCCAAAAAGTAACAGCTGCCCTGAGCAGTTCTTAGCCATGTTATCCAATGGGAGGTGGATAACATGGCTAAGAGCATTAGCTCGGTAATGCATGAATATCGCTGAGTTTTCAGCGATATTAATGCATTGCGGTCGTTTTTTATCGTATTTGCGATAAACCTTGATAATAGCAAGGTTTATCTGCGATAATTTCTGACGGTAAAAAAATCTTTGCAATGCATCGTTAGGGATAAATATCGCTTAACTTTGGTAATATGCCCCAACGTCTGTTAACGTTCGATTCGAAGGAAATCAGGAAGTGTTGAAAAACATTGTCTGCGCCATCTTGTCTTTTTTCAAATGCCACACTTTTGTCGTGCACGGCAGCCATTTTAGATGCCTTGACCAGACCCACTCTGTGCACGCTGTCGATCCTTAGCATGGCTCCCCACCCTCGCAAGCATCTCACCCAGGCAGTGGTCACCCCCGCTCTCTGTCTTATGCATGGGTAATAAACCTCCCCCCATCTGCGCTGCTCTTCCCTGAGAATCACACCCTGTGCCCGCCCGACACCTCCCTTTCGCCCTATTCACTACCGCACCCTCTGACACTCCTTTTTCTCTGTGTCCGATTGTCCAGGCCGGTCCTAGGCTATCAGCTAGCCCTGCAGATGTAGTTTATGGCCACAGCTGTAAAGAATCACCCCTCTTCAAAGGAGTTATAGTAGATCAAGGCCCACACTCGATGAGATCCGTCACAGCAGAAGCGTTGCTATTATCTGAAAACCATCCTGTATTGTGATTGGGGAGGGGACCGAGCGTGAAGCGGAAGATTCCAGGGATGACTCTTTGTACATCAAAGTTTTTACAATTATGTGTCACATTAAAAATATATAGCACTCCGACAAAGTAGTAAGATTATAAAACTTTAATAATTTATCAATATATACAAGAAAACAAAAATAGTAATAACATATAAACATTTTTAGGGAAAAACAACGAAGTAGCGGTCGGCTGTGCGAATAGTCCCAACGCAGCACAACGTCCAGATTTCCGGCGTGGGGCGTCGCGGGGGGTGGGTCATCAGTAGCAAACTGTTGTGCGAATAGTTCCAAGGCAGCAGAACGCGCCGAAATCTAGATGACACGAAAGTGATGTCTAGTAAGTTGCCACCCAGCAAATAACGGCGTGGGGTGGGTCATCAGTAGCAAACTGTTGTGCGAATAGTTCCAAGGCAGCAGAACGATGGCACAAAGGTGATGTCCAGTAAGTTGCCGCACTGGTTTTGGTATCCTACAATGCTGCTCCGAATAACGGCGTGGGGTGCCCCGGGGGAGGCGGCGTGAACGGGCCTCTCCAGGTGGAGTGTCATCTGTTGTAGTGGGGCGCCCCTTTACCGTTTCAGTTGCCATTCCGTCCGTTTTTGGTCCACTGTGTCAAAAGCCGCAATTCAGCTGAGTTGCGCCCACTCTTGCGGTGCAGCGATAGGCGGCTGTCACAGGACTCTCAAAATGGCGGCAGGCTCTTTCCTTTTTGGGCCTGGTCCACTGAAATGGCCCTGGGACACCTTGGAAATCGGACGCTTGTCTGCTAGGTCTTGGACCCCATTCTCGAAAGCGTCCCCTCCGCCTTGAGAATTCATCAAAAGTTTTGGGGGCCCCGACTCCTGCAGACTTCTGGTGGGGAGCGGCTGCCATGATTGCTCGCGGAATGACCACGACGGAGCTACGAGATGGTGGTGCTCTCATGCTGACGCCAGTTTAGTCTGAAACATCCAGAAACAAGGTGGGGCTTTCATCGTTTGGGAAAAAAAAAAGTTTTCATCCAATGAAAAGTGTTGTTTTTAGGTCATATGATCAAGCCTTCCATCATTAGGAAACCAAAAGTAAAATGAACCAATGAAAAGTTTTATAAACAAGTCACATGACCTGTTATGCGGCATAGGGTATAAAATGCGGAGAAAATACGTTGGCACGTGAGGCGGCGTCAGTAGCGGACCGATGTGCGAATAGGCCGAAGGCAATACAACGCACCAAGATCCGGATGGCACCGAGGTGGTGTCCAGCAAGTTGCAGCACTGGTGTGGCCATCCTACAATGCTGAAAGTCGGCGTGGGGCGCCCCGTTGGCCTGTGAGTTTGCGTCAGTAGCGGACCGATGTGCGAATAGGCCGAAGGCAGCACAACGCGCCAAGATCCGGATGGCACCGAGGTGGTGTCTAGTAAGTTGCCGCACTGGTGTGGCCATCCAACAATGCTGAAAGTCGGCGTGGGGCGCCCCGTTGGCCTGTGAGATGGCGTCAGTAGCGGACCGATGTGCGAATAGGCCGAAGGCAGCACAACGCGCCAAGATCCGGATGGCACCGAGGTGGTGTCTAGTAAGTTGTCGCACTTCTGTGGCCATCCTACAATGTTGAAAGTCGGCGTGGGGCGCCCCGTTGGCCTGTGAGATGGCGTCAGTAGCGGACCGATGTGCGAATGGGGCCAAAGGCAGCGCAACAATATTTTCTGACTGACACCACAAGGCGCTGAGATGCCAAGATCCGGATGGCACCGAGGTGATGTCTAAGTTGCGGACTGATGTGCGAATGGGGCCAAAGGCAGCGTAACAATATTATTTGTATGGAAGATACCACTAGGCGTTGAGATGCCAAGATTCGGATGGCACCGAGGTGATGTCTAGCAAGTTGCTGTACTGGTGTGGTCATCCTACAATGCTGAAACTCGGCGTGGGTCGCCCCATTAGCCTGTGAGATGGCGTCAGTAGCGGACCGATGTGCGAATAGGCCGAAGGCAGCACAACGCGCCAAGATCCGGATGTCACCGTGGTGGTTTCATAGTTGAGAGGCACTTCACCTGCAGTGGGGCGCCGAGATCCGGATGGCACCGAGGTGATGTCTAGCAAGTTGCTGTACTGGTGTGTTCATTCTACAATGCTGAAAGTCGGCGTGGGGCGCCCCATTAGCCTGTGAGATGAAGTCAGTAGCGGACTGATGTGCGAATGGGGCCAAAGGCAGCGCAACAATATTTTCTGAAGAGAAGACACCAAAAGGTGCTGACATTCCAAGATCCGGATGGCACCGAGGTGGTGTCTAGCAAGCTATGCAGTTGAGTTGTGTGCGCACTTGCGGCGAATAGGTCGAAGGCAGCATAACAATGTTTTTTGAATAGAAGACACCACAAGGCGTTGAGATTCGGTTACCACCGAGGTGATGTCTAGCAAGTTGCCGCACTGGTGTGGCCATCCTACAATACTGCTCCGAATAACGGCGTGGGGTGCCCGAAGGGGGGGGGAGCCGGCGTGAATGGGCCTTCCTAGGTGGAGGCTCGTCTGCTGTAGTGGGGCGCCCCTTTACCGTTTCAGTTGCCATTCAGCTGAGTTTCGGCTGCTCTTGATGCTACAGCGACAGGCGGCTGCAAGAGGACTCTCAAAATGGCGGCCTGTTCTTTGGATTTGGGCCTGGTCCACTAAAATGGCCCTGGGACACCTTAGAACTCGGACGCTCGATTTTTTTTTCCTTTCCTGTACATGCAAAAAAAGGTAAATGCCCGGTACGTTACACGCTTCATCTGCCACGATGAACTCTCCAGAGGAACCGAAAAAAAATATAGTTGTGGTAACTATACCATGCATCGTCATATGGAGAGGTGGCACCAATTAATTATAGTGCTGCATAAAAGAGAGATTTGGAGGAGAACCCCTGACCTGCTAGTACATTCATCAAAGAAGTGGCACTGAGAGCTTCAGAGGCAAGGGAAACGGTCCCAAATATTTAGAAGAACTTTGGAAAGATTAAAATGACATGTTTAGATTGTGGCAAATTAATTTCATGTGGACAGATGAGTGTTACTCTAATAAATACAGCATATGAACATCATCATAGTCGATGGTTGGTAGAGACATTTTGACTATATCCTGGACCTGCCCGTCCTCGCCCAAAATGGCGCCGGAATAAATGGGACTCGTAACTCCTTGTTGTGTACTGGTTGCAGAACCTTGAAATCACGAGATACGTATGCAGTTTTGAAGCACATGGCGGGCGGGGACGAGAATTGATTGAATATTTCGACATCCCTATTGATATTAAGTTCTGATGTGTTATTGATTACTGTACTGTTGAAAGTTCGAATTAACGTCACCCATGGTACTTGCCCGCAAATGTATATCTAGATAATTTTATTGTAACTGGCCCTGTCGTATTTTAATTATAAAATGTACGTCCACCGATTCCGTAACTGTTAGACACCTTAGTTCTTGCAACCTAATGGCCCGCCCGTTACGTTCCTCTACAGTGTAAATGTCTATTCATCATATACGATTACAGTTTGTTCTGTGGCAGGCCCACGTGGTTATAGGCTCGTATTTGTATAATGAAATTTTCACAATAAAGGTTTTTAAAAGAAAACATGGTAGTAGTATATACATTGGTAAAGTTTTTAATAATAGTGACTGTTTTAGAATCATTAAAAGGCAAGTGAAATAAAGCAGACCAATTACATGAAGGGTAAAAGGTATAATACGAAGGAACGCAGTAAAGATAAATGGTCAAGGGCTGTTGTGTTTTCTATTCCTGCAACATAAAGTGATCGATAAGAATCTCATATTCAGGCGTATCGGCGACTAAGACAGCAGGTCGACTCTCTTTTGCTCAACGGCTCCGTCATGGGACGAAGAAACGCTCTTTTTCTCGAAAAAAGAATATATTTTACTTGCAGGACAGTTGTAAAATTTCCGGGAAAGTACATTAGCCTGGAACATTATAACATATATTTAAGAAAAAATAATGTTCGGAAGTAATGAAAAGCGTAATTTTTAGGTCATATGACCAAGCCTTTCATCATTACAATAAGAAAAGTAAAATGAACCAATGAAAAGTTTTATTAACAAGTCACATGACTTGTTATGCTTACGTTACGCGCTGCGCGCCCCGGATGACTTCCGGATGCGCTAACGCGGCGCGTCATATGACGCATTACGCGACAACGCAGGTACAGAATATAGTCAAAATGTCTCCACCAACCAGCGGTCGGAACACAACCCCTTTCAGCAGGCTAAATAGTTCTGTTAAATGACAACAGAAGGGACAGGCAACAAGAACCATCAGTCAAAGAGGGGAGGGCTAGTTCTTCTCTACCGGGTTACATTGGGGCGCTACCGGAACTGATCGAATTGGTAGTCTACAGTGTTTCTGGATGTTTCAGACTGAAGCTGGGGTTAGCATGAGAGCAGCACCATTTCGTAGCTCCGTCGTGGTCATTCCGCAACCAATCATGGCAGCCGTTCTTTATCGTTATTTTGGGCGGGGTGGGTGGCGGAGCCGAGCTGTTTTGCAGCCATCATTGTGTGGAGTTCAGTTCATCTCACTAGTTTTGTATTTGTCATGAGGGGTTGTTCCTAATGTTTCTATTTTAGCGAGGTCAAAAAGAGATCCCATTAGTGGCCTACTGATTTTGCTCGATTCCTTTTCTTTTTTTTTTACACGATTTTTCGTTATCTGCAAAGACTAAACAGAGTATTGCGACTCTGTGTTTGTTTGTAAATAGAGAATGAACCAAAGAGAACTAATTCTAAAACAGTAAATACTTGGATAACAATCAATCAAATGGAGAGAGAAGCAGGCACGACGGATTACAACGGGGGCAAAGGCCTGCGTTAACTACCTTTCACTATCTGCAAAGAGAGAGTACTCCTAATAGAAATGAGGGGGGGGGGGCACCATTCAAAGCAGATCAGTGTGCATAAACACGAAAATGTTTTCACTTACCACGTACTTGACATTCGACAGCTTATGATATTTGCTATTAAAAAACCATTGAAATTCACTGAAAAAACCGTAGGTTATAGACCATATATAGTTAGGAATTAGCATTTACAAAACCTTGAAAATTCACTGAAAAAACCATAGGTTATAGACCATATATAGTTAGGAATTAGCATTTAAAAAACCTTATTTTACTCACACAAAACCATTGAAATTCCATATATAGTTAGTTGCACTAACTATATATCGCGCACCCGCAATCCACTGCTGATCATGTCACATATTACATCATTCATGACATGGTCAGTGACATCACTGATGACATCACTGATGACATCTCAAATGACATCACTGATGACATCACTGATGACATCTCATTTGACATCATTCTTGTGCTAATACGATAAACCTCTTCAGACTCTAATATAACCTTAGATGCACTCAGTGTATACAGACACTCACACACTGCCACTCATCCATGGAGTTACTCACACACCCAGTCAGTCATGCAAAGAAACAATCTCACCTCCATTTCTTCAACTATACAGTTAAACACACCTTACTTATTGAAACATATACTAACACATATTTACTCTCTTATACAATCCCTGATACAAGTTCACAATGATCGATACAACCACTCACTCATTCAGTGGCTCTCATGCACAGTTATTTATATATGCCAACTCTCACATGTACTGTGTTTTACATATGTACTTACTATGACATGTAGCATTGAGATATCCATTCACTCATCAATACACTCATGCACACAGTCAACTGCCCATGTAGTTGTTTCCACATGCACTCTTGAACTCATACACCTAGTGAATAAACTGCTCACACATCTATGCATAGAGTCACACACCTTCCAGCCACCCCCACACAAACTCAATCTCCCATAGAAATACTTGGGCAACCAATTAATAACACATATAGCCTCTCGTATAGCTAATGATCAACACATGCAGCAGTTTACAGAACAACAGACATAATGATGCACAAATTAAGACAGTTTAGTCACTAACCCATGCATTCAGTGAGACACATTTAATCACTCACTCATACAGTCAGTCACGCACCTACTAAATCCTTCATCCAGACACTTATACATCCACTCATTCTTCAATATGTAAGACATATTTTAACTTTACAGAAACATACAGTCACTGGATGTTGTCATCAGTGATGTCATCAGTGATGTCATTTGAGATGTCATCAGTGATGTCATCAGTGATGTCACTGACCATGTCATGAATGATGTAATATGTGACATGATCAGCAGTGGATTGCGGGTGCGCGATATATAGTTAGTGCAACTAACTATATATGGAATTTCAATGGTTTTGTGTGAGTAAAATAAGGTTTTTTAAATGCTAATTCCTAACTATATATGGTCTATAACCTATGGTTTTTTCAGTGAATATATATATAGTTAGGATTGTTTTCCATAGGGAAATCGCAACATTCTATTGGGAATAACTTTGGGGTCGGTTGAGGAATCTTCCTGAAATTTTCCTTAACTTTGCCTCGCGGCGCTCCGGTCCTTCCCTGAAAGTATGGGGGGGATTCATCAAGCGGGGGCCGACATAAAAGGGGGTCCCAAAACGTGTTTTCCCCATGTTAATTTCCATAGGGTGGTTGGACTCACTTTTAGCCCGAACAGCTGAATGGTTTTCCACCAAACTTGGCAAAATTGTAGGGACTGGTAGCCCGATGTGCCTTTGCTATGTCTCAAGATATGTGCTCCAGTGGTTTTTACGAAAATTAACTTTGAAAAATATATATTGGGCTACATTGGGCTATATATATGTTAGAGCCCAAATGTAGCCCAATGTAGCCCAATGTAGCCCAATGTAGCCCAAAGATGGCCACCAGAGACAAAAAAAACCAAATGTAGCCCAAATATCAACCAGATGTAGCCCAACTATAGCCCAATGACAGAATGTCCCAGAGTGTTCTAAAGAACAACTAGAGCGCTAACAGTCTTACTTATGACAAAAGTATGGCACACCTGAAGTCATCTTGATTGGAATAAAGTGTTAACAGTTAAAACATTTAATTTGCAAAGGAATAAAATGAGGGGGTTCATTTTGCCATAGAAATTATGATTAGTGCTGAAGAAAGAAAAATTAGGGCACATTTTGAGTGACTTCTCAAATCCTCTTATATTTCATTAAAAAAATTCTGATATGCAGTCTCCCAAGATGGCCACCAGAGACAAAAGAGCCTGTGCTTAAAAACTCTGTTAGCAAAGCAGGCATTTGAGATTTAAAAAACGTTTTAATATATAAAAACGTTATCCGATAATAGAATTAGCATTTAAAAAACCTTGCGAATTCAATGAAAAAACCATAGGTTTCAGGCCTTATATAGTTAGGAATTAGCATTTAAAAAACCTTGCGAATACACTGAAAAAACCATAGGTTTCATGCCTTATATAGTTAGGAATTAGCATTTAAAAAACCTTTGAAATTCACTGAAAAAACCATAGGTTTCAGGCCTTATATAGTTAGGAATTAGCATTTAAAAAAACCTTGCATATTCACTGAAAAAACCATAGGTTTCAGGCCTTATATAGTTAGGAATTAGCATTTAAAAAACCTTTGAAATTCACTGAAAAAAACCATAGGTTTCAGGCCTTATATAGTTAGGCATTAGCATTTAAAAAACCTTGCAAATTCACTGAAAAAACCATAGGTTTCAGGCCTTATATAGTTAGGAATTAGCATTTAAAAAACCTTTGAAATTCACTGAAAAAACCATAGGTTTCAGGAGTTATATAGTTAGGAATTAGCTTTTAAAAAACATTTGAAATTCACTCAAAAAACTATAAGTTTTAGTGGTGTTATAGTTAGCTGGACATTTTACTCATACAAAACCATTGAAATTGCTCCTATATAGTTAGTTGTACTAACTATATTTCGCGCACCCACAATCCACTGCTGATGATGTCACACATTAGATCATTCATGACATGGTCAGTGACATCACTGATGACATCTCAAATGACATCACTGATGTTAAAAAACAAAGTAGTCATCTTCTTTTAAGGCAAGTCTGTGTAATTAAAAACTGAGAGTTTGTGGACTGAAAAGAGTAATGTCCAAGGTCTTGCGGGCCAGCATGCCTCGGCTAAGACTCTGGTCGTTTTAGCTCGAGAGGGCCGTCAGCTTGGTGCGAGTCTGTTGAATAAATTTGCCAAATGTGGCCATCTGTTTTACTGAGTTCAATGTATATAATTGAAGAACCGCCTCCTTTGCGGTGTGTATACCCAGCTGTAGGAGGATGGGCCTAAGGTAAAGCCTGCGAGCTGCGCGCAGGGCCAGGCAGCAAAATAGGAGGTGGGCCAGAGACTCCCGTTTGTATTTGTAGAGCCTACATTCCTTGGTCACTGAAACAGGGGATGTAATCTGTAGGCTAAAATCTTGTGTAGGGCTGGGTGGCCCACTGCCTGCGTGAGATGGAGTTTAGAGTTGTACACTATGTGCGGCAGACTTTGGGACTCATGGAGGCCTCTTTTTGCCAGTGACTCCAAATCCGATGCGCGAGAGCAAATGCGGACTTGTTTTTTGATTGCCATTTTGATGGCAGAATATTTCACTAGCTCAGAGCCCCAATTCTCCATAGCTAAGTTAAGGAGGTCCTTTGCCGCCGTGAGAGTCGCTGACCAGGGGTCCCGGGTTCCAGGAAGATGTTTTTTAGGACTACCTTCAATGTCTTCTCGTTTGCCGCTGTTGTAAGGTAGTAGTATTTGCACAGGGCAGCCATCTCTTCCAGCTTTTGTTGGTTCAGGGAAAATTCTAGTCGTACAAGAGTGTTTCTAGTGCACGCGGGGAGATGGAATAGTCTCTTATATGCGCTACAATTGATCTTTTCCAGGTCTTTGTTTAGTTTTCCGGGGAATGCTTGTTGGGCGTAATTGAGGGCTGGCATTAGTTTTGCCTTTAGTACTCTTTGGATAGCCATTGTGGTGGGACTGTGTAAGGTGGCTTGTAATTTGCAAAGGGCATAGGTGATTGTTTTCCTGTTGCATTGTATTTTCCTTATATGTGTACCAGATAGCCCCGATTCATGGTACCAAACGCCCAGGTAGTTGTATTGCTGCGTGCATCCCAGGATCAAGTGACCTAGCCTCCATTTGGCTAGTTTTTTTTCCGGATAGTGCCCGAAGATTACAATTTTTGATTTGGATGGGTTGGCCACCAGCCTGTTTTTAGCGTTGTATATTGCCAAGGCCGTCAGCGCCTTTTGTAGGCCTATTTTGGTATGATCCAGAAGTACCAAATCATCGGCATATTGCATAAACTGGATTTTGGTGCCCCCGATCCTTGGTGTAGCTAAAGCTGCTCCGGTCAAGGCTTGATCCATGTCTGCTGTGTATAAATTAAACAGCAGCGGTGCTAAAACGCACCCCTGCTTTAAACCTCTGTCCGTTTCAATCTTCTCTGATGCGGTGTTACTCGAGAGTTTGATTCTGACCCACGTACAATGATACGGCGACTGAATTGCTTTCAGCAGGGCTGGGTTGATGTTCCAAAGTGCCAAATTCTTCCAGAGAATTGCGCGGTCTACCCCATCGAACGCTGCAGAGTAGTCGATAAAGCAAGCGAATAGGGGGAGACTTTTGCGCGACCGTGCTTGGTGGGCTAGATAAGAAAGTGCTGTTATATTGTCCACGGTTGAAGACCTGGGTCTAAATCCTGTTTGGAAGAGGGGCAAAAGTCCTTCTGTGCTTACCCAATTTGCTAGATCCGCCAAGATGGTACTCGCGTAGGCCTTGCCGTCGATGTCCAGAAGGGCAATCATGCGATAATTGGACGGATCTGATTTAGGCCCTTTTATTGTGTATTGGGTGCAGAAGCGACCCTCTCCAGGAGTCTGGGACGTCCCCCTGGAGCCAACATTCGTTATATAGGTGGGGCAGATTATCAGACCAAAATTCTACATTCGCCTTGAACAAGGAGCCAGGGAGGCCATTAGGACCCGGTGCCCCATTTTGTCTGATTTTTTTAAGGATTTTAGATACTAAGAATTTTCCAGGAGCGGCCTACATGTCAGCGATGGGGTCTGGCTCTTCTATTTCTGCGACTGTTTTCTTTAAGTGATGTCTAATTGTATCCTCTTTGTATAAGGCTTTAGTGTGGGCGACCCAGGTATATGTGTCGAGGGAGTTCTCTCTGTGGTTTTTTCCTCGAGTTATGTTGTTTAAGTAGCTCCAAAACTCTTGCGATTTGCAAGGTCTCAGTAAATCAAAGATTTTCAGCCATTGTCCCTCGCAATATTCGCGTTTCGCAGCCCACACTTTCTTTGAATGGCTTTTTGCTGCTTCTTGTAGTAATTTTCTGTCCGTTGCTGTGCCATTTTTCCGGTATGCTTTTCGTTTTGCGCTCAGATGTTTGGCGCTTTCTTTGATTGCCGGAATAAATCCAAGTGTAGATGGTGGATGCCAGCAATTTATGCTTGCTGTGTCTCCTCGAAGTAGAGATGCTAAGTTCCCGGCGGTTCTATCCCATACTTCTATTGCGCCCTTTTTATGGGTGCTCAGTGGCCAGCCTGCCCAGGTATTTATCCATTTGTTGAACTTGGTGATTGATACCGGCCCCCATTTGATTCTTCTAGGTAGCTTTAGCAATTCGTCACCGTTTGGGGCCCCAATGCATTGTATCGCTTTCATTTTGCTGATGCACTGTGTAATCTCAATCGTTGTTTGATTATTGTATGTGGGGGCCAAAAAAGACCCGGGTTTATTCTTTAAGTGGACAGAGTGAGCTGTTGCCAGATTATAAGATCTTAGTACGGCATTCAATGTGTTTTTTGGCCCCAAGGTAATGGCTTTGTGTGGCCATGACCCGAATATTGTGTATGTTGAGGTCGCCAAGAATAATACAGTCCAGTAGAGGGTATTGTAATAGCAGGGCTTCTAGCTGGTTTGTTAGCATGGGCAAGTTGTCCTTAGCTGTAGATCCATACGGATTGTGGTAAATGTTGATTACCAGAATTGAAAGTGGCCCGTTGGTCGAATAGAGGCCTTTCAGAATGTTGCCAGGAACATATTTGATAAGTTTTTTATTTCCGTAAATTGAAGGTTCAGCGAGTGCTTGATGTAAATGGATATCCCACCTGAAGGTCTTCCAAATATATTGGTCTTTATGACTGATTTACCGTATTCTGCATATCCTCTTATTGAAATCGGTTTAGTCACCCAAGTTTCTTGTATGCAGATTATGTCCGCCTCTTCCAGGAATGTCACCGCGGCGTGATTTTGCAACAACTTTGTAATTCCTGCAACATTCCAGGTCATGATGTTCAATCTGCTAGTAATCGAGGTACGGTTTGAGTGATTCTCTTGACCATTAATCGACCGGTGATGGTTTCGGACCTTATTTTCGGGTGGATAAATGTTAGGAGCTGGAATTTAAAACGTGCGGCAGCCAGGACCAATCTTTGCTCGCACGCCCCTTGATTAAGCAGGAGCGTTTGCCATGTCCCAGGTTTGTTGTTATTTTAATGGGGAATTCATTAGTTAGGCCTATGGTCGTGCCACCTTTAGTCCCCTGAAGGATGGATCCCACATGTGAAGCGCGATCAAGCGGAGCATTCATGCATAATTTCCTCCCAGTAGTCTGATCTTGGACGTCCATGCCGGTCGTTGGATAGCCGGTTCTTAGAATTGAAGGATATTTTATTGCAGGCTGAATCTTTATTTTTATGCCCCAGCTTTCCAGTAGCGTGCGGTTTCTCTTCAGGGCCTCTGCCATAAGTGAGCTAGTGAAAGTTAGCTCTGTGGTTTCGTTTGTCTCATTGGGGTCTGGAGTAAGGAAAGAAACTGTCTCAATGTCCGTAGTTTTTATCTCTTCCAGCCCAGAGATATTTGCACAGAGTGTTAAGAGATTGCTGCGGTTGAGAATATCCCACTTGCCCTGTGAGGCATATTCAGGATACAGCATTATTTTCCGGTCCTGGAGAGTTGTATAAATAGAATTGTGAGCAGGATGTGCATCCTTCACATCTTTGGCCTGCGTGCAGATGGAGGTTGCCTGTGCCGGGCTGGTCAAGCGGGCTTGGCCCTGGCTTGGTAAGCCTATTGTCCGATGTGATGTCGTCTGAAAGAGTGGGCAGAGTGGCCTAGGATTCAAAGCCCAGTTCCCAGTGAGCTCAAAGTTAGGCTCAAGGGAGCCTTGGGGAACACTCAGGGATTGTTCCGACGTTGTGAGAGGGTTAGTTGTTTTTTTTGTGTCTTGAGACACTTGGGTCATTCCGCTCATTATTGTCGTTGAGTTTACGCAAGGCTGATAGCTTTTGGGGCAGACTTCGCGATCTCTTGGTGGGGCTCGAGGTGCTTCCCCGATCTGTTGTCCCTGTACGTTCAGTGCTTGTTTTTCTTCATTCGGTGCCGGTGTCAGCTGGAGAGCTGCGAGGTGGTCCACTGTGCTCAGGCTGGTGGCAGAGTTAGTTATATGTGAGGCTTCTGGAACTGCCGCGGTTTTCCCTGTTATTTTTCTGGATAGATTTTGAGTCTCTGGAATAACCAGTTTGAGGGTGTGGTGGAGTTCTTGGTTATTGTCACGGATGGGGCTGGATTTTGTTTCAGTCACGTTGACCATTGCCGAAGGCGCAGTGCCCGAGTTCTTCTCTTCTTGAGGACAATCTGTGCCACCAGTTTGTGAGTTTGTAATGACTTTTATTTTGGAAAGCGCGTTGGCGTTTTGCTGTGCAGGTAAGTTGTTCTGGTGCTTGCTAACTTCATACTTAAGATCCTCGATTAATGTATTCATTATATTTGGTAATTTTTCTAAGTTACGCAGTATGGGGCTGCAACCGCATGTCTCTGGCTTGGGAATTAACGTTGTGCTGTCCTGAGCTCTGTGTATTAATGAGTTCAGGTGGTCCAGTTTGGAGTCTATCCCAGAGATCAGCCCCGCGACGACTTGTAAGATGTTGATTTGAGCCTCGAGCTTATCTGCATGCATTATTGCAGAACTTGCCATTGAGATAAGGGCCTCGTTAATCAGTGTTAGGTGGTTTGCAATCAATGGAAGCTTCTCGTCCTTATCCGCTCCTCTACTCTCGAAGCTTAAGAGCTGCGCCTCTTTGTCGTGTTCCGGGGCGCAGAGTTGTGACAAGTTTGCAGGCTGGATTTGTGCGATGGTGGGGGGTGTAGGTGTTTTGACTCTATTGGCTGGGGGTGTAGGTGTTTTGGCTCTGTTGGCTTCAATAGACCAGTTAGATTCATAGGCCATAGGCATTCCATGTGTAATAAGGCTCAAGTTTGGATCCTCCAGCTGTTGAGGGGTGAAAGTAAGTGAGCTTGATTGAATAAGTCTGGTTTGTTCCATGTTTGATATCAGAAGTTCGGGAGGTCTTCCCCCGCGAAGCGTGAATATTTTCGGTGACAGTGGGATGACTGGCCGCCAAGGAGTTGTAGGGCTTGGAGTCTTCCCGCCCTCCATTTCCATGTCAGTGACGCCGGGGAGTTTTCCCGAGCGTAGGGTGTATGGGGGGGTTCGAGGCCCCACTAGGTTCAATTGGTGTAAGTGCTTTGGGGCACAGAAAATCTCTTATGTCTCTGTTTCCACCTGTCCCAGCGGTTGTTTTTGTAGCACTGGAATTAAGCTTATAGGCCGTGGCATTGAATGGGCTGGAGATCGTCCCTGATGGGGATGGTAATGCCTGTGCCGGTGATTCCGGTGATGTCGGTGTGGCTCCGGGTGCACCCATTTGTTCGTCGTCCTTGGGCCCTGGTCCTAGGTTGAATCTCCCTCTTCCGGGTGGATAAAGTAACTTTGCCTTTTGTATCCTCGCTGATTTGTGAGGCTGAGGCTTCTCCTGCAGTTGGATCAAATTTGAGTTTCTTGTCCTCATTTTTAAGGATGCGCTGAATGTGCAAGTTAAAGGGGTTGAGAATAGAGGCTAGAGTTTGGGGCGTCCGACAGACTCGCCTGGCTGCCTCTAGAACGGCGGCCACTACTCAATACTGTTCAGTCCGTCCTTGCGGCCCCTAACAGCCTTGACAGGGCTTGCAGAGTGTGGTGACCGGTGTTGCGGTGTTAGATCGGCGGCTATAACCGATGCAAGCACTGTCCGGCACTGGTGGCGCACTGGAGAGCTTGATTAAGTTTGGACTATTTTTTCCAGTTTTTTAGGGCCTGGTGGCTGCTCTCTGCCAACCAGAGGAGTTGTTGTTCTTCTTCTGTTTGTCGCAAAAAGGGCTTGCAGCACGCCACTCTTTAATTGCTGCTCTTATTCATCCTCCCGTGTTTGTCGTACTTTTCCCCCAGACAAGGGGTCGAGTGGTGGCGTCTGGTCGGGTCACGTCGGACCGGGTGGGACTGCGGCTGGCTTTTGGGCTTTGGCTGGCTTTTGGGCTTTAATGTTTAATCTTCGTTCTTTGGGCTGCGCTCCAGCGCTTGTTTTTTCCTAGCGCTTCCAATTTTATGATCGCAAGGACTTGCAGGCACATGCATCAATATTGCATTTTGCGATTCCTTAATTGCAAAAAATAAGGAATCGCAATTAAGGAATTGCAAAATGCAATGCATCAAGAAATCGCTAAATAAATTGCGATTTCTTAATATTCCTTAATTGCGACTCGCAAAATGCGAGTCGCAATTAAGGAATACCTCCCCATTCATTCCTACCGGCCTGGAGGCCCATAGGAATGAATGGGAAGACATTCTCATTTTGCGATTAGCAATTTGCGAATCGCAAATTGAGAATACGATTTCAAGGGTGCAGGGGTGTCCAAAGGACACCCTGTTGCACCCCTGAAATCAATCTGTGCACATATGTTGTGCACAACATGAAACTTTGAAAAATGCACAAAAGTGCATTTTTCAAAGTTTTCGCAAATTACCATGAGGTTCAACCTCATGGTAATTTGCTCCCCCTAATTGCGAATTCGCAATTTTTTAAAGTGTCATGCATTGCATTTAAATGCAATCGCAATTTGAGAATTCGCAAATATTTGCATTCCAAAAGAGGATTTTGCGATCGCAAACGGCCGATTTTTGCGATTCGCACCGTTTGGGATCGCAAAATCCTTTGATGCATGTGCCTGTTGGTGCTTAATGCGCCTGTAATAAGCGGTGACAGGTAGTGAGATAGGTGGAGCAGCTGGGGGTGGCAGCGAGTGAGGGAGAAAGGTGTCCGGGTAATGGGGTGGGCTGATGGAATGGCTCACCTCCGCCGCCTGCACCCGCACACACCACACACCAACGCACCAGCAGCTCTCGGCTCTCTCGGCTCTTGGTTCTCTGCTCTCTGCACGCCGGGAGTTCCGCTCTTCCTCCGCTCCTCCCTATGCCTGCCTCTGCTCCTCCACCGGTGCTCCTCCCGCTGCTCCAGTCCTCCGGCCCTCCTCCGGACCTCCTGTGCGCTGTGCTCCGCGTAACCCCCAAAGCCCCCAAAGTCAGGGCCTAGGCCAAGCCTGTGCTGCTTGCGTACAGTGCGGCCGTGTTCTGGTTGCCTGTCTCCCTCTGCCGTCTGTTCTCTTCCTCCGAGGCAGGGGAGTGTTCTGGCGGCAGCGCTGACGCCCGGGCTGGGGCCGGCCGGGGCCAGGGCTGCAGCCGGGGGCCTGATGCCGCTTTCATGTACACCCGCACCCCGCGGGTTTCGTCGCCTTTCGCCTTATGCCTTATGCCTTATCCCCTTCGCGGCTCGGCTTGGCTCGGCTTCTCAACTTTCTCAGCTTTCTTGGAGCGGTCCGCGCAGCGCGGCTATGCAGCAGCTCCTCTGCAGCAGCTCATCCTCCTCCTTGTTCGTCACGTGTCAGAGAGAAGGGTCTTAGTCTAGAAAGCACGCTTTTGTTTATTTGGTCTAAATCCGTTCCGTACTTTTTGAGAAATATCAAAATTTACAGATATCGACATTTGGGAATTCTGCCATCTGATTGGCTGAGGCGTTACAAGCATGAACACGAGCTTGCTGCTTATTGGTTGCGAGCGGTTGCAACTAGGAAGTGTTGGCTGCCATTTTGTGATTCTGTTGAAGCGAGTAAGGGGAAAAAAGGGTGAAAAAAGTAGGAAAGGAGGGTAGGAGCACTGTGAGCTCTGTGGGGGAGTGTGAAGCGAAGTAGTCACTCCTACGGGTCTGAAAGTGCAGTGTTGCTCAGAGTGACATGGTGCTGAGATGATATACTGCTACACTTATGAAACCGAGAGCCTAAACCGTGAGCTCATTGTTGTAAAGTGATGTGCTCTGGTCTTTGTAGCATAGGTGTGCAAGTAGTGTTAGTACGTGTTTATACCATACAGGGAGTGGGAAGCGAACTACTGACCGCTATCGTGGGTTTATACTATACCGGAAGCGGGAGCGAGGTACTCACGGCTATCGGTGTGAAGACTTGGAGATCAAACCGAGGTGATTGCTGTAAAGGGATGGGCTCTGGGCGCTGTAGTATGTATGTGTAAGTAGAGTTAGTAGGCGTTTATACTATACAGGGAGTGGGAAGCGAACTACGGACTGCTACCGTGCGTTTATACCATACTGGAAGCGAAGTACTCACGCCTACCGGTGTGAAGACTCGGGGATCAAACCGAGCTGCTTGCTGTAAAGTGATGGGCTTTGGGCACTGTAGGATACTAGCCGCTGTAGTATAACTGTGTAAGTAGTGTTAGTATGTGTTTATACTATACAGGGAGTGGGAAGCGAACTACTGACCCTTACTGTGCGTTTATACTATACCGGAAGCAAAGTACTCCCGCCTACCTGTGTGAAGACTCGGGGATCGAACCAAGCTGATTGCTGTAAAGTGATGGGTTCTGGGTGCTGTAGTATACTAGCCGCTGTAGTATAACTGTGTAAGTAGTGTTAGTATGCGTTTATAGTATATAGGGAGTGAGTAGCGAACTACTTTCTCCTACTGGTCTGAAGACTCGGGGATTAAAGCGTGAACCTAAATCGGGAGCTCAGTAGGGATCAAACCGAGCTGATTGCTGTAAAATGATGGGCTTTGGGCACTGTAGGATACTAGCCCTGTAGTATAACTGTGGAAGTAGTGTTAGTTTGCGTTTATATAATATAGGGAGTGGGAAGTGAACTACTCACCCCTACCGGTCTTAAGACTTCTGGATGAAACCATGAGCACATTGCTGTAAAGTTATGTGCTCTGTGTAGTATTCCAATGTAGACATAGTAGAATGTTAGTATGTCATTTTACTAGAATGTAAGTATATAATAGAGCTGTCATGAGGGGAACCTTGGGGAGTTTGTACACGGTGCTGGGGAAGACGGTTGCCTTGCTGTCTGCTCCTGTTGGTGGCTGTTTAAGGCGTCTTATTTTCCTGCAATAAATCTACTTATCGGATCCACTTCTGTCTGCCTCTTCACTACATAAATTTGGCACGAGCAGGAGAAGGTAAAAAAAAAGGCAGCACTCACCAATACTTCAAAGTTGCTTGCGTTGTGCTGAAGACCCGTTTTCTTTGTGTAGCTTTTTCTACTCATCCCGGGTCATCGGCCCATTGAACTATGTCATCCGACCTCTGTTAGCATTTATATTTTTAGATTTTGCGCTTCCTATGCCACTTCACTACACTCTGGTCGCTGTACTACACCTGTGTAAGTAGTGTTACTATGCGTTTATAATAACCAATGCATCATGGTCATAGGGAGCGGGACATCCCAGGCGCAGCTCATACAATGTCCCAGGGTGTGCATCCGCAGGACATTTATGTTTGCTATTAGAGGGCGGGTGCATGGCTTCCACCCTGAGATAGCAAATCCTTGTTTGACTAGTTGAAGCGAGAGGAGGAAAATCTCGTATTGCTTTAATAGAGCGGTTCTGGAAGGTAAAAATGGAGAGAAAAAAAAGCGGGGTCTCACTCGTTGATTTAAATTAGGCTCCTGGTAGGTAATGTTCTGTGTCTAATCCTAATATTATATTGCAGGATCTCTGTAGGTATGGGGATCTTAATGTCACATGTAAATTAGGCACAGAAGGGCACAGAGAGATTTCGTAGCTTAGGGCATCAACACCATCTCGGGTATTTTTTACTAATTGTTTGGGGGGCTTCGAGGCCAACTGAATTCTGGGGATCGCTACCCTCCGGGGCTTTACTTAAATATTTAGGCTGGGTCTCGGCAGTCCCTGAAATCGCAGTGGTGCTAGGCAGTGCCTTATTGGTTCTGTAATCACACGGGCAGTACTCATGGTGTTATAAAGTGATACACGCATAGAACCCTTGCAGTTGTAGAATTACGCAGGCTTCATTTATGTAATAGTCTATTGGTTTACATTTGGTAGGTGCACCACAAAATTAAAAATGTTTTCTCTCTAAACCTCCTATAAACAGAAGATTTTCACAATAAACTACAGACAAGTGTTGTCAGAAAAACAAGACCTATACACTCACTTATTTATTGGAAAAAAAATAATCTTTATTAAAACAACACAAATAAATGGAAACACAAGTTTATTAGAACAAACAACAGTATAACATAAAATACGTCGGTGGGACTCCTCCAGAAGCAGCGTACAAAACCTGAAAGACAAAAATGAAACATAAGTATGTCTGCCATGTGGAAGATGAAAAGAAAGGTAGTCCGAATGAAAGGAAGATAGTGAGAATGGGAGGGAGAGGCAGTGGGTGGAAGTGAGAAGAGGAGGGAGAATCAAAAGAACAGAGGGAGGAGGAGACAGAGTATCAGCGCATTGGACCCAGCCCTCAGTGTTTACGTCCCGTCACCCGTTTGTCTAGGATGCTGGGGTCCGTGAGAAAGAGTGTGGTCGAGCAAGTCCTTGAAATGAAACATATGAATGAGGCCAGATATTACATTATTAGCTACGGGAACATCGCTTGCCTGCACCTGTGCACCCAGGGTGCTGCACCCCAGCACCTTCCCCCGCACTGTGCTCAATTGTAGGTCCTGTGCACCAAGGCGTCACTGCTCACCTGTCACCATTGGTGTGTCCAACGACGTGTTGGTGCAAGCTCCGAGTCCGGGGTACCTTTGTAGGGTCGGAGAGCAGGTCTCCGGTTTGGGACGGTGTCTTGATACCACGATGGAAGGCGTCAGAATGCCGAGGGCATCATGACAGGGTGAGCACCTGCTCCGCCCATTTTTGGTCAACTCAGTGTCTGAAAAGGGAGAAATAATTTAATGGTGGAAACGTCTGGAGGTAAATGAAGGTTTATTTGAAGCTTACTAGAAAACACCAGTTGAGTGCATCCTTCGTTTTTGAAGTACGATCTACCAACTGTTAGTGGTAATCGTGGTTAAAAGAGGAGTTGGAGTGCATGAGAATACACAAGGTTAAATAATAATATGTTATTCTAATGCTTACTTAGAAAGGAACAAAGCGCATTCTAGAAGCATAATGTGCGCATGTAATGCAGTGGCGGAAGCCTGTGTGCATATACACTTACTAATGAGGTCACTACAGTGCCCTAAAAGCCAACACCATGTGTCTCTAGGGCAGCGCTGCCCGCTGGCTGAGGCACAGTCCAGCAGGTCCTTAAAATGACACAGAGATGAGACTGAATCAGGTCAGAGATCACATCATTATGCACGGCAACATTGCTTGTTCAGACCTGTGCACCCAGGCTGATGCACCCTACCCGTCCCGCAGCACCGCGCTCTACACATGTTTGTAGGGTAGCGCTACCCGCTGGTTTAGGCCTATAGTACGGTCCAGGAGGTTGTTAAAATAAGACAGAGATGTGACTGAATGAGGTCAGATCACATCATTACGGGCGGCCATATCGCTTGTTCGCACTTGCGCACCCAGGCTGATGCACCCCAGCCCCTTCCCCGGCACTGTGCTCAATTGTAGGTCTTGCTCACCGAGGCTTCACTGCTCACCATCGGTGTGTCCAACAATGTGCCAGTGCAAGTTCCGACTCCGGGGTATCTCTGTCAGGGTGGCACAGCATCAGAATGCCAAGGGCATCATCAAGGGATGAGCACCCGCTCTGCCCATTTTCGGTCATATCTCTGATAAACTGCCGGTCTTTGGTTAAGCACTCTTTTGACATCCAGCAATCCCTATCGAATAACGACTGGGATTTACTGTTCTTGACCGAGACCTGGCTTAATGAGGACACCAACCCCGCCATCTCTTTGGCAGTTCCAGAGGGTTTTGGCATTATCTGTGCCAACCATCAGGGCGGCAAGAAGGGGGGGGGAGTGGCCATTATTTACAAAAATAAATGGTCCATCTTGTCCACACAATTTGACCCTATTGACAGCATAGAAGGGCTCCCTTTCTGTGGCAAATGTTCTGCCTCGGTCTCCTTCACGCGTCTCTTACTATACCGACCCCCCAACTCTAGCCCCTCTCATCTCCCAGCTCTTCTGGATTACATTACTCATTCCTGTGCACGTTATGCCATTTTCACGGTTCTAGGGGACTGCAATTTGCACGCTGAAGATCTTTCCTACCCGGTCAGCTCTAATTTTCTATCTTTGGCTGCTTGCGATCTGCGGCAGCAAGTTGCCTGCCCCACCCACAGAGCTGGCCACATACTGGATTTAATCTGTACTAATCTCTCAGATATTACAATTGAAGATCTTCTTCCAGTTATTTGGTCGGACCATTTTCTCATCCCTTTTTCTATCCTCCTAACCCGTCTTGATAGACCCATCTCCACTCCCCCGAGCATTAGGATGAAACTGGAGTATAATCTCCCAGACCTCTCTCGAGGAGTGTCTTAAAGATAGCAGTCCGCTTCCTGAGGCGAATCTAGATTCTCGCATCAGCAACCTTAACTAATGGATCTGCGAGGCAATCGATGCACTGGCTCCTCTCAGGCCGATAAAAACCTTCAGGGCCTCACCTGCAGCCCCCTGGTACTCAGACGAATTACGTCAACAGAAATCCCTTTGTAAAATATTGGAAAGACGCTGGAGATCTGGGTATTCTGCGGAGAGCAAACTGAAGTATCGAGGTGCTCTCAAAGAATATCGGAAACAGATCATTAAACATAAAAGAGGCTTCCTAGCCGAGAAGATCAATAAAGCTAGCAACACCCCGCGAGAGATCTTCTCAATTGTCAGATCATTTACCGACCCCCAGGCTTTGATCCGACAACAGCCCGCCTCTCAAGAACTCTGTTCCCAGCTGTCTAAATACTTCGAGGATAAGATTGCCCAGATCCATGCCTCGTTCCCCATCAACAAGAATACAGGGTCTACAGTGGATCCGACTGACACAAACTACTCTGGCCCAGTCCTCGCTGACTTTACAGTGATATCTGAGGAGTCTTCCTTACAGGAATTACTCAGATGCAGGTCAGGATCCCCAGGCGATCCCTGGCCAGTAAAACAATATAAACAATATAAAGCCTTGGCATCTTTCCTCAACCCCTACCTCAACCCATTATGGAATTCCTCTTTGAGTACGGGCATTTATCCGGAAGTTTGGAAACAGGCCTTCCTTGTTCCTATTTTAAAAAAGGCTAACTTAGATCCAGGTAATCCCGCTAACTATAGGCCGATATCACTCCTTCCTGCCCCTGCCAAGATACTCAAGTGACTTGCCCACCAGCAAATGGCTGGTTTTATCGAGACCCATGGCCTTTTTCATGACTCCCAACATGGCATTCGTAAAGGCTATAGTACTGAGTCGCCCCTTATTGAGATGGCGGACTCTGTCCGTTGGACGCTAGACCGAGGATCAAGGGCGGTGTTGGTGCTGCTGGACCTATCAGCAGCATTCGACACCGTCTCCCATCCCATCCTATTAAAAAGTCTGAAGGCCTTGGGTATCCATGGCAATGTCCTAAAATGGATTGGCTCTTTTTTGTCAAATCTTTCACAACTGGTTCATACCCCCCCTTCACTTCCACTCCCATGCCATTGAAATGGGGCGTCCCTCAGGGCTCGTCTCTGAGCCCTCTTCTTTTCAATGTTTATTTTTCCCCGCTAGCTGATATGATTTCCAAATCCGGCATTAAAACTACATCCTACGCCGATGACATTCAGCTGCTTTTCACTTTTGAGGACCCATCCACTTTTTCTTTTGATCCCCTCAAATCCTGCATCAGAAACATTGCTCACTGGATGGATCTTAACTCCCTGAGATTGAACGCAATCAAGACTGAAGTGCTTTTCTTTAACCAGCCCTCCCCTCTAGATTCTAACATTTGGTGGCCGGAAGATCTGAGTCAAGCCCCCATCCCTAAGGACTCAGTCAGGAATCTTGGAGTTCGCTGGGACCAACAGCTGTCTTTAGGCTGTCAGGTTCAATCAGTCTCTGCCGCCTGCTTTTCCAAGATCAAAACCTTAAAAAAACTTATCAATTATCTGCCTTGCGCCAATAGGAAAACAATTGTTCATGCATTGATTATCTCCCACTTGGGTTACGCGAATGGACTTTATTTGGGATTACCCTCTGGCCTTTGTCACAAACTCCAAATGGTCCAAAATGCTGCAGCTCGTTTGATTGGGGGCCTCTCGCGCCGACAGCATTTATCTCCATTTCTCCGCAAACTGCATTGGCTACCCATGAGCAAACGCATTGAGTTCAAAGCTATGACACTAGTCTACCGCTCCACTCAGGGCAAGGGGTCTGTCCATCTTAGATCCATTTTTCGCCCTTACTGTAACCTTGGATCTCTTCGTTCCAACTCCAAATGCCTATTGGTTACACCTAGATTTAAAAAATCTTGTTCTGGTGGCAGAACATTTGAGTTGGGCGCTGCCCAACGATGGAACAAGTTGCCTCTCAACTTGCGCATGAGTAAAACTGAATCGGAATTCCGCCGCGCTTTGAAAACCTTCTTTTTCTGTCGGTAACTGCTTGTCTTCAGGTTTCTTCCTTTAGGGATCTCATCACAATCAATTAGCGCCGGGACACCCCGTTGGGGTAGCTGCGCGCTTTATAAAAGACACAAAATAAATAATATTAAATTTATATTAATGTAGCATGTATCGGGAGGACGGCAACTATCGCTAATGAGATGCTGTTCGAAAAGATTGAATGGCGAACATCACATGTCGTTGTCAAGGTTGTGGATATGCGCAGACATGCATGTCAATGGTGTGCGGTATTATTGAAAGTGTTGCTATCGCGAAGCGTACACATGTGAATGTGCTCGGATGGAGGGAGGATCAGCAGTGAGGCTACGTCATACACAGTGATAACTCTCATTACAGTCAAGCAATGTATGTCAAACGTGAATCGGAAAGTCCCACATATGACACCCTACTATATTGGTAAAGCCTGACAACAGAGCGTACAGCAATATAAATCTACACATTACTGTTTGTGACATGTGATCTAGGATGTGCACTCTGCCCGTGGCTGATGATACTCCTTAGAGCCACCAATTCCCGGGCCAAAAGGCAGCACAATAAATGTGCACACACACACACCAGGGGCATTGTGTAACACACATTTGTTTTTTGATGTAACGTTTGAGAGGCATGGCCATCACATGTGGAAGGCTTATTGTACAGACCAAGAATATTGATCAAGATGATGGTTGCATGTTGTGTGTAGTATAAGATATGTGTATACAGAAAAAAAAACTTTTCAAAAAATCTGTTTAAGGTGAAGTGGTGTCTCTCATCAAATGCGGTAGAGAGAATGACTAATGGGTGGGGTCGTCCAACTGTTACAATGGGAAATGTTATGAAGCAGGTAAATGCCTTTTTTAAGGTCACATGGCAATTGCGCACCAAGCGTGCAAGGAGGCCGCACCCAACGTGATTTTGAGAAAATATATTTATCATAATATACGTTTATTACAGTTAGAAATTTATAAATGTTTAAATGTTTAAAATATTTTAGATTATAGCTTGCTGTCATATACTGTTTAAAGTTATTTACATATACTTTTGAGTCAAAAAAAGAGGGAATGGCGTACCCGGCGTGACACCATACGTCTGTGACGTAACACAGGGCCTGGCGGCATGCACTCGTCGCATACACAATCGCAGGGGGCATGAACCCATACGTACATCAGGTAACGCACGGCTTGGTACTGCGTACCCGTCGGATACCAAAGTAGGAGCTGGCATGACCTCATACATATATAATGTTCCGTAGGATGTGGTGTCACGAACCCGCCGGATATGAAATGTGCATAATTTACGAGTTTAGCAATATGGTGGATCGGATTCGCGTGGTGATGGAGCTTGGTACGCTACCAGTATGGAAGTGCAGCTTTCTCAACAAAAAAAAAGAGTTACATATTTTTTGGGGAAGATATAAAACATTATGTAATTTTTAAAAGTTAAAAAAAGAAGTATAATAGAGTTCCAAAATATTGAAAAATATAATAGAAAAAATATGTTTTATAAACATTAAAATATGAAATTAACATTTAAAAACCTTAGAAATTCACTGAAAAAACTATAGGTTTCCGAGACGTTATAGTTAGTTGAACATTTGACTCATATAAAACCAGAGAAATTCACCTATTATAGTTAGTTGAGCTAACTATAACTCGCGCGCCCGCAATGCACTGGTGAGGACATCACATATTACATCACTCATGACATGGTCAGTGACATCACTGATGATATCACTGATGACATCATCCACGTGAAAATCTGATGCATATACTAATGCCCTAATATAAAGTTTGATACACACACTCTAAAATACAGACTACTATTTTTGAAACCATACACAACAACAATGCCAGATACTACATACTACCCACTATTTCCTAGGTCTGTACACACATCCAGTCACTTATACATGCAGTTACTCATCAATACAGTACTACAATATCCAATCATACACCTATACATACAGTAACACTCTGCTACTCATCCATAGAGTTACTCACACACCTAGTCATTCATGCAAAGAATCAATCACATACCAATTTATTCATGTATAAAGTTATACACACCAACTCCGTTATTTATACACACACCACATTACTTACTTATGCAGATACTAACACATACTTACTGTTTTATACAATCACTGATACAAGCAGACACTCATTTATACACAGTCTTCAAATAACTTACTCTCACGTATAGTCATGTATATATTCTAACACTCACATATACTGCCTTAAAACATATGTAGTTACTTACACATATACCACTGAGATATTAATTCACTCACCAACACATCCATACACACACTAACTCACCCATACAGCCCTTCTTAGATGGACTTTTGAATCCATACAATCAGTGAATCACCCACTCAGACATTTATGCACAGTCACACACCCTGATAGAGAGAAAGGGGTCCAAGGGATATTTAAAGACCTGCGCGGATGAATCCCCTATTCATAATACAGCAACAACAAAGAATCCACGGGTCTAGATTAAGTAAAGATTAAGTTTAGACCTAAAGATAAAATTGCATCAAACAGGAGGTGGTCACAAATGGAAAAAATCACAATTTTTTAAAAAGATGGATTCCCATCAGTCACCAAAGTGATGTGCTTCATCATTTGGGTATCTCATATTGGCTGCATACTGGTACAGCCAGTGAGCTAAACCTCTTAGCTGTGATAGAGGAGAGGCTCATAAATGTGTGGAAATAGAATTCAAAGTTAGAACTAAGAGCAATGAAGCATAACACAATAAAAGTGACTGTGTAGTGCAGTGCAGTGATTGGTGAATATAAAATTGATTACCAAAGGAAAAATGTGTTTATTTGGTATCCTATGGTGTCAATGGATAAAAACATGCAGAAGGCACCCTCAATGAATGTGTGAGCGCACTAGTAATATGGTGGACATGTTTCAGCCATCTCAAATCACGGCTTTCTTCAGGACCTCAATGTAGCTACTGCACATGAAAAGTGAGATAAAAAATATATATAAATTTGGACGATACAAGCATATACCTGTACTCAATATTTGATGGCACCATGGCATAGGTGTTACACTCCCGTTACAAATCGGGAGGGACTCACCGCTCCTGGCAAACGCTCAGGGCGTAAGGCAACGCTTTAATCCGTCGCTACCCTGGACCGGTACCTTTGAGTCACCGCCTCTAGCCCCATTGGGACATCTGGTTTCGCTTGACTGGAACAAAGTTAAAATTTCATGGCCGATTGTGATGGAGCTCTGCTTGGATACCCCTCAAGGTAGGCCTTGTCGAGATTTTCCCTTCAGATTTAGAAACATTTCTGGAGCTTTTTCTGCCGGGGTCCCGCGATGCTCTTCACCAGAACAGGTTTGGTGAGGGTTCACCGACTTGTTTTCCAGGGAGCTCCCAGTCAAACTCTGGAAGTTGGACCTCCGGAGCTTTTCAGCAGGACAAACCAGCAGGGCAGGCTGGCTCGCGGTTGATGGTCGCTGGCTTGGCTATCGCAGTTGAGTCGGTCCCCCTCTTGAGATTTTTTCCAAAGTTGCTCCAACATTTTCCTGAAGTTCCTCTGGGGGTTCCAAAATGTCCAAAACACAATCCAAGGGTACAGAATCTCCAAGATCCCATTATCCACTTGGATAAAACTCTTACAAAACCACTGGATGTACTCCAGGCTGGGGAATCTTGGTGGTGATGATTTAGGTGAGCTCTGTTAACCTGTAGCTTGCAGGGAGTCAGCTCCTTATTCCTCTTGAAGCAAGGTACATCCAAAGGGCTGTAGTGCCAGATAATGCAGCAGGCACAGTCAGACAGAATGCAGGGCCTGATGGTGCAAATCAAGTTTCCAGCTTGGCAGGCCTTCTTCTTCATCCTCTTAGTTTCAAGCAGCTGATCCGACATGCCTTGCACTTCTCACATATTTATTCATTGGTATCTGGGATCAAGCAGGAGAGCATTCCTGTCCAATGAGGTGCAGGTCAACATCCCAGAGCCTGACCACTTCCTCCAAAGAGTGGTATAATCTTCTCCCAGAAAGCACTATTTTTCCAAAATTCGATATGGCAAGAACTAGTTAAACCAACTTCCAGTATGACTCATTTCCATAGCTCTTCTCCCCCTACCATCTGCAACTTCCTGCCTTAAGCCTGCCATCTGGCTGGGTCAGGGGGCTGGGGGTAGATGGCGCTGGTATTCTCTGCCTATCCTGGTCCCCTTTGAAACTCCATGGTTTACGACCCCTCCCCCCTACTCTGGTATTCCTGGGTGGCAGAGGTCTATTGCAAGGGATGGCCTCTCACATGGTGAGCCACTTATCACTTCATCAAAACAGCCTGGCTAATCCTCTTAACTCTGACCAATGAGAGAAGACCCCAGGAAGGCTGAATTTTGGATTATAGGCAAAAAGTCTTATAACTTATTTTTTGTATATTTTAGGATAAATTCAACAATAGCATAAAGTTGGATTTATCAATACCATTCTTTCAAGACCCTAAATGATATTTTCTGTGAATACCTAGTGATAGTTATTAATTAATAAACTATTGCCATGTTGCCCTAGGTAGTTTGGGATCTATAATGGGGAAAATGAAATGTGCAATTTCTTCAACACAAGGGCACATAAATCATATTGTATAAGGACCCTGCTTATAGCTACATGACCCCCCACACCTGGGACACCTATGGGAGAATTTAGGGGTACAGAATATGCAAACATATTGTAGATCCTCACTCAAAATTGCTCCTAGCACGAATGTTTATTTCGGGGAGCACCTTATTACAATGGGGGAAGTGAAATAGGCACTTTCTCTAGCCCCAGTGCATATAAAACCTATTTTGTAAGAGTCCTCCTTATCTGTACCTGACCCCCACTGCAGGACACTTAGGGTAGACTGTGGGATACTTAATATGCCAAAATATTGTAGCTTATACATTTTTAGGTACCCCTACCACCAAAGTCGAGTTTGGGCAGAACTTACATTTAAGATCTTTGCTGCAACTCAGGGCTCCTTTTAAAAGACCTCAGACTCTTAACAGTGCACTCATGTAAGTGCTGAATGGGCTGCTGGCCTCTAAACTGCCATGCCCTATTATATATTAGGGAATTAAATGTAGTTGTAATCTCCCCTCAGAAAACCCAGCATGGAGGGGTCTCAAATGGGGTAAAATGTGGGGAGACACTGCAAACAACCTGATTTCCAAATATATATCTGTAGACATATGTATATATATATATTCACTGAAAAAAACATAGGTTATAGACCATATATAGTTAGGAATTAGCATTTAAAAAACCTTATTTTACTCACACAAAACCATTGAAATTCCATATATAGTTAGTTGCACTAACTATATAACGCGCACCCGCAATCCACTGCTGATCATGTCACATATTACATCATTCATGACATGGTCAGTGACATCTCACATGACATCACTGATGACATCACTGATGACATCTCATTTGACATCATTCTTGTGCTAATACGATAAACCTCTTCAGACTCTAATAAAACCTTAGATACACTCAGTGTATACAGACACTCACACACTGTTACTCATCCATGGAGTTACTCACACACCTAGTCAGTCATGCAAAGAATCAATCACACCTCTATTTCCTCAACTATACAGTTATACACACCTTACTTATTCAAACATATACTAACACATATTTACTCTCTTATACAATCCCTGATACAAGTTCACAATGATCCATACAGCCACTCACACATTCAGTGGCTCTCATGCACAGTTATTTATATATGCCAACTCTCACATGTACTGTGTTTTACATATGTACTTACTATGACATGTAGCATTGACATATCCATTCACTCATCAATACACTCATGCACACAGTCAACCGCCCATGTACCTGTTTCCACATGCACTCTTGAACTCATACACCTAGTGAATCAACTGCTCACACATCTATGCACAAAGTCACACACCTCCCAGCCACCCCCACACAAACTCAATCTCCCATACAAATACTTGGGCAACCAATCAATAACATATGTAGCCTCTCGTATAGCTAATGATCCACACATGCAGCAGTTTACATCACAACAGACATACTGAAGCAAACATTCAGGCAGTTTAGTCACTAACCCATGCATTTAGTACGACACATTTATTCACTCACTCATACAGTCAGTCACGCACCTACTAAATCCTTCATCGAGACACTTATACATCCACTCATTCTTCAATATATCTAACATATTTAAACTTTACAGAAACACACAGTCACTGGATGATGTCATCAGTGATGTCATCAGTGATGTCACTGACCATGTCATGAATGATGTAATATGTGACATGATCAGCAGTGGATTGCGGGTGCGCGATATATAGTTAGTGCAACTAACTATATATGGAATTTCAATGGTTTTGTGTGAGTAAAATAAGGTTTTTTAAATGCTAATTCCTAACTATGTATGGTCTATAACCTATGGTTTTTTCAGTGAATTTCAATGGTTTTTTAATAGCAAATATCATAAGCTGTCGAATGTCAAGTACGTGGTAAGTAAAAACATTTTCGTGTTTATGCACACTGATCTGCTTTGAATGCTGCACCCCACCCATCATTTCTATTAGGAGTACTCTCTCTTTGCAGATAGTGAAGGGTAGTTAACGCAGGCCTTTGCCCCCGTTGTAATCCGTCGTGCCTGCTTCTCTCTCCATTTGATTGATTGTTCTCTTTGGTTCATTCTCTATTTACAAACAAGCACAGAGTCGCAATACTCTGTTTAGTCTTTGCAGATAGCGAAAAATCGTGTAAAAAAAGAAAAGGAATCGAGCAAAATCAGTAGGCCACTAATGGGATCTCTTTTTGACCTCCCTAAAATAGAAACATTAGGAACAACCTGTTGATAATACCAATGTGTATGTACATAAGCGGCGTTCATTTGTGTTCACAGTACCCCTTCTTGATTGTTTGAATCGAGCATTGAATTGTTCGAAGTTGGTTCTCTTAAGAATCTTCTCTGCCTGCAAACGAGGAAGAATAGGAATATTCTCTCTCCCTTTGCAGATAGTGAAGGGTAGGTAACGCAAACCTTTAACACGTCGTGCCTATTTCGTTCCTCATTGATTGATTGTTTCCCCAAACATTGACTGTTTGGGAATTGGTTCTTTTTGGAGGTATTCCCTGTTTGCAAATATACGTAGGAAAATCTTTGCAAATAGTGAAAGGGTACGTAATGCGGACCTTTCTCCCCCGTTGTAATCTGTCATGCCTATCTACTCCCCACTGATTGATGCACCTGTTTCACCCGGACCATTTACTAGAGATACGTCATCTGGCCCGACCAGAGAGCACCCCTAGTGAAAAGGACATATGCAATAATAACGAAGTGATCACTGTATCCTGTTAACAGAAACTTTAGCATGAAACAACCTGGAAAGAAAAGAATAGGAAAACGAAAATCAGTAGGCCACTGATGAACATAAACTTTTATTAAACAACGAACAAAGAAACGATAACATAACGTAATGATAAAACCTATTAATGTCCTAGAAACAAGAAAACGTTAGAAATATGCCAGTGGTGAGAGACCAGAAAAACAGTAAGAGAAACCAAATCACCCCTCGCTGTCCCACCGCCTGCCACGCCAAAAAAATCGATAGACTAGGGAAAATGCAAGTCAGTAGAACATCCGCCCCCACTCTGGAAACTTCCAAGGTGGGGCAGGGTTGCGGCTACGCCCAGCCGGGAGCAGCCCATATAAGGCGGATCCTGCTGCCACGCCTCGGCCAGGAGATCCTAACGTAGGGTGTAGCCGGAGGAGAGGCCGAGGCCAGCGGGACCCGGCCAGGGGATTGCCTTTACAACGCTGAAGAGTTTCAGGGGGGGGGAATGTCTCCTCGACCCTCCCCTCTCTCTCCCAGTCCGGCCGCGGTGGCCCTTGAGAGTTGCAGGTAGTCCCGCCACATGCTCTTCCGGTCCGGCCACCAACGGTCGGGGGGCCGAGGCCGACGAGATCCGGCTGCAGCCGATAAACCAAGAAACCCGTTCATGGGGCCAGAGCCAGGGGCGTCCGGCCGACATCCACCGGAAGCCCGGCCCGAAGACGGACGGGACACTTCTTCTCTCTTGAATAATGGCTGCGACAACACTGGGGGGGGATGTCTTGCACATGCCTCCGACCCCCCCCCTCGTCCTCATCGCCTGGTCCGGCCATAACAAATCTCAAGCGAGACGCCGTGGGGTGCACTGGGAGGGAGAGACGATGCGAACAGGCCTCTCCCGCCTCCCCAGTGGAGGCTTCTCACCTGCACCCTCGGCGCTCCAAGCGCCCGGAAAAGGGTTCTTCCACTGTGGCGATGCTGCAACGTCTCGCCCGGCAGGGTGGAGCCCGTCCGCTCATTTGACCCCGCGATCGCCAGTAGCTACCGAACTCTCAAAATGGCGGTCGACCTGGCAAGAGCGGGCCCAGCATAAAGAAATGGCCCGGTCACTGGTTGACTCCACCACCGTAGTCCTCCACGACCTTGAAGATTCTACAGGAGCCGCGGGAGTCTCCGACCCCCGCAGACACCCCCGATGGGGAATGACTGCCATAATCGCCCGTGGAGTGACGAAACTGTATCCGCGGGACGTCGGCGCTCCCATGCTGGCGCCAGCCTCACTTTGAATTACTAGAATCCTGCAGACCTCAGTTCCGGTGAAAGCACAGTGTGACCCGGTAGGAAAAATTGTTGCACCCCCTCCCCTTTTTGACTGATAGTTCAAACCACCGATCCTTTCCTTTGCCCTTTTAACGGAACTTTGGACTGCCTCCCCCTCTTTTACATTTTCTAGAGAAAACAAAACATTAACCACTACATTAGCATAGCAGTTGACACCAGAACTGTTTTCAAATTGAAAACCAACAACATCTTCAACAGAATCCTTTTTGTTTATGCTGTGACCCTGCTACAGCACAGGCATTGTCCCCAGCAGTAATTCTGCAATGCCGGTAAGAATAGCTGTGGTGGCTACTGGACTCACTCACCCCCGCGGCGCCCCACGCCGTTATTTGCTGGGCGGCAACTTACTAGACATCACTTTCGTGCCATCTAGATTTCAGCGCGTTCTGCTGCCTTGGAACTATTCGCACAACAGACTGCTACTGACGACCCACCCCCAGGCAACATCTTCTGAATTTTCATAATTTGAAAGAACTAGTAACATGTCCTCATCAGGAATTCAAAAGAAATTGCCACGGTCTCTTCGTTGTTTAAATGTTTTTACTGTTTTTGTTTTGTTGTATATATTTATATGTTATTAAAGTTTTATATTCCTACTACTTTGTTGGAGTGCTATATATTTTTAATGTGACACATAATTGTAAAAACTTTGATGTACAAAGAGTCATTCCTGGAATCTTCCGCTTCAGGCTCGGTCCCCTCCACAATCACAATACAGGATGGTTTTCAGATAGTAGGAACACGTGTGGTGTGACGGATCTCATCGGGTGTGGGCCTTGATCTACTATAACTCCTTTAAAGAGGGGTGATTCTTTACAGCTGGAGCCATAAACTACATCTGCAGGGCTAGCTGATAGCCTGGACAATCGGACACAGAGGAAGAGGAGTGTCAGAGGGTGCGGTAGTGAATAGGGCGAAAGGGAGGTGTCGGGCGGGCACAGAGTGTGATTCTCAGGGAAGAGCAGCGCAGATGGGGGGAGGTTTATTGCCCATGCATAAGACAGAGAGCGGGGGTGACCAGTGCCTGGGGAAGATGCTTGCGAGGGTGGGGAGCCATGCTACGAATCGACAGCGTGCAGAGAGTGGGTCTGGTCAAGGCATCTAAAATGGCTGCCGTGCACGACAAAAGTGTGGCATTCAAAAAAGGCAAGATGGCGCAAACAATGTTTTTCAACACTTCCTCATTTCCTTCGAATCGAACGTTAACAGACGTTGGTGCATATTACCAAAGTTAAGCGATATTTATCGCTAACGATGCTTACCAACGAATTTTTTACCGCTAAGCATCGTCAGAAATTATCGAAGATAAACCTTGCTATTATCAAGGTTTATCGCAAATGCGATAAAAAAACGGCCGCAATGCATGAATATCGCTAAAAAGTCAGCGATATTCATGCATTACCGAGCTAATGCTCTTAGCCATGTTATCCACCTCCCATTGGATAACATGGCTAAGAACTGCTCAGGGCAGGTATAACTTTTTTGAGATATTCGCGCTCAGCGCGAATATCTCCAAAAGTTGGTAATAGGAGATAGATATCTTGCATGTTGTAATGCAAATTATTGTGGTATATGGAACTCATACCATAATCTCTCAGGAAAGCAGAAACTGATCCTTTTGGGACCGCCTGAAAAGGCCTACGGGGTGAGGGGTACTCTACTTTGCCCCCTTTTCACGTTCCGAACTATTTTATTTTACTCTCTTCTGTAATTACACAAAATAGCAGCGATAAGATGCATCGGAGACACACAGTGAGAGAAAGGAGGCCGGAGATGAAGAAGAGATGTCAAATACACATTGGAGATAATATAGTGGCAGAAGGGAAGTAAATATGAGTAAACTTACCATGTAACATAAAAATGTTGCACTCTATACTATAAGTCTCATTTTATACTACAATCACTTCGCTACAACCTCATAAATTAAAAATAAAAATAAATAATGTCTCAAACAATTTTTGATTTCTAAATATAAATTTATTCTTCAGAATTTTCTAAATTTGAAAGAACTAGTAACATGTCCTCATCAGCAATTTCCTCATGAAAAGTCTGCAATGATGATTCTTGTAACTCTATGGTCTCCAAACATTCGATAAATTCACCATCAACAGATTGATCAAAAAAATCATTCAAGTCATCTCCTCCTTGTGACAATATTTCATTATTGGTGCTGTCAATTTCAATCAATGTAGTGGAATCATTCAAGTCATCTCCTCCTTGTGACAATATTTCATTATTGGTGCTCTCAATTTCAATCAATGTAGTGGAATCATTCAAGTCATCTCCTCGTGACAATATTTCATTATTGGTGCTCTCAATTTCAATCAATGTAGTGGAATCATTCAAGTCATCTCCTCCTTGTGACAATATTTCATTATTGGTGCTGTCCATTTCAATCAATGTAATGGAATCATACAAGTCATCTCCTCCTTGTGACAATATTTCATTATTGGTGCTCTCAATTTCAATCAATGTAGTGGAATCATCCAAGTCATCTCCTCCTTGTGACAATATTTCATTATTGGTGCTGTCCATTTCAATCAATCTAATGGAATCATACAAGTCATCTCCTCCATGTAACAATATTTCATTATTGGTGCTCTCAATTTCAATCAATGTAGTGGACAATTCAAAAGAAATTGCCACGGTCTCTTCATTGTGAGCCATTTTATTTTGAAATTGCTTGCTGTAAATTGCAGAAAAAAATAATCACTTTCATTTATCGTTTTTAGTAATACATAATATAAAACTAACTTTATCAAGTATTTAGTATAACAGAAAGGACTGCAAATAAATAACAGAAAACATTTTTCAAATTATCTTCAAGTGTACAACATAGTTCCCCTTACAAATTAACAACTCACCTTTTTAAAAGTAGGAGAAGTGTTAGTACTGTGTAAATCAAACACCAGAAATTCACCACCAAAAATTCCTCACAAATGTACCTCAGACAGTAGTATCACAAAATGGCTGTGGTTTCCTCTCATTTGACATATATACGTAACCAATTAACTTTCATCACACACAAATACAAAACCAAAGTAACATTTTAATTGGTTCTAAATTTCAACACTTTCAAATGTGTTTTCCCCATGCAATTTTCCATAGGACATTTACATACGTCTACAGCCTGAATGGCTGAACGGAATTACACCAAACTTGGCAAAATGGTACATCAAACCTAAGAGGTCAGGAAGGATCTACTATGCCCCCTTATGGTCATTTCCCCCTTCGCTTTGGCCTCCTCTTGTCTCTCGATCCTACCGAGAGACAAGATGGCAGCCGCTACGGACTGTTTGGAATGTTGACAGACGCCGGAGAACCAATCAGCTTCGCAAAGCTCCGTAACGCGAAAAGTACGCGAAGCGGAGCGCTGTTACAGATATATATCTTTTTTGAACGTTAATTTCTCAAAATCCACTGGAGCACATATATTGAGACCTAGCAAAGGCACATCGGGCTACCAGTCCCTAATATTTTGCCAAGTTTCGTGCAAATCCATTCAGCCGTTCGATTATTGACATTTAGATACGTCTACAGCCTGAATGGCTGAACGGAATTACACCAAACTTGGCAAAATGGTACATCAAACCTAAGAGGTCAGGGAGGATCTACTATGCCCCCTTATCGTCATTTGCCCCTTCCCTTTCGCCTCCTCTTGTCTCTCGATCCTACCGAGAGACAAGATGGCGGCCGCTACGGACTGTTTGGAATATTGACAGATGCCGGAGAACCAATCAGCTTCGCTTCACAAAGCTCCGTTGCACGAAAAGTACGCGAACTGGAGCGCTGCCCGGTCCGCTGTTACAGATATATATCTTTTTTTAAACGTTAATTTCTCAAAATCCACTGGAGCACATATATTGAGACCTACAAAAGGCACATCGGGCTACCAGTCCCTACAATTTTGCCAAGTTTCGTGCAAATCCATTCAGCCGTTCGGGCTAAAAGTGAGGCCAACCGCCCTATGGAAAACTCAATGTTAAAAACACGTTTTGGGACCCCCCTTTTTTCTCGACCCCCCCTGGACGAACCCCCCCCAATTTTCAGGGGCTGCTCAGAAACAAAATGTGCCATTTTCCTGAAAATTTCAGCCAATTCCGTCCACAAACGCCAAAGTTATTAGACATAGAATTTTCAAAAATCCCATAGAGAAAAAATCCTAACTATATATACCTACTGGCGACCGCCAGTAGGTAATATATATATATATATGCATATGTATGTATGTATGTATGTGTATATATATATATATGTATATATATATATATATATATATATATATATATATATATATATATATATTACCTACTGGCGGTCGCCAGTAGGTATATATAGTTAGGATTTTTTCCCTATGGGATTTTTGAAAATTCTATGTGTAATAACTTTGGCGTTTGTGGACGGAATTGGCTGAAATTTTCTGGAAAATGGAACATTTTGTTTCTGAGCAGCCCTTGGAAATTTGGAGGGGTTTCGTCAAGGGGGGGCCGAGAAAAAAGGGGGGTCCCAAAACGTGTTTTTAACATTGATTTTTCCATAGGGCGGTTGGCCTCACTTTTAGCCCGAACGGCTGAATGGATTTCCATGAAACTTGGCAAAATTGTAGGGACTGGTAGCCCGATGTGCCTTTTCTAGGTCTCAATATATGTGCTCCAGTGGATTTTGAGAAATTAACGTTTAAAAAAAGATATATATCTGTAAGCGCGCTCCGGGCAGCGCTCCAGTCCGCGGACCTTAAGCGTACCGGAACTTCGCGTAGCTAAGCTGATTGGCTCTCCGGTGTCTGTCAACATTCTAAACAGTCCGGAGCGGCCGCCATCTTGTCTCTCGGTAGGATTGAGAGACAAGAGGAGGCCAAAACAAAGGCGAAAATGACCATAAGGGGGCATACTAGATCCTCCCTGACCCCCTAGGTTTAATGTGGAGGTTTTAAAAGGGCCCCGCGGGGCAAAAAAAACAAAAAAAAAATTTTGTTTTTTTTGCGTGGGGAGCGCCCGGTCCGCGAACCGGGAAGCGCTCTGGGCAGCGTACTGCAATGAAAAATGAATGATAGACTTTTCAAATGCTGTATGTTAATTGATTGTTGTTTTTGTTGATTATTTTTTATTTTCTTTATTTTTTAAGCATTTTTTTTAATGTGATTGTGTTTCATAATTTATTAAACTTTCTAACATTTCATTGTCAGAAATTTCATAATTATCATGGAATATACATTGTAGTCTCTGAGGGTGTAAAATGTCCTCATTTGCAAGGAGGTTATCTACTGCTTGTACACATTGCAGTAGTTCATTGTCCCAAGTTTCATCGAAAAATTCAATGTCAATTTGATCAATTGTATCAATCAATTCTTGGCTGCTCTCTTGCAGGTCCATTTCAAAAGAAACTTGGTTTTCGCCTTCCATTTTGCCTGAAATTTGGATTAAAAAAATATATATTAGTAGAGATAGGGCAATGTTGGGAATAATTTTAGATAGGCATTTTTTATCAGTGAATTTATCTTTGGGCAGTGTATAGTATCAGAGTGGAAGTAGGAATATAAAAAAGTGTATGTGATTTAACGTAAGTAAATTCATAATTATACAAGAGAAGCCTAACTCCATTCATAACTATAACAGAGAAGTCTCTGTAAATCTATAACTACTACAGAGGGATAGTATATATCTATCAGAAAAAGTTTACCATATTAACTTATAGTGCACAATATACTTCAGTTTTAAAAATAAAAACTTACCTTTAGAAAGAAGTTGAAGGAATTAGTGAAAATACTATTGAAATGTACAGCAAGAAGTAGTAGTCAAAATGGCTGTGTTTTCTTCTCTTCCTTTATATATATTCAGGTATATAACCAATGAAATGTCAGGTAAAAAAAATAGAAAATGAAAGTAACATTTTCATTGGTTGTCAATTCCAACACTTCAGATGTGTTTTGTGAAGTAATTTACCTCAGGGTATTTAGAGAGGTCTATAGGCTAAATGACTAAATGGAATTCCAATCAAATTTGTGAAAATGGTAGGGATTGGTATGTAGTATGAGCTAATCTATATTTGGTGAAATTGTCTCCAGTGGCTTTTCTGTGAACTACTTTCCCACCTTTTTTGATGGTGCGCTTCCCAGAGAGCGACCCGGTACGCGAACCGTTGAGCGCCCCGGTTCGCGAACCTTAAGCGTAACGGGAGTCCACCATTTTGTGTTTCGGTCGAATTAAGATACAAGATGGAGGGCAAATAATGTTCAGAATGGGTAGAAGGGGGCACGGTAGACTTATCTTGACCCTCTAGGTTTTGTGAGGGTGGCTGAGGAGGCTTATATGTGCGGAAAAAACACATTTTTTTTTAAAATTTCGCGAGGTTAGCTCCCGGTTCGCGTACCGGGTAGCGCCCCGGGGAGCGTACTTTGTTGAAAATTTGTGAAAAATGTTAGAGTAAAATAATAATTGTGAGTGATTAGATGTAGGGTAGCTCTGAGAAGAGCTTTTGGGTTTATGGTACATTTAGGTACTTATAAGTAGGTACCAATGCACATTCTTAAATTCAGAGTGAAAACTCTGTTGCCCTCATCTGAGAAGTGAACTCCATCTCCTCTGTAGATATCTTGCATGTAGTAACGCAAGTTATTGTTGTACAGGGAGCCCATTCCATGGTCTCTCATGTAAGCTGAAACAGATTTGTTTACATGCTTCCTCGACTTCTCAATTTGTGGACAAAATTGGTTTGACCACCTCCATTTCTGTCTTTGGCATATATTTGAATATACCAAGGCAGTCTGAGGAAAAAGTGCCATCAATTGCTCAAAGGTGTCCTTTAAAAGCATTTCCAGACCTACCCCAGTCAAAGTGCCCAAGTCATTACCTCCACAGTGCACAATTAACAGGTCAGGTTTGGGCAAATGCATAAAGGTTTTCACCAATGGTATCAATTGGTGACATTTTAATCCTCTGTGGCCAAACCACTTAATTTCCACATCTTGTAAATTGAGGTTAGGTAAATTCCTGTTTTCAACGTACCTTTGAGCCCAGTGAATATAACTATGTCCAACAATCCAGACAGAAAACATGGTGAGAGAAGGTTCTCCTGCAGTCAGATGAAGTGTGGCAATGAAATGGCAGTTGAAAAAATGAGAGTTTAAAATGAAAAAAACTGTGGAGTTTCTGTGTTCATGAAGCAGTAACAGTGATTGGTGGATTTTGATTGCTGAAAACAGAAAGTTAGGGTGCACGGATGAGTTATTTGAAAGATGTATTTTGAGTGGTCAATAAAAAATCATTAAATGAAAGAATGCACTGGATATGCAGGTGCACTGAGAGTTCAGAGTTCAATTGCAACAAAGTTGTGTGAACTTGCAAACACCAGAAGTCTTCCAAGAGGTGGTTGCCATGCAGAAAAGACAGAAAGGGCAGAGGGGGGAAGGGTTTTCATTTGAAAAAAAGTGAGGGAAGAGTTTTGATTGGGTGACATGAGAAATATGTGTGAAGAATTACAGCATTTCTGTGCTTTTGATAGCTGCAGACTCTGGAGTGCATACCTTTTGCTCTGCTGAAGACAAATTGGTGTGTTTCTGAGACTGTTTTCAAACTCAAAGTATTTGCTAAGGTGAGAAAATATTTCTTTAATTTAGATAGAGAATAGTGTGCTTTAAGGAGAAAATTATGAATTATGTGGCGCAAATTGCTTGTAAATATGCTCCCACATGTGCATGGAAAATTTTGATTTTGAATGTTTGTGTTACATAGCCATGTTAAAAGTGATACAAACATGCAGGAAAGGCAATGAAAAAATGCTTTTATGTGTCTTAAGGACATTTTAAGTAATTTTGCCATGTGCAGTGTTTTGAAATTATGATTTGAAAATCGTTTTTGGGGAAAAGGAATTGATTTAAATTTATGACAAGGACATAATGGTGTATGCTTCTTTATACGGCAATTGACTGTCCCTGATGTTATTTTTCCCATTTTAATGTAAGACCTTTCTCTGTGGCGCAAGTTGCTTGTAAATATGCTCCGACCTGTGCATGGGAAATTTAGATTTTAAATGTTTGTGTTACATAGCCATGTTAAAAGTGACCCAACCATGCTGGAAAGGCAATCAAAAAACGCTTTCATGTGTCTTAATGACATTTTAAGTCATTTTCCCATGTGCAGTGTTTTGAAATTATGATTTGAAAATCGTTTTTGGGGAAAAGGAATTGTTTTTAAATTCATGACAAGGACATAATGGTGTATGCTTCTTTATAAGGCAATTGACTGTCTCTGATGTTATTTTTCCCATTTTAATGTAAGACCTTTCTCTGTGGCGCAAGTTGCTTGTAAATATGCTCCGACCTGTGCATGGGAAATTTAGATTTTAAATGTTTGTGTTACATAGCCATGTTAAAAGTGACCCAACCATGCTGGAAAGGCAATAAAAAAACACTTTCATGTGTCTTAAGGACATTTTAAGTAATTTCCCTGTGGGCAGTGTTTTCAAATTATGAATTGAAAATCGTTTTTGAGGTAAAGGAATGTTGTTCAAATTTATGTGCGCCATATGCCCCCAAATTTCGTTTTCAGGGGTGCAGCAGGGTGTTCTTGAGACACCCCTGCACCTTTGGAAAAATTCCTAATTTGCGATGAGCTAATTGCTAATCGCAAATTGCACCTTCATTCCTATGGGCCTCCTGCTCCATGGAAATGAATGGGTAATTTGCAATTAGCAATTTGCTCATCGCAAATTAGGAATGGTAAAGAATCGCTATTTATTCCTTAAAATTCGCTATTTTGGAAATGCAAAATAGTTATATGATACATATGGCGGTTGATGTCTAACAAGATAAGAAGCTTAGGGATACATTTATGATGACTGGCGCAATGAAGTGGACATCACTTACTTCATTGGTAGAGCTTTACATGTATTATGTCCTCTGTATTCTTCATCAAGCGTAACTTTAATCTGCAATCCTGAGTAGGCCTCACCTTAAACAAACCTCTGGATAGGCCACACCTTATCGTCATCCTGAATTAATCATTTAAAATGCTAGGGACAGATTTATGATAGGTGTATGCCTCTTTTGCGCCACTTACAAAACACTGTCCACGGGGAAATGACTTAAAATGTCCTTAAGACACATGAATGTGTTTTTTTAAAGCGTTTGCAATTTTTTGGGGTGACTTTTAACATGGCTATGTGACTCAAACAGTCAAAATCTAAATTCGCCATGCACAGGTGGGAGCATATTTACAAGGAATGTGCTCCATGGGGAAAGGTCTTATAATGTAATATGGGAAAAATGACATCAGAGACACTGAAATGCCTTATAGAGAAGCATACACCATTATGTCCTTGTCATAAATTTGCAAACCATTACTTTTCCCCAAAAACGATTTTCAAATCATAATTTGAAAACACTGCACATGTGGAAATGACTTAAAATGTCCTTAATTCAAAATTTGCGATTCCTTAAATGCAATGTATCAAACAAAAAATATGTAAAAAATGATATTAAGGATTTGGAAACTACCACCAACTTCTAGTTTGTGGTAAATTGCGAATTCTTTTCAAAAAGCATTTTTTTCCAAAAAACAAAAGGTCCCATATGACGCCCATACATGCCCTTAGGGCATGTAGGTGTGCCATATGCCCCCAAATTAATTTTTCAGGGGTGCAGCAGGGTGTTCTTGAGATACCCCTGCACGCTTGAAAAAATTCCTATTTTGTGATGAGCTAATTGCTAATCGCAAATTGCAACCTTCATTCCTATGAGCCTCCTAGCCCATGGAAGTGAATGGGTAATTTGCAATTAGCAATTTGCTCATTGCAAATTAGGAATAGTAAAGAATTGCTATTTATTCCTTCAAATTTGCTATTTAGGAAATGCAAAATAGTTTGATGGTACATATGGTGGTTCATCTGTAACAAGATAAGAAGCTTAGGGATACATTTATGATGACTGGCGCAATAAAGTGCACATTACTTACTTCATTGGTAGGCCTTTACATGTATTATCTCCTCTGTATTCTTCATCAAGCGTAACTTTAATCTGCAATCCTGAGTAGGCCTCACCTTAAACAAACCTCTGGATAGGCCACACCTTATCGTCATCCTGGATTAATCATTTAAAATGCTAGGGACAGATTTATGATAGGTGTATGCCTCTTTTGTGCCACTGTGCGTCACTTTTATGATGCAGCGGCGGTGCAAAAGATTTGCTATGAGGCGACAACATTACAAATTGATGCATTTAGGCAGATATGTCATGGTGTAAAAAAAACGTACCACATGAAACCGATGCAGCAGTGATGCAAAAGATGCACCATGTCGTAAGACAGGCCTCACTTGGGGCCATATGTATCAAGCTAATTAGCATTCGCAAAGATCAAAATTCTACGAATTTTGGCCTTTGCGAATGTTAATTAGACAAATGGTATGTATCAAACAAGTTTGATGCAAAATAAGGAGTAGCAAAATTTGCTATTCCTTATTTTGCAATTGCACTGAAGGATTTGCAAATTTTGTGACTACTTAAATGCAATGTATCAAACAAAAAATATGTAAAAAATGACATTAAGGATTTGGAAACTATTGTGGTAAATTGGTGGTAATTTGTGAATTCTTTTCAAAAAGCTTTTTTTTAAAAAAACAAAAGGTCCCATATGACGCCAACACATGCCCTTAGGGCATGTATGTGTGCCATATGCCCCCAAATTTCTTTTTCAGGGGTGCAGCAGGGTGTTCTTGAGACACCCCTGCACCCTTGGAAAAATTCCTAATTTGTGATGAGCAAATTGCTAATCGCAAATTAAACCTTCATTCCTATGAGCCTCCTAGCCCATGGAAATGAATGGGTAACTTGCAATTAGCAATTTGCTCATCGCAAATTAGGAATGGTAAAGAATCGCTATTTATTCCTTAAAATTCGCTATTTAGGAAATGCAAAATATTTTGATGATACATATGGCAGTTCATCTCTAACAAGATAAGAAGCTTAGGGATAGATTTATGATGACTGGCGCATCACCAGGGATGTGCCAGTCATCTTGCGCCGCTGTTCCGCCACCCATGGTGTGCTGCATTTACAATGCGGCACAGCATGGGGCAAAAACGGCACAGATGCTTGACGCATCTGTGCCGTTAAGGTGGCGCATTGCTGGAGTTGTATCGCAAGTGCGATGCAGCACCAGCAAGGCTCAGGGGTGCACCATCTCCACAATGTTGCGTCAAGACCTATGCCTGCTTCAAGCAGGCGCAGGGTTTTGACGCAGGTTTCTCCTATCTGATTGTAAATGCGGCACACCATGGGTGGCAGAGCAGTGGTGCACGTTAACTGGTGCATGCCTGGGGATGTGCCATTTAACATAAATCTGCCCCTTTACATTTAAGTATGTGCAGGGGACACAGAGTCGGTGAGGCTTATCCAAGGTTAAGAAGAGATGAGTCCTGTTCAGTGAAAGATTAGACATAGGCTTCACCTGCTCAGCATCGCTGGACATGGCTAAATAATAGCTGCAAAATGTTTCTCTTGTTAAACAATTTTACTATTATAATCTGTGAGATTTGTCTCTTACTCTGCAACATCTCATTGTTGTTATCTTTCTTTAAAGATAAAGACAACCTCAACATGAGCGACAATCTGCAATCAGTTGATTTTGACCTCATCATTGAACTTGTAATTGAAACATCAGTGGATGTTGATCCCTTGGATGATTTAAATCCTGAGGATGAAGAAGAGCGTGATGAGGATGCAGATTTGTCCGAATTATATGATATAGGATGGGAAGCTGACCTGCTTGAGCCTTTGGAAATATAAACATTTATTTTTAAAATTTATAATTAATAAAAAGTAAAAAGGTAAACCGTTTAATTTAAAAATAAAGACACCTTCAAAAGCAGGTTATGTGTAGTGTCTTCAATAAAATATTAAAATATGCTCATAAAATTAGATCAGATTCACATATAAAATAGCATAGGTAACATAAATATAAATGTCATTTCTTTTCTGGTATTTCTGTATTGTAAATTTGCCAACGACTAAAAAATCTTCTAATTAAAATGTCAAGTAGTGTGTTAAGTTTTTTATCACTGTTACTGATTTACTGTTTGGTAATAATGGTTAATAACATTATTTATTATATTTTTCCACAGATTCAACTGCAGATCATTTCAAGATTTCACCATGCCTACAATAGAAAGACAGAGAAAGGCTGCAAAACGTCAAAGACAGCAGGTGAAAAAAAACACGCAGCAGTCCTCTAACAAAAAGATTTGTCAAGTCACGAAGAAAGCACCGGGTAAGAGCACAAAACAATTTATAAGAAATATGTGTAGTAAAAAAAATATTACTACAGAAAATGTTTCAGTCCATAAAACGAGAAGGAAATCAAATGGAAAAGAAAGGCCAATGAAAAATGTTACTGCTAGAGCAAGAGATAACTCTGTGCATGATAGTAGAAGGAAACAACAGTTTAGGGAGATTCGTAAACGAATGTTCCGGAACAGGATAATTGGCAATTTGTTAAAAAATATTAAGAAAGGTCAACAGAAACTGGTTTTTTATAAGACAAAAAAAAAAGTTGAGAAAGTTATTGATCAGGCATTTGAAATTAAACGTAAGTTATTTATTTTGATAATCAATAGAATTAGGAAGCTAAACAAGGCAATTTTTGATTTCAAAAGAAATAGTAGATGGAAGAGAATAGTTAATCGTAGTAATTTTTGTGAAGTTTTTTCTGGAGAATGGATGCATAGTTCAAGCTGTGAGGCATTTTTTAATGAGGAGAGTTATTTCCAGGATAATGATTTGGTGCATGCAGTTGACACCAGTGGTCGTGCTTATGAAGTGAAAGATGGTTGTCCAGTTGAAAAAGAAAAACTTGTGACAACAGAGGCAGAAGAGGTGTTAGGTAATGAGGTTTTAGGAAGACGTGCTAAGGGTCCTGTGTACACCTGGAAGTGTAGTAGTATTTGCAGTGTGCGACAGGATTCCATCAATTTGCTTTGTGATTTTGTACGGTCATTTAATAAGAAAAGTTTGAAGCAGAAAATGATGTTGTTGCAAGAATTAGATCCTTGCAGAGTAAGAGAAGTGACAGGTTTGCATGGACATTCACTGGCTTGTCTTTCCAGGAGAGTATGCCAGAGTGTTTTTCATCATTTCAGGATGCTAGCAGTGCATCATAACAAAGTGAGGAAATTAGTTAGAATGTTGTATTATGCTAAGAGTCCAGCAATTATGCTTAAACAATTATGCGCTGCTCTTTTGCATGGTTCTGAAATAGATGTGAAGAATATATGTGAAGAAATTGAGTTTTGTTACTTTGGAAGTAAAGAGGAGAATGTTGAAATTGAGCAAGAAGAAGAGGGTCATGTGGAAGATAGTGTACAGGTTTCCAGTACAGATAATTTCCAGAGGGAAATTGCGACGTTTGAGGTGAAATCAAGTGAGAGGCCTAATTTCACTTGTGTGTGTTGTCGACGCACTTATTATAAGAATCAGACTAAGTTAGTGGATTTATATGCAAAAAGTGAAAGGGAAAATAATAGTGAATGGAAGGATTTTGCAACATACTTGATGGTAGAAAATTGTTTTGATTTGGGATTGGATCAACGTGTGTGTACTTATTGTTGTTGCAAATTAAATCAAAACCAGATGCCTGCTAGAGCAGTTCATAATAATCTGGAATTGGTTGAGATTCCTTCTGAATTGAAGGATTTAAATACTTATGAATCTATTTTGATTCAAAGTATCCATCCCTTTCAGGCTATTGTAAGAATGGAGCCAAAGACAGGGAAATTGCCTCCATCAGATTTACAGAGAGGATTAAAGGGAAGAGTTGTTTATTTGCCTCTAGATTTGAAGAAAAACATTAACACAATTGGAGTAGAAAAAGTGGAAGAGGAACCTCTGGTTATCTTAGTTAATGGGGTTCCGACAAAGAATAAGAAAATATGGCAAGATTTAGTAGATGTTAGGAAAGTTAAAAAGGCAACATTGTATTTGAAAAAAAATAATAAATACTATAAGAATGTATATGTTGCAGAAGAGGAAGTAAGTGAGGAAGAGGATAGCGATTTGTGTGCTGGTCAAATTGAGAAAGTAGAACCCTCTACTAGTGAAGAAATATATGAACATTATAGTGTTCATCCTTTGCATTCCAAGGAAGTCATGGGGAATGCTATTGAGTTGTTTCAAATGAAACAAGCCAAAGGGAGTCCCATTAGTGTTTGGGAGGAAAGTTTGGAAGCTCGGTGTTTCCCACAGCTTTTTCCAACAGGTCAGGGAGGAAGATATGATGAGCGACCTCATCAAATTCCTGCTTCTGAATACCGGACTTTGCGATTGTATGCAGGAGATGCTAGGTTTCGACAATGCATTCCTTATTTGTTTCATCTCCTGTTTGAAAGCGATCTGTCTGGACTGTCATATGCAGTGAACCACATCTTGAAAAGTGGTATACACATGCAAAACATCTCGGCAAGTGACTTTATGGATAAAGTCAATGTCCAAGACAGTATTTTGGATTCTCACCTGATTAATCTCATGGCGTGTCAGCGTGGTACTAATGAGTACTGGTACCGTCGTCATGGTGATTTAAAATGTATGCTGAGGAACTTAGGTACTCCCACATGGTTCCTCACTCTGAGCTGTGCCGAGTATGGCTGGGAAGACTTACTTGAATTTCTACGAGAGGCAAATGCTAACGTAGATAACATCGAATTCAAGACACCTGGAGAACTGTGCTCTTTGGATCCAGTCAATGTATGTAGGTACTTCAATCATAGATTTGAAGCTATGATGTCTTTCATCATGAATAAGAAGAATCCACCTCTTGGAGAGGTGTTGGATTTCTTCTGGAGAAAGGAGTACCAAGCAAGAGGTGCTCCTCATATACATATGTTGCTGTGGATCAAGGATGCACCTAAATTTGGAACGGATCCAGAAGACTCAGTGATGAGTTTCATCCAACAGTATTCTACGTGTGCTGTTCCAAACGCAAAGGAGAAGAAAAGCCTAAGAGAAAAAGTTCTGCGTTTCCAAAGCCATCGATGTGGAAAGTACTGCCGTCGTAAATTCCGAAACAAGGACAAGTTCTACACTAAATGTCGTTTCGGCTTTCCACGACCGGTGATTTCTAAAGGAAGAGTAAACAGTTTGATGTCTTCGCTGCGACACAATGTCATGAAGAAATCACCTAAAAACACTTACAATTTGAAGAGGAACCAAGAGTCCAAGTACATCAACGACTACAACCCGGTGATTTTGTCCATGTGGAATGCTAACATGGATATACAGTTTGTGGCTGATAACTGTATGGCTGTGGCTCGGTATGTGACGTCTTACATCACCAAAAAAGAGAAGACAGAATTGAAGGATATGTGGGAGGACATTTCCCATGAAAAGAGCCTCAGCAAGAAGTTGTACAGTTTCAGTCTGAAGATGTTGTCGCATCGAGAAATCGGAGCGTACGAATGTTCTGACCGGTTGTCTTCAGCAAGTCTCTATGCCAAGTCCAGGAGTATCGTTTGGGCGAGTCTTGGTCTTGCAGCAACGCGTAATCGAGTTCTCAAACCTGTGCGGGAAATTGAGTATTTGGCGGAAAAGGAGCCAAACAGTACCGACATTTTGAAGACAAACATGTTGGATACATATTATCCAAATCGAAGCAGTCACCTCGAGAATGTTTGTCTGTATGAGGTTCTGCAAAATTACATATTCAAGAGGAACATCAAAGAAGATACTGAGAAAGGAGTGTATGCTGTAATAGGAAGTGAGGGATGTCTGGTCAAGCAAAGAAAATGCCACTTGGTAAACCATCGAAAATTGAGTGGTGAATCTCCTGAAAAAAAGGAGTTTTTCTATTTAGCACTTTTGCAACTTTTCAAGCCTTGGCGTGCAGAAGAGGAACTGCTTGGAGATTTCCTCTGTTACGAAGACTCTTTCAATGCCGCCAAGGAGACCATAGAATGTCCTGCTTTTCCCAAATATGTAGAAATGTTGAATGCGGAAATTGAGCAGGAAGCAACGATTGCAGCCGAGATTGCCAGAGACAGTTCTCAGGACAGTCAGAGTTCTGCTTCATTGAGTCAGGATCCACTAGGAGGACCTGTTATCGAAAATGAAGCTGCCACTGCTATGAATGAAGTGGAAAGAGCCATGGCACATGCTCAAGAGGATGCGGTTAACTTAGAAGAGTTGGAAAGACAACTCAACGTTGAGCAGAGGAAAATATATGACGAAGTTACCATGCAAATTGATCATGGATTAAGTCATGATAAGAAAGAGTGCTCATGTACGTCGTTGAAGCCTGTCCGACTGTACGTGAGTGGAGAAGCGGGAACTGGAAAAAGTTTCCTCATTAAAGCAATTTCATGCTATTTGCAGGAAAGGACAGAGTCATCGCTGTCTTGTGTTGTCACTGCTCCAACTGGACTGGCAGCACATAATATTAAAGGGATTACTTTACATCGTTTACTGATGCTGCCAGTGGAGCATGACAACAAATTACAATATCACAAGCTATCTGGAGATGCTTGTTTTGAAGTTTCAAGAATCTTGAGGAAAATGAAACTTCTTATCATTGACGAAGTAAGCATGGTTTCCAATGTCATGCTTGCCTTTGTGCATTTGAGGATGCAAGAAGTTCTCAAAACAGAGTATGATGTGTTATTTGGTGGCAAACACATCATTGTTTTCGGAGATCTTCTGCAGCTGACACCAGTGAAAGGGCAACCTGTGTTCAAAATGCTCACGCATGAAGATACCAGGAAGTGCCTAGGCAGCATTGGCAACGTCAATATATGGTTAAACTTCAATTATGCTGAACTGCATGAAAATATGCGTCAGGCGAAGGATGAAGTTTACAAGACTATTCTACAAGATGTTAGAATTGGAAAAGTGACCGAGCATGGGAAAGAAGCTTTACATGCACGATTACTGTCAAATTTATATCCAGAACAAGATGTTGTGCCTGAGAATATTTTTCAGAAAATTACTGAGAAGAAATCTGGAATATGTTTGATGCCAACTCTTGCAGAATGTGCCAAATTTAACAACAAAATGTTGCATTTAGAAAAGCAAGAGATTGTGAAACTGGAAGCTATTGATAGAGTAGAGCATATGGGATCAACAATTATTTTGTCTGAGAATCTGAAAACAAAATTGGATTCATTAGAGAAGAGTATATCTAAAACTGCAGGTTTTGAAAAGACTCTGAATGTGTGCTTGAACTGCCGTATAATTTTAAGAAGGAATTTACATGTTGAAAGAGGTCTGGTAAATGGATCAATGGGTAATGTTGTTGATTTTGTGAAATACAGAAATAGAGATGGAATTGAATTTTTAAAAATTAAATTTGATGGCATTGAGGAAGTACAGCTAATTGCTCGTTGTTCTGCTAGATTTTTGCTTGTAAAAGACTTATATGTTCGCCGTAAGCAGTTTCCTGTTTGCTTGGCATATGCGGTGACAATCCATAAATCGCAAGGTTTAAGTGTAGACAGTGCATTGGTGAATATTGGCAGTTCTGTGTTCAAGGAGGGTATGGCATATGTGGCATTGTCACGAGTTAGAACTTTATCGGGATTGTACTTGATTGAGTGTGATGTCACAAACATTTGTGCGGATCTAGATTGTGTTAAGGAATACAATAGGTTAAGAAGAGAGTATGCGCCACATTTGCCTCAGTATCCTTTGTTTGAGAAACGTGTGGTAGGCCGGAAACGAAGGAATGAGAACAATACTGGGGAGGTTGTAGCAAAAAGTCAATGAACCTAAAATTACAAGCAGAAACAAAAAGGATTCTGTTGAAGATGTTGTTGGTTTTCAGTTTGAAAACAGTTCTGGTGTCAACTGCTATGCTAATGTAGTTGTTAATGTTTTGTTTTCTCTAAAAAATGTAAAAGAAGAGATTGTGGTCAATTCTGATCAAAGATTTTGCAGTTTGTTAAATTCTGTGTTAGAGAAATGTACCACTGATAGAAGAAACATAGAAAGTGTGTCTGAAATTCGAAATCTGTTAGACAGATGTTCAGGCCAAACACAATTCTCTCAAAATATTCAGCAAGATTGTCAGGAGTTTTTAATGTATATGCTTGATGTATTACATGCTGAAGGTGTAGATGTAGATCAGCTGTTTGGGCTTTCTTATCAATGGCTGCAAACACAACAATGATGGACAGAATGTGGATCAATGTCACACATTCACCCCAGTCCAAAGATCTGGGCCCAAATCCATCGTTTTTCCACTCCACACCACCCTGGGTTAGACAATGGCGATATGCAAATCAGCGCTGACCCTGTGCCCCATGGGAACAGTCCAGTCCGAACTACAAAAGCCATGTCCTTCCCAGAACGGAAACAAGCATCCGAGGACCGGCCCGGTTTCGAGGTAACACCTCTCTTCAGCCCGGCTAGCTTGATTCCAGTGGTGTGGAGTGCCTGGGACTCACGTCTGAGCATCCCCAGTACACTTAGAGCGGTAACTGCAAACACAACAATGATGGACAGAATGTGGATCAATGTCACACATTCACCCCAGTCCAAAGATCTGGGCCCAAATCCATCGTTTTTCCACTCCACACCACCCTGGGTTAGACAATGGCGATATGCAAATCAGCGCTGACCCTGTGCCCCATGGGAACAGTCCAGTCCGAACTACAAAAGCCATGTCCTTCCCAGAACGGAAACAAGCATCCGAGGACCGGCCCGGTTTCGAGGTAACACCTCTCTTCAGCCCGGCTAGCTTGATTCCAGTGGTGTGGAGTGCCTGGGACTCACGTCTGAGCATCCCCAGTACACTTAGAGCGGTAACTGCAAACACAACAATGATGGACAGAATGTGGATCAATGTCACACATTCACCCCAGTCCAAAGATCTGGGCCCAAATCCATCGTTTTTCCACTCCACACCACCCTGGGTTAGACAATGGCGATATGCAAATCAGTGCTGACCCTGTGCCCCATGGGAACAGTCCAGTCCGAACTACAAAAGCCATGTCCTTCCCAGAACGGAAACAAGCATCCGAGGACCGGCCCGGTTTCGAGGTAACACCTCTCTTCAGCCCGGCTAGCTTGATTCCAGTGGTGTGGAGTGCCTGGGACTCACGTCTGAGCATCCCCAGTACACTTAGAGCGGTAACTGCAAACACAACAATGATGGACAGAATGTGGATCAATGTCACACATTCACCCCAGTCCAAAGATCTGGGCCCAAATCCATCGTTTTTCCACTCCACACCACCCTGGGTTAGACAATGGCGATATGCAAATCAGCGCTGACCCTGTGCCCCATGGGAACAGTCCAGTCCGAACTACAAAAGCCATGTCCTTCCCAGAACGGAAACAAGCATCCGAGGACCGGCCCGGTTTCGAGGTAACACCTCTCTTCAGCCCGGCTAGCTTGATTCCAGTGGTGTGGAGTGCCTGGGACTCACGTCTGAGCATCCCCAGTACACTTAGAGCGGTAACTGCAAACACAACAATGATGGACAGAATGTGGATCAATGTCACACATTCACCCCAGTCCAAAGATCTGGGCCCAAATCCATCGTTTTTCCACTCCACACCACCCTGGGTTAGACAATGGCGATATGCAAATCAGCGCTGACCCTGTGCCCCATGGGAACAGTCCAGTCCGAACTACAAAAGCCATGTCCTTCCCAGAACGGAAACAAGCATCCGAGGACCGGCCCGGTTTCGAGGTAACACCTCTCTTCAGCCCGGCTAGCTTGATTCCAGTGGTGTGGAGTGCCTGGGACTCACGTCTGAGCATCCCCAGTACACTTAGAGCGGTAACTGCAAACACAACAATGATGGACAGAATGTGGATCAATGTCACACATTCACCCCAGTCCAAAGATCTGGGCCCAAATCCATCGTTTTTCCACTCCACACCACCCTGGGTTAGACAATGGCGATATGCAAATCAGCGCTGACCCTGTGCCCCATGGGAACAGTCCAGTCCGAACTACAAAAGCCATGTCCTTCCCAGAACGGAAACAAGCATCCGAGGACCGGCCCGGTTTCGAGGTAACACCTCTCTTCAGCCCGGCTAGCTTGATTCCAGTGGTGTGGAGTGCCTGGGACTCACGTCTGAGCATCCCCAGTACACTTAGAGCGGTAACTGCAAACACAACAATGATGGACAGAATGTGGATCAATGTCACACATTCACCCCAGTCCAAAGATCTGGGCCCAAATCCATCGTTTTTCCACTCCACACCACCCTGGGTTAGACAATGGCGATATGCAAATCAGCGCTGACCCTGTGCCCCATGGGAACAGTCCAGTCCGAACTACAAAAGCCATGTCCCAGGCACTCCACACCACTTGGAGTCAAGCTAGCCGGGCTGAAGAGAGGTGTTACCTCGAAACCGGTCCGGTCCTCGGATGCTTGATTCCGGTCTGGGAAAGATATGGCTGTTGTAGTTCGGACTGGACTGTTCCCCTGGGGCAACAGGGTCAGAGCTGATTTGCATAAAGCCATTATCTGACCCAGGGTGGTGTGGAGTGCAAAAAAACGATGGATTTGGGCCCAGATCTTTTGACTGGGGGAGTGTGTGACATTGATCCACATTCAGCCCATCACTTGTTGTTTTTTGCAATTGCCGCCCTAAGTGCGCTGGGGATGCCCAGACGTGGGTCCCAGGCACTCCACACCACTTGGAGTCAAGCTAGCCGGGCTGAAGAGAGGTGTTACCTCGAAACCGGTCCGGTCCTCGGATGCTTGATTCCGGTCTGGGAAAGATATGGCTGTTGTAGTTCGGACTGGACTGTTCCCCTGGGGCAACAGGGTCAGAGCTGATTTGCATAAAGCCATTATCTGACCCAGGGTGGTGTGGAGTGCAAAAAAACGATGGATTTGGGCCCAGATCTTTTGACTGGGGGAGTGTGTGACATTGATCCACATTCAGTCCATCACTTGTTGTTTTTTGCAATTGCCGCCCTAAGTGCGCTGGGGATGCCCAGACGTGGGTCCCAGGCACTCCACACCACTTGGAGTCAAGCTAGCCGGGCTGAAGAGAGGTGTTACCTCGAAACCGGTCCGGTCCTCGGATGCTTGATTCCGGTCTGGGAAAGATATGGCTGTTGTAGTTCGGACTGGACTGTTCCCCTGGAGCAACAGGGTCAGAGCTGATTTGCATAAAGCCATTATCTGACCCAGGGTGGTGTGGAGTGCAAAAAAACGATGGATTTGGGCCCAGATCTTTTGACTGGGGGAGTGTGTGACATTGATCCACATTCAGTCCATCACTTGTTGTTTTTTGCAATTGCCGCCCTAAGTGCGCTGGGGATGCCCAGACGTGGGTCCCAGGCACTCCACACCACTTGGAGTCAAGCTAGCCGGGCTGAAGAGAGGTGTTACCTCGAAACCGGTCCGGTCCTCGGATGCTTGACTCCGGTCTGGGAAAGATATGGCTGTTGTAGTTCGGACTGGACTGTTCCCCTGGGGCAACAGGGTCAGAGCTGATTTGCATAAAGCCATTATCTGACCCAGGGTGGTGTGGAGTGCAAAAAAACGATGGATTTGGGCCCAGATCTTTTGACTGGGGGAGTGTGTGACATTGATCCACATTCAGTCCATCACTTGTTGTTTTTTGCAATGTTCTTATCAATGGCAGCATGACTGCGAGAACTGTATGGTATCAAGTACTACTAGTGTAGACTCAGAAAGATTTATATATTTACCTTTGCCAGACAGTAAATCAGTCTCCTTTAATAAGCTAGTAAAAGCAGCTGATCACAACATGGAGTGTAGCCAATGTAAATCTGAAATGATGTCCACATTATTTATACGAACATATGGCCAGTATGTCATTTTAATGTTCCAACGATGTAGGCCTGATGGAACAAAATTGACAACTTTAATTAAAAATTTTGTAGCTTCGCAGTTGTCAATATCAGGAAGGACTTTTGTAACTGCAGCAATTATATATCATGACGGCCCTTCAATAACATCAGGACATTACACAGCTTATTTAAAGTCTAGAAATGGCTGGTCATTCTGCAATGATTCTGTTTTAATTTTCAAAAAAAAATTGCCGTATGACCTTAAAAACTCTTACCTGGTGTTTTTAAAACCAAAATTTTAGGGAAATAATCTCGGGATGTGCTCTGTGGAATTTCAAGAAGTTCTAATGGCTCCTACACAATTTGGCCTTGAGGATAAGTGTAGTTCAGAGACATAACTTCTAACCATAGAAATGGACATTATGGAGAAATATGTGCACTTTGAATGAGTTCAGAAAAACTGTTTATTTTTATAAACTAATTGAAGCAGCCAATCAAAACATGGAGTAGAGGGAATGTAAGTCTGCAATGCTGTCCACTGTTTTACATTGCTTTGTGATTAAAAGTGATGTAGAGAATTAAATAATTGTAGTAGTCATAGAGGTAGTGTAAGTCTGCTTCTATCAGTGTCATAGGAAAAGTAGAACATGACTGAGCAAGAAGGGGAAGATATTACTATTCCAGGATTGTGAAAATGATCTTCAACATTTTAATTCTGAAAGTTGCGGAAATGCCAAATGACGGGATTGGCTTACAAGAAATCCAAGAGTTATAAATGGCTCTGACCAGATTTGGCCTTGTGGAAAATTGTGGTAGAGAGCAAGAAGTCATTTATTGCATGTAACGTGTTTTTAAAAACGATGGAGATTTTCTTTCAGAAAGTGGCGGGCTGAAAGTAATAACAGCACAAAAGAGTGTAAGCTGTTCATAGGACATCCTTGGACGTCACGAAAAGTAAGTTAACTTTAAGGAGTTCTGAATTTTGATTTCAGATGTTGTATGGTTTTTTTAAACACAATCATTTTGATTGTGTTTTTTTTTCCCCGCTGTTACATGATGAATACCTTCAAGTCACTGTTTTTAGTGAAATTTGATACATTCTGAGAACAGCAAAAATAAACCATTTAACATGTATAATTAATTCTGTACTGTTTGCATTTATGATGTATATGTAGAACTGTGTAGGAGGCATGGAGAAGGTGAGGCTTCTGTAAGTGTCAAAGTTGTTGCATGCAGTGCTGCACTTCTGCGTATTCTTTCATATGCTAGACTACATCTGCACAATGAGATACCTAAGCAAAGGAAACACAAGTGATGTGATTGTGAAATGAGCAAAATAAATTGCATGTATTTCAATTACATCACCTGTGTTTCCTATCATTACGAATCACATTGTGCAGATCAAGTTTAGGTCTGTCCAGGGAAACATAGGAGGTTTGGACTTTGTTGAAGAGTGCAGTGGACATGACTCACTTCATTGGTAGACCTTCACATGTATTATGTCCTCTATTCTCTTCAACAACTCGAAATTTCATCTGCAACCCTGAGTAGGCCTCACCTGAAACAAAACTCTGGATAGTAGACATCTTATTGGCATCCTGAAGCAATTATTTTAAAATTTTAGTATCTTGCAACACTTTTCTGAAACAACAGCAATGCAAAATATGCACCATGTTTTAAGATAGGCCTCACTTCATCTGCATCAAGATACTGTTAGTTTAAAATGTATATCTTTAGGACTGTGTAGGGGGCCTGGAGAAGCAGAAGCTTCTGTAAGTGTCAAAGTTGTTGAAAAACTGTTTGTCCTTCAATCTTTGCCCTTGTCTTTTGTAATTTTTAAATACATGTTTTAATATTTTTCAAATGTTGGTTCTCTCTTTCACAGATTGAAAGTATAAAAACAAAAAGTGAGTAATTTAACGGCAATTATAAGGTAAATATTTTGTACTCTTTTCGTTACATTTCTATCACATTCACCTACTATTAGTTCCACTGCTTCACTTCTTTAACCCTCAGTTTCCTGCCTTTGCTACTTTCCTCATTCCTTTCTCTATTACCTACTTACTCAACTCCTTCCACTCTTTTTCTCAGTCCCTCTCTTCTCATAGTTCCTCAGTCTTGTTCACTCACTCCGTCTCTATTACTCTTAGTGTCTGTGAATTACTTTCCCACCTTTGCTTTTGGACCGCTTCCCGGGAAGCGGCCCGGTTCGCAAACCAGCAGCGTTACGGGAGTCCACCATTTTGTGTTTCGGTCGAATCAAGATACAAGATGGAGGGCAAATAATGTTCAGAATGGGTAGAAGGGGGCACGGTAGATGTATCTTGACCCCCTTGGTTTTCTGAGGGTGGCTGAGGAGGACCATAGTTCTTCACTCTTGTTCACTCTCTCTGTTTCTATTAATGTCACTGTTTCTGACTGATCAAAATTTTTTTTTTAAAAAGGAACAGTAACTATAAGGGAAGGAAACAGACAGTTATGTTAAAAGAAAGACAGCTATAGGGAGTAAACTAAGGATACTGTTACCCGCAATCCACTGCTGATGATGTTACTGACCATGTCATGAATGATGTAATATGTGACATCATCAGCAGTGGATTGTGGGTAACAGTATCTCTTGTTTACTCCCTAGAGCTGTCTTTCTTTTCACATAACTGTCTGTTTCCTTCCCTTATACTTACTGTTCTTTTTAAAAAAAAAAAATTTTTTTGGTTAGCTTCCGGTTCGCGTACCGGGTAGCGCTCCGGGGAGCGAACTAAGAGAAATAGAGGTTGGCAGAGTTCCAAATATTCTACCAATTTTTTTTTTCGGGGAGGTAGTTCTGAAAAGAACTTTTTTTTAATGTTTTTGTTGTTTTATATTTTTTTTGTATTTTTTGAACATTTTTTTACTTTTTTTGTATTTTCAGAACGTTTTTATATTTTTTTTGGTTTTTTTTGGGGGGGGGAAACAAAAACGATCCATTGTAAAGGGCTCAACAGGAGCAACAAAAAAAAAAGAATTTATTTTTTGGGGCGTTTCGGACAAACATTAACATGATTCTGAATAGCTCTCATAATCAAAATGATGCTACTTTCCCTGTAGCAAATGAAATCGCCGCAGTGCACGCACACTTGCTTCACGTGCCCAAACAACATTTGAATGTTTGGGATCATCTCCCTCGCCTCTGGTCCCGACACCTCTGGAACAACCGATCTTCTTGCCATCGGAAGGGGATTTTGTTGCTCATCACGTAGCTGGGCAGCACTATAATTATTAGGATGCCACCTACTCATATGCCGATGCATAGTGTGATTGCCGTAACTGTACTTTTTTTCAGTTCCCCTTGACAGTCTATCACCGCATATACGGCAAAACACGTAGCGTGCATTTACTTTTTTTTGCCCCTCAGGAAATTTATAGAATTGCCAAATGTAGTTCTCTTTTCGATTATACCTCCTGGGCTCCTCTGGCAAAAACCTTGGCTCTTCCTCCTCTTCCTCCTCTTCCTGTTCTTCCTCTTCTTGTTGTAAAATTACTTCAGCAGGTGGTCCTCTCTTCTTTGGATTTGGTGGAGGTGGTGGGTTAGAACCAGCTGAAGCTACTAATGAAGCCATGTCACAATGTAAATAAAGGGTCTTTCTCTCACCAAGATGAAAGTCAGAGTGAGGAAAGAAGGAGGGGTTTTCATCATTTGGGAAAAGCAAAAGTTCTAAACCAATGAAAAGTGTTCATTTTAGATCACATGACCTAGTATTACATTATTAGGAAACCAAAAGTGAAATGAACCAATGAAAAGTGTTATTACCGAGTCACATGACCTGCTGTGTTTACGTTACGCGGTCGGCGCCGCGCCGCGGATCGCTTCCGGTTCGCGTACCGCTGCGCTTCCGGGTACGCTAACGTAGCACGTCATATGACGTATCACGCGAGAACGCGAAATGTCATGCTGACGCGACGCGTCACGATGTTGTTTTCTAATGCGACAGTTGCGCAAACGGAACGTTTACCGGTTCGCGGACCGGGTCGCGGCTCCGAATTGAGCTAACGGGAAGCTAACCGGTTCGCGTACCGGGAGCGAAACAATAAAAAAAATTGTATTAAAAACATGTAAAAAATATTTTCGATTTAAAGAAGAATACATTGTAAAGGTTTTGATATTTGCTATTAAAAAACCATTGAAATTCACTGAAAAAACCATAGGTTATAGACCATATATAGTTAGGAATTAGCATTTACAAAACCTTGAAAATTCACTGAAAAAACCATAGGTTATAGACCATATATAGTTAGGGATTAGCATTTACAAAACCTTATTTTACTCACACAAAACCATTGAAATTCCATATATAGTTAGTTGTACTAACTATATATCGCGCACCCGCAATCCACTGCTGATCATGTCACATATTACATCATTCATGACATGGTCAGTGACATCACTGATGACATCACTGATGACATCTCAAATGACATCACTGATGACATCACTGATGACATCTCAATGACATGACTGATGACATCACTGATGACATCTCATTTGACATCACTGATGACATCTCAAATGTCTTACATATTGAAGAATGAGTGGATGTATAAGTGTCTGGATGAAGGATTTAGTAGGTGTGTGACTGACTGTATGAGTGAGTGATTACATTTTTGTCACTGAGTGCATGGGTTAGTGAGTAAACTGTCTTAATTTGTGCATCATTATGTCTGTTGTTCTGTAAACTGCTGCATGTGTTGATCAGTAGCTATATGAGTAATTATATGGGTTATTGATTGGTTGCCCAAGTATTTGTATGGGAGACTGAGTGTGTGTGTGGGTGGCTGGGAGGTGTATGACTCTGTGCATAGATGTGTAAGCAGTTGAATCACTAGATATATGGATTCAAAAGTGCATGTGGAAATAGGTGTATGGGCGGTTGACTGAGTGCATTGGTGAGTGAATGGATATCTGAGTGCTACATGTCAAAGTAAGAACATATGTAAAACACAGTACATGTGAGAGTTGACATATATAAATAACTGTGCATAAGAGCCCGTGAATGTGTGAGTGGCTGTATTGATCATTGTGAACTTGTATCAGGGATTTTAATAGAGAGTAAATATGTGTTAGTATATGTTTGAATAAGTAAGGTATGTATAACTGTATAGTTGAGGAAATGGAGGTGTAATTGATTCTTTGCATGACTGAGTATGTGTGTGAGTAACTCCATGGATGAGTGACAGTCTGTGAGTGTCTGTTTACACTGAGTGTATCTAAGGTTATTTTAGAGTCTGAAGAAGTTCATCGTATTATCACATGAATGATGTCATCAGTGATGTCATCAGTAATGTCAAATGAGATGTCATCAGTGATGTCATCAGTCATGTCATTGAGATGTCATCAGTGATGTCATCAGTGATGTCATTTGAGATGTCATCAGTGATGTCATCAGTGATGTCACTGACCATGTCATGAATGATGTAATATGTGACATGATCAGCAGTGGATTGCGGGTGCGCGATATATAGTTAGTACAACTAACTATATATGGAATTTCAATGGTTTTGTGTGAGTAAAATAAGGTTTTGTAAATGCTAATCCCTAACTATATATGGTCTATAACCTATGGTTTTTTCAGTGAATATATATATATATATATAAATAATATTATATAAATTACCTACTGGTGGTCACCAGTAGGTAGTTATAGTTAGGATGTAGTTTCCATAGGAAGAGCGTTTTTTTATTTGCCAATATCTTTATCGTCCCTTTATGAATCCATGCGTAATTTTCAAACCTAATTTGCAAGTAATTTCGGCTGCTGCCTTGAACATTTTGTGGTGATCCATCAAGCAGGGTCCAGAAAAAGGGGGGGGGTCCCAAAACGCTTTTTCTCCATGTTAATTTCCATAGGAAACTCTAGACATGGTTACAGCCCAAGCTGTTGAAGGGAATTACACCAAATTTTGCCGAAAGGTAGCTCTTGATACATAAAGCACTCTATTTAGTAAATGGTGTAAATCCATTCAGTAGTTTTTGAGAAGTTTAAAGAAATTTCCAGTTGTATATATAGGGACGAGGTGAATCCACGACCCCTCCTGATCTCTTTTAAATTAAATACGTGGGCCGTGTGGCTCCAGCAGCCCCGGGGACCACCACCTCCCCAGGGCATAATTAAAAAAGATGGGGTGCCCCGCTGCCCCCCTCCTGGAGCCTAGATGGCCCCTGGACCACCACCCCCAGGGGGCCTCCAGCAATGCCCCAGGGTACCCAAACCCAGGCCATTGCAGTTTGCTATGGCATGCCATAGCAAACTCTCTGCTTTCAAGCAAGAGCAAAAAATGCTCTCGCTTGTTGAAAGCAAAGCATATCTGTTTCCCTGCCCGCTGTCAAGCAAGCAGAGAAACAGACAATGGCTTTGAGACCCAGGGAGCTGCATGTTAGCAGCTCCCTGGGTCTCTAAGCAATGCAGGCTCCCGCAGAAGGGGGGGAACCGGCAGGGACCACAGGGCCTTCAGGCTACCCCACGGACGAATTGGCCAGGCCCTGGGGATAGGGTCGCCCCCTTTCTTCATCACTCTGCAAACATGCCTCCTGGCACGCTCCTGGATGGGAATGAAGCCCCCTTGGTTGCTGAGGGTCCTTAGGGGCCAACAAGACCTCCTGTTACTTCTAGTAAGCTTCACACAGTGGGAGTGCTGAGAAGTGGTCGAAGGCCATGCCCCTTTCTCCAACACTCCGCAAACGTGCCTCTTGGTGCACTGCTGTTGGGGGGATGAGGGTGAATTCATCCCCCAAGCAGTAGTGCACCAGGAGGCAGGTGGCCTCTGACGACCTCTCAGCAAACCAGCTGTGTGGATTTTACTAGAGGTAACAGGAGGAACTGTTGAACCCCCAAGGACCTTCAAGAGCCATGGGGAATTCATCCACAACTAGTAGTGCACCAGGAAGCGTGTGTGCATAGTGGTGGAGAAAGGGGGCATGTCTGAGGTACTGGAATTCTGCACCTGGTTCATAAAAGTCGTCGTATCATGACGATTCTGGTAACAGCAGACCAAAAATGGCGAGTGTAGGATACACAAGTATTTTCGTCATGTTCGAGTGACGAGATCACCATGAAATCAGAGATTCCGTTCTGAACCCTCGGGTTCCATTTTGTATACGGCAGCCATTTTGTGGTTGCCCTCACATGGGCCGATGACAGTGGCCGAACGAGTCTCCAACCACACGTACACTTTAGCTGACTTCTGAATGACCTGAGCGAGCGACCCTCTTGCCTGAAGCCAAAACTTGTTAAACCAGTTCCTTTCCTAGTAGCTGCTAAGATCATTGATCAAGACACCATCAAACCTTTTATTGCGCACAACTATGTCTTATCTTGCTCACACCTGTCTCTGCTCCTTTTCTTTATGGGCCGTTTACGATGGGGATGTGCCCGTTTTTATGGTGGGTTCGATCGACCGATCTGATGAAGAATGTTAGGTTTGACCAATAGTTGACTACGGGCTGGGCAAACTGAAAAATGAGCTTGTCATCATGATGCTGCATTTGCTTTGTCGTGAAAATATGTGAATGGTCAACTGTAAATAAGGAATGTTTGCCTGAAGCATAATAGTTGGTTTAAAAGGGACGACTTGCTTTGTAAGTTTGAGCAGTCTCCTGAGAACATACACTGTGTTGTACTTCTAGGATACCTGTTACTGGTTGCAGCCAATAAATTTGATCTTTGACGTCACCAAGAAGTCTCTGTGTTTCTGTAGTCTGAGACAGGAGAATCCGAAGTCTTTAGGTGTGTCCCCTGGCACCGCTGGGTTCTAAATAACCCGGTACTTCATGGCCACCAAAAACCTCTCAGCAAACCCACTGTGTGGGACTTGCTGGAGGTAACAGGAAGGGTAGTTGGCCCCCAAGGATCCTCAATAGCAAAAGGACTTCATTCCCCTACTAGTAGTGTGCCAGGTTGTGCGTTTGCAGAGTGGTGGAGAAAAAAGGGCCTGACCTCCTACCAGGTCTCTGCAATCCAGTTGTGTGGGACTTACCGGAGGTAACAGGAGGGGTAGTTGGCCCACAAGGTAGTTCTTAGGGGCCAACTACCCCTCCTGTTATCTCAAAGAAGTCCCACACAGTGGGATTGCTAAGAGGCCTTTGGAGGCCACACCCTCTTTCTTCACCACTCTGCAAACGCAGCTTGTAGTACACTACTGGTTAGGAGATGAAGTACACCTTACTCCTGAGGGACCTTGGGGGCCAAGAAGCCTTCTTGGTACCTCTTGTAAGTCCTACACAGCGGGATTCCTAAGAGCTGGTTAGAGGCCCATACCCGTTTCTCCACCACTCTGCAAACATGACTGCTAGTTAAAAAAACATAGAAATTCACTGAAAAAAAGCAAAGGTTACAGGGATGTTATAGTTAGGAATTAGCATTTAAAAATCCTTGGAAATACACTGGAAAAAAACAAAGGTTACAGGAACGTTATAGTTGGGAAATAGAATAAAATAAACCTTGGAAATTCACTGAAAAAAACTGATGTTACAGAGACATTATAGTTATGCTCAGATTACAGCGCAATCAGCGATGTTATCAGTGCTGTCACTGACCATGTCATGAGTGATGTAATGTGTGAGGTCCTAAGCAGTGCATTGCGGGGGGGGGGGGGTGAGTTATAGTTAGGTCACTAACTATAAAGGCTGAATTTCTCGGGTTTTGTATGTGTGAAACCTGAGCCTAATTATAATGCCTCTGTAACCTTTGCTTTTTTCAGTGAATTGCTAAGGTTCTTTCTATTCCATTCCCTAACTATAATGTCCCTGTAACATTTGTTTTTTTCATTAAATATATCTATATATATATAAATATATTTAAGAGGGGCAGGCTATTTGAAAATATTAATGGAAAATGAATGATGTTTATGTGTTTAAGCCCTTATGTACAATACCACAAATATATATTTATTTCTGTCCTAAAATCTTTTTTTTAATTTATAGCAAGTCAAACGAAAAGGAGAACATATTTTCAGCCAAGTATGTTTTTCAGTTCATGCTCCGTCAGATATTGTCCATTTAGGCAGATTAATGTCGACAGAGCGCGCGGAGCAGCTTTCCCTGGGGCTGGAGATCTGATGTCAGTGGAACGCGAGTCCAATTACACTCAGAAGGATGGATTACATGTTTTACTTCAGGTTGTGTCAAGAAAGGCCGATTGACCCAGTGTCAGCTACACAGACAGCCCCCCGGATTATGGCAGGGATTCATCTGCTCTTTGATAAATAAGGAATTGTTAATTCTCAGAAGCACTGCCTATTCTAGAGCTGATTTGTGTGTAACACGAACCAATAACATTCCTTAAAAATAAGACCTTTAAAAAAAAAACAGATCATGAGAAGCTGAATGACTCTTAATGAGAATATGTAACATTTTAGCCCCTTTGGTTGTTTTCCCGAAAGACACTGCTTTTCACACTTTTTTCACAATTAATTTATGTCCGTCGCTACTGGGATTCACGCCACAAAAGCAAGGCCAGAAATGTCCGAGGAAATCGCTCTGTTAGACGCAGAAGCGCTTACGGGTAATTTTATCATGCATTACATCACTGCGATTCAATGGCTATTTTTCCACTTTACAGCGTTGTCGTATATTTGCATCTCTCCTCCCTTCCAATTTTTACATTTTATTTGTAAAATTGCCAGTGGTTTTCTCTATGATGACAACTGTTTCCCACGTTATCTATCACATTCATCGAGTTGGGCTGCTTTCCGCTTCAGGTTTTCATTTTCGTTGTGCGCTTTCAGCAGAAAGTATTCACGTAAAAAGTAAAGGCATAGCAAAAAAAAAAGAGTATTAAAACCATTAAGTCTATTGAAGAGAACTCCTCAGTTTATCTAAGGTATGGCAATGGGTGAAACAAGAATCGTGAGGGGCCTGATTTAGAGGTGAGTGGGTTTGTAAATCTGTTAATCCTACTGTCGATGGATTATATGCTGGTGGCGACCCTGCTAGTGAAATTACCACTACTGTAGGATGATTTTACTATTCGTCCCCTCTCCCTCAACGCATTTCTTGTGTAGAGTATTTAAAGAGAGAGAAAAAAAGACCCGCAGTGCAAAAGCAGACCCTTTACCAACAACACATTCAGGTCCCTAGACGAGATTTTCCAATTACTCTCTCTTGGGAGTTGCACTGTTCTAATTTTTGATTACCAGAAGCAGATATGTTGAACAGGGTAAAGAGATGCATCTGTTTCGCCATCTGTTTCTCGCTTCAATTATTTCCAGAACTTTCATTCTGGTGAGATAAAAATTCTTCTTTATTTAATTTCTTGAAATATTGATAAGTATGAGTGAGTGCTAATATGTAGACTCAAAAAATAATTTCTCTATGCAAGATATTTTATCATGCCCAATTCTTGCTTTTTTTGGTGTCGTTTATGTTGTCACACATGGGTTCAGTTATTCTCTCAATTGCAGTTTTATTCACTAAGGGGTATATTACCAACAACTAGCGATAGTTTTTGTCTCTAACTTGTTTAGAGACAAAAATTATCGCCGCAAACCGGCGATTTTTATCGCAGATAAACCTTGCTATTAGCAAGGTTTATCGCAAATGCGATAAAAAACGGCCGCAATGCATGAATATCGCTGAAAAGTCAGCGATATTCATGCATTATCGAGCAAATGCTCTTAGCCATGTTATCCACCTCCCATTGGATAACATGGCTAAGAACTGCTCAGGGCAGGTGTTAGCTTTTGGAGATATTCGCGCTTAGCGCGAATATCTCCAAAAGTTGGTAATAGGAGATAGCGATGTTAGCGACTGTTTCCAGTCGCTAACATCTTGGCACGCCCACTTTGCATGTCATTAGTGATAAATATCACTGACATGCAAAGTGGGGCCCATGATGGTCGCTATCTCCTATTAGCTGTCGCTAACTGGTGTTAGCGACAGCTTGGTAATAGGGAGATAATTTTATCTCCGCTTTCTTGGCTTTTAAAGCCAAAAAAGCGGAGATAAAACCCCTTGATAATATACCCCTAAGTTTTATTCACCATGTGGACAAATTCTTTACTGAAAAACAGCTTTCATTGGTAGCTTAGGTTTATTCAAGAATTCCACTCATTTTTTTTGTTAAGTGTGATGAGTATGTCCAGATGTGAGTCCCGCACTCTATTGGACAGAAGCTGCACATCACTGATGAGGCACGATTAACGGGAAACTGGTATGCAATTGATTGTGCTCCTGTGTGGAGGTGACTTAGCCTGGCTGTTTAAGATGGACTGTTCCTATTGGATTAGGGGTGAATCTGATTTGCTTTTAGATGATCCCTGTGTGCAATGGCATAGCAGGGAAATAAATGATGGACTGGCACGTGACCAGGGTAATTACCAGTGTCTGAAATTCATTCAAGCACACCACGTATCATTTTTAGGCCTGACTTGACAGCACAGCTGTCACCAGACTTGATGAAAAAGAGCTGACGGGAGTAGCACAAAGAGGGACTGCGGCTCTCCCTACGAGTGGGTTCGCCTGAGTACAGCTTTTGATTTGGCAAAAGCTCTGTTCTTCAACAGAAAGAGGAGCACAATAACAATGTTCACAAGGAACTTATTCATCAAAACAATACAGTAGCTGCAAGAAAGTATAACTTGCTTAAATTAATCAAAAACATTAGCAATCAAGCTGGGGGTCGCGTAACTATTTTAAGCAAGTTATACTTTCTTGCAGATACTGTATTGTTTTGATAAATGGGTTCCTTGTGGACATTGTTATTTTGCTCCAATGCAACACCCAGCTCACAAGGACGTATGGGTCGCTCTTGTTTCTTCTGAAAACTTCAACAGAAAGAGTGCATCGCCTTTAAACAGCTGTGATCATTTGTTCATAAAGCAGCTTGAGCCATGGTTCTTTACCAAGTCAAGCTATTGTGTTACTACAGAAGCCTGACCTAAAGTCCTTTAGGTCAAACGTACGTCACTTTTGTTTTTCCCAGACAGCAGGACAAATGGGAGGCGGGCAGTCAGAAAAAATGTGTTGTATTGTACTACCAGCCTCTCTTTCAGTTCTTTCATCCACTTCACAGATAGCTTAATGTGGCACCTCTGACAGAATGGGGTCTTGTATTTCTAATTCCTATGTTAGACTTATTGGCTCGAATACATGCACATAGAGCTTTTTATGCTTCTTGATTCCATTTGTTATTCCTCTCTCTAAATCAGGGCAGCTGGTGACATTTGAAAGTGGTGGGTCGTAATTACTGCACTGTGGTGAGCGAGCGTAGCAAGCGAGCCCGAACAACCTACAGAGGTGAACATTTTGAAAAAAGAGTGGGCAAATGGTGCATTCTCAAACACATTTGAGAAAACGGTGGCTTGGCAAACATCTCTGGAAGTAGCCAGACAAGTCTCTTTGCACTTGCACAGATACATCACTCTCCCTGTATTCACATAGGCACACTACTCACCCTGCACTCATAGACCCATTGCTCACCCTTCCCTGACAATTCACTAAGCATGCATTCATCTATCCACATCACTCTAACACCCCCAAAAACCCAGGGGATAGTCCAATCTCATCCACTCAACTCGTAATATATCCAACCTCAACAAAACCAGAGACATCATCAGGACTCTACACGCCTGCCTCCAATATGGTCGCTCTTCCAGATCGGAGTCAAGGAAGGATTTGAACCTCCAACTCAGGTCCTCAGGTAGGTTGCTGCCACTGTGTAGCCAGCTCGCAGGAACCCCCCCTTCCTCGGACCGCCTTCCTTACACTCGCTCGGCTCGCCACTCACAAGCTCCTCTCTCCCTGCCCCGTAATGGATGCTTGCCCACGACAGTCGCATTAAGATAAGTCTACACCACTAGGGCTGCAGCCAATTCTTTACCATCCCTCTGGGACCCCTCGTGTCCCTCTTCCCACCCTGCCGACCCACAAACAGCCTAACCCAGTACCTGACCTAAAAATTGCCACCTCATTCCCACAGGGGTCCCATCAGATCTCAGTTTAAGAAAGCCCGGACCCTAAATCCACCATAAATGCACAAGGTCACACCAAAACTGACGGATATACGCGCCAATACTCTTTCTAACTACTACTAACTGCGCACTTCCCAGATGTGCCGCTGAGCCCCCTCACCCTGATTTCCCCCCACCTCACTCCTATGATCCCTCTCCACCCCTCTACTTTACCCGTTCCCCTTTCCCAGTCACCACTCCTACCTTCGAGATATCTCACCCCCTTAACTACCTACCAGTGCCCAACCGGCTCTCTAACTAAAATGTCTTCCACCTCGTCTACCTCCCCTAATCCCCTCTCCTCACCCTACATAAAGCGGCACGGCCCAAACTCCTTCTCGATCTCCCCTCCCTCTAATCTTCCACCCAAAGCGAAAAAACCCTCAAACACAAATTAATCAGGCAATTTCCTGAATCCCTTTTCGTTGACATATTTCACAGTTCTGCCAGAGGGCAAGTAAAAATGGACCTTATCTTCCACACAGAGAGGCCCGACAATTGGAACTCCACCCTAAGATCACAAATACACATCACCAAAACCACCATGACTCCACATAGCTGCAAGCTGTCTTGCTCTACCCACAACCGCCTCACCCACCTCAGTAACACAGCTGTGACCATCTATTCCAACAGCACAGTCCTGATCCAAGCCAACAATGCCAATCTCGAGGCATTTGACCGCCTCTTCCCTTCCCTACTGACTAACATCTCCCTTGCAAAGCCCCCCTCCTAATGCCCCCCCACACCCAGGAACCCAGTCCCCCAACTGAACCTACTCACCATCCCTCCTCCCGCCTTCCCAAACACCTTCGCTTCACCTATAACCCTCGCCAACCCCTCCACCTCCAAGTACACTACACCGTCTCCTGCACTAGTCCATCCTAAGAAACAAACCCCGGTCCAGATCCACCCCCAAAGGCCTCCGGGTGTCCCCAATTCTCTCCCCATATACCACAATCACCAGCCCACCCCCACCGGCGTCAACAAACTATCTCATCACATCCTCCCGCATCACACGCCTCTTCCTACAACCCTAACCAACAATACTACTCCCAGTAAAAGACAACACAACACTCCCAACCCCGCACCACCCCTAAGAGACATCCCACAGGACCAACCCACTGCCCCCCAAGAAGAGTTGGGCTGGCGTCTCTCCCGTATAAGCATGGACGTAAAATCCGTTCCGCTCGCGGAATTTGCGAATTTTTGACAAATTTGCGTTCTGCGAATCACGCAAATTTGTCAAAAAAATTGCAATTTGCAAGCTTGCGGATTTTTTTCCTTGGTCGCGAGACTTTTTTTCCGCGAGCACGCAAAAACGGACGGGAACACGCAATTGCACAACGCGAGCATGCAACTAGCCAATGTACGACCGCATGGGTAACCTCGCAGTAACCACTCTGAAAAAATCCAGCGAACACGCAAAAAGCCCCACGAACTCGCAAAAAGCCCCGCGAACACAAAAAAAAAAAACATTTGCAAATTCACGGATTTCGCAGAACGCAAATTCGCGTAGCGCGAATTCGCAAATTTCACCCATACTTACTCCCATATTGAAACCCAAGTAGCCACCATTATTCAGGGTCTGAATCTCATCCTAACCAACCTCACTTCACTCCCTAGCCCCCCCTTAATCTCTCACTTTACTCCCATCTCCCCCCTCTTCTCACACCCCAGCCGTCCCAAAGATCCTCTCCCCATCCAGTCCCCCCCTTCCCGATCTCTGCCCAGAGACCGAACAAAACCACAGAAGCCATGACCTCTGAGGAAGCGATCGAACTGGCCTCATCATACTCCTCCCCCACCACTCAGAGCCCGCAATCCACGATCCAGGTGATCACCGAATTCAGAAGTGAACACCCAATCCCGAAACACCCTAGGCTCCCAGCCTCCCTCATCAACATCACTACCGCGCCACCAACAACGGAATCTAAAAAAGAGAACCCCCGCACCAACTATCTTATCATAAACTGCATATCTGCCTCGAAACATGCCACTGAGCTAGCAGAATCCATCCTTAGCCACGATATAGACATAGCCTTCATCACTGAGACCTGGCTCAACGACTCCTCTCCTCCTATCATGGACATGCTCCTACCTCCGGGCTTCTCTATCATCAACAAAGATAGGAAAGACCAAAAAGGCGGAGGCCTGGCAATCATACACAACAACACCCTGTCAGTGTCTGAAGTGGACACCTTCAATTACAACTCCTTCGAATGCCTAACCGCTAATATCAAATATTCTAGCAACAATCTATTACACTGCCACCTCCTGTACCACCCCCCAGTCAACACCACCGCGTTCACAGAACACTTATCAGACCTGATCGCCCACTGCTCTCTCCGAGACAACAACAAGCTAATTCTGGGAGACTTCAACCTTCATTGGAATGATAAAAACAGCACTCCAATACAAGCCCTGAATGAGCTATTGCACTCCAACAATCTTATCCAGCACTGCGCAGAAGAAACCCATAACAAAGGGGCAATCCTAGACGCCATCATCTCCCTCCCCGACACAATCACTATAGATCACATCCTTCCGGTCGACTGGTCTGATCACCACCTAATCCTATTCCATATCTCTCAACCGTCCATGCGTCAACCCCCCATCATTGAGCCCCCAACTTGGTCCAGAAACCTAACGCAGATCAACACAGCCGTCTTAGAAGAAAAAATGAACACCCTCCTGCCCATCTACCCGGTTGGCCTCTCAACTACAGAACTCACATCCCACTACAACGTAACCATGTCCTCCATCTTAGAACAGCTAGTGCCAATGAAACTGAAAAAATCCAGGAACATCCCCTCCAGATCCTGGTTCAACGAGGACATCAACGACGAAAGGAGATGACTCAGAGCCATAGAACGTCTCTGGAGAAAAAAAACCTCCAGCCTTTGCGATGAACGCAAAACGGCAAGAAGACAGTACAAAAAACATATCAATAACGAAAAAACTAACTTTTTCTCCAATGCACTGGACAAGGCCAAAAACAGACCAAAAGAGCTATTTAACATTATCAAAAACCAAACATCCAAGCACTCCACGACTTACGTCCAGGCCTCCAAATAGTCTTGTGACAGCTTTGCCAACTTCTTTAACAAAAAAATCTCCAAGATCGAACTCTCTCTCGACATCAACCTCCAACCTAACAGCGAAAACTGGTGCCCAGCAGACGAAACCATGGTGAGAGATCAACCAAACAGTACCTGGAGCCACTTCGACCCTATACCGGAAGTCGAGATCCTCAATTTAATCTCCACCTCCAAGCCCTCATCCCATGCCCTCGATCCCTTACCCTCACATTTGGCAAAAAATCTGAAACTCTCCCTAGCTCCACTCTGGTGAGAAATCATAAACAGCTCTCTAAAAACAGGCATCATCCCTGATTGCCTCAAAGTGGGCCAAGTCACTTCACTTCTGAAGAAACCAGGCCTAGACACTAATGACTTAAACAACTTCAGACCTCCAACCTTCCCTTCCTAGCCAAAATCCTTGAAAAATGCGTCCTCCACCAACTGAACCAACACATCGACAAGATTAATCTCCTAGACCAACAACAATCAGGCTTTAGAAAAGGCTGCAGCACCGAAACTGCAATCCTTAACATAGTGGATGACATCCTCAACTCCCTCGACTCGGACCATTGCTGCCTCCTCATCCTCCTGGATCTATCGGGACCTTTGACACTGTGGATCACAATCTTCTCATCAAGGCTCTCAAGGACCGCGTAGGTGCAGATGAGGTGGTCCTTCAATGGTTCTCCTCCTTCTTTCAAAACCGCTCCCAAAGGGTAAAAATCAAATCCTTTTCATCCGACCTTCTACCCGTCAACAGAGGTGTCCCCAAGGATCTCTCCTCAATTGTTCAACATCTATATGGAACCCCTCACCTTCATTCTAAAAAAAACCAACATCCCCTTCCATCTATATGCAGACGACACCCAGATCTACTTGGAAACCTCCTCCCTCAATGACATTCTAAGACTCAACAATACTCTCCAAGAGGTTCAAGAATGGCTATCAACCAATCACCTTAAACTCAATCAGGGCAAAACCGAATTCCTCCTAATTTCCAACAAGGATGAAAACCCGCAAATCACTGAATGGCTGAAAGCTATCGACGCTCTCAACGGTAACCTCACCTTGGCAAGCTCGGTAAAATCACTTGGAATCACCCTTGATTGCAAGCTAACCATGAACAATCACATCTAGAACTCCGCGAAAAGTGCCTTCCTCAACCTGAAGCTTCTCAACAAAATAAAACCTCACATATCATCCTGGGACTTAAAACAAGCCACCCAATCACTTATGTTATCCAGACTCGATTACGGGAACGCAGTCCTCTCCGGGACAGCCCTCGCTCACCTAGCGCCACTCAAAACAACACTCAATGCTGCTGCCAGAATGGTCACCGGAGTAAAAAAATATGACCACATTTCTCCCGCTCTCAGAGATCTAAAATGGCTTCCTGTAGAATTACGTGCCATCTTCAGAACTGCATGCGTCACGCACAAAGCCCTGCACACAGGGAAACCAGAATACCTAGCCTCCAAACTTAAGAAAGCCGTCCAGTCTAGAAGTCTCAGGAGTTCCAACTCCCTCCTACTCATTCCCCTGAAAACACGCATACAAAAAACCGCAGCCCTCTCTTTTGCAGGAAACGCACCCAAAATCTGGAACTCCATTCCTGTGCCCATCAGAACTACACCCTCCTTTGAGAAATTCAAAAGTCTCCTATAAGTCCTCTACCTCAACTGGGCCTTCCCGAACTGAAAGTCATGACTCTCAAGCACTCAAACATCGGTCACCTGATGAATACACATCCACTACCTACCTCTCCCCCTCTCTCTTCCCGCTCGGCTTGTTCCATCGCAGCTCAGGGATATCTTCCAGACCTATCCTGCGTCCATGTATCAAACTTACCTCTAATCATCTCTACCCCAACAGCACACCTTGAACCCCCAGACCTATTGACCTCAAGGACGCTCCTCGGACGCTCACCACTATTGTGTTCTTTCGACCACTAATGCTCACGCTTATCCTCCAAGAAAAAGTTTTCTTTGTATCGAGTCTACCTCAATCCCTCTATGCCTCAAAGGCGCACCCTGGACCACTAGACCTCTTCGCCTCTACGGGGCACCTTCGTGAACACTTATGAACTCATTTATCCTTCTCGCTTACTGTATATGCTTATGTTTCTTCCCCTCCTGTTGTAAAGCGCTCCGATACCCTCGGGTCTGGTCAGCGCTATAGAAAACTTAAAAAAATAAGAATAAATAAATAAATAAATAAATAAACTCACCCTGGACTCACACAGGCATACTGCTCAATCTGCACTCACACAGACATCACTCACCCTTCGCTGCACTGCATTCAATAAGTTTAACTTATTACAGCCTGTCTAGGCCTGACGTTGCCTGGTAACAGACTACAGTAGAACCCCCATGCTTCAGCAATCCCCAGGAAAGCCAATGGAACATAACACCCTACAACACGACTTAAAATCATAACAAGTCCCCACTAAACAAACATCATGTAAAAATAATATAAAATCTCTTCAAAATAAATGTTTTTTTAACATTGGGAAGCAGCATACACAGTGGGCCTCCAATATTTACGGCAGCCCCTACTTCCGACTAAACCCTGTTGATTATCTATGAACTGCTGGGAGTTTCACACGCCCCTCACCACACCCTGCAGAGGCCCCCCATCATCTTGTCTCACACCGCTGAGAATTTCACCGCAGCATACCAGTTTCTAGCGCTGCACTGAGAGGCATCTGTTAACAGGGATAGTGTAAACTTAGCTTAGAAGCATCCATGTGTCGCCACAGCCACAATACCAACTCGGAGACGAGTTATTGCCTCGTGTAGTCTATAGGGGTCTAGATTTATATTAAACTCGGAGCAACGTCATAGTCTAATATCCTAAACACAAGAGGTCTTTGAACAACGCACATGCTGAACTCACTGTTTCAAGTTGCTCAATTATGCAATAATAAACAACACATAGGCAGGTTAAATACTGTTGGACCCGGCCTCGTGCCATGGTTCTCCCCCTGTTCCTCAGCACCCCGTTAGTTAGTCCTGCACACAGAAACCCCTGGTCGTCCCGTTCCCTGATGCCCCACTCCCCCACATGACCCTACCGACGGACGACCATCCCCGCATCCCGCCATCCATCCTCCCGGTACCGGGCGCCCAGAACCTGCACCCGACACAGGGCCCCCGGCAGCCATGACCCTTCCCGAAGTCCCTGACTCCCTAGCCCCCGGCGTGACCCCGGCCCCAGCGAAACTTAGGCTCCAGACGCGCCATGCCCGGCTGGGGGGTAGAGGGTTTCCTCTGAGTGAGATAAGGTCCAGGAGTTTCGATTGCACCTCTGGCCTTCCCCTGGGGGCTGGTTTCGATCACACCTCTGGCCTCCCCGAGAGCTGGCTCCAGACCCTGCTGGGTGTCTGGAAATCTCCGGGCGCATATTCAAAAGGATCAAAGGGCCAGCCGACGGGAAACTCCGACGATCAGCCCCGAGGCCTGAGATCTCGGCCTGCGAGGGTCCGGACATCAAAGGGCCACTGCACTATATCAAGGCCCGCCCGAGAACTAGCGGGCAGTGGAATCCTGGACAAGAGAGCCCTGCGGACCTGGTCGTGGCTCAGCCACTCTAGGAGAAGATCGATACTTGAACTTTGGAACTTGTGCGAGCCCTGCTGACGTTGTCGCGGCTCATCCTCGTGGAGAAGGAACTGTGGAACCTCGGAGCCCTGCTGACCTCGTCGTGGCTCACCCTTGCAACTAGAATGACATTCGTGGAACATCCTGAGCCCTGCTGACGTGGTCGCGGCTCCCCAAGAACCAACAGAAACTCTGTTCACTCCGGATCGAGCCCTGCTGACCTCGTCGCGGCTCGAGGAGTACTCTGGTCCGGCTGGACCATCGGCGCTACCTGCACGACCTGACTCGAGAAGAAGTGAGTGGAGCAGCCAGTACGACCTCCATCTTCCGTATCCCCCGGCACGAGGATTGAGAGCTGTGCGCAGGGTACGCTTCATACTGGCCCCATACAGTGACTGTCCCGCTCCCTTATTCCTTACAAACCGAGACTTTATCCCACGATCGCTCTTGTAAATACGTATTCACTTTGCATAATTTCTCCTGTTTGATAAAGAACTTTGATACTGAAATCCACGGTGTGGTGTCTGTCCATAAGTGTGGTGTAAGCTCAGTGTGTACGATCTTAGACACAAAGTCCTCCCCGGCGAGGACTTCACGTTAGGACTCGGCAGTATTCCTGGGAGAGGTGGGTCACGGAGTGGTCGGGAGAGCCTACTCTGCCCCTCTGTGGTCGCCCCTTCCAACAAATACTCACTGGCCATTTGAGGATGATGTCTGCACATAGTGCTGTGTGTCTGATCAGGTGCAGTGTGACATGTAGCGCTCTAGTGCGGCAGAGTACCGGGCCCGACCCGTTCTGCTCTAGTGCCCAGTCGCGATCGGTAGTGAGATGACCTGCAGGGCGGTGACGTGGTGAGGGGGAGGGGCAGGGTGGTGGATAGTAATGTATGGATTAAGGAGTTTTACAGGTAAGTCAACATATAAATAAATAAAACAAATTTTGTTGCGAGCACTGCATTGCATTTGGTGATGCAGTGCACGAAACGAAATTTGTTTTATTTATTTATATGTTTACTTACCTGTGAAACTCTGTAATCCATACATTACGACCCCCCACCCTGCCCCTCCCCCCCACGTCACCACCCTGCAGGTCTTCCCACTACCGACCGCGGCTGCTAGTGTCCCCTGGCATGTCCCTAATGGCGGTGTGGTACACATGCCCCCGTGCTTCGGGTATGCTGTGATCAATGATGTGTACATGACAGCTTGCTCCTCTCACACTGGTGGTTTCTTAAACCCTGTATGGCCTGTTCCCTGGGATCATTCCCGGTGGTGCCCTAGTGCTACTGAGCCCCGCGCAATAGAAAAAGGAAGAACCCTCCCAGGGTTAATTTTAAGGTCCTACTGGAGAATCCTCATATCAAATGAAAGGTGACAAAAGTTACCGTATCAGAGCAGACATAGAATGACACAAGGTCCATACAATTCTCTAGAAAAAATAGATGTATTTTATTTGTGATTGATCAAAAATAAATTCTAAATATACAATATATCACAAAAGTTTATGAGTCAAAAACATTTCTTCATATCCCACTTACTCCCGCAGTCATCCAAGGCATATATTCTCATTCATAACCTCAATCAGCACAATATTAACACATTCATACAGAGACCATAGAGGGGATGCATGACAGTCCGGAGAAAAGAATTTTTCAATGGCCACTAGGACTGAAACTATAACATGGAGGCACAGCACAATAGATAGGATGGAGAAGCTTGCACTACACAGAATGCCATCCAAGTAGATCACGCCGACGCGCATTTCGATGCAGTGCCTATTTAGGCTGCATCTTCGTCAGGGCGAGGAGGGCCATGGGAGAGGGCAGGACAAGGACACTGCAGATAAGAGAGGATTTGATTAAGGACACAGGTTCATATACATTAATCATATAACATTCTCCAACATAGTTATTTTAAAACTTTTATAAGCATTTCCCAAGATGGGTTGTAATTCATCAAATTTCTAAATGCACAATTTATATACGGTATGGATAAAAATTATTGAAGAACACTCATTTCTTATGTCAGCCAAATTGGTCTAGGTCTAGGTCACCACTCTGATAGGTAGGCGTCACTCATTGTATTTGACAATTCCTCTAGGGACGTGTGCTCACGAGCTTAATCAGATATTCAGACAACAGTTTCAGACATATAGGGGTGTCTATCTATATAGGAGGGGGGGCCCAAGATTTAAAAAGCCTTGCAAGTGGAGACTAGGAGATTCTTTATGAAGTAGAACAAGTCTCGGATTTGCCATAGGAGGGTGCATCTCATTACATTGTTTAGGGAAATTACCTCTTTTCACACTGGATAGGTACAATACATTAAATCAGAGTCCAGGGGCAGTCCGATTCTATTTCAAGGAGGTCGCTGCAGAGATATAGGACAGATCCTCTATCCGGGGTGTAATCCTAAAATGGACAGAATGGACTACATTTCAGGTAAGGTATTGGAGAGAGGACAGGCAAAAATGATTAAACGCCATCTTAAAGAGAAGTAATATGGTAACAGGCCACGCCAATATTTGGTCAGAAGGTAATTTACCTTAAAATGGGTGGGACAGACAGTCTCTCGTCCGATTACAGATCAACTGATGATAGGTGCCCCATACGGTCCTATCAAAATAAGTATAAACAAAGTCCTCCTGTTAGAGTAACCTATATGGATGGTTCGAGGCGATCCACACCATGGTCACTTCAGAGCACAGGGGTTCTATATACCTGATTAGGGTGGACGAGATTTGCAAGGCAGCGTCCTCAGTTCAGATACATGCAGGAAAACAGCGACCGATATCCCGGGCGGTCCTGCAATGTAAGACATAATATCATATAGTCGCTAATTTGGCACATGGTAAAAAGATGAACTACAATGGGATCAAGGCTCAGTTAGAGTTCTCTAGTTACCTTGTTAGGGGGTGGGGAATATACACCACGATGCGACGTCCTCAGTTCTAGTGATTACACTCAAAGATGGGCAAAAATCACAAAAGGTCCTGCAATACATAAAACAGCCTCCGGTTGGCTCCGACTGAACAGATGATTCATAAAGCGCCACATCAGAGTTATACCTCGACATGGGGAATCAGATTACCTTATTTAAAAATGATATGTGCAGACAGCGGGACAGCATGCTCTGTAATAATCGGTCCACCTAAGTGCCGGTTGATATCCCGGACGGGCCTGTAAACCAAACAATGGTCCTCCGGTTAGCGCAAACGGAAAAGGTAAGAACTAATGAACCATACGACGGTCGTAGCTGTGTGCAAACACTCTGATTACCTCAATAGGGAATGCAATGCATGGGCCGCTGCGCAGCGTCCTCCGTTCTAGCGAATGCTGTGGAAAAATACAACTGGGGGGCACTACCAACCAGAATATAAGATCCTTAAGTATTTGCCCGGCGGTGTCGCCTCTTAAACCCACAAAGAAGTTAAACTATTGAAGAGGCAGGCGCTGGAGACTGGAAGGCAGGAAACAAGGTTTTTATTTTCTCCGGAGGAGAACACAACGAAACGGACAGAAGGTATCGTTCTGAGGTGCTCTAACTGCATCCCCGAGGCCTGGCCTCTTATACACAGGTTTATCTCTTTATTACATGTAACACATTCTCGTTGATACTTTGATGTACGGAAAGACATCCTCAGAATCCTCCCTTCCCAGCCCGTTCCCACGCAAGGTTACAGTGGAAGTCCCCGCCCCGTTCACAACAGGTGATGATCATCGCACAGCTGGGTATTCCGCCGATTCACGGAGTGTGCGGGTTTCGATCGGATCTCGTGGGATGGGGGGCTTTGATCATCTCGGGGGTCCTTTGAGGAGGGAAGCTTTCTATTGTATGGGGAGGGGCAAGGGGTTGGTATCGGCAGAGCTAGGTGTCGGCCTGGGAACGGGGAAGACAATCGGGCACACGGGGAAAAGGGGTTTTCGTCAAAGGGCCGGAGATCATGAAAGGGAGGCAGGGAGGTGTCGCATTGGGAACAGGATGAGGGCCTGGGGGAGAGCAGCGCCGAAGAGGGGTTTATGACTCAAGGCAGGTGCAAGCAGGGGGTTGCCAGTGAAGCTAGGAGGGAGAGAGAGAGAGAGAGAGAGAGAGAGACGCGCTGGCTCTCGGCGAGAGCAGGTAAGCCATGGTGTCCAAAATGGCGGCTGTTTTACGCGCACAAAAGGTTCAAGGAGAGCAAGAGGGCGCCGATAATGTTGACGGTTTTCAGCCTAACTTTCAACAGTCCTCCCTTTTCAACATATCTAGCCAACTTGCTTACTCAATGTCAATTTTCATCAAATTCCTAACTTCGGTATCATACAATGCCCTCATATGTTCGCTTCCAATGTCCACAGTTTTGGGAAAAATACAACTCGCACATAAGGAACACATAGGTGGCAAACATTGAATTCCTAAGCATAGGCCACATATTACAACTACGGGAATCAGGATAATGGGGAGCAGTCTCCAGCCCCAGCTTTTGACGGTGTCCCAGAACCAACCACCAAGCGACCATTCTTCTTGCTCTTGGTGAACTTCCGAAGAGAGTCTGTGAAGATGTTCGATGGCTTTGTACACTGAGGGTGAGTTGTCCGGTATGTATGTACAACAGCTGGCCCCAATAATGCGGCATGCTCCTCCACGGTCCGCCAGAACCACATCTAGAACGAGGCGGTTCTGAAGAGCCACCAAACGGACCGCTTGGAGCTCGGCAGTGTTGTTGGCAAAGATGCCCGCTGTGATGTTCATGGTTGTCTCGACTGCCTGAGTCAAATGTCGGATGGCACGGCTGTTTGCCATCGGGCCCCAGAGGGGGACGAGTCCTTTTATAGCATCGAGGAACTGTGCCCCTGTTGAGTCGGCTTGCTCAACGTCTTTGGCTCGTTTTTGTCTGTGGTGATTCGCTGGGGCCACATAAGTTGGAGGAAGGACGAAGGAGATGTAGCAAGTGCCCCCCCCAGCCTTTGGGGAGCCAGGTGTAGGCCTTCGTGCCACAGATGAAATACATGTTTGGGGATGACACAAAGGAAGGTGGATCCGTGGAGTCCAAAGTTCTGGTAAAGCGGCAAGCGCTGCGACCCACCAGCTGTGTCCCAAGTCCTTCTACACACATGTGGCCTGTGACGTTGATGACCGTCAGGGCCACAGTCAGAGTGGCAGCCGTTCGTTTCCGCAGATAGGAGAAGGTGGGTCTGGTTGGATTGTTGAACACCTGCATTTCGATTCGTTCTTTGGCCGGGATGTCCATTTGGATCGAGTCGCTGGGGGTCAGCGGGCAGAAGTGTGTCTTTGTCTTGTTTCGCCCGGCCCCATGAGGAGAATGTGCTGCAGTTCTGCTGGAGGTGGCATTGTCCGTATAGCTCTCTTGCAAGAGGATCAGCCAGGCAAGGCAGGAGCCGTGGGCGGAGAAGGGTGAAGGGATGAATGGTATTGAATGTCCAGTGGCATGGGGTAGCAACCCACAGATCCAGCAGTTGGTGGCGTTGGTGGCAAGATTGTGCTGGTGAAGTAGTTGCACGAAAGAGTTGTTCCAAAATTCCTTTCGTCTCTCTCTTAGTTGAGGAGAGAGCGAAATTAGATAATGTTCCTTCACGGTGGTAGGCTGAGCAGTGGTTAGGAATGTTTCGTGAGCAGGTGCATGTTCTTCCATAATCCAGAGCGTAGTCATGAGGAGAAAACAGAGGAGAATTACGATGAAGAGTGCAATTGTCTTTGAGCTATGGAGCCTGTCTATTCTCGGATTTCTGTAGTGGGTATTTCCTGCTGTCTCCGTCGGCTTCTTATTTGGCGCTTCCATCATCTTCTTATCTGGCGCTTCCATCATCTTCGTCTTCAAGGTGCTCGGTAGTGGGCAGGACCACAGACTTAGTTTTAGCTTCTCTCCAGGTAACCCTTGGTAGTTTGGGTCACCGTTCTGAGATCCTCTAACCTAGTCCGTGGCCTACTTAGCCGAAGCTCCCTCCTTTCGACGCAGGAAATACCCTTCTCGAGATGGCACAGTGGGGTCAGGATGTTTTGAAAGTTCAAGTGTCTCTGTATCAGGGTAGCAGTTCAACGATGGTCGGTCCTGGTTCAGGAGCTCTTCTTGGGTGTTGACGGTGTCTGTCGTGGCCAGGGCTGGAGAGACCCTTTTGCAGTGATGAGCGTGCAGCCAGTGTTTCTTCCCCTCCACTCGAAGTGCGGTCCGAGTGGTGATCAGCACTTGCCAGGGGCCCGTCCACCGGGGTTCCAAACTCTTTGATCGCTGAAAATTTCGGATCAGCACGAAGTCCCCCGGCTGGATGGCGTGGCCCGGACCCCTGGAAGCATCGGGGATGGCCTGCTGCACCTGCTGATGAAGGACAGACAAAGTTTCAGTCAATTTGTACAGATAATCAGACATTAGGACATCCGGAACGTCATGAATGGAAGTTGGTTTCGGGGCAGACCAGACGCTCATGGGTCGGCCGAAGACAACTTCATAAGGGGTTAAGTGATGTCGGGTGGGAGTGGAGCGCATCGATAGCAATGCCAGTGGGAGGGCGTCTGGCCATTTCAGGCCCGTCGTAGCCACTATTTTGGCCAGTTTAAGCTTTAGTGTGGCATTGTGTCGTTCGACAAGCCCAGCAGATTGGGGGTGGAAGACTGCGTGGAATTTCTGTTTAATACCCAGCCCATTTAGGATGAGCTGGATAACGTTGGCTACAAAGTGGGGGCCATTATCACTCCATAAAACGCGACAGAGGCCATAACGGGGGAAAAACTCCTTTAACAGGACCTTTGCAGTGGCCATAGCGGTGTTGTCACGGGTTGGATATGCTTCCACCCATTTGCTAAATGCGCACACCACGACAAGTACATATTTCAGGCCTTGGCATCTGTCTAGCTGGATGTAGTCCATCTGCAGGACTTCAAATGGGTGGTTTGGGACCCCAAATCCCCCCCGGGGTACTACAGTTCCCTTCCCGGGGTTGTGTTGCAGGCATATTAAGCATTGTTGGACCAGGCGTTTGGCGGAATCTGGGATCTTGTCATTGTGCCAAACCCTGGAGACAAGTTCGATCATGGGGGCTGATCCTATGTGGGCAGGGGAGTGTGCCATGGTTAATATGGGAATCAAGTATGAATCAGGTAGCAACCATCTGTTCGTGTCTTTTGTCCACCAGCAGCCTTCATCGTCTTTCAATCCCACCCGTGCCCATTCAGTCAATTCGTGTTGTGTGCTAGCCGTTTGTATGTCTCTAATTGTGTCCTTGGCGTCAGTCCAGTTTTCTGCTTGTGACCTGGTCACGTACATATGTGTTGTCGTTCTATTTTCAGCTGTCGTTCGGGCGGTGATGTCGGCTAGTGCATTTCCCTGTCCAATAATGTCTGTCACCTTCTTGTGTGCCTGGCATTTGATAACGGCAAGTTTGTTGGGGAGGAGGACAGCTTCGATTAAGGCGGAGACTAAATCCCCGTGCAAAATGGGTGTGCCGTGTGAGGTCAAGTATCCTCTCTCCCTCCAGAGGAGCCCAAAATGGTGAACCACCCCGAAGGCATACTGGCTGTCGGTGTAAATGTTCGCCGTGGTTCCTGCTGCCAGGATGCAGGCTCTCGTCAAAGCAATCAGTTCCGCTGCCTGGGCAGATCGCTGGGTGATGCGGGCTGTTTCTACTACAGTTCGAGCCGTGGTGACTGCATAGGCAGCGGAAGTGGTACCATCGGAGAGTTTGATGCAAGAACCGTCCACCCACAACTCCCCGTCGGGGTCAGGGAAAGCTGTGTCTCTGAGATCGACCCTACTCCTGGTCTGTTCGTCCGTAAGAGTCACGCAGTCATGTACGGGGTGCACATTGGGATCGTTCTCTGGCAAGGGTAACAGAGTTGCTGGGTTCAGTGTGGTGCATCTTTTCAGGGTGATATGGGGGGCAAGCAAGGTCAGTTCGTATCCAGTCAGTCGTGCACTCGTCAGGTGTTGCGTCTTGGTTTGGTTCAGGAGGGTGTCGACTGCATGGGGTACCAGTACCGTGAGGGAATTCGAGAGTACAATCCCCTCGCTCTGTCGGATAGAGACTGCAGCAGCAGCTACAGCTCGAAGGCAGGCAGGCAAGGCTCTGGCGACAGGGTCAAGAGTGGCAGAGAAGTAAGCGCACGGTCGTTGTTTAGGACCGATGGCCTGGGTCAAGACAGATAAAGCGCACCCCTCCCTTTCGTGAGTGAAAAGGGAGAAGGGCTTTCTGTAATCAGGGGTACCCAGGACAGGGGCTGAGCAAAGGGCATCTCGTAGTTCCGTGAAGGAAGTTTGACACTCAGGAGTCCAAGGGAGTGGGAAAGGGACGTCTTTGTTTAGGAGAGAGAGCAGTGGTTTTACAACGAGGCTGAAGTTTGGCAACCATTGTCGGCAGAAGGAGGTGAGGCCTAATAGGGAGCGAACCTGCTTCTGGGTTTTAGGGACAGGGGTGTCTAGAATGGTCTGGATTCGATCAGGGGTGAGTTTCCTTCCATCTTTGGACAGAAGGTGGCCCAGGTAAGTGACCTGGGGTAGGCAGAATTGCAACTTCTTCTTGGAGACCTTGTGGCCATTTTCCGCAAGGAAGTGCAAGAGTTGAATGGTGGCGGTAACCGCTAGAGGGGTGGTGTCGGCTGCCAAAAGGATGTCATCGACATATTGTACCAACACCACCCCGTCGGGTAACCGGACTTGGTCTAGTTGCCTTTTGAGGGCCTGGCTGTAGATGCTAGGGCTCTCCGTGTAGCCTTGAGGGGCTCGGCAAAACCTATATGAGCGGGATTTTAGGGTAAAGCCGAAGAGATATCGGCTGTCTGGGTGGATGGGGATGGAGAAGAATGCGTTCTTGAGGTCGATGACGGAAAAGGTGGTGGCAGTGGATGGAATCAAGGTCAGGATGGTGGTGATGTCTGAGACCACAGGGTACTGGGGTACCACCACTTTGTTGATCTCTCGGAGGTCGATGATGAAACGGTATGCTTTCTCATCTCCCTCTCCCTGCTTCTTGATAATGGGCAAGATAGGGCTGTTGCAAACGTTGCTAACCACTTCCTCTACCACTCCTGCGTCTACCAGTGACTGGATAATCATTACCAATGCCTTCTCGCCCTCTGGCGATATCCGATATTGTGGGAGTTTTGGGAGTGTTGCGTCTGGTCGGACAGTAATGTGCACTGGGTCAATTAACATACGCCCTACGTCCGAATCCGCTTTGGCCCACAGATACGGAGGTAGAGTGTCAAGCAGGGACGCGTCGACGTCGGTGATGGAAAACATGTGTCGGGGGGAACAATGTCTAAGCAGAACGGGGTTGTCGTAAAGAAACACTCGAACTCCATCTTGAGAACACCTAATCGTCGCTCGGAAGTGTTTCAGTAAGTCAAGTCCCATAATGGCGTCAGGGCTATTGGAGGAAAGCAAGAACGTGGTGTCGGTGGTGTTGTTTTCTACGTCAAAGAGAATCGGGGCAGACAAAGGGTTGGTGGAGGGCGTTCCATCGAAACCTGTCGATGTTATGAGTGAGCCAGACAAGGGTGCCCTTGGAATCAGTCGTTTAGATAACGCACTACGTGTTGCGCCAGTGTCTACCAGAAATGGAGACTTGGTACCCAGGACCTTAGCAGTGACATAAGGGCCCTGCTGGTCAACATAGAGCTCGACTGGATCCCTCCCTCGCCCTTGGCTGTCCTATGCAAAGGTGTGAGTGTCGTCATAGTCAGATTGTTGATATTGGTTCTGTCTGGGTCGATCGAACGTATTTGGTCTGCTTGATCTGTCATTAGTCGCGTCATTTGGGGGCCCTCGTTGTGGTCCCTTAGGTCTCGGTCCGTTTGCTACATCCCTGGGGTCTCTGTTCCTGATCATTTCCAGGAGAACTGGGCACTGGGATTTCCAATGGCCAGTCCCTTTGCAGAAAGCGCACTGGTCATCTCTAAGGTCTGTGCGTCCACTGTAGGGAGTCAGAGTGCGGTCCTGGGGAAATGCAGTCTTAGGGACGTTTGTCTGGTAGTTTCCCCGGTATTGGTCTCGTCCTATAGTCACCCCTTGCAGTTTGGCAATCATCACCCTCTCTTTTAAGTCTTTCTTCTTTTTCTCTGTCGCCCTATCGTTTTCATTTTTCTGATGCTCATAATATTGGGCCATTTGGAGAATCGCTGTGGGTTTGGAGGCTGCCCAACTACTCTCGCTGGCCTGTAGTTTCTGGGAGATGTCCAATGATAGGCCCTTAACATAATTCTGGACAAACAGATGGTGTCCGGTTGCAGTGGTCATGTCCTGGCCGCTGTAATCGGAGAACACCGTTTCAAACCGGGAGAAGTATTCCGATACATCCTCCTGGGGTTTTTGGCGACAGGCTGTTACTATCGACCAGTCCACTTTCTTTTCTGGGATTAGGGTTTTTAATTTCTCTACGATTTTATCTGGGAGGTCTAGAATGGATTTCAACGGCTTTTGTCCTGGTCCCCGTTGTTTGTCCAAGTCATCGAGTTGTGACCAGGTGTGTCCGAACAGCTCAAGGTGGTCGACTTTCCGGATTTGCTTCCACACATCAGCTGGCAGACATAACCCGAAGAACAAGTCGATGTCAGCCAGGGTCATGATCGTTGAACCCAGGGCTGTACCTAATTCAGTATAGAAGGCAGTGGGGTTTTTACGTAGGTCGGGTAGAGATTTCCGGAATGTCAGTATCTCTTGCCGGTCCCATGGCTGGTAGACCCAGTTGTATACTACCCTTCCCTTTGCATCTTGGTTGTTTGCATCATCGTGAGTCCCTGTACCTCGAGGGGGAACCCAGTAAGGGGCAGCCTCACGTATCGGCATCATGGTGTTAGATTGCTCGGTTGGTGGTTCGGTCACTACGGGGGCTGCGGATTTAGCTCCTGGCTTTCGTTCAGTGAGGTGGCGGAAAACCTCAAGCGTACGCGTAAGGAGGTCCGACACATCACACTCGCCCTCATCCCCGATATCGACCTTCCGGTACAGAGTCCTTAGGCTCTCGGGACCTTTGTCTCGATATCGGTCCTCGTATGCATTCAAGACATGATAACACAGTCGTACGGTAAAATGTCGTCTGTGACTCCCTGTATACGAGCTGAACATATCTGTGATGTACTCTTCATCATCCTTCCTTTCTACCAGTGTCCTCGCTATTTTGTCGATCCCCGCTCGCTCATCCTTGTCTAGTCTGTTTGTTCTTGCAGGGCCAGCCCCTCGAGTCTCATGGTCATCTAACGTTGTTGTTGATGCGGGTTTTAATACAAGGGGTTCGGCTGGCACAGAGGCTATTGGGGCCGACGCTGTGGCGGTACCTTCGCTTGTACCTGGGGGTGGCGCGTGCTGCGCCAAGGGTTGAGAAGGGGCATATGGAGGGGGCATGTAGATGATAGGAGGACCTAACAGCAGGTCCTCATTGGCTTGTCGTTTCGAGGGTAAGTCAGGGTAGAGCATGGAGGGGGTTCTAACCGGACACTGGCTTGGCGTTTCCCTTTCTAGTTTCTGTTTAGCTTTCTCTCTTTCTTCTATCTCCTTTTTTAGTTTCTGAGCAGCTAGGTGGGCTGCTTTTTGCAGCTCTTTTTCCAACCTACTCTCAGTTTTCTTTTTACGCTGTTCAGTTTCTTTTCGCCACATGCCGAAGCTGTCAAGCATAGTAGGTGTTGTCTTGTTTTTACCCAGGGCGGTTTCTAGCGTTTTTATTTTATCATCATCGAAGGATCCTATCAGGGGCCATTGACTTTCTTGACCCTTTTTTGTATATTTATGCCATAGTTTACTATAGGCTATAGCGGTCAATCCATGCTTCATGAACATGTCCTTATTAGGGGTGCCTTCCAGCGGGGCTGGATGGTCCATCTCTAATAGGCGGTCCGGGCTAAACAGGCTACTCATCAGTGGGGAGAAGACAGACATGACGGCTCGTAACGAGGGACTAAAAAGTCAGCACTGCCTATCTTATCACTAGGTGCAAAGACTAGACAGAATATTTCTATTCTACGTTGTTTGCAGGCAGTGAATACCTCATGGATCACAATAACCAAAGACCAATAAATAACAATGGGGAGAATGAGTAGGTCCGCAAAGATCTGCGTTACCTACCTTTTTCACTATCTGCAAAAAGGGTGGTCTCTTCCCTGTTTGCAGACAGGGAATCTCCAGGAAACAATAGTTTTGCGAACAACAGTTCAGTTTCAAGCAATTATTGGGTGGGGGAGAAAAAAATAAGCACGGCTGCTACCCTACCTATCCTCCACTGCTTGCAAAGAGAGAGCCCGTTGTTTCTCCGTTTGCAGACAGTGAATCCCTCATAGATCAAGATAACAAAAGACCAATAAATAACAATGGGGAGAATGAGTAGGTCCGCAAAGATCTGCGTTACCTACCCTTTTCACTATCTGCAAAAAGGGTGGTCTCTTCCCTGTTTGCAGACAGGGAATCTCCAGGAAACAATAGTTTGTGAACAACAGTTCAGTTTCAGGTGATTATTGAGTGGGGGAGAAAAATAAGCACGGTTGTCTGCCCTACCTATCCTCCACTGCTTGCAAAGAGAGAGCCTGTTGTTTCTCCGTTTGCAGACAGTGAATCTCCAAATAAACAAAAAGAGCAATACTAGTATTTAACAAACAAGCAATCAAGCAATTTTTTCGCAACTTGTCGTGGTAACACGACCTTACCCGGACCGCATGGACAGTTTCCTGACTTCCGAATCCAGCGCCCGATCGTCCTCTCTTCTTCGTTATCCTCGCGGCACTCCTGATGGTTCCCAGTCAGGACCGTAGATCACTCGAGAGAGGTCTGTTCGGAACCAGTGAAGTTCGGATGATCGGCTGTCAGACGAGGGTCTATCGGACAGACGCGTTCCCGATCGTTGCAGTCGTTCACTTTGTCGTCAGGACCTCTCCCACTGGATCCATGGGTCGCTGATGGGCCCCACGCTTGGGACGCCAATTGTGGAAAAATACAACTGGGGGGCACTACCAACCAGAATATAAGATCCTTAAGTATTTGCCCGGCGGTGTCGCCTCTTAAACCCACAAAGAAGTTAAACTATTGAAGAGGCAGGCGCTGGAGACTGGAAGGCAGGAAACAAGGTTTTTATTTTCTCCGGAGGAGAACACAACGAAACGGACAGAAGGTATCGTTCTGAGGTGCTCTAACTGCATCCCCGAGGCCTGGCCTCTTATACACAGGTTTATCTCTTTATTACATGTAACACATTCTCGTTGATACTTTGATGTACGGAAAGACATCCTCAGAATCCTCCCTTCCCAGCCCGTTCCCACGCAAGGTTACAGTGGAAGTCCCCGCCCCGTTCACAACAGGTGATGATCATCGCACAGCTGGGTATTCCGCCGATTCACGGAGTGTGCGGGTTTCGATCGGATCTCGTGGGATGGGGGGCTTTGATCATCTCGGGGGTCCTTTGAGGAGGGAAGCTTTCTATTGTATGGGGAGGGGCAAGGGGTTGGTATCGGCAGAGCTAGGTGTCGGCCTGGGAACGGGGAAGACAATCGGGCACACGGGGAAAAGGGGTTTTCGTCAAAGGGCCGGAGATCATGAAAGGGAGGCAGGGAGGTGTCGCATTGGGAACAGGATGAGGGCCTGGGGGAGAGCAGCGCCGAAGAGGGGTTTATGACTCAAGGCAGGTGCAAGCAGGGGGTTGCCAGTGAAGCTAGGAGGGAGAGAGAGAGAGAGAGAGAGAGAGAGAGAGACGCGCTGGCTCTCGGCGAGAGCAGGTAAGCCATGGTGTCCAAAATGGCGGCTGTTTTACGCGCACAAAAGGTTCAAGGAGAGCAAGAGGGCGCCGATAATGTTGACGGTTTTCAGCCTAACTTTCAACAATGCAGTCAGAGCTAGGCGGGTATCGTGATGGGTCCTGCAATGTATAAAATGACCTCATGTTTAGTGCGAGTAAGGCCCACACCCTCTCAAGTGTGTTGTGCCCAGTAGTAAGGGCATGCCATCTCCTCAATTCACTACTCGGGTCCTGTGTGTACTCCCTTCCTGAGTATCTAAAGCCCAGCTGGGTGGCCGTGCCCATCCAGGTGTTACGCCTGCTTTCAACACCTAATCCCTCACCTCCTGCTCGACACTGCCTGTCCCACCACCCGGTATATTAGTGCGTGCTGCTGGGGAGGGCTGCTAGTGCACAGGTGACAGGCGCTGCTACTGCAACTCAGAGCCACCACACTCACCTGCCACGTGAGCCCCTCACCTGTCACCTGCACTCAGCTCTGAGCCTTCAACCAGCGACCCCCTCGAGGCTTTTCAGCTGCGTCTGAGACTTCACCCCCTTCACCCGCTCTGCCTACCCCCTCACCTCTTGCTCTGGACGTTTCCTCATAGCGCTGTACGTAAGCAGGTGGGATTGGGAGCACAGCAGAGCGTGGCAAGTCCAGCCAGCGGGATACAAGACACGAGTGACTGCGCACAATCGACGTTTGAGCTTCAGGTCTCCTGCCTGCAGCCTCTCTACCCCACCTTCATAACTCATCATAGGGCAGAAATCGCCCCTGTGATGAATTGGGAAAGGGATTGGATAGAGGGCAGAGATGCCCCCCCCCCCCCCGCCCATTAGGAGACAGGGGGCCTGGGCTGCTGCAATTAAGCAAGCAACCCTCTGTCCCTCGCTCTCCTAAGGGGAAGGCAGCGGCTAGTATTAGTGTGCATGTTCGGGCTGGTAATCAAAATGACCATGCCCAAAACCGAACATGCGCACTATTACTGCGCTCACAGACAACAACTGCTTCTTCTTGTCTGACTAGTGTCAGTCACCACCAAGTGGGCGTGCCCCAGGGTCAGGTGCCGGCCTAGAACAGCTGCGTGACTCGAGTTTCACTTTCTTTCAACACAACAATCAGATTAGATTGAATGAACGAGATTGAACTTCAATCTCGTTCGTCACATTGAATGAATGATGAATGAGACCTGGGGCCATGGTAGCATCGTGGCAGGTGGGGCAATGCTCCAGCGCCCAAATGGACTCACCGCCCATGCTCTAAATACGTGGTCACAGTCATGTCAGTCTTTACTTTATCAAACTTTACATCTGGTATCATTATATCATGGTAAGTACATCAGGAATACCTTTACATTGTGTTTTTAACATTTGAAGTGCCTATACTTTGAAGATATGTTTAAAAGTATTAGTTCGAGATTTTTAGATTTAAAACCCAAAAAGTTAATTTTGTCATACATTTCAATTACATTTTTTTAAAAATTACATCACTAATAATATATTTAATTTACTTTAAAAGAATTTCAAAATATATTACATTTAATTAATTTATTTGATAAACTGATTTTAAATTATTCTTTCTTGAACCCCAAAAACCCAGTAACAACCCATAATGCTACCCTTTCCTGTACGCTGAAAACTCCTTACTCCCACTTAATGAAACCCTTCCCTGAACCCTAAGAACTCCTTATAACCGCTTGATGCTATCCAGCCCTGAACCACAAAAATCTCTAAATACCACTTGCTGCAACCCATCACAGAAACCTAAAAATCCCTTACTATCCTTAACTGAACCCTAAAACCTTACTACCCCTTAGTGTTACCCTTCCCTGAACCCTAAAAACCTTTTACTCTTCCCTTTAATGCCATCCTTCTTTGCACCCTAAAAACCTTTATTAACTCTAAACGCTAACCATCCTGTGGCTCTAAAAATATGCACTATACCTTAATGCTATCCTTCCCCGAGCCCTAAGAAATCCTTACTACCCCGCAATGCTACCCTTCTGTGAAACGTAACAAATGCTTACTACCCCTTAATGCTACCCTTCCCTGAACCCAAAAAGCTTTACTACCCTTAATGCTACCCTTCCTTGAACCCTAAGTAACCCTTACTACCCCTTCATGCTACCCATCCCTGAACCCTAAAAATACTCGCTATACCTTAACACTATCCTTCTGTGAACCCTAAAAAATCTTTATGGTCCTTAAAGCTACCCTTTCCTGGAAGTGGAAACACTTACTTACCTTTAATGCTACCCTTCCTTAAACCCTACAATCCCCTTCATCTACTCCTTAATGCTGCCCTTCCTTGAACACTAAAACCCCCTTACTACACCTAAACACTATTCATCCCTGAACCCTAGAAATACTTACTACCCCATAACGCTACCCTTCCTTGAAACCCAAAAAACCCGTATTACCCCTTAATGCTACCTGAATAGTGAATTAATTAAATTTGCAACAACCAACGTTATGGAGACAAAGTCACAGCCGAGTAAGTAAACACAATTGTATAGTGGTTTTGGGCAGGTAGGGGAGAATTGTGAGCAAGTAGGGGAGGATTGTGTATATGGCAAGCACATGTTGACATGGTTAAACTCTAACCAAAGTACCATGTTAGCAGGGCAGGTAATTGTGTACAAAGGAAACAATGGACATGTCAAGCACATGTTGCTTACACTCCAAGTAACATATTAGCAGGGCATGTGATTGTGTAAGAAGATAACCAATGTGTTAAGGTCATGCTGGTAAATTTAACCAAGGAGACAGGGAGAAGGCTTGCGACAAAACGGATATAAGAATATAAAAGGCAGTTGTTAGAGGAGGTGGAGAGAGCTTGTGACTTGAGCAAAGGAATCGTCCTGGGTGGAGTCATGCAGATGAAGAGTTCTCCTAACAGTTATGGGATAATGATGTTTTTACTGTTGTTGCAGTGTGTTTGAAGCCTGTAAATCGAAACTATGTAAAACGTATTTGTTGTACATTCATGGTATTACACATATGTTTTCAACAAAGGTGGAACCAAAGTGGACTTTGTTTAACGGGGTCCAGTGTAGAAGTCCGACAACTAGTAACACAAGAAGGGTACAAAGTTCCCCAGGAAAAGAGAAAAGAAAAGAAACCTGAGTGAGTGTACTAAGAAGATCAAGAAGGGGGGAATTCCCTTGTTGGAACTAAAACCCTCACACACCCAGTAAACTAGGTGTCATGCTTCATCATATGGGTTCTGCTCCTCGTCAGACTGGCGCTGCAATGTCTGACGGGCTCCCGAAACCAGGGCTCTTTATCGGAGATCTTTTGTTCCAGCCATATGATTCATGCGTGTGAGAGGGCAGGGGGGGGTGTGTAGTCGTGAAGTGGGAGTGAAAATAAAAAAGATGAGTCAATCCACAATGTACTTTATTAGCGTGGTTGACTCCCTTGATTAAAAGGGTGGAGGGGAGATATATGCTTGCAAGAGTTGAAACAAATTATCTCCAACCCTCAGGTCAGGTCAACATGTTTCTTGCCTTAATGGCAATTCTTCAGGACCATAAGTGTTCAGTACTACACAGTTAGAAATTAATAAGTGGGAGATACAACCTTAGTTTGAAGGTCTGAGGATGGGCAGGCCCAAGGGTCCTGCTTAAGTGATGCGACCCTGGTGAGTTCCCTAAGGTGCCCCGCAGACTGCTCCCGTGGGACCGGCAATCTAGGTATGGTACCTTCGGCGGCGCGTGGTCCAGGCCGATTGAACCTACCCCCACGAGCAGCGCCCAGACAGGACGCAGAGCAGCATATGTTTTCTTAATCAAGGGCTGGGCTAAAATGTAATGTAATTTAATTTAATTTAATTTAATCAAATGTTATTTAACAACACACCACCCTTCTCTGAATCATAAAACGTCTTATTACCCCTGAAAGCTCCCTGCTGAAAGAATGAGGAGCCTAAGTGTGAACACTTGTGAAAAGAATTAGAAACCACATTACTGATTACTCCAGCAATTCCTCACTTCTAAGGGGACCTTTAGAGTGCAACTTCTTTACTTTTATTTCTATCATCACCTCCCTACCCACTGTTATCAAAGCTCCTCGTATTAGTGTCCCTAGGGATAAGTTGCTGGGTGATATAAGGGATGCCATTACAAAGCCGTTAGTGGTGTTGAGCAACACAAAAAAAGATAACCTCTTTACAGATTTAAAAGAACATTTTGAGGCATCAGCAGAATAACTTTCAGGAATCCGATGGAATACATTTTGTTGTTTATACACTGTGGAGCTGTGCAGCATTGCCATTTGGGGAAAATGAGCATCAACCACTGATGGAGATAGTTATAGAGTCTATCTATCTATAATTCATGGGATTTTGCAATCCCTGTCCTAAAAAGCCTATCTCTAATTTCCTTATAATCGGTGACTTGTGATGAACCCAATCACAATATTATATAGGAATGACACCAGAACTCAACTGTAATAAATTATTATAGTTGAGTTCTGACATTACAATGACTGCTGCCAAAACCAGTAGCCGAGGAGAAAGGCAATTCAGTTTCCAGAGCATAATTAAAGCAACTGTTTAAAGAAGTAAAATGAAAAGTTTTATTTTTTTTCTGCTCTGTTTCTATAGTTGTCCAATCAGTGGCGTAACATTAGCCTTGCAGACCCTGTGCTGCGAGGGGGCCAAAGAGCTCCAGGGGGCCTGCCCCAGCACTGTTCACAGCCAGCAGGCCCCTGGCCTAAGAGCTCCTGACTGGGTCCAGTGCGAGGTGGGCCCCCTCCAAGAGCACTTTGCCGGGAACCCCCCTCAAGTTTTGTTACGCTACTTTGCACAATGACAAGCGGCATGCTTATTTTTTGCACTGATTAGGTAGTTATAGAAGTTAGAATCTACTGCCTTTAAAAAGAAAACGGACTTGTATTAAGTTGCTTCTAATATTGTTATATTCCCTGGTTTGGCCCATGTAGCAAAGCAGCTTATTTCTTACATTGTCCTCACAAATAAGATTTTCAACGGTGACCTTTTGCACATATTTGCGTGCACGACAATGTTGGATTAGTTTCTCTGAAACTAAACTTGTTTACACATCTAGCTTCACACAACATTATCGCAATGTCCTAAACATCATGTACAAGGTTTCGTTCTGCACTATGTACAAATTTCATCACTATCTTCATCCACGGGGCGACAGGGCTACCTACATATCAATAACAGCACTAATTTATATTCACAACGCAAGGCTGCTTTCCATTATAAAAGATGAGCATCCCAATATATTAGCAGAGGAGGCACTTCTGCTGACACAGAGGGTCGTGCATGCTGAGAAATCACCATGCAGCGGTCTGCCATCTTGTGAGGGGTGTCCAGTTTGTGACCAAGACGGGGTTCTTCATTCTGTCACATCAGGTAATGGGGTTTGATCATCCCCTGGGGGGATTCTTGGCTCTACACCTACACACACTCTAGGTACACTTAGAGTAGGGTTTGCATAGTAGGAGTACACTCAATTACTGCCTTGTTTTATATGCCTGCATATACATATATATATTGTTTTAGAACCATGGTAGAACTATATCTACTATTTATGCTTTTGGGGCTTGTAATCATGTTTATCTGCTTCTGTCTACTAATCATTGCAGGACACGTATTTCATGCAAAAACAAAGTTGGTTCAATAAATATTATTGAAAATGTCGAACTGTGTATTCTCTGTATATTTATCGGAGAATAAGTAAGCACGAGTGACTGAGGAAAAGGGTCTGTACTGTTTCCACGATCCCTGAGTGGACAAGGTTGTCATGTTCAGTGGTTGCCAGAAACCATTCGCTTCCTGATAGGTTAGAAGGGCTTACGGTGGCACTGAGAGCTTGCTCATCTATAGGCCACATATCCTGTGGGGATGTCCGGAATCAATCTTGACACCAAGCCCAAGTTTTATGTTGCCCAAACAGAGCGCAGATCCTACGGATTAGTAGGAACTACACAACAATATCTTTATGCATCAACTATCCAACAGCTGTTTGAAGTGCTTAATTTTGCACCAGAGATTCTATTTTTGTTCTTTGTATTAGCAAACATGCTCTCTCTTTCATATGAAAGAGCTGTACACCATTGATAAGTGGTTTGTATGAAAGATGATAGTGTGACTGTTAGACCTGTTAGCCCTTTGGGTGGTCCCTCCTATCTTTTGTTTTTTTTCATTTCCTCCCCTTTCTGCCTCCTACATTTTATTTACCCCTTTTTCGTCCACCATACTTTTTATTGGTGATGTCCTTAGAGCTCTGGGTGCCTCATTATTTTTACATCATGACGGGGCACAGGTGTTCTTTTAAAATGGAGGTGGTAGTGAGGTGATCCTTTACAAAATGGTGGCTTCCAACTGCCAAAGAATTTTACCTCAGAAACTGGCCCATAGACTAGTGAGAGGGATCTAGAACCTTCTGGCCCTTCTAGTGACCTGGGTCCAGGGGTATATAAGGTCCGCACCTGGGCGGCCATTTTGTGTCATCAGAGAGCTAGCTGGAGTGCAGGCTGAAGCGTCAGGGGAGTGGAACACTTAGGGGGTTGACTTCCTTCAAGGGTTGCGTCCTTTCTGCTGTCATCACCCCCGGCCTTAGACCTGACCCGGTGTAGACACACCATTATCGAATTCTGCCCTGGGAACTCTACAGAATAGGAGAAACTGACGCTTTCCCTGAATCAAATTAAGTGACTGCTGGGGCTCGTGCTGAGTCAAGAGTACTGCCCCCTTGAGGTCCCTTAGTAAGAAGAGCCGTTCTTTTTCCGACCCTGAGAAACCCCCTTTAGAGAAGGAACGGTGAACCTCTATCACCCCCCCGTTTCCTGAAGAATCTGAAACCTGAAAAGAGCTGTCCCCTTACCTGCGCTGAGGAGCGCTGTTCGAGAGCCACTCCCCCCCCTCCTTCCAGGGACGGGACTGCTGGGGACCTGTTGAGCGGTATCGGAGTTGGAGGTGCCCGGGTGGGAGTTGCGCCCCCTTTTCAGATAGGGAGGAGACTGTGTGAGAGGTGCCACAGGAGCCGCTGCTGACTAACTCCAAGGCGGCCGCATAGCTCCGAGGCATCACCCTCCCGCGCAGGGCCAGCAGGGATCTAGTCAGCGTGTCAGAGGGACGGCGCCGCAGAACCGCCACTTCCCTCCGGCGCAGGCCCAGTGAAGCGAGGCTTTTACCCGAGAGGCGGAAGAAGTGTCTTGGGGGAGTGATCGTGCTGAGGAGGAGTCAGCTGGAAGGTGAAGCGGTAGCGTCTTCCCTCCCGCGCAGGCCCAGAGAGTAAGTCGGCCTGGCTGGGGAGAGAGCGGACGCTAAGAGAAGAGTCTGCCTGTGGTGAGGTGATGACTCCCGCTGCACGGGTTAGCTGAATCAGGACAAACATCAATTCTGCCATAAGTAAGCCGGGTTCTGGGAAAGGACATCAAAACGGAGGCATCGCCACAGGGTATTATAAAGGAACTATTTCCTGGAAACCTGAAGGGAACTGACAAATAGGCCAGGGGAGCCTGTACCGGAAAGAATAACATTCTGGAACTAGTGAGCTACCATTAATAGCACTATTGCTGGCTCATTATTTGAGAAAACTGGTAACCAGAACACCACGGGTGATCTACTTAAACGCCTGATCTTGCTGGAATTTAATGCCTGTTCTTATCTGCTTGAGGGGGTACCGACCTGATATTTGTCAATGCATTCTCTGAACTTATTATAAGGGAAGTGTCAAATGCTTTTCAAGGTTTAAGATTGTGCACTCTTGCTTCTCTGAATTGAGGGGGGTGTGTTCTTACTGCTAACTTGAAATTCAAACCGCAAAAGTACGGACTGAAATATAGCGCATTGGAGGGGATTACTGAATTCTTGCCCATAGACAATAAGGTTCTAAGACCAAATGTAGTGATGAATTTATAAGGATAATGGAAATCAAATGTGGAAATGCTTGCTATATGTAAACAACCCCTGGTTGACGGGGTAAGCCCATGCAAAGAATTTTTATAAAGTATTCCGTATTTTTCTAATCTGGTGTAGTGTCATTTTTAGTGGATGGGCGCTGGATTGCTGTGTGGAGTGTGACGCAAGCATAACACAATTGCCTTTGAGAATAGACCTTCCTACTCTGTGCCAGGCTACCCTATGTGGACTGGTAACCCCAGGTCCAACATAATTGGTGTTCAGCGGTGGGATGAGAGCTTATGCTTGCGTCCACTTAGCAGTAGCTTAGTGTCCACCACGAACCTACACCTGGAGTTTTCTCCTGGCGGACTCCCTAATTAGAAGTTTTGTTTTTCCAAATTCTTTTCTGGTGGTGGGTGGAGGTAGCCTTTAATTAATGCCCCTTTCTTGAAGTCTTCAAAGTGACTGTCTGGGACCCTGTTGGCAAAATGGAATTTGAATTGGAGGAGTTGGAGACCTACACTGTGGCCCAACTCAGGGAATTTTGCCAGAGAAAGGGGGTGTTCTTCAACCGTGGTGCGAAAAAGGTGTAACTCCAAACCAGCTTGAGAGCATGGGTGGCAGCCCATCCAGATGGGAAGGAGGAGGAGGAAGAGGGGGATCGGGACACTGTCATTGGAGTGGATGTACTGTACCAAACCGAAGGGGGGAACCTACTAACAGGTCCTAGGACACTTTCGAGGGAGGGCAGTAGTGTCTCTGTAAGGAGCTTGACCGAAGTCAAATTAGCTGACCGGAGAGAGAAAAGGCAGTTGAAGTGGGAGCTAGCTAAGTTGGAGAAGGAGAGGGAGGAAAAGAGGCTGGCTCACGAATTGAGTTTAAAGGAGTTAGACCTCAAGGCCCTGCAAATGGGGACTCCTAGTACTCCTGTTGGTGGCAGCATACCTAAAGAAATCATCAGGGAACCCAGACCCTATTTGCCAAAAGACGTAGTCGCCAGTTACAGTGTAGGGTACGACATTGCTAAATGGTTGGTTGCCTATGAGGTCTCGCTAAGAGCCCATGGGATATCAGAAAGTCACTGGGGGGGTGGCCTGTACAAATATATGCCTCCAGTGGGGAGGGATGCACTTCTAGCCCTAGAGCAGGAGGAACAGACTAACTACCCCACTATAAAAGTGGCGCTGATCAGGAAGTTTGGGCTGACTCCTGAAAAGTACAGACAGAAATTCAGGAACAGCCACAAACTGGCTACACAGAACTGGGTGGATTTCCTAGACTATGCCAAGAAGACCCTAGAGGGTTGGGTGCAAGGCTGCGAGGTGGGGGACTATGAGGGGTTGTATGATCTAATCCTAAAGGAGCACCTACTCGAGAAATGTTTTCCAGAGCTGCGACAACACCTGGTGGACAGCAAGCTGACCAGTCCCAGGAAGCTTGCAGAGGAGGCGGACATCTGGGCTAGTACCCGTGTGTCCTCAAAGGGGACTGGAGGGGATTCCCAAAGGACTGGCCAGGGCACTCCCCAGAAGAAAGAGGGGGGAGATAAGAAGAGGGAGTTCTCAAAAGGCCCCCAAAACAGTTTCCAAGGAAAGGGATCAGGATTCATTCCTAGGGCCAACCCGCCGAAAAACCCTCATCCTGACCATAGTCAGCAGCCAAGGGTTGTTAGCTGTTATGAATGTGGTGGGGTTGGGCACTATAAAGGAGATGTCAAGTGCCCAAAGAGACCACCCCCTCCCACTGGAGGAAAAGCCCCGGGAGTAGCTAGTGTAGTGCTCGGGGAGGAGTTGCCCTTAGATAAGGGAGGGGAGTGGGCGGGAGTCACCTTAGTGTCCCTGGGAGATCGGGAGATGGTTCCTAAGATCCAGGTGCCCCCAAATACCACCAAGTATGGGCAGTGGGTCACCATCAATGGCCAAAGAGGGGAAGCTCTGAGGGACACAGATGCCAGTATGACTATGGTAAGGAGTCATCTGGTGTCCCCAGAGCAGGTGATCCCAAACGCACTCCACCCCGCCGCAATGGCTGACGGCAGACTAGGTAAATACCCTGTGGCTGAAGTTCCCTTTGAGTGGGAAGGGGTCGCAGGTCCTCTTCGAGTTGCCGTAAGCCCTTCCGTGCCAGTCGATTGTCTTTTGGGGAATGATATGGAGCACAATGCTTGGAAGGAGGTGGAATACCGGACTCACTCCGAGATGCTGGGTACACCTGACTGGACCTGTGCAAGCACACGGTCCGTGACTACCCGGAGGGGGAGTTCGCAAGGGCTGGAGCCTGGAACAAAGGCACAGCCAGCTGCCAAAGAGGGAGAGATCCGGGGACAGGAGAACCCTGCCTCGGCATCCACACCCCATGAGATGGATGGGCCACCTGTGGTGGTGGACCCGGAGTGCACGGAGGGGGATGTTGTCTCCCTGGAAAACCTACCTATCCCTGCCGAATGGCATGTGGAGGGGGGCCTACCAGGGAAGAGTTTTGCCAGGGCCAGAAGGAGTGCCCTACCCTTGAGGGACTGAGGCGACAGGCCGAGGCCCAGGCAGCAGGTAACATTGCAGGGAACTTCCACATTTACTGGGAGGATGGTCTTCTCTACAGTGAACCCAAGGCACCAGTGCACGGGTCGTCACAGGCCTTGGTAGTCTCCCAACGTTACCGAGCCTTTCTTTTAGAATTGGCTCACGAAATACCCTTGGCAGGACACTTGGGTCAGGACAAGACCTTTGCCCGGTTTGTCCCCCATTTTTACTGGCCTCAAATGAGGGTGGCGTCCGACACTTACTGTAGGACGTGTGTGTCTTGCCAAGCCAGTGGGAAAACAGGGGTTAAGCTAAAAGCTCCCCTGGAACCACTACCTGTCATTAGCACCCCCTTTGAAAGGGTGGGCATCGACATTGTTGGGCCATTGGATCCCCCCACTTCAGCTGGCCACAGGTTTATCCTGGTTCTGGTGGATCACGCCACTCTGTACCCAGAGGCAATTCATTTGAGGACCGTTACTGCACCTGCAGTGGCTAGGGCCCTGATGGGGATTTCTACCCGAGTGGGTTTCCCCAAGGAAGTTGTGTCCGACAGGGGGACCAACTTCATGTCAGCCTACATGCGGGCTATGTGGAAGGAGTGTGGGGTTACCTACCGGTTCTCCACCCCTTACCACCCCCAGACCAATGGTCTGGTGGAAAAGTTCAATAAAACCTTGAAGGGCATGATCAGAAGTCTGCCTGAGAGCCTGCGGAGGAAATGGGACGTCCTCCTACTCTGTCTGTTGTTCTCATACAGGGAAGTGCCTCAGAAAGGAGTGGGCTTTAGCCCCTTCTAACTTCTGTATGGGCACCCTGTTCGTGGACCTCTCAGCCTGGTGAAAGACGGATGGGAAAAGACTCCCAGGAAGCTTCCCCAGGATGTAGTGAGCTACATGCTGGCCTTCCGGAGCCAAATGGCTAAGTTGTGGAAGCGAGCTTCTGACAACTTGGAAGCCAGCCAGGCAGTAATGAAAGAATGGTATGATCATAATGCTCACCCTGTGGAGTTGGAGCCTGGCCAGAAAGTGTGGGTGATGGAGCCTGGAGAGCTTAGTGCCCTCCAGGATCACTGGACAGGCCCCTTTGAGGTGATCGAGAAGAAGGGCAAGGCCACTTACTTAGTGGACCTTAAGACCCCCCGGCAACCCCATCGGGTTCTTCATGCCAACCGCCTCAAACCCCACCATGAGAGGCCCGAGGTCATCTTGATGATGGTGACTGATGGAGCAGAGGAAGAGGAAAGTGAACCTCTCCCTGATCTATTTTCGTCTCAAGAAAAGGATGGGTCGGTGGAGGGAGTGATTCTCTCACCATCCCTAACTCCTGAACAGCGGAGCGACTGCCGCCAAGTCCTGGAGCAGTATTCCTCGCTGTTCTCCCTTATCCCGGTAAGGACCCATCTGTGTATCCATGATGTGGACACAGGAGACAGCCCACCTGTGAAGTCTAAGACCTACCGGCTGTCAGATAAGGTGAAGGCCAGCATCCACAGTGAAGTCACTAAGATGTTGGAGCTAGGAGTGATTGAACCTTCAAGTAGCCCCTGGTCCAGTCCGGTGGTTCTGGTACCAAAAGCTGCCCCACCGAGCACCACTCCGGAACTCAGGTTCTGTGTGGATTACCGGGGACTGAATTCACTGACAAAAACTGATGCTCATCCAATCCCTAGGGCAGATGAGTTCATTGACCGGCTGGGAGATGCCCAATATCTAAGTACTTTTGACCTCACATCAGGGTACTGGCAGATCTCCCTTACAGATGGAGCAAAGGAAAGGTCAGCCTTCTCCACGCCTGAGGGCCAATACCAGTTCTGTGTGATGCCCTTTGGGCTCAAGAACGCTCCTGCCACTTTTCAGCGGCTGGTGAACAAAGTCCTCTCCGGAATGGAGGCCTTTTCTGCTGCTTATCTAGACGACATTGCCGTCTTCAGCAGCAGCTGGAGGACCACTTGGGTCACTTACAGGCTGTTCTCCAAGCCCTGAAGCAGGCTGGCTTGACAATCAAAGACAGCGAATGCCAGATTGGGCAGGGGTCGGTAGTGTACCTAGGTCACTTGGTGGGCAGGGGAACGGTGCCGCCCCTCCAGGCCAAGATTGAGGCTATCGTGGCCTGGGAGCCCCCCAAGACTCAAACCGCGGTCCGAGCATTCTTGGGCCTCACTGGATATTACCGTCGCTTTGTGAAGGGGTATGGCACAATTGTGGCACCCCTAACTGAACTCACTTCCAAGAAGCAACCTCGACGGGTAGTCTGAACGGAGGCCTGTCAACGAGCCTTTGATACCTTAAAGCAAGCAATGTGTGCAGCTCCGGTCCTAAGGGCTCCTGATTTTTCCAAGGAATTCATTGTCCAAACGGATGCATCAGAGCATGGCATTGGGGCAGTGTTATCGCAACTCAATGAAGAGGGTCTGGACCAACCTGTTGTCTTCTTGTCCAGGAGACTGCTTCCCCGGGAACAGAGGTGGAGTGTGATTGAGCGGGAAGCCTTCGCGGTGGTATGGGCTCTGAAGAAGTTGCGGCCATACTTGTTTGGCTCGCACTTCCTTGTACAGACTGACCACCGGCCCCTTCGTTGGCTAATGCAAATGAAGGGAGAGAATCCCAAGTTGTTGAGATGGTCCCTCTCTCTACAGGGAATGAACTACTGGGTGGAACATCGCCCTGGAGTGGACCACGCCAATGCAGATTGTCTCTCAAGGTATTTCCGCCTTAGTGATGAGAACTCCCAAGGGGTTGGGTAGCTCTCCCCACTTTCAGCTGGGGGGGATGCATATTAGACCTGTTAGCCCTTTGGGTGGTACCTCCTATCTTTTGTTTTTTTCTTTTCCTCCCCTTTCTGCCTCCTACATTTTATTTCCCCCTTTTTCGTCCACCATACTTTTTATTGGTGATGTCCTTAGAGCTCTGGGTGCCTCATTATTTTTACACCATGACGGGGCACAGGTGTTCTTTTAAAATCGAGGTGGTAGTGAGGTGATCCTTTACAAAATGGTGGCTTTCAACTGCCAATTAATTTTACCTCAGGAACTGGCCCATAGACTAGTGAGAGGGATCTAGAAACTTCTGGCCCATTCTAGTGACCTGAGTCCAGGGGTATATAAGGTCAGAACCTGGGCGGCCATTTTGTGTCATCAGAGAGCTAGCTGGAGTGCAGGCTGAAGCGTCAGGGGAGTGGAACACTTAGGGGGTTGACTTCCTTCAAGGGTTGCGTCCTTTCTGTTGTCATCACCCCCGGCCTTAGACCTGACCCGGTGTAGACACACCATTATCGAATTCTTCCCTGGGAACTCCACAGAATAGGAGAAACTGACGCTTTCCCTGAATCAAATTAAGTGACTGCTGGGGCTCGTGCTGAATTAAGAGTACTGCCCCCTTGAGGTCCCTCAGTAAGAAGAGCCATTCTTTTTCTGACCCTGAGAAACCCCCTTTAGAGAAGGATCGGTGAACCTCTGCCAACCCCTCCCCCCCGTTTCCTGAATGATCTGAAACCTGAAAAGAGCTGTCCCCTTACCTGCGCTGAGGAGCGCTGTTCGAGAGCCACTCCCCCTCTCCTTCCAGGGACGGGACTGCCGGGGACCTGTTGAGCGGCATCGGAGTTGGAGGTGCCCGGGTGGGAGTTGCGCCCCCTTTTCAGATAGGGAGGAGACTGTGTGAGAGGTGCCGCAGGAGCCGCTGCTGACTAGCTCCAAGGCGGCCGCATAGCTCCGAGGCATCACCCTCCCGCGCAGGCCCAGCAGGGATCTAGTCAGCGTGTCAGAGGAGCGGCCCGCAGAACCGCCACTTCCCTCCCGCAGAGGCCCAGTGAAGCGAGGCTTTTACCCAAGAGGCGGAGGAAGTGTCTTGGGGGAGTGATCGTGCTGAGGAGGAGTCAGCTGGAAGGTGAAGCGCAGGCCCAGAGAGTAAGTCGGCCTGTCTGGGGAGAGAGCACACACTAAGAGAAGAGTCTTCCTGTGGTGAGGTGACGACTCCCGCTGCACGGGTTAGCTGAATCAGGACAAACATCAATTCTGCCATAAGTAAGCCGGATTCTGGGAGCTGGGGAAGGACATCAAAACGGAGGCATCGCCACAGGGTATTATAAAGGAACTATTTCCTGGAAACCTGAAGGGAACTGACAAATAGGCCAGGGGAGCCTGTACTGGAAAGACTAAGATTCTGGAACTAGTGAGCTATCATTAATAGCACTATTGCTGCCTCATTACTCGAGAAAACTGGTAGCCAGAACACCACGGGTGATCTACTTAAACGCCTGATCTTGCTGGAATTTAGTGCCTGTTCTTATCTGCTTGAGGGTGTACCGACCTGATATTTGTCAATGCATTCTCTGAACTTATTATGAGGGAAGTGTCAAATGCTTTTCAAGGTTTAAGATTGTGCACTCTTGGTTCTCTGAATTGAGGGGGGGGTGTTCTTGCTGGTAACTTGAAATTCAAACCGCAAAAGTACGGACAGAATTATAGCGCATTGGAGGGGATTACTGAATTCTTGCCAATAGACAATAACGTTCTAAAACCAAATGTAATGATGAATTTATAAGGATACTGGAAATCAAATGTGGAAATGCTTGCTATATGTAAACAACCCCTGGTTGACTGGGTAAGACCATTCAAAGAATTTTTATAAAGTATTCCGTATTTTTCTAATCTGGTGTAGTGTCATTTTTAGTGGATGGGCGCTGGATTGCTGTGTGGAGTGTGACGCAAGCATAACACAATTGCCTTTGAGAATAGACCTTCCTACTCTGTGCCAGGCTAGCCTATGTGGACTGGTAACCCCAGGTCCAACAGTGACTATATATTATAAGGACTAAAGTACCCCCTGCAGTACCTGATAAAGATCTTGCAAGTCACCTTGGAGTTCCATGACCTTATAAAGTAACTCAACCTTTGGCCTCATTCCTCTATGGTCATGGAACTCCCCAGTGACTTGTAATATCCTCATAATGTACTGCAAGGGGTACTTTCTCCCAAGTATAATCTTACCATTATACCATGATTGGCAACAACTTTGTACCACAGCCAGCAATCATGGCACTACCACAAATATTGAGATAACGTGCAAGCATTATTTTGATCTGGTTTTCCACAACTAGTGCTGTCAAAATAGTACTAGCTTCTTACATGTGCTCTGGCTTCTATTAGATGCATGATGCAATACTTTTCTCCTTTGAGCTGCTCACAGAGTTGTGATATGTACACTGCGATTCTGCATTTAAGTAGGAATGCATCAGGCTTTGGCCAGGCATGTTTTTTCCAAATGAGCTCAAATGTGATGGTTGGATTTCTTTAAAAAGTGGAATATCCTTCTGGCAACTGTTTTAAGTTGCATTCTTTAACTTTCTCTTTAATCCCAATAAGTAGTTAAGGTCATACATTTAGAGTCTCATTATGATGCAGGCGGAAAGCCTCCGTCCGACACCGACTCGGAATCGGGACCGACCGACTTGTGGTCAATTGTTCTGACTGCCGGATTACGATGCGACCGAACACTGTTAGGTTGGAGTCCTGTTGTTCCCTATGGGAGCTCGTGTTCCACCCAACAACTGGCCAGAACACAGGCTCCTATGGGGAAATGGGGTGTTTGCGGAAAGCCCTGCACCCTGTCGCAGGCACCCCATGGTGCCTGCCACACAGTGTAGGGTTTTACAGGGGGTCCCCTAGGTACCATCTCGGCCATCAACCGTAGGCCGCAGGGCCCAGGGGGCCCTACCATGGGCCCCACAGTCACTTTCAGACAGCCTTTTTGTGTCAGACAGGCCAACGTGTTAAGGCTGTTGGAAATTGACATAGAAATCCCGAGGGCGGAAGTGCTGTCCATAGGGGTGTACGGTGCGGTTCTGACCGACACAAAGACTGTGAGTCGCTTGGAAATTAATCTGAATGACTGCGGGGTTAACATTCTGACCATGAGCATCATAACCTGGCAGCCGGAATGTAAACCAACCGAGTTGGTAGGAAAGACATCGACACGGTTGAGGAGAATTAGACAGGAGGCTTTCCACCCGACATCATAACAAGCCCCTAAATGTGATAGTAGTTTTTATATGGATGTGATCTTATGCAAAATTCGAAATACACTTAATTAGTACTCATTATGAAAAATTAGAATCCTATAATCCAATTCGATTTGATGGCAACAACTGTTGTTTGCCTGTTCAGCAAGTATTTCACTTCCAGATAACTTTGGTGGAGAGTGGTATACTGTACCCCCAACCATACCATTGTTCCACTGAGGAATTCTCTCTCCAGCTTTCTTCCTTGTTTCTTCTTTTTTTAGTGTCAATGGTGCTCCCTCTTGGATCTTATTGACAATTTCTATGTAATAAGCTGAGACACACTGATTGAATAGCATAGCCCTGGGCAGGGAAGGTAACTCATTGGAACTATAGTTCTGGAGGAATTAAGGCAGGTTTTGTTGAGACAAGGGGTGCATCCAAAATGGATTTGGCTGTGCATCAAGTAGAAAGGGACAGTAAAGAATTTGAGTGAGGGGTGAAGTGGGAAGCTTGAGTGTGTGGCCATTGCTAAATAGTCTGTTTCATTTTGAGTTGGTACCTACAGTAAGTCAGATTTGGAGATAGAGCCAGGCACTGGTATTTGCAGTGACTGCTTGGTGCAGGCAGGTGCTAAGTAATTTTAGGCCTTATCCGGGATGGTAATAATGGTTGCTAATGACATATTCCCTCTTTATGGGTTCTCGTCTGTGGCTGAAGCCGATAATTGAGGGATTAAGCAATTACCAGTCATCAGTGCAAGCTATAACACTTAGGGGCTGATTTCGATGTCAGTCGGAGTTGCCGCCGACCGATACCATTTCTGTGTGAGAACCAACTAGCCACAGGTCGGCGGTAAAGCAAACCTCATTACGATGCGACCACACGGTACAGTCGGAAACTCCCATTTCTCTACGGGAGCTTGTGCAGTAGACGAAAACGGCCCGCAGCACAAGCTCCCATTGAGTAATAGGAGTTTGTTTAAATCCCTGCACCTCAAGGTGCCTGCTGCAAGATGCAGGGATTTTCAGCCCCCAGGGCCACAACTAGAGGCCACTGAGGCAAAGAAAGACACATTCCAACAGCAGTTCCATGTCGGAAAGGCCAACATGAAACTGCTGCCAGAAAGTGCCAGCATAATCCTGACAGCAAAACACACAAGATAATGGACGGAATGTTGCAAAATGGCAAAACATTCACCCCCAGTCACAGATCTGGGTTTAATCCATCGTTATTTTGCTCTCCAAGCCACCCCAGTTCAGACATGGTCATCTGCAAATCAGTCTTGTCCCTGTGCCTCATGGGAACAGTCCAGACCGAACTGCCAAGCCATGTCTTCCCTGGACCGGAATCAAGCATCCTAGGACCGTTTTCTGGCTATCAGCCGTCATCAGCCAGGATAGGTTGACTCCAGTGGCGTAGTGAGCACGGGACCCACGTCTGGGCATACCCTTCCCACATAGGGTGAACAGCAAAACACACAAGATGATGGACGGAATGTTGCACAATGGCAAAAAATTCACCCCCAGTCACATATCTGGGTTTAATCCATTGTTATTTTGCTCACCAAGCCTCCCCAGTTCAGACATGGCCATATGCAAATCAGTCTTGATCCTGTGCCTCATGGGAACAGTCCAGACCGAACTGCCAAGCCATGTCTTCCCTGGACTGGAATCAAGCATCCTAGGACCGGTTTCTGGCTATCAGCCGTCATCAGCCAGGATAGCTTGGCTCCAGTGGTGTAGTGAGCACGGGACCCACGTCTGGGCATACCCTTCCCACATAGGGCGAACAGCAAAACACACAAAGTGATGGACGGAATGTTGCACATTGGCAAAACATTCACCCCCAGTCACAGACCCGGCTTGGCAGTAAGGGCTGGACTGTTCCCATGGGGCACAGGGTCAAGACTGATTTGAATATGGCTGGGTTCAAACTGGAATGGCATGGTGAGCAATAAAACGATGGATTTAGGCCCAGATCTCTGTACTGGGGTGAATGTATGACATTGTTCTGCATTCTGTCCATTAATTGTTGTTTTTGCGCGGTTATAACCCCGACAGAAAAAAATAAAGTGCATTAGTGATCCATCAGCTTTTTGGCAAACAGGGCATACACTCTTGTTACAATTGGATGGTTCCATTTTTCCAGTAATGGCATTAGAGTTAAGGTGGCATAGCGAAATTTGAGAAAAAGGGTCTTTGCTGGTAATGGGTTAATAAAGTCTAAAAAAGGCTGCCATTGGGTGTTGGGATAAAAATCTAGGAAAAATGACGTAAGTGAGCCCTCAGTTACATTCTCGAATTTCAGTTGTGGACATGGACCCAATATGCATCCATGAATGCGGACCTAGGCCAATTAGTTGCTGCAGCCAAGGAGGATCAATACTCCTGTATCCCACTTTGTACCATCAGCTTTTGGACACTGAATAGCCATTTAATTTTGGCACCAACAACCTATGATCTCACCTCCTCCAAGGCTTCTTGATAATCCTCCAGGTCTCTGGAATATTTCTGCTTTCTCCAATAGAGGAGCAGTCTTAATTGGGCTTCATGTATTATTGAATATAGGGCCATGTCCCTTCTTAGCGATATTAACAGAGTACTATTAGGGAGGTTGGTCAGTGCTCTCAAAAAGTTATTCTACGCTACTCCACGTCTGGTAAAATTAGAGGTGCTCCATTCTTCAGCACCATACAGGACACTACACTCTGCTTTAGGTCGATAGACCTTAAGAGCAGGGGATACAGGTCTAGTATGGGACATTCTATAGCGCCTCGGTATTTCAGTGATGGGATAGATTTAGACAAGTCTTATCCACCTGTGGGGCCCATGACATAGATGTAGTGAGCCTATTTATGTTATTACATTTAAAACGATAATTAAACTATAATATACATTTCAATTATTCATTTAATAATATTTTTCAATTAGATATATGTAAATAAATAAATATATAAATATATGTGTGTTATGTTTTTGAAAATAAGTATAATTGTTATATTTCTTTAAAAATTAATTAAATATATTAAATTTTTATTACATTGTTATGTTTTAATATACTTAGGGGCCTTTTACAATGTCAGCGGATGCCGTCTTGGAAATGGGACTGCCTTATTAGAATGCCACCAAACACTGTTCGGTTGCATTCCGACATTTCCCTATGGCAGCATGTGTTATGGCCATAAACCAGCCGTAGTACATGCTCCCATAGGGAAATGGGAGGTTGTGGTAATCCCTGCACCCTGAGGTGCCTGCCACAAGCTTCAGAGATTAACAGGGGGGCACCATAGGTGCCCCTCGGCCACCAACGGGTGGCTACCAAGGAATGGGGGCCCTGCTAGGGGCCCCCATACTCGCTCTCCGACAGGCTTCCATGTGGGAAAGCCCATCATGGAAAGTCTGCTGGAGAACAAGTATTGTAATCCCAAGGGCAGAAAGGCTGCCCTTTGGGATTACGGGCATGCCTCCGACTGGCCGATGGGGTCCTTGAGCCCATTGGAAGCCAGCCAGAATGACCAGCCGGTTTCAATTCTGACTCACAATCAGTGAGTCGGAATTGAAACCGACGATCGCAGTCAGAAAGCCTTTGACCAAATGTCAAAGGCTTTCCAATCACCTCCGTAATAAGTCCCTAAATGTTTACTATATTTAAATGTATGTATATATTTTTTTAAATGCAATTTTAGACAACGATATAAGTGACAACAATATTTGTTTTGCAATATTTTTTGTTATTTATCTGATAACTATAGGATGAGAATATTTTTGATATCGGTATTTATGTCACTTTTTTTTGTATGACAATATTTTTTAGGTTAGATATTTTGTCAGTGAATAGGACAGTGTCAATCTCATTGCGGATTAGCCTAAAGAAGTATGTTTGTCTTACTGTGATGACATGGCTACTAGGTGTAATATTTATCTTCCTGCGTTCATTACAGTGCATAGTGTGTGACTCATTCCAAATTACCATTAGGAGGGGATTTGAAAGGGCCATCTTTGTGGTATGGAATGCAATGTATTAAAGGTTTGTAACTGCATCACAGTTGTGAATTATTGATCAGTTACCGACACTTGAAATATGGTTGTAACTGATTTCTAAGAGGATGCTGTTTTTTTAGTTTAAAGAGCTTTATGAAAGCAAATACAAACAAAGGCACAGCATAACATCAAAAATTATAAAGGAATTGCAGAAAATATCACACAGTATATATAAGCATAGTAAAATAAAAAGGTAGGACAACTACCTTGTAGAGAACTGAAACCAAAGGCTGGAAGCAATAATGACGAGCTGCAAACCTTAACAAATAAACATTTTACATTTTTTGTTTTGGAGAAAGAAAGAAAGAAAGAAAAAGAAAGAATGAAAAGGGGGAGAAAGAAAAGGGAAACAGACCAAATAGAATATAAAAAAATCAACATACTTACCAGATATAATAAATAAAAAACAATATCAGATAACAAACACTGTACATTTCTGATAACAAGGTAGGAACAGTACATTATCTAATAAGAACAGTATAAGAGAAATATAACGTAATACTCATGGCGGCTGAATGACAAAGGAACTGTCATTGTTGCGTAGTGCAGAAGAGGATAAATAGTTGGTGAGTGGAGATCAAGAGGCTTCTTTTTGAAGGAGTTGTTGAGATGTGGTGGCAGAAGCTCTGTACAGCCTATAGTGATAACAGAGATGATGCCACCAAGCAAAAAAAGAAACCTTATAGCATCCTTCCAATTGGAGGAATTTACCTTAAAGGCAATAGCAATTAACAAATCCACAAACCTGCCCATCTTGTTAGCACCGAACAAATTCACAGAATTACTGCCTAAAAATATGGAGTAGATATCGAAGGGATAATTGATAGAGCAAATGGAGGAGACTGATTTACATATCTTGGTCCAAAAAGAGAAGATACTAGGGCAAAGAAAAAAAGAGTGTAGGAATGAGCCATGGGTGTTTTTACAGGAGCAGCAGTTGGGGGACAAGACGGAACTGTACTTGGAGAGAGATAATGCAGTTAAAAACAACCTATGATAATAATAAAGAGTTTGAGTGGTGCTAGCAATACTAGAGGTGAGGTGTGGTGTATTTGTGTACAGTGAGGGTATGCTGCAAATCTGATTCCATAAGAGTTCAATTTTACTCTTAGGGCAATTGGGATTAGAGAAATTAAGATATTTGTTGATATGAGAGGCCCGAACTGAAAGAGAAGTAGAAAGTGGTTCTAATGGGGGGTCTGATAAGGAGGAAGGAGATCCAGAAAGAAGCGAAAACTGATGTGTTAAAAGCAATCTTAAATAGTCATACCTAAGAAGTGAAGAGGCAGGCAGGCAAAATTTAGACTGAACTTCCTGAGAAGATAGAAAATGAGTACCTTGTACTAAATGTTTAACCTGAATGATCCCTTTAGCTGCCCAATCTTTCCAAAAAATAGTGCGGTGGAAAGTTTAATGGATTTTTTTATGCCAGAGATTTGAATCCAGGAACATTTGTAGAGATGTAGGAGATCTGCCATGTACTGGATTAAAGATTGAAATTAATTTAGAAATTTGTTGGGGAATTAAATGAGCGAGGAGGATGAGTAAAATTGACTAATGAAGAAAAAGGAAACAGCTGAACCACAGATTCCTCCAATCTATGCCAAACCGATACAAGGGGTTCTTCCAAGGAAGATAGATAGGGCAACATTTGATTAATTAAAAAGGAGGAGTGGTACCTGCAAACATTGGGAAAATGAATACCTCCCAAGTCCTTAGGTGCAGACAGGAAGGACAAAGTGATACTAGCCTTCCGATTATTCCGGAGAAATTTACTCAAAACATCATGTATGAGTTTTGAAAAATGTTAATGGAAGTTTCACTGCTAACATGGACACATAAAAATTGATAACAGGAAGCATCATTTTGATTGAGTCCAGTCTACCCCACCATGACAAAGATAAGGGAGACCATTTTTCTGCCATGCTGGTCACTTTTAATAAAACATCCTCCAAATTAAGCTGAACCATTCTAACAATTGAAGAAGAGTGTTTTATCCCCCAGGCATGAAATGCTATTAATGTTCCATTTGAAATCCGTTCCATCGAACATACTTTTTAAACAGTGTTTGTTTGAGGCAAGATGGCGGCCGTGGCGTGGGCTGTGTAGGCAGCTCGGACCTTCTCTCCTCGGGTTACTGACCTGTGGCGTTTCAGGGAGAGGAGAGGAGTGTTGCATTGTGCAGGGATCTCGAAGGAATAGGAAGGTGGAGATTTTTTCTCATGTTTGGTCTGTTTGGTTCGCCTCATTGAGCTTGGGACGGCAGGAAAAACGCAGAGAAAATGCTGATTTAGAAGCGGCTGCTGCGGCTGCGGCGGTGTGTGCGGCGCCGTTAACGCGGGCCGCTCTCGCAGGAGGATACGAGTCAGGTGTAGGCTGCAGCAGCATTGTGTCCATCGGAACACTTACCGGAATGTTTCAATAATTGTAAATCGGCCCAGACCGACAGGGAAAGCAACGGCGGTGAGAGTGGTGAGCGCGGCGGCGGTGCAGCGCTAATTCAGAGAATCTCGAGAGCGCTGTGAGACAGCGGAGTCACTTTCCAAAACCGGAGCCACAAAATTGTGTCCATACTGAGGAGTCGAGGTGACTAAAACCGTCTTTTAGTAATACAGCGCTAATATTGGAAGCCGAATAAAAGAAAGAGTCTTTTTGGGACATTTAATTTAAAGTGAAAAAAAATAAATTATTCTGCAATCATTTTGAATTGGTCTCTGCCTGTGTGAAGGGACGTTTGGGACACCGGAAAAAGCGGAGTGGACTCGAGTGGTTTAATATCGGTGCCAGAGGTTCTAGGAGTTAACGTGGCTTTCTGTGGATTACAAACAGAAGACTAAGTGGTAATTCGGTTCAGATATAGATGTTGAGCAGTTGGCTACTATCTCGATAAAGGATTCCTTTTTGGCAGTTCCCTTTGTGTTTACTGGGATATCGCCTTGGAGTAATTCGAGGCCAAGGGGGAACCACGAAGAAGAAAAAGAGGATGCCACCAAAAGCTCCCGCTAAAGTAAAGGAGGTGGTAAAAGTTACCACACGTAGTAACAACACTAAGGAGCAAACCACAGAAACAATTATGGAAAAAATGGAGGAATTGCAACCAAAAGCTCTAAGACAGAAGGTGAGACTGCTTTTGATACTCCTAGCTCCCAGAGCACTAATAATGTTAAAGCACATCAAAGAAAGGGAGATGATAGTCGGGTGAAAAATGCCGCTATTTCTCCTGTAACTAAGCAAGGCATACAGACTCTTACTGCCATGTTTGAAAAGCAGAACACACGTAACTTGGACTTAACGCAAAGTAACACGGACAAAATTGTTCCCCTGGTTGCTAATAATGAACAATCCTCTTGTAAAGAAATCCTGAATCAGACAGAATTAGCATTGGAGGCAGAGTTAAATGAGAACCAACAACAAATTGGGTGCAACGGTGATACTAGGTGCATTATGGGAGACGGAGTCCCTGGAATTTCAGAGGTTTTAATGAAGGATAACCAGGTCCCCCAAGTAACTGAAAAAGATTTATCGGTAGTGAACGAGGGGGCACAAGGGGGAACAGGGATCTCTGAAGCCGTTGAAAATTTTTACTCACTGTCTGAAGCATCCTCAGATGAGGGATTGAATATAAGCAAGGATTGGGTGGATTACAGTGAAGGCAGTAGTTTTGATGAGGATTTAAGACGGCGCACAGCATCTACTAATACTAGTGTTACTACAGTTAAAAGACAAAAGAAAAAAGGTTCACGGCTGGCAACATCAGAAAGTACTTTAACTCCTAGTGAAACTGCAGAAGGAGCTAGAGGTCTAAATTTAGCTGAGACAGACGGCGAAAATACAACTAAGCCATCCACCCAGGAGATTACTTTGGCAACCATTTACGATACTATGATGAGTCATAGTGCCGAGAGCAAAGCGGAAAATACCAAGATGCAGGCCACATGTAGTAAGGTTAAGAACGCTGTACGGCGCGCAATAAAAATAAGCACGGAAACAGCAGAAAGAGTCACGGAGGCAGAAGCCCAAATCTCAGCATTAGAGGATTATACTGTCGCTCAAAAAGCAGAGCTAGATGCCCTGAAGGCTCACCGCGATGACTTGAGTCATAAACTCTCGGAGATGGAAAATCAAGCTCGCAGGAACAATTTACATTTTTTGGGGATTACAGAGAAAAAGGAGGGCTCGGATGTGCGTAAATTTATTTCGGAGTTATTGAATGAAGCTTTTCCCGAGCTGACTGCTTGGGACTGGTCCAGAGAAATCCAAAGGGCACACCGGTTTCCTTTCACAATAAAGAAACCTCGCCAAGGAGAAGAGAGCCTTCCTCGAGCAATCCTAGTTTGCTTTAATAATTTTTTAGCACGAGAGGATATATTTGCTCTGGCACGACCAGATAAGAAAGCCAATGCTAAAGATTGCAATTTTTTTGTGAGACCAGATTTTTGTCCGGCCACAGTCACCAAACGATGGCATTTAAGACAATTGATACCAGATTTTCAAAAAAAAGGGGCTGTGGTCTATTTACAGAATCCGGCAAAACTTAAGGTTTTGGTGAAAGGTCAAACAAAATTTTTCTGGTCAGAAATCTAAGCTAAAGATTACCTGGACACTTTATAGGGGGGATGTACTAAGGTATAAAGAAGAGAAAAAATCGGGGAAAGCTGGGCGGGAGCCCTCGTTGGTGAAATTAAGAATGCTTTTCTCTACTGTTATTTTTTTTTTCTTTCTCTCCTTATCTTCTTTCTTGTATCCCCTTCTTTTCCTTTCTGTTGTTATTAGGAGCTTCTTCCTCAAAAAATTGTGATGTAGGTTTTTTTGGTTCAGATTTGATGTCAAGTGCCAGGAGAGGGGAGAACACGGCATTCCATATATTGCAGGGACTAATGGTCCCTGGGCCTCATAAGGTGGGAAGGAAGGGTGGGGGTGGGTGGGAGGGTCGGGGTAGTTGGTATGTTGAGGTGGGAACGGGGTGGGGTATGGGTCTTTGGTGGTGGTGGGTGAAAAAGGCAGCAGCAGACAGAACAGGATCAAAACAGTTAATTGATACAAGAATGGAAATTTGTGAAAGTGGATGTAATGCAGTTGAATTCAAGAAAATCGTTTATGCTATTTTAATGCTTGTTCCTCTATACACTGCTTATGGATAGGAAAATAAAGATTTGTACATTAAATATATGTGGTCCTAATGACCCAAAGAAACGACAAATTTTAGCTAGAATCGTACAAATATTGCACATCGATATACTCTGTTTGCAAGAAACGCATGTTGCTTGGGTCAATAGAAGTTATTTTAGAAATCTGGGTATGGAGTTGGTAATATGTTCTAAACAGATGGGTATTAAAAGAGGGGTTGCGAAATTAAAAAAAAGGAAGGTTGGGGAGTGTGTTAAAACCGCAGCAGACAAATGGGGACGCTGGGCTATTTCTGAGTTTAGGATTGGACTATACAAGTTTACACTCCGTAATGTTTATGGGCCAAATCTGGATGACTCGGAACTGTTTAATTTTCTGAATGTGGAACTGGCACAATGGACGTTGCCATTGTTAATATGTGGGGATCTTAATATCAATTTCGAAGCTGGAGTGAATCTTAGAAACCATGTATACACTGGACGAAAGAAGTTAGTTTTTAATGCTCTCCGGGGTATGATTTTGGATCATGACCTATATGATGTATGGAACTCAAAACATTCCAGTGATCCTGGTTTTACCTTTTTTTCCGCCCCTCATGCAAAGTTTGCTCGTCTGGACTATTGTTTTATCTCGTCAACACTGTTAGCTAAAGGTAAAATCGAGATTCATCCCAAACTAGTCTCGGACCATAATCCGATCTTATTAGAATTGGTTGTAGACACGGCTGAGAAAGCGGAGGTCCAACAGTGGACTTTTGACAGAAACCTGCTTCTGGATGAGGAGTACCGACAATATATTGCTAAAATAATTCAGGAATTTTTTATTATTAACAAAGGTACGGCTGCACAGGAGATAGTTTGGGATACGTTTAAAACAGTAGTACGTGGAGAAACTCTTAGTTTTTCTAAATTTAAACACAAAAAGATGTGGATTAAACATCGACAGGACTTTGATCAGGTTTATATTGCTGAAAAGAAACTGGCAGAGATAATAAGGCAAGGAGCAGAAGTAGATATGGTACAAATGGCTCAGAGGGATCTCACGATAAAAAGGGCTAGTGCTTATGCCATTATAGCCGATCAAATTGCTGAAAAGTATGTACAACACAAAGAAACATCATACGAGTTTGGAGAAAAAACGGGAAGGTTGTTAGCAAAAAGGACAAGAGAAAAAGCTGTCTATAGTGATATCCCTAGAATTATAGATTTAAAGGGGGTTTTGCAAGAGACTAAGGAAGGCGTCTTGTAATCTTTGCAAGAATTTTACCAAGTGCTATATAGGGATGATACCGACCAGGTAGATGTTGAGGAATATTTAAATGAAGTGATTTCTACAACATTCTCGGTAGCGCAGAAAATGATATTGCTGGCACCACCTGACTGGTCTGAAATTGAATTAGCTGTAATGGGTCTGGCAATGGGCAAGGCTATGGGCCCGGATAATATCCCTCTGGAATTTTACAGGACATTTCGTGATTTGATAAAAACTGAATTGGTAGAAGTTTGTCAACAAGCATTTTGGGGGAAGGCTCCTCAGTCATGGTCTAATGCTATTATAGTCGTGTTAAAAAAAAAAAAGGTAAAAAGGATACTGAAATGGGGTCTTATAGACCCATTTCAATATTAAACTCAGATAGTAAAATTTATTCTAAACTCTTAGCCAACAGGCTAAATGATATGATGCCAGGCTTAGTCTCTTTTAGACAGCATGGATTCATACAGCACAGAGGTACCACGGATCATATAAGGCGGATCATTTCTTTATTGGATTGGGCACAGGCTACCAACACCCCCATTGGTGTAACCCTGTTGGACGCTGAAAAAGCGTTCGACAGGGTCTCATGGCGTTTTATGTGGTCAGTCCTTGCAAGGAAGGGGTTTCAGTCGGAATTTGTATGTGCTATTCAGACCCTGTACCTAAATCCATCAGCGGTTATCAGGGTTTCCGGGAAAATATCAGGGAAGGTGCTGATAGCAAGAGGGACCAGACAGGGTTGTCCCTGCTCCCCCTTGCTCTTCTCACTATATATTGACCCGTTTACTTCTACTCTGGAGAGGAACTGTTTAATTAAACCTGTGCAGCTACATAATCGTGATTTTAAAGTATGTGTGTACGCAGATGATATTGCGATACTGACATCAGATATTAGCACTGCATTACCTAATATTATAGCGGAAGCTGAAAAATTTGGTCAGTTATCCAGTTATAAATTAAATGTTGGAAAGACGCAATTTATTCACTCGGAGAATGCTCGTCCCGAGAACATTAAGTTTGAAAAGGAGACAACCTATCTTGGAATAAAAATTACAGCTAATATGGAGGATATTATTCCAATAAATTTAGACCCAGTTATAACCTCATCTAATAAAACATTAGATAGATTAAATAATCTAAAGCTCTCACTTTTCGGTCGTAGTAACGTTCTAAAAATGCTCATTTTTCCGAAGTTTTTGTACTTATTTCGGGTTATCCCCTTTCTTGTATCTAATTCTTATTTTTCGCGAATAGAGAGAATGTGTTCACGATTTTTATGGGGGTACCACCGTGCTCGGAGAGCATTTAAGAGATGTACACTCCGAGAGAGAGGAGGGTGGGGTATCCCAAATTTCCAGATATATCACTGGATAGCGATATTACAGCATATGGGTTTTCTTATTTTACCAGAAGATCCAACTGAAGATTTTGCTGCTCCATCTATCTATGAGATGCTGTTAGGTGCTGAGGCCAAACAATGCCTAAACCGCATTATTGAACCAAGTTATTATAAAAAAAACAAATTTAAGACTATTTATTCTGCCTATGTTATCTGGAGGACAACCAAAAGAAGATTAGGCATAGGCCCAAATATTAACCTATACTCTCCTCTACAAAAATGTTCTCTATTACCAGATATATTTAAGGATCAAGTGATGTTAAGGTGGCATAATTCGGGGATGTGCAAATTAGGGGATTTATTATAAGGGAACTATTTTGCCTCTTTTTGTTACCTACGGGACGTATTGAGGTTGCATCGCACTGACTTTTTTAAATATCTTCAACTATGTAGCTTCTGTGATCAGAAAATATCAAAGAACTTGATTGTACTAGGAAAAATTGCGATCTTCGAGGCTATTAAAGATAGGCAAAAAATGGGATTTTTGTATCAGCTATTCCAGGAAAAGATAGGGGACGATATAGAAGCTAGGGAAGCAAAATGGCAAAACAAATTAAGTTCTGAGTCTATTGATCTTGAGAGAAGTATAGAAATGGCCACTAATTTATTATTGAACGGATCACTGATAAGCCAACATTTTATGTCTGTGTTCGAGTTGTACTACACGCCAAGTAAATTGGCTAAATGGAACTCGGGGAGAGGAAAAAAGTGCAATCGTTGTGATCTATTTGCAGCTGATGCTGCTCATATGTTTTTTTTTGCCCTAAATTGGCTCAGTTTATATCTGACCTAGAGTCCTTTATGCACAACAACCTGGGCATTTTAGTAAAGTTAACTGCACCACTGGTTATTTTTGGTTGTGAAAAGAACAACATTAATAATTTTTCAGAGCCCAACGAAGGTTTTATTTTGATATGTATGGCTGTATATCGCTCAAGTATCACTTCTCAATGGCTAGACGAGGAACCACCAAATTTTATTAAATGGCAAACTAAAATATTGTCCATCTATTATCTAGAGACTGCATTGTATAAATTCAAGGGTATTAGGAAGAAAACGTCTGGATATAAACTATGGTCTCCTATCATTAACTGGATAGCATCTTAACGGAATTCTATAAAATATCTCTGTTAAACTATATCTGGTATTTAGTAATCTCGATTATTTACTTTTCTGGTTATTTGCGTAGCCTTAAATGTTTTTTATGATGTAATGTATAAGAACGCTTTCAGTGTGAAGGCTGGGAATGTTTATTGATATGTACTTGTCTCCTTTTGAACATATAATATTATTGCTTTTCTTATTTTGTCTTTCTATCTGTCTGCTGCCATAAAACTCAATAAATAAAAAAAAATAATAATAAACAGTGTTTGTTTAATGGGAGCACTTCGGACTTGGAAAAGTTGAACTTATATCCTGACAAGGCGGCGAATGAAGATAAAAGATCCGTAAAGACAGGCAAAGAGGTATGAGGATCACAGTGAAAGGGCCCATGACCTGATTGCAGTCCCCACCCATTAAAAGGTTGGAATCAGAGCATGAGTAGAGAGTATCAATTAATCAATCAATCATGGGTTTATAGAGCGCGCTACTCACCTGTGAGTGTCTCAAGGCAGTGGGGGGTGCAGCTCCGGATCAGTCAAAGAGCCAGGTATTGAGGCACTTCCTGAAGGTGTGCAGAGTAGGGGAGCGTCTGATGTTGACTAGGAGCCCGTTCCAGGCCTTTGCTGCGACGTAGGAGAAGGCTCTTCTGCCTGCTCTGGTTCTGCGGATACGTGGGATGTCTGCCAGGGCGAGGTCGGCAGTGTGGAGGTTCCTTTTGAATATGTGGAAGGATACTCTCTCGTTGAGGTATTTGAGTCCGATATATATATTTTTTTAAAACATATTTTATTGATTTTATACACATCACAGTTATACGGTGTTAGGTCATACGATGTTGCATTATTTTCATGCCTCGCATCATAAACAAGTTGTAACATCGCTAATAAACACATCAACTTAATTTGCCCTATATCGACACGTTAAGCAGCCATGTATAACAACATAGCCTTGATATATACTGTCCAATTCTATGTGCCTATACATACATTAGTTCTCCAATAGCAACCATCTCTTTGGTGTATCTCAACGGCTTTTCCAATACATCAGCGCTATTTGTAACAGGTGGGGTGTTGTTGCTGGGATCCTGGCCTTGGGCAGGAAAAATTTGACTATTTCTCCCCGTTCCCATAACTGGCGTGTCATGTTTAATTCTTGAAGGTTGCAGCCCGCCACCCAATATGCCAACCACTGTAACTGACTTGCATAGCAGTACGCCTTCAAATCCGGCGCCCCCATTCCCCCTTGCTTCATGCCCAATTGCAGCTTCATGAGTCCATTCCATCTACGTCCCGCCCCCCAAATCAGCTCAACCATCAAGGAATTCAACCATTTAAAAAGTTGTGCCGGTACAGTGATGGGCAAATTAGTGAAATGATAGAGCAGTCTCGGGAGCATCACCATTTTGGCGATAGCTACCCTACCCTCTACCGAGTGGTGACAGCACTGGTTAGGTTGCCATCCAATAAATCTATCGGGTCCCCGTATATTTACATTCCCAAATATCTAAAGGTATTAGGTGCTATTTGAAATTGCCATTTCCCAAAGCCTATATACCCGCTACGTGTACTGTCACTAAAGAAATAGGCATAGGATGTATTTGCGTTAATCGAGAGGCCTGTTATTCTCTGGACTGTAGCAAAGGTAGAGGGCATAGGTTCAAAGTCCGCATTCATATTATGGAAATATAGAATGAGATTGTCTGCGTATGCAGAAACAATGTGTGTCGGGTGTCCCCGCACTGTTCTCTTGTGTCCCACTAGGGTCCGTATTTTTGTAACAGGGGTTCCAAAGCCAAAATGAACAATAATGGCGACAATGGGCATCCCTGCCTAGTACCCCGGATGACACTGTACTGCTGTGATATATGCTGCCCCGTATGTGCTTTTGCTGTGGGGTTCATATACAGTAGTCGCACCCAGGCGATGTATTCCATTGGTTTACCGAACCTGGAGAGGGCGCAAAACATATAGTGCCAGTGAAGGGAGTCAAACGCCTGTCCTAAGTCAAGCGAAATGCATCCGCTCATCTGTTCTGCCATAGGCGTGCCTGTCATGATTTGGTGCAGTCTCCTGACATTAAACGCTGTACTTCTGCCCGGTACGAATCCGCACTGATCGGTGTGTATCAGCTGATAGATAAACTGACAAAGCCTGTTAGCTAATAATTTACTCAGTATTTTAGTCCGAATTAAGGAGTGACAATGGTCTGTATCTTGCCATATCAATACCATTTCGACCTGGCTTCAGGAGTGAGACCACAGCCCCCTGTAATGTAGTATGAGGGAGTGCACCCGATTCCAGCGCTGCCTGACAGCGGTACTGTAAATGAGGCACCAATAGATGTGCGTATTGTGTATAAAATTCAATAGGCAGACCATCGTTCCCAGGTGTTTTATTACGCGGCAAATCTTTGATCGCTCTCTTGATTTCTGCGCTGGTCACTGGTTGTGCCAGTTCCTCTCTGCGATTTTGTATTAAATGTGGAAGTTGTAGACCGTTAAAGAAGGGTTCATAGTCGCTCTCACTATAATCAGCTGGTTTTCTTTATAATTTTTTGTAGTATCTTTTAAAAGCAGTATTTATTTCCAATTGGGTATTAACTGTAACTCCCTCTACATTCCACATCTCCAATATAGGAGATACTGGCGGTGCATTCCTAATGATACGTGCCAGGAGGGGGCCTTCTCTGTCCGCCTGAGTGTGCTGTTTCTGTATGTATAGGCGATAGTCTAATATGCATAAATCCTCTAGAAGTCTGCGTATTTTATATGAGCCTCCTGTAGCTGTGTTTGTTGTGCGTCTGTCCTCAGAGCTGCCCATTCCAGAGTACTTAGTTCACCTCAACCTTAGCAATACGTTCAATTAGGGCCATTTTAGCTACCACTTTCGTGCTAATCGCCACGTCTCTTATTACTGTTTAAAAGGCGTCCCACTCCACATGGTGTGTGCTTGCAGCCCCTGCATTTTCAAAGAGAAATAATTTGTAATGGCTGTGGATATTGTACTACGGAAGACTGAGTCCTCCAGTAATTGGGGCTGTAATCTCCAGGTCGGCACTGGGGTAGGTATTTTCCCCCATTTAAGCTTTAGCTCGATGGGGTTATGATCCGAGAGTGTGTTACCCAGGTGTATCGCATTGCTTATAAAGCCAAGTAAGGGCAGGAAGCAAAAGATGCTTTCAATCCGGGAATGGAGGCTGTGTAGTGGTAAATAGAAGAAATACTCTCTACTACCAGGGTTCGTCATACGCCATGCGTCTCCCAGTTCCCACCCATCAGCCCACCCCCTGAGTGCTTCCGCTTGTTTTTTACTCCCTGCATTGTGCAATGGGGGGGTGCGATCTGTCCAAGTCAATGTCCAACACTGCGTTAAAATCACCTCTCACCACCCAGGGATATCCACTCCAGTCTGCCAGTGCCACACCAAGAATTTCTAGATATTTATCCTGTATCAGTGCATATCTGCCATTCAGATCTATTTTTTGTTCCAATAATTTAAAAGGGGTATTGCCCCTAATCCATATCGCTGCACCTCGCGCAAATGCCGAGTAGGAGGTGAAGATTAATTACCCTCTCCATTTCGGCTGTAGCTTTAGTGCTTCATCATGATTCAAGTGAGTTTCTTGAAGAAACACAATGTTAGTCTTCCTTCAGTTAAGTTGCGCTAGTAATCTATGTCGCTTTTGAACAGATCCTAAGCCCCTCATGTTCCAGGAGCTGCAGATATATCTATTAGGTGATGCCATCTAAGGTTGGAAGAAATGATCATGTCTGAGCATGTGTGGGTCTACGGCTATCAGGTAATCTATAAGCCAAAGCAGAGCATGCAAAACTAACAAACTTCCCCCAACCAACAGCAGAGAACCAAATCTGAAACAAAAGTTCAACTGGAACTTTAACCAAGAAGTACCATAGTGCAGTCGCCAGAGGGGGGGGCAACAACTGCTTTGCTCCTAACAAGCATTACTCTGTACTGAATTAACTGGAGCATGGTGCTCCAGTACCGTCCCTATAAACGTATAATATCGACTAGATTATTGAGACATTCTAATGTTATCAAAATACACAGTACATCATTGCATATATTACCAATCCCAGAAGGCCCTGTGTTACATTCTAATGCCATTTGCAGTCTGTGCAGTAATCGATGGGAACAATGTCAAACTGGCATTAGAGTCAGAATGGACTGTAGCAGCATCCAAGGATTGAGTGGACACAACCGTAAGCTGGGCATCGTGTTCCGCCAGGGCCGCCACCTTCAACAGAGCATCTTTCTGACTGCTCAAGATTTGTTCCAGGGATGGGCTTGCACCATTGGTACCAGCATGACGTTGAGTCTCCTCTGTATTGCTCACTTCACCTTTTTGCATATACGGTCACCCTGACTGGTCAGACAAAAGTCAGTTCTGGGACACCTGTGGCGTAAACGTGACCTCCAACCAGTCCGCTACTTCATCCGGGGTCTCAAAGAACATGGTTTTATGGCCAGAAAAAACTTTCAATCGGGCTGGAAAGAGCAACGCCTACTTTATATTGTGGGATCACAGTTTCCGCTTAGCATCCTGGAAAGTAGCCCTCACCCTTTGTATTGGCAGTCTGAAATCCGGATACAGGGAGATAGTTTTATTCTCAAAGCGAATAGGGGCATTCTCTCTCGCAGCTCGCAAAATCGTGTGCTGGTCCTTATAATTCAAAACATGCGCTATCAGTGGCCTGGGCGGCGCCCCTGTCTGGGCGGTCTCGGCTGCACCCTATGTGCTCTCTCCATGCTGTAGAGACTTGTGAGGCCTTCTCTTGCCACATGGTCTCGCAGCCAGTTTTCCCCAAATTGGGTGGGGTTAGACCCCTTGCTTCATTCCGGAATTCCAAGTATGCGAACATTGTTGCAGCGGGATCGCCCTTCCTCATCATCCACTCTGTCTTGTAATCCTTTTAGCTGGCGTTTGAATTGTTCCATTTGGGTGGCATGCTCAGTCTGTTGTGGGATCAAGTCATCCAAGGCCAGTTTGTTTGATTTCACTCTATCTGCTAACTTTTTATGGTCCGCTTGTAAGAGGTTGAGAATAGTAGATAATGTTCTTATCTGTGCTTCAGTCATCGCGCGTGAATCTCTAATTTCTTTTAATATTAAGTCCAGTTTAGCTGCCTGCTGATCGGTCCCAGTTGGTGGCACCATTTCAACACCAGGGCTATCCGAGCAGTCACCGCCCGTCGCTAAGTGCATTTTCTCACTAGTTGTTTGATCAGGCTGCTTGTTTTTATTGTGTCCAATGGCGCAGCGGCAGCCGCACACTCCTTTCTGCTCCAGTATAAACAGCTGAGGAGCCCCCTCAGTGCACCTCGCCCTTTACACTACAGGCGTGAATATATGCTGGTGAATCGGTTCCCAGCCCTGCAGTGTTCACATTTGCTGGGGGTCCCTCGTGTCTAGTGGTCGCCAATCATTGGTAGAGTGCCAGTTGCTCGTCTACATGAAATATGCAATTTGTGGCTCGTCGTCTCTAATTTATTGTGTGAGGTATCCAAGAACGCAGCTACTCAGTTGTTATACGCCTGTGTTCTCTGTGAGGTAGTGTACAAGAGGCACCTCACACACTGGGCAGGGCCCGGGTACCGTAGCCCCACTCGCTTCTGGCCTCTCCCCTGTATGAGCTTATGATGTAAGGTGGAGCTCCTGGCCTTCTGGAGTCCCCACGTGGAATCCTCCGGCGTGTTCACCTCAAAGGGAGTGGCAGTTTCACTGACCCTGCCTTAAGCTTATGTCGCTGTTCCTGTCTCAGACATCTGTAGTGTTCACAGTCCCCTTCTATTTAGCCTTATGCCCGCATTACCTCAAGTATCAGCCGTCTGGAGACCCGCAATCAGTCAGCCTTTCATCTCTGCCAGCGCCCCTCACATTCGGGCCTCAGGTATTTGGTGCTTCCACTCCGTGGTGCAGTTTACAAAAACCAGCCCTCCGTTCGCCATCTTCCTGAACCTGCAACATCCAGTCTTCTCTGTTTGCCAGTGTTCTGTGTCGCACCACCAGGTCAGTGCCAATCAGCCACAGGGTCACCTCATAGCACGGCGGCAGTCTCTTAACAGGCAGGGTTCGTCTTCCCGGGCCTGGCCCCACCCCTCACCATTTTGGTTTCCCTCCGTCGTTCACACCGCTCCGGCCCGAGACGGTTAGCAGCCATCGCTAAAGTTATGCACACACTCCACCTGCAGGTTCGGAGTCTCAAGCAGCTTCTAACCTGAAGAAGCAGACGAAGAACTCTTCTGTATTGCTGTTTTGTACGGAGTCCTCAGTTCTCGGCCGTGACGAGCCCTCCATCTCTCAGCCTGCTCCGCATGCGCTAGAACAGCAGCTCGCACAGACAGCCACACTGTGCCCAGACCTTCCAGAACAGGATCGCTGTTACCAGAAGTGTTCCGTTTGTGAAAAAATCACTTTGGGCCTCAAATGGTCCAGTCAGTGCCAGGATTATTGGTGTAGTGTCGGGGTTCAGAACGGAGCTCTCTTAGCTCACGTCCGCCATGCTCAGCAGTTGGCCACGCCCCCATCTTTGGGTCCGATATTGTGGAGTGATTTGTAGGCATGGGTGAGTAGCTTTATGGTTACTCTCTTCTCGACGGGGAGCCAGTGGAGGTCTTGTAGGTGCTGGGTCATGTGCTTGTGTCGTGGGGTTCCGAGGACGAGTCTGCCTGCGGTGTTCTGGATGGTTTGGAGCTTGTGTAGTTCTGTTGATTCCGGCATCGAGGGCGTTGCCATTGTCCAGACTGCTGGTTATGAGTGCGTGGATGATGTTCTTTCTGCTTTCAGGGGGATCCACTTGTAGGTCTTGTGGAGGATGTGGAGGGAGTTGAAGCAGGTGGAGGAGACAGCATTGACTTGGTGGGTCCAAGTAAGGGAGGAGTCTAGGATGATGCAGAGGTTTCAGGCGTGGTCTGTTGGAGTGGGTGGGTTTCTGAGGGCAGAAGGCCACCAGGTGTTGTCCCAGGTGGTGGAGGAGGGTCAAAGGACGAGGACCTCTGTCTTCTCCGAGTTGAGCTTCAGACAGCTGTTGTTCATTCAGGTTGCGACGTCCTTCATTCCTTCCTGGAAGCAGCGCCTGGTGTCTTCGGGATTTTTTGTGAGGGAGAGGATGAGCTGGGTGTCATCAGCGTAGGATACTATAGCCCATGCTGTCTGAAGATGTCGGTGAGGTGGGCCATGTAATTGATGAAGAGCTTGGGGCTAAGCGAGGATCCTTGGGGTACTCCAAAATTGATCTTTGTGTGTTCAGAAAGGAAGGGAGGGAGTCTGATCCTTTGGGTACTGCCGGAGAGAAAGGAGCAGATCCAGTCAAGGGCGGTTCTTCGTATACCGGCATCATGGAGTCTGGCTGCCTGCATGCTGTGTGAGACGTTGCTGAAGGCTGCAGAGAGGTCTAGTAGGATTAGGGCCGCAGTGTGGCCCTGGTCAAGTAGCATGCATATGTCATCGTTGAAGTATGTGATATGGTTTGGCGAAACATTGAATCTATACCAGTAGGACCATCAATGTTAAGGATAGAGATAGGGGAACCATTTATGAGTAGATGAAGAAGAAGCCATCGTTCATCTGCATCCGTCTCTTCCTTTTCTATAGTGAGGGAAATGGACTTAAGAAATAGTGTCACCACTCTGTTTTTCCTACCTCTAGCTGGGGAAAAATACATATAACCAACCGATTGTTTTTTAAGGGAGTTAATATTGTTATCATTAAGATGGGGAGCCCTGATGTTTTGAGTGCAGGAGGCAAGATGGCGTCCGTGCGAGAGGACGCGTGAGCTGACATTTTCAGCCGCTCTTACCCTCCTACAGGGAGACACAGAGAAAACGGGCGATTAGGAGATTTTTTTTGCGCGCCCTTACCTGGAATCGCTGATGAGGAAAACATCATCTGCTTAGTGTGAAAGCTGCTGAAATATATTGCTGATTCGGTTCTGTGCTGGCTGCCGGTCGCTGTGAGGGAAAAAGTTGCTGGCTGCTGCCTCACTGATGTTTGGTGCCTTCGGAGTATTACACGAACTCTCCACACGGTATCGCGCGGTGTGGCCGCTGGTAATTATCACAGCTGCAGACGGCCTGCGGAGCCTGAGGCGTTTGGTGAGAGGAGTTCGAGCAGTTAGAAGCAAGCACGGGAGAATGGCTCCTAAAGGTCAACGTGGAAAGAAGACTCAAGAGACGCCGGCAGCTGGGGTAGGAACCGTAGCCGGAGCTGACGCTGAGAATGTATCAGAGAAGGAACTATTACCGAGTAAACCAGCCGCGGCTGCCACTGAGAAAACTAAAACAGCCGCCGAGAAGAGAGCTGAGGCTGGTAAGTCTAAGATTACCACGATACCGGCAATATTTAATGTGGCTGAGGAAAAGCGCAAGGGGAGATTAGACGCTGTTTCACCCAAGCCGGCAAATGTTAAATTGAATACAGCGACCGGCGCGAACGGTGATAAGGCGGATAATTGGACTTCGGGAGAGTACAGTGCAAGTCCGAGAAGTACGGGAATTAGCACAAATGAGGGGAGGAATAATTTGGAGAATAATTTGGAGAAAGTTGTCCCGAGTAATATGGGGACAATGGAAATACCGGAGTCAGGGGGGAGAGTGACTAATGAGAACATAGACATAGTGTCAGATAAAAATATAGCTACTAGAAATACGCCTGCAGCAAGCTGTAGCGACACAACTGCAACCCCCAACATGAATGAAATACAGGCACCGGCACTCATGCAGACTCAACCAATTCTATTGTCACCGCCAGTTATGACAGATTATCCTCCGCCAATAGACGCCGAATCAGGGGATTTCTACTCTGTATCGGAAGGGCCAATTTCATCTTGCCAAGACTTAACTGCGCAATACTCTAGACAAATAAATATGGGAGATGATAGTGAGGCTGAGTTAGAGGACTCAGTTGAGTTAGAGGAAAGCAGCCCCGCTACTATATGGGAAAGGGGACAATCAATGAATGAGAGAGCGACAGATAGTAATTCACCAGTAGAAGTTCTCAGTGGCAGAATACCAGTGTCTGCAGAAGAGGACATTACCCTACATACTATCTATCAAACTTTTCTTGCACATATGGACAAGACGGAGCAGGACAGTGCCAGGATACAAAACTCCTGTCGAAGTCTCCAGAACTCTATAAGACGGTTGGCAAAATCCCAGACTGACTTTGGAGAAAGAATCATGGAAGTTGAGACTCGGATCTCCAATATAGAGGATCAATTGGTACAACAGAAGTCTACAACAGAACTGCTGGGGGTGGATAAAGATGATGTACAATGGAAACTAGCCGATTTTGAAAACCGGGCCCGACGTAATAATTTGAGAATCATGAACATTCCGGAGGGGAAAGAGGGACAAGATCCACGGAAATTTATTGTACAACTTTTTCAACAGACTTTCACGGAGATTACCAAATGGGATTGGGATAGAGAAATAGAGCGTGCACATAGGTTTCCATTCAATATTTGTATACAATCTGGTGCATCTAACACCAGACCCAGGCCCTTTTTGGTAGCTTTTAATAGCTTTTTGGCTAGGGAGGACGTGTATGTGAATACACGCCCTAACAAGAAAAGAAAGGGGGACGGCGTTGAGTTTTTTGCAATGCCTGATTTTTCTAAATACACAATGGATACCAGATGGCAGTTACGGCAGATGGTTATACAGTTCCAGAGTAAGGGGGCGCATGCTTACATAATGAACCCTGCTAAATTGAAAGTGATTTATAAAGAAAATTCTCGCTATTTTACTAATGTGTTGGCAGCAAAGAAATATTTGCATATTATGCAGGGAAAAAGCGGGGTATAATGTGTTAAGCAGGTAATCTCGGTTGTTAACCTAATGGCGGTAGTTTTCTCTTGTGACTAGTTAGGGATAATTATACTGTTTGGAGTTTGGTATCCCTGCTGGGGGGGCTGGAGACTGGGGAAGCTCTACATCCAAGGATTATAAGTCCTAAAGTCTCGGTAAGTGGGTGGAGAAGGGGAGAAGTGTGGGGGAGGGGTACTTTGGGTGGTGGGGTTTGGAAGGGGAAAAGGCACGGTGGGGGTTAAAAGGGGAAAAAACCCTGATGGGGACAAAAAACAGCACAGAATAGGAACGTTGTTTGATTTAAAAATGATGTGCATCGTGAGTTTTTTTAACATAAGAAGAATTAGCATAACAGGCTGGAATGTTAAGAAGATTCTTTATGGCTCGCAGTATTAAAATATGTTCTTTAAATGTCTCCGGCTTAAACAATGTGAAAAAGCGTTATAAGGTGGCTTCGGAGCTCCGCTACATTCAACCTTATATTGTATGTCTCCAGGAGACGCATTTATCTTGTGGGAATCGTCTTTTAGCAAATGATTTGGGGTATTCGTTAATCTGTGCATCTCAACAGACTACTACTACTCGGGGTGTTATGATTTTAGGCAAATTACAATTATGTACAATAATTCGTACTTTAACTGACAAATGGGGAAGATGGGCTATAGCTGAGATAAAAATCAAATCTTCACATATAACTCTGTGCTCAGTGTATGGGTCAAATTTGGATGAACCTGAGGTACTAGTTAATTTGAACATGGAATTAGCAAATTGGGCCACTCCTCTGATAATATGTGGAGAGTTGAATATTAATTTAAAAAATACAGAGCTGGAGGGTGGTCCTGACAATTATGTGGGCCGCAAACCTCGGGTTTTTAAGGCTTTATATAATTTGGTTACAGAATAAGATCACAGCCTGGTAGATACCTGGAGTAATCTGAAATCTGCATTACCCGGTTATACTTATTATCCGTTCCCACATAAAAAAATGGTACGATTAGATTTTTTTTTTTTGCCCCCTTATCGATATTAACTGTGGCTGATGTTGAAATATTCCCTAAAGTAACATCTGATCATGCACCTATCATGTTAAGGATACCGGATGCTTCGACTGATTTTAATGTTAAATCCTTTTCTTTTGATAGGAAATTATGTCTTGATGCAGAGCTTAAGACAACTATGGGTAACTGGATAACGGAATTCATTGATTTAAATGCAGATACTGCTAGCATCGATATAGTGTGGGACACACTTAAAGCTTGCTTCAGAGGGGAGGTGATGAGTTATGGGAATTTTCGACAGAAGAAATTAAGGGGTGAAATGCAAGATTTATACACGCTACTAAGAAACTCTGAAGAGAATTTACAGAGGGAAATTAAAAAAAGGACTCAACGGAATATTGCAGAAGCTGAGGATAAGGTCGCTAGATGTCGAGCTAAGATAACTGGGGTGTGGAGCAGGGAAAATGCGAAAAAGTATTTGGTATACAAACGACAAGTGCATGAATATGGTGAGGCAATTGGGAGATCATTGGCCCTACGGTTAAAGATGCAGTCAACCTCTAGGACTATATCCAAGATGCAGGATAAATATGGTCACTTACATCAGGATCCTGATAAAATCCTTGACATACTTCAACAGTATTATGCAGAATTGTATACAAAACAAATAGTTGATCCAACAAGTGCAAGATTTGATCTAGGGGAGCTTGTGCAGTTGAACGATAGTGATAAGGAATGGCTGGATAGTCCATTCACTATGGAAGAATTGGATAAAGCAGTAAAAAGCTCTGCAAACGGTAAAGCAGCAGGACCAGATTATATTCCTGGTGAAGTATATAAATTATTCTTTGAACAATTAAAACATATTATGATAGATACTTTCAGAGCTGCGCAGAAGGGTAAATCACCAAAGTAATGGAATGATGCTCTGATTGTTGTGTTTAGTAAAAAGGGCAAGTCTCCAGAACTCCCGGGATCATACCGCCCAATTTCATTACTCAACTGCGATAGTAAGTTATATTCCAAAATGCTAGCAAATCGAATTTCAAAAGTCATAACTCCACTGGTCTCTCCAGATCAACATGGATTCATCCCTAAACGCAGCATAGCGACACACATAAATAAAGTCATTACTCTCATGGATGTGGCTCAGGCTGAAAAACGCCCACTATCTTTGATATTATTAGACGCTGAGAAAGCGTTTGACCGTGTTGAATGGCATTATTTATGGGAGGTAATGAGAAAATCAGGCTTTGGGGAGAAGTTCATGACAGCAGTGCAGGCGCTATATACAGCTCCTAATGCAAGAATTGCTGTTATGGGGAGGAAATCAGCAGTGATTAATATCACAAGAGGTGCAAGGCAAGGTTGCCCTTGCTCCCCCTTACTATTTGCCTTATTTATTAATCCGCTATTAAATAGTATATCTCCTAATCCTTTAATTAAGCCTTTTGTAGTGCAAAATATCCCACACACGGTATTCGTATATGCGGACGACGTGGCGGTTATGACGGTTAATCCGCTTGAAACACTAATAGAAATTGAGCGGTTGGCCCTAAAATTTGGTTCATCATCAGGTTATAAATTAAATTCTGGTAAGACTCAAGTCCTATGTACGGAAAATATGCGTTTTAATGACCCAAGAGTTGTATCTGAAGTAATATATCTAGGCATTACAATTAAAGCCTCTATGACTGACATAGTGGAAGACAATTGGAATAGTACATTTCGGCACATTCAGCAGTCGTTAGAAAGGTGGGGACGATTGCAGTTAACACTCATAGGAAGAGGGAATATTATTAAGATGAGTATCTTGCCGAAAGCTCTTTATATTTTTAGAGCTATCCCATTGGAGATTCCCTCTAAATATATACAACAGCTACAGTCCATCTGCGCAAGATTTTTATGGTCACCTGGGAAACCTTGGAGAGCGATGAAACTGATGACTCTCCCGGTTGAGAGAGGTGGTCGGGCGATTCCTGATTTTTTGTTATATTTGTATGCTTGTTTTTTACAGAGATTGCGATTGTTATTAACAGGGGAGCCGGTAGTGGAGGTGGCAGAAGCGCCCTCAATATATTATCTATTGTTAGGTATTCATGCCAAACGTAGCTTATTCAAAGAGCTAGAGGGGAATTACTATAAGAGAACACGGTACAAAGTGATGGAATCAGCTTTCACAGTATGGCGAAAGGTGGCTAGATTGATTAATATAGGGAAAGTGTCATATTATATGCCCTTTAATGCAGAGAAAATATTACTCTCTGTGTTCCAGGATTGGGTTGCTCTAGAGTGGACACATGGTGGGATATCGCAAATTGGGGATTTGTTTGAATTAGATGGGACACTTGCCACTTACGAGAGTTTGACTCTTAAATATTATCTGACTAAATCATCTTTCTTTAAATATCTTCAATTAAGAGACTTCATCAATAGAAGACCCATGGGTGTCGGAATAAGCCCCGTAGTAGAGGCAATTCGTAAAGGGGAGAAAATAGGACTGCTGTATAATTTACTAATGGAACACAGACCTGACGATTTGCAGACGTTTAACCTGTATTGGCAGAATCAATTAGGGGAACCTTCTCTATTAATAGAAGATGTTTTAATTATGTCTAAGGAAGCTTTCCTCTCTGCTAATTTGAAGGCTCAACTTTTTAAGACTGTTTTCTGTTTATATTATACACCAGAGCGTATGATGAATTGGGGTTCACAATATGACGGGAAATGCTTCCGATGCAAATCTGACAATGCAGACAGTATTCATATTTTTTTTAGCTGCAGCAAATTACGCCAATTTTTGATTCATATGGAAAATTTTCTTTCTATGGTTACACATACCACTGTCAAGATTTCTTCAGCTTTGATGCTCCTAGGCATGGGTGAAAATGTGAAGAAGGGCACTGCTTTATTTAAATTTAGATATTTGCTATTTGTTGCTATGACCGCTGCCCGTCTCTGTATTGCATCTGATTGGTTACAAGAAGAACCCCCCGCTTTTGAATTTTGGCGATCGAAGTTGTATAATCTTTTTGAATTGGAATGGAGTCTGTATGCCTTGAAGGGGGCCAGGAAACGCTAATTGGGAATATTAATTTGGGGTGCAATTCAAGAACATTTGGAGATGTGAAATGCTAATCATTGTAATTTACAGTGTGGTATTTCAAGTTTGATTTTTTTTCTGATGGTCAAGCTATGTAAATATTGTTTATTTGGTGCTGATGTCTTGTCCCTACGGTGGAATAAAAAAAAAAAAAAAAAAAAGATGGGTTTCTTGTAACATCGTAATTTTACAAAGCAATCTAGAAAGATGGGTAAGTACCCTTTGTTTCTTTACGGGATTACGTAAACCCTTCACATGCCAGGAGACAATACGAACATTATCAGTCATCATAAGAAGAAAAAGGCAATAGGCAACTTCATGACCATTCTATAATTAGTAACATTGAGAATTCAAAATGCGTAAATCTGAAATCAACAAATAAGTAACTGTGCAGTACGAACATGTGAGGAAAAAGGATGTGAAAAGAGTGAAGAATAGAGAATGTGAAAAAGACGAAAATAATCAGAGATGATAGATTGGAGAAAGAAAAAGGGGAAAGGAAGCCACAAGTCAAAGAAAAAAGAACAAGAAAAAGGAAACAAGAGTTTAATAGGAAATCACCATAATGTAAAAACAGAAACAATATATAAGTCACTGTAAAATAAATAGGAAATGTCAAACATGAAATCAAGGAAAAGGATAAATGAGGAAAGGGGACAAAAACTACAGAATAAAAAAGAAAAAGGAGTAAGAAATAGGAGAAGTTGACAAAAAGCTGAAAAGCTTTAGTCAAAGTTGAAAAAGTACACATCAAGTGTAGAAAAAACGGTATGTAGAGGCAAGGAGGCGTGAACAAGGAGACAACCAACAAATGGACAAAACAGAAATATCGACAGAGACCGAAAATAAGGCAACAATATATATAAGCTAACAACAGCCAAAGGGAGGGACCAAAGAAAATGGAAATAGAAGCAAGAATAGCAGGAAGCAAACCATGTGAAAGGGAGGAGCCTGAAGAACGTCAAGTAAGACCAATAACTCGAATAATCACTTACCGACAAGGAAGAGGTGCTATAACCACTAGGATTAGGAAAGAAACGCATGGGAAAGGATACATCAGGGAGGGTATCTGTACAGACTACAGACGTAATGAATGATCAGTCTGAAAAAGACAAGAATATAAGAAACATCAGAGTAAAACTCAGAGGTAACAACACAAACAACAGTCTTTCCTAGAAATTACAACAACCAAAAATGAAAAGTGTAGGAATGGTATCACTTCAAGTTTTCCCAAGGCCCATCTCCTCTCCCTTTTGGCGGCGATAAATTGCCTTAAATCATCCGGGTGATCAAAAGAGAATATCCTTTCCCTGTAGGTAACCTTAAAAAAACACGATGCACAAGACCATATCTTGCATTCATGGAGCAGTTCGGAGAAAAATAAACTCGTTGTGTCGAAAAGAATACCTTCTGGCCCGACCACAATATTTGTTTTCATTGTTTAGCCGCTGACAAATTCATCATAAGGTCAGTGTACTCCAGAAAGAGAACAACAATCCCTCTAGGGCGATTATTCGAGGAGGAGTATAAAGGACCCTCAGATTTAAGGCCTAAGCGGTAAGCATGCTGTAAGTTGAGGTTGGTGTCTTCCTTAAGGCCCACAATTTTAAGGATGTGCACCATAAGAAAGGAAAGCATGTTCGAGCCCTCTGCCCCTTCCGGAATGCCATAAATTCTGAGATTGTTCCTCCTATTTTGATTTTCCAAATCCTCGGTCGGTTGTTTCAGGAGAACAATTTCTTTGGACACGGCCTCGAACTTGGAGGAGACATCCTGAAAATTGCTGATACGCTGCTCCATTGTCGTCCCTCTGGATTCCAGGTTGGACCATTTTTCCTCCTTTCGTTGGAGAGTGGCATTGGTGTCTATAACAAAGGGCTTCATAAGATTAATCTCATCCATTAAATCCTCTAGGGTTAGTGGTAAGAGGGACTTGGTAGGAAAAAAAGACATGCCCACATAAATTAAGAAACCAGTTGAGTAACAGTGATTCCTAGGCAACCACAGTTTGCTTTACTTGTTTTCAAAAACGACATCTGACAAAGTAAGCACTTTTTTTATTTCTTCAGATCCTTTTACATTGAGTTTTTAATCGTTTTACCCACCTCCCTAAGTTACTCTCTCACTGGAAAAATGTGGCATCCTTTGCAGTTATCACATACCAAGTATTACCACAGAAAACCTATAGGAACATTGTAGGGAAGAGTATTGTGCACTTCAACTGTCCTCTTTGCCCTCTATTTCCACCTTCTGGAACTCTCAACAGAACAGAAGACAGACAATAGTAGTTCAGTTAGCAGCTACTGTAATCACTAAAGAGTCATGTATTTGGAAGCCACTTTGAAAGGCAACAGTAGTAATCAAATGCAATTGAATATCCAATTAGAATTTTACTTTGCTTTGGTTTTTTAGTACTGTAGTATTTCTGACACCCTTTAATCAGAAACTGATGCAAAATAATTACCAAATCGTTTCACATGATATTCTACAGCACATTATAAAAATGAACAAAATGTTATATTCCTTAAATTCCATAAAGACATTAGTTATTGTATTTGAATTTACATAAGTCAGTCACAATTCAATGGTGGCTATGTTCTTTGGGACAGTATAGAATGGTGGAAATAATGTATTTTTGTATGTGCTTCTTTTTCCAGCAGATTGTCCCATGTATCCTCTCTCTTACCCTGTACCTCACATCACATCACTCCCTGACTTCCTATTTGCACGGTTAGAATTTAAAAGAATGACAATATTTAGAAAAACCTTTTTTAACTGCGCAATAAACACTGCAACAACATGCTTCTTATGTATTAAAAAGAGAAATCCCAAATGGGTAGTGCGCACAGTCTATCTGCATTTGCGCAACTGTGGGTCTTTTTACGATGTTGGCAGGAAAGACTGTCTGACCGATGCGGTCACGGAAACATTCTGACCAACTAGTCTGCAATCTCTCTAACCCCCATATTAGGATGTATAGCAGGGAGCTGACTGCATAGGTCAGAGAGGCTGTCCCATAGGGATTTCGATTATGAACATGCATCGGTTGTCCCGCCAAGTAGGTTAGCATGCATCCAACACGGTTGTGGAACCATGGCGGTTTGTGTGCCAAATGGCAAGAGCAAAACTGAAAACGTCAGGCCTAAGAACAACAACAAGCATAGGCAACGAAACAAAAACCCACATTTTTAAATAGTAGACGCACCCACAATCCAACTATATGAAGACAAAACAATTACCATGATCCTTTAACTACACAACACTGCTGTAAGAACTAGGGAGAACTTTTCCCTTGACCTTCCAGGTAGGTCGCTCCCCCACGCTGCAGCTCCACCAGCACTTGTGCCCTGCATCCCTGGTCTCTTTGCTGCCCATTCCTGGGCGCTATTTTTCCTTGCCCCCGTGCCCACTGCTCACTTTCCCGCCGCTGCTGCCCCTGCAGTCCCGCCCCCGTGACCATTCGCTATCCCCTTCCTCCTGCCTCCCAGCTGCTCCTCCCTCCCAGCTCCCCTTAAAATGGTGGCAGCTGCGCGGTGAGGAGAGCGACCCTTGACCTTTCAGGTAGGTCGCTCCCCCCGCACACCAGCGCTTGTGCCCTGCATCGCTGGTCTCTTTGCTGCCCATTCCTGGGCACTTTTTTTCCTTGCCCCCCGTACCCCTGCTCACTTTCCCGCCGCTGCTGCCCCTGCGGCCCTGTCCCCCGGTGCCCATTCGCTATGCCCTGCCTCCCGCTTCCCAGCTGCTCCTCCCTCCCAGCTCCTCTTAAAATGACGGCAGCTGCGCGGTGAGGAGAGTGACAATTGACTTTCCAGGTAGGTTGCTCCCCCCCGCTGCAGCTCCACCAGCGCTTGTGCCCTGCATCCCTGGTCTCTTTGCTGCCCATTCCTGGGTGCTATTTTTCCTTGCCCCCCGTGCCCGCTGCTCACTTTCCTGCCGCTGCTGTCCCTGCAATCCCGCCCCCGCGCCCATTCACTATCCCCTGCCTCCCGCCTCCCAGCTACTCCTCCCTCCCAGCTACCCTTAAAATGATGACAGCTGCGCAGCCGCGCCACTGGCGCGCCGAAGGCGTCCCTAAGGCAAGCCCGTCTGCACCCGTCCGCGCCTGGACCGCGCCCAGCACCAGAACCCCTGTGCCCCGCGAAAACCACAAGACCAGACTCCACTACGACGCAAAAAGCCACCACGCACTCAATGCTGGCCGAAACCACACCTGCTTCCAGGCCACCCTGAAACGGACCCAGGGACCCTTCTCCTGCGGCACCTGCAGCTTCACCTGCGACAGAACCATCAAACCTCCAAGGACTGGACCCAACCACCTCCGCTGCATACTCCTCAACACCAGCTCCGCACGCAAACACGCCATCGAGCTTTGGGATCTGCTCGACACCTCCTCCCCAGACTTGGCCTTCCTAACCGAGACCTGGTGGAACGACTCCTCAGCACCCGATATCACCATAGCCATCCCAGACGGCTACAAGATCATCCGGAATCGGAGGAGGAATAGCCATCGTCCACAAGTCCACCCTCAAGGTCGCCACCCATGCAGACGACACCCTCAACACCGCCGAACACCTGCACTTCCGGATCCACACTGACCCCAATACCACCCTCAGAGGAACACTTATCTACAGACCCCCCTGACCCCGGGCTCAGGGTAGCAACTCCATCGTCGACCTCGCCAGCACCCATGCACTCGCCTCCACGGACTACATCCTCCTCGGGGACCTGAACTTCCACCTCGAGAACAACACCAACGCCAACTCTGCCACCCTGATTGACAACCTCGCTAACCTCAGCCTCAAACAACTCATCACCACCCCCACCCACGCCGCCGGCCACACGCTGGACCCTGTCTTCTCCACAGGCACCCACGTCACCTTCGACCACACCACTGAACTCCACTGGACCGACCACCGCTGCATTCATTTCACCTTTAAGAAACCAACCACGCACCACCGCACCCAACAGCAGCCTCGCCGCTGCTGGAGCAAAGTCACCGAAGACAGGCCGATCCCCACCTCTCATAGAACCCACCCACCTACCCCACCAACCCAGACGCCGCAGCCTGCAACCTCAGACAGTGGATCGACAACTGTGCCAACGCCCTCGCCCCACTCAAGAAACCCTCCAAAAGCCATGTCAGCAAGAGAGCCACCTGGTTCATCGACGACCTTTAGACCTCCAAACGTGCATGCCGGAAACTGTAGAAAATATGGCTCCACAAATGCACACCGGACAACCACGCAGCCCACAAGAACGCCACCCGCAGACACCACCACCTCACCAAATTAGCCAAGAGATCCACCTTCAAAGACCGTTTGAACAACAATGCACACGACAGCAAAGAACTCATCAGCATCGTAAAGGAACTCTCCAACCCCAGCGCCAACGCCAACGACATCCCTCCCTCACAAGAACTGTGTGACTCACTAGCCATCTTCTTCCACCACAAGATTGCTGACATCCACGACAGCTTCAACACCACAACCACCCCAACTACGCAAGATTCCACCTTCCCTGTGAACACCTCCAGCGCCATCCGCCTGACCTCCTGGTCCAACGTCAACGACGACGAGGCAAGCAAGGTCATGAACTCCATCCATCAGGATCTCCGTCAGACCCGTACCCACACCACGTATTCAACAAAGCAGTTTCAGCCATCGCACCCCAACTACGGAAGGTCATCAACATCTCCTTCGAAACAGCGACATTCCCAGAAAGCTGGAAGCACGCCGAAATCGACACCCTCCTCAAGAAGCCCAAGGCAGACCCCAAGGACCTAAGAACTTCCGACCCATCTCCCTGCTCCCGTTCCCGGCAAAGGCCATCGAGAAAATCGTCAACAGGCAATTGGCCCGCCACCTGGAAGACAACAATATCTTGGACCTGTCTCAGTCCGGATTCGGATGAAATCACAACACCGAGACAGCCCTCATCGCCGCCACAACGACATCAGGCACCAACTAGACAACGGCGAAACCTCAGCCCTCATCCTCCTGGACCTGTCGGCCGCCTTCGACATGGTCTGCTATCGCACTCTAAAGACACCCCTCCTAGAAGCTGGAATCCAAGAGAAGGCCCTTGACTGGACCACGTCCTTCCTCTCCGGCAGAACCCAGAGCCTCCGCCTCCCACCTTTCGTATCCAAAGCCACCGACATCATCTATGGCATCCCCCAGGGGTCATCCCTCAGCCCGACGCTGTTCAACATCTACATGGCCCCCCTCGCACAAGTGGCCCGCCATCACGACCTCAACATCATCTCCTATGCCAATGACACCCAGCTCATCCTCTCCCTCACCAAGGACCCACACACCGCCAAAACCAACCTCCACGAGGGAATGAAGGCCGTCACCGACTGGATGAGGAGAAACCGTCTGAAGCTGAACTCGGACAAGATGGATTTACTCATCCTCGGACCCACCCCCTCAGCCTGGGACGACTCTTGGTGGCCGACCACACTGGGAACAGCACCAACACCCACCGACCATGCACGCAATGGAGGATTCATCCTCTACTCCTCCCTCTCCATGGCTAAGCAGGTCAACGCCGTCTCCTCCTCCTGCTACAACACCCTCCGCATGCTCCGCAGGATCTACAAGTGGATTCTGACCGAAACAAAAAGAATGGTGACACAGGCCCTCGTCAGCAGCAGACTGGACTACGGCAACGCACTCTTCGCAGGAATCCCAGCCAAACACCTACGACGACTACAACACATCCAAAACACCTCTGCCCAACTGATCGTCAATGTCCCCGGCCGCAGCCACATCACCCCAACCTGAGAGACCTACACTGGCTCCCCGTCGACAAGAGGATCACCTTCAAGCTCCTCACCCAGGCACACCAAGCACTCCACAACGCTGGACCAGGCTACCTTAACAGCAAACTCAGCTTCTACACCCCCACCCGCCAGCTCCGCTCCGCAAGCCTCGCCCTCACCACTGTCCCCTGCATCCAACGAACGACCTTCGGTGGCAGATCCTTCTCCTACCTTTCCGCCAAGACCTGGAACACCCTCCCTACCCACATACGGCAGACCCAAGACCTACTCGCCTTCAGAAGATTCCTCAAGACCTGGCTCTTCGAGCAGTAGCAGCACTCCCCCCTCCCCTCAGCGCCTTGAGACCCTCACGGATAAGTAGCGCCCTCTGCAAGTACTGTGATTGATTGATTGATTGATTGATTTCCCAGGCACTGCTGTCAACACCGGCAAACACTCATGCACTGCCTTTACACCACTACTTGCACATATCACTTTTTAATACAGATTCCTTTTCTTAGACACACCCTCTAATTCACATTCACACTCACCCTCACCATCACCTCACCCTCATTATGTTAAAGAAGAAGCCACGTTTTTCAGATCAGTAGTTGATAGTGCTAGTTAATGAAATATTCAGCGTAGAGCCACATTTATTCGGGACCATAGTCCAACAGATCCCCATCAGCCAGAAAAATAAAATGTGAGACAGGATAGTAAACAAGTTGAACGCTGTAGCACCTCTCCTGCACACAATGGATGATGTCATGAAGAGATGGTATGACATCAGAAGAAGGTTCAAAATATTGTCTTGTAAAGAACACCAGGCTGCACAACAGACTGGTGGTGGCCCTCCCGCACCACTTGTGCACTTTAGGTCCTGGGAGAAGGTGTGTGCCATCATTTTACCGGAGAGCTTGTTTGGAATACCAGAAGGAATGGAGTCTGGTGAGTAGGCACTCTACATTTCACACAAGCAAGCAATTACACTTCTGCAGACATCTCTGTAATGAACCAAGTTAGCTAAATGAACATTTTTAGATTCAAACAAACCAATAGTCAAAGATCATGTGATGTGTATGTAATACAGATAGACCATATACCTGCAATGAAAATGAAAAGGTTCAAAAGTATTGTCATGTACACACTTCTCTATAACACAGGTTTTGTGCTCCAAACACCAGTCACCAGTGTCAGCCATCTTGCCAGTACATTTCCACTCACTGTCAGAAAAACAGAGCTCCAGGTGGGCTGGCTGTGCTGGGTGTGAGTAGTGTACTGACTACATCTTCCATCAGGCTCTGTCCTACACATACCTTCCTACCCAGCCCAAGAGTGGTGTCCAGACAATGAGGGGAAGTGTACTAGCAAGATGGTTGATACTGATGTCTGACTTGACTACAACTCCCATCAAGGCTTTGTGCTCCAAACACCATGCATCAGTGTCAGCCATCTTGCCAGTATATTTCCACTCATTGTCAGGAAAATATTCTGCCAGGTGGTCAGAATTGTCTGGGTGGGAAAATTGTGTGTAGCACAGGGCCAAATGGGAGATGTAGCCATTGCAAACACTCCTCCTCCCACCCAGCACACAAAAGAAAATCTGCAAGAGTCGGATGGCAATGTACCACCCCGAGAAAGTGAAAAAAGGTGCCCTTGATATCATCCATTGTGTGCTGAGCGTTCACGTTTGTTGACTGTCCCAAATAACTGTTCCACATCTGAGAGAGGGCCAAAGTTGGACTATTAATGTGAATAACTGTGTCTTGACTCGTTTGGATTTCATCAGCAAACACTCTCAACTCCATTCAGCACTTTTTATTTGTTTTATGAGCACTTCAACATTGTGTGGCTTCACAATGTTGAAGATATTGTCATCACCTTCTTATCATAATGATGAAAGTGTCACCAGCATATGTAATCAAGTACTTGTAAGTAATAAACTAAGTGGCAGTAAGTAAATGAACTTTTGCACAACATGATAGATATATACATACAGAGTTCAGATAGAATGTAGTACAAGGTACATATTCACAGAAAGTCAATTGTCTACACAACTAGCACTATTTGCCAGCCCCATCGGCAATCATTGTTAGCCAACTAGTTCATCATGGTCAAACTTTGATTAGAACTTGTTTGGATGTTTGATATCAGACAAGGCACACCTCAATGTGGAACACATTTTTATTGGCCAGATACAACCTGGTGCGTGAACACAAACTATAATTACATCACACAGTACTGAAAGGCACTAATAACAAAAACACTAGACTATTATGTCTGAAGGAAACACATGCCAGGGAGTTCAGCAATATTTACATGTCAGTGTCTCTCACAGCATCATATGTTTGGTGAGGTCACAACACTGCAAGTCCACTCAGTAGATGACATCGTAAAGTACCCTGGGAAAAAAAGCATAAAGAACAGAGTCTAGCAATCATAAATAATGTATCACAAGTCAGAGAAGTAGGATACCTCAACCACAACAATGTCATTGTTAACACTAGCTAGGCTTCACAAAACATTGTAAATGTAAATTTTAACATTTCCATTACCAGGCTTCAAACATACTTCAGGACACTTATCCTACACTCTCAGGCATAAATACACATTGCCCACCAGCTACACAACAACAACCAATGGTGGTTAGTCACCTCCTCTCATTGCATACTTATAGTCAAGTGAAAAGGTTTTGGATAAGCTGTTGTCTCAAATCCACTAAATCATCATAGTCCCCACTGTCATCATTGCCCAGTCCTGGATCCTCCATTGGTGGCACCTGCTGGTCTCCATCGTCCTCAATTAGAGGTATGTTCTTATGTATTGCTACATTGTGTAGCATGCAGCAAGCCACGATTATCTGGCACACCTTTCGTGTGGCATATGGAGTGATCCTCCTGTCTGATCCAGAGAGCGGAATGTTGACTTCAGGAGCGCAAAAGTCCACTCCACTATCTGCCTGGTTAGGCCATGGGCCTCATTAAAGCGCATTTCTGCTAGGGTGACTGGGTGGTGCAGTAGTGTTAGTAACCATGGCTGGTTGGGGTATCCAGAGTCTCCTACAATAAACACAAAAAATAGTTTGGTTGTCAAACTACATATCACTATCTAACATACAACCAACACACACTACAACATTTACATACAACATCACCTACTAACAAGCCATGCCCGTTCAGGTTGCAGTTGACTCATCAAATGTTGGATGATTCTGTTACGCAGGATAAAAGCTTCATGTGCAGACCCTGGAAATCTGGCACAGATGTGTGAAATGCACATCAGGCAAACACACCACCTGGAAATTGATAGAGTGAAAATGTTTTGTGGTGCGATACACCTGTTCATTGGCCAGTGGTGGTATCAACGCAATATGAGTGCTATCAATTGATCCAATTTCATGGGGTATTCTTCAGAATGCATAGAAATCACACTTGATGGCGGCCAATTCTCCAGGTTTCAGAAACTTGATATAGTTGTCCATGTAACATTACGAAGAATATTACTGAACATGGGCTGGACATTCCACTCGATGTTGCCACTGTGTATTGGAATGTTCCCGGGAAAAACAAATGCAGTGCTGCTATCACCTCCACTTTCGGGGTTAGTGTTGTTGGACAGGTGTGCTGAGGCCACAAATAAGCTGACAACTGCTGGCACAACTCATCAATTGTTGCTCTTGTGTGACGGTATTTTTTTATAATGTCTCGCTCTTCCATTGTTTGTAGGTCTGGAAACGGCCTCCGTGATAACTATGTGTAGAGTATATACACAGTTGGTGTTAGTTCACAATGTATAATGCAACATACACTTAGACCAACAGCAAAGACCAATTAACCACACATAACACTCCATGTTAGTGAAGAACACATTTCAATGATCAATGTTATCCTTAGATACAAATTACAGCATACATGTCATTGCTAAACCCGGAAGGCAACGGCACAAGGCAAAAGTTTAATCTCTCTTTATAGATCTACAGGCAGAAGACACTTTGCCTTTTTGCTAGAGGTCTTCCGTGCTAAAATCCCAGCTTCCCTACTGTATGGTATTGAATTAGTTGATCTAGGAAAATGTTGTTTTTTAAATACTACGGAAGGCAAAATCTTGCGGTATTTAACCACAGTTAACACTGCCTGTACTGTGGCTGCTCTTAGGCTGGAATTTGGCCTGCGTAGTAGTTGGGTTCAGGGCCTCGCAAGGATAGTGCGTGGGTTTCCAGCCTCGCAAAGGGAGAACCTGGTACTCTAAGACATCTTATTCAAAAAGAATTACTAGGAACTCTAAAAGAGCATTCTCTAATTGTAAAGAATTTTAGAATTGCAGATGATCTTTTACAATTAGATGAATCAGTACTTTTTACTCTATCTGTATACCCGCTGAAGTCCACTCTGAAACTGGGTTCCTGGAAATTAGGTTTTAAGATGGATAGGGAAGCCCGTATCTCAAAGAAAGGTGTTTCTCTGGCCATCGACTCCTGCCTAATAAGAAAAGTACAATCTTATGTTACTTGGAATCTCCCTCATGGTGTACGCCGTTTCTGGTTTTTATTGAGGCAGGATCTTCTCCCTTTGAATAATTTATTGTCCAGATGGTATGGTTCCTCAGGTATGTGTAATTTTTGTAATAATTCAATTCAGGATATGACTCATGTGCTTTTTGTCTGTCCGGCACTACTTTAACATCGGCGTAAGTGGTTGAGACCAATTTGTCTAAAATTAAGTATCTTGTCTGCCACCGCATTCATAGACGCCATTTACAATCCACCCAATGAAATGTTTTGTCATAAAAATGTTAACTTTTTTAAAAGCTTTTTAGATATATATTAGTGGTCTATAAAATGTTTTCTTCTTTCTGTATTTTTTATTGTGATTGTATGAAAATGTATATTTTTCTTTGTTATTCTCTTATGTAGATCTCATCAGAGATCCAAAATCATAAATAAATAAAATTGAAATTAAATCATTGCTAAACATGTCAGATAGGTTTGGTGACGCATCAATTACAGTGAAGTAGTGTAATCTTCATTAGTTTCAGTTATTGTTCATGTAAATCAAGCAGGGTATACTGCCAAAACTCACACACCAAGAACCCTAGATTTATGTTTGTAATATCAATTATCTGGCTCATCTGTACACACAATAGGATCATGTAAAGCATGACATCTGGGACTCCACATACATCTAGTGTATCACAATGCAATATACGGACACTAATGTCACAGAGTGTACAATGTCATGTTTTCATGCCTGCATTCCATAAACAGTAACATACACAAACTACAATGTAGAAGTGTCAGAAAATGCTCTTGTACACTTAAGTGTAGCGCACAAAGATGCCCTAGAAACTCACATATCAGAGATAAGCGTATGTGGCTGCTTAATGTTACTGTGAAGTAATTCCTCTGGGAAATGTAGTATCCAGGACTTGAAACACCCACACTACCTTTCCAGTCTCATTTTACACAGATTGCACACTGGGTCACACTGTCCTGTAATGTAGTAACTAGGTGAAACCTGTACTTAAAATGCATTAAACATGCATATTGACTGTGATAAACCCTAAGTAGCAAAAATGGAGTAGTTTTGTTTCATGTTAGGACTAGCCTCCCAATCAGTGTGTAATGTACCCCTAAAAGTTAGGTCATCATGGGAGTGTGAGCAGTTTAGTTAGATCCCCCTTTCACCAGAAAAATGCTGCTTTCAGGCATAGAATATCACAGATTCACAACATTTACAAAAGTGTTTGCACCGCAAACCGATTTCTTGAAGGTTGAGGTAGGTGGAGCATAACAGAATCGGACACAGCCATAGGCTGTTATGGTGACAGTTGCGGATCTCAGATTGTGTCCGCATCACATGCAAACTGCCACGGTAAACTTCCATTAGTCATGTACCACAGTTACTCGCGGACCATAGATATTTTTTCAACCACACGTTAGGCATGGTGTCAGTAACCAGGGGAATGCATTAGACGGGTTCGGAAAATGCGACCACGGCGGACCTATCACTTTGGCCGCCTGGCCTGAAGACCGCCTCTACAGTCAATATATAAGTCTGGTGGTTCTCTAGAGATTTCACTTACCTGCACTAACTGCATTATTTCAGGACCTCTCTGCTGCTGTCCACATCCTCTGGGAGCTACAATGTCTTGCTGTACAGGGCGCAGGGCCCCAGCCTTCACAGCTGAGGTAAAAAGATGCTGGTGGACACGCTACTGTCCTGTACAGGCAGCTCTATGGCATACGAGAAGAGACGGGTCAGTGATGATCAGACAGCATTGTTAGTTTACATGTGCAATAACCATGCACTTCTGGCATTAGGAATCCTAGAGACAGCCATTTAAACCAATTTTTAAACTTACAAAGTGTGTATGTAACTGGTCTGGGCAAGTACACTGCTGTACATGTGTGGGTCCTGGTGTCAACATTAATCAGTCTTCTCATGGGAAAGAGTCATCATGACCTATGTGTGGAAGTATTTTTATATCAACAACAGTATTGTTCCGCTTCAGGAACAGAAACCAGATCACACTGCAGAATGGTAGGACTTCATTTGTTTAAAAACTTGTATAACGCATTTCGGCTTGAATGCCTTTGTCAAATGCTGAGAACACTTGTGTGTTAATTTAACGTCCTTTAAATCCTTGTTGCCTCACTGCTATTAGAAAATAACCGAGCACCAGCATGGAAAGATTTCCCCTTCTTACATAAGTGCCTTTCTTTTGTTATTTTTCTTTTACTTCTCTTTCCTCTCCATTGCTGTGCTGTAATTTATTAAAGCTTTTCTTCAATCTTTGCCACTAGTGTCGTGTTTTCAATCAAAATTCTCCAGATGAAAGTATTTTTATATGTACATGTGAACTAAGAGTCTGTCACCATTTCATCCATACAGGTCAACTCCTGTCAGAAGGTGTACCTGTGGAGGACATTGGCAAAGTACCCACTGTAGGAACCGGTGGCAGGACTTGAGAGGCTGGACCTGTCACCTCCAGGCAAGAGGAGCGTGTGCCGCACCCTGATACCCCCTAATGTGACACATCCTTGCAGTGGTCTTCCCTGACCAGGATGGGATGCTGAGAGCCAGTCAGCAGCAAGGAGTGGGTGAGTGCATGCCTTGTTGCACAACATATTAACCCATGCATGTGCAAGTATTTGTGCCTGTCTGACACTTTTTTAGGTTGCAAGACACACAAAACTACTGTTTAGTGTTCAAAAGGTGCGCATGCAACAAATTTAGAAGATACATGGGTACGCCCCTTTCATCTGAGACATGTGAGGATAAAATGTTCAGGGTATTAAAAGTAGTGCAATGCTATTGTAATCTGAACGTATGAGAACAACATGTGCATGGAGACAACCTTCAGAACTATTGTGCTCAACATGTGTCAGCACATTGAAAAATGCCTGGACTGTTCTCTGTGTGGCCACACCAACTCTGTAAACTATGTTGGTGTTGGATCACTTACCTGTGACATCTTATGCTATACATCCAGGTAGCAGGTAATGTCTATGTTGAGGGTTGGGTGAGTAGTGATTGGCCAGTGTGCTAATGTTAGGTCCCAGCACTGGTACCCAGTATACTCCAATGTATCCGATGGGCAAATTACAGGTTTGGTAATTAATGTCACCTGTCACACTGACCATTCACGTGATTGAGTGTAAGATGCCATCCTCTTAATTCCAAAACTAAGTCCACATTTCTGACTCTGTAATAGTGACAACAGATGCCATTCAGTGGCTAGCAAAGTAGGACTCAGGTGGAAACAGGGTTTTAATTGAAAGGGATGATGTCAGAAACACATTTACAACGGTTCTCATATGTGTAGATGCTCTTAACTGGTCATGCATGATGCTTTGTAAACCATTGTTTTGTTGCCTTACTGGTAGATTCAGAGATGTCACATGAGCATCATTCTGAAGTACTTTAAAAATAGTGAGATGAAAAGCAATAGCATTTAAGTAAGAGTCAGTGGTGTTGGCAGAGTGGCACAATGCAGAATTTCACGGAGTTTCCTAAAAACTCTTTGGAATTGCGCTCTGCTCCACCTTAACCTGCATGCAGGCAGCAGACCTGAAGGGTTCCTGACCCCTAGACTGCCACCTGATTGGCCTACCTGGTGCATTGTTTGCCGTGCCTGGGCTATCCTCTTTCTCCAGGCTGTCTCCTCGTCGGTGCAAAACCCCTACACTGTACGTCTTTGGAGGACTGTGCACGCGCGCACGTGCGTGCATGTGCAATCCTCCCAAGACGTACACTGTAGGGGTTTTACAGCAACGAGGAGACAGCCAGGAGGAGGACAGCCCGGGCATGGTAGAGAACACACCAGGTAAGCCGCGGCAGTCTTCCTAGGGGTGGGTGGCTGGGGAAAACTCCGCCACATCGCGGAATCTGAGTTTTTGCTGAATTACGCATTCTCAGTGGAGCGCAGAGTTGGCAAAACTCCGCAAACTCCGCTGGCTGAGCAGAGTTCGCCACCCACCCTTACATTTAAACGGTACATTGTGTGCATGATGCAAGAAATAAGTGAGGTACATTCTGACTTGGCCTTTACAAATCTGGACATCTGCAGTGTTGACACAATGGTAAGAAGTGTTTTTTATTGAATTTTATAGAACATATCACCGTAGTACATAATAAACATTGTGCATCGTGCATGAGACAATTAGATTATACGGAGTTATCACTGATCATACTTTAGAGAGGCAACTACAATATGACTGCTAAAGGATAAGTCTTTTTTAACAGATACATCATTTTGGTAATCAAATGGCATTAACTTAGTGGATAAAGGCCTACTACCAAAAACATTATACTTCTGCCCTGGCTTCTATGTTTAAACAGTATGTCCTGTATTGACAATAGCTTCCTGCTTCTATACAGTTTGACTAGACATCCCCCGATTCTCCCGTGGCTTTTGCCGCTAGATATTGTTTATACAGTCCCCAGAAACTTTTTGGGTGACTTTGTTGGGGCAATAATTCACTATATAATTTGGATTGTGTGTTACAGAACAGCATATAATTTACCCACTCTGCCTTTGAAGGTGCTGGCCCCGCAACCAGTGCATTGCAATTCTGCAACATTAGTTGCCTTACATCTTTTTGTAGAGGCTTAGTGTATCCCAATAAAGCAAGAAGTGGATCTGGGGAGAGAGATAACCCTGTTATTTCATTTAACTAGTGAAAGATTAGCCTCCACAATTGTGTAATTTGCGAACATAGCCATGAAACATGCAGAAAGCCAGCACCGAATCTCCACATCGTTCACAGCAATCTGAGTCCCTCAGGTCATATCTGAGCAGTCTCTCCGGCGTGTAGTACACCCTATTTAGGATCTTAAAATGTAATAGTCTGTGTCTCCCATTTAGCAAGACTTTTTGTGTTACCTCGCAACAATACCTCCATTTATTATCATGCAGCTGCACTCCAAGATGGTTTGTCACTCGATCTTTGCTTTGGAATATTGTGTATGTCTAAAATCTTGCGACACATCGTATGTGTTAGGAATTTTAGAGCGAAGAAGAAATTAGAAGGCGGGGAGCTCCGGAGGCTCCTGGAAGTTGTCTCCGAGTAGCGCACGTAGTGTGTGCCTGGCACTATAATAATGATATTGTGTGAATGAAGTAAGATCTTGTTTACCAGCTGCGACCTCCTCCCACCTGCGGACCCTGCCCTCTTTGAATAGGTTGCCCATGATGAGGATATGAAGAGCCTTCAGAGACAGGAAGACCCGCCCTCAGCACATATTGGGAGCCAATTACACCATTCCACTGGTAAGAGAGAGAAACACAGCAGAGTGCCAGCCTGTTTTTTCAATAAATCATGCCATGCACGCACAGTCGAATTGATAGAGTCCAGCACACTATTTAGTCTATTCGCAGTTTGGGATAGTCACTGCGAGAGCGGGTCAGGTTCAACCGCTATCTTTTCAATTTGGAGATGAGGGAGATTGTGTGGACCGTGAAAAATGAGCGGGCAAGCCTTGAGCGACTCTGTAGTATAATTCCAGATCCCAAGCCCCCAGCCCTTCCATGGGGTAAGGTAATGTGACAGTGTCCATTTTAACACGCAGGCTTTGCCAGCCCATGACAATTTTACCATCAATGCGCGCAGCATCTTGAAAATATATTTCTGGACAACCAAAAGAATATTAACAAAGAGGAATAGAAATCTAGGTAGAATAACCATTTCCGTCAGGGATATGCGGCCCACTAATGACAGTGGAAGGTGAATTCACCTGTCAATATCTTCTTTGAGCTTGGCAATTGCTTTGCCATAATTTTCCCTGATGACTAGTTCCACATCTGAACGTACCTGCACCCCTAAGTACCTCACTGGGTCCAATGATCATTGAAGAGTGAAATCTAAGGCAATTGGTATCGTGGCCGGGGCTAATGTAAATATAATAGATTTATTCCAATTAATTTTTAGTCCGGAGACCCTCCCAAATCTCATTACCTCGTGTATTATCGGTGATAAATTAGATTCTGGCTCCCGGACATATAAAAGCATGTCATCTGCATATGCCGATATTATAAGATTGTAGTTCTGGCAGTGTATCCCCCTATGCCCAGGGTATTCTCTGAGGGCACATGCTAATGGCTCTGCGTCTATAACATACTGTAACGGAAACAAGGAGCTACCTTGTCTGGTGCCTCTCGAAATCTGGATGTGAGAGGTGACACATCCCCCGCACTCACTGTAGGCACTGGCTGATTATGAAGATCTGAAACCAGTCTAAGGAAGATCTCTCCCAGTCCCAGTTGCCGCGCCACAGCCATCATGAATACCCATTCAACAGAATTGAAAGCTTTTTCTGCTGTCTAAAAACACAGCTGCAGCCTTATTATCCGGTCTGACATGCTGAATGGCTCCAAACACTGTCCTTAAATTGTACGATAACTTGCGGCTCGGCACAAATCCCGCCTGTTCAGGACTAACCAAGGACGGGAGGAGAGGGGCAAGCCTGTTAGCCAGTATTTTAGCAAATATTTTAGTGTCCACATTGAGAAGCGAAAGTGGTCTATAGGACAAGCATTCTTGTTGGGACTTCCCAGGTTTGAGCAAGGTTACTATTAATGCCTCCCTCATTGAGAGGGGCATTATGCCTATCTCCCCTATTTCTTTGAATAGAGTAGTCAGATGTGGGACAATAGTTCTTTATATACCTTATAAAAGGACACTGTGAGCCTATCATGACCCGGGGCACTTCCCTTGCACATGGAATTCAGCACCGCCTGGATCTCGGAGGAGTCGAGTGGCCTCATCAGATATTCTCTATGCCTGTTGGTAAGCAAGGGCAGCTGTATGTACTCTAAGTTATCTAATATAGCATTGTCGTCTGTCATCACTCTGGAGCTATACAAGTCCTCAAAGTATCTGCTGAATCCGTTTGCAATTTCAGTAGAGTCTCTCAGAAGATTCCCATCCACCTCCTGCAACTTAGTTACAGCGCCGGACTCGCTTTGGCGATGAGACAGAGCTGCTAGGACTGAGCCCGGTCCGTCACCTTCCCCATAGGTTTTAGCAATTGTGTATTTTCCCATGTGTTTTATTTTACTATCTGTTTCTTCATGGTATTTCTTGAGTGCTTGTTTCAATACTTCGGAGGCCTGAGTGTCGTTCCCACTTAGAACCTCCCGCTCTAACCTACCCAGCTGACTCTCGAGTGTTGAAAGCCTGCCCCTGATTGACCAAAGAACTCCTGCATGTTTGTTGATTGCTAACCCTCTAATATACACTTTAAATGTCTCCCAGACAGTTGAAAAATGCTCAATTGAGCCTATATTAATATCAAAGAATTCTGTGATGGTCAAAGCAAGTTCAGCCCTGAACGCCGTGTCTAGAAGGGAGTATGGAGGGAACCTCCATGTGAAAGGGGCAGCTCTGCGTGGATGGACCTCCACCTCCAACAGAATAGGAGAGCGATCAGAAAATGAGCATGGCAGTACAGTACACTCACGTACACGGGGCATCAGCATCCCTGAGATTAGCCAAAAGTCAATTCTGGTGTGGGGGACCAAGTAATGTGTGAAGCTTGCCATCCCAGGAGACATGGCTCTCCAGACATCTACCAAGTTCAGCTGCACAGCTATATCACATATAGTTTTAGCAGCCGCTGATGGGCGCCGGGGAGGGCCCCTCGAGCGATCCAGAAGTGGGTCTAATACACAGTTAAAATCCCCCCATACTTGTGGCAAAGAAGAACTTCACACATATGTGCTATAAAACTGAGGGTCATTATAATTGGGCCCATATAAATTGACAACCTGTACATCTAAGCCTTTCCCATGGCATCTAGAAATTGCATATCTGCCATTAGGATCAACCACCCTTTCCTCCAATGAGATCCCTGATTTCGGGTTAACCCAGGTGAGAAGACCTCTGGCATGCGAAGTGAACCCGGAAGCTTGGTATGGACCGAGGAGCCTCTTTCTCATGAGCATATTGCTGTTGGGGGCTAGATGCGTTTCGTGAAGCAATGCCACATCCACTTTGTGCCTTTTTAGATAAGTCAGTATTTTACGCAGTTCTCTGAAATCATTTAGTCTTCTAACGTTTAAGATTATTAAACGTAGTCTGCCCAAATGCCTTTGATGCATATGTACACTGCGAAAGCAAAACTAATACCCCTCCCACGCCATGCCTTACCCAACTGAGCATAGGTGATCTCCATCCCACCCACCCAATACTAATCATGGCATTCACTAATTCAATAACCATCATACAAACCCACCCCACTTTTTGGCCTTTTTCCATGCAGCGTGTAACACATAGGGTCAGATGTTACATGCGAGCACATCAACAATCACCAGCATAACTCCACCGCCTGTCTGCTGTGTAAGTCACTCAGAGGGGAGTGCAACCCTCCCAAAGTCTCCCAGGAAGAAGTCTGTATGAGCAATATTCCTCACTTGAGAAGGCACCAGAGTCAAGGCAACAAGATCCAGGATAACCTAAGCTGAGATGCATTACAGTTAACTTTCTTTATGCTGCCATTCTTCCAGAGCTCCTTTTAATGTCTTAATTGGAGGATCCGGGGCAGAGGATCAGAGTCACCATGTCTTTCTTAATCAGTTTCATCAAGATCTCCGCTGGAGCCATTGGATTGAACCATTGCGCCTAGTCCTCTCTTTTGTGTGCCTGGTGTGCTTAACTCCCTCAGAGCCCTCTGGAGGGATTTGGGGTCCGAGAAGATTTTAGCTGTGCCATTGATCATCACTCTCAGCTTTGCTGGATACAACATTGCGTACTCCATGTTCTGTTCCCTTAATCCCCGTTTCATCAGTGCAAACTGTCTTCTTGCCTCCTGTACCTTCATCGTAAAATCCAGAAACAGCGAGAGCGGCGAGCTCTTAAACTTTTGTTCTCCCATTTCTCTGGCTTTTTTTAATGCAGCATCCCTGTCCCTATAGTTGAGTAATTTCGCTATCACAGGTCTCAGTGGAGCCCCAGGAGGAGGCTTGGGGCCAAAGGAGCGATGCGTGTCTTCTATTAACGGGTATGGCTGAAAAAATGTCACTTCCTAGTGAGGTGGTGAGCAGCTTTTCCACGAATGCCTCCATATTTCCCGTTGCTGTAAACTCAGGAAGGCCAATAATGCACAGGTTGCTGCACCTTGACCTGGCTTCCAAATCCTCTGCTTTGTCTTGCAATGCAGCAAGGATCTTCCCCATTTACCTCTGTGAGTTGTTAGTGTCAGTTTGGGCTTCCTTCTCCTCAGAGACCCAGCGTTCCGCCATGTCCAGATGCTCAGAGTGTTTATCTAGCCTCTCGGACATGCGATCTATTCTATAGGACAAAATGAAAAAGCAATAGATAGAGGGCTATGTGCTTGCGCTCTATTGTCAACAATAATCAATGAAACTTATTAGGGCTGCTACTAGGGATAGGGATGACGTCTATCTCACCGTCACCATATAATGCAGTAAACCACATCAACAAAGATAAACACGATATATCCCGAGCAAAATCGAACATTGTACAAGTCATCAATCAAAATAAGGCATCATATTCCAAGATAGGTGTCAGTCTTCTTCTTTAATATTCACAACAGCATCCTTTTGATTGCTAGCCAACACGTGTTTCGTGTAATTAGCAGTTTATGCATTTAGACTTCATCAGGGCAGCACATGTATTTACGAAGCTGGCGACACCACTGACTACCAGTTCCAAGTGGCGCGATGAAGAAATAAATTTGGAGTTCAAAGTGGATTCAACGAAGAAGTAACACCTCAATTTATAGAATTATCGAAACCCTCGTCAGGGCAGTCCGGTCACAAAATCGAGTAAATTTCCTATTTCAAATACCGGTGGCAGCAGGAGTACGGAGTCTATTCTATAGGACAATGAGTCAATTTTTCCATCAATCGTGGATAGGCTTTTCTGCATCGCCGCCAATATTTGTCATATGCCTCGGCTGGATTCTTCAGGCTCCGCTGTGGACTCCGATGCTGTAGGATCTGTGGTCTCCTCCCGAACCCTGGAGTTGCGCTGCTCGAATTGTAACTTGGGCTGTGTCTTGTTCAACTTCCCCATTGTGACACAGTGCCCAGCGATCGCAACATAGCCGGGTCGACCCTGATGCCTGCTAACTCTAACTTGCGGAGTGATGAGGTCGCCCTCACACCCATCACCCACAACAAGCAGGGTCTGTTAGTGGTCCTCGAGAGTAAAAACCCTCCTTTATGTTATCTTGCTTTATTTAGTAGTAGGTCAGGCCGTACCTTTGTGCAGAGGAGGGCAGATGTGCAACTCACTTAAGGAACTGAATGCTGATTCCCAATATGGCAACTCGAAGGGATTAGGGGGCTGTTGATTATGTCCCAGTCGTGTACGACCACCTCGAGATACTTACGGCGCCAAGGTGAGCAAGCCTGCACACGCTCCCTGGGCCTACTTCAAGTTTCTGTCCACGCTCTGATGGCGAGGCATGCAGTGTCTCCTACACCCTTAGGGTCTCAGTGTACTGACCTGTCAAGGGGATCTGCAAGTCCAAGCTTTATCACCTTGCAGTCGTCAAAGCAGTTGTGAAAGTGCGCAATGCCCGGTAGTGGCCTCGGTCTCTACCACATGTCGCAGCCTGCCTCCAGTAAGCCTTGGTGCTGCACACCACCCCTGGGATTGCTCGAACCAGCCCCCCTTGTGACTGTGGGCTTCTCGAAGTTGATTAAGACCATGAAGAAGGACTTCGTCTTACTAGATCCATGGCGTTCAGATCATCTGGGCCTCTTGCAGTATACATGTTACTCTGTAAGGTTTAAAACAGCTTCACACTTGGATTTCTACTTGGTGGATAAGCTCTTACGAAGAGGAGGGTCTGAGATTATTACCAATTCATTCTCGGAACACTCCATAGTCCCCCTAGTCATAATAGCAGCAACACCTTGGCAGCTTGATAAATCTCTGCTTATGGACTAAATTTTGATTGCAGAAATGCATACTTGTGTACAGATAAGCAGAGGGCACAGAAGATAGAAATTTTACAAACCACAGTAGAACTGGCTAGGGATAAACTTAATTTCTCGCTCTCAAGAGACTATGATGATAAGGCATTGAAGCAAAAATTGGCGAGATCAATTAAGAATTGTTTTTATTCTAGAAGATATTACAGGGAGAAGGGCATATCAACAGAAAACATACAAAGAAAGCCAGCATATAGGTAACTTTTAGCAGGGTCTACTAAAACGTAGCAGAACAGACAAATAATTACACAAATAAGAGACCCTATCTCTTCAAGCATAGTGGATGATAAGAACAGGATAGTGAAATATTCCTTCGCCATTTTAAACAAAGTTATGCTGAAGTTCAGGTTATTGACCTGCAGCAGCATCTGCCACCTACCACAAATCACTAGGGATAATAATATAGAGTGAATAAGCCTATCAAACTCACAGAAACACTACAAGGTATGCTAGTACTAAGCTTGGGGGAGTGATGGCATTCCTGTGGAAATTTATAAGGTTTTTTTTACAGATTTTCCCCCATTTTTAATACTGCTATTCAAGCAAATGAGGGAGGGGATTCCTAACACCAAAATATTTAAGGAGGCAGTGGTGATCACCCCGGGACACTGCAGGAGCCGTCCCTGGGGGTGGCGGTCCTCAGGGCCATCAAGGGCTCCAGGAGGGGGAGAGTGCGGCCCCCCTCTCAACAGTTAAAAGCCCTGGGGGTGGTGGTCCCCGGGGCAGGGGGGTCCATCATGGACCCCCCTATTTTGAATACTAGTGCCCCGGGAAGGTGGCGGTCCCCGGGGCATGTGGGGGGGGCTTGAGCCTCCACACAGGTTTTTTTCTATTTTTATTTTTAAAAAAGAAGCCCCATGGGGGTGATGGTCCCCAGGGCTGCGGGGGCCGTGAGCCCCCCGCATGCATAATATTAAAGCCCGTGGAGGTGGTGGTCCCCGGGGCTGGGGGGCCCCTCTGGGCCCTCCATTATTATAAAAAAAAGAAGCCCCGGGGGTGGCGGTCCCCGGGGCTGCGGGGGGGCCGCGAGCCCCCCGCATATGTAACGTGAAAGCTCCCGGGGCGGTCCACACGATGATGAGACATGTGAGGCAAGTGCACCCTGCACAGTTTGCGAAGGCATCCACTAGAGCCCTGGCCACACAAATGCCACCAGCTGTGACCAGAACTTCATCGGCACCACCTCCATCTCCATCGACTGCAGAACTGGACCTGAGGCCTTTTTTAAAGAAGGTGCACATGATGTGCAACAAGTGCTTTGAAGTAATTGTATATTCTGAACAGAGCCTTGTTCTAATTGAGAAGTGCATTAATGAACATGTATGCAGCGAAAGAAGATAATTTTTTTATTTTTTTATTTTCGTTGTTCCTGTTGAACATTTTTGAAATTCAAGATTCCTGTTCGTGTTTGAAAAAAAAAATATATAAAACTTTTAAAAAAGAAAAAAATATATAAAATATCAAAAAGAAAAAAAGATCTTTTTAGAACTAACTCATTTTTCCAAAAAGAGCTCTATTTCTTACGCACTGTGTCATCATTTTTTTGAATGAATGTGTAGTGCATAAATGAATAACTGAAATGACTGACTAAAGTGGAGGAAGGGACTGGGGGAATGAGTGAGGTAAAGGGAGTATAGTGAGTGAGGAAAGGGGAGTAAAAGACTGACTGAAACAAGGGGACTAAGGGTAGGGTAGTGAGTTAAGGGGAATGAAAAATTATGGGAAGAGCAGTATGGAAAAAAAACTAAAGGAGGAGGAGTGACAGAAGGGGAGTGGGGATGGACATATGGAAGGAGAGTAAGGGACAAAGAGAGATAAATAGAGTAGGGTAAGGGGAGTGAAGGTAAAGGAAATGGAAAGATGGTGAGGGAAGGGTATTTAAAGATGATAAAAGGGAGGTAAGAGAAAGTGAGAAGTGGGGAGTGAGTGAGAAAAAAATTGAGTGAGGGAATGGAGGGACTTAGGAAAGCGTAGAGAGGGAATGGAACTGAGGGACAGATTTATGTTACCTGACACATCTCTGCAAATTAGCAGAGATGTGCCAGGAAAGATGCGGCACACAAGTTTATCCTTGCGCCACCCAGGATGCACCACATTTGCAATGCAGTGCACCATGGCGCAGGAATAAACAGATGCATGTCGTATCTAGGGCGTAAAGTTGGCACAGTGCTGAAATTGTGTTGCATGTGGCACGCAACTCCAGCACTTTTCCAACTTGCCCTATCTGTAACGTGGTGCGTCAAGCCTTACACCTGCTTCAACCAGGTGCAAGGTTTTGACGCATCACCATTGGTAAAGTGACTCAGTGAAATCTTGTAGATTTCACTGAATCACTTTTCAAGGGCGTTCCTGCGACGGAACGCCCACCCCTGCATGGAAACGCATCTCCCTGATGCGTCACATTCTAAATACCCTGCATTATAGCGGTTCTTTTGCGCTGCCACTGCGTAAGAAAAGTGACGCAGCGGCGGTGTAAAAGAGGCGCAAGGGCCTTCTAAATCTGCCCCTGAGAATTTAAATGAGTGAAAGAGTGTGAGGGAGACTGAGAGAAAGAGAGTGGAAAAGAGAAAAGGGGTGAGATACAGACAGGAAGAGAGGTTAGACTGAGTGAGACACAGCAAGAGAGGGAGAGAAAAATGTTCAAAAGATGAGTGAGAGAGTAAATGAAAGAGAGTTAGCAGAAGGGAATGAGGAAAAAGAAATAAGGGAGCAGGATTGACAGATGAAGTGAGGAAAAGAAACTGAGGGGTACTGATGAAATTGGAGAATAAGAAAAGGAATGGGAGTGATGCACAGAGAAGAGAACATGAAGTGGGAGAAGAGGAGTAAGATTGAGTAAAGGGCAGTGATAATGAGGGAAGGGATATAAGAGTGAGGGGAAAGGAATAATGGAAAAAAAGCATATTAACAGAAAGGAAAAATAAGTAAACGAGAGACAAGTATTTATGGAAAGAGAGAAAAGAAAATGAAAAATAGACAAGAGAGACGGAGACAGTGAAATAGACAAACACAAGAAGACTGAGGGAGTATGAAGGAGTAAAACACTTACACTTACTAAAACAGAGGAAGAGACTTAGAGACGGATGGAGGAAAGGAGAGTGATGGAGAGAATCAAGGAAGGGGACTGAGCAAAAGGGAGTGAAGTAGTGAAAAAAGTGGAGTCACTGAAGATCAGTGGGGACTGATGTAATAGAAATATAGTAATGGGGGAGTGAGAAGAGATTGAGCGATAAAGCAACACAAGGTAGTGATTGAGGAAAAAGAGACTTAGAGATGGATGGAGGAAAGGAGAGTGAGGGAGGTAATAAACGAAGGGAATTGAGCGAAAGAGAGTGAGGAAGTGAAATAAGTTGAGTGAGTGAAGGTGACTGAGGGATGAGTTATGGAAAGAGAGTAAGGGGGAGTGAGAAGATACTGGGGATAGAACAAGACAAAGGTAGTAATAGAGGAAGATAGGAAAGAGAAGTAAGGGACAGAGAGAGAAAGAGGTAGTTGGACAAGGTGAGTGAGTGTGAAGAAAGAGTACTGATAGTGACAGAAAGACTGTAAAGAAAAATGAAGGGAAGTAATGAGAATGAGTAAAGGAGAGTAAAATGAGTAAAGGAAGGGGAATAAGAGAGAAAGAGAAGTAAGATAGTGATGAAAAAGTATTTTTTGTTTGTCATACTTACCTTATAAATAATGACAAATTAATAGTATATTTCTTTAAAAAATATACTACCTGTGGAAGAAAAGAAAACATTGAGTTATAAAATATATTTCATAATACAAAAGAAAGTAGGAGTGAAGGAAACAGAAAGTGAAATAAACGAAGGGTGAGGGAGAGAGAGAGAGAGAGGGAGAGAATGTGTAGTGTATAAATGAATTACTAAAATGACTAGGTGAAGCAGAGGAAGGGACTGAGGGAATGAATGTGGAAGGGAGAGTATGTGAGTGAGGAAAGGAGAGTGTGATGAGTGAGGAAAGGTGAGACAAACGGTGACTAAAAGAAAGGGACTAAGGGTAGGGGAGTGAGTTAAGGGGAGTGAAAAAGTAAGGGAAGGGCACTAAGGGAAAGAGAGTGAAGGAGGGTGAGTGAGAGAAGGGGAGTGGGGCAGAGACAGGGAAGGAGTGTAAGGGACGGACAGAGGGAAATAGAGTAGGGTAAGTAGAGTGAAGGTTAAGAGAAGTGGAGTGATGGTGAGGGAAGGGGTATGAAGATGATAAAAGGGAGATAAGTGAAAGTGAGAAGTGGGGAGGGAGAGAGAGAGAAATTGAGTGAGGGAATGGAGGGACTTAGGAAAGCGTAGTGAGGGAAGGAGACTGAGGATTTAAATGAGTGAAGAAGAGTGAGGGAGAGTGAGGGAAGAATGTGAAAGAGAAAAAGAAAAGTAAGAGAATGATGAAAAAGGATTTTTTGTTTGTGAAACTTACCTTATAAATAATGACAACTTTATAGTTTATTTTTTTTTAAATATACTATCTATGGAAGAAAAGAAAAAATTGAGTTATAATATATATTCCATAATACAAAAGAAAGTATGAGTGAAAAAAGTAGAAAGGAAAAGAGAGGAAGGATGACAGAGAGAGATAGAAAGAGAGTAAGTGAAACACAAAGAGAGGTAGAGTGTGTGACTGAAAGGAAATGAAGTGGTTAGACTGAGTGAGAAAAAGAAAGAGAGGAAGAGGGAAATGGAGTGAAAAAAGTGAGAGACTCAAGGTATGAAAATTAGCAAAAGACATTGAAGAAAGGGGAATAAGGAAAAGGGATTGACAGATGGAGTGAGCGAAACAAAATAAGTGAAACTTAGGAAATAGGAGCAGGAGAAACGGAATGCCAATGATGAACAGAGAAGAAAATATGAAATGGGAGAATATGACTTAGATTGAGTGAAAGGCAGTGACAGTGACAGAAGTGATAGAAGGGTGAGGAAAGAGAGAAAGATAAGTGAGAGATTCTTAAAAAAGTTTTTGTTTGTTTGTCATACTTACCTTATAAATATAATATCTGTGGAAGAGAAGAAACAATTCAGTTATAATGTATATTTCGCAATACAAAATACAAAATAATTTGTACAATATTTTAATTATTTTATTTTGCTGTTCTCAGAATGTATTGAATTTCACTTAAAACAGTGAGTGCAATACTACTCATCATATGACAGCGGGCAAAAAAAAAACACAATCAAAAAGATTGTGTTTAAAAAAAAACATACAACATTTGAATACATAATGTAAATATTCGAAAAAAACATATCTTAAATATTTTTCTCTAATTCGCAATTTCTTGTTTAAGTATGCTGCATCTCCAACAATCACAAAGTAATAAAACAATATCACTTATTTTTTATACCGTCTAAATAAACTTCCATACAAGCATGTTCTAACAACATTTTCCCGAAGTAGTCATTTTGTTCTGAGATACTTCTCCTCACGGCCAAATAGTATGTGTAAAGTCCTTAGTTTGCAAATTACTTAATTGTACTCTTAACCATTCTTTTCCCGACCTTTAGAATCAAAAGTTCCAACGTGTTCTCTACCATCTAACATTAGTAAAACCTCTACCTGATGCTATCACTATCTCAAATACAAGTTTTTTTTTATAAATTGGTCACCCTCACTCACAACCTAATTCTGAACAACAGAGTATTCTTTTTTTAACAGCAGTAATCTTCCTAGGCCAATGAATTTTCCTAAAATTTGGGTTGCAAAAACACTAGGTAAGAATTTGGTAAGTCAAAAGGCAAACGTTTTTTAAAAGTCAATTGAGTATCATTACAGTGTGTCCAGCCCTTTGGAGATTTTAAATAAGCTGTGTAATGTCCTGATGTTGTAGAAGGACCATCATGGAAGATAATTGCTACAGTTACAAAAGTTCTTCCAGAAATTGATAGTTGAGAAGCCACAAAATTTTTAATTGAAGTTGTCAATTTTGTTCCATCAGGTCTGCATCGTTGGAGCATTAAAATTACATACTGTCCATATCTTCGGATAAATAATGTTGATAACATTTCTGAGTTACATTGAAAACAGACCATGTTTTGATTTGCTTCTCTAACTAGATTATTGAAAGACACTGCTTTACAGTCTGGTAATGTTAAATATATCAATCTTTCAGTGTGTATGTCAGTACTACTTGAAAACGAACAATTGTCGCACTCATGTTGCCATTTATAAGAAAGGCCAAAAAGACTATCAATATCTACACCTTCATCTTGTAAAACAGCAAGCATATACATTAGAAATTCCTGACAATCTTGCTGAATATTCTGAGAAAATTGCTTTAGTCCAGCACATATGTCTAAAACATTTCAAATATCAGAAACAGTTTCTATTTTAGTGTTATCACTGCTACATTTCTCAAACACAGAATTCAATAAACAACAAAATGTTTGCTCCCGATTTTCAACAATCTGTTGCTGTAAAGTTTCAAGAAAAAAACAACATTAACCACTACATTTGCATAGCAGTTGACACCAGAACTGTTTTCAAACTGAAATCCAACAACCTCTTCAGTAGTATCCTTTTTCTTTTTGCTTCCAATCACAGGTTCATATGCTTTTTTTCTTTTCTCTACCACTTCACTACATTTTTTCTCATATCTTCTTTTTCGTCCTACCACACGCTTTTCAATTAAAATATATTGAGGTAAACTTGGAGCATATTCTCTTCTTAACCTGTTATACTCCTTCACACAATTTAGATCTGCACTAATCTTTGTCTCATCAAAATCAATCAGATACAATCCAGATAAAGTTCTAACTCGAGATAAAGCAACATAGGTCATACCCTCTTTGAACACAGTACTTCCAATATTTACCAAAGCACTATCTACACTTAAACCTTGAGATTTATGAATAGTCACCGCATATGCCAAACAAACAGGAAACTGTTTTCGTCGGACATATAAATCTTTCACAAGCAAAAATCGATTTGAACAATGACTGACTTGTTGTACCTCTTCAATTCCATCAAATTTGATTTTTAAAAATTCAATCTCATCTCTATTTGGGTAATTCACAAAACCAACAACATTACCCATTGCTCCATTCACCAAACCTCTTTTCACATATAAATTTCTTCGTAAAATATTCCGACAATTTAAACATACATACAGATTCTTTTCTAAACCAGCAGTTTTAGATATTGCTATCTCTAAAGAATCCAATTTTAAATTCAACCTTTCTGACAAAATAATAGTACTTCCTTCATGCTCTATTCTATCTTTAGCTTCCAGTTTCTTAATTTCTTTATTTTCTAACTTTAACATTTTTTCATTGAAGATTGAACATTCTTGTAGAGTTGGCATCAAGCATATAACTGACTTATCTTCTGCCACTTTACTTTACTCTGCCACATCATTTTCATTTGGAAACAAATTTGAAAGTAATCGTGCCTGTAAAGTTTCTTTGGCATGTTCACTTAGTTTTCCAAATCTTATATCTTGAAGAATATTTCCATAATCAGCATCCTTTGCTTGTCGCATATTTTGAATGAGTTCTGTATATTTGAAATGCGACCATATATTAACATTTCCAATACTTCCCAGGCACTTTCGGGTGTCTTCATGTGTAACTGATTTAAATACTGGCTGTCCTTTCACAGGAGTTAGCTGCAGTAGATCTCCAAAAACGATGACGTGTTTGCCTCCAAATAACACATCATACTCTGTTTTAAGGATTTGTTGCATTCTTAAATGCACAAAGGCAAGCATTAAATTTGATACCATGCTTACCTCATCAATAATGAGAAGTTTCATTTTTTTAAGGACTCTAGAAACTGCACAACAAGCTTCTCCAGATAGCTTGCGGTATTCTAATTTATTTTCATATTCTACTGGCAGCATCAATAAACGATGTAAAGTAATCCCTTTAATGTTGTGTGCTGCCAACCCAGTTGGAGCAGTGACAACACAGGAGAGTGACGACTCATTTCTTTGCTGTAGATATTTTGCAATTCCTTTAATTAGAAAACTTTTACCAGTTCCGGCTTCTCCACTCACGTATAGTCGGACAGGTTGAAATGACATACATGAGCATTCTTTTTTCTCATGACGTAAACCATGCTCAATCTGCTCTGTCACTTCATCATATAATTGTTTTTGCTCAAGATTTAGTTGTTTTTCCAATTCTTCTAAGTTTATTACATCATCTTGAGCTTGTTCCATGGCTCTTTCCACCTCATCCATGGCAGTGGCTGCTTCATTTTGGATAAGTGGTTGTCCTAGTGGATCTTGACTCAACGAAGCAGAACTTTGACTGTCTTGAGATCTGTCTCTAGCAATCTCCGCTGCAATTGTTGCTTCTTGCTGTATTTCGTCGTTCAACATTTGCAGATAATTACTAAAAACAGGACATTCTATACTATTTTTAGATGCGTTGAATGAATCTTCATAACTGTCAAAGTCTCCAAGTAGTTCCTCTTCTGTACGCCATGGCTTAACGAGTTGCAAAAGAGCTAAATAGTAAAATTCCCTTTTGTCAGGAGTTTCGCAACTCAGTTTTTGGTGATTGATCAATGTCCTTTTCTTTGTTTCACCAGACATCCTTCACATCCAATCACAGCATATACAACTTTATCGATATCTTCTGTAATATTCCTTTTAAAAGTGTAGCTTTGCAATTCTTCATACAGACAAACGTTTTCAAGCTGATTACTTCTATTTGGATAGTATGTATCCAACATGTTTGTCTTCAGAATGTCTGTACTGTTTGGTTCTTTCTCTGCTGAATATTCAATTTCTTGAGCAGGTTTCAAAACTCGGTTTCGTGTTCTTGCAAGAACTAAACTCACCCAAATGATTGTTCTAGATTTCGCATATAGACTTGCAGATGATAATCGATCAGAACATTCATATGCTCCAATTTCTCAATGAGACAACATCTTCAAACTGTAGCTATACAATTTCTTACTGAGGCTCTTTTCATGAGAAATTTCTTCCCACATTTTCTTTAGTTCCGTCTTTTCAGATTTGGTGATGTAAGACGTTACATATCGAGCCACGGCAATAGAGTTGTCTGCAACATATTGAATATCCATGTTAGCATTCCACATGGACAAAATGACTGGGTTATAGTCATTTATGTATTTGGACTCTTCACATCTTCTTAAATTGTAGGTATTTTTTGGTGATCTTCTTGCAACAGTATGTCGCAAAGATGACATAAAATTGTTCACTCTTCCTTTTGAAATTACTGGTCGTGGAAATCCAAAATGACATTTGGTATAGAATTTATCCTTTGATTTGAACTTTCGTCGACAGTATTTGCCACAACGATGGCTTTGAAATCGTAAGACTTTTCCTCTTAAGTCCTTATCTTTTGTACTTTTGGGTATATCACATGTTGAATATTCTTCAATAAAAGACATTACAGTGTCATCTGAGTCTGTTCCAAATTTGGGAGCATCTTTGATCCATAATAGCATATGAATATGAGGAGCACCTCTCGCTTGATACTCTTTTCTCCAGAAGAAATCCAGAACCTCGCCAAGAGGAGGATTTTTTTTGTTTGTTATAAAAGACATCATAGCTTCAAATCTATGATTAAAATACCTGCATACATTAACTGGATCCAAAGAGCACAGTTCTCCAGGTGTCTTGTACTCTATATTTTCTATGTTTGCATTTGCCTCTCGAAGAAATTCAAGTAAATCTTCCCAAGCATACTCAGCACAGCTTAGAGTAAGAAACCATTTAGGAGCTCCTAGGTTTCTTAGCATACATTTCAAATCCCCATGATGATGGTACTAATACTCGTTAGTACCAAGCTGACATGCCATGAGATTAATGAACTGAGATTCCAAAACACTGTCTTTCTGTTGAACTTTATCCATAAAGTCCTTTGCCGAAACATTTTGCAGATGTACTCCACTTTTTAGTATATGGTTCACTGCATAAGAAAGTCCAGACAAGTCACTCTCAAACAGAAGATGAAACAAATATGGAATACATTGACGGAACCTCGGATCTTCTGCATATAATTTTGATGTCCGGTATTCAGATGCAGGAATCTGCACAGGTCGGTCATCACATCGTGCACCTTCACCTATTGGAAATAACTGAGGAAAACAACGAGCTTCCAAGCTTTCTTCCCATACACGAATGGGACTTCCTTTTGTTTTTTTCCTCTGAAATAATTCAATAGCATTCCCCATTGCTTCTTTGGAATGCAGTGGATGAACACTATAATGTTCATACATTTCTTCACTTCTGGACACATCCACTTTTTCAATTTGTCCAGCTGACACATCATTATCCTCTTCTACAATTGTTTCCTCTTCTCCTACGTATACATTTTTATAGTATTGATTATTTTTTACCAAATACAACGTTGCCTTTTTGACTTTTCTAACACCCACTAAATCTTGCCAGATTTTCTTACTCTTTGTAGGCACACCATTAACTAGAATAACTAGAGGTTCCTCTTCCACATTTTCAACACCAATTGTCTCAATGTTTTTCTTTAAATCAAGAGGCAAATATACAACTCTTCCCTTTAATCCTCTCTGTAAATCTGAAGGAGGCAATTTCCCTGTCTTAGGCTCCATACGAACAATAGCCTGAAATGGATGCACACATTGAATCAGAATAGTCTCATAGCTATTTAAATCCATCAGTTCAGATGGAATATTTACCAACTCAAGATTATTATATACAGCTCTAGCAGGCATTCTATTTTCATTTAATTTATTATAACAATATTTACAAATACGTTGATCACAACCCAAATCAAAACAATTTTCTACCAACAAATAAGTTGCAAAATCTTTCCACTCACTATTATTTTCCTCTTCACTTTTTAAATATAAATCAACTAACCTGGTTTGATTTTTGTAATGAGTGCGTCGACAACACACACAAGAAAAGTTCGGCTTTTCACCTGAAATGACCTTAAACTTTGTTATTTCTTGTTCAAAATTTTCTGTATTAAAATTCTGTACATTTTCTATCACATTTCCTTCTATTACTGTATGAGTTTCTGCACTGTCTTCTTCTTGAGCAAAGTAACTAGCCTCCATTTCTTCACAGATGTTCTTAACATCTAATTCAGATCCATGCAAAAGAGCACTATTTAACTGTTTGAGCTTAAGTGCTGGACTTTTTGCATAATACACTTTCTCACTAATTTCCTCACTTCGGTATGATGCACTGCTAACATCCTGAAATGGTGAAGAACACTCTGGCATACTTTTTTAGAAAGACAAGCCAGAGAATGCCATTGCAGACCTGTTTTTTCTCTCACTCTGCAAGGGTCTAATTCTTGCAACATTTTAACCTTTTGTTTAAGACTTTTCTTAGCATACTTACATATGAAATTGCGAAAAAAATCAATTAAATCCTGTCGGACACTACAAATACTACTACAGTTCTACAATTCCAAGTGTACACTGGAGCCTTAGAACGTCTCCCTAACACTTCATCAGCTATCACCTCTTCTGCATTTCTAGGCACAATTTTCTCTTTTTCAAAAGGACAACCGTCCTTCACCTCATATGCTCGACCACTGGTGTCAACTGCATGCAACAAATTATTACTCTGAAAGTAACTCTCTTCATTAAAAAATGGCTAAGAACTTGAACTATTCTTCCATTTTCCAGAAAAAACATTACAAAAATTACTTCTATTTATTTCTCTTTTCCATTTACTCTTAGCTTTTAAGACATTAATTGCCTTATTGAGTGTATTTATTCTATTAATTACTAAAACAAACAACTTCTTTTTTATATCAATCGCACGTTCAATAATATTCTCAATATATATTTTTTTCTTATAAAAAGCAACTTTCCTTTTAGAAATCTTTACATTTTTAAATAAATTCGAAACAACTCTGTTATAAAACATGCGCTTCCTGATTTGTGCAAACTGATTAGTTCGTCTATTAATATAGACTATTTGATCACCACATAGTTGGGAAACATTTTCCTTTTTTCTCTGATTTCTCCTTGTAGATACTGACAAGTGTTTTTCATTTTCCAAAATATTCGAACATTTTTTTCTTTAAGTTAATTTCTTTATGAAATCCTTGGTTGTCTTACCAGGAGCACTCTTCTTTTTGTCCGTACTTTGTTGATTACGTAAATCTTCTAATTGTTTTTTCTTGGAAAAGTAAGTCTGTTTATATTTTTTTCTTTTTTCATTCTTGTTCGGCATGTTGATTTTTCTTTCTGTAGATAATTATAATCTGTTGTGAAGAAAGAAAAAAAATGTTATAGACCACTACTAATATACTACATAGAAATTATAACCACTAAATATTGTAAACACTGGTTCACTTTATAAGTAAAATTAAGGCATAGCAACAGTCTCTGAACAGAGTAGGAAATCATGTAGTGAGTACTGTTTCTGACTTTATGGCAGTGCATTGCTGTTTCAACATTATAGAATTATTTGCTGAGAATAATATTTCAGGGTTAAGAACAGTACAGTGGTTTTCAGGCAGTGTAGGGGGTCATAGTGGGATTAATATTTCTGACCCTAAACCCTAACACACTTCATCAGAATATCTATTCTCATTTTTATTAAACACATCAACGATCCAAATTATTACAATACTACAAAAAGACTCACTCAAATAATTTTTAATTATAAATTATAAACTTATTCATCAAACATTTCCTATTGCAATAAAACTTCCAACATGACTTCGTCCGGTATTTCATTTTCATCAAATACAAAATTTACATCTCCAAATTCAAAATCTTCTACCGCTTCCACAAAAACACTGTCCAAACTCTCATCAAAGAAATCTTCAGTTTCAGTATCAATTTCCTCTGGAAAAGGTCCATCTTTGACATCCTCTATTAATTCGTATGAGATCTCAAAATTCAAAGCAACGTTCTCTTGATGCTCTTCCATTGCACCAATATGATAATGTGGCTGGTCCTTGCAAAGAAATATAAACACTTAATTATATTGTTTTCACTAATAGATAATAAAAAACTACCTTTGTCAATTTTATAAGTACATATATTCCCATACTTTTAAACACACTAACTACGCAAATTAATCTGCCACCTTCCTCTTAACTGAAAACAGACTCACACTGTGATCTTAGACACATAACACTATCTCTTGCAATTTAGTAAAATAATAACTACAGTCAAAGGGGGTCTTACTGTGAGTGTTGTTTCAGGGTTTTCAGGACTGTAGAACTGTTGAAAGAGTTTGTAATTTGTTTCTAGGGATGGAATTTCTGGGTTTAACTCAATAAACTGATGTTCAAGCTGTGTAGAGAGTGAAGGTGGGACTCAGAATGTACAAATGAAAATTCACTGAAATGATTACTACTTGCTTCAGAGACAGTTGCTTTTGCATTTCAACAGCACACCCGGGATCTAAATTGCACAGCATGAACACAATTTGAAAATTAAGAGGCCTGAGATACATACTGCATTGAACTTTCTTCAACTATCTCTCCTAAATCATGACACAGTCCATGGTTTACGAGATTTAGCCCACAGAGGGACAGATAATAGAAATAGAGAGAAAATGGTACAAGCAGTGGATGTGAGACTACAGACAGAGAGGGAAAAGTTTTAACAAGATAGCACTGCCTAATACACACAAGCAACCATATCATAATAGACCTGTGCAAATGCATATGAAAGGGTGCAGACAGATAGTACAGGCACAGATAGAGAAATGTTGCAGATAAGAAATGAAATAACGCAGGCAGAGACTAAACTGTTAGAGACAGAGGATAGATGGTGCAGGGCTGCAAGCAGAGGAACAGATGGAGCAGTCACAAAAAAGATGGTGCAGAGAGACGGTGAGATGGTATGAGCACAGACACATATAGTGCAAGTAGACAGACATGGAACACACAAAGGATAAAATTACACAACAGAGAAGACATGCTGGAAACAGACATTGAAATATTACATGCAGAGACTAAATTGAGCACACAAAGGCAGAGATAGAGAAGAAAGAGAGAAAATAATACAAGCAGAGGGTGCAAAACTACAGACAGAAAGGGAAAAGATTTATCATGGTAGCACTGTGTAACACACACCAGCAACCATATCATATTAGGCCTCTGCAAATGCACAATAAAGGGTGCAGACACATGGTACAGGCAGTGATAGAGAGATGATGCACATAAAAAATGAAATAACGCAGGCAGAGACTAAACTGTTACAGGCAGAGGATAGATGATGCAGGGCTGCAAGCAGAGGAACACATGGAGCAGTCACAAAAAAAGATGGTGCCAAGAGATGGTGAAATGGTATGAGCACATACATGCAAACAGACACAGACATGGTACACACAGAAGATAAAATGGTACAACAGAGAAGAAATGCTGGAAACAGTGAGAATTTTTGTTTCTTATTATCTTAAACTGCACAAAAATAGATCTCCTTTACAAATTAGCAACTCACCTTTATAAATAGTTTTGAAGATTCAAAACACTCTCAACCACACTCCAGAATCTTTGTTTTGAGCAAAAGAAAAAAGCACTAATTTCATTACCATGTTTCATGCTACATAGAAATAACTTATACTACATGTTCTAAAACCTTACTCAGTTCAAAAATACACCATTTACAGATTTTTAAAAACATATTATTGAGATACATTCATCTAAAAACAAGCTTAACTCATAGTGTGATCTTACACCCATGACAGTATGCCTTGCAATTGATTAAAATAAATACTATCTGCTACTAAAAACACAAACAAGAAAGATTACAGAAAAATGTGCAAATATAATTCCTTCATTCAGAGAAACACTCACTGTGATCCTGGTCAAAAACTTTAAAACCGCTCATTTTAATAATACACATTTACCACAATCATTTCTTTAAGACAGTGTCTGTGCTCATACCATCTCACCGTCTCTCTGCACCATCTTTACAGATTAAAGAAAAATGTGCAAATATAATTCTTTCTTTCACCCAGACACTCTCTGTGATCCTGGTCAAAATAGGCTGACACTTATACTAGAGAAGTAGGTGCATTCTGTTAGTTAGGCCCTTCTGGGCATGTGAGAAGTGGAGTATGTTAAACATAGTTTGTCTCTAGACAGTCTACAAGGACAGTTAACAGAAAGGTAGAAGAGAGCACATGGGAAAGAAAATGGCTGCCAGAAATACAAAATGGCTTCCAGCTCATGCCAACAAATCTGTCTAATATTCAACACATGGGCTGTGTTCTCTGTCTTAAAGAAATGACTGTGATAAATGGTTTTAGTAAAATGAGCACTTTTAAAGTTTTTCACCAGGATTTTACATCTAATCTACCATGTCTGTGTCTGCTTGCACTATCTGTGTCTGTGCTCATACTATCTCACTGTCTCTACTGGCAAAAAACAGACCATATATATATATATATATATATATATATAAGCAAGACATAACATTCCCTTTTCATTTCAACCAAAAAACAACAATAATGCCCACGCCCTCCTTATTTACAATACCTCTATTACTTCTATTGGGACCAAATGAAACTTCATTAAATCTGGTCAGGTACTTTTATTTATACCAGCCATTTCTATTATTTTGACAAAATTTCATACCTTTCCTTTTAGGCAGAAAAGAGATACATATTTACAAACACTTAAATCACTTTTTACAGCCTACCCCTCGTCCCGCTTAAGGACCTAATGCCTTTATGTAAAAAACATTTCATTTCAACAGCACACCCTGGATCTTTATTGCACACCTTAGAGCCTATTTGGGAACTAAGAGGCCTGACAGACATGCTGCCTAAGATTCTCTAGTAGTACATATTCTAAAGCCTAAATGACTTCAACAATACATGTATTCCCATATTTTTAAACACATCAACTAAGCAAATTATTCACCCAGATTCATTTAAAATCAAGCTTGACTCACAGTGTGATCTTAGACACATGACACTATAGCTTGGAAATCAGTACAATAATTACTATCTGCTCTTAAAACATTTTCTATGGCATTTCTACAGTACACCAAAAATGGTTACAAAACTACAAGGTGACAAACAGAAAATTCTAACAGTTGTAAGGAAGAAAAAGAGGGAAAAAGTAAGAAGAACGAATAAATGAAAAGGAATAACTGAGATGAAGTGAGGAAGTCAAGAAAGAGAGTTGAAGGAAAGAAAGTGAGGAAGGAGAATAAGACTGGGAGTGAATGAAAAGCAGTAACAGTGAGGGATTACATATCAGGATAAGGGAAGAGGAGTAAGGAAAAAAACATAATTAGAGAAAGAAAAAAGTAGCAAGTGAGAGGAAATCATGTATAGAACGAGGGAGGAAAGAAAATGAAGAGTAGAGTAGTGGAAAGAATAGAAAACAGTGAGAGAGAAAAAATAAGGACAGTGACAGACTGTGAGGAAGTGAAACAGTTATAGTGACTAAGGCATAATAAAAGGAGAAATGCAGTGAAAAAGAGTTATAAGCTCACCTTTAAAATGCTTTTGAAGATTTAGAACAGTGCCAGTCACAAACCAGATTTTCTTATGCAGAATCTCTGAATAATGCTTCTGTCACTGCAGCCTTAGAATAATGGCACAGATTCCCTCTCATTTCAGACCCATATTTATGTACATAACCAATCAAATTTCTTCCCACACAAATTCAAAATCAAACTAACATTTCAATTGGTTCTACCTTTCAATATTTTCAAAGTCATATAAACTTCAACCATCCCCCGCTCCCCTCTCTGCCTGTTACCATGGTAACACCTCATACTGCACCTGGCTGAAGACACAGGTCAGAAGTTCATATCTCAATGTTGCAAATAAATCCAGCAAGGCTGTTTGACCTTCAAATACACCTGCTTATCCACTGCTTTGTTAGTTTTGATGATTTTTTCTCAACCAATAGCAATTTTCCTTTTAAAAAAACATTACCATGCACCCTAGTTTTCAATCTTGAATTGTAAAAAAACAACCAATCATTTCATATTCTTCAAGTGCACTGAATCTCATCCACATTTTTTTAAACTCCTACTTTTCAAACTGCCATTTCATTTGCAGAGCCCATCTGAGTACAACAAAATCTCTCTTCAAGATGCCTAAAGTGTGGATTGTGGCTCACAGTTATATTTACTGGAGTGAGAGGTATGCAGCAAACAGAGGTATTCCCAACCTTGATTTACCAAATGTGGATATTATGTGGATTGGCCAGAAGGATTGAGATGTCACCAATTGATACCATTGGTAAAATCCTTTTTGCATCTCCCACACCCTCACCTCATAATTGTGCACTGTGGTGGAAATGACCCAGGCACATTGACTGGGGTAGGTCTGGAAATACTTTTAAAGGACACCTTTGGGCAATTGATGTCACTTTTTCCACAAATTGCCTTTGTATATTCAAATATATGCCAAAGACAAAAATGGAACTGGTCCAACCAATATTTCCCACAGATTGAGAAAGCAAGGAAACATGTGAATAAGTCTGTTTCTGCTTTCCTCAGAGACTATGGGTCTATATACCACAACAACTTGTGTTACAACATGCAAGGCATCTATAGGAGAGATGGTGTACATTTTACAGATGAGGGGAATAGAGTCTTCCTTTTGAATTTACGACTCTTCATCGGTACTTACTTGTAGGTACCCAAAACACTTTATAAACATAACGGCTCTTTTTAGAGCCAACCAACATCTAAACTCGCAAACATGTTATTTAATTATATTTTTTTTGTGTTTGTTTGTCGTCGTGCGCACATGGTGCGCGCACCTCGCGGTATTTTTTTCTCGAAATAATTTTTTTTTTTGCCTGTTGGAGTCCTTGCAGAACCCCCTGAGAAATCATAGGGGGTCAGGGAGTCTCTACACTGCCCCCTTTCCAAGATCTCCACTATACTTTTTCACACTCTTGTAAATCAAAGTGCGCGACCGGGTGCGCGCAGCTCGCAACTTTTTAGAAAAAAAATGAATGTTTTTTTTGGCCTTGGGGGTCCTTAATGGACCCCATGAGAAAATCTAGGGGGTCAGGGAGTCTCTACCTTGCCCCCTTTCCAAGATCTCCACTTTAGTTTTTCACACTCTTGTAAATCGAGGTGCGCGACCGGGTGCGCGCACCTCGCAACTTTTTAGAAGAAAAAAATGTTTTTTTTACTTTGGGGGTCCTTAATGGACCCCCTGAGAAAACCTAGGGGGTCAGGGAGTCTCTACCTTGCCCCCTTTACAAGATCTCCACTATAGTTTTTCACACTCTTGTAAATCGAGGTGCGCGACCGAGTGCGCGCACCTCGCAACTTTTTAGAAAAACATACGTTTTTTGGGGCCTGGGGGGTCCTTAATGGACCCTCTGAGAAAACCTAGGGGGTCAGGGAGTCTCTACCTTTTCCACTTTCCATGTTCTACCCCTTTGTTCTCTACAATATGTTGACTCGCACTGACAAAATGGCGGTCAACACTTCCTGATTTCCTCTGAATTGAATGTTGACAGACGTCAAACAGCAAATCAGAATTCCGCTCGCGCACAGGGGTATATATATATATAATTGATTTCAACTTTAATTTTCTCAGCAACTACTGGAGGGATTTACACCATTTAAAGAAATCTGCGAACCGGACTCTACCTTTTTGCCAAATTTCATATAATTCCATTCAGCCGTTCGGGCTGTAGCCGTGTCTAATCGTCCTATGGAAAATAACATGTGGAAAACACGTTTTGGGACCCCCCTTTTATCTCAGCCCCACTTGACAAATCCCCCCCAAACTTTCAGGGAAGGAGCGGAGCGGAGCGGGCCATCTTCTTTGAGAACTTCGCAAAGATTCGTCCACCGGCACCAAAGTTATTCCCAATAGAATGTTGCGGATTTCCTATGGAAACTAGGTCCTAACTATAACTACCTACTGGCGACCGCCAGTAGGTAATGTATGTATGTATATATATATATACATATATATATATATATGTATATATATATATATATACATATATATATATATATGTAATATAGGATGAATTAAAATTTGAAGCTGGCTTGTTTTTATATAAAAGAACTTTTATCAAAATCTAAAAAAGAGTATAAATATAAAAATTATTTTGAAATGGATATGTACTTAGCCAGTTTAGAAAGCAGTATGCATAATGATTAGGGCATGTAAAGCAACGGATGTTGTTTTTTCTATGTCTATGATGTGCTGTGCCTTTAAATTTGAATGAATCCAAAGGGAATGTGACCATGAGAAAGGCTGGGACCAGCAGAAATGCGTCAGGATGGACATTGCAGGTGTGAAAAATAAATACATTATTTGACTTACCAGGAGTGCCCATCTCTACTCTTTTCAGTAGGAGTTTCGAAGGAAGCCATTCCAGTCATGGTGCACCGACACGTTGGTGGATGAGATCGCTGTGAATGGAGTTCATGAAGAAAACAGCCATATTGCAGGATTATGCAAATCCCGCTACCGCAACCTTCCCGTTGTGCTTCACACCCGGGCCGCATTAGGAAAATATGCTGGAGAGGATCTGAATCTAGGCATATGCAAGTTTGACTCTGTTTGTTAACGGGAAACTATTTCGAATAAATAAGTCACTTTGCAGCAGTGTTTACAGTCCTGGTAGGAGAGGACGCTCTCAGGACTGTAAGGCAAGCCATGATGATATCACAGTACGTGACATTGTCTGGAAATGACTTGAACTGGAATGCTTGGAGGAAGCCAAGCATGTATTCAGTGACATCGAGGGAGCAGTCAGCAGTACCGGTGGAGGAGCGATATCGGGAGGCTCAGGTACGCTGACTTTAAAGCAAAACCGGTTCAAATTGGATAAATTGGGCAAAAAAGTAAATGGTGGGAGGTCACTTCATTAATTAAATATCTGGAAGTAAAACATGTGCCACGAGGACTAAGGATCTTTACTGTACCAACTTACGAAGTCCCACATTCAGGGCTACTAGAGGAATGGGCTAATTATACAGCCAAGACAAGTGCTGGAATGATTGAAATCTTGGTTAAATATGCAGAATTAGATCTAGCTAAGATAAGAGAGGAATTAAAACGCCTGCATGAGGAAATAGACAAAGAGGAAAATACAAATTGTGTGAAAGAATTTAGAGACAAGATGATGGAATGATTACTAAGACATGAAACTGAAGTGAAATTGAAAAAACAACAGAAATTCAAATTCAAAGAAATTCAAAGAGACAAAAAAGATTATATGGAAAGGTGAATCCTGACATTTGCTAAAAAAATATGACACATATATTTTTTTATGATTCTTTTTATTGTATACAATAAACAACTTTAGAGATAGTACATATGACGTTTTGCAAATCATTCTCAATGATGTTGTGGCTTGGATCATACTGTATAGAAACATTTTCTGTGGTCAGAACAATCTCGTACTTTACAAATCGTATTCTTCCTGGGATTCTTGTATTGGTAAACTGGGTGGAGTACATATATTCCCCCTGTCGGCGTTCCATTTGCCCCATATTTGTATCCATTTCTTTGGGCACCCCCTGGATATGTATACCGTCTTCTCTCGAAACGTACACCAATCCACGTCTTTCCCCAGTCCCCTGTTGTTGGGGCCTCTCTTGTTCCCCATTTCCTAGCTATGTTCCTCTTAATCACATTCAGACCCAGCGATACCCATGTTGTCTCCTTACTAACCAGATCTTTTGGTTCCCACACGTTCAGGAGGCATCTTTTTCACTCAGGTATTAGTTTCTTCCCCAGTACCTCTCCCATGCATTTAACAACCTCATTCCAATATCTACTGATCTGTGGGCATTCCCAGATAATATGCAGGAACATACCTTCCGGGCCGCACTTCCTTCTGCAACTAGGGTCTTCCCCATAAACCATTTTTACCAGGCTTGGCCCGGTGACATATATTCTATGAAACATTTTAACTGCACTAATCTCAGTTTAGATGAAATTGCCACCTCTTTGGGCAATGCCAATGCTTCCTGACAGTCCTCCACCTCCAGCCCTCCTAGGTCGGTTTCCCATTTTTAACAGAGTCTCAGCATGGGATAAGGTGAGTGGTTAAACAGTTTTGAGTACGTCAGGGAGATCGCTTTTTTGGGCATATATCCATCAAGGAGCCTGTCTTCGAGGGGGGAGGCATCAGTCGGGTCTCCCCCTTTGGGATCACCTTCCGTAGTATGTGTTGTACCTGTAAATACCGGAATCTCTCAGTCTCCCCCATTTCATATACTTGTTTAACCCCTTTTTCCACAGGTCACCCACCTTAGTTATGCCAATGGTATCCCATTTATCGAACCCTTTCATCCACCAGAGAGAGCCAAGTTGTTCAGTGTCCTATAGCAATATGACACTTATAGAAAGGAATTGCCCCTAGAAGATGCACAGAAAAAACGGTATCATATTTCCTCTGGATCCAGCTCTGACATCAACACTGATGATGGGGAGAATCCTGGAATCAGACCCGGAGCCTCGGGTTTTCACTATGAATATCGCCTAATATGAGAAGCGGAAAAAACAAAGAAGGACAACCCCTCCACCCTGGGAAGAGGAAAGGGGAGGGGAAGAGGAATATGCAAAAAAAAGGTGTTGGACCTGACGAAGCAAGTGGAGAAGGAGCACAGGGCAAATGGAATTTATGGCAAAAGAAGAAAATTTAGAGGATACACTGACTGTGCTTAATCTATCACAGAGAGAAGTGATGAAAGAGGAAAAATGTTGTAGGAATTCAGACTATTTTTTCCCCGACTTCAGGATACGAATAGGCCCAAGCTAGAATTGATTTGTTTTTGTTTATAAGAAAATGAAAACTAAACAAAATTCACAATTAAAAAATCAGTCTGGTGTCGCTGCTGGTGTACCATCATGTGATTTGGCAATAGGGGAAGCGGAGAAACTTCTGGCCCAAAAAACACTACATAGGGAAAGTGAGAGGCAGGATCCCCATGTTGATATGGAATATCTAATGCAGGGTTTGGAGATCGATACCAGATCTGCCAGCATGAGTAGTTTTAAACCTAGGTCCCGCTCTATCCTCATCACTGCCCACAACAATATAGATACTTTTCATGAAGTGGTTATCCATGATCTAGTTGAGTTAAGAACTAAAAGTGGGGGGTATGCAGACAACCTTACACCTGAATTGAGGAAGGCTTTGAAATCCTTAAAAGAAGATACCTCCATTGTAATTCAAAACAGTGATAAGGGAGGCAATGTGGTAATTATGGATGCTGAGAAATACAATTAGGAAGCTATGAGGCAATTGCAGGATATTGGGTGCTCTCAGGTCATTACACTTGATGAATATTGTGCATCTGTTAGTACATTTCAAACACAACTTAAGTCTTGGCATTATGCGTGTATTCTAGATCAGGATAAATTTAATTTCTTAAGATCGGAGCATCCCAAGATTCTTTCATTCTATCTGTTGCCGAAAGTCCATAAAAGATTACACAACCCTCCCGGGATACCGATTGTCTCTTCTAATGATCGTTTTTGAGAAAACACAGCCATATATTTTAATTAGTTCTTCTTTGTTAAAACATTACCATCCTACTGAAAAGACAGTGGGGATTTCCTCACCAAAATCAAAAATCAACAATCTCAAATGGAGTTAATCTTATATCATGATTACTCTTGATGTCATTGCCCTCTTTTGTGATTGTATGCTGTAAGAGCGGCGGCTCAGCCGCAGGGGTATTAGCTCTGCTCCCTTTTCTCTAGTCCTACTGGATAGACACTATAGTACCTATTTATCCTAGAACCACTAGTACTCACAGTATCCAAGTCCACCCTACTTGCATTCATAGTAGCCTAGTCCACCCCATGCGGTTCCGTGGCGAACCATAGTGAATTAGTTTGTTCCAGAATCTTGAAGTACCAGTACAATTACGTGGGGGTACCATCTGGCCTTATTGAAAAAGGTTTTGAAATGGCGCTTATCCCCGGCCTCTCGTTTGGGGACGATATTGTCTCCGATATTCTAGCAGGACCATCTCTTTTGGGCGATAGCACAGTCACTGCAGTGTTAGCTCAAGGTGAGGGTTGGGACACTCTATTGGAACTAAAGAAAAACTAAGTTAAAACTATTCTACACGGTGCGATCCTCACTGAATACTTGAGGGTAAATGCCACCCCTAGGGGCTTACTTGTGACCAATGAGCCTTTAATTTTTCTAGATGACGAGGAATTTAGACGGAACTGGGCTCTGGTGTCATGGAAATGCACCAGAGACTGGCTCGTGTTAATCATCCGAACTGCCAAGCGGTTGGCGGATGCTTTGCTAATTAAAATTCAGACGACTGAAAGGGGTTTACAAACTGATATCGTCATGGCAACATTCGACCACAAATTAGATCAGATTAATACTCAACTTGCGGAGTATAGGGATCACTTGATACACTCAAAGATCTCTAAATTACAAAAAGACTTGAAGAGTTTCTCAAGAGAGAAAGCTTACCCATACACATCAGATGAGTATGCCAAACAAAAAATGGCGGAAGGGAATAAAAACAACCAGCAAGGCCGACCTCGCCAGTATACCACCAGCAGTTCGAGTGAGGGGAGTGGTAATGAGTCCTACCCCAAGAGAAGAGGACCCCAATTTTTCCAACAACCTTTTCAACAATATCCCACCCAAGCATTTAATTGGCCTATGATGGGTTTTCCCCCAGCAGGACAATATCCAAATCAAGGATTTGGCAATCAACGGTTCCAGAATCCTGATTTCCAGAACGCACAGTTCCAAAACTTCCAGGGGCCTTTTTTAGGGAGAGGCCGCGGGAGGGGTCGTGGCAAGCAGAAGACACCTGCGAGAGTCAACTGGCCAGACCAGGATCCGGAAATCACCCAGCGCATCACCAGGAGCATGGCACAGGGAACCACACCGAGTACCAGCAGCGACAATCACTAGTGGTCAACTTGTCGTCCCATCTGTTGACTGATCTCCAAGAGCAGATCCTAAACAAGGGTCTGGGCTTTGTTCCTACGAACTATCCTGATCTATTTAAACTACGACAGGATTTGGCGGTCTTCTTCCGTAATGTGAGATTGAGAGTCTTTTTTGAACACCAAGACTCTCTTGATAGACAAAGGGGCGATACACCTTTTCGTCCCAAATCATCTTTCACACCACAGTTGGCAGTACTCCCGCCACAGATTGCGGCTTTTGAAGCAGCTGTGATCCATGATTTGGAATCAGCAAACTTGGAAAACTCTGGACATTTCTCCAACCTTTCAAATCAGGAAAAGGAAGCATTGAAGACTTTGGCGTCTAACAAAAGTATTATTCTGAAGCCTGCAGACAAAGGCGGGGCCACCGTAATTATGAATATCGAGGCCTACCGCGGTGAATGTTTGCACCTCTTGGCAGACCCACGAACATATCAAAAATTAAGACAAGACCCCACGGAGGAGATCACCATGGAAATTGGTATCATGGTAGAGGAGGCTAAGGCTAACGACTGGATCACTCAATTAGAAGCGGAGTTCCTTGTACAAAAATCACCAAGGACTCCGTACTTCTACATCCTGCCTAAGATCCATAAAGCAGTGCGACCCCCTAGCGGGAGACCTATTGTCTCTGGGATGGGGTCCCTGCTGGAACCCCTCTCGGAGTTCTGTGATTTCTACCTGAAACCCATGGTTCAAAAGCTACCCACTTATCTAAGGGACACTTTAGATGTATTGAATCTATTGAAGGAAATACCGTTCAACCCTGAAGAGGAATTCCTAATAGGGCTGGACATCGAAGCCCTGTATACAAACATTCCACAGCGGGAAACCCTCAGGGTTTTGGAAACATTACTTTTTGAACGGGAGTGGCCATACGAAACACCGCAGACCTTCATCCTACATTTGGCCGAAATTGCCTTAACCAGGAACTTTTTCGAATTTGAGGGGTCCATCTATCTTCAAACCCATGGTACCTCAATGGGGAGCGTTTTCGCCCCCAGCCTGGCAGGGCTATATGTAGGCGCTTTTGAGCAAATGACTATCCTGGATGTCAATGGACCTTGGACCATCAACCTGCGATTATGGCGTCGCTATATTGACGACGTCCTAATAATCTGGAGGGGTGATAAACCATCAGTAGATCACTTCTTGGAATGGCTCAAAGCCCAAAATCCCTTCTTGCACTTCACCTCCACTGTCACAAAAACGCAATTACCTTTCCTGGACCTGGTGATTGAACCCTCCAATGGTACCTTAAAGACAAAGGTTTTCCACAAATCTATGGATAAGAATTCCTATTGGAATTTGGGAGCTTCCACCCTCGCTCCCTGCGGGAGAATTTACCTGTGGGACAAATCTTCCGGATCCGGCGAAATTGTTCAGAAGTAGAAGATTTCCAAGCCGAATCAGAGGGACTGACAAACAAACTCCAGCAAAGAGGGTACCCACCTAGAATAATCAAAAAGGCTAAGAAAAGGGCCCTCAATACCAATCGAGAGTCATTACTTGTGAAAACTGTTAAACCTGAAATGAACAAGCCAGTTTTTGTGTCAACTTTTAACACGGCTTCACACCATATAAAACGCTTGGTCATGCATAACTGGAAAATCCTGAACACTGGGGGGATGAACATTCCACCACCACTTTTTTCATTCAGACGTAGCCAAAATCTAAAAGATTTACTGGTACACACCAGACCCAGGGATCTGGGGGGAGTGAGGGAGACCAACACACTACCAGGCCTACTTAGATTGATTGGCCACACGAGGTGTGGCTCATGTAGTGTCTGTCATCTCACACATAATTCCAAAACCATTGACCTTGGCCTTCGCACCCCTTGGGAACAGAGATCTCATACCAACTGCAATTCCCAGGGGGTTATATACTTGATCACATGCCCTTGCCAATTAATGTATGTGGGGATGACAAGTAGGAAGGTTCGTGTGAGAATAACTGAACATCGCAGTACCATCAGATGCGGGAAGACCAATACTCGACTTACAGCCCACTTCCAGGAAAAAAGACATGGTATAGATGATCTGGAGTGGACTGTTATAGAAAAAATTCAACTGGGAAGATATCAAGCAGACGATCAGAATCTGTTGCTCCGGCGGGAGCAAAGATGGGTGTATCGACTGAAGAGCCATCTGGTAGGATTGAATGACGACATCCCCTGGCAGGCGCTGAGTAGACAATAGTTCCCTATTCAGTGATGAAGCTCTTTCTTTCCGACACACTAATTAGCCTGTTCCAGCATGAGGGTCTGTCTTTAGAATCAAATGGGGCCAGCTGTCATACAAAACCCCTTTCAGGATTTGTGAATACATTCAAGCGCATAGAATAACTTATACCAGCACCTGCCTAGTGGTCGATGTTGAGCCATGAGTGAATGTGAGGGATGTCCTGTTCTAACTCTATGGAGGGGGAATGGCTTATTTACTATGAGCGTCTCCCCTTTGGCATTCCTGTACATGTTTACCCTTGTGAAGAAGAACTGGTGTATGAGACTCCATTGAGGGGGAATTGCTGATCTATTATGAGCGTTTCCCCTTTGGAATTCCTGTACATGTGGACTCTTATGAAAAAGAGCTGACGTATGAGACTCCTAAGCATCGTCTGACTTATATTACTAGCTAGGGGTTCTAAGTTTAACAATGCGTATTATTCGCCTCCTATTTTGATTGATCGGGAACCTACGTCTACGTAGTTGGCCGATCGCTAAGTTCTACCTACCAAATCTTATTTTAAGATTCAGGATGGAATATGGGATATAGGGTGTGTCTTGTTAATAAAATATGCACTTAACTATTGTCAACAACGGGTAGTTGCCATAGGGGAATTGAACCCCTGTCATTGGGTACACTCCCGGTTACAATCTTATTTCCCAGGATCTCCTAACAGCGATTTTTAATTTCCTGATACAGCTCTCCCCTTCCATTAACGTTTTTTGGTTTTTGGGCGAAATAGGTAGTATTAGTAAATAACACCTTATTATTTGACATATTCTGTTAGACCTTAGGGAATGTGACAGCGTCATCAGAGTTTCGAACCCTGTACACGGAGTGGTATTTGCTCTCTAAACTACATTTCCCATAGACCTTGGGACGTACGCGGGGTACGCGATGACGTCCTTTGACGTGGTCACGGGGGACGCCAATGCCGTCTCACAACATTAAGAACCCGGGTTAACATGGCGTACCTGATCTACGCGGTGCCACGGGTCGTGCAAGATACGGCCAGGACAAGCCTTCGGAACGGTATTGTGGGGGCCCTGCTACGAGGGGGGAACGCTTCTAGCATAAGCATTTTTACACTTGCAAATGAGGGCATTAGAGCGGACTAGAACACTAGAGTGTTCGGACGTATACGAGGGGGTTGAACCTTTCAGCTTACATTTCCCTCACCATTTACTTTCCAGATTGTGTTCTTTGGCATCCTGTACACCGGACACCAGTACGAGTATATTAATGACATAAACTCGGTAAGTGAAACGTCTGGTTATAACAACCACAGTGGGTTATTTGCAATGGTTACAGTTGGATATTGTTGGTTTAGAACAGATTTTTGAGCTGTTCTAAGTGTTACTAGGTACTTGGTACAGGTGTCTGTACGAAGGCAGAGAAATGGTCTAGTATAAGGGATGCATGCCTTATATACATAAGACTAGATAGGGACATTTTATATTTGTGAAAGAAGCCCATGCCTTACTTTGCATTTAGGGCTTTCTAAAACAACACTAGACACACTATTTAGTGGCTATAGATATTGTATATAATTGAAAGATTGAATATGTGGATACATATAAGGGTTCCTTATCCTCCCATTTTGTTCCTCTTTCTTTGCCACAGTGATTGTTTTCCCGCATCTGAGGGGACACTCTCCATATATTACACAGGAGTGGTATGGATTAATTGGACCTACCTCCCTGTTAGGGTAATAATTTTTCTCCGGATTACGGGGGAACCCTGAGTGAAACCGAATGCGACAGTCCTGAAGAAGACCGGAGTAACCATACAGGCGCATCAAGAGCGGTCGAAACATGTTGACTCTGGCAGTGGTAGGAGGGAAGCCTTGAGGTTCCTAATTATCTCCTAAAGGCACTTTCCCATCCTTTGTTCACTTATTTTTAATCCTGGTAGAGGTGCCAAGAAAAGTCTAATAAAGTTTGTATTCTGGTTGACACTTTTAATCAGTTTTAAATCACTCCTCATACTGCACAATTCCTTTGTCGCACTTTTCGGTTGGAAACACTTGGTGTTTGCACTATTCTCACCTCATTGGGTGTGTTTAGTGTTGTGTTTGTTCAGTCTGTCTTGACTATATGTTGTGATTAAGAGAAATTTATTATTTTTTCCCCCTCCCTTATGCTCCGTCTGTGTGGGGTACACCAGGGCGTATTGTAAGCAGGCCCAATGATGAAGCATGTCACATACCTTGGTATGTGAGTGAGGGCAGTTTTCTCAAATAGAGTGATTTGCCCTATTGGGGCTTGCTCTATTCCTTACTGTATTAGTATATATGGTTTTATTATTTGCTCTACCCACCCCTTTTGTGTGTACAACTATAGGTCTCCGGGGGTTCGGGGTGGCAGAGTTTAAACTTATTTGACCCTCGCCCCTCTTTTGTGATTGTATATTGCCCTGTATACTTCACTTGGTCACAATCTGGGGTTACGAGCATGTGAGTACCATTTGAAAAAAAGACCAGCTTGCTTTCTGGAACACACGTGAATGCTTCTGGAGATGATCCGTGTCTGTTTGAAGGATAATATCTTCATACATGATGGAAGCCTATACAGGCAGGCTATGGGGACTGCTATGGGCACTTGCTTTGCCCCCTGCTTTGCCAATTTGGTAATGTGCTGGTGGGAGAAGCAGGTGACCTGGGCAGCGGAGAATGCCAAATATGTACAACATACACTGACCTGGAACCACTACATTGACAATTTGTTTCTGCTGTGGAGCGGGTCCAGACTGGATGCTGAAGAATATGTTAAAATCCTCAACAAGAACCCCTACAATCCGCATTTTACAGCACATATGAGTGTTAGCAAGATATCCTTTTTGGATATTTTACTACAAGTAAAAGAAGGCAAAATTAAATCCACAGTATATCGCAAAACTACAGCAGGAAACAGTACTCTACATTTCAAAAGCCAACATCCGAACAACTTGAAAGAAAGTATCCCCTATGGGAAACATTAAGCCTGAAAAGAATCTACAGCTGGGAACAGGAATTCCAAGGGCAGGTATGAAAGATGAATAAGAGGTTTAGTAAACGAGGATATTGCCCGAAGACGTTGGTTGAGGCTAAACATAAGTCTGGTAATATTACCAGAAATCAGCTGCTCTATCCTAATGATAGAGTTCAAAAGGAAGGGACATCGGACAGATTTATCAGCTGTTTTATTCAAATATCTCCCAAAGTACATCAGATCTTGAAAAGCCATTGGCAGGTAGTCAAGAATGACAATGTAATTGGTAAAGATTTACCCATGGCACTTCCAATGACTTACAGGAAAAGGAGGCCATTGGGTGATAATCTGACACACAGCTACTTTAATGGAAGTCGTAAACCTAATTTTGGCTATCTACCACAAACGGATTTTTCAAATGTATCCACTGCAAAGCTTGCAGAACTGTGAAAAATTTCCTCACATTTAAAACTAGTGATGGACATACGAAAAAGATAAAGTTTTTTTTAATTGCAACACTGATCATTGTATTTATGTACTCAGCTGCCCCTGTCCTCTGATGTATGTGGGGAGTGCTATCTTTCCCCTCAAAACACTCATGTTGTACATCAGCGGGCGATCAGGAATAAGTATTTCACATACTCTGTAGCAAAATACTTCTATGATATACATGAAAGTGAACCTATATTATTGATGTTCTTTGCTGTGGATAGAATTCCCCGAATATAAGAGAAGGTAATAGAACCATCAATTTGAGACGCTTGGAATCCAGATATATCTTGGATTTAAATACAAAATTTCCAAATGGGTTGAACAGGGATGAGGAGTTAGAAGTACATCTGGGATGATGGTTTATCACCCATCTCCCTGTTCCTCAAATGTTGTCCAATAGAATGTCTCTTTTTTGAAAATGGATGGGTCTTAACAAGTTTTTATGATGAAGGGCTGTGCAATAAGATAAGAATCTATTTCATCCCTAGAGCACTTGGAAATTGTGCACTTGGTCACTTTATGCACTACCTATGTTTCATATATTTAAAGCTATTTATTATATTTATAGAGAAGGAATTAATTTTATATTTTATACTGCATTTTGATATGAATATACTTATAAATGACTCATATGATTACATCCCTGGTAATGGACTTACTGGATATTATATCATATTCACTATCAATTTATCAATTTATTTATCTATATCCTCTCGTTTATAAATCGTGTAATGTATGATGTGTGTAGTGTATTCAGGATGATCAGAATACTCTGAGCTGGTCACGATTATTTCATAAAAATCATTGGTATGATTCCCGTTATGCCATGTGATGCTGTTATTTGATTAGAGCACTGGCCCAAGAGTTTGCTTCCAAATTGTTCCCCAGGTCTAAGCATGGACTATAGGATGAATTAAAATGTTAAGTTGGCTTGTTTTTAGATACATTTTTTTTATAAAAATCTAAAAAAGAATATATATATATATATAATAAAAATGATTTTGAAATGAATATGTACTTAGCCAGTTTAAAAGGCAGTATGCATAATGATTAAGGCATATAAAACAATGGATGTCATTTTTTCTATGACTATGATGCGCTGTGCTTTTAAATTCGAATGAATCCAAAGAGAATGTGACTTTCAGAAAGGCTGGGACCAGCCAAAACGCGTCAGGATGGATATAGCAGTGTGAAAAATAAATACATTGTTTGACTTACCTGGAGTACCCTATTCTGCTCTTTTCAGTAGGAGTTTCTAAGGAATATATATATGTGATCAAGGCTCCTCAGGGCCGAAACGCGTAATGCTGCTGGTGCTTGTTAGAATTCAATAAGCAGAAATCTGCACTTACTTGTGGTCCGTGCTCCTGTGCCTGCCTGCTTGGGGAGATTGGAGGGTGGAGTTTCTGAGATATATATATATATATATATATATATATATATATTCACTGAAAAAACCATAGGTTATAGACCATATATAGTTAGGAATTAGCATTTACTAAACCTTATTTTACTCACACAAAACCATTGAAATTCCATATATAGTTAGTTGCACTAACTATATATCGCGCACCCGCAATCCACTGCTGATGATGTCACATATTACATCATTCATGACATGGTCAGTGACATCACTGATGACATCACTGATGACATCTCAAATGACATCACTGATGACATCACTGATAACAACATCCAGTGATTTTTTGTTTCTATAAAGTTTAAATATGTCTTACATATTGAAGAATGAGTGGATGTGTAAGTGTCTGGACGAAGGATTTAGTAGGTGCATGACTGACTGTATGAGTGAGTGATTAAATGTGTCTCACTGACTGCATGGGTTAGTGACTAAACTGTCTTAATTTGTGCATCATTATGTCTGTTGTTCTGTAAACTGCTGCATGTGTTGATCAGTAGCTATATGAGTAACTATATGGGTTATTGATTGATTGCCCAAGTATTTGTATGGGAGACTGAGTGTGTGTGTGGCTAGCTGGGAGGTGTGTGACTCTGTGCAGATCAATCTGTACTTGTATCAATGATTGTATAAGAAGGTAAGTATGTGTTAGTATATGTTTGAAAATGTAAGGTGCTCTATGTTTAACTGTATAGACAAGAAAATGGAAGTGTCATTGATTCTTTACAGGACTGACTAGGTGTGTGAGTAACTCCATGGATGCGTGGCAGACTGTGAGTGTCTGTATAGGTGTATGAGTGCATATGATAGTGTTGTAAAGATGAGTGATTGTATGTATGAATGATTGTATGGGTGAATGAGTGAAGGTGTGTGTAGACGTAGCAATCAGTGAGTGCGTATGTAGTAACTAGTATTGGTGTGTCAATGGTTTCAAAAATTATACTCTCTTTTTAACACTGGGTGAAACAGATGTTATATTAAAATGTGAGGAGATGCATTGTATTGTCACATGAATGATATCATCAGTGATGTGGTCATTGATGTCAAATGAGATGTCATCAGTGATGTCATCAGTGATGTCATTTGAGATGTCATCAGTGATGTCATCAGTGATGTCACTGACCATGTCATGAATGATGTAATATGTGACATCATCAGCAGTGGATTGCGGGTGCGCGATATATAGTTAGTGCAACTAACTATATATGGAATTTCAATGGTTTTGTGTGAGTAAAATAAGGTTTAGTAAATGCTAATTCCTAACTATATATGGTCTATAACCTATGGTTTTTTCAGTGAATTTTCAAGGTTTTGTAAATGCTAATTCCTAACTATATATGGTCTATAACCTATGGTTTTTTCAGTGAATTTCATTGGTTTTTTAACAGCTAATATCTGTAGCTGTAAAATTTATTCTTCTTTAAATCCAAAAATATATTTTATATGTTTATGAATAATTATTTTTTTAAATATTTTTTTTTCTTCGTTCCCGCTTCGCGAATCGGGAACCTTACAGTAAAAAAATGTTCAGAAAAATAAAAAATAAAGTTCTTTTCAGAACTACCTCCCCGTTATTAAAAAATTGGTACAATATTTGGAACTGTGCCAACCTCTATTTCTCTTAGTTCGCTTCCTAGTTCGCTCGCTGGTACGCGAACTGGAAGCGAACCAAAAACAGTAAGTATAAGGGAAGGAAACACACACTTATGTTAAAAGAAAGACAGCTATAGGGGAGTAAACTAGAGATACTATTACCCATAATCCACTACTGATGATGTCACATATTACATCATTCATGACATGCTCAGTGACATCATCAGCAGAGGATTGCGGGTTTTTTGGCAACATGCCTTATCGACGGTTTAATAACGCTGCCTTTTGCTTTATATAAGTTTTCAAATTGTATGAAATATATACCAATAGGTCTTTATGAACCTTTAGGTAGTGCTTTTGTTCATGAGGTCTGGTCGCTTCCATACACATACAGATGTTTCAAAGATGATCAAGAAGTTTATCTGAATGGAGAGGAATGCACTGAGACGCCAGATCATTCACTAATGTGTAGGCACATACAGTTACACGATTCATGCAACAAACACCGACCAAATATGGCTTGCGTGATGCAAGGCACGCCAGTTCCTGCTATCATCCCCACGTTCAAGTTGTTGGAAAATGGTAGTTATTTGATGCTCAATAATGAAGATTGTTCTGAGTTAATTAAAAGTATTCCTTTTATCGTAACAGTAAGTGAACGGGTTATTTGCTGCAGAAATGTTCTATTTCCTCCCACACATGAACATAGGGAGTTTTCAATCTGGCCACAAATACCAACCTTGGGACACGTTTCAACGGCATGACAAGAATAAGAGCTCTTTTGTCTCAGAGAGAGGTGGCCTTGAGTTCGGCCCGTGAAACTTTCGTACTTCACATAGCGAACACCCGTACACAGGTTTGCCTTTCAATTTCAGCAACATGTTTCCGACTATCTTTAACGCATCCTCCACAAAATCCCTGGCACACTTTTTTAAAGTTGTTACCAGTGGTCTCGTGACTTCATTTGAGAAAATCTTTGGAGTCATCCCTGCTCCCTTTCATTCCATTTTCTCCACTCTGGTTCGTGGATTGCATTTTTACTTGCATTACCAGCGGACGCTCTTGTGCTTTTTTACATTTTTAAATATGGATGTCCCTCCTATGCAACCTCCGACCCTGCAGCTGCTGACACTGTTCCGCAATCGCATGCTAGAATATTATGGCACAATGCCGTTGGCGATATTAAGCACGGCATATGGATTATCTTTTCGGTTCTCCTACTTCACCTGTGTCCAGCCTGTATTTCACTGCCTGACCTGTGATTTCGATTGGGCCATTGATTTGTGTCTCTGCGGACCGGTTTCTCCTGACGTCGACTTTAATCAGCTGATGACTCCTATCATTACTCACGAGTTGATTTGTCCTGGCGAAAGGATTATGGCTGTGGCATTGATGCATGGACTACTTGGTCCCTGGAATTTACTGGCGGCAGCACAGTCTTTCTTGGAACACAGCTTTCTTGAAAACCCACCGAGCTGTCCTCTGATGGTGATAGAGGATCCGGTGCTGGGAGAGCACGTATGTTCTTTTCCGCTTTTAAATTGGATGGCTGAACTGTTTTCGGATGAAGACGGTGACTTCCTGTTGGAGGCTGTTGCAGCTTATTTTGCATACACAGTTATGTCATAGACCTTTTTCATGTTTCATATGCTGAGTACTAGCATTTCATTGACAATTCATTGACTTAATTATCAAGTTTTTATTATTTACCTTGCCTATTGGCTTAAGACTCGATAAAGTACTTGGCTGTTTTATTTTTCTTTAGCATTGAATTTTCCTAGTTTTTAATGCTTTACCTTGCGGACCGTCCACATATAAACTTGCAATCTGCTCTCATGAGATGGCACTTCTATTATCTTATTCAGTTCGTTTCCGGATCATGAGGAGGTGTCATCTAGGTCCTGGATATCTTTACACCGTGTTAAGTTAGCATGGGCTCATTACCGGTTTAAACGCCATTTTTCCTTTTTTGCAACTTCTGCACACGACATTTAGTTGTTGCTTTAGCTTTCCACCTAGTAGTTCATCGTGGTTTACATGAGAATAATATGTTATTGGTCTACTATCTGCTTTACTTGTTAAACTATATCTGTACAGCGAGTGCTAAAGTTTCAAGAACAACACGGTACAGAATTGTTATGAGGTCTGATCTCCACGACTTCATACTCATAACATAAGTGCAACTTCTGCCAATTCTGGGCATGAGGCGGGTTTTATATTGCTTTGCCGAACACACATACACAACAGTTGATGCGGTTCACATGAAGAGAGAGCTGGTGTATGCTGATGTGATTCCTTCAAATCTAAGACACTAAAGTATGGACACGCCCTAAACCAACACAAAGAGACCTTCTTAGCAAATAATATAATATGTGTATTAGGGAGGGTGAGATATAAGCAGCCGCGGGCCGTGGAGGGAGTTACGGTGAGGCAGGGAGGCGGGGAGGGGGAGAAGCAGGGTGGAGCCCTCTCTACCTTGCCCCTCCCCCTCCCCGGCTTCCTTGCCCCACCGTAACTCCCTCCACGGCCCGCGGCTGCTTATAAGTGTTGCTAACTCTTATTCATTTACAGCATGTTAACATACTGTCACCATTCGCTTTTTATGTACTAGTAACTATGCTGGTAATTTTGCTACTGATAATATGTGTACTTGTATTCTCCACCCTGCTTCTCCCCCTCCCCGCCTCCCTGCCTCACCGTAACTCCCTCCACGGCCCGCGGCTGCTTATAAGTGTTGCTAACTCTTATTCATTTACAGCATGTTAACATACTATCACCATTCACTTTTTATGTACTAGTAACTATGCTGGTAATTTTGCTACTGATAATATGTGTACTTTTATTATCTAAGGTACTACGCCTGAGAAGACGGCATTAGTAAATAAACATTTCAAATACACATGTGTTCTTCTTAACTCCATGTTCTGGTTTCTAAGAAATATATAACGACCGACTGTTCATGAGTTCCACGTATCCTGAGGTACTATAAGTTCATATTCTGGATTGTCTAAACATTGAGAGTTTGTTATATCCAATGTGACACTGTACCTAGCTTGCTAAATAGTTTTTGATTACTAAGGTGAGTTTTGGGACACCCTAATTCGCCGAGGTTCCAATCCTCTGTCCACAGTTCTGTGTGAGAACAGAAACCCTGCGACAGGGGCACCCCCGACCCTTGCTGGACCTTCATCACACTTGCGATACAACTCCAGCAATGCGCCACCTTTACGGCACAGATACATCACGCATCTGTGCTGTTTTTGCCCCGTGATGCGCCGCATTGTAAATGCAGCACACCATAGGTGACGGAACAGCGGCACAGAATGACTAACACATCCCTGGTGATGCGCCAGTCATCATAAATCTATCCCTATGCTTCTTATCTTGTTAGAGATGAACCGCCATATGTATCATCAAAGTTATTTGCATTTCCTAAATAGCGAACTTTAAGGAATAAATAGCGATTCTTTACCATTCCTAGTTTGCGATGAGCTATTTGCTAATTAGCCGAATGTAGCCCAATGAAGCCCAATGTAGCCCAATGTAGCCCAAAGATGGCCGCCAGACACACAAAAAAACAAATGTAGCCCAAATATCAGCCAGATGTAGCCCAACTATAGCCCAGTGACAGAATGACCAATCAGCTTCGCAAACCTCCGTTACGCGAAGCGGAGCGCTGTTACAGATATATATCTTTTTTTGAACGTTAATTTCTCAAAATCCACTGGAGCACATATATTGAGACCTAGCAAAGGCACATCGGGCTACCAGTCCCTAATATTTTGCCAAGTTTCGTGCAAATCCATTCAGCCGTTCAATTATTATTTTTATTATTTTTTTTTGCCCCGCGGGGCCCTTTTAAAACCTCCACATCAAACCTAGGGGGTCAGCGAGGATCTACTATGCCCCCTTATAGTTATTTCCCCCTTTGTTTTGACCTCCTCTTGTCTCTCGATCCTACCGAGAGACAAGATGGCGGCCGCTACGGACTGTTTGGAATGTTGACAGACGCCAGAGAACCAATCAGCTTCGCTTCACAAAGCTCCGTTGCGCGTAAAGTACGCGAACCGGAGCGCTGCCTGGTCCGCTGTTACAGATATATATCTTTTTTTAAACGTTAATTTCTCAAAATCCACTGGAGCACATATATTGAGACCTACAAAAGGCACATCGGGCTACCAGTCCCTACAATTTTGCCAAGTTTCGTGCAAATCCATTCAGCCGTTCGGGCTAAAAGTGAGGCCAACCGCCCTATGGAAAACTCAATGTTAAAAACACGTTTTGGGACCCCCCTTTTTTCTCGGCCCCCCCTTGACGAACCCCCCCCAAATTTTCAAGGGCTGCTCAGAAACAAAATGTGCCATTTTCCTGAAAATTTCAGCCAATTCCGTCCACAAACGCCAAAGTTATTAGACATAGAATTTTCAAAAATCCCATAGAGAAAAAATCCTAACTATATATACCTACTGGCGACCGCCAGTAGGTAATATATATATATATATATATATATATATATATATATATATATATATATATATATATATATATATATATATATATATATATATATATGTATATACAACATTTCTTCTGTTCTCCATGCAATAAAACAGTATATATAATATTGCTATGGGGTTCCCAGGGCCTAATGAGGTGCAGGGACGGGGGACATGAGGTTCCTGGTCCATTAAAAAACACAATACCTTGGGGAATGGGGCTCTCAGGACCTAATGAGGCTCAGGGAAGAGGGCTACATGACCCCCCCTCTCCTATAGAACACACAAGGCTCTGGGGAATTTGGTCCCTAGGGCCTAATGAGGTTTGGGGAGCGGGGACATGTGGCCCCCCTCCCCTTTAAAATACACAAAGCCCTAGGGGTTGGTGTTCCCTGGGCCTAATGAGGGTCAGTGAGGGGGCCATGCGGCCCACCATCACCTTTAAAAATAATACGGCCCTGAGGGTTGGGGTCCCAGAGCCTAATGAGGCTTGGGGAAATAGTCCAAGGGCTCACTCTCAACTTTAAAATAGACACAGCAATGAGGGTAGGGGGGCCACACTACTCCTCTCCCCTTAAAAAAAAATAGACAGTCTCCCTCCCATTTACAAAAAATAAAACCTTGTGGTTATGTGGCCCCTATGGCTTTTTGAGGGTTGCGGTCATGCGACTGCAACAGAGGCCCTGAGGTTAGCACCATACCATGCAAGAGTAAAGGCTGCACGCTCCATGGGGTTTGCTCCCTATGGGTAGCTGCCTGCAGGGAGTCGGATGAAGGCCTCGCTCCAAGCCAGGCCCTAAGTTCAACCCTATACCATACACATAAAAGGCTGTGTGCAGCATGGGGGTGGCTGCCTCAAGGGGGTTGGCTGACTCAGGGAAGGTTGATTATAGGGCCTGGCCACAGGCCATGCCCTGCATACCACCTTCCATCATTTACAGCCAAAGGTCCTGCACAGTGTTGAGTTGGCTGCCTGTGATGATTTGTCACAGGGCATGGCCACAACCAGGCCCTGTGTACAAATCCATGCCGCACACTGCCAAAGCATGTGAATGATGGGGGTTTGGCCTCTATGTATGGTAATAAAATATTATTTTATGTTAAAAAATATTCTACAAATTCTGTGAAAAGAACAAGGGTTATAATCCAGTGTGATATAAAGATCTGTCATTTTGTTTTAAACCCTTAGAAATTCACAGAACAAACAAAGGCAGAGAGGTCGTTTTCATGAAGAAATACCATGCATCATTGTGCGAGTTGAACTTTCACCAAACCCACTGTGGTTTTTATTGTCGTCACTTGTTACCGCGTGTCAGCAACTCACTTGAGGAATACTAAAGACTACAAGGACCATTAGGCTCAGCGCGAGCCGACGCCCACTGGGGCGGGTGGAACCAATTTAAAAGAACGCTGATGCTACACGCAGGTAACTGACTCTGTGCCTCTGAAGAAATGCTTTTGCCAGCATGAAACGCGTCAGGCAGCTATGAATTTGGGCGATCGTTTTTCAGACTCTGTTGCAGCTTCATGAATAAAACATCACTTGAACCTACCTACCAGTGTGGCTCTCCTGAAAGGGAAAACCTTTGTGTGTGAATGTATATATATATATATATATATATATATATATATATATATATATATATATATATATATATATGTATAATTTTAAGCACTGCAACAACAGAGGTGGTGAACAGCCATAGGAATGGGTGGGGAGAAGTTAACGCATGATGGGGTAGCACCGACAATTGGGTGAGGAAACAATTTAGGTCCTTGAGGGGGAGGGAATGGAAAAATACATTAACATAAAAAATGGGGTTGGGGAAGCAGTAGACGGTTTAGGATATGGGGAGGAGGAATCAAGAAAGGGCAAGGGTGGGGAGAGCAAAAACCCACAGGACAGCTGAAAGCTTCCCTGGTCTTCCATGGCCAACTTGTGACCCTCAGCATTTACTGGGCTACAGTGGAAGAGGGCAATTGTTGGTGACCACTGCTTCCTTTTTTTTCAATCCCTCTCACCCTTGGACAAGACACGGAAAATAACATTCCTCCTTGCCATTGAGCAAGTCAAGTGGAGGGGTACAAACAGGCAAGGCAGAGAGTTAAAAAAACACACCTGCCACTTTTGGTCAATGTGGATGTTGAAAGAGAACTGATTCCTGCCTTGTGTGGGGAAAGGGGTCTGGTAAAAGCCCAACCAAAGTAAGGATTATTTTTTAACCCCTGCTGATTTTCATGAATATTAGCAGAGATTAAAACTCTCTACCCTTGGTCAAATGCCCCCTCTCCCACCCAATATCAGTCAAGTTAAAGAGACATTCAAAATGAAAGCTGAACGCTGTTTTGTCCAAGACACAAATGTTCACAATTTGGTAGTGGTATGCACCCTGTCCAAGTAGGGACCCTTCCTTCTAGTTAGTATAAGGGAGTTACACACCCAAGATAACTCCTGCTCACTCCGTTGGTAGCTTGACACAAGCAGTCAGACCTATTTCAGTGGCAATATGTCAAGTATATGTATATAAAACATATAGTAGCACAGTGAAGACACTACAAATGGATACCACACCTGTTTAGAAAAATAAACAATCTTTATCTAAACCAAACAAGACCAAAACAGCAAACATCCAAAATACAGAACTAAAAATATGACGTTTTAGGAATCAATCTGTTTTATTGAGAGGAAGAGGTATTCGCGGAACACAGCTTACTGCCTATATCTGGTGACCGGCAGAGCGAGCAAGAGAGACAAATACACAGCGTTTAAGCCACAACCCGGAGGCCGGCCATGGTCTTCCACAGCTATCAGGCAAAAATGAGCGTCCTCCAATTTTAGTGAATTAAACAAAAATGTGTACAGAAAAATATGACAAGCAATAACTAATGAAAAACCAACCCTTCCCCAGGACACACATCCCGCCTCCCCATCCCCCGCACCGACTAATGCTTCTTTAGGCAAAGCTAAGCATCTACAGTGAACTTGAGATAGGCCCTCTAATTCACTCCTCTGGGGGAGCTGCTATGGATGGTTTCTCCATGGGTAGGAGGTGCAGCACCTGCAGGTATTTAGGGCACGTAACTTCTCTCATATCTCGGGACAATAGACGCACAAAAGGGCCCCATAGAGTAGCGAAGTCTCTTCCCTTCCCCTCTGCTCTGAGAGACAAACGCTCCATAGCTAATAGATTCCACAGACGATGCAAAAAGGACAGCAACTCAGGTACTGCCACTGTGCTCCAATGTGCTAAGATGACCTGCCTGCCCACCAGCAGCGCTAATGCTATTTGTCTGCATCTTAGGGATTTCAGCGGGAAAGCTTTGGAATGTGAAAGGCCAAGGAGTGTGTGTGTACTCCGGGGTGCGGGGTAGTGTTATGGCGAACGCTTCATCTATGTTATCCAAGACTTCTCCCCAGTACCTTTGTAGCTGCGGGCAATGCCAGAGAAAATGCGCTAGTGTACCGGTCATCCCGCACCCCCGCCAGCATTGGTCCATTTTGCTTTTGTGCCAGCTGTGTATTCATGCAGGTGTGTAGTACCAGTAAGAGAAGGTTTTGAAGGAGCATTCAGCCCCCGCTATGCTATGTGCGGTGTGGGTTGTGCGTTATAAGATACGTTCCCATTCCTTGAGGGAGAGTGGTCTACCAAGCTCCGTCTCCCACCTGACCTGTGCTTTTGTGCTATGGCTGCTTGGCCCAGTCAGAAGCATGTTATACAGCTTGGATATAAGGCAACGGTCATCCTCTTTGCGAATCAGCCCTTTCTCAAACGTCGTGAGCAGCCTCGACATCGGAGCATAGTTAGTAGGCCCTGTGACCCAGTGTGCTAATTGGCGGTATGAGTATGCATCAGTGGTGGGTAATACGTATTCTGGTCGCAGCTGCGGGAATGGGATCAGCCCCTCTGTATCGAAAAGGGACCCTACGCGCTTGCAGCTCTGCTCTCTCCAGCGCTGGAATATCATTGAGTCACGACCCGGGGGGAAGTACGGGTTATCTACAATGGGGGTCATAGGCGAGGGAAAAGAGGTCCAGACCCTTTTAATCGCCACTTTGTCCTATACCTTGAGCATGGGCGACGGGACCGGCGAAGAGTACAGACCCCACGCCCTATGCTTACGGGGTAGCCATAAATCTCTCCAAATGTTCTTGCCCGCCACCGCCTGGACCATAAAGTTACAATGCTTCTCTGAAAGTGACCTGTTCCATTTGACTAAGTATATAAGACATGTGGCTTGGTAATATCTTCCAATTAGGGGCAAGAGCCCAATCCATCCTGTGCCTTCGGGCGAGCCATCTGCGTGAGTGAGAGACGTGGCTACCCCCCAGATAAACTTATTAATGAGGCTCTGCAATTGTTGGATTGCTCGGGCGGTGGCGCCATGGGTATCATTTGGAATGTATAAAGAATGCACAGGGGAATAGACATTTTTACCACTGCTATTCGTCCAAACCATGCGAGGGGCAGCCTTGACCAGGCATCCAGTGCCTTGGTCGTCTGCTCCAGCAATATCGAGTAATTGAGCGTCACTGTACGGGCAAGTGTCGGGGCTAGCTATAAGCCCAGATACAATATATCGCTCTGCATCCACGAAATGGGAATTGGTGTTCTAGAGCCATCATGTCCACCAGGGAAATAGTTACATTCTGAACAACGGATTTGTGCAGGTTAACTTTAAACCCGGACACTTCCCCGAAGGGCGAGAACGCCTCCATCAGCGCCGGTAGGGAGGTCTGCGGGAGCATAAGGGATAGGATCACATCGTCCGCATAGAGACTTATTTTGTGAACATCCGCCCTAAACTTCATTCCTACAATGCGGTGGTCCGCCAGGATGCGCTGGGCAAAAGGCTCTATATAGAGCACAAACAGGAGCGGTGACAAGGGACACCCATGTAGGGTCCCTCTGGAGATCGGGAAAAGCGAGGATCTGCAGACATTCGCTCGTACATAGGCTGATGGGGCCCGGTAGATACAACAAATCCACTGAAGGAAGTTCTCCCCAAAGCCAAATTGGCGCAGGATCTCGAATAGATAGCCCCAGTCCACTCGATTGAAGGCCTTCTTGGCGTCAATGGCTAACAGGAAGGTATTACGGTTTGATCTCTGCGCACTGTCTAGCAGATGAAAAAGCTGCTTGGTGTTGTCTCCTCCCTGTCAGGATCTATCCTTCCTGCCAAAGGGGATTAAGTCTGGCTGCCAGTACCCCCGCAAAATCTTCGCATCGATATTAAGGAGGGAGATGGGCCTGTATGATCCGCACTCTTTCGCATCTTTGCCCGGTTTCGGGATTACGGTAATGGCTGCCTCAGACATGGAGGGGGTAACTTTCCCCGTCTCAAGAAATGAGTTAAACAGTCCAGTTAAAAGGGGAGCCAGCTCCACACAAAAGGCCTTGTAGAAGGAGGCAGGAAATCCGTCGGGCCCAAGCGATTTGGCCACCTTCAAACGAGAGACGGCCGAGATCACCTCCTCCATTCTGATCTCAGTTTCCAGCCCATCCGCCGCGGACCTAGTGATGGGTGTAATATCACAGGTGGCCAGATATTCCAGTGGGTCGCAGGTGGGCTCGCCCTCACCAGTATATAGGGTGCTATAAAACTGGTGAAAGGCTTCAACTATGTTTTCATCTGCCGTGTGTTCCACCCGCCTGTGGTCTCGTATAGATGGGATTTGTGAGGCGTGCGTTCCGGCACATAAGCGATGGCCCAGCATCTTGTCGCATTTGTCGCTGCTTAAAAACAAATTGTGGCATAGGTGAAGAAGCGCATATTCAGCCCTATTTAGGTCTAGATGTTTTAGCAGGTGCCTCTGCTTTTATAATTCTTTCCAGACTCTCGGGGCACCAGTGCGCTTGTGGATCGTTTCAAGTTCTAGAACCTCTTTCTGAAGGTCCACGCGATGCTCTTTGCAGAGCGTGTTATACGCCGCTGAAATGGCGATAAGTTCTCCCCGAGTGATGAGCTTCAGTGCCTCCCAATTAGAGGACAGGGGTGTGTCTTCGTTGTTGGTATGCACCAAGTAGTCTGTGATCTTCGCTTTAATGCGCTGTTTTGTCTCATCATCTGAGTGTAATGGGTCTCGCGGAGGCGCCAGCTCGGAGGGAATGTACATGGGATCTGCGCTGGGATGTGGACAGAGATGGGAGCATGATCTGAAAGATAGCGTACTTCTATCGCGGATGTGTGCAGAGCAGGGTGCTAGAGGCCAAATAGTAGTCTAACCTTGCGTACGTCTTGTGAGTCGCTGAGTAGTAGGTAAAATCATGTTCCCCAGAATGTTGAGCATGCCAAACGTCATGGAGTCCGTTGTCCTTAAACCATTCCCGCCCTTTGGAAGAGAGCTCCCTCGCCTGGCCTGTGCGCTGTCCCGACCTGTCCATAGCAGCGTCCATGACGAGATTCAGATCCCCACCCACCAAAATGGCTGTGTCAGGTGTTGTGTGGAGTTCAGTAAGTGCAGAGAGGAGGAAGGGCTCCTGCTGTGTATTAGGGGCATATAAGGGAGCTATAGTAAAATGAGTCCCTCCCCAGAGCACTCTAATGGCCAAGAGGCGGCTTTTTATTGCAGCTACTGTCGCCACCATTTTCCCGGAGAAGCGGGCACCCAGCAGTATAGCAACCCCATTTCGTTTAAACGGCTCAGCGGACCAGAATTGTTGTGGAAAGCGCCTATCGAACATCCTCGTGGTGTCTTTTGAGAGGAGATGAGTCTCCTGCAGGAGACAAATGTCTCCATCCAGGCCCGCCAAGAGGGACAGAACAGCTAGTCTCTTCACTGGATTATTAAGGCTAACTACTTTAAGTTCTTTCCCCATAGAGGAAGTAAGGAGCCCTGAATGTGGGCCGGTAAAGTGGACTGCCGCTTAGAACCGTATGGCGATGGCTGTAGTGTGGAGAAGTGATGAAAACAAAATTAGCAAACTGGCCGGTGCGGAGGCCCCAAAGTTACAACCCACCCCAACCCTCCCAAAAACAAACCTTACAAAACGGAGCAACTGCCCTAGAACAGCAACGACCAGAGTCTGTTGAAATGCGGGAAACCCAATGGGACATGGAAAGTGGGACGAGTTGGAACATCACAGGTCAACCGTATACCCGCCCGCCAACGGACTGGGTGGCAGAGAACATCCGGTCCATGCACAGCACCCCTTGGACACCTCGGCATGCCCTCTCCCAGGGCCCGCTCTGGGTGTCTCCTGTGGGACCGCCTCGATCCCCAAAGGCTCCTCAACAAAGCCCCGCATAGGTTACCTGATGAGTCTTCCGGGTTGTCAGTAACCTGTGCAAGTACAGTAATCACCGCAGCCCTCTCTTTGGTCATCTCCGCCCGATCTGGCTTTGGGATCGTGATACATTTGCCAACTTTCTGCCACTCAGCTGCACATTGAGGTGCAGATTTCTGTTATTCAGATGGGGAGCCCTTCATCGCATCAGCGTCGAGCCCTAGCAATTTCATGGCCTCTGCCAGTGAGCGGATCTGCTGCAGCTTCCCATTGAATTTGGAAACAATTCTGAAGGGGTGGCCCCATGAGTAGGGGATACCATGTTCTTGTAGATGTGTAGAGGTGTATCGTCTCCGTCATCAGGCCCATGACTCTTTTCACTGGAGGACTCAGCGGCCCCCTGTTGCTTCATAAGCATATCTTTTAGTGTCTTTTCTTTTTTGGCACAAGCATTTGCCATGCTGGATTCTGCCTGCAAAGCGTGCTTGTCTTGCTATGGCCCTGAGGAGCAGTAGCTGCTATGCTTCCCAGGTGGTAGCGACCCTGAGGCGATGAGTATAGGCCAGGCCTAGCAGTGCTTGCAGTTCGTAGGGTGTGCCGTGCAACACTTGGCCCCGCAATTGGTAGCATGCATAGGGGTCAAGCCCCAGCCTTTGAGTCTCAGCTGCTCTCCTGGAGGGGACCCGTGTAGGCTTCCTCGTTTTCAGGGTCCGTCATCGGTGTCCCACCGATCTCTCCCCTCGCTCTAGGTCTCAGTGGGCACAGGTGCTTTATGGTAGCCTCCTGTGACCACTCCACCAAAGGACGACCCGCCAGGTCTTCAAAATGGCCACCTCCAGCTGGGCCAACCCTACCGGGGCACAAAATGGCAGCTCTACTCCGTCTCGGCCACAAGGCTCTTCAGTCCGTGGGGGGGACCGGGAGGTGCACCCCCTGTCAAAGTCACCTCGGCACCCACCTCCTGGCACTGCAACCGTCTCTCCAGGTGGTCCTCTCAGCACCCCGCCATTACGCACAATCTCTGGTATGGGGCCTCACCAGCTCGGTACTACCCAAACAGCTGCAGCGCGGCACTGCACATCGTGGTTCACTGTCCAACTGGGCCCATAGGGCCTAGAATAAAAAATCCCTGACGCTGCGGTGCGCCGTGTCTCACCTCTTGTTCAGGGTTTCGTGGCTGCCACAAACGGCAATCAGCCAGGCACTACTTCTGTAAATGTTGGGGCTATACACCGAATCTGCCATCACTCGCTACCGGCTCGCTGTCTCCGCTCTCACCGCATCACCGCGGGAACCTGTCAGGCAGGGTCATGTGCCACCGGCACTGTTGCTGGGCCGGGGGACTCGATGCATGGCCTCTCCTCTGCAGCCGCCGAGTTCTCAGCTGCGTTCCACCCCCGCTTATGGCAGATGTGGCCGCCGGGCCGATTCTCGTCTCTCCACGGATGGCGGTCAATACTTCTCCCTTCTGGCCTCTGCTTAGTGCTGCATCGGACTACTGCTCCTGGTCAGCCGGGTTGAACATTCATCACCCCACAGGCAGCGCATTCAGGTATCTGCTCGGTCTGGGGCCTCAGTGCAGGCGACGTGCGCTTGCTCTGCCAGAAGACCCGGGCTCACAATGGCTGCTTTGAAACAGGGTCCCGGGGCCAGAATGGCGTTCCCCAAAAGCTGAGCAGTGCCCAGATGGTCAGCGGTCCCTCCGTATAAACTGCCGCCATCTTGGGCACGCCCCCAAAATATGACTTTATAAAGGTTTCAAGCAATTCTGTCAATAGAACTCTATGGGTGTGGTGATTTTACATAAAGTACCTTAGATGCATCAAAATCTACAAGGAAAAATAGCCATAGAGTAGAGAAGCATTGGAAAACATGGCAATGCGTCCAGTCACTGCAGCTGCAGGTAACATCGGTGTGGCCAGGTGAGGAGGGATTTCGAGGAGCTACCATGAGGGAAAATTATATAAATAATTAATTTCCACTCATGATAGTCTCTCGAAATCCCCCCTCACCTTGCCCCACCAGCCCTCCGATCTTACCTGCAGTGGCTGCTGCTGCATGCATAGATTCCTGGGCCCCTGGGGAGGTGATACATCCCTTCTAATGCACGCAGGAGACGTTTTGTGTCGAATCCTGACTGTAAGGGGAAGCGATGTGTCAAAATCCAAGATAGTTCTGGTCTATAGATGATGCTGTGGAAAACCTGGCGCACTGGTGTGCTGTGTGAAAATTCAGATGCCCTGGAGGTCGATGTGGCAGCGGCAAACAGGCACTGTGTCAATTTCTTCAGTAACGGTCCCACGATGCGATGATTCTTTCAGCCGCTCAGGAGGACCTGCTTCGGAGGCAGCGAGGGGTCTCCGACTTCAGAGACACAGTGAGCTGAACTCAGGCTGTGGTGATTTCATCGGCTGCAGGCATGCACTTTGTCGATTTCTAAGGCCACATGGTGGCGGTGACAGGAAACGTTTCACACACAGCCGTGCTGCATAGCCAAAACTGGTGCTAGAAGGGCAAAGCGTCGATTTTGAAGGCTTTTGTAACTTTTTGCAGCAAGAACAACCTCTAAGGGCCCTGAACTGGAATTGGCACCACTTAGCATGTCAGAATTCTCAGCTGTGGAGTTCAGGGAAGCTGCAGGTGAAGTCTTTGATGGCCCTAGGACATCTTAACAGGAGACAAGCACATACAAGCCCTTGGAGAAACTTCACAAGCAGGACACACAGCAAAGTCCAGTCCTATTCCTCTCCTAAGCAGAAGCAGCAACTGCAGGCCAACCCAGCAAAGCAACACACAGAAAAGGGGCAGTATTCCATCTACAGCTCTTCTCCTTGGCAGAGTCTCGTCTTGATCCAGAAGTGTTCTAAAAGTCTGTGGTTTTAGTTCCAATACTTATAGCACATTTGGCCTTTGAAATAGGCATTTTTCAAAGTATTGTCTCTGTAGAGCGCAAGTTCTTGTCCTGCCTGGTCTTGGCTCCAGACACACTACAGGGAGGTGTAGATAGCATTGTTAAAGGAACAGCACAACCCTATTCAGGTGTGTGTGACATCTATTCCCACCACTCTAGCTCAGAAAGACCCATCAGGATATGCAGGGCACACCTCACATCCCTTTGTGTAACGGTCTAGAGTGAATGGACAAACAGACCCTGTTAGTGTAAACAAGACGTTGATTCCACAGGCAGAGGCACAGGATGGCTAAACAAGAAAATGCCCACGTTCTAAAAGTGTCATTTTCAAACACACAATTTAAAAACCACCTTTACTAAAAGATGTGTTTTTAATTCTGAGAACAGAGATATCAAACTCCAAATCTCCAGCCCAATTGAAAGTTACACTTGCAAAATGTTACAAGGCAGCTCCAATGATAGGGTATGGGAGAGTTAGTCTTTGCAATAGTGAACAACAAAATTGGCATTGATAAACCACCGCAAAGGTGCACCACAATAGTCTTAAAGTGACAATATTGTTAATAAATCTCGGAAAGGTGATGTTGTTCTTGTTTTTCCAAGACTTTTTTAAACTATTGCCAGCTGGGAGGATCGGATTGCAGACTTCGGAAAGGACGAAGGCTTTGTGGATGACTGCAGGTCGATTTATCACGATCGGCCTACTGGTATCCAGTGCCCACATTCTCGTCCAAGAGGTTTACATAATCTTATATCCAGTGGACATTATACTCAATACAGGCAATAGTTTAAGAGAACGATTATCTTTTTGGTCCAGAAATATATTTATATTACGTGGCAGAGCTGACATTCAACTATACGAAGTCTGTATTACCCATACCGTAGATTTTCAAGACTTAAAAAAGACTTAGCTAAAGCCTACATCAAGTCTTTACAAAGACCTCTTTTGACATTTGGAAAGGCGCCATATAGACCTTTTACTTGGAGGATTGACTTGGAAGCTTTGCTTTCCAGTTAATAAGCCCAGAAGAAGTCCCCATGGGACGAAACGCGTCGGCTGTACGGTGTTAACGATTGAAAATAAAGATTTTTGAAAAAACAAGAAAAACATCACCTTTCCGAGATTTATTAACAATATTGTCACTTTAAGACTACTGTGGTGCACCTTTGCGGTGGTTTATCTGTATTTGATTCCCTAGGGATAGGCACAGTAACGGTGGGTGCCAGACAGTGTGCACACAACCCCCTATTGTAACTTGAGGGGATCATATATTAGTTTGGGGAGAAAGGAGGTCAGGTGCTGTGAGTAGGAAGGGTCCATCGTTATGCTTCATTTCTCAACAAAATTGGCATTATTTCACACTCAGGACATGTACAACACACCAGTACATGCCCTACCTTTCACATACACTGCACCCTGCACCCTGCCATTGGGGTACCTTGGGCCTACTTCAGGGGTGTTTTAAATGTAGTAAACGGGTGTGCTAGGGCCTGGGAAGTGGATTCACTTGCTAGGTTGATATAGCAGTTTATAACCGCAGTAACAGACACTGCAATGGAAGGCCTAAAACAGGCCAGGACTACTGATGTGGGATGCACAACCAGAGCTCCAGTCCCACTAGTAGCTTTTACAGGCCCTGGGCCCACATAGTGCACTTTACTATGGACTTAACAGTAAATCAAGTAGGCCAATCATGGAAAACCAATCCAAATCACAATTTACACAGGCAGCACTAGCACTTTAGCACTGGCAGCAGTGGTAAAGTGCCCAGAGTGCATAAACCAACAAAAATGAAGTCCAGCATAACACACAAAAAATACAGGCAGCAGAAGCAAAAAGGACAGAGGAAACTGTGCCAAGGATGCCAGGTCTAACACATGGCTCCTCCAGCTGAAAGTAGGGAGAACTACCCACCCTCATGGGAGTTTTCATCACTGAGACGGTCGACTCTGAACAGACCATCCGCATTGGTGTGTTCTTTACCAGGGCGGTGTTCCACCGTAAAGTCCAACCCCTGAAGGGAAATGGACCACCTCAACAGTTTTGAATTCTCACCCCTCATCTGAAATAACCATCTGAGGGGCCTGTGGTCTGTCTGAACTGAGAAGTGAGTCCCAAACAAGCAGGGCCCTAGCTTCTTCAGTGTCCAGACCACAGCAAAAGCTTCTCTCTGAACTGCACTCCACCTCTGTTCCCAGGGAAGTAACCTTGTGCTAATGAAGGATACCGCTTGATCTAGGCCCTCTTTGTTTAGCTGTGCTAGAAGTGCCCCCACACTATGCTCTGAAATGTCTGTCTGCACAACAAATTGCTTGGAGTAGTCGGGCAACTTTGGCACCAGCACATGGCAGCCTTCAGGGCATCTAAAGCGGTTTGACAAGCCTTAGTTCAGATCACTTTCCTAGGCTGCTTCCTAGATGCCAGCTCAGTCAAAGGTGAAACAATGGTGCCGTACCCCTTGGTAAATCTCCTGTAGTAACCCGTGAGACCTAAAAAGGCTCTCACCTCAGTCTGGGTCTTGGGGGGGGGGGCGTTCCCAAGTGAGAATGGTGGCAATTTTGGGTTGTAGGGCTGCCACCTGGCAGCTTTCTCCCTGGTGTCCGATGTACACCACAGACCCTTGCCCTATCTGCCACTTACTAGCCTTGATAGTGAGGCCTGCCTTCTGCACATACTTCAACACTTCCCAGAGGTGATGCAAGTCATCTTCCCAACTGGAACTAACGGGCACATGCATCAACCTATTTAGGAAGTGCAAACGGTGCGAATCGGTAAATTCGGCCGTTTGCACTTCCTAAATACGTTTTTGGGATGCATGAAACAGATTTTCAAAATTCGCTATTTTTTGCATTTCCTAAAAATGCGAATGCATTTAAGGAATCGCATTTGTGCGATTCCTTAAATGCAATGCATCATTTTTTTAAAAATTGCGAATTTTGAAATAGGAAATGCAAATTAACACGAGGTTGACCCTCGTGTTAATTTGCGAAAATGTTTAAAAAAGCAAAAAATGCATTTTTTAAACTTTCATGTTACAGACACACATGTCCTTAGGACATGTGTGTGTGAAACATGCACTTTAAAATACATTTCAGGGGTGCGATTCCTTAATTTTCGCAATTTAGGAAGTGCAAAATCCTACAATGATGCATGTGCCCGTAAATGTTGCAATGTCACCCAGGTAAGCAGCACTGAAATCCTCCAGCCAAAACCTGGTTGACTAACCTTTGAAAGGTGGCAGGGGCATTCTTCACCCCAAAGGGCATCACGCAGAACTGGAAGTGCCCCTCTCGAGCTGAGAATATAGACCTCTCTTTGGCCCCCATCAGTCAAGGCAATCTGCCAGTACCCAGACATCAAGTCAGATTTACTGAAGAACTTGACAGCTCCTAGTCGATCTATGAGCTCATCAGCTCTGGAGATAGGGTGTGCGTCAGTCTTAGTGATGGTATTGAACCCATGGTATTCCATACAGAACTGCAGTTCAGGTGTGCTGCTGGGTGCAACAGCCATTGGGACCAAGACCAAGGACTGTTGGAGGGCCCTATCATCCCAAACGCTAGCATCCTGGAATCTTCTTCCTTGATGCTGGCTTTGACCTTGTCAGTCAACCCACAAAATGTGTGTTTTACAGGTGGACTATCCCCAGTATACACATTGTGGGGACATCAGTGGTTGACTCTTGGGGTCAAGGAAAACAGAGAGGCAAACTGTCCCAGCAACTGGCACCAGTCCCACTGCTGTTCCAGGGTCAGTGTTGGGGAGAGGTTCACACCCTCCACAGGCCCATCCTGCTCCTTGGCAGACAGGATGTCAGGCAGAGGTTCACTTTCTTCCTCCATTCCATAATCAATCACCTGGAGCATAGTCACTTCAAACCTCTCAAATAAGGTTTGAGGCGGTTCACATGTAGGACCCTCAGAGAGTTCCTTGGAGTCTACAAGTTTACCAGATAGGTGACATCAGTCTTGCGCTCAACCACCTAAAAAGGCCCAGTCCACTTTCCCTAGAGCGCTTGGGCTCCACTGGGGTCATGACTCACACTTTCTGGCCAGGCTGAAACTCAACCAAGGTGGCATTCTGGTGATACCAGCATTTCATATCGTCCTGGCTGGCTTCTATGTTTCCCATAGCAAGTTTCCTGAGGTGCATAGTCTGGTTTCTGAATGCTAGCATGTTCTTTGTTCCAGGATGAATGATTTAGATTTCCAAAACTCCTTTGCCTGGTGGCCCATGGCTCCCCTCATCTCTTCAATGATGGCCTAGCTCTTAAAACATTTCTAGACAGTTTCAAAGAACATATGATGGACACGTCTACTATTTCTGATCATGGGCCGAACAACCAACCCTGATGCATGAATTACGGTTCTTCATGCATATGTTTTATATGTTTTATATGTCTTACAGCAGAGAATTTGCTCACTCAGTTACTTTTGGTGATAGCCATGCTTAAACATACTATAGATGTTGGATCGGTACTTTGATGATTAGATGATTAGATGTCCTAGACAGTTCGAGTGGTTAAATAATGACAGAAACATTTTACCTACATGCCGACTTATTAGCTACATTAGAATTTTAATAGAATGTTAATAGAGTTACACCACTGAGGTTATGGGTTACATACTACAGTAATTACTATCTACGATTACCCATGTTGCTAAGAGTTATTATATAAACTTACATGCTCACTTATTTCCTACATTAGAATTGTAATAGCATTTTAATAGAAGTTACACCTCTGCAGTTACCTGCTACATATTACAGCAATTGCTATCTGAGATTGCCCAGACATATCCCGATACTATGTCATCCTGACTCACTAATTAGGTCCCTTGTGGACCAACACATTCAACAATGTGAGGATCATAGAAGAGTAATTTAGGGAAGGTGGACCGACAAATCCAACAATCCTGTATTCGTTTCTGACTATAATCCAGTTATGCCTTACACCTGTAATCGATTATAGTCTACAAGAGTTATGATAGACCTTGAGAATACTATACAAGTCTCAGAGAGGGAGTCGTCATATCCTTGTAGTCGCCATGTCTATTGTTCTTAGAGGGAGGTCGGAGGGAGGGAAAGAGGGTTGAGGGGAAGGTTGATGAAGAAATTGTCTTTGTTTATAACTGCTTTCTAAATTGTTTTAGGCTCATGTTCTTATTCTGTATATATTTTTTCCTTTTTCTTGCTCGGTGGTCAAGGTAGTACAAATATCCAATATGCATCCAATTCCCAATCATACTAGGGTAGCTTTACACTTACCCTTAGCCGTAGCTCTCCTAACGCTCAGAATTATCTGAGACTCAGGGGCCTGCACATCGGCCTTTTAATCTGACCTTTTTACAGGTGAGTATGAATCAGGCAACAGCATTTAAACACCATAAAAAATGCCCCCTTTACTCCAACATATTAAAATTGTTTCATTGAATGTTAAGGGCCTGAATCATCCGGTCAGGGGTAAACAAAATATGGACTATATCTAGGCACTTCAGGGCAGCCAATACAGTGAGGTTTTATGCTCAAGTTCCATAGGGAAAAAGAACGGGGTCATAACTATGATCGTAAAGAGATCCAGAATAGAGTTAATCTCCCATTCGACAGATAAACAGGGGAAATGGATTATCTCCAAATTTCAGGAAGAAAACTCTGTACTTTTCGTGACTAATATATATGCACCTACAAATGATGATAGTGAATTCTGGGAGGACTGGAGGAAAATATGAATCTGTTTCCAGACTCAGCGTCCTCAATTATTGCAGGTGACTTTAACCTCCCACTAGATCGGAATATAAATAGGAAATCACGTTTCAAATTCAAGCCAAACAAATCACACAAAGCCCTTAAACATCTCTGTAAAAGATTCAACATGCTAGATGCCTGGAGACTGCAGAATCCAACCAAAAGGGATTACACACTTTATTCTTTCCCTCACAACTCATACTCCCGTTTAGTCTACTTTTTAATTTCAGGGAACGCTATAAGCAGGATCAATCAATCAACAATAGAACTAAGAGTGGTATCCGATTACTCTTGCATCACACTAACACTTCAGACCCAGCCACCCATTTCAAAGAACCTCTTTGGAGATTCAACGATGAGGTACTATCCTCTCCTGAAAATAAAAAAGTAATTGAGGACACAATTAAAAACTACTTAATAGGTAATAAAGTGAATGATACCTCTCACCTTACAAGATGGGAGGCGCTAAAATCCACCGTTAGGGGAGTAATTAGAAAAATGTAATTTAACGTGAATAAGGAGACAAACTCACAATTACTGAAATTAGAGAAGGATATCTCCAAGCTGGAAAAAATGCATATCCATAAAAATGACCGAAGAACACTGACAAAGATCTTGAATAAAAAATATGAATACAATAAGATAATTAGGACAAGAGCTGGTATCTGGATAAACAAGCAAAAGAGTCTCCGCCTCTGTGAGGCAAATTAAGCCGGTGAGACGCTAGCCTCTTACTTAAAATTCTAATGCCAGAGATACACAATCAATGCTATTAAAGATAAAAAAGTGATCTTTCATACGAACCCAAACAAAATCAAAGACACATATAAAGAATTTTACCAAACTCTATACAGCTCCAATCCAGCCGTGAAACTTCAGACGATTCAGAAATATCTCGAAGTGGCATTACTTAATCCCCTAAGTGACCAAGAAAGGGACTCTGTTAACGGGCCGTTCAGGTTGGAAGAACTGGAGGCCACCATTAAGAAGCCATGAAGAAACTCAAAACAGGCAAAGCACCGGGCCCAGACGGGTTTAATGCATCCTTTTATAAAACGTTCGGGAACGCTTATGTGAACCGCTGCTACTCCTTTACCACCAATTTGCTTCTTCTGGGCAAATATCTGGTACCCCAGCTGAAGCAATAATTACTGTTATTCCAAAGGAAGGTAAAGATGGCATAATGACTAGGAACTACAGACCAATTTCTCTTGTAAATCTAGACTGTAAATTATATGCCATGATTTTATCTAAACAAATACAAAAACACATTGCCAAACTTATACATGCTTTCCAAACAGGATTCCTAATAGACAGACTGTCTAGCGACAACACTAGAATGTTTTGCCATGCAATTGAAAAAGCAAAACTACTTACCTCCCCAACTGTTGCCATAACACTTGACGTGTAAAAAGCGTTTGAAAAAGTGGATTGGACATTCTTACATGCTACACTAAGGAAATTCAACCTAGGTGATAACTTGATACAGATGATCATGGCACTATACCATAGCCCAAAAGCTAAAGTGAGAGCAGGAGGAGCACGCTCCACTTCCTTTCCGTTAAAGCAAGGAACCAGACAAGGCTGCCCCCTGTCCCCATCACTTTTCCTCTTGGCCATTGAACCCTTCCTCCAATGCCTAAGGGCAAATCAAAGTATCCCTGGCATAGTTTTTGAACTAGGTTCAAGGTTGTGGCCTATGCAGATGATATATTGATGGTATCAAAAGAAGCTGTTTTGGTTATTCCAGCTCTTATAAAATCTATTCATGAGTACACAGAAGTATTGGGCTACACCCTCAACAAACATAAGACAGAAGTAAAATTACTTAACCTATGTGATACCAGAGAGATTTTGGGGGACTCCGGACTGACGTGGCAGACAGGCACAATTAAGTATCGAGGCATAGAATTCTCAAATGACCTTATTTCTACTCTTGAGGAAAACGAAATTATTATTCATAAAAAAATCTCGGATCTATTAGCTGATTGGTCACCTACATTCTTATAATGGTGGGGTAGAATAGAAACTGTCAAAATGATGATAACGCCGCTCACAAACTACCTTATTAGTATGTTACCTATGATGCTCTCAGATATCTTCCTAAAGAAAATAGATACAATTATCAGTAAGTTTTCATGACAAGGCTAAAAAGCAAGGATTTCCTTAGGAAAACTCAGACTAGCCAAGAACAAAGGAGGAGTAGGCCTGCCAAATTTCAAGAATTACCAAACACCCTACCTCTGTAAACAAGGAGCAGCATGGTTCATGGATAAGCTGGAGTACAGATCCCAATGGCTAGACATAGAATTAAATCTGATCAAGGATATCCCACTCCCGTCAATCATGACAACGCAAATCTCTATGTTAGCACACATATATCATATTAAATACTAAGAAATCTCTGGCCCAGCTCGACATATTATCCAACACAAAAAGTGGCACTTCAAATGCAATGGCAATTTGGTACAACCCCACAATAAAAGTAGACAGGAAATCATTATACTGGAGAGACTGGTCTCAAAAAGGCATTCATTTTTATCAAGGGCCTTTATGAAAGCACTTCGCCCATCCCCTTCTCTGTCCTAAAAAAGGGAGAGAGGATTAACTGACTTACATTTTTTTAACTTCCTGAAACTAAAATATCAGATTTCAAAAATGACTACTAACCCTTCTACCCCTTTGCTCCCTGACAAATTGATCCAACTGTTTAACGCTGGCCACATGGTCTCATGAACTTATAAGTTATTACTCCCTGAAAACTGAAAGAACCGTGGGGCATATTATCAAGGGGGTTTATCTCTGCTTTTTTGGCTTTAAAAGCCAAGAAAGCATAGATAACATTATCTCCCTATTATCTAGCTGTCGCTAACACCAGTTAGCGACAGCTAGTAGGAGATAGCGACCATCTTAGGCCCCACTTTGCATGTCAGTGATATTTATCACTAATGACATGCAAAGTGGGCGTGCCAAGATGTTAGCGACTGGAAACAGTCGCTAACATCGCTATCTCCTATTACCAACTTTTGGAGATATTCGCGCTAAGCGCAAATATCTCCAAAAACTAACACCTGCCCTGAGCAGTTCTTAGCCATGTTATCCAATGGGAGGTGGATAACATGGCTAAGAGCATTAGCTCGGTAATGCATGAATATCGCTGACTTTTCAGCGATATTCATGCATTTCGGCCATTTTTTATCGCATTTGCGATAAACCTTGATAATAGCAAGGTTTATCTGCGATAATTTCTGACGATGCTTAGCGTTAAAAAATTTGTTGCTAAGCATCGTTAGCGATAAATATCGCTTAACGTTGGTAATATGCCCCCATATGACTAGTGAAACAAAATGGGAACCGAACAGTAAGGCAATTAAAATAGATTGGGAACTAAGCCACATGATGCCTTTCAAACACAAAATATCCCCTATACTATCAAAGACAAAGTATATGATCATCAACAGGAACTACTGGACTCCAGCCAGACTTTATAAGCTCAAGTTAATCCAGTCCTCACAATGTTGGAACTGCAATTCTCAATCAGGTGACTTACCACACATGCTTCTCCTTTGTCTGATGATACAAAACTTTTGGAACAAAGTCTTCAGACACATCACCCACACGTTCAATATCTCCCCAGTTAAAGACATGTCATTTATTTTTTTATATCTTTATTGGTTTTTTATCAAATTTCTTCCTTTTGCTTCTGCTCACATTTTGTATGACACTACAGAATAATCAAAAGCAACACTTAAATCTGTGTTATACAACCTCATTAGAGCACTATGCAGTTCAACACTGTACATTACAGGAGCATAATCTGGATATGTCATAGTGCTCACAAGTAGTAAACTATTCCACGCTATGATTGCCTGCCCACATTTCTGCACCATTGTTGCCAGCTCGCAAATGAAATCACTGGTCCTACACACTTGTTTGAGGTCCCCTAAACAGTGCGATGGCATACAGTGTATATGTCGTCTGTAGACGTAATGGAGATCAATGTACAATTGCAGCAATACCCTAACAGAGGGGTTACGCAAAACAAACAGGAGAGAGGAAATGGAGATGTACCAATAAAACATATGCTAACTATTGAACGTCTACTAACAACCTACTAAAAACAAAGAAAAAAGAGGAGGATGCCATTTATAAATAAATATGATAATCTTTGCTGGACTGTGTGATGATCGGTATATCTCTACCCTCACAATGAAGGGGTTCCCCAGGGTGGAGCTTGGATTCACAAGAATTCTGAGGGGCAGTTGTGTGTCAGTGAATAATTTGGTAGGAAGGTGTGAGGGGCTCTCCATTCGGGTTACAACATTGTAGCGGATTCTAACAGTTTGTGATTCTCATTCCCTGATACCGCGTCCCCCGTGACCCAGGACCACCATTATACATATTATGTGTCAACTGGATGAGCGTCGTCTTCATCCCCATTTCCCTTGTTGTTGAAGGCTGAAAGTATAGTGTCCCAATTTTGCGCAATGGTAACCTTGGCAGCCCCGCTATACTTTCCACCTGAGCTCAGACCGCAAGTGATCTTTTCCAGTTAATCATTTCAGGGGGGTCTGCATATTTCCACCTCTTCGTAATTAAGCGTTTTGCCACTATCAACCCTAAGTCTCTAAATCGTGATGTTACTTTATTTTTCTTGGTCCTCACATAAATCCCCAATATACAAAGCTCCCATGTTTCCGGCAGGGATGTGTCAGTGCAGAGCGCTAGGGATGCGGTGACTTTGCGCCAGTAGTTTTGGAGGGAAACGCAGTACCATAGCATATACAAAAGGTCCTCATCAGGATGCCTACAGCGTGGGCACTTAGTAGTAGGTATTTTGAAATATCTGTTAATTTTATCGGGAGAGAGATACGATCTGTATAAGATGTAAGTTTGTATTATTTTGAATTTGGAGCTTCTCTGTATATAAGTGGGGCCGGCCAGGACATTGTCCATTTCTCGTCAGTCCAGGGTTGACCGCGACCCGCCTTCCAGCGGGCACGGAGGGATATCATCAGTGTCAGTGGGAGTGTAAGCAGGTCTGTCACCAGCCAATGTACTATATGCGACCCCGCCCCATCACATGTAAATACTGAATTAATAAATGCATTGGAGGTTCAGTCGTCAGATCCCCCCTAAGAGCCGATAGGGCTCTCGTTAAAGAGGAGTGCAGTAAGACCTGCCCTATTGGTAAGTCAGTGTCATCTGCCAGAGCCTCGAATGTTAATAGCACACCATCTCTATAAAGATCGCCCAGAGTGTCTACGCCTGCCGTGCGCCAATGTGTGAGGGCCTCCTCAGAAGTGCGCGCCCTCCCTCTTGGTGTCCCTGTAGTGTAGTTCCTATTATCCCAATAGGCTCTGCGCATTGGAATAATATCTTCAATAGTATAGACGTAGGACAGAGGTTAACTAGGTCTTCTACTGACGATATTAGACTTAAGTTTTGTGTGCCAGCTAGCTCAGAGTTCACTATAAACTTTCTCGAATAGGCGAGGAGGAGCTTAACCTCCCTGGATAGACAAGAAGGGATTTAGTTTCTGACAACCATAGAACATGACAACTTTGCTCTCCCTGATCAAGAGTATATCTCCAGAGTCGTGTGAAAACAAAAGACAGCTATTTTACTCAGTCAGTACGTGCATACTTAGTTCCACCAGATTGTAGAGAAAGAAGAGATGGGCGTGTTCAATAAAAGGTGTTATTTATTGATCAGTCTCTTTTTCTCATACAAGAGAAATGAATCGCTACAGTTGCAATACTTAAGGTTAAGTAAAGTGCATACAGTAAAAGCAGGATTATAAAATAATACTGTAAAAGCATTGATATGGTTTCTTAGCCATATGATACTTTAAAATGGATAAAAGATATACATACATGTATACATTGACTAATCGTACTCAACTGGTGCTTCTAACTACGCCTACCCCGGTGTACCTGACCTAAGCCTAATACGTGGGAGGGAGTAAGTAAGTAGCAGTTTAAGTTAAGTTTGTTTGGCCAAGAATCTGACTCAAGAATTCTCTGTAAGGGGTTAGTCAGTTCAGTACCTGGGATTTAGAAGGCAGGAGGGCTGGTATCTCTCTCTCAGGACTCGATATCCCAGTCACCCGCGAAGGTGGGCTGGAAACGCTAGAAGCTGGATTTCTCGGCAGGAGAAAAGGCAGCGTCTCTCTCAGCGCGTCAAAAAGGGAGGGGCAGCGTCCGTGGGCTTCCTGCATCAGCTGGGCTCTCCGGCAAGTAGTCACTGCTCCAAGCTCATCACCACCGTGTCTTTGCTTAGGGCAGCGTTGATATATTTATACCTGAAAGGTGCCATGTTTGACGTAAGGATGAACATAATACATCAGTAAGGATGTCATAAGAACTGGTCGTTCTTGCATTCTTTACAGGAGTTCTCGAACGAAATCAAAACAATAGCTACGGGGGATTTCCCAGGTCTGCTGGAGGTTTGGTTTGTTTTGAGAACTCGGTGTGCTTTCTAGGGGGCTGGAGGAATAGGGCTTGCTTAATGTGACAGCATGCGCTATGACTTAATCTGAAAACGGGATTCTGTGCCGTTGTATGGATATTAGTGAATTATAACCCAACAAGGGTCAGAAATAGGAGTATCGATACAGGTCCCTAGATAAACATACTACACCCACTCCACGAATTCATGTCCATATTTACTAACTAAGCAATAGTAAACATAACTAATAGTGCATGTGTATACCGAACCACCCCAAAATACATTTTTTGCTTTTGAAAATAGGCATATTCGAAATACACGAAAAATGAGTATAGGTACTGTATGCATTCAAGCAGTGTAATCATTCAAAAAAAGGATGCACAATTTATCTCAGCATGAATGATTTGCGAAATTACACATGAAATGGCTCTTAATACAGAAAAAAGGTGCGAGACCATCTCATCACATATAAATACAATTACTTGTACATAAGCTAGAGGTTGAGGTAACGTATTGTCCCTAGAGTTCCTAAGAATAGAAGCTCTGTTCTCTAAGAATAGTTCTACTTTAAGCAGAAGATAAGTGCCAAAAGGTAAATATTTTGGGTTTGGGAAAAAGTTTTCGTTTTTCAGTGAAGAAGGAAAACAAATTGTCAGTAGCTTTGTTTTTAAAGCCGAAGGCCAAATTCAGAGTTCAGGGAACGCTGTGTGCAATCTTGCTTAAAGTCATTCTCTCTGTTCTGGTGAAAACATCATTTCAGACAGACTCTCGAAAAAACAGTCTACCGCTTCTGGTGAAAGTTCGACCAAGTTGGAAAATGTCGCTACCATGCAGTCATGCGCATGTTCGCTTTCAGTGATGTTTAGACCAGTACTGCTTACAGAAGGTCGTACCTGGTTGATGCTGCTCTCATCCTGTACTTCACTACCCTTCAATCGTAGTGGTGAAGTCTCCACGAATGCCGTCATCAGGATAGGTAGCCGCTGGGGACAGCACAATGCATGAGCCTTTACTGGACCCAACAAAGTATCTGCATCCAATGGTACTTCTGATTTTAGTGTAAGACAGGTGTCCAACACGCATTCTTCGCCACATAGCATGCATCTTAATACAGGTAAGACACAATTCTGCCATATGGGTCTGAACGAAAGAAACCAGGTCATATTTAGATCTCTTAGCCGGGCTAATCCAAGGACTTTAGTTATGCGGTCCCGGTAGCGTATAGCTAGGATCGTTTCTTCCATTGTTGCTGGAGTCTTGTCTGTGACATGGTTTGCCATAACGAAGCAGGAGTAGCAAAAATAAAATGCCTGCTCCGAGTCCCAACAGGAGAGGAAGTCCGCCAAAGATGGAATGGATGAAATTTGGAAAAATACCCAGGACTGCTTTGAATGGGGTTAACAGTCCCAAAAAAACGGTCTTAAATACACTCGCGATACCATTTGTATCAGAAATATTTAAGATTTCGTTTAGCATTTCTGCGAAGTGTAGGGGGCAATTTGTTGATAACAAGGCATGTATCTCACCCGTTGTCCTTGCAACTTGGAGATCATACGTTTCTTTTGATGACGTCAAATGGGTTGGCGTCTGTAGGAGCACAGTCTTCATTCTGCTTAAAGTATCAATTCGAATAGAAGAGATATTCAAACTGGGCCAAATTTTTCCCTCCCTGTCTGGAGTGTCATTCGGAAACAATACTCGCTCACAGCAAATGACCATGGAAGTCACGCTTACTAGATAAGGTTTTCCTGGCAGCAAGCCACAACATCTGTGATCCACAATTATAATATAGCTCCCGTTAAAAAGCCGTCTAAAGAATGGTTCTATTCGTGCTGCAGGTGTGCCGAGCTGGTGGCATGAAAGGTTATTTGAAGTCCCCTCGCAGGCCCCATGTAAACTTATGCCCTGACACAGAAGTATACCACTTAGTGATTTTTCACAATTGATACCACTAAGAAATACACTCTGTCCCTTATCACTGTAACATGTGTGTGTATAAGGTAAGTTCCATGTTGACTTAATGTATCCTTTACCCAACCTTTCATACTGGCCTGCCTGTATATATTTTTGACAGTATCAAAACTGGAAAGTTGTTATCGGAATAGTTATTATCCCATGTATTATCCATTCAATGACAGGTCGCTCTGACATTGTCAATGGTAATCTCTCAAGTTTTTCAATGCTCAGAATTGTATACTCTGCACCCTTTTGTGCCAAACTGATTTGTGTATCAGTAAGGTTAAAGATACTGAATAATGACGTTGTGTTGATTAAACGCCAAGGCACGTAGCCTGAACGCAGATTTTGTAACGTCCAGCCAAGCTGTACAATAGAACTCAATTGAGACTGACCGTGTTGTAACATCAGTAAGTCTTGTTCTATTATATCGATTGCAGATGATACAATACTGTCCAGTGAATATATTCTGGAAGACAGAGTCATTAACCCATTGTCCACAACAGAAAGTGATTTTTCCAAATTAACACGGTCAATTTCCCGTATTTTCTCTGCTGTTTCAATTTGAGTTACTTTCCAAGCTTCATTGTAAGCTGCATATATAGAGGCCGCTATGAAACGTTTTTGACGCTGTTTGCGTGGTCCCATAATGAAATCACGCAAGTCAGCATCTTCTTTAAGTAAAGTCAAGTGTTGCTTAATTTCTGCCAGTGTGGATGTTTGTAGCCATTTGAGGCAGAGTTTCCCTACACTGTAAGTAGTTACAATCCCTGGATGTTGTCTCCGGGAGTATCTACGGTCTTGCCTGGTCAATGTGAACCCCTGTTTTTTGTTCAGGAATCTATCTTGACAGTTATTTGTGTCTGTGGGCCAGATCAACCATTTCTTCCAATCAGGATGTGTTCTGTTTTGGTTTAAAATATGTGATACATCTATCTCAACATCTGTAGTGCTATTACTGTCGGGTGTTGGTTTTGGAATAGACGGTTTGTTTAAGTCTTTAATTTTGGCTAGGCCAAGACAGGTTGTCTGTAGAATTGTATCATTCAAAAATATAATTTGTTCTGGGATCATGCAGGCTCTAAATAATGATTCTAAACCTTGCACTTGCCAATTTTTTGTACCCCAGATTGTCTTCGTTTCAATATTTTTGTTCCAGAAATCAAAACCGAATGTTTTCATTTTTTCAAAAAATGTCTCTGAATAGATGAATTTTGTGTTTGTAAGCATGGTTTTCATTCCTATCTTATTTAACAATTTGAAATAAAATGTTTCTGCATCACTTGTGTTAAACCCTGAGAAATAAGAACATTTTTCATAAAATGTTTTTGAACTACCTTTTGGTGGAGTAGCACAATGTTCCCATTGGTTGTAATTTAAAACATTTCTAGGTTGAGCAGATTTATGCAGAAAATGGTTACCATAGTGGTTATAACAATACATCTGGTCATAATTAGATGAACCTTGTAAATAATCATGTCCTGTAAATTTAGCTGACATCACTAGATCTGACATCATATCATTAATACTTTCAAAGTCCCAATCATCAGCGAATGTGCTTGGTTTTACAAAGTCACTCAATGAAATCTTGAATTGATGAGGATACTTCAGGAGCTCGACCGGACCATAGATTTCGTAATCAGTTTTGTCCCATGCTACCCCACCGGGTATAGGATTGGCTGTGAAGTTTACTGAAGAAAGTTCTCTTTTATGTGTGAAGACTTGTGTGGTTTCAGGACCAAGTTGATATTCTGACTTGCTGTGTCCATTGTAACATATTTTCCCTCAATGAAATGTCCCAAGCATAGTACCATGATGAGCCAAAGTATGAGGATGAATACTCCTAGTGCCACCCAAAGTTCAATCCATGGAGAAATCAGATAGGTTTCTTTTAGTTGATGAAAGAGTTCCTTTGCTTTGTTTTTAAAGGTTTTTGTTGTTGGTTCTTCCTCATGTTCACTCGGATCTTCAGAAAAATCATCGAAGTTGATGAAGTAGCCTGATGCTGTTCTGTCAATTGTTTCAATTGCTTCTGTATACTTTTTTGCTTTTTGAATTTTCTTTGTTCCATTAGCATAGTCTGTGGTTACATCATTGTAGACTGGTGTTTCTTGATGTAAGTTTTTGATTTGGGTTTCAAGAGGTTTAAGTTCCATGGCTTTGTTGCATAGTCCTTGTTGATTCACTGTAGGTTTATCAATTGTGATTAGTCTCTCAGTTTGAACCTCTGTATTTGTAGCAAACTTTGGTGTTCTACTACTTCTTGGGAGTCCACTTGGCCTACTACTTGTTATCGGCCACATGATTGTGGTTTAACCAGGTCGATGGATACAACTCGGTTCTCCTTTTTACCAGCAAGGGGCGGTAATACTACTGATATTGTCCCGTTGACAGACAAGACAAGTACTGCTTTTCTGTAAGAAGGCCCAAATTCCTTCTTTACCGCGATCTTTTCTCTGACCAGATCCCCGATTTTTGGAATCCAGACAGGCCTTGCTGGGACAGGTGGTTTCTCTTCAGTGGCTGTTGGCTGTTGCTTCAACTTTATGTTGCTCAGGTCTTTTCTCTTTTCGTTTAAGTCCTGTAAAATAGCCAAACGATCTTTGATATCAAAGCATTTTTCTTTAGCCACTGAAGTTTGACTGTCGAGGTCCTGGATTAACATTCTAGTCCCAAACAATAGTTCGTACGGACTGAGACCTTTCAGAGAATTTCTTGGTAGATTGTTAAGACTACGTTGGACACTTATTAAATGTTTGACCCACCCAGCTCCTGAACCTAATACCTTTGCCGTTATAGATTGCTCTATGCCTTGGTTTTTTCTTTACACCATCCCGTTTCCCTCAGGAAGGAAGTGATAAGAGTCCCGCAATGCAAAGCCCATGCTGACCATACACCCCCCATAAGCTCGAGAGCTAAGGCAGGGCAATGGTCACAATGTAGCATGCCCCATGCGTATATGCCATTATAGACTCGCAAATCTTTATATAACAGTTCAGACGTCAGCCGAGAGCTGGGGTCTACATTTTAAGTGATGATAGTCTCTATATGTTAATTTGACGCATTAATCATACTGGGTTTTATATATTTATTGTTTAATCCCGTCTTAAGCGAACCGCCATGGTAAAACACCGTCTCGGTCGCCACTGCGATCTCTGTTGCAGTTCGGACAGTTTTTAGCAAATATGTGATGTTGCAGGCTCATTCCTGCCCACCAGTATGTGGATTGCAATTCTTCCAGAGAATCTTTTAGTTTGAGGTGTCTAAGACCCTCACCCATATGTGCGTCTGCTATTAACAAGCCTCTCCTGTTCGTGTTTGGAATTACCCTATCCACCACTCCAGGGAATTGAGCAAAAGGATCGGAGTTCGCATCGATTATGTATGTATAATTGAGTGGATAGGTGATGGGTAGCGCTGAGCAGTCGCCTTTTGATGAAGTTTTCACTGCCAGCATTGTTTCCCCGTCAATGTATTTTCCTGAACGCTTTTTTGTAGCTACGGGAGCCGATTTAGTTGCTTCCACTGTGGCTGTCTCAGCCAATAAATTCCCTGCAGCGTGAACGCCATCACGCTGATGACTCAATGAATGTATCACGTGAGTCTTTGGTAGTTCTTTCTGTAAAAGAACTACTTGTTCCCAAAGCGATTTTTGCTTTATTGTGGCATCTGTGTCATCTTTGTAACCGTTTTGAACCCATTTCTGCAAGTCTTCGTTGTATGATTTGACGCAGTAATACGAATCGCACACTATTAGTGTCGGGAATTCGCGATCAGCATTATCTAGCGCCATTTTTAACGCTATTATTTCAGTCTGTTGTTCTGAATTATTTTCAACTGAGTGTGTTTTTGTAAACAGAGGTCTCAATTTACTTCCTCGCCACACGTCTTTTACAATCTCGCATGTGGCGTTGTAAGCTTGCTCTCCCCAAACTGAGGGCTGAGCATGCCCGTCTGTAAATATTACACAGGCGTATTGTCGTATGGGCAGAATGTCGCTAGGCAGAGGATATTCTCTTTCATATTCTAGATTTTTTAATTTTTTAATTTCCGATTCAAAATAGTATTTCACTCTGTCTGTAGCAAGAGAATCTTCCCATTGTATCCATTTTGGATTTAGTGCCATTGTAGGTAAATTACATGGGCTTGTTAATGCCTCAAAGGCTGATTCTGCTGTTCTGACTGTAATCCGTCTGCCGTCAGCTTGGTATCTTTCTCTTGCTACAGCTGTTTGAACCGCATGAACAATGTTTTCCTTAATGCTGAATGTTTTTTCAGCTTCTGTGTACAAATGTGATTTGTATGCTATTGGTACCGTTTCTCCCTCATTAGAGGTCAGGTATGTAAATCCGCATCTTCCTGGGATGACTCGAATCACAAGGTTGCGTGTGTTATCACGTGTTTGTAGTTTTGTTTTAACTAACATGTCTGTTTGTAAAGATCTCAACATTTCTGTGTATTTTTGAGTCCAATTGATTCTTTTAAAATCTGGTCTTATTAAGTCATAGAGAGGTTTAACCCTCTCCGCGTAATTTATAATGTAAGTTCTTCCGAAATTCAGGAAACCTAGAATTGATTGTAAGTTTTTCAGCGTTCTTGGTGCTTGGATTACAGCACATTTCTCCAGGAAATTGTCAGCCAGGCTTTTGCCTTCACTTGATAATTCATATCCTAAAAATAGGACAGTCAGATGGGCAATTCTTGACTTTTTGAAGTTGAATTTGTAACTGCGAACCCAAGTATTATGGTGTTCACTCTTTTCAAGTGAGTATCCAAGTCATCATCTGTTAGATAGATGTCATCGACATAAGATAATGCCTCGTTATCATATATTTGTAGTAACTCTGTTACTCTCGCTGAGAATAATCCTGGGCTGTTCTTGAACCCCTGGGGCAAACGACAGAAATTTTTCTGCGAGCCATTTATTGAGAAAGCGGTCAAATATCTGCTTTCAGGTGCTATATTTTGACAAAAGAATCCATTAGAGATGTCTAATGTTGTTTTGTATTTTTTGCGCATTATGCTATTCATTAGTGCTGCACTGTGTGAGTTTTGTACTGCAAAGGTTTTGCAGCATGAGTTAAGGTGTCTGTAGTCCAAAACTAGACGATATGAATCATCTGGTTTGGAGACAGGAAACAAAGGATTGTTCATTTGTGAGGTGCATGTTTCAATGACCCCCTGGTATTCAAGTTGATCTAAGATCTCCCTGACCTGTTTTTTAGCTTCTTGCTTAATTGGGTACTGCCTTTGTGCAGTTGGTTGAGATTTTAACTGGATTTTGTGAGGAGGTGAGTCCTCATCCCATCCTACATGGTTTTTATATAATGCAGGTGCTTGGGCTACCGCCCACTTTCTTGCAAGTGTCTATTTTTTATGTATTGGAATGTGATTTGAGAAGGCAGGCATAATCATTTCTTTGCCATGAGGGCACTCCCTGACAAACTCTGGTGGCCAGTCTTTTTCAGCTAAAAGGATGTCATAGTGGAGAAGTGTGGCTCACTGGTTAGAGGAGGCAGACCCGGACGGTGAGATCAGACCTGGGACCAGGGTTCAATTCCCGACGTGGCAGGGTCTTGAACCCAAAATGTCCACGGACTCGATAATTCTCGTTTCGGTGCCTACTCGAATCACAGGTTCACACTCTGCAACTCTGGGCAATAGCTTGTTTAATCTCCACTACGGCCCCCCGTGGCGGGATGCCTGGCTTTCACCTTGGGGATACCCAGTAGGGGCTATCTCACAGGGAAAAACCAGGACGGGTTCCCAATGCAAAGCGCTTTGAGACCTGGCGGTGATATTGCGCTATATAAAAACCCATCCATCCATAGCCTTTGGAGAGGTTATCCCAAAATAGACCCCTTATTTTCCTAGTCTTATCTCCCTCTATACGTAATGTTATTTCATATATTTTATGAGGTTTGCTAACTCTGGTATCTGCAGTTTCCACCTGAATGTATTCATTCGTGTCCACTGTCTCCAGATGATTCATCAGGATCTTGCGAGCTATGCTCACTTCTGCTGCGCTGTCTAGCATTGTCTGAGCCCACTCTCCGTTTTTCAGCTGTGTCCTCAGGATCCTCGGCATGCTTGATTACTTTAATACTGGCTACCTTCTTCTTTGGAAATTGGAAATTTTTATTTTGATGAGCAGGTTCCTTGTCTTTGGACTTGACGTGCTCTTCCCTGTGTTCTGACCGTCCTCTTCTTTCCGATTTCTGCGAGGAAGTCTGAAAAGATCGAGATGGACGTGTATCAATATCTTGATATCTATCAGGTTTCTTTAAATTATCCCTATTTCTAAGGTTGTATTTTTTCTCAGAGGGCTCCCTCTGGGGAGACTTGTGTCCTTGGTCTGGAGATCTTTCTCTCCGCCGAGGAGACCTTCCTCTGGACTGGAATTTCTTCTCTTTGGGAGTGGATTGTTTATTTCCATCCCAGCTCTTTTTTGGAGTGTTTAGATTATTTTTAATAAATACCTTTTCAGGATTTTCAGTTAGTTGGGGTTTCACTGGTTTTCCACCCAAACTATCTCTTCCTAGTTCTTCATAGGATTTTTCTATGATTCTGGCAAGTTCAAATGGTTGTTCTGCTAAATCTGTTTCTTTCAGTCTTTGGCGGATCGCCAGAGTTGCTGCTTCCCCCTTTAAGTTGGCTAGTAATATTGCCGAGACCTGCTTGAAGTCTTTCAGTAATTTCATACCCAGAGTTAAAGCAGGTTCTGGACCGTATTCATTTTGAATCTGTTTTAGCACCTCTGGTATTACCGCCATGGACGGAACACCATGTGTTTTTGTGTAAATGGAAGCAAAGACTGTACCCCAAGTGTCACAGTCCTCCACATGTGGTGCGATCCCCATTGGAAGACAGATAGTCAGAATTCTGTGTTTCTCAGTAGGGGTAGTATCCGGAAATACTGCCTCTATTTGAGTGATTTTTTGTGCTAACCAGAATGGAATTTGTTCCCTTTTAATGGGTACTTTACCTAGACAGGACTGTATGTTCTGTGGTGTGATTTTATTTGTGTTCCCCTGATGAGGGGTCAGCTGTGGAATTTTAATAGCTGTTTGGACTGTTGAAGTCCGCATTACATATTGGACTAATTGTCTGTGTATTTTAATCAGTTGTTTTAACTGTTCTAAAAGTTCTGGTACTGACATTTTTTCAATGTCTGGATGTGGTGTGTAGCTGGCTAGAACCGGCCACGTTGCTCCTGGTCTACCTAGTGGACCGAGCCTGGTGATGTGATCATTATGTTTTAGGGCGCCTTTAAACCAGAGCAGGTGCTCTTGGTATTTTAATGGGATTTCCACCTCCTCGAAAGGAGTGTACTCATCCGGTGGTTCCTCTATTTTGTAATAGTGGAACTCCTTTGTTACAGCGTTTGCTGCTGGAAAGTTTATCCATGAATAGAATACCTCTGTCTGCCGATATTCATGTGCCTCAATTACAAATATGACTGTACCACCTCTTGATGTCAGTCCATTTTCTATAAGTTTTAAAGTTATAGTTTTTCTTATGCTGACCGGGATGAGTATTGCATCCGGGTCTTGCTGTAGGAGACTTGTGTCATCCGCTAGGAGTTGAGCTGCTATTCTAGCTGTCTCTCTTTCTTCTTCAGTTTCTGACATTTTTCCTGACAGAAAGGTTTTTGTTGCAGATCAGGTTTTCACGGAAACAAAGATTAGATGCACAATGTTTTGGAACAGTGTATCCTTCAACGTTGAATAAACCAAAAACTATACATAGGAGTCTCCTCCTACTAAGTTTGGCGGATTTAACCTTTGACCCACTCCAGACGTCTTTGGAGTTTTATGGGAGAAAGTGTCTGTGTGGAAAAGCACGACTGAGTTACTCTAATGCCTTGCGTTATTTTTATCGCCTTACCAAACCGTTGGGCGCCATATGGTGTAGTTCCTATTATCCCAATAGGCTCTGCGCATTGGAATAATATCTTCAATAGTATAGACGTAGGACAGAGGTTAACTAGGTCTTCTACTGACGATATTAGACTTAAGTTTTGTGTGCCAGCTAGCTCAGAGTTCACTAGAAACTTTCTCGAATAGGCGAGGAGGAGTTTAACCTCCCTGGATAGACAAGAAGGGATTTAGTTTCTGACAACCATAGAACATGACAACTTTGCTCTCCCTGATCAAGAGTATATCTCCAGAGTCGTGTGAAAACAAAAGACAGCTATTTTACTCAGTCAGTACGTGCATACTTAGTTCCACCAGATTGTAGAGAAAGAAGAGATGGGCGTGTTCAATAAAAGGTGTTATTTATTGATCAGTCTCTTTTTCTCATACAAGAGAAATGAATCGCTACAGTTGTAATACTTAAGGTTAAGTAAAGTGCATACAGTAAAAGCAGGATTATAAAATAATACTGTAAAAGCATTGATATGGTTTCTTAGCCATATGATACTTTAAAATGGATAAAAGATATACATACATATATACATTGACCAATCGTACTCAACTGGTGCTTCTAACTACGCCTACCCCGGTGTACCTGACCTAAGCCTAATACGTGGGAGGGAGTAAGTAAGTAGCAGTTTAAGTTAAGTTTGTTTGGCCAAGAATCTGACTCAAGAATTCTCTGTAAGGGGTTAGTCAGTTCAGTACCTGGGATTTAGAAGGCAGGAGGGCTGGTATCTCTCTCTCAGGACTCGATATCCCAGTCACCCGCGAAGGTGGGCTGTAAACGCTGGAAGCTGGATTTCTCGGCAGGAGAAAAGGCAGCGTCTCTCTCAGCGTGTCAAAAAGGGAGGGGCAGCGTCCGTGGGCTTCCTGCATCAGCTGGGCTCTCCGGCAAGTAGTCACTGCTCCAAGCTCATCACCACCGTGTCTTTGCTTAGGGCAGCGTTGATATATTTATACCTGAAAGGTGCCGTGTTTGACGTAAGGATGGACATAATACATCAGTAAGGATGTCATAAGAACTGGTCGTTCTTGCATTCTTTACAGGAGTTCTCGAACGAAATCAAAACAATAGCTACGGGGGATTTCCCAGGTCTGCTGGAGGTTTGGTTTGTTTTGAGAACTCGGTGTGCTTTCTAGGGGGCTGGAGGAATAGGGCTTGCTTAATGTGACAGCATGCGCTATGACTTAATCTGAAAACGGGATTCTGTGCCGTTGTATGGATATTAGTGAATTATGACCGGACAAGGGTCAGAAATAGGAGTATCGATACAGGTCCCTAGATAAACATACAATAGTTGCGCGGGTGAGATACAAGCTCCTCCTATAACATCTGCACGCTAATCCTAAATGTAGGTGGGATGGACTTGGGGATTTGGCCGCAGGATGAAACACATGACAGATTTGGGTATGAGTCCACGGCTGCTGCAAAGTCGCTGTGTCATCTAGTTCGCTGCCACTCAGCCTTTTCGTTACCCACTGCAGCTGGGCAGTTTTATAATATAGCTCCATGTTGGGAACTGCTAACCCCCCCCTCCACCCCTGACTGGTAGGTGCATGTAGTTTCCACAACGTGACACGGGGCCTGCCCTTATTCCATATGAAGTCCCAGGACATGCTCTCCAAGTTGCAGAAGATTTTGGTTGGGACCCAGATCGGAAGATTCGAGAAGTAATATAGGAACGTGGGAAGGGCTATCATCTTCAGCAGGGTGATACGACTCATAACATTCAATGGGAGCGTTTTCCAAAACTGTACCTGGGCCCGCACAGCTGATATCGCCCTCATTAAGTTGCCCTCTGGCAAATCCTCAGGCGTCCGATAAATAAATAACCCTAGATAGCGGAAGGTGGTGCAATACAACGGGAGCCATTGACGAGCACGTCAATTTCCTCCATTCATGTATCAAAGCGGTATACTACGGACTTGGCCCAGTTAACACGAAGACCAAACATCACCTCAAAGGTCTTCAACACGTCCGCAATGGACGTGGGGATAGCAGCGATATCACGGACATACAACAATAAATCATCTGCATACAGGGACATAGTATGAGTCCTGTCTCCTAGCTGTATGCCCCATTCCTCGCCACAACCGCGGAGTAGCATCACCAGCAGTTCCATGGCCAGGGAGAAGGGCAGCGGGACAGCGGCCAATTCTGACTTGTCCCCCGCCTCACTCTGTTAGAATCTGATAGGAGCTTGCCAATGCGAACCCGGACAGTGGGGCGTTGATATAGTAGCTGGACCATACTGAGGTAATGATCTTCGAGCTCATATTTGTTAAGCACTGCCGCCAGGTAGTGCAATTCTAAAGAATCAAAGTCCTTTTCCAAATCTAGTACCAGGCAACCAGAAGGAGGCCATCTATGTAGCGCATATTGCTGTATCCGAAAAAAAAGGTGGAGATTTAGTGAGGTATTCCTGGTGGGGACAAAACCGTTCTGATATGGATGCACAACTGTTTTCACTAGGGGTGATAGTCTCCTTGCAAGTAGTGATGCAAAGATTTTGTAATCAGTATTGAGAAGCACCAGTGGGCGGTAGGACCCCAGGGATTCCGGATTCTTGTCAGGCTTCAGGAGAGATACTAACAGCGCCTCATTCTGCGTATCAGTGAGTGCGGACATATCTAGAGCAGTCTCATACACCTTCAGCAACTCTGGTACTAATATGTATGCATAAGCTTTATAAAAATTGGTCGGTAACCGTCCGGCCCTGGCGACTTCCCGTTAGATAATGAGAAAATGGCATCATGTATTGCCTGCCCAGAGAGAGGAGTGTTCAAGTCTTCTGTCTCCCCCCTGTGTGTGTAGTGGTAATTCTATCTGTTCTAGGTAGAGCTGTAACTCCAATGGCGTGGCCTGTGCCCGAGATTTGTATAGACCCTGATAATGAGTCACCAACGCGGTATAGATATCGCGCTGTGGGTGTACTGTGTTACCTGACGCCGGCCGCATGGATGTGATAGGGGACAATCACTCTTCCTGACGGATGAGCCACGTTAGCAATTTTCCAGCTTTGTCTCCCATGTGGTGCGTCCACGCCGAGTGTGCAGCATAATTGAGGCATCGCAGTCTCTCCAGCAATCGTGCATGCTCTTCTCTACAGTGATCTAGCTGCCCCTGGGACCCCTCAATCACCTCCTTCTCCCGACCTGCCAACTGCCTCTCCAAAGCGGTAAGGTGTTTCTCTAGCTGCACTCTGATGCTCGCCTGTGCACTCAAGCAATGGCCCCTAACTACCACCTTGAGGGCGTCCCACTCCACCAGCAGTGACAATGCGGTGCCCACGTTGTCGTCAAAGTACGAAGCCACGCTGGTAGCCAGGGAGTCCCGAAACGGTGCATCAAGGAGGACGTCAAGCTGAAGTCACCATATGGGGATTGGCGGTGTCAAGTCCTCCCAACCCAACTCTGTTATATGTGGATTATGATCCGAGTACGTTCGTACCAGATAGAAGGACCCCAAACTGCTCAGGAGAAGATCATTGGATACCATAAAGTGGTCTGGGCCCACATGGAGCCTGTGCACCCAGAATAATAAGAATATACTTTGTCATACAGATTGTGTTGGCGCCAAGCATTGGACAAGTGCCACGTGCATATGCCGAGTTGCTCGTTGCGTGCAACTGACCCCTCCAGCGCCTATGCAGGCGCTGTATTTCTGACTTATGCAAATGGGTCTCCTGTAACAGTGCTATTTCGACATGATGACGCTTCAGATATGAATAAATAAGGTATCGGCGTGACGGGCTATGGATGCCCCTCACATTCCAGGTCATTATCTTGAAAGGTACCATATCGTTTGTAAGCTAGTCTTAAGTGTGACCTGGCCAACCCCATCAGTGGGAGGGGAAAGAACAGTCTATCTGTGTACAACACCAGAGTGCCTCCCCCTGCATACCACATCATCACAACTTTCCCAGCTCCATCCGTGAAATATGACATAATAAGCCCAAAAATATTAATTAGCAGCAATAAAAAATTAAATAAACTTGCCACACATACTAGTGTGTACTAGGCAAATGCCAAATTAAAAAAGAATACCAAAAGGGCGAATGTGCAACAGGCAATCGTCCAAACCATATGCAAGAGCATCTAACAATCGAATTCAGTGGGGGTGCGCTGCACACTATAATCTAAATGCGTCTAAGGGACAAGAGAGTCTCCTCGGGCTCCCTAATCACTGACCAATCAATCAATTTTTCAACTCAATGCATACCAGAAAAGGCTCCCAGTCACTCTCAATAAAACAGCAAAGAAAGACATCCATTAAAATAGAACAGCAAAAGGGTCTCAGAGGCGCTGTATGTCATATGAGGAATACCGCTACACTAAATAGGGGGCAAACCATTATCATAATTAGCGACAATGAGATAATGCATACAATATTATGTTACCCGCACATCTAATGATGCATGACAGTGCACAACATATAGCTATATACTTGTGTGTACAGGCGTGAGGAATGGATAAGTTCAAATAGCTTGATACAGCAATGAACATCAAACAATATTATCAGTTGTTTGGGGAGTGACATCCAGGTAGTTCATATGAGTCTTGCGTGGTAAGAGGGTCATCCGATAGGTCCTCTACATCAGCATCGCTGGCCTGGTCTTGCTGACTGGAGACGGACACATTGTCCTCCATCTGTGTTCCGCTGATACTTGCCACCGCCTGAAGAGCTCCCTGCTGTCCTTGCAGTACCTGGTCCAGATCCGGGCTTATCTTTGGAGAGAGTGGTAGGTGCCTCGACTTCTTTCCCTTGGGACGGTGACGGCGTGACACCTCGCTGGCTGTTTTGTTGCTTGCTAGACCGGGCAAGGGCATAGCACCTGTAGGAGCGTACCTGTCAAGCCAATCCTCAGCCTCCTCGGAAGTGTTGAAGAAGTGTGTCTCCTCATTTGCCACAACTCCCTATCGTGCTGGGAATAATAAAGAATATTTTAAGTTGTGTTTCCGGAGGCGTCTCTTCACTGCCATGTACGAGTATCTCTGATTTTGCCCTTGGATGGTGTAGACAGGAAAGAACATCACTTTATGATTGTCCACTTGGATATCGTAGAATTTCCTGGTTTCCTGCAATATTGCATCCCTGTCCCTATAGTTCAACAGCGGGATCAGCAGCGGCCTGTGGTTGGACTTGATGGCAGGGGTCTAGCCAGCACCCCGAGCGCTCTTACAAAATGCGGGGAGATGGTTCCTTCCAGTGGGAGATCACGTATCCAAGATTCTATGTAGGCAACAGGATTCCTACGTTCCATTCCTTCTGGCAATCCTACCACTTGCACGTTGTTGCGGAGTTCCCGCCCTTCTGCGTCTTCTGCCCTGTCTTCAAGAAAGTCCACTCTGTTTAGGAGTTGCTGGATATGCTTGTCCGCTTCTGCCACACTAGGTTACATCTCCGCTGCCCCGACCTCAAGCACACCGGTGCGGTCTGCCAGCTTGCGATGATCTGCGTGCAACAGAGTTAGATCCATGACTGCTTTATCTATTTTACTTCCCAAGGCAGTACGGGTGTGGTTCAAGGTTTCTCCCAATTTTTCCCCAGTGGCCAGGACCGCATCTAGTTTACCGGACATGTTGGCTTGTGATTCTACTCCTGCCATCTTACCCGTCTTGGCTCTTGTCTGCGGAGGCGGGCCGTTGTGTCAGGCACGTTTATTTGGAGTCACCTACCCCGCGACATCGATCTAGGGGTGACGCTTCACTTGAGCTATTATCTTACTGTCTGACAAACAACTTGGTGGCCGCAATGTATGGAGGCCCTTCCACCACGACCCAGAGGCCGTCCCCGGCCGAAAAGCATCCAGCGGCTACTTCTGTGGCACAATTTACACTCCTCTCCGCAGCCGCCAAAACACAGGCCTCTATTGTATGCAAGCCATAAGCGCTCCTCCAATCTCAGTGTGCTTCCGGGCCTCCCAGCCAGGCAGGCATAGGGCAGTACTGCTATGGCTGCCTCTCCTCAGATTCTAGGGGCAACGCTACATGTACAGCCGCCGCAAGGCTCACTCGCAGCCATATGCAGCTGCCGCTCCACCTCCCCAAGTCTCTGCCAGTAGAAGTCGCGAAGTCCCACCACAGGGGACACCACACTAGACCAAAGTTCAACTGGGCCCCAGAGCCATAGAGGTATCAGCTCACATGGGGGCCTCTAGCGTGGGAGCAGGTAGGCCCAGATAGTCCCTAGCGCCAACCACCATTACTCATCGGGTTCCAGCCTCAATCAGGGTCCGGTGCAGACCCCCCAGCTCTTACCTCTGCCAGAGGCGCAGGGGGTCGGGTCTTCTATACCAGCAGGGGGGCCGGCAGAGGGGAGTAAACATTAGGAAGCAGTCTCCTCAGTAGCGGGGCTGAGGCAGGGCATAGGGCAGCCGCCACAGCTTAGCCAGTGGTAGACTGCGCGAAGCACACCACTGTGCAAGGCCCAACAGGCGGGATCAATCTCCAATTATACACCAATGGCCGTGCCTGCTCAACATCGTCCTCACCAGGCTCCAGGGTAGGCCGCCAGTTCCAATGCAGGAGCCCCGACTCAGACACCCCGGTATCCTCAGCCGGGGCCTAGGGCAGCCGCTGTAGTCCGTGGGGTAAGGTAGTATATCTGGGATGCAGCGTGCGGGCGAAACAGTCCGTGTGCCTCTGCGACGCAGCTGAGCTCTGATTGCTGCCGGTTGTCTAGGGCCACTTACTAGAGTCTGTGGCGCTGCATCTGTCTGGCCAGGGTGCACAAAGAGGTTCAGGGCACCGTGTGTACACAGCAGTGCAGGGCAGCCTCAGTTCCGTCATCAGCGTCCCTGCCCAACAACTACGCCACTCGGTACGGCCTTGTGGGCGAGGCTAAGCCACGGGCTTGCGTCAACCTCATTACCAGCTTGCTGTGAGCTCACCCAGCGTCTCACAGATCCGAGAGCTACGGCGATTCGCACGGTCTTCAATGTGCACAAAAATTCACCCCGTGGCTTCCATAGATGCCTGAGTGCCTCGCCGCCAATTTGCATCCGCCACAGAGTATTGTGTGTGGAGAAAGGCAGCCGAAACAGGGAGCCCCCAACGAAGCTCTACCCAAGCACATCTGCCACCATTGCTGTCTTAGCCACGCCCCCCAGTTAAAGAGATATCATATATATTATTTGGTTTCCAAGACCCGGAACTAAATGTTATGTTATGTTATGTTACTGGGGGTTTTGTAAAGCGCTCAGCTGCTCAAAGAGCGTCCCGGCGCTATAGATCCTCACACAAACACCAGCAACTAACAAAAACAGCCCTACGGCACCAAACACCACAAAACAGCTTACAGGGCAAAGAGATAGGTTTTAAGTCCCTTTCTAAAAGCAAACAAATTGGAGCACGTTCGCAACGTCAGGGGCAGAGTGTTCCAGAGACGGGGGGCAAGGTAGCTAAAAGAGCGGCCTCCACAGCGCACACGTCTCACTGCCGGCACGATGGCATTGGCCTGGGCAGCCGACCTCAAGGGTCTAGATGGTAGATAGAAGTTGACCCTTTTCTGCAAATAACCAGCGCCGAAATTGTGAAGCGCCTTAAAGGCTGTAGTTAAGGTCTTAAAAGCGATGCGCTTCCGAATCGGCAGCCAGTGCAGAGTCGCAAGGAGGTTGCTCGCCCTGGCCCTTCTGGTAAGACCAAAGATTGCCCTGGCTGCCGAATTTTGGACTATCTGCAGGCGGGTCAGCAGATATTCAGGAAGACCCAGGTAGAGGATGTTAGCATAGTCCAGGCGTGACCCTATCAGGGCCTGCACCGTAATCTTCTTGTGCTCCAAAGATAGATACGGCAGAAACTTTCTTAACATCCTTAATATGGCAAAGCACTTCCCCGTCAGGCCAGCTACCTGGGCCGTGAAGGAAAGAGTGTTATCAACCAACATGCCCAGGTTCTTAGCTGTAGCAGAATCGCTGGCAGGGGGGAACATGTTCGCAGGCCACCAGTGCCTCCATCTTGAGTCTGCAGGACAACCAAAAAACAATATCTCGGATTTGTCTGAGTTGCATTTGAGGCCGCTTTTCCCGAACCAATCAAACACAAACTCCAGACATTTCCGGATGGCCACTCCGTCGAAATCACGGCCCCTGTCACAAGTGAACAGGAGCTGCGTATCGTCCGCATAGGACACGATATGAGCCCCTAGCTCCTCCACCCGTGCCGCCAAAGGTGACATAAAGATGTTAAAAAGGGAGGGGCTGAGTATGTAGCCCTGCGGGACCCCAACCTCAAGCTGCGGCATAGGGGCGGCGAAGGGGGGGGCCCAGATCGTTTGTCTGCGGTCGGCCAGAAAGGATTGAAACCATTCGAACACCGTTCCCCTCAGGCCAATCTCCCAGAGTCTTGTCAGGAGAAGGTCGTGGGGAACGGTGTCGAAGGCCGCCGACAGATCAAGCATGATGAGCAAGGCCTTTCCACCCCTGTCGTGTATTTCTATAGGTTCTGAATCAGTCCCCCTATTCCTGACCCTATTCTGGTTAAACTAACTATCAAGTTAACTAACAGTCAGCCCATGAGGCAAGAAAACCCCCATGATGCAGATACCGTTATCTGACGCAGTCACACTACGGCACAGGAACGTGTTATCTGATTAGGTCATAACGCTTGAGATCTAATTAGACAAGCGACATTCCTCCAGCCCCTGATAAGGCATACGACGTTCTCATAACAAATCAAACCTATGACAACCTGGATAATCCGTGCGGCCATTGTTTTGATTTCACAGAGAACTTTAGTAAAGAATGTGCTAACGAGCAAGTCGTATGACATCTTTATTGACGTATCTATGTCCATCCTTACGTCAATCTCGGCACCTTTAAGGTATAAATATTGCCGATCTTGCCCTATGCAAACACACGCGTGGTGACAAGACGGAGCAGCCATACTTGCCGAAGCCGAGAGCAGAAGCAGACCCCGCTGGCAGCAGCCCCGCCTTCCTGACGCGCTGAGAGACGCGCTGCTATCTCAAGCCGAGAGACCCAGCACCGGCGCTTTCGGGCAGCCCTCGCAGGCAGCCTGGAATATCGAGAGCAGAGAAAGAGATACCATTCCTCATTCATCCTAACTTCCAGATACAGAACTGAATAACCCCTCACAGAGAATTCTTTAGTTATTCACTTGGCAAAAACAAACTTAACTTAAACTGTAACTTTCTATTTCCGCCCACGCATTAGACTTAGGTAAGGTACACGGGGTAGGCGTATTTAGAAACACCAGTTGAGTACGTTTAGTCAAATGTATATGTGTATGTAAATATATTTTAATCATTTTAAACATCATATGGCTCAGAAACCATATCAATGTTTTTACAGTATTATTTTATACTATTGCTTTTAATGTATGCACTTTACTTAACTATAAGTATTGCAATAATATCGATCCATTTTTCATGTATGAGAAAAGAGACTGATCAATAAATAACACCTTCTTATTGAACACGCCCGTCTCTTCCTTTTCTCTACATTCTGATGAGACTAAGAATGCACGTACTGACTGAGTAAAATAATTGCCTTGTGCTCACACGACTCTCGAGATTGACTCTTGATTAGGGGAGAGCAAAGTTGTCATGTTCTATGGTTGTCAGAAACTAAATCCCTTCTTGTCTAATCAGGGGAGTTAATTCCTTCCTTGAACATTCGAGAAAGTTTCTAGCGAACTCTGAGCTTAGCTGGCAAACCCAAAAATTAAGTCTAGTATCGACAGTAGTAGACCTAGTTAACGTCTGGCCTAGGCCTTTACTGCTGTAGGTACTATTCCAATGCGCAGAGCCTATTGGGAAAATAGGAGCTACACTACATGGCGCCCAACGCGTTTGGAAAGGGCGATAAAACTAACGTAAGACATTTAGAGTAACTCAGTCGTGCTTTCTCACTCAGACCCCTTTTCCCAAATACTCCAAAGACGTCTGGAGTGGGTGAAAGGTTATATCCTCCAAAACCTCGCAGGAGGGAACTCCTATGTATGGTTCTTGGTCAAGTCAACGTTGAAGGATACACTGTTCCAAAATATTGTGCATCTAATCTCTGTTTCCATAAGAAACCTGATCTGCAAACAAACATAATACCATCCTGTCGGTAAAATGGGAGAGAGTGATGATGAAAGAGAGGCAGTTAGATTAGCAACTGAACTCGCAGATGCTGATGCTACCATGCAAGCAGCAGACCCGAAGATAACACTCATTCCGGTCATTAAAAGGAGATCTATAACCTTAAAACTTATAGAAAATGGACTGACACCTAGAGGTGGCACAGTCATATTCGTAATCGAGGCACACGAATATCGGCAGACAGAGGTATACTATTCATGGATACATTTTCCAGCAGCAAATGCTGTAACAAAGTACTTCCACTATTACAAAGTAGAGGAACCTCCTGAAACGTACACTCCTTTCGAGGAGGTGGAAGTACCACTCAAATTCCAAGAGCATTTGCTCTTATTTGATGGCGCCCTAAAACATAACAATCACATTACAAGGCTCGGTCCTTTAGGAAGACCAGGAGCAACGTGGCCGGTCTTAGCCGGATACACACCACATCCAGACATCGAAAGAATGCCTGCAGCAGAGCTGTTAATACAGCTAAAACAACTACTAAAAATTCATAGACAATTAGTTCAGTATGTAATGCGGACTTCAACAATTCAGCCAGCGATTAAACTTCCACAGCTGACCCCTCACCAGGGGAACACAAATAAAATTACACCACAGAACATCCAATCCTGCCTAGGTAAAGTTCCAGCTAAACGGGAACAGATACCATTCTGGTTGGCACAGAAAATTACCCAAATAGAGGCGGTGTTTCCTGACACCACCCCATTAGAAAACCACAGGATTCTGACTATATGTCTCCCAATGGGAATCGCACCACACATTGAGGACTGTGACACTTGGGGTACAGTCTTTGCTTCCATCTACACAAAAACGCACGGTGTTCCATCCATTTCGGTAATACCAGATGTGCTAAAACAAATTCAAGATGAATACGGTCCAGAACCTGCTTTAACTCTTGGTATGAAATTACTGAAAGACTTCAAGCAGGTCTCGGCTATATTACTAGCCAACATAAAAGGTGAAGCAGCAAATGTGGCGATCCGCCAGAGGTTAAAAGAGACAGATATAGCAGACCAACCAGCTGAAATTGCCAGAATCATAGAAAAATCCTATGAAGAATTAGGCAGAGATAGTCTAGGTGGAATACCAGTAAAACCGCAACTGACTACAAGTCCAGAAAAAATATTTTTTAATAATAATAATTCACCAAAAAAGAACTGGGATGGAAACAAACAATCCAATCCTAAAGAAAAGAAATTCCAGTCCCGAGGAAGGTCTCCTAGGCGAAGAGAGAAATCTCCAAACCAAAGACAGAGGTCACCGCAGAGTGACCCCTCGGGGAATAGATATAACCTTAGAAATAGGGATAATATTAAAAAACCTGATAGATATCAAGACATTGATACACGTCCCTCTCAATCTTTTCAGAATTCCTCGCAGAAATCGGAATGAAGAGGACGATCAGAAGAGCACGCCAAGTCTAAAGACAAGGAACCTGCTCAGCTAAAAAAGAAATTACAATTTCCAAAAAAAAAGGTAGCCAGTATCAAGGTAGTTAAAAATGCCGAGAATACTGAGGACACAACTGAAAAACGGAGAGTGGGCTCAGACAATGCTAGACAGCGCAGCAGAGGTGAGCATAGCTCGCAAAGTCCTTATGAATCATCTGGAGACAGTGGACACGAATGAATACCTTCAAGTGGAAACTGCAGACACCAGAGTTAGCAAGCCCCACAAGATATACGAGATAACATTACGTATAGAGGGAGATAAGACTAGGAAAATTAGGGGGCTATTTTGGGATAACCTCTCCAAAGGCTATGACATCCTTCTAGCTGAAAAAGACTGCCCACCAGAGTTTGTCAGGGAGTGCCCTCATGGCGAAGAAGTAATTATGCCTGCCTTCTCGAATCAAATACCGATTCATAAAAAATACACACTTGCTAGAAAGTGGGCAGTGGCCTTAGCACCTGCTTTATATAAAAATCATGTAGGATGGGATGAGGATTCTCCTCCTCACAAAATCCAGTTAAAATCACAACCTACTGCACAAAGGCAGTACCCAATTAAGCAAGAAGCTAAAAAACAAGTAAATGAAATACTAGATCAGCTAGAATACCAGGGGGTGATTGAAACTTGCACCTCACAAATGAACAATCCTTTGTTTCCGGTCTCCAAACCAGACAATTCATATCGTCTAGTTTTGGATTACCGACACCTTAACACATGTTGCAAAACCTTTGCAGTGCAAAACTCACACAGTGCTGCACTAATGAATAACATAGTGCGCAAAAAATACAAAACAACCTTGGACATCTCCAATGGATTCTTTTGTCAAAACATAGCACCAGAGAGCAGATATTTAACTGCATTCTCAGTAAATGGCACTCAAAAGCAATTCTGTCGGTTAGCCCAGGGGTACAAGAACAGCCCGGGGGTATTCTCAGCGAGAGTAACAGAATTACTACAACTATATGATGATGAAGCATTATCTTATGTCGATGACATTTACTTAACAGATGATGACTTGGAGACTCACTTGAAAAGGGTGAACACCATAATACTTGGGTTCGCTGCAGAGGGTTACAAATTCAACTTTAAAAAGTCCAGAATTGCCCATCTGACGGTCCTATTCTTAGGATATGAGTTATCAAGTGAAGGCAAAAGCCTGGCAGACAATTTCCTAGAGAAATGTGCCGTAATCCAAGCCCCTAAAACACTAAAAAACCTACAGTCAATTCTAGGCTTCCTAAATTTCGGAAGAACATACATTGCAAATTACGCAGAAAGGGTCAAACCCCTTTATGATCTAATTAAACCAGACTTTAAAAGATCCAATTGGACTCAAACACACACAGAAATTTTGAGATCCTTACAAACAGACATGCTAATTAAAACAAAATTAGAAACACGTGATAACACACGCAACCTTGTGATCCGAGTCATCCCAGGGAGATGCGGATTCACATACCTGACCTCTAATGAGGGAGAAAAGGTACCAATTGCATTTAAATCACACTTGTACACAGAAGCTGAACAGAAATTCAGTAATACAGAAAAAATCATTCGTGCAGTTCAAACCGCAATAGCTAGAGAAAAAGAGATAGCTGACGGCAGACATATCACAGTCAGAACAGCAGAATCAGCCTTTGAGGCACTAACAACACCGTGTAATTTACCAACAACAACATTGAATCCGGAATGGATACAATGGGTGAATTCAATCACAACGGACAAAGTATACTACTACTTTGATCCAGAACTAGAAGAATTAAAAAATCTAAAATATGAAAAGACGTATCCTCTGCCAATCGACATTCTGCCTCTACGACATTACGCCTGTGTAATCTATACAGACGGACATGCTCAACCCTCCGTTTGGGGAGAACATGCATACAATCCCACATGTGAGATTACAAAAGAAGTGTGGCGCGGAGGTAAACTAAGACCTCTATTAACAAAATCACACTCAGTAGAAACTAATTCAGAACTACAAACTGAAATAATAGCTTTGAAAATGGCGCTAGATAATGCGGATCGCGAATTCCCGACACTTATAGTGTCAGATTCATATTACTGCGTCAAAGCATATAACAAGGATTTGAAGACATGGATTCAGAACGGTTACAAAGAGGACACAGATGCACCAATAAAGCAGAAACTGCTCTGGGAACAAGTAGCTCTTTTGAAAAAAGAACTACCAAAGACTCACGTGACTCACTCACTGAGTCATCAGCGTGATGGCGTTCACGTTGTAGGGAATTCATTGGCTGAAACAGCCGCAGCGGCAGCCACTAAACCGGCTCCCGTAGATCAAAAAAAGCGTACATTAAAATACATTGACGGTGAAACAGTGCTGGCGGTGAAAACGTCATCAAAAGGCGACTGCTCAGCGTTACCAATCAACTATCCACTCAATCATACATACATAATCGATGCAAACTCCGTCCCTTTTGCTCGAATCCCTGGAGTGGGGGATAGAGTGATTCCAAACATGGACAGGAGAAGCTTGTTAATCGCAGACGCACACATGGGCGAGGGTCTCAGACACCTTAAATTAAAAGATTCTCTGGAAGAATTACAATCACGGTACTGGTGGCCAGGCATGAGCCTGCACTACACCATGTTTGTAAAAAACTGCCCAAACTGCAACAGAGATCGCAGTGGGGAGAGAAGCAGTTTAATACCTCGTCGTATCAAGGCAGATAATATTACCAGCAAAAAGAATGGCTTGCGATTAACATATACAGGCTAGTTTCCACTTATAATGTAGATCACCAGCACTCGGCTGACGTCCGGACTATTATACAAGATTTGCGAGTCTAAATGGCATATACGCTAAGAGCATGTTACGTTCGACCATTGTTTTCACTCTGGCACACCAGCCTGGGGGAAACATGGCCAAATGAGCACAGCCCAGCGGGAATCTTCTCACTTCCTTCCTGAGGGTACTGGATGGTGTAAAGAAAAAACCAAGGCAGAAAGCAATCTATAATGGAAAGGATATTAGGTTCGGGAGCTGGGTGGGTCAAACATCTAATAAGTGTCCAACGTAGTCTAAATAACTTGCCAAGAAATTCTCTGAAGGGATTCAGTCCGTACGAATTATTATTCGGAACTAGGATGTTGATCTCTGACCTTGATAGTCAGACTTCAGTGGTAATAGAAAAAACCTTTGATGTCAAAGACCGTTTGGCTATTTTGCAGGACTTAAACAAAACAAGAAAAGACCTGAGCAACATACAGTTGAAACAACAGCCAACAACCACTGAAGAATCACCACCTGTCCCAGCAAGACCTGTCTGGATTCCAAAAGTCGGGGATCTAGTCAGGGAGAAGATCGCGGTAAAGAAGGAATTTGGGCCTTCTTACAGAAAAGCAGTTCCTGTCTTGTCTGTCAACGGGACAAGATCAGTTGTACTACCGCCACTTGCTGGTAAAAAGGAGAACCGAGTTGTATCCATCGACCTGGTAAAACCACAACATGTGGCCGATAACAAACAGTAGGCCAAGTGGACTCCCAATAAGTAGCAGAACACCAAGGTTTGCTACCAGTACAGAGGTCCTATCAAAAAGGCTCATCACATTCGAAACGCCTAAAGAAGAACAAGAAGGACTATGCAACAATGCAATAGAACTCAGACCTCTTAAAACCCAAATAAAGACATTTAGCAGAGACACACCAATCTATACTGAAGTACCAAGTGAAAATGCAAAAAACAGAAATCCTGAACCAATTGGAACAATTGACAGAACTGCATCCGGTTACTTCATCAACTTCGATGATTCCTCTGACGGCTTCAGTGAATCAAAGACACAGCCATCATCAAAATCCTTTAAAGACAAAGCGAAGGAACTTTTGAAACATCTGAAAGAAACATATCTGGTTTCTCCATGGATTGAATTTTGGGTGGGTTTTGGTGCATTTATCCTCATACTTTGGCTCATCATGGTATTTACTTTGGGACGCTTCATTGAGGGAAAATATGCTAAAATGGACACAGCAAGTCAGAACATCAACTTGGTCCTCAAACCACACACATCTTCACACGTCGAGAAAAGAGAACTTTCTTCAGCCAACTTCACAGCCAATCCTATACCTGGTGGGGTAGCCTGGGACAACACTGACTATGAAATTTATGGTCCGGTCGAGATCCTGAAATATCCACACCAAATCAAGATCTCCTTGAGTGACTTTGCAAAACCAAACTCATTTGCTGATGATTGGGACTTCGAAAGTATTAACAACATGATGTCTGACTTAGTAATGTCTGCTAAATTTACAAAACATGATTATTTGCAAGGTTCTACAAATTATGATAGTATGTATTGCTATAACCATTATGGTAACCATTTTTTGCATAAATCTGCACAACCTAGAAATGTTTTAAATTATAATCAATGGGAACATTGTGCTACACCTCCAAAAGGGAGCTCTAGAACCGTGTATGACAAATATTCATATTTTTCAGGTTTTAACACAAGTAATGCTGAAACATTTTATTTTAAATCGTCAAACAAGACAGGGATGAAAACCATGATAACCAACACAAAATTGATATATTCAGATTCATTCTTTGAAAAAATGAATACTTTTGGATTTGATTATTGGGACAAAAATGTTGATCTGAAAAGTGTTTGGGGTACAAAAGAATGGCAAGTACAGGGTATAGAAGCTTTGTTTAGAGCCTGCATGATCCCAGAACAAATGATATTTTTAAATGACACTGTTCAACAAACCACCTGTCTTGGCTTAGCCAAAATCAAAGATTTAATTAAACCGTCTATTCCGAAGCCAACAATGTTTAGCAATAGCTCTGATACAGATGAAGAAATAGACGTAAACCATATATTAAACCAAAACAGAACACATCCTGATTGGAAACAATGGTTGATCTGGCCCACAGATACAAATTACTGTCAAGATAGATTCCTGAATAAAACACAGGGTTTCAAAATGACCAGGCCAGACCCTAGATATCCCCAAAGACATCACCCAGGGATAATAACAACCTACAGTGTGGGCAAATTATGCCTTCAATGGCTACAGACTTCCACACTGCCTGAAATTAAGCAACACCTAACTTTACTTACTGATGGTGCTGACTTGCGTGATTTCATACTGGGACCACGCAAACAGCGTCAAAAGCGTTTCATAGCAGCCTCTGTATATGCAGCATACAATGAGGCCTGGAAGGTTACTCAAATTGAGACAGCAGAAAGAATACGGGAAATTGACCGTATCAATTTGGAAAAATCACTTTCGGTAGTGGACAATGGGCTAATGACTCTGTCCTCCAGAATTTTTTCATTGGACAGCATTGTGTCTTCAGCAATCGATATATTATCGCAAGACTTACTGTTATTACAACATGGTCAGTCACAATTGCGTTCCATTGTACAGCTTGGCTGGACGTTACAAAATCTGCGTTCAGGCTACGTGCCTTGGCGTTTAATCAACACAACGTCACTATTCCAAATCTTTAACCTTACTGATAGACAAATCGGTATGGCGCAAAAGGGTGCTGATTATACAATCTTGAGCATTGAAAAACTAGAAAGATTACCAATGACAATGTCAGAACGACCTGTCAGTGAATGGATAATCCACGGAATCATAAATATTCCAATCTCAACCTTCAGGTTTCAATACTGCCAAAAATATATACAGGCTGGCATGTACGAGAAATTGGGAAAGGGGTACCTTAAAACAACTTGGAACCTGCCCTATTCACATGCATGTGTCAGTAATAAAGGACAGAAAGTGTTTCTTAGTGGCAACAATTGTGCTATGTCACTAAGCGGCACGCTTCTGTGTAACGGTATTAGTTTGCACGGAGCCTGTGAAGGGAATTCATACAACCTTTCATGTCACCAGCAAGGCGCACCTGCAACTGAAATAGAACCATTCTTTCAAAGACTCTATAATGGGAGTTACATTCTTATTGTAGACCGCAGATGTTGCAGTCTTATGCCCGGGACTCCTTATCTAGTCACTACAACTGCGAAGGTCAAGTGCTGTGGACGTTCTGTATTCCCCAGCTCCTTTCCAGACAGGGAGGCAAGGGCATGGCCCAGTTTGAAAATTACTTCTATTCGAATAGATACTTTAAGCAGAATGAAAACAGTGCTTCTTCAGACGCCTACAAGGCTCACGTCATCAAAAGAAACGTATGATCTACAAGTCGCAAGGACGACTGCAGAGATACATACATTATTATCAACTAATTCCCCCGTACATTTCGCGGAAATCCTGAGCGAAATCTTAAATATTTCTGATACCAATGGGATCTCAGGGGTATTTAAGACAGTATTTTCGATGGCATTAACACCATTCAAAGCCATACTGGGTATTTTTCCAGATTTCGTCCATTCGATTTTTGGCGGACTTCCCCTGATCCTGGGACTAATTGCAGGAATCCTATTCCTAGTCCTTATTTTTCGTTATGGCAACCCATGTCACAGATCAAACTCTCGCGACAATGGAAGATACGATCCTAGCCATTGGATACCGGGACCGGATATCAAAAATCCTGGGACTCTCCCGGCTTAGAGACCTGAACATGACTTGGTTTCTATCATTTCGACCAATGTGGCAAAGGTGTGTTTTACCTGTACTAAGGTGTCTGCTATGCGGAGAAGAATGCGTGTTAGACACCTGTCTGACGCTACAATCGGATGCGCCAGTGGATGCAGATACACTGTTGGTTCCTACCAAGGTTCACACTTTGTGCTGCCCTCAAAGGCTGCCAATCCTGATGACAGCATTCCTGGAATCTTCACCACTGCGATTGAAGAGTAGTGAAGTTCAAGATGAAAGCAGCATCGAACAGGTACGACCTTCTGTCAGCAATGCGAATCAGAATGTCAATGGAGACAATCATGCGCACGAATGCATGGTTACCCCTATTTCCGACTTAGTGGAACTTTCCCATGAAGCTGTTGACAGTTTTTTCGAAAGCCTGAATGATATGATGTTCTCTCCAGAACAGAAATAGAGACTTTTGAGTAAACTCGCACACGGCGTTCCCTGAATTCGGCCTTCAACTTTAAAAATAAAGTCACATGAACAATTCTTCCCACCAGTTCACGGACAACAATTTTTTAGCAGCCCCAAATTATTTTTCACAAATTTTTCGGGACACTTATCTTCTGCTTAAAGTAAGAAACTATTCCTAGAGAACTAAGATTTCTATTTTTAGATACTTTATAAACTTTAGTTGCCCGCTGGGATGTTCACAAATATTTTATTATGTGATGAAATGGTCTCGAACTTCCTTTCTGTATAGCCATATTAAGAGCCATTTCATGTCTATTTCTCATATACCAATAAGCAATAATGCATACAAATGCGTGTTTACTTTTGCATTTAAACCATAGCTTAAGTGCATACAATATATATGACTGCAATTTTTCAGTATATTTGAAAATTTCGAAATGTATTTATGTATTTTGGGGTGGTAAGGTATACATTATACTCTATAGTATGTTGTACTATGTTATACTATGCATAGATTAGTAGATATGACCATAGTTAGCGTGGAGTGGGTGTCGTGTATTTCTATAGGTTCTGAATCAGTCCCCCTATTCCTGACCCTATTCTGGTTAAACTAACTATCAAGTTAACTAACAGTCAGCCCATGAGGCAAGAAAACCCCCATGATGCAGATACCGTTATCTGACGCAGTCACACTACGGCACAGGAACGTGTTATCTGATTAGGTCATAACGCTTGAGATCTAATTAGACAAGCGACATTCCTCCAGCCCCTGATAAGGCATACGACGTTCTCATAACAAATCAAACCTATGACAACCTGGATAATCCGTGCGGCCATTGTTTTGATTTCACAGAGAACTTTAGTAAAGAATGTGCTAACGAGCAAGTCGTATGACATCTTTATTGACGTATCTATGTCCATCCTTACGTCAATCTCGGCACCTTTAAGGTATAAATATTGCCGATCTTGCCCTATGCAAACACACGCGTGGTGACAAGACGGAGCAGCCATACTTGCCGAAGCCGAGAGCAGAAGCAGACCCCGCTGGCAGCAGCCCCGCCTTCCTGACGCGCTGAGAGACGCGCTGCTATCTCAAGCCGAGAGACCCAGCACCGGCGCTTTCGGGCAGCCCTCGCAGGCAGCCTGGAATATCGAGAGCAGAGAAAGAGATACCATTCCTCATTCATCCTAACTTCCAGGTACAGAACTGAATAACCCCTCACAGAGAATTCTTTAGTTATTCACTTGGCAAAAACAAACTTAACTTAAACTGTAACTTTCTATTCCCGCCCACGCATTAGACTTAGGTCAGGTACACGGGGTAGGCGTATTTAGAAACACCAGTTGAGTACGTTTAGTCAAATGTATATGTGTATGTAAATATATTTTAATCATTTTAAACATCATATGGCTCAGAAACCATATCAATGTTTTTACAGTATTATTTTATACTATTGCTTTTAATGTATGCACTTTACTTAACTATAAGTATTGCAATAATATCGATCCATTTCTCATGTATGAGAAAAAAGACTGATCAATAAATAACACCTTCTTATTAAACACGCCCGTCTCTTCCTTTTCTCTACATTCTGATGAGACTAAGAATGCACGTACTGACTGAGTAAAATAATTGCCTTGTGCTCACACGACTCTCGAGATTGACTCTTGATTAGGGGAGAGCAAAGTTGTCATGTTCTATGGTTGTCAGAAACTAAATCCCTTCTTGTCTAATCAGGGGAGTTAATTCCTTCCTTGAACATTCGAGAAAGTTTCTAGCGAACTCTGAGCTTAGCTGGCAAACCCAAAAATTAAGTCTAGTATCGACAGTAGTAGACCTAGTTAACGTCTGGCCTAGGCCTTTACTGCTGTAGGTACTATTCCAATGCGCAGAGCCTATTGGGAAAATAGGAGCTACACTACACCCCTGTCTAGAGTTTCCTTCACAGCCTCCGTCACCTCGAGTAGAGCGGTTTCTGTACTCAGGTTAGATCTAAACCCAGACTGAGACTGATGTAATAAGGAATTAACCTCTAGAAAGCTGGTTAAGGTGGTATGTGCATGCTTTTCCGCTATTTTGGCCAGAGCGGGCAACAAGGAGATTGGCCTGTAGTTGGAGTGCAATTTGGCATCTGCATTCGGCTTTTTAATAAGGGGGAGAACAAGGGCCTGTTTCCAAGATGAGGGGACTTTTCCCGAGCTCAAAGATAGATTAATCATGGGATTGATAATAGAGTTAAGAGCAGGCGCCAAGGTTGCAAGACACTTGGCAGGGCAAGGGTCAAGTGGAGAGCCAGATTTCAAGTTGGACAAGAGGTCAAGCGAAGCCTGAAGCTCTAAAACAGGGAAGCAGTCAAGAATAGGAATATTTGTGTCAGATACAGATGAATATGTCCATGGATTAAGAGAGCCGTCAGCCACAGAGCCACAATCCGAGATGTTATGGGCTCCATGCAAGGCCGACTGGATGGTACGAATTTTATTGGAAAAAAATGCTGCAAGCTCCGTAATCCATGGTTCCGAAAAGACAGACGTCGGAGCACAGCAGGAGGGAGAAATAAATTATTTTACAATCTTAAAGATCTCTTTGCAGGAGTTGTCTGCTTCCTCAATCCTTTTAGCTAAAAAGGATTTTTTCACTGCCGTAATCTCCCTATGATATTCCTTCACTGCTTCTCTATAAGACCGCTTAGCAGATGTGTCATACTGCCTCCGCCAGATTCTCTCCAGCTTCTTGCAGTGCCTTCTCTTACCAGCCAGTGTAACTGAGAACCACGGAGCGGATGCTCTTGCCAGTTCTGACCTGACCTGGCGAGGTGGTGCCAGAGCTTCTAGACGTGCGGTGAGCCAGTTCTGAAAACACACTACATCGTCCTCCAACCTACCTGTGAGAACACAAGGATAGGTTTCTAAGTCCCGGGTAATCATAGCTGGGGTGACTTTGTGAAAGGCTCTAGGCATACGTGCTGTTTGCCGCTGCACATTGCGATCGGCCACTAGATGATGTACTATCACAAAGTCCGCTAGGAAATGGTCCGACCAGAGGACTGGGGCAAGGGAGGAAAGGGACACTGGCACGGTCGAGAAAATTTGATCTAAAGTGTGCCCTTTCTCATGTGTAGGAGCTTGCAAGTGCATATGAAATCCCACCGAGGATGTCATATCCAGGAATTTTTGCACTTCAGGATCCTCGCCCTTATCCATGTGGATGTTAAAATCCCCTAGGATTAGGCAGTGTTTTGCCCTGAGATTGAGTGTGGAAATAATCGAAAACAAATCCTCAGTAAAAGAGCCGAGAGGGCCAGGGGGTCTGTAAAGCAAGATTGCAAGAGTGGATAAAGGGGGATGATGACCGCTTTCTGCTGGATTTACTGCTAACTCTGGCATGTAAATAGTCCTGTGTAACTGGAGGAGCTTTGAAAAAATTTCATTCCAGAAATGGCAAGAATGGTTAACCTTCATGAGAGGCACGGATAATATTGCCTTACAAACCACCCCATGGAAACCTAAGCACAGGAAAACGTGGAAATCTCTTGATTCCACCCGTATGGTTTTTAAACCCCCTTAAAACCAGTTGAAGTCCGGCCCAAATGAGCTTGCAACTGCAAGCTTGCGTGCTTCCCAACCAAGATTGCAAGCTTCCCAACAAGGATTGAGCTACGGCCAACCTATCAAACCACTGTTAGATCAGAGAGTTACAGGCTATATACAGTTAGTAGGAAAACACCTTGACCCCGAGTAGGTTCTTTAATTTTATTCAGCTACTCGTTTATTTATTTACTGTTGTTGTTTATTCTCTTTATATCCCTAAAGGAGGATAGAGGAGGTGTACTAAGAGTGTTAAATGTTATGTTACATACTTTCACAATTGGTACTGCGGACCCCCTTGACACTACTTAGACCTATCCAAAAGGCTTGATGGATACCGGACTACAGCCCATCATGTGTACACTTATCTGTTTTGGTATGTTATCTCTGCCATCTCAATTGCACTATTTGTAACCTGTATACAAAAGGGCAGCTAGGCATATGTACACTTATCTGTTTTGGTTTGTTATTTCTGCCATCGCAACTGTACCATTTGTAAAAACTGGTGCCCAAGGGGATTATCAGAACTACTTCCATCTATTCATTCTGACGAATGACGTTTTATTGCAGTTTTCTTTTTTTGCCTTGCCTTTTTCTTTGTATTGATTTTGTAAAAACCAATAAAAATGTATTGAAATTAAAAAAAAGCATGTTGCTAAATACATACTGGGGGCTTATTGGGTGCTTTCTTCCTGCTTTCTTTCACCAGACTAAGAGTGTCTCTCACAGGGTGCACATACAGCAGCTAAACCTGGCTGAATCCCAGTCCTTTATGCAGTATCTCTTTGTATGGAAAGAGAAGGCATGGCAAGAGGACATCCCACTTACGCCTTATGGAGTCTGATTAAACCATTAATCATGCCTTTCAAGGTCCGGTTGAATCTCTCAACCAACTTTGGGGGCGGTAAGGGGTGGTGAACTTGTAGGTTACACCACACTGTTCCCATAGAGACTTCATATATGTGTATATGAAGTTGGCATCCCGGTCGGATACCAGCTCTTCGGGGAAACCCATGTGGGAAAACATCCCAATCAAAGCCCGGCCCACTACGGGGGCCATCATTGTTCTCAGAGGTATAGCCACTGGGTACTGGGTGGCATGGTCCACCAAGACCAAGACAAATCTGTTGCCAATGGCTGTTCTGTGTTCCAGGGGCCACACAGTGTTGATACCCACCCGCTAAAAGGGATGCTCATGACAGGGAAAGGCTGGAGCGGAGCCTTCATCTCCCTCCACTCTTGCAACTTGCCTACCAAGTTTGTCAAGACCTGCAATGTGCATAAGAGTTTCTATGCATTTGGGGCCAAATGAAGTGAGTAACAGGCCTTTTAATGAGCGTGTCCTCCCCCAAATGTCTTGCCAAAGGCACAGCATGAGCCAGACCCAGTAGGAAGGCTCTGAAGTAAAAGGGTACCACCAGCACATCGGCTGCCCCAGGCTCAGCAACCTTAGACTCACACTACAGGAGATCATCTTCCCAGTAATTCTAGTGTGATCCAGACTCCTTGCCAGCTGACTGGTCTGCAGCCATCTGCTGCAGACTCTTAGGAGTAGGGCATTCTTTCTGCTCCCTGCAGAATTCCTCCCTGGTGGGACCCCTCTTATTTCTGCCAATGGGTCAGTTCAGGCAAGTCTATTTTGAAGACTTGTGTAGCTCTTGCTGCAGGAACAACCTCCAAGGGCCCAGAACTGGATCTGACACCACTTGGCATGTCAGAACTCCCAGAAGTGAAGTTCAGAGATGCTGCAGGTGGCGTCTTTGATGGCCCTGAGACGTCTTAACAGGAGGCAAGCACACACATGCACACAAATGCCCACAGGAAAGTTCAGTCCCAGTGGCGGCTGGTGAAATTTGAAAGTGGCGTGGCGTAAAATTATTGTCATACTTTTTTGGCAACATCTATGCGGCCCTCAGCCAATCCCCATAAAATACATTTTGGCCCATTTACGATGGTTCCCGAGTGCTCATTGTTTTGACTGTGCGTTAACATTAACGAATCTCCCTTTCCTGCCCATGGTTATTCTTTAATTAATCAGGAGCGTTGACACTCGTGGACCTCCACCTTCTAATATTTAAATAAAAATGCCCTACATTTCAATACTTTCCCTGACGTAGTGCTGTCTTTTGTCCCAGAAACCTATCTAAATCCCGGTGTTGACAATTATTGCAACGTCCTTTCCACAAACCGAACAGGTCACATTGACTGAATATGCAAAGCCTAGCACATGTAGAAGAATGTTTTTTTTTTTGCAGTATAACATAACACGATCACGACCCAAAAGTATTGGAGCGCTTCACATGAGCACGAGTTTTATTACACAAGGTCACATTTATTCACCTTTAATGCACGTTGACTTCAAGTGATTTTCCCGGAAAAGAAAACATTTAAATCTCTTTTGCTTAATAAGGGCCTTTACGGTCCAAAAGAGGAATGGCCTCAAATGCCACGCACAGGAATCGAGTGTATATGCCATATGCCAATATAACTGTATAGTTTACATTAAAGATGTAGGGAAACATCTGTAAAACTGAATACTCACATATATAAATCAAAATTATCTGCACGCTACATTTTGATAGACACTGCTCCTTTTTCTAATAATCAGCCAGGTGAGAGTTGAATAAAACTGTACCCGGATAGTTTTTCACAGTTGACTTGCTGTGGTAATGAAGTGACACAGGAGGTTAAACTTGCACAAAAAAAGTGAAATACGATCGCTTTCATGACAGAGCCCCTGTGCGGTAAAATAACCCTTTTTCAGGCCCCTGTTTTTAACCCCTCTGTTACAGCCCAATAAACGTTTGTTTCTTAGTCTGGTGAGTGGGCAGAGACAAGGGCAGTGTGTGGCGTGGCGCGGGCACTTGTGTGAGGGACGTGTGGTCTCGTGAATGCCCAGACGTAATGGGATAACAAACAAGCATTGGCTGTGGCTTCAGAGTGGTCACACAAAGGTGCATATATTGTATTTGCCAGTGATGTACAAAATAGTCAATGGCTGTTATTGCGAGTGAAGTCAACTCTATGCACACTTTAAAGAAGTGTTAATAATATGCTATGCACAATTATCTTTGTCATGCCAGACTTAAAGTAGCAGTACCCTCTACAAACCTGGCGAGAGGAACCTACGATTCCGGTATCGCACAGAGGAACATTGCCGTAGGTTGCATGGCCTCTGGGAAGAGGCACCCACGGACCTACGTTACGCTCATGTGCAGAAAGGGTTAGGCTCCTAGGGGTGAACATGCACACAGATGCAGCCGGCATGACTCGGGAGGTACGCGCGGGGAGGGGGTGGTTAATTTAATGAATAAAATAACTTACCAATCTTCTCCTCCAGTCCACGTCGCATCACGTCTCCTCTGCAATGTGGTGGAAGTGACTTCTCCGTGTGCTTTTCTTTTGCCAATTATTAGACTGGATGCGACGGGGGGCCCGGCGGCTGAACCTTCTTTACTCTGTCCTGGCATTTGATAGGGCATGGGGCGACTTTGCGCAAAACGCATCACCGCCCGAGCATGAGCCTTTCTTCAAACTTCTGCACTACACTGGGCATGCGCAGCATACCTTAATGGTTTGTGAATGTGAGTGAGGGGCAACGCTCCTCTCTCACATGCGCAGACCATCTTCTGAACGCCTGCTCGTCTCTGCCTGCGTGCGCTGTGCGTGACATGCGCATTTTCACCAGTGAAGCGCATAGGCGGGCCGGAAATGTAAACAGACTAATTGTAAGTCGTCCATTCGTCTGTTTACATTCCTGTTCACCTGTTACCCGATTCTTTTGTGGGGAGCTGCCCCAACGCCCCTATTGACCAGCCGCTCCTGTCCAGTCCTTTTCCACTCAAAAGCAGCAACTGCAGACCAACCCAGGACAGCAACACGCAGAAAACAGGTAGTACTAATTCTTACAGCTCTTCAGCTCTTCTTGGTAAGTCCTCCTCTTGATCCAGAAGTGCTCTAGGGCAGTGGTTCCCAAACTTTTGACTCCTAAGGACCCCCATTGAGTCACCACTGGAAGCCGGGGACCCCCAAGCAATTTGTATGAGTTAAATTTCAAACATTAAAACAGTAATTCCAAAAGAAATACACACGTGTGCACACAAAACAAATACTCAAAGTACTAAAGATTTTGGGGCCAGATGTACGACCATTTCATTTAGCGCCTCGCAATTGGCGACACATTGCGAGTGGCAAATTGTGAGTCGCTAAATGAAATGTACAACAGTGTGTTTAACACTGTTTGGGATTCCCAATGGGGTCGCATATTGCGAGGTTCATTAATATTAATGAGCCTCTCGCAATTTGCGAGCCCATTGGGAATGCCAGCCCTCCCAGTGATGGCGGCCTGCTGGGCTCTGCAGGCCACCATGTCTCAGACTGCTTTTAAATAAAGCAGTTTTAAAAAAAAAAATACAGCCTGTTTACCATGCATTTAAAAAAAAAAAGAAAATGAAATGTTTTCGTTTCATTTTCTAAGGACAGGCAGAGGTCCCTGGGACCACTGCCTGACCTAAAAAAATTATTTTGCACGCATTTGCAAAGGGGAAGGGGTCCCTGGGGACCCCTTCCCATTTGCGAATGCATTACCATCTACTTGAAGTAGATGGTAATTGTGACTGTTTGGCGACCACAAAACATTTGTACATGGTTTTGAGACTCGCTATTTGGAAGGGAATGCCCCTTCCAAATAGCAAGTTGCAAAACCGATTTAGAGAGTCGCAAACAAATTGCGACTCACGAAATAGGCTATGTACATGGCCCAATAGGTTTTTGCATGCGCAAACGGGTTCGCGAACCCGTTCGCGCATATAAAAACAGATCGTACATCTGGCCCTTAGTATTTTATATTGAAGTAATAGCCCCTCTGTCACATGTATTTCATTTGTTTTGTAGCATCTCTCATACCATTGTAGGATGTCAGAGCACTTTACATCACACACATATAGAGACATTGATTCATACATGTAAATCAGTGTGTATATAAAATATTTAAAGAGTGCTTGGTCTGGAAAAGCACAAACTCAGGATTCAGAGCATAACACAGTGGCTAGCATGGACTTTAACATTAAAAATGTATTTCCACCCAAATATATCTTTTTAGCAGCATCAGGATAATGAATAACTGGGACAAAATATAAGTTACTAACTGGTACCATGCAGTTTGCAAGCAGCTCTTTGATGACAGTTTATAGGTCCCTCTGCTAGATTACGATTGTCACTTATGAAGTGCAGAGTAACAAAAGAATCTCTGTGACAAAAGCAGTAACCACGAACCTAGGCACATAAAATGCTGCTTTTTAAGATGCATGTTACACGTTCTTTGCATTAGGCACATTAACCCTCTGTGCTACATTAGTTAAATCAAAGCTGCCACTGAACAAAACTCTCCTGGCTCTCCAGCAGGTACATTAATCACTGGCATTCTCTTGACACTTTTATTGTTGCTGGAAAGCTGCTAATTATACAAGAAATGTTTCTGTGCTTTTAAAACTGTTGCCTACGGACCCCCTGGGAATGTGTCACGGACCCCTGGGGGTCCGCGGTCCACAGTTTGGGACACACTGCTCTAGGGGTTTTAGGTCCAATACTTATACCTCTTTTGGCCTTTGAATTAGGCATTCTTCAAAGGATTGTCTTTGTAGTGCACACGTTCTTGTACTGCCTTGTCTTGGCTCCAGACACACTCTAGTGGGGTGTAGATGACATTGTGAGAGGAACAGCACAGCCCTATTCAGGTGCGTGTGACAACTCCTCCCACCACTCTGGCTCAGGAAGGCCCATCAGGATATGTAGGGCACACATCTACTCCGGGGCTGTCTCTGCAGGTAAGCTCAATGGGGTGGGATGGGGTGGGGGTGGAAGTTTCAAACAACAGATTATTGTAAATAAAGTAAATAAATAAATAGAACCACTTACTTGCGCTTGCTGCATCGCTGACTCACCAACTCTTGGAAAGAATTCTCGGATGAAGCGTGTCTACCATAATGATAGTATGGCTGAGTTATTTCTGCAGGGGTTTACGTGAGTCAAGGAGGGGGCAGTTTTTTTCAGACATTCCAGTTTTCTTTCTCTATGCGCTCACGATTATGCTCATTTAGAAGTAAATTATTTGCCCTTTCAACATAAATTGTAAGTCACAAAAAAAAAATCTGCTTTCACTTTATTGGATAGCAATGTTATAATAAAATGGAGTCTGGCTGCTTTGATACATTGATATTCTGTTAGTGTTCTTGCACGATTTGTTTGCATATAACAGTTCTTTGAAAACACAATTACAAAGCGAGCTGTATGTTTTTCAATGACTCATGTTGTTCTTTGTTGTCTAATATAAGCGCATTTCATGCAAGGAAATGCCTTATACTGCTCAAGGTTACTCCTTTGAAAGCCATAAAAAAGCCGACTATTTGGTCTGATAACATTTTAAACAGTTATTCGCAAACAGTACTTTGGATTATTTATAGATTATTTTATGTTATTTTGCCTTTCTATTGATGGTTATATTTCATTCGTGTTATTGAACGTGCCCACAGCACACACACCATTGCATCATATAACCCGTATACAATCAAAAATCTTTCTACACTATATTTCACTGCTAATAGTGCCGTTTCTGTAGGTCTTTAATAAGTTACACGTACATTGCAACTTGAAACACCTTCCCTTGAGGCTTGATTCGTCCCATTTTTGTGTCAGTTATCAAACTTTCATGAAGACAAAATTTTTTTGTTGTTTTTTACAGTGATTGCGCACAAAAACATGCAACATACAGGGCCACACGACAACATGCAAACAGAGCACGTCTCCAGTCATCCCTGCACGAACTAATCAAAACGCATTCAGACACCCAAAAGTACAGGCCGATATATAAACAGGTCCCCATGTACCCATAAACACACGTAGAAAACGAAGGAATGCACATGTTAACAGAGAAAATACACAGAGATAAATACACACCGACCTACCCACCCACAGAGAGCCAATACGTTGACACACACACATGGATCAGAGACAACATCCATACAGATGTTCGTGCAAAGATATGAAGATGAATGAATAGCACAAGTGTGCAGATGAATAAATCAACAGGCTCATGAGTGCTGGGGATATATGGATGACTGTTTGGTGTGATGAATGTGAGTGCACACAGGGATCGATTGATGAAATCGATCAAAATCACGAAACAGAGTTTGAGACCCTTTAGAACTGGACAAAATGAGCTTGTCAAATACCCAGGGCTCGAGTTGGGGTACCACGCGGGTGGACGGCGTCCCGCCACTTATTTTACTGGGAGCTCGATAACTGGAGCAAATGGAGCCACACATTCACTCTTTGGCCCCTCTGGGGCGAGATCGGAGCCCATTCAGAACGCTGCTTACACGCTGGATTCTCTGATGCAATCGCATCTAAGGGGTGAGCGAGGGGAGGCAATGAGTCTGATGGTGCAAGCCACCTTTCGTGACTTCACTTCTTGTCATGACGTCAGCGTCTCCCCACTTCTTTTTTTAGGACTTGTGCCCTGCAAATACCAAGACAATAACAAGCATTTGCAATGCAAATAGGTCTCACATTTACAAGACTTTGAGCTATTGACACTGTAAATATCAATAGCTTAAATTTTCGCAAAGCGAGACCTATTGAAGTGCAATTGGAATTGTTAGTTTCCAAGCGCCCCTTGCCAGGCTTGCACTTAATAGAGGCCACACCCTTTTCTTTAGACGAGCCACGTCTAAAGAAAGGGGCATGGCCTCTATTAAGTGCAAGCACAGCATGGTGCGCTTGGAAACAACCCAAAAAAATGATATCTGTAAAGCAATAGGTCTCACATTTTCTAGAGATTAAGATATTGTCATTTACAACACCTCCTAATTGCAAGACTTTTGGCATTGCAAAGAAGCGGCCGCCATTGTTCCGGCTGCTTAGAAAATGAAAGCACGCATTGCTTGCTAAATGTTGCTGCAAAGCACGTCGTGCCTGCAGTAAGACAAAACTCATTTAAAAAATTGTGCTACAGATAACACGACGGTGTAGCAGCAGAATTAAAAGGGCCAGTCCTCAAGGGAGGTTACAAATGAAGACAAGGCGGTTCTAAGGAGGGACTAACAAGCCGATTACCGAATCAGAAGTCAGTATTTACAAAGGACAAAGACACAAGCCAATGAAAAATCTGGGCGGAGCCTCAATTGCATACTCTAATACAGCATGCCTTGCAGAGCAGCACATGCTCTGCCCAGGCTCGACCTAAAAAAGGCAGGCATTCCTCGATTGAGCTAATACACAAAAATGATTACGTCTATGGAAAGAATCTAAGAACACAAAAACACCCAGTGATTACGACCCAAAAAACATAACTTTAAACGAACCTGCTAGAGTACATTAAAGAAAAGCAAGTTAACCCCCTCTCTACCAACTATGGGCAGTGAGGCACATACACAAACATTCCCATCATGACACGTGCTGTGGCTTATGACAAACAACAACTGCAAAGCACATCACACCTCTTTCTCTTTCTCTCTCTCTCTCACTCTCTCTCTCACACACACACACACACACACACACACAAACAAAAACACATACCCCCTCATGAGGGCATGCATACATGGTGACAATGCAACCAAATTTGAGGGCAGTTGAAAGTCTCGGCCCAAACATGACCAAAGGCTAATAATGATCATGGGGTAAATTGTTGAACATAACACACACCGAGTATACAGAAAAAATAAAACAGTTTGTACATTTGAGGAAATACTGATCCATCAGTGAGGCGATACCAAAGGGGATGATGGACGGAGCGCTTGAGCAAATCAAACACTCACCCCCAGTCAAATGATCTGGGTTTAATCCATCACCATTCTTTAGCTCACTCCACCATCTCAGTTCAGACATGGCCGTATGCAAATCAGTCTGACCCTGTGCCTCATGGGAACAGTCCAGCCCGAACTGCCAAGCCATGTCTTCCCTGGACCGGACACAAGCATCCTGGGACCGGTTTCGGATTCATAATCTTCATCAGCCAGGCTATCTTGAATCCAGTGGTAGCGTGAGCAAGGGATCCACGTCTGGGCATACCCTGCCAAATTAGGGCAAACAAAGCGATACCAAAGGGGATGATGGATGGAGCGTTTGAGCAAATCAAACACTCACCCCCAGTCAACTGATCTGGGTTTAATCCATCACCATTCTTTAGCTCACTCCACCACCCCAGTTCAGACATGGCCATATGCAAATCAGTCTGACCCTGTGCGTCATGGGAACAGTCCAGCCCGAACTGCCAAGCCATGTCTTCCGTGGACCCGGAAACAAGCATCCTGGGACCGGTTTCTAATTCATAATCCTCATCAGCCAGGCTATCTTGAATCCAGTGGTAGAGTGAGCAAGGGACCCACGTCTGTGCATACCCTGCCAACTTAGGGCGAACAAAGTGATACCAAAGGGGATGATGGACGGAGCGTTTGAGCAAATCAAACACTCACCCCCAGTCAACTGATATGGGTTTAATCCACTACCATTCTTTAGCTCACTCCACCACCCCAGTTCAGACATGGCCATATGCAAATCAGTCTGACCCTGTGCCTCATGGGAACAGTCCAGCACGAACTGCCAAGCCATGTCTTCCCTGGACCGGAAACAAGCATCCTGGGACCGGTTTCGGATTCATAATCCTCATCAGCCAGGCTATCTTGAATCCAGTGGTAGAGTAAGCAAGGGACCCATGTCTGAACTGGGGTGGTGTGGTGAGCAAAATAACGATGGATTAAACCCAGATCTGTGACTGGCGGTGAATGTTTTGCCATTGTGCAACATTCCGTCCTTTAATTGTTGTTTTTGCATTTGTCACCCCGAGTGGGTATGCTCAGATGTGAGTCCCGTGCTCTTCATGCCACTGGAATCAAGCTATCCTGGCTGATGATGGCTGATAGCCAGAAACCGGTCCTAGGATGCTTGATTACGGTCCAGGGAAAACATAGCTTGGCAGTTCAGGCTGGACTGTTCCCATGAGGCACAGGGTCAAGACTGATTTGCATATGGCCATGCCTGAACAAGGGTGGTCTGGTGAGCAAAATAACGATGGATTAAACCCAGATCTGTGACTGAGGGTGAATGTTTTGCCATTGTGCAACATTCCGTCCATCAATTGTTTTTGCATTTGTCACACCGAGTGGGACGGGTATGCTCAGACGTGAGTCCTGTGCACTCCATGCCACTGGAATCAAGCTATCCTGGCTGATGATGGCTGATAGCCAGAAATCGGTCCTAGGATGCTTGATTCCGGTCCAGGCAAGACATGGCTTGGCTGTTCGGGCTGGACTGTTCCCATGAGGCACAGGGTCAAGACAGGGTCAAGACTGATTTGCATATGGCCATGTCTGAACTGGGGTGGTGTGGTGAGCAAAATAACGATGGATTAAACCCAGATCTGTGACTGAGGGTGAATGTTTTGCCATTGTGCAACATTCCGTCCATCAATTGTTGTTTTTGCATTGATCCATCAGTAAAGCCACATATAGCTAGCTAAAGGGAGCCTCGCCTACCAGCACACACACACACCAACAATGGACACATCCACACTTCTAAAACTTCCATAGAAATATAGGCCAACAAAAGCACGCTCTGCATTGGGAGCAACCAGGCCCACTAAGGATAGAAAGTGCCTAGCAACAGCCTCAAATTCCCCAGCCAGAACAACCTTCAACATCCATGCAGGAGACAGCACTTTTTAGATGAAGGTGGCTTGTGGCTGCCAAAATAAGAGAAAATTCCACGTGCCTCCACAGTCCCACCATGAGCCACGTGTCACCCTCAGGCAGTACAATCCCTGCAGCTATGCACCCCAACTAACTTCTGATTATTCTAATTTTAAAGGAACCGTGTCATTGACGTTTCGTAAAAAAAAAAAATAAGTCCCCATGCAGGCACTAAATGCAGCATCCATATTTATCAATGTTTATTTAAAGATCATTCCAATTAATGTAGTTTATTTAAAAATCATCTCTATGTCATCTTTTCAGTATAAAATATACGAGTCAGGCCCATAATATGTTTAGAAACTGATGCCACACATGCTTCACAACTTTTACCGTTGCTTTCCGTGGGCTTAAAAATGGTAGACAAAAGTCAGTATAGTGTTAATAGTGAACACATTTAACGTTAAAAAACGACAGGCCATATGAGCAAGAAAGGGCGATACATTATCGCCGCTTTTATCGGCAGGAAACTGCCGCTAACGCGGCGATAATGGGCTTGATAATATGCCCTTGTATATTCCCATTCAAGCCCAGGTTCTGGTGTTAACCTGGGCTTCTATGGGAATTTACAAGGGCATATTATCAAGCCCATTATCCGCGCTTAAGCAGCAGTTTCCTGCCGATAAAAGTGGCGATAATGTATCGCCCTTTCTTGATAATATGGCCCGACGTTCTTTTCTATTCTAGTAATAAATTCAACATGCTTACAAAACTTTCAACTTTTTAAATGGCCCTTTCTATTTCAAGAAATCATTAACAGTGGGTGATCTTTTTAGAGCTAACTATACCTAATATATTATTATTAGCTATGCATTGGTTTAATAATTTCTCCTTATTTTCTTCATTACTGCTTAATGACATCAAACGGAAAATTATTTTTGAAAGTTGTATCACCTCCTTTTTAATTTTTTATTACTCAGTTACATTTTCCGTAAAATGGGAATTATTTTAGCGTCTTTCTTTTGCCACTGACGTATGTTTAGTAAACTATAAGTTCATGTTTTAGCACTTTCTTCCGAACTATATACTTAAGTTTTATTTTATATTTATTGGCAGATGTGTTGTTCCTATCAATTGTTTAAATATTAGTTGACCTAGGTACAAATACTCAATTTATGTTGGCTCCTAAAACATGACATGGGAGAGCACTGCTGGCTGGTCAAGCCATACTCAGATCTGGAGAACTGAACATTGTTTACTTTAGATACTCCATGGCCCAGACCTGCATCACATCATCAACTCATGCAGGATGTCTGCTCCCAATCATACATTAATCCCATGAATGGACATAATTCCTGCATTGAATTCAAGCCTTCAAGATTGTGCTATTTCGTTCGCAAAGTCAAGAAGATTTATTGATTGTCTACCTGGTTTGACCTCTTTACTGGACCCAAGTGATGAGCAAATTAATATGCAAAGTATAGTGTTCCTTTGAAATTCTATATTCCTGGAACCTTGAAGAAGCAACTCTCAGAGACATGAGTCCGACCCCTCCAGGGTGTCTTTATTTTCCAGGTACTGAGAAGGAATCTTATAGTTTCATGAATGAAGCTGCCGGAAGTGCAAGGCTCTTCATATTAATGTATGCATAATTATAGTAATCTGTGTATTGACCTAAACAATACTAGCCTGCTTTGTGTTGCTAATATAATTTGTATTTTTCCTCATGTATGCCTGCCTCTGAAAGGTCAGTAGAGATGGCAAGTAGTTGATCTGCATGTAGCTGCATGGAAACAGCATGTCAACAGCATGTCAAGTGAATGACACACTGTCTTTTTTGGCTTCTTAGCAAACAGCACCTCTCATGTAGAATCAATAGGTTATTAACACTTGGAGAATATTAATTGAAAATAAAGACTTAAAAATTACAAAAGTATCTTGGACTTCTTTGCCTGGTGCACACCCATTTGCAGCTGCATCTTTCATGATCTGGAACACAGTGGCATCACATAACAGCTGATGCCGGGGTTTCAGTACTCAGGAACTTTGGATTTGGGAAACTGATGTGAGGTGCAGAACCATTAGTCCACCGTTATTGCGTTGTTCTTTATATTACCTTCAGTATCACCTTAAGGATAATTGACATTCTGGGCAACACATATTTTTGGGGCCCTTATTTGGAACAACTTTGAACTTATTAATATTTCTCAGCTAATTAAAACCCTCCTGAGTGGAGAGTTTTAGAGAGTAGAAGTAAAGTCGCGAGGGGGGACGGGGGAGAAAAAGGAGGGTATTTACTGATTCATGAGTTAGAGAGAAATGAGCTCCAACAGAATTTAGAGAGATATGAAGTAGAGAAATGTGAGGTAGAGAGAGGAGAAGTAGAGAGAGAGGCATTGAGGTCAGCAGGAGTTAGCATAAGTCACAGGGCTGAAGGCAGAGAGGTAAATAGAGGTAAAGAGGATAGGCAATGCAGGGATAAATATGATACAGCAAGAGATAAGTGAAGTGCAGAAAGAGAGATAGGCTGAAAGATAGACAGTGGTATTCTAGGGATAGGTAGAGAGAGGCAGAGTTAGAGGAGACACAGCGGCGGTTCCTCCTTGGGAGTGGAGGAGCGCCGCCCCTCCCCACACAGCTGCAGAAAGCTGGAAAAACTAAAATGGTAATGAACGGATTTTATTACTATTTTAGTATGCTGGCTTTCTGACGAACTGAGAGGGCAGGGCGGGGCCAGTGCGTCATTGCTGCTGATTGGAAGCAATGACGATTGGCCCTTTCAGTGTGAATTATGCATGTCGGTTTGGCCGGCTACATCATTATGGCCAAACAGACATGCGCAATTCAACCTCTCCAACCTGGATGTCATCGACAGCTTGGAGAGCAGGCAAAGGTCTTCAGTGCTCTCCAGAGCGCTGAAGCAGCCTGCTCCAGCCAATCCAGACACTTCCCTCATGCAGCCTGAGAGGAGTGTCTGGATTGGATAAGGAGCTGCGAGACCTCGCGCTGGAGGAGTCGGGAGCTGGCTTTTTAAAATGTAAATGTTTATTCGTATCTTGTTTAATTTTATCTATGTCAACCTACCATTTTTGTGGGTCACCAACCGCCACTGGGCAGACAGAGAGGTGGAGCTAGAGAAAGAGTTGGAGGACAGAGAGGGGAGGAATGACAGAGAGAAAGAGAGTCTTCTGACTACCCCAACCATTTTAACAGGAGCCCTTCTGAAAGGTGGGAACCTTGGGCAATTACTCAATTTGCCCATGCCTTAAAACATGGGTACTCAAAAACATTTTCCCGGGAGCCGCAAAGTTTGATCGTTGGTGTGACTGAGGGCCGCACTGATGCAAGCGGGGGTGTAAAGTCGGTAAAGGGGAAGTGAAGCATGTATATTTAGTGGCTGAAGGAAATTGCATAATGTGAAACCAGAAATCCTGGGATGAATCCCGGCTTCTCAACTTGACCAAATTGTGTGACCCTGGGCAATTGTTTTTTTTTATTTCCCTCCTTTGTCTTCATTATCATATAAGAGAACCTTGAAATAACTTAAGGACGCATGCTGTTCGAACTCATCTTCTGTGCTTCAATGTAATAACTACTAGCACTGTTGTCAGGATGGGGAGGGACAGCATGAATATTTCTATATTCATGATTGAAAAACATCACTTTAAGAAAATTCCTTCTGAATGCACTGCTATAATTTGATTTACTAAGGTGAAATAGTTCTACAGGTCAATTAAATACACTTTTCTGAATTTTGAAAAGACTATCGTATTTTTACATATTTGCTGTGTTTAAAAATGTAGGTGGTCCTAAAGTTAAGGGCCTAGTTACTGCCTTTCCCTAACTGCAATTACCGTTTGAATACGTTCTTGTTGTATACTTAACATTTTTCTTCATGTTAGTGCTGAGTCGAGTAAACAGTAGCCTGGCTGAAGACGGCTGTAATGCCAGAAACCGGTCCTAGGAATCTTGAATCCGGTCCAGGGAAGGCATGGCTTGGCAGTTCGGGCTGGACTGTTCCTATGCACTGATTTGCATATGGCCATGTCTGAACTGGAGTGGCAGAGTGGGCTAAAGAACGGTGATGGATTAAACCCAGATCTGTTGACTGGGTGTGAGTGTTTGATTGGTTCAGATGCTCCGTCCATCACCACCCCCTTTTGTACTACTTTGTTCACCATAAGTTGGCAGGGTATGCTCAGACACGAGTCCCTTGCTCACTTTGCCACTGCATTCAAGCAAGCCTGGCTGAAGACGGCTGTAATGCCAGAAACCGGTCCTAGGAAGCTTGAATCCGGTCCAGGGAAGGCATGGCTTGGCAGTTCGGGCTGGACTGTTCCCATGAGGCACAGGGTCAGACTGATTTGCATATGGCCATGTCTGAACTGGGGTGGCAGAGTGGGCTAAAGAACAGTAATGGTTAAACCCAGATCTGTTGACTGGGTGTGAGTGTTTGATTGGTTCAGATGCTCCGTCCATCACCACCCCCTTTTGTACCGCTTTGTTCGCCATAAGTTGGCAGGGTGTGCTCAGACGTGGGTCCCTGGCTCACTTTGCCACTGGATTCAAGCAAGCCTGGCTGAAGACGGCTGTAATGCCAGAAACCGGTCCTAGGAAGCTTGAATCCGGTCCAGGGAAGGCATGACTTGCCAGTTCGGGCTGGACTGTTCCCATGAGGCACAGGTTCAGACTGATTTGCATATGGCCATGTCTGAACTGGGGTGGCAGAGTGGGCTAAAGAACGGTGATGAATTAAACCCAGATCTGTTAACTGGGTGTGAGTGTTTGATTGGTTCAGATGCTCTGTCCATCACCACTCCCTTTTGTACCGCTTTGTTCACCATAAGTTGGCAGGGTGTGCTCAGACGTGGGTCCCTGGCTCTCTTTGCCACTGGATTCAAGCAAGCCTGGCTGAAGACGGCTGTAATGCCAGAAACCAGTCCTAGGAAGCTTGAATCCGGTCCAGGGAAGGCATGGCTTGGCAGTTCGGGCTGGACTGTTCCCATGAGGCACAGGGTCCGACTGATTTGCATATGACCATGTCTGAACTGGAGTGGCAGAGTGGGCTAAAGAACGGTAATGGATTAAACCCAGATCTGTTGACTGGGTGTGAGTGTTTGATTGGTTCAGATGCTCCGTCCATCACCACCCCCTTTTGTACCGCTTTGTTCGCCATAAGTTGGCAGGGTGTGCTCAGAAGTGGGTCCCTGGCTCACTTTGCCACTGGATTCAAGCAAGCCTGGCTGAAGACGGCTGTAATGTCAGAAACCGGTCCTAGGAAGCTTGAATCCGGTCCAGGGAAGGCATGACTTGGCAGTTCGGGCTGGACTGTTCCCATGAGGCACAGGTTCAGACTGATTTCCATATGGCCATGTCTGAACTGGGGTGGCAGAGTGGGCTAAAGAACGGTGATGGATTAAACCCAGATCTGTTAACTGGGTGTGAGTGTTTGATTGGTTCAGATGCTCCGTACATCACCACTCCCTTTTGTACCGCTTTGTTCACCATAAGTTGGCAGGGTATGCTCAGCCGTGAGTCCCTTGCTCACTTTGCCACTGCATTCAAGCAAGCCTGGCTGAAGACGGCTGTAATGCCAGAAACCAGTCCTAGGAATCTTGAATTCGGTCCAGGGAAGGCATGGCTTGGCAGTTCAGGCTGGACTGTTCCCATGAGGCACAGGGTCAGACTGATTTGCATATGGCCATGTCTGAACTGGGGTGGCAGAGTGGGCTAAAGAACGGTGATGGATTAGACCCAGATCTGTTGACTGAGTGTGAGTGTTTGATTGGTTCAGATCCTCCATCCATCACCACCCGCTTTTGTACTGCTTTGTTCGCCATAAGTTGGCAGGGTATGCTCAGACGTGAGTCCCTTGCTTACTTTGCCACTGGATTCAAGCAAGCCTGGCTGAAGACGGCTGTAATGCCCGAAACCGGTCCTAGGAAGCTTGAATCCGGTCCAGGGAAGGCATGGCTTGGCAGTTCAGGCTGGACTGTTCCCATGAGGCGCAGGGTCAGACTGATTTGCATATGGCCATGTCTGGACTGGGGTGGCAGAGTGGGCTAAAGAACGTTGATGGATTAAACCCAGATCTGTTGACTGGGTGTGAGTGTTTGATTGGTTCAGATGCTCCATCCATCACCACCCCCTTTTGTACCACTTTGTTCACCATAAGTTGGCAGGGTATGCTCAGATGCGAGTCCCATGCTCACTTTGCCACTGCATTCAAGCAAGCCTGGCTGAAGACGGCTGTAATGCCAGAAACCAGTCCTAGGAATCTTGAATTTGGTCCAGGGAAGGCATGGCTTGGCAGTTCAGGCTGGACTGTTCCCATGAGGCACAGGGTCAGACTGATTTGCATATGGCCATGTCTGAACTGGGGTGGCAGAGTGGGCTAAAGAACGGTGATGGATTAGACCCAGATCTGTTGACTGAGTGTGAGTGTTTGATTGGTTCAGATCCTCCATCCATCACCACCCGCTTTTGTACTGCTTTGTTCGCCATAAGTTGGCAGGGTATGCTCAGACGTGAGTCCCTTGCTTACTTTGCCACTGGATTCAAGCAAGCCTGGCTGAAGACGGCTGTAATGCCCGAAACCGGTCCTAGGAAGCTTGAATCCGGTCCAGGGAAGGCATGGCTTGGCAGTTCAGGCTGGACTGTTCCCATGAGGCGCAGGGTCAGACTGATTTGCATATGGCCATGTCTGGACTGGGGTGGCAGAGTGGGCTAAAGAACGTTGATGGATTAAACCCAGATCTGTTGACTGGGTGTGAGTGTTTGATTGGTTCAGATGCTCCATCCATCACCACCCCCTTTTGTACCACTTTGTTCACCATAAGTTGGCAGGGTATGCTCAGATGCGAGTCCCATGCTCACTTTGCCACTGCATTCAAGCAAGCCTGGCTGAAGACGGCTGTAATGCCAGAAACCAGTCCTAGGAATCTTGAATTTGGTCCAGGGAAGGCATGGCTTGGCAGTTCAGGCTGGACTGTTCCCATGAGGCACAGGGTCAGACTGATTTGCATATGGCCATGTCTGAACTGGGGTGGCAGAGTGGGCTAAAGAACGGTGATGGATTAGACCCAGATCTGTTGACTGAGTGTGAGTGTTTGATTGGTTCAGATCCTCCGTCCATCACCACCCCCTTTTGTACCGCTTTGTTCGCCATAAGTTGGCAGGGTATGCTCAGACGTGAGTCCCTTGCTTACTTTGCCACTGGATTCAAGCAAGCCTGGCTGAAGACGGCTGTAATGCCCGAAACCGGTCCTAGGAAGCTTGAATCCGGTCCAGGGAAGGCATGGCTTGGCAGTTCGGGCTGGACTGTTCCCATGAGGCACAGGGTCAGACTGATTTGCATATGGCCATGTCTGAACTGGGGTGGCAGAGTGGGCTAAAGAACAGTAATGGATTAAACCCAGATCTGTTGACTGGGTGTGAGTGTTTGATTGGTTCAGATGCTCCGTCCATCACCACCCCCTTTTGTACCGCTTTGTTCGCCATAAGTTGGCAGGGTGTGCTCAGACGTGGGTCCCTGGCTTACTTTGCCACTGGATTTAAGCAAGCCTGGCTGAAGACGGCTGTAATGCCCGAAACCGGTCCTAGGAAGCTTGAATCCGGTCCAGGGAAGGCATGGCTTGGCAGTTCGGGCTGGACTGTTCCCATGAGGCACAGGGTCAGACTGATTTACATATGGCCATGTCTGAACTGGGGTGGCAGAGTGGGCTAAAGAACGGTAATGGATTAAACCCAGATCTGTTGACTGGGTGTGAGTGTTTGATTGGTTCAGATGCTCCGTCCATCACCACCCCCTTTTGTACCGCTTTGTTCGCCATAAGTTGGCAGGGTGTGCTCAGACGTGGGTCCCTGGCTCACTTTGCCACTGGATTCAAGCAAGCCTGGCTGAAGATGGCTGTAATGTCAGAAACCGGTCCTAGGAAGCTTGAATCCGGTCCAGGGAAGGCATGACTTGGCAGTTCGGGCTGGACTGTTCCCATGAGGCACAGGTTCAGACTGATTTCCATATGGCCATGTCTGAACTGGGGTGGCAGAGTGGGCTAAAGAACGGTGATGGATTAAACCCAGATCTGTTAACTGGGTGTGAGTGTTTGATTGGTTCAGATGCTCCGTACATCACCACTCCCTTTTGTACCGCTTTGTTCACCATAAGTTGGCAGGGTATGCTCAGACGTGAGTCCCTTGCTCACTTTGCCACTGCATTCAAGCAAGCCTGGCTGAAGACGGCTGTAATGCCAGAAACCAGTCCTAGGAATCTTGAATTCGGTCCAGGGAAGGCATGGCTTGGCAGTTCAGGCTGGACTGTTCCCATGAGGCACAGGGTCAGACTGATTTGCATATGGCCATGTCTGAACTGGGGTGGCAGAGTGGGCTAAAGAACGGTGATGGATTAGACCCAGATCTGTTGACTGAGTGTGAGTGTTTGATTGGTTCAGATCCTCCGTCCATCACCACCCCCTTTTGTACCGCTTTGTTCGCCATAAGTTGGCAGGGTATGCTCAGACGTGAGTCCCTTGCTTACTTTGCCACTGGATTCAAGCAAGCCTGGCTGAAGACGGCTGTAATGCCCGAAACCGGTCCTAGGAAGCTTGAATCCGGTCCAGGGAAGGCATGGCTTGGCAGTTCGGGCTGGACTGTTCCCATGAGGCGCAGGGTCAGACTGATTTGCATATGGCCATGTCTGGACTGGGGTGGCAGAGTGGGCTAAAGAACGTTGATGGATTAAACCCAGATCTGTTGACTGGGTGTGAGTGTTTGATTGGTTCAGATGCTCCATCCATCACCACCCCCTTTTGTACCACTTTGTTCACCATAAGTTGGCAGGGTATGCTCAGATGCGAGTCCCATGCTCACTTTGCCACTGCATTCAAGCAAGCCTGGCTGAAGACGGCTGTAATGCCAGAAACCAGTCCTAGGAATCTTGAATTCGGTCCAGGGAAGGCATGGCTTGGCAGTTCAGGCTGAACTGTTCCCATGAGGCACAGGGTCAGACTGATTTGCATATGGCCATGTCTGAACTGGGGTGGCAGAGTGGGCTAAAGAACGGTGATGGATTAGACCCAGATCTGTTGACTGAGTGTGAGTGTTTGATTGGTTCAGATCCTTCGTCCATCACCACCCCCTTTTGTACCGCTTTGTTCGCCATAAGTTGGCAGGGTGTGCTCAGACGTGGGTCCCTGGCTTACTTTGCCACTGGATTCAAGCAAGCCTGGCTGAAGACGGCTGTAATGCCCGAAACCGGTCCTAGAAGCTTGAATCCGGTCCAGGGAAGGCATGGCTTGGCAGTTCGGGCTGGACTGTTCCCATGAGGCGCAGGGTCAGACTGATTTGCATATGGCCATGTCTGAAATGGGGTGGCAGAGTGGGCTAAAGAACGGTGATGGATTAAATCCAGATCTGTTGACTGGGTGTGAGTGTTTGATTGGTTCAGATGCTCCGTCCATCACCACCCCCTTTTGTACCGCGCTGTTTCCCAGAGGGCCGCATGTAAATGTCAGGAGGGCCACATGCGGCCCCCGGGCCGTACTTAGTGTATCACTGCTTTAAATCATCTCTGAGTAACTTTATTGAGTTATACAACCAGAAGGTCTAGTAACAATTGTATTTTCAAGCCCCTTATTTGTTATGATCTAGTGGAGCGGATGAGCCACAAAAACAAAAAAACAGATAGCTCTGGGAGCTGCAAATCCCAGGAAGTAAACCCAACTTGCACAGACAAAAGCTGACAGACATTGCCTCATCATAAACCCCAAAGTTCACCTCATGCAACCTTCTTCACAATGCGCTATCAGATGCCTTCCCATAACACAGCTCACTAGACTCAACAACCTGACCGCACAACAAGAGAACCTGACACCAGTAAGAGACAGTGAACAGGTTTCCATAAGTAATGGTACACAATAAAGGGAGAAATCATGAATACCTATTAGGATGGTACAGCACACATGCATAATTGTTATGATGCTAGAAGTGTAACAGGAGGGTCTGGTGGTACAAGACGACAAACATAGTAGTTGCTGCAGCACAATGTTTGGGACAAGCAACTTGGGGGAGTGGTGGGAATGGGCAGGCTTCATGATCAGATAGCATCTCTCCTACTTAGTGATAAGGTAGGAATAAGTAGTGGTTAATTGTTGGTGGGTGTGTCTGTATACTGCTGTGAGTATGCTGGTAGTAACCCCTGGGGCTTTGCTTGATTCCAATTTGTGTGCAATTTTGGATTACTCAGCCTGTAATGTGTAGGCTATAATGATGGGCAGAATTATCCACCTCCCCCTTCCATCTAGTATGGTGTACATAGCTACAGGTCAGAGCAGTCCTTTGGCAACTACATCTGCCATTGCTTGCCTCCTACGCATACTATGGTGCATTCTGCACTGCAGATAGCAGTGAGATAGCGGAGCCCACAGGGTTCCTGGTAGGAGGTGTAGACATGGTTATATGTTTGGTGGTGGCAGCCAGGAGATGAGTGGGCAAGTTTACTAACACTGAGAACTGGGTTTGAGTCACAAACGTGATGCAAACTGTGCACAAAGAGTGGTTTGGGGATTTAATTTTCAACTCAAATCATGATTTGCTTTGCAAACATGCTTAAAGCAATGCAAAGTAGGACAAAGTACTAATTTGTGCTACTTTGCCACATAGTGGGCATACCATGGAAGGTACTTGGGCATTCCCATGCCATTACCCATAGGTTTTGTTATAAATTCCTATCTACTAACATTTACTGACAGGTATTTGTGCTATAAATATGGGCCTCCTTGAGGCCACCGTAACAGTGGAGCAAGTTTCAAAAGTCTCCACACTTTTCTAACTTTGCAAATAATATTTTTTTAGTGCTGAAAGTGTAACCTTTCAGTACAAGCTCTTTGTCTACTTTGGCCTACTGGGATTGGTTGTGTGTGTTAGTTCATGGCAGGCTAAAGTGCTCTAGTACTGGGAAAGAAATAAGTGTGCCATATCACAATAGATAGTGTTGGAAAACAAAGCATCTGTGAGGCCTGCATAAATAACATGACTACATTTGTCCTTCCCTGGGAACCAAACACCCCATTATAGCGCTTGACTCTCAGAGGGTAGCGTTGCAGAGCAGTCTGAGGCTTACTCAAGGGAGGTGGTGTGGGCTATTAATCGCCATTTGCAGGTGCGCAAAAATAACACTCAATAATTGATTGTCCAGTCTGTACTTTGCTTTATAAAAGTAAGAGTACATTTATTAAACACACACACCACTCAATACTATACACCAATTTACAAATATACATAAGCTGATGGAATTACTTTGTGACATTGCATAACATCTCCACCCCTCCCGCAGGGGGGGGGGGGTGGGGTCTAGTACCACCACTCCCATGTATGCACATCATCTTGCCCCCAATGCAGTGAATTGGTCTTAACCTGGAGCGAGGACCTTGCGCACTGGCACCATCTCAGTGGCGACCCCCCCCATTACCTCAACAAGCATTAAACAGGCTACACCTGCCTTGGTGACACATGACCCTTACTGAGCATCTCCTACTGACCATACAGTATGCACCTCTACATCTTAAGGGCTAATAGTCTGGGGTCTTCATCTAAGCGCAGCAGCAAGAATACATGTTTACCCATACTTTAGAATGACAGTACTCAGCACATTTGGATATCATTAAAAATGCATTGCAATTACAGCCCCTAAAGGCATCACAAATGATCACAGGATTAAGTTGTAAATACTGCCAGACACCCTAGCAAGAGTGTCTAGCCACTTAACTTATGACATCACCTTACACCAATACTTCACATTGAACATCAGTCCCTCTAAAAGAAATAACCATTAATATATGCATTTCAGTGCAATTACACCTCTTCACCTCTAGGGAATGCCCTTCTGCAGACATCCCCAACTCAGCACTTCACTCCTTGATGCAATTATCAAAACAGCCTCAGCAGAAGAACAAACGTTCCATCCCAGAAGGTGTTAACTGCAAGTTGAGCCCTGGAGGGGTTGATTCCTTTGAATCCCCAAGACACTTGGGGAGTGACTTTGCTCTTAGTGCTCTGGGGGACTGCGCTTCTCCAGCAGCTCCCCAGCACCTTTATACATGTAAGGTGATGATCCCGTTCTCCTGGGGCCCCCACAAGCCAAGAAAACGCCGGGTGGGGCTTGCAGGCCGGTCCTGGCCTGCAAGGCATCATGGGCCTGTCCCCATAAATGATGAGCTGCTTTGGGGAGAGCCACGATGTGGCCTCCGGCCGTGTCTTGGGCCTCGGTGGGGGGCCCGGTCCCATCTGGACCCCCAGGTGAGAGGATGCGGCTCGGGGAGCCCACCCCCCGATGCTCTGCCCGTTGTTGGGGGGCATGGTCCCACCTAGGCCCCCGACGCTGACCTAATTGTTCTGAGGGTCCCGGTCCCACCCGGGACCCTTGCGTGTCACCAGGGTTGGAGGGCAGCCCAGGGAACCCACCCCTGGCTGCCCCCACCGGCTCCCCGTGCAGCTAGCACTCTTCTGTGCTGCCGCGGGAGCCGGCTGAGCACTTCTGGTCTGCCCGCTCCGGCAGGCAGACGCGGCCTCAGCGGTCCCATTGAGACCTCGGGGGAGTGCAGCGGCGCTCTCCCAGCCTTCTCCTCATTGTCGGGGCCCGGGGATGGGGTCACGGGCCCCCGGACATCTTCGGGGGGCGCGACAGCGCTCCCCCGCATCCCGCTTCGGCGGGGGGCCGGGGTGGGCTCCTGGCGCCCCCTGGGGGCAATTTTTATGGGGGGGGCGACTGCACTCCCCCATCCCCCTCCTTCACATCACCAGGGGCCAGGGTGGGCTCCTGGTCCTCTGCTGGCATCTTCACGGGGAGGGCGACGGCGCTCCCCGGCTTTGCTTCCTCCTGTGCAGCCCCCGGGACCTGACCACTCCGGGGGCATCTCTGAGACCGGCGGCGGAGCCCCACGTGCTTCGTCGTTGGTCTTCTTAGGGGTCAAAGGTAGCCTACCTTCCGGGGGCCATATCTCAGCCCCTGGAGTCCGATCTGCCCCATTTCCGCATCTTCTCGCTCCTGGTTGCGTCTCCCAGCCACTGGGAGCACTCTCCTTTGTCCTCCGGGTCTTCAAGAGGGTACATTCTGCAGGGAGCGGTCTTCACTGACTCCCTGTGCCTCTCTTCTACCTGCGCAGAGGCCTCTCCTTTTGTGCACCGGTCCTGGGCTCTTCCTCTGGCGCTGTTAGGGGCCTGGGGGGCAGTCAGGGGTGTCCTCCTTCCAACTGCCCATTGCGCCAGGCTCCAGCACCTTTCGCCTCCGCAGACCACACCCCGGAGAGAGCTTCTCTTCCTGTGCAAGTAGTTTTTAAAAGTTGAGTAGGGGGCTGGCAGGAAGTCTCTGTGTGTCCTATCAAACAACGACACATCACTTCCCTGCCCCTGCTCCCTCCTTCTTGTTCAGCCCCTGCGTTTGTTCAAAATGGCGTCGTCCAGTGTCTCTGGCCACATGGCCACTGAAACCCAACTCCTTCCCCCCTCACTGCCCTCACTGTAGTTAAGCTTGGTGCCTGGCACCCAGCGACAGCAGTTGATGGATTGGCTTGTAGCTTCACCTTTCTTTTCTCCTTGGGGGAGAAGATCTTCGCTCTGGGAAGAAAAGTCATTAATCTAACCTGCCAGGGCCAGACCCCAGCCAGGGACTCAGATAAATATGACATTTCTGTCCGACCCAAAAGCAGTACAAATATGACTTTGGACTCTGCAGAATACTAATTTTCACATCCGCTACACTGGACATTAGTACGTGTCTGGAATCTGTATGCTTTGTTGAAGTCATTTTAGCCATGGGCCCCACATCCCCATTGGGGAATAATAAAGTGAAAACACAGTAAAACACACTGACTTTCCCTGGCATGTTCCTTCCCAGGGTATAAAGCCTATTCCATGTCACCACACAATTCTGCATAAGTCCTACCACACCATTCACTCTGTAGCTGCTCCTGGACTGCGCACGCTAGGAATCCCCCCTGCGCAGCCCCTACACGTGTGCACACGCATGTGCACCCGTGTCTGCATGTAACTGGCACGGTGTCCCATACTCCAGCTGCTGCGCAGCGGCCTAGTCAAGCCAGGGATACACCAGTAAAGTCTCCATGCAGTCTTCTTCATTATGAGTTCACTGTGGATGAGGCCCATATTATGAGGCTCCCCCACAGTAAAAGCTCAACAATTAGGTGCTCAAAAAGCGAAAAATCCTGGTGGCCCATAGTGTCAGAACCACCTTCTAACAGATAGGGAAAAAATGTTCTCTCTGTTTTTGATGCAACACAGCACAGCAACCTTTGTCTTTGTACTGCAGTGCATCAAGTAAGTAAATGTGGGCCGTAGGATAGATCTGGATAGTGTTTGAATGTCTTTGGGTGCAGATAATTACCATGGGAATTATCAACTGTTTATCTGCTAGGTAGTCATATTGTGGGCTAGCAGCATGCAAATGTGACTGACTGTAGTTCTTTGATGGAAGTGGTACAGTGAATGTATGACCACTTCATGCGTGAGCAATAGTACTGGCCTGGCCAAGCTTTCACAAATCACTGACAGAATATCGACGTCAAAAATATCGGAGGTGGAATATCAACGTCAAAAATATCGAGTCCTATCTACATTAAGGTAAGTACAAAAGTATTGAGAAAAAAATATTGTAGTAAAAAATATCGTTTTTTTATGTTTAAAAATAATATAAAATTAAATATTTAATACATATAATTAAAATAAACAATTAAAATATATTTAAATGTATAAGTAATACATATAATATAAAAAATAAACATCTATATAATATATATATACTTACGTAATAATATTTACAATTATTACTCTAATAACTTATAAATTGTTAAAACACATTTTAGAAATTATAAATACATACAAATGCATAAAACAATCATATAAATAAAAATATCAAAACTATATAAAATACATTTTAAAAATAAATTAAAATAAATTAGACACTACATTAACTAAAACAATAAATATTGGATAGCGTAGGGGTAAAAATTAATGATCCAACTCCACAGAGTGGCTCAGTAGGGAAAGTATTGGATAGCATAGGGGTTAAAATTACTATTCCAACTCCAGAGGGTGCAACAGTAGGGTAAGTGTTGGATAGCGTAGGGGTTAAAATTACTATTCCAACTCCAGAGGGTGCAACAGTAGGGAAACTGTTGGATAGCATAGGAGTAAAAATTACTATTCCAACTCCAGAGGGTGCAACAGTAGGGAAAGTGTTGGGTAGCGTAGGGGTTAAATTTACTATTCCAACTCCAGAGGGTGCAACAGTAAGGAAAGTGTTGGATAGCATAGGGGTAAAAAAAACTTACTAATAATAAAAATAATAATTTTTGTGTAAAAAATAACAATTAAATACTAAATTACAACAAATTAATTCACTATAACAAGAAATAATAAAAAAAGTACCAATTGATAATTAATTAACAGTTAAAATAAATACAATTAAATAATAATTATTAAAAATGTCTTAAATAATAAAATAAAAATCAATACCAAAAACCAATAATTATTAAAAAAACATTTAGCAATTAATAATTAATTAACAATAATGTATTGATAAACACAAATACAATTTAAAAAATCAAATGTAATAAATTAATATTTAATAAACAATTAATTAAAAATAAAATATGTATTAAATATTTATTACCAAGTAATAATTGATTAACAATAATTTAATTATCAATCCTCAAAACTAAAAAAATATTTACTTAATTACAATTAAATTACTTCCCACCCTATTACCCTATAACCTAACAACACACTTCAATAATAAAGTAATACACTTAATATAATTACCAATGAATCAATTAACAAAAAATAATTACTAATTAATAAAAATGTATTACCAATTAATAAAAATTAATTACCAATTTATAATGAATTAACATAAAAATATTTATCAATACCAATAAATAAAAATTACATATTTAATGAATTACAATTAAATTACTTCCCACCCTATTCCCCTATAAACCCACAACCTGCTACATAACTAAAATGCAAAATTTAATTACAAATATTTAATAATTCCTAAATAATATTTAATTAATTTCCTATAATTAAATTAATTCCCACCCTATTCCCCTATAAACCCACAACCCGCTATGGTACTAAAACGCATAATTTACTTAAATAAATTATTACTAACTTCTAAAAATGTAATACATATATTTTAAAATTAGTACAATCATTAACAAAAATTATTTAAAAAACATAAAATAAAATACATAATACTAATATTAATATCGATATTAGTAACATCGATATTGTTGCTATCGATATTACTAACTTCGATAGTAACAAAAATTATATTTCTTACCTTCAGATCGATATTCTGGTCGTCGAAATTCTTGATTTCGATATTTTGTCCCTCCGAAATTATGAACTCGATATTATTGCCTGTCAATATAAAAATATTGATATTTAGACTGTTTACCGGCTCTCACTAATCAGGGAAGGAAATCATCAGTTCATGGCCATGAAGGAGAGAATGAGACAGATCTATAGCTTTTTCCATCACAAAGTGGCTCATCCCGACTCGTTAATATCGCCTTAATAAAGAAAATTACTCATTGTTTGAATAGCCCAATTGACCACTTAAATGTGAATCATGCCAGGATTTTTTCATTTCCCTGTTTTCAGATCTATGATGGATCATCATCAAGAAAGGGAAACATCTGAAATGCACAATATTTACAAAGATATAGCACATTTCTGCAGCACCTTATGCTGGTGTATGGTCTGCTGCCTAGCGCCAATGCAGGCACCCTCACATCATGGTGCAAGGGTGCTTGCAATGGCACCCTTGCACTATGGTGCATGGGTGCCTGTGTTATGATCAGGATTGTTTTTGTGTAGGAAGGTACAACTTGCTGCACAAAAACAATCCTTAAAGGCATTTTCCATGTGTGATACTGAATCCACCACACATAGAAAAGGGAAGCAACCTTATGCCTGAGTCTGGGAGTCATACCGCTTGACATTTTCCAGGGTTTACAACTCTTTGCTTTGTAAATCTGGGAATATGCCAAAATTCATAGGTGGATGCACGGAAACGCTCACATTCCACCCATTGAATGCCTCTCTGCCACAAGGTAATGCAAGGAAGCGGAATGCACAGCCTTGTGTTTCATTGGATTTAATAAACAAGGCAGAGCCACCATTCAAGGTGGCTTTGTGTGACTTAGTGAATCCTACTTATGGGCTTGCGTCACCTTGCGTGATGTATGGGCACAGCAAGGCCTTTGTAAATCTGGCCCCTGGTGTTTTTGGTCCCAAAGGTGCCTCGAAGATTCCTGTGAAACATTCAGAGTGGGATGAATCAGGCAATCTAGTGTGCCATGGTTTCTCCTTTTTTGGATAGCTTCTGCAACTTTTCCTGGTCCACAAGATTTTGAAAAATGTTATCAGGTAAGCAAGCAGCCTTCTTTTCATTGGTTTTCCAATTCCCAGCAATATTCTGATTTTCAGGTTGTGGGAGTCTCAGGATATATTGGCACATTTTTAGTGACTGGTGGAGGGCCCGGAGTTTATCCTCAATAGAAAGTTTTGCAGGCAAGTGCTGTGGAATTTTTCATTTTCCTAATAGACTGATAGACTTTGATCACTGCTTTATCCAGAATTAGGACATATTCAAACCAACGAAAGGGAGGCTTTTAAGCTAAAGGATGCAGTTACTTTCCACATGACTGATAATATGTATTTGCTCAGTGTTCTAGTAATCCCAGCTACTAGGCACCAGAAAGTTATAGATCTTTATTTTCTTTTTTTTTTTTTTTTTTTTTTTTAAAAAACCTTTATTTGAGCAAGCAAAAAGGTACAAGGATGGGCCTACAACCACACGGGCCAGCCGCTAAAAAGGAGCAGACACATATCATATATGCCCGCAGAGGTAACCGTCAATCAACAATGCAATACTCCACATTATATACAGGACAAAAACAGGTTTTATATATATGAAAGAACAAACATACAAAAAGGCGAAAGTGTATCACTGAAGGTCAGCCAAAGGGACGAAAGGGGGGGAAGCAGCGGAAGTGCAATAGCAATATCCTAAGCACTAAGGAGTTCGGAGTGGGGGGGGGGGGGAGGGGCGCAGAGATCAGGAAGAAGAAGGGGGGAGAGCCGGAGACACCAGCTCAGTCCCTATATGAAGATTCCGGGAACGCTAGCCTAAGGAGACAGGGTAATCTCGACAGTGTCCACAAGGGGAGGAGTACAAATGTCGCCACGGTATTCGTTCCATTGACCCCACACCTTCACCCATGCCCTGGGTCTGCCCCTGGCCACATAGACAGTTTTCTCACGGAACATGGACCAATCCATGTTATCCTCCCATTGCGAGAGGGCAGGGGGCCTGGAGGCCCCCCAGAGTTGCGCAATATCTCCCTTCGCAATCATATAGCCCAGGGTGGCCCATCTAGTCTGTGCCACCGAACAGTCCGTGGGCTCCCAAACATTCAAAAGACAGCGACGAGGTTCCGGACGCAAGGATATCCCTGTCACCACAGTCATCAGATCAAGCACAGCCACCCAATAAGCAGCCACCATCGGGCACTCCCAAAGAATATGCAGGAAAGTAGCACGCAAACCACATCCACGCTTACACAGTCCATCGGAGGAAAAGCCCATCACCATCAGTCGCGGTCCCGTCACGTACACCCGATGAAGGATCTTCAATTGGACCAGACGGAGTCGAGCCGGTATAGCCACCTCCTTCGGAGAGGAGAGGGCCGATTGCCAATCCTCATCATCAAGTTCCAACCCATCTCCCATCCACTGTTCCCGAAGTCGGGTCAATAAGTCAGTCCGATTGTTAATCAACTTTTTATAGATCAGGGAGATAGTGCTATCAGGAAGATGTTCGTCAAGGATACGGTCTTCAAGTGGGGAAGAGTCAGGCGGAATCTCACCAGGAGCAAACACCGAAACCAAAGCGTGCCTGATCTGTAAATAACGAAAGAATTCCCGACTACTCAGGCCGTAGTCAGCCTGGAGGGCCTGAAACGGGCGCACAGAACCCTTGGAGTATACATCCCCCACTTTAGAGATCCCAATCAAGTCCCAACGGTCAAAACCCTTGGAAGACCAAAGACCGCCCAGACGTTCTGAAGCATAAAGCGGCGTCGCCAACGTCAAGCGATCCTCCCAGCCCAGGCTCACATTCGCAGCACGCCACACCGTCAAAGCAGTCAAAGTAGGTCCCACAAGATGGCGCCCAGCGGAGCGAGAATAGAGCACTCTGTTAAAGTCACCTCCCGGAAGCTGAAGTTTATCCATCTCAAACGCCGGATTACGACCCGGCGAGAACATAGCGTGATTAATAGCGGACAGATGGGAAGCCCAGTAGTATCTCTTAATATCGGGGAGCGCCATGCCCCCATCGTATCACGGGATGGAAAGTTTCGCGAGAGCAATGCGCGGTCGCCCATCCCAAATAAGTTGCCTCTGAAGGCTCTCAATCTCCCGAAAATAGGTCTTGGGGATAGGGTCATAATAATTCTGGAGAGCGTAGAGAAACCGCGGTAGTGACATCATCTTAAACAGGGCCGCCCGACCCAGTGGAGACAGGGGAAGTTTGCGCCAACGGGCAACGTCCAAACGGAGCCTAAGCAACGGGGGAAGGAGATTACGATCAAAACGAAGGGACGGATCCAAGGTAACAAAAACCCCCAAGTATTTGAAACCATCCCGGACCACCTGAAGAGGAAGTCTACTCGGCAACGGAGGCAAGATACCAGATAAAACGTATACACAGGATTTAGACCAGTTGATGACGAGGCCTGAGTTAGCGCCAAAGGACGCAAGAACGTCAAATAAAACAGATAAAGACTTGCGAGGAGAAGTAAGATACAAGAGGATGTCGTCCGCATAAAGCGAGACGCGGTCTTCGAAATCCGGGGCCCAACGAATACCTTTAAGGGACGGTTCCCAACGGAGCCAGGCCGCCAACGGTTCAAGAGCGAGCGCGAACAACAGAGGGGACAAGGGGCAACCCTGACGGGTACCCCTGCCCAAGGAGAAGGGGGCCGACACTCTACCGTTCACTACAACTTGCGCCAGAGGTTCCGCGTACAACAGCCTAACCCAGCTAATAAACTCGCACCCGAATCCAAATTTCTCAAGTGTCGCCCATAAATAGGGCCACTCCACAGTATCAAAGGCCATGGAGGCATCCAGGGACGCCAAAATGGCCGGTTCAGTCAAAAGCCCCGCCCTCGCCAGCGCGCCGTGGAGGCGACGTAAATTCAGAGCAGTGTTGCGATGCGGGATAAAGCCAGATTGATCCGGATGGACCAACTCCCCAAGAACCGAAAGGAGACGGGTCGCCAAAAGTTTAGCCAACACCTTAGGTTCAACATTTAATAGGGATATGGGCCTATACGAGGAACAGAGGTCACGCGGTTTACCCTCTTTGGGAATGACGACGATTGTCGCCAGACGCTGATCATAAGGAAGTATGTTCCGCTCACGAGATTCTAGAAACATGGCGCGGAGATACGGCGCCACCTTATCGGGGCGTAATTTGTACAACTCAATAGGCAAACCGTTCGGGCCCAATGCTTTGCCCGAACGGAGCGATCGAACTGCATTGGCTATCTCATCATTCGTAAAAGGGGAGTCCAAAGCAATACGGTCCAAGTCGGTGACACAGGGCAAAGTGATATCACGCAGAAGAAGGCGGGAGTCGGCAACATCCCTCACAGACACGGGGGCATATACCACACGGAAATATTCCGCAAAACGATCAACAATGGCGGTCGGATCAATCACATTCTCACCACTCGCGGACTGAATCACAGGCACCACACGATTAACTCTTTCTTTCTTGTCCAACCACGCTAGGAGTTTGCCCGCCTTGTCACCCACATCGTACAATCTGCCCTGCTGCTCACGAAACATCACCTTTGCAGCGTCAGTGACCAGAGATTTATATGCAAACTGTTTTAGACCCAGGGCATGGAGTTTCTCAGGCGTGACACCAGATTCCAACTCGTCCTCCAAAGCAGAGATCTCCCCCTCAAGGTCCACCACCTCCCTCCTCCCAGCCCTCTTAGCTTCAACAATCAAGGAAAGGGCCTGTCCACGAATCACAGTTTTAAAGGCTTCCCACAGGGACACAGCCGAAGAGACCGACCCCTCGTTTTCCAGGAAATATGCATCTATGGACTTGAGCAAGAGGGTACGAGTCTCAGGGGAGGAAAGATACCAAGGGTTAATGGGAGCCACTCGGCCCGCCGCCTCTACCCCAACCTCGAAACGAAGCCAGAGCGGCGAGTGATCAGAAATACCCCTCGGCAAATGTAAAATCTCACGAACCGCCGACGATTGGGCTGCGGGCATCAGGAAATAATCCAGCCGAGACAGACTGCCATGAGCCCCAGAATGGAAGGTGTATTGGAGCTGAGTAGGATGCAACAATCGCCAGCAGTCCACAAGGCCAAAGGTATCCAAAAACCCACCCAACCACTGCTGAGCCTGCGGGGTATCTCTAGGGGGATGGCGATCGTGAAGGCCGGAAAGCACCGAATTAAAATCACCGGCCAGAAAGAGAGCGCTATTAGGGAGATCTAACAAAACACGGCCCAAGTCAGTAAAAGTAGAGGCCTGCAAACCCGGGGGAACATAAACATTGAAGAGAGATAGGGTGCGGCCTTCATACCTACCCACCAGGACAGTATATCTCCCACGGTCATCATGAATCACCTCATCGATCGCCAGGGGGAGGGAGGTTCGAACAAGAATACCCACACCCCTAGATCCGGAGGTAAACCCCGAGTGCGCCACAAGGCGGTAGCCCCATCTATTCATTGCATAACAAACATTACCAATCAAATGGGTTTCTTGCATGAATACAATGTCCGGTAACAAACGTCGTATACATTTTAAGACCACACTGCGCTTAATACGATCTCCCAGGCCATTAACGTTCCAGGAAAGAAATTTCAACCCTCTACCCCCCATCCCAGCCGCCCGAGCCAAGACCCCTCGTCCATGAGCTAGACATCAGAAACAGCAGCAAACACAGGAGCAACTCGCCTTGAAAACAACACACAGAAAAGAAAAACTTCCCAACCCCCCTCCCCCAAACTGAAGAGAAACACCCCCCACCCTGCACCCCTGCAAAAAGCTAAAGAGCCACCCCAACCTGCAGTGTGCCTGTCACCCAAGAACCCCTATTCTACACAAAGACCCCGGAGGAGGAAAGGTCTCCGTTCCATCCTCCCCCCGACCTCAGCAAGAACAAAAATAACAAACGAAAGACAGAATGATCACAATGTAGAGGGACGCCGGCCAACACTCCTGAGAATGTATTCAAAATAAGACATAAGAGCCGAACAGTTAGATCTCCACACCACCGTCGGCACCACCAGGGTGAGCGGCGGAGTCCGTCTCAGGAGGACGGTCAGGCAATGAGTCCAGCCAGTCATTAACAGCATCAGGCCGATCAAAGAAAAGGGTACGCTCATTGTACTCGACCCGGAGTCTGGTGGGAAAGAGCATGGCGTAACGTAGGCCCCGATCCCGAAGACGTTTCTTGGCACCACGAAACTCCATACGTTGTCTCTGAACCTGTTGGGAAAAGTCCGGGTAAAAGTTCACCGTAGCATTCTCAAAGGCCACCGGGCCCTTCACCCGCGAGGCCTGCAGGATAGCGTCCCGGTCTCTATAATGAAAAAGCTTCGCTACAATGGGTCTCGGCGGGGCTCCCGGCTTGACTTTGCCCCCTGGAACACGATGTGCGCGTTCCACCGTGAAAAATTTTGTGAGACCAGAAGGGGCCAGATGGTTCAAGACCAGATCCTCAACCAGGAGATCCACCGAGTGGGGTTCAGGGTTCTCCGGTACACCAACCAGGCGAACATTGCAGCGACGCGCCCTATTTTCAAAGTCCTCCAGGCGACGGGTCATGAAGTCGTTCCCCCGACGGAGATTTCCAATCTCTGTTTGGAGCTCCGAGACGTCATTCGTAAGGCTAGAAGATTTAATATCCAGTGATTGTACCCTCTCATTCGTCTTGCCGAGATCAGCACGAATCAGATTCACCTCAATAGCCACGGTGTCAAGTTTGTGGGCCAAGGCCTCGTACTGTAGGCCGATGGATTCCCTCACACCCGAGATGGCGCCTATGATATCCTGTAGGGAGGGCTCCGCCGACTCTTCCAAAACTCGTTCGGACGCTACACTAGAACCAGGCAGGGCAGCTCCGGGGGACCCCTTAGAATGGGTATAACGGTCCATGACATTTGATTGAACTGGAGCTCCGCGCAGAGGTGTTTTCGTCTTGCGCGTCTCTCTGTCCCCTCTGCCCGCCATTTTGAAGATGCGTCACAGGACAAGCCACCAGGTTCGACGGGCCCGACACTCAAAGTACAGGATCAAAAGTACATGAAAAAGGGGGCACAACTCAGGTAGAGGTCGCCAAGCCAGCAAATAGGTCACATGAAAGCCCAACAGCCGATCTGCCTCCAAGTCTCAGTCGCAACACGACATCCACATCCGTGGCCCAAGTCGAAACGGAATCGAAACCGAAACTTAGGAAGGGGGGACCCACAAGGCCAGATCTCCTGCCATTGTTGTTCAATTGCAGGACGGCTACAGAACCGCACCCCGTCCCGGGCGCACCTCAAGGGCGGAGCCCAAAAGTTCAGAGCACCATATCTCAGGAATACGAGATCCAAATCGATTTCTGAAAAGTGCCAGGGTAATCAGCCAAACGTCCCCTACACGTATTCTTGCAAGAAATCAGGATTCAGCCAGGATAAAATGCCGGGAGCGGCGAGGGTCCGGAGAGCGCTGTGCTCAAGCGGCCATCTCGGATGCCCGCCAAGCTCCTCCTCCTAGATCTTTATTTTCAATTGCCTTGGTCATACTTTTCCAAGTTGAGATATGTAATTTGATACTTCAGATCTTTAAATTAGCTTTTATAATTTTAATATCCTTTTCGTATCTCTATGAAACTTTCTTTCATAATTGTTTGGACATACGAATTGCTAAGGCATTGTATGTCCACTGATCTTTGCTTCTGATGTGCTTTCCAATTACAGAAGAAAAGAACCGTAGACTCTTTCTTTCTTAAATTTTGTTTTGAAATGTACACTTTGCCTCAAGTACGACTATATTAACAAATGTTTTTTCCCAAGATAGAACCAGAATACATTGGATTACCAATCTGCAGATGCCACACAAAAGTCCACTTGCAACTGGTCTGAGATTTTATTTTGCTAGGAATACAAGACAAGAACTTGCATGTAAATACTACTTTCAATGTGTTGTATAATTCAGTAGATTTGCATACAAGAGGGGCCTCAGCAGTTCAAGTTAGAGTTCAAACCTCGTTGGGCAAAAGTTGCAGATGTATCACCAAACCTACAACATAACGCCCACAGATGAAAATGTGTAATTAACTTTAAGATTTTCAGACCTCTTACATTGTAAAGGTCAGGTCATATAACACCAATTTCAGGATCAAAAATTGGCAACATAGTAATCACTAGTCAAAGAAGCAACCAGCTCCGCTGTTACTAATACGAACGTCTTTGCACAGCCAGAATTTGCAGAAAGAAAAGGCAATACACAAAAAGGCCCTACGCCTCTTCCTCCCCCACTTCCGAGCCCGCTCATTTACCTGCTTACTGCTCTGCTGCCTCCAACAACTTGAAGGACATACCGGTTATTCCTCTCATTGCCTCTGGTAGTACTGATCTGATGGCCTCCCACCTAGGGGCCCCAACCAGGACCTCTCCTCCTCTCTACTTCCTGATGTCTAATTTCCTGTCACCTGCCTTACCCATAGGCCGATCTGTTCGCTCCAACAGTATGAGGGTTGTGCATCACACACCCTACACGGCTAACCTTGACTACCCTGTTAACCTATCCCCAGTTTCAGGCACTCCCTCCTCAACGGCGCTGGACCTTGTTGCTGGCCCCAATCCTTCTCCGCGTAACCCTTTCACACCTTTATCTGCCTCATGCGCTTCTCCTATTGCCTGTTTTGAAAGCAACCTGCCTGCTACCAATCCCTACCTTGGTGCGGCGCAACTTCCCTTTTGCATCGTATCTCACATCAATTCATGCTGATAATCTATTCTTGGGTGATGACAAAACCACGCTCAAGAGGAACTCTATCTCCCCTAGTAACTGTGGTAAGGGACCTACTGCACCTTCCAATTCCCTACCCAGTTCGGGATCATTCCCCTTGTCTCTAACTGTGGTGGCTGGGGAGTGCTCTAATGGGTCTTTCCTTGAGGAGAAGTTTGCTGACCTCAGGCAGGATCTCCGGGCTGTCAAAGAGATCATGCACTCCCTACTACAATTCTCCATGAAGATGGAGAGGGTATGGAATATACTCTCTCCACTTAGGAATGTGCAATGCAATCCTCCTGGAGTCCAAGGGGTTGGGGACGAACAATCCTGTACCTGATTCTCACTTAGTTCCAGTTGGAATTCTAGGCCTCTTCCTAACCATCAATCCAGACCTTGTAGGTTTCAGCCCCAGCTCTCGCCTGAGGACACCCTCGCTCTTGTACTCTCATACAATGGCCCGGGGTCATTCGCCTCCTCTAATTCCGCTATTAGCATCCCCACTATCTCCCCGGATCCTGACAGGGAACCCAGGGTCAACCTCCATTCGGTTAATAAGGAAAACCTACTCCAAATTACTACCGCTCATCAGGAAGAGATTAACACCTCCCCCCACATTATTTTGATGCTGATCAATTTACAGATTGGCTGTGAAACATGCTGTGGACATCTCTGCACTCATCTTAGTGAAAGACTTGGGCTTACTGATTCTCACTGATACCTGGCTCAATGAGGCCTCCTCCCCTGTTCTTGACATCATAGTCCCGCCTGATTATGCCATTAGCCGATGTGATCATCATGGGAAAATGGGGGGGGGGGAATCGCTTGCATTCATCGGTCCAGGAGAACTATAAAACAATCTCAGAAGGTTCTGCTACCTTCCTGTAAGTTACTAGTAACAGAAATTTGGAACAAGGGCAAGGTTGTCTGTGTGCTTCACACGATTTACCATCCACCGGGTGACTAATTGATCTTCATAGAACAAATCGTGGAGATTATTAGCTCATGTTCAGATCAACTATACAATATCTTCCTCAGAGACTTCAACCTCCATTGGAATGACACTAACGATCTTTTAGTCAACTCCTTTAAGTCTTTCCTCTCGGATCTCAACTTCTCTCAGGTTTGTAAGGGACCTACCCACAACAAAGGCACAACCCTCAACCTCATTATTGCGAGAGACAATATCATTCAAATGGGTGACATCCTTCCTTGTGACTGGTCGGACCATCATCAAATTGCCTTCCACATACTGGAAAAGACCCCTTGCAGAAAGCCTCTTAAAGCTAATCAATTGTCTCGCAACATGAGAGACATTAACATCAATGATCTTACTGCCATGACTAGGAATATACTTCAGCCTCCCCCTGACATGACCAGCCTTGATGATCTTTCGGATCATTACATTAGCACTGTGGGTAATATCTTTGCCAGCATTACACCGAAACAACTTAAAATGATCCCTCTTAAACGATCCAAACCTTGAGTTAATGATTCCCTAAATGACGAACGCCGCAAACTTTCAGAGAGGCTCTGGAGAAATGAGCCTTCCACAACTAGCCTCTATCAGCTAAGGTAAATGAGAAGCGCCTACAACAAAAAAATCAGCATTGCTAAAACGGGCCATTTCAGGGAGCAGCTGGACGGTGCTAAAATAGACCCAAAATGCAATTTGAAATCGTCAAACAGCAAGTAAACCACACTTCCAACCACAACCTGGTTTCCTTGATTCCGCTTCCTAGCGGGGAGGACTTCATAGTGCACTTCTCTGAAAAAACTAGGAATATTGAACAGGAGCTGCAACCTGACACTCCCATGGTGCTACCTCTAATTTACACCACATCATCGGTGGAGCCTGTGGTTCCCTCAGCAGTCTCCTTACTTCTTGGTTGTTCTCCCAAAATTGATGCCTCTTGGAAATAATTTATTCTACCATATTGCACAGAACTACTCCACGTTATGCCAACTCTAAAACGGGCCAATCTTTTCAATGATCCACTGCCTGCAAACATTTTTAAAGTCCTCAACTCGCCATTCTACCTCTTTGGTCGAGGATTATTCATGAATCTCTCCTGGAGGGGAACATCACTGATTGCCGCAAACTGGGCAAGTAACTCCCATCCTTAAGAAGCCAACTCGGATTTATCTGATCCTAACAACTTCCGACCGATCGCCAACAGCATGACGCTAGCCAAACTGCTCGAGAAATGTGTCCACAAGCAGCTCTGCAACCATATAGAGAAATTTCAACTACTTGACCTATATCAATCCGGTTTCAGAGCAGGGCAGAGTAGTGAAACTGCTCTAAGTCCCATTGTGGATGGCGCCCTGAAATCACTTGATCAAAATGTCCCTTTTCTTCTGATCCTTCTTGACCTGTCTTCTGCCTTCGACACCATCAAATAGGAAAACCTGATTAAGCTTCTTCAACTTAGGATAGGTCTTTCAGGACCGGTCCTAAAGTGGTTTGCCTCTTTCTTACATAACCGCACACAAAGGATTAAACTCAACCAATCTCTTGCATCCAGTACCCCGGTCAGGATTGTAGTTTCGCAAGGATCCGCACTATCGCCCACACTCTTCAACCTCTTTATGGAACCTCTCATTGTCATTCTGAACCATTCTCACATTCATTACCACATGTACGCGGATGACATGCAACTTTACCTGAAGATCTTCCGACTGGAGGACATTAAAACTTCAAATGAGGCTCTCTCCCAAACTCAACAATGGTTAGTCCAGAACCATCTTTTGTTGAATACCCTCAAAACTGAATTCCAGCTGATTGCCCCATACAACCACTTTGCACCTACCCTGGAATGGCTAAAACAACTCACAGCCCTTAACTGCACACCTCATGTGGTTGATTCTGCTAAATCGCTAGGCATTACCTTGGCCAAATACCTTAATATACAAGCTCACATCAGTGCCACTATTAGGGGTGCTAACTTTCACCTTAACACCCTTAAGAAAATCAAGACTTTCCTTCCGCCTGAAGGCTTACAGCCTGCAGTTTAATCCCATGTGATCTCACGACTTGAATATGGGTTGGTGACCCTTGCGGGGCTTCCTAAAGCGAGCTTGGCCCCTCTCAGAGCCAATCTCAATGCATTGGTCAGGCTTGTCTCAGGCTCCAAAAAACACGATTGTATCACGCATAAAGCCCTGCATTACCACACTCTGGCCTATATGGTGAACAACTTGTTCTTTCTGGCTCTGGTCGGAACTGAAGAAGTACATCCACACTACTCTTGAAACCTCCTAAATTCCAAAAGAAAATTACATACAAACGTACTTTCTCTTCTCTTGCGCCTAGAATTTGAAACGCTCTTCTACGGAGATTAGAGCCAATCCTTCCACTGCCTCTTTCAAGAAACAGGCCAAATGGCTTTTCCTGGGTGAACATTAATTGCATCATCCTGTACTCTCTTTCAAGTCCCCTTGTTGATAGATTTTTCATTTATCCCAACATATCTTTCTATATTTACTTTTGATTGGTTGGTAAATTGTAACTTTACACTAGGGCCCTTCTGGAACTTACTAGAAGAATACATCTTGTGTCAATTACAGATTTGGCGTTTAATTTACTATGTTGTGAAGAGTCACTCTATGATTGTTTTGCTGAATGTTACAAGAAATATATTGCACTATATGAGAAACTGAACTAGCGGGCCCACTACCCGGTACCTGATTTTGATTGTTTACTCCTTGTTGTTTTACCGTGTTGACCTCCATTGGACTGAGTTTATTCACACTTTTGCCTTTGTGTACAGTGCTCCGATACCCGCCAGGGTCATGTTCGCGCTTTATAAAACTTTTCAAATAAATAAACAATGTAGCCAAACAACCTCTGGGAAAGTGAACAACAGAGCAACAGAATAACCCAGCAGGTACCCTAAGCCCTACATACTTTAAAGGCAGTTTACCATGACTAAGATGAAAAACTAGCGCTGCTGTTGATTCAGCTGTTTAGGACACCAGCCAGCCTGACTAACACTGTGGCGGAGACAGGATCTTGAATTAGCACTCGAAGTTCTAGCTTTCTGTAATACATGTAGAGTGGTGAAAAAAAGTGATGAGGCCCGTCCTTAATGTGTACAATAGGTCCTGGGGCCTAAAGGTTTACTCGGAAACCTGCAACCCCTACGAATATTGGCGGTGCGGAATACCAAATTGGTGTAGTCTTTGTTCCATCTCATGCATCTTTTATTTACCACCTAACACCCCCTGTCTCTCTATCTTACTCTTGCAGGCTCTTTCCCATCCCTGCTTTAAATGCCTGTCCCCAAATTTAGTGCCAGTAGTCCCCACCGGCAACCACCGACTGAAACTGAGCACTGCGTGGTCGGTGAGACGGAATCGAAACTAGGCATCCTTGGTAATTCGGGAATATGGCATTGCTAGCGGCGTTTTTTTTTAAAATAAATGTATATATATATATATATTTTTTTTTTTTAAAAACCTTTGGGCCACGCATTCACGTTTTGACACGACGCATTTCTGGTTACATCCATGGCCTGCGTTTGGCCGTGCGTTGTGAATATTTTCCTTCGACCTGTGTGTTTTCTGCTGCTTGAACAGGCACGCAGAAGCGATGCTGACACTAGGGGGCTCCAACGCCTTTTGTCAAAAACTCAATGATGCAGAAACATGTTAAAGCCGATGGATGCACGGACTGAGCTTTCCCTCAGACTCGGGTACATGTCACATTATGCACCGACTCATATAATATGCACAACGATATGCACTATTCCACTGTCAGAGATCCGTGTAGACTTGTTAATTGCAATCCACGTTCTCGGCCCTGTGATGTTGACCGGACGTGACATCACTGTCCACTTCGATTTGTGATAAACGTTCCGAGGCTGCGACTGGCGAAAAGCGAATAAAGGCGGATTTCATTGTTAAAGGACGCACAGGATTAGCGCATCCAAGCAACACATCTCGTTATCCTGGTGTATTGTACAAACGTCGGAAATGCAGATGTCACCAGGTTGGCGCCAAATGAGGCTTTTAGGAAATAAACACCAGCATGCACCTCATCTTCATCGCTACACGCACATGCAGCGCATTATTTTTGTGACAACAACAATTTACGATCTAACAAACTTACCATCTACAATCACGGGCTAATTTGAAATTCAAAAAATGGCTAGAGGAATGCGCAGCCTACAACAGGCACGCCTTTTGTACAAAATGAAAAAAAGGCGTATCTCGTGAAGTTTGGTGAATAATCAGAGAAATTATTCAAAAGCAGACTTTTGGCTCGAAATATGATTTACTAGTATCTTATATACCTTTTTTAAGCGAGGGCATATCGTGTTTAAAACGCTCTACCAAGATACTTACTGGCAGGAGATTGACTTGTGGAGAAAAGGTCTCTCGATGATACATTCATTTTCTATCTCACATAAGCGAAAATTACATTATGCAAAATTACACATATTTTGCGAATTTTACCTGCGTATTTTACATTTTTTGCCCGAGCCAAACTTTAATGCTGTCCTTCTTCTGGCACTCACGGTGTATATAATTGTGTCTGCGTGGCTTAACGGGGATGTACTCCACCGAGAGAATCTGAGTCAGTGAGAAACAACTAGAACGAAGCTTAAGTTGCCTCTCTGACACACTTAACAAACTTATAAAGCCATCCACCATTTTAGTTTTTTTATTTACCTGCCCCTCATCCTATCCTGCATCCCTGAGCTGTCTACAGCAATCCGAAGCAGTGAAAGAATGAACCTAACCAAGAAGTAAGAGATGGTCGGGGGGGGGGGCGTTGTCGAGTTAACACCACAGATGGGAAAAGGTTGAATTTGGCAAAAAAGGTGCCTTGTGCAGCACAACATTCTGAAGAAAGTATCTACGAACTAATAGATTTTGCTGGTAGTTTTCAATGGGTACTCATTACTTATTATTCTTCACCGTCTGCTGATTGAGCGTGATGAGCCACAGTGTTTGGGATTTAGGTGGAGTTCCCCAAAGTTGTTTTTAAAAATGAGAGAGAGAGAGGGTTGCATCGTTGTAGACTATTCAGTACTTAACTTGTAAAAGAGTAGGTGCAGGGGCTCAAAGGTTTGTTCATAAGCTTGCGAATGGAGCTATCCAAGGCTGGGTTTCCGAATACCAAGGCTGTGTGGTGATGGTTCCACCTCATGCCTCTTTAATCCACCACCAGCCACTCTTCGTCCCTTTATCTCACTCTTTCAGGTTATTTTTTGTTAATCCATGCTTTGTACCTCTGTCACTTTTTCCATCTTCCTCCTTTTTTCCTTTTTTTGTTTTTATTTCTCTTGCTTTGGGTCAAAGTGTGATGAGGAGAAATAAGTGGTAGTCCCTAAAAATCAGTACTAGTGGACTCCACCTGCAACCACCATCTCAAATTAAGCACTGAGGCTATTCGAGACTGAGCCTTGTGTGTGGGGGTCTATCAAGCCAATCAATAATAATTTTTCGCTGTTATGTTTTAAAAATACAATAAAGAGTGTTAAAATGAAGCCCACAGGTGCACGTTACATCATAAAAGCAAACAGTTTCACTAAGAAGGCATTGGTTTTCCAGGCAATTAAAATACTTTGTGTTTGCAATTTGAATGGGACTCCTTTTATGATTTTAAAAAGATTTAAAGTACAGTCTATCGCTCCTGTCTCCATTTCATTTTAACACCCTGTCCCATCATCTGTCACATATTATAGCAAAAACCTCTGTTGGTTCGATGTATGAAAATGAAATGTCTCATTTAGTTGGAGCATCTAAAGGCCATAGGAGCAGAAGACGTGGCACACAAATGGCAACTCAATTTTTGCAGTAAACCACAAACATGAAGAGTGGAATATTTCCAAAAGTCTCAACCAATGACAGTTGCTCGAGTCACATCCCAGTCTATCATTTGTTTTGCCGCATCAGACTCAGACCAGCCATATGCAAATCAGCTTTTGTTCTGTTCCTTCGGAACAATCTACCCTGATCCACCCTGAACCCCCTATGGCGGGAACATAGGAACCAGAACCCCAGACTGTTTTGCCTACTTAGGCCTCATCTGTGAGGTATAGCTTGGGTCCTGAAGTACAATGAGAACAGGATCCACCTCTGGGTATACCTGTCATACTTAGGGAGTTGCACGAAGGGAAATGCAGAAAAGTAATTGGTGGGATACTAGCAAAAATCTTAAACCACTAGCAATCGCTCAGGTCCTTTCTTCAGGCCCATTTTCAGGCAGCCTCTATCATCCTTTTAGTTCCACTTTAAATATTTGTTGTAGTCTTCTTATTATTTACGTTACCCTTCTAGCCCACTTCATACTGTCTTTTGGTTTTGCAATTTAATCTCATGCTGATGACACCCTGTTTACTATTAGGCCAGTTGGCCATTCAACCGAGTCTCAGGCACATTTCCAACAATGTCTTAAAACCGTGACATGAACTCACTCAAGCTCAATGCCAATAATCCAGAAATTCTTATTTGTAAATGACCCAGTCAACCTCATGTGGGATGCCCTGTGACCTAACAGTATAGGTGGTGGTCCTCTTTCCTAAAATGGGATAAATCATTTATACAGTCTTTTCTATGCAACTTCAGGTCAGTAAGTTAACTTCTATTTTTTGCTAGAAATCCTACTCAAAATCGTCCCAATCTTCCCAAATAAGTACAGAACAGCAAATTGTGATTCCAGCCACCATGGCTTTCTCCTTGGATTATGTAAATGTTCTAGGCCTCATTTATGAGGTTTTGATGGAGAGCAGCGCCGCAAGGAATCTTTCTGCGCTGCCATATATCAAAACAAAAGGGCATGAATGCGCGTTATCTGTGTGATACTGCACATTCCTGTCCTTTTCCCCTACACCAGCTCTCAATGGGCTGCCGTGCGTCAACAGAGGCACCCTTGCACCACTGTGCACAGGTGGATATGTTTTGGGGCTGATTGATTTTGTGCAGAAAGGGACACCTTCCTGAGAAAAAGCAATCATTTCAGGTGATTCCCTTTTTCTATGTGTGCTGCAGAATGCAGCTCTCATAGAAAAAGGAAAGCATGAGAAAAAATTAAAACATTTCTCCTTGTTGCGCCTACCTAATGACCACCCCCTGGGGTTCTGACACAATCATAGGTTTATGATTTCTCGCAAATCTGGGAATGTGTCCGGTTCCATGGGTGTTGTGTGGGAACACCCACAGCAACACCCATGGAACGCCCCTTTCACACAGTTTTCTGTGTGAAAGTGGCACATATTTATAAGGCCATGAAAAGCCAGGTAAAGTGGCTTAACGTAGCCTTATAAATATGCTCTGGTACATTGTGCCACCAGAACGTTAAAAAAGTGACATTCTGGCGGCGCAAAGTGCAGGTAGGGCCTCATAAATGAGGCGCTCTGTACTTGGCTCTTCCCAAGTACAAAACAGGCAAGCTCCACTTTATTCAGAACAGCTCATCTCATTTTGTGACTGACTCATCAGACTCACTTTTTGAGCTACTGATTGAAACTTCATTGACTGCCTGTACCAAAAAGAATTACTCTTTGAAATTCTGATAGCCTGCCACAAATCTATACACTTTCAAGGACAACCTTTTCCACAGACACACATCTGAAGGTAACACCCTCTTCTCTTTATTTGTGCTGTCTCCTATAAACTTCTGAAAATTTCTTGTGTTCATATCTTTTCTTATTTGCAGGGGCGACTCCTCCGCTATGGCGGAGGAGCATCGCCTCACTGCCAGGCATCAGCTAAAGAAAGGAAAAATAAAATGATAATAACGTAATGTTATTAACATTTCATATTTCCTCCTGCTGCGACAGCTGCATGAGGGAGCGGGGCTGTAGGGCAGGGGAGGGGTGGTAGAACACTCCTGTGCTGTGTGCAATGACCATTTGGTCGGCCCTCTAGGGCCGCCCAAAACAGTCATGCACACTTCCCTGTTTTCCATGCAGGCTGCATTACAGCCTGCATGAAGGAACATGCCCACCCCTCCAGCGCCTGGCTGAGCGCCGTGTCACGGTGCTCAGACCAATCACAATGCTCTATTGGAACGTTGTGATTGGCTTAGGGGTGTGAGCCTGGCTGCCTGCTTCCTGTTCCGACCTGGAGTCAGACACAGGAGAACAGGAGAGAAGACACGGGACCGGGGGCGGCAAGGTAATTATTTTTTTTCCTAATGCAGCCTGTGCCACCCCCTTGCCCAATGCGTGCCCGACCCCCTACCCGCGAACCGTGCTGGCCTCCCCTGCTTCTTTGGCTCTGAATTTCCAGACTCAATCCACAATCCAATTTGCTTTGGCTCCAAAGCCGTAAAACTTGACTCTTCCTCTCTTTCTGAATGATGTAGATTTCTCCTGCATTGGTATTTTGCCTCTCGGGCTGACATATCCTGCATGGCTGCTGTATGCACTTTACAAATATTTATAGCTTCCTTGTGTACCCTTTAAAGATTTCCCACCACATGCCTTGGACAGCAAGGCTATCTCAGGGGGTAGATAGATCCGACCTGGTCAGGTCGAACTTTGTTACATTAGTATGACATAATAGAACCTTATATCAGCACTCTCGTAAGTGAACCGAATACACTATTAGGTCCTCGCATAGCATCAAGACAGTATATGCAATTATACAAAATGTTGTAATTACTAATAATTCTTCAATATGAATAAGATACGTCCCGTCGCTACGATCAATTGTAAGTAAACGTTTTCTTTTTATCAACTCGTCTCGAACACCATCTATCTTTTTAAATGTTCGCCAGAGTAATCCTGGTTTGACTTCATTCGCAACCAAGCGTGATAACCGGGGCTGACAGGTATGGAGTCCTTAATACGTCTCCATTCTGCATCAAAATTCAAACGGACATGGCGCAATTACTTGACTCCAACTCCATACGTTGCGAATGAAGTCAAACAGGAATTACTCTGACGAACATTTAAAAAGATAGATGGTGCTTGAGACGAGTTGATAAAAGGAAAAGGGAACTTACAATTGATCGTAGCGACGGGACGTATCTTATTCATATTGAAGAATTATTTCGGTTAAAACAATTCCTAATGACATTAACCATCAAGCTGAGGACATCATTTGCTTTCTGAATATCACGTTGAATTGTGCATATGGAACAGTACTATCTGGGTTGAAATTTGCTCGCTATGCCTTGAAAAAGTCTTTTTGGATAAGACGAAACACGTGTTGGCTGTTTGTTGTAAAAAGAAAAAAGAAATCAATAAAGCAGCAGTGGACTTAAAGAAACCAATAAAACAACAGTGGAATTACTATTCTTTATGAACCTTTTTTTATTGTGCATTTGTATTAAGCAGAAGAGATGTTTTCATATTTTGTACAATTGCATATACTCTCTTTTTTTTGTTTGAATTTGTTTATTGGGTTTTAGGTTGCATTTACATTAACAACATGACAATAATCAAAAAGGTAAACGAGCATTACAAAATGAGGTCATAGAGATTCAATTTTAGGAGTAGTCTCTGTTTGGCACTTCTCAGTTCGGGGTTGTTGTCTGTCGACCGCCCCTATCCGTGTGCTCAGTAGTGTGTACCACGTGACATCCCATCATAGCGTATGCACCCCCCAGGGGGGGACCGTCTCGTTCATGTAAGTCTGTCAGCTGCACCCGCGGGGGGATGAACTCGTGTTGCGTCGGGCACTATGGGGGCAGTGCCGGGGGCACCGACTATGTGGGCGTGATTCACGATGACATGTGGCATCGTGGTATCATTATCTGTGAGTCCGATCAGTGAACCATATGTAAGGGTAGCACCCTGTCTAAGTTGAGCTTCCCAACCTACCCAGGAACTATGGGGGTGAACTGAATAACGTGGGAGAGGGATGGAAGTAAGGGAAAGGCGGGAGGGGGGTTCTAGGTCACCGTATCTAAGCACAGAGTCCGTGCTCTCAGGTCGTCTGGCGTAAGTACATAGCGGGCGTTGTTGATATGTGTCAGGGCGTCAGAGGGTCGCTGGGTGTGGCCACTCACGACATGCATGCAGTATTCGTGACATGTTTATGGATGTGTGGGGGTCGGTGTGGTCGGTCGTACCTGGGATTGCGAGGCTGTAGGTGACTCTTGAGGGCGTGTCGCTTGTGTGAAGTTATACAGTAGTTGAGCCCACTCCAGGGATATGGGATGTTTGCGATGTCCGCGTACCTCCTCCTCCCGGAGTATCTCCTCCTCCGCCTTACCCCATTTATTTACAGCGCCGATCCACGCTGCCTCCGGTGGTCCCGCGGGGGCCCTCCAGTGCATGGCGATACCGCGGTTTGCTAGGAGGATGGCTAGTGATAGGAATCGATATTGCGTTTTCTCGGTTTTCCGTCTACGGAAAATTCCGAGCGCGCATGCCTCCCATGTGTTCATGGTGGCAATGGTCGTGACCTCTTCTAGGGTTCGGTGGACCGTGTCCCAGTAACGGCGGAGGGTGGGGCAATCCCAGAACATGTGTCTGAAATCTGCTCCCGGGGTTCGACAGCGGGGACATTCAAAGTGGGTGTCCGGGAAGAACCGCTGGAGGCGGCCCGGTGTGAGATAGGCCCTATGGAGGACGTTGAATTGTATATTGCGGAACCTTGCATTTCTGGAGACTTTTTTGGGAAATTCCAGGGCTGAGCTCCATTCCCCGTCATGGACCACTCTGCCGAAGTCCGTCTCCCACTTCTGGCGTAGCGATTGGAGGGATGGGAGGAGTAAAGAACGCACCGCTCTGTAGATCCATGTTACTAAGTGTCTCCCCACTCCCATGTGCATGATCGCATGAATCACTGGATGTGTCGTGGGTTCACCGGCAGCTGGGTTCCAGTGTGTGCGGCTACTATCTAATAATTGTATATGGAGTAAAAACTGTCCCGGGGGTAGGTCGTATTGGTCCATCATCTGCGCGAACGTCTTTAACTGTCTGTCTTCGAACAAGGATTCGATCTCCGTGACCGCCAGCTCTGTCCAGACTCGAAGCGCGCCCGGGGAATAATATGAATCCCTGCGAGGGAAACCCACCAGTGGCAACAAAGGCGAATATGGTGGCTGTGTTTTGGACATGCGGTGGATGCGCATCATGCAAGTTCGGGCAACGGATACTTGCAGGGGTCGAGTCCGTGAGGGTTTAGTGCCTGGCAGCAAAAGTCTGACGATCGCGGCTTGCGAGATAGGACCATTAGTTGTGATGGTTTCCCCTGTGTGATGTCCCGCCGTCCAGTAGGATAGCCACTGGAGCTGGGCCGCTAGGAAGTATGCCTCAAAGGCCGGCGCACCCAGTCCCCCCTCCGTGGTAGGCAGGTAGAGCGTGGAAAGCGCCACCCGTCGCCGACCCCCCCCCATATCAGGCCTATCAGGAGAGTGTTCAGTTCTCCGAAGAATGATCGTGGTGGGATCACTGGGAGATTCGCGAAGCTATACAACAGGCGGGGGACCATAATCATTTTTGCCAGGGCCACTCGGCCTATAGGCGCCAGTGGGAGTGTCTTCCAGAAACTGACCGCTGATCGTAGACCAGCCAGAGTTCTGCGATGATTGCCTGCGTATAAGTCCTCCGGGGTGTGGTACAACCGCACTCCCAGGTAACGGGGGGCCTCAGCATTCCAGGCGAGTGATTGGGTACCCACCGAGTTTCGAAGGGGGCTATATGGGGGCTCAACGGGTATATGGAGGATTTCCCCCAGTTGACCTTAAGGCCCGACACCTGCGCGAACTCCTCCAGCGTCCTCCAAATGCATGTCAGGTCGCTTGTGGCATCCCTAACATAAATCAGGAGGTCATCTGCGTACAGAGATACACAGTGCCATGAGTGTGCTAGAGGAATACCCCAGTCCTCTCCCTCTCGTCTTAGGCGTATCGCTAGGGGTTCAACCGCTAGGGCGAACAAGAGGGGTGACAACGGGCATCCTTGTCTAGTCCCTCTGTTTACGGTGAATTCCGGGGAAATGTAGGTACCTATCCGGACCCTGGACTTGAGCTGTGAGTAGAGGAGCCTGGTGTAAGCAGTTAGGCGTGAGCCAAAGTCGTTCTTTGCGAGGACTTCAAACAGATATGGCCATAGGAGGGTATCAAATGCCTTCTCGAGGTCTAATATGAGGCAAGCTGCATTCGGGAACTGGTCACGCGCCGTGTCTTGGATGTGGAATAGCCTACGGAGATTATGGGATGTGTTGCGGTTTGGCACGAATCCATTTTGGTCAGGATGGACCAATTGGGGCACGACCTGGGCATACCTCATCGCTAACAGTTTACCTAGGATTTTACAGTCTGAGTTGAGTAGTGCGATCGGCCTGTAGGATGATGGGAGCTGGGGGTCCCTGTGTGGTTTTGGGAACGACACTATTAGTGATTCTCTAAGGGACCGTGGGAGGACTCCCGCTTTGAGCGCGTCTTCGAACATGGTCGTTAAACGTGGGGCAAGGTGAACTAAGAATGTCTGGTAATATTCGAGGGGGAAGCCGTCCATGCCTGGGGCCTTGTTCTTGGCAAGCGCCCCTATCGCTGCCCTAATCTCGGTATGTGTTATTTTCCGGTCTAGGTCCTTCCGGACCGCTGGTGAGACTTGGGGAATAGGTAACGGGAGGAAGAAGTCAAACATCGCAAGGGGGTCGCCTCGACAGGGAGTCTGGTATATGTGTGAGTAATATGTGTAAAAAACTTGCATGATCGCTATCTGGGAGGTCTGGAGGTGACCGGACCGGTCCGTAATTTCCGTGATAGGTTTCAAGTCGGGATCTTGTCTAACTAATCAGGCTAAGAGTGTGTCCCCCCTGTTGCCCTCCCGGTGTACCCTGCTGGCGTATTTTCTGAAGTTATATTTACGCAGGTCCCTCAGTGTTTCAGCGTATTTTGTCTTAGCCTCGGCTATTTGCAGCTGGGTCACCTCGCCGCAGTCATCTGCTTGCAGCATGGTCGCCAGCGCCTGTTCTGTAGTGCGTAATGCGCGTTCTAGTACCATTCGTACCCCCAGCACTTGCTGTATACAATGGCCCCTCGCCGTCACTTTGTGTGCATCCCATTCCACGAGACTGGAGGACGCTGAACCCGTGTTGAGTCTGAAATGTTCCTGCAGGTGTTCCCCGTGATCATGTGTGAATGCCTGGTCTGTGAGGCACTCCCGAGGGAGCTTCCATGTCGGTACTGGAGGGTGGGGTGGTTTCCATCTGAGGGTCAGGGTATGGGCGTCGTGATCTGATAGTACTCTGCCGAGGTAGTCTGTGTGTCTAGCTTTGGCGTGTATGGCAGGTGAGCATAGGAATCGATCAAGTCTCACACGAAGGTCGTGCGGAATGGAGTGAAATGAGTACAGTTTTGTCGTGGGGTTCAGTGCCCTCCACGTGTCCGTCAATGTCCAGTGTTGAACCCATGTGTTGAAGAGCTCCGTCTGTTTGTAAAGTGGTGAACGTGGCGGCGGGGGGCGGGATCGGTCGAGGGTCGTGTCTAAGACACAGTTATAATCCCCTCCCAGTAGCCAAGGGGTGTGGGTGTGGTGTGCTAGTGTGTTCGTGAGGCGAGACCAAAAGACGTTCTGCTCCACGTTGGGGGCATAGATACTACCTATCAGGATAGACTGTCCATCCAGTTGCCCTTCCAGTAGTACATAGCGTCCCTCCTTATCCACCACCCTGGACTGTTCACGGAAGGGAACTCTCGGTCTGACCCAAATCAGTGTGCCCCTGGCAAATGCAGAGTACCCCGTGGCACAGATGATGCCCCTCCACTTTCTCTATAACCTGCTGGCTTCCGTCGTTGTCAAGTGAGTCTCTTGTAAGAGAGCTATATGGGCTTGCTGTCTCTTTAGGTAGGCATAGACTGCATAACGTTTGCTCGCTGTGTGCAGCCCCCTGACATTTAGTGTTATAAAGGTAACGTCCGTGTTAGAGGGTTTTGTCATGTGAGATTGTCAGTTGTGTTAGTCGGTTTACCTACCACCATTCGTCTGTACCCAGAGTTACTCTCGCCCGTAGTACTTCCCTCCGTACATGTTTCCACTGTGACCAAATGGCCTCTCCCGTGTAGGTATCAGGGTAAAAAGGGAAGGGGTGTAACATGGAAACAACATTCAGGAAACAGTCCCAACTGAGGGGGCCTATTGCAAGGCCCAATAAGCCCAAACTGTACATCTCGTACTGTCTCTAGTTTGTTTGGTGTGAGGGGGTGGTGTAGCGGTGGTGCCGTGAGCTCAGGTCTAGGCCACCCGCCGCATCATGTCTCTGCATGTGTGTATGCTACCATCAGTACCTTAGGCGTGGCTCCCCGACGTCCCTCGTCGACGAGCATGCTCCGTCATCTCAGTCTTACCGCTGTCTGTGTCAGTAGCCATCAGATGAGTGTGTCCGCCGTCTGCGGAGTCACTAGTGGCAGAGAAGCGGAGCCGTCTCTGGAGGTGCGGACGTCGCTCTGACCCTCGTCCTTGGATGTAAAGATGTGTGGGCCTCGATCCATCTCCCGTTCGGTGTCCGGTTGCCTGACCTCCGCCGCTGCCTGAATGGCCCTCCGTCGGTCTGCTATGATTTGTTCCAAGTCCGGGACGCGTTTGGTGCTGGGCGTCGGCGGTCGATTCATCTGTGTGAGAGTGACCTTTTTGGATCGGAGTCGCCGCCGTTTGTTGGACGCAGAACTCGACGGTGTATCTTCGCGGTCTGATCGGGACTGATTGCGATGATCCAACCAGTGTCTCGCCTCCGCGGGGTCCGTGAAGAAGTGTGTCGAGTCTTCATAGATGATTTTGAGGCGGGCTGAGAACAGGAGGGCATATTGTATCTTGTGTTGGCGTAGGGTTTGCTTCACTGCCTGGAATGTGGCGCGTTGGCGCTGTACTGCCTGGGAATAGTCCGGGAACACCATCACATTTTTGTCTTCCACCCTGAGGACCTTCGCTTGCCTGGCCACCCGTAGGATCGTGTCTCTGTCCTGATAGTGCAGAAGCTTCAGCAGGAATGGTCTGAGTGGGAGGCCAGCCTGAGGTCGTCCAGTCGGGATCCTGTGCGCTCTCTCCACGGAGAAGAACGGCGTGAGGTCTTGGGCCCGGGTGAATGTTTTTATCCAAGTCTCTATGTATTGAATAGGGTCTTCCTTCTCCACTCCCTCCGGCAAGTTGATCAGACGTATGTTGCTCCGGCGGGAGCATCCCTCCAAATCGTCCGCCTTGCGTTCCAGGAAATTGACCTTCTCCTGTAGGTCCTTGATGGCTTTTTGATTGAGCTGGACCTGTGGTTTCAGTTCATGAAGCGTGTGACTCTCTTGCTTCACCTTATCTGCCAGCTTCCTATGGTCATCGCGCAGCAGGGTTATGTCCGAGGCCAGTTCCCCGAATTTGGTTTCCATGGACACTCGGGAGTGCTCAATGGCCGCTAGGACTTTGTCAAGCTTTGTGGACATGTCCGATTCCTGTGGCGGTCCCCCGGTCTTCGAGCCGCGTGAGGGGCCCGGGGAGGGTGATCGTCTCTGGGCCGGCGCCGGCGTCATGGTCCCCGTCCGCTGTGATCGCCCCATGGGTGGCTTGAATGACCTATCGGTCCGACACGGCCGGCCAGAAATGGTTCGAACCGCAGCTTGCGGCGACGCTGGGTAGGCAGAGCTGCTGGGGCCCCCTCCGTGTAGTCCTTCCCGACCGGGTGGGCCGATCGTCACCGGACCGCGAGGAGTCTGTGGTGCGCTCTCGCCAGGGGAACTGGGAGGCTCTCTGTGTGGTCTCACCGTGCCTCGCACTTTCTGCTTCTCCGCCGCGTTGCCGGGTTGGTCGGGGTGTTCCCTCACTGCCGCTCGCCACTCCAAGTCCCGCCGCTGCTCAAGAGGGCAGTTGCATCGGGTCAGCGATCCCCAGTGGGTCTCAGACAGGTCGCCGGGGGGCTCGGGCCGGGCAATGAAGTATGGGGTTCCCCGACCTCGGGGCGCATGGGCTGTTGCTCCCTGGTGACCTCCGCAGCCACAAGGCCTCTCGGTGGCAACTCGGTGATGTTGGCTCTGGGCGCCGGCCTCAGGGGTCCCTGCAGGTCGCAAGGGCTGCACTGCTCTTCTTCCCCGTAGGATCACTCGGGCGGCGCCATTTTGATTTGGGGAATCCCTGGTGACATCTGTGCATTACCGCTCCGGTTTCCAGCGTCTAATGTCAGGGTCAGCACCGGCACACGCGTGTACCCGCCTTGACAGGTCATACGGGGCCGCGCTCATTTGGACCCCTGGTGGCGGTGAGGACACGGGTTGCTCCGGTCCGTTGGGTCTCCTCGGCGAGTCAGGGAATCGCGACTCCGTCGGGGGATCTCCCCTGATGATGCCGCTGCGCCTGGTGTTCGGCAGCGCACTCCGGGCGCGGAGGATGGCCGCCGAGGTGTGCAGAGCGCTCCGGATCTCGGCAATAGGGGGACCGCGCTATTCACTCGGGACCTCCAGCGTTAGACCCTGGGCGCCGCCATTTTGGGAGAGGTGCGGCGGTGATCGTCGCAGGTCAGTGCGGACGCTCCGCAGTCCCACCGTCGCACTCAGAGGCTCCCAGGGTGGTCTCGGGAATCTCTCACGCCAGCTGGGGGTGACACATGTGTGTGGTGGTGTTCTTCATCGTCGGCGTGGCGGGCAGCCGACCGGAGCTGTAAGCAAGTCTGTCCGCCATCTTGGCCGGCTTAGCCACGCCCCCTAATTGCATATACTCTCTTGATGCTATCCGAGGACCTAATAGTCTATTCGGTTCACTTACGAGAGTGCTGATATAAGGTTCTATTATTTCATGGTTTGGGCATACTTTTTCTAAAGAAATGCTAATAACACCCTTTGGTAGTAGGGTGTCTTGAACTAAAATAGCACCTAATTTTTCAATAATAATTTCACACTTTACTTTTTGGAGCAAACTGAATATATTTGTGTTTTGATTGTGCTGTATTTTCCTTTTGTGGAACCACTACTACCCCTTTGTGAAATATTTGGTTACATTAATATTACAGCTTAAGACCTCAAAATGTAGTAACATGTAGTGACGATGAGGTCAGGAAAAACTACCAGCATAGATCTTGAAAAGCCTCCAAACAAGTCATAAAATGTTCATCACTGCAGCAAATGCTTTTCTACAACACAGAAACTATGCATCAGCATTATTAATAAGTGTTATAGTTATATAGCACTTAAATATCAAAGTGAAGATTTTGTAAATGTATCCATTTTTTCAAAATATCAGCTTGTCATTTTCAATAAATACATTGACTTTGCCCCAGTTTCAAAGATGAGGTTGTTGTGTTAAAAAAAACCAAAGTTCATATTTCACCAAATATGAACAGTCATTTTTTAAAAATAAACACATTTGCCTGCAAACATCAGCGTCATGTTTTATAAATACACTTCTTGCCCTTGTTTCTCGTAATGATATATGTACTAGCTGCTCTCATGCAGTTATTAAATCCATCATATACCTGTAAATGTCATTATCTATTCAGGAATCCCAATTATATGGGGAACCATTGTAGAGTTAAAAGGCCAAGATTTATGTGGGCACATTTCTTGTAGCCAGAAAAAAGTGAGTGGAAACATGAAGGACAGCTCTAAGGGAAGTCAGATGTATTTGTGGAGGGCCAGTGAATAGTGAAAACCCATCGTCCAGTTTAAACAGAGTGAGAGCCTGAACTACAGCCTTTAAGTTAAGATCAGGAATTAACTGCTTGATACACCACAGTAGACTGGTTTGAGACCATGCCCTCTTGGACATGGCAGAGGTTTGCCTTTGTAGGTTAAGCCAGTTGTAGACAATGATCCCAATCAGCCAGTTTACAACCCAGGGGGAGACTATAGGTCAATACACCATCGAACAGGTAGGGTCGATTTTATTCAGAGAAAATAACAGAAATTCTGTTTTTGCTGGTATGATGTGTTCGAAGTATCCCCCATATTCCAGTCAATTCCACGATGTATTCCAGGATGCTACTTTGGCTTGAGGTGCTCTATATATTTTGCCAAATGTCATTCAGTGCAACCATGTGCCAGGGCATTCTCATCACTCACTCACTCACTCACTCACTCACTCACTCACTCACTCACTCACTCACTCACTCACTCAGTCACTCACTCACTCACTCACTCACTCACTCACTCACTCACTCACTCACTCACTCACTCACATGCACACACACACACACACATACACACACACGAGCACACACACACACACTTACTTGCACTTATAAATACACACTTGAAAGTGCAGACACACACCTTCCATCACACACACCTGCAGATACATATTCTCGCACATGCGCGCACAAAAGATCGCACCCTTTCCTAAATGCATTCCTTTGTTACTGCACACAAAAGATCGCACACTTTCCTAGATGCACTCCTTAGATACTGCACACAAAAGATCGCACACTTTCCTGCATGCATTCCTTAGATACTTTTGTTATCCTGGCTGGTGGCATCTGCTTCTCTACTACTGCCCCATGTCTGATCTTGCTGTTCAATATGGAAAAGGAGGAAACAGCACTGGAACTTCCTACGGTCTCAGATGGAAATCCTAGTTTTAGTTTTGAATAATAAATATATATACTCTTTAAAAAAAACAATTGTATTACCTATATTTAAAATAAAATACCTTGCTTTCAGTATTGTGTTATTCATTTAGTTTGTTTCTCTTTTTTTCAGACCAGTGCAGGTGACTAGGTTTGTGAGACTGGAAAACCCTTTGTATAACTAGTGGTCTTCGTTTTCGGAATGACGTGTTCGCAAACAATGGAAATGGAAAGACCAGGAAGAGTCCCAAATTGTTCTTTGGTTTCCCTTCGAGTTAGAGTGACAGATGGATCACCTAAAGGTGGCAGATGTATTTTGACCTGGGCTCAAGTGCTGATTGGTAGTGGGCTTGGCACACTATTGGGAGAGGAGATCATGAATAGACGTGCTGGGTGTAGTGGTTTACATTGACTGAGGTGATTTCAATGAAGGCTCCATTGGCACTCTTCACTAAAGGAATTAAAGAGCTGGATTCCTCCATTGTTCTTTCAATAATACAGTGAGGATGTACTAGGATGTAATAAACATAACTGCGCACATATATGCCTACTGTCTGCTCGAAACCTTACAAAATAAAACCAGGAACATCTAAAGAATCTGCAATTCCTTTTTTTTTTTAAAATATATTTTTATTGCAGAATCAGGAAGAAACACAACCAACAAAGCAACCCATGCCCCAGCAGGTCCCATCATACAGCACTTATAGCAATGCAATACACAGCCGATTAGCCCACATCCCGGAGGCTGGGCGGCGCGTCAATGAAACAGTTCGCTGGAGGTACCTCGGTGCACACCCTATGCGGGACACAGGTCAAGTGTAGTACTTCTTTTCTGCTTTTATCCCAAAACAACCAACCATCCCTTCCCCACCCAATCCCAGGTCACTTCAACGTCATATCACAAAATCAACACGACTATGTTCCTGGGCTAACCGGTTCCGGGAAGTCGCTGGCAACCCACCCCTTCTCGCAACTCCTACTCTGAGCCCCCCCCCCCCAACTGCTGCTAACGCGGGTATCCTCAATCCCCTCCTGCTCTAGGTTGACAACTATCAGGAAGTTTAAACAAACAAGCGGTCACATGGAATCCCTGTTCATAACTGTTCTGTGTCTTCGCCTTCAATTAAGTGATCCCTCAGTGCCTGCACCACCCTCTCCCATGACCGCGCCAGATCCAAGCTCTTTTCATTACCCATCCTAGTCGCCTGGCGCATTCGTGACACACTCTCACAGCCCGACCACTTCACCAATTCGTTCCTCCACCTCCGTGCAGACGGCCCCTCTTTAGACTTCCAATGCCAAGTGAGTTCTCGCTGCGCCAGTATCAGACCCAACCCAATGAATTTACTCGTCACTTTGGTCTTTTTGGTATGCGGGAACCAAAGAAGCAGGCACGCAGCCATATCAAAATCCACCTCCCGATCCGTGACAGCATTCAAGAGGTCTCCCACTTCGGCCCAGTAGTCCCCCAACCTCGGGCAACCCCACAACATGTGATCAAAATCTGCCTCGGGCTCCAAACATCTCGGGCACATAGCGTCAAGCACTTGGAAGTGTCTACGTAGCCTCTCCGGGGTCAAATATGCCCTATGGAGCACAAAATAATGCACCTGTTGGAATCTCGCATTCCTTGTCTCTTTCCATGCCCTGTGTAGCACCTGACCCCAAACAGAGTCCGGAATTGGTCTACCGATGCTGGCCTCCCAACGCGACTTCAACTCGACCAACGGAGCCAGACCCTCGTTCAGCATCCTATTGTGGAGGCAGGTCACCGCCTTGACGGTGCCCGCGGCCATCACCACATATTGGCCCACCGCCGACACCTCCGGTTCAGCTAATCCGCCCCCCCAGTGCTTCCGCAGAGCCGCGACCACCGCCGCATGCAGCAAGAAGGAGCCACCCGGCAGGCCAAACTGCTCCTGCAAGGTCTGGAACGGGGCCAGCACCCCATCCACATACAGGTCACCTACCATCTGCAAGCCCAGGTCCTCCCATTCCAACAATTGGGACCAATCACCGCCGTGCGGCAAGGCAGTGAGCATTCCCAACGGAATCTCCGGGGCGTACGGTCGGCGCTTCCCAGCCCTTTTCATATATCTGTTCCAACACAATCTGAGTGTCCACTCCTCCATCGTGACTTCCCTACTGGTCAGTCTCTGTTGCATCACGATAGACGATAAAACATGCCTCTGAACGCCGATCCCCCGGCCAACCTCGGGCCCCCTGAATTCTCTAGCCACGTTCTGCGTCAGGACCTGGAGCTGCGCTGCCAAATAGTATAACTCGTAATCGGGGACGGCCATCCCTCCCTCACACTTGGGTCTTAGCAGGGTGGTCAGTGCCACCCGTCTGCGACCGTGGCCCCAGAGAAAACCGGTCACCATCATCCTCAGCTCCCGAAAGATGCCCTGCGGGATCCAGACCGGCAGCGTTCTAAAATAGTAGAGCAGTCTCGGGAGCGCCACCATTTTCAACAGCGCCACTCGGCCCAGCACAGACAGCGGGAGTGAGGCCCAGAAGTCCATACTGCCTCTCAACGCCCTAATACAGCGCCCCACATTCCCCTCAAGGAGGTCCGTCGTGTCATGGTAGATGCGCACCCCTAAATACAGAAAACAAGACGGTTCCCACACCACCGGCCTCGTGAGCTGTGGGCAGAGCGTGGCTTTCCGCAGCGGAAACACACAAGTCTTAGTCCAGTTCACCCTGAGACCCGAAAGCCTCCCAAACCTGCCCAGCATATCCACCGCGCCTTCCAGAGCCCTCCCAGCATCCGCCAAGTACAGTAACAAGTCGTCAGCGTACAACGATATATAATGCGAGTCGGGTCCCTGCACAATCCCGTCGTAAACAACTCCCAGCCTTGCCTGCGCCGCCAATGGTTCCATCGCCAGAGCAAAGAGCAGAGGGGATAGCGAGCAGCCCTGCCTCGTGCCCCTACATACCGGATAAACCGCGGAGACCAGTGTCCCTAGCCGCACCCGAGCTTTAGCCGATGAATAAAGCACTCTTGTCCAGCCTCGGAACCCCTCCCCAACCCCGAACTTCAACAGCACACCATCTAGAAAATCCCATTCCAAACTATCAAATGCCTTTTCAATATCAACCGCCAGCACCGCCGGGCCCGGATCCGACAAGGCAGCACTATCAATGACCCCAATCAGCCGACGGATATTCATCGAGGTACTCCTGGAGGGGATGAATCCCGCCTGATCCCTATGTACCAGAGAGGTCATCAATGGCAGGAGCCGGGTGGCCAGGATTCGGCTCAGAATCTTATAATCCACAGTCAGCATAGACAACGGACGAAAAGAAGCGACATCTAAAGCATCCCTGCCCGGTTTCAGCAGGGGCACAACCAGCGCCTCCGTCATAGAATCAGGCAGTCGCCCCAGTTCCTTCGCCTCCGCATACACAGCCTGCAGTCTCGGCGCCAGCACTTCAATAAATTTGGCGTAGAACTCAATCGGCAGCCCATCCACCCCAGGGGTCTTATTCCGCGCCATATGGTTAATCGCTCCTCTAATTTCGGCCAGGGAGACAGGGCCCCCCAAATCCCGAGCCTCGTCCTCATCCAATACCGGCAAAGGGATTTGATCTAAATAATCGCTAATGTCCGCGGCTTCCACCTCGAGGTGGCTGGTATAGAGGCCCGCGTAGTAGGATTGAAAGCGCTCCAGGACGGCGGACTGTGAGCAAACCACCACCCCATCGCCCTTACGTACACTCAGCACCGGACAACCCCTAGGGTTTGGATCAGCCAGCTTCGCAAGGAGCGTGCCCACCTTATCACGTTCCTCATGCACTTTCACCGCATACAACTTATAGTCATAGCACCGCAGTCTCTCTGTCTCAGTCGCCACCGCTTCCTTAGCAAGCAACAGGCTGTCCTGCAGCTCCGGCTTCTCTGGACGCTGCTGTTCCACCCCTCTCAGCACCATCTCCGCTTTCGCGAGGTCAGACAGCACGGTTCCCCTCACTGTCAGAAACCGGCCCATACATACCCCCCTCACCACCACTTTCATCGCATCCCATTCATTAGCTCTGGTCGCAGTCGACCCAGCATTATTCGTGAAGTAGTCGTCAACGCCTTGACGGACCGTATCGCAGAACGCTGGGTCCTCCAACGTCTCCGGACGGAGTCGCCATGTGGGGACCGCCGATCTCGCCAGCTGCCATTGTATTGAAATCAACAGCGGGTTATGGTCCGAGATGGTTCTAGACAAGTACTCAGTGTGCCGCACCACCTTCGCCAGTGACTCACAACACAACACCGAATCCAAACGAACATGCAAATCATGCAGCGCCGAGAAATAGGAGTAGTCCCGAGTGTCGGGGTGCTGCGCTCTCCAGACATCCACTAAGCCCCACTTCTCCTGCCAGTCCCGTCTACGGGTCGCAAGTCTGCGCACTGGGGAGTCCACCAAAGGCGGGTGTGACCTGTCCAACAGCACATCCGAGATGGAGTTAAAATCCCCCGCCAGGAGGATAGGGCCTGCCAAGTAGTACGCCAGTGAGCGCGACAAGCTCTCAAAGAAGTGGGCCTGCTCAGCATTGGGTGCATAGATGCTGCACAGCACCACCTCCCTTCCGCACAGCCGTCCCTCCACCACTACATAACGACCCTCCGGATCTATCTTCTGACTCGTTACTTGGAACGGCGTGCCCGCCCTGATCCATATCAACACTCCCCTGGCAAATGCTGAGTAAGTCGTGCCAAACACCTGACCCCGCCACCTCCTCTGCAATGCCCCACATTCCTGCTTTGTCAAGTGAGTTTCTTGAAGCATTGCTATCTGAACGCCCCGCCTCACCAAGTAGGCATGCACCTTGTGGCGCTTAACCATAGTACGAATACCCCGGACATTCCATGTGATGCATTTCAAATTAGGTAACGTCCCCATAGGGCATCAATCCCACCAGTGGCGCATGCCAATAAATGTTACCCGCATCGCAGCAATTGAACAACCCCTTCAAAACACACCCTGCAACTCCCACCCTCCCCCTCCCCAGGACAGGGCCTAGTAACCCAGCCTCAGCCCCGTTCCAAACCTCAAACACCCCACACATCACACTAATCTGTGGTCGACACCACAGAAGACCTTAAGGGTCTGATGGGGACTATGGAGCCCCGAACCAGGACGACAGAGCAACCACCCCGCACCCATAGCCCCGTACTGCCGATGCAGCCCCATACCTGGCAGTCCAATAGAAGTCAGGAGCGTCCAGGCCGTGCCAAAGTTCAGCCGCCCCAAGCCTCATCCATTAAAGATACCATCGGAAGTCTGTGTAGTAACCTCCGGCCCCTGCGCTCCCCCCACCTCCGAGTCCTCATCACCAGTCTTCAAACCTTCACTCTCCGAAGCCGAACCCCTGGAGGCGTCCTCTTGCTGCGACCCCGTTATGCTCGCCGTGGCCTCCAACGCACTCCGTCTATCGGCCAGCATTTGCGCCTCTCGCTCGGCCCGCTGGCGTCGATTCCGGGAGCGGATGCGCTGCGACTTCCTGACCCTGACCGGCTGTTCCCGATCTCTGGCTGGCCTGTGCGCCCGGTCCGTCCCCGCTCGATACAGTTCCAGCCAGGACCAAGCTGCATCGGGCGTTTGGAAAAATTGAGTCTTGCCGTCAACGATAATCCGCAGCTTGGCCGGAAAAAGCAAGGAGTATTGAATCCCCTCATCTCTCAGCTCCTTTTTCACCGACAGGAAAGAAGCCCTGGTCCGCTGCACCTCCTGTGTATAGTCCGGAAATATCGTCACCTTGCTGTTGTCCACTTGAAAGGGCCCATTATCTCTTGCCTTTTGGATCAGCAGATCCCTATCTTTGTAGTGCAGCAGTCTGGCCACCACCGGCCGGGGCGGTCGGCCCTCCAGGGGAGGCTTCGCGGGCACCCTATGCGCTCTTTCCAGGGAGAAGAAGGGGGACAGGCCCTCAGTCGCCACTACAGTGCGGAACCAGTCTTCCAAATAGGCCACTGCATCATCCTTCTCAATTTTCTCCGGAAGCCCCACCACACTCACGTTGTTCCGGCGGTTGCGACCTTCCGCGTCCTCCACCCTACGCTCCAAAGTCGCCAGGCGATGGACAACGTCATCAAGTTTATGTTCCGCCGTGACTACCGCCGGTTTCAGCTCCTGGAGCAATTGTTCATTGGACTTCACCCGGTCCGAGAGCTTGGCATGGTCCGCCCTCAGCAGGCCGAGCCCGGACGCCACCTGCGCAATATCCTGGCGCAGCTCCTCCTTCGTAGCGGTTATCGCGGCTAAGATTGCGTCAAGGCGGAGGTTGAGCCTCTGTTCTTGCGGCGAGGACTCCGTCGGGAAGCCGCCAGTCACATCCTCCGGCCTCCGGCTCCCCTGTCCAGAAGGCTCGGCGTCGCCATTCCCCTGCGCGGCCATCCTGGATGCAGATATTCGGCCACTCGAGCCGCCCCTCCGGACAGAGGCAAGGCCCACCAGAAACGCCCAGCGGAGCGCCCCCACGAGCGCGGCTCACCAGTCCTCAAGACAAGCGGGGCACGCGGCGTCAACTGCACCCCACGCACAATCCTCCAACCAGAGCCAGTCTGTGAGTGCGCTCCACGATGCACCCCAGAAACTCAGGGAACCCCAGGGCCAGGAGGGCAGAGTCCATGAAAAGGGCGGCCAGCAAATCAGGCGAGGCCCCGGGCAACACCGGCCCGCGCGAGACACCACGCGCCGCGGGGCCCAGCACCACTCCACCAGCCCGGCGCTTCCCCACTGTCCAGCGGGCGGGGCCCCCTCCTTTGATCGGGCCGGCAGCCACCTCCAATGCACCGGACCCTTGGACGGTGAGGCGCCGTGGGCAGCCGCCCTCCCCAGCGTCCCACCAGCTCACCGTCCAATGCTGTGTCTTGTTGGCCCGTATGGCGGCTCAGCCAGTGGGCAGGCGGCCTCCCAGGCCAGCTGTGCCGCCGCCGGCACAGCGCTGGTACAGGCTCCGCTCCTCAGCCTTCTCAGGATCCAGTGGGGGAGGGGCGCCACACACGCCGTATACGCCGGCAATTCTCCGCCGGTTTTCCCCGCGGCACGGGGTCCGCTCCGATGGGCCCCCGCTCTGCACACAGCTGCAGAAGTGCTCCGCCGGAGCCTATGTCCGCACCGGTGCCCCAAACCGCTCCGCTCCCGGAGCTCCTAGGCAGTCGGCGCCGCCATCTTGGCTTTGTGTGCTCGCCGAGCGAGCCGAGCACCAGGTCCGCCCGCGGCCACCGGCCAGGGTCCCGACGGAGCCAAACGCTCCCCAACAGGTCGCCAGCCCCCCTGGACCACGATTCTGTCCGCCAGGTAGCTCAGGGCATTGGTCGTCAGGAGAAAAGACGGGGCATGGCGCGGAGCAACTCGCTCACGCAGCCATCCCGGTCGGCGCTGTAGCCACGCCCCTAAAGAATCTGCAATTCCTTATTTCCTTTTCAACATATACATGAAACTATTAATAGAACCAATAAACAGTCTTGATCTCAACTACTCCAAGTATTCAAACGATACACAGATAATTCACAGATAATTCTCAAACTTACAAACGCACAAGAACCTCAAAACCTAAAAAACGGTCTCAAAAAATTATACCAGTTGCTGACACTAAACTGTCTTAAATTAAACACATAGAAAACTGACTAATAGAGAATGGAAAAGTTATGATCCTATACTCTTCACTGGCACCGGATGCAAGAAGATGTTCATTCAATAAACTATTCATTACTAATAAGGCGAGAAACTGTGATTCCTCCAATAGAGAAAAATAGCCCTATACTACCAACCTAGGAAGTTACGTTCAAGACTAGCATTGCTACTAATCATTCCTCCTAACAAAAAGAAAACAGTCAGAGACACTACTTTCCCATTATTTCTTTAAAAACGTGAAATTTCCTCGCAACAGATATAAGAGCCTCAAACAACCAACTGGAGTTTTAAGAAATAGTTAAGAACTGGCTATTTACAAGCTCACCATCATGAGCACTTTGATATGCGATCTTCTAGAAAACACAGGACACACAACAAGACTGATTTGGCAAACCAACAGAAGCCCTGTCCGCTTGCCAAAGATGTTATGGGAGAAACCCATTAAAACGCAATGTTGCCTGTGAGCAGACCTTCCTTATACGAGTCCCTGTATCATCAAATGCATAAATAAAAGTACCAATTCAACAAGTCTCCTAATATTACATTGCATGAAACCTGCATGAAAAAAGTAAACTGATTCTCAGCCATAAAATAGCATCCTCTGCATGTCCTGATCACTTTATTCGACTATTTTTGGGAATTGCATGCCTTTAGTCAACTCCTATGCGAAACAGCACGTGCTCTGGTATTTCTTTTCAATACTTGCTGAATTTCCCATACCTTGGCCTGTAGCCCATAATCAATCATTTTCTTTCGAAACTGAAAATCAATTGCCTTCACTCTATCAATAACTTACAAACCTACTCCCACCCCCCCATCACTAGCAATCACATAAAATCTAACAATCTAGGGTAATGCATGAAAGGGTTTTTTGATAACACAAGACGAAAACGACTAACCAAACCTAATCAATATAAAAACAATAAATTAACCACTAACCTTTGGTACCGGAATAGTGTGTTACTCATCATAAAGACCTTCAATAATGTCTTGTCAGGGGTAGTAATCAATATATAAATATAATTGTAATACAATACCAATCCCTTGCTGCAAAGGACGGTTTAATCTTTGTTTCCCTTTCCAGACAGAGGGTATGGGCCCGCTAGGGGCCCAGTGCAAATTAGAAGACAGAAAAGTAGTTATAGCACAGTTTAGCTTACTATTGTACACTAAGGTATATCTGCTCAATCTTCTGCAGAATGTAGTTTGCCATTTAAGCACTGTCTAATGCTTTAACACTCTGTCAAACTGCTAGTTTAATGCCCAAAATAGGGGTAGTAAGCGCTCCATAACTGTTGTAATACAGTGCAGTACAATTGGTAAGTTAGTTGACTCACTGTTCTGTATGCTATTGGAAGACACATTGGGCCTAATTATGATGAAGTTCGGACCACAACTGACGGCTTGTCGGTTGCGGTCCAAACCGCGTCTACTGCTATGGTCTGGCCGACGCATTATGATGTGTGCGGTTGGAGGCAGCATTCGGAGGGACCGACCGACATCTTCTGACGGGCTCATGGAGCCAGCGGCAGCCAGCACAGGTAATCAAAGTGGGGCAGCGAGGCGAGGCAGGGCCTGGCAGGGAGGGAAGCCGACAAACAATGGGATAGGTATTATTTCGTTTTTAAAAATTGTACTTTTAATCTTGCTGGAATTATATTGTGTGCTTCTTAAATTGTGCTTTACTTAAAATACACTTCCCCCTGCACCACACGCCATAACTGATTGATTGCTTGAGCCGTCTCCCGGCATTTCTTCGTTGGGACACTTCCGGTTGGCCTGCTTGCAGAGCGGTTAGCGCTCTAGTGTCCAACTTCCTGTGGCTTCTTAGGCGGAGCAGGGGCTGCAGCGCATTGCGGGAAGGAGACAGTGGCAGTGTCCCCGACCCGCTGTGCGAGCTGATCTGGGTAGTGTAAGCAAGTTAGCGCTTCGTTTTTAGAAAAACTTCGTTTTTAAAAATTGTACTTTTAATCTTGCTGGAATTATATTGTGTGCTTCTTAAATTGTGCTTTACTTAAAATACACTTCCCCCTGCACCACACGCCATAACTGATTGATTGCTTGAGCCGTCTCCCGGCATTTCTTCGTTGGGACACTTCCGGTTGGCCTGCTTGCAGAGCGGTTAGCGCTCTAGTGTCCAACTTCCTGTGGCTTCTTAGCCCTCGCACTATCTCGGGCGCGCAGCGGTCGCGCGCAGCCCCACCGAAGACCCACCAAAGAGCTGCCCGTCTGCGCCCGTCCGCGCCAAGGCAGCGCCGGGCGCCGGGCACTCTGCTTGTCATTCTGACATTAAGGCGGCAGGATGTGTTACTCCAAATCCGAGCTACTGAGTCTTCAGCATTCCTCCTGTTCTTGCACCAGACGCAATCCTGCTCATATACACCATCCGCTCGTTACTCCCTCCCAACTGTGTTCCACTTCCAAACGTAAACCCAAACCCCTCCCTGTCCACACCTTCAGGCTAGGACACCTCAATGTTAGATCCATGTATAAACATCATTCAGAAATACATGACCTTTTAACTGACCATTCTCTAGATGCCCTGTTCATAACTGAAACTTGGCTCCTTGATGAGATGGACTCGGTCTGCAACCTGGCAACACCTACAGGCTACTCTATTTATACGGTGAACAGGGGCACGAGAGGGGGCGGCCTAGCGCTCATACTCAAATCCCATTTTCAGTGTCAACTTGACAAAGTAGACATCAAAGGCAGTGAAAGTGCTCGCTTCTCGATTAAAGTCAACCCCCAGTTCTGCGCTACTGGCCTTCTGGTCTATAGACCTCCTGGCGCTGACGTTCCCTTCACTAACTCCCTTCTACAATATCTAAATACCAATGTCATTAACTCCGCCAACTTCACGATTATTGGCGACCTTAATCTGCATCTTGACAAGAATACCGAGTCTAAAGCGGCAACTTTTTTAGCGGATCTTGCGGCTTTCGAACTCGAGCAACTTGTCCACGGCCCTACCCACAGAGCAGGACACCTTCTTGACCCCATTTTCACCAACATCACTGGCGGGTCCTCTGAATTACCTATTCCCATGACCTGGACCGACCACTACTTAGTGATGTTAACCATCCCCTGCAACTCAAGTTCGGTTGTAGCATCCACCCCTTCAGTTCAGAAACGGCCATGGAGAAAACTCCATCTTGAAGAACTCCATGATATCCTGGCATTACATCCCCTACCTCCGAGTGATGATCTGGATGCAGGATACGATCAGTTCTGCCTTTGGATTACCCAGGCTCTCGACACCCTTATCCCTGTTAGATGGACCAAGACCCGCACTCACACGGCGAGTCCTTGGTACAACTCAGAACTTGCCACCTTGAAAAAGGAATGTAAGAAGGCAGAGAGACGTTGGAGGAAAAGTTATGATACCGGTCTTAAACAAGAATATGTCCTGCTCCAAAAATCCTACCACCGTAAAGTCTGCAGAATAAGAGCGGCATACTATGCCAGTGAAATCAACAGCAGCTCTAATACCTCAAAATCGGTTTTTAAAATTCTGAAAGACCTCACGGCAAAAAAAACTGTCAACGTCATTACTACCTCGCCCGACCTTTGTAACAACATGGCCAACTTCTTCACTGAGAAAATCAGGAAGATATACGACACCTTCCCCAAAGACCCACTGTCACCGGTCACCTTTGATTCTACCAGGCCTTCCCTCACTTCCCTTCCCACACTTGACCGTGAGACTTTCTCTAAACTTTGTAGAAAGATCAAATCTGGGTCTCCGGCAGATCCCTTAAAGCCCGACCTTTTCTGTGACGCTCATATACTCATCACAGATCACGTTCGTGACATCATCAATCGGTCACTCTCCACTGCCAGTGTCCCTATCAAATGGAAACAGGCATGGGTGTCCCCCATTCTAAAAAAACCCACTTTGGATCCCTCACTTCCGGAGAATTTTAGGCCGATCTCCTTGCTCCCTTGGCCTGCTAAAGTGGCCGAGGCACACGTCAATAACATCTTGTCCAACTTCCTCCTTACCAATAACATCCTGGACGACTCCCAACACGGGTTTAGAGCTGGTCATAGCACCGAGACAGCCTTGCTCAGTGTTTCAGAGGACCTCCGTACCATTCTTGACGCCGGCGGTACTGCAGCACTGGTCCTATTGGACCTCAGTGCTGCCTTCGATACGGTGTCACATGAGGTCCTCTTGATGAGACTGGAGGAAATTGGAGCCACAGGGGCAGCCCTGGGGTGGTTTAGAGACTTCCTTTCTAACAGGTCTTTTAGAGTCTCCACCCCCCCTTACATCTCGAAGGAGCACAGCATTGGGCAGGGAGTGCCGCAGGGCTCGTCCCTTAGCCCTACCTTGTTCAATGTCTATGTCCGCCCGTTAGCGGAGGTGGCTAGAAGGAATGGTATGGCTTTGGTATCATATGCTGATGATACCCAGTTGGTGGTGGCACTGAATAACAACAGTGGTCTGGAAGCCCTTCACTTTAAACAGACACTCATCGACATCACCAACTGGATGACGGCGAACTTTCTCCAACTAAACGCCGGTAAAACCGAGATTCTCCTCTTGGGAAAAAATACAGCTTCCTGGGGAGATAATTGGTGGCCTGACATTCTGGGCCCACCCCCCAAGCCAAAAGACTGTGTAAAAAAATCTAGGTGTCTGGGTCGATTCGGCTCTAAAATTCACCATCCACACCAAGAAAGTGGCCGCCACGTGCTTCGGCATTCTACGCAACATCAGGCCCATCCTGAAGTTCTTTGACTGCCGCACTCGCCAACTTATCGTCCAGGCGACGATCCTTTCTAGACTGGACTATGCCAGCTCTCTCCTTTTGGGAGCAAACTTGGCTGAAACCACCAGACTGCAGAGAGTCCAGAATGCGGCTGCCAGGGCTCTGGTCGGCCTCCCTCGCCACTCTTCTGTCTCTGGAACGTTAAGAAAACTGCATTGGCTCCCGGTGGGAAGAAGGATCCAGTTCAAGGCTCTATGTCTAGCCTTCAAGATCCTCAAAACCGCCTCTCCCCCACTGCTGAGTCCCCTCCTGTCTGAGTATACTCCCAGTAGATCCCTCCGCTCAGAGGGACAACATCTAGTGACCATCCCCCGCACTAGACTTGCTAGAGTGGGGGGACGCTCTTTCAGCCTCCTCGCTGCCAAGTTATGGAACAGCCTGCCTGTAACCATACGGGGGATGCATGATCTTTTAGCCTTTAGAAAAGCCATCAAAACCCATCTTTTCTAATAATCCGTTTTCTTTGTGCACCTTCATTCTGCACTCTGGTCAGCTTGCAGCGCCGGGACGCCCCTTGGCTGGGGCAGCCGCGCGCTATACAAATTCTCATAACATAACATAACATAACATTTATTTAAATATACCTATTCCATCTGTCGGCTTCCCCCACCCACCCCGTGCTGCCCCGCCCTGCCTCACCGCGTCTACCTGTGCTGGCCCCTGCTGCATGGAGCTTGTTGGCCGGTCGGAAACTCCTCATAATCCCTTTAGGACGGCGTTTCCCAATGTCGGGATTATGATGTTGGTTTCTGACAGCCTTTCCATATCGGCCTTTCCAACATGGAAAGGCTGTCAGAAAGCGACATTGGGAGCCCCTAGCAGGGCCACCTTCACCCCTGGCCCTCTGCATCTGGGTCTAGGAGCACCTATGGTAATCCACTGAACATCCCTGCACCTTGTGGCCACACGGTTGCAGGGATGCCCACAGACTTCCATTTCTCTTGGGAGCTTGTGCTGCAGGTGATTTCCGCCCACCGCACAAGCTCCCATTGAGAAATGGGAGTTTCTTGTAATTCGGTGTGCGAAAACGCCAACCTATGTTTGAGCGGGTTCTCCACCGAAACGGTGTCGGTCGGAGGCAACTCCAACTGACATCATAATCAGGCCCATTGTGTAACTACTGTCTCAGGTATTACAGTTCTGATGGTGTAAGATGTTAGTTCATCTCTAAGTACATTTCTTCATCCCACTTGTGAATGCATTTTGTTTTGACTCAGATTTAGCATGTGAGGTATGGTCACTATACTCAGATTTAACATTTCTGGTTGGGACCCCTTCACACATGCTAGTTATTCATATGGGGCAGTCATCTTGCAAATAATCTACAGGTTCCTAAACCACACATCCTATTGGGTAATAAATACATTGCGATCTCAGGAGGTACACATTCCAAAAGGGCAAACTGTAGTCTCCTGTGGTACATAACCTATAAAGAAACTACAATTTCTTAAAGTACATATTGTACAGGTAACTTATGGTCACCTCATGTACACCTATTCAGGGCCACTGGAATAATGCGGCTGAGGAGATCCAAATTATGAGGCAAGAAAACCCAAATTATGTTGCATAAGGCAGCACATTTTGTTATAGTATTACTTCATGTTTTTGTCAATTTTACACTTGCTAACACTTTCTGGACATTGGTTGCACCTCATTGGTACCAGTTTAACACCTAAATACAGCAATAATCAAAAGAAAATTGACCAGTCAATCTTTGCAAAGTGCCTTCCAGTGCACAACACGTTGCTGCATTTTTAGTAACTTTTGTACGATTTAAGCTAGAAACAATTTTGTTTTGGTAAAATCTGAAGATTATGCAGCAGATGATCAATAATGTGGCAAATGAGACCAATCTATAATTATTCAAAATATGCCGCACAATCGCTTAATTCCAGGGGTCCTGCACATATTACCGACAAACTGCAGTCTCCAAAGGTACACATCTTACAGATAAATTGTAGCTTCCTGACATAAGCATTTTATAGGTAAAATGCAGTCTCCTAAGGTACACATTTTACAGACAAACTGCAGTCTCCTAAAGTAGTCATTTTACAGATAAACTTCACCCTCCTAGGGTACACAGTGCACAGATACAATACTGTCTCCTAACGTACTGATCTTAGAGGAGAACTTTGGGTATTTGGAAAAAATATGGAGTAGTAAATATTGGGAGACAGAAATATTGGAAAAAAATATTGAGATACCATGTTATGGGGATGCAGCAATATCGGTGTCAAGAATATCACTTTTTTCAGGCAAGTAATATTGTTGTTAAGAATATCGTTGTTGTTAATATTGTTTTTAATAATATAGTTGTAAAAAATATAGTTTTAAAATTATTTTAATAAGGTTTACCTCATATGTTAATTTTATGTGTTACTGTCATTTGCATAATTGTTAATATTTTTTTTAATATAGCTTGTAATTTTAAGCAATTTCTAATTTTTAATTTAATTGCTAACAGTCATTTAACGTATTGTAGTAGGCTGTTGGGTTTGTAGGAAAATAGGGTGGGAAGTTAATTAAGTAATATTTAATTATTAGATTATTAATATTTTCTAAGTAAATATATGATTGATATTAATTATGTATGTTACATAATAGTGATTCATTTTTGCTTGTATTATAGGTGCAGGCTGCTGGGTTTGTAGTGGTGTAGGTTGGGAGGTTAATTAAGTACTAATTAAGAAAATAATTATTTATAAATATTTAATTAATACTTATGTACATTGTGTAATCATTATATATTTTAGTTATATATTAGGTGTGGGCTGCTGGGTTTGAGGAGCTGTAGGGTGGGGAGGTCAATTAAGTAATAATTAATTAACAATTAATTATTAATTGTGAATTATGTAAATTGTGTTAAACTCATTTATTTTAGGTATATTGTATTATTGTATTGTATTTTATTAGAAGATTCCTTGTTGCCTACAGTAACAGATAGACTAACGAGATTAGGTGACATACAAGACAAGGCCAGGAAACATTTATTAAAGAGCAAAGAAAGCATGAAAAGACAGGCAGACAAACACAGATCTGAGGCCCCAATGTATAAAATCGGTGACAAAGTATGGCTCTCCACAAAGAACCTAAATATAGAGGGATCCCGAAAGTTGCAACCACGTTTCATTGGACCCTTTAGTAAAACTGCCATAGTAAACCTGGTAACAGTAAAATTGGACTTACCAAAAGAATACCCAGTACATGCTACATTCCATGTGTCCTTGCTTAAGCCGTACAACCCAAATACCCGACCCGAACCACCACCTCCACCCATACCAATTAAGGGAAATCTAGAATATGAAGTGAAAAGCATAAAAGACGCAAAAAGAATTCATGGACGTCTGTTTTATTTAGTAGAATGGAAAGGATATGACGAAACTGAGAATTCATGGGAACCAGCGTCCTATGTACATGCCCCACGGTTGATTAGACAGTTTTATCTACAAAATCCAGGGAAACCCCGTCCAGTAGGAGGGCCTTTGAGGGGGGCGACTGTTAGGGTTTGTGCACAGCAAAGAGCATGTCCCCTCTCATTGCACTAGTGGTTTCTGTAATAGCTCTCTTTAAACATACTATTGAAAGCCTTTCTTGTTATTGCAGCCCCTCCTTAAGACTTCTGTGTATGTTGCTCAATGTATTCACAAGTTTGGACATTGCTGTCTTGTTTGCACATTGGACCTTGCTTTTACCAAGGCTTATTTAGAATACTCCTCCCTAGGCCATGTGCTACTTCAACTCATTAGCATAATAACTGAAGCTCTGCACACCTGCTTGTGAGAACCACTCCCAGTTCTTTGAACCAGTCCCAGCTCTTCAAACCACACCCAGCCCTGTCTATAAAAGGCAGCCCCTGAGCCTCACCCAGTGCTTGTGCTCGTCTACCTCCCACTTACCTGAGAACAGATCCTTCGGCGCTGGCACTCCCGCTCTCTCCAGACCTTCATTGGCTTCAACGGGCGCGGCTGCTGGCTCTTCCTTCTTCCGGTTTCCAGCTCCTTCTTGCCTCAGCCCCTCTTCTGTCCACTGCAATCGACCTGCAAAGAGAAAGAGGACAAGGTTAGACTGATCAGTATCCCTTTTCAGCAACAAGTAAGTGCAAAACTTTTTATTACCTGAAAGAACTTTGTCGGCGATTTCTGGATTCATGTAAAGACAATTTGGAACAAGATATCTCCCACGAACTTTGTTGTTCAAACCCCTTTGCAAACAGAAAATTGTACACACATTGTGCTAATGTAAACAATGAGCACTTGAAACTGCATATTTATTCAATGAACTTTTCCCTGTATGTTGCAGTAAAAAAGACACTATTATTTTTAAAAGATACAGTATAACATCAATAGTTCAGCATTTGTAAATCTCAGTTTAATAGTAGCTGTAACACCCAGCCATTGAGAAATCGATTTGCGTACTTAAATTAGCTGCACGCTTTTGATGCTTTCAGGGACACGTCCTACATTTAGAATGAAGTAATTCAAGTGAATATTACATGAATCATGAATGCAACCTATATTCCCGCTTCATTCACAGTCTACCTTCTGCTTCAAGACTTTGTAGCCTAAGCCGATTGCATTTACTCCCACAAACTGGCTAATTGCAGGCACTGAAATAGGAACATTTACTGTGAATGGGTTCACTGGGTGCTGGGGGCCAGGCTGCATCCTGATGCCTCTAATAGCAGCAATTTCATAGACTTTCTAAGGGAGGCAATGGGAGGATATGCCTGGATATACAACTGGAGATGGTTCCAATTTTAACCTAAGGAGGCAAGGCAGGTGGAGATCAAAACACTGAAACCTGCTCAAAACTTCACATGGGTTATTTTCTGCTTCAGGTATGGTGGTACAATTAGCTTGAACCATGATGGTTCAGACAGTAGGCAAAAATTGCTGGCTTTAGAAAATAGCCTCAGATGCAAACCCCACAGAAGCAATTCCAGTGAAATATTATTTGTGCATGGTATCAAGTACGTTTTTGCACCAGATTCCAACTTTTGCGGTTTTAAATAGCGAGTATGGAGCAGAAACGGTGTTGGTGACTATTCCAACTGCACTAATTTGTATGCGCAATTGCATCGTGGTAGGGCATGCATGAAAGTTCTGGTGGAACGCTAGAGAAACACGACAAGAAACATGACAATTTGCAAAAATGTGCTCAATCTTGAGGTGGCATCGGGATCGAGAGGTGCTGCTGCTGTGGTTGGGTGGAGGAGGGACAGCAGCAGAGGGGGCCAGCGGTGGGGCGGATGGTGCTGGGGCCCTGGTTGGAAGATCGCACATAAGAGCCAGTTCTTGGAGGTAACAGATGGAGGAAAGGAGCCTGCTGGATTATCCTGTGTCTCTTGGCAGATAGAGCTGCTATGGTGGGGACAGTCAAAATTCTTCTTCAATGTCAGTTTCCCGGTCCTGCACTGATATCCAGTAACCCTGTGGGGAGGAGAAAAACATGCACTACCTCACTCAGGAACGTTTACAGGGACCCCCTGTTGGGGCATGAACTGATGCCCTGACCTGTGCGGCCAGATTTGTTCTCGATCTACCCCAACGTGCCTCTGCTTCCGCTGCTCGGAAGCAGCTGCACTGGCTCCCCGTTGCGGATCGCATCCTTTTCAAGTCCATGTGCATGGTTTATAAGGCCTTAGCTAAAACCAGCCCCACCGGGATTGGTTGCATCCTCTCCCGCTATAATCCCGGTAGGAACCTTCGTTCCTCCAATAGACTCCTCCTCTCCGTTCCCCGTGTTCGGAAGGCTAGATGGGGTGGCAAGGCCTTTTCCATTCTGGCCCCTAAATGGTGGAATGCTCTCCCCCTTGAGGTTAGGTCTCTCCCCACTCTCCAAGCCTTTAGATCTGCCCTGAAAACCTATCTCTTTGTACGTGCCTACCTGTAGTAGTGCTGTTGTAATTTGTAATTTGCTGATCTTTTTTAGATAGGCGCCTTGACACCTTCGGGTTTAGTACGCGCAATATAAATTGCTTAATAAATAAATAAATAAATATCCTCTGGGCTCTGGAGAGCTTGGATTGACTGGAGACCAACAGCCGGCCTGTGGGGCCAGAGTCAGGGGCCATAGGTAAAGGGCTGTGGTTGCTCTTTCCCTTGGTGGGTGGCTCTTTCCCTTGGTGGGTGGCTGTCATCAAAGGCTCAGCCTTGGGAAAAGAAAAACAACCAAAGCAGGCTCAGGTTAATACAATGATGCATTAAGCTACACCGCTTCAGGCAGTCCAGCGTAGCACCAGACAGATTCAGAATCTCAGCGACCACTCACCTGGACGTCAGGATGAACCCAGCCGGGCAGCCATTCTGGAGGCCCTTCAGAGTGGGAGAGTGGTGCTGGAGGGACAGATTATGTGGGTCACGGTAGAGGTGAACCTCCAGAGGGCAGACCTATGGAAAATGGCCGATAAAGTTGGGACAACAGAAACAAACATAACTAACCTGCAAACAGAAGTCAGCCTCCTCAAGATGCATGTAAAGCGCATGACAAAAGTAACCCAGGTACTTGAAGATAGAGCAGAAGATGCTGAAGGGAAGTCATGGCAGAACAATTTGGTTCTCCTGGGGTTTCCAGAACATGCAGAACAATTCATAGAAACCTGGATTAGAGAGACATTGAAACCAACCGGGAACTCCTCTTTTTTGTAACTGAGCATGCACACAGGGCATTGGCCCCTATGCAACAGCTGGGGGCCACACTTAGGGCACTATTTATAAGAGTTCTTAACTACAAAGAAAGAGGTGTTATACTACGTGCAGCCAGAGAGAACCCAACCCCCCAGTTTGAGGGATGGAATGTTGCCATATCCCTGACTATACCCATAAAGTGCAAGAACGCCGCAAGACATTTCTTGAAGTAAAAAAAATGCCTCTGACTGGGTGTCCGATAAATGTTTCTATACCCCGCAAAATTGGAAATTCTAAATGCAGGAAAGCCCCACTTTTTTGCGAGTCTGGAAGAGGCTTGGTCATGGCTGGATATGATGAATCCCACTGGGAAAAAGAAAATGGCTGACCAGGAACCACATCCAGTAGTAGAGGCAACAGTTGTAGTCAGCGATCTAGAGGGAAAGGGTGCCACAAGAAAAACAGACTGCAACTCGAGTGGTAATCTGTGAAGATGGCACGAATGTAACAGTAAACTCTGATGCACAGTTGAAGAAATGCCAGAGGAGGTCTCGTCTGACGATGAGTGGGAATCAAGAGAAACACAGAATGTAGAAGAGGTAGTACCACATATTGGCATATGAGAGAGCCACCGGAAGGACACATGGGTCATATCTGGACGTTAGACCTTGGAGGTGGATATTCTGGACAATGGCAGAAGAGATCATGTGGAGATATGATTACACTTGCAGGCAAACATTATCAACACTAACTTCTACATGTGCAATGACTGCATAAATAGATGATGATCCTGCACAGTGTCTTGCCAGGTACCAGAAAATGGCAAAGTAAAACTTTCAAGTTGGGGAGAGAAGGAGATGGAGGAAGGATCTGATCGCAGTGGGACTGTTCTACTACATGACCCTGTCTATCGATGTTTTGGGGCATGTGCGTGGTTTAATGTTTGAGTAACTTGTCCTAGGTGGGGGGATTACTTGCAGAATGTTGTATGTAGTAGTAGTAGTAGTAACTTTATTCGATCAAATTTTTATCATAAAAGTTGACATTCATTACAGTACCAAAGAGACCACCAAACCATACGTACATTCAGGTACAGATTAAAAATACATACATTTACACACAATTTAAAAAAAAAGGTAAAATATACAATAAAAACACAATATATAATTACATAAAAACATCATACAAAAGTCCATAAAAAGAGTCGTCTATTGGGGCATGAACTTTATCCTGCGCATGCGAGTCTGCCATGCACTACCCAAAAACTTTGCTACTCCACAGATCAGGACTAGGGAGGAAGTCTGGGAAGCGGATTTAAGATCCTGCCAATGTTGTTCTTCCCATTCCCGTTTAGCTAGCACTAAGGACCTGGCGTAGTCCTTCCTAGCCGTTTTTAAGCAAATCTGCAGTTAGCGCCTTCCTTTTATCCCTACAATGAGCCGAGTACCAGGGATTACTTGATTTTACCTGAGTGTGGTTCTGTCTGCCATTACTACCCTGTATGGTGAAATATTGGCCCACTTTCTCTATTGTACTTTTGTACACTAGTGGGAAAGAAAGGCCCTGTAAACTTACAGGTTCCACTGCAAGTTGCTCTAGGTCAGCGATCATCTCTACTAAGTGCTTACTAATCTTGCTCAAATTCCCTTCCTGGGATTGCACCCTTTCCCATTTTAGTCTGCGGTTGGAATTAAAGGGAACAACTTCCTTGGTTTGCATTAGGGGTGCTTTAATTCTTGTTTCATTTTTTGTCCCCCACCTTAACTTCATGCACAATGGGTTATGGTCACTATCCTGGGATGGTATTACCTCCATATCAATTAGATCTCGCCACAGATCAATGTCCAGTAAGATATAGTCTATTCTTGATGGGCCAATAAGCCTGTTAAAGGTATTTGCCCCGTCTGGATCAGAGCTTGTCCTTCCATTTAGCGCTCTCAGATTGTATTCCAGGGTCAGGGCATTGATTTGAATTGCCCTCGGGGACCATTTTTTAATTGGTTCTAATGTCAGGGCAGGTATAAACCGTCTAGAGTCTTCCTCCTCTATCCCCAGGGAATCTTCCCTACTTAGGGGTTCAAAGGTGCAGTCAAAGTCACCTCCTACAATAGTTTTAGATAGCGGAGGTCTGTTAGCTATTTCTGACTCTAGAACTGTTATCGTGTGTGACATTTGGGCCCCAGCAGATCCCCTTGCATAGACATTGTATAAATCAATCTTGCTGTCCCTATCTCGCCCTTGGAATGAAAGATGTAACATATCTTCAGATGCTGATTTATGGACAGTGATGTTCCAGTTTAATGCAATCTTAATCCAAACATGGAGGCCCCCTGCTGGTCTACCCTTCCCTGAACTTGTTGCAGGGGTATAAAAAGTAGAATACTCAGATTTATATAGGGGGAGCAGACTCCATGTCTCTTGGAACATGCAAATGTCAAATTTGTTGATGAAGTTATTCCATTCTGGTAAGACCACTTTTTTTGTAGCCCTGCAATGTTCCAGGAGAGTAATTGTATCACCTTCTGGTTCATTGCAGGGACAGCCGGTATACCTCCCTTACTCCCGTCTCTCCCACTTGGAACTGATTCAACACTATCTGTGCTAGTACTTAATTGATCCTGAGGGGTACTACTGGCAACATTACCTACCAATTCCCTGTGACCGCTACGTATTTGAGGTAAGGGATTCTGCCACGCCCGGCGTCATTCGACCTGATGCAACACGCTGTACATATTTCTTTGTGGAAATTGAAAGACTAAAGAGGAATGCGGTTGGTAGACCTCCCAAGGTGTTATTCCCTGTCTAGATTTTGGTGGCACAATAATCTGTCCCTCCTCCTGTAGGATACCTCTCCTCTGACCAGGTCTCCAATGGGGGTAGGGTAGAAATATGTTAAATGTAGAGGGAAAATTTGGGTGTGTGACCAGAATTGTGACCTGTTGCAAATGTATTCTACTGCCTGGGTACTCCTAAAATGAATTAATACGCAGTTTCCCGCAATAGTTTTAGGCCCAGTCCCTATCCAGTCCACCCTTCTTACATTCAATATTTCACCAAAGGTGTTGGGGGGAAGTGGCCTGTTTTAGTTAAGCCATTATATGCATTTGTTTTTTAATTCAGTGTGATCCTCGCTTTTCCCCTGACTTAGAGGGGGAACCCCGGCAAGGACCACAACATATGGTAGGGACTCGGCCGGAAGGTCCAAGTTAGGCAGAACTAATTGGATCCCCTCCTCCAGACTAACTCTACTAGATCTCGGATGGCGGTTTGCTGCATCTGTTCTGTTTTCTGTAGACCCCCGGCACAGTGCTTTTCCACTTCTCAACTATACCAGCACTAGTCAAGGGTAACACAGAATCATGGGTAGAATTAGCAATTCCCTGAGCCAGTGGGGCTGATATATTTTTGCCGCCTGGTAATATTTTTGGGTCGGGGATAACAGTAGGCTTACTGGTACTGGGGTTCCCAGGCGGGCTACTCAACTGGGCTCTCCCTACGCCTGCATTATTAATCGTAGAAATCAATCTATCTAATCTAGATGACAATGGTTTAAAGTAAGAACCAATAATCTGCTCAATATGGGCTTCTAAATCAGATAGGAGATGCGTCACCCAGACTGGAGTTCCCAGATTATGTAAGGGAGGACCAGCGACAGGCTGCACATCATCCGATACATTTACAGATGTTTCAACCAGTTTTTTATTTTTACTTTTCTTACTTTTCATACGAGGCTCAGGGGCTTTTCTAGCTACGGCTTGTGGGGGAGAGTTAGAGGCCTCTGGGATATCAATTACATCTTGAACTATTTGCGTACAAGGCAAATCAGCAAAAGAGCACATAATAGAAGAACTAAAGTCTGGGGTGTTAATTGTACCAGCTGAAAAATCCTCAACGACTTGAAGAGGGGGAATAGCGGGAGTGAAAGATAACCGCCTCTCCGTATTCTCTATTGCAGAAGCCACAACTCCAATAGTCTTCTGTAACATCTTATCAATGGCAGTAAGACTTGGGAGGGGTTGTGCCGTAGCAACCTGAAGCCTAGTAATACGGCGAGAGGAAGCGGACTTAGGCATGTTACCCTTGTCACTCATAGCTACAATATGTTAAAGGTCACACAATGCACTTTACCCAAACTTATACACCAAAATAGTCGTAAAATATAAAAACAAACAATAAAATTTAGGGTCGAAAAGCGTCCTACTACTAAAGTTATATAATATTTAAACAATTGGCCAATAAAAAATGCATAATTACAAGCACCTCAGAAGCAGTTCCTAAGTGTCCTGGCAAGGCGTTAGAGGGGTGGCCCAGCCCAGCCTCGACCTGCCTCGGACAGCCACAGACAGCCCGCCCTTTGCTCGGGCTTAGCCCGGCGCTGCCCGCACGCTGTCCCGTGACGCGGGGGGGTGCTCTCAATTTAAAGCGCCTCCTGGCGCGAAAATCCCAGGAGCGGCTTCCTGCCGCAAAGGAGCTTGGGGCTTGTGGTCCCTTCCGCACTGCGGCCGTGCTATGATCTTCAGTAGCAGCGGCGGCAGGGGGAGACCGACTGGAGGACCAACAGCGTCTTGCCCAGGTAAGGGTTGTTTGTTTAGCACCATGTTGTATGTTTGTTAGATGAAAAACACACAGGGGTGCCCTCAGCACTCACTTGACAAGTAATACAATGTATCAAAGTACGGAAATAAATAAAAGTGGTGCACATAAAGGATGAATGTTCATCCTACATTCACAACTTGGGACCCTAAAAGGGGGTAATGTATAAATTCATATAAACCCAATTGGCAGGCACTGGTTCATTTGTATAGTCAGTTCATAATCACAATACACTCTTCAGTTGATGTGTTTTTTAAAGTCTTGGACTCCACAAGTCATTTATTTTTCTTTCTCAAAATTGATTCTTTTCAGTAGCCAACACGTTTTTCGTTGAGAATGGCTCATTATCTAGAAGGAATCAAACTAACACACAGCCGTGCTATCATCGAAACAAGCCACAGGTTCGCCCTATTTTTTACATACAATGATGAAGAAAAAAGCGTGGTTGGTTCAAAGTTAGAAAACCTATAACTAGTGGGACTATCACCCATGGCAGATAAGGGACGTTCGTGATTTGACTAGTAGTAGTACTTATATTGCATCTGTGTAGGTCCAGTTCCTGCAGAGATAGAAAATGCTGTGAGTTCATAGCGCAATACGTTAAAGCATTAGACACCCCCTCATTGGTGAACCTCATGCTAAGGAAGATTGAGCAGATTCTATTTTAAAAGAATATAGTTCTTTTTGTATTTTAATATTCAGTACATTATAAATTTAGTACCTGTAACGTTTTTTCACAACATTTGTTTTAACTTTCTGTTAAGCCGCTAATTTAGTGCCCCATGTATGGATGGTAAACACTATGTAATTATTGAAATTCAATGCAATTGCTATGTTAATTCAGTCTATATTCTGTATGGTAGCAAAAAGAAAGAAACGACAGACCATGGTCTAGCTAAACCAATCCACATGTACAATACGTTTCAGAGTGGTGCAACACACTTCCTGTACCCGTCATCCAGAGATGCAATTCACGGTCAATTTTTTTTAAAGAAAAGGTGGAAGGTGCACTCGTAGCAAAGTCAGACAAATAGATAGTAGTTCCAAAAAAACTTCTTTAATTCAATCAGTCTTTAAAACCGGCCCGCAGCCAACGCGTTTCATTCCCGATTGTGCCAAATGGGAACTTCATCAGGCCTTGTAAGTATCCAAACAATCAGTGGTGATAGGAAAACTATATACAGAAACTGAGTCTTAAGGGCGCAATCCACTTTAGATGGAAAAGTTACGAAGAGCGGCATGATAAAGCTTTGTCGGTTATCATGCCGCTCTTCGTAACTTCTCTGTAGAGGGTACATGCCAGGAATCTATGTTATATATGTGGTGACCTGAATTCCACCCGTTTACCACTCTTTAGAACTTCCTTAGACACTTCCCCTAATTTGTGCAAGATGGCATGTGTATACGTACACCAAGTGTAAGGTGGATTGCGCCCTTCAACGTGTCTGTTCGGCACTCCTACGGCTGCTTCCCATGCGCAATAACTTTTCAATGTGCTTTCCGTGATAGAGGCTGGGCTATTCCACGCTGTTGTGCACATACTGAAGTCTTCTTTCAGGTGATATTTAAAGGTGCAGCATTGCCCTGCTATGAGCGTGTGACTGGCTTTGTGGCGTCTTCTGGTACTGCAACAGGCAGAGCGTGTTACCAGCTTCAAGAGGCAGAGTGTGCAGCCTTTTGTCATCGTTACGCAAGCTCATCAGATGGTGTACCCTTGGCCTCCTACATTGCTACAGTGTGTTGTCATTGGTTACAGCCTCAGCAGTGACACCCACACCATTTATATTCATCTACAGCTGGTCACAAACCATTTGGAAGCATACACTGCGGTGATATGCACACCAGAGCAGGAATGTAATTATTGTTGGGAATTACAGCGGTGACTTTCACACTGTTTTTAGCAAGCACCAAGTCCATACTTAGTAGCCAATGTGCATGCAGCGGTGACTCGCACACCAGGTAATTGTACAAATAGCGTGTCACAAGTTACTAGGATATACCGTTGTCTTACACTGTGTTAATAACTGTGCATTTGTACCGGTTTGTCCAATTGGTCGCACACTGCTTGTCCTATCAGCGTGTTGCCCCAAAGCATTGTGGTTCATGAAGCAAGCATTAGCGGGTGCGCCTCTGCCAGGGCCTTGAGCAAAAAATCACTGTCGCGTTGGCCATCCCTGGACACGTGTTTCGAGGTTGTTACCTCTCGTCAGCAGGGAATAGGCATATATGTAGGGGTGCTGCGTAGGCTGCCCAAAAATATCCTCAGGTCCGGTACCACTCGTGGCACGCAGGTGCGTAACCCGGGCTCGTCAGCCCCACCAGCTCAAGGGAGCTTGAATACAAAAGAAAGTCCAATTGGTTGCACACTGCTTGTCCTATCAGCGTGTTGCCCCAAAGCATTGTGGTCCATGAAGTAAGCATTAGCGGGTGCGCCTCTGCCAGGGTCTTGAGCAAAAAATCACTGTCGCGTTGGCCATCCCTGGACACGTGTTTCGAGGTTGTTACCTCTCGTCAGCAGGGAATAGGCATATATGTAGGGGTGCTGCGTAGGCTGCCAAAAAATATCCTCAGGTCCGGTACCACTCGTGGCACGCAGGTGCGTAACCCAGGCTCGTCAGCCCCACCAGCTCAAGGGAGCTTGAATACAAAAAAAAGTCCAATTGGTCGCACACTGCTTGTCCTATCAGCGTGTTGCCCCAAAGCATTGTGGTCCATGAAGTAAGCATTAGCGGGTGCGCCTCTGCCAGGGTCTTGAGCAAAAAATCACTGTCGCGTTGGCGATCCCTGGACACGTGTTTCGAGGTTGTTACCTCTCGTCAGCAGGGAATAGGCATATATGTAGGGGTGCTGCGTAGGCTGCCAAAAAATATCCTCAGGTCCGGTACAACGCGTGGCACGCAGGTGCGTAACCCGGGCTCGTCAGCCCCACCAGCTCAAGGGAGCTTGAATACAAAAGAAAGTCCAATTGGTCGCACACTGCTTGTCCTATCAGCGTGTTGCCCCAAAGCATTGTGGTCCATGAAGTAAGCATTAGCGGGTGCGCCTCTGCCAGGGTCTTGAGCAAAAAATCACTGTCGCATTGGCCATCCCTGGACACGTGTTTCAAGGTTGTTACCTCTCATCAGCAGGGAATAGGCATATATGTAGGGGTGCTGCATAGGCTGCCAAAAAATATCCTCAGGTCCGGTATTACTCGTGGCACGCAGGTGCGTAACCCGGGCTCGTCAGCCCCACCAGCTCAAGGGAGCTTGAATACAAAAGAAAGTCCAATTGGTCGCACACTGCTTGTCCTATCAGCGTGTTGCCCCAAAGCATTGTGGTCCATGAACTAAGCATTAGCGGGTGCGCCTCTGCCAGGGTCTTGAGCAAAAAATCACTGTCGCGTTGGCCATCCCTGGACACGTGTTTCGAGGTTGTTACCTCTCGTCAGCAGGGAATAGGCATATATGTAGGGGTGCTGTGTAGGCTGCCAAAAAAATCTTCAGGTCCGGTACCACTCGTGGCACGCAGGTGCGTAACCCTGGCTCGTCAGCCCCACCAGCTCAAGGGAGCTTGAATACAAAAGAAAGTCCAATTGGTCACACACTGCTTGTCCTATCAGCGTGTTGCCCCAAAGCATTGTGGTCCATGAAGTAAGCATTAGCGGGTGCGCCTCTGCCAGGGTCTTGAGCAAAAAATCACTGTCGCGTTGGCCATCCCTGGACACGTGTTTTGAGGTTGTTACCTCTCGTCAGCAGGGAATAGGCATATATGTAGGGGTGCTGTGTAGGCTGCCAAAAAATATCCTCAGGTCCGGTACCACTCGTGGCACGCAGGTGTGTAACCTGGGCTCGTCAGCCCCACCAGCTCAAGGGAGCTTGAATACAAAAGAAAGTCCAATTGGTCACACACTGCTTGTCCTATCAGCGTGTTGCCCCAAAGCATTGTGGTCCATGAAGTAAGCATTAGCGGGTGCGCCTCTGCCAGGGTCTTGAGCAAAAATTCACTGTTGCGTTGGCCATCCCTGGACACGTGTTTCGAGGTCGTTACCTCTCGTCAGCAGGGAATAGGCATATATGTAGGGGTGCTGCGTAGGCTGCCAAAAAATATCCTCAGGTCCGGTACCACTCGTGGCACGCAGGTGCGTAACCCGGGCTCGTCAGCCCCACCAGCTCAAGGGAGCTTGAATACAAAAGAAAGTCCAATTGGTCGCACATTGCTTGTCCTATCAGCGTGTTGCCCCAAAGCATTGTGGTCCATGAAGTAAGCATTAGCGGGTGCGCCTCTGCCAGGGTCTTGAGCAAAAAATCACTGTCGCGTTGGCCATCCCTGGACACGTGTTTCGAGGTTGTTACCTCTCGTCAGCAGGGAATAGGCATATATGTAGGGGTGCTGCGTAGGCTGCCAAAAAATATCCTCAGGTCCGGTACCACTCGTGGCACGCAGGTGCGTAACCCAGGCTCGTCAGCCCCACCAGCTCAAGGGAGCTTGAATACAAAAAAAAGTCCAATTGGTCGCACACTGCTTGTCCTATCAGCGTGTTGCCCCAAAGCATTGTGGTCCATGAAGTAAGCATTAGCGGGTGCGCCTCTGCCAGGGTCTTGAGCAAAAAATCACTGTCGCGTTGGCCCTCTCTGGACACGTGTTTCGAGGTTGTTACCTCTCGTCAGCAGGGAATAGGCATATATGTAGGGGTGCTGCGTAGGCTGCCAAAAAATATCCTCAGATCCGGTACCACTCGTGGCACGCAGGTGCGTAACCCGGGCTCGTCAGCCCCACCAGCTCAAGGGAGCTTGAATACAAAAGAAAGTCCAATTGGTCGCACACTGCTTGTCCTATCAGCGTGTTGCCCTAAAGAATTGTGGTCCATGAAGTAAGCATTAGCAGGTGCGCCTCTGCCAGGGTCTTGAGCAAAAAATCACTGTTGCGTTGGCCATCCCTGGACACGTGTTTCGAGGTTGTTACCGCTCGTCAGCAGGGAATAGGCATATATGTAGGGGTGCTGCGTAGGCTGCCAAAAAATATCCTCAGGTCCGGTACCACTTGTGGCACGCAGGTGGACGACGCACCTGCGTGCCGGTTCGGGCATCGAGGCCTTTAACGGTTGTTTGGCGGCCTTCTCTTCCACCCCTATTTTCTCTACTGATGAGGGAAGTTATCCCGAAACCCGAGCCATGTCTCGGGCGATATCCAAAAACCCGGGACATGTATCGGGTCTAGAGATCATCAGTCCAAAAAGTACCTACTTGCACCCACTGGGGTGAACCACTCAAGAACTCCAAGTACCAGAGTCCCGAGGGGCGATCCGGAGGAGGGGCTAGCGGTGTGCGGTCCATTGCGATTATGTCTACAAATTGGCTCCCTTGAGCTTTGAGCCGACGGGCTCCTGGACGACGCACCTGCGTGCCGGTTCGGGCAGCGAGGCCTTTGACGGTTGTTTGGCGGCCTTCTCTTTCACCCCTAACTATTTTCTCTACTGATGAGGGTAGTTATCCCGAAACCCGAGCCATGTCTCGGGCGATATCCAAAAACCCGGGACATGTATCGGGTCTAGAGATCATCAGTCCAACAAGTACCTACTTGCACCCACTTGGGTGAACCACTCAAGAACTCCAAGTACCTGAGTCCCGAGGGGCGATCCGGAGGAGGGGCTAGCGGTGTGCGGTCCATTGCGATTGTGTCTACATTTGTACCGGTTTGTTTAAGGTTTACTACTGGTCATTGCTATAGTTGATAAAATTAATATTGCTAATACAATTACTGCACCACCTCCATTTTTAGTCTCTGCTGAGGAACCGTCAATGGAATGGGAGGATTGGTGCGATTGCTTTGAGAATTATCTGGTGGCGCTAGACACTAGAAAGTTTGCTGCAGTATGTAAAAAGGCATTATTACTAGGGTCATTAGGAAAAAGGGTCAACACATCTTTAAATACCTTCCAGCTGCTGTAAAAGAAGTAGATGATGTGTACAAAGATGCTATTATCAGATTACGCACTAGATTTGCTAAACAGGAGAACATTGTGATGCAAAGACACAAATTCTACACACAACCTCAAAAAGCTAATTAAAGTGTAGATGAATTGGTATCTAGGCTAAAGGAGCTGTCTACCAAGTGCCAAATTGGTCCCATGCAAGATGATATGATTAGGGATCAGCTAATTGTGCAATGTTACAGTAAAATGGCTCAGGAGTGGTTGTGGGCGGCTAGCAATCCTACATTAAAAGAAGCCATTTCAATTGCTAAGGTGGTGGAGGATTTGGAAAAGTGTATGTGAGAAATGAAAGTCATCCAACAAAACAAAGGTTTGGAAGTAGCTACTTTACATAGGAAGTTGGAGGATGTGAATGTGGTACGTAGTAAATATAATAAAGGGAATGCCACTAGTGAAAAATTCAATCCAGGGAAAAATTTGAATTTGGTTGTGCAAAAAGGTTCTAGTTGTATTTTTCATAGATGTAGCAGTACTTTTCATTTGGCGGAGTCGAAAAATTGTTTTGCAATAGGTAAAGAATGTCTTAAATGTAGGAAGAAAGGACACTATGCCCGCGTGTGCCAAGCCTCAGGGAATAAAGTTGCACTCGTTGACGAAGAGGATGAAAATTAAGTCAAAATTATGGTTGTTAAGGGAGAAGAGAACGATTCCAATGCTTCACGTGAGAACAGAATTCACCCCAAGGCTGATTTCTTGATCGGTGGGCACACAGTGAAACCGAAGCGTCAAGACGTTGAAAACGACAATGGCTAGCAAATATCAATACCACGCTAAAGATAAGCGTGTATTAAAATCCTATAGCGTAATATGCTATCGCACTCTATACGAGCACTTCCATGAGGGGTTTCAAACTTACTTGTGTCAGAGTTTCACGAAGGGTCTCTGTAATCCACAATCGTCTATTACTCGCGAATCCGTATCGCGGCGGAATGTTCAAAAATGCTTTTGCCGGCTTTCTGTTTGTAAACAGAAACTCACGTCTGCGTGATGATGCCGTAGTTGGTAGCAAGTGAAAACGGACTTCAAACGAGTGCCGTGGCGGCCATGTTCAGGTGTATATGAATGAGAAATGGTCAATAAAATGAAAACTGAAATAAAAAATTAGCATAAAAGTAGGAAAGTGGAAAGGTTACACTATGTTTTCACCATAGTGTGCAATGTGTGTGTAAATGACATAACTTGCATTAGAACCAGTGTATACATAATAATGTTAGCAACTAGCACAGTATCTAAGAGCAAAACCATAAGGCCTGATACTCAGAGGTAGCAAGCATATTCAATTTGTTCATTGAGACCATGTGGTCTGTATGACTGTAGTTTCATTATCCAAAAGTTCTCACGCCTCAATAAGTGGTTGCTATTGTCCCTACCCTCTTTCTTATCAACTGTTTCCAAGATCAAAAATCTCAATTGGGATATATTATGCTTATGTTCCATGAAGTGTGTCGCACCGTGGATTTCATGTTTCCAGTCCTGATGCTTGACTTATGTTCATTATTTCTTAGGCGTAGTTTCCTCGCTGTCTTCCCTACATATACTTTGCCGCAGGGGCATTTTAGTAAATACACAACATTAGTCGTTTCACAGGTGGCAGTTACACAAAGCATAATCTTATGGCCTTTCATTGGGTGATAGATAACAGTTCCACGTATAATGTTGTTGCAAGTTTGACAGTTTAAACATGGTTTTGTGCCACAATATGACTGATTTTCTGGGTTTCTCTGTTTGAGTATTTCTCCTATATTTTTATTACTTATATAGGCAAAAATAGGGAGTATCCTAGTGTTTTCTTATTTTTCTGTGGGATTTAAAGCTCTCTCCTGTGTGGTTGATTGGCATTTAAATTTGGCCTTTTCTATATTTGGTGGAGGGTACCCTCTATCTTTAAATCTTTGTGCCATTTCATTGATCCTCTGATTTGCCTTTTCGGTATTTGATACTATTCTTTTCATTCTCATCATCTGTGAAGTTGGTAGATGTGTTTTGAGAGATGTCTGATGGTAACTTGAGTAGTGAAGGATGTTCTTTCTATCCGTTTTTTTCGGTAAATGTCTGTCTCCAGACCTTTTTGTGTTTTGAGGGTTATTACATCTAAGAATGTAATCTGTGTTTCAGATATTTCACTTGTAAATTTTAGATGTTCATTAAAAGTATTCCATGTTTCAATGACATTCTTGACCTCTTCTTTGGTGCCCTTCCAAAACACAAAAATGTCGTCAATGTATCTATGACACATTATGATATGATCTTTCCAATCTTGGTTTGACAGAATATTCTCCTCCTCGAATTTTTCCATGGATGTACCACTGAGTTGGAGGAACCATTCCTCCTTCCATTGAAAATAACTTTGATAGAGGCCCAATGTAGGCTAAGATGAATTACAAGGATTGAGGAGCAAAAGTTCTTATATGGCTCTAACAAGCCACAAAACCTTGGACCTATATGAAAATTTGGTCAAACAGGATCTTGCAAAAATTAAATTTAAGAAGAAGGAGACTAGAAGTATCACACAGAAAGACTGGAGTACACTCAAGAAATTAGCAAACAACCCGAACATAGTGTTTCAAAAAGCAGACAAGAGTGGCACCCTGGTAGTACTAAATACTGATCATTATGAAAACCGAGTGAGGGAACACATAATGGACAGTAACACATACATGAAATTGGATAACAACCCCACGAAGGAATTTTCTAAATTATTAAAGACCATAGTGGATAAAACATATGAGATGGGAACTATAAAAGACAAAACAAGATCGTTTCTTTTGAAACAAAACCTCAAGAGTCCAGAACTCTATATGGTTCCCAAAATTCACAAGAGTGTCTTAGACCCACCGTTTAGACCCATAGTTTCAACATGTGGAAGTATCCATGAACCCATTGGCCAGTTTATAGAAAAATACCTCTAACCCAGTGTTAAAAAAATGACATCGTACATAAAAGACACCACTGATATTTTACACAAGCTTCTAAATATAAGTTGGCAAGAAACTGAAAGCATCATACTATGTACTGCTGATGTAAAATCGCTTTATACATCAATTCCTCACAACATGGGACTGTAAACAGTTGAATACACACTACTTAAATAGAGTTTGTCATACCTCGGCACTCAGATATTTATATCATAGAAGCCAATGCTTCTAAGAGAGTTTGTTCTCTGTCTTGGCCTGTTTAGGGAGTCAAGACCACCAATTGTTCATTTGCACAGCACCAATATTTCCCCATAGAGAGAACATCGAAAATATAGAGTGGCTTTGATGGTTTAATAACTTATTCTACATATATATCTGTACAGTCCTTTGTAATAATACACAAATTGTTGTTGCCAAAAATTCTTCTGTGCTGAAATCCCAGAAAGAAAAGGATGAAACAGGCAGCCAACACGTGTTTCATTACTAAAAAGTAACTTCCTCAAGGCTTCTAAGTTTTGTGGCTACGAAGTGTCAAGACCAATCCGGAATTTTCATGGGTGAAGGGATTGCTCCACCTTAAATTTAGCAAGTGGATTGCCTCCCAATCCTATAAATGAGTTTGCTGTGCTTCCAGGCGTCACGAAAGTATGAGTCTTTTCAGGAGTTTCCCTCACTGGTATATTGTTGGTTTGTTCTTATCCAATAAGGGTCTGATCAGGGGATCATTAGCCCTGAACGAACAACGTCGCCAGCAAGCTAGAATTTCTAATTAAATCAATTCCAGTCGATCCTATTTGCAAGTACGATGGAAAAGTGCTTCTTTGACTTTCTCGAAACTTAAGTCTTACGACGAAGACATGGGGACTGCAATATGCCCCAATTCTTTCGCTGTAGTTGCAGCTGTGGGAGCTACAGAAGAATCACCTTCAAACTTCTGACCCATGCACACAAGGCACTCCACAACTCCGGCCCAGAATACCTCAACAATCGACTATCATTCTACGCACCCAACAGGAAACTCCGCCTCGCTGACCTCTCACTGGCTGCCTTCCCACGCATCCACAGAACCACCTCTGGGGGCAGGTCCTTCTCCCACCGCGCTGCCAAGACATGGCACTCCCTCCCCCTCTTCCCACGACAGACAGAAGACACACAGACCTTCAGGAGACTACTCAAGACCTGGCTCTTCGACCACTAGCTGCAGCCTCACCTCCCCCCAGTACCTTGAGACCCTCACGGGTATGTAGCGCGCTTTATAAATGTTCTGATTGATTGATTGATTGATAATAGGCCCTTCGAAAGCCGTCTCGCGGCGCGGTAATCTGGGGTTACTGAAGTGTGGTTTGAGACACACTACTTAACTCTGATTTGGAAACAACAATGCAAATGTTTATTATGGAACTAGTTCACTTCACACTCTATCAAAGTTATTTTCAATGGAAGGAGGAATGGTTCCTCCAACTCAGCGGTACATCCATGGGAAATTGTATGGCGCCCTTGTACGCTAACCTGGTAATGGAACGATTCAAGGAGGAGAATATTCTGTCAAACCAAGATTGGAAAGATCATATCATGATGTATCATAGATACATTGACAACATTTTCATGCTTTGGAAGGGCACCAAAAAAGAGGTCAAGAATGTCATTGAAACATGGAATACTTTTAAAGAACATCTACAATTTACAAGTGAAATATCTGAAACACAGATTAAATTCTTAGAAGTATTAATCCTCAAAACAGAAAAAGGTCTGGAGACAGACATTTATCGAAAAAACATGGATAGAAACAACATCCTTCACTACTCAAGTTACCATCAGACATCTCTCGAAACGCATCTACCAACTTCACAGATGATGAGAATAAAAAGAATAGTATCAAATACCGAAAAGGCAAATCAGAGGATCAATGAAATGGCACAAAGATTTAAAGATAGAGGGTACCCTCCACCGATCATAGAAAAGGCCAAATTTAAATGCCAATCGACCACACGGGAGAGAGCTTTAAATCCCACAGAAAAACAAGAAAACACTAGGATAGTGGCGGTGTCAAGATTTTCAACAGTAAGCAACATTTAAAAAAAATGATTACTAAACATTGGCCAATACTAACGATGGAGCCAGATTTCAACAATGCATTTTTACAACTCCCTATTTTTGCCTATACAAGAAATACAAATATAGGAGAAATACTCAAACAGAGAAACCCAGAAAATCAGTCATATAGTGGCACAAAACCATGTTTAAACTGTCAAAATTGCAACGTTTTACGTGGAACTGTTATCTATCACCCAATGAAAGGCCATAAGATTAAGCTCCATGTAACTGCCACCTGTGAAACGACTAATGTTGTGTATTTACTAAAATGCCCCTGCAGCAAAGTATATGTAGGGAAGACGGAGAGGAAATTACGACTAAGAATTAATGAACATAAGTCAGAATCAGGACTGGAAACATGAAATCCACGGTGCGACACACTTCATGGAACATAAGCATAATATATCCCAATTGAGATTTTTGATCTTGCAAACAGTTAATAAGAAAGAGGGTAGGAACAATAGCAAACACTTATTGAGGCGTGAGAACTTTTGAATAATGAAACTACAGTCATACAGACCACATGGTCTCCATGAATGAATTAAATATGCTTGCTACCTCTGAGTATCAGGCCTTATGGTTTTGCTCTTAGATACAGTGCTAGTTGCTAACATTATTATGTATACACAGGTTCTAATGCAAGTTATTTCATTTACACACACATTGCACACTATGGTGAAAACATAGTGTAACCTTTCCACTTTCCTACTTTTATGCTCATTTTTTATTTCAGTTTTCATTTTATTGACCACTAGCTTACTGCGTTGCTGCGATCTCCGAAGAAAGGGAATTCAAGGAAACTCGTTATGATAACATTCAATTTACATTGTGTCATTTTTATTGAAACGTATTCATTTTAATATGGAAAACATTTCAAAGTGTTGTTTTAATTCTATTTATTTATTCGAGTGCTTGTGGATACACAATTTTTTGTTTTTCCGCCTAGTGGGTACATCAGTATTCGAAAGATTATGAGGGCCCTGGGGGGCCGATATTGAAAAAACTTTTATTCCAGAAACCTTCGCGGGAGGGTACTCAACAACTTCCCAAAGTTTCCTGGTGATCGGATAAATGCTGTTTTAATTCTATTTATTTATTTGAGTGCTTGTGGATACACGATTTGTTGTTTTTCCGTGTGGTGAGTACATTAGTATTCAAAAGACTATGAGGGTCCTGGGGGGCCGATATTCAAAAAGTTTTTATGCCAGCAACCTTCGCCGGAGTGTACTCAACAACTTCCCAAAGTTTCATGGCGACCGGATGAATGGTGTAGTAATCCATAAAGAACAAACAGACAGACAGACAGACATACATTCGTTTTTATATATATAGATTTCTCATTCATGTACACCTAAACATGGCCGCCACACTGCATTTGTTTGAAGTCCATTTTCACTTGCTACCAACTACGGCGTCATCATGCAAATGCGCATTTCTGGTTACAAACAGAACACCGGCAAAAGCATTTTTGAACATTCAGCCGCGATACGGATTCGCGGGTAATAGACGATTGTGGATTACAGAGACCCTTCGTGAAACTCTGACACAAGAAAGTTAGAAACCCCTCATTGAAGTGCTCGTATAGAGCGCGATAGCATATTACGCTATATGATTTTAATACACGCTTAACTTTAGCGTCTTACTGATATTTGCTAACCATTGTCGTTTTCAACGTCTTGATGCTTCGGTTTCACTGTTTACAGTTCCTCTCGCAGCTCATTCTCCGAACCTTGATTGTGAGTAACAACGTACATTTTTTGATTTTTCACATCACTTTTTATCACAAGAATGAGAAAAAGGCATTTTCTCTAATTCACGAGCACGATTCAAATGTTTTTCATCGCCACCACATTCATGGTTACACGATTGCACATGAGCACCATTTTTCAAATGTATGACTTCTAACTTGATACAGATGTAACACATATAAGTTCTTGTATCACATTGCATTATTTTTTCCTTTCCAGAATGTACTCCCTGATGAAGAGCATACCATGCTCAAAATGCATTGGAGCGTATCAAGAAAAGGAAAGGCTTGTTTAAATTAACTACATGTACTGTGAATGAATCAGCATATGGAATAAATCAAGATGAATGACACACAATGAATGAATAAATTCAAGAACAAATGACAAAGGATTCGACTTTAATTATTTGAACCTAAATGGAATCAAGTGGAGTGTCCACTGGGGGATGCAACCAAGATTCTTGGTAGCACAGATTTTAACATTAAAATATAAGATATCATTTTATATAACCTCATTGTTCATGAAAAATAAACACTTAATATATATAGGTGTGAGAAGGTGACAACAAACACAGCAGTCATACCAACAAATCATACATACAGCAATTTAATATACAAGGGGGCAAAGAAGCTTCCAAGTATGTCGATTGAGGCATAGGAGCCTTCATTGATTGTCATAAAGTGCAGTCACCTAGCCTTATACAGTACCAAGTGTAATTTAGAAAGTTCCATAACTGGATACTAATCATTGCACATAGTAAGATCAGTGTTGGAAACAATGCCAAACATCCTGAATACTAAAATTCTGTAAAAAAACTAAAATTCAGCAGAAAAAAGACTCTTAATACCTTAGATCCTGGGGCTGAAGAGACCTCCAGTGCTGAACCTTTTATTATAGCCATTCTGTTAATATCTGTATATGGGATAAGAAATCGAAATACATATCCCCAGTCAATTGCAATATATAAGCGATACTTTATATTAGTGTATCCTGGTCCCGCAAAAAATCTTTAAAGGAGGTCACTCTTTGATTGTTACAAAGACTCCCTTGAATTCAAGTAGAATCTAAAAAACAAAGAATAGCCATCACTATCTAAAACTAGGAGGCAACTCGAGATAATTCAAGAGTTAAGTATATAGCCATGGCACATTCCCTCATCGTGACCCAAGTCACCTCCTAACCAAAACACGGATCGATTTAGGACTAAATGAGCATATATGAGGTTGAGTCTAGAGTACATTACCCTAGACAGCCATCTAAATCAAGAAAGAGGGACACACCCTCGCATTTGCTTATACCGCTACGCTCTCAATATAAACTAAGATTAACAAATACAGTTTCAATCCTGCTGTACTCGCAAGTAACATCTAGCTATTTACCTGAAAATAAGGAGGCATATCGATTCGCATGGTTCAAATTCCTTTTGTGTAATGAGAGCCTCAATATTCCGAAAATGGATTCAAATGCAGTACCGCCAGCGGTCTAAGCAGAGAAAACAATACATTAAACATTGTAATTCTCTGCCACCCAAACGGAGTCCGCCTAATGAGCTCCCTTCCTACCACGAGCATAACCATTACCCTAATATCGCCACGCATACCTGTGTAGATAGACGTCAGAACGCACAGGGCATCCGCCTCCAGTGGTGAAAAAAAAGTGAGCAGATCATTCGTGTCATCATACGGAGTTTAAATACTCCGAATTCGCGGTTAATTTTGTCGGACACACCCATCCATTTCCTGGTAGGCGTACAAACGATACGTCCATATCCAGTATCTCAAACCAAAGACTAGAGCGGCAGAGCACGTATTCATTCCGCTATTATTAGACAGAGAAAAAAGACTAACTGGACGTCTGTTCTCACACAAACACTTATTAAAACCAACATCCAGAAAAACAAATAATATTGAAAACTGGATCATTTATATTCTCAATTTTTAAAAAAAAATGCGATACTTAAGCCAAACTATATAATGTTAGGGAGCAAAAAGCAAATCGGGCAATCATCATATCCCTACCAATCCTTTACATTTTATTAAAAGAAACATGATTCATTATTACTGTTTAGGTCGCATATTGCCATAATCAGGTAGATATCCTGATACAGGTTATATAAAATATCATAGTTGTTTTGAAGAGAGGGAGAGTATTATTACATATTATATGACAGGCATAACCTCCTGGTAAACTGAGATGCGAAGAAAGATGGAGAAAGATGCAATATCATAAGTGACCTTTCGTTCAGTCATGAGCAAGGACGGAGAGTCCCATCTCATGTAGCCCCTATCAATCGATCCCATTCTTCCTTAGAATTCAGGCCATTACGCACGGTATTAAGAGTGGAAATATTCCACTGTTCGCGCATTTTGCGTTTGGAGTGAATATTCCCTCCTCTTTTTCCAATTTGAACTTTTTCGAGGATAAACCATAGGAAATCGTTTTCACCATGGCCACACTCAATGTAATGACTCACCAAGGGCGCTGTGATCTTTTTGGTTTTAATAGCAGACCTATGCTCCTTGAACCTAATCCGAGCCTCCCTGCCAGTCTCACCAACATATCCAAGGCCACACAGGCACAATAAGAGGTAGACTACATTCCTATTTTGGCAATTACTAATTGTATTAGATTTAAACACCAGGCCATTATGTGTTATTTCTGTAGCTTATATATACTGTGGGCAGATGTTACAGGTACCACATCTAACATTTCCAATCACTAGAATATTCATCATAGTTCTCTGGCTCTTTTGACTGTCCTCTCTATAAGTATGCATTATTAAATCAGGTAGATTCTTATTTTTTTAAAAGCAAACAACGGTCTCTCAAGCTTAATTTCTTCATCATAATTTAGGATATGCCAATTTATGTTCACTACATTTTTGATACGATTGCTCAAATTGGAAAATTTGCTAACAAAGACAACCTTCTTTAAGGGTTCCTTGCTCCTTTCAGATTTTTTAATAAGGGCCTCTCGGTCGTAAAACCTTGCTCTTTTTAATGAATGGGACAGCAGTTTTTTAGGATAGCCCCTATCTGTGAATTTTCTTTTAAGAATCTCTGCATGTTTATAGAAGTCATTAAGATCCGAACAATTTCTCCTAAGCTGAAGAAATTGGCTGAAGGGGATACTCTCCTTTTGTGATTTGGGATGAAAACTAGTGAAGTGGAGGAGGGTGTTCTTAGTCATAGGTTTTGTATAAAGCTCAACCTCCAACACTCCAGTCATATCCTTAATGAAAATATCCAGAAAGTCTACACTTGCATTGCTATGATATGATGTAAACCTAAGGTAAGGTTCACCTAAATTTAACCAAGCTAAAAACTCCTCAAAATCTTCAGTACAGCCTTCCCATATAAAGAAAATGTCATCGATGTAGCGGTACCATCCGGCTACATTCTCATAAAAAGGGCGCCAATTCATTGTAAATGTGTTTAGCCTCAAATTGTCCAACATAGAGGCAGGCCAGACTAGGGGCACAGGTGGCCCCCATGCTGGTCCCCTTCAACTGTTTAAAATACTCATCCTTAAATAAAAAACATTGTTCATTAAGATGAGTCTTACACATTTCATGATGACTTCTTTATTTACCCCTCCAAGGTCCTGATTTACGAGGATATCCTCTATCACATTGACCGTGTCTTCCTGCGGGATGTTCGTGTAGAGAGACTCAATACCAAGAGTAACCAGACACTGAGTCTCCCTACAGAACATCCTTCCTTCAATTAAAGAGATAAAATGTGCAGAGTCCCTCAGATAGGATTTAGGACCGCATACAATCGGGTGCAAAAAGTGGTCAACGTACTTGCTTATGGGTTCAAGGAGATAGTCAATGCTGCTGACAATAGGTCTCATAGGTGGATCAGTGCTATGTTTATTCACCTTGGGAAGGCCATAAATGGCCGGGATTCTAGGTTTCAGATTGTTGAGGAATTTAAATTCATCATCACATATCCAGTTGAGTTCTTTAGCCTCCACAAGTAGAGCCAAGCACTCCCTAGATATCATGGATATACTCCTGGCCTTAGTTCGTACATAGTGTTCTTTAACATCCAGCAGTTTATACATTCTTTCCTCATAATCAGAGCTATTAAAAACTACGACTCCACCACCCTTATCGGCGGGTTTGATCCTGAGGGACTTATCATCTTTTAAAGAATTAAGGGCCAGTCTTTCTTCTCTATTGACATTATAATTGTTAGGTCTACCCATGTTGCCACGATATTCTGAATACCACTCTCGACAGCCGTCTTGAATGCTTCTACATTTTTACCAACCATAGCTAAGGTTGGAGTGAATGATGACTTAGGATTTAATCCTGACACATTTTCTCACTCCCTAGTTTTCCTATTCTCAAAAAATCTCCTGAGCCTAAATTCGCGAAAAAAGGAGCACATGTCCTTTTCCAGCTGAAATTTATCTACACCAGTGGAGTGCACAAAACTAAAACCCCTACTTAAAATTCTAATGTCCATATCACTAAGAGTTCTATCTAACAAATTAATTACCGGTACTCTGTCGGTCGCCAGTATCGTTTGTTCCTTGTCCTCATGTATTCCTGTTGTTGTGGAGGACCCCGGTTGAAATGGCCTCTCCCCATATTCCCATTGAATCGTTGGGCTCTCTTCGGGTGTGAGTCTAAAAAAGGCCCCTGATCCCTTGTATTAGCTCTCCCTACAGAGTCCTCTCTCTGAAGGCCTTCATCTTCACTGCTCGACCCCGATGTATCGGAGAAGGTGATTTGTTTCCTACCTCCCCTAGTGTATATCTGTCTATCCTGGGGCCTTTCCCAATTACCTTCATTCCTTTGTTGGAAATAGTTTTCTTTGAGGAAAGGGTAAATCTTCTCCTCAGAAAATCTCTCAATATCTTTTTTGAGCTTGTTGGTTTTCTTATTAAACAGATATTCACTACATCCTTCTTCATCCGAGTTAATGTCATCAAGCTTTTTCTTGGCCTCTTCCAAAGCCAGACAGATCTTCAGTTCCAGCTCAAGTTTTTCTATTGCTTCTTTCTCTATTATAATGAGTTCATGGGCTGTCTCAATAATCAGAAGCATCCTGTCTTGGCTGCATCTATTAGAGATCATGTCCCATGTCTCCAAAAAATTCCTGTTTTTAATGAACAAGCCAGGCTCATTGCATACCTGCACACCAATAGGAATAGTGCCCGATTTAACATATTCGAGTAAAAAATCTGCATGGGCCTCAGTACGAATCAGTTTCTTTTTCAGGTTGAGCAATTTCCCCCAATTCTCACCTTTACCAGAAACAACAGTTATTTTATTTCCATTTTTCGTATTAATAATTCGATTGAGTTGATCATCGCTAAAACCAAAGGTCTTATATTGATCCATCGGGGGCAAAACGTTCGCACCCAAAACTGTATTCAGAAAAAAGAACTCTCTAACCCAATGGACTGTGCACAATATCTCTAATCAAAGAGAGAGGGAGCCAACAACCAAAGGGGTGGGGTACCAATAAAGACACTTGTCTAGGAAAAAATCCCCTTTGCGTAATATCACACAATCGTCATAGATTTTTATCAAAGCCATTTATACCACACCAAGAAGAATGAACAAAGAGGAAATGTAAAAATGAAATTTTTAAAATTTACAATTTATTAAAAACAAATCAAGCACCATTTAAAACATAGTCTAACCCTGTCATCAATACATTTCTAATCAATTAGAAGAAGCAGAAAAATGTCATCAATAAAACATATACAGAAAGAATCTAAAATCATGAGAATTGAGAAAAAACAATAAGGATAAATAATTCCTATTAGAAGAGGGAGAATACAATAGTCAACACAGAGATCAATTCGGATTTAAATTTTGAATTTCATTTAAAGTGATTGTCTTCACAGACTTAAAGTACATCCACTCATATGGGCATCAACGCATTTCGGTGGACAATAAGTTTACAGCCAACAACTTCTTCAGGACAAAATATTTCAGTCCCACTTTAACATATTATAATCTGTAATCTGTAAAACAAAACATATATTATCACATTTCTCCTAGTACATTAAAATATAGGACATCATTTTACATAACCTCATTGTTCATGAAAAATAAACACTTAATGTATATAGGTGTGAGAAGGTGACAACGAACACAGCAGTCATACCAACAAATCATGCATACAGCAATTTAATATACTAGGGGGCAAGGAAGCTTCCAAGTATGTCGAATGAGGCAAAGGAGCCTTCATTGATTGTCATAAAGTGCAGTCACTTAGCCTTATACAGTACCGAGTGTAATTTAGAAAGTTCCATAACTGGATACTAATCATTGCACATAGTAAGATCAGTGTTGGAAACAATCCAAACATCCTGAATACTAAAATCCAGTAAAAAAAACTACAATTCAGCAGAAAAAAGACTCAGCTGAATACCTTAGATCCTGGGGCTGAAGAGACCTCCAGTGCTGAACCTTTTATTATAGACAGTCTGTTAATATATGTATATTGGATAAGGAATCAAAATAAATACATATCCCCAGTCAGTTGCAATATATAAGAGATACTTCATATTAGTGTATCCTTATTGAAAATGCAAGACAAACCTTTTACAAACTTGCTGGTCCCGCAAAAAATCTTTAAAAGATGTCACTCTGTGATCTTTACAATGACTGCCTTGAATTCAAGTACAATCAAAAAACAAAGAATAGCCATCACTATCTAAAACTCGGAGGCAACTCGAGATAATACATTCAAGAGTTAAGTATATAGCCATGGCACATTCCCTCATCGTGACCCAAGTCACCACCTAACCAAAACGCGGATTGATTTAGGACTAAATGAGTATATATGAGCTTGAGCTTAGAGTACATTATCCTAGACAGCCCTCTAAATCAAGAAAGAGGGACACACCCTCACATATGCCTAATTCGATACGCTCTCAATATAAACTAAGGTTAACAAATACAGTTTCAATCATGCTGTACTCGCAAGTAACATCTAGCTATTTACCTGAAAATGTGGAGGTATATCCGAATTGCATGGTCCAAATTCCTTTCGTGTAATGAGAGCCTCAATATTCCGAAAATGGATTAAAATGCAGTACCGACAGCGGTGTAAGCAAAGAAAACCATACATTAAACATTGTCATTCTCTGCCACTCAAATGGAGTACACCAAATGAGCTCCCTTCCTACCACGAGCATAACCATTACCCTAATATCGCCACGCATACCTGTGTAGATAGACGTCAGAACGCACGGGCATCCGCCTCCAGTGGTGAAAAAAGCGAGCAGATCACTCGTGCCATCACAATACTCCGAATTCGCTGTAAATTTAGTCGGACACAGCCTATCCATATCCTGGTAGGCGTACAAATGATACATCCGTATCCGGTATCTCAAACCAAAGACTAGAGCAGCAGAGCAAGTATTCATTCCGCTATTATTAGACAGAGAAAAAAGACTAACTGGACATTTGTTCTTGCACGAATACATATTAAAACCAACATCCAGAAAAACAAATAATATTGAAAACTGGATCATTTATATTCTGAATTTTTCTTTAAAAAAGGCGATACTTAAGCAAAACTATATAATGTTAGGGAGCAAATAGCAAATCGGGCACTCATCATATCCCTAACCATCCTTTACATTTTATTAAAAGAAACATGATTCATTTATACTGTTTAGGTCACATATTGCCATAATCATGTAGATATCCTGATACAGGTTATATAAAATATCATAGTTATTTTGAAGAGAGGGAGAGTCTTATTACATATTACATGGCAGGCATAACCTCCTGGTAAACTGAGATGCGAAGAAAGATGGAGGAAGATGCAATATCATAAGTGGCCTTTCATTCAGTCATGAGCAAGGACGGAGAGTCCCATCTCATGTAGCCCCTATCAATCGATCCCATTCTTCCTTAGAATTAAGGCCATTACGCACGGTATTAAGAGAGGAAATATACCACTGTTCGCACATTTTGCTTTTGCAGAGAATATTCCCTCCTCTTTTTCCAATTTTAACTTTTTTGAGGATAATCTATAGGAAATCGTTTTCACCATGGCCACACTCAATGTAATGACTCACCTAGGGCGCTGTGATCTTTTTGGTTTTAATAGCAGACCTATGCTCCTGGAACCTAATCCATGCCTCCCTGCCAGTCTCACCAACATATCCAAGGCCACACGGGCACAATAAGAGGTAGACTACATTCCTACTTTTGCAATTGCTAATTGGATTAGATTTAAACACCAGACCATTATGTGGTATTTCTGTAGCTTGTAAACACTGTGGGCAGATGTTACAGGTACCATATCTAACATTTCCAATCGCTAGAGTATTCATTGTAGTTCTCTGGCGCTGTTGACTTTCCTCTCTATAAGTATGCACTAATAAATCACGTAGATTCTTATTTTTTTTAAAAGCAAACAACGGTCTCTCAAGCTGTTTCTTCATCATATTTTAGGATATGCCAATTTTTGTTCACTTCATTTTTGATACTATTGCTCAATTTGGAAAATTTGCTAACAAAGACAACCTTCTTTAAGGGTTCCTTGCTCCTTCCAGATTTGTTAATAAGGGCCTCTCGGTTGTAAAACCTTGCTCTTTTTAATGAATGGGACAGCAGTTTTTTAGGATAGCCCCTATCTTTCAACTTTTTTTTAAGAGTCTCTGCATGTTTATAGAAGTCATTAAGATCCGAACAATTTCTCTTAAGCCGAAGAAATTGGCTGAAGGGGATACTCTCCTTTTGTGATTTGGGATGAAAACTAGTGAAGTGGAGGAGGGTGTTCTTAGCCATAGGTTTTGTATAAAGCTCAACCTCCAACACTCCAGTCATACCCTTAAAGGAAATATTCAGAAAGTCTACCCTTGCATTGCTATGATATGATGTAAACCTAAGGTTAGGGTCACCTAAATTTAACCAAGCTAAAACCTCCTCTAAATCTTCAGTAGAGCCTTCCCATAGAAAGAAAATGTCATTGATGTAGCGGTACCAGCCCGCTACATTCTCAAAAAAGGGCGCCATTTCATTGTAAATGTGTTTAGCCTCAAATTGTCCAACATAGAGGCAAGCCAGACTAGGGGCACAGGTGGCCCCCATGCTGGTCCCCTTCAACTGCTTAAAATACTCATCTTTAAATAAAAAAACATTGTTCATTAAGAGGAGTCTTACACATTTCACGATGAATTCTTTATTCACCCCTCCAAGGTCCTGATTTTCGAGGATATCCTCTATCACATTGACCGTGTCTTCCTGCGGGATGTTCATGTAGAGAGACTCAATGTCAAGAGTAACCAGACACTGAGTCTCCCTACAGAACATCCTTCCTTCAATTAAAGAGATAAAATGTGCAGAGTCCCTCACATAGGATTTAAGACCGCACACAATCGGGTACCAAAAGTGGTCAACGTATTTGCTTATGGGCTCAAGGAGAGAGTCAATGCTGCTGACAATAGGTCTCATAGGTGGATCAGTGCAATGTTTATGCACCTTGGGAAGGCCATAACTGGCCGGGATTCTAGGTTCCAGATTGTTGAGGAATGTAAATTCATCATCACATATCCAGTTGAGTTCTTTAGCCTCCACAAGAAGAGCCAAGCGCTCCCTAGATATCATGGATATACTGCTGGCCGTAGTTCGTACATAGTGTTCTTTAACATCCAGCAGTTTATACATTCTTTCCTCATAATCAGAGGTATTAAAAACTACGACCCCACCGCCCTTATCGGCGGGTTTTATGGTGAGGGACTTATCATCTTTTTAAGAATTAAGGGCCAGTCTTTCTTCTCTATTGATATTATAAATATTATAAATATTAGGTCTACTCATGTTGCCTAAGATATTCTGAATACAACTCTCGACAGCCGTCTCGAATGCTTCTACATTTTTACCAACCGTAGCTAAGGTTGAGTGAATGATGACTTAGGTTTTAATCCTGACACATTTTCTCGCTCTATAGTTTCCCTATTCTCAAAAAAACTCCTGAGCCTAACTTTGCAAAAAAAGGAGTGCATGTCCCTTTCTAGCTGAAATTTATCTACACCAGTGGAGGGCACAAAATTAAAACCCCTACTTAAAATAATAATTTCCTTATCACTAAGAGTTCTATATGACAAATTAATTACTGGTACTCTGTCGGTCGCCAGTATTGTTTGTTCCTTGTCCTCATGAACTGGCCTCTCCCCATATTCCCATTGAATCGTTGGGCTTTCTTCGGGCAGATGCGTCATTTTGTAAACCCCTGCGTGACATTATACCTGTGCCAAGTATAATGTTTTCAGGGGGGCGTTCCGATGCAAGAAAGGGTCATAGAAGTGATGCAGTGAAATCTATAAGATTTCACTGCGCCACTTCTAGGACACAAATGCATCAATATCTTACGCCTGTCTCATGGTAGGCATAAGACAGACGGAAGCACATTTCACATGGGACTTGCCCATGTGTGGCGACCCATTGCTGGAGTTGTGTCACTTTTTTGACACACTCCAGCAATGTGTAATTTTTGTGCCTACAGATACGTCAGTAATGCTGATGTATCTTTGACTCCTTGCGACATGATGCGTCATACTGTAAATATGACACATCTTTGGTGTCGCAAGGAGGGTGCAATGAAAAGTGACGCATCACTGTTTTCATGCAGCGATGCGTCACTTTTCATAAATGAGGCCCTAAGCGATTTGCTCAGAATCACAAGATGTTGAGCATCCCTGCCGAAACTCGAGCCTGGTTCCCCAGCTTCGAGGTCGACCACCCTAGTCATTAAGCCACATCCTCTCCCCACATTATCTTCATTCATCATCCCTTTGCTTTCACCCAATGCCTGTTTTTATTAACTGGGGACAGTGTATGATTCACACCAAATTTTGTCAGGCGTGTCCAGCGAATCCATGGTTATGGATATAGATTAACCATAAAATGTAAAGCCATTACTGCAGGATCCACTGTTACATTTTACTAACATATTCACAGAGGACTACTTAATTTGGTAATTCATTTGAGATTAATGGTTTAGAAAGCTTCAGGGTAGCACAGTGTTTAATCTTATTAGAAACATGGAATTGACTTCTATCTTGAAATCAAAATGCCCCATGACATGATGAAATGATTCCAAAGCCCATCGTTTCCTGGAAAAGATGAGATGAAATGTAATGTGTGATCAGGCACATAAGTTTTCCCCCATAACTCCTTGAAGAAAGTCTAACTCTTTTCAAGGGACAACACAAGGTCTAATTGAAAGAGGTGCATAATCGTATGCTTACATTTTAACTAGGATTTCCCATTTCCCTTAATAAAGAGATGAGTCATAAAAACTTAGTAACCTTCAGTTATATTTACATGGAAACACTGACTGATATGTTTCCGCCATGCAAATGAAGGTTAGTTATGTATTCATACTTTGTATTAGGATTTTTTTAAAACAAAAAGCAAGACCCCATCTATCCCAATATTTCTGCCCTGGAGTTTTCTAGAAAAAAGTAGGTGGTGCTGTCAGAATTGGTGATAGTGTGTTTGTAACCTGCTATCAGTTACTATGACAAAAGGAGAAGTACTCGCTGCTTTACGTATGTGACATGGTAACTTCTGGACATAATTGCAATTATATAATCAGACCTGATAACATAATTCCTACTTATATCTCACAATATTGAATGCTACAATGTCAAAATAACAAAGTATGAGCAAAAAATGCCACTGACCTCAATATCATTACCTTATACTTAAACATAATATACACATAATGATAACAAAAATATTGCTGTAAAAATATCTAGAATGCATAATATCGAACACAAAACTATTGACATATGCCTTTAAACATATGAAAAATATTGAAATCAACATTATTGACTACAATAACATCACTGATGTTTTTACCAAAATAATATTTATTAAATCATTCACAGTTGCATTTAAAACCCATAAATTCATTAAACACAAATAAAATATATTAATAATTTATACTTAACATACAAAACAAGAATTAAAATGAAAAGCGAATAAAACTATTACATATCTATTCATAAGACATCTATAATAATATACAACAAAATTGTCCAATAAAACATGTTAATAATCTAAAATAATATGACAGAAATACAAAAAGTATTAACTACAAAGATAATATTAAAAATAATTTTCACTTAAAATTTATAATATTCAACAAATACATGTTTGTAGGAAAAAGAAGGTGCACCAAGAACAAATCCAGTTTTTCCAAGTATGTCCTCGTTCAGGACAGACCTGTATGTATTCGTGAATGCATATTATCAAGGATATTGGATGGTAAACCTTCTACCCTTATTGTAGGGTGTCTTTCTTAAGAATGTTGCGAGCGGAATAGATATCTTTTTCGTGACTCACATTGCAGGAATTTGGACGAATTGTACTTATTCCTATTGAGAGACCTTTTTGACTCTTGAGCGCATACACATTATTCCTCTAGAATTACAATTGAGCCCTGATGAAGTTCCCTCAGTGAAATGAAACACGTTGGCTGATGTCCATTTGTTACTATCCACTACAATAAAGAGACATTTGGGATATACTTGGAGAAAACTGACTTTGTTCTTAGTGCACCTTCCTTTTCCTACAAAGATTTATATCTGGTTGCCAGTGGAGCTTAACTGCAGCAAGCTCTGGAAGTGATTGCACAGGACTCTGAATGCTTATAAAAATTGGGGTTGATATACTGAACCTTGGCTGCTGATCGGAGTGTTTTTTTTGATTCAACAAATACATATTAATAATGTCACAATGAGAACAAATGGCAGTGGTTATAAGAAGAACAATCAGCACTTCCGTAACATTTTGCAAAAGTCTAGAAGAACTATGTATGTATGCGTGCTCAATACAAAACACTGTGCCACTTATTCAGTGTTTCCCCGTATGAGGAAAACCAAGATTCCTCTCAATACATGAATTCAAATTATACAATATAGAGCACAGTAAAAATAGTTTTAGACACTGGCTCTGTTGACAGTCAATTTTAATTACAGACAAGCAAATATGTGCACAGTCTTATATGGTCCAAATGAAATAATGTCCGAATATGAAATGTCAATAAGGCTTATAGTATTGTTGGAATGCTGAAGTCACATTGATACAGACAGCCGGCACGTGTTTCGTTGTGTAGACGACTTCTTCAAGGCTTGAATGCGGACTGTAGTAGACACAGATAAGATCCGAAGTCCTCTAATCGTTTTTTTGAAAAGTAGAGTAAAACAATAGACAAAATCGCAGTGTTTAGCGTCAAGATGGGAAATGGTACTTCTGACCAATAATCACAACTACCCAAATTTCAAACTCTGCCAACATCTACAAGAAACATGTCAAATACACTTTAAAAAAAGTTAATATACTAAGATGGTAAAGAAATAAGAACCCTTAAATTTTTAAATGAAATACCCCCTAAACTAAGCAAAATAATATTTCAAACATATAACAAAAACAAACATTTTATACCCATCAAGGAAAGAGGCCCCACACGAACCACATATCCAGTAACTCAAACAGAAGCCAAAGAGAAAAAACAGTACTGTGAAATACAGCAAATATGTAAGTATGAAATATAAAAAGTGAAACTTTAATTAAAAATGGATAATAAGGAAAGACATCAAACTTTTAACTTACATTAATAAATGAGTATTCCAAATATTTTCATAAAAAATGTCACAAAGAGACACTTACATCACTTCCCAGAAATGGAAACAATTGCTATGGCACATGGGATACTCATACAGCGAGGAGAGCACAAGAACTGAGGATAGAAATGTAAAATGTACCAAATATTTTGCTTATGCTTGTTACTGGAGGGCTGTAACTTAACATGATATTGTTATTAATGTTAGTTAACACAGTCACCACTCACATATAACAGACACAAGTAAGGCATGTTTTGCAAGGTCTCAGAGAAACAAGAACTATCTTCCAGGAAGCCACTTAAAAGAGGAACAACTTTAAAAAATGCACTGCCTTAATTTCCTTAGCGCATTTCAGGGCAACAGACAGCATTCCCAAATTTACAAAGATTAATGCACACACAAGAACAGCCACAAGACAGACCTCCGCTGCTTCTACACAATACCAACATTTACATATTCCAGAAAATTCAACTACAACACATAATGAAGAAACCTACCTCCTGCTCTTTATTAATAATGACAGTAGAATATTGATCAATGCAATATAAAATAAACCCCTTAGACTAACTCAATGCCAAACATGGATGATGAACAGCTCTATTAAATTGTACCTTCTGCCATTAACAAACACACATACACCATGCATGATGAACCACTATCGCCCAAAAATAATTGTAGACTTTGAGCAGGCAACCATGCAAACAATTTAAAAAAAATCTGTCTACACACAGCCATACAAGGCTGCTATTACCAATTTAACCAAAGCATTTTGAGGCACCTCCACAAATCTGCACTAAGTGTAAAATATGCAACAATCAGGCAGTTGCTTTTGAAATAATAAAAATAGTGCGAGCATATGTATCACTCACAGAAGTAGCTAACCACTACACCATCCTAATAGAAACCTTCTACTACCAAACACAAAAGCAAAAACTAAATCCCCATGTGGACTATTTTTAAGACGCCTGGGTTGGCAGACTTCACCATTCTGGCAACAGAGACGCCAGCCATGTTTCAAAAACCATGGTGGAACATATACAACAGCACCATGGCGCCAGAAGCCGAAACCAACAATGCTTTCCAGGCCACATTAGGCCAAAGCCACCATATCCTATACAAATTCTTAGAAATCCTTCAAAAAGAAGAAAGCCCCCAATACTTTAGAGTGCAACAACATGTATTCCAAATTAAACCTAAATGTTTTAAAAAGACCACAGAAATTTATGAAATGCTACAATTGAAAGTAAATCTCTTTTTAAATAATAAAGGACTACATTACTTCAAAACAATAACAAAACAATAAAAAACCTAACAATGCAAGTAACAATAAAATTCAACTGGAGCCAACAAACTAAAACATAATTTTTATATAACTATTACTTAAATTATCCTTATAAATCAGCATATATAAAAAATACCCAATAAGATTGATAAATAAAAAACAATGTAATACAAACATAAATAAATACATGTTCTAAACAAGTAACATAAAATATAAATAAAACATTTTATAACACATACATAGAAAATAAAACATTTAATTAATATACACATCAAATTAAATAGTTGTCAGCATAGCAAACAGTGTCCTCCTTTATTTAATTAATAAGGTTAACTTATGGTTTTGTACCTGATATTCATGCTTCTTCTCCAGTCCACAAAAATCAAAGAAGGGGTTGAGTAGAAAAGTACAGGCAAGACAGTGTCAGAGAGTGCAGGCAGAAAGCCATACACGAGGGAGACCGATTTTGGAAACACATGCACTTTTGTGGAGTGCTTAACCAGAAAGAAAGAAACGTTCTTGAAAAGCAGGCAGTGAAATCTTAGAAACTAGCTAATCAAAAGAGACGATAGAGGAGCTATGCTCTATGGGAGGAACAAACATATGATTTACAAGCTAGGAGATGGGACATGAATAAGAAGCAGGCAAATGAGAGTGACAGGACAGTCAAACAATCATCAGCAATGGTCGTTCTCTAAGCCCCTTTATGTTCTTGGTAAGCCCACAACATGTCTTGCAACTGGCCGTATAGGCGCTGTCTAGTAGTATACCTAACAAATAGCTCCATTCTCCAGCATTGCCTGCTCAGTCTCTTCTAATGCAGCCATTGATACTCAGAGAGATGTCTGAGCTGTCCAGGCACCTCTCTTTGCTTATGATAAGAGGGAAGTCCAATCAATCAAAAAAAGTTTTAAATCGCAGGCAAATGTTTTTTCACTTTTTTGGCTGATTGCATTTTCGATACAGCAAAATCAAAGAGAGAGCTCTTGCTCATAAAGGTCCCCATGATTTTAGGAGGGGTACCAATAGCTTTATTGCCCTTACCTGCAGGGCAATAACAGCTTTTTATCGCCCTCTCCTCATCTAGGGGATGGTAATTATTAGCCCTATTACCCACTGGTGAGGCCAATAACTCTTGATTATGAGATCTAGAGGCCATTGTCACCTAATTTGCACATATTAATACATAATTCCACAATTTTGGTGAATAACAATATCAACAATTGTAACACAAAAGTTACAATCTTAATGGCAATATATAATTAAAATATTTTTTCAAATAATACCACTTTGCTGCTGGTTTATCCATAAAAAATATAAGAAGTAAAAAAGGCGCTAAATATAAGAACAATCAATGTGTAATTTTTTCCGTGGTCAAAATAGCAGTTTAAGGAAGTAGCAATTGCACAGCTGTATAACTGTAAAGATAATGTAGAGCATAATATGAATTATGACATTCTATGAAAGTTGAGTGTTCTTTTGCTTACTTAGCAAGCTCAATGTTTGGGCTGTTAAAATATAATCCCCACCAAATCATCATCTAACTAACAACATTACTTAGACTAAAGTTTTCATTTATAGGTCTAGCTGAAGAGAGTTTAGCTCTTGTTGATAGACCAGTGTGTGTAAAATATTGATCTTGATGCTAATGTGTATGCCAATGCCTGGAATTGAAAGCCACTAATTGGTCATGGTTGTTGTTAATTCAATTTTATATCAAACTGTACAGGCAGTTCTAAAATTACAAAGATAATAATAGACTCAAGGTAACAACTATCTACGTATTCAGGAGGGTACATCATTCCTACGGTTTGGGGCTTTGAGGATCGTTAAACAGCAGTGTCTCTTAGTGTCTCATGAGGTCGAAAGGAACATACAAAACAAAAGGCATACATCCTTGCTAGTGAATGGGGAATGCACTTTAGCACTCTTTACGCTACAGATATAGATGGCTCAGCACCTGCTACTACTGCAAACTCCCATCTAAACCAGAATGACCACAGCCCTCAATGCACTACCACTTTCTTCATGTCTGAGACATTAGCAGCAGTCAAGGCCCAGAAACAATGGAAGGGCGAAGGGTTACATAAAATTCCAGCTTATCTTTTTTGGTGTGAAACTGATATAGGAGTCATATATAAATGTTTTATCCATTCAGAGGGCGCCCCTATACCGGGTACATGGAAAAGAGCATGGATAGCCCCCATATTCAAAAAGGGATCCCGCAATATAGCAAGCAACGTCCACCCGATGAGCTTCATCACTAACTTGCTAAAAATATTTTGTATACAGATACTTGATAAGCTTACTGCCCAGGTGACGGAAAATCATATTCTAAGGCATTTTCATGCAGTTTTTAGCCTAAATACAAGCACTATTGATCAGGCCTTTCTATTTCTTTTGATCAGATACAAGGTCGTAGACATAAGTAGGTGTAGCCTATGTGTAGCCTTTGTTGACCTGTGGGTAGCATTTGATATGGTCCTAAGAAACAAGTTGTGGCAGGTCCTTCTTAAAGTGAGAAAACCATCCGAGCTCTTATCTGTTATTTGGTGCCTATATACTTAAACTTTGCACAGGTCTGCTGCGGTCTTAATGATGAACACTCAGAAAGAAGAGACATCAAAAAAGGAGTTTGCCAGGGATGCACAACAGTTCCAACTCTTTTTCTCCTTTTTATTAATGGCAGTGTAGAGTTTTTGCAATAATGATTCACCCATATTAGCAGCATTTTTCTCTCATAATCTCTAAAACACAGAAAGGGCTCCAGACTCTAATTGATACGTTTAGCTTTTTTGTAGCAGCCAGGCGCTGAAGATAAATACACAAAAAACATATGTATGGTATTTAACTCCAGAAGACAATCAGGATGCAGGGTAACACTGGGTGGCAATGTAATAGAAAGAGTCTAGGAAATTGATCACTTGGGCATCAGATCGACTGACACTGATTTGTAGCACAAACAAATTACAAAATGCAAGCTGTCATTAAATCAAAGGACTGCTGCCATAGTTAAGTTTGCCAGGAGAGCCTTATGTCATAGATTTGGAAGTAAGGTACTACTGAGATGCGCTGAGGATATGTAAATCAGACACTAGCCCCAAGTGTCCCAATTCCTGCAAGCAGTCTGGTACAGGAAAACGAAATTGATGAAAACTGTGAATAATTTGCGTCCTTTGCACTAATAGCTGGGCAATCATCAGATGCTTTTTTGATGATGTGGATACATTGATACATTTTTAACTTAACAGTCACATGGTTTGGCTAATTTGATCGGTATTTTAATAAATGATTTATGCCAATTTCATGTGTGTTTATGGTTTTGTCTTTTTTTTATGTGTAAATATGAATTTTACGTGTGTATTGTCGATGGATTTTTATGTATCCAAAATGATAATAAATGATGATGATGAAACAGCAGGGCCACATTTTGACATTGCCTAGAATCACACAACAAAATAAGCTTTCAAGGCAATAATGAACAGTGGGTTCACCTATATTTGGTTGTGTTTCCTATGGCAACCCGGGCACAGTATAGTGCGGATTCTAGTATCACAGACTTGCCTATGTCCCTAAGCCATTCATCCACCGAAGCAGCATCTACTTCACAGTAGTTGTAGGCTACTTCACTGTTAGGATGTTACGAGCCCAAAGTAATGACGCTTTTCATACAGTGAGCAGCAATCAGGTCCTCCACCAAATCTAGAATAGCAAACTTCGCAGTTAGTTCTAACAACCAACTCACTAATGCAGACAGAAACTCAGCCACCATAAGCCTGGAGAATTCTGTGATGGAGTGGATGAAGTCCCCTCCTTTAGATGTGCGCTACTGCCAGCTGAATGGGAGTAGTGTGCTGTATGCAAAATTCTGACTTGGGTTCAGTAAACTGTTTTTAAATGGAGAGCTGAGAGACATAACAACCTTGTTGGCACCCTGTTAACCTCCCCACACTCCACAGTTAACTCTCCCCGATCAACTACTCAGAACTCCCACAGCTTGACTAATGAGTTTGAGTTGCTCATAAGTGATGCTTAGATCTTGGACACCTTACAATTTAAGTACTATGGTGTATTTCTGATTTTCAAAGGACTAATCGGGAAAATCAAAGAATGCATTGGGGGAATGCTTAAGTTGAAGGAATCTACAGAGTTGGAAGGTTTTGAGACGGTATTTGGGATGCACATTGGCAAAATATATGACAATCCAGAGGAGACCAGGTCAACCACAGTAGAAATAGCAAAGAAATATCAACTCTTACAACTCTGAAGCCTCAAGCTGTAATTGAACCCTGCCCCAACCTATAGATGCATTTATTTAGGTGGCCAATCTGTAAATTGGGAGGGATGAGGGGGCAGGTCAGACTGACAACCAGTTTGTGTGTGTAAAAGGCCGCTTTATTTAAACAGGTGCACATCACAATTTTATTTAAACTGGCACTTTGACTTATAAAACTAAAACCTCTCTAAACATCGAGTTACCTGATCCCTTGGCTTTCCTCCCCCCACCCCTACGATCCCCACATGATAAAAAAAACACCCTGCAACATACAATACATAAAATTCAAATACATTAAATAATACACAATAATACACAATCTTATTCCATAACCTTTGAAATTCCTAACCACCCAAAACCTAACATCCTATCTGTCTTCCTGCAACTGTAACTAACGAACTCCAATGTAATCATCCAACCTGCTTAACCTTTCCCCGTTCCTGTTCACCAACTCCTCAAACTTAACGCTAAACTACCAAACTCCAGCTAAACTTGGCCAACTTCCAAAACAACTCCGCCAGCACCTTTTCCAAGCGACAGAATCACAAAATATGACCCCTATGCACCTGTTCCAAACCCGGGCCAAAAAACAAAAACCTACCATAACAACCTCCGCAAAAGCCCCCAAAGCCCAGGGAGGGTGGGCGGGGACAAAAAAACCTGAACTACTGCTCTCCCACCCACCAGGTTACCAGAACCTAAAATGGTGGCCGGCCACGACGGGATCCCCCACCGGTACCGGGCTCGCCGCGGGAGGCTCCGTCCTCCCTTTGCCTTGGCGCCGGTGGGCCGTCCCCAGCCCTGCCAAGTCAGGAACCCCGCGCCGCGTCTCCTCCTGCAAAAGAAATGGGTGGACTGGTGTGCTGGGTCCCTCACTCAGCCTGACATCTGCCCCCCTTCTGACACCTTGCCCCCGGTGCCACCTGACCCAAGTCCCCCAACCTCCCCTATATCCTCCCCCCGCATCCTGCCTTCCTCCTCAACATCGCTCCAAGCCGATCCCCCAATTCCCACTCCATTGTCATCGGACAAAGCCCCCCATCCCCCAGGCCTCCACGCCCATGACACTCCCCTCTGCAACCCCCCAACCCCATCCCTCCCCCCTGCCACCGGGGACTCCAACCCTCCGCACCCGGCTGTACCCCTCGTGCCTCCCTGACCCCCTCCTCCCAGGACTCAAAAACGTCCAAGCCATCCCAGTTCCCCACACTCCCCTCCGAAAGCAGCAGTGGAGACTACTCCCCCGACTCCTCCAGCCCCCTCTGTGCCCCCGACCCCTCTCCCCCACTCCCTCTCCCCTGCATGGGAAACCTCCTCGAAGGCCCCACCCATCCAGGTATGGCCTCATGACCGGTCCCCCACCACCACACCCCCCGCTGCCTGTCCCCCCTGCTTCCCCTGGCCAGTGCCACTCACCCCGCCCGCCAGCCTCCCAGGTGGGGGGGCTCTCTTTCTTCCCTTTCTTGCTTCTCTTTCCTCTTACTTTCCATCCCTGGGGCTCACCCGAAGGCTCCTTCCCCCCCCTTAGGACCCCGCCCCCCACCCAACACGAACCCGGCACCGGACAGGCCCACCTCCTCCGCTCGAGCCCGGGGGGACTGCTCTCCACCCCTGCATATACCGCCAGCCAACATTCCCGGCCCCACACCCGCCCCAGCCGCACTCCGCAACCCGGACGGGGAATCGCTCTTCGCGCCTCCCTGTCGCGTACCGCCGGTCACCTTTCCCGGCCCTCCACACGCCCCAGCCACCGTCTGCAGACCGACGGGGGGAGCACTCTTTGCGCCTCCCCGCCGCTGACTCCCGCCCGCCTGCCCCGTGCCTCCCGCGGTCCCCCGGCCGCCCGACGGATGCTCTCCGCCTTTCCCAGGCCCTGCCACCGGCACCCTCGCGACCACCCCTGAAGCAGCTGGCCGTCATTACTTGCAAGGGACGCCTGCAGGGAGATGCCTCCGGCGCTCCCCCTCTGCAGATATCTCCCATGGCCCCCGACCCTCCCATAGCCCTCCTTCCCCACTTCCAGGGCTGTGCTCCGGCCATCCGCGCAGCCCTGCCCCCTCACCTGCAACTGAACCATTTTACGGGGCGGCAATCAGGCCAACACAGCCGCCGCTACCCCGCCAACGCGCTCCTCACGGGGCACGCCCCCCCTGGGGGCACACCATTAAGTCCATGCGCCCTGCCTCACTGAGCAGGTGGATGGCCTCCAAAACTCTGTAATCCTCAGCAGCCATCACCAAATAATCCGCAAAACCACGCCAAGAGCCTACAAAGAAAGCAACAAAAGCCTGACAAAAAAGCCTGAACTACTGCGCTCCCAGCCATCAGGTCACCAGAACCGAAAATGGTGGCTGGGCAAGCGCAGGGGACCCTAAACTGACTTTGGGCTGGTTTTCAAATTGGGCTGCCTTGCCTTTGGGCTACTCCCCAGGCGCCCAAAGCTACAAAATGACTGCCGCCATCTAGCCCCCATCCCCTCCCAATCTGCCCGGGGGCAGATCTTGTGATGCTCGGCTGCCCCCCAAACCCCCCTTCTATTTCCTTAAGTGCTGCAGCGCATAGGGTTAAAAAGACTGTGTGGCCAGTGAATGTCTCATAGGCGGCTGCCCATCATAAAACAAATGTAAAGGGCTTGTATCCCCAACAGGCCAAAACTCCAGAGCAAACTGCAAGGTCGTCTCTAGGTTTGAACAATCATGCACTCTGTAGTTAGTGTTCATTCTTGGGATGTAAATGCCCTAGCTTAGTTTAATTCAATGTTTCATATCTAGTAAATACTGTCTCTGAATGTCATTGGAGATTTGGTGACCGTTCTAGCCCTTTACTAAAAGTTGTCACTTCTATGACATAAGGTAAAGGTCTAAAATATTTTCATACAAAAATGTGGACTTTAGAGACTTACAAGTCAAAACAAAAACATGTGGAGGTAAAATATAGTGGAAACCAAAATTGTCTGAAGCACACAATCATATGAACGTATTATGTTTTTGATTTAGAAAAGTACAAGATGTTTTTATTTTAATGCTAGATTAAAATCACATTGCCACCAAAAATGAAATGTCCTAACATTCAGTGTACATAGAATAAACCCAAATACAAAGTACAATAACTGTCACATTGAGTTCAGGCAGCAATTTTCTACACAGAGAACGAAATGCAACAGAAACATAATGTCGTAAAGTTTCTCCAGTACCACACTGCCGGAGTGTTACATGTAGGGCTTTATAATATTTTGTGATTGCAATGAGAACAGCCAATACAGCTAACTCGTGTTTCTGGAGGATGACGTCTTCATTGACATGTAATTACTGTATATATATTGTCTAATCATGCCAATTTGCACTGTGAGTACAGATAAAACAAGCATTTACAATGCAATGGTTTCGCCTTTGGAAAAGTTAGAGCTATTGGCATTGTAAATGACAACATTTGTATTTATGTGTTAGTTTTGAAAACAGATAAATAGTAGTACACAGTACAGGTGGGTGAGCCACTGAGAGGTCGAGCCTGATGCACTGATCTGGCTCAGTTCAAGGTCCAATTCGACCCTCAAGTCTAAAGCAAGCTGAACTTTCATGTAGCGCCTACCTTAATGCGCCAAGAAGTATGTGCAAACCAGTAGCTTTCAATACGAAAAGGGTAAGACAAAGAGACCTCTTCTATGGATTAAACTATGCACTTAGGAACTAGAAAATCTGCGATCAAGTTCAGCTTTCTTACTTTATAAAAGTGTGATCCTTGGCAAGTATTTTATTTTACGGAACCTCGTTTTTTAATCATTACATATGAGAACACCTTTAAATATGCAAGAGTAAGATGTGGCTGTACGAAAAATTATTGGGTTTGATTTAATAGATTAGAATGCTGCTTTGTCTAAGAATTTAAGCACATACACATGACCAGTGACTCGCCCCTTAATTTACCGATGGCATTGTCAGGGTGCCAGGAATGGTTAAATATGAAAACTTTTAACAAACGCCTGTCGATGCAGTGTTCGGATCAGATGTCCAGGGACGAAATGCTTATGCATTTAAACATACACGCTTGTTTTTTTAATGTGAAGAAAGGTTCTCGTATTTTTGCAAGATGTTTTATAATGTGCATGCTGATTGCCAAATACTTTCAGGGCTCGGCTTGTGCACAGGCTCGTAGAGTTTAGACAGACCCATAGCTTGTTTCTCCCTGTTAGTTTGCTAGCTGCTGACCCACCTCTGTCACAGTGCTAGAAATTTGCTTGTGAATGTTTGTGTGTCACAGCAGTGCTCCACTACAGTAACGTGTGGCATTGGGTTGGGTAAAGTCGGACGGGTCATGGGTGTGTAGTTTATGGGAGCAGTCTGGGGTGTGTGGGAGTGTCACCTCACCTCTCATAAGCCCCTTTTATGTTGTGTGCCAGCTAGGTCCCATGAATAAAGCACCAAAGCGGGGGCCACCTATAATCCATTCCTTGGATGGGTGTGTCTGAGCTGCTGCACAGCGGAATGGTTGTAGATAGCCATGTGTTCATCATACAGATACGTAGAGCAGAAGGGGGGCTCAAATGTGTAGGTAACTTGCACCGGTCAGAAGGAGGGACTGCTACCAAGAGCAGACAGTTTTTCGTGGGTAGACAGCTGTGACTACAGGTATGGTGAGGTGGGCAGAGGGGTGCCCCGGACAGCAGGCACCTTTATAGGGGGTATTCACCAGCAGGAATGGGGGGCTCAGAGGGCGCAGGAGACTTCACAAGGGAGACAGATGGATGCTGCGAAGGGCAGGCAGGCTCCCATGGGGAAGAAGGGTGGTACACCCAGCAGCTTTAGGGGGCAGAGCGGTGGATGCGGGAGCCGGCAGCTGTACAGGAGGCAATCCCAGCAGCAGGCAGGTTTACAAGGGACACGGGATGCCACTGATCCCATGCACGGGGGGAAGTGAAACCACAAGACCAACAAAAAGGCACAGTTTGACCAGTGAGGGAACGGGCTGCAGCAGCCCTCTCTACAGACCTAAGACATGCATCATGCCCCCCACTAACAGCACACGGGCAAGAAATACAAACAAGGATCAGTAAATTAACTTTTTTACCTTTCCTTGCCGGTGACTGTTCTTGAAACCAGACTTGCAGTGGAAAGTTCGACTTAGCGACCCCTTGTGGCTGAGTCGTCCCAGCGTCACTGGGTGCCCAAGAATGGCTCTGCTTGTGGTCGCAAGAGCACATTGCCTCCCCGGGTAATTGAGCAGCAGCTGGGTCTGGGCGCGGCCCTCGACACCTGGTGGATGCGGAGCGCCTCTGATGTATCCCGGGAGCTCCTCACCCTGCAGCCTGTAGCCCGGAGTGTAACGGGATAAATAAAGGGGTTCGTCACCGCTTGTGCCCATTCCAGATATTGACCCAGTGCGTGCATCTCAATAGGTCAGCGCCAAATATTTAGGGACTGCTTCACCACTGTTACGGGTGCTTTTCCACATACCTGAACACTTCCCAACAGGCTGCAGTAGACCGCAATGAGGTCCGTAGAAAAATACAACCACTCAATAGATTTGGCTTTCTGATGCTTACCTGTGTGGTGAAATGTAAGTAATATTGCTTAATAAGGTTTCACTCCACAGGTAATTCTTTCTGGTATGGGTACACGGTTTCCACGAACAGCTCAAAGAAGATCGGCACGCTGCTGTTCAGAAACACACCAAGCAAGATGCAGGATGTGTACAGCGTGGCTAGAATCAAATAAACGGAAAAGCGAAGAGCATTTACTTTTTGCTGATTTAGACGACGCTCAAGTAATTATTTCTAAGGGCCACATCTTAATTAGAACACAATGAAAAGGGACTGAACATTTTGATGCTACTGTAATGGGCACATTTCCTTTTGACTACTGATGAAGGGACCGAGCCTTGGGACGATTAGAACGAGATCCTCGCTCTTCGGGAGCGATTTGTGTCTAGAAACAGATGACGCCATGAAAATGCAGATGAAGAGGCAGCGGCTAAGAGCACAGCTTTCAACTTTATTCGTCGCAGTAAAAAACAAGTCAGGTTCCGGGCCGGCAGCCAATCACGGCGCGGCCGGGAAATGACGTCACGGGGGTGTCCCGGGCCGGCAGCCAATCACAGCGCGGCCCGGGAAATGATGTCACGGGGGTGTCCTGGGTCGGCAGCCAATCACAGCGCGGCCCAGGACAAAGGGGCGGGACTTAAAAAAAGACCGAGAAACGCCCCCGAATCGCGTTTTCAGGGGAAAGCGTGATTGACAGCCTCTGTCTCCCAATGGCTAGCCTCCATTTATGGAGCTAGCCAATGGGAGACAGAGGCAGGTCATCGATCCCACATAGAACTCATAAGGTTTTTTAGTGCATGCGCACTACGTGCGCACTTGCAGGCAAAACCTAAAAAGGACCCACAACCAAAATCATACCTAAAAGTGCGCAGAAAAATCAGACAAGAGACAGAGTGAGAGGAAGGCATTTTGTTTTGCAAGTGTGTCCTGAGATGCTAAAAATAAATATTGTCAACCCAGAATGAACCTGTATCCTAAGACAATAAAGAGCAGAACCCAATGTAGCAGTGTTTGACTATCCCAAATCACACTGCTCCAACACAGGCAAACACTTAAAAGGCCCATAATAAGGAAAAACCGTTAAAGGTACGAACGTAGAGCTGGAGAAAATTCTGGGATGTTGTGGAACTGGGGTCTTCATGGCACCTAATAACTCACTATAAAGAGGGAATATCAAACTCATAAGGTCCCAGTCGTTATACTAATGTCACGTTGTATGTTTGCCCCTCCAAGTATCTAGATGGTGCAGATAGAAAATGTCTAAATAAAAGAAGAACCGTCGTTATAACAGAATATGTGTGAGGAGATGTCAACAAATATAATGTGAGGATACAGTAATGTCCCAAGTAAGACTGACCAGCACGAAAAAAAGGCCAACAAACTCACACAAGGTGGACACCAAGGATTGTGTTCATAAGCAAAAGTATTGAATTCCACAGCGCGTGTTACAGTGCAAAGTGCCGTAATGTCACACCAAAGTATGCATCCTGGAACTGTATATATATATATATAAAAAGAAATATATATATATATATATATATATAGATATCAAAACAAATCCCTTTCAGGTATAGAGTGGCGCATAAATTATGCAAAAAAGAAGGCGAGAACTCTGGGTAGTTCTCAAGTTTAGGTGGAAAGCAGCTTCTGTTAGAGCACTCTCAACACCAGCGACACTCTAGATCTGCTCACATCAAATGTCTGTTTTTCTATCAAAGTCTTTAAGCATAGGATTAGCAAAGTGCCATCCACGCCGAGATAGAAAAGGATAAAGTCTTTTGCCATTTCTACAGCAAAGTCTTTAAGCATAGGACTAGCACAGTGCTGTCCTTGCCGAGCTGTAAAATGACAAAATCCATTTATCACTCCAGGCACAGTATTACAGCTTCGAATTGGTAAAATACCATCTCAAGCCAACCTGAAATGAGTAAAAGCAACCCCAGACACAGTGTTTTGCTCTAATTAGAGCTCTTCGGAGAGGTATAGCTTCGTCCAGACACAAGGGAGCACCCAGTATATGTCAAAACAAATCCCTTTCAGGTATAGAGTGACGCATAAATTATACCCCCTTTGTATATTCTTCAGTCTAGGGATGTCACTGAATTATTTGTGTGCTTAGCGGTGGGCCAAACATCATTAACGATCTCAAGTCTGCCAAAGATAATGGCCAACACTATTTAGACCAGAAAAAATGGAGAAAACTATTTCTATAAACAAATCTTTCTATGCAGACTACGTTTCACATAAGGGCGCGTCCATAAGGTAGAGGCGTGAGCAAGACCACCCACCAGAACAAATCTAGGTTCAAGGAGAGCCATGGTATATGAACAAACACACAAGCAGAAAAAAAACTGGTCCGTCTTACTTGGGGCACTATGATTTCCTCACATAGTATTTGTTTGTTGATATCTCCTCGCACATATACTGTGTTATAACAAAGTTTCTTCTTTTGCGAAAAGCGCAGTGGTACTGATGTTGGTGTGCACTGCTTGGGGGTTCATTTACACTGCTTTCCCTTGCAAATTTTGTACCACTACCGAAGCTCTTGTGTTATCACCTTCTACCTTTCACAAGAGAAACATGTGGCTGACACTTATTATAGGCTGCTACTGTGGTGAGCTACTTACTTCCTGCTCCAAAGGGAGCAGAGGCTAATGCAAAAACTGTGTATTGTTTTTTGGCCAGAGAAGTACTACAATGAACCTATGTTTAATCTCTGCCTGCATATGAAACTAAAATTCTATCTGAGTGGCTGATGAAAATGTGCACAAATTTGCAGATCGTGTTAATTGTTTTGAGGGCATTGACCTTGAGATAGATTTAGCTGTCTTACCAGCCTCATGGTTTCCATATATTCATAATAAAAATACACACACACACACACATATATATATATGACCTACTGGTGGTTGCCAATAGGTAGTTTTACTTAGGACATAGTATCCAAAGGAAAAGTATTTTTTTTTTGCTAATACCTTTGGCGCCATTTGATGAATCATCCGAAAACTTTTAAAACTAGTTTGCCATTCACTTCAGTTGCTGTCTTGAAAGTTCCCGGTTGATCCATTAAGAGGGGGCTGAGGAAAAGGAGGGGTCCCAAAAACCATTTTCCCATGCATTTTCCCATATGGATTTTGATGATGACTAAAGCCTGAACAGCTGGACAGAATTACACCAAATTTGACAGAAAGGTATCTCTTGGTTCAGAAAGAGCCCTTTTGTGATTTGGTGTAAATCTGTTCAGTAGTTTTGAGAAATAAATTGAAAAACATATTTCCATATCTAGGCTGTGAATCTCTCATGAATAGTTTGTGACACTTCATAAATCCACTTGGCAACAGCAAATATGTAATTGGCTGGCCGCAACCTGTGTAGAAAGTTGTGGCCACCATTTTATGTAATGGGACACAGTTCCAGGGGGTCAAAATAAATAGTGGACATTACAGATGGGTGGAATATAAGGGTCTTTCAGGGACCCCTCACTTGTAGAAGATGCCAAAACTGTTATTTTACCCACAAGCAATATTCGTCAATCTGTGGTGATGCTCAGCATGGCCCTCCACGTAATGTCATGCAGGTTAGCGAATATTAATGATAAATTAAACAAAATACATCTGCACACTCAGACACTCATGCATCCAATTACAGACCCACTCAGACACTCATGCACCCACACCGACCCACTCAGATACTCACATACTCACTCATAAACCAACTCACACACTCACACTCATGCACCCACACAGACACTTATGCACCTACTCAGAGGCCCACTCAGCCACTAACACCCACTCACAGACCCACTTACACATATACTCAGACACTCATGCACCCACTCAGGCACTCATGCCCACACTCACAGACCCACTCAGACACTGACTCACAGACCCACTCAGAGACTCATGCGTTGAGTTACAGACCCACTCAGACAGCTATGCACCCACCCACGGACCCCCTCAGATATTCACTCATCCACTCACAAAGCAACTCAGACACATACACAGCCATTCACAGAGATACTCCATCACTCATGCACTCACTCACAAACTCAGATACATATGCATGCACTCACATACCAATTCAGAGACTCATGCACTGATTTACAGACCTAGTCAGATACACTTGCACCCACTCATAGCCCCACTGAGGCACTCATGCACCCACTTACAGATTCTCTCAGACACTCTCAATCCCACTCACAGAGACATCTATGCACATACTCACAGATCCACTCAGAGACTCATGCATTGTCTCACAGACCCATTCAGCCACCACTCATGCACCTACTCACAGACCCACTCAGACTCATGCACTGACTCACGACCTACTCAGACACTCAAGCTCCCACTCACAGAATCACTCATGCAGGCACCCACTCACAAAGCCACTCACAAACCCACTCAGACTTTTATGCACTTACTCACAGACACTGATACTCACACACCCACTGACTCACCCACTGACTCACATACTCACTTAGACACCCACTCACAGACTCACTCAAAACTCAGACACCCACTAAGATATCCACTCAGACACTCATATACCCACTCACAGATACTCATGCACCCAGTCACAGACTGACTTATGCACACACTCACATACTCACACAGAGACTCATGCACTCACCCACAGACCCACTCAGATACTCATGCACCCACACACAGATGCACTCAGAGACACCTTCACCCACTCATAGACTCATTCATATACTCATGTACTCACTCATACACCCACTCAGGCACCTAGTCAGATACTCATGCACCCACTCAAACACTCATGCACCCACTCACAGATCCACTCAGATACTCACACATTTACTCATAGTCCCACTCAGACAATCATTCATCCACTCATAGATCCACTTAGATACTCATTCACTCATTACCAGACCCACTAAGAGACACCCATCCACTCACACACCCACTTCAACACTCATGCACCAACTGATAGACCCAGTCAGACACTCATGCACTCACTCATAGACCCACTCAGTCACACGTACCCACTCAGACACTCACATACTCACTCATAGACCCACTCAAACACTCATGCACCCACTCACAGACCCATTCAGCAACTCACACACTCACTGACAGATCCACTCAGACACTCATGCACTGACTCACTGACCCACTCTGACACCTAGGCACCCACTCACAGACCCATTCAGAGATGCATGCACCCACTCACAGACCCAGTCAGAAACCTATGCACTGTCAGACGCAGGCTCTCTGTTTAGTGAACTAAAATGAAAGCACACTGTGCAGAGTCCAGTGGGTCCCTTATTGGCATACAGAGGCAAAAGCAGATAATACTAATGCTCTATTTGTGGTCGGGTGGGCAGGCAGTTAAGCTTATCAGAGGGTAGTGATAAGCATGTGTTGTACTCACAGAGGCAATAAATGAGACACACACTCAAGAAGGAATGTGACACCAATTTTAAAAAAATTAAGATTTTTCAATAACTTTTCCTACTAAGAACTTCGTTCTAAGGTAAGTACTTTTTAAGTTATGGGTTTTCAAAGTTTGCTATAGAAATCACTGTTGTGCGCAATTATGCCTCATAGAAGTGAATGGTGGAAAACAGGAAAAAGCATAGAAAATCACCTGGTGAGTTCTCAAGGTTTGTCTTCTGGATTCGGGTAAGTGGCAAAACCAGGTCCAATGATCCAGCAGCAGAAGATCAGGAGCATCCCGTATTCAGCCAATAGCAAGATACTGAGGTCATTGGTAACAGGTGCGCTACGAGGAAGGGGGCCACCTTAAAACACACTGCACAGGAGGATGTAAAGGTAAATCTGAGGGGTCTCACTTGAGAGAGCAGATTGCAAGTGCCTCAAGACCATGGGAACTCAGCTGGTTTGTCATTACCCAGACTGGGTGGACAGGGTGCAGAGCACATAGGTCAGCCAAGTGCTGTGGGTCGAGATGGTCCTCACAGTAAGGGGTTAGCAGGTTGCAAAAGCACGTCCAGGACAGCTGGGACACGCATGGAGGTCTCAAGGGTCTCAAAGTCCCTCGATAGGTGTCTGCATCCTGTTGCTTTTTAGTCTGAATTGGACTCTTTCTTCATGCTCTTTGGTGAATGGGGTCCGGTACCCCGGGTATTGGTACAACACAGCTCCAGTAGGTCCACCTGGATGCGCCTCTTCTTGCTTGGGTGCTACACCTGAGTTACTGGAGAGCAGCAAATCTGTAAACTGGACTTCAACGTTCAGTGTCTGCAGGCTGCAGGGGATAAATTCCTCCACTCCAAAGGAGGTTCTCTGCACTTAATCAAAGGCTGGAGGTGTTCCAGGGTTCTTGGCGGCAGGAAGAGACAGCACATCACAATTTTGGAGTCCTGGAAGCAGAGGGCATGGTATGGCACACATTTCTGCAGCAGGTCTTCAGTTCTCATTTCAGCAGCTCTTCTTTGTCCATTGCTCTTCTTAGGTCCCTGTCATCTAAATTCAGGATCCAGGGATGCCACCTAAAAATTAAATTTAGGGGTGTTAAAGGGGTGAGAAAGGTGGTAGCTAATTAGCTGCTTACCTTTAGGGTCCCTACACCGTCTAAGTGACCACTTACTGTGGAAAGAGGCACTACCCTAGCCCTGATAGGTTGTTTTTCTACCATCTCAAGATCGAGGATTTGCAAAAGTGGGGTCCATATCGCCTGCCCACCTTAGAGGTGGTGCTAATTGAATAAGGGCACACCTCCTCATCAAACTAATTGTCCACCCTTTACTCCCCCCAAAAGTGGAGCAGGAAAAGGGGATTGGCGTCCTCCAGTATCTGGAGATGCCTGGGTTGTGTTTCAAAGTTGGTTTCCCGCCTTGGAAGGCCAACCTGTCCTGGGGGAGGAGTGTAACACCTTCGCTTAGAGCAGGCTTTGTTCCTGCCCTCTGAGGGCGCTGGTCCTCACTCCAGGAGGCAAGACACATGTGTGGTGGTGGCAGGATGGCTAAAACTCATCAGAGACCACACCAGTGCTGGGAAGGTGTTTAAGGGACCCTCTAAAGGCTCTCCTGTGCACATTTATTAATAAATCCAACACTGGCATCAGTGAGGGTTTATTAAGACAACATGTTTGGTACCAAACATCTTAGTGTACAGTGAAGCAATCATCGAGCTAGGAAACTCATAATGACAAGTATCCAGTCCATGTACTCTCTATGACTTCCCTGTGCACTGACAATATCCAAGAATGGATTTGATAGTATGGGGTCATATCTGCTCATGCAGATATCTCCACACATGAGATATAGTGCATCCAACCTTAGGGTTGTAAGGCCTGCAGTGGGGGTGATTTACATACACTTCATGCAGTGTACGAGGGCAATGCACACAGGGCTGTGTGCCATATTGACTCTTCAGTTTCCTCTGTGCCAGGACACACAGCCTTCAATGGCAGTTTCATGGTATTGGTGAGGGATCTCTGGTGTGCCACATTTTGTGCTGCAGCCCCAGTGGGTCCTCTTCAGAACCCAGGCCCTAGGTATCAGGGGTGCCAGTTACTAGGGACGTACAGGGGTAGCTGAAGTGGTGTCAATCGTGCTACAGTTTTTGGAAAGAGATCTGGCACGAGAACCCGGTTGTCAGGTTCCCATATTACATCATGCATCAGGAAAAAAGTGGAGGCTGACCTTGTCAAAAGAGACACTTTCCAACATGACCCCTCAAATGAAAGACGATGAGACTAACCTTTCCCTAGAGAGTCTTCACCTTCTCAGTGGAAGACCCTAGAAAGGCCATCTGCATTGGCATGGTCAGTCCCAGGTCTGTGTTCCACTGTAAAGTCCATTCCCTGCAGAGATATGGTCAAGCTTAATAGTTTGGGGTTTTCACTTTTCATCTGCATGAGACATCTGAAAGGTCTGTGGTCAGTTTGTACGAGGAACTGATAACCAAACAGGTATAGTCTCAGCTTGTACAGGTACCAAACCACAGCAAAGGCTTCCCTCTCAATGGCACTCCAATGTTGCTCTCTGGGGAGAAGTCTCCTGCTTATGAAAGCAACAGGTTGGTCATGGCCGTCATCATTGGTCTGGGATACGACTGCTCCTATCCCATGTTCAGAGGTATCTGTCTGCACTATGAATTGATTGGTATAATCTGGAGCTTTCAGAATGGGTGCTGAGCACATTGCTTTCTTCGGGTGTCCAAAGCCTTTTGACAACTCACTGTCCAGTTAACCTTTTTGGGCATTTTTCTGGAGGTCAAATCTACAAGAGGGGTCACAATGAACCCATGTGTCTGCACAAACCTCCTGAAGTACCCAGTCAAGTCAAGGAATGCTCTGACTTGAGTCTGGGTGGTTGGAGCTTCCCAATCAGGTATGATCTGGATTTTACTCTCTAGGGATTGAACATGGCCTCCACCCACAAGGTGGCCCAAGTACACAACTGTACCCTGCCCTATCTGGCGCTTGCTTTCCTTGATAGTGAGGTCTGCACTCTGCAGAGCTTTCAGGACCTTCCCAAGGTGGATCAGGTGATTCTGCCAGGTGTAGCTAAAGACAGCAATTTCACCAAGATATTCTGCATTAAAGGATTCCAGCCCAGCAAGGACTTTGTTCACCAGCCTTTGGAAGATGGCAGGGTCATTTTTCTGCTCAAAGAGCATCTCAGTAAACTAATAGTGCCCATATGGAGTTGAGAATGCTGATTTTTCTTTTGTTCCGGGACCAGAACTATCTGCCAGTACCCTGATGTGAGATCAAAAGTACTGAGATGTTTGGCTGCTCCATACCTGTCAATTAATTCACCAGCCATAGGAATTAGTTGTGCATCAGTTTTTGTCAGAGCATTGAGGCCCCTGTAGTCCACACAAAACCTCATTTCATTTTTTCAACCCTGGGAGTGAGGTTTGGGACTAACACAATTGGGCTGGCCCAGGGACTTTCTGAGGGTCCAATGACACCCAATTCCTGCATTTTGGCTACTTCAGCCCTGATGCTGTCTTTGACAGTATAAGATTGCCTGTAGATTTGATTTTTGACAGGGAAGCTGGCATCAGTGTCCACAAAATGTGTACACCAGTTGTCTGAGCAGGGGTCAAAGAGAAGAGCCTGCAATCAGTGTGTTGCTGGGAACTGAGGGTGTCTGACAAGACCAATCCTTCATCTGACCCATCGTTAGGATTGTTTGAGAGGAGGTCAGGGAGAGGTTCACTCTCTGCTTCCTTATCCTAATCTGTGACCATGAGCATGGTCATTTCAGTCCTGTTATTATAGGTTTTCAGGTGGTTTACATGTATGACCCTCTTGGGGTTCCTGTATGTGCCAAGGTCCACCAAGTAGCTGACCTCCCCTTTTATTTCAAGGATAGGGTAGGGCCCTGTCCATTTGTCCTGATGGGCCATATGAGTCACAGGCTCTAAAATCCACACCTTCTGTCGAGGTTGGAAGCTTTCTGGTCATACCAGATCTACTGGAGCTCTTGGCTGGCCTCAAGGTTTTTATTGGCTTTTTTCATCTACTCAGCAAACCTGGAACAAAGGCCAAGCACATATTCCACAATATCTTGCTTAGGTTTTTTGAGAGGTCTCTCCTTTACAAGACGCAGTGGTCCCCTTACAGTGTGTCCAAACAAAACTTCAAAGGGGGAAACTCCTACTCCCTTTTGGGGGAGTCCACTAATCATACCTTTTAGGATCCTATTCAATCTTTCAACAAGCCCATTTATCTGCAGATGGTATGCGGTAGTGAACCTATAGGTCACTTCACACTCATTCCGCATGTGTTTTAAGTATGCAGACATGAAGTTTGTACCTCTGTCTGATACTACCTGATTTGGAAACCCAACCCTAGTAAAAATACCAAGTGGGGCTTGGCCACTGCAAGGGCTGTGGTAGTTTCAAGGGAATTACCTCAGGATACATAGTGGCATGATCCACTACCACTAGTATAAATAGGTTTCCTGATGCTGTTTGAGGCTCAAGGGGACCAACAATGTCAATCCCAACCCTCTTAATGGGCACCACAGGAAGTGACATTAAGGGGGCTTTTAGGTGGCTACCTGTCTTGCTATTGGCCTGACAGGTGGCACAGGAGTTACAAAACTCCTTTACTTTCTGGGACATTCCTGGCCAGTAGAAGTGGTTCACCAACCTACTTCAAGTGTTGGTCTGGCTAAGGTGCCTAGCTAGGGGAATGTCATGGGCCAATGTTAGGAGAAACTCTCTAAACTGCTAAGTCACTACTACTCGCCTGGTGGCACCAGGTTTGGTGTCTCTGGCCTCAGTGTAAGTCCCTTCTCCAAATAGGTCCTGTAGGAACCACTAACACCCTTTTCCTGATCAGTAGCTTGCTGCCTCAGGCTTTCAAGAGTTGGACAGGTTCTCAGCCCCTGGTATAGATCTTCCCTAGAGGGTACCCCTTGGCCCACAAGCTCTACAGTGTAAGGCCCAAGCTCCTGGGGCTCAGTTCCCTCTGGGGCAGACACGTCTTCTCCCTGAGGAGGGGGTACTTGATCTTGGGTATGTATTGAAGTTTATTTCCTGGACTTCTTGTCCTTTCTCTTTGAAGGTTGGACCATAATTTGAGGCTCCAACACTTCTTTTTCATTCCGGGTTCTACACTGTGCTCTTGTTTTTATACACACACCATCGGGTATTTCCAGCATTGCTGCATGGATTTTCTTTTCTATCTCAGTCCATGATGAGTACTCCAAATCATTGCCAAGCAGACACTGTACAGGGATAGCAGAATACACCATTACCCTTTTGAGGCCAGGAACCCTTCCCCAATCTAAGGACACCAATGCCATTGGATGCACCTTAGCCTGATTGTCAGCACTGAGGACACTATAGGTCTCTCCAAGCAAATATTTGTCTGAGGATACCAGCTGCTCAGTCACCATGGTGATACTGGCTTCATTGAGTCTCAGGGCTTCCACTCTAACCCCATTGATATTTGGCTTTTGTCTGTCGTTCTCCAGATTACTGAGCCAGACATGCAGGGTAGCTAGCTACATCCACCCCTCCTTATGAGACTAGAGTTGCCTCTGTCAGTACCTTGATATGGTCAGGGCACACCTGTGATCCCATCTGGAGACTCAATACTGCATTTACTGAAGGTGTACTAAAGGCATTTATTTTTGTTTTTACAGCTAGGGTCTTCAGTTCGGTGTCCAGGAGCTTGACAGTCATAGCACCAAGCCTTTTTTGGGATCCCAGTTTATACCCTGGTACCTACCCTTGGGCTGTGAAGAGGTTTGGGGCCCACACTCCAGAACAGGTTTTTGGGGGCACTCAGGAGACTCGTTTTTGTTTTTCTCATTTTGGTCATCATCTTTCCCTTGGGGGATCTTTTTGGCCTCTTTCTTTTGGTCAACCACACCAGTGGTAGTCTGGGTCACCCTTGTTTTGGTCCAATTCTTTTTGGCTACTTTCCTAGCTATGCAGGTTGTCTAAAAAGCAGTTTACCATTTGGTGATATCATCATCATCTTCATATTTAAGGACAATCACTTTGGGGAGTTTGGAATCAAAGGAATCTTATCTTTCCCTAGTTACAAAATTGTTGCCACCAGAGATCAGTGTTAGGCACATCTCTTTTCTTTGTCTTTCCATGTCCAGGAGTCAACTTTCAAAAGTTCAACTTCCTGGCAAACCTTTCTAACATGAGATTCTCCTCTGAGGGCTCATCCTTTGCTTCTGACTGGTGGGGCTTCTATTGCCACCTCAGGTAGGTCATCATTGTTCTGCTCCTCATAGAATGCAACTACTATATTCGAGGTATCTCTTTCAAATGCTGCCAAAAGCTTCCTAAGCCTATCTATGGTAGCATGTCAGCCAGTTCTGGTGCCATGTCTTTTACAGAGAGCCTTGAACCTGGCATATGTCAAGTCGACATATGGGGTCAAGTCAAGCTCCTGAGTATGGTTATCCTTATCATTCACTATTGTTGCTAAAGTTGGGACCTTTTTGGAGAGGAAAATAACTTAAATAAAAAAATAATTGTCCTAACTACATTTAAAACACTTTTACATTTCTAACCCCTTAGTTTCAGGGACTTAGCCAAGGCCGTATCAGTTAACTTTAGAATTTTGGAAAATGTAGACCAATTGAAAAAATACATCTAGGCTAAAGGGAGTTTGTAGATTTACTTATGTGGTCACTGACTGATAGAATGGTATCAGCAAATGCAAAATCAAAGACTCCACCACTGATCCACCAATGGAGGATTCTGGCTCTCTATATAGGCAAAAGAAACAATTAATGGACGGAATGCTGGACAGTGCAAACATTCACCCCCAGTCACAAGGATCTGGGTTAAAAACATCATTTTCTTGCTCACCACAACACCCCAGTTTGGACCCAGCCAATTGCAAATCAGTTTTGACTCTGTTCCTTGTGGGAACAGTCCAGCCCGAACTATCAAGCCAGGTTCTCCCTGGACCGGAAACAAGCATCCTGGGACCGGTTTCAGGGCATCGCCCTTCATCCGCCAGGCTAGCTTGAATCCAGTGGTGTAGTGAGCACGGGACCCATGTCCGGGCATACCCTTCCCACTTAGGGCAACATATGAAAAAGAAATAATTGATGGACAGATTGCTGGACAATGCAAACATTCACCCCCAGTTACAAGGATCTGGGTTTAATCCATCATTCTTTTGCTCATCACACCACCCCAGTTTGGACCCAGCCATATACAAATCAGTCTTGACCCTGTTCCTTGTGGGAACAGTCCAGCTCGAGCTGCCTCTGGAGTCAGGCTATCCTGGCTGATGAGGGCTGAAAGCCCGAAACCGGTCCTAGGATGCTTGTTTCCAGTCCAAGGAGGATCTGGCCAGGCAGTTAGGGTTGGACTGTTCCCATTGGGTGCAGGGTCAAGACTTATTTGCATATGGCTGGGTCCAAACTGGAAGGGCATGGTGAGCAAACAAAAGATGGATTTAGGACCATATCTCTGTACTGGGGTGAATGTATGACATTGTTCTGCATTCTGTGCATCCATTTTTCTTTTTGCATTTGTCATCCAGAGTGAGGTGGGTATGCTCAGACGTGTCTCCCGTGCTCTCCATGCCTCTGGAGTCAAGCTATCCTGGCTGATGAGGGCTGAAAGCCCGAAACCGGTCCTAGGATGCTTGTTTCCAGTCCAGGGAGGACCTGGCTTGGCAGTTCGGGCTGGACTGTTACCATTGGGCACAGGGTCAAGACTGATTTGCATATGGCCTGTTCCAAACTGGAATGGCACGGTGAGCAAAGAAACGATGGATTTAGGGCCAGATCTCTGTTCTGGGGTGAATGTATGGCATTGTTCTATATTCTGTGTATCAATTGTTCTTTTTGCGGTTCGCTATATAGAGCATTAAATGAAGTAGACACTGTGCGAGAGTCCTGTGGGTCCCTTATTGGTATACAGAGGTAAAAGTATATAATGCTAATGCTCCTTTTGTGACAATGTGGGCAAGCAGTTAGGCTTATAAGAGGGTAGTGCTAATTATTTGTTGTACTCACAGAGGCAATAAATGACACACATACTGAAGAATAAATCCAAGACCAATTTATAAAGAAATTACAACGATTTTCATCTAATTTTTCTGACCAAGAACTTTGTTCTGAGGTAAGTTCTATTAAAGTTATGAATTTTCAAAGTTAGCAAAATAAATCACTGTTGTGCGCAAAAACGTACAATAGAAGTAAATGGGAGAAAATAGGAAAAAACATAGAGAATCACCCAGTGGATTCTCGAGGTTCACCATCTGGATTCGGGTAAGTAGCAATGTTCCATTAACATAAGATCGGGAGCTTCCCGGATTCTGTCAGGAGCAGGGTACTGAGGTCGTTGGTAGCAGGTGCGCTATGAGGAAAGGGCCCACTTGAAAACACACTGCACTGGTGGACTTAAACATAAGTCAAGGGGTCTCACTAGAGGGAAGAGGTTGCAAGGGCCTCAGGATCATGGGAGCACAGCAGGTTTGTTGTTTATCCGACACGGCAGCCTGGGTGCAGAGAAGATAGGGCAACCAATCATCAAGTATCGAAACAAACCTCAATGTCGCGAGGCAGGTTGCAGAGGTGATTCTGGAACAGCTGGACCGCTCACAGAGGGGCTTCCAGAGGTATTGACATCCCTAAGGGGGATGTCTACGTCCTGTGTTGTTAGAGTCCTGATTGTACTCTTTCTTCTCAGTCTTCGGTGCCTGATTTCCAGTACCCTGGGTATTGGTGTGGCACGGCTCTGCTAGGCCCTGGTGTCCTCCCACTTGGTGGAGAGATAGATCTGACCCTTTGGAGTGGATGTAGCTCTTCTTGCTTGAGTGCTATGCCAGACCCGCCGGGGAACAGCAGATTGGTAAACCGGATTTCACAGTTCAGTGTCTGCAGGCAATTAGCTCCTCTACCCCAAGGGAGGTTCACAGCAATTTATCAAGGGATTGAGGTGGTCCAGAGTTTTTGGAGGCCTCACAGTAGCAGGTTGAGACAGAATACCACAATTGGTGAGTCCTGGAAGCAGCCGGCAGAGTTTGGCAGCAATTTTCTGCAGCAGGCCTTCGGTTCTATACTCAGCAGCTCTTCTTTGTCCATGTTCTTCTTAGGTCCATGGAATCTAAATTCAGAGTTCAGGGATGCCAATCTAAATAATAAATGTAGGGGTATTAAAGAGGGAGTCAGGTAGCAGCCAATGGACTGTCTACCTTTAGTGTGCCTACACCCTCTAAGTGATCACTTCCTGTGGGATCGGACACTACCCTAGCCCTGATAGGTTGTTTTCCTACCATCTCAAGATGGAGGATTTTCAAAAGTGGGGTCCACATTACCTGCCACACCTTAGGGGTGGTGCTGGCTAAAGGTGGGCTCACATCTTCATCTAACTAATTCTCCCACCAGTCCTTCCACCAAAAGTAAAGCAGAAAAAGGGGTTGACATTGTCCAATATCTGAGATGCCTAGGTTGCATTTTAAAGGCTGCTTTGACTTTGAAGCTTCCCACCCTGTAAGGCCATCCTGTCCTGTGGAGGTGTGTAACACCTCTGCCCAGAGCAGATTTTGTTCCTGGCCTCTGAGTGCACTTGTCATCATTCCATGAGGTCAAAAACCTGTCTGGGGGTTACAGGCAGGATAAAACTAGTCAGAGATCACACCAGTGCTTGGTAGATTTTGAGGGGGCACTCTAAAGGGTCTCCTGTGTGTAATTATTATTAAATTAAATACTGGCATCAGTGAGGATGTATTAAGACAGGATGTTTGGAACCACACATCTTAGGGTACAATGAAACCATCATGGAGCTAGGAAACTCATAACGATAAGTACCCAGCCCATGTACTCTCTATTGCTTCCCTGTGCACTGACAGTATCCAAGAATGGACTTGATATTGTAGGGTCATATCTGCTGCTCATGCAGATATACCCACATATGGGATATAGTGCATCCTACCTTAGGGTTCTAAGCCTGCAGTAGGGGTGACTTACCTATACTTCATGCAGTGTGAGAATTTTTCAGTTTCCTTGGCACCAAGACACACAGCCTGCAATGGCAGTTTGCATAGTCTTGGTGAGGGTTCTCTGGAGTGGCACAATTTGTGCCGCAGTCCCAGTGGACCCTCTTCAATACCCAAGCCCTAAGTACCACAGGTGCCATTTACTAGGGACTTACAGGGGTGGCTGAAGTGGTGCCAATCGTGGAACAGTTTTAAGAAAGAGATTTGCTGCTGGGAAACTGGTTGGCAGAGACCCAGTGCACTTACAGTTTGAAATTACATCATGGCATCATGTAAAAAGGGGGAGTTAACCATGTCAAAAGAGGCACTTTCCTACATGCACCCACTCGCAGAACCACTCAGACACTCACGCTTCCACTCACAGAGCCATTCAGAGATACATGCGCCCATTCAGAGTGCCACTCAGACATTCATGCACCCACTTACAGACCCACTCATACACTCATGCACCCACTCACACGCCCATTCAGGTACTGATTCATAGACCCACTGAGTCACGCACCCACTCACAGACCCACTCAGAGACAAAAGGGCCCACTTAGATACCCAGCAAGACACTCAAGCATCTGTTTACAGACTCACACTCCCATTCACAGAGCCAGTGAGTGACTCACACCCCCACGCACATACACACACTTACACACTTAGATAGACAGAGCCATTGACAGGTGTACAGAGTCAAACCAGAGTTATGAATTGTAAATGTGCTGTTGTGTATTGAATGTGTGCTTTTGCTTTTCGAATTCGCAATAGATTTGGGCATTCCCAAAGAAAATTTTAAAAAGGGATCTAAAAAGAAAATGAAGCAGTGTTTGGGAAAGGGGGCGGCTCTGAAAAGAGACTTTGTGTTTAATTTATATATATTATAACTACACATAAAACAGGATGCAGTCTTTCAAAAATTTAAGGAACACTCTGTTGCCATTCAAAGCATAAATTGTTGTAGATGGAGCCCATGTTATAGTCTCTGAGGAATGCAGAAACAGTTTTATTCACATGTTTCCTGGCTTTGTCTATCTGTGGACAGAGTTAATTTGGCCCCTTCCATTGCTGCCTTTGGCAAATATTGGAGAACAACAAGCAGTATGAGGGAAAGGTGCTATTAATTGTCCAAAGGTATCCCTCATTAGATTTCCAATCCTACCCCAGTAAGTGTGCCTATGTCATTGCCACCACAGTGCACAATCATGAGGTCAGGATGTTGGTAATCCACAATGCTTTTAAAACAGCAGCAATTGATGCCACTTTAACCCTCTCTGGCCAACCCAAATAACGTCTACATTAGTCCCTGTCAATAGCACTCTTTCTAGCACACTCTCTGGCTCAAAACACAAAGATATGACCCACAAACCACACTCTAACCATTGTGTAGGCAAGGAGGAGGGTACATAGGAGAAGGCTGGAGGTGAATGACACAGATTTGAAAATGAAAGGCAGTTAAAATAGAGGACAGTATCTGGTTTAAAAAAAGGATATATTTTATTGGATTGTGTAAACTTGCGGCTTGCTAAAATTGGGTAGTGATTTTTAAGGAAAATTAAGTAGATCTGTAATTGGATCTGGTAAAATAAAAAATGTAATGGAATCTTGGATATGCTTATAATGTCAAACAGTCAACCACACCTGCTGTTGTTGATTTTAAAGCTAGTATGGTGGTTCTAGAATGTGTGGTGAACTTCTGACCTCCTGGTTCAAGAAAGTTTTTCAAAGGGGTAGCCCTGGAAACTCAGCTAAGAGACTATGGGGGAAAGGGTTTTACATAGACTGTATTATCTTAGTTAAAATGAAAGTGATTTAGACATTGCTTATTAAGGAGGGTTTATTTTCTTACTCAGAACTATCCTATAAAGTACTCTGTAGTTGTAAAGTATTAAGAGTACAATGCTAAATATTTTTTCGGACTCACATTGATATTCGGAAATCCTTTGCAAAGTTATACAGGGGTCCGCACTGGGCATCGAGAAAGATTTGTGAGTCTGCCGCAAAATACTACCAGATTGGGCCTATTTACAGTAGTGCAAGAAAGGGTTAACAAACATTGACCATTGAGAAGTGAAACAACAAAAGTAAAATATGAAACAGATGTTATGATGTGCTAACTATGTCAGTACCACTAAGACAAACTTGAAAAGGTTGCCATTAATGGTTTCTTTGTATGAGATTAGTGCACTATTCTTATGGCGGCTAGATTTCACATTTTCTGTGAGAGGAGAGTGTAACTGATATTATCAAAAACATTTACAGACCAACAACGTCATTTAACAGGTATGTGAATTAGAGTGTAGTAGATGTCTGTACATGAGGTGGTCAAATATGTGTATAATGTAACTAAAAGTATTGGGAGTGTATGTGGGGAACTGTGAGTGGATGTGTGAGTGTTTTTGTGGATTTGTCAATGGGTGTGTGAGTGTCTCTGTGGGTGTGTGAGTAGGTGTGTGAGTGTCTCTGTGGTTCTGACAGTTGTCCATTAAACATGTGCTGGGCCTGCAACTGTAGAGCGTGTGTCTAGTACTACTACCAGGCCAATCTGCCATTTAAATCTAATTTCTAAGTTTGAAATTTCATTTTTACTACATACTAATGGCCCCTAAGATAAGATGTAGGTAAGCCTTCATGCAGTGTGCTATATGCTTAGAAGTTACGACATACAGTTTGAAATCTCAGTGAGTCACATGTGTATTTACAGACCCATAGGCACAGTTAAACATCAGTCTGCCATCCATACAAGAACTCACATACATATTTACAAAAGCAGAGTCACTCACCTAGCCAGTCAGACAGAGACAGAGTCTTTAGACATTCACTGACATGCTCATACAACACTTATGTATCCAGCAGTAACAGAACCAGTTGCACACACATTTAAAAACCCAACACTCAGTAATAGAGTCAGAAAGAAAATACATAGAGCCAGTTACATAGACATATAGAGGCCCACAGATATACTAAAACAGCTTGTCATACAACTTTATAGTTACTTACACAACCAGTGACACACCCAGAGAGGGTCGGATATACCTATTTAGGTATGTACTAAAGTACTGATACTGCTAGTCAGCCATCCAGACCAGTAGTCATTTAAACATGTGTTGTGCTTGCTACTGCAGAGCCTGTGTGCAGTTTTACTGCCAGGCTGACTTCCCATTTAAGACTCCTTCCAAGCCTTAAACTTCCCCTTTTCTATATATAAGTCACCTCTAAGCTAGGCTGTAGTTAGGCCATAGGACAGGGTGCTCTGTACTTAAAAGGTAAGACATGTACTATTAGGTTTCAGTGAATTACATGCACACTAACAGATCCGTACGTGCAGTTATACATCCAGTCTCCCACCCATACTGCGACTCACATGCCTGTTTACAAAAGGATAGAGCCACTGACACATCCAGTCAGACAGCGACAGAGGCACTTAGACATTCACTCACACACTATCATTGCACAGACCCAGTTGCATACACAATTACATACCCATACAGTCACTAATAAAGCTAGTAAGAAATCCATACAGACAGTTACATATACATACACAGAACCATAGAGATACTAAGCCAGCCAGTGGCACACCTACATAGTTACTTTGACTTCCAGTGAGACACCTAGAGAGGGACTAATACATTTATTTAGGTATGTACTCAAGTAGTGACACTCGAGGTCACCTATATAGATAAGTAACCCTTTAAACATGTCTCGGGCCTGAAACTGCACAGCATGTGTATGCAGTTTTACTGCCAGGTCAAGTAGGTATTTAAAATCGCTTGCAAAGCCTTAAGCTCCCTTTTTTGTACATCTAAGTTACTGTTGAGCTAGGCTATAGGTAGACATGCACTGATTCATGGACTGACACACCCAGATACACACTTATGTATACACTGACATACCTAAGAATACACTCATGCATACACTAACACACCCACGGACACATTCATGCATTTGCTGACATACCCAGGCACACTTTCATGCACAGTAAAAGAGGCAGGCAAACACTATTGCATACAATAACAAACCCATGCACAGACTGACACATATACTGACACACCCAGGCACACATTTATGCATTCACCGACACACACCGTGGGCCCGATTCACAAAAGTAATCTGAGACAAAATCATAACTTTACGACTGTCGATATTCACAAAGGACATTTAGGGTCTTCACAAAGGACATTTAGGAGTAGTAAAGTTAGGATTTTGTCTCAGTTGAACTTACGTTTTGGTCTCAAGTTAAACTTAAGACCAAAGCGTGCATTTAACTGAGACAAAATCCTAACTTTACGACTTTTGGTTTTCACAAAGGGCATTTAGGAGTAGGTAAGTTAGGATTTTGTCTCAGTAAAGCTTAAGTTGAACTTAAGACCAAAACTTAAGTTTAACTGAGATAAAATCCTAACTTTACTACTCCTAAAGGCCCTTTGTGAATACCGAAATTCGTAAAGCTATGATTTTGTATCAGATTACTTTTGTGACTCTGGCTCAATGTACTGATGCACACACTGACACACCCAGTGACAGACTGACCCACACTGATTCATAAACTGACACACAACGGTAGACAGTGATGCAGATGCTGACACACCCAGATCCAGTCTAATGCATAAAGTAGTACAGCCAGGCACACACTAATATATACACATACACAACCAAGCAGACTGTGATGGATACACTGACACACCCACTGACACACGTATGCATACACTTACATGCCTAATGGCACACTTATGCATACACTGACACACCCAGTCACACACAGGTCCATATACTAACACACCCAGGCACACATCTGTGTATACACTGTCACACACAGGCACACACTTATACATATGCTGACACACCCAGGAACACTCTCATGCATACAATACCACAGCCAGGCAAACAGTGATGGATATGCTGACACAGTCAGGGACACACTGATTTAAACATGAAAAGTAACAGACTTAGAGGTACGAAAACATAGTGACATAACTGTTTATGTTGACACTTAAATGCTTAAAATATGTAATATAATAGTATATAATGAAAGGCTAAATGTATTGGTTTCTTTTCTCTTTCCAGTCATCTACTTGTACTTAAAAATTGAGAATTATAATGGTGAAAATAACTTAAAGAAGTAAGAAACAGAGGAAAGTATACTATCTCCTTACAACAGAGAAAGAAAAAGGACATAATGTGAACAGTGTGATTACAGAGAAAAGAGCTACTGCTAAGAAAACTGAAAAGTTTCTTAAAATAGTATGTGGAAAAATGCAAAGTGAGCAAAACCATGCAACTTAAAAAAGAAGGATTGACATTAAGAGTAATAAATCATATAAGAAAGCAGATAGTTTAACAAGAAGACAGAGGAAATCTAAGGAAATAAGTCAGAATGTTTCGTAGTAAGTTAACTCAGAATTTAGTCAAACTATGACGTAGTATAAAATGAGAAGAGTAGCAGTTAAACAAAAACAACATATTGAGGCAGTAGTTGATAAGGCATTTTCTCTATAGAGGAAGCTATATATTTTGGTTCTAAACAGCATGAGAACTGTGAATAGAAGTAATTTTTCTAAAGAATTCAGAGGAGAATGGAAGCATATGTTCAGTGCTGAGCCTTTCCTTAATGAAAAAAGCTATTTCCAAGAAAACACATTAGTGCATGCAACAACTGGTCGATGTTATGAAGTGAAAAATAGTTCTCACATTGCAAAAGAGGAGATGCTCCTCTGAATGTAGGAGAAATGATGGATCAAGAGGTACCAGGAAGGCATAGACAGGCCCTGTATACAAATGGAACTGTAGCAGTATTTGGAGTGTTTAGCAGGAATCAATTGACATATTAAGAGATTTTGCACAGCAATTTCCAGATGGAAGTGTCAAAAGAAAAATTGCAATTGTGCACGAGCACCTTTCATCACTTCAGAATATTAGCTGTTCATCACTCTAACATGAGACATTTAGTTAGGAGACTTTACTTTGTAAACACTCCTGTCGTATGCTTTGGAGAAAGGAATAGAGCTCTGTTGCATGGCACAGTCGCAGAGGTAGAAAAAGTTTGTGAAGGTAGAAAAAGTTTGTGAAGATGTTCAGTTTCATTTCTTTCATCCTGAACAGGAGTCTAGGGAAAATGAGGAGTTGGTAATGTGTAGGTGTATGGGGCAAGGGTGCCTGTGTTGGCGCTACCCTACTAAGTGTAGCACCAGCGCAGGGGAAAAGCAAGGCTGCACCATATTCTAGTAAATATGATGCAGCCTTGCGTTTCTGAAGTGACGGAGTGAGGCGTTAAGCCATGACAGCTAATGCCTCACTATGCCACTTCAGTTATAAATATCCCCCTCAGTTGCCAAACTGCAGACAAAAGAGAGTTTTTCTATTTAAACTTCCACAACTCGTCAAGCCTTGGTGTTCAGAATTGGAATTACTCAGCAATTATGGCTGCTACAAAGATTATTTTAATGCTGTGAAAGACAGCATTCAGAGTTTAGTGTTTCCAAACTAATAAAGAAGAAATTAAACAAGAAGAAACAATTCCCGCTGAGATTTCTACAGAGAGTTCGCAAAGCAGCCACAAATCAGGACCACTGAGTCAAGATCCTTCTGGACAGCTAATTATTAAAAGTGTAGCTGCAATGGCCATGAATGAGGTAGAAAGTGCAATGCAACAAGCAAGAGAAGAAAGTGTGGATTTGAAACTGTTACTTGGACAGCTGAATGATGAACAGAAATAAATTTATATTTAGTTAAAAGAGAACATAGAGCACAGATTCCTCCACAAGAAGAATGAATGTAAATGCTCATTATTTAAGTCAATACTATTATATGTCAATGGTCAAAATGGCACCTGGAAAACATTTTAATTGAAGTTTTCATTGCTTTCCTAAAAAGGACTACAGAATTAAATGTGTAAGTGTGTAGTATCAGCACCAACTGGATTAGCTGCACACAACATTAAAGGAAATACTTTACATTGACTACTTATGCTACCTGTTGAACATGACAATAAAGTGGAGTACCAGAAGTTACCTGGTGAAGCTTGTCATGAAGTCTGAAGGGTACTGAAGAAAGTGAAACTTGTAATCATTGATGAGGTGAGCATGGTCTAAACCTAAATTCTTGCCTTTGTACACTTGAGAATGCAACAGATTTTAAAACAGGGTATGATGTGCAGTTTGGAGGAAAGCATTTAATTGTCTTTGGTGACTTTCGTCAACTTACCCCCATCAAAAGACATCCTTTGTTCACGACACTTCTCCATGATGAAACTTGGAATTCCTTTGGAAGAATTGGAAATGTAAGCATTTGGCTAAATCTCCAATAGAAGGAACTACTTCAGAATATGTGTCAAGCATCTGACATGGAATATAGAGATATTCTGAAAGATATTAGAGTAGGAGTTCTGACAAAGGAGAGGAAACGTTGCTTAGAAAGTCATCTAATCAAGAAACTATTTTCCTTAAACAAGACAGCAGCAGAGCTAATGTTCAATTTAAATTAAGAAGGGAAATCTATAGTCTGCCTAATGCCTACATTTCAGGAGGGCTCCAATTTTAACAAAGAATTACTAAAATTGGAGAAAGAATACATTATGGAAATTACAGCAATTGACAAATTGGAACACTAGGAGGTAACAGTACTGCTAAGTGGAAAACTACAAACAAAATAAATTGGATTAATTGGAGAAATCTGTTCCCAGGACTGCAGGATTAGAAAAATGTTTATGCATATGCAAAAACTGTAGAGTAATGTTGCAACTTAATTTAAATGTAGAGGAAGTATTAGTAAATGGGCTATGGGTAAAGTGATTACATTAACTTTCCAAATAGGGATAGGGTTGACTACTTAGACATAAAATGTGATCAGATTGATGGTGTGAAGCAGATTGGTAGATGCATTGTACATTTTGTGCTTGTAAAAGACATATGTTTGGCTGCAGCACTTATCAGTCTCTCTAGCATGTGCTGTAACGGTCCATAAATCTCAAGGTTTAGGTGTGGACACAGCTTATATTAATATTAGTAGTACTGTATTTAAAGAAGGTATGTCATATGTGCCATTTATTGTCATGAGTTAGAACATTGTCCAGTTTGTTTTTGGGTGATTTTGATAATAGTAAAGTAAGTGCTGATGCAAGTTTTGTCAAAGAGTACAATTTCTTAAGAAGTGTATATGCTCCTCATTTAGTACATTGTCCCATTTATGAAACATGGATAATCTGTTCTAAGCAAATGCTTATAAAAGAATCTACTGATGATGCTGTAAAGAAGGAAGAGAAGAAGAACAAGGAAGATGTTAGGAACATAAAACTAGAGAATGAGGGAGATATTATAGGCTACCAGTTGTCAAAGACTTCTGGTGGCAACTGCTATTTAAATGTTGTTCTCAATGTACTCTTAAACTTACCACATCTTATAAATATAATTGAACTGAAATTACGGAAGAGATTATGTTCTGGACTGTGTATCCTGCTACAACGTTTACATAGGATATGACATTTAATACATTGTGCTTCAGGCATTCGAGATCTAGTAGATATATTTAGTGGACCAGTACTGTTTACTCACAACAGTCAACAAGATGCACAGGAATTTATAATGATCATCCCAGGAGTTTTAGAAGAAGAAGAAATAAACAAATATGACTTATTTGAACTGAGTTACACGTGGAACAATGAGTATGAAGATTGCTCTTTTACGTCTACCACTAAAATAAATTCTGAGCGATTTCTGTACTTAATACTACCAGATTCCAAAACTGTATCTTTTGACAGATTGATAAAAAAGGCTAACCAAAATATGACCAGCCCAAATTTAGATCTGATTCTATGTCTACATTGTATATACGTAGTGGAAAATGCCTTATATTATCGCTACAACGATGCAGAGCAGATGGATCTAAATTAGAAACAGAAATTACAAACTTCAAAGCTGGACAAATATCAATTTCTGGAAGAACTTATATTACTTTGGCTATCCTCTTTCACGAAGGAGTTAATACAACATCTGGACACTATATAGTAAAACTGTATGGACAGAATGCAATGACAGCTACCTTAAATTTAAACAAAAACTGCCTTTCAAACTACCTAATTCTTACCTTCTGTTTCTTCAACCACACTTCTAAGGAGGATTACCGTTTGAAAAGTGGTACATGGTATTTCTTCTACGTGGATCTTCAGTGGTTAAGACATCACTCGGCCTACCAAAGTTGACGGTTTCAAAAGGTTCTCCAAAATTCAAGTGTGCTTTATATGATTAATAGTATTGTACCATTCCTAATATTAATACAGTTATTTTTAAGATATGTTTTTGAGATTAGTTCAGTAACTATAGGTAAAACAATTGATTAAAAATTATAGTGAGTGCAATGTATAGTGTCACGTATTTGTAGCTATATACTGTGCAGTTCTGTTTTTTCTACAATCTCTGTGATTTTCTTTTCTCCTGTTCAAGGAAGAATTTGTATGCAGTGCATTGTTTCTTATGTACAAGTATGAAAGCTCAGAACAGTAAAAAACGGAAAATTAAATACTTTACTATAATGTGAAATGCTATTACTGAAAAAGCATGTTAACTGTTTTATTGCTGGAATTTTCAAAATGTAATACTAACTTGTATTTATGTTCCTTTTCTTTTTCAACAGATTAATGCCACTATCTATTGAAGTAAAGCAATTTTCTAATTACTTCTTTCTGTGCAGTTGAACAAATTTTACATTCTCAAGGTGTATACCAAGGGAGACTCTTATACAGCCAGTGAGACATGCCGGCAGACACTGATACATCCACTCATACATGCAGACATTCACCCATACAGCAACTCACATACCCTCTCACTCACCCATACAGACAGTAACACACCAACTTACTTTCCAATACAGCTACTACTATATACACTCACTTACCCATACAGATACTCACATACCCACCTACTTACTTATTAAGATAGTAACACATTCACTCATATGCCTATGCATTCACTGAGACTAGCACTGACTCACCCATGCAACCACTCACATACCTACTCATTCACCCCTACAATCACTAATAAACCCAATCACTCTCCCATGTAGTCACTGACACAGGTACTCACTCACCCATGCAGCTACTCATTTAACTCATATACACATTCACTCACTCATACAGTGACACAGCAAGCACTCACTTACCCATACAGTCACTCTTCTATCCCACACTCAGCCATACAGCCCCTCACACACCCACTTATTCAGCTATATAGCCACTCACACAATCACTCTCTTACTCTTACAGACTCTCACACAGCCACTTAGTCATCCTTACAGCCACCCAAACAGTCACTCATACAGTCACTCATGCAGCCACTTTTACATACACTCACTATTCCCTACAACCACTCATCATCCCGTTCACTCACTCATGTAGCCACTCTTCCACTAAGTTACTTGGCCATACAGTCCCTCACCCACCCACTCACTCAGCCACACAACCCTTCATACAGTTACTCACAAAGGCACTCACCCACCTACTCATAAACCCACTCACATACCCACTCACTCACCCAACCAGCTGCTTACACAGTCAATCACTCACCCATATAGTCACTCACCCATACAGACACACATTCCCATTCACACACCCATACAGCCACTCATGCACCCACTCAATCACCCTTACACTCATGCATTCTATTACTCAACCACACAGACACTCATGCACACTCTTACTCATGCATGCAGCTTTCTCACACCCAAGCACTCACCCATACAGGTATTCATGCACCCACTCATCCTCCCATGCACCCACACACATACCCACTCACTGACGCATACAGCCACTCACACATTGACTCACTTAACTATACAGCTACTCACACACTCACTCACTTATACAGCTAGTAACACATGCACTTGCTCACCCATATACCCTCTGACTCACCTAGCCACTCGCCTATACAGCCACTCACACCTTGTCACTCACCCATACACATTATCACACATCCACTCACTCACTTATACAGCTATTAATACATACATTCACCCCCTCATACACATACTGGCACACCCACTGTTGAACTCATACAGCCACTGACATCCTCAATCACTCACCTATAAAGCCACTCACTCAACCACTTGCACATCCATTTACTCAGTCTGGACCCAGTCACCCACTAACACAGGAATTCACTCATCCTTACTCTTTCTTATACATGCAGACACATAAAACTTTTATTTTTTAAACCAAGAAAGGTGGTTCTAACAAGAACCTTTCTTTTGTGATGTTTCTGAACTTTTTTCTTTCTTTTACGTTTTTTACTATTTTGTATTGTTTGTTTTGGTATTTTTACAAATAAAAAGAAAACTAGAAATGGTTTTAAGAGAAAAAACTAAAAACTGGGGAAACAAGTGTCCTTTAAACATAAATGAAACCCACATTAACTGCCTCCAGAACTGCAGTAACATTGTTCCCCTACAATGAGGAGTTTTTTGCAGTTCAAACAAAATGTCCCAAAAAAGTCCAAAATCATTTTGGAACAAGAAAAGAGCAGATGCTGGAATGACACCCTCTAATTTCAGCATTGGAAATCTAAAGAAAAGACAACTGGGTGGGGACTTCCTTTCTCGAATAAAAGAAAGTGTTTTATTTGATGAAATCCATTTATTCTGCAGTCATGTGATATTCGTCAACACTGACGTATTTGCAAACGCCAACATAATCTTTATTAGGGAAAATGGAATAAAACAGTGTTGAGCCACAAACAAAAATTAAGAAAATCTAACTTTAGATGCTGCATTAGAAAATGGCTGATCATAAACATTAATTATAATATGTGTATATATATATTTTTTTAGACCTTCTAAAAAATCATGCTGATTTTGGGAATAACTGCGATAGAATATATGTATCACAGCTTTTTGCATGGAATTCACAACTATTAAAAAAAAATAGAGAAAAAATGCCTTTCAGGCACAGCTGTTTCTTCCAAAAAATAATATTTTAATAAAATGTATATGATTGTAAGTAATTGGGCTTGGCTATGGCAACGTACATGTTTTCAGTGAAAATTCCACATTAAAAAATGTACACAATTGGTAGGCTGAATGTGAATATATCATTCAATTTAATTCAATTCAAGAAGGCTTTATTCGGTTGCTTCATAAACAATCATAACAGCACAAAGAGAATAAAACACATCAATACATGATTTACATTTTAAAAGATGAAATGTACATATCGTATCAGGATAAAAATGCATCAATACATAATCTATGATGATAAAAAGTGTCTTTCTCAAAACATCATTCCGAGGCAGACCGCGGTCGCGTTACTCCTGGTCGTTTTAGCAAAGTTTCTTTTTAAATAACGTGAGAAACCTAATCGTGAACCTCATATTTGGAGGAAGGTCCTCACCTTAAAACATTGAATGCTTTTTAAACCAGGGAGTTTATCGTCCATTGATTCCTTTTGCGACCAGGAGTTTTATGACTTCTCAAACTCATTGAAAGATTCATCCTTGAAGAAGGGATCCCTCATCATAAAAGATCCCTATATGGTAAAAATGGTAAATAGCTTTATTTCGAAATGTTTCATTTCATAAAAGCATTACAATAAAACAAATACAGGATAAAAACAATTATTGAGTTTAAAATCACAAGAAAAAATCATTTAAAAAGTGCAATATACAACAGTGCTAAAAAACGACCATCTTAGGACAAGCATAGGGACACATACTTAGTCGACCTTAGGGGATGGAATGAGACACAACAATAGGTAACTGAGCCGATGGATCCAAAAATGGAGCCATTTACTGGAGGATCATCATCCTTGCAGATCTTATCCTCCAGGCCCACCCCAAATATTTCGCCAGGCCACATGCGAGCAAGGGTTGGGAGTCTGATCTTAACAAATATAGTGCCTCCTCGTATGACCGTGTACCCAGCCTCAAGCAAAGCGGTTTCAACCACCTACGGCGAGGACTAGAATATGCGGGACATACAAACATTAAGTGGGAAATGGATTCGACACTATTTGCACAGAAAGGGCAAGTTGATACAGTTTGCCAGGGGGGTTTCCAATTTGCTGTCCATGATCCCACGGGCAGAACACCGACCCTGAATTTAAAATACAACGCCCTATCTGTTGGGTTAGAAATCACATCCAAATAGTGCTCTCTATAGGGACGGCCTTTGAATGACAAAAACTCCACCGCAGATCTACATAGGTTGGTTTGTTTAGATCTCTCGTTATCCACCCACGCCCAGAATAATTTCTTTAGTAATTGTTTGGGTGGTGAAGATCTGTTGGCCCAGGCGTCATCCAGGCCGAGTTCACAAAGCAGACGCTTTACTTCCAAGAGCCAACCGATCTTATACCAACCCGAGGTGGAGAGAAGCTCGCGAAGAGCATCTGCATAGCTTGCGAGTTCAGGAACATTCCAAATGCGGGCCCACAGGAGAAGGGGGCGTAACTTCGCCTGCTCAGCTATGGAACGTGTACCAGTATCAAATAAAAGTGGGAGAGTTGGGGAGCTATGAGGGAGCCTCATTAAATCTTTGTGGAATTTGTTCTCAAGATGGAATAGAGTGTCAAATTTCTGAGTACCCCACAACTCTGCCCCATACAAAGCCGCACTCACAGCTTTTGCCCTATAAATGTCTAGTATCACCCCAATGGGCTTGAGCGAGGAGGCACGGTGTTCTTTCAGTAGGGCACCCGTGACCCTCCTATGAGCCAGAATGATCTTTTGGTGGTGCGCCTTCCAGCTCATAGAGTCACAAAGGCGGATTCCTAAATAATCAAATTCCCTTACCCTTTCTAAGGGAACTGAATCCAGGGATGGAGGGTGGACTGTCTTTCTAGGGGGATTCAACACCAGGAACTTAGTTTTGCTGATGTTAATAACCAAGCCCCTGGTGTCACAGAAGCCCTGGAACCTAGTTAGCAAGGTTTGAAGGCCCACCGGGGATTTCGAAATCAGCAGGGTATCATCTGCAAACAGGAGTGTTGGTATCTTCCTGCCCGCCAGGGAAGGTGCGTCTGCAGGTAGCTGGAGCAGATGCTCCACCACTCCGTTTAGATATAATGAAAACAGAGTGGGGGCTAGCACACACCCCTGGCGGACCCCCCTGTCTACAGAGATGCGAGATGTTTTTTCGCCCTGCGCACCCCATCTAATTCTGGCAAAATTTTCCTCATGGAATTTGATGATTAATGCCAGCAAATAAGCGGGCATGCCCAACCCCTCAAGAACGGCCCACAGTTGGTTACGTGGGACTAGGTCAAAGGCAGTCCGCAAATCTATAAAAGCAAGATACAGACTGCCCTTGCCCAGTTTGACCACTTTCCAATACAACATAAGGAAGCGGAATGTCTGCTCAATAGTGCCGGTACCAGATCTAAAGCCGGCCTGAAAGTCAGACAATACCTTTGCTTCCTCAGCCCATTGGAGAAGCCTCCCTAAAACCACCTTCCCTGCTACCTTCTGGGTGGAATCAAGCAGACTTATGGGTCGGTAGTTGGCAGGGTCATCCCTACACCCTTTTTTAAAAATTGGGACAACTTCTGCGCCCCTCCAGGAATCCGGGAATCCTCCGCCCTCCATGGCCTCATTTAGGAGTTTGGCAATGAGTAGGCTCCACTCCTCTATATTTATGCGCAGCAGGTCGCCCGGAACTCCATCTGGGCCCGCTGCCTTATTGGGCACAATACACCTAATTGCTACTTCTACCTCCTTAGCTGAAAAGGTAGAGTCAGAGTGTAAGCTGTTAACCGATATTATGTGGCTTTCGCCCCTACAGTGGCCCCTAGCCCCCTGAGAATTAGTATAGAGTTTTGAAAAATGGGCCAGCCAAGCATCCCCTGTAATATTGCAAGTCAACAATGAGTCAACCGGCCTGTCCCTACCTCTAAACAAGGCCCAAAAGGCCCTTGAGTCCTTCCTGGAACCCGCATCCATTAATTCACTCCAGAAGTTAGTTTCGTGAGTTGCCCTTGCCACCTCTTGGGCTTTTCTATATTCCTTCCTAGCAGAGGAGATCAAACCAGGATCTTTCAAGCCTACTGCTCGAATAAGGTTGCTTTTGGCCAGACGACAGGCAGGTGAATACCATTGATCTCTGCCCCTTAATACAGTTCTCCGCCTAGCCCCACCCCTTCCCTGGGGAACTAAGAACAGGTTGCCAAGTGATGCGATAATCTCCGTGAAGGTTGTTAGAACTGCTTCATCGGAGTCCAACATACTCAAGGTACCCTTGGCTTCCAGCATTATGGTTCTTGCTTGGGCCATTCTTGATTCATCCAAGGCAACTTTGGCCCATTTCAGCCGTCTGCCACAGTTGGATGGGACAACTTCATTAGATGATTTCCAGGTGGATCGAGGCGATGCTAGATCGCCTGCCTCCCATGGGAGAGCAAGTGATAGAACCAAGGGATTGTGATCACTGTCCGCTGTTTGTTGGACCTCCATATCAAGAAAATGCTCCCACAAATTGTGGTTCAACAATATATAGTCTATTCTAGAGGTGTGGCCCACCCTATTATAGGTGAGCGCACCCCTAGTGTCTGATTTGGAGCGACCGTTTGTGGCTCTTAGGGCATATTCCAAGCAGAGAGAGTTGATATCGATAGCCTTCTGTGACCATTTTTTAATGGGGTCGAGATCGAGCAGAGGAATACCTCTCTTGGCATCATCCTCCCACGTGTCCAAAATATCTTCGCAGGCCAGCGGTTCGAAGCAACAATTAAAATCGCCAGCCAATAAGATAGGGGAATCAATCTCGCAACCCCGAAGCTCTTCTTCGACTCCAGATAAAAATAGAGGAGAAGAGTCCCCCCCCCGACCCCCCCTGGCATACAGATTAAACAATTCCATAATCCTACCCCCCGGGCACCGAATGGTAAGTCTCAGCAGATCTGGCGATTGAGTGTTGATATGTTTTATGGTAAGCCCCAGAGAGATACTGACCCAGACAAGAAGGCCACCAGAAGGGCGTCCTTTACTGCCTTTTGGCTTGGAGGCCGGCACATGGTACGTTGCAAAACCAACCCTGTGCACGGGCTCCACACACCAGGTTTCCTGTAGGAGACAGATCCCAAAAGGCTCCACAAAAGAATGCCAGTCAGGTTTATTTAGATTGCGCACTAGCCCCGCCACATTCCAACTTAAGATCTTAAACGAGGACATGCCTACCGAGCTTATGCAAGGTTGGGCGGCAGTAGCTGGGTACACAACATCGAGACCGTCAGGCTTGGGATGCTCAGAATGAGCCACAATTTCCAGCGAGTCCTGGGCTAGCAAGATCGCGGCTGAGGAAGAACTAGCATTGCCATCGAGCGGCGGACGGTGCAGCAAACCCCGAACAGGGGTGGCCAGAGGCGTGACCTGGGTCAGAGGGCCAATGCCCCCCCTGTCCAAGGTAGTATACAGTGATGAAGAGACAGCCTCCACCTGCGGGGTATTAGGTTTGAGAGATGGAGCCAGAGCAGGGGGTGTTACAGGTCAATCCACATCTTCAAGGCTGGCAAACCTGTTAAAGGTTGTGATACCAAGCCAGCCACTAGCTGGATTGTGAACCCTGGGGGCAAGCCCCCAGCTGGGCTGCTGGGGAACCAGAGTCCAATTACCCCCCTGAGGGTGGACCATCCGGGGTGGATAAAAGAATGACAAGGGCCTCGGGGCAATAGAAGAGCCCTCATTCTGGCTCACCCAGGAGCAGATGTAGTTGGCCGTAAAAACATCATCAAAAGTTACGACTATGCAGTCCCCAGGGATTGATTTCATGGTTGTTCCCACCCACGGGACTCTGCGAACCATTGTGACTCTGCTCTTCCTACCATTAGGGATGGGTCTATGGGAATTGAGCCAATGCATAACTTTGTTATGGAGGGATTGCTGATGTTCATAGAGGCCATTCTGTATTTCAGGCACCCCCGTCAATACTGCCACGTAATCGTTGGCTTCAGGTGGAAGATCGATATATCCCCCTCGGAAGTTGCTCTTAAAGCTTGGACCCCCCAAAGAACGAGTGCTAAATTTGTTTTGGGAGGTTTGCGCAGAACGAGAACTAAACCTAGTGGGATTCTGTGTTCTCGCATTGGCCGGGTTGGCACGAACATGTGGTTGAGTAGTAGGGGCGTTAGAGATGTTGGCCCTAGGCTGGGGAGCCGGGGTTGCAATGTCAACTCTCTTGGTCCGTGGTTTGGGAATGGGCTGAGTGGAACGAGGCGCAGTGAGGTTAGGCTGAGAACCCAAAATGACCGTGGGGGGGGAATAGCTGCCTGGGCAACTCTATTGTTATCTATCAAACCCTGGTGTTCAAGGCCTCTCAGGCCAAGAGTGGCCAAAGCAATAATGCTTTTCTCCATCTCAAGGAGGTTGTTCTCTATTCGAGAGAGCCTTAAATCCAGGGGAGACAATAGGCTTTTAAGGGTGTCCCAGACTACTCCTATAAATTCTGATTCCCTCCCTTCTTGGTCGTTTGGGGCAGAGTCCAATCTCCTGCCAGATGGAAAACCACCAGATGCCACAGAAGCAGTCCCATCGTTATCAGCACACCAAGCGGTCTGGGGGGCAATGGAGGGCATCCCTGTGCTACCATTAACTGGTGTGTTACCCATAACAGACGAGTTACCTCCCCTCTTCAGAATCTTTTTATATGGGGGGGATATGCTGGGTGAGCGTTTTCTTTTATTAGTGTTGCCAGGGATGCTATCTAGTCCTCCATAGGTAGTGGAGGCAAAAGAAGAATCTGGCGAGTTTAGGATAGAGGTAGAAGCAACAGAGAGGCTACCCACAACCGTTAGTTGATCCTCGGGCAAAACAAGCGGACACAAAGATGATAGGGGGGTAGGTGAAACTGGGATATCATGGACATCAACCTTAACTTCAGTTCCCCCTATATTATGAGCCCGAGTAGGAGTAATGGCAGATGCAATATGCCCAAGGGAGGATTTTTTAAGGGTGGCAAATTCCAGAGACAGTTTTCTAGCAGCTTCTAGGTCCAGTGACACTCTGGACTGTAATTTGGTAATTTCATGGTCTATGGCAATGTTCGTTCGTGTAATAAAGTCATCCATAGGTCCATTCGAAGCTGGCCCCGCCTTGGCCGCCCTGTTGCGGGTTACACGAGTACACATGTGTGCTAACAGTGACGACCGAGTAGGACCTCGCTAAGAACAATCCCAAATACCAGCAGCAACCACAAGGAGGAAAAAAAGGCGACAGAGGAAGGGCCCAGACCAGACCGCTCAGACCTCGAACGGCCTCGCCCGGGCTGCGTCCCGCGCTGCGGGAGGATGGATCCAAATTATACCGGCGTTCAGGGAGGTGGGCGGGCCGCCAGGGAGAGCGGACCGGAAGTAGGTGCCGGTCTAGCAGGGACTCCTGGGTAATGGAGTCCCTGACGCTCGCAGCCCTGCAGCCCCCAGCCACAGATGGAAAACGGCTTTCCCCTTGGAGTCCTGGGCTGATGCCCCACACAAACTCCGGCGCTGCGGCACCCGCGGAGCGGGTGCGGCGAGGTCCGGTGACGGCTGGTGCAGTGTCCGGTAAGCGCGTCCTTGAAGTGCGCTGTCCGCTAGGTCAAGGAGTGTCCCAGTTAAGATTTGATAGCTGGGAGTTTTAAGGGGTCCTCAGGTGGGCGGTGGGCCGGCCGCCAGGGAGAGCGGACCGGAAGTAGGTGCCGGTCTAGCAGGGACTCCTGGGTAATGGAGTCCCTGACGCTCGCAGCCCTGCAGCCCCCAGCCACAGATGGAAAACGGCTTTCCCCTTGGAGTCCTGGGCTGATGCCCCACACAAACTCCGGCGCTGCGGCACCCGCGGAGCGGGTGCGGCGAGGTCCGGTGACGGCTGGTGCAGTGTCCGGTAAGCGCGTCCTTGAAGTGCGCTGTCCGCTAGGTCAAGGAGTGTCCCAGTTAAGATTTGATAGCTGGGAGTTTTAAGGGGTCCTCAGGTGGGCGGTGGGCCGGCCGCCAGGGAGAGCGGACCGGAAGTAGGTGCCGGTCTAGCAGGGACTCCTGGGTAATGGAGTCCCTGACGCTCGCAGCCCTGCAGCCCCCAGCCACAGATGGAAAACGGCTTTCCCCTTGGAGTCCTGGGCTGATGCCCCACACAAACTCCGGCGCTGCGGCACCCGCGGAGCGGGTGCGGCGAGGTCCGGTGACGGCTGGTGCAGTGTCCGGTAAGCGCGTCCTTGAAGTGCGCTGTCCGCTAGGTCAAGGAGTGTCCCAGTTAAGATTTGATAGCTGGGAGTTTTAAGGGGTCCTCAGGTGGGCGGTGGGCCGGCCGCCAGGGAGAGCGGACCGGAAGTAGGTGCCGGTCTAGCAGGGACTCCTGGGTAATGGAGTCCCTGACGCTCGCAGCCCTGCAGCCCCCAGCCACAGATGGAAAACGGCTTTCCCCTTGGAGTCCTGGGCTGATGCCCCACACAAACTCCGGCGCTGCGGCACCCGCGGAGCGGGTGCGGCGAGGTCCGGTGACGGCTGGTGCAGTGTCCGGTAAGCGCGTCCTTGAAGTGCGCTGTCCGCTAGGTCAAGGAGTGTCCCAGTTAAGATTTGATAGCTGGGAGTTTTAAGGGGTCCTCAGGTGGGCGGTGGGCCGGCCGCCAGGGAGAGCGGACCGGAAGTAGGTGCCGGTCTAGCAGGGACTCCTGGGTAATGGAGTCCCTGACGCTCGCAGCCCTGCAGCCCCCAGCCACAGATGGAAAACGGCTTTCCCCTTGGAGTCCTGGGCTGATGCCCCACACAAACTCCGGCGCTGCGGCACCCGCGGAGCGGGTGCGGCGAGGTCCGGTGACGGCTGGTGCAGTGTCCGGTAAGCGCGTCCTTGAAGTGCGCTGTCCGCTAGGTCAAGGAGATCCCTATATGAGAAGTATTGCCACCGCTATTTTGGCCATATCAAGGCATGGCGCCGTTAAGATATGAAATATATCTGAGATTTTAAATCGTGTTTCATCCATTATCAACAAAATACCATAGTGAACTGCGAAAATTATAAAAGCAATAACCTGTGGCTACTCCAGAAGAAGGCGCTGGTCGCCGAAACGCGCGTCGAGATAATCTGTTTTCCACTTTTATGTTCTTTTATTATACTGTTTTTTCTATATGAATTGTAATTTTTTAATTGTACTGTGATTTTATTTCTTGTTAGTTTAATTTGTGTAATCAGTTATAAAGTATATGAATTACTTATTCCTTCACATGATTTTCCCCGTGTTTCCCTGTTTTAATAAAATTCATGACTGATGACTTTTTGGTTACATTTAGTATTCCTTTCTCCGAGTCACTTTTCCATGAGTTTCAAGTATTGAATTGCCTAGGTTGTTATATATCTCATATGATAAAAAGTGTCTATACATAGTCTAAGAAAATAAGGAATATCATCTTGATAACTTTATATAGACAAGATGCCTAGTACATTATAAAGTTAAAGCATTATTAAATTCACCTATATTATATCCAGAATAAAGCTCTAAACAGTCATACAATTCCTATGTCTCAGAACTTTCTTTAAGTAAGTCACTATTTTAAATGTGCTGTGTACATCTTCAAGCTGTTGTAATACAAGTAAGGCAGGTTGGCAGTGTCAAAGCCCAATCATTTATTAAACCGGTACCAGGTAGAGTCTCCTTAAAAAAGTATAAAATGTGCAGAACAATATGACATGGATGGTAGATTGGTTAGAATTATTGTTACAGGGGCATAGTTGGAGGTTTGAGGACCAGTCATTCATTTTGGGCAAAGTGACTAGTCTGTGAAATACCTCCAACCTAAATCTTGTCAGTAAAAATCTATTGTAAACTCCGGGTACAAGAGTTAAGTGAGGTTGGATATTAAAAGTAGTTAAAAGCAATTGATTGTGAAGTACAGTAGGTTTCAATCCCTCTGATGGCATTCAAATAGAATCCAACAAAAGTAGACCCTCCTTTCTCAATTCCTTCCTTGATATTTGCTGAATAGAGAAAGGGTTAGTAAAATATTCAGGGTGCCCAAGGACTTAAAAATTTTTTTTGACATATTTTATCCATGGAATTTTCAAAACCCCTTCCAATTTTAAAGTATCTAATAAGATATTCCTGTTTAATTTCGCCTCTTCTTTGGTCCACAATCTATGCCAAAGAAGTACAGGTTCAAGCTTTAATAAATCAGAAATGAAGGGGAGTCCTAACTCTGCATGACATATGCAGGATAAAGTACTATTCGGGAGTGATAAAATATATCTTAAAAAATAATTTTCCATACGTTGGACTGGGAGCAGGTCAGCAAACCCCCAGACTCCTGCCCCGTATACTGTGGACGAAACACACCTTGCCTTATAAATCTTATTAAACTCTTCTGGTGGCCTTTTTCCCAGCTTTCTGGCAAAGGTGGTAAGGGCAGTCGTTGTCCTTAGGAAAAATATGGAACGCTTCACGAATTTGCGTGTCATCCTTGCGCAGGAAGACACACAGGATATATCATTCATTTATCACAGTATAGATTGTAGTGACTGTGCCAAGTAGGATCTTTCTTGTCCTCTTCTGGTGCGAGGAGAATAACTCTTTCACCTTTATATTTTTACAAGCAGGTAAGCATGGAACATCACCCGAAGGTATCAGCCTTTTGGCCCTTCTCTGTTTACCTCAGTGGTATAGAAACGTCTTCTCACTTATTGCCAGGATGAGGTACAGCTAAACAAATGGCTACTCAGCGCATTATCTTTAGATTTGTTTGATGCATATATGATATCACAGAATATGATGAAATCTCCACCAAGCATCCACTTACTTTATGTAGTTGAGGGGGAAGTACCCTTGTTTGAGGACGTAGCACCGCTTTCTACTCTCATTGTCTTCTCTATAGGAAAATTAAGGTTATATACACATTTCAGGATGAAGAGGTATGAACAACAATCACATTGCTGAAACGCATACTAGGTCAACGGAGACATTTCATTTTGGTCCATTATTCAGCTGTCCTGTAGAATATGCCCTACACATTTTCCCAACCAGGTAGCACTTTCTAATTAACAAATAGAAAGTACTCCAGTTGGGTAGATATTTTATGCAAAACTGTAGACTCATGTTGGCTGAAGGAACATGCAAGCATTCATTCTAGCCCAGTCACTCACACAGCTACTGATACACCGATACCAATACAACCACATATACACCCATTCTGCAACAGTCACATCCACACAGAGACTCAAAATTCACTTGCCTACACAAATAGACACCCACCCACCAACTCTCAAATATTACAGGTTATAGTTAGAAATTAAAAGTTTAAAAAGCACTTAAAAAAGTTGGTAAATAGAATTTAAGAAAACCTTAGTAATTCATGGAAAAAACACAAAGGTTATAAGGATGTTATAGTTAAGAAATAGAATTAAAAAAAACATTAAAATGCACTGAAAAAAAACAAAGGTTACAGGACATCGTTGTTAGGCTCAGGTTTCACTCATACATAACCAGAAAAATTCAGCAGTTATAGTTACCTGAACTGACTATAACGTGTGCCCCCACAATGCACTGCTTATGACCTCACATATTACATCACTTACGACACGGTCAGTGACATCACTGCTGACATCTCAAATGACATCACTGATGACATCATCCAAAGAGCCATGCATACACCTACTCAGACCGTATTGCAACCTCTCATATACCCACTCACATACCTACACAACCACCCAATTACTCATTTGTATACTCACACACACCCATACACCCACTCACATAACCATTCAAACACCCATATAGCTAAGAGAGCTACTCACTCACCCATATAGCCACACACACCCATAAAACCATTTACATACCCATTCACACATTCATACAAGCAATCACACGCCTGATAACCCAACTAATAGACAGTGACTGTGCAGCGCAGCTGCTCACACACCTACTCACATACCCACATATCCATTCAAGCAGCCACTCACTCACCCATACACCCACTCACCCAGCCAGTCACTCACCCATAGAGCCACTCACACAGCACTGAGTCACTGATACAGCCACTCACACACCCACTCACAGAACCATACAGCCTCTCCCTCACCCCTCGCACACCCATACAGCCACTCATACACCCACTCACTCACAAATACAGCCATTCACAAAGCCATTCACTCACCCAAACAGCTACTCACATAGCCATTCGCCCACCCATACACTTACTCAGACTCCTACTCACTCACCAATACAGCCACTCAGTCACCCATACAGCGACTCACACACCCACTTATTCACCCATACAGCCACTCACACACCCACTCACAAACCCATACAACCACTCAGATGGCTACTCACACACACATTCAGACAGTCACACAGTCACTCAGATGACATTTGTTACAAATAGTATCACTCATTAGTAGTACAGAATAAATAGTAATTTAACATAGTTAGTAGCTTACTATATATCTTTAAATCTCAGAAATGTTTACAACACACTAACACTCTCTGGATGATGACATCAGGGATGTCATCAGTGATGTCATTTGAGATGTCCTCAGTGATGTCACTGACCATGTCATGAGTGATGCAATATGTGAGGTCGTAAGCAGTGAATTGTGGGGTGTAAGTTATAGTTAGCTCAGGTAACAATAGCTGCTGAATTTCACTGGCTTTCTATGAGTGAAATCTGAAACCTAACTATAACATCCCTTTTTTTAATTGAATTTCTAAGTTTAAAAAAAATTCTATTTCCGAACTATACCATCGCTGTAACCTTTGGTTTATTCAGTGAGTTTCAAAGGTTTTTTTATTGTTATTTTCTCACAATAGCGTCCGGGTAACCTTGTGATTTTTAAGTGAGTATCTAATATTTTTTTATTTTATTGCTTAACTATAACCTGTAACCTTTGAGTGTGAGTGTGTGAGTGAGTGCATGAGTGTCTCAGAGGGTATGCGAGTGAGTGTGCAAGTGTCTCAATTGGTGAGTGAGGGTGTTTGAGTGGGTCTAGGAGTGGCTGTATATGTGTGTCACTGGGTCTGTGCGTGGGTACAGGAGTGCCTTCTGAGTGGGTGCACGAGTGTCTGAATGGGTCTGTGAGTGTGAGAGTATCTGAGTGGGTTTGTGAGTGCCTTCTTGTATGTGTGAGTTAGTCTGTGAGTAAATGCATGTGTCTGACTGGGTCTGTGAGTGGGTGTGTGTGTCTCTGAGTAGGTCTGTGAGTGGGTATGTGAGTCTCTGAATGAGTCTGTGAGTCAGCACATGAGTCTCTGAACAGGTCTGTGAGTGGGTGTGAGAGAGTATGAGTGGAGGTGATAGTGGGTCTGCGAGTGGGTGCATCAGTGTCTGAGTGGGTCTGTCAGTGGGTGTGCGAATGCCGGAGAGTGTGAGTGGGTGTCTAAGTGTCTGTGTGAGTGTGTCAGTAGCTGTGTAAGTGACTAGGCCACAACAGAACCGCAGCTGCCCCTTAGTCCAAAAAGAGTCCACAGTTTTGCACAAGTGGAGTACTTTCTACTGGTTAATTACTAAATGCTACCTCCTTGGGTAAATGTCCAGTATGTATTCTACACTACAGCTGCATAATGGAGCACAAGGAAATGTCACCAGTGACCTTGTGTGTGCTTTGACAATGTGATTGTTCCTCGTACCTCTTTATCCAGAAATTCGTGATAATACGAATCTTCCTATGGAGAAGAGAACAAGAGTACAAAGAGGTAAATTTCCACCAAACAAGGGTCCTTTCTCGTAACTAAATGAAGTAAGTGCTTCTTTGTTAGGTGAAGATGTCCTCATATTCCTCGACATCAAGAACTGGTAACCAAAATCGCATACTACTAAGGTAGACAGGGCGGGGGCAAACTGGTGGCACTCAGGTGATTTTGCTTATTTTTTACTTATAGTCATTTAAAGGGAGAACCATAGACTCTGCTGTCACCAGGTAAGGACAAGAAAGAGCCTAATTGTCACAGTCATGACACATTGCGCTCCAATAAATTAACAATGCATTTACCTCCACGAAGTATTTCAGGTCAAATTTCAATGTGGAGTTGCAGAGAAAACACACTTGTTTTACCTTTGTCAAGCCTAGGAGCTCAAGATAATTTGTCCTTTACATAAATGGAGCTTCAATTGGGGCACTTGCTATGTTTATATATGTAAGTGTTTCCCGTTGAGGTTTATTTTCTGTAAAAATTAGGCAGGTCCTCCTTCCATCTCTCCCTGAGACAGTTCTTCTGTCCATCTTGCCCACAGTATGCCACCCTCTGCTGCCTGTCTACCTGCTGCCCTCTGTTTAAGCCTCCTCTTTTCATTTTTTGCTCCATTTTGTCTTTTCTGCTTGTTTTTCTGCCCTCTGATTTGGCTTTTTTTGCTTGTTTTCTGACCCTTGTTTTGCCTTTTCTGTTTGTTTTTCTGTCCTCCGTTTTGCCTCTTCTGCTTGTTTTTCTGTTCTCCATTTGGCCTTTTGTGCTTGTTTTTCTGTCCTCTGTTTTGCCTTTTCTGCTTGTTTTTCTGCCTTCAATTTTGCCTTTACTGTTTGTTTTTCTGCTCTCTGTTTTGCTCTCTGCTGCTCTGGTTTGACTTTTCTGCTTGTTGTTCTGCCCTCTGTTTTGCCTTATTCTGCCCATTTTTCTGTGCTCTGTTTTGCCCTCTTCAGCTTTGTTTTGTCTTTCTGCTCATTTTATGCTCTCTGATTTGTCTTTTCTGCTCACTTTCTCTGCCCTCTGTTTTGCCTTTTCAGCTCATTTTTCTGGCCTCTGTTTTACCTTTCCTACTTGTTTTTCTGTCCTCTTGTATGTTTCTGCTCATTTTTCTGTCCTCTGATTTGCCCTCTTCTGTTCAGTTTTGCCTTTTCGACTAATTTTCTACCCTTTGTTTTGCCTTTTCAGCTCATTTTTCTGGCCTCTGTTTTACCTTTCCTACTTGTTTTTCTGTCCTCTTGTATGTTTCTGCTCATTTTTCTGTCCTCTGATTTGCCCTCTTCTGTTCAGTTTTGCCTTTTCGACTAATTTTCTACCCTTTGTTTTGCCTTTTCTGCTTGTTTTTCTGCCCCCTGTTTTGTCTCTTCTGCTTGTTTTTTTGCCCTCCATTTTGCCTTCATTGCTCTGTTTCTGCTTGTTTTTCTGCCCTCGGTTTTGCCTTTGCTGCTCATTTTTCTGCCTTCTATTTTGCCTTTTCTGTCTGCTTTTCTGCACTCTGTTTTGCCCTTGTCTCCCTTTTCTGCTCATTTTCCGCTCTCTGTTTTGTCTTTCTGCTCGTTTTTCTACCCTCTTCTTTGCCTTTCCTGCTAGTTTTCATGTCCTCCATTTTACCTTTTATGCTCATTTTGCTGTCCTCCATTTTGCCCTCCCCTGCTCTGTTTTGCCTTTTCTACTCATTTTTCTAACCTCTATGTTGCCTTTCTGCTCGTTTTTCTGCCCTGTTTTGTCCTTCTGCTTATTTTTCTGCCCTCTGTTTGGCCTCTTCTGCTTATTTTTCTGCCCTCTGTTTTGCCTTCTTTTGATCTGTTTTTTCTTTTCTTTAATGTCTCTAGAAGGGGGTCCATGTGGCCCCCCTTCTTTAGTATACACAAGCAGGCGGTGGTCCCTGGTGCCTTTTATGGCCTGGGATGGGGCTGCACGGCCTCCCTCCCATTCCCTAATATTTATTTGGCCCCGGGAAGGTAGTGGTCTCTGGTGCCATGGGGGAGGTCCACAGGGCCCCCCATTAGTATTATATTTAGCCCCGGGAAGTGGTGATGCCCGGGGCATATGTAAGCTCCTGGAGGGTGGGGTCCATGCACCCCCCTCCTTTATTTTAAATGAAGCCCCAGTGAGGTGGCTGTCCCTGGGGCTCTTAGAGCCCGATGGAGGAAGGTCCCAGCAGCCCCCTCTTAATTTCTGTAAAGCCCTGGGGAGGTGGTGGTCCGAGGGACTCATAAGAGCCTCAGAGGGGGTCCCTGTGGCCCCTTTTTTATTTTGCCACAAGGTTGCGGATCTGTCTCAATTTTTACTGGAAAAGAAAAGCTCTCTTAGCTTTGCTAGGGTCCCTGCATACCAGAGCTTGGTGTCAGGGTATCCCTACCTAGCCCCCTTGTCTATTGTTTATGTTTTTGCAGCTTTGGCTGAGTCCCAAGACGGCTTCCAACACTTTCGGGTTGAAGTGTGGGCAGCCAATCAAATCTCTGCACGAGATCAAGAGGCTTTGCAGAGCACTTGTGTCCCTATTAATACCATTTAGGATTTTCTTTAACATCTCAAAAACTTCTGAATAGATTGCACTGAATCATAAAAAGTTTACTTTCTGGACCAAGATCTTCCTTTCTGCCAAATTTTGTGGAATTCCGTTAAGCAGTTCGGGCTAGTCGTGTCTAAAATTCCTATGGGATATACACATTTTTATGGCCCCTCCTTTCTCTCTGCCCCCTGGCGGATCACCCAGAACCTAATCATGTACAATAAGACCCACTGGCACACCTTTTCGGGATCATTTTGTGAAGTTTCGCGCCAAAGATATAGGTAAGTCACAAAATGCTTTTCCTATGGAAACTAGGTCCTATATATATTTGAAAAACAGTGCTTCCTCCGCCCCTACTCAGCCCGTGGCTGACATAGGTTTTTCTCACTATGAGGCATAAATATTTACCTGCACAGGTTACTGCTTTGAAACAAGCGGCATACACCATTTACCTGAAGCCACCGCTGCGTATCATAATGGAGAAACAGTATGCATGTAATGCCCTACGAACTTAACAATGATACGTGGAACTTTTTTAAAATAATGAGTCTAACTTAGACGCCACCGCATTAGGTGAAATGTGTAGACACACAGAAACACATAATGCAGAGTAACGATACACTAATAAATTTAACAATGTGTGTGTTTACCTGTTGATTTTCAGGTTACTCCTTTTCTTCTCTTCTCTTTTCTTTTCTTTACTGGTATTTACTTTTATTTATTTCCTGTTAACTTTTGTGCAGATAACAATAATAACAGAAATAATGTATTTGTACTATAATGTATATGAAGAACTCTTTTACAAAATGGATGCCATGTTCACTGTGAAAGTACTGCCAGTTGACATGAAAATGGTGGTCCTATGTCTATGTTGTGTAAAGTTTGCAAAGGAGGTGGTGTAACAGTTGAACTAGTGTGGGAACAAGGGGAATGTGTTCCCCGAAACGCGTCACTGGAATAAAAACAAAGCTTCAACAGATCTCCTGAAAGAGCGTCTTCACTTTGTTTGGTACAAGGATATATAAATATATATGGAAAGAAAAGGCTGTCCTTGCAGTGAGAACTCTCAAACAGGTGAGTATTCCTCTCTTTATTCAGGTCGGAAAAGGATAGCAGCGCCTGACTTTAAAACACAGTTCATTCCAGCCTGACCGGTTTCGGACTACTTGTCCTTGTTCACAGGCAAAGTCAAAGACAGCTACCTTGCAGCACACCTGCTTTTAAATCCTGTGCAGTCCCGCCCCATCCGGGTTTATGTAACAAGTGCATTGTGGTATCAGCAGTACTGCAAAGTCCTCAGCATTTTGAACGGATACTGCCGTGACTCCAAACATTAGATAAAACATTATTCCCCATATGGGGTGATTTCAAAGTCCCAGTTCACTGTTCCATTCCCCATTTTTGACCTGCAATCCGGGCTCACCCATTCCTACCGCGCCCTCCAAAGGCGCACCAGATCCGCTGTTGATTGAGGCAGAGCATTCTCGCGACCGGACAGGCCGCTTTAATGTGGAAAGAAAAGGTTTTCCTTGCAGTGAGAACGCTCAAACAGGTGAGTATTCCTCTCTTTATTCAGGGCGGAAAAGGATAACAGCGCCTGACTTTAAAACACAGTTCATTCCAGCCTGACCGGTTTCGGAATCCTCGTCCTTGTTCACAGGCAAAGTCAAAGACAGCTACCTTGCAGCACACCTGCTTTTAAATCCTTTGCAGTCCCGCCCCATTCGGGTTTATGTAGCAAGTACATTGTGGTATCAGCAGTACTGCAAAGTCCTCAGCATTTTGAACGGATACTGCCGTGACTCCAAACATTAGATAAAACCTTATTCTCCGTGTCTTAAAGAGTTATCATGGGCCTACTGGTGCTGTGCTCCAAGTGAGGGATTAGTTAAATAATGTTGCTATTTCCTCTTGCCGTTTTGTAAAAAGTGAACACGCATTCATACTTTTTAATGCCCAACACTCACTTCCTGTGTTTAGCTACTTATAGTGTATGGAGAAGTGTGGCTCACTGGTGGAGAAGTGTGGCTCACTGGTGTGGAGAATTGTGGCTCATTGGTTAGAGGAGGCAGACCTGGAAGCAGAGGTCAGCCCTGGACCAGGGTTCAATTCCCGGCTCGGCGGGGTCTTGAGTCCTAAAATGTCCATGGACTCGACAATTCTCGCTCCGGTGCCTACTCGATTCACGGGTTCACACTCTGGGCAATAGCTTGCTTAATCTCCACAACGGCCCCTCGCGGCGGGATGCCTGGCTTTCACCTTGCGGATACCCTGCCGGTGTTATCTCACAGGGGAATACCAGGACGGGTTCCCTAAGCAAGCGCTTAGAAACCGCTTGGTGATTTGCGCTATATAAATTCCTGTACATTTACATTTACAAAGCTAAACACTGGGAAAACCAGCATTTCTGATTTAGACTGTGTGCGTGGGAAACATCGTACGATGCAGGCATTACAACATAGTGCCTTTACAACGCAGTCACTACCACAACGGCAACGTCACCACGAGTTCCATTACAACGCAAGTCATTGCAACGACTTGTTTTAGGGACTGCGGTGTTCGACTAGTGTTTGATTTTGAGTCCAACACCTTCCCTACTTATACATCGACTGGAGTTGGAATAGTAATTTAAACTATTCCAAAGTCCAGTTCTACCCTAAAGCAAGTTGTTGTAATAACTTGTGTTGTAATGGCACTCTTGGTAACAACACAGTTGTGTTATTGACTGCGTTGTTTGTTTTCGCATGCGTGGTAACAGATGCTATTCATTTGAGTAGCTCTGTGAAGCAGTACCCAAGGATAGCCAAAGTCAGTGTAAAGGGGGGATTCTGATGTGTAGCCCCTGTCAAGACTGGAGAAGCTGCTTCTACAGCTAACAGACCTGCACTGGCTGTAGGCGCAGTAAGGAACTACTCAGCCACTTTACCAAAGTCATGATGCTAAATCAATGGCACAGTGTAATCAACCACAAAATGCCTTTGATCTGTTTTGATCACGAGTGCTCACAACAGACAGCTAATGCTGTCTGTAACCAGAAGCTAGAAATAGCCCAGGCAGTCGATGCATTCATTACCCATAAACTTCTTTCACGTGCTTAAGCTATCCTGGGCATACTACCCTCTCTATCACACCTCACTGCACTAAAGCAAGGGCACATTCATTTGTAAAAATGCTTTCCCCATTTTAATAATTTAATTTCCTAATCTAAATGTACGCGATGATGTGTTTATAAAATATAACACATACAAAAACGTGCCATTCTACACCCTTTTCGGGCACTCACAATTCACCAGCCTTCTACAAAAGACAGCCCTTTTTTTCTCACCATGTGTGTTTTCTGATTACCTTCTGTTTGGTAGAAGTCTAAAATAGAGTATTTGTTTGGCGAATTACCCAGCCACCGGAATACAAAAGGGCAGTGTTCATGTCCTGCAGTCACCCCGCATGCTTTCCAAGGCCCTCTTATTGCATGCAAATTATAAACAGACTTATTACACAGTGGCGCACGCTTCAGTGAATTTCCCGTCTGTCTTTTGTGTGGGTTCCGAGCAACACACTTCTGTTCAACTATCACTCCTCCTTGCCTGAGAATAATCCTCGTTTTTTATTTGCCTGAGAGTATTTCTCGTTTTTTATCTTGAGCGGTCCCTCGGGGCAGCACTTTCGTAATGCGAAATTACTACTTTTAAATTGTTTTTGAAGATATTCTGATGGTGGATTAAAATAGTAAATAACGCTCCTTGACTTGCCTTTCAAGCCGCCAGCATGCAATCATCCCTTTCCATATTCTGTTCTAAGTTCTTACTCATCTAAACTAGGGCATAGCTGGCATTAGTGCAGCAGGTACTGTGGCACCCCCCAAGTAAGCTGTATTTTACTACCCAATATGGCCTTAGCATTACATCGCTTTGAGTGGGCTCTATGGCACCTTTTCTAATCTGCTGTTTCTTCTGGACACTGTGAGGGCACACCAAGCAGCTTTAATACACTTTATGGACCTGCACCCACATATACTCTATTTGAATTAATTGTGTGCATTATCATCTCTAATGCTCTTCAGGTCTGGCGTTAATCAAAATATTTTGATTTTGCTAAAAAATATATGTATGATACACTTACTTATAGAGGCTTTGAGCCAGCCCTCTTTATACATTGGTTTGTTTTTCGCTTGTTAAACATGTTCTTCAATCCACTACAGCATTCAGCATTGGTGAGTGGGTCAGCCCACTTTAGCCATTGGCTAACTTTAATGTATGTAAGGCATTATCTCCTTTCACAAGAAGCACACGTAGTTCCTTTTGGTGACTGGGACTGCTAAAGGTTTGAGAACAAAAATATTTTTGCTTTTAGCCAATGTTTGTTTAAGGCTGATGAGGGCCCTGCAGCTTCCCCAACAACATAGTTTTGCAAAAACTGTGATAAAACAAATCAAAACAAGCAATTACAAAGGCAAAAGGCTGGCTGCAAACGCCAGGCCTATTGACTTTGTCAATGCTTGCCTTAGTCTACCCAGTCACTGGTTGCTATGTGTTTGTGAAAGCTACAGTATTATTTAGGAACTAAGAAGGTCGGGCTCTTATTGTCCACGACATTTCTTCTGGCTCAACCCAGTAATCCCTGCTAACTAATTGGATTTGTGCAACACTGAACGCCAAAAACAATCTTATCTTGGTCAGACCCTTGTGGGAGTGCTCCTGATAGCAGGTGAAAACCTTTAATTAAATTAGGCTTTAGAAAACGCAGGTATAGATACACCTGATCCAGTCAGAAATGACAAATAATACAAAGAATTTCCTCAGCATAAGCCATTGGGTATCGCGAGGAGAGCCCTGCCAATGAAAAGGCAGAACGTGGTATTTTTTTTCTATCTAGGAATCAAACTACAAGGATAATGAAGCATCGTGTGTGGTCCAAAAAAAGGTGGCAAAACATTAGCCACTTCCACTTGCGCTCTTCACACCATGTTCCTCCACATTTGTGTGGATCAAAATGCTTTACGCAATAGTTCTGCGCTCTTCTGATCCTTCTGTGGCGCATCCGCGCAGTTTTGGTCTAAGGGTCATATTAACAAAGAACACAGGTTCATAGTGCATTTTTGCAAAATGAGCACAGTATAAAAGGGGATCTGCTCAAAAGGGGAGCTTGGGGGGGGGCAGCCGACCTCGGGAGGTCCCCCCCCGGGCTGTTTGGGAGGGGTGGGTGGGGGCCATTTTGGAGCAGTCTGCCGCTTTGGGCTATTTTGGGCTTCTTTTAGTTTTATTTGGAGCCCAACCTATAAGTGGCTTGGGCTCCTCCCCCCGGCCACCATTTTAGGCTTAGGTGACCTGGTGGCCGGGTGGTATTGTCAGTTAGCTTTTGTCAGGTAGTTTTTGTCTTACATTGTGGTAATTTTCGCTTAGGTGATTATTATGGCTGGTGAAGATTATCGCGTGTTAGAAGCGATACGTCTCCTTAGTGAGGCGGGCCGCTTGGATTTGGTGATTGGTGAGCGAGGACAGGTCGCGCCTCCGCGTCCCCAACGTCTGGCATCAGCAGGAGTGGCGGCTGTTGTGGCAGCGTGTTGCTCACCGAAGCGTCGTCGGCAGGAGGCGGTAAGTGATCGGGGCCGCTCTCGTACTAGGAGAGTGGCCCCGGGTGTGAAGGCTCAGCGGGGGAGTGCTTGGGGGCTCTCGGAGCCTGTCGGTGGTGGGGCGTTTGTTGCGGGTGGGTCGGCGGGTGTGGGGGACATTCAGGCTCCGCCGGTTGAAATACCGGTTGCAGCGTTGCATGAGCGAGCCGCTTCGGCTCCATTACAACGTGGTCGGCGTGTGTTATCGCAGCGTGGGGGAAAGCGGTGCTCTGCCTCGGCCTCTGCAGTGACGGTTAGTGACGTCACTGGCGGGGGAGGGGCGGAGGCCGGGTCGGAGCGTGTGGCAGTGGTTTCAATGCCGGTTCAACGCGGGCATGTGGAGCCTGTGCCTGAGGTGTTGGTTTCTCGTCTGGGTCTTAATACTCAGGCTGTTTTGCAGTCGCCTAGGGAGGTAGGGGGAGAGTTGCTCTTTACTCCTTCTCGCCCCCATAGAGTTTCTTTTCTGGGGGAGCAGGAGGTTCTTTTTCCGGCAGGGGGGGTTGTGGAGACTGGTTCAGCTGTGGTTCCTTTTAGCCCATTATTGTTTTCCCCTCCGGTATCTGTAAGGGGTGAAGTTGTTTCTGTGTGCAGTGGTTCTGTGGGAGAGGGTGAGTGGGCACAGGTGGGGGGTCATGAGGGGTCGTCCCTTTTGCAATCAGGTCTCGGGGATGAGGCTTTGGGCTCTTTTCAGGTTACTGCTTTTTCTGGGGCAGTGGACAAGGGAGTGGGGGGGTCTTCTCCTGTGGTGGGGCATTTGCTTGGGGCTCACCCGGGGGTCAGGGTTCGGTCTTGGGGGGTCTGGATGTTTTTCCTTCATGGGCTGAAGGTTTGAGTGACGCCAAAAAGTTTCAGAAAGGTGGAAGTCATGGGGATGCGGTTTCAAGGTCTGGTGTGGTGAATTTTCCAGGTTTACAGGTTGGTGGTCGAAATAGGGTGTCAGGTGATTTGGCAGTGGTGCGTCAGGAGGGTGTGGGGCAGGGTTCTCAGGTACAGGGTCCTGCGTCTGCTATTGTTCAGGCAATGTTGGACTGGAGTAGTGATGAGGAGGTGTGTGGGCCCCCCCCCACCCCCTCAGTTGGGCACTGTTGTGACAGGGAGGGATCCTGTTTGCTCGGTTGATTTGCGGGTAGGTGGTCAAGGTGTTGGTAGGGCAACAGTAGGAGAGTTTTCAGGTGCTGGTTATTTATGTAGTAAGGGTCCCGGCACATCAGTCCGGCCTTTTTCTTTTCAGGATAGGGAGCGGTCTGGAGCAGTGGACTTGGTAGGGCGGAAGGCAGCCCATTTGCGCCAAGGTGAAGTGAGGGTGGAGCCTTGCGCGGCACGTCCCGTACCAACGAGGGAGCCCATCGTGGCCAGCAAAAGCAGGTTCGGGGCGACCTCGGTGGCCCCAATGAGGGAAGTCAGCGCAGTCAGTGTAAGTAGGTCAAGCGCGACCTCGCTGGCCCCATCGAGGGAGTACAGCGCAGTTTCCAAGAGCAGGTCCGGCGCGACTTCTCTTGTTCCGCAGGGTCTTCAATTTTTGCCAGTGGAGAAAGGTCTTGTGAGTGGTAATAGTGGTGGTGTGTACCGGCGAGTTCAGTCGGCTTCCCCGCCTCGCTCACAGTTAAGGGTTGGTAAGGTCCGTGATCGTTCGCATACCCTGGAGCAGGTCCGTAAGGATGTGGTGTTGCCTGCCCCTCCTCAGTTGGATGAATCGTTAATTCTGGACTATGATGAGGATAGCCCAGAGGAGGGTGAAATACGTGACACAGTGTCTGGGGGGGGGGCATTTTCATGTATCTCTTAGTTCTTCACAGGCACCGGTGGTGCATGCTCGAGCGGCATTGTCCAGACCACGAGAGCTCGGCCCCTCAGTGAGGGCTCCTCGGAGGGCAGATGACGTCTCACATGTGGCATGGAGAGCGGAGCCGAGTCAGCCTCCTTTGTTACGTCCAGGTGAGAATGTGGAGCCTCGGGCGCAGCCTAAAATGGTTTCTGTTGGAATTGGGGAGGATTTAGTATCTGGGGGGACTGAGGGTAAGTTACACAAGGGTCGCTATGTGAAGGACCGGAGTGTAGGTACTGAGGGGTTTGATAATGTTGTGGGTGCCAAGGCGGACAGCGGGACTTCTACAGTCGGGTTGGAAACGGGAAAGGCCTTACATAGTAAGGAGCTGAAAATTAAAAAATTGCCCTATATGGGCGTCACTAAGCCTTTGGGGGCTCATTTAATGTTGAGCACTAAGGAGAGGATATGGAATGGTGAGTATGTTGAGCTTTTAAAGTTACTACATAGGGAGGTCCGTGCTAAAGAGGGTTCCAAAGAAGAGGAATATGAATTAGCTAAGCGCCCCAAAGTCCCGTTGAACATTGAAAATTGGACAGCAGCCTTTTTGATTTATGCCAGCGTTTACTGTGAAAAGTTCCCTGAGCGCTGCGTCTCACTGTTTAAATACATGGATGTGATTAGAAAAGCGCAACTCACGAGGAATGACTTTGCATGGGCACAATATGATGAAGAGTTTAGGGCACGCATGGCCTGGGATCCTGAGGCAAAATGGGGGGAATTGGACACGGATCTTTGGCAACATACTATGGGTGCTTCAGCCAGTGGGAAAACAATTTTTACAGCTAGTGGTTTACCTGTAGTTTATCGCCCCTTTCAGCCGCGACCCACCCGGGGAGGGGTGGGGGCCATTTCATCAGCTCAGTCTAGTTTCGGGACCTGCTGGGATTTCAATAAAGGGACATGCAATAGAGAGTTTTGTAAGTTCCGACATGAATGTTCCCAGTGTGGGAGGAAAAACCACCCTTTGTCAAGATGCTGGGGCCCTAGGCGGGCGGGTGGGCAACAGTGGTCACAGCAGGGTACGGGAACCCGTGCCACACCACAGCCATCTCAAGCTTCTAGGGGAGGGAAATCTTCGGCAGGGGTTGGGCCCAAAGGCTCATACACTGGTTAATGTACTTCGTTTGGCTGACGCTTTGCATGGTTATGGGTCTGCTGAGTTGCGAGAGTTTTTGTTGTCAGGTTTTAGAGACGGTTTTCATCTAGGTTATGAAGGGCCTCGTGTGAGGCGTTGGTCTAAGAATCTCAAATCGGCAGGCGAACATAAGGCTGTGGTCCAAGAGAAATTAAATAAAGAAGTGTGTGAGGGTAGGATGGCAGGTCCGTTTGATGATTGGCCTTTGGAGAATTTAATAATTTCACCCATTGGTGTGGTCCCCAAAAAAGAACCAGGGCAGTTTCGGCTCATCCAACATTTGTCCTGGCCAGAGGGAGGGTCAGTAAATGATTTTATTGACGATGAAGCTGCTTCTGTTTCCTACTCTTCTGTTGATGTGGCCATGTCATTGGTAGTGGCAGCGGGCCCTTGTTCTTTAATGGCAAAATGCGATATTAAATCTGCATTTCGACTGCTTCCAGTCCATCCTGAAGATTGGAATCTTCTGGGTATCCATTTCCTTGGGAGGTGGTACTTGGACAAGGCATTGCCAATGGGCTGCTCAATGTCGTGTGCATTGTTTGAAACCTTCAGTACGTTTTTGCAATGGTTTTTCACGCAAAAATCTGGTCACACTTTGGTCACACACTATTTAGATGATTTCTTTTTTGTGGGTGCTGCTGATTCTTCAGACTGCCAGCAGGCTCTGGTTACGTTTCAAAACCTTATGGTTCATTTGGGTGTGCCATTGGCTCCGGAGAAGACCATGGGTCCTTGCGCGACCATGTCTTTTTTGGGAATAGAAATTGACTCTCAGTCCATGCAAGCTCGTTTACCACTTGACAAGAAAATGAAAATGTTGGAATTAGTGGAAATGATGTTACCTAAAGAAAAGGTCCTGGTGCGGGAGGTTCAAGTTTTGCTGGGTCACCTTAATTTTGCTTGTAGGGTGGTCAGGGCGGGCAGAACTTTCTGTAGGCGACTGGGCAGGGCTCTGTCTGGTCATTACTTGCCGCATCACCGGGTTCGACTGTCAGCAGGAGTCAAGGAGGATTTGCGTATGTGGGTCACCTTTTTGCATTCTTTCAATGGTGTTCCTTTATGCAGGGAGGTTGATTGGATTTGGGATGTTCAAATTTTTTCTGATGCGGCTGGCAGCAATGGTTTTGGCTTGTACTGGCTTTCTCATTCCAAGACGGATCATAGGAACAAAGGCAAAGGCATTTGGTTGGAAGCTGTTGCCCCCTTGGAGACTTGCCCTTTGCGTTGGGCGCGACGCTGGTAGGAGTTTTCGGGTGGGGTTTTGGAGCATAATGTTTTTCAACACCTGGATGGGTCTGTGGTTACTACTTATCAATTGCGCATGGTGTTGCGAAAAGCGCTGCGTCAGCTTGGCCTTGATGAGTCACTATATGGCACGCATTCTTTTAGAATAGGTGGTGCTACAGAGGCGTTTAATAGGGGTTGGTCGAGGGAGGACATCATGCGTCTGGGGCGCTGGCCTTCAAATTGCTTTCAGCGCTATGGCAGACGGGAGGTTGGGGGAGCGCCTGCGTCTTCTTCTGTTTTGCCTAGCTGAGACTTCTTTTTCTTTCAGGTTCCGTGGTTGGTCCTCGTTCTGAATTCTTGACTATTTGGATTGTGGCGCACTCCTTCATTAAAAGAGCTCAACTTCAAGCTCGTTTGAGTTATTTTGGCACTATGCTTGGTTTTAATGACCGTTTATTTAATGTTGTTTGGAAGGGTAGGGGGGTATGTTATGGAAAGAGTTAATACCAGCTCTTGATTCTTGGTTAGTAGGTGGGGTTTGTCCGGATGTTTTGGTTATACATCTTGGGGAAAATGATTTGTGTGCGGTAAAAGGTGTTGTGCTTCTTAGAGCCATGAAGAAAGACCTTTCTTTGTTGCATCAGCAATGGGCTGGGTGTCACGTCCTCTGGACGGAATTGATTCCTAGGAGGCTTTGGAGGAATGCGGTTAAACCTAAGGCCATTGATAAGTCTCGCAGGAAGGTTAATCTTGAAGTATCTAGGTTTTGTCGTGATTTGGGTTTTGGTCGGGTTGTGCATAGTGACATACGTTATGATGCTGTTGAATTTTTTAAAAGTGATGGGGTCCATCTGCCACAAATGGGGATGGATTTATATCTCTTGGAACTGAGGGACGTGCTATCACGCTGTTTGAAAGTTCAAAGTTTCTTAGGGTAGTGGTTTTTTCTTCCTTCAGCCTGGTTTTCTGCTTTGTCTGCAACCCCCTCCTCCCCATTTCCCATTCTTTGTTGGGGGGCAGAAAGGTGGGGTCCTGTGTTTATTCCCCCACTGCTTTCTGGGTAGCGGATTAATTTGATTTGCCAGTTTTGGGCAGGATGGGAGTTGATAGTTTTGAATTTGGATTTTGTCGGGGGAAGTTGTGCAGGTGGAATTCGGGTTTGGAGGCATAGGCTGGGGGATCTGGACTGGCTTGGGCTGTAATTGGGGTTTTGAGATATGGTTTTGGGGCCTGTTGAAGTTATAATGTTTTAATGGGGCTGTTGTATGGTTTTAATATGTGATGGGGTATGTACGGGTGGGGGCGGGTTTGACGAGGGGTGTGGGGCGGGGGCGGGTGTTTTGGGGGTTGGAAAACAATACAATCATTTGGTAAAGGTTTAGATTGTTAGGCATTTGCCGAGGTTATATTGTGTAAATGTGCACCTGTTTCAATAAAGCGGCCTTTTTCACACTCTATTTGGTCTTTTGGTCTGCTCACCTTCCCCCACCCCTCCCTCCCAAGGGGGGCTTGGGGGGGGCAGCCGACCTCGGGAGGTCCCCCCCCCGGGCTGTTTGGGAGGGGTGGGTGGGGGCCATTTTGGAGCAGTCTGCCGCTTTGGGCTATTTTGGGCTTCTTTTAGTTTTATTTGGAGCCCAACCTATAAGTGGCTTGGGCTCCTCCCCCCGGCCACCATGTTAGGCTTAGGTGACCTGGTGGCCGGGTGGTATTGTCAGTTAGCTTTTGTCCCTCCCCCCCTCCCTGTGGGGATTTTTTATTCCTTTTTTATCCCCTCTCTTTTCTTTGGCCAATTTATTATGGTTCTTTAATTAGGCGCAGCTGGTTGTAACAGGTGGCCATGGGGTTTTTCATTTATTGTTATTTCATTGTCGCTTGGAACAGGTGCGGTGCGGATTAATTTGATTTGCCAGTTTTGGGCAGGATGGGAGTTGATAGTTTTGAATTTGGATTTTGTCGGGGGAAGTTGTGCAGGTGGAATTCGGGTTTGGAGGCATAGGCTGGGGGATCTGGACTGGCTTGGGCTGTAATTGGGGGTTTGAGATATGGTTTTGGGGCCTGTTGAAGTTATAATGTTTTAATGGGGCTGTTGTATGGTTTTAATATGTGATGGGGTATGTACAGGTGAGGGCGGGTTTGACGAGGGGTGTGGGGCGGGGGCGGGTGTTTTGGGGGTTGGAAAACAATACAATCATTTGGTAAAGGTTTAGATTGTTAGGCATTTGCCGAGGTAATATTGTGTAAATGTGCACCTGTTTCAATAAAGCGGCCTTTTTCACACTCTATTTGGTCTTTTGGTCTGCTCACCTTCCCCACCCCTCCCTCCCAATGTGCTTCAAACTGTAAGTAAACTGTGTTACATGACGTGTTTCCTGGGCCAGATACAATTTGCACATGACCCATTCTGAGCTAATGGGGCCTGCTTTGCTTCTGTTTAGTTATGTGGCAGCTTAATGTCAGATATATATGTTTATGCCTTGCCTGGGAAAATAATTGTGCTCAAATAACACATAATTTGCAACAAGAGTAGTAATGTACACAATTTCACTCATTTATTAGTACAGTGCAAAGGTCAAATTCAATATTATTACCACAATACAGCTTAAGAGTCTTAAGAAAAAAATACCTATTGTCTCACTGGTTCCACCCCAGTATCAGTTAACAAAGGAAAAATAATGGAGCCATAATCACCTAGCATAGCTATTGTGATTCAATCTAAATGTGTTTGTTCGGAATATGATTATATATATTTCTTAATAACTGACTCACATGAAAAAACAGCATGACATAAACCATACATACGCTGAATGCAATATACTACTTATCATCACTGCAGTGACACTCTAATTTTTCAAAATGCAAATTAGTTGACTTTCCTCATCCAACCCTTTCTCCACCCACTTTGTTGCATCCATTTGAGGGTGCCTACACATAATTGCCCACACGGTGTAAGTCATGCATTGAAAGCTTCCGTTCATATGGGTGAAAATGAACTTCTTGTTGACTTAAATGCATTATGCATTGGTGCAATCTGCAGTGCCCTCTGTCTATTTCACGCACAACCTCGGGCTCAAATTGCACACCTGTTAAATACTGAAGTGGCAAGGGGGTGGTTTTTGGTGGGTGCACAATTTTCATACCATTCTCAGCTTCAGGCCACTTAATGAGGAATAATGCCCTATTTCCCCACGTGTTTTTCCATTCCCAGGTTTGCAAACCCATACTCTGCACTGTTTGCCTGTATAAAATGCACTAGTTTTGCACTGTGCAAAGACAGTTCTGGTAACATACCCTTGTCGGTGCATTTAGCGCTTGACGTACAATCCTGAAGCGGGCACCGATTCTGGCTAGCAGCTTTAGCTGTGAGAAGAGTCACAGCTTGCATTTGTACTGAGGGGGTTTAATAAAGGCGTAATTTGATGCCTTCATTCAAGCCCCCAAAGTGCAAGGTTGTTAATAAAATGGAGAATAAAGGGCAGTGGCTGTTTGAAGTCGCATCGTTTTTTGTTTCCTCGCAGAGCCCTTTTTTTTTACCTGCAGCCCAAACAGCAAAAGCTTTGTTTCCATTAAAAAAAAAATTTTTTTAAACATCGGATCGTAAGAAATTGTTTTACATGAGCCCAAAATTAAGCAAAAACATTTTAATTGCAATCAGTTGTGAATACAAGCAGCTGCTGTTGCCTAATGTGTATGAATGTGCCCTGTGAAGATCCTGTACTACAACTGACTTAGTATTGCGCTGATTTCAATGGTACAACCCAGTAGCAAATAATATGCATTTGTTAGCTGTTGAACTGCACTACAGCCGGTATTACAGACACAACCTTGTTTTACCATGCACATATTGTGGCGCACCATATGGCAGAAATTATTTTGCAAACCTAGAACTTGAACTTATTTACAGACCAACCAAAAAACCATAGACCAAAGGTTCTTAAGCTTTCGACGTCTGCGAACCCCCACTTAATCATTACTGAAACCTGGTAACCCACATTGAATAATTATTAGAATCCGGGGATCCCCAATGAGTTGTTACTGGAAGTATTTTCGAATATTTTAACCTGAAAACAATACACAAAAAATACAGTAATTAGCATTCATCAAACAAATATACAAATAATGAAATAATGTATTCAATTCAGAACAAATGAACATTTTAATTTAAATGGGAAGGTTGGAGCTTTTCTAACTTCAATTGACACCGCTCATGGTCCGTAATATAGTCAGTTTGATGCACTTGCACCTGCTCCCACCTATCAATCTGAGGATACTGACATCATTTTTAATCTCCAGTTTCGAATTCCTGACACATTTAGAGAACGTTTTAACATTTTCAATTGCACATGTTCTTCTTTAATGCTATACACTTTATTTATATGTCAATACTGTTTACTTTTCTAAGCAGTCACAGACCCCTTGGAGTTAATATATGAATTGAAGATGACGTCGCTACAGGAGTAAGCAGAGAGTTGAGCATTTGTGTTCTTCCGTTTGGGATGTCCAAAGTGCATACATATAACTTGCAATTTCTTTAAATTAATGCATGAACTTCAGTCATCACAAGCAGGGCCTGGCTGGCAGTAAGTAGCAGGCAATGGGTGTTTCTCGGTGGGCCGAACGGGCGGGTTCCAGTTTTGTACAGGTGGGGGCCGTTTTTTGTTGCTGGGGGCTGGTTTCGGTTTCTTGCAACAAAAGCGCAGCATCGTTCATGCCAGCGACCCCCTCAGTAACTGCACTCAGTCAATTTTGCAACTTTTGAGCTTTATTATTACAAAATAAAAATATATATATATTTTTTTTTTATAAAGAGCTTTGGTAGTTGGGCCTAAAGTATTTTTTACCAGTTTTAATGCTCTCATGTGTTCTCTTTGGTGGGTGCTCTGCATTGCACATAAAAGAATCATCATTGCTCAATTTTCACATAAATAATTTAACCCAGAAACATGTTTGCGAACTGATTGCTGTCTGTTAACAGTTACATTGCTTACTTATTTTTTTGATCTACTCTTCCCTGATTAATTACTTGAAATCTTATTAAGGCTTGATGCAAAAAGTCGCTGATTATCACCTAAAGCGCTTTGGGATTACATGCTCAAAGGCTCATTTGCCAGCGACTGCGATAATGAGGTTAAGACACACAGTGTGTCAGGATTTACAGTGTTTAAGTAGTCACATCATTTTGCCCAGAATAATTTAAAAAGTTTAGTTTTGTTTTTAAAATACAGATTTATATAGCAGAAACTCGACCCGAAGGTATTGGAGTGCTTTAGATGAACACCAGTTATGTTACACAAGGACACATTCATTATTGTTTGGGGGTAGGCACAGGGAGATTAAGTGATTTGCCCAGAATCACAGGATGTGAACACAACCCAGAGGCTTGAACCTTGGTTTTCCCGCTACAAAGTCGGCAATCTAGCCATCAGACCACATCCTCTCATAGTTGTTGGTTTATGTCAAGTTAGCCCATGTTTAACCTGCTTGGTGTTTTGACTCAGGTCACTTTACATTCTGGTGCTTGGAGTCGTGCAGTTATAATGGGAAACGTAACTTCGACTCAAACCTGAAATATCAAGATTGGACATCTTTGAAAATGGTCAAACGGTCAAAATCAGACTAAACAAGTCCAAAGTATCCTAGGATCTGCCATTGGGCAAGGGCACTCTGGGTAGCATGTGCAGGCTGCAGCCTCAGAGGAGGCCATGCGCACGGGCACTGCAGACGTGTTCCAGACACAGTCAGATATGGGATGTATGACATTACAACGCATACTTTTACCACGCATACCTTTACAACGCGGTTTTTACATCGCATACCATTACAACGCATAGCGCTTTTGGGTGTTGGATAGTGAATAGTTTAATTTACTATTCCAACTCCAGTCCCCGTGGACACTAGGGAAGGTTATTGGATAGTAAATTAACCTATTCCCTATCCTAGAGCGCCCCCCAGCGCAATGCGTTCTAATGGTTTGTGTTGTAATGACCGCATTGTAATGGTAGTGCGTTGTAAAAGTTTCGTTGTAAGTGATGTTTCCCTCAGATATGTACACTCACAGATGTACACATGTGCGCCCACACGCACATTCCCCAACATAAATGCTTTTGTGAAACATGCTCCTTAAAGTAGTTAAATGTATTTTATGAGGCTTATTCTTCAGTATGTTAGACCTGTCAACCTCATGTCCAGAAGGGGCGGGCTTTGAGCCCCTTACTCTCTGGAAAGTGATGTCTGGAAAGTGATGGAGGCCATGAAAAGGGTCTGGACTAAGAGCCCAACATTGCTTGAAAAGTCTTTCCTATCCTCCCCAAAATATACTAATAAAGATTTAAGTGGCCACCTCCTGGAAGGAGGGAAACCAGCTAAGGGTTATTATAACAGTGCTGACCTGCCAAAAACGAGCTGGGAACCTACACTATGGGGTCAATTCCGATCCGGTAAAAGAAATGTCCGTACGAATCGTATCCGGAGCCCTCTCCGTACGACTTGTACACACGCCGTACGACCCGACGAGTACGATCCGGACCGGGGCATCAGGATGTGATTCATACGGTCCACGTCAGGTAAGAGCGATTCGTATGGTGAAGCACACAATCACATACACACCGTACGGTCCGTACACCCCATGATCGCGGGAGTACGGTCCGTACCCCTGCGATCGCAGGGTGTACGCACCATACACCCAGCGAACATGGGGTACGGTGCGTACACACCATGATCACGGGGTTCGGTGCGTACACCCCATGATCGCAGGGGTACGCTCATGCCCCTGCGAACATGGAGGGTATGCACCGTACCGGGGGGGGGTGTTCCGTACCTGTTTGGGCGCGAACTCTGCTTTTACGGCTGTTTTCAGCTCCCGTAAAAAAAGGGTCGTATGGTGCGTACCCGACACGTATCGTACTTGCTGGGTCGTATAAACCAGCCACGAGCCGTACAGATGTCACGTACAGCGGGTTCCGATGGAGACTTGTACGGGGATTCGAGTCGAGTCTGGCTCCTGGTACTAATTGTACTTCGACGTACGTACGCGGGACGTTGCAGGGTACGATTCGTACGGGAAAACGCTCCGAACGGCTATTCAGAGCGTTTTTTCCCAAATCGGAATCGACCCCCTATGTAGGGGCTTCCAGCTTGCCTTGTTTTCACTTCGTGGGTGACTGTGCACAATGGGACAATATTATATAATACGTGGTGGCAGAACTGATATGCACTGGTCCTTAAAGAGATATTGTCTGTTTTGAGTAGATGCAGTGATAGATATATTGTCCTTTCACACGCACAGACACAAAAAACATGCGCAAAGACACACATACAGTGTAATGCAAATACACACAGGTATACAAAGCCCCTAAATATAGGCATCCACACATAGTCATCACGCCTGGACTGGCCATACTGGGCAGCATCCGCTTTTAGGTCGAGCATTCGAGACCTCTTGTATATACTTTAGTATATACTTATATGTGTATGTACTTTGTGGGCTCTGGAGATCAGCCCTAGGACTTGTCTGCGGCCGCTTAGGGAGTTTATTTTCTGTTCAACTGCCTCTATTTAACTGTCTTGATAGAAAACGACCAGCAGAGGTCAGTAAAATACCAGAATCCCTTTAGCAGTCTCTAGATTCCTGTCCACAAATATTGTCTTCCACGAGCCCCTGTAGACTATAATATTTTTTTCAAATCTTGTATTTTCAGTGATATGACCACTAAAGGCCCTGATTTTATATTAAAAGCAATGCTTTGGACTATACAATTTTCCATTGAAAGGCAATATTTCTCTCCATGTGTTCCCATACCTGGTGTGTCATGCAGTTTGGTGCTTACTTTCCCTCTATTTTAAAAAACAGTAGATGTTTCAGCACCCAGGCTAATGTGCTGCATAGCTAAATACATGTAAGGTGCCAAAGGCGAGACCGATTGATGTGCAAATGCTTGTTTTCGGTGGTCTGGTAGAGTGAGAGCCGGTTTTACTGCAGGTGGGGGCTTGTATTGTAGCAGCGGTATGACCCAGAGGCGTTTCTTGCCTGCAGCACTTTGCCACTTTACAAACAAAGCAAAATTCATTATTTTAAACTGTGCAAGTAAGACTTTGCCCTATTCAAAACCATTTGTTTTTGCATTTGGTTGGTTCCTGTCTGGTGCAGGGTAGCCACGAGCAGTGTTTACCCTCTGGGCGGGGGGTATCTGAGGGAGGGGGTCGTCTGTTGCTTGGCTCAGAGGCTCTAGTACATATATGATAAAGACTCTTCATATTTCAGAACAGTGTATTTCTTTATTATGTGACGGTTGCAATGCATGTCAGTTTATGACATTAGATTAATCCATTGCATTGAGTGACAATTGTTAGAAGTGATTCTAATCATGAATTTGGAAACGTTCATGCCCCAACCACTACTGTCCTGACCACTATGCTATTAGTGAACCCAGAGGAATGTCAGCTGTCTTGCGTTCCCGATAGGTGTAGATTGAGTAGCCTTATCAAAACGCCTAGAGCTTTTGGTTAAAATGCTTGTAGAATTTATGACTAATTTAAATTTGGAGACAATCTTTTCCAAATCAAAATCATGGTATGTGAACGTCGTAGTCAAACCTTAAGGGCCTTATCAATTAATGGCAGCACACTGTCTAAGGTCTTACAGTTTCCATACCTGGGGATTATTTTTGATCGCTTTGATTCTTGGAGTCATAATTGGTCTTTCCTGAGTCAAACACTATGACAGTCAGTGGGGACTTTGTTTTCTTTAACATCTGCCATAGGTACAATGTGTCTGCATTGCTTTGTATGGGGCTAGAGTTTGGGGCTACTCAAATGTGCATTCTATTCAACTGAAAGGGAATTACTGTTTTCGCTATCTATTGAGTCTCCCTCCCTTTCGCTCCACCTTTATTTGCAGCCCAAAATTGAAAGTAGACCACAACCATTTGCTAAATACATAAGTGCCAGGACCCTCATCAGGAGAACACTGCAGCTTGCACCACACATTGCCCCTGCCAGCACTGCCAATAATAGTGCCAAAACAGCTACTAACCATCACAGTCCTAGAATTCAGACTATTCCAGGCCCCCAAAGCTATAAAAATGGGTTAGGCATCAGGCTATAGTAATTTTCAATCTTTATTGAATTATTAAACAAATGTTTCTGTGCTGACCTCTGAATTAGACAGACAGCGCCACCATGTGGCAGACTGTCCCACGTGCTGGTGTCCCCAATTAAGTGCTGGTGTCAAGCACCGGGAACCACTGGCTGATATTAAACACTGCCAACACCACAGCAACTATGATATGGTTACAACATGGTAAATATATATACAGGGGCACTGACATTATGTGATTCAAGGGCAAATCAATGATGGATTAAACCCAGATCTGTGACTGGGGGTGAGTGGTTGAAAGGTTTCAGCACTCCAGCCATCATCTTGTGTGTTTGCTATGTTAGCCCTATGTGGCCAAGGGTATGCCCAGAACTTGCTCACTGTGCCACTGGATTCAAGCTAGCCTGGCTGATGAGGAGTAATACCCTGAAACTAGTCCCAGGATGCATGTTTCCGGACCAGGGAGGACCTGGCCTGGCAGTTCGGGCTGGACTGTGTCCATGAGGTACAGGGTCAAGACTGATTTGTAAATGGCTTGGTTCAAACTTGGGAGGCATAGTGAGCAAAAGAATGATGGCTTGAACCCAGATCTGTGACAGGGGGTGAGTGGGTGAAAGGTTTAAGCCCTCGGTCTACTATCTTGTGTGTTTGCTCCAAATTAGACAGACAGCTTCACCAGGTTGCAGATCGTCACAAGTGCAGGTGCTGACAATTAAATGCTGGTGCTGAGCACTGGAAACCACCAGCTCAAACTAAAGACTGCCAACACCACAACAAATATAATATGGTTACAACAAGGCATATATACAGAGGCACTGACATGTTATGATTCAGGGGCAACAGCGTTTTCTGCTTAACAATACTGCCACTTAATACACCACATGCTGCATAATTTGCAGATTGCAATAAATGAAAATGGGGTTGCATGGTGAGCAAAAGAATGATAGATTATCCCCATATCTGTGACTGGGGATGAGTGGTTGAAAGATAGCAGCACTCCGTCCATCCTCTTGTGTGTTTGCTATGTTTAGTGGCCAAGGGTATGCCCAGACCTTGCTCACTGTGCCACTGGATTCAAGCTAGCCTGGCTGATGAGGGATAACCCCCTGAAACCGGTCCCAGGATGCTTGTTTCTGGTCCAGGGAGGACGTGGCCTGGCAGTTCGGGCTGGGCTGTTTCCATGAGGAACAGGGTAAAAACTGATTTGTATATGGCTGGGTCCAAACTGGGGAGGCATAGCGAGCAAAAGAATGATGGATTAAACCCAGATCTGTGACTGGGGTGAGTGGTTGAAAGGTTTCAGCCCTCTGTCCATCATTTTTGGTGTTTGCTCTAAATTAGACAGACACTGCTTCCTTGTGGCAGATCATCAGAAGCGCAGGTGCTGATAATTAAGTGCTGGTGCCGAGCACCGGAAACCACCAGCTCAAATTAAATACTGCTAATACCACAACAAAATTGATATGGTTACAACAAGGCACATATTCAGAAGCACTGACATTTTGTGATTCAGGGGCTACAGGGTTTTCTGCTTAATTAAGGGTTAACAGTACTGCCACTTAATCTACCACGTGCTGCATAATTTGCAGATTGCAATACAAGAAAATGTTGTGTCTAGCTCAAACAGATCAAACATTTTTTTTGAAAACGTGTTGCAGGTGCTGCTGCAAAGTGTAAGGCCCTGTGCAGAGGTTAACTTAACACCTTTCAGTTGCTGATTGCATTATTCACTTGTTATATTAGTATTATTGAAGTGAAACCTTTGCCTAATTACTAGTAAAACGTTTTAAAATGACAAATAGAAAAATATACAACCGCAGATTGTGCCACAGTATGCAGCATATTTTTGCCTTTACTTGTGGCATAATTTAGTCAAGCCTAACACATTGTTTGGATCTCCTCTGCCACATATTCCAATGACCCTATCTATGGGTAAGTAATTAAAGAGGATATAGTTTAGCTAGGGAGATATTGTGCTACCATCAAAATCATCCCACAAGGCAGCACATGTGCAGAGAATGTAATTTCTTACTACATTGAATAAATCAGATGTTATGGTTGTGTTCTTCATATCTTTAATGCACTTAACCTGAATACCTTTGGAAAACACATTAAGGAAAGTGAAAACCAAGTAATTCCTGTGATCACGGCACATCTGAAGGATAGAAAAATATACTTGGATTCACAAGACATTTGCAGACTAAAGGGCAGGGGCAAATACAAAATGATCCCATCGATGTAATTTGGAAATGTTCAAATAAATATTTCTTAAATATATAGGGCTGAGTCACAAACTGCATTTTGTTATATGAAAATTAGTACAACAGTAATACTACTCACATACTCAAAATGCTAATACTAAACCTACATGTGGGGGTCTGTGCCTTCACCTCACTTATCTTTTCTGTGAGTCTATCGCTGCCTCAGTGACAGAGATTTCCACACAAATAGGTACATGTTTAATGGATGAATGTGGGAGGAATAAGAGCGAGTGGCTGAAAAATGGGGAATACTTACTACTCAATGAGTGAGTTTTAGGGAAATTTAAGGAGTGGTTTAGATAGGGACATGTTAATACAAACCCATATCCACTAAAGAGTAAGCCCATTGCTGTTCACAAACTACATTACTAAAGTTATGACATCCCTAAAGATGTCAAAACAGGCTCAAAGGTACTCCAGCCCACCTTTGGAGTAAGTTAAGCACCACACATCACTGCCCAATGGTGCTGCAACATGCACCCGTAAAGAATAATGGAGGCAAGGAAATGAAATAACATCCCAATCGGAACTAATAGTTCAAACACCAACTTCCTTATTCGCTCAGAAGAACGCTCATCGCGCAATCTGAGAAATGGAACAGTCCATTGAGGTTTCCTTAAAATTGTTGAAAAGCATTTAATGAAATTACTTTAGAAACATTTTAAGAAACTCTCTCAGATATTTGCGGTTAGGTAACTTCAAGGCCAAGGAAGAAGTTTGTATGATTGGGTGCACATTACTACTACCCTCACCATCATCTCAATAATAACTTTGGGTGTTAAACTCAAGTGTATTTCCATAAAACACAAACAATAGGAGTACAAGATTGTTTGTTCAGTAACTGCACAGGTGACACTGCTGGATTTTTAAAAACATCATGAGTAAAGATTCCATTTGGAGTGTGGAATCAATGTAGTCTTGCCATCTCTTGAGATATGCAGTAATCAGGTGGTATTTTCAGTGATCTTCAGTCCATCTGTATGCAATTACTTTAAATGGTACATATTGTCTGGAGTCCAGTAGTTCTTCCTTTAAGATATGTTCCACAGGGGAAATCTTCAAATCTGATATCAAATGGTCCACAAGGTTAAAATAGTTGGCCACTGGGTGGTCAAGTTTCTTATTAATTATTGCTAATTTGTGATTCCTGAAACTTGTACGAAGGTCATTCACTGTTTAGCCTACATATTGTTTTTTTAAAACTTTGGCAATGGAACTGAATCACATAAATAATGCATGTTGTGTGATGTAAAATGCTGTCTTATGCCACAGGTTCTTCGTATGACAGAACTTGTTAATGACGATGATTGTAAAAGGTGTTCACATGTGATGCACCTTTCAGAATCACAGGAGTGAAATCCTGCATTTGTTAAAGCATGCTTGAGTTCATCTCTTAGAGTTCATCTCTCACAGTGAGAGACAAATTGTAAGGACTGCTATAAACAATGGCGGTTTTCGAAAAGACTTCTGTAATTTTTCACAAGTGGATAAGAATGGAATGTTTTTTGCATTATGTTTTTGTACTTGTGAGCTGATGGATGATAATCAATGAGAACTGGGATTCTGTCACTTTAGTTTCTGCTGCTGGTATTCCAAATAAGTGCTTCAATGGGTAACTGCACAGAATTCTCAATTTGTATCTGTATTATATGCAGAGGATAGCCTCAAATTTGAAATAATCTAGAAAACTCATGTAGATATTCTTTACAAGTGTCCTCGCTGCTCAGATGTGTCTTATTCTGAGTGGTTGGCTGTAGGTGATGCTGAGGTTAGTGTGGTGTGATGACATGAACTTCAGTTTAGATACAAATGAGCATCTGTAGGCTTGTGGTACAGATCAGTTAAAATGTTTTGTTCATAAATGGTGAGTAGTACCTACAGAAAAGGGAGTATTGTTGCCAGTGAATTTGATAGTAGGATGGATACTGTTGACGTAAGCTGTAAATTCTTCCAATTTTCTATTTCCTTCATTCCATGTTTGAAATATGTCATCAATGTATCCCAGTGATTTGATGCTAGAAGTAGTAAGTATATACTCATGATGCTTTTTGGAAATCCAGAAGTGTCAGCTGTGCAGCCACTGACCACACAATCTTGTACTACCTGAGGAAGGTGGAAGCCAAAATGTTGTAGTAGAAATATATTTTTGTTCTTTGGTGACTCCCATCTGTATGAGTCACTTCTTTCTTGAATACATACACACACTCTCTCTCTCTCGAACACACACACACACACATACACACGAACACACACCAAAACACACACACACACATATGTATATACAGACTGTTACACAACCACTCAGGTCACATATGTTAGAAACAGTATCATTCATTAGTAGCACAGAACGAATAGTAATTTAACTTATGCAGAAGCTTAGTATATATCTTTAAGTCTCAGAAACGTTAATGAAAAACTTACACTCACTGGATGATTTCATCAGTGATGTCAACGACCATGTGATAAGTAATGTAATATGTGAGGTCATAAGCAGTGCATTGTGGGGGAAGTAAGTTATGGTTAGCTCAGGTAACCACATCTATTGAATTTCAATGGTTTTGTACAAGTGAAATCTGAGCCTAACTATATCATCCCTATAACCTATTTTTTTCAGTATACATATATATACCTGAAGCACTGCCCGCTGAGTCCCTCGTTGTTTTCTTTCGGAGGCAACCTTTTTGATATAATTTGCGAGGCCACAGCGCAATAGAGGTGACCCGCCCTGACAATCCAAGCTCTCTTGTGGAACACTTTGGAGGCAGATCGAGGTATCGATACTGGGCTTGGGTTGCTGCATGCCACGGGTGTTCGGACATCTGAACTGAAAGGGACCGTGACTTCACGGGGAGACTCGGAGCATTGTCACGGCGCCTCATTGATTGCACACACACTGGAGAAGGCGTTGGGTGGTGCAAGAAGGTGGTTACAGCCCGGATGAATTTTTCCGAATTACTGGCAGCTTCTACTGGCATCTAACAAGAGGGATTCTGGGATGTGCAGTCCGATGGTGTCCTCCAATGGGAAGGGAGCATTTGACTTTAAAAGCAGGACTGCATCTAGCGCCAGTACAGGGAGTGAAGGCATCTGAAGAGGGACGATTTCCCGAAATGCGTCATGCCATACATGAATTGCTGCAATAAACCTACCTGAAGCACTGCCCGCTAAGTCCCTCGTTGTTTTCTTTCAGAGGCAACCTTTTTGATATAATTTGCGAGGCCACAGCGCAAGAGAGGTGACCCGCCCTGACAATCCAAGCTCTCTTGTGGAACACTTTGCAGGTAGATCGAGGTATCGATACCGGGCTTGGGTTGCTGCATTCTGTAGTGTAGTTCCTATATTCCCAATAGGCTCTGCGCATTGGAATAATATAAACAGCAGTGTAGACGTAGGACTGAGGTCGACTAGGTCTCTACTGACTATATTAGACTTAATTAGTTTTGCCAGCTAGCTCAGAGGTCACTAGAAATTTTCTCGAATAAACAAGGAGGAGTTTAACTTCCCTGGATAGACAAGAAGGGATTAGCTTCTGACAACCATAAAACATGACAACTTTGCTCCCTCAGAATAAGAGTGTATCTCTAGAGTTGTGTGATACAATAGACAGCTATTTTACTCAGTCAATCATGCATACTTAGTTTCACCAGAGTGCAGAGAAATAGAGAGGCGGGCGTTTTCAATAAAAGGTGTTATTTATTGAGCAGTCTTCTTTCTCATGCAAGAGAAATGAATTGCCATAATTGCAATACTTATTATAAAGTAAAGTGCGTACAGTAAAAGTAGTATTATGAAATAATACTGTAAAAGAATTGATATGGTTTCTTAGCCATATGATACTTTAAAATAGATCAAATATATACATACATAAATACATTGACTAACGTACTCAACTGGTGCTTCTAGTCTACGCCTACCCCGGTGTACCTGACCTAAGCCTAATACGTGGGAAGGAGTAAGTAAGTAGCAGTTTAAGTTAAGTTGGTTTTTGCCAAGGAATCTGAATCAAGAATTCTCTCATGGGTTTAGTCAGCTCCGTACCTGGGTAATAGAAAGCAGGAGGTCTGGTATCTCTCTCTCAGGACTCGATATCCCAGCAACCCGCAAGGGCGGCTGGAAATACCGGAGCTGGATTTTCTCGGCTGGAGAAAAAGACAGCGTCTTTCTCAGTGCGTCAAAAGGGAGGGGCGGCGTCCGTGGGCTGTCGTATCAGCTGGGCTCTCGGGCAAGTAGATAGCCGCTCTGCTCCAAACCACCGTGTGTTTGCTTAAGGCAACGTTGGTATATTTATACCTGAAAGGTGCCGGGTTTGACGTAAGGTTGGACATAAGACGCCAATAAAGATGTCACTAAGAACTGGCCGTTCTTTCAGTGCTTGCAGGAGTTCTAGGACAAATCAAAACAGAAGCATGGGGATTTCCCAGGTTGCTGGAGGTTTGCTTTGTTTAAAGAACGCGTTGTACTCTCTAGGAGTTTGGGGAAGTAGCCTTGCTTAATTTGGACTGCATGGGCAATGACTAAATATGGATATGATTCTTATGCCTTTATAAGGATATTAATTATTATAGCCATACAAGGGCATAAATTAGGAATATCGAATTAGGGTCCTAGATAGAAATACAACACCCACTCCACGATCTAATGTCCCTCATTACTAAAACTAAGCAATAGTAAACATATAACGATGCATGTGTGTTTTCCACCCCACCCCAAAATACATAATTCGCATTTGAAATGGTAGATGGTAAATACACGAAAATGAGTATTGGTACTGTACGCTTTTCAAGCAGTGGTATCATTCAGTTAAAAATGCATATATACATCAGCTGAATGAATTGCGAAAATTACACATGAAATGGCTCTGAATACAGAAGAGATGGTCGAGACCATTCCATCACATATTAATACAAAATGCTGTACATATGCTAGAGGCTGAGTGAAAATATTGTCTCTAGAGTTCCTAAATTAGAAGCTATGTTCTCTAAGAATAGTTTTACTTTAAGCAGAGTACTCTGTGCCAGAAAACTGTAAATAATTTGGAAGTGAAAAAAAATAATTTCGCTTTCAGGGGAAAAAATAGTTCCAAATGTTTTCAGTAGTTTTTCTTTATCAAAGCTGAAGGCCGAATTCAGAGTTCAGGGAACGCTGTGTGCTTGTTGCTTTAAAAGTTATTCCCGTTGTTCAGGGGAGAACATCATTTCAGACAGACTCGCAAAAACATCAGGTTAAAGTTCGACCAAGTTTGAAAATGCTGTAACAGTGCATGTGTGAGAATGATTGCTATCATCGTTGTCAGGATCAGCAATGCTCACAGAAGGTTGTACCTGTGTGATGCTGCTCTCATCTCATACTCCACTGCCACATACTCGTAGTGGTGAAGTCTCAATGAATGCCGTCATCAGAATAGGTAGCCGCTGGGGACAACACGATGCATGAGCCGTTACAGGACCTAGCAAGGTATCTGTATCTATTGGTACTGCTGATGGTAGTGTAAGACAGATGTCCAATACGCATTCTTCTCCGCATAGCATACATCGAAGCACAGGTAAGATGCAATCTTGCCAGATTGGTCTGAATGAAAGAAACCAGGTCATATTCAGATCTCTTAGCCGGGCTAATCCAAGGACTTTAGTTATGCGGTCCCGGTAGCGTATTGCTAGGATCGTTTCTTCCATTGTTGCTGGAGTCTTGTCTGCGGCTTGGCTTGCCATATAGGAGCAGAAGAATCAAAAATAAAATTCCTGCTACGAGTCCCAAAAGTAGAGGTAGGCCGCCAAAGACAGAATGGACAAAATTGGGAAAGATGCCCAGAACTGTTTCAAACGGTGTCAACAGTTCCGAAAAAATTGTCTTAAATACATGTGCGATGCCACTGGTATCTGACATGTTTAAGATTTTGCTAAACATTTCTACGAAATGCACGGGGCAATTTGTTGATAATAAGGAATGTATCTCTGCTGTTGTCCTTGCGACTTGCAGATCATACGTTTCTTTAGACGAGGTCAAAGGCACAGTTGTCTGTAAAAGAATGTATTTAATTCTGCTTAAAGTATCAATTCGAATAGAAGAGATATTCAAATAAGGCCATATTTCCGCCTCCATGTCTGGAGTGCTGTTTGGATACAATACTTGCATACAGCAAGTGACCATGGAACTAACGCTCACGAGATAGGCTTTTCCTGGCACCATGCCACAACAGCTGTGGTCATTTATTAGAACATAGCTGCCGTTGGAAAGCTGTCTGAAAAACGGCTCTATCTGTTTTGCAGGAGTGCCGTGCAGGTGACATGAAAGGTTATTCGAAGACCCTTCGCAGGCCCCATGCAAGTTAATACCTTGACACAGAAGTGTACCGCTTAGTGATTTTTTACAATTGTTACCACTAAGAAATATCTCCTTTTTCTTTTCATTATAACATTTGTGTGTATAAGGTCATTTCCATGTTGACTTGATGTAACCTTTACCCAACCTTTCATACTGGCCCGCTGGTATATACTCATGGCAATATTTAAACTGGAAAGTTGTTATCGGAATTGTAATTATCCCGTGTATTATCCATTCAATGACAGGTCTTTCTGACATTGTCAATGGTAATCTCTCAAGTTTTTCAATGCTCAGAATGGTATAGTCTGCTTCTTTTTGTGCCAAACTGATTTGTTTATCAGTAAGGTTAAAGATAGAGAATAATGATGTTGTGTTGATTAAACGCCATGGCACGTAGCTTGAACGCAGATTTTGCAACGTCCAGCCAAGCTGTACAATAGAACGTAATTGGGACTGACCATGTTGTAACATTAGTAAGTCCTGCTCTATTATATCAATAGCATATGATACAATGCTGTCCAGTGAATATATTCTGGAGGACAGAGTCGTTAACCCATTGTCCACAACAGAAAGTGATTTTTCCAAATTAATACAATTAATTTCTCGTATTTTTTCTGCTGTCACAATTTGCATTACTTTGCAAGCTTCGTTGTACGCAGCGTATATACCGGCCGCAATGAAACGTTTTTGACGCTGTTTGCGTGGGCCCAATATGAAATCACGCAAGTCAGCACCGTCTTTAAGTAAAGTCAAGTGTTGCTTAATTTCAGTCAGTGTGGATTTCTGTAGCCAATCGAGGCATAGTTTCCCTACACTGTATGTTGTAACTATCCCTGGATGTTGTCTCTGGGAGTATCTAGGGTCTGGCCTGTTCAGTTTTAACCCCTGTATTTTGTTCAGGAATCTATCTTGACAGTTATTTGTGTCTGTGGGCCAGATCAACCATTTTTTCCAATCAGGATGTGTTCTGTTTTGGTGAAAAATATGGGATACATCTATCTCCACATCTGTAGTGCTATTACTATCAGGTATGGGCTTCGGAATAGACGGTTTATTTAAGTCTTTAATCTTGGCTAGGCCAAGACAGGTTGTTTGCTGAATGGTGTCATTCAAGAATATTATTTGTTCTGGGATCATGCAGGCTCTAAATAATGCTTCTAGGCCTTGTACCTGCCATTCTTTTGTACCCCAGATGGTTTTTGTTTCAATCTTGTTTTTCCAGAAATCGAAACCGAATGTAGTAATTTTTTTTATAAAATGTTTCAGAATAAATCAATTTAGTATTTGTCAACATTGTTTTCATTCCTGTCTTATTTATCATTTTAAAATAAAACGTTTCTGCATCACTTGTGTTAAACCCTGAGAAGTATGGGAATTTCTCATAAAATGTTTTCGAGCTGCTTTTAGGCGGTGTTGCACAATGTTCCCATTGATTATAATTATAAACATTTCTAGGCTGTGCAGATTTATGCAAATAGTGATGACCAAAATGATTATAGCAGTTCATTTCTTCATAATTTGATGAACCCTGTAAGTAATCATGTTCTGTACATTTTGCTGACATCACTAAATCTGACATCATATTGTTAATATTTTCAAAGTCCCAATCATCAGAGAAAGTACTTGGTTTTACAAAGTCACTTAATGAAACCTTAAACTGGTGTGGATATTTCAAGAGCTCAATCGGGCCAAAAATGTCATACTCAGTTCTGTCCCATGCTACCCCACCGGGTATTGGATTGGCTGTGACGTTCACTGATGATAGTTCTCTTTTTTTCGATGTGAGATGACTTGTGAGGCTTTAGGACCAAGTTGATGTTCTGACTTGCTGTGTCCATTGTACTGTATTTTCCTTCAATGAATTTACCCAAACAAAGAACCATGATGAGCCAAAGCAGGAGGAAAAGTACACCTAACACAATCCAAAATTCAATCCATGGAGAAATCAGATAGGTTTCTTTGAGTTGATAAAAGTTTTTGTTGCTGGCGTTTCTTCATGTTCACTTGGATCATCAGAAAAGTCATCGAAATTGATGAAGTAGCCAGATGCAGTTCTGTCAATTGTTGGAATTGCTTCCGGATTTTCATTTGCTTTTGGATTTTTCTTTGTTTCACTAGCACAGTCTGAGGCTACATCGTTGTAGACTGGTGTTTCTTGACGAACTGTTGCAATTTGGGTTTCAAGAGGCACAAGTTCCATGGCTTTGTTGCATAGTCCTTTTTTATTCACTGCAGGTTTATCAAATGTGATTAGTCTCTCAGTTTGAACCTCTTGGTTTGTAGCAAATTTTGGTATCCTGCTATTTCTTGGGAGTCCACTGGGCCTACTACTTATTATTGGCCACATGATTGTGGTTTTACCAGGTCGATTGATACAACTCGGTTCTCCTTTTTACCAGCAAAGGGCGGTAGTACTACTGATTTTGTTCCGCTGACAGCTAAGACAGGTACTGCTTTTCTGTAAGAAGGCCCAAATTCCTTCTTCACCGCGATATTCTCTCTGACCAGATCCCCAATCTTTGGAATCCAGACAGGTCTTGCTGGGACAGGTGGTTTTTCTTCAGTGGCTGTTGGCTGTTGCTTTAATTTTATGTTACTCAGGTTTCGTCTTGTTTCATTTAAGTCCTGTAATACAGCCAAACGGTCTTTGATATCAAAGCATTTTTCTTCTACCACTGAAGTGTGACTATCAAGATCCTGAATGTACATTCTAGTACCGAACAATAGTTCGTATGGACTGAGACCTTTAAGAGAATTTCTTGGCAGATTATTAAGACTACGTTGGACACTTGTTAAATGTTGGACCCACCCATCACCCGAACCTAATACCCTCGCCGTTATAGATTGCTTTATGTCCCGGTTTTTTCTTTCCACTACTGCATTTCCCTCAGGATGGAAGGGACAAGAGTACCGCAATGCAATGCCCATGCTGGCCATGGCCTCCTTGTAAGCCCTAGAGCTAAACGCAGGACCCTGGTCAGAATGTAGCATGCCAATTGCGTATGTGCCGATAAAGACTCGCAAATCTTTGTATAACAGTTCTGGCGTCAGCCGAGTGCTGGTGTCTGCATTTTAAGTGAATCTAGTCTTAAATATTATGGGACGCATTTCTCCTGCTGGATTTTTGCGTATAGATAGCCCTATGCTTTCTAATAGAAGGGTCCTGGCAATACTCCGGTCGGTACGCGACTGCGATCTCTGTTGCAGTTTGGACAGCCCATTGCAAATTTGTAATGTTGCAGGCCAGTATTCTGATTGTACTTCTTTCTGAGATTCCACAATCTCTCCGTGCCTTAGACCTTCTCCCATGTGTGCGTCTGCTATTAATAAGACTCTCATGTTCGTGTTTGGAATTACTCTATCCCCCACTCCAGGGATTTGAACAAAAGGAACGGAGTTTGCATCAATTATGTATGTATTATTGAGTGGATAGTTCACAGGTAATGCTGCACAGTTGCCTTTCAAAGACGCTTTTACCGCCAGCATGATTTCCCCGTCTATGTATTTTTCTGAACGCTTTTTTGTGGCTACGGAAGCCGGTTGAGCTGCTTCCGCTGTGGCTCTGTGAGCCAATGAATTCCCTGCAACGTGAACGCCATCACGTAGATGACTCAGTGTATGTATCACGTGAGTCTTTTGTAGTTCTTTCTGCAAAAGAACTACCTGTTCCCAAAGCTTTTTATGCTTTATTGTGGCACCTGTGTCATCTTTGTAATCGTTTTGAACCCAGTTCTGCAAGTCATTGTTGTAAGATTTGACACAGTAATGCGAATCGCACACTATTAGTGTGGGGAATTCGCGATCGGCATTTTTAAGCGCCATCTTTAAAGATCTTATTTCAGCTCACTGAGTTGAACAGTTTCTGAGTGATTCAGTTTTGGTAATTAATGGTCTGAATTTACCAAAGCGCCAGCGACCTTTAACAATCGCGCACGTTGCGTTGTAGGATTTTTTTCTCTACATCGTAATGTTGTGCAAATCTGTCCATGTAGATTACACATGTGTACTGTTCGAGAGGCAGAATTCCGATTGGCAGAGGATATTCTTCTTCATATTCTAGATTTTCTAGTTTTTTCATTTTCGAGTCAAAATAGTATTTCACGTCTTCTGCAGCAAGAGAATTTTCCCATTTTATCCATTTTGGATCTAATGCCACAGCAGTCAAATTGCGTGGGCTTGTTAATGCCTCAAGTGCAGATTCTGCTGTTAAAACAGTTATTCTTCCACCTTGGGCTTGGGCTCTTTCTTTTGCTACAGCAGTTAGAACCACTATTAGAACCTTTTCAGTAGAACTGAATTTCATTTCAGCTTGTGTGTACAAGTGTGATTTGTAAGCTATTGGTACTGTTTTTCCCTCATTAGAGGTTAGGTATGTGAATCCGCATCTTCCTGGGATGACTCGGATTACAAGGTTGCGTATGTTTTCGCGAGTTTGCAATTTTGTTTTAGCTAACATGTCTGTTTGCAATGATCTTAAAATTTCTGTATGTTTCTGAGTCCAATTTATTGGTTTGAAATCAGGTTTTATTAATTCATAGAGAGGTTTAACCCTCTCTGCATAATTTAGAATGTATGTTCTTCCGAAATTCAGGAAAACTAGTATTGATTGTAAGTTCTTCAGCGTTTTAGGTGCTTGGAGTACAGCACACTTCTCTAAGAAGTTGTCTGCTAGGCTTTTGCCTTCACTTGATAATTCATATTCTAAAAACAGGACAGTTAGATGGGCAATTCGTGACTTTTTAAAGTTGGATTTGTAACCCTCAGCTGCGAAACCAAGTATTATGGTGTTCACTCTTTTCAAGTGAGTCTCCAGGTCATCGTCTGTGAGATAGATGTCATCGACATAAAATAATGCCTCATCATCATATATTTGTAGTAACTCTGTTATTCTTGCTGAGAATAATCCTGGGCTATTCTTGAATCCCTGTGGGAGTCGACAGAAGTGTTTTTGCGACCCCATTATTGAGAAAGCGGTCAAATACCTGCTTTCAGGTGAAATGCTTTGACAAAAGAATCCATTAGACATGTCTAATGTCGTTTTATATTTTTTGCGCATGATGTTATTCATCAGTGCTGCACTGTTGAGTTATGTACTGCAAATGTTTTGCAACAGGAGTTTAAGTGTCTGTAGTCCAAAAGTAGACGATATGAATCGTCTGGCTTGGAGACAGGAAACAAAGGATTGTTCATTTGTGAGGTGCATGTTTCAATCACCCCCTGGTATTCAAGTTGATCTAAGATCTCCCTGACTTGTTTTTTTAGCTTCTTGTTTAACCGGGTACTGCCTTTGTGCAGTTGGTTGACTTTTTAACTGGATTTTGTGAGGAGGAGTGTCCTCATCCCATCCTACATGATTTTTGTATGATGCAGGAGCTTGGGCCACTGCCCATTTTCTTGCAAGTGAATATGATTTGAGAAGACAGGCATAATCATTTCTTTGCCATGAGGGCACTCCCTGACAAACTCTGGTGGCCAGTATTTCTTAGCTAACAGGATGTCATAGCCTTTCGAAAGGTTATCCCAAAAGAGACCCCTTACTTTCCTTATCTCCCTCTATACGCAGTGTTATTTCCTATATTTTATGAGGTTTGCTAACTCTGGAATCTGCAGTTTCCACCTGAATGTATTCATTCGTGTCCACTGTCTCCAGAAGATTCATCAGGATCTTGCGAGCTATGGTCAATTCTGCTGCGCTGTCTAGCATTGTCTGGGCCCACTCCCCGTTTTTCAGTTGTGTCCTCAGTATCCTTGGCATGTTTAATTATTTTAATACTGGCTACCTTCTTTCTTGGAAATTGTAATTTTTTACTTTGATGAGCAGGTTCCTTGTCTTTGGACTTGACGTGCTCTTCCTTGTGTTCTGACCGTCCTCTTCTTTCCGATTTCTGTGAGGAAGTCTGAAAAGATCGAGAGGGACGTGTATCAATATCTTGATATCTATCAGGTTTTCTTAATTTATCCCTATCTCTAAGGTTGAATCTTTTCTCAGAGGGCTCCCTCTGGGGAGACTTGCCACCTCGTTCTGGAGATCTATCTCTCCGTTGAGGAGACCTTCCTCTGGACTGGAATCGTTTTTCTTTGGGAGTGGATTGTTTATTACCATCCCAACTCTTTTTTGGAGTATTTAGATTATTTTTAATAAAAGTTTTTTCAGGATTTTCAGTTAGTTGGGGTTTTACTGGTTTCCCACCCAAACTATCTCTACCTAGTTCTTCATAGGATTTTTCTATGATTCCGGCAAGTTCAAAAGGTTGTTCTGCTATATCTGTTTCTTTCAGTTTCTGGCGGATCGCCACAGATGCTGCTTCTCCCTTTATGTTGGCTAATAATATAGTCGAGACCTGCTTGAAGTCTTTCAGTAATTTCATACCCACAGTTAAAGCAGGTTCTGGACCGTATTCATTTTGAATCTGTCTTAGCACATCTGGTATTACCGCCATTGACGGAACACCATGTGTTTTTGTGTAAATGGAAGCAAAGACTGTGCCCCAAGTGTCACAGTCCTCCACATGTGGTCCGATCCCCATTGGAAGACAGATAGTCAGAATTCTGTGTTTCACAGTAGGTGTAGTATCAGAAAATACTGCCTCTATTTGAGTGATTTTTTGTGCTAACCAGAATGGAATTTGCTCCCGTTTTGCGGGTGTTTTACCAAGACATGATGATGACGAACAGCCGCCTGAAACTAAACTCAGACAAGATGGAAGTCCTCATCCTGGGATTATCACCCTCTGCCTGGGACGACTCCTGGTGGCCCAAACCAACGGACCAGGCACGCAACCTGGGCTTCATCCTGGACTCCTCGCTCTCGATGACCAGACAAGTCAACGCCGTCTCTTCTTCATGTTTCAACATCCTACGCATGCTACGAAAGATCTTCCGATGGATCCCCACCGAAACTAGGAAGACGGTGACCCAGGCACTCGTCACCAGCCGGCTGGACTACGGAAACACCCTCTACACCGGAACCACAGCCAAACTACAGAAAAGACTCCAACGCATCCAGAACGCCTCCGCACGACTCATCCTGGACATCCCCCGACACAGCCACATCTCCGGACAACTGAGAGACCTACACTGGCTCCCCGTCAGCAAGAGAATCACGTTCCGACTCCTCACCCTCGCACAAAAGGCCCTCCACGACCTGGGCCCCAGGTACCTCAACAACCGCCTGACCTTCTACACTCCCACCCGTCAGCTACGATCGACCAGCCATGCCCTCGCCGCCGTTCCACGCATCCGAAGAGCCACCATGGGAGGTAGATCCTTCTCCTACCTGGCAGCCAAAACTTGGAACTCCCTCCCCATCCACCTCCGCCTGACCCAAGATCACCTCTCCTTCAGGAAGCAACTCAAGACCTGGCTGTTCGAACAGTAGCAGACCCCCCCTCCCAAGCGCCTTGAGACCCTCCGGGTGAGTAGCGCGCTATATAAATGTCTTGATTGATTGATTGATTGATTATGTTCTGTGGTGTAATTTTGTTTGTGTTCCCCTGATGAGGGGTCAGCTGTGGAATGTTAATTGCTGGTTGGACTGTTGAAGTCTGCATTACATATTGGACCAATTGTCTGTGTATTTTAATTAATAGTTTTAGGTGGGCTAAAAGTTCCTGGTCTGACATTGTTTCAATGTCTGGATGTGGCTAGAACCGGCCACGTTGCTCCTGGTCTACCTAGTGGACCGAGCCTGGTGATGTGATTTTTATGTTTTAGGGCACCTTTAAACCAGAGCAGGTGCTCTTGGTAATTTAGTAGGATTTCAACCTCCTCGAAAGGAGTGTATTCATCCGGAGGTTCCTCTATTTTGTAATAGTGGAATTCTTTTGTTACAGCGTTTGCTGCTGGAAAGTGTATCCATGAATAGAATACCTCTGTCTGCCGATATTCATGTGCCTCTACCACGAATATGACTGTACCACCTCGTGATGTCAGTCCATTTTCTATAAGTTTAATAGTTATAGTTCTTCTTATATTTGCCAGAATGAAATTAGCATTCGGGTCTTCATCTTGAAGACTTGCGTCATCCGCTAGGAGTTGAGCTGCTATTCTAGCTGCCTCCCTTTCGTCTTCACTTTCTACCATTTTACTGACAGAAAGTTCTTTGTTGCAGAGCAAGTTTCAAGGAAACAAAGATTAGGTGCACAATATTTTGGAACACTGTATCCTTCAACGTTGACTAAACCAAAAACTATACATAGGAATCTCTTCCTACTAAGTTCCGGCGGATATTAACCTTTTACCCACTCCAGACGTCTTTTGGAGTTTTCACAGGAAAAAGGGTTCTGTGTGAAAAAGCACGACTGAGTTACTCTAGTGTCTTGTGTTAGATTATCGCCTTACCAGACGTCATGTAGTGTAGTTCCTATATTCCCAATAGGCTCTGCGCATTGGAATAATATAAACAGCAGTGTAGACTGAGGTTGACTAGGTCTCTACTGACTATATTAGACTTAATTAGTTTTGCCAGCTAGCTCAGAGGTCACTAGAAACTTTCTCGAATAAACAAGGAGGAGTTTAACTTCCCTGGATAGACAGGAAGGGATTAGTTTCTGACAACCATAAAACATGACAACTTTGCTCCCTCAGAATAAGAGTGTATCTCTAGCGTCGTGTGAAAAGAATAGACAGCTATTTTACTCAGTCAATCGTGCATACTTAATTTCACCAGAGTGCAGAGAAATAGAGAGACGGGCGTTTTCAATAAAAGGTGTTATTTATTGAGCTGTCTTCTTTCTCATGCAAGAGAAATGAATTGCCATAATTGCAATACTTATTATAAAGTAAAGTGCGTACAGTAAAAGTAGTATTATGAAATAATACTGTAAAAGCATTGATATGGTTTCTTAGCCATATGATACTTTAAAATAGATAAAATATATACATACATAAATACATTGACTAGCGCACTCAACTGGTGCTTCTAGTCTACGCCTACCCCGGTGTACCTGACCTAAGCCTAATACGTGGGAAGGAGTAAGTAAGTAGCAGTTTAAGTTAAGTTGGTTTTTGCCAAGGAATCTGAATCAAGAATTCTCTCAAGAGTTTAGTCAGCTCCGTACCTGGGTAATAGAAAGCAGGAGGTCTGGTATCTCTCTCTCAGGACTCGATATCCCAGCAACCCGCAAGGGCGGCTGGAAACACCGGAGCTGGATTTTCTCGGCTGGAGAAAAAGACAGCGTCTTTCTCAGTGCGTCAAAAGGGAGGGGCGGCGTCCGTGGGCTCTCGCATCAGCTGGGCTCTCGGGCAAGTAGATAGCCGCTCTGCCCCAAACCACCGTGTGTTTGCTTAAGGCAACATTGGTATATTTATACCTGAAAGGTGCCGGGTTTGACGTAAGGTTGGACATAAGACGTCAATAAAGATGTCACTAAGAACTGGCCGTTCTTTCAGTGCTCGCAGGAGTTCTAGGACAAATCAAAACAGAAGCATGGGGATTTCCCAGGTTGCTGGAGGTTTGCTTTGTTTAAAGAACGCGTTGTACTCTCTAGGAGTCTGGGGAAGTAGCCTTGCTTAATTTGGACTGCATGGCTATGACTAAATATGGATATAAGTCTTATGCCTTTATAAGGATATTATTTATTATAGCCATACAAGGGCATAAATTAGGAATATTGAATTAGGGTCCTAGATAGAAATACAACAATGCCACGGGTGTTCGGACATTTGACCTGAAAGGGGCCGTGACTTCACGGGGAGGCTCGGAGCATTGTCACAGCGCCTCATAGATTCCGCACACACTGGAGGCTGCAGAAGGCGTTGGGTGGTGCAAGAAGGTGGTTAAAGACCCTGAAGAATTTTTCCGAATTACTGGCAGCTTCTACTGGCATCTAACAAGAGGGATGCTGGGACATGCAGTCCGAAGGTGTCCTCCAATGGGAAGGGAGTATTTGACTTTAAAAGCGGGACTGCATCTAGCGCCAGTACAGGGAGTGAAGGCATCTGAAGAGGGACGATTTCCCGAAACGCGACATGCCATACATAAATTGCTGCAATAAACCTACCTGAAGCACTGCCCGCTGAGTCCCTCGTTTTCTTTCGGAGGCAACCTTTTTGATATATATATATATATATTAAGCATGGGCGTAAAATTCGTTCCGCTCGCGGATTTTCCACAATTTTGCGATCCGCGAAACGCGCAAAATCGCGGCAAAATCTGCGAATCCGCGAGCTGGACGAATTTTGCTCAGGAAGCCGTTATAGGGTTAAAGCAGGTGCCCAAGTTGAAGCTAATTTCTTTGTAACCATTTACAAAATGGTTACAAAGAAATTAGCTTCAACTTGGGCACCTGCTGTAACCCTGTAAGTGCTTCCTGAGCGGCGCCTCGTTGCCTACGTGCAATTATTCTCTGACCCTGCTCTGACCCTCGAAGCAGGGTCAGAGAATAGTTACAGTTAGGTAATGAGGCTCCTGTCACTAAAATTAAACCTCAGCAGGAAGCACTTACAGATAACAGGTGCCCGAGTTGAAGCTCAAATTCAGTAACGCATTATAATCAGCCCAAGAATCTAGTGAGCACGGTCGATGCTAGGCAGGTGTGCTTTCTCCCCAGATCTACCGTCTACAATTAGCTTTAATCCGTGATGGGGTCTATGCATCCACCAGTTTCTCGAGCGCAATCCCCCTGTACTTCCAGTGACCAGGAGACTGCTTTCTCCTCATCTGCTGCGCTGATCGGCCTCTGACCTTTATAAACAAGAGGCATGTGAACTTGCACAGAAGCTCGGCCCCACACACACTAGGCTATGCAACCTCTTCCCGCCCTTTCCCCCACTGTGATGGACAGCTCACTCGAGGGACCCCGGCGCCTATGGGTGTGGTGGCAAAGTTACAGACAAACGGGGTCACTGGAGACAACTTTTCTGGGCCATTACACAGCTGTAGTGCAGGAAAAGCACAATACATTTACCCAACGAGGTAGCACTTACTGCTTTCTCCTCATTTGCTGCTCTGATCGGTCTCTGACCCTTTATAAACGAGAGGCATGTGAACTCGCACATAAGCCCGTCCCCAGCCCACACACACCAGGCTATGCAACCTCTTCCCGCCCTTTCCCCCATGGTGATGGACAGCTCACTCGAGGGACCTCGGGGCCTATGGGCGTGGTGGCAAAGTTACAGACACACAGGGTCACTGGAGACAACTCTTCTGGGCCTTTACACAGTTGTAGTGCAGGAAAAGCAAAATACATTTACCCAACGAGGTACCACTTACTGCTTTCTCCTCATTTGCTGCTCTGATCGGTCTCTGACCCTTTATAAACGAGAGGCATGTGAACTCGCACAGAAGCCCGGCCCCAGCCCACACACACTAGGCTATGCAACCTCTTCCCGCCCTTTCCCCCACTGTGATGGACAACTCACTCGAGGGACCTCGGCGTCTATGGGCGCGGTGGCAAAGTTACAGACACACAGGGGTCACTGGAGACAATTCTTCTGGACAATTGCTAACACAAGGAAGATGCCAAGGGTCTTTAAAGATCCTGTACTAAACACTCAATTGTAGTGTAAAGAGGAAAAGAGAAGAGACCAAAGGAGAGAAGAAAAATACCCATCAGCCCACCCATTGGCGGAACCTAGTCATCTGGGTTTTTGTGAAATGGAAACTGGTATCCGCTCAACAACTCCTCAGATATAATTATAGGGAGTACAAGTATCGGATCCTCCAGCAAGACGGACAGCCAGTAGGTGAGATTAGTAGGCTGAAGGGACAGGTTGCAGTGCTCATAAAGAGTAAAAAAGAAGAAGTGGTAATTAAAAATACCTATTGTGATGTCTGAAGATATTTTATTGGGTGTGACCATCACAATGGCATGGTTAAAAGCAGAGTGAAGATAGTATGGAATTACTATCCATCATAGATATTAAGGTCCTGATGAAAGCCTGTTGAGGCTGAGACATGTTGACCAATAAATATCTATGATGGATTACATTACGTATATTTGATAGTGTTCTATTGTCATTTGAGATGTCATCAGTGATGTCACTGACCATGCCATGAATGATGTAATATGTGACATCATCAGCAGTGGATTGCGGGCGGGTGAGATATCTGAGGAATTTCAATGGTTTTGTATGAGTGAAATGTCCAGCTAACTATAACACCCCTAAAATCTATAGTTTTTTCAGTGAATTTCTAAGGTTTTTTCAATGTTAATTCCTAACTATATCAGGCCTGAAACCTATGGTTTCTTCAGTGAATTTCAAAGGTTTTTTAAATGCTAATTCCTAACTATATCAGGCCTGAAACCTATGTTTTTTTCAGTGAATATATATATATATATATATATATATATATATATATATATATATATATATTCACTGAGAAAACCATAGGTTTGACACACGTTATAGTTAGGAATTAGCATTTAAAAAACCTTAGAAATTCACAGAAAAAAACATAGGTTTTACACCAGTTATAGTTAGCTGTACATTTTACTCATACAAAACCATTGAAATTCCCCCGTTATAGTTAGTTGTACTCACTATAACTTGCGCGCCCGCAATCCAATGCTGATGATGTCACATATTACATCATTCATGACATGGTCAGTGACATCACTGATGACATCACTGATGACATCACTGGCGACATCATCCAGTGAATATGGTTTGCTTTGATATTTAAATATGTATTATACATACACTACTTTGCATTGAAGAATGAGTGGATATATAAATATAAATGTGTGGATGGTGGATTTAGTAACAGTGTCATTGATTGTTTCCTTGACTAATTTGTAGAATCTAAATATATATATAATGTGTAGTTACTAAACTGTGTGAAAGTCTTTATTGCTTTCTCTTAATTGCTATGTTAAAGACTGTATTTGTTATTGATTTTTTACCTGAGTATTTGTATGGGTAAATGAATGTCTATGTGGTTTGGTGGGGGGGTGTGATTGGCAAAAAATGTGTGAATAGTTCATTCAGTAGGTATATGAGGTTAAGACTACATGTTATAACAGTTGTTTCAGTGAGTGTATATGTTTATGGGTGTGGTGGTGTTGAAATATTTCTCTCTATGGTACATCTCCATTAAACTTGAAAAAAAGGCAGTGTATGTGACAGTTATATCTAATTAAGTGTGCCTAAGACTTAGTGATTGTATGAGTCACTATATGGATAACTGTATACTTGTAATAGTGATTTTACAACACACTAAGTGTGAGTTACTATCTATATAAATAGGTTAAGTGGTGTTTGTATAAGTGTGAAGGTGAGTAAATGTAAGTTTAATCAATTGTTTGCATAAGTCAGAAGGATGTCTTTATAAGTGAATACAATGTGTGCTGGTGTGTAATGTTGAAATAGGCGTATAAGTATATTTGATAGTGTTCTGTTGATTATTCACTGCATATAACACTGAATCTATAGGTAAGTGATTAGATGTGTGTATAGTTCTATGATTCTATGATTCACTGAGTGGGTGTTTTGAAAATACTATTGGTGTGTCAATGGTTTGAGATATGGCACTTTCTATTTTACAGTGAGTGAAAAATATTATACTAGTGTGTGATGAGGTGTATTTCATTATCACATGGATGATGTCATCAGTGATATCATCAGTGATGTAACCAGTGATGTCACTGACCATGTCATGAATGATGTAATATGTGACATCATCAGCAGTGGATTGCGGGCGCGCAAGTTATAGTGAGTACAATTAACTATAACGGGGGAATTTCAATGGTTTTGTATGAGTAAAATGTACAGCTAACTATAACTGGTGTAAAACCTATGCTTTTTTTCAGTGAATTTCTAGGGTTTTTTAAATGCTAATTGCTAACTATAACGTGTGTCAAACCTATGTTTTTTTCAGTGAATTACAAAGGTTTTTTAAATGCTAATTCCTAACTATAACGTGTGTCAAATCTATGGTTTTTTCAGTGAATTTCTAAGGTTTTTTCAATGCTAATTCCTTACTATAATGTGTGTTAAACCTATGCTTTTTTCAGTGAATTTCTAAGGTTTTTTAAAAATGGTAATTTCTGTATCATTTTTAAAAAAAATTATATATTTATTTTTCAACAAACTGCCCTTGTATATTGTAATACATTATTATTATTATTATTATTAGGGAGATTTATAAAGCGCCTGGTTTACGCCCATAGGCGTGTCCCCGCGCTATGGTAAGTAGGGTAAGCAGTCCAAGCAGCCAACGCAGTCACCTAGCGTCTGGAAAGATGAGTCTTAAGTTTCCGCCTAAACAAGGATTCCGAATGCTCCAAACGTAGTTCTGGCGGCAGGTCATTCCACCGCTTCGCAGCCAAATATCTGAACGACCTGCCCCCCATACGCGCTTTCTTTATTTTAGGGATTTTCAGAAGTCCTGTACAGGAGGAACGCAGATTCCTAGTGGGCTCATACCGGGTAACCAGACTCTGTAACGGGGCAGGGGCTTTGCCTCTCAGAATGCGGTGACACGTGGCTAGAGCCTTGAATTCCACCCTGCTCCTGACAGGAAGACAGTGCAAAGCCTGGAGCGCTGCCCTGGAGGGAGATCTTCTAGGAAGCCTCAAAACAAGGCGAGCGGCAGCATTTTGCAGCACCTGGAGGCCGTTGAGAGCCTTTCCCGTGGCCCCCAGATACAGCAAATTGCTGTAATCCAGGCGCGAGGTGACTAGAGCATGCACCAGCGTCCGGCGAGCTGTAATAGGCAGGAGATCCAAGACCTTCCTCAGAGTTTTTAAAACTCTGAAGCATGTCCCCACCACTCGGCTAACCTGGGAGCCAAAGGTAAGGTCAACATCCAACCATACCCCCAAGTTCCTTACCTCCTGGCAGGGGACAGGTGTCTCTCCTAGGCAGGGTGGCCACCATGCCGACGACCATACAGATGGGCTTCCCCCCACCACGAGCACCTCGGTCTTACTGCCATTAAGTTTCAGGCAGTTGGCGGACATCCAGGCTGCCAGTTCTTGCATGCAGACTCTGAACTTGTCCGCCACTAGACCAGGTACACGTGAGAGGGATATTACCAGCTGCGTGTCGTCGGCATAGGACACAAGACGTAGTCCATAGCTTTCAACAATGGCCGCCAGCGGGGAGACATATAGATTGAACAAGGTCGGACATAGGGACGAGCCCTGCGGCACGCCCTGGCCCAACCCAATCTCCCTGGAATAGCAATCTCCCTGGCGGACTTGGAAGCATCTACCTGTCAGGAAGGACCGGATCCATCTAAGCGCAGCTCCTGATACCCCTCCATCATTCAGACACTGTAGCAAGGTGGAATGAGCTACAGTGTTGAATGCTGCGCTTAGGTCCAAGAGGATCAGGGCCATAGTCTGGCCCTCATCCACTCCCTGCCGTATGGACTCTACTGCCATGAGCAATGCTGACTCCGTCGAATGCCGTGGGCGGAAGCCAAACTGAGAGTCATGGAGTAGGGAAGCTTCCTCTACAAAGCCCATCAGCTGAAGGTTTACAATTTTTTCAGCAATCTTTGTCATATATGGCAGAAGGGAAATGGGGCGGAGATTGTCTAACCTATCGTATCTGATATTGGGCTTCTTTTGGAGAGGAAGAACTACCGCTCGTTTCCAGGCATCTGGGACAGTAAAGGTCTCAAACGAGATATCCAGGAGATGACGGATATATGGCTCTAAGACATGCAGACTGCCCATCAGGCGTCTAGGTGTAGTAGGGTCTCGAGGGGAGCCTGATTTAATTGACCCACAAATCTGGATGAGTTTTTCAGTAGGTGGGGTAACGAGTGTCGTTAGCACCTGTTGTTCTCCCCTTACCTCGAGTACCTCTACAATCTCGGGGTCTATGATGTCCCGGCTGGGGAAAGCCGAATAGATGGTTGCTACCTTATTGGCAAAAAACTCGGCTACTCGGTTACAGTTGTCCACCATGCAGAATTCTTCTGGGACTGCTGCAGGCTTCCCCACCGAGAGTGATTTGTATATTAAAAACAGTTCCTTCGAGGAGTTTTCTGCTTCCCTAATCCTGGTGTCATAGTACACCTTTTTGGCCTTTCTAATTAGTTTATGGTAGTTGCGCCTACTTACAACATAATCCATTCTGGCTTGAGTGTCGAAATCTACTCTCCACCGCCTTTCTGCACGTTTGCACGCGATCTTGGCCATGCGCACCTCTTCATTGAACCAAGATGCCGTTTTCAAGGCGCGTCCCTCTGTTTTAATCCGGGCGAGCGGGGCAACTTGGTCCAGGGCATCTAAAATGCGCTGGTCCAGGTTATTATTCGCTTTCTCCACATCCTCTCCCCCGGTCCATCCCCCACCATGAGTGCCTCATTAAACCTGGCTAGGGAAAAGTTAGCCCATCTCCGTCTCAGGCGCTGCAGTGCTACCTGTTCCGGTACTCTAGCTCCCGGAATAGAGATCGAAAAAGGGCACCAGATGGTGGTCCGACCAGGGGATAGGTACGGGGGTCAGGGCCTCCACCTGTCCCCAGTTGGCAAAAATAGGGTCCAACAAATGGCCCCGTAGATGGGTAGGAAGTTCACCTATCAGCTCGAGCTGAAGCGCACTCAACTCTTTACAGAGGTCCCCGGCCACCTTATCAACAGGATCGTCCAGGTGTAGATTGAGGTCACCCAACACCAGGAACTTACCCGTGCGCAAGGCTGCCTCTGTAATACTTTCAACCAGACTGTCTACAAATCTGGCAGATGGGCCAGGTGGCCTGTATATCAAGAGGCCCTTCACAGTGTACCCCCCATTAACTTGAATGGAGAACGCACCCGCCTCGCTATCTGTGACCACAGTCTGCTCCAAAAGGCAGCGTAGGCCCTGCCTTGCAACAATGGCTATTCCTCCACCTCTGCCCTTCAAACTATCTTGCCTTACAAGGGTATAACCCTCCGGAATAGCTTCAAGGGCCTCTGGGGAGGAGTCGCAGTCCAGCCATGTCTCCGTGAGGAAAACTAAATCCCATTCTTTTTCCCTGAGGAGATCATAAATATCTAGTCTGTGCTTGCGCAACGACCGGACATTCAACAAGCCACAGATCAGCATTGAGCATACATTGACTGTATCCTATAATATGCAACGGCACAGCTAGTTTTTATTATTTGTATAAAGTTGAATTGTATAGTGTACATCTTCAATCAAAATATAAACAGTCAAATTTGTCAATTACATTTTTAAAAAAATATTTTTTTAATGTGCGCACACTATTGCCACGAGGGTGTGAGCACCGTGCGCTCACCTCGCGGTTTAAAAAAAACCAAAAAATGTTTTTTTTGCCCTTCTGGGTCCTTCAGGGACCCCCTGAGAAAACCTAGGGGGTCAGGGAGTCTCTACCCTGCCCCTTTTCCATGTTCTCCACTATTGTTTTTCACACTCTTATGCCTCGGGGGTGCGAGCACCGTGCACGCACCTCGTGACTTTTTTTTTTTTTTAATGTTTTTTTTGCCCTTCAGGGTCCTTCAGGGACCCCATGAGAAGGCCTAGGAGGTCAGAAGGACTATACCCTGCCCCCTTTTCACGTTCTCCACTTTTGTTTTTCACTCTCTTCTGAAACTACACAAAATGGCGGCCGAATGGTGCGCGCACCTCGCGATTCAGCAGTTCGGGCTGTAGCCGTGTCTAATCGTCCTATGGAAAATAACATGGGGAATACACGTTTTGGGACCCCCCTTTTTCTCAGCCCCCACTTCACGAATCCCCCCAAAACTTTCAGGGAAGGAGCAGAGCGGAGTGGGCCATCTTCTTTGAGAAATTCACAAAGATTCATCAACCGGCGCCAAAGTTATTCCCAATAGAATGTTGCGGATTTCCTATGGAAACTAGGTCCTAACTATAACTACCTACTGGCGACCGCCAGTTGGTAATATATATATATATATATATATATATATATATATATATATATATATATATATATATATTACCTACTGGCGGTCGCCAGTAGGTATATATAGTTAGGATTTTTTCTCTATGGGATTTTTGAAAATTCTATGTCTAATAACTTTGGCGTTTGTGGACGGAATTGGCTGAAATTTTCAGGAAAATGGCACATTTTGTTTCTGAGCAGCCCTTGAAAATTTGGGGGGGGTTCGTCAAGGGGGGGCCGAGAAAAAAGGGGGGTCCCAAAACGTGTTTTTAACATTGAGTTTTCCATAGGGCGGTTGGCCTCACTTTTAGCCCGAACGGCTGAATGGATTTGCACGAAACTTGGCAAAATTGTAGGGACTGGTAGCCCGATGTGCCTTTTGTAGGTTTCAATATATGTGCTCCAGTGGATTTTGAGAAATTAACGTTTAAAAAAAGATATATATCTGTAACAGCGGACCGGGCAGCGGCCCAGGACGCGTACTTTTCGCGCAACGGAGCTTTGTGAAGCGAAGCTGATTGGTTCTCTGGCGTCTGTCAACATTCCAAACAGTCCGTAGCGGCCGCCATCTTGTCTCTCGGTAGGATCGAGAGACAAGAGGAGGCCAAAGCGAAGGGGCAAATGACCATAAGGGGGCATAGTAGATCCTCGCTGACCCCCTAGGTTTGATGTGGAGGTTTTAAAAGGGCCCCGCGGGGCAAAAAAAAAAAATAATAATAATAATCGAACGGCTGAATGGATTTGCACGAAACTTGGTAAAATATTAGGGACTGGTAGCCCGATGTGCCTTTGCTAGGTCTCAATATATGTGCTCCAGTGGATTTTGAGAAATTAACGTTCAAAAAAAGATATATATCTGTAACAGCGCTCCGCTTCGCGTACTTTTCGCGTTACGGAGCTTTGCGAAGCTGATTGGTTCTCCGGCGTCTGTCAACATTCCAAACAGTCCGTAGCGGCCGCCATCTTGTCTCTCGGTAGGATTGAGAGACAAGAGGAGGTCAAAGCGAAGGGGGAAATGACCATAAGGGGGCATAGTAGATCCTTCCTGACCTCTTAGGTTTGATGTACCATTTTGCCAAGTTTGGTGTAATTCCGTTCAGCCATTCAGGCTGTAGACGTATGTAAATGTCCTATGGAAAATTGCATGGGGAAAACACATTTGAAAGTGTTGAAATTTAGAACCAATTAAAATGTTACTTTGGTTTGTATTTGTGTGTGATGAAAGTTAATTGGTTATGTATATATGTCAAATGAGAGGAAACCACAGCCATTTTGTGATACTACTGTCTGAGGTACATTTGTGAGGAATTTTTGGTGGTGAATTTCTGGTGTTTGATTTACACAGTACTAACACTTTTCCTACTTTTAAAAAGGTGAGTTGTTAATTTGTAAGGGGAACTATGTTGTACACTTGAAGATAATTTGAAAAATGTTTTCTGTTATTTATTTGCAGTCCTTCTGTTATACTAAATACTTGATAACGTTAGTTTTATATTATGTATTACTAAAAACGATAAATGAAAGTGATTATTTTTTTCTGCAATTTACAGCAAGCAATTTCAAAATAAAATGGCTCACAATGAAGAGACCGTGGCAATTTCTTTTGAATTGTCCACTACATTGATTGAAATTGAGAGCACCAATAATGAAATATTGTCACAAGGAGGACATGACTTGTATGATTCCATTAGATTGATTGAAATGGACAGCACCAAGAATGAAATATTGTCACAAGGAGATGACTTGAATGATTCCACTACGTTGATTGAAATTGAGAGCAGCAATAATGAAATATTGTCACAAGGAGGAGATGACTTGTATGATTCCATTAGATTGATTGAAATGGACAGCACCAATAATGAAATATTGTCACAAGGAGGAGATGACTTGAATGATTCCACTACATTGATTGAAATTGAGAGCACCAATAATGAAATATTGTCACGAGGAGATGACTTGAATGATTCCACTACATTGATTGAAATTGACAGCACCAATAATGAAATATTGTCAGAAGGAGGAGATGACTTGAATGATTTTTTTGATCAATCTCTTGATGGCGAATTTATCGAGTGTTTGGAGACCATAGAGTTACAAGAATCATTATTGGAGACTTTTCATGAGGACATTGCTGATGAGGACATGTTACTAGTTCTTTCAAATTTAGAAAATTCTGAAGAATAAATGTATATTTAGAAATCAAAAATTGTTTGAGACATTATTCATTTTTATTTTTAATTTATGAGGTTGTAGCGAAGTGATTGTAGTATAAAATGAGACTTATAGTATAGAGTGCAACATTTTTATGTTACATGGTAAGTTTACTCATATTTACTTCCCTTCTGCCACTATATTATCTCCAATGTGTATTTGACATCTCTTCTTCATCTCCGGCCTCCTTTCTCTCACTGTGTGTCTCCGATGCATCTTATCGCTGCTATTTTGTGTAATTACAGAAGAGAGTAAAATAAAATAGTTCGGAACGTGAAAAGGGGGCAAAGTAGAGTACTCCTCACCCCCTAGGCCTTTTTAGGCGGTCCCAAAAGGATCAGTTTCTGCTTTCCTGAGAGATTATGGTATGAGTTCCATATACCACAATAACTTGCATTACAACATGCAAGATATCTATCTCCTATTACCAACTTTTGGAGATATTCGCGCTAAGCGCGAATATCTCCAAAAAGTAACACCTGCCCTGAGCAGTTCTTAGCCATGTTATCCAATGGGAGGTGGATAACATGGCTAAGAGCATTAGCTCGGTAATGTATGAATATCGCTGAGTTTTTAGCGATATTCATGCATTGCGGCCGTTTATTATCGCATTTGTGATAAACCTTGATAATAGCAAGGGTTATCTTCGATAATTTCTGATGATGCTTAGCGGTAAAAAATTCGTTGGTAAGCATCGTTAGCGATAAATATCGCTTAACTTTGGTAATATGCCCCAACGTCTGTTAACGTTCGATTCGAAGGAAATGAGGAAGTGTTGAAAAACATTGTCTGCGCCATCTTGCCTTTTTTGAAATGCCACACTTTTGTCGTGCACGGCAGCCATTTTAGATGTCTTGACCAGACCCACTCTCTGCACGCTGTCGATTCGTAGCATGGCTCCTCACCCTCGCAAGCATCTTCCCCAGGCACTGGTCACCCCCGCTCTCTGTCTTATGCATGGGCAATAAACCTCCCCCCATCTGCGCTGCTCTTCCCTGAGAATCACACTGTGCCCGCCCGACACCTCCCTTTCGCCCTATTCACTACCGCACCCTCTGACACTCCTCTTCCTCTGTGTCCGATTGTCCAGGCTATCAGCTAGCCCTGCAGATGTAGTTTATGGCCCCAGCTGTAAAGAATCACCCCTCTTCAAAGGAGTTATAGTAGATCAAGGCCCACACCCGATGAGATCCGTCACACCACACGTGTTCCTACTATCTGAAAACTATCCTGTATTGTGATTGGGGAGGGGACAGAGCCTGAAGCGGAAGATTCCAGGAATGACTCTTTGTACATCAAAGTTTTTACAATTATGTGTCACATTAAAAATATATAGCACTCCAACAAAGTAGTAGGAATATAAAACTTTAATAACATATAAATATATACAACAAAACAAAAACAGTAAAAACATTTAAACAACGAAGAGACCGTGGCAATTTCTTTTGAATTATCCAATAGATTTATTGAAATTGACAGCACCAATAATGAAATATTGTTGTCAGTAGCGGTCTGTTGTGCGAATAGTTCCAAGGCAGCAGAACGCGCTGAAATCTAGATGGCACGAAAGTGATGTCTAGCAAGTTGCCGCCCAGCAAATAACGGCGTGGGGCGCCGCGGGGGTGAGTGAGTCCAGTAGGCACCACAGCTATTCTTAGCGGCATTGCAGAATTACTGCTGGGGACAATGCCTGTGCTGTAGCAGGGTCACAGCAGAAACAAAAAGGATTCTGTTGAAGATGTTGTTGGTTTTCAATTTGAAAACAGTTCTGGTGTCAACTGCTATGCTATTGTAGTGGTTAATGTTTTGTTTTCTCTAGAAAATGTAAAAGAGGGGGAGGCAGTCCAAAGTTCCGTTAAAAGGGCAAAGGAAAGGATCGGTGGTTTGAACTATCAGTCAAAAAGGGGAGGGGGTGCAACAATTTTTCCTACCGGGTCACACTGTGCTTTCACCGGAAGTGAGGTCTGCAGGATTCTAGTAATTCAAAGTGAGGCTGGCGCCGACGTCCCGCGGATACAGTTTCGTCACTCCACGGGTGATCATGGCAGTCATTCCCCATCGGGGGTCGGAGACTCCCGCGGCTCCTCTAGAATCTTCAAGGTCGTGGAGGACTACGGTGGTGGAGTCAACCAGTGACCGGGCCATTTCTTTATGCTGGGCCCGCTCTTGCCAGGTCGACCGCCATTTTGAGAGTTCGGTAGCTACTGGCGATCGCGGGGTCAAATGAGCGGACGGGCTCCACCCTGCCGGGCGAGACGTTGCAGCATAGCCACAGTGGAAGAACCCTTTTCCGGGCGCCTGGAGCGCTGAGGGTGCAGCTGGGAAGCCTCCACCTGGGGAGGCGGGAGAGGCCTGTTCGCACCGTCTCTCCCTCCCAGTGCACCCCACGGCGTCTCGCTTGAGATTTGTTATGGCCGGACCAGGCGATGAGGACGAGGGGGGGGGGGTCGGAGGCATGTGCAAGACATCCCCCCCCCCAGTGTTGTCGCAGCCATTTTTCAAGAAAGAAGAAGTGTCCCGTCCGTCTTCGGGCCGGGCTTCCGGTAGATGTCGGCCGGACGCCCCTGGCTCTGGCCCCATTAACGGGTTTCTTGGTTTATTGGCTGCAGCCGGATCCCGTCGGCCTCGGCCCCCCGACCGTTGGTGGCCGGACCGGAAGAGCATGTGGCGGGACTACCTGCAACTCTCAAGGGCCACCGCGGCCGGACTGGGAGAGAGAGGGGAGGGTCGAGGAGACATTCCCCCCCCCTGCAACTGTTCAGCGTTGTAAAGGCAATCCCCTGGCCGGGTCCCGCTGGTCTCGGCCTCTCCTCCGGCTACACCCTACGTTAGGATCTCCTGGCCGAGGCGTGGCAGCAGGACCTGCTTTATATGGGCTGCTCCCGGCTGGGCGTAGCCGGAACCCTGCCCCACCTTGGAAGTTTCCAGAGTGGGGGCGGATGTTCTACTGACTTGCATTTTCCCTAGTCTATCGATTTTTTGGGCATGGCAGGCGGTGGGACAGCGAGGGGTGATTTGGTTTCTCTTACTGTTTTTCTGGTCTCTCACCACTGGCATATTTCTAACGTTTTCTTGTTTCTAGGACATTAATAGGTTTTATCATTACGTTATGTTATCGTTTCTTTGTTCGTTGTTTAATAAAAGTTCATGTTCATCAGTGGCCTACTGATTTTCGATTTCCTATTCTTTTCTTTCCAGGTTGTTTCATGCTAAAGTTTCTGTTAACAGGATACAGTGATCACTTCGTTATTATTGCATATGTCTTTTTCACTAGGGGTGCTCTCTGGTCGGGCCAGATGACGTATGTCTAGTAAATGGTCCGGGTGAAACAGGTGCATCAATCAGTGGGGAGTAGATAGGCATGACAGATTACAACGGGGGAGAAAGGTCCGCATTACGTACCCTTTCACTACTTGCAAAGATTTTCCTACGTTTATTTGCAAACAGGGAATACCTCCAAAAAGAACTAATTCCCAAACAGTCAATGTTCGGACAATCAATCAATCAATGAGGAATGAAATAGGTACGACGTGTTAAAGGCTTGCGTTACCTACCCTTCACTATCTGCAAAGGGAGAGAGAATATTCCTATTCTTCCTCGTTTGCAGGCAGAGAAGATCCTTAAGAGAACCAACTTCGAACAATTCAATGCTCGATTCAAACAATCAACAAGGGGTACTGTGAACACAAATGAACGCCGCTTATGTACATACGCATTGCTATTTTCAACAGGTTGTTCCTAATGTTTCTATTTTAGCGAGGTCAAAAAGAGATCCCATTAGTGGCCTACTGATTTTGCTCGATTCCTTTTGTTTTTTTACACGGTTTTTCGCTATCTGCAAAGACTAAACAGAGTATTTTGACTCTGTGCTTGTTTGTAAATAGAGAATGAACCAAAGAGAACAATCAATCAAATGGAGAGAGAAGCAGGCACGACGGATTACAAAGGGGGCAAAGGGCTGCGTTAACTACCCTTCACTATCTGCAAAGAGAGAGTACTCCTAATAGAAATGAGGGGTGGGGGGTAGCATTCAAAGCAGATCAGTGTGCATAAACACGAAAATGTTTTTACTTACCACGTACTTGACATTCGACAGCTTATGATATTTGCTATTAAAAAAACATTGAAATTCACTTAAAAAACCATAGGTTATAGACCATATATAGTTAGGAATTAGCATTTACAAAACCTTGAAAATTCACTGAAAAAACCATAGGTTATAGACCATATATAGTTAGGAATTAGCATTTAAAAAACCTTATTTTACTCACACAAAACCATTGAAATTCCATATATAGTTAGTTGCACTAACTATATATCGCGCACCCGCAATCCACTGCTGATGATGTCACATATTACATCATTCATGACATGGTCAGTGACATCACTGATGACATCACTGATGACATCTCAAATGACATCACTGATGATATCTCATTTGACATCAATGGTCACATCAATGATGATATCATTAATGTGACAATACAATGCATCTCCTCACACTTTAATATAACCTCTGTTACACCCAGTGTTAAATACAGAGTATAATTTTTGAAACCATTGACACACCAATACTAGTTACTACATACGCACTCACTGATTCCTACGTCTACACACACATTCACTCATTCACCTATACAATCATTCATACATACAATCACTCATCTTTACAACACTATCATATGCACTCATACACCTATACAGACACTCACACTCTGCCACTCATCCATGGAGTTACTCACACACCTAGTCAGTCCTGTAAAGAATCAATCACAGTTCCATTTTCTAATCTACACAGTTAAACATAGAGTACCTTACATTTTAAAACATATACTAACACATACTTACTCTCTTATAGAATCACTGATACAAGTACACATTGATCTGCACAGAGTCACACACCTCCCAGCCAGCCATACACACACTCAGTCTCCCATACAAATACTTGTGCAACCAATCAATAACCCATATAGCTACTTATATAGCTACTGATCAACACATGCAGCAGCTTGCACAACAACAGACATGCTGATGCACACTTTCAGACAGTTTAGTCACTAACCCGTGCATTTAGTAAGACGCATTTAATCACTCACTCATACAGTCAATCACGCACCTACTAAAACCTTCATTCAGACACTTATACATCCACTCATTCTTCAATATGTAAAACATATTTAAACTTTACAGAAACACATAATCACTGGATGTTGTCATCAGTGATGTCATTTGAGATGTCATCAGTGATGTCATCAGTGATGTCATTTGAGATGTCATCAGTGATGTCATCAGTGATGTCACTGACCATGTCATGAATGATGTAATATGTGACATCATCAGCAGTGGATTGCGGGTGCGCGATATATAGTTAGTGCAACTAACTATATATGGAATTTCAATGGTTTTGTGTGAGTAAAATAAGGTTTTTTAAATGCTAATTCCTAACTATATATGGTCTATAACCTATGGTTTTTTCAGTGAATATAATATATATATCTCACCTACTAGGGGTCACCAGTAGGTAGTTATAGTTAGGACCTACTTTTTTGACTTGCGTATATGTTTGGTGCTGTTTGACCAGTGGGTCTTGTTGTGTATGGAAAGTTTTGGGGTGATCTGTCAAGAGGGGGCTAAGAAAAAGGGGGTAAAAAAAGTGCATTTCCCATGGTACTGTCCACAGGGATTTTGAAAACGACTGCAGCCCAAACTGCTGGACAGAATTACATCAGATTTGGCAGAAGGGTAGCTGTTGGTCCAGAAATCACCCCTTTTTGTTATTTGGTGAAATCTGTCCAGTAACGATAGAGTTATTGAAAGAAAACCAAATTGGTATATATTGGTACGCAGCTCCTCTGAGGATTCCACAGTCCCAGGACAGTCCCAGGACGGAAATCTGATTGGCTGCCAACACTTCAACCAGGAAGTGTTGGCAGCCATCTTGGGACCCGGCTTCAGCCAAGTCCTCAAAAAAAGTTTAAAAAACAAGAAAAGGGGGCAGGGTAGGAGTTAGGTGTGCAAGTTATGTATCCAAAATAGATTTTTTTTCACACATGCGATCTTTGCGAGGAAGCCATGACCACTGGCGTGGCCCCACCAGGTACCATCACAGGTACATTGCGACTACCAACATCGTTGCAAATACTGGGGAAAATATAAAAGAAATATACATCTATTTGTACACACTTGCCGGTCTCTGTCACAAACTCATGTACGCACTCATAAACTCACTCAGACACTTATACACCCATCCACATATCCACTCAGACACTTATACATGCAGTCACATCCCCACTCAGATACTGATGCACTCACTCACATACCCATTCAGATACTTATGAACCCACTTACAGACTTACTCGGAGAATGATGCACCCATATACAGACCCACTCAGAGACTCATGTACCCACTTAGAGACCCACTCACACACTCACATATGCTCTCACAGACCCACTGAGACATTCAAACACCCACTCACAGATCCACTGAGACACTCATACACCCTCTCACACACCCATTTAGACACCCAAGTAGACACTCATGTATCCACTTACAGAGCCAGTCAGATAGTCATATACCTACTAACAAATGTGCAAAGGCAGTTCGTGCACCTACTCACAGATTGATAGAGAGACGTATGCAACCAATCACAGACCCATTGTGACACTGATGCATCCACTCATAGATGTACTGAGGCAGTCATGCATTTTGTTACAGAAGAATTAATAGACTGATGCATCATCTCACAGATCCTGTCAAATACTTATACAGTGAATGAGACACTTAGTGATACAGTGATGCATGCAGTCATAGATTACACTGAAACAGTTAATCACTGTGTTATAGAGATATTAAGGGAGTTGTACCTGCTAATATACAGTTGTTTAGATAGTCATGTGTTTAATCTGTTGGTTATAATCCATCTTGCAATTGTACGTTTTGATGGTGGTAGCTATTGAATGCCTGCATTTGTCTTGTCATTTCATGACGTATTTGTGTCACAGCGAAAACGTAAAATCGGTTTAAATGGTTGTTTTTATGCAAACTCCCTACATAAATATGACTTTCAACAGTGCAGTAATAAATCCCTAGTGTATAAAATACTGTACAATGTGTGCATATATGTGTTTTGTACCCCCTAAAAAAAGTCATGATCATCGCGGTTACCGGTGTCGTCACGACTCTCGGTGTAGTTGAGAAAACGTGAAGTAGGGTTTAAACCGTTTCTTAAAAGACCTACTAGATAAATATGTGCACAGATATGTTTTTAAAGCAGTGATGTGGTCATTAATGTGTGTATTGTAATAGTAAGAATTTATTTGTTTGTTAACATTTTTTAATGTGATGGTGATTGCAATTATCGCAATGTTGTCACAGATTTAAAAAAAAATATTTGACAAGAAACTTAACAAAAATTTGGCCTCTTGGGTGGCTCTGATCTAAAAAAAATGTCTTTAAGAGTATTTTTCAGTATGTGAAATACATTTGCTGATTACAGACTGTCCACAGTAAATGTAACAATGTTGTTCTTCACAATTAAACCAGTTATTAATGTACTTTCTGATAAACACATACCAAATCAAAACATGATATGTTATGATATGATATGAATGTGCATTTGTAAAGCGCTTGGCTACCCGGAGGCCTCCCAGCGCTAGACATGGCTACTCAGTAAGTGATCAGAGCAGGGGGGAGCAGTTTAGGGGAAAAGGCGAGTTTTCAGCTGTTTCCTGAAGATGCCCTGGCTGGGTTGGTTTCGAAAACATGAGTGGTATATATTATAAACATACTATACAATATACAATTCTAGAAAGAAAATATGAAAATCTTAGAGGCTCACTTAAGATTGGATGTTACAATTAAGAAATAGAATTTTAAAAAACTTTAGAAATTCACTTAAAAACACAAAGGCTACAGGGATGTTAATTTAAGAATTAGCATTTAAAAAACCTTATAAAGTCAGTGAAATAAACAAAGGTTACAGGGACATTATAGTTAGGAGATAGAATTTCTAAAAACCTTAGAATTTCACTGAAAAAAACAAAGGTTACAGGCACATTATAGTTAGGCTAACATTTCACACGTACAAAACCAGAGAAATTCATCAGGTTTAGGTGAAACGTGTTGGCTGTATATCTTTTGAGGGAAAAGAAAGAAGAGATCAAAAAGAAAACTTATTTAATTACAGCAAAGCAATTACTATCATTAATGACGACCAGTGATTGTTTATTTATTTGTCCACTAATCTTTAGTATTCATCAATAAATTGTGGTTGCCTCTCTTGTTGTTTATAATTCATGCCAGTACTTATACATCCAGTAATGTCATTTGAGATGTCAGGAGGGATGACATTGGTGATGTCACTGACCATATCATGAGTGATGTAATATGTGGGGTAATAACCAGTGTATTGCGAGGGCATGAGTTATAGTTATCTTAGCTAACTATAACTGCTGTATTTCTCTGGTTTTGTGTGAGTGAAATGTCAGCCTAACTATAACATCCCTGTATCCTTTGTTTCTTTTCAGTGAATAAATATATATATATAGTTATGACCATGTTTCCATAGGAAAAGCATTTTTAAACTTGCCTATATCTTTGGCGTCGTTTGACGAGTCTTCACTAAATTTTTTCAAAAAGTGAGCCACTAATTCTATTGTGCATGGAAAGCTTCAGGGTGGTCCCTCAAGCTGGGGCCAAAAAAGGGGGGTCAAACAAAGGGCCAGATGTAGGTAATTCTATTTTACCGATTCATAAATACCGAATTTTACCGATTCGGTATTTATGAATCGGTAAAATAGAAGGGGGGAGATTTAGGTAAAATTGTTAATTGAATTACCGAATCTGTAAAAATCAGTATTTACCGAATCGGTAAATACCGATTCGGTAATGCCCATTGATTCCTGTGGGCCTTGAAGCCCATAGGAATCAATGGGCATTACCGAATCTGTATTTACCGATTCGGTAAATACCGATTTTTGCAAGGGTGCAGGGGGTGTCACTTTGACACCCTCTAGCACCCCGAACACAGGCATGTGTGCCATGTGGCACACAGACATGCCCTAAGGGCATGTCTGTCTGTCACATGGCATAGGTCTGCATGCACACATGTGCATGCACACCTGGATTCGGTATTTTACCACCCAATTGAATTGGGTGGTAAAATACCGAATCGGTAAGGTCTTTGGGACTCAGAAGAGTCCCACCTACATTTGGATTTACCGAATCGGTAAAATTACCGATTCTGTATTTTACAGAATCGGTAAATTTACCAAATCGGTAAATTTACCGATTCTGTAAAATAAATGCACCTACATGTCAATTCTTAAATACCGGTCGGTAACGGCCAAAATCAGCCGTTACCGACCGGTATTTAGGCTCCTACATCTGGCCCAAAGTGTGTTTTCCATGTTAATTCCTATGGAAAGTTTGGACATGCCTGCAGCCCAAACCACTGGATGGAATTACACCAAATTTGAAAGAAAGGTATCTTTTGGTCTGCAAATTATGCTTTCAGTTATTTTGGTATAAATCTGTTCAGTAGTTTGCAAGATATTAAAGGGAATCCATATTAGTATATCTATGATCACGAAGCCTTTGTGAATAATGATGAGCTTCTGCAGAAATTTGCAGAGCTCTGATTGGCTGCCAACACTTTAACCAGAAAGTGTTGGCAACCATCTTGAGATTTGGCTTTTGCCGAGTACACCCAAAAGAATGCAGAAAAAAAGAAAAGGGTCAGGCTAGGAATACCCTTACCTCCTAGGCTTGGTCATGGGGTCCGAGAGGAGTACCGTCAAGATTCATGAATATTCGCGAATATCATGAATATCATGAATTTAAAAAAAATAAGTACGCTCTCATGAGGCCAGGTCCCAGGGGCATGCGTGGTTTATAAAAAGTAAAGGGGGAGCACAGGGCCCCCCTCTAAGGGCTTATTTATACCCTGGTGACCACCACCTCCCTTGGGCTCATGTGAATATTAATGCAATGGGGCCACGAGGAAACCTTGGGCCCCGGGCACCACCACCTACCAAGTGCAATAAATGAAAAAAGAGATAGGAGGGCTGCATGGTCCCCCAGGCCCAGGAGACCACCACCTCCATGGGGCTACAATGAATATTAGAGAGGGTGTCTACGCAGATCCCCAGGGACCACCACCTCCCGTCGATGCATTCCAACAGCTTCTTGTGTGCAAGAGGAATGCCAGCTCCTGCCGGGGCCAGCTGGGACTACAGGGGGCATTGGACCTCCCCCTTTGGACCCATAGTACACTGGGTCGCCCTAGGTGCAGCCAGGGAGTTATAGCCAGGCCCCAAGTGTTCGTTTCCCTGGGGCTGAAATTGGCCCAGGGAGATGGGGCCGTGTGCCCCCTCAGTTTTCATTAGTAATATGCAAAGGTCTTCTCTCCTTTTCCCACATTGATGGACAGCTTAACAAAAGGACACAAGTGAGTTTCCAGCTGATTTTCGTGACACTTTATAGATGCAGAGGAATTTGAGGATATCTCTACCAAACAAAGAAGCATTTACTTCATTTAGTAAAGAGGAAGTAACCTTTTTTGGTGGAGATGAACCTCTTTGCAATCTCATCGTCTTCTCTTGATGAGGATTCATGTCATCACAGAGTTGCGGACGAAGATGCTCGAGGTCACTGAAAACATTACCAAATGGTTCACTCAACTGTAGTGCAGAATATGTATGAGACATTGCCTGAGATAGCATTGACTAATTAACGAGAACTCCAGTTGGGTCACCATTTTTAGAAAAACTGAGCACTCTTCTTGGAAACCATGAGCTTCCATTCTGGTCCTGGTGCGCATTTCACAGAAAATATACTTCAACAGGAAGCGCTTACAAATATAAAAATGGCAGGTGCCCCAGTTGAAGGTCCACTTTAATAAAGCACAAACGTTTATAAGTTCTTAGGCTTGGTGAAGGCAAATCAAATGTGTTTCCTCTCGTATTCCACATTGGAAAACAATCTGAAATCCTTAATGGAGGTGAATGCGTCGTTGATCCAATGGAGTGCAATGTGATCTGTAGTAACCTTGACAAGTGTTTCTTTCTTGTCATGTCCTGGTAAGAGCAGAGTCCATGGTTCTCCCATTTAAATACCCTAAGAATGCAAATGCGCAAAATCCATAGCGCCACTCACATACCAACTCTCTCTCACACATGTACACACATACACAGACACACAGTGACACTCACAGACACACACAGGCACTCCCCCCCCCCACTCACAGACCCACATAACCACTCACATGCCCACTTACAGACACATAGCACCAATCATAGACCCACAAATGCACTCACACACCCACTCACAGACCCATATAGCCACTCACACACCCGCTCACTGACAAATACAGCCACCCACACACGGATTCTCAAAGTTTAAAGGTTACAGTAAGGAAATACAATTGGAAAAAAATGGAAAAAAACAAAGGTTACAGGGGCGTTATAGTGAGGAAATAGAATTAAAAAATGAATAAAAATTCACTGAAAAAAACAAAGTCATCAGTGATTTCACTGACTGTGTCATAAGTGATGCAATATGTGAGATCATAAGCAGTGCGTTGTGGGGCATAAGTTATAGTTAGATCAGGTGACTATAACTGCTGAAAATGTCTATGGTTTAGCATGAGTAAAATCGGAGTCTAACTATACCGTCCCTATAACCTTTGTTTTTTCCAGTGTGTGCATGTATATAACCCCCTCGGCGAGACTTGTTAGGAGGTATGGCTTGGCGATGGTGTCCTACACGGATGATTCACAGCTAATCATCTCACTGGCTAAACAACCTGAGGATACTGCTGCCAGGTTCCATGGTTGCCTTCTGAGAGATCCTGACCTGGATGAACCAGGGCTACCTAAAGATCAATACAGATAAGACGGAAGTCCTGGAATTTGGGTCAGGAAAATCCATGTGGAATGCTGCGTGGTGGCCAACAAGTGCAGGAGAATGCCCCAAGCCGGTGTCTAAAGTAAGACATCTAGGGATAATCGTTGACACTCAGCTCAATTTTTCAGCACAGGTAAACAGCCTTACCTCGTCCTGCTTTTTCCTGATAACATTTGTTTGAAAAATCTTCCCTTTCATTGGCCAGGCTTTGCAAAAGACAGTGTTAGTTGGTCTTCTGCTGTCTAAATTAGACTACTGTAACGCGTTGCTTCTAGGGATTAACAAAGCCCAGAGTAACAAACTACAGTCCTTGCAAAATGCAGCTGCCAGACTGCTGCTAATGATACCCAAGGGCAGTTCTACATCAAAGGGTATTAGAGCCCTCCATTGGCTCCCCATACAGCAAAGGGTGGAGTTTAAGGCCTTATGCACTGTCCATAAAGTGCTCTATGAGGGAGGGGCCAAGGATATGCAGAGATTATTTAGGCGCTATATTCCAGCTAGGACATTAAGATCCAGCAAGGTTTGCTTTATGCAAGTAGACAGAATTAGGAGAGCCAGATGGAGTGGTAAAACATTCTCCCATCGTGCTGCTAAGTTGTGGAATAAGTTGCCATTTACTTTGCGATCACAGAATCTTCAGAAATGTTCTAAAAACTCTGTTATTTTCACAAGTATAGCTGGACATTTGGGTGACACCCCTCACTTACACTAGCGCCAAGATGCTGTTTGCATTTGAGCGCTTTATAAATGTGTATCCTATCCTATCCTATCCTAACGTGTCCTATTCTTTCTGATTTGGTGTAAATCCGTTCAGTAGTTTTTGAGAAACTAAGGTTAAAAATTAATTGTATATGTGAGTGGTTGGGTCCGTGGGGGTCTCGAGAGACTCTTGAGGGTGCACCAATTTAAATTTTGAGCACTCTGATTGGCTAAGGTAGCTTTTTTCCACTTGGGCCATCGTGCTCCCACAGGGGTCAGACTCCCAAAGGAGCAAGCACTAGGATTGGCTGCCAGCAACATGAGAAAAATGTTGCTGACAGCCGTTACGTGACTCTGGCACTTAGTCTTGTGTCTTGAATTTAAAAAGAAAATAACATAAGGGAGAAGAGTAGGTATGCTCTCCTGCCTCCCAGGCCCCAAGGTCGGGTATCACAGGGACTACCGGGTCCAAAATAAAAAAAAATTCCACAGTGCAAAACCAAAGGGGATGATGGACGGAGTGTTGAACACTGTTAGCACTCACCCCGAGTCAACTGATTTGGGTTTAATCCATCATCATTCTTTAGCTCACTCCGCCACCCCAGTTCAGACATGGCCATATGCAAATCAGTCTGACCCTGTGCCTCATGGGAACAGTCCAACCCGAACTGCCAAGAATGTCTACCCTGGACCAGAAACAAGCATCCTGGGACTGGTTTCTGGCTACAGACTTACTCGGAAAATGATGCACCCATATACAGACCCACTCAGAGACTCATGTACCCACTTAGAGACCCACTCACACACTCACATATGCTCTCACAGACCCACTGAGACATTCAAACACCTACTCACAGATCCACTGAGACACTCATACACCCTCTCACACACCCATTTAGACACCCAAGTAGACACTCATGTATCCACTTACAGAGCCAGTCAGATAGTCATATACCTACTAACAAATGTGCAAAGGCAGTTCGTGCACCTACTCACAGATTGATAGAGAGACATATGCAACCAATCACAGACCCATTGTGACACTGATGCATCCACTCATAGATGTACTGAGGCAGTCATGCATTTTGTTACAGAAGAATTAATAGACTGATGTATCATCTCACAGATCCTGTCAAATACTTATACAGTGAATGAGACACTTAGTCATACAGTGATGCATGCAGTCATAGATTACACTGAAACAGTTAATCACTGTGTTATAGAGATATTAAGGGAGTTGTTCCTGCTAATATACAGTTGTTTAGATAGTCATGTGTTTAGTCTGTTGGTTATAATCCATCTTGCAATTGTACGTTTTGATGGTGGTAGCTATTGAATGCCTGCATTTGTCTTGTCATTTCATGACGTATTTGTGTCACAGCGAAAACGTAAAATCGGTTTAAATGGTTGTTTTTATGCAAACTCTCTACATAAATATGACTTTCAACAGTGCAGTAATAAATCCCTAGTGTATAAAATACTGTAAAATGTGTGCATATATGTGTTTTGTACCCCTAAAAAAAGTTATGATCATCGCGGTTACCGTTGTCGTCACGACTCTCGGTGTAGTTGAGAAAACGTGAAGTAGGGTTTAAACCGTTTCTTAAAAGACCTACTAGATAAATATGTGCACAGATATGTTTTTAAAGCAGTGATGTCGTCATTAATGTGTGTATTGTAATAGTAAGAATTTATTTGTTTGTTAACATTTTTGAATGTGATGGTGATTGCAATTATCGCAATGTTGTCACAGATTTAAAAAAAATATATTTGACAAGAAACTTAACAAAAGTTTGGCCTCTTGGGTGGCTCTGATCTAAAAAAAAATTCTTTAAGAGTATTTTTCAGTATGTGAAATACATTTGCTGATTACAGACTGTCCACAGTAAATGTAACAATGTTGTTCTTCACAATTAAACCAGTTATTAATGTACTTTCTGATAAACACATACCAAATCAAAACATGATATGTTATGATATGATATGAATGTGCATTTGTAAAGCGCTTGGCTACCCGGAGGCCTCCCAGCGCTAGACATGGCTACTCAGTAAGTGATCAGAGCAGGGGGGGAGCAGTTTAGGGGAAAAGGCGAGTTTTCAGCTGTTTCCTGAAGATGCCCTGGCTGGGTTGGTTTCGAAAACATGAGTGGTATATATTATAAACATACTATACAATATACAATTCTAGAAAGAAAATATGAAAATCTTAGAGGCTCACTTAAGATTGGATGTTACAATTAAGAAATAGAATTTTAAAAAACTTTAGAAATTCACTTAAAAACACAAAGGCTACAGGGATGTTAATTTAAGAATTAGCATTTAAAAAACCTTATAAAGTCAGTGAAATAAACAAAGGTTACAGGGACATTATAGTTAGGAGATAGAATTTCTAAAAACCTTAGAATTTCACTGAAAAAACCAAAGGTTACAGGCACATTATAGTTAGGCTAACATTTCACACGTACAAAACCAGAGAAATTCATCAGTTTAAGGTGAAACGTGTTGGCTGTATATCTTTTGAGGGAAAAGAAAGAAGAGATCAAAAAGAAAACTTATTTAATTACAGCAAAGCAATTACTATCATTAATGACGACCAGTGATTGTTTATTTATTTGTCCACTAATCTTTAGTATTCATCAATAAATTATGGTTGCCTCTCTTGTTGTTTATAATTCATGCCAGTACTTATACATCCAGTAATGTCATTTGAGATGTCAGGAGGGATGACATTGGTGATGTCACTGACCATATCATGAGTGATGTAATATATGAGGTAATAACCAGTGTATTGCGAGGGCATGAGTTATAGTTATCTTAGCTAACTATAACTGCTGTATTTCTCTGGTTTTGTGTGAGTGAAATGTCAGCCTAACTATAACGTCCCTGTATCCTTTGTTTCTTTTCAGTGAATAAATATATATATATATAGTTATGACCATGTTTCCATAGGAAAAGCATTTTTAAACTTGCCTATATCTTTGGCGTCGTTTGACGAGTCTTCACTAAATTTTTTCAAAAAGTGAGCCACTAATTCTATTGTGCATGAAAAGCTTCAGGGTGGTCCCTCAAGCTGGGGCCAAAAAAGGGGGGTCAAACAAAGGGCCAGATGTAGGTAATTCTATTTTACCGATTCATAAATACCAAAGTTTACCGATTCGGTATTTATGAATCGGTAAAATAGAAGGGGGGAGATTTAGGTAAAATTGGTAATTGAATTACCGAATCTGTAAAAATCAGTATTTACCGAATCGATAAATACCGATTCGGTAATGCCCATTGATTCCTATGGGCCTTGAAGCCCATAGGAATCAATGGGCATTACCGAATCGGTATTTACCGATTCGGTAAATACCGATTTTTGCAAGGGTGCAGGGGGTGTCACTTTGACACCCTCTAGCACCCCGAACACAGGCATGTGTGCCATGTGGCACACAGACATGCCCTAAGGGCATGTCTGTCTGTCACATGGCATAGGTCTGCATGCACACATGTGCATGCACACCTGGATTCGGTATTTTACCACCCAATTGAATTGGGTGGTAAAATACCGAATCGGTAAGGTCTTTGGGACTCAGAAGAGTCCCACCTACATTTGGATTTACTGAATCGGTAAAATTACCGATTCTGTATTTTACAGAATCGGTAAATTTACCAAATCGGTAAATTTACCGATTCTGTAAAATAAATGCACCTACATGTCAATTCTTAAATACCGGTCGGTAACGGCCAAAATCAGCCGTTACCGACCGGTATTTAGGCTCCTACATCTGGCTCAAAGTGTGTTTTCCATGTTAATTCCTATGGAAAGTTTGGACATGCCTGCAGCCCAAACCACTGGATGGAATTACACCAAATTTGAAAGAAAGGTATCTTTTGGTCTGCAAATTATGCTTTCAGTTATTTTGGTATAAATCTGTTCAGTAGTTTGCAAGATATTAAAGGGAATCCATATTAGTATATCTATGATCACGAAGCCTTTGTGAATAATGATGAGCTTCTGCAGAAATTTGCAGAGCTCTGATTGGCTGCCAACACTTTAACCAGAAAGTGTTGGCAACCATCTTGAGATTTGGCTTTTGCCGAGTACACCCAAAAGAATGCAGAAAAAAAGAAAAGGGTCAGGCTAGGAATACCCTTACCTCCTAGGCTTGGTCATGGGGTCCGAGAGGAGTACCGTCAAGATTCATGAATATTCGCGAATATCATGAATATCATGAATTTTAAAAAAATAAGTACGCTCTCATGAGGCCAGGTCCCAGGGGCATGCGTGGTTTATAAAAAGTAAAGGGGGAGCACAGGGCCCCCCTCTAAGGGCTTATTTATACCCTGGTGACCACCACCTCCCTTGGGCTCATGTGAATATTAATGCAATGGGGCCACGAGGAAACCTTGGGCCCCGGGCACCACCACCTACCAAGTGCAATAAATGAAAAAAGAGATAGGAGGGCTGCATGGTCCCGCAGGCCCAGGAGACCACCACCTCCATGGGGCTACAATGAATATTAGAGAGGGTGTCTACGCAGATCCCCAGGGACCACCACCTCCCGTCGATGCATTCCAACAGCTTCTTGTGTGCAAGAGGAATGCCAGCTCCTGCCGGGGCCAGCTGGGACTACAGGGGGCATTGGACCTCCCCCTTTGGACCCATAGCACACTGGGTCGCCCTAGGTGCAGCCAGGGAGTTATAGCCAGGCCCCAAGTGTTCGTTTCCCTGGGGCTGAAATTGGCCCAGGGAGATGGGGCTGTGTGCCCCCTCAGTTTTCATTAGTAATATGCAAAGGTCTTCTCTCCTTTTCCCACATTGATGGACAGCTTAACAAAAGGACACAAGTGAGTTTCCAGCTGATTTTCGTGACACTTTATAGATGCAGAGGAATTTGAGGATATCTCTACCAAACAAAGAAGCATTTACTTCATTTAGTAAAGAGGAAGTAACCTTTTTTGGTGGAGATGAACCTCTTTGCAATCTCATCGTCTTCTCTTGATGAGGATTCATGTCATCACAGAGTTGCGGACGAAGATGCTCGAGGTCACTGAAAACATTACCAAATGGTTCACTCAACTGTAGTGCAGAATATGTATGAGACATTGCCTGAGATAGCATTGACTAATTAACGAGAACTCCAGTTGGGTCACCATTTTTAGAAAAACTGAGCACTCTTCTTGGAAACCATGAGCTTCCATTCTGGTCCTGGTGCGCATTTCACAGAAAATATACTTCAACAGGAAGCGCTTTCAAATATAAAAATGGCAGGTGCCCCAGTTGAAGGTCCACTTTAATAAAGCACAAACGTTTATAAGTTCTTAGGCTTGGTGAAGGCAAATCAAATGTGTTTCCTCTCGTATTCCACATTGGAAAACAATCTGAAATCCTTAATGGAGGTGAATGCGTCGTTGATCCAATGGAGTGCAATGTGATCTGTAGTAACCTTGACAAGTGTTTCTTTCTTGTCATGTCCTGGTAAGAGCAGAGTCCATGGTTCTCCCATTTAAATACCCTAAGAATGCAAATGCGCAAAATCCATAGCGCCACTCACATACCAACTCTCTCTCACACATGTACACACATACACAGACACACAGTGCCACTCACAGACACACACAGGCACTCCCCCCCCCACTCACAGACCCACATAACCACTCACATGCCCACTTACAGACACATAGCACCAATCATAGACCCACAAAGGCACTCACACACCCACTCACAGACCCATATAGCCACTCAAACACCCGCTCACTGACAAATACAGCCACCCACACACGGATTCTCAAAGTTTAAAGGTTACAGTAAGGAAATACAATTGGAAAAAAATGGAAAAAAACAAAGGTTACAGGGGCGTTATAGTGAGGAAATAGAATTAAAAAATGAATAAAAATTCACTGAAAAAAACAAAGTCATCAGTGATTTCACTGACTGTGTCATAAGTGATGCAATATGTGAGATCATAAGCAGTGCATTGTGGGGCATAAGTTATAGTTAGATCAGGTGACTATAACTGCTGAACATGTCTATGGTTTAGCATGAGTAAAATCGGAGTCTAACTATACCGTCCCTATAACCTTTGTTTTTTCCAGTGTGTGCATGTATATAACCCCCTCGGCGAGACTTGTTAGGAGGTATGGCTTGGCGATGGTGTCCTACACGGATGATTCACAGCTAATCATCTCACTGGCTAAACAACCTGAGGATACTGCTGCCAGGTTCCATGGTTGCCTTCTGAGAGATCCTGACCTGGATGAACCAGGGCTACCTAAAGATCAATACAGATAAGACGGAAGTCTTGGAATTTGGGTCAGGAAAATCCATGTGGAATGCTGCGTGGTGGCCAACAAGTGCAGGAGAATGCCCCAAGCCGGTGTCTAAAGTAAGACATCTAGGGATAATCGTTGACACTCAGCTCAATTTTTCAGCACAGGTAAACAGCCTTACCTCGTCCTGCTTTTTCCTGATAACATTTGTTTGAAAAATCTTCCCTTTCATTGGCCAGGCTTTGCAAAAGACAGTGTTAGTTGGTCTTCTGCTGTCTAAATTAGACTACTGTAACGCGTTGCTTCTAGGGATTAACAAAGCCCAGAGTAACAAACTACAGTCCTTGCAAAATGCAGCTGCCAGACTGCTGCTAATGATACCCAAGGGCAGTTCTACATCAAAGGGTATTAGAGCCCTCCATTGGCTCCCCATACAGCAAAGGGTGGAGTTTAAGGCCTTATGCACTGTCCATAAAGTGCTCTATGAGGGAGGGGCCAAGGATATGCAGAGATTATTCAGGCGCTATATTCCAGCTAGGACATTAAGATCCAGCAAGGTTTGCTTTATGCAAGTAGACAGAATTAGGAGAGCCAGATGGAGTGGTAAAACATTCTCCCATCGTGCTGCTAAGTTGTGGAATAAGTTGCCATCTACTTTGCGATCACAGAATCTTCAGAAATTTTCTAAAAACTCTGTTATTTTCACAAGTATAGCTGGACATTTGGGTGACACCCCTCACTTACACTAGCGCCAAGATACTGTTTGCATTTGAGCGCTTTATAAATGTGTATCCTATCCTATCCTATCCTAACGTGTCCTATTCTTTCTGATTTGGTGTAAATCCGTTCAGTCGTTTTTGAGAAACTAAGGTTAAAAATTAATTGTATATGTGAGTGGTTGGGTCCGTGGGGGTCTCGAGAGACTCTTGAGGGTGCACCAATTTAAATTTTGAGCACTCTGATTGGCTAAGGTAGCTTTTTTCCACTTGGGCCATCGTGCTCCCACAGGGGTCAGACTCCCAAAGGAGCAAGCACTAGGATTGGCTGCCAGCAACATGAGAAAAATGTTGCTGACAGCCGTTACGTGACTCTGGCACTTAGTCTTGTGTCTTGAATTTAAAAAGAAAATAACATAAGGGAGAAGAGTAGGTATGCTCTCCTGCCTCCCAGGCCCCAAGGTCGGGTATCACAGGGACTACCGGGTCCAAAATAAAAAAAATTCCACAGTGCAAAACCAAAGGGGATGATGGACGGAGTGTTGAACACTGTTAGCACTCACCCCGAGTCAACTGATTTGGGTTTAACCCATCATCATTCTTTAGCTCACTCCGCCACCCCAGTTCAGACATGGCCATATGCAAATCAGTCTGACCCTGTGCCTCATGGGAACAGTCCAACCCAAACTGCCAAGAATGTCTACCCTGGATCAGAAACAAGCATCCTGGGACTGGTTTCTGGCTACAGACTTACTCGGAAAATGATGCACCCATATACAGACCCACTCAGAGACTCATGTACCCACTTAGAGACCCACTCACACACTCACATATGCTCTCACAGACCCACTGAGACATTCAAACACCCACTCACAGATCCACTGAGACACTCATACACCCTCTCACACACCCATTTAGACACCCAAGTAGACACTCATGTATCCACTTACAGAGCCAGTCAGATAGTCATATACCTACTAACAAATGTGCAAAGGCAGTTCGTGCACCTACTCACAGATTGATAGAGAGACATATGCAACCAATCACATACCCATTGTGACACTGATGCATCCACTCATAGATGTACTGAGGCAGTCATGCATTTTGTTACAGAAGAATTAATAGACTGATGTATCATCTCACAGATCCTGTCAAATACTTATACAGTGAATGAGACACTTAGTCATACAGTGATGCATGCAGTCATAGATTACACTGAAACAGTTAATCACTGTGTTATAGAGATATTAAGGGAGTTGTTCCTGCTAATATACAGTTGTTTAGATAGTCATGTGTTTAGTCTGTTGGTTATAATCCATCTTGCAATTGTACGTTTTGATGGTGGTAGCTATTGAATGCCTGCATTTGTCTTGTCATTTCATGACGTATTTGTGTCACAGCGAAAACGTAAAATCGGTTTAAATGGTTGTTTTTATGCAAACTCCCTACATAAATATGACTTTCAACAGTGCAGTAATAAATCCCTAGTGTATAAAATACTGTAAAATGTGTGCATATATGTGTTTTGTACCCCTAAAAAAAGTCATGATCATCGCGGTTACCGTTGTCGTCACGACTCTCGGTGTAGTTGAGAAAACGTGAAGTAGGGTTTAAACCGTTTCTTAAAAGACCTACTAGATAAATATGTGCACAGATATGTTTTTAAAGCAGTGATGTGGTCATTAATGTGTGTATTGTAATAGTAAGAATTTATTTGTTTGTTAACATTTTTGAATGTGATGGTGATTGCAATTATCGCAATGTTGTCACAGATTTAAAAAAAATATATTTGACAAGAAACTTAACAAAAGTTTGGCCTCTTGGGTGGCTCTGATCTAAAAAAAAATGTCTTTAAGAGTATTTTTCAGTATGTGAAATACATTTGCTGATTACAGACTGTCCACAGTAAATGTAACAATGTTGTTCTTCACAATTAAACCAGTTATTAATGTACTTTCTGATAAACACATACCAAATCAAAACATGATATGTTATGATATGATATGAATGTGCATTTGTAAAGCGCTTGGCTGCCCGGAGGCCTAACAGCGCTAGACATGGCTACTCAGTAAGTGATCAGAGCAGGGGGGAGCAGTTTAGGGGAAAAGGCGAGTTTTCAGCTGTTTCCTGAAGATGCCGTGGCTGGGTTGGTTTCGAAAACATGAGTGGTATATATTATAAACATACTATACAATATACAATTCTAGAAAGAAAATATGAAAATCTTAGAGGCTCACTTAAGATTGGATGTTACAATTAAGAAATAGAATTTTAAAAAACTTTAGAAATTCACTTAAAAACACAAAGGCTACAGGGATGTTAATTTAAGAAAACCTTATAAAGTCAGTGAAATAAACAAAGGTTACAGGGACATTATAGTTAGGAGATAGAATTTCTAAAAACCTTAGAATTTCACTGAAAGAACCAAAGGTTACAGGCACATTATAGTTAGGCTAACATTTCACACGTACAAAACCAGGGAAATTCATCAGTTTAAGGTGAAACGTGTTGGCTGTATATCTTTTGAGGGAAAAGAAAGAAGAGATCAAAAAGAAAACTTATTTAATTACAGCAAAGCAATTACTATCATTAATGACGACCAGTGATTGTTTATTTATTTGTCCACTAATCTTTAGTATTCATCAATAAATTGTGGTTGCCTCTCTTGTTGTTTATAATTCATGCCAGTACTTATACATCCAGTAATGTCACTTGAGATGTCAGGAGGGATGACATTGGTGATGTCACTGACCATATCATGAGTGATGTAATATGTGAGGTAATAACCAGTGTATTGCGAGGGCATGAGTTATAGTTATCTTAGCTAACTATAACTGCTGTATTTCTCTGGTTTTGTGTGAGTGAAATGTCAGCCTAACTATAACGTCCCTGTATCCTTTGTTTCTTTTCAGTGAATAAATATATATGTATAGTTATGACCATGTTTACATAGGAAAAGCATTTTTAAACTTGCCTATATCTTTGGCGTCGTTTGACGAGTCTTCACAAAATTTTTTCAAAAAGTGAGCCACTAATTCTATTGTGCATGGAAAGCTTCAGGGTGGTCCCTCAAGCTGGGGCCAAAAAAGGGGGGTCAAACAAAGGGCCAGATGTAGGTAATTCTATTTTACCGATTCATAAATACCGAATTTTACCGATTCAGTATTTATGAATCGGTAAAATAGAAGGGGGGAGATTTAGGTAAAATTGGTAATTGAATTACCGAATCTGTAAATATCAGTATTTACCGAATTGGTAAATACCGATTCGGTAATGCCCATTGATTCCTATGGGCCTTGAAGCCCATAGGAATCAATATGCATTACCGAATCGGTATTTACCGATTCAGTAAATACCGATTTTTGCAAGGGTGCAGGGGGTGTCACTTTGACACCCTCTAGCACCCCGAATACAGGCATGTGTGCCATGTGGCACACAGACATGCCCTAAGGGCATGTCTGTCTGTCACATGGCATAGGTGTGCATGCACACATGTGCATGCACACCTGGATTCAGTATTTTACCACCCAATTGAATTGGGTGGTAAAATACCGAATCGGTAAGGCCTTTGGGACTCAGAAGAGTGCCACCTACATTTGGATTTACCGAATCGGTAAAATTACCGATTCTGTATTTTACAGAATCGGTAAATTTACCAAATCGGTAAATTTACCGATTCTGTAAAATAAATGCACCTACATGTCAATTCTTAAATACCGGTCGGTAACGGCCGAAATCCGCCGTTACCGACCGGTATTTAGGCTCCTACATCTGGCCCAAAGTGTGTTTTCCATGTTAATTCCTATGGAAAGTTTGGACATGCCTGCAGCCCAAACCACTGGATGGAATTACACCAAATTTGAAAGAAAGGTATCTTTTGGTCTGCAAATTATGCTTTCAGTTATTTTGGTATAAATCTGTTCAGTAGTTTGCAAGATATTAAAGGAAATCCATATTAGTATATCTATGATCACGAAGCCTTTGTGAATAATGATGAGCTTTTGCAGAAATTTGCAGAGCTCTGATTGGCTGCCAACACTTTAACCAGAAAGTGTTGGCAACCATCTTGAGATTTGGCTTTTGCCGAGTACACCCAAAAGAATGCAGAAAAAAAGAAAAGGGTCAGGCTAGGAATACCCTTACCTCCTAGGCTTGGTCATGGGGTCCGAGAGGAGTACCGCCAAAATTCATGAATATTCGCGAATATCATGAATATCATGAATTTAAAAAAAACAAGTACGCTCTCATGAGGCCAGGTCCCAGGGACATGCGTGGTTTATAAAAAGTAAAGGGGGAGCACAGGGCCCCTCTCTAAGGGCTTATTTATATCCTGGTGACCACCACCTCCCTTGGGCTCATGTGAATATTAATGCAATGAGGCCACGAGGAAACCCTGGGCCCCGGGCACCACCACCTACCAAGTGCAATAAATGAAAAAAAGAGATAGGAGGGCTGCATGGTCCCCCAGGCCCAGGAGACCACCACCTCCATGGGGCTACAATGAATATTAGAGAGGGTGTCTACGCAGATCCCCAGGGACCACCACCTCCCGTCGATGCATTCCAACAGCTTCCCGTGTGCAAGAGGAATGCCAGCTCCTGCCGGGGCCAGCTGGGACTACAGGGGGCATTGGACCTCCCCCTTTGGACCCATAGCACACTGGGTCGCCCTAGGTGCAGCCAGGGAGTTATAGCCAGGCCCCAAGTGTTCGTTTCCCTGGGGCTGAAATTGGCCCAGGGAGATGGGGCCGTGTGCCCCCTCAGTTTTCATTAGTAATATGCAAAGGTCTTCTCTCCTTTTCCCACATTGATGGACAGCTTAACAAAAGGACACACGTGAGTTTCCAGCTGATTTTCGTGACACTTTATAGATGCAGAGGAATTTGAGGATATCTCTACCAAACAAAGAAGCATTTACTTCATTTAGTAAAGAGGAAGTAACTTTTTTTGGTGGAGATGAACCTCTTTGCAATCTCATTGTCTTTTCTTGATGAGGATTCATGTCATCACAGAGTTGCGGACGAAGATGCTCGAGGTCACTGAAAACATTACCAAATGGTTCACGCAACTGTAGTGCAGAATATGTATGAGACATTGCCTGAGATAGCATTGACTAATTAACGAGAACTCCAGTTGGGTCACCATTTTTAGAAAAACTGAGCACTCTTCTTGGAAACCATGAGCTTCCATTCTGGTCCTGGTGCGCATTTCACAGAAAATATACTTCAACAGGAAGCGCTTACAAATATAAACATAGCAGGTGTCTCAGTTGAAGGTCCACTTTAATAAAGCACAAACGTTTATAAGTTCTTAGGCTTGGTGAAGGCAAATCAAATGTGTTTCCTCTCGTATACCACATTGGAAAACAATCTGAAATCCTTAATGGAGGTGAATGCGTCGTTGATCCAATGGAGTGCAATGTGATCTGTAGTAACCTTGACAAGTGTTTCTTTCTTGTCATGTCCTGGTAAGAGCAGAGTCCATGGTTCTCCCATTTAAATACCCTAAGAATGCAAATGCGCAAAATCCATAGCGCCACTCACATACCAACTCTCTCTCACACATGTACACACATACACAGACACACAGTGCCACTCACAGACACACACAGGCACTCACCCCCCCCACTCACAGACCCACATAACCACTCACATGCCCACTTACAGACACATAGCACCAATCATAGACCCACAAAGGCACTCACACACCCACTCACAGACCCATATAGCCACTCACACACCCGCTCACTGACAAATACAGCCACCCACACACGGATTCTCAAAGTTTAAAGGTTACAGTAAGGAAATACAATTGGAAAAAAATGGAAAAAAAGCAAAGGTTACAGGGGCGTTATAGTGAGGAAATAGAATTAAAAAATGAATAAAAATTCACTGAAAAAAACAAAGTCATCAGTGATTTCACTGACTATGTCATAAGTGATGCAATATGTGAGATCATAAGCAGTGCGTTGTGGGGCATAAGTTATAGTTAGATCAGGTGACTATAACGGCTGAAAATGTCTATGGTTTAGCATGAGTAAAATCGGAGTCTAACTATACCGTCCCTATAACCTTTGTTTTTTCCAGTGTGTGCATGTATATAACCCCCTCGGCGAGACTTGTTAGGAGGTATGGCTTGGCGATGGTGTCCTACACGGATGATTCACAGCTAATCATCTCACTGGCTAAACAACCTGAGGATACTGCTGCCAGGTTCCATGGTTGCCTTCTGAGAGATCCTGACCTGGATGAACCAGGGCTACCTAAAGATCAATACAGATAAGACGGAAGTCTTGGAATTTGGGTCAGGAAAATCCATGTGGAATGCTGCGTGGTGGCCAACAAGTGCAGGAGAATGCCCCAAGCTGGTGTCTAAAGTAAGACATCTAGGGATAATCGTTGACACTCAGCTCAATTTTTCAGCACAGGTAAATAGCCTTACCTCGTCCTGCTTTTTCCTGATAACATTTGTTTGAAAAATCTTCCCTTTCATTGGCCAGGCTTTGCAAAAGACAGTGTTAGTTGGTCTTCTGCTGTCTAAATTAGACTACTGTAACGCGTTGCTTCTAGGGATTAACAAAGCCCAGAGTAACAAACTACAGTCCTTGCAAAATGCAGCTGCCAGACTGCTGCTAATGATACCCAAGGGCAGTTCTACATCAAAGGGTATTAGAGCCCTCCATTTGCTCCCCATACAGCAAAGGGTGGAGTTTAAGGCCTTCTGCACTGTCCATAAAGTGCTCTATGAGGGAGGGGCCAAGGATATGCAGAGATTATTCAGGCGCTATATTCCAGCTAGGACATTAAGATCCAGCAAGGTTTGCTTTATGCAAGTAGACAGAATTAGGAGAGCCAGATGGAGTGGTAAAACATTCTCCCATCGTGCTGCTAAGTTGTGGAATAAGTTGCCATCTACTTTGCGATCACAGAATCTTCAGAAATTTTCTAAAAACTCTGTTATTTTCACAAGTATAGCTGGACATTTGGGTGACACCCCTCACTTACACTAGCGCCAAGATGCTGTTTGCATTTGAGCGCTTTATAAATGTGTATCCTATCCTATCCTATCCTAACGTGTCCTATTCTTTCTGATTTGGTGTAAATCCGTTCAGTAGTTTTTGAGAAACTAGGGTTAAAAATTAATTGTATATGTGAGTGGTTGGGTCCGTGGGGGTCTCGAGAGACTCTTGAGGGTGCACCAATTTAAATTTTGAGCACTCTGATTGGCTAAGGTATCTTTTTTCCACTTGGGCCATCGTGCTCCCACAGGGGTCAGACTCCCAAAGGAGCAAGCACTAGGATTGGCTGCCAGCAACATGAGAAAAATGTTGCTGACAGCCGTTACGTGACTCTGGCACTTAGTCTTGTGTCTTGAATTTAAAAAGAAAATAACATAAGGGAGAAGAGTAGGTATGCTCTCCTGCCTCCCAGGCCCCAAGGTCGGGTATCACAGGGACTACCGGGTCCAAAATAAAAAAAATTCCACAGTGCAAAACCAAAGGGGATGATGGACGGAGTGTTGAACACTGTTAGCACTCACCCCGAGTCAACTGATTTGGGTTTAATCCATCATCATTCTTTAGCTCACTCCGCCACCCCAGTTCAGACATGGCCATATGCAAATCAGTCTGACCCTGTGCCTCATGGGAACAGTCCAACCCAAACTGCCAAGAATGTCTACCCTGGACCAGAAACAAGCATCCTGGGACTGGTTTCTGGCTACAGACTTACTCGGAGAATGATGCACCCATATACAGACCCACTCAGAGACTCATGTATCCACTTAGAGACCCACTCACACACTCACATATGCTCTCACAGACCCACTGAGACATTCAAACACCCACTCACAGATCCACTGAGACACTCATACACCCTCTCACACACCCATTTAGACACCCAAGTAGACACTCATGTATCCACTTACAGAGCCAGTCAGATAGTCATATACCTACTAACAAATGTGCAAAGGCAGTTCGTGCACCTACTCACAGATTGATAGAGAGACATATGCAACCAATCACAGACCCATTGTGACACTGATGCATCCACTCATAGATGTACTGAGGCAGTCATGCATTTTGTTACAGAAGAATTAATAGACTGATGTATCATCTCACAGATCCTGTCAAATACTTATACAGTGAATGAGACACTTAGTCATACAGTGATGCATGCAGTCATAGATTACACTGAAACAGTTAATCACTGTGTTATAGAGATATTAAGGGAGTTGTTCCTGCTAATATACAGTTGTTTAGATAGTCATGTGTTTAGTCTGTTGGTTATAATCCATCTTGCAATTGTACGTTTTGATGGTGGTAGCTATTGAATGCCTGCATTTGTCTAGTCATTTCATGACGTATTTGTGTCACAGCGAAAACGTAAAATCGGTTTAAATGGTTGTTTTTATGCAAACTCCCTACATAAATATGACTTTCAACAGTGCAGTAATAAATCCCTAGTGTATAAAATACTGTAAAATGTGTGCATATATGTGTTTTGTACCCCTAAAAAAAGTCATGATCATCGCGGTTACCGTTGTCGTCACGACTCTCGGTGTAGTTGAGAAAACGTGAAGTAGGGTTTAGCCCGTTTCTTAAAAGACCTACTAGATAAATATGTGCACAGATATGTTTTTAAAGCAGTGATGTGGTCATTAATGTGTGTATTGTAATAGTAAGAATTTATTTGTTTGTTAACATTTTTGAATGTGATGGTGATTGCAATTATCGCAATGTTGTCACAGATTTAAAAAAAAAATATTTGACAAGAAACTTAACAAAAGTTTGGCCTCTTGGGTGGCTCTGATCTAAAAAAAAATTCTTTAGGAGTATTTTTCAGTATGTGAAATACATTTGCTGATTACAGACTGTCCACAGTAAATGTAACAATGTTGTTCTTCACAATTAAACCAGTTATTAATGTACTTTCTGATAAACACATACCAAATCAAAACATGATATGTTATGATATGATATGAATGTGCATTTGTAAAGAGCTTGGCTACCCGGAGGCCTCCCAGCGCTAGACATGGCTACTCAGTAAGTGATCAGAGCAGGGGGGGAGCAGTTTAGGGGAAAAGGCGAGTTTTCAGCTGTTTCCTGAAGATGCCCTGGCTGGGTTGGTTTCGAAAACATGAGTGGTATATATTATAAACATACTATACAATATACAATTCTAGAAAGAAAATATGAAAATCTTAGAGGCTCACTTAAGATTGGATGTTACAATTAAGAAATAGAATTTTAAAAAACTTTAGAAATTCACTTAAAAACACAAAGGCTACAGGGATGTTAATTTAAGAATTAGCATTTAAAAAACCTTATAAAGTCAGTGAAATAAACAAAGGTTACAGGGACATTATAGTTAGGAGATAGAATTTCTAAAAACCTTAGAATTTCACTGAAAGAACCAAAGGTTACAGGCACATTATAGTTAGGCTAACATTTCACACGTACAAAACCAGAGAAATTCATCAGTTTAAGGTGAAACGTGTTGGCTGTATATCTTTTGAGGGAAAAGAAAGAAGAGATCAAAAAGAAAACTTATTTAATTACAGCAAAGCAATTACTATCATTAATGACGACCAGTGATTGTTTATTTATTTGTCCACTAATCTTTAGTATTCATCAATAAATTATGGTTGCCTCTCTTGTTGTTTATAATTCATGCCAGTACTTATACATCCAGTAATGTCATTTGAGATGTCAGGAGGGATGACATTGGTGATGTCACTGACCATATCATGAGTGATGTAATATGTGAGGTAATAACCAGTGTATTGCGAGGGCATGAGTTATAGTTATCTTAGCTAACTATAACTGCTGTATTTCTCTGGTTTTGTGTGAGTGAAATGTCAGCCTAACTATAACGTCCCTGTATCCTTTGTTTCTTTTCAGTGAATAAATATATATATATAGTTATGACCATGTTTCCATAGGAAAAGCATTTTTAAACTTGCCTATATCTTTGGCGTCGTTTGACGAGTCTTCACAAAAATTTTTCAAAAAGTGAGCCACTAATTCTATTGTGCATGGAAAGCTTCAGGGTGGTCCCTCAAGCTGGGGCCAAAAAAGGGGGGTCAAACAAAGGGCCAGATGTAGGTAATTCTATTTTACCGATTCATAAATACCAAAGTTTACCGATTCGGTACTTATGAATCGGTAAAATAGAAGGGGGGAGATTTAGGTAAAATTGGTAATTGAATTACCAAATCTGTAAAAATCAGTATTTACCGAATCGATAAATACCGATTCGGTAATGCCCATTGATTCCTATGGGCCTTGAAGCCCATAGAAATCAATGGGCATTACCGAATCGGTATTTACCTATTAGGTAAATACCGATTTTTGCAAGGGTGCAGGGGGTGTCACTTTGACACCCTCTAGCACCCCGAACACAGGCATGTGTGCCATGTGGCACACAGACATGCCCTAAGGGCATGTCTGTCTGTCACATGGCATAGGTGTGCATGCACTCATGTGCATGCACACCTGGATTCGGTATTTTACCACCCAATTGAATTGGGTGGTAAAATACCGAATCGGTAAGGTCTTTGGGACTCAGAAGAGTCCCACCTACATTTGGATTTACCGAATCGGTAAAATTACCGATTCTGTATTTTACAGAATCGGTAAATTTACCAAATCGGTAAATTTACCGATTCTGTAAAATAAATGCACCTACATGTCAATTCTTAAATACTGGTCGGTAACGGCCAAAATCAGCCGTTACCGACCGGTATTTAGGCTCCTACATCTGGCCCAAAGTGTGTTTTCCATGTTAATTCCTATGGAAAGTTTGGACATGCCTGCAGCCCAAACCACTGGATGGAATTACACCAAATTTGAAAGAAAGGTATCTTTTGGTCTGCAAATTATGCTTTCAGTTATTTTGGTATAAATCTGTTCAGTAGTTTGCAAGATATTAAAGGGAATCCATATTAGTGTATCTATGATCACGAAGCCTTTGTGAATAATGATGAGCTTCAGCAGAAATTTGCAGAGCTCTGATTGGCTGCCAACACTTTAACCAGAAAGTGTTGGCAACCATCTTGAGATTTGGCTTTTGCCGAGTACACCCAAAAGAATGCAGAAAAAAAGAAAAGGGTCAGGCTAGGAATACCCTTACCTCCTAGGCTTGGTCATGGGCTCCGAGAGGAGTACCGTCAAGATTCATGAATATTCGCGAATATCATGAATATCATGAATTTAAAAAAAATAAGTACGCTCTCATGAGGCCAGGTCCCAGGGGCATGCGTGGTTTATAAAAAGTAAAGGGGGAGCACAGGGCCCCCCTCTAAGGGCTTATTTATACCCTGGTGACCACCACCTCCCTTGGGCTCATGTGAATATTAATGCAATGGGGCCACGAGGAAACCTTGGGCCCCGGGCACCACCACCTACCAAGTGCAATAAATGAAAAAAGAGATAGGAGGGCTGCATGGTCCCCCAGGCCCAGGAGACCACCACCTCCATGGGGCTACAATGAATATTAGAGAGGGTGTCTACGCAGATCCCCAGGGACCACCACCTCCCGTCGATGCATTCCAACAGCTTCTTGTGTGCAAGAGGAATGCCAGCTCCTGCCGGGGCCAGCTGGGACTACAGGGGGCATTGGACCTCCCCCTTTGGACCCATAGCACACTGGGTCGCCCTAGATGCAGCCAGGGAGTTATAGCCAGGCCCCAAGTGTTCGTTTCCCTGGGGCTGAAATTGGCCCAGGGAGATGGGGCCGTGTGCCCCCTCAGTTTTCATTAGTAATATGCAAAGGTCTTCTCTCCTTTTCCCACATTGATGGACAGCTTAACAAAAGGACACAAGTGAGTTTCCAGCTGATTTTCGTGACACTTTATAGATGCAGAGGAATTTGAGGATATCTCTACCAAACAAAGAAGCATTTACTTCATTTAGTAAAGAGGAAGTAACCTTTTTTGGTGGAGATGAACCTCTTTGCAATCTCATCGTCTTCTCTTGATGAGGATTCATGTCATCACAGAGTTGCGGACGAAGATGCTCGAGGTCACTGAAAACATTACCAAATGGTTCACTCAACTGTAGTGCAGAATATGTATGAGACATTGCCTGAGATAGCATTGACTAATTAACGAGAACTCCAGTTGGGTCACCATTTTTAGAAAAACTGAGCACTCTTCTTGGAAACCATGAGCTTCCATTCTGGTCCTGGTGCGCATTTCACAGAAAATATACTTCAACAGGAAGCGCTTACAAATATAAAAATGGCAGGTGCCCCAGTTGAAGGTCCACTTTAATAAAGCACAAACGTTTATAAGTTCTTAGGCTTGGTGAAGGCAAATCAAATGTGTTTCCTCTCGTATTCCACATTGGAAAACAATCTGAAATCCTTAATGGAGGTGAATGCGTCGTTGATCCAATGGAGTGCAATGTGATCTGTAGTAACCTTGACAAGTATTTCTTTCTTGTCATGTCCTGGTAAGAGCAGAGTCCATGGTTCTCCCATTTAAATACCCTAAGAATGCAAATGCGCAAAATCCATAGCGCCACTCACATACCAACTCTCTCTCACACATGTACACACATACACAGACACACAGTGCCACTCACAGACACACACAGGCACTCCCCCCCCCCACTCACAGACCCACATAACCACTCACATGCCCACTTACAGACACATAGCACCAATCATAGACCCACAAAGGCACTCACACACCCACTCACAGACCCATATAGCCACTCACACACCCGCTTACTGACAAATAGAGCCACCCACACACGGATTCTCAAAGTTTAAAGGTTACAGTAAGGAAATACAATTGGAAAAAAATGGAAAAAAAACAAAGGTTACAGGGGCGTTATAGTGAGGAAATAGAATTAAAAAATGAATAAAAATTCACTGAAAAAAACAAAGTCATCAGTGATTTCACTGACTGTGTCATAAGTGATGCAATATGTGAGATCATAAGCAGTGCGTTGTGGGGCATAAGTTATAGTTAGATCAGGTGACTATAACTGCTGAAAATGTCTATGGTTTAGCATGAGTAAAATCGGAGTCTAACTATACCGTCCCTATAACCTTTGTTTTTTCCAGTGTGTGCATGTATATAACCCCCTCGGCGAGACTTGTTAGGAGGTATGGCTTGGCGATGGTGTCCTACACGGATGATTCACAGCTAATCATCTCACTGGCTAAACAACCTGAGGATACTGCTGCCAGGTTCCATGGTTGCCTTCTGAGAGATCCTGACCTGGATGAACCAGGGCTACCTAAAGATCAATACAGATAAGACGGAAGTCTTGGAATTTGGGTCAGGAAAATCCATGTGGAATGCTGCGTGGTGGCCAACAAGTGCAGGAGAATGCCCCAAGCCGGTGTCTAAAGTAAGACATCTAGGGATAATCGTTGACACTCAGCTCAATTTTTCAGCACAGGTAAACAGCCTTACCTCGTCCTGCTTTTTCCTGATAACATTTGTTTGAAAAATCTTCCCTTTCATTGGCCAGGCTTTGCAAAAGACAGTGTTAGTTGGTCTTCTGCTGTCTAAATTAGACTACTGTAACGCGTTGCTTCTAGGGATTAACAAAGTCCAGAGTAACAAACTACAGTCCTTGCAAAATGCAGCTGCCAGACTGCTGCTAATGATACCCAAGGGCAGTTCTACATCAAAGGGTATTAGAGCCCTCCATTGGCTCCACATACAGCAAAGGATGGAGTTTAAGGCCTTATACACTGTCCATAAAGTGCTCTATGAGGGAGGGGCCAAGGATATGCAGAGATTATTCAGGCGCTATATTCCAGCTAGGACATTAAGATCCAGCAAGGTTTGCTTTATGCAAGTAGACAGAATTAGGAGAGCCAGATGGAGTGGTAAAACATTCTCCCATCGTGCTGCTAAGTTGTGGAATAAGTTGCCATCTACTTTGCGATCACAGAATCTTCAGAAATTTTCTAAAAACTCTGTTATTTTCACAAGTATAGCTGGACATTTGGGTGACACCCCTCACTTACACTAGCGCCAAGATGCTGTTTGCATTTGAGCGCTTTATAAATGTGTATCCTATCCTATCCTATCCTAACATGTCCTATTCTTTCTGATTTGGTGTAAATCCGTTCAGTAGTTTTTGAGAAACTAAGGTTAAAAATTAATTGTATATGTGAGTGGTTGGGTCCGTGGGGGTCTCGAGAGACTCTTGAGGGTGCACCAATTTAAATTTTGAGCACTCTGATTGGCTAAGGTAGCTTTTTTCCACTTGGGCCATCGTGCTCCCACAGGGGTCAGACTCCCAAAGGAGCAAGCACTAGGATTGGCTGCCAGCAACATGAGAAAAATGTTGCTGACAGCCGTTACGTGACTCTGGCACTTAGTCTTGTGTCTTGAATTTAAAAAGAAAATAACATAAGGGAGAAGAGTAGGTATGCTCTCCTGCCTCCCAGGCCCCAAGGTCGGGTATCACAGGGACTACCGGGTCCAAAATAAAAAAAATTCCACAGTGCAAAACCAAAGGGGATGATGGACGGAGTGTTGAACACTGTTAGCACTCACCCCGAGTCAACTGATTTGGGTTTAATCCATCATCATTCTTTAGCTCACTCCGCCACCCCAGTTCAGACATGGCCATATGCAAATCAGTCTGACCCTGTGCCTCATGGGAACAGTCCAACCCAAACTGCCAAGAATGTCTACCCTGGACCAGAAACAAGCATCCTGGGACTGGTTTCTGGCTACAGACTTACTCGGAAAATGATGCACCCATATACAGACCCACTCAGAGACTCATGTACCCACTTAGAGACCCACTCACACACTCACATATGCTCTCACAGACACACTGAGACATTCAAACACCCACTCACAGATCCACTGAGACACTCATACACCCTCTCACACACCCATTTAGACACCCAAGTAGACACTCATGTATCCACTTACAGAGCCAGTCAGATAGTCATATACCTACTAACAAATGTGCAAAGGCAGTTCGTGCACCTACTCACAGATTGATAGAGAGACATATGCAACCAATCACAGACCCATTGTGACACTGATGCATCCACTCATAGATGTACTGAGGCAGTCATGCATTTTGTTACAGAAGAATTATTAGACTGATTTATCATCTCACAGATCCTGTCAAATACTTATACAGTGAATGAGACACTTAGTCATACAGTGATGCATGCAGTCATAGATTACACTGAAACAGTTAATCACTGTGTTATAGAGATATTAAGGGAGTTGTTCCTGCAAATATACAGTTGTTTAGATAGTCATGTGTTTAGTCTGTTGGTTATAATCCATCTTGCAATTGTACGTTTTGATGGTGGTAGCTATTGAATGCCTGCATTTGTCTTGTCATTTCATGACGTATTTGTGTCACAGCGAAAACGTAAAATCGGTTTAAATGGTTGTTTTTATGCAAACTCTCTACATAAATATGACTTTCAACAGTGCAGTAATAAATCCCTAGTGTATAAAATACTCTAAAATGTGTGCATATATGTGTTTTGTACCCCTATAAAAAGTCATGATCATCGCGGTTACCGGTGTCGTCACGACTCTCGGTGTAGTTGAGAAAACGCGAAGTAGGGTTTAAACCGTTTCTTAAAAGACCTACTAGATAAATATGTGCACAGATATGTTTTTAAAGCAGTGATGTGGTCATTAATGTGTGTATTGTAATAGTAAGAATTTATTTGTTTGTTAACATTTTTGAATGTGATGGTGATTGCAATTATCGCAATGTTGTCACAGATTTAAAAAAAAATATTTGACAAGAAACTTAACAAAAGTTTGGCCTCTTGGGTGGCTCTGATCTAAAAAAAAATTCTTTAAGAGTATTTTTCAGTATGTGAAATACATTTGCTGATTACAGACTGTCCACAGTAAATGTAACAATGTTGTTCTTCACAATTAAACCAGTTATTAATGTACTTTCTGATAAACACATACCAAATCAAAACATGATATGTTATGATATGATATGAATGTGCATTTGTAAAGCGCTTGGCTACCCGGAGGCCTCCCAGCGCTAGACATGGCTACTCAGTAAGTGATCAGAGCAGGGGGGGAGCAGTTTAGGGGAAAAGGCGAGTTTTCAGCTGTTTCCTGAAGATGCCCTGGCTGGGTTGGTTTCGAAAACATGAGTGGTATATATTATAAACATACTATACAATATACAATTCTAGAAAGAAAATATGAAAATCTTAGAGGCTCACTTAAGATTGGATGTTACAATTAAGAAATAGAATTTTAAAAAACTTTAGAAATTCACTTAAAAACACAAAGGCTACAGGGATGTTAATTTAAGAATTAGCATTTAAAAAACCTTATAAAGTCAGTGAAATAAACAAAGGTTACAGGGACATTATAGTTAGGAGATAGAATTTCTAAAAACCTTAGAATTTCACTGAAAGAACCAAAGGTTACAGGCACATTATAGTTAGGCTAACATTTCACACGTACAAAACCAGAGAAATTCATCAGTTTAAGGTGAAACGTGTTGGCTGTATATCTTTTGAGGGAAAAGAAAGAAGAGATCAAAAAGAAAACTTATTTAATTACAGCAAAGCAATTACTATCATTAATGACGACCAGTGATTGTTTATTTATTTGTCCACTAATCTTTAGTATTCATCAATAAATTATGGTTGCCTCTCTTGTTGTTTATAATTCATGCCAGTACTTATACATCCAGTAATGTCATTTGAGATGTCAGGAGGGATGACATTGGTGATGTCACTGACCATATCATGAGTGATGTAATATGTGAGGTAATAACCAGTGTATTGCGAGGGCATGAGTTATAGTTATCTTAGCTAACTATAACTGCTGTATTTCTCTGGTTTTGTGTGAGTGAAATGTCAGCCTAACTATAACGTCCCTGTATCCTTTGTTTCTTTTCAGTGAATAAATATATATATATAGTTATGACCATGTTTCCATAGGAAAAGCATTTTTAAACTTGCCTATATCTTTGGCGTCGTTTGACGAGTCTTCACAAAATTTTTTCAAAAAGTGAGCCACTAATTCTATTGTGCATGGAAAGCTTCAGGGTGGTCCCTCAAGCTGGGGCCAAAAAAGGGGGGTCAAACAAAGGGCCAGATGTAGGTAATTCTATTTTACCGATTCATAAATACCAAAGTTTACCGATTCGGTACTTATGAATCGGTAAAATAGAAGGGGGGAGATTTAGGTAAAATTGGTAATTGAATTACCAAATCTGTAAAAATCAGTATTTACCGAATCGATAAATACCGATTCGGTAATGCCCATTGATTCCTATGGGCCTTGAAGCCCATAGAAATCAATGGGCATTACCGAATCGGTATTTACCTATTAGGTAAATACCGATTTTTGCAAGGGTGCAGGGGGTGTCACTTTGACACCCTCTAGCACCCCGAACACAGGCATGTGTGCCATGTGGCACACAGACATGCCCTAAGGGCATGTCTGTCTGTCACATGGCATAGGTGTGCATGCACTCATGTGCATGCACACCTGGATTCGGTATTTTACCACCCAATTGAATTGGGTGGTAAAATACCGAATCGGTAAGGTCTTTGGGACTCAGAAGAGTCCCACCTACATTTGGATTTACCGAATCGGTAAAATTACCGATTCTGTATTTTACAGAATCGGTAAATTTACCAAATCGGTAAATTTACCGATTCTGTAAAATAAATGCACCTACATGTCAATTCTTAAATACTGGTCGGTAACGGCCAAAATCAGCCGTTACCGACCGGTATTTAGGCTCCTACATCTGGCCCAAAGTGTGTTTTCCATGTTAATTCCTATGGAAAGTTTGGACATGCCTGCAGCCCAAACCACTGGATGGAATTACACCAAATTTGAAAGAAAGGTATCTTTTGGTCTGCAAATTATGCTTTCAGTTATTTTGGTATAAATCTGTTCAGTAGTTTGCAAGATATTAAAGGGAATCCATATTAGTGTATCTATGATCACGAAGCCTTTGTGAATAATGATGAGCTTCAGCAGAAATTTGCAGAGCTCTGATTGGCTGCCAACACTTTAACCAGAAAGTGTTGGCAACCATCTTGAGATTTGGCTTTTGCCGAGTACACCCAAAAGAATGCAGAAAAAAAGAAAAGGGTCAGGCTAGGAATACCCTTACCTCCTAGGCTTGGTCATGGGCTCCGAGAGGAGTACCGTCAAGATTCATGAATATTCGCGAATATCATGAATATCATGAATTTAAAAAAAATAAGTACGCTCTCATGAGGCCAGGTCCCAGGGGCATGCGTGGTTTATAAAAAGTAAAGGGGGAGCACAGGGCCCCCCTCTAAGGGCTTATTTATACCCTGGTGACCACCACCTCCCTTGGGCTCATGTGAATATTAATGCAATGGGGCCACGAGGAAACCTTGGGCCCCGGGCACCACCACCTACCAAGTGCAATAAATGAAAAAAGAGATAGGAGGGCTGCATGGTCCCCCAGGCCCAGGAGACCACCACCTCCATGGGGCTACAATGAATATTAGAGAGGGTGTCTACGCAGATCCCCAGGGACCACCACCTCCCGTCGATGCATTCCAACAGCTTCTTGTGTGCAAGAGGAATGCCAGCTCCTGCCGGGGCCAGCTGGGACTACAGGGGGCATTGGACCTCCCCCTTTGGACCCATAGCACACTGGGTCGCCCTAGATGCAGCCAGGGAGTTATAGCCAGGCCCCAAGTGTTCGTTTCCCTGGGGCTGAAATTGGCCCAGGGAGATGGGGCCGTGTGCCCCCTCAGTTTTCATTAGTAATATGCAAAGGTCTTCTCTCCTTTTCCCACATTGATGGACAGCTTAACAAAAGGACACAAGTGAGTTTCCAGCTGATTTTCGTGACACTTTATAGATGCAGAGGAATTTGAGGATATCTCTACCAAACAAAGAAGCATTTACTTCATTTAGTAAAGAGGAAGTAACCTTTTTTGGTGGAGATGAACCTCTTTGCAATCTCATCGTCTTCTCTTGATGAGGATTCATGTCATCACAGAGTTGCGGACGAAGATGCTCGAGGTCACTGAAAACATTACCAAATGGTTCACTCAACTGTAGTGCAGAATATGTATGAGACATTGCCTGAGATAGCATTGACTAATTAACGAGAACTCCAGTTGGGTCACCATTTTTAGAAAAACTGAGCACTCTTCTTGGAAACCATGAGCTTCCATTCTGGTCCTGGTGCGCATTTCACAGAAAATATACTTCAACAGGAAGCGCTTACAAATATAAAAATGGCAGGTGCCCCAGTTGAAGGTCCACTTTAATAAAGCACAAACGTTTATAAGTTCTTAGGCTTGGTGAAGGCAAATCAAATGTGTTTCCTCTCGTATTCCACATTGGAAAACAATCTGAAATCCTTAATGGAGGTGAATGCGTCGTTGATCCAATGGAGTGCAATGTGATCTGTAGTAACCTTGACAAGTATTTCTTTCTTGTCATGTCCTGGTAAGAGCAGAGTCCATGGTTCTCCCATTTAAATACCCTAAGAATGCAAATGCGCAAAATCCATAGCGCCACTCACATACCAACTCTCTCTCACACATGTACACACATACACAGACACACAGTGCCACTCACAGACACACACAGGCACTCCCCCCCCCACTCACAGACCCACATAACCACTCACATGCCCACTTACAGACACATAGCACCAATCATAGACCCACAAAGGCACTCACACACCCACTCACAGACCCATATAGCCACTCACACACCCGCTTACTGACAAATAGAGCCACCCACACACGGATTCTCAAAGTTTAAAGGTTACAGTAAGGAAATACAATTGGAAAAAAATGGAAAAAAAACAAAGGTTACAGGGGCGTTATAGTGAGGAAATAGAATTAAAAAATGAATAAAAATTCACTGAAAAAAACAAAGTCATCAGTGATTTCACTGACTGTGTCATAAGTGATGCAATATGTGAGATCATAAGCAGTGCGTTGTGGGGCATAAGTTATAGTTAGATCAGGTGACTATAACTGCTGAAAATGTCTATGGTTTAGCATGAGTAAAATCGGAGTCTAACTATACCGTCCCTATAACCTTTGTTTTTTCCAGTGTGTGCATGTATATAACCCCCTCGGCGAGACTTGTTAGGAGGTATGGCTTGGCGATGGTGTCCTACACGGATGATTCACAGCTAATCATCTCACTGGCTAAACAACCTGAGGATACTGCTGCCAGGTTCCATGGTTGCCTTCTGAGAGATCCTGACCTGGATGAACCAGGGCTACCTAAAGATCAATACAGATAAGACGGAAGTCTTGGAATTTGGGTCAGGAAAATCCATGTGGAATGCTGCGTGGTGGCCAACAAGTGCAGGAGAATGCCCCAAGCCGGTGTCTAAAGTAAGACATCTAGGGATAATCGTTGACACTCAGCTCAATTTTTCAGCACAGGTAAACAGCCTTACCTCGTCCTGCTTTTTCCTGATAACATTTGTTTGAAAAATCTTCCCTTTCATTGGCCAGGCTTTGCAAAAGACAGTGTTAGTTGGTCTTCTGCTGTCTAAATTAGACTACTGTAACGCGTTGCTTCTAGGGATTAACAAAGTCCAGAGTAACAAACTACAGTCCTTGCAAAATGCAGCTGCCAGACTGCTGCTAATGATACCCAAGGGCAGTTCTACATCAAAGGGTATTAGAGCCCTCCATTGGCTCCACATACAGCAAAGGATGGAGTTTAAGGCCTTATACACTGTCCATAAAGTGCTCTATGAGGGAGGGGCCAAGGATATGCAGAGATTATTCAGGCGCTATATTCCAGCTAGGACATTAAGATCCAGCAAGGTTTGCTTTATGCAAGTAGACAGAATTAGGAGAGCCAGATGGAGTGGTAAAACATTCTCCCATCGTGCTGCTAAGTTGTGGAATAAGTTGCCATCTACTTTGCGATCACAGAATCTTCAGAAATTTTCTAAAAACTCTGTTATTTTCACAAGTATAGCTGGACATTTGGGTGACACCCCTCACTTACACTAGCGCCAAGATGCTGTTTGCATTTGAGCGCTTTATAAATGTGTATCCTATCCTATCCTATCCTAACATGTCCTATTCTTTCTGATTTGGTGTAAATCCGTTCAGTAGTTTTTGAGAAACTAAGGTTAAAAATTAATTGTATATGTGAGTGGTTGGGTCCGTGGGGGTCTCGAGAGACTCTTGAGGGTGCACCAATTTAAATTTTGAGCACTCTGATTGGCTAAGGTAGCTTTTTTCCACTTGGGCCATCGTGCTCCCACAGGGGTCAGACTCCCAAAGGAGCAAGCACTAGGATTGGCTGCCAGCAACATGAGAAAAATGTTGCTGACAGCCGTTACGTGACTCTGGCACTTAGTCTTGTGTCTTGAATTTAAAAAGAAAATAACATAAGGGAGAAGAGTAGGTATGCTCTCCTGCCTCCCAGGCCCCAAGGTCGGGTATCACAGGGACTACCGGGTCCAAAATAAAAAAAATTCCACAGTGCAAAACTAAAGGGGATGATGGACTGAGTGTTGAACACTGTTAGCACTCACCCCGAGTCAACTGATTTGGGTTTAATCCATCATCATTCTTTAGCTCACTCCGCCACCCCAGTTCAGACATGGCCATATGCAAATCAGTCTGACCCTGTGCCTCATGGGAACAGTCCAACCCAAACTGCCAAGAATGTCTACCCTGGACCAGAAACAAGCATCCTGGGACTGGTTTCTGGCTACAGACTTACTCGGAAAATGATGCACCCATATACAGACCCACTCAGAGACTCATGTACCCACTTAGAGACCCACTCACACACTCACATATGCTCTCACAGACCCACTGAGACATTCAAACACCCACTCACAGATCCACTGAGACACTCATACACCCTCTCACACACCCATTTAGACACCCAAGTAGACACTCATGTATCCACTTACAGAGCCAGTCAGATAGTCATATACCTACTAACAAATGTGCAAAGGCAGTTCGTGCACCTACTCACAGATTGATAGAGAGACATATGCAACCAATCACAGACCCATTGTGACACTGATGCATCCACTCATAGATGTACTGAGGCAGTCATGCATTTTGTTACAGAAGAATTATTAGACTGATTTATCATCTCACAGATCCTGTCAAATACTTATACAGTGAATGAGACACTTAGTCATACAGTGATGCATGCAGTCATAGATTACACTGAAACAGTTAATCACTGTGTTATAGAGATATTAAGGGAGTTGTTCCTGCAAATATACAGTTGTTTAGATAGTCATGTGTTTAGTCTGTTGGTTATAATCCATCTTGCAATTGTACGTTTTGATGGTGGTAGCTATTGAATGCCTGCATTTGTCTTGTCATTTCATGACGTATTTGTGTCACAGCGAAAACGTAAAATCGGTTTAAATGGTTGTTTTTATGCAAACTCTCTACATAAATATGACTTTCAACAGTGCAGTAATAAATCCCTAGTGTATAAAATACTCTAAAATGTGTGCATATATGTGTTTTGTACCCCTATAAAAAGTCATGATCATCGCGGTTACCGGTGTCGTCACGACTCTCGGTGTAGTTGAGAAAACGCGAAGTAGGGTTTAAACCGTTTCTTAAAAGACCTACTAGATAAATATGTGCACAGATATGTTTTTAAAGCAGTGATGTGGTCATTAATGTGTGTATTGTAATAGTAAGAATTTATTTGTTTGTTAACATTTTTGAATGTGATGGTGATTGCAATTATCGCAATGTTGTCACAGATTTAAAAAAAAATATTTGACAAGAAACTTAACAAAAGTTTGGCCTCTTGGGTGGCTCTGATCTAAAAAAAAATTCTTTAAGAGTATTTTTCAGTATGTGAAATACATTTGCTGATTACAGACTGTCCACAGTAAATGTAACAATGTTGTTCTTCACAATTAAACCAGTTATTAATGTACTTTCTGATAAACACATACCAAATCAAAACATGATATGTTATGATATGATATGAATGTGCATTTGTAAAGCGCTTGGCTACCCGGAGGCCTCCCAGCGCTAGACATGGCTACTCAGTAAGTGATCAGAGCAGGGGGGGAGCAGTTTAGGGGAAAAGGCGAGTTTTCAGCTGTTTCCTGAAGATGCCCTGGCTGGGTTGGTTTCGAAAACATGAGTGGTATATATTATAAACATACTATACAATATACAATTCTAGAAAGAAAATATGAAAATCTTAGAGGCTCACTTAAGATTGGATGTTACAATTAAGAAATAGAATTTTAAAAAACTTTAGAAATTCACTTAAAAACACAAAGGCTACAGGGATGTTAATTTAAGAATTAGCATTTAAAAAACCTTATAAAGTCAGTGAAATAAACAAAGGTTACAGGGACATTATAGTTAGGAGATAGAATTTCTAAAAACCTTAGAATTTCACTGAAAAAAACAAAGGTTACAGGCACATTATAGTTAGGCTAACATTTCACACGTACAAAACCAGAGAAATTCATCAGTTTAAGGTGAAACGTGTTGGCTGTATATCTTTTGAGGGAAAAGAAAGAAGAGATCAAAAAGAAAACTTATTTAATTACAGCAAAGCAATTACTATCATTAATGACGACCAGTGATTGTTTATTTATTTATCCAATAATCTTTAGTATTCATCAATAAATTATGGTTGCCTCTCTTGTTGTTTATAATTCATGCCAGTACTTATACATCCAGTAATGTCATTTGAGATGTCAGGAGGGATGACATTGGTGATGTCACTGACCATATCATGAGTGATGTAATATGTGAGGTAATAACCAGTGTATTGCGAGGGCATGAGTTATAGTTATCTTAGCTAACTATAACTGCTGTATTTCTCTGGTTTTGTGTGAGTGAAATGTCAGCCTAACTATAACGTCCCTGTATCCTTTGTTTCTTTTCAGTGAATAAATATTACCTACTGGCGGTCGCCAGTAGGTATATATAGTTAGGATTTTTTCTCTATGGGTTTTTTGAAAATTCTATGTCTAATAACTTTGCCGTTTGTGGACGGAATTGGCTGAAATTTTCAGGAAAATGGCACATTTTGTTTCTGAGCAGCCTTTGAAAATTTGGGGGGGGTTCGTCAAGGTGGGGCCGAGAAAAAAGGGGGGTCCCAAAACGCGTTTTTCCCATGTTAATTTCCATAGGGCGGTTGGCCTCACTTTTAGCCCGAACGGCTGAATGGATTTGCACGAAACTTGGCAAAATTGTAGGGACTGGTAGCCCGATGTGCCTTTTGTAGGTCTCAATATATGTGCTCCAGTGGATTTTGAGAAATTAACGTTTAAAAAAAGATATATATCTGTAACAGCGGACCGGGCAGCGGTCCAGGACGCGTACTTTTCGCGCAACGGAGCTTTGTGAAGCGAAGCTGATTGGTTCTCCGGCGTCTGTCAACATTCCAAACAGTCCGTAGCGGCCGCCATCTTGTCTCTCGGTAGGATCGAGAGACAAGAGGAGGCGAAAGCGAAGGGGCAAATGACCATAAGGGGGAATAGTAGATCCTCGCTGACCCCCTAGGTTTGATGTGGAGGTTTTAAAAGGGCCCCGCGGGGCAAAAAAAATAATAATAATAATAATCGAACGGCTGAATGGATTTGCACGAAACTTGGCAAAATTGTAGGGACTGGTAGCCCGATGTGCCTTTGCTAGGTCTCAATATATGTGCTCCAGTGGATTTTGAGAAATTAACGTTCAAAAAAAGATATATATCTGTAACAGCGCTCCGCTTCGCGTACTTTTCGCGTTACGGAGGTTTGCGAAGCTGATTGGTTTTTCGGCGTCTGTAAACATTCCAAACAGTCCGTAGCGGCCGCCATCTTGTCTCTCGGTAGGATCGAGAGACAAGAGGAGGCCAAAGCGAAGGGGCAAATGACCATAAGGGGGCATAGTAGATCGTCCCTGACCCCCTAGGTTTGATGTGGAGGCTTTGAAAGGTTCTCGCAGGGCAAAAAAATATATACCGTTTTTTTAGTTTTTTTGCGTGGAGTGCGCTCGGTTCGCGAACCGGGAAGCGTTCTGGGGAGCGTACTTTCTTGAAAATTATTGAAAAAAGTTAGAGTAAAATAATAATTGTGAGTGATCAGATGTAGGGTAGCTCTGAGAAGAGCTTTTGGGTTTATGGTACATTTAGGTACTTATAAGTAGGTACCAATGCACATTCTTAAATTCAGAGTGAAAACTCTGTTGCCCTCATCTGAGAAGTGAACTCCATCTCCTCTGTAGATATCTTGCATGTAGTAACGCAAGTTATTGTTGTAGAGGGAGCCCATTCCATGGTCTCTCATGTAAGCTGAAACAGATTTGTTTACATGCTTCCTCGACTTCTCAATTTGTGGACAAAATTGGTTTGACCACCTCCATTTCTGTCTTTGGCATATATTTGAATATACCAAGGCAGTCTGAGGAAAAAGTGCCATCAATTGCTCAAAGGTGTCCTTTAAAAGCATTTCCAGACCTACCCCAGTCAAAGTGCCCAAATCATTACCTCCACAGTGCACAATTAACAGGTCAGGTTTGGGCAAATGCATAAAGGTTTTCACCAATGGTATCAATTGGTGACATTTTAATCCTCTGTGGCCAAACCACTTAATTTCCACATCTTGTAAATTGAGGTTAGGTAAATTCCTGTTTTCAGCGTACCTTTGAGCCCAATATATGTAACTATGTCCAACAATCCAGACAGAAAACATGGCGAGAGAAGGTTCTGCTGCAGTCAGATGAAGTGTGGCAATGAAATGGCAGTTGAAAAAATGAGAGTGTAAAATGAAAAAAACTGAGGAGTTTCTGTGTTAATGAAGCAGTAAGAGTGATTGGTGGATTTTGATTGCTGAAAACAGAAAGTTAGTGTGAATGGATGAGTTCGTTGAAAGATGTATTTTGAGTGGCGAAGAAAAAATCATTAAATGAAAGAATGCTCTGGATATGCAGGTGCACTGAGAGTTCAGAGTTCAATTGCAACATTGTTGTGTGAGAGGTCTTGCAAGAGGTGGTTGCTATGCAGAAAAAGCAGAGAGGGGGCAGAGGGGGGAAGGGTTTTGCTTTGAAAAAAAGTGAGGGAAGAGTTTTGATTGGGTGACATGAGAGATATGTGTGAGGAATTACAGCATTTCTGTGCTTTTGATAGCTGCAGACTCTGGAGTGAATACCTTTTGCTCTGCTGAAGACAAATTGGTGTGTTTCTGAGACTGTTTTGAAACTCAAAGTATTTGCTAAGGTGAGAAAAGATTTCTTTAATTTAGATAGAAAATAGTGTGCTTTAAGGAGAAAATTATGAAGAAAGTTGTGTTTTTCAAATGTTGCTTTGTCTCAAGTGTTTCACAAATAGATTTTGTTTCTTTGAGAAATTGTAATTGGAGAAAATGTGAAGTATTAGTACTGACAGGGCTTTTATGTGCATAGGAGCTGTGGAGTGTTTTCAAATTATGACTTGTAAATCGTTTTTGAGAAAAAGCAATGGTTTTAATATTGATGAGAAGGACATAATGGTGTCTGCTTCTTTATAAGGTAATTGAGAGTCTGTGATGTTATTTTTCCCATTTCAATGTAAGAAGTTTGTCTGTGGAGCAAATTGCTTGTAAATATGCTCCCACCTGTGCATGGCAAATTTAGATTTTGAATGTTTCCGTTACATAGGCATGTTAAAGGTGACGGAAAATGCTGCAAAGGCAATCAAAAAATGCTTTTATGTGTTTTAAGGACATTTTAAGTCATTTCCCCATGTGCAGTGTTTTCAAATTATGAGTTGAAAATCGTTTTTGAGGTAAAGGAATGTTTTCAAAATTTATGTGCGCCATATGACCCCAAATTTCTTTTTCAGGGGTGCAGCAGGGTGTTCTTGAGACACCCCTGCACCGTCGGAAAAATTCGTAATTTGCGATGAGGTAATTGCTAATCGCAAATTGTACCTTCATTCCTATGGGCCTCCTGCTGCATGGAAATGAATGGGTAATTTGTAATTAGCAAATAGGTCATCGCAAACTAGGAATGGTAAAGAATCGCTATTTATTTCTTAAAGTTCGCTATTTAGGAAATGCAAAAAACTTTGATGATACATATGGCGGTTTATCTCTAACAAGATAAGAAGCATAGGGATAGATTTATGATGACTGGCGCATCATTAGGGATGTGTTAGTCATTCTGTGCCGCTGTTCCGTCACCTATGGTGTGCTGCATTTACAATGCGGCGCATCATGGGGCAAAAACAGCACAGATGCGTGACGTATTTGTGCCGTAAAGTTGGCGCATTGCTGGAGTTGTATCGCAAGTGTGATGAAGCTCCAGTAAGGTTGAGGGGTGCCCCTGTCGCAGGGTTTCTGTTCTGACACAGAACTGTGGACAGAGGATTGGAACCTCGGCGAATTAGGGTGTCCCAAAACTCACCTTAGTAATCAAAACCCCTTAGCAAGCTAGGTACAGTGACACATTGGATATAACAAACTCTCAATGTTTAGACAATCCAGAATATGAACTTATAGTACCTCAGGATACGTGGAACTCATGAACAGTCGGTCGTTATATATTTCTTAGAAACGAGAACATGGAGTTAAGAAGAACACATGTGTATTTGAAATGTTTATTTACTAATGCCGTCTTCTCAGGCGTAGTATCTTAGATTATACAAGTACACATATTATCAGTAGCAAAATTACCAGCATAGTTAATAGTACATAAAAAGCGAATGGTGACAGTATGTTAACATGCTGTAAATGAATAAGAGTTAGCAACACTTATAAGCAGCCGCGGGCCGTGGAGGGAGTTACGGTGGGCAGGGAGGCGGGGAGGGGGAGGGGCAGGGTGGAGAGGGCTTCACCCTGCCCCTCCCCCTCCCCGCCTCCCTGCCCCACCGTAACTCCCTCCACGGCCCGCGGCTGCTTATATCTCACCCTCCCTAATACACATAATATATTATTTGCTAAGAAGGTCTCTTTGTGTTGGTTTAGGGCGTGCCGATACTTTAGTGTCTTAGATTTGAAGGAATCACATCAGCATAGAAAAGATAATCCATATGCCGTGCTTAATATCGCCAACGGCATTGTGCCATAATATTCTAGCATGCGATTGCGGAACAGTGTCAGCAGCTGCAGGGCGAGAGCTTGCACAGGAGGGACATCCATATTTAAAAATGTAAAAAAGCACAAGAGCGTCCGCTGGTAATGCAAGTAAAAATGGGAATCCACGAAGCAGAGTGGAAAAAATAGAATGTAAGAAAGCAGGGATGACTCCAAAGATTTTCTCAAATGAAGTCACGAGACCACTGGTAACAACTTTAAAAAAGTGCGCCAGGCTCTTTGTGGAGGATGCGTTAGAGATAGTCCGAACCATCTTGCTGAAATGGAAAGGCGAATCTGTATTTAAAAGGGTCTGCAGCTCTGTACGGGTGTTCGCTGTGTGAAGGACGAAAGTTTCACGGGCCGAACTCAAGGCCACCTCTCTCTGAGACAAAATAGCTCTTATTCTTGCCATGCCGTTGAAATGTGCTGCCAAGGTTGGTATTTGTGGCCAGATTGAAAACTCCCTATGTTCATGTGTGGGAGGAAATAGAACATTTCTGCAGCAAATAACCCGTTCATTTACTGTTACGATAAAATGAATACTTTTAATTAACCCAGAACAATCTTCATTATTGAGCATCAAATAACTACCATTTTCCAAGAACTTGAACGTGGGGATGATAGCAGGAACTGGTGTGCCTTGCAACACGCAAGCCATATTTGGTCGGTGTTTGTTGCATGAACCGTGTAACTGTATGTGCCTACACATTAGTGAATGATCTGGCGTCTCAGTGCATTCCTCTCCATTCAGATAAAGTTCTTGATCATCTTTGAAAATCTGTATGTGTATGGAAGCGACCAGACTTGATGAAGAAAACCACTACCTAAAGGTTAATAACGACCTATTGGTATATATTTCATACAATTTGAAAACTTATATAAAGCAAAAGGCAGCGTTATTAAACCGTGGATAAGGCACGTTGCCAAAGCAGTCAACCTTTTGGATTTATACTGGAAATGTTAAAGGAAGAATTACGGAGTAGGGCCTGTAAATCTTTAATAGACAACGAGTAAAATTACTCCAACCATCGTATTCCTCTAACTCCGGGATAGTAGGGGTGTTTAATTTTTTAGAAGTAGCCAATCCAAAGCATTTGGTCTGGGAAATTGTTTCATTCACAAACAACATATGTTTTGGGATGAGACATGCACGGTGGAAAGCCTCAGTGCCTTGTACCTGCCAGGTTCGTGAACCCCAAACTGATGTAGATCCTGGATATTTTTACTCTGTATTACGTTAGCATGGTCTCATTACTGGTTTAAACGCCATTTTTCCTTTTTTGTAACTTCTGCACACGACACTTAGTTGTTGCTTTAGCTTTCAGCCTACCTGCGTCAAGATCTATGCCTGCTTCAAGCAGGCGCAGGGTTTTGATGTAGCTTTGTCCTATCTGATTGTAAATGCGGCACACCGTGGGTGGCAGAGCAGCGGTGCACGTTAACTGGTGCATCCCTGGGGATGTGCTAGTTAATATAAATCTGCCCCTTTACATTTAATTATGTGCAGGGGACACAGAGTAGGTGAGGTTTATCCGAGGTTAAGAAGAGATGAGTCCTGTTCAGTGAAAAATTGGAGATAGGCTTCAGTATATTATATACTTAAGTAGTGTGTTAAGTTTTTGATGACTGTTATTAATTTACTGTTGGGTAATAGTGGTTAATAACATTTTTTATTATATTTTACCACAGATTCAACTGCAGATTATTTCAAGATTTTAGGATGCCTAGCAAAGAAAGAGTAAGAAAGGCTGGAAAACGTCAAAGACAGCAGGAGCATGGAATATTGCAGCAGTCCTCTAACAAAAAGATTTGTCAAGTCACCAAGAAAGCACCGGGTAAGAGTCGAAAAACAGTCATAAGAAATATGTGTAGTAAAAAAAATATTACTACAGAAAATGTTTCACTCCAGAAAAGGAGAATGAATTCAAATGGTAAGGAAAGGCCAATGAGAAATGTTACTGCTAGAGTAAGAGATAACTCTATGCATGAAAGTAGAAGGAAACAACAGTTTAGGGATATTCGTAAACGAATGTTCCGCAACAGGATAATTGGGAATTTGTTAAAAAATATTAAGAAAGGTCAGCAGAAAGTGGTTTTTTATAAGAGAAAAAAAATAGTTGAGAAAGTTATTGATCAGGCATTTGAAATTAAACGTAAGTTATTTATTTTGACAATCAATAGAATTAGGAAGCTAAACAAGGTAATTTATGATTTCAAAAGAAATAGTAGATGGAAGAGAATAGTTAATCGTAGTAATTTTTGTGAAGTTTTTTCTGGAGAATGGATGCATAGTTCAAGCTCTGAGGCATTTTTTAATGAGGAGAGTTATTTCCAGGATAATGATTTGGTGCATGCAGTTGACACCAGTGGTCGAGCTTATGAAGTGAAAGGTGGTTGTCCAGTTGAAAAAGAAAAACTTGTGAGAACAGAGATAGAAGAGGTGTTAGGTAATGAGGTTTTAGGGAGACGTCCTAAGGGTCCTGTGTACACCTGGAAGTGTAGTAGTATTTGCAGTGTACGACAGGATTCCATCAATTTGCTTTGTGATTTTATACGGTCATTTAGTAAGAAAAGTTTGAAGCAGAAAATGAAGTTGTTGCAAGAATTAGATCCTTGCAGAGTGAGAGAAGTGATAGGTTTGCATGGTCATTCACTGGCTTGTCTTTCCAGGAGAGTATGCCAGAGTGTTTTTCATCATTTCAGGATGCTAGCAGTGCATCATAATAAAGTGAGGAAATTAGTTAGAATGTTGTATTATGCTAAGAGTCCAGCAATTATGCTTAAACAATTATGCGCTGCTCTTTTGCATGGTTCTGAAATAGATGTGAAGAATATATGTGAAGAAATTGAGTTTTGTTACTTTGGAAGTAAAGAGGAGAATGTTGAAATTGACCAAGAAGAAGAGAGTAATGTGGAAGATAGTGTACAGGTTTCCAGTACAGATAATTTCCAGAGGGAAATTGCGACGTTTGAGGTGAAATCAAGTGAGAGGCCAAATTTCACTTGTGTGTGTTGTCGACGCACTTATTATAAGAATCAGACTAAGTTAGTGGATTTATATGGAAAAAGTGAAAGGGAAAATAATAGTGAATGGAAGGATTTTACAACATACTTGATGGTAGAAAATTGTTTTGATTTGGGATTGGATCAACGTGTGTGTACTTATTGTTGTAACAAATTAAATCAAAACCAGATGCCTGCTAGAGCAGTTCATAATAATCTGGAATTGGTTGAAATTCCTTCTGAATTGAAGGATTTAAATACTTATGAATCTATTTTGATTCAAAGTATCCATCCCTTTCAGGCTATTGTAAGAATGGAGCCAAAGACAGGGAAATTGCCTCCATCAGATTTACAGAGAGGATTAAAGGGAAGAGTTGTTTATTTGCCTCTAGATTTGAAGAAAAACATTAACACAATTGGAGTAGAAAAAGTGGAAGAGGAACCTCTGGTTATCTTAGTTAATGGGGTTCCGACAAAGAATAAGAAAATATGGCAAGATTTAGTAGATGTTAGGAAAGTCAAAAGGGCAACATTGTATTTGAAAAAATATAATAAATACTATAAAAATGTATATGTTGCAGAAGAGGAAGTAAGTGAGGAAGAGGATAGCGATTTGTGTGGTGGTCAAATTGAGAAAGTAGAACCCTCTACTAGTGAAGAAATATATGAACATTATAGTGTTCATCCTTTGCATTCCAAGGAAGTCATGGGGAATGCTATTGAGTTGTTTCAAATGAAACAAGCGAAAGGGAGTCCCATTAGTGTTTGGGAGGAAAGTTTGGAAGCTCGGTGTTTCCCACAGCTTTTTCCAACAGGTCAGGGAGGAAGATATGATGAGCGACCTCATCAAATTCCTGCTTCTGAATACCGGACTTTGCGATTGTATGCAGGAGATCCTAGGTTTCGACAATGCATTCCTTATTTGTTTCATCTCCTGTTTGAAAGCGATCTGTCTGGACTGTCATATGCAGTGAACCACATCTTGAAAAGTGGTATACACATGCAAAACATCTCGGCAAGTGACTTTATGGATAAAGTCAATGTCCAAGACAGTATTTTGGATTCTCACCTGATTAATCTCATGGCGTGTCAGCGTGGTACTAATGAGTACTGGTACCGTCGTCATGGTGATTTAAAATGTATGCTGAGGAACTTAGGAACTCCCACATGGTTCCTCACTTTGAGCTGTGCTGAGTATGGCTGGGAAGACTTACTTGAATTTCTACGAGAGGCAAATGCTAACGTAGAAAACATCGAATTCAAGACATCCGGAGAACTGTGCTCTTTGGATCCAGTCAATGTATGTAGGTACTTCAATCATAGATTTGAAGGTATGATGTCTTTCATCATGAATAAGAAGAATCCACCTCTTGGAGAGGTGTTGGATTTCTTCTGGAGGAAGGAGTACCAAGCAAGAGGTGCTCCTCATATACATATGTTGCTGTGGATCAAGGATGCACCTAAATTTGGAACGGATGCAGACGACTCAGTGATGAGTTTCATAGAACAGTATTCTACGTGTGCTGTTCCAAACGCAAAGGAGAAAAAAAGCCTAAGAGAAAAAGTTCTACGTTTCCAAAGCCATCGATGTGGAAAGTACTGTCGTCGTAAATTCCGGAACAAAGACAAGTTCTACACCAAATGTCGTTTCGGCTTTCCACGATCGGTGATTTCTAAAGGAAGAGTGAACAGTTTGATGTCTTCGCTGCGACATAATGTGATGAAGAAATCACCTAAAAACACATACAATTTGAAGAGGAACGAAGAGTCTAAGTACATCAACGACTACAACCCGGTGATTTTGTCCATGTGGAATGCTAACATGGATATACAGTTTGTGGCTGATAACTGTATGGCTGTGGCTAGGTATGTGACATCTTACATCACCAAAAAAGAGAAGACAGAATTGAAGGATATGTGGGAGGACATTTCCCATGAAAAGAGCCTCAGCAAGAAGTTGTACAGTTTCAGTCTGAAGATGTTGTCGCATCGAGAAATCGGAGCTTACGAATGTTCTGACCGGTTGTCTTCAGCAAGTCTCTATTCCAAGTCCAGGAGTATCGTTTGGGCGAGTGTTGGTCTTGCTGCAACGCGTAATCGAGTTCTGAAACCTGTGCGGGAAATTGAGTATTTGGCGGAAAAGGAGCCAAACAGTACCGACATTTTGAAGAGCAACATGTTGGATACATATTATCCAAATCGAAGCAGTCACCTCGAGAATGTTTGTCTGTATGAGGTTCTGCAAAATTACATATTCAAGAGGAACATCAAAGAAGATACTGAGAAAGGAGTGTATGCTGTAATAGGAAGTGAGGGATGTCTGGTCAAGCAAAGAAAATGCCACTTGATAAACCATCGAAAATTGAGTGGCGAATCTCCTGAAAAAAAGGAGTTTTTCTATTTAGCACTTTTGCAACTTTTTAAGCCTTGGCGTGCAGAAGAGGAACTGCTTGGAGATTTCCTCTGTTACGAAGACTCTTTCAATGCTGCCAAGGAGACCATAGAATGTCCTGCTTTTCCCAAATATGTAGAAATGTTGAATGTGGAAATTGAGCAGGAAGCAACGATTGCAGCCGAGATTGCCAGAGACAGTTCTCAGGACAGTCAGAGTTCTGCTTCATTGAGTCAGGATCCACTAGGAGGACCTCTTATCGAAAATGAAGCTGCCACTGCTATGAATGAAGTGGAAAGAGCCATGGCACATGCTCAGGAGGATGCGGTTAACTTAGAAGAGTTGGAAAGACAACTCAACGTTGAGCAGAGGAAAATATATGACGAACTTACCATGCAAATTGATCATGGATTAAGTCATGACAAGAAAGAGTGCTCATGTACGTCATTGAAGCCTGTCCGACTGTACGTGAGTGGAGAAGCGGGAACTGGAAAAAGTTTCCTTATTAAAGCAATTTCATGTTATTTGCAGGAAAGGACAGAGTCATCGCTGTCTTGTGTTGTCACCGCTCCAACTGGACTGGCAGCACATAACATTAAAGGGATTACTTTACATCGTTTACTGATGCTGCCAGTGGAGCATGACAACAAATTAGACTATCACAAGCTATCTGGAGATGCTTGTTTTGAAGTTTCAAGAGTCTTGAGGAAAATGAAACTTCTTATCATTGACGAAGTAAGCATGGTTTCCAATGTCATGCTTGCCTTTGTGCATTTGAGAATGCAAGAAGTTCTCAAAACAGAGTATGATGTGTTATTTGGTGGCAAACACATCATTGTTTTTGGAGATCTTCTGCAGCTGACACCAGTGAAAGGGCAACCTGTGTTCAAAATGCTCACGCATGAAGATACCAGGAAGTGCTTAGGGAGTATTGGCAACGTCAATATATGGTTAAACTTCAATTATGCTGAACTGCATGAAAATATGCGTCAGGCAAAGGATGAAGTTTACAAGACTATTCTACAAGATGTTAGAATTGGAAAAGTGACCGAGCATGGGAAAGAAGCTTTACATGCACGATTACTGACAAATTTATATCCAGACGAAGATGTTGTGCCTGAGAATATTTTTCAGAAAGTTACTGAGAAAAAATCTGGAATATGTTTGATGCCAACTCTTGCAGAATGTGCCAAATTCAACAACAAAATGTTGCATTTAGAAAAGCAAGAGATTGTGAAATTGGAAAGCTATTGACAGAGTAGAGCATATGGGATCAACAATTATTTTGTCTGAGAATCTGAAAACAAAATTGGATTCATTAGAGAAGAGTATATCTAAAACTGCGGGTTTTGAAAAGACTCTGAATGTGTGCTTGAACTGCCGTATAATTTTAAGAAGGAATTTACATGTTGAAAGAGGTCTGGTAAATGGATCAATGGGTAATGTTGTTGATTTTGTGAAATACAGAAATAGAGATGGAATTGAATTTTTAAAAATTAAATTTGATGGCATTGAGGAAGTACAGCTAATTGCTCGTTGTTCTGCTAGATTTTTGCTTGTAAAAGACTTATATGTTCGTCGTAAGCAGTTTCCTGTTTGCTTGGCATATGCGGTGACAATCCATAAATCGCAAGGTTTAAGTGTAGACTGTGCATTGGTGAATATTGGCAGTTCTGTGTTCAAGGAGGGTATGGCATATGTGGCATTGTCACGAGTTAGGACTTTATCGGGATTGTACTTGATTGAGTGTGATGTCACAAACATTTGTGCGGATCTAGATTGTGTTAAGGAATACAATAGGTTGAGAAGACAGTATGCGCCACATTTGCCTCAGTATCCTTTGTTTGAGAAACGTGTGGTAGGCCGGAAACGAAGAAATGTGACCAATACTGGGGAGGTTGTAGCAAAAAGACGAAAAGTTGATGAACCTGAAATTATAAGCAGAAACAAAAAGGATTCTGTTGAAGATGTTGTTGGTTTTCAATTTGAAAACAGTTCTGGTGTCAACTGCTATGCTAATGTAGTGGTTAATGTTGTCTTTTCTCTAGAAACTTTAAAAGAACAGATTGTGGTCAATTCGGATCAAAGATTTTGCAGTTTGTTAAATTCTGTGTTAGAGAAATGTAGCACTGATAGAACAAACATAGAAAGTGTGTCTGAAATTCGAAATCTGTTAGACAGATGTTCAGGCCAAACACAATTCTCTCAAAATAGTCAGCAAGATTGTCAGGAGTTTTTAATGTATATGCTTGATGTATTGCATGATGAAGGTGTAGATGTAGATCACCTGTTTGGGCTTTCTTATCAATGGCAGCATGACTGCGAGAACTGTAGGGTATCAGCTACTACTAGTGTAGACTCAGAAAGATTTATATATTTAACTTTGCCAGACAGTAAATCAGTCTCTTTTAATAAGCTAGTAAAAGCAGCTGATCACAACATGGAGTGTAGCCAATGTAAATCTGAAATGATGTCCACATTATTTATACGAACATATGGCCAGTATGTCATTTTAATGTTCCAACGATGTAGGCCTGATGGAACAAAATTGACAACTTTAATTAAAAAGTTTGTGGCTTCACAGTTGTCAATATCAGGAAGGACTTTTGTAACTGTAGCAATTATATATCATGATGGTCCTTCAATAACATCAGGACATTATACAGCTTATTTAAAGTGTAGAAATGGCTGGTCATTCTGCAATGATTCTGTTTTAATTTTCAAAAAAAAATTGCCATATGACCTTAAAAACTCTTACCTGGTGTTTTTAAAACCAAAATTTTAGGGAAAGAATCTCGGGATGTGCTCTGAGGAATTTCAAGAAGTTCTCATGGCTCCTACACTATTTGGCCTTGACGATAAGTGTAGTACAGAGACATAACTTTTTACCATAACACTGGACGTTATTGAGAAATACGTGCACTTTGAATGAGTTCAGAAAAACTATTTCTTTTTATAAGCTAATTGAAGCAGCGAATCAAAACATGGAGTAGAGGGAATGTAAGTCTGCAATGCTGTCTACTGTTTTTCATTGCTTTGTGATTAAAAGTGATGTAGAGAATTAAATAATTGTACTAGTCATAAAGGTAGTGTAAGTCTGCTTCATAGTAAGCAGTATCAGTGTGATAGGAAATGTAGAACATGATTGAGCAAGAAGGGGAAGATATTACTAGTCCAGGATTGTGTAAATGATCTTCAACATTTTAATTCTGAAAGTTGCGGAAATGCGAAAAGACGGGATTGGCTTACAAGAAATCCAAGAGTTATACATGGCTCTGACACGATTTGGCCTTGTGGAATCGTGTGGTAGAGAGCGAGAAGTCATTTATTGTATGTAACATGTTTTTGAAAACGATGGAGGTTTTCTTTCAGAAAGTGGCGGGTTGAAAGTAATAACAGCACAACAGAGTGTAAGCTGTTCATAGGACATCCTTGGCCGTCATGGAAAGTAAGTTAACTTTAAGGAGTTCTGAATTCTGATTTGTAATGTATGGGTTTTTTAAACACAATCATTTTCATTGTGTTTTTTTTTCCCCGCTGTTATATGATGAATACCTTCAAGTCACTGTTTTAGTGAAATTTGATACATTCTGAGAACAGCAAAAATAAACCATTTAACATGTATAATTAATTATGTTCTGTTTGCATTTATGATGTACATGTAGAACTGTGTAGGAGGCATGGAGAAGGTGAGGCTTCTGTCAGTGTCAAAGTTGTTGCATACAGTGCTCATATTCTACGTAGTCTTTTATATTTCATTACTTTCACTGTTTCTGACAGATCTAAAAAAATTTTTTTTAAAAGAACAGTAAGTATAAGGGAAGGAAACAGACAGTTATGTTAAAAGAAACACAGCTATAGGGAATAAACTAGGGATACTGTTACCCGCAATCCTCTGCTGATGATGTCACTGAGCATGTCATGAATGATGTAATATGTGACATCATCAGCAGTGGATTACGGGTAATAGTATCTCTAGTTTACTCCCCTATAGCTGTCTTTCTTTTAACATAACTGTCTGTTTCCTTCCCTTATACTTACTGTTCTTTTTTTAAAAAAAAATTTTTTGGTTCGCTTCCGGTTCGCGTACCGGGGAGCGAACTGGGAAGCGAACTAAGAGAAATAGAGGTTGGCACAGTTGCAAATATTGAGGTAGTTCTGAAAAGAACTTTTTTTTAAATTGTTTTTGTTGTTTTATATTTTTTTTATTATTTTTCTGAACATTTTTTTACTTTTTTTGAATTTTTCTGAACAGTTTTATATTTTTTTTGTTTTTTTTTCGGAGGGGGCAACGAAAACGATTCATTGTAAAGGGCTCAACAGGAGGAAGAAAACAAAAAAAAGAATTTATTGTTTGGGGAGTTTCGGACAAACATGAGCATGATTGTTAATAGCTCTGTTGATCAGAGTGATGCTACTTTCTGCGTAGCAAATGATTCCACTGCAATGTACGCAGACTTGTTTTACTTCACGAAATCTCGTTTGTATATTTGGCACCATCTCCCTGCCCTCTGGTCCCGTTACTTCCGGTACAACAGATCTTCTGGCCATAATAGGGAGATTATCTAGGTCGTCCTGTTCCTCTTCTTCCTCTTCTTGCTGAATTATAACTTTAGCAGGTGGTCCACTCTTCCTTGGATGTGGTGGAGGTGGTGGGGAAGCACCAGCTGAAGCTAGTAAAGAAGCCATTGCTCACTGGTAACAAAGGGTCTTTCTCTCACAATGATGAAAGTCAGAGTGAGGAAAGAAGGAGGGATTTTCACCATTTGGGAAAAAAAATAGTTCTCAACCAATGAAAAGTGTTCATTTTAGATCATATGACCTAGTCTTACATCATTAGGAAACCGAAAGTGAAATGAACCAATGAAAAGTGTTATTACCAAGTCACATGACCTGCTGTGTTTACGTTACGCGCTTTGCAGGGCCTCCCGGTTTGCTTCCAGAAACCTGTGCTTTGCGACTCGGTAAGCGTACGAGTTCGCTAACGTAGCACGTCATATGACGTATCACGCGACAACGCGAAACGTCATGCGGACGGGAGGCGTCACGATGTTGTTTTCTAACGCGGCAGTTGCGGTAAAGAAACGTTTACCGGCTCGCGGTCTATTTCGCGGCATCAAGGTCAGCTAACGGGAAGCTTCCCGATTCGCGAAGCGGGAACGAAGAAAAAAAAATATTTAAAAAAAAAATTATTCATAAACATATAAAATATATTTTTGGATTTAAAGAAGAATACATTTTACAGCTACAGATATTAGCTGTTAAAAAACCAATGAAATTCACTGAAAAAACCATAGGTTATAGACCATATATAGTTAGGAATTAGCATTTACAAAACCTTGAAAATTCACTGAAAAAACCATAGGTTATAGACCATATATAGTTAGGAACTAGCATTTAAAAAACCTTATTTTACTCACACAAAACCATTGAAATTCCATATATAGTTAGTTGCACTAACTATATATCGCGCACCCGCAATCCACTGCTGATCATGTCACATATTACATCATTCATGACATGGTCAGTGACATCACTGATGACATCACTGATGACATCTCATTTGACATCAATGACCACATCACTGATGATATCATTCATGTGACAATACAATGCATCTCCTCACGTTTTAATATAACCTCTGTTTCACCCAGTGTTAAATACAGAGTATAATTTTTGAAACCATTGACACACCAATACTAGTTACTACATACGTACTCACTGATTCCTACGTCTAAACACACATTCACTCATTCACCCATACAATCATTCATACATACAATCACTCATCTTTACAACACTATCATATGCACTCATACACCTATACAGACACTTACACTCTGCCACTCATCCATGGAGTTACTCACACACCTAGTCAGTCCTGTAAAGAATCAATCACACTTCCATTTTCTTGTCTATACAGTTAAACATAGAGCACCTTACATTTTCAAACATATACTAACACATACTTACTTTCTTATACAATCATTGATACAAGTACACATTGATCTGCACAGAGTCACACACCTCCCAGCCAGCCACACACACACTCAGTCTCCTATACAAATACTTGGACAATCAATCAATAACCCATATAGTTAATCATATAGCTACTGATCAACACATGCAGCAGTTTACAGAACAACAGACATAATGATGCACAAATTAAGACAGTTTAGTCACTAACCCATGCACTCAGTGAGACACATTTAATCACTCACTCATACATTCAGTCATGCACCTACTAAATCCTTCGTCCAGACACTTATACATCTACTCATTCTTCAATATGTAAAACATATTTAAACTTTACAGAAACACACAGTCACTGGATGATGTCATCAGTGATCTCATCAGTGATGTCATTTGAGATGTCATCAGTGATGTCATCAGTGATGTCACTGACCATGTCATGAATGATGTAATATGTGACATGATCAGCAGTGGATTGCGGGTGCGCGATATATAGTTAGTGCAACTAACTATATATGGAATTTCAATGGTTTTGTGTGAGTAAAATAAGGTTTTTTAAATGCTAGTTCCTAACTATATATGGTCTATAACCTATGGTTTTTTCAGTGAATATATATATAGTTATGACCATGTTTCCATAGGAAAAGCATTTTTAAACTTGCCTATATCTTTGGCGTCGTTTGACGAGTCTTCACTAAATTTTTTCAAAAAGTGAGCCACTAATTCTATTGTGCATGGAAAGCTTCAGGGTGGTCCCTCAAGCTGGGGCCAAAAAAGGGGGGTCAAACAAAGGGCCTGATGTAGATAATTCTATTTTACCGATTCATAAATACCAAAGTTTACCGATTCAGTATTTATGAATTGGTAAAATAGAAGGGGGGAGATTTAGGTAAAATTGGTAATTGAATTACCGAATCTGTAAAAATCAGTATTTACCGAATCGATAAATACCGATTCGGTAATGCCCATTGATTCCTATGGGCCTTGAAGCCCATAGGAATCAATGGGCATTACCGAATCGGTATTTACAGATTCGGTAAATACCGATTTTTGCAAGGGTGCAGGGGGTGTCACTTTGACACCCTCTAGCACCCCGAACACAGGCATGTGTGCCATGTGGCACACAGACATGCCCTAAGGGCATGTCTGTCTGTCACATGGCATAGGTGTGCATGCACACATGTGCATGCACACCTGGATTCGGTATTTTACCACCCAATTGAATTGGGTGGTAAAATACCGAAACGGTAAGGTCTTTGGGACTCAGAAGAGTCCCACCTACATTTGGATTTACCGAATCGGTAAAATTACCGATTCTGTATTTTACAGAATCGGTAAATTTACCAAATCGATAAATTTACCGATTCTGTAAAATAAATGCACCTACATGTCAATTCTTAAATACCGGTCGGTAACGGCCAAAATCAGCCGTTACCGACCGGTATTTAGGCTCCTACATCTGGCCCAATGTGTGTTTTCCATGTTAATTCCTATGGAAAGTTTGGACATGCCTGCAGCCCAAACCACTGGATGGAATTACACCAAATTTGAAAGAAAGGTATCTTTTGGTCTGCAAATTATGCTTTCAGTTATTTTGGTATAAATCTGTTCAGTAGTTTGCAAGATATTAAAGGGAATCCATATTAGTATATCTATGATCACGAAGCCTTTGTGAATAATGATGAGCTTCTGCAGAAATTTGCAGAGCTCTGATTGGCTGCCAACACTTTAACCAGAAAGTGTTGGCAACCATCTTGAGATTTGGCTTTTGCCGAGTACACCCAAAAGAATGCAGAAAAAAAGAAAAGGGTCAGGCTAGGAATACCCTTACCTCCTAGGCTTGGTCATGGGGTCCGAGAGGAGTACCGTCAAGATTCATGAATTTTCGCGAATATCATGAATATCATGAATTTAAAAAAAATAAGTACGCTCTCATGAGGCCAGGTCCCAGGGGCATGCGTGGTTTATAAAAAGTAAAGGGGGAGCACAGGGCCCCCCTCTAAGGGCTTATTTATACCCTGGTGACCACCACCTCCCTTGGGCTCATGTGAATATTAATGCAATGGGGCCACGAGGAAACCTTGGGCCCCGTGCACCACCACCTACCAAGTGCAATAAATGAAAAAAGAGATAGGAGGGCTGCATGGTCCCCCAGGCCCAGGAGACCACCACCTCCATGGGGCTACAATGAATATTAGAGAGGGTGTCTACGCAGATCCCCAGGGACCACCACCTCCCGTCGATGCATTCCAACAGCTTCTTGTGTGCAAGAGGAATGCCAGCTCCTGCCGGGGCCAGCTGGGACTACAGGGGGCATTGGACCTCCCCCTTTGGACCCATAGCACACTGGGTCGCCCTAGGTGCAGCCAGGGAGTTATAGCCAGGCCCCAAGTGTTCGTTTCCCTGGGGCTGAAATTGGCCCAGGGAGATCGGGCCGTGTGCCCCCTCAGTTTTCATTAGTAATATGCAAAGGTCTTCTCTCCTTTTCCCACATTGATGGACAGCTTAACAAAAGGACACAAGTGAGTTTCCAGCTGATTTTCGTGACACTTTATAGATGCAGAGGAATTTGAGGATATCTCTACCAAACAAAGAAGCATTTACTTCATTTAGTAAAGAGGAAGTAACCTTTTTTGGTGGAGATGAACCTCTTTACAATCTCATCGTCTTCTCTTGATGAGGATTCATGTCATCACAGAGTTGCGGACGAAGATGCTCGAGGTCACTGAAAACATTACCAAATGGTTCACTCAACTGTAGTGCAGAATATGTATGAGACATTGCCTGAGATAGCATTGACTAATTAACGAGAACTCCAGTTGGGTCACCATTTTTAGAAAAACTGAGCACTCTTCTTGGAAACCATGAGCTTCCATTCTGGTCCTGGTGCGCATTTCACAGAAAATATACTTCAACAGGAAGCGCTTACAAATATAAAAATGGCAGGTGCCCCAGTTGAAGGTGCACTTTAATAAAGCACAAACGTTTATAAGTTCTTAGGCTTGGTGAAGGCAAATCAAATGTGTTTCCTCTCGTATTCCACATTGGAAAACAATCTGAAATCCTTAATGGAGGTGAATGCGTCGTTGATCCAATGGAGTGCAATGTGATCTGTAGTAACCTTGACAAGTGTTTCTTTCTTGTCATGTCCTGGTAAGAGCAGAGTCCATGGTTCTCCCATTTAAATACCCTAAGAATGCAAATGCGCAAAATCCATAGCGCCACTCACATACCAACTCTCTCTCACACATGTACACACATACACAGACACACAGTGCCACTCACAGACACACACAGTCACTCCCCCCCCCACTCACAGACCCACATAACCACTCACATGCCCACTTACAGACACATAGCACCAATCAGAGACCCACAAAGGCACTCACACACCCACTCACAGACCCATATAGCCACTCACAAACCCGCTCACTGACAAATACAGCCACCCACACACGGATTCTCAAAGTTTAAAGGTTACAGTAAGGAAATACAATTGGAAAAAAATGGAGAAAAAAAACAAAGGTTACAGGGGCGTTATAGTGAGGAAATAGAATTAAAAAATGAATAAAAATTCACTGAAAAAAACAAAGTCATCAGTGATTTCACTGACTGTGTCATAAGTGATGCAATATGTGAGATCATAAGCAGTGCGTTGTGGGGCATAAGTTATAGTTAGATCAGGTGACTATAACTGCTGAAAATGTCTATGGTTTAGCATGAGTAAAATCGGAGTCTAACTATACCGTCCCTATAACCTTTGTTTTTTCCAGTGTGTGCATGTATATAACCCCCTCGGCGAGACTTGTTAGGAGGTATGGCTTGGCGATGGTGTCCTACACGGATGATTCACAGCTAATCATCTCACTGGCTAAACAACCTGAGGATACTGCTGCCAGGTTCCATGGTTGCCTTCTGAGAGATCCTGACCTGGATGAACCAGGGCTACCTAAAGATCAATACAGATAAGACGGAAGTCTTGGAATTTGGGTCAGGAAAATCCATGTGGAATGCTGCGTGGTGGCCAACAAGTGCAGGAGAATGCCCCAAGCCGGTGTCTAAAGTAAGACATCTAGGGATAATCGTTGACACTCAGCTCAATTTTTCAGCACAGGTAAACAGCCTTACCTCGTCCTGCTTTTTCCTGATAACATTTGTTTGAAAAATCTTCCCTTTCATTGGCCAGGCTTTGCAAAAGACAGTGTTAGTTGGTCTTCTGCTGTCTAAATTAGACTACTGTAACGCGTTGCTTCTAGGGATTAACAAAGCCCAGAGTAACAAACTACAGTCCTTGCAAAATGCAGCTGCCAGACTGCTGCTAATGATACCCAAGGGCAGTTCTACATCAAAGGGTATTAGAGCCCTCCATTGGCTCCCCATACAGCAAAGGGTGGAGTTTAAGGCCTTATGCACTGTCCATAAAGTGCTCTATGAGGGAGGGGCCAAGGATATGCAGAGATTATTCAGGCGCTATATTCCAGCTAGGACATTAAGATCCAGCAAGGTTTGCTTTATGCAAGTAGACAGAATTAGGAGAGCCAGATGGAGTGGTAAAACATTCTGCCATCGTGCTGCTAAGTTGCGGAATAAGTTGCCATCTACTTTGCGATCACAGAATCTTCAGAAATTTTCTAAAAACTCTGTTATTTTCACAAGTATAGCTGGACATTTGGGTGACACCCCTCACTTACACTAGCGCCAAGACGCTGTTTGCATTTGAGCACTTAATAAATGTGTATCCTATCCTATCCTATCCTAACGTGTCCTATTCTTTCTGATTTGGTGTAAATCCGTTCAGTAGTTTTTGAGAAACTAAGGTTAAAAATTAATTGTATATGTGAGTGGTTGGGTCCGTGGGGGTCTCGAGAGACTCTTGAGAGTACACCTATTTAAAATTTGATCACTCTGATTGGCTAAGGTAGCTTTTTTCCACTTGGGCCATCGTGCTCCCACAGGGGTCAGACTCCCAAAGGAGCAAGCACTAGGATTGGCTGCCAGCAACATGAGAAAAATGTTGCTGACAGCCGTTACGTGACTCTGGCACTTAGTCTTGTGTCTTGAATTTAAAAAGAAAATAACATAAGGGAGAAGAGTAGGTATGCTCTCCTGCCTCCCAGGCCCCAAGGTCGGGTATCACAGGGACTACCGGGTCCAAAATAAAAAAAATTCCACAGTGCAAAACCAAAGGGGATGATGGACGGAGTGTTGAACACTGTTAGCACTCACCCCGAGTCAACTGATTTGGGTTTAATTCATCATCATTCTTTAGCTCACTCCGCCACCCCAGTTCAGACATGGCCATATGCAAATCAGTCTGACCCTGTGCCTCATGGGAACAGTCCAACCCAAACTGCCAAGAATGTCTACCCTGGACCAGAAACAAGCATCCTGGGACTGGTTTCTGGCTACAGACTTACTCGGAAAATGATGCACCCATATACAGACCCACTCAGAGACTCATGTACCCACTTAGAGACCCACTCACACACTCACATATGCTCTCACAGACCCACTGAGACATTCAAACACCCACTCACAGATCCACTGAGACACTCATACACCCTCTCACACACCCATTTAGACACCCAAGTAGACACTCATGTATCCACTTACAGAGCCAGTCAGATAGTCATATACCTACTAACAAATGTGCAAAGGCAGTTCGTGCACCTACTCACAGATTGATAGAGAGACATATGCAACCAATCACAGACCCATTGTGACACTGATGCATCCACTCATAGATGTACTGAGGCAGTCATGCATTTTGTTACAGAAGAATTAATAGACTGATGTATCATCTCACAGATCCTGTCAAATACTTATACAGTGAATGAGACACTTAGTCATACAGTGATGCATGCAGTCATAGATTACACTGAAACAGTTAATCACTGTGTTATAGAGATATTAAGGGAGTTGTTCCTGCTAATATACAGTTGTTTAGATAGTCATGTGTTTAGTCTGTTGGTTATAATCCATCTTGCAATTGTACGTTTTGATGGTGGTAGCTATTGAATGCCTGCATTTGTCTTGTCATTTCATGACGTATTTGTGTCACAGCGAAAACGTAAAATCGGTTTAAATGGTTGTTTTTATGCAAACTCCCTACATAAATATGACTTTCAACAGTGCAGTAATAAATCCCTAGTGTATAAAATACTGTAAAATGTGTGCATATATGTGTTTTGTACCCCTAAAAAAAGTCATGATCATCGCGGTTACCGGTGTCGTCACGACTCTCGGTGTAGTTGAGAAAACGTGAAGTAGGGTTTAAACCGTTTCTTAAAAGACCTACTAGATAAATATGTGCACAGATATGTTTTTAAAGCAGTGATGTGGTCATTAATGTGTGTATTGTAATAGTAAGATTTTATTTGTTTGTTAACATTTTTGAATGTGATGGTGATTGCAATTATCGCAATGTTGTCACAGATTTAAAAAAAATATATTTGACAAGAAACTTAACAAAAGTTTGGCCTCTTGGGTGGCTCTGATCTAAAAAAAAATTCTTTAAGAGTATTTTTCAGTATGTGAAATACATTTGCTGATTACAGACTGTCCACAGTAAATGTAACAATGTTGTTCTTCACAATTAAACCAGTTATTAATGTACTTTCTGATAAACACATACCAAATCAAAACATGATATGTTATGATATGATATGAATGTGCATTTGTAAAGCGCTTGGCTACCCGGAGGCCTCCCAGCGCTAGACATGGCTACTCAGTAAGTGATCAGAGCAGGGGGGGAGCAGTTTAGGGGAAAAGGCGAGTTTTCAGCTGTTTCCTGAAGATGCCCTGGCTGGGTTGGTTTCGAAAACATGAGTGGTATATATTATAAACATACTATACAATATACAATTCTAGAAAGAAAATATGAAAATCTTAGAGGCTCACTTAAGATTGGATGTTACAATTAAGAAATAGAATTTTAAAAAACTTTAGAAATTCACTTAAAATCACAAAGGCTACAGGGATGTTAATTTAAGAATTAGCATTTAAAAAACCTTATAAAGTCAGTGAAATAAACAAAGGTTACAGGGACATTATAGTTAGGAGATAGAATTTCTAAAAACCTTAGAATTTCACTGAAAAAACCAAAGGTTACAGACACATTATAGTTAGGCTAACATTTCACACGTACAAAACCAGAGAAATTCATCAGTTTAAGGTGAAACGTGTTGGCTGTATATCTTTTGAGGGAAAAGAAAGAAGAGATCAAAAAGAAAACTTATTTAATTACAGCAAAGCAATTACTATAATTAATGACGACCAGTGATTGTTTATTTATTTATCCAATAATCTTTAGTATTCATCAATAAATTATGGTTGCCTCTCTTGTTGTTTATAATTCATGCCAGTACTTATACATCCAGTAATGTCATTTGAGATGTCAGGAGGGATGACATTGGTGATGTCACTGACCATATCATGAGTGATGTAATATGTGAGGTAATAACCAGTGTATTGCGAGGGCATGAGTTATAGTTATCTTAGCTAACTATAACTGCTGTATTTCTCTGGTTTTGTGTGAGTGAAATGTCAGCCTAACTATAACGTCCCTGTATCCTTTGTTTCTTTTCAGTGAATAAATATATATATATAGTTATGACCATGTTTCCATAGGAAAAGCATTTTTAAACTTGCCTATATCTTTGGCGTCGTTTGACGAGTCTTCACTAAATTTTTTCAAAAAGTGAGCCACTAATTCTATTGTGCATGGAAAGCTTCAGGGTGGTCCCTCAAGCTGGGGCCAAAAAAGGGGGGTCAAACAAAGGGCCTGATGTAGGTAATTCTATTTTACCGATTCATAAATACCAAAGTTTACCGATTCAGTATTTATGAATTGGTAAAATAGAAGGGGGGAGATTTAGGTAAAATTGGTAATTGAATTACCGAATCTGTAAAAATCAGTATTTACCGAATCGATAAATACCGATTCGGTAATGCCCATTGATTCCTATGGGCCTTGAAGCCCATAGGAATCAATGGGCATTACCGAATCGGTATTTACCGATTCGGTAAATACCGATTTTTGCAAGGGTGCAGGGGGTGTCACTTTGACACCCTCTAGCACCCCGAACACAGGCATGTGTGCCATGTGGCACACAGACATGCCCTAAGGGCATGTCTGTCTGTCACATGGCATAGGTGTGCATGCACACATGTGCATGCACACCTGGATTCGGTATTTTACCACCCAATTGAATTGGGTGGTAAAATACCGAAACGGTAAGGTCTTTGGGACTCAGAAGAGTCCCACCTACATTTGGATTTACCGAATCGGTAAAATTACCGATTCTGTATTTTACAGAATCGGTAAATTTACCAAATCGATAAATTTACCGATTCTGTAAAATAAATGCACCTACATGTCAATTCTTAAATACCGGTCGGTAACGGCCAAAATCAGCCGTTACCGACCGGTATTTAGGCTCCTACATCTGGCCCAAAGTGTGTTTTCCATGTTAATTCCTATGGAAAGTTTGGACATGCCTGCAGCCCAAACCACTGGATGGAATTACACCAAATTTGAAAGAAAGGTATCTTTTGGTCTGCAAATTATGCTTTCAGTTATTTTGGTATAAATCTGTTCAGTAGTTTGCAAGATATTAAAGGGAATCCATATTAGTATATCTATGATCACGAAGCCTTTGTGAATAATGATGAGCTTCTGCAGAAATTTGCAGAGCTCTGATTGGCTGCCAACACTTTAACCAGAAAGTGTTGGCAACCATCTTGAGATTTGGCTTTTGCCGAGTACACCCAAAAGAATGCAGAAAAAAAGAAAAGGGTCAGGCTAGGAATACCCTTACCTCCTAGGCTTGGTCATGGGGTCCGAGAGGAGTACCGTCAAGATTCATGAATATTCGCGAATATCATGAATATCATGAATTTAAAAAAAATAAGTACGCTCTCATGAGGCCAGGTCCCAGGGGCATGCGTGGTTTATAAAAAGTAAAGGGGGAGCACAGGGCCCCCCTCTAAGGGCTTATTTATACCCTGGTGACCACCACCTCCCTTGGGCTCATGTGAATATTAATGCAATGGGGCCACGAGGAAACCTTGGGCCCCGTGCACCACCACCTACCAAGTGCAATAAATGAAAAAAGAGATAGGAGGGCTGCATGGTCCCCCAGGCCCAGGAGACCACCACCTCCATGGGGCTACAATGAATATTAGAGAGGGTGTCTACGCAGATCCCCAGGGACCACCACCTCCCGTCGATGCATTCCAACAGCTTCTTGTGTGCAAGAGGAATGCCAGCTCCTGCCGGGGCCAGCTGGGACTACAGGGGGCATTGGACCTCCCCCTTTGGACCCATAGCACACTGGGTCGCCCTAGGTGCAGCCAGGGAGTTATAGCCAGGCCCCAAGTGTTCGTTTCCCTGGGGCTGAAATTGGCCCAGGGAGATCGGGCCGTGTGCCCCCTCAGTTTTCATTAGTAATATGCAAAGGTCTTCTCTCCTTTTCCCACATTGATGGACAGCTTAACAAAAGGACACAAGTGAGTTTCCAGCTGATTTTCGTGACACTTTATAGATGCAGAGGAATTTGAGGATATCTCTACCAAACAAAGAAGCATTTACTTCATTTAGTAAAGTGGAAGTAACCTTTTTTGGTGGAGATGAACCTCTTTACAATCTCATCGTCTTCTCTTGATGAGGATTCATGTCATCACAGAGTTGCGGACGAAGATGCTCGAGGTCACTGAAAACATTACCAAATGGTTCACTCAACTGTAGTGCAGAATATGTATGAGACATTGCCTGAGATAGCATTGACTAATTAACGAGAACTCCAGTTGGGTCACCATTTTTAGAAAAACTGAGCACTCTTCTTGGAAACCATGAGCTTCCATTCTGGTCCTGGTGCGCATTTCACAGAAAATATACTTCAACAGGAAGCGCTTACAAATATAAAAATGGCAGGTGACCCAGTTGAAGGTGCACTTTAATAAAGCACAAACGTTTATAAGTTCTTAGGCTTGGTGAAGGCAAATCAAATGTGTTTCCTCTCGTATTCCACATTGGAAAACAATCTGAAATCCTTAATGGAGGTGAATGCGTCGTTGATCCAATGGAGTGCAATGTGATCTGTAGTAACCTTGACAAGTGTTTCTTTCTTGTCATGTCCTGGTAAGAGCAGAGTCCATGGTTCTCCCATTTAAATACCCTAAGAATGCAAATGCGCAAAATCCATAGCGCCACTCACATACCAACTCTCTCTCACACATGTACACACATACACAGACACACAGTGCCACTCACAGACACACACAGGCACTCCCCCCCACTCACAGACCCACATAACCACTCACATGCCCACTTACAGACACATAGCACCAATCATAGACCCACAAAGGCACTCACACACCCACTCACAGACCCATATAGCCACTCACAAACCCGCTCACTGACAAATACAGCCACCCACACACGGATTCTCAAAGTTTAAAGGTTACAGTAAGGAAATACAATTGGAAAAAAATGGAAAAAAAAACAAAGGTTACAGGGGCGTTATAGTGAGGAAATAGAATTAAAAAATGAATAAAAAGTCACTGAAAAAAACAAAGTCATCAGTGATTTCACTGACTGTGTCATAAGTGATGCAATATGTGAGATCATAAGCAGTGCGTTGTGGGGCATAAGTTATAGTTAGATCAGGTGACTATAACTGCTGAAAATGTCTATGGTTTAGCATGAGTAAAATCGGAGTCTAACTATACCGTCCCTATAACCTTTGTTTTTTCCAGTGTGTGCATGTATATAACCCCCTCGGCGAGACTTGTTAGGAGGTATGGCTTGGCGATGGTGTCCTACATGGATGATTCACAGCTAATCATCTCACTGGCTAAACAACCTGAGGATACTGCTGCCAGGTTCCATGGTTGCCTTCTGAGAGATCCTGACCTGGATGAACCAGGGCTACCTAAAGATCAATACAGATAAGACGGAAGTCTTGGAATTTGGGTCAGGAAAATCCATGTGGAATGCTGCGTGGTGGCCAACAAGTGCAGGAGAATGCCCCAAGCCGGTGTCTAAAGTAAGACATCTAGGGATAATCGTTGACACTCAGCTCAATTTTTCAGCACAGGTAAACAGCCTTACCTCGTCCTGCTTTTTCCTGATAACATTTGTTTGAAAAATCTTCCCTTTCATTGGCCAGGCTTTGCAAAAGACAGTGTTAGTTGGTCTTCTGCTGTCTAAATTAGACTACTGTAACGCGTTGCTTCTAGGGATTAACAAAGCCCAGAGTTACAAACTACAGTCCTTGCAAAATGCAGCTGCCAGACTGCTGCTAATGATACCCAAGGGCAGTTCTACATCAAAGGGTATTAGAGCCCTCCATTGGCTCCCCATACAGCAAAGGGTGGAGTTTAAGGCCTTATGCACTGTCCATAAAGTGCTCTATGAGGGAGGGGCCAAGGATATGCAGAGATTATTCAGGCGCTATATTCCAGCTAGGACATTAAGATCCAGCAAGGTTTGCTTTATGCAAGTAGACAGAATTAGGAGAGCCAGATGGAGTGGTAAAACATTCTCCCATCGTGCTGCTAAGTTGCGGAATAAGTTGCCATCTACTTTGCGATCACAGAATCTTCAGAAATTTTCTAAAAACTCTGTTATTTTCACAAGTATAGCTGGACATTTGGGTGACACCCCTCACTTACACTAGCGCCAAGACGCTGTTTGCATTTGAGCGCTTTATAAATGTGTATCCTATCCTATCCTATCCTAACGTGTCCTATTCTTTCTGATTTGGTGTAAATCCGTTCAGTAGTTTTTGAGAAACTAAGGTTAAAAATTAATTGTATATGTGAGTGGTTGGGTCCGTGGGGGTCTCGAGAGACTCTTGAGAGTACACCTATTTAAAATTTGATCACTCTGATTGGCTAAGGTAGCTTTTTTCCACTTGGGCCATCGTGCTCCCACAGGGGTCAGACTCCCAAATGAGCAAGCACTAGGATTGGCTGCCAGCAACATGAGAAAAATGTTGCTGACAGCCGTTACGTGACTCTGGCACTTAGTCTTGTGTCTTGAATTTAAAAAGAAAATAACATAAGGGAGAAGAGTAGGTATGCTCTCCTGCCTCCCAGGCCCCAAGGTCGGGTATCACAGGGACTACCGGGTCCAAAATAAAAAAATTTCCACAGTGCAAAACCAAAGGGGATGATGGACGGAGTGTTGAACACTGTTAGCACTCACCCCGAGTCAACTGATTTGGGTTTAATCCATCATCATTCTTTAGCTCACTCCGCCACCCCAGTTCAGACATGGCCATATGCAAATCAGTCTGACCCTGTGCCTCATGGGAACAGTCCAACCCAAACTGCCAAGAATGTCTACCCTGGACCAGAAACAAGCATCCTGGGACTGGTTTCTGGCTACAGACTTACTCGGAAAATGATGCACCCATATACAGACCCACTCAGAGACTCATGTACCCACTTAGAGACCCACTCACACACTCACATATGCTCTCACAGACCCACTGAGACATTCAAACACCCACTCACAGATCCACTGAGACACTCATACACCCTCTCACACACCCATTTAGACACCCAAGTAGACACTCATGTATCCACTTACAGAGCCAGTCAGATAGTCATATACCTACTAACAAATGTGCAAAGGCAGTTCGTGCACCTACTCACAGATTGATAGAGAGACATATGCAACCAATCACAGACCCATTGTGACACTGATGCATCCACTCATAGATGTACTGAGGCAGTCATGCATTTTGTTACAGAAGAATTAATAGACTGATGTATCATGTCACAGATCCTGTCAAATACTTATACAGTGAATGAGACACTTAGTCATACAGTGATGCATGCAGTCATAGATTACACTGAAACAGTTAATCACTGTGTTATAGAGATATTAAGGGAGTTGTTCCTGCTAATATACAGTTGTTTAGATAGTCATGTGTTTAGTCTGTTGGTTATAATCCATCTTGCAATTGTACGTTTTGATGGTGGTAGCTATTGAATGCCTGCATTTGTCTTGTCATTTCATGACGTATTTGTGTCACAGCGAAAACGTAAAATCGGTTTAAATGGTTGTTTTTATGCAAACTCCCTACATAAATATGACTTTCAACAGTGCAGTAATAAATCCCTAGTGTATAAAATACTGTAAAATGTGTGCATATATGTGTTTTATACCCATAAAAAAAGTCATGATCATCGCGGTTACCGGTGTCGTCACGACTCTCGGTGTAGTTGAGAAAACGTGAAGTAGGGTTTAAACCGTTTCTTAAAAGACCTACTAGATAAATATGTGCACAGATATGTTTTTAAAGCAGTGATGTGGTCATTAATGTGTGTATAGTAATAGTAAGATTTTATTTGTTTGTTAACATTTTTGAATGTGATGGTGATTGCAATTATCGCAATGTTGTCACAGATTTAAAAAAAAAATATTTGACAAGAAACTTAACAAAAGTTTCGCCTCTTGGGTGGCTCTGATCTAAAAAAAAATTCTTTAAGAGTATTTTTCAGTATGTGAAATACATTTGCTGATTACAGACTGTCCACAGTAAATGTAACAATGTTGTTCTTCACAATTAAACCAGTTATTAATGTACTTTCTGATAAACACATACCAAATCAAAACATGATATGTTATGATATGATATGAATGTGCATTTGTAAAGCGCTTGGCGACCCGGAGGCCTCCCAGCGCTAGACATGGCTACTCAGTAAGTGATCAGAGCAGGGGGGGAGCAGTTTAGGGGAAAAGGCGAGTTTTCAGCTGTTTCCTGAAGATGCCCTGGCTGGGTTGGTTTCGAAAACATGAGTGGTATATATTATAAACATACTATACAATATACAATTCTAGAAAGAAAATATGAAAATCTTAGAGGCTCACTTAAGATTGGATGTTACAATTAAGAAATAGAATTTTAAAAAACTTTAGAAATTCACTTAAAAACACAAAGGCTACAGGGATGTTAATTTAAGAATAAGCATTTAAAAAACCTTATAAAGTCAGTGAAATCAACAAAGGTTACAGGGACATTATAGTTAGGAGATAGAAATTCTAAAAACCTTAGAATTTCACTGAAAAAACCAAAGGTTACAGGCACATTATAGTTAGGCTAACATTTCACACGTACAAAACCAGAGAAATTCATCAGTTTAAGGTGAAACGTGTTGGCTGTATATCTTTTGAGGGAAAAGAAAGAAGAGATCAAAAAGAAAACTTATTTAATTACAGCAAAGCAACTACTATCATTAATGACGACCAGTGATTGTTTATTTATTTGTCCACTAATCTTTAGTATTCATCAATAAATTATGGTTGCCTCTCTTGTTGTTTATAATTCATGCCAGTACTTATACATCCAGTAATGTCATTTGAGATGTCAGGAGGGATGACATTGGTGATGTCACTGACCATATCATGAGTGATGTAATATGTGAGGTAATAACCAGTGTATTGCGAGGGCATGAGTTATAGTTATCTTAGCTAACTATAACTGCTGTATTTCTCTGGTTTTGTGTGAGTGAAATGTCAGCCTAACTATAACGTCCCTGTATCCTTTGTTTCTTTTCAGTGAATAAATATATATATATAGTTATGACCATGTTTCCATAGGAAAAGCATTTTTAAACTTGCCTATATCTTTGGCGTCGTTTGACGAGTCTTCACTAAATTTTTTCAAAAAGTGAGCCACTAATTCTATTGTGCATGGAAAGCTTCAGGGTGGTCCCTCAAGCTGGGGCCAAAAAAGGGGGATCAAACAAAGGGCCAGATGTAGGTAATTCTATTTTACCGATTCATAAATACCAAAGTTTACCGATTCGGTATTTATGAATCGGTAAAATAGAAGGGGGGAGATTTAGGTAAAATTGGTAATTGAATTACCGAATCTGTAAAAATCAGTATTTACCGAATCGATAAATACCGATTCGGTAATGCCCATTGATTCCTATGGGCCTTGAAGCCCATAGGAATCAATGGGCATTACTGAATCGGTATTTACCGATTCGGTAAATACCGATTTTTGCAAGGGTGCAGGGGGTGTCACTTTGACACCCTCTAGCACCCCGAACACAGGCATGTGTGCCATGTGGCACACAGACATGCCCTAAGGGCATGTCTGTCTGTCACATGGCATAGGTGTGCATGCACACATGTGCATGCACACCTGGATTCGGTATTTTACCACCCAATTGAATTGGGTGGTAAAATACCGAATCGGTAAGGTCTTTGGGACTCAGAAGAGTCCCACCTACATTTGGATTTACCGAATCGGTAAAATTACCGATTCTGTATTTTACAGAATCGGTAAATTTACCAAATCGGTAAATTTACCGATTCTGTAAAATAAATGCACCTACATGTCAATTCTTAAATACCGGTCGGTAACGGCCAAAATCAGCCGTTACCGACCGGTATTTAGGCTCCTACATCTGGCCCAAAGTGTGTTTTCCATGTTAATTCCTATGGAAAGTTTGGACAAGCCTGCAGCCCAAACCACTGGATGGAATTACACCAAATTTGAAAGAAAGGTATCTTTTGGTCTGCAAATTATGCTTTCAGTTATTTTGGTATAAATCTGTTCAGTAGTTTGCAAGATATTAAAGGGAATCCATATTAGTATATCTATGATCACGAAGCCTTTGTGAATAATGATGAGCTTCTGCAGAAATTTGCAGAGCTCTGATTGGCTGCCAACACTTTAACCAGAAAGTGTTGGCAACCATCTTGAGATTTGGCTTTTGCCGAGTACACCCAAAAGAATGCAGAAAAAAAGAAATGGGTCAGGCTAGGAATACCCTTACCTCCTAGGCTTGGTCATGGGGTCCGAGAGGAGTACCGTCAAGATTCATGAATATTCGCGAATATCATGAATATCATGAATTTAAAAAAAATAAGTACGCTCTCATGAGGCCAGGTCCCAGGGGCATGCGTGGTTTATAAAAAGTAAAGGGGGAGCACAGGGCCCCCCTCTAAGGGCTTATTTATACCCTGGTGACCACCACCTCCCTTGGGCTCATGTGAATATTAATGCAATGGGGCCACGAGGAAACCTTGGGCCCCGGGCACCACCACCTACCAAGTGCAATAAATGAAAAAAGAGATAGGAGGGCTGCATGGTCCCCCAGGCCCAGGAGACCACCACCTCCATGGGGCTACAATGAATATTAGAGAGGGTGTCTACGCAGATCCCCAGGGACCACCACCTCCCGTCGATGCATTCCAACAGCTTCTTGTGTGCAAGAGGAATGCCAGCTCCTGCCGGGGCCAGCTGGGACTACAGGGGGCATTGGACCTCCCCCTTTGGACCCATAGCACACTGGGTCGCCCTAGGTGCAGCCAGGGAGTTATATCCAGGCCCCAAGTGTTCGTTTCCCTGGGGCTGAAATTGGCCCAGGGAGATGGGGCCGTGTGGCCCCTCAGTTTTCATTAGTAATATGCAAAGGTTTTCTCTCCTTTTCCCACATTGATGGACAGCTTAACAAAAGGACACAAGTGAGTTTCCAGCTGATTTTCGTGACACTTTATAGATGCAGAGGAATTTGAGGATATCTCTACCAAACAAAGAAGCATTTACTTCATTTAGTAAAGAGGAAGTAACCTTTTTTGGTGGAGATGAACCTCTTTGCAATCTCATCGTCTTCTCTTGATGAGGATTCATGTCATCACAGAGTTGCGGACGAAGATGCTCGAGGTCACTGAAAACATTACCAAATGGTTCACTCAACTGTAGTGCAGAATATGTATGAGACATTGCCTGAGATAGCATTGACTAATTAACGAGAACTCCAGTTGGGTCACCATTTTTAGAAAAACTGAGCACTCTTCTTGGAAACCATGAGCTTCCATTCTGGTCCTGGTGTGCATTTCACAGAAAATATACTTCAACAGGAAGCGCTTACAAATATAAAAATGGCAGGTGCCCCAGTTGAAGGTCCACTTTAATAAAGCACAAACGTTTATAAGTTCTTAGGCTTGGTGAAGGCAAATCAAATGTGTTTCCTCTCGTATTCCACATTGGAAAACAATCTGAAATCCTTAATGGAGGTGAATGCGTCGTTGATCCAATGGAGTGCAATGTGATCTGTAGTAACCTTGACAAGTGTTTCTTTCTTGTCATGTCCTGGTAAGAGCAGAGTCCATGGTTCTCCCATTTAAATACCCTAAGAATGCAAATGCGCAAAATCCATAGCGCCACTCACATACCAACTCTCTCTCACACATGTACACACATACACAGACACACAGTGCCACTCACAGACACACACAGGCACTCCCCCCCCACTCACAGACCCACATAACCACTCACATGCCCACTTACAGACACATAGCACCAATCATAGACCCACAAAGGCACTCACACACCCACTCACAGACCCATATAGCCACTCACACACCCGCTCACTGACAAATACAGCCACCCACACACGGATTCTCAAAGTTTAAAGGTTACAGTAAGGAAATACAATTGGAAAAAAACGGAAAAAAAAACAAAGGTTACAGGGGCGTTATAGTGAGGAAATAGAATTAAAAAATGAATAAAAATTCACTGAAAAAAACAAAGTCATCAGTGATTTCACTGACTGTGTCATAAGTGATGCAATATGTGAGATCATAAGCAGTGCGTTGTGGGGCATAAGTTATAGTTAGATCAGGTGACTATAACTGCTGAAAATGTCTATGGTTTAGCATGAGTAAAATCGGAGTCTAACTATACCGTCCCTATAACCTTTGTTTTTTCCAGTGTGTGCATGTATATAACCCCCTCGGCGAGACTTGTTAGGAGGTATGGCTTGGCGATGGTGTCCTACACGGATGATTCACAGCTAATCATCTCACTGGCTAAACAACCTGAGGATACTGCTGCCAGGTTCCATGGTTGCCTTCTGAGAGATCCTGACCTGGATGAACCAGGGCTACCTAAAGATCAATACAGATAAGACGGAAGTCTTGGAATTTGGGTCAGGAAAATCCATGTGGAATGCTGCGTGGTGGCCAACAAGTGCAGGAGAATGCCCCAAGCCGGTGTCTAAAGTAAGACATCTAGGGATAATCGTTGACACTCAGCTCAATTTTTCAGCACAGGTAAACAGCCTTACCTCGTCCTGCTTTTTCCTGATAACATTTGTTTGAAAAATCTTCCCTTTCATTGGCCAGGCTTTGCAAAAGACAGTGTTAGTTGGTCTTCTGCTGTCTAAATTAGACTACTGTAACGCGTTGCTTCTAGGGATTAACAAAGTCCAGAGTAACAAACTACAGTCCTTGCAAAATGCAGCTGCCAGACTGCTGCTAATGATACCCAAGGGCAGTTCTACATCAAAGGGTATTAGAGCCCTCCATTGGCTCCCCATACAGCAAAGGGTGGAGTTTAAGGCTTTATGCACTGTCCATAAAGTGCTCTATGAGGGAGGGGCCAAGGATATGCAGAGATTATTCAGGCGCTATATTCCAGCTAGGACATTAAGATCCAGCAAGGTTTGCTTTATGCAAGTAGACAGAATTAGGAGAGCCAGATGGAGTGGTAAAACATTCTCCCATCGTGCTGCTAAGTTGCGGAATAAGTTGCCATCTACTTTGCGATCACAGAATCTTCAGAAATTTTCTAAAAACTCTGTTATTTTCACAAGTATAGCTGGACATTTGGGTGACACCCCTCACTTACACTAGCGCCAAGACGCCGTTTGCATTTGAGCGCTTTATAAATGTGTATCCTATCCTATCCTATCCTAACGTGTCCTATTCTTTCTGATTTGGTGTAAATCCGTTCAGTAGTTTTTGAGAAACTAAGGTTAAAAATTAATTGTATATGTGAGTGGTTGGGTCCGTGGGGGTCTCGAGAGACTCTTGAGAGTACACCTATTTAAAATTTGATCACTCTGATTGGCTAAGGTAGCTTTTTTCCACTTGGGCCATCGTGCTCCCACAGGGGTCAGACTCCCAAAGGAGCAAGCACTAGGATTGGCTGCCAGCAACATGAGAAAAATGTTGCTGACAGCCGTTACGTGACTCTGGCACTTAGTCTTGTGTCTTGAATTTAAAAAGAAAATAACATAAGGGAGAAGAGTAGGTATGCTCTCCTGCCTCCCAGGCCCCAAGGTCGGGTATCACAGGGACTACCGGGTCCAAAATAAAAAAAATTCCACAGTGCAAAACCAAAGGGGATGATGGACGGAGTGTTGAACACTGTTAGCACTCACCCCGAGTCAACTGATTTGGGTTTAATCCATCATCATTCTTTAGCTCACTCCGCCACCCCAGTTCAGACATGGCCATATGCAAATCAGTCTGACCCTGTGCCTCATGGGAACAGTCCAACCCAAACTGCCAAGAATGTCTACCCTGGACCAGAAACAAGCATCCTGGGACTGGTTTCTGGCTACAGACTTACCCGGAAAATGATGCACCCATATACAGACCCACTCAGAGACTCATGTACCCACTTAGAGACCCACTCACACACTCACATATGCTCTCACAGACCCACTGAGACATTCAAACACCCACTCACAGATCCACTGAGACACTCATACACCCTCTCACACACCCATTTAGACACCCAAGTAGACACTCATGTATCCACTTACAGAGCCAGTCAGATAGTCATATACCTACTAACAAATGTGCAAAGGCAGTTCGTGCACCTACTCACAGATTGATAGAGAGACATATGCAACCAATCACAGACCCATTGTGACACTGATGCATCCACTCATAGATGTACTGAGGCAGTCATGCATTTTGTTACAGAAGAATTAATAGACTGATGTATCATCTCACAGATCCTGTCAAATACTTATACAGTGAATGAGACACTTAGTCATACAGTGATGCATGCAGTCATAGATTACACTGAAACAGTTAATCACTGTGTTATAGAGATATTAAGGGAGTTGTTCCTGCTAATATACAGTTGTTTAGATAGTCATGTGTTTAGTCTGTTGGTTATAATCCATCTTGCAATTGTACGTTTTGATGGTGGTAGCTATTGAATGCCGTCATTTCATGACGTATTTGTGTCACAGCGAAAACGTAAAATCGGTTTAAATGGTTGTTTTTATGCAAACTCCCTACATAAATATGACTTTCAACAGTGCAGTAATAAATCCCTAGTGTATAAAATACTGTAAAATGTGTGCATATATGTGTTTTGTACCCCTAAAAAAAGTCATGATCATCGCGGTTACCGGTGTCGTCACGACTCTCGGTGTAGTTGAGAAAACGTGAAGTAGGGTTTAAACCGTTTCTTAAAAGACCTACTAGATAAATATGTGCACAGATATGTTTTTAAAGCAGTGATGTGGTCATTAATGTGTGTATTGTAATAGTAAGATTTTATTTGTTTGTTAACATTTTTGAATGTGATGGTGATTGCAATTATCGCAATGTTGTCACAGATTTAAAAAAAAAATTATTTGACAAGAAACTTAACAAAAGTTTCGCCTCTTGGGTGGCTCTGATCTAAAAAAAAATTCTTTAAGAGTATTTTTCAGTATGTGAAATACATTTGCTGATTACAGACTCTCCACAGTAAATGTAACAATGTTGTTCTTCACAATTAAACCAGTTATTAATGTACTTTCTGATAAACACATACCAAATCAAAACATGATATGTTATGATATGATATGAATGTGCATTTGTAAAGCGCTTGGCGACCCGGAGGCCTCCCAGCGCTAGACATGGCTACTCAGTAAGTGATCAGAGCAGGGGGGGAGCAGTTTAGGGGAAAAGGCGAGTTTTCAGCTGTTTCCTGAAGATGCCCTGGCTGGGTTGGTTTCGAAAACATGAGTGGTATATATTATAAACATACTATACAATATACAATTCTAGAAAGAAAATATGAAAATCTTAGAGGCTCACTTAAGATTGGATGTTACAATTAAGAAATAGAATTTTAAAAAACTTTAGAAATTCACTTAAAAACACAAAGGCTACAGGGATGTTAATTTAAGAATTAGCATTTAAAAAACCTTATAAAGTCAGTGAAATCAACAAAGGTTACAGGGACATTATAGTTAGGAGATAGAATTTCTAAAAACCTTAGAATTTCACTGAAAAAACCAAAGGTTACAGGCACATTATAGTTAGGCTAACATTTCACACGTACAAAACCAGAGAAATTCATCAGTTTAAGGTGAAACGTGTTGGCTGTATATCTTTTGAGGGAAAAGAAAGAAGAGATCAAAAAGAAAACTTATTTAATTACAGCAAAGCAACTACTATCATTAATGACGACCAGTGATTGTTTATTTATTTGTCCACTAATCTTTAGTATTCATCAATAAATTATGGTTGCCTCTCTTGTTGTTTATAATTCATGCCAGTACTTATACATCCAGTAATGTCATTTGAGATGTCAGGAGGGATGACATTGGTGATGTCACTGACCATATCATGAGTGATGTAATATGTGAGGTAATAACCAGTGTATTGCGAGGGCATGAGTTATAGTTATCTTAGCTAACTATAACTGCTGTATTTCTCTGGTTTTGTGTGAGTGAAATGTCAGCCTAACTATAACGTCCCTGTATCCTTTGTTTCTTTTCAGTGAATAAATATATATATATAGTTATGACCATGTTTCCATAGGAAAAGCATTTTTAAACTTGCCTATATCTTTGGCGTCGTTTGACGAGTCTTCACTAAATTTTTTCAAAAAGTGAGCCACTAATTCTATTGTGCATGGAAAGCTTCAGGGTGGTCCCTCAAGCTGGGGCCAAAAAAGGGGGATCAAACAAAGGGCCAGATGTAGGTAATTCTATTTTACCGATTCATAAATACCAAAGTTTACCGATTCGGTATTTATGAATCGGTAAAATAGAAGGGGGGAGATTTAGGTAAAATTGGTAATTGAATTACCGAATCTGTAAAAATCAGTATTTACCGAATCGATAAATACCGATTCGGTAATGCCCATTGATTCCTATGGGCCTTGAAGCCCATAGGAATCAATGGGCATTACCGAATCGGTATTTACCGATTCGGTAAATACCGATTTTTGCAAGGGTGCAGGGGGTGTCACTTTGACACCCTCTAGCACCCCGAACACAGGCATGTGTGCCATGTGGCACACAGACATGCCCTAAGGGCATGTCTGTCTGTCACATGGCATAGGTGTGCATGCACACATGTGCATGCACACCTGGATTCGGTATTTTACCACCCAATTGAATTGGGTGGTAAAATACCGAATCGGTAAGGTCTTTGGGACTCAGAAGAGTCCCACCTACATTTGGATTTACCGAATCGGTAAAATTACCGATTCTGTATTTTACAGAATCGGTAAATTTACCAAATCGGTAAATTTACCGATTCTGTAAAATAAATGCACCTACATGTCAATTCTTAAATACCGGTCGGTAACGGCCAAAATCAGCCGTTACCGACCGGTATTTAGGCTCCTACATCTGGCCCAAAGTGTGTTTTCCATGTTAATTCCTATGGAAAGTTTGGACATGCCTGCAGCCCAAACCACTGGATGGAATTACACCAAATTTGAAAGAAAGGTATCTTTTGGTCTGCAAATTATGCTTTCAGTTATTTTGGTATAAATCTGTTCAGTAGTTTGCAAGATATTAAAGGGAATCCATATTAGTATATCTATGATCACGAAGCCTTTGTGAATAATGATGAGCTTCTGCAGAAATTTGCAGAGCTCTGATTGGCTGCCAACACTTTAACCAGAAAGGTTTGGCAACCATCTTGAGATTTGGCTTTTGCCGAGTACACCCAAAAGAATGCAGAAAAAAAGAAAAGGGTCAGGCTAGGAATACCCTTACCTCCTAGGCTTGGTCATGGGGTCCGAGAGGAGTACCGTCAAGATTCATGAATATTCGCGAATATCATGAATATCATGAATTTAAAAAAAATAAGTACGCTCTCATGAGGCCAGGTCCCAGGGGCATGCGTGGTTTATAAAAAGTAAAGGGGGAGCACAGGGCCCCCCTCTAAGGGCTTATTTATACCCTGGTGACCACCACCTCCCTTGGGCTCATGTGAATATTAATGCAATGGGGCCACGAGGAAACCCGGGGCCCCGGGCACCACCACCTACCAAGTGCAATAAATGAAAAAAGAGATAGGAGGGCTGCATGGTCCCCCAGGCCCAGGAGACCACCACCTCCATGGGGCTACAATGAATATTAGAGAGGGATTGTCTACGCAGATCCCCAGGGACCACCACCTCCCGTCGATGCATTCCAACAGCTTCTTGTGTGCAAGAGGAATGCCAGCTCCTGCCGGGGCCAGCTGGGACTACAGGGGGCATTGGACCTCCCCCTTTGGACCCATAGCACACTGGGTCGCCCTAGGTGCAGCCAGGGAGTTATAGCCAGGCCCCAAGTGTTCGTTTCCCTGGGGCTGAATTTGGCCCAGGGAGATGGGGCCGTGTGGCCCCTCAGTTTTCATTAGTAATATGCAAAGGTCTTCTCTCCTTTTCCCACATTGATGGACAGCTTAACAAAAGGACACAAGTGAGTTTCCAGCTGATTTTCGTGACACTTTATAGATGCAGAGGAATTTGAGGATATCTCTACCAAACAAAGAAGCATTTACTTCATTTAGTAAAGAGGAAGTAACCTTTTTTGGTGGAGATGAACCTCTTTGCAATCTCATCGTCTTCTCTTGATGAGGATTCATGTCATCACAGAGTTGCGGACGAAGATGCTCGAGGTCACTGAAAACATTACCAAATGGTTCACTCAACTGTAGTGCAGAATATGTATGAGACATTGCCTGAGATAGCATTGACTAATTAACGAGAACTCCAGTTGGGTCACCATTTTTAGAAAAACTGAGCACTCTTCTTGGAAACCATGAGCTTCCATTCTGGTCCTGGTGTGCATTTCACAGAAAATATACTTCAACAGGAAGCGCTTACAAATATAAAAATGGCAGGTGCCCCAGTTGAAGGTCCACTTTAATAAAGCACAAACGTTTATAAGTTCTTAGGCTTGGTGAAGGCAAATCAAATGTGTTTCCTCTCGTATTCCACATTGGAAAACAATCTGAAATCCTTAATGGAGGTGAATGCGTCGTTGATCCAATGGAGTGCAATGTGATCTGTAGTAACCTTGACAAGTGTTTCTTTCTTGTCATGTCCTGGTAAGAGCAGAGTCCATGGTTCTCCCATTTAAATACCCTAAGAATGCAAATGCGCAAAATCCATAGCGCCACTCACATACCAACTCTCTCTCACACATGTACACACATACACAGACACACAGTGCCACTCACAGACACACACAGGCACTCACCCCCCACTCACAGACCCACATAACCACTCACATGCCCACTTACAGACACATAGCACCAATCATAGACCCACAAAGGCACTCACACACCCACTCACAGACCCATATAGCCACTCACACACCCGCTCACTGACAAATACAGCCACCCACACACCGATTCTCAAAGTTTAAAGGTTACAGTAAGGAAATACAATTGGAAAAAAATGGAAAAAAACAAAGGTTACAGGGGCGTTATAGTGAAGAAATAGAATTAAAAAAATGAATAAAAATTCACTGAAAAAAACAAAGTCATCAGTGATTTCACTGACTATGTCATAAGTGATGCAATATGTGAGATCATAAGCAGTGCGTTGTGGGGCATAAGTTATAGTTAGATCAGGTGACTATAACTGCTGAAAATGTCTATGGTTTAGCATGAGTAAAATCGGAGTCTAACTATACCGTCCCTATAACCTTTGTTTTTTCCAGTGTGTGCATGTATATAACCCCCTCGGCGAGACTTGTTAGGAGGTATGGCTTGGCGATGGTGTCCTACACAGATGATTCACAGCTAATCATCTCACTGGCTAAACAACCTGAGGATACTGCTGCCAGGTTCCATGGTTGCCTTCTGAGAGATCCTGACCAGGATGAACCAGGGCTACCTAAAGATAAATACAGATAAGACGGAAGTCTTGGAATTTGGGTCAGGAAAATCCATGTGGAATGCTGCGTGGTGGCCAACAAGTGCAGGAGAATGCGCCAAGCCGGTGTCTAAAGTAAGAAATCTAGGGATTATCGTTGACACTCAGCTCAATTTTTCAGCACAGGTAAACAGCCTTACCTCGTCCTGCTTTTTCCTGATAACATTTGTTTGAAAAATCTTCCCTTTCATTGGCCAGGCTTTGCAAAAGACAGTGTTAGTTGGTCTTCTGCTGTCTAAATTAGACTACTGCATTGCTTCTAGGGATTAACAAAGCCCAGAGTAACAAACTACAGTCCTTGCAAAATGCAGCTGCCAGACTGCTGCTAATGATACCCAAGGGCAGTTCTACATCAAAGGGTATTAGAGCCCTCCATTGGCTCCCCATACAGCAAAGGGTGGAGTTTAAGGCCTTATGCACTGTCCATAAAGTGCTCTATGAGGGAGGGGCCAAGGATATGCAGAGATTATTCAGGCGCTATATTCCAGCTAGGACATTAAGATCCAGCAAGGTTTGCTTTATGCAAGTAGACAGAATTAGGAGAGCCAGATGGAGTGGTAAAACATTCTCCCATCGTGCTGCTAAGTTGTGGAATAAGTTGCCATCTACTTTGCGATCACAGAATCTTCAGAAATGTTCTAAAAACTCTGTTATTTTCACAAGTATAGCTGGACATTTGGGTGACACCCCTCACTGACACTAGCTCCAAGACGCTGTTTGCATTTGAGCGCTTTATAAATGTGTATCCTATCCTATCCTATCCTAACGTGTCCTATTCTTTCTGATTTGGTGTAAATCCGTTCAGTAGTTTTTGAGAAACTAAGGTTAAAAATTAATTGTATATGTGAGTGGTTGGGTCCGTGGGGGTCTCAAGAGACTCTTGAGGGTGCACCAATTTAAATTTTGAGCACTCTGATTGGCTAAGGTAGCTTTTTTCCACTTGGACCATCGTGCTCCCACAGGGGTCAGACTCCCAAAGGAGCGAGCACTAGGATTGGCTGCCAGCAACATGAGAAAAATGTTGCTGACAGCCGTTACGTGACTCTGGCACTTAGTCTTGTGTCTTGAATTTAAAAAGAAAATAACATAAGGGAGAAGAGTAGGTATGCTCTCCTGCCTCCCAGGCCCCAAGGTCGGGTATCACAGGGACCACCGGGTCCAAAATAAAAAAAATTCCACAATGCAAAACCAAAGGGGATGATGGACGGAGTGTTGAACACTGTTAGCACTCACCCCAAGTCAACTGATTTGGGTTTAATCCATCATAATTCTTTAGCTCACTCCGCCACCCCAGTTCAGACATGGCCATATGCAAATCAGTCTGACCCTGTGCCTCATGGGAACAGTCCAACCCAAACTGCCAAGAATGTCTACCCTGGACCAGAAACAAGCATCCTGGGACTGGTTTCTGGCTAATCATCCGTCATCAGCCAGACTTGCTTGAATCCAGTGGCAAAGTGAGCAAGGGACCCACTCCTGGGCATACCCTGAAAACTTAGGGCGAACAAAGAAAAACCAGAGGGGATGATGGACGGAGTGTTAAACATTGCAAGCACTCACCCCCAGTCAACTGATCTGGGTTTAATCCATCATCATTTTTTAGCTCACTCCGCCAACCCAGTTCAGACATGGCCATATGCAAATCAGTCTGACCCTGTGCCTCATGGGAACAGTCCAGCTCGAACTGCCATTCCAAGTCTTCCCTGGACCAGAAACAAGCATCCTAGGACTGGTTTCTGGCTAATCAGCTGTCATCAGCCAGGTTAGTTTGAATCCAGTGGCAAAGTGAGCAAGGGACCCACATCTGCGCATACCCTGCCAACTTAGGGCAAACAAAGCAAAACTAAAGGGGATGATGGACGGAGTGTTGAACATTGCAAGCGCTCACCCACAGTCAACTGATCTGGGTTTAATCTATCATCATTCTTTAGCTCACTCCGCCACCCCAGTTCAGACATGGCCATATGCAAATCAGTCTGACCCTGTGCCTCTTGGGAACAGTCCAGCCCGAACTGCCAAGTCATGTTTTCCCTGGACCGGAACCAAGCATCCTGGGATCCGGTTTCTAGCTAATCATCGTTCATCAGCCAGGCTAGCTTAAATCCAGTGGCAAAGTGAGCAAGGGACCCACATCTAGGCATACCCTGCCAACTTAGGACGAAAAAAGCAAAACCAAAGGGGATGATGGACGGAGTGTTGAACATTGCAAGCACTCACCCCCAGTTAACTGATATGGGTTTAATCCATCGTCATTCTTTAGCTCACTCCGCAGATCCAGTTCAGACACGGCCATATGCAAATCAGTCTGACCCGGTTTTTTATTATCTGTATCCCTGCCTGCACTGATGTAGACAGGCAAAAAGATCAACACATTGCTCCTGCCCAGAGGAAGCAGCATAAATAGCTGCTCACTGTGGGTGGGAGCAATGCTGCCTCCTGCAGCATAAGGGGAGCTGGCTGGGGCCAGGCGGGTCCAGGGGCTCCACCCACAACCCTCAACATTGTGCATGGTGGGTGCCCTGGGTGTACATCGTGTCACCCACCATTAATTAATGGAGGCCTTAAGGAATGGGATTCACATTGCTAAAATGGGCTTGGTGAGGTGGCCCAAGTGGCCCCCTTCCCATTTAGAAAAAAGATGGGGTGCCAAGAGTCTAATGAGGCTTAAAAAAATACGGTCAATGGTTCACCCTTTTAATTGCTGCTGAATATGCAAAGGTGCTCAATTGTCTACAAACTCTGTCCATTTGGCCCCACCCCTTCCATGTTAGTAGTGCACAGTGTTTCCGCCATTTTCCAGGCTGATGGGCAGTGTGTTTTCATGCTACATTTAGAATATGATAAAACCTAGAAATTCACAGAAAAAAACAAAGGGTAAAGTGACGTTATAATTAGGTATCGTGATAAAATCTTAACCTGCAATAAAAAAAGAAACTCACCAAAAAAAAGGGTAATGAAACATTATAGTTAAGTGATGGAATGACCCACAAGCTAATATTTAAAACCCTAAAACCACTGAAATACACCAGTTACAGTTTAGTCAACTAACTTTACATTGTGCCCAATCATGCACTGTTTATAACCTCATATATTACATCACTCATGACATGTTTAGTGTCCCCGTCATCCCCCTCTCCACATCACCTTCCTAATGGACGCGCCATGTACAATCTGATTATTTCTGCCCCTCCAGCCTCAGTCTTCGCCTCCCGATCTCCTCTTCCCTGGTTTTTCTTCCCTCCTTGGGGTGATCTCCTCCCTCTCCCCCGCCCTCCACAGCTCGCGCTCTCCATCTCCCTCTACCCACAAGAGGCTCCTAGCTCCCCCCCGGTCTCCCCCAAGTGTTCCCCCCCGTTCTCACGTTGCATCAGTCATTAGCGGCCTCATGTCCCTAATCCGAAGATCCACAGATTATAGTGTACACCCCACTGGCATGACTGCAATGTTGTATCATCTCTAACTGCTAATGATGTATCGTGAAAGTTTTTTCATTTGCTATAAAAGTTAATAAAAACGATTTTAAAAAATGACATGTTTAGTGTCATCGTGATGACATCTCCAATTACATCATTGATGACATCACTATTGACCACAGATGACATCATCCAGTGATTGTGACAGTGTGCCATTGGCAATGTGGACTGCAAGTAATTCAACAAGCTACACCTGTACCAAATTTTCTATCACAAATCAAGTGAAAATGGGCGCAATCTTTTGCAACACGCAGGACAATTAACATTTCTTTGATCTCACCCACATTTAGTGAATTTCATCCTGTTATGCCGGTATTTGCTAGTCTAACAAACAAAATACCTTCTTACACTTTAATGGGGCCACACACTTTTTAAACCTTAAACACCCCACAAATTAGCATATGTTCTCTAGTCACCTTAAAAGGATCACATTCTTAAAGACTTCCACAAGATCAACAATTTTGAGTCTAGATTTTGACAGGTATGCATTTGCCACTGATAATCAATATAACAACAAGGGAGAGGAGAGATGCGGTGGATTTGGTCTCCCCAAGTAGAACTACGTAAACAAAAAGAATCCCCACAAAGATGCTATTGGGGTGGTCCCTACAATGGTGGGGAGCACACATTGTTCTTTACCTCTCACACACCAAAAGGACCCATTGGTGTCATGCTTCATCATTGGGGTCTTCGCACTCCTCTACGGGTTGCGGCGTGCTGCTAACCGACGATTACGTGGGATAACTGTAATTTAGGCTATGTGTGGTGTGTGTAGGGGTTGTATGTTAAATGAGTGGTGGGTTCGAATAAGTGAAAAAGTGAATGTTAAAAAGTATCTGGCACGTGAGGTCTAATAACTTTAATGGGCCTCCGTGCTGATACTAATAAAAGGGGTGAAATTGAGGTATTTTGTATGTTAATGTACAACACCTCATGTGTGCGTCGACATGTTTCGAAGCTAGGCTTCTACTTCAGGACAGGGTGCACAGATCCCCCACCTTACTTATGTCCCGGGGTCACTAGGTAAACATTATACGCTTATAAACATGATTCTGTTTACTCTAGGTTGAAAAAAAGTGGCTAATGTGTGCCTACTTGTATAGTCATAGATATCTGCAATGAGAACCTGAAGGAAAAAAATTGAAAAAAGAACACATAAAGAAGCATATGGCATTATATTTGCACAACATCCAATATGCTGGTTCAGTGGCCTAAAGAAAAATGTGAGGGCAGCACGGTGTAGACAGAATATGTCATTCTAATAGTTTGTGGTGCCCTGTAAAGAAAATGGACAAACACAGGACACACATACATATAACATAAAACACGCGCTCTATTTAGATATCCATTAAGATGATGTGATGGTCAGGAATCTAGAAATATTAGTGGGTTTTCAAAAATCAACAAGTCATTTTAGTGCATACTTGCTGCCCCAACTGTGGTTGGCATCATGAGCCTCAAAATCGGTGGGGTTGAGATGCTCAATAGCATCCTTCAAAAAACGGGCGGAAATAATAACCACAATCAAGGCCTCGTATTTTACTCACTTGGCGGAAGAAGTTTTGCCCTGTGATCTGTCTTCATTGAATCATACTCACTAAAGCAGGAGAATCCCGGTGCTTGTCTGCCCCCATCATGCCCTTAGGTCAAACCTCTGTAGTTTGGCAAATACACCACGCATACAGTCTTTTTGGCGAATACACCACACACATTCCTGAGGTGATTAGAATGGCATACAGTCTTGTAGCTATGGTTACAACCACATTAGAGAAACTATTTCTAAATGGGTCACCAGTATATTTCAACCTCATTCAACAGTGTGCAATGTCTCAAAATCGTCACTGTGGTTCTGCAAATAAACATCCATACCGTTAAAACGTCCATTTTACATACAATTTCAGTGTAGCATGGTATAAGAGCTACTTAACATGGGAACGCACCCAGACATCCACTGGTGGATAATGTAGTGTGACCACAACCTTCGGCTTTTCTGAAATATATTTGACAAGAGGCTTAGAAATGTGCCTCTGCAACCCACACTACGGGCTGTCATCCTTTACTTTTTTAACAGGGACTACTAATTGCACATGTAACTTTACTGGTAAACAAAACGTACACCATTTAATTTTCATCATTGTCATCTGCACTTGGCTGCAGGCTCTACACTATTTCTATTCAATGCAGCTGTATGTGCATATTGAGTAATTGACTTACTACCAACTTTCTTTTTCAAAATCAAGTAAGAATTCATGTAGTAATATGAATATCAGTATTATGTGTGATGTCGTTGGTAATGTAATTTGAGATTCACTGGTAAAACATCAATAGCAAAAATAGAGAGGACAAAAATATAGATGAAAAAATACAAAATTCAAAAATATACTTAAACAGGTAAGTACAAAAATATCAAATCAAAAATATGGAAATTAAAAATATAAATGTAAAATTTTGGGATAAAAAATAAATAAAATAAAATAATATATATTAAATATATAAAACATATATATTATTCTAACCAAAATAAATGAAATGTAATATACATTTTAACTAAATATAAAAAAATATAAACACACAAGCATATCAATTTATACATATACATATATTTACTTTAAAATAATGTATTAACTTTATCTTTTTTTAATTTTTTTACTTTTAAATTATATAAAAAATGAAATATATACATATATCAATAATTTAAAATACAAAAACGTTCTATAATTAATTAAAACATTAAAATATTTTAAAAAAATGTAACGTACATTTCACAATGCAATAAATACAAGAGTAGGGAACATATTGGATAGCAGAATAATTCAATTTAGTATTCCAACTCCAGTGAATACAATAGTAGGAAAAGTGTTGGATAGCGGAGGGGTAAAAATTACTATTCCCACTCCAAAGAGTACAACAGTAGGGAAAGTGTTGGATAATGGAGGGGTAACATTTATGATTACCACTCCAGTGAGTGCAAAAGTAGGGTAAATGTTTGATAACAGAAGAATTAAATTTACTATTCCAACTCTAGTGAATGCAACTGTAGGGAAAGTTTTGGATAGCGGAGAGGTAAAAATTACTATTCCGACTCCAATGAGTGCAACAGTAGAGAAAGTGCTGGATAGTGGCGGGTTAAAAATTACTATTCCCACTCCAATGAGTGCAAACGTAGGGAAAGCACTGGATAGCAGAGGGGTAAAAATTACTATTTGCACTCCAGCAAGTGATACAGGAGGGAAAGTGTTGAATAGCAGGGATGCAAAAATTATTAATAACATTCAACAATTGAAAAAATGAAATAATCTTAAAAATTTAAAAATATCCGATTAAATGTATTAAACATAAAAAAGAACACATATTACAATATTATTACATATAACAAAAAGGTACAAATATTATGCAGAATAAATTAATAAATACATGTCTAAACAATATTTACTTAAAAGGAGCACATATTAACAAACAAACAAATAATTTAAAAGATAAATGTGTTTATTTTATTCCCTACCCTATAACACCACACCAATACTTGAAAATTTGTATTTAAATGTATTTCCATAATTAACATAATTAATAACAAATTTAAAACATATTATTAATAAAACAAATAAACATTCATTGAGTACACATTCTTTAACACTATATCTACAACACATGCCTAAAATGAATTACACAAGTACAATAATTAATTACTAATTAATTTATTTAAATTAATTAACAACTAATTAATAATTCATCAATAAAAAATAAATTACTTCCCACCCTTCCCACCATTTACACCTATAAACACCACAACACACACCTTCTATTAATTACACAATTACCATCATTAATTACTAATTAATTAATTATAATTAATTAACAAGTAATTATTAATTCATCAATCAAAAATAAATTATGTCCCACCCTTCCGACAATTTTCACCTATATACACCACAACACACACCAACATTAATTACACAGTTACCATAATTAATTGCTAATTAATTAAAATTAATTTACAACGAATTATTAAATAATTATTAATGAATTAATTTACAGATTTGACACAATAACATCTCAATTAAACAAATATAAGTAAATATAAATTATTTAATATTTGTAATATAATTAAATTACTTTCCACCCTATTCATCCACAACCCGCTACGGAAATAAAAACTCAAACTTCAAATAAAAAAAAAATAACTACAAAAAATAATCAATACATTTTATATAATTAAATTACTTCCCACCCTCTTCCACTATAAACCCACAACCCACTACTGAACTAATTCAAATAAAAATGATATTAACTACTAAAATGTTAAAACATATAATAAACATACAAACAATTCTTATACAAAAAAACATAAAATATATACTAACATTTATAATAAATTGATATTTTTAACAACTATATTGTTGCAAACTGTATTTAAAACTTATATTGCTTTCCTAAAATTGATATTCTTTACCACAAGAATTTGGCTGTTGATATTCCTGGCCCACGATAATTTTCACACAATATTTGTGCAATTTGATATTTTTTACTCGATATTCTATCTCTGCAACAAAATTTGGAGTGTCATCAATTATGTCATTCATCATGTCATGAGTGATTTAATGTGTGAGGTCTTTAACCATGCATGACGTGGGATCAATTTGTATTTACTTCTCTAAACTATAACTGGCGAATCTCAGTGATTTTAGACTTTTAAACAATTGTTTTTTAAATGCTGTGTATTGGGTGTGTTTATATGCATGAAGACATAAAACAATACACTGATGTACATTGACAGTGACCCACACAAGGGAGCTAAAGTAAGAAAGAAACAAGGCCATCATGTGAAACAACAAATGTTCGAGCAACATGGCAGCAATAGGTCTGTGCTCTGAGTCAAGTTAGGCATGCATTGCCTTTTTGGGGTGAAGTAGTGTGTGGAGGCATTCATACATATGTGTGTAGATATATATGACAGGTGAAACCTACCGGCAATCTGTGTGCCATTATCATTTACCCTATCCCAGTGGAGCGTATGGTGGTTTGTCATGTGACCTGGGGCCAGCTGTAGGAGAACGGTGTCCCACCAGGCAATTGTCATAGAATTCCCTGCCCTATATCTTTAGCGCCTGATAGCATCATCCTCCACCTAGGCCCATTTCCAGAGCTCTGTCTTGCAGAGCTTGACCGATGGGGAAAAGGGGATTTCCAACCAACTTTTATGGTTTGTTTAGCAAGAACCCTTGTGAGGTGGATGAAAGTGCTATGCACCTTATCAGACGTAGGTCAAAGCATCAACCCTAATAAGCACACATTTGTGAGGGAAAATGTGCTGTCTGCCTGTCAATTTTATAACCAGATCATACACACCATGCATGAAGTTCCAGAGTGCTCTGCATGTCCAAGCCACGTGGTAAAAGTCACTTCCTCATCACCACACCTAGGGTAGTTGTAATAGACATTAGCAAGGAACAGGTGTAATCTGGCTGGCGTGAGATAAATACAATATACTTAATTGAACTGCACCAATTTTAGATGAGTGTTCCAGAGAGCCCTAGATGGGTGCTTGAACATTGTGGTATCAGAATATTGTCACAAGAATATTGTGATGAAAGAAATATCATTGACACGAATGTCACAAGTATGAATATCCTTTTTAAGGCATGTTTTAATATAGTTGTTAAATATATTATTGTAAAAATAAAGTTGTTAGTAATTTCAGTCTTTTTCAATATTTTTAGTTATGTTCTTAAGTGTAGTATTTATTGGCTTTATATGTTCAAATGTATTTATTAGATGTATTATTTAATATGCGATGTTTTCATGTTTTTTATATTCATGTTAAAAAATTTTAAGAAAAAGGAAAACTCCAAATTGGTTTAGATTGGAGTGGGAATAGTAGATCTGACCCCTTTAGGGTCCAAATCCTTCCCCAAGATGGTTTAGTATGGGTTGGACATAGTAGATCCTATCCCATTAGAGTACAACACCTTCCCCAAGATGGCTTAGTTTGGAATGTGGGACTAGGAAATCTGACCCTGTTTGTGTCCAACACTTTACCCAAGAGCGTTTGGTTTGGAGGGTGAATAGTAATTCTGACCCCTTTACAGTCCAACACTGTCCCCAATATGTGTAAAATTGGAGTTGGCGCAGTATATTATATTTATTTAGTGAGTAAATGTTTTACGTAAATATATTATATTATATGGTTTTAAGTGTATGACAGTTATTTGTGTTTTGTATATTAACCCGTTAAGTGCTGCGGTCAGCCGTTGAATGTTCGTAGCACTACCTGGCTGGTGCTGCGCACGTTCAATGGCCGACGCAGCCCCGCCCGTTTTTTTAAACGGCCTCACTGCCGCAAAATCGCGGCAGCGGCCAACGGGTTAACATATTTGAGTTATGTGTGTATATGTATCAGATAAGTGCACTGCCTTAGTGTTTTATTGGTTGTGGTTGACTGCGGTGGGCTTTTTTGTTGTGTAGGTAGTGAAAGTTTTACGTTTTTCATGATATATTTTCGTTACACGTTTTAACATATTTTTGAATTCACTTTTTCATAGAATATGTTATACATATACACTTGCTACAATAAAAAAGATACAAAGTTATATCTTTAGCTTTTTATACATGTATATCAATTTTACAATAGTTGTACATGTTTTGCAATGTAATTTTTATTGATATATTTTATATCACGTACACTTTTTGAATTTTAACATTACATTTTTCTTTCTTCATGAATGCATTTGTTCCCTAGCAGATCGCTTGCAAACTTTTTTATGTCTTTACAAATATTTTCATATATATTAATTTGAACTATTGTTTTATGTGTTTTTATGGTACATATGTGTATGTGTGTGTGTGTATATATATATATATATATATATATATATCAAGCTCTTGCCTGGATTCCCTTTGCGAGAGTCACTCGAATGCTGGCATGGGCCCCAAGCACAGCCCACCTCACCGGTATGGAAGCGTTGCCTTTCTGAACCTTTCACAGCTCAACACTTCAGCCTGACGCGTTTCATACATTGGTATTGGTTTGTAAATTCTGTGTATATTTGTACATATTTTCAACATTTTCTTAAAAACGCACATATATTTTTTTTTAATTTACAGAACATTTTCCTTAATTTTGCCTGTTTTTGTATTAACAATGTAAGTGGGAGGAGGAGCCAAGATGGCGATCGGAACGGTTGCATAAACTCTTGGCTCCGTGGGCCCTTTCTCCCCGCACGTATATCCTGAAGATAATCCTGAGCGAAGTTTGCTGATCTAAGTTGCTGAAGGGAAGCAATCACTTACCGTCTGTTTCTGGGGCTCCACCGGGCAGTAGATCCGAAGATCCGTCCCCGTCTGCTTGCCGGCCTTCGTGGCGCTGAAGCCGGGGCCTCGAGTGCAGAGGGTGTCCTGCAGTGATCCTAGCGTTGGCGGCCCTGGTCGGGATGAGAAGCCGGTCAGTGGGAGCCTGAGAGCCGCGAGCCGGGAGAGTTGGTATCAACCCACTCCCAATAGTGGGTTGCCCCGTGAACCCGAGATATTGCCGAGCCGGAGAGAGCCCATGTCGCCCGATTCCCCTTGGGTGAAACGCCCAGCCATGTTGATAGTCCCGTCCGGGATCCAGCGGGTGGCTCCTGGTGAGCTGCGGGGAGCATGTCCGGCCTTTTGGTGACTCTCCTTTCTGCAGCAAGCGCCGACTGTCGAGATCCAGCCGTGGGGCCTGTTGACTCCAGTGGTCGGACGAGACTCTGAAGTGGAGGGGAAGAGGAGGAGAACGAGAAGGCTGAAATGGTGGATGGCGCCTCGGGATGCGCCCCTCCCGGGGACAGAGAAACTGGTGAACTTGAGACCCCCGGAGTTTGGCAATGTGGGGAAACGCTTACGCGTGGCCACGTATTGGCTGCACTGACAACCCTGCGGACTGCCCTGCTCCGAAAACGTCTCTGGTCTCAAATCTCCATCTGATTTCACACCGAGCCTCGATGTTCTAGGACCCGAGGTAGGAGTGTTTGAGAAGGTTGTTATGAACAAACTCAATAATATGCTTAAGTTTGTTCCCTCTCCCGACTATAACCTTCACGTGAAAGAAAACGAGGCCCTTAAACAACTTCGTGACAACCGGGACGTGATTATTAAACCATGTGATAAAGGTGGGGGGATTGCTGTCTTTAAAACCTCCTCATATGTGGAAAAGATGAACAATCTCTTATCCTCTGGCACCCATTATACTCACATCACGCGGTGTCCAGAGAGTGATTTAAAGAGACGCCTTTTACGTCTAGTGACTGATGCTGTTGAGGAAGGGTTTATTTGCACCAAAGAAGCTGAACTTCTGACTCCCACCTTTACTAGAATGCCCATTATATATGGGCTGCCCAAGGTGCATAAAGACCAAAAAGATCCACCGATGCGTCCGATTGTTTCCACCATCGGCACCGCCACAGAACCCCTCTCTAAATATATAGACACATTTTTGAAACCCCTAGTGTGTAAACTCAAGTCTTACATAAAAGACACTGGTGATTTCATCTCAAAGATTGAAGAACTTCCATTTGACCCAGAGTCTGAATTCTTGGTCACTATGGATGTGGAATCTCTTTATTCAAATATTCCACAAGACAAGGCATTTCTGGTGCTGGAAGAAACCCTCAATCGACAACACGGTCTCACTAATGCCCCTGTAATTCGTGAATTCCTCAAAGTGGTATTGGGTGAAAACTACTTTGAATTCAAAAAACAATATTTCCATCAGGTCAAGGGAGTAAGCATGGGGGCCTCCTGTGCCCCTAGCGTGGCATGCCTGTACATGGGCCACTTCGAAGAGAAGAACATCTATAATGAGTTGGCCCCATTCTATGAAAATGTGCGTGCCTGGTCGCGCTTCATCGATGATATTTTCTTCATCTGGAGCGGCGACCAGGCAGCCCTCAGCGAATTCATCGATTGGATTAATTTGGCGGATATCAATATTCGTTTCACTGCAAAGATCAGCAGCGAAAAGGTGGAGTTCTTGGATGTGTGGGTACAACACATTGATAAACAACTCTGTGTATCATTATACACTAAACCCACCGCAAAGAACACCCTTCTTGAATATGGCAGTTTCCACCCCCGGAGTCAACGTGACTCAATCCCATTCAGTCAATTCCTCCGATTGAGGAGGAATTGTTCCCAAATGAAAGACTTTCTGATTCAGGCTGATCTACTGAAGGTTAAACTGGCGACACGGGGATATCCTCACCGTCTGATCCGTGAGTCGTTCAAACGTGCCAGATACTTTGATAGAGACAGCATGTTTCAGAAACAGAATCAGGAGGAACGAGATCAGTTAGTGTGCATTACTAAACACTCGACAATTAACAACAAATTGCGACAGGTGGTCAATTCAAGCTGGCACATTCTTAACACCAGTGACACAGAGAGTCAACTGAAGAAACCCATTTTTGCGTTCCGCCGCAATAAAAATCTTCGCAACTATTTGGTTCAAGGTCCGGTACAAACTTTAAAGGAACCTAAACAGACAGGCTTATGTGGACTTCCTCCCGTTGAAGGCAATCACCGCTGTGGGACATGTCAGGCGTGCCCACATGCCATCATGGGTAATACGTTGAAAATTGGTAATCACAATATCCAATTGAAAGGTATGAGCAACTGTCGTACCTCTAACATAATATATGTCATCACATGCCCCTGTGGACAGCCCTATGTTGGAGAGACGGGACGCGAATGTCGTATCCGTATCGGGGAACATAAGTCAAATATTCGGAACGCTAAAAGCGGGGCCCCGCTCGTGGCGCATTGGACCATGGCCAGACACTCTGAAAGCGATCTTAAATGGTCCATCCTCAAAAAGATCCGTAATGTCCCTGGTAAAGATGCTACAACACTAAGAAAAAAACGTGAGGTGTACTGGATTCATTCTCTGGATACAGTAAGCTCCGACCTGAATGAGTGTTGCCCATGGGAGAATGCTATTCTTTAGCAAAACCCCCCTATATATGTGTAACTCCTCAATATATGTAAAATCTATTGGGATCTACACTGCGGTCCGTAAATCTATGTGCCATTCATCGCTTTCATTTTCTTTCTTTCTTTTGCGGGTCCGTTATATCCCCACTGAGATGTAACCTTGGGTAGGACCCTGTATTGAGAGATTACACGCGAGTACTGATTAAATGTGTGGCTTCCAAGGTATGTTGAATCCACTGGGACTTACGTTGTGGTCCCTAGTTTATATGTTGTTGATTTCTTCATTCTCTTTCTCACACGGGTCCATTGTATCTTTGCTGAGATGCCCCTGGAATGGGATGCCGCTTTGAAAGATCACATGCTATCATCAATGCCTTCGGCTCCGTTTCGGATTTTCGTCGCAGGTTCCGAATTTTTTAGAGCCCATCCCTTTAACCTGATCGAATGCTAGGAAAGATGGGAAGGGAGGTGTGGCCTCGATCCAGTTAAAAAACTGCGGAAAATTACCGGAGCTCTGTGAACGCCTGAGTCTCCACGGTTACGGACGCCAGACCCGATGCGGAAATATTGAATTAGAAGGTAAGCACTAAGATCCCGGAGGTCTCTCACTGAGCCCGCTAATTTCGCAAATCCCCCCAGCTTTAGCACGTCTTCTCCATTGAGTTTACTGTGCTCGCTATTTAATCCAACTAACTCGATCTCGAGCGAGAAATTGCATACCTGAGCGAGCCTCAGCCTCTAGCTAAATATCGAGCTATTCAACAGGAGATATTCCATCGTCCTTGCACCAAAAACCTATATAACGTTTTAATGCTTGAAAACCTGAATTGGCATTTATTATTTTGAACTCCCCTGATAGACATGAGAATTAATTGGGTCGTTCAAACGCTGCTAAAATATATCGCTTCTTACGGCCCCCCTATTTAAAAAGGCCCCGCAATCAACCTTGTTTTGCAAATGTTTGATAAAAAAGAATATAAACCGTCTGTTATTTACATTTGTAGATTACTTTGAACCAGCTGAGGCGGGGCTCCCCGACTGGTTTTATACATCCACTGCGCACGGAATGATTATCAACTGGCAGGGGGAAAAAGGGATTCATACTTAAAGCTGAAATACGCTTGAATAAGTAAGTGCTGTGTTTGGTTAGCATATGTGAGTTCTCTCTGACTAGCGAGGAGCAGCTCCTTGTCAGTATACCACCTAGAATAAGTGTCTGTATGTATCCTTTCAGATGCGTTTTTTCTACACTAACAGCTGGAAGATTTAACTACATAAAAAGGCAGCACTTAAACCACAAAGCCAAAGAACCATAGGTAAGAGGTACTATAAACAGAATCTGTTGTTGTATTTCCCTACTACACCAATTTCTTAAATTTTACAAGGAAAATTTTGTCCTTTCGTCCGATGGCAGAGCCCTTTGGAACCTGCACTTTTATTGGATGAAATTTATGACAGCCCTTCTAAAGTGAGAAGAGGGTCCAGTCTATGCCGTCCTTGAATTCAAGGTAGACTTTCAATCTGACGCTTCGTAAAACACACATACCTTAATTTCAGATGGACCTTTGGGCGATTGCCCATATTTGTACTCATGTTTACCGAACCTGTCTCTCCCTAGAACAATTCCTAGTCACATGGAGTGTTGGGTTGAGATGCTCTTTTTTCACTCTTTTTATTTTCTCGTGCATGATCTATGTATATTTGTTTTGTCATTCTTGGGATTCCAGTTGTTCAGGACCCTGTTGGGCTTGTAATATATTAGAAAAGGCATCGGTGTGAAATGCCTAGAATCAGAGTTTGTCATGCACTGCTTTGAGCTTGCTTAAATGTTATCTGTGATTTGAACTATATCTAGAGATAATATGAAGGTAAATAGGATATGTTTGTAAAAAAATGTAATATGATTTCATACATACAAATCATAATATGTATATGATAATATCAGTATGCAGAAAAGATTTAAAAAAAAGTAAAATGCAATCAGATAACATGAGTCTAAACTATGCCTTTTTGTGTTCATCACAGAGTTGTCACGGCTGCATAAATTGTGTTGCCCCCGTTGTGCCCCTCCTTCGTATACATGCCCTGATGAAGGTGCCTTTATAGACCGTATCTGGCACCGAAACGCGCGTTGTGAACATCTGTCCTGACAACAATATTACATCTCCTCCTAGCAAATTGCTGAGAGGGTACTGCAGGACAACCTCAGTGTATTTGTCTACAATAGGTTATGATGTCTTTTGGATTGTGTGAATGTGAATGGATGAATGGAATATGTTAATTTGTCCTAGTGGAATGAGTCCGTAAATATGAATGAAAGTTGAGAGGGTGCTTAGGGGCTGTGTATATTTTTTCGTAATTGCAAATTTAGTACTGTGTTATGTACATATTTAAATGATGATGTCTTTGTACACTTTTTATCTCTTTTTTATCCTTTTGCTATTGAAAAATGAAAATAAAAAAAATAAAAATATATCTATTCTGAAGCTGTGTCAAGAATCAATGTATAGTTGTTGATAAGTGAGCTCGAAGTTGTGCATGCTATTTCTATAGGACTCTTATTGAGCCTTTAAATTAAAACACATAGGGCAGACATTTTGTTCTTTGTCTTGGATGCCCTGCTCCGGGGAGCCCGGGACTTGGAAGGAAGGATCGCCGCCATTGCTGACCCGTCATTTTGTAGCGGACTGGGTTGCTTTCGAGTTGGTGCCGATGCGTCTCCCTCTGCTACTGTGTTATATTCCCCGGATGAGTTTACAGACTTGGAGGCGCGAATAGATTTGATTTCTGAGCTTACTGTTGCCACACCTGTTCCGCAAGTGGTTGTCTCACCTGGTCCTTTTTCTGTCCAGCGAGTGGAGAAGCTACATCGATTCATGGTACATGAGGCCCGGACTGTGCTACGGTGTTTCCCACATCCTGTGCTTTCCGTTCCGTGCTTGACGGACCTGTCTTTGGACTTGAGACTGTTGGTGGTCTGGGTATTGTTGCATTTCGACATCCGCCATGCATCGTCAGTTGTCTCTCGGTGGCTGCGACCATGTTGGGCGGCTGCGCTACCTGGTCTGATTGGAACGATTGGACCTTTTGTACCGAATTGTATCTCGTCTGCAGGACTATTCATCATTGATACTATTGCCAGGAGCGGCCAGGGGTGACCTCGTTTGGGATTTGGAGGGACTTCTTGCTGGTTAATGGTGATTCAAGGGCACGTCTAGTGGGGCTGTAATTGATTGCGTTTTATGTGCTTGCTGATACTCATACTTTTATATTGCTTCTGTTTATATGATTCTAGTATGCGGGGGTGGGAGGGAATGGGTAACCGAATCGCCGGCTCTTCTCCTCAATTTCTTTTTTCTTTTTTCTCTTCTTTTCTCTTTCTTTTCTATATTTCGGGTCTCTCATTTAGGGCGACAGGCACGCTGCTGGGGGGGTAGGCCGTAGCCTTTTGCAGGGGTGCAGGGTGGGGGGTTGGGGGATGGGTCTGTTCTTTGTTCCTTTTTTGTTTCTATGGTCCTTTGCCCTTTTCCTTCTTCGATGTCGTCGTCTTCATGTCTCCCGTAGTACGTTCCCTTTCAGGGGTGGGGCTCGCATACCGTGCTTGGTACGTGACTATTGCATTTATCCTGACTTTGGTACTCTACTCCTTTCCCATTCAATCTATGTTCATCATCGGAGTGATAATGTGTTTTTGCTGACTGTGTTGGGAGCGGGAATGACAATGCAATGTCGATTTTCGATTTAATTTTTGGTTATTTAAAAATGAACCGTTTCAAATCCTTGGTATCACGTATTATCTTGATTCTCTGCTGTATCCTGGATGTGGCTTTGTTTTTAAGCGCCGGATTGAAGTGATACTTCTTACTTAATTGCTGCTCGATTTACTTAGCGGCCGGCCACACTGGTTGTAGGCCCGTGTTTGTAATTTCATGCTAATTGAAATAAAGTAACTTTAAAAAAAAACAAAAAAACAATGTAAGTGGCCTGGTCCCAAATTGGTAACCAGGACTCCAACACGCATTGTTTTTGTATTAGGCAACGTTTGTTTTATCACTATCTTTCTTTTGTATTCTATTTTAATCATTGTTCGGTGGTTTTGGTTCTTGTTGTTCACGGTTCCCTGCTGCTGCTCAAGTATTAAGGTATAACTTATTGAAACTTTTTTTAAAGATATTTTTTAGGTTAGTGTGGATGTAAAGGTGTTTATGGTAGGCTAGTATTATGGACTACCTATTTGTTTCTTTTTGGGGAGTTTTATTTTTGCATTTTTGTCGTATAATTTTTGCCAATTTTTGTGAATTGATTTTTTGTGGACTCATGGTCATTCATGGATATAACTTACAAAACCATACGTTTTTATTTATTTATTTATTTTTGAGTAAGCAATTTTATTGTTGCAATATTTGTTTATTTATATATTACTTATAAAGTAAAGTATTATTCTGTTTGCATGTTATCTGGAGTTTTAAATGCATTGTTACTAAATCGGATTTCATTGTAATATGTTTTGAAAAATATTATATATTAATTTTATGTTATACATTTTTTATTTATCAGTCTTATTTTATTTTATTTCATTCAATTTATGTTATAGACTGACAAATAAACTAAGGGGCCCATTAGGATGGTGTGCGGACTTCAGTCCGCCCACCGTCCTAGCGGTGCTGGGACCATCCGCCATACGTGCGGCGTTCTGGTTCCACTAATTAGAATGCGACCGCCAGGGTGGCGGTCGCATTCCGCATTTCTAACATTGCGGTGGGTGCTGCTGTAACCATGTTGCGCATGCACAACACGCGGTGCCTGCCACCTTGTGCATGGGAATAAAGGGGGTACCATGGGTACCCCCCAAGTGCACCCCCAGCGCCCTTCCCCCTGGGGGCCCATAACAGGCCCCCAAAGCACATCCGCACGAACCTTTCCATGGCGGCATTGCTGCCATGGAAAGGCCTTGTCAACCCGGCATCATAATATGGATAGCGATGCCTGGAAGGTACCGCCACCACATTATGCCCCAGCTCTGCCCGGCCGGCAATCATAACGATTGCCGACCGGAATACAGTAGTACATAAACATTGATCCTTTACTTCTGCTTTCACATCTAAAAACTCTATTTCAGTATTGCTGACTCTACTAGTGAATAGTAGGTTCAATTTATTAGAGTTGATACAATTAACAAATTTTGTCGCAGATTTTAGGTCACCTCTCCATAAAATTATATATCATACACACCACTTTGCATTGAAGGGGCGTTGTATAGGTTTTGCTGTGCGTGTTTGCACATAACTCTCATAGAACATCTCCAGATTTATCATAAATCATAAATCTGGACATGTGTGTGAATGCTGCACCATTCTCCAATTGGTGTAGCAAGGCACAACAAGGAGAATTGTTTTAATTTCTCCACATGTATTCTCTTTCAATATATGCTACAATGTACAGCATACATTGAAGGAGAAAAATCCCTTCACTGATTGTTTTTCTGCAGGAAGTTGCGTCTTCCTGCAGAAAAACAAACTCCACACGACACAGATATCCTCACACCATGTTGCAAGGGTGCCTGTGTCACCACATGGCTGCAGTTTAAGCAGCAGTGCAGAGGGAAGCATCGACTTGCAACATATTTATGTACATATGTTGCATCCCTTTGCTTCGGAAGTACTACAGCACACTGCAGCTAAAGAGTTTATAGTGTCATGCTGCAGCACTTCCTTATAGTTCTGCAATTATACATTCAGCATACACCACAAACACATTCTTTCAGTCAATTATGCACTACACATACATTCATCTAAGCTTTCACACACTATCATACAAATATAGCTCTTTTTTTTAACCAGAGTAGTTAGTTCTAAAAATAATTTTTTTTGCAGTTTTATATATACTTTTTTTTTAACAATTTTTTTATTTTTTTGTTTTTTTAAAACAAAAAAAGTCAACTGGACCTACAAAACAGTGAACTTTAGAGAAAAAAAACCTCTAGCATCGATGATTATTGAGTGCCCTGCAAACTAAATCAATAGACTGCTCACCGTAGCAGAGCAATCTGTTATACTTCACGCAGTGTATTTTAGCGTTTGCCAATTGAGGACATATGTCCAGACTTGAGTTTGAAGACGATGCCCCAGGAGTGCTCGGGACTGCTGGTGGTGGTGGTAGACTCTCCTGCAGTCTTCTCCACTTGTCTTGTGCCAGGTTCACAGGATGCATACATTGTAAGTGCTTCAGCATACTTGCTGTACCACACGAGTATTTTTTGTTTGGGTCTCCTCGTGATAGGACTGTTTTGCAAATTTTGCAAGTCACTTTGGTTGCATTGACTTTTTTAAGTCCCTCTGGAACGGTAAAACATTTCCAGACAATGGAAACATACTTTTGTGGACGTGGTGGTCCAGGAACAAATTCTTCTGCGTTGGAATGTTCAGAATCAGAGGATTCCTGCTGTGCTGAAGCCATTTTTTTAAATTAAAGCAAAACCAGGTGAGCAATCAAGAAAAAATGAGGTTCTTCTTAGAACAGCTGTTACTCCAAAGAAGGTCTAAGAAGAGTGATTGAAATTGGTGGGGTCCTTCAATAGTTAGAATAGAAAGTATTATGATCCAATCAAATCCCTTTTTTTCTGGTCACATGGGATCCGCGTTGGGTACGCACACGCAGCACGCACCCAACACGACTTTGCAAAATTGTAATTAAATGTAATTTAAGTTTATTAAAAGTAAAAATATATCATTTTTATAATTACATCTGATGTCTTGCCCTAATATTTATATTAAATATATAGATATATGTTTTGAGACATTAAAAATGTTTGCGGGCGTCGTGCACCCACCGCGTCGGACACGTATATGACATCACGCGGAAGTGCGCGAGCGTCGCGTAACGTAATACGTATATGTCGCGTATGTGCCAGGAGTCGCGAACCAGTCGCATAGCAATCGCACAGGAAAATACGTACCCATGGCACACCCTACGTGGATCCTACACAACAATCCTAAAATGGCCGCTAGGTTCCACACAGTGATCAAGAAATGTACGCTTTGGGTGGGTAACTTCCCAAAAAAAATTGGAAAAAAAAACCAATGAAGAAAATAATATAATAAATATTTAACGAAATATAAACTAAAAAATACAAATATTACAATTTCAATATATATTAATATGTTTTTAATTTATATTAAAAATATGTAATGTAATGTAAAAAATAAGACATCTAAAAATAAATAGATAAAAAAAGTAGTAAAACAATATGAAAAAAATAAATATAACAAGACATTTAAAAATTTGCATTTAAAAAACCTTTGAAATTCACTGAAAAAAACATAGGTTTCAGGCTCGTTATAGTTAGGAATTAGCATTTAAAATACCTTAGAAATTCAGTGAAAAAAAACATAGGTTTTAGGAGTGTTATAGTTAGCTGGACATTTCACTCGTACAAAACCACTGAAATTCCTCTGTTATAGTTAGTTGTACTAATTATAACTCTCGCGCTCGCAATCCACTGCTGATGATGTCACATATTACATCATTCATGACATGGTCAGTGACATCACTGATGACATCACTGATGACATCTCAAATGACATCACTGTCTGTGAGCCCCCTGCAATTTTTTTAGATAACCCCTGGGGGTGGCTGTCCCCGGGGCTATAGGGGTCCTTTGAACACCCCCACCCATGTAACTGAAAAGCTCCAGGGTGGCGGTCCCTGGGGCTGGGAGGGCTGTGAGCCCCCCGCCCGCACATATTTTTTAAAAGCCCTGGGGGTTCTGTTTGTTTGGCTTTGATGTGGTATTGTGCCCAACTTCAGTGTTGTACTGCCCATTGCCTGTCCCAAGAAATGCCCAATCAATGCTGTTCATCTGTTCTGGCAAACATGGTATGATTGGTGCTGTCTCACATTTCTGGTTAAATTGTGTTCCTTTTCGTTAATATGTGACTAGGTAGGAGTGAATACCCTGCATGGTGCAGCTATATTTGATTTATATTATTGAGCTGTGTGGGGTCTAAAGATGACAGTGCAGGATGAGTGTGATGTCATCACTGCTTTATGTGTTGATTTTAAACTCGGTATCAAGTGCAGGTTCCACATTTTGAGGTGCAGGAATTGAGCCACGCTGGAATAAGTGCTTAGCTGACCATCAAGATGAGGGGGCAGCACTGAGGTTCTTTATGACTATCTGTCAATTAGTGGGAGATTGACTAATGTTGTGAGTATAAAATCAAGCAATGAGTCCTTTTTGAAAAGAGGACACCTGAATGGCAAGACTTTTAGAAATCGTCCTGCCATTTTGTGATGACACCTATGGACTATTAGCCTGGTCTGCAAAATGATCAGTCACAAGTGGTCGCAGAACAACCTGCTTAATGAATATTAAATAGGCAGGTTGCTTTTTGGACTCCCAGCATTTGCTTACAAATGCAGATATGGTGGCCTTCAAGGGACAGCAGACCCAATCCCTGCACTCGCAATATCAAATAAAAATGTTTTAGGCAGCCTGTGTCCTTTAAAGGAACATGTGCTGCTTTACAAAAATGTTACACATCTAGGAAGACATTGAGGGTAAAAGCCCCCCTGAGGTCGCCTAATACAGTTCCTAAACGGCATTAGGAACAAACTTTCCCAAATTGCAAAAAGGGTTTATGAGATAGCATAAACCTATTTTACAGTTGCACACTCCTGTATTTTTGTGGCTAACAGAGTTTTGCAACTACCACATGACTTTGTACATCAGGCCCCTAGTTCCAGTATCTGTTTGTAGCCGTGGGTGCTGCTGAATATGTCTAATAAGTCTTTTCTGCAAAGGTAGCAACTGTTGTTTGAGTACAAAAGTTTTTTTGTTTTTTATTTTTGAGATGTAGTAAAACATCCATAAAAATACTGAATAGAAGAAAGAAATTTCATTTTTGGCAATTCATTGAGGAAAAAGCAAGAGACATCAGGAAAAGACATTCGATGCAGTTATCAAGCACCTGTTAAATTATATGCCCATCCAATGAGAGACACTACCCCTTTAAACATAGTTCTGCAAGTTCATCAACTCTCTGGAGATTATTTCTAAATATCCCAACGTTGCCATATTTTGGAGAAAAAAAATGTATTGCCCCCACTGTTAACGCGTTGGGGATTATTTTTATCTTCAATTTCGCACTCACTTCTGCAAAAATATTGTTGCAAAATTTCCTCAACCAAGGCCAGGCACATATCACGTGAAGCCAGTTTCCATCCTCATATTAGCTTCAAAACAGGCTGAAGATTCCGATGAATATAGGTCGTGGATTCTATCCGGAGCATAATAAAGCATCTACCTGCTGAAAAAAGCCATTTTTTTATACTTGGCATCACAAATAGCTTTGGAGCTTACCAGGTTATGAAACCTCCATTACCCCCAGGTCCCTCCTGTCCTCGTCCCATTCCTTACTAATTGGAGATGACCATCTCCTCCACAGAAAAAAAAGAAAAGGAGCATGATGGGATATCCTACCCACTCCCTCCCACTGGGAGTACATAAGCGGTACCGGCCCAGCATGCAGCCTGTTCTTTTTTTCTGTCTTCCGGCAGATTTGGACGTGTTGGTTCTTACCTGATGGTTTCTTCACTGGACATCTCGTCGGGGCTGCTGGGCTGTCCTCGCCGTCCTCGTCCGCGTTCTCCTGGCCTGCCGGGCTTGCCAGGAGCCGCGTTGTTGCCGCCCGGCCCTTTGCGGCTGGGGCGCCGTTCCTCCCGGTCTCTTCCGGGTTATAGTGCACATCTCCCTATGGCTTGGCCGGTCTGGGGGACGCGCTGCTGCTGCTGCTGTTTGGAGGTTCCTGGGGCTCTGCTGGGCGCTGCTCCTGGGCCCCCTACCTGGCATCTGATGGCCTGCCGGCCTTCTCTTCTTCCTACGGCCCCTGCTGCTCGGTTGGGTGGTGCAGGGGTGGACCATGCTGTGTCCTCTGAGGCCAATTCGGCAGGCTTCTGCGCCCGGCACTGGATTCCCGGTACGTGCCTGGGCTGGCGGTTGGGGACAGGGAGCTTGTGGTGTGCCCTTCCTGCCTCGTTGGTGAGTACCACATAGCGGTCCCTTTTTTTATTGCTGTTTGGGGATCTGTTGGCTGTCTCTCCTTCTGGGTGCTGCCTGGCTGGGGCTGTGACTCCTGGTGATGGTGGCTGGAGCCCCGTACGATAGATGCATGGGGTGAGCTGTTGCCGGCAGCTGGTTTACTGCTCCTTCACACACATGCTGGTTGCTGCTCCTGGAGTCCCCTGCCTAGTGCGCGCCCTGGCTGGCTATTAAGGAGCAGTGGGTGTGCCCTTCCTGCCCCCTTGGTAAGTACTGCATAGCGGTCCCTTTTTGTCTCCTTCCTGTTTTTTTTTTTTTTGGCTGGCTAGTCATTTGGGCGATGACCGGATGGGCAGCAGTGGCTCCTGGAGTTGCCGGGGTTTGTTCCCGGGGCCCCATGCTTGCAGAGCTGGCGCTCTGCCACTGGGCTACTTCCCCTCTTTTGCCCTCGCCTGCGTCTCCTCTGGCCACTTTTCTTCTCTGTAAGCAAGGTTGTGGAATATGGCTGGTACTGGCAACTTTCGAGCCTGTGGCGGCAGGTTTGGGCCTGGCATCTGCTCCATTCCCTGTGATTCCAGGAGTAGATATGCACTTCCTTGTGTAATGTGACTCCTATTTGTGTATATATCGCTGTGCTACGAGTTGCTTTGCGATGCCTTCCCTACTGTTTTTGGTTTGGTGGGTTAGGGCCGTGGGGCTGTTTGATAGAGACAGTGCTGGGGCCTATGTTCCTGTGGATTTGCTGCACGCTCTTGTAGTTTCGCTGCTTACTGCTGCCTCTCTGTTCTTTTTCACCTGGGTTTCCGGGTTCGGGAGGCTTCTGCTTTCCGTGGGGTTTGCTTGCTGCCCTGGGTGGTGTCTCTTCCCCATGCCCTCTTAGGGTGTTTGGGTTGCTGCTTGCCGGCCTTCTGGTCGCTTCCGCGTTGTGCGCCTGGCCCTCTAGGTGGTGCCTGGATTTGATCCATTAGCCTCCTGCTTGCGCTTCTTGCGCTCTTTGCTTTTTTTCCGGTGCTGTTGGTCGTCCTCAGGTCTCTCCTGGTGCTGATGGTTTCCTGATGGGCTTCTCTTTGCTGGCGCCTGTACCTGCGGTGGCCTAGGCGGCCTGTGACATGGGCTCCCCTGCCTTCGCTGTCCTGTCCGGGGCCTGGTTTCCCCTGTGTGGCTTCCCCTTTTGGGGGGGTGGTTCGGCCTGGGGCTGGTTCTTCGGGGCTTACTCCTTGGGTGGTGTGTTCCCCGGCCTTCTGGTTGGTGTCTTGCCTGGGGGTCGGACCCTGTGGGTCTGCTATTGGCCTGTCCCCTTGGTGCATGCATATTGGTTGTATCTTGCTTGCTGTGCTCTCCTATTGTGCTGGCCTGTGGCCTTGGCTTCTGTTTCTCCTGCTGCCCGCCTCGTGGTTTTGCAAGGTGGGTCCTGGTTCATCCCTGGTGTGGTGTCTGCCTGTTGGGCCACGGCTCGCTATGGTGCTCTCTCCCGGGGCTTTTTGGCTTCTTCTTGTGGCCTCTTTGCTCTGTCATCTGGGTCTCCGGTCATCCTGCCCTGCAGACTTCTGTTGTCCCTGGTCGGCCCTGGTTGGTGCCTGGATGGGGGTGCGCCTGGATTTGCCTACTCTTCCCTGGATGCTTATCCCTGTTGTCTTGCAGTTCTTGGGCATCCTTTGGCTGCCTGTGGCCCTTCCGCCCCTTGGTTCTTGCCCTTCTGTGGGTTCGGGCTGGGTTCGTACCTGTCTGGGTTCTTGCCTGCCTGCCTGCGGTTTTCACTGTTGGGCACTTCTTGCTTCTTTCGGGTGCTTTTGCTTGCCCCGTTCTCGGGGTGTCTGCCTTCTTCTGGGCTCTCCCCCTTGTTTTGCATGTGGGGAGGGGGGGCGGTTGGGCTCCCCCTCTGTCCTGGTGGGCCTTGGCCTTGTTGGGCTGTTGGCTCCGGTGTAGTGCTGGTGGTGGCCCTGGTGGGTTTCGGCCAGTGTTGGGTTTGCTTCTCGCCTGCTGCCTGGGTTTCTGGTTGCGGTTTCCTTCCCCCTCTTGTGCTTTCCTTGCTGGCTTGTTGGGGTTTGGGCTTGCCTTCCCACCGGTCACTTTGTTTCCCTCCTCTGGTGGCTGGGGGTTCTTTGGTCTTCCTTGGCCTCTGCCTTGGATGGCCTCTGGTTCTTCGGGTGCTCGGCTTTGTGCCCTGCCCTGTTTGCTGTGCCCTTTCCCTGCTTGTGGGTGTTGGGTGGTGGCTTTCCCTGTTGTGTGGGCCGCTTTCCTGCTTCCCGTGATGGTGGATAGTGCGGATGTGGCCTCCCCGGGAGCGGGCTCCTGTCGGTGTTGCCCTACTGGCCCTCTTTGTGCTGTGGGTCTCCCGGGCATTCAGTGTTGTTGTGGTACATTCTACTGTGCTGTTCGGTGGGGTACTGTGGTGGTGTGTTTGCTACCCCGCCCTTCTCACTCCGCTTTGGGTTGTGGTTGGCTGTGCCTCGGGTCTGGGGCTCTGGCCTTTGTCCTTTGGTGGCCTGTCGTTGGTCTTGTGCTCCCGCGCTGGCTGTTTTTACAGCCTGTGGTGTCTGTGGCCCTTGCTCTTTTGTTGCACTGAGGTGTTCCTTCTCCCCTTGTTTGGGTCTGTTCCCGCTCCCCTGTTAGGTGGTGCGCCTTCTGCTTCTCCGGGCTCCTCTCCTTTGATTTTGGTGCCTGGGTTGTTCCGGCGTGCTCTGGGGGCCTGGGCTTTGCCTCTGTTGGTTTTGCCCTTGCAGTCCCTGTGTTTGGCCTCCCATTCGCTTGTGCGTTTGGGTTGTTGGTGCGCCTCTTGGCTTGGTTGTGTTGAGTTTTGTGCTGTGGGGCCCTGGTTTGCTTGGGGTTCTCTTTCGGTCCCTGCTTGGGTCCTTTCCTGGCCGATCATTCTCATGTGCCTTGTCGCGGTCCTGGGCTGGTCTTCTATCCTTTCCGTTGCCGCTCCCTTCGGCTGGCTGTGGCACTGGGTCAGTTGTGTTGGCTCTGGGATCCCTCTCTCTGCTTCTCCGCTCTCTGGGTGGCCTGGCTGCGGCTGCCTGCTGTGCCTTTCCTTGTGCCCCTTCATGGTTGAGGATATTTCTTTTTGCCTCTCCTTCCGAGTCCTGGTGGTGCTGTGTTATGTGCCTCCTGGCTGGCCTGCCGGTTTTCCGACTGGCTTCTTGGGGTTGGGCTGTTGGCCTCCTTATAGGTTTTTCCTGTTTTGCCCTTCTGCATCTTGGGGTTCACCTTCCGTGGTTCATGGTGTCCTCCTTTCTCCTCCTGGCGGTTGGTCGGCTTTTGGTTGGTATGGTCCTCCTTTCCGGGTCTGGGGTTTTGGTTTCCCCGGTTCCTTGTGGGGGCTGTTTGGGCCCTAGTGTTTGCCGGGCCTGTTTCCAGGTTGCGCCTCGTTCTTCTCCCTGGCCTCCGTTGGGTGGGTTACTGGGCGTCTTGTCCCGGTGTCTCCGCTTTGGGGATGTGCCTCGGGCCTGGCCTTTTCTTGTTCCCCGGGTTCTTCTCCCGCTGGGGTGGCCTTTTTGTTGTTGTGGCGCTTCGGTGTCTCCCATGGGGTTGTCCGTTGGTCGGTCCTGTCCTGTGGCCTCGTCCTTCTGTGGGTTTCTGTCTTCCGGTTTCCCTGTTGCTGCTGTTGACTGTGGGGGGGGGGGCCTTGCTTGGGTTCCCGGTCCCTTCTCTTTCTGGCTGTTCCTCTGTGGGTGCCTGTTTGCTTGTCCGATTCTGCCCTCTTTGCAGCTCTGCTGGTGGCTTCCCCTGGTGCGTTGGGGTCGTCTGGTGGTTGGTCGTATTTTGCTTCTGTTTTTTTCCTTCCTGGGCCTTCGTTCCTCCTGCCCTGTGTGGTCTGTTTTCCTCTGCTCTTGGCCGTTGAGCTGGGTTGTCCTGTTTGGTCCCTGGGTGGGTGGCTGCCTGGTGGTGCCTGGGTCCGGGGGCTTTGCCCGTGGGGGTTTCTCCCTGGTCACTTGCCCTTTCTGGCTCCTTTTCTCCATTGGCTTTGGCCCCTCGGGTTGCTCCGTTGGGGGCTCGGCTCTGCGTGTCTGCTGGGTTGGGGCGTGCTTGGTTGGGCGCCCCTACCTGCGTTCCTCTCCTTCTTGTGGGCTCCTTTTGCTCCTGTGGGGTGCCGTTTTTCGGTCTGGTGCCCTTGGCATTGGTGGTGCTCCGGAAGGCTTGGTTCTCTGCTTTGGTATTCTCCAATTAGTAAGGAATGGGACGAGGACAGGAGGGTCATGGGGGTAATGTCCTATAACTTACCGGTAATCTTCATTACTCCTGGTCCCGTTGTCCTCGTCCCATTCCGTACGCCCCTCCCTCCCTCCCTGGCGGCCGGCCTTCCGGTTGTTGGCTTGGTGTTTTGAGGCTGCATTCTGGGCTTGTCCCGCTTATGTACTCCCAGTGGGAGGGAGTCGGTAGGGTATCCCAGCATGCTCCTGTTCTTTATTTCTGTGGTGGAGATGGTCATCTCCAATTAGTAAGGAATGGGACGAGGACAACGGGACCAGAAGTAATGAAGATTACCGGTAAGTAATAGGACATTATAAAGTATCAATACACACAGTCGAAGTTGTAACCCTATTTAAGAGTTCTGCTTTCACCCCTTCACTAGTTTTAGGATACAGTGTTCTGTCCCAGTTGCCTATGCCGGAGATAAAATAGGTTTTACTGATACTATCGGCTATCATTCCAACCCTGGTTTTATATCAGGCATAAAATGCTTGATCTGTGTGTAAAGAAGAGCTGAAGTTGAGATGAGTACTGCATAGATGACTACAAGAAATTAAATTGTTGTTTTGACAACAAAAAAAACAATTTATAGAATTGGAACGTACTCAAATTAGTGCACGATTTAATTAAAGCTTATTCCCAATTCACCCACGAGTTCATATGTGTGCGTCTAGTTTCTTGCATGTGTATTGCATGTTTGTATTTGTCCTCTATTTGCTTCCCATATGTAAACGGATGTGTGTGATCAACAGCTTGTGGGCATTTTGGGGTGTCAATATTTGCCAATGTTTGTAGAGTGAGTGAGTCTAGTATATGAGCACCAGTTCTGTCAAATGGATTCAGGTTATTGCAGTTCATAGTATTTTAAAGTATTTACAAATGAAAAGACTTTGCCATCAGTGTTATTGCATCCAGTGCCTGCATCTCTGTGCTCATGTGTTTCTAGGTCATTATGATTCATCGGGAGAGAGAGCCAGTATGTTTGGGGGTGTTCAAAATCAGTGGTGGCTAGCGGTTAGTAAATATGGTGAGGCGCTATGGCGCCCAACTCACCATAAATGCAGCACTTGTCCCCGGCCTGACTCTTCTTCCTCTTGTCCACGAGCAGGAATGGAAAGACTACCTTCCTGATCAGGAGAACGCAAATCCAACCAATCTGGGAGCAGCACTCATGCAGTTGTCAGCATGAAGCAGCTCCAGGATTGGTGGGAGCAGGCCAGCCCAGCGCTAATTTGAGGCTGGGGACCTGTACTAGCAATCCCTTGGCAATTTCACAGCCCAGGGATTGTTGGGTCTATATTGCGCACAGGTCGTAGGGGCCGCCTGTGTTTAAAATGCTGCTTACAGTCTCTCAGCTAAAGTATCCCTCTAAAGCATGCTAGTGCATCTCACGACTCATTAGCTAACAACACCTGGAGGAGCCTAACAATTACTGGGGAAGGGAGCACATTGCTGGCATAGGAGCATCAGGATTTTCCGAGAAGACGTACTGTTTGAGCATCCTCTGGGTTCTATCCGGGGCAGCTAAATATAAAGGTAAGGGAAGACAAAAGGGAGAACACACGACGTCTGCTGGGAGAGGTCACAGTAGAATCAGTCAGCACGCCCAGAGTGTATGGCTTTGGGGTGTGTGATTTCAGGGTCAGATGGAAAGGCACTGTACCAGCAAATGGCACAATGATGATTACCACATCTATTCAATAAACAATGTGAATAGGAACGGGAAAGCTGTAAAAACTCATTGGATACTTGTAGAGATGGCAATAACGAGCAAAGAAAGCACCAGAAAACACCCTGAGACCCAGAAGCACCAGGTAAGCAGTTTGGCCAAAGGCCAGTTGCAGAGATGGAACCAATCAGCCTAATGTTTTTGGGAGACCAGGGTCCAAGCTGCTGTGAGACAAGAAGGAACAAGAATTATATCAACTAGGGAAGAAATAACATTCCAAAGACGGAGGAAGAAATGCGTTGACGAACTGAGCAAGAGCAGGAGACTTACAACCAAGGAAAAATTGCCAGGCACCACCTGCTAGTGTTTAGCCTTTTTTTTTAATAAGAAACCAGAAAGCACTCTGCTAGCTCTACAAGCCGTGGCCTGTAGCTGTCTGTTCTTGAACCTCTGCGTGAGCCTGCTGCACAGAGCTAGTCTTCCACGGGAAACGGCCATTACAACGAAGCCGTTTCCACGAAATCGTTAACCACGCATGCAGTACAACGCATGCGTGGTTACCACGAAAACCTTTACCACGCATACCTTTACTACGAGGTTTGTAGTAAAGGTATATGTGGTAAAGGTAAAAAGTAAAAAAAGGGGGGCTTGGGGGGTTCTCCCCCCCCCCCCAAAAAAAAAACTCACCTGATGTCCCGTCGGGTTATGTATTTAATCAGCGTCGTTTAAGAGAAATCGGAAAATAAACTTCCGCTTTCTCTTAACGACGTATGACGTCACCACGCAAGCAATCGAGGTAAATGTTATGCGTGGTAAACGAATTCCGTTGTAACGCATGCGTGGTAAAGGCATGCGTTGCAACGGAATTCGTTGTAACGTCATACATTCCTATTGGCTTTGCCAAAGACTTTTTAGTTGTAACTGGGGCCGGCCTGTTCATATAGTGGGTATTCCTGTTTCGCTGCAAATTCCTGTTGTATCCAGCCCCTAGCAATAAAAAAATGTAGCTGCAACACTTTTGTTAGTCGCTGTCAATGATTATCTTTTGTCTCTCTGCTGGAAACTTTTTTGAAAATTTGAGCATGCAAATTAATCTTTTATTTCAAAGCCATGCCAATTTGACAGGCTAATAAAAGCAAACAATGTCAATTAATTACTGTGCATTTCTCTGACAGTTTCTTCGTAGGATACATTGTTGGAAAGATCAAAGAAATATTAACAAAAAGATCATTTTTAGTTTTGATGTCTCGTGGTAATAATCACATGCTTTATTCGCGTACTTTCTATCGAAACTCGGTATCTTTGTCGATTTCTTTCAACTTTCCCGAAATTGCACTTAAAAAGCCTTTTGACGCAAAATGACAACAATACGAGTGTTTGCCCTATAGACAATCAAGTATTGTGAGGTGGGGGTGGTGTGTAGGCACCGAGCTGCTCATCAAAGAGGAGTATTATGTATAATTGAAAAATAAGGGAAACTGCACCTCTCTGTACGAAGCCTGGACACGTGGTTCAAAACCCATAACATTTTCAGAATACACTGTGTGGAAAATCCTCGTGTGCGCTGCAGTGATGAAGCAACATCAGGGTCAAGCATTTAGTGGTGCAAAATTAACATTTAAACAGTGCTTTAAATGGGCCGGGCTGTCTGGTACTCAGTACCTGCACTTCTTTGATTTGAAAGGGAGAGTACTGGCACTTCTCAGCACTGCTGCTACATTTATTAGGAAAGTACTGGCACTTCTCAGAAGCAAAGGGGTACTCTAAGTAGTGAGTGCCTGCATTTCTAGATTTTCATTTGAAACACTGCATTTAAGAGAATCATGATGCGTCAAAAAGCTATTTATTCATATATTCTAGTCTCGAAATGATTCCAATACATTTTATATTCACAAAGCAAAAGTGAACCTGATTTACAAGGCTTGGTGAGTCTGTGTAGCAAACAGTGACAAAATTCAAAAAGAGCACACCCCCTCCCATCCACCGCAGATACCCTGCCCAGATGGCCCCTGATACGTCTTTCGCTCCTAGAATTTCTTAGTCTTTTGGCTGAATGGGGGTCCCATGAAGGGTGGGTCCTTGGTCCTATGTTACGTCCCGCAGTGTGCATGGTCGGGCACTGACAGAAAATAGGCCTGGGCACCAAAATAAAAGTACCTCCCAGTAGCAAATTAGATAGCTAAAGAAGTGGTCCATTTTCTGCTTTGATCTTGTAAAGACATGTTGTGGAGGTGTTTTGCATGGTATGTGAGTCTGCATTAGATTTTGCTTACTGCAGGCGTATATGTGGTAATATCAGGGAAACCAACAGTAAATCCTGGCCTCTAGAATAAAAAAAAAACAGGTCCACATAAAGCCCCCAAAACAGCTGATACACTGACCTGTCAGACCACTCCTTCTGGCACTGCTAGATTACCCTATGGGCTAGTACAAATGACTCTGACAATGTGTGCTCATATGTCCCCCTGTTGCATTGTCCTCGTCTCTTCTCTGCTTGCACCCACCTCCTGGCCCTGACACAGCACAGCCCCACCTAGCTACTTGCCTTTCATTCATCTTCCGCCCTCCCACCACCCACAGGACCCACAATTGCTGCTGCTTTATAACCACCCCACTTTGGGTAGGGTACACGGTGAGTGAAGGTCAGTGGAGCAGGAATCGGTGGGTGGGTTAATTGCTGGCTTGTATGGTGGTGGTAACTTGGTGCTTCCAAAGTGCGTGAGGAGGTGGTGTGTTGCTGTCTAAAGTCTCCAAAGTGGAAATATTAGAGAAGTTGAGTAACCAGCATGAGATACTCCACACACCAGAAAAGTAAGAGATTGTTCAGTGTTGCGCATAGCCTTAAAAGTGATGGGGAGGGACTTGAATTTAATTTGGCTTCGTATAGGTAGCCAGTGCAACACCTTTGAGATCGATTTGTACTTGGGAGTGCCTGATAGAATCCTGGCAGCTGAGTTCTGCACCAATTGTAGTTTGTTGAGGACCTTATTTTGTGCATTCATTAGGAGGCCGTTGCAATAGTACATTTTTGACATTACTAGAGTACTAATGAGGGTTTTTCCAGCACTGAGTGGAAGGAATGGTAAGAGTTTTTTTGTCATCCTGAGTGTGTAAAAGGATGATGAGACAACAGTGTTGACATGTGATGCGAAGGACAGCTTGTTGTCGAACGTGACACTCAGATTTCTGACCATTGATACTGGGGACAGGGGTGGTCCCAGTTTGGCTGGCCATGACGTAGGGGACCAACCCGGGGAGAGATTGCCAAAAATCATCACCTCATTTTTTTCCGAGTTTAATTTTAGGTAGTTGTTAGCCACGTGCTGATGGCCACCATTCCATCCTGAAAATTAGCCGCGGCTGCTCCTCCATCATTATGTACTGCAAGCACCAATTGTGTGTCATCTGCATGAGATGTAAGACCCATCCGGTGTGCTTTGATGACTCTGGCCAAGTCTGACACATAGATGTTAAATAATGTTGGATTCAAGGATGATCCTTGTGGCACACCACACGGGAGGGTAAATGATGGGGAGTTGAAAGCGCGTAAACACACTAGTTGGGTGCGGTTGGAAAGGAAGGAGGCTAAAAGGGCTTTTGCCCTGTGTCTAATACCGACGGTTGAGACACGGTAGATCAAGGTAGCGTGATCGACCGTGTCAAATGCTGCTGATAAATCCGGTACAAAAGGGGGTGGTGATGGACGGAGCATCTGAACCGATCAAACACTCACACCCAGTCAACAGATCTGGGTTTGATCCATCACCGTTCTTTAGCCCACTCTGCCACCCCAGTTCAGACATGTCCATATGCAAATCAGTCTGACCCTGTGCCTCATGGGAACAGTCCAGCCCGAACTGCCAAGCCATGCCTTCCCTGGACCGGAAACAAGCTTCTGAGGACCGGTTTCTGGAATTTCAGCCGTCTTCAGCCCGGCTTGCTTGAATCCAGTGGAAAAGTGAGCAAGGGACTCACGTCTGAGCATACCCTGCTAACTTATGGTGAACTAAGCGGTACAAAAGGGGGTGGTGATGGACGGAGCCTCTGAACCAATCAAACACTCACACCCAGTCAACAGATCTGGGTTTGATCCATCACCGTTCTTTGGCCCACTTTGCCACCCAGTTCAGACATGGACATATGCAAATCAGTCGGACCCTGTGCCTCATGGGAACAGTCCAGCCCGAACTGCCAAGCCATGCCTTCCCTGGACCAGGAACAAGCTTCCGAGGACCGGTTTCTGGCATTTCAGCCGTCTTCAGCCCGGATTGCTTGAATGCAGTGGCAAAGTGAGCAAGGGACTCACGTCTGAGCATACCCTGCCAACTTATGGCGAACAAAGCGGTACAAAAGGGGGTGGTGATGGACGGAGCATCTGAACCAATCAAACACTCACACCCAGTCAACAGATCTGGGTTTGATCCATCACCGTTCTTTAGCCCACTCTGCCACCCCAGTTCAGACATGGCCATATGCAAATCAGTCTGACCCTGCGCCTCATGGGAACAGTCCAGCCCGAACTGCCAAGCCATGCCTTCCCTGGACCGGAAACAAGCTTCCGAGGACCAGTTTCTGGCATTTCAGCCGTCTTCAGCCCGGCTTGCTTGAATCCAGTGGCAAAGTGAGCTAGGGACTCACGTCTGAGCATACCCTGCAAACTTATGGCGAACAAAGCGGTACAAAAGGGGGTGGTGATGGACGGAGCATCTGAACCAATCAAACACTCACACCCAGTCAACAGATCTGGGTTTGATCCATCACCGTTCTTTAGCCCACTCTGCCACCCCAGTTCAGACATGGCCATATGCAAATCAATCTGACCCTGTGCCTCATGGGAACAGTCCAGCCCGAACTGCCAAGCCATGCCTTCCCTGGACCGGAAACAAGCTTCCGAGGACCGGTTTCTGGCATTTCAGCCGTCTTCAGCCCGGCTTGCTTGAATCCAGTGGCAAAGTGAGCAAGGGACTGAAGACGGCTGATAGCCAGAAACCGGTCCTAGGATGCTTGATTCCGGTCCAGGAAAGACATGGTTTGGCAGTTCGGGCTGGACTGTTCCCATGAGGCACATGGTCAAGGCTGATTTGCATATGGCCATGTCTGAACTGGGGTGCTGTGGAGTGCAAAAAAACGATGGATTTAGGCCCAGATCTCTGTACTGGGGTGAATGTATGACATTGTTCTGCATTCTGTCCATCAACTGTTGTTTTGCATTTGTCACCCTGAGTGGGATGGGTATGCTCAGACGTGAGTCCCATGCTCTCCACACCACTGGAGTCAAGCTATCCTGGCTGAAGACGGCTGATAGCCAGAAACCGGTCCTAGGATGCTTGATTCCGGTCCAGGAAAGACATGGCTTGGCAGTTCGGGCTGGACTGTTCCATGAGGCACAGGGTCAAGGCTGATTTGCATATGGCCATGTCTGAACTGGGGTGGTGTGGAGTGCAAAAAAACGATGGATTTAGGCCCAGATCTCTGTACTGGGGTGAATGTATGACATTGTTCTGCATTCTGTCCATCAACTGTTGTTTTGCATTTGTCACCCCGAGTGGCATGGGTATGCTCAGACGTGAGTCCCATGCTCTCCACACCACTGGAGTCAAGCTATCCTGGCTGAAGACGGCTGATAGCCAGAAACCGGTCCTAGGATGCTTGATTCCGGTCCAGGAAAGACATGGCTTGGCAGTTCGGGCTGGACTGTTCCATGAGGCACAGGGTCAAGGCTGATTTGCATATGGCCATGTCTGAACTGGGGTGGTGTGGAGTGCAAATAAACGATGGATTTAGGCCCAGATCTCTGTACTGGGGTGAATGTATGACATTGTTCTGCATTCTGTCCATCAACTGTTGTTTTGCATTTGTCACCCCGAGTGGCATGGGTATGCTCAGACGTGAGTCCCATGCTCTCCACACCACTGGAGTCAAGCTATCCTGGCTGAAGACGGCTGATAGCCAGAAACCGGTCCTAGGATGCTTGATTCCGGTCCAGGAAAGACATGGCTTGGCAGTTCGGGCTGGACTGTTCCATGAGGCACAGGGTCAAGGCTGATTTGCATATGGCCATGTCTGAACTGGGGTGGTGTGGAGTGCAAATAAATGATGGATTTAGACCCAGATCTCTGTACTGGGGTGAATGTATGACATTTTTCTGCATTCTGTCCATCAACTGTTCTCTTGCATTTGTCACCCGAGTGGCATAGGTATGCTCAGACGTGAGTCCCATGCTCTCCACACCACTGGAGTCAAGCTATCCTGGCTGAAGACGGCTGATAGCCAGAAACCGGTCCTAGGATGCTTGATTCCGGTCCAGGAAAGACATGGCTGGGCAGTTCGGGCTGGACTGTTCCCATGAGGCGCAGGGTCAAGGCTGATTTGCATATGGCCATGTCTGAACTGGGGTGGTGTGGAGTGCAAAAAAATTATGCATTTAGGCCCAGATCTCTATACTGGGGTGAATGTATGACATTGTTCTGCAGTCTGTCCATCAACTGTTGTTTTGCATTTGTCACCCCGAGTGGGATGGGTATGCTCAGACGTGAGTCCCATGCTCTCCACACCACTGGAGTCAAGCTATCCTGGCTGAAGACGCTGATAGGCAGAAACCGGTCCTAGGATGCTTGATTCCGGTCCATGAAAGACATGGCTTGGCAGTTCGGGCTGGACTGTTCCCATGAGGCACAGGGTCAAGGCTGATTTGCATATGGCCATATCTGAACTGGGGTGGTGTGGAGTGCAAAAAAACGATGGATTTAGGCCCAGATCTCTGTACTGGGGTGAATGTATGACATTGTTCTGCATTCTGTCCATCAACTGTTGTTTTGCAGCTGATAAATCCAGCAGCACCAGGACAGCAGCACCACCTTGGTCTAGTATCATCCTAATTTCATCAAATGCTTTAATGAGGGCTGTATCGGTACCGTGGCCCTTCCAAAAGCCAAATTGTGTGTCATCCAGTAAATTATTTTCTTCAATATATTGAGCCAACTGTGAGTTCATGATTCTTTTGAAGTTTTTTGCTGGGAATGGAAGGCTTGTGATAGGCCTATTGTTTTTTTGTGTCTGCAGGGTCGAGATTGTGCTTCTTAAGCAGAGGCTTGATAATGGCCTTTTCCATATGGACGGATAGTTGCCTGTACTGAACATTGCATTGCAGATATTTGAAGGTTAAAGGCTAGTAGATAAGGGATCACTTTCAAAACTGTAGGTGGACAAGGGTCAGTGGAGGATCCTGATATAATGGGGGGATTAGGTCTGTGATCTGCTGAGGTGAGACTTGACTAAATTCTGAGAACAAGGGGGGTGGGAGTTTCTTCCTTGTCATAATAAATATTATTATAATAATAGGCACATTTATAAAGCGCATGCTTACACTCGGCCAGTGTGTCCCCACGCTGCGGTGCAACTGCAAGAATTCCACACTCGGCATCCTCTCTCACTAGTTACCCGGGAGAAAAGATAAGTTTTCACATTTTTCCTGAAAAAGCTCTCCCGGGGCTCCATCGGAGGAGTTTGTTCCAGTGCTGGGCAGCCAGCAGGCGGAAAGAGCGTCCGCCCATCCTAGCTCTCTTGGTGGCAGGAACGCACACCAAACCCACCCCACAGGATCTTAGTTGGCGTGTAGGGACATAGGGGGTGAGTAGCTCTGACAGATAGGAGGGGGCAGTCCCTTGCATGATGCGATGGCAAACACACATTGCCTTAAACAGGACTCTATCCTTTATCGGCAGCCAGTGGAGTGCGGCCCGCGCTGCCTTCGCTGAGGCCCTACTCGGTCGCATAGGAAACAGACGTGCTGCTGTGTTCTGCACCCCCTGGAGTCTGAGCATACACTTTGTTGTAGCACCCAGATAGAGAATGTTGCCATAATCCAGGCGCGATGTCACCAGGGCATGGACCATCGTCTTCCTAGCAGCAGTCGGTAGCATATCCAGGGTTTTGCAGAGGACCTTCAGGACTCCAAAACAGGCGCCTGACACCCGCCTGGAATGGTACTCAAAGGAGAGCCTTGTGTCCAACCACACCCCCAGATTCTTTGCCTGCGTGCAGGGGACAGGCGTAGTCCCCAAGCTCTGGGGCCACCAGGCAGATGACCATACCGACAGAGCTCGCCCCACCACAAGCACCTCCATCTTATTGCCATTCAACTTCAGGCAGTTGTTAGCCATCCATGCGGCCAGTTCTTGCAGGCATGCCACGAAGTTGGAGGCTGCCGTGTCCGGTGCCTGTGTGAGGGAGACCACCAGCTGTGTGTCATTGGCATAGGACACGACCCTGATCTCAAACCCATCAGCGATCTCCGCTAGAGGAGCCACGCAGAGATTGAACAGGGTCGGGCTCAGGGTCGATCCCTGCAGTACCCCCTGTCTTAAATCGATGTCTTTCGAGTAATGGGAGCCCTGCCTCACCTGGAAGCTATCCCCAGACAAGAAAGATTTCAACCAGCTTAAAGCACTGCCCGACACATCTCCTTTCTTCAAGCACTGTACCAGAGTGTGGTGGGCAACAGTGTCGAAGGCGGCACTTGCGTCCACATATTGCATGATGGTCTCAGTGGCAAAGAGCAAGGCAGATTCCGTAGAGTAGCAAGCTCGGAATCCAGACTGAGTGGGATGCAGGAGATTAGATCTCCCAATATGCGCCGTCAGCTGCAGATTTACCACTTTCTCCACGACCTTGGCAAAATATGGTAGGAGAGAGATGGGGCGAAGATTATCTAGTTGGTCTGGGCCTATATGAGGTTTCTTGGGAAGTGGTAGGACCACAGCTTTCATCCAGCATCCTGGTACTGTATAGGTCCTAAAAGAGGTCTCCACCAAGTGTATAATATATGGCTCCAGGATATCCAGGCTCCCTCTCAGCACCTTAGGGGGCGCCGAGTCTCTAGGAGAGCCCGATTTTATACTAATACAGATTTTAATTAACTATTCTGGGTGGGACATGGAAAAACTCTTCAACCCTTCACCCTCACAGACATACTCTATCTCCTCCACCACCTCCTCTCCTACACGGGCGGAGTCAGGGAAGGTGGAGTATATTTTCTCCACTTTGTCAGAGAAAAAATCTGCCACGTGGTTGCATAGCTCCTCTGATCAGCTGACGTAGATAAGGACGATATCTCCTTATAGACCCTAAACAATTCCCGTGTAGAGTTGCCCGCCGATCCAATTCTCTCGAGATAGTAACTGCTTTTGCTCCTCTAATAAGCCCATGGTAGCTCTTCAGTGCCTCTTTATACTCCCTCCTACCCTGGTCAGAGAAATCTTTCCTTCACCGCCTTTCCAGGTGTTTATAATCTGCTTTCGCCGTTCTTAAGGCGTCTGAGTACGAAGCAGATTTATGTGCTCTACCCGGTAAATTATATGACCAGGGGGCGGTGCTGTCCAGGGCTTCCTTAATCTGCCTGTCTAAGCTTATGCATGCCCCTTCAGCATCTGTGCCACCAGGTAGGCCCCCCAACGGGAGGGCGCTGCTAAACTTTTCCTGTGTGAAGCCCGCCCATCTCCAACACACTATGCCCCTTTTTACTTTTTACTGTGTCTTTGGCCCCGGCAGTCTCATAGCAAAAAGGGACCAAGAAATGATCTGTCCATACAACAGGGAAAGAGGGATAAACAAATATATCCTCCCAATTGGCAAAGAGGGGGTCCAGCATATGGCCCCTCAGATGGGTAGGGGAATCTGATATTAGCCTAAGTTGTAGAGTGGCCATTTCCTGGCAAAGTTCACCCGCCGCCGTACAACAAGCATCATCAAAATGTAAATTAAGATCACCCAGCACTAAATGTTTGTCATACCATAGTGCCGGTTGAGTAAGGTGGTCAATCAAACTAGATGAAAAACCCTTAGAGGGACCAGGAGGTAAAAAAATCAAGTGCCCTTTCACAATATAGTTCAGGTCCGCCTTAATTGTAAAGATCCCTGCCTCACTATCGGCAATAGCGATAGACTCAAGGGTGAATTGAATATGATGCTTGAAAATGATTGCCACTCCGTCGCCTCTGCCGGAAACACTATCTATTCTGGTGAATGCATAGCCACTGGGTAGTGCCTCAACAGTCTCTGGCACCGAGTCCTCGTCCAGCCAAGTCTTGGAGAGAAACATTACATCTACCTGACCATCTACAAGCTGGTTGTGGTCCTCCAGTCTGTGTTTCCTAAGTGACTGGCAATTCAGCAAACAGCAGTTCAAGAGTGGGTTTATCTCGTCCACCTCACTCCCCACACTAAATTTGAAAGAGCAGTGCTTGCAATCCCCTCTCTTCCTGCCTCCCGCCAAGCTGTGTCTGCACAGATCCGCAATTAGGGGGTGCAGAGCAAGCAATTCCAGGGAGCTGTACTGTCGCTTAACTGCGGCACAACCAGGGGTTCTGGCTCCGGGCGCTGCAGGGTCGCTTTACCATCTCATTAAATAGCTACCTGCTCCCCCGCACCTAGACCGCTAACCGGTCTACCAGAAGTGCCTGGCTCTCCCTACCCCGCCCTCTGCGCAACTGTACTGTTTACCACGTCGGACCGGGGCGGGTAGGAGTGAGGATTGAGCCCAGGTCACCGAAGTCCCAGGAGGTAAGACTGCCCCCAGCACTTGCCACCCGCAGTATGCCCAAATTAAAAGGCCAAAGATAAAAAATCAGTTGTACAAGATTCGTACATTGTTTAAAATATTCAGTCAGCAGGTAGCGTCACCAGCAGTCAAAGGGCCCTGCCAAAGCCCCACTCACCGCACGGCGACCGCTACACCACGCACCTTTATGCCTGCCTTCCCCCACCCCCACAACTAGACCGCTAACAAGTCTACCGGAAGTGCGTGGCTCTCCCTACCCCGCCCTCCGTGCCACGGTACTGGTTACCGCGTCGGACCGGGGTGGTTAGGAGTGAGGATTGAGCCCAGTTCATCAAAGCCACAGTAGGTAAGACTGCCACAATCTGGTTGTGTGCCTTAGGTTGGGCTGTAAGATTGACATAGATTTGGTTGACCTTTTCGTGGAAGAAACTAGCTAGTGAGTTACATAGGGTTTGCGAGGGGGCTATAGTGAGACTCGTCGCCAGCCCTAATCGCTTGGCCACTACCTTATACAGTTGTTTATTGGAACCTTGAGCGGATTCTATCTGTCTAAGGTAGTACTTACTTTTCTCCAAGATAATGAGGTGCTCATACTTTGTTATTGCTTCTTTGTAACAGATTTTTACGTTGTTGTTATAGTCTCTACACCAGTGTCTCTCAAGATTTCGACATCGTTGTTTTTCAAGTCTAAGAGGCGCTGAAAACAAATGGGAAGAAGGGGCATGTCTGTTTTTAGAGGCTTCTTTGTGTGGTACTAAAGAGTTGAAGGCATTATGGAGCCATTCTAAATAGTAAGATGAGGCAAGTTCAGGGTTGTGTCTATGAACGTGGTAACCGTCAGGGGTTGCGGTGCAAAAATCGAGTCCAGACGATGGGTCTGCCCAAGTTTCTGTTATGAATAATATGTCAAGATCATGATCCTTTGAGAAGTCGGATATTTCATAGTTGTGCTTGGAGACGGGAACGTGCATTTATAAGGGCTAAGTGAATATATTCTTGATTTGTGTGTGGAGGTTGCAACTGGGAGGCAGCTCAATTGGTGTGGATTTCCAATTTAAACGAACAATTGGAACAGCTGAAAGAAGAGTGAGTCTATGTCTAAGTGGGGACAATTGTGTGCGTGAGTTTCAAAACGGATGTCGTTCAGTTGTTTGCTTGTCTATTTTAACATCTTACCCGGCAAAGCTGATGAGAGAGAGCCGGGGAGCGGGGCCCTGGGCCCAGTCCAGGCACGGACAGGCGCAGACGGGCTTGCCTATGGTGCACCGGTGGCGCGCCAGTGTGCGCCCGCTGTGCATGCGCTCTGGCATCAGTTAAAGTAGAGGTTTTCACTGGAAGACTAGCCCGCTAACTGCTACTTGCCCAGAAGTGTCCCAGTCCCCAATGCCACTGGTTCAGTACCGCCTTCCACTCAACGGCACTTGCCGAGTCAGACCGAGGCGTGGGTGAGGCAATCAGAGGACAAGCACCTGGTTCCCTGAGTATCGTGAGTCCCCAGGATCAAGCGCTGGGTGAGTATGAGTATGTGCAAAGTGCGAAATTTCTTTTAAAAAGCATTTAAAACAAATTACCATCAGGTTTCAAGCATCAGCAATTTTAAAAGCTTAACTAATGTTTCTGACAAGTACTAATACCCAGCTAGCAGCACCGCCTTCAGTCAGCAATTCTACTGCGTCCACTATGGTCCTTTCAACATAGTGCCCTGGTAGCCAAGGACAATAAGGCCTTTTTGGCAGAAAGTGACCCTTTGTCTGAGTGGACCTAAGTCTGCTCTAGAGTTTTCAGTACAGGCGGAAAAGCGGGTATCCCACTTTGGGGCCTGAATGCTCTTGAAAACAGGGAAGACAAGGAGAATGTAGGCATGGGGAGATTGTCCAATCTGGCTTTGTAGAAGCTCTAGAAATATCTCCTGAAGAAACCCAATCAGCTATTAGCTCCTGTATCCCAGCTAGAGCTCCTGGCCCTGACATAATTCCTGACGATTTATCAGGGAAGACTTAGAAGTTTGGGTCCCCTATATTAATATGATAACTAATGCCATCCTCTCTGGCATGGAAATTCCTCCCTCCTGGAATTCATCCGAGATCATACCAATTTTTAAGAAAGGAGACATGGCAAATCCGGGTAGTTACAGATGCATTAATTTGATTGACTCTGCAGAAAATTTTCTGCAAGCAGCTATCGATCTGTATTCAGGATTGGAATTTAGAAACAAATATCCTGTCCAATGACTAGGAGGGTTTTCGTGCCAATATCAGTACCTGGACCAGGTCTTCCTCTTCCTTTGCATTTATTGGAAATAAGTCTTTATTAAAGGGGGGAAGTTGTATGTAGCCTTTGTGGACCTGTGTATGGCTTTTGACTTGGTCCCTCGATGCAAACTTTGGAAGGTGGTGGCAGAGTTGGGAATTCCGCAAAATGTATTGGATATTCTTATTTAGCTACATTCAGCAAATAAAGCCCAAGTTAGGTGGGGGGAGGAGGGACAACTAACTGAGCCATTCATGATAAATTCTCGAGCGAGACTGGGACTGACTTTTAGCACCCACCCTGTTCTCGCTGTGTATTAATGTGGTAGTAGGTTCCCTTGAAAGGGATGGATGTGACGCCCCAAACGTCAGAGAGAGAAGAATGCCGACTCTACTCTTTGCTGATGATCTGTTATTAATCTCAAAGTTTCCCCAAGGGCTCCAACAGCTATAAAATGATTTCAAACTTTTCTATGATGAGCGCGGTTTGGAGCTCAATGACACAAAAACAAAGTATATTATATTTTCCAAGGGTACTTCAAAGTCGTTGAAGAGACGCCTGTATGTAGGGGACCGTACTATTAAATTAGTTTCAGTTATTGATTATTTGGGGATTCATTTAATCACAAATTTATGTGAAGACCCACATATAGAGAAAGTACACCTATCCTTTATCCAGAAGAATGCCCACATAAATAAGATCCATAGAAGCACGGTGCCCAGGAAAATGGCTCCAGCACTAGGAATATATAATACTAAAGCCCCAGGAGAAGTCATATATAGAGCAGAACTGTGGGGTAGTGGCAATACTGATTGTCTCTCTACCATTGAACGTCGCTTTATAGGATCACTTCTCAGTTTACCAGCCAGCACTCCCCTGACTCCTATTTTTCTTGATTTGGTCCAAAGAAAATTTGTTCACAAGCTGGACTACAAGCACCTATTGTTCTGGCAATCCCTTTGTTTTGCGACTTGAGGGAATTATGAAGGAAATTGGGGTTGGAGGATTATTGGTCAAGACCGGAGGAGCTGTGTTCAATTATGAAGATCCGGGTAAAAGCTATTTATTGGGAATATATTCAGGCGAAAGGTGTGGCAAATTCTATGGGATCACTTATTCTAGAGTGTATGGATTTCAAACCCTTCCCGCTATTTGAGGAAACTATCAATTAAATTGTTCCACCTCTTGCATGGAAACAGCTCCTCAAAATCAGATATAAGACCCTTCCAACCAAATTAGTTTGTAACAAGTGGAGAACAATATATCCTCCGATGGTAAATGTCTGGCTTGCAAAAGAAGCCTCAAATCCATAGTCCATCTGTTATTCTTTAGCCCATACTACAAGAACTTGAGGGCCAAGTGAATTATTCCCTTGTGTAGGCTCATTGGACCTGGCCACTATCTAGACATGCTTAGAATCCTTAGTACAGATACCCGTAGAGTAGTGGTCTTTAGACTAGCAAAATTCCTGTTAGCCCTATGGATCAGACGCTCAAAGTGCAATGTCTAAAATATTCTATATTGTAGCTTTTTTAATAATATACATTTTATACTGATGATATGTATTTTTATATGGCTTTTATTCTCACATGCCATATTTAAGTGTTTTTATTGAATGCTTTACTATTTTGCCTTTTCATAACCATCTTGCTGTCTGTAATTTATGCTTGTATGTATTTAGCTGTGATGTACTTTTTAAGTTCTTTGTGATCGAAATAAAGTTATGATGACTTGGTGCTTCAGGGGGCTGAGTGTGGTGGAGCATCTGAGAGGTGTGACCGAGGAATGAGCATCGTGGTAAGTTGGATTTAGGTGCTGAGCTTTGAAAGTTAAGGCTGGCCTCTAGTGAGGCTTGCAGATCTCCGGGCGGGGAGTGAAGCCAGCTGAGGTATCTTTGGCTTCCAGTTGTCTGCAGCCCTCTGATTGTTTGCTTCCTAACTGTGCACCCCCACCTTCCTGGCTTAGCATTACCACATTGTCGCTCTTACTGCACACAAGCTCTACTGCTGATCTGGCTTGAGCTTTATTGGGAACAGATAGGAAGCAGCCTAAACAGCCTAACCTGCCTAAACAATGAGAAATAGCAATGACAGTAACAAAAAAGACACAGTAATTGACATTTTGGTTTCTCTTCCTCACCATAATCACCTAACCTCGTCCAGTGGCATTGAGGCACAGAGGCACAATGGCATGCATGCTGCCCTTAGACTTTCTTAATGTCTTCCATCACTACTACTTATGGGGCCATTAGTACCCTATTCAACTGTGCTGGCTGTAAGGAACCACGGATGAACTTGCCACCACACGCTACAGAAGGTTAAATGGCAGAACCAGACCCCATGGCAACCCATTAATACCACTAATGCCTCCTGAAGGATGACCTAGCCTAATTCTTGCTTGAGCTCTAAAAAAACCTGGAGAGACCAACTAATTGGATGCAGAAGTTTCAACAAATGCCACTCACCCTCTGGTAGATGGATCAGGGGGTCGTTCCTTCAATCCAGCTTTTTGTACTGGAAGCCTTGCAGTTCAACAAGCAGACACTCCCACACCCGTACCTTCACTTACCAATTTCCTGCCCACGATACTTCAGGTCACACCTATATTTTGCAAGAGAGCTAATCCAAAGAATTTAACTGGTCATCCAGAACTTGTCAGTCCGAATTGCTCTTCGCCCAAGAAGAAATTGATGATGCCCTGGCTTGAACCTATTCCACCAAGTCAGTCCACATCAGCCCAAGGCAATGCCCGAACATTCTCCCTCCCAATGAGTGCAGTAACCAAGGATATAGTCTTAACCCAAAGTTGGTAAAAGGGGGTACCGAGAACTACCTAGCTGGTACCCATACTCTACATACTGCCACAGTAGAGCTCCACAGAATACTACAGATATACACTTTTAACCTTTCTGGTTTATTCTTCGAAAGTGATTCTACCTATGGTAGGGAGGAATTGAATGGGCCATCAGATGCTGGGTTGGATGCTGCATTTCAACACTCTAGTCTGAACCTTACATAAAGTCATAGGCACACGGAATTGACCATAGCTGAACAAGATCAGCTAGCAAGCTCACTGGACAATTCTGATCTTCTAATCAACCTAAGCGATAGGATGTATGACATTACAACGCATGCTTTTACATCGCATGCTTTTACAACGCGAGTTTTACAACGCATACCATTACAACGCATAGTGCTTTGGGGCGCTGGATAGTGAATAGTTTAATTTACTATTCCAACTCCAGTCCCCGTGGATAGTAGGGAAGGTGTTGGATAGTAAATTAAATCTATTCCCTATCCTAGAGCGCCCCCCAGCGCAATGCGTTGTAATGGTTTGCGTTGTAAATACCGCGTTGTAAAGGCACTACGTTGTAAAAGTTGCGTTGTAAGTGTTGTTCACCTAAGCGATATAAAAAATGCTACAAGGCACTTCCTGATGGCCGATGAGCATGGAAGAGAGAGAAGCAATGACCTAACACATCAGTCCATCCAGCGCTAAAGAGGAGTTCACTCACCGGGTTTATCCTGTGCTGTTGGCAAGGAGTGCCATAAGTTCCATTCTTACAAAATAGTTGATACTCTGGAGGCCCACACTTCTCTCATTGGAGAACAAGCCTCCACATTAAACATGTTTCCATTGAACTGACTACGCTGAATAAATCTAGCAACTTTTTAGCAAGTATTAACGAGAAATTCAATGCAATCATGAGAAAACTTCCAATTTGTTGAGAAGCAACAATATTATCAACCTGCTGCAGTTGTTTCCATTGAAAATGTGCTTAAACTCAAAATATGAGGCCCTTGCAAGATCTCTGACCTTTGCTCAGCTGTATTTGGGCACCATGTAGTCCCCTCAAAATGAGAGCGATACTTCCAGGCCTCTGACTCTATAGGTTGGAGACCCGCACATGCTGCTAACATCAGATCTTCCTTATGATATGCTACACACTAGTCCTCTCGGTGCAATGAAAAATCCCAGCTTCTGATTTCCTGCCATTGGGCGAATACTGTGGGAACCCCTCAGGCCTATTATCTGACTCAACACCTTTGAAACACACATTAGTAAAATAAATTAGAAAAGGTTCAGAAACTGGGGTCCGCGGACCCCCAGGGGTCGGTGACACATTCCCAGAGGGTCCACAGACTGCAGTTTTAAAAGCACTGCAAAGTTCCTTGCATAATGAGCAGTTTTTGGGCAGCAATAACAGTGTCAAGATAACCCCAGTGATTAATGTACATGCTGGAGAGAGATGGGGGTTTGTCCATTGGCAGCTTTGACTCATCTAAGGAAGTGCAGATGGTTAATATGCCTGCTGCAAAGAATGTCTACCATGCATTAAAATAACTGTATTTTGTGTTGTGCATAGCTCAGTGGGTTCCTGCTATTGCCACTGAGATTATTTTGTTATTCTGCAGTTCACAAGTTCCAATCATAATCTAGCACAGTGAGCTATAAACAACCGTCAAAGAGCTGCATGCCAACTGCATGGTACAAGTTAGCAAGTTATGTTTTTTTCCCGGTCTTTCATTATCCTGATGCTGCTAAAAACATTTGTTTGGGTAGAAAAAAATCCTTATTATTGAAGTCAACTCTAACCTGTGTTATGTTCTGAATCCTGAGTTTGTGCTTCTCCAGAGCAAGCACTCTTAAAAAACGCCTACCAGCATAGATAACATGCAAATCCTACATCTTGCAGTCCCCGTTGCCTTATCTAACAGTTTCTATTAACTGATCTACACATGTATGATTCATTGTCTCTTTATGCGTGTGATGTAAAGTTCTCTGAAACCCTACAGTGGTATGAGAGGTGCTATAAAATAAATTAAATACACGTGCTATGGAGAGATGAGAGGCACTGTTGGAGGGTAGTAGTGAGGGAAGCATTGAAGATTGACAAAAGATTGCTGTATACTGGTGCATAGCAAGGTCATTATTTACTATGCTTTAAAAGCTAATACAATTCAATATATAATGTCAAATGTCTTGTAAAATGCACCATTTCCCCCCAAATTTTCAATGGGAGAGCCCCCCAAAGTCCCCTTTGTAGTGGTCAGGCTCACTCGCAGCACTTGTTGTGCACTGTACAGTGTCTGGTCTGACAACATTTGCCAGAGCAACTTTAGGTTTCCAGTCCAGCCTTGGCAGGAGGAGGAACCTCAGGCAGCGAAATAAAACCAAACAATGAAAAGTTAGTCGCTAGATGCAGCACCAACCTTCTAATTAAGACTTTTCGATTTTTGCAAATATTTTTGATATAAAAATACTAAAATCTTTAGTATTCAAGTTTAGTTTTTGTTTGCTGTATACATGTGTGTTTATTTTTTTCGAATTACAGTTTTAATGTTTGACATTTAAATCATACAAATTGCTTGGGGGTCACTGGCTTCCAGCAGTGACTCAATGGGGGTCCTCAGGAGTGAAATGTTTGGGAACCACTGGCCAAAAAGATTAAATAAAAACTTAGCAAAAGTAAATGAGGTGTCTTCTAAAGGACCTACTGTTCCTCAGCTGGTACAATAAACGTATCCAAATTTCAAAAGTAACCCACCAGAACAAATGGAAGCAGTCATACAGACTAACAGAGGGAGCCAATTCAACCACCTTCTAGAACGAGATCGCGGCTTCCCCCGTTATAGACTCCACTGACACTTTTAACTTACAGCCAAGAAGTGGCAAGGTATATTTCACCTGGCCCACAGCTATCTACAGTTGCTACTTTGTGGTTCTGAAATTCTGGACCCTACTGTTGTCCCGGTATCGAGGTCCGATACCCGTATCCCGAAACATCAACGTACCATGACGAATTTGGTATCGACGAACCGATAATGATTAGGACATCATTCCTATGCATTTGCATCATGATCGAGACATGCTAACACCCCCGAATCGTAGTTTCCATCCCGACCCCTCAGACTCCATTTTGTAAACGGTATCCATCTTGTGTCTTGCCCTCATGATAAGTCAATTAAAGGTCGAGCTTGATCTAAAAGGACACGTCCACCTTCCCTGACTTCCCCCTGACCTGTCCCAACTGACTCCCTTGCCTCCAGCCAAACCTGTTTGGGCAGCTCCTCGCCCAGTGGCCAAACACGATAGTATCAATGCACAACATACCACAAACCATTTCACCCCTTACAGATCATGTTTTCTACACACATACACACCTGTCCACGCTCCCGGTTTATGGCCAGTTTTATGACTAGGAGGTGCCTTCTTTTATTGGGGTTTCACCGATATCTGATGGGAGTTCCGGGCCTGGCTAGGTAATCTATCACGAATTGGACATCTAAAATACGGGCTTGCCTACATGACTTCGCTCTTTTGTATTATTGTAGAAATATGTGTATAGCCATATCATAAACTCAAGAATTCTTGCTTGCAGCTATTATTTTTGTATATAAGGAGAAGGCTGGTTCTGTAAAAACGAACAGTCTCCTGAGAACACATGACCCGTGCTTGTCGTGCTTCTAGGACACCTGTTACTTGGTAGCTGCCAATAAAACTTGATCTCTGACTGCGACTAGAAGACTCAGTGTTTCTGTGGTCCTGAACAAGGGAGAACTCAGAGGTCTTCGGGTGTTATCCCCTGGCACCACCGGGTTCCTAAAAACCCAGGACCTCAACTTAACCACCAACAATTGAATCTCAAAGCATTAATTATGAAACATACTCTGCAGCAGGTGGTAAATCATCAATCAGCCCCCACTGATTCAACTCTGAACCTCAGCCTGTCATACCACCGGCAAAACACAGCCATGGTAATAAAGATTTATAGCTGACGAAGATAATAATATTAACCCAGGTGGCAGATAGCTTTTCACTCTTCGTTAACAAATTGTGTAGTGCTTTTCACACTTAGTTAACAAATTGTGTAGCCACGATCCCAGGGTCAATCAGTTGCTAATCAGTTCTGCCATAACTCCTACTAATGTGACAGAATATCCTACAGATGATCGATTCCTTCCTGACTTCAACTCAATAGTCTCTTCAGATCTTCTGATAGTGCAGTTTATTCCCGATAACATTCCAAGTGTAGAGCTAACCCAAACAACCTAATCCTCTAAACATAGAGCATCACAAATCTTGGCTAAGAGAGAGGTGCTGGTGGAGTGGCAAATCTCTCTTTCTCAAATTGAAAAATAAAATCAAAATATCCACCCATGTCTGTTCTTTCCAAATTTGTACTCCATCATCCTGTCTCCAGGCACACTCCTTATGCAAATGACACCAGCACTAGGGAGCTGGATACCTAATATTTCAAAGCTAGATACTGAAATCCTTTGTTAATATATTCAGCTATGCTTGTGAAATATTGCCGGGACTACTCATCAACTCAATGCTTTTTTTAATGATTTGATTTCCTTCTTGACTTGCCATTACATAATTGTCCTGCTGGAATTTTGGGAAGTGGAAAGTTTTCATCTGCATAATTTTACATTCTTCGAGATGGAAGTGTCAAAGTTTTCTTCGGGAACATAATCCTAACAACTATGAGTTACATTCTAGCTGTTCTAATTAAGAGCTTTGTAAGGAATCAACTATTAATGATTAATCTTTGCCTACCTCCTTTGTTGATTGACTCTGCAAGTCTTTTTTCAATCTTCAAGAAACTTAAGTCTTTTATAGAGCCTCACAGTAACTGCCCTTGAATTATGACTGAAGACTTCACTGAGGACCTGCTAGAGATATTCTAATGATGTTGACATTGATGGACCCGATGGTCCACCCAAGACCCCTTCCCTGGTTTCCCACAACAGTGGTCAAAGACAAACAAAACAAATAAATCAAAACTCCTTAGGACTTTGTTTTAATTAGAAATGGGTTACCACAGTCTTGATGGCTTATTCGCCAAAGAGCAACTGGCCAATAAAACTTTCATTACTACAAAGCAGAGCCGATCATTGACTTCCCATTAATTTACTACTCAAATTTCCCTATTTGCAGACAATATGAGAACATGACAAGAAAGAAAAACAATCATAATCCTCAGTTGATCACCTTGTGCTTCTCACATTCTCGCTTTAAGACCTTTTCTCTCCCAGGAAAATACTTAATGCCAGTTAATAACAAGAACATGACGTGGAGCTCCAAACTGATGGGGAAATTTGAGTCACTGGAAAGAATCCAAAGCTGATACTCGAAATAGAAAAATGTCATAAGACCCATACAGGTGAACAGTTATCCTGCTGGGGAGCCTTAAAAAGTCTGTGTTGAACACCTGTCGACCATGACCATCCAGCAAAGGTCCAAGACCCCCAGAAATCTCAGCTTGCATCAATTCGTGGAATTCTTCTCCTGAAGAGGCTTTTTAGGGGATATTTGAGATGCTTTCTTAAGTATTTGAGAAGTCTAGAGAGCACAAATCCCATCATGTACCTTAAACAGCTATATAGACCTTTTGTTAAAAGCTTCAAAATAAGTGAATCTGACAAAAGATGGGCAGTGCAACACGAGGGAATCGCTAGCAAGAATGCATTTACCGACCCTCAACCATTTACCATATCCCTTTCGATACTTGGGAGAAAAAAAATTGAAGAATCACTTTACAAGCCGTATTTTACCTCCTCTTATATCCCTTTCTTTCTCTCAAAATAATAATGTCCCCACTGAGCACAAAATACCATTACTAATAAAGCAATCTCGACCTTCAAGAGCCCCTGGCCCGATGAAATTCAGTGGTGTAACGAAACACAATCCACAACTATGAACCAGGATGCGCAAGCCTATTTACGACAGCGCCCTATCTACAGGCCAGGTCCCTGTGTCCATGGAAGGGTCAATTATTTAATCTCAGCACAAAAAGGCACTAAAAGGTATACTATCATATTTTGCCTGATCGATCTTCTAGATGCGGAAGGAAAACTATTTGCTAAACATCTACTGTCATCTCTAACAGAGTGGGTTAATGAAAGCACCCTTCTGTCAATATTCTACACAGGCTTCACCCCAGGCTGCATCACAATAGAGAACATTACGGCTCTGGTGCTTTTAATCACGAAGGAGATATATTATGGAAGATCTTCATGTATCTCCTTTGTAGACTACTTTTCAGGCTTTAATGAGATAAATAGAAATTTACTAAGGTCTAAACTTGAGGACCTTAGTATCGAAATCGCATTGTTACATCTGATCTTGGTGCCTCACCTCGATGCGAGACCAAGTTTCAGGTAATGCAGTTTCTCCTCATGTCAAAATCGACTTAAACAAGGCTGTGTCCTTGCTTCATTTGTTTTTTCACTATACATCTCAGACATAGGACAGCACATTCATAACCTAATTTTCTTGTCCCAAAACTGGGACATTGTCAGATCAGCAACTTAGGTTATGCTGATGACCTCACCATTTGTTCCCAAACCCCATCAGGTCATCAAAGTCAATGGAGCACTCTTAAAGAATATAATCAGTTTAAAGGACTTATAGTCGACATTACAAAAAACAAAATTCCTGTCTTTGGGAAGAAGGAAAGGAAATGGAAGATTGGCCTACAGTCATTTGAAACTGCAGATGTGTATGAATATTTGGGCTTTTCTTTAGATACCAAGTTGTACACTTTGCAGCTTCTGGAAAAATTTAAGTAAAACTCTGCCATAACAACGAAGCCCTGAAACTATATGGCGATCCGTCCAATAACCCTATAATTAAGGCACTGAGTACTAAACTTGTTCCAGCTTTGACTTATAGGTCTCTAGCACATAATGTGTAGAACTCAGACAAGCTTGACACAAGTTTTATCCTGAATGTTAGACCTTTATTCAATCTTCAAGCGACGACCCCTCATTATTTGAACTGCCTTGAGACCTATCTGTTTTTCTCAGAAATGTAAATATTTCAAGCGACTCAGTGAGGGGTTTGATCTTCCAAGCTATAATGCAAAATCATCCATCCTCTAGGCATTTTTCGGAGAAAGATTGTAGTGCCTCATTAAAAGACCACAACTTACCCCCCCCCCATTGAAACCCTAATAAAATTGCCGAAATATAGATGCATGTAGATGCAAATCGACCACTAGAAAAGATTTGCAAAAATAATTCCATCTGAGAGATCTAACTAATACGCCAAGACACAGATCTGTGGGATATATTCTGGAATTGTGGAATTGTACTTACCATCTAGTCCTTTTTTAGTTTTTGCCTTCTATATATTCTGCTGAAGTAGTTTGAGGGCTCATCGAAAACATTTCATCCCAGTTCTTCCTGTAGGCTATGTATTCGGTTTTGAAGAATCACTTGAACACATTTTATGCCTCTGTCCAGGTTTAAATGGCTTTAGAAATAAATATGTGTTACCACAACCTTTAGGAAGCTATCTCTTAGAACGCTCAAGGAAGCTACTGGAGCTTGCTTCTCTTTATAGGAAAAAGCACATATTGGGAAACTAACCACGTTTTTAGATCTAGCATATGTCAGACTCCAACTTGCAGATGATTGCTCTAAGCCAGGGGTACTCATAGTACGGCCCGCGGGCCGCTGGCGGCCCGGCAAGCCTTCCCTGGCGGTCCGCGGACCTTTCAGACATCGTACCCGAGTTTTTTTTTTTTTTTTTTAAAAAGGCTGTCTGCAACCAGAGCTCGACTCAGAGACTCTGCTGCCTGTGGGGGCCGGGTGATTTCCGCCGTAGTCAGAGTGGGGCTGCAGGGGCGCTGAGAGGGTAAAATAGCCTCATTAACATGCTAATGGTCTTTTAAAGACCTGTGAAATGCTTGGGTGCGGCTGTGTGCGCCGCGCCTGGAAGCTGTCACAGCCGGGAGGGGGGGGGGGGCACACAGGCAGGGTGAGTGGCGCAGGAGTGGCAGCCCATTCCATTCCAACCCAATTCCAAATATTTATCGCAGAGCTCAGTTCAGAATAGCGCTTTCAGTGAATAGCTGCAGCGCTGCCTGCCCCTGGCTCCAGGCCTGGAAGGGGATTTAAAGAGCCAATCTATTCTCTTGATCATTAAGAGTCCAAGCACACAGCTTTCTTGCTGAATATGAGAAAATACAAATGTTTGAGGCATGATTTTACAGGTAATCTTGTCCACTCGGCAGATGAGTTTTGGAGCCGAGAAAAACAATCGGGGCACTCTCCTCGAGAGGCGCATCCTGACCGCAAAATGCTGCACGATATCTCCCAAAAGTACTGGGCAGCGTGCCATGATACCACGATGGCTTCAGGTGTTCCCACCGCATCTCCTGCTAACACCAGAGAGAGGTTCATAAAGAGTGGAAAATATGTCCCTGATTGCTGGTTCTTCATTCCGCTCTAGCTCTGAACCACTAAAGACATCATTTATGACCGGTGAGTAGCTGATGGTATAGTATTGGATTTTCAGAACGTGGAACTTTCAGGGGGTGCTCCTCCATTGGAGTGTAGGAGCGTCACCCCACTTAAATGCCCGTCAAGATCCCCCTGATAAAAAATAAAATGGAAATTCATTACCATTTTAGATTTCATTGTCCCGTGCTGAACAAAGCGTTAGGACGGGACAGGACCTGCTGAGTGACAGCAGGGAGGAGTGGTGGGCAGAAAGCTGCCTATGCACTGTTCAAAGTGCACACGTCTTTCAGACTGGCCATCTTGCTACAGCCAGCCAGACATGCGCACTTTAAACCTCTCAACCCAGCTGCATTAAGGCAGCCACTGGGAACTATAGCTCAAATGTACAGAGGCGATTTTGTACCCACTTCCGATTACATATAAGTAGTAGATCTCAAAACATGTGAGGAAGGGGAGTGAGGGAAGGGGAGGGAGTGAGGGAAGGAGTGAGGGAAGGGGAGTGAGGGAGGGAAGGGAGTGAGGGAAGGGAAAGAGTGAGGGAAGGGAGTGAGGGGAGTGAGGGAAGGGGAGTGAGGGAAAGGGAGGGAGGGAAGGGAAGGGAGTGAGGGAAGGGGAGGGAGTGAGGGAAGGGGAGGGAGTGAGGGAAGGGGAGTGAGGGAAGGGAGTGAGGGAAGGGAGTGAGGGAGGGAAGGGGGTGAGGGAAGGGGAGTGAGGAAAGGGGAGTGAGGGAGGGAAGGGGAGTGAGGGAAGGGGAGTGAGGGAGGGAAGGGAGTGAGGGGAGGGAGTGAGGGGAGAGAGTGAGGGAAGGGGAGTGAGGGAAGGGGAGTGAGGGAAGGGGAGTGAGGGAAGGGGAGGAAGGGAAGGGGAGGGAAGGGAGGGAAGGGGAGTGAGGGGAGGGGGTGAGGAAGGGGAGTGAGGAAGGGAAGGGAGTAAGGGGAGTGAGGGAAGGGGAGTGAGGGAAGGGGAGTGAGGGAAGGGGAGTGAGGGAAGGGGAGTGAGGGAAGGGAGTGAGGGGAGGGAGTGAGGGAAGGGAAGGGAGTGAGGGAAGGGGAGTGAGGGAAGGGGAGTGAGTGAGGGAAGGTGAGGGAGGGAAGGGGAGGGAAGGGGAGTGATGGACGGAAGGGGAGTGAGGGGAGGGAGTGAGGGAAGGGGAGTGAAGGAGGGAGAGGGAATAGGGGGAAGGGGTGTGAGGGTGAGAGAGGGAAGGAAGAGGAAGGGAGAGGAAGGGAGAGGGAGGGAGGTAGAGGGAGGGAGAGGGAGGGAGAGGGAAGGAGAGAAGGGGGAATGATACAGTCAGAGTGAGTGAGACAGAGGGAGACCGGGGAGGGAGAGAGGGAGATAGAGGGATGGAGGGAGGGAGGCAGAGAGAGAGAGAGATAGAGGGATGGAGAGGGAGAGAGAGAGAGAGAGAGAGGTGTGTATGCCGGGTCTTGTAGCTCAGTGGACGAAGGCGTCTGCTGCAGGGACCTGTGTTCAAACTCATGGTCACAGTTTTTTTTGTTGCTCTAGCCCCGCCCTGCCCCCACTGACCCCGCCCCCACCGGTGTGGCCCTCGGACACAAACCACACTGTAAATTTGGCCCCCGAGAGAAAGTTTGTGAGTACCCATGCTCTAAGCAGTCATAGTAGTTTCTACCAGATTTACAGAATACTTCTTGAATCAACTAGATGATATTATAGTCCCTTCACATAGCAACTTATATTTAAATGTAGTTCAATATCTGTTTGTGTGGTTTGATTTATTTATTGTAATGACTGTTAAAACATTTTACACAATAGAAGTATGTACATAATTAACAAGAATGTTTTTGGTTTATCTGCTACCTGATTTCAAAAGTGGTTAATATGCTTTCTCACAGATTGTAGCTCTGTAGGTTTCCCACTTCGTCGCTGGCTGGAACTAAGCAAAGGGCACTTTGGTTGCAAAATTTCATACATTGTCAGGCTGTACGGGATGTGTGTTCAGTTTGAAAGGTGTGAGCATAGGCGCCAGACTGTGGAGCTGATGACATGACAGCAGCATCATGCCAGAACAGCTTGACAGTGCTGTACTCCCTCAAACAGTGACAACTCCACTACTAAATATATAGGTCCAGCATTTTAAGAGTAGAGATTACGCCAGCTCAATTAAACAACAAAAGGACATTTAATTGTGGAAACAAATCTTGTGTCAAAATAATTAATAATTTTACCAATGGGACTAAAAATACAAGAACACATCTGCAAACTTGTGACATTCAAAAGACTTAAGGCATAGGATTAAATGAGATCGCAATTAAATGACACTGCAACCACTTCATAGCACTTGTCTATGGAAAACAAATCAATTTTGGTCTTATACATTTTTCAATGCATTGTTGTGATTGGTCTGAGGGCCGTGATTCTGTGTTCAGAGGGGGACAGGAAGCCTGTGCATGTTCCCCACCCGGCTGTGTAATGCAGCCTGGTGGGGAACATGCAAAGTGCGCATGACTATTTGGCCGGGCCAAACAGTCATGGGCACTTTGAGTGTGCTCACCACTGCTCCCCCTGCCCCCTGCTCGGGCCAGTCCTTCCTCTCCCTGAACCTAGGAACAGAAATATAAAATGATAATAAAGGTCTGTTATAAACATTTTATTTTGACTCTGCACTGCTCTTTGAACAGTGCGGTGACGGTCCTCCGCCTCAGTGGAGGAGCAACCGCTATCTCTGACACGTTTGTTATGTGCCAAAACACATGTTCTCCACGTACGTTTGAGAGAGCTGTATGGGTGATATCATTCTATTCCTTTGTTGCAGCGTAAAAGCTGATAATTTTTACATGACATAAAAAAATGATTTTGACAATGAAACTCTAATGTGCATTTTTCACACATTTAGAAAAACAACGTTGAAACTGAGAAATGTTGCCAGCCCCGTAAAAGTGAAATAGGTGAGGTAAGGTCATGTTTTATTATGCACAATTGGTTAAACCCGTTGCATACATTAAATAATCTTTAAAATCAAAATCCACTATTGCAAAACATTTGACCAGTTTTTAAAATAATTCACTGTTACAAAACAATTAACAAGTTTTAAAATAATCCACGCTGTATCTTACATAAAACTGTACAAAATGCAGTTAATGTTCTAGTCAGGATAAAAATCTGTCTCATATAGGTTGTATTATTGAGCAATTTGCCCTCAGATTCCATTGTCAAGAGTTTTTATACAGTGTGTTAATGTCTTTCTACATGGAGTTTCCTTGCCACTCTGGTTATTCGAGGCAACAAAACAGCTTCAAGGTGTGACTGCTGGATTGGTCCTGATGCTATGCTTAAATTATTAAGGTTAGCTTTCATAGGCGGACTACATTAGTTCCAAGGACCATCATGTTGTACTAGTTTGAGGGCAGTAGTGATATGTTTTTCAGCCTCTGTTCAGTGAGATCAAGGAATTTTGTAAGGTGGCAATTCAGCTGTGGATTGGATTGAAGCACAGCATTACCGCCTGCCTGCAGGACCTGATGCCATGCTGGTTGAAGGATGGTTTTAATAACGTTTTCCTAATATCTTTTAATTTGTCGCAGATACAAATGATGTGGATGAGGTTCTCGACTCCACGAGCACATAGCCTGAATAGCTGGTCTCCTCCTCTACTTTCCCAAGGTGGCAAACATGGATTAATTGAACCAACTCCCAGGTGAAGCTTCCAACATTTTTCTGTGAAATAGAAGAATCTAGACACAATGAGTTTGACATGCCTATTAATTGATTACTATATTATTTTAACAAAGTTTTTATGAAAGATTATTGATGAAAACTTTTTCTATGATGCAAAATGACTCAAATTATCAATATGAAGCAATATATGTAAGTAACAAATGAGTCTTACATCCAATTGTGCAAATATTAATGATGAAACTTAGCATCTCTATGGCCTTAATTATAATACACCATAACAAATGAAAAAGTAGTGCAAAATCTTTATGCAATATGTTATATGAATGAAACTTTCAGTATAAATGCTTGACATCATTAGAGTCTCAGATTTCCTAAAATTATTTTATTTAAATGACTTTTAGGAATAGTTTGAATGCAGGTACTTTGAAAATGTTGGGAGTAGGCCATAATTACAGTTGAACATTTTTGTGCAATAATCACTGAAAAGTGTTGTAATTATTTCCATATATTATATACTAAAAATAAAATGTATTTAAATATGCTTGAACTTAATTATGAGTTTATTTTACTATATAAAAATGCTGACTTTAAAGTGCATTGAATTGCCTTTTTACTTAGGCTGTATTATTTCATAGGCTGGTGCAATTGCCTTTTGTTACGTTTCCTCAAATGTTTATCCGTTCTGCGTAAGCAACATTTGTTAATTAATAGACACTCCTTCCAGTACTTCTTTGAGAGAGATCAGGGGAAACTTGACCTTTCGACTTAATGCATGAAGAGCAACAAAATAGATAAGCTGTTTGTCAACTAACCTGTGAGGATGGAATTGACAGTTGTTTCCCATGCGCAACATGGGAAAATATGTTGGAGTATCAGTTTTGTACCCAGTGAGCGGAGGAATGGTCACATGACGGTCGACCATTGCATGGTGACAATTAGTATCACAAATGGATGAGTTGGAGTATAAAAGGTGACTTTCCTAGGAGGAGGGAGACATGTTTCGCCAGAGCCCCTTCTATTCTAATGCATCCAGCCTGTCTGCAGGACTATCTTTACATGCCACTTGCATGTTTCCCTTTGCTGATTAACTTACTTATAGTCATCGTATGGGCCCAGAAACTAGTAAAAATGCTTCAGCTGCAACACTTTCCAGTGTCTTCTTAGGGAGCAGGGGGCCCCAAGCAAGACATGTTTGTGGTCCCTATAAGGATCGTTTATTAGCCATTTTCTGCTAACTCAAGACTGCGTGATGTCCAACAATAATAAATTATACAGACCCTCCAGAGTTTCGCGATTCACGAAAAAATCGCGAAATCGGCCGTTTAGCGCGATGGCCGGGATAATTGCAATCATTACCGCGATATTTGCTAGAAAGTGTCTGCAACACAAACAAAGCCCCTTAATTGGCTGTGCGTGCACACGTCACTACGTGATCCCGGCCAGCCGTCCAATACCTGCTTCCTCCTGACCAATGTCTCCTGTTTGTTGAGGCTAATAAACTTTTTCACAACCCCCCACTTTGGCAAAACCCACCGTTTCTATGTTGTCACGTCCTCTCTTGCGCTTGTATCCCTGATCCTCTGCAGGCGGGTCTGTATGCTGAGGCCAGGCTTCATTAATGAAATACCGGAAACATTCGGAAACACCGCTGCATGGCTGGCTTTGACACGCATGCACAAGGCACGAGCGCCCGGACCAGGTGGGTCCATGTGTCTCTTCTGCCATTAAACAGGCCTTCTCCAGCCTCCCAGGTGCTCTGTGGAAGCGCAGGATCATTAATCACCGGATATAGGCCCGGCGCTTGGCGGAGCTTCCATTCCACATTCGTAGGTGGGGGTCTGTAAAATGACGTGTCAGGGGAGACTGTAAAAGTTCAGCGTCCGCAGTGAGGTCAAATCCTTCATCTCACCTGCTTTTGGAAGGAGCGCTTTCTTACCGGTGGTCCCAGAGGAATGCAAGACACCTCATTCTATGAATGAATTAAGTTTTTGTAGGATTACGTTTCCAGCCGTGGCTCTGGGCACTAAATCAGCAATCACATGGGAGCACTAAAACATGTACTTGGCCGTTTTATCTGTTGTAGTAAGGGTTGATGTGCGGCAGTGTCTCTCCTCCGCTGTTAAAATAAGTTATGTTTTTAACACGTACTCAGAGGTAGGCGAGGATCAAAATACAATATATTTAAAACATTTCAAGAATATACTTGTTTCCCCTTCAACCTAGGACGAGACACCTGCCACTGACTATAGTTGTCAGTTATACTACATAAATATACCTTCAGTTATATGTTTTTCCAAATTTACCAGTGCTGCATCAGTCATTCATATTTCTTTCCAAAGGACCTGGATAGGTAAACATCTCGCTTTGCCAAATCCTCTGTCTGTGTTCCACTGGCACCACACTCATTGAGCCAATCACATCATCCCACATCAGGCGGCAATTCTTTTTCTGGTTGCTGTTGGGGTTACCAATCGTACAGACCCATTGCATGTTAAGTGTCAGAATCTTTTTAACTAAGGACATTTTCATTTTGATACTAGCAAGCACACGTCATATATGCTAACAACGCAGCCATGCTACGTTGTAACTAACTTCGCCAGACTATACAACAGACTTCAAGCTCAGTGGTATATAATAAAATAGGGCAGAGGATTATTATACCTGCTACAAAGTATGTGAATCAGGTTACAAAGGCACTAGGCTAGTGTCCTTCCATTTCTGGTACTTTGCTGCAGTTTCAAGATGTTCTTAGAGTTTCGAATTGCTCAAATTGGGGTAATTTCTGATATTTATCTGTTTTCCTAACTTCATTGCTTGATTTTGTTCAGGAGAAAGTGTCACTCAGTCATTGAAAGTCACTCATATTTACAGAGAATTTATGAAAATGGCACACATAAGCAATCTGAAACCCTGGCAGTTATGTACCCTGCAGCAGCGCTTCCGAACTGCTGGGGATATTTTAAGGCCCCTTTTAGATGAGTGGAATACCCTGTTAAATCAGTTTACATTGATTAAAGGCTGAAAAGGAATGATTACGAAAAAAATAAGGTGCCGCAATAATGCCGCTAAATTTCCACTTTAGTGCCGCTAAATTTCAAATATTGTGCCGCTAAATTTGCACATCTATGCCGCTATATCCTGGGGGGTCTGATTATATATTAAACTTTATCATGGTTACACAAAAACAGTTGAATTATGTGTTATCTGGGACCCCAAGAATACCAAAGATTACACAGGCTAGTGAGACAAAGTCAGAAGACTAGATAGCCATAGAGGTTTAGCTAGAGAAATAGACAAAGGACGAAGAGAAAAAGATTTCTTTCTCGCTAGGGTCACTGGGAAGATGGGATCTTTGGGCCATTGGCCACTTTGCCCATGCCTTAAAATGTTGCTGATTCCTTCCACTGACTGTTGGTAAAAACATACATTTGCCATGGGTAAAGATGAGGCTTTCCAGGCTGTGTGCACAAATACTTGTAATCTTGTCATCAGGACTTCCCGAGCCATAGACATTTCAGGTGTGTCCAGCTGGGCTTCATTATATAATGCAGCTTTATTTACAGGATTCAAACGGATGTAGCAGCTCCATGTCACGGAGGGAACATGGAATAGAGCAACAGGAATACATCACTGGCCCTTAACCCCTTGCATGCTGATGACGGCCCCCAGCCGTCATGCACTACGGCGCTCGTGTGCTGATGACGACTGGGGGCCGTCATAAACCCGCCCACTTGCGATTTTGCCACACAGGCGCAGAATCGCGGCCGCATGCAAGGGGTTAAGGACCTCAGGAACATGACCCATAAAAGACAGCAGTCCTTCATGATGCCACAGCTGGCACCCATGCTAAAAGTGACATTAGTGACTTGTCTGAAATGAATACTCGAGGCACACACACAATAGTATAAATTCCTATGCATATGCAACAGTACATGAATAAGCTGCCCCAAATATGTAATTTTGTATCATGAATCAAAATATCATGAAATATTCCTCATTTCGCATCTTGGGATATATTTATGAGAAGAGTTGCATCGCTCTTGCATCATAAAACTGGAGTAACAAAACGTTTTTACCCCTGTTGAGGCTACATCGTTTTTTCTGTTTACATAACTTTTATCATGTATGCTGGTTTGGAAGTGTGATGCACTCCCACGAGTTTTTACATTACATGTTGTTATTTGCTCTTACAGCTGGGCACCACAAGAGGTTACAGAGCATGGAGAGAGTATATTTGACCTTATTGGACTTTAGGTAAGCATGAATTTTATGCGTAATAGGGCACTGGGTGTACTATGTCTTAAGTATAAAGAGGTCTTATGACATTAACATGACCTTCTTTTTTCAGTTTGCATACCCTTTACTAAGGAGAGGGACGTTGAACGACGGACCACACAGCTCCAGTGGTGGCCTCTATACTTTGCCTCCCTTATTTCACTTAAACACTTTTGCACAGTGAATGAGAGTAGAGGTCCTGATGAATGCCTGTTGGCAGAAACATGTTGACCACATGAATGAGGGTATATCTGCTGAAATCCCTCAATATTCTCTTGTCTTTTAACCTTGTCACTGTGACCGCCTAATAAACTTTCAGTGATCACAGTTAGACATTTTTAAATCAAATTTCTTTCACAGCAACTGCACTCTGCCCCTCACCTCACCTGTTTTTTCGCTCATCATGTTAACTAAAACACCTCCACTCCTCCCCCTTTGGGGGAGTTGTAGTCCACACCTCGGTGTGAGGAGGGAACCCAAATAATGAAGCATGTCACCTAATGGTGATTGAGCGTTCTTGTCCTGAGGGTATCATCCCCTTCCTTTTTCTCTGTTAGCACTCACGCTGTGCTCTTTTCTCATATTTTCATTCTTGTTTATGACATTTAGCCAGAGGTACTTCTGTGTGACAATGATATTTGCCATAAATATGTCCCCTCATTTAATTTGGCGTTAGGATTCCTGTGGAAAAGTAAATTTTGCCATGTTATATGTGCCTACGTGTTCCCCATATTATGCTATATGTGCATGATTGATATGCATGTATTCCCCTCTGATCGATTAAAGACGCAATTACAGTTGTGTCCATCTCTAGTATGCCAGTTTCCAGTCCTCGTGAAAACAACGAATATTAGGCTTATGTAAACCTACGTTGCCACATTTTACAGTGTGCACGTTAATTCATTGAATTGTCCCCGTTTCTAGGCCTCAAAAGGGCCCGGACACCAGATTCAGCTCCTGTCTCCTGAACCCTCTCCGAGGAGCGATACAGCCCCCACCTGCATCCCTGACCCTTCGCTTACTTCATGCCTCGCAGTGCCCGGCCCGGCCTGGCTCTGCCTCCCAGTCTGCCAAGAGTATGTTATGTTTCTAGTTATCAGTTCAGCCCTCCTTCTCTGCATTCCTAAGCTACTGCATCGCATCAATAGTTTCCGTCATGGTCTAGCCTTTATGTCTCCATGTAAGAGAAATACTGTATTAATATTCATAGAATATTCCTCGTACACGCAATACATGTAGAATTATGCATGCATCAGTCCTAATGTCTAGTAGCCTTTGCCCTGATAACTTTTGGATTCTATCAATATGTACTCCAAACACCAGATACCAGATATGCCTTAGGTACATGTCGCTCTGACACTCCAGACTTTAGTCTCCTCTTCTAGCGCAGAAGTCATAGCCCCCAGTTCTCCCTGGTAACACGTCATTGCCCGTTTGCGCGCACCACTAGGTTAGAGGTCCCAGCTGCTCAGGTAGCCCCCTCCATGTTTCCGCCCCGTTTATGACACTTCTGTTACGTTTACATCACATGTCTATGTATACGCCCTGTATACGCCTTCTTGTTACATCATTTTGCCCTTATCTTTCGCGACTGCTACGAGTCACGCCTACTGCTACGCCTACTGTATTGAATGTAATGTATTTGTTTAAGTATATATACTGTGCACCCATATTAAAAGTTGCCAATTAGCTACCCAGTTTCCCTTGTCCCTTCCCTGGCAGCTGCCATCCCGTACTATTGCAGGCTGTCCTGTTCCTGTCCTTTATGCCTGATTAAAGCCTGTAGACTCAAGATACCTCGAATCCTGACTCTTATTTATTGAGCTATCTGTTTCATTCACTGTATTAAAAAATAGAACCGGTAATTAATTATTTATTTACCACATTCCACTCAATGCCAGGTTGTGCTACTTTAGTAGACCTGGCTTTGTGGAAAGTCCTAATGATGCTTTGCATCGTTCCAGCCCATTATGCTGCCTTTGCATAGATTAATGGGGTTTAGTAAAACAGGATGCAAAGGCATCAAATACATCAACTCTTTAAACAAAAGTTATTTTTGCACCCAAAAGTTGAGTGGAACTGTGGGTTTATTCTGCATTACAATGTGTGCCCACCTGTGCTAACACTAATCAATAGCTAATCTTGACCTAAGTTCCTACACATTCAGAACTGGGCCTAAGTTCCTACACATTCAGAACTGGCTTTGGGCTCTCTCAGAGCTTAGAATCTCCCCAGCCATTATTACCAGAGCAAAATCTGATGAAAAGAACAACCTTTCAGTTGTACAGACTGGAAAACATCAAACGTCATCCCAGAATCAGACCCCCTGCCCATCAGTGCGAGGGCCGCCAGCTGCCTTGTTTCACTTGCTAGCATCATCAAGGGCACCAATAACCGGCTCTGCATTCAGCTGTCATCTTTCTCCAGTTTGTGTCATCCTTTGCCTCATATAACCTTGTTTGTGTATTCTATACTCACCACTACTGCCACCTTGCTCTTTCTTTCACTTATGATCTCTCCACCACACTGCCTTTCACAGTCTCCCTCTTGCACCTGCCTCACCATCTTTCAACATGCACTCGCATCACTTTCTCGTTAAAATCCTCCATTGGCTTCTCTCACACAATTAGTCGTCAGTAAGCCCCTTGCCCACTAACACTTCAGCCCAGATTTACTAACACTTTGCACCAGGTTTGTGTCACAAAAGTGACACAGACCGGTGCAAAGTGTTGTTTTGTTATTTACTTTCCAGGGCAAATCTTTTAACTTGTTTGCACTAGAAAGTACTCCTAAAGTAATGCAAAGCAGCGCTAAGAGCTACTTTGCACTGCTTTGAATCAAGGAGACATGCCCTAGATAGCACATAGCCATTCTGATGCAACCATCCATGGATTTCTAGTAACATTGATAGACTGAGATTTGTGTCAAAAACTATGCTTCTTCCAGGCTGGCATAATGTTGGGAAACATTTTCTTTGCACTTGTGCTGAACTGTACAGCACACATGTAAACATTTGAAAAGGCATATGGCTAAGCTCCTCAAACTGCCTCAAATTGAATGGCAATAAGACCGAGGTGCTCGTGGTGGGGGGGATCCCCTCTGTGTTGTCGTCGGCGTGGTGGCCATCCTGCCTGGGCGAGGTTCCAACACCCTGTCGGGAAGCCAAGAATCTTGGAGTTTGGCTTGATGCGGATTTGTCCTTTGGACCTCAGATAGGCCGGGTGGTGGGTACCTGTTTCAGCGTCCTAAAAAGTTTGAGGAAGGTCTTAGATCTACTTCCCATGTCTGCCCGCAGGACGCTGGTGCATGCCCTCGTTACATCGCGCCTGGACTACGGCAACCTACTGTACCTAGGAGCAACCAGTAAGGTATTAAATCGTCTCCAGGTGCTGCAGAACGCAGCAGCCCGCCTTATTCTGAAACTTCCTAAAAGATCGGCCTCCAAAGTAGCCCTTCAGACTCTTCACTGGCTCCCAGTGAAGAGCAGGGTCGAGTTTAAGGCCCTCTGCACCTGCCACCGTATCCTTAATGGGAGGGCACCAGCACCACTCCAGAGTCTGGTTTCCAGATATGAACCTATGCGAGCGCTGCGTTCCTCCCATGGTGGCCTGTTAAAGGTCCCGAGGACAAGAAAGGCTCGCATGGGAGGTAGGTCATTTCGCAACTTGGTGGCGAAGGGCTGGAACGCCTTACCCTTGGATCTTCGCCTAGAAGTGTCTGAAGCCGACTTCAGGAAGAAGCTAAAAACACATCTCTACACATGATATCTCTAGTTGACTCTGCTCCCTGCCTGCATGAGTTTTTTCTGTCCTAGCGCAGGGACACGCTAGTTGAGCGTAACCGCGCGCTTTATAAAACTCCCTTATTATTAAGCATGGATCTTTGTACTAGAAGCGCTCTCTCACTTTGATACAACGCGGTGCAGCAACTTTGGTAAATGTGCTCCTCTATCTTCATAATAATCATGAAGTCACTGCCAGGGCCAGGCTGACCATTTGGAGACTCTGGGGTTGTCCTTGTAGGCTGCAGGCTTCTTTCAGAGCAGGATTATCTGCTCTGGCCGAACCATGCCCCATGCTCTCACTTTCATTGTTGCCTCCTGTAGTGGGTGCCTGGTTTGAATATTTTCGCATGAGCTGATTTTCGTTTCCGATTCAGCCATGATCTCCTCTCTGCACGCATATGTCCACCACTGTCATCCAGACATCCATGCCAGCACCCTCAAAAATGCCTTGACGTCCCCCACCTGCATTCCCCCAATTACTAACAAAAACTTTTCACTGCCTGGATTTCAGTATACGTTTTCATGTCTCATTAAATTCTGCAGCACAATTTAAAAAACACTCATATGCCAATCTACAGGTTTCGGGGGGTGGGGGTGGGAGGGAGGGGGGTGGAGGCATTGCAATTTAGATTAATGAGTTCTCAAACAGTGAATTCGCCAAACTCCCTTTTCCCCAACACCATTCTTGAGATGTTTTTTAAGTAAGGAGTGTCGTTTTTAGCAAAAACTGCATAGATGCTGTTAGACAAGGGGTGCTTTGCTGTGGGTGACCCAGTACTTTAAATGGGCAGGTACGTGGTACCTGCATTTCTTTCATTTGAAAGGGAGAGTGCATGCACTCACTTCTCAGCACCCTTGCAATACATTTGAAATTTCAAGTTTAATTTATTTTCATAGTTAATTAAAACTGTTGTAATATAAAAGAAATTCAATTAAAATCAGAACTGAACATATAAAAACTCCTTACTTCACATTTCTTGTATTTATAAGTCCTTTCTAAAAACGTGCTCTACTTAAGCAAGTAAAGCAACAAAGTTTGTATTCACGTTTTTCCAGCTAAAATTATTTTCGTCTAAATATGCTGACAACTCCTTATGGCATAACCTCAACGTCTTTACTATCCAACCAGTCAGTTGTAATATTAGTTCTCATATCCTCAGACACTTTACTAGACGACAATTCAATTGTGGATTGTTAGATGCAAAGCATGCCAGTGCTGCTTGCCTCTTGGTACGAACCCCTCGTAGGTTAAATTGTTATTTCACAAGTTGCTTCCGTTCTTTTGAAAGTTCTTTACAAGAGCATAGTATATGCAGCAGATCTTCTGATGCTAATCCGCATAAGCGGCACGTAGAGCCCGCTTTCTCCTTTAACCATGGTGGTAAATGTTGTGTACAGGGTAGCAGACCAAGTCTATATTTCATAAAGCTGATTTTTATGTTTTTTGCATAACCCAGGTTGAAGTAGTTTTGCGCAGTTGGCTCCTTATAGATGTTCAAAGTCATCCATCCATGGGACCCTTTTGATAGAGAAGCATTGTCCTCCAGCCATGAAAGATGTTTCACTATCTTCCAAATCAGTTTTTTAAAGGTGGTGGCAGGTGTAGGTGTTTCCCAAAGCTGGTTTAGCCACATGTCGTGTAAACTACTCTTACGATACTCTGCAGCGGGTGTTGCAGTATGTAGTTGTATCTCCTTCCATAACTGTTCATTAAGAGTTCCCTGAGGGGCTTTCCGCACTTTGTCACAGGTGATGATCTAAATCCCTTGTCTTGCAAACGATTGTTTCTGCATGCTAAACTCGAGTCTGATTTGTGCAGACGATGTGCATTTAGGTAACCCGAAAATGACCCTGTATGCAGTTGTTACTATGGCGTTGAGTATTTTGGCATCTCTTCCTTTCTGTGCCTCACTGCCGTAGGTGAATGTTGGCAGTAGCTTTGCGTGGGCCACCTGTACCAAAGTCAATATCGATGGTCTGTTTAGTTTGGTATTTAATGATTTTAAGGAAGTAGCCAGCGCAAGGCCTTTGTGCCTGACGCCGTTCTTCTGTGCCAAGAAACGTCCACCTTTATACAGCTTCACACCCAGATATTTATATTCTATTGTGTCCTCAATTCTAGTCTCTCCCTAGAACCAAGCTGCTGGTTGTCTCCTTTTTTTGCCGACCGTCATAGTTCTTGTTTTATCCAGATTGATCAATAAATCATTTGCTTTAGAAAAGTCATGTGTAGCATTTAAAAGATGTTGTAGCCCTACTTTTGTTTGGCTAATCAGGACTATATTGTCCGCGTATAGGAGACAGGGCAGCAAAATGTCTCCAAATTTTGGGGCATGTGAAATGCAGCTATTTAACTGCAGGACTAGGTCAGCTATAAACAGGTTGAAAAGTGTAGGTGCTAGTACGCATTCTTGTTTCAGACCTTTTTCATTTGGTAGACGCCTTGACAGGAGAGACTCATTACTCAGCGTTATCTGTACCCATGTTTCATTTTTGCAGATTTATCAGCAAGTTTAGTAGGGGCTGTGACAGCCCCCAGCTTTGCAGTCCGGACCATAGTCTGTTGCGACTGATGTGATCAAAGGGGGCCTTGTAATCGATGAAACATAGATGAAGGGGCATCGTTGCAGATTCCGCCTTATCCATAAGCATTGCCATGCTTAGTATATTTGTAGTTGTCCCAACTGTTTTCATGAATCAGGTCGTTTGTAATGGAATTGTGGACTTCTCTTTGGTCCATGCCTGGAGTTCCTCTACTAACTTACCAGCAAATAATGTAGCCTCATTGTCTACTAGTGCCACCAATCGATAGTTTTGTGGTTTTGACTTTTGTCCAGGTTTATAAATTGGTGAGATAATTGATCCTCTCCAAGAGCATGGCAGGGTATTCAACTTCATTATTTCTCTGAAAAGTGGTTCCAGTGCTTCGGCCTAAAAATTTGCATCTTGTTTATAGAGTACCGGTGGTATTCCGTTTGGGCCAGGGGCGCCTTCTCTCCTTCCCTTTCCTATTTGCCGTTTGATGATGTTAATATGGTTTATTTGCAGGTCTCCTGTTGCAATACATTTAATGGAAGAGTACCAGCACTTTTCAGTAAAAAAAAAGGTACTCTTGAGAGTGAGTACCTGCACTTCTATATTACAATTTAAAGCACTGGGGTGACCCCACCTGGCACACTGCAAATGCCTTGCTAGAAAATAAAGGTAGGTGAGGAAGTGCAGTCGCAGATACTTCTAAAGACATGGGTAGTTGGATTGGTGCAAGGTGAAGAAGCTAGCACTGCCAAGCTGCAGAGTAACATTTGAAGATGTGTGTGAGCACTGATGATCTGAACGAGAAGGTAATACATGGGATATGTCAGAGTCCTCAGAGTACCACATCTCAAAATGTAGGTCGATGGTGAATGGCTGCACTTTTCACTTCGGGGGAGTGACAATGCTTCATTTGCTGTAATGGTGGGCACGAGCACTCGTTTTTTGAGACTGTGGCCTCTTTTCAACTAATAAGCTTTAGCAATAGAAAATCAAGCATTGAGAAAATCAGCAGGCATGGGTTTATTATGATAAATCATGAACAAACCGGCTTATGGAAATCATCTTCAATGAGATGGTATATTAAATCCAGATCTATTGTCTTTGCCAAAGCTCGGAAGTAGTGATGTACTGGTGGTGGTGATATTGATAATGGTTGTTGTATTAGTGGTAGCATTGGTACTGGTATTGCTGGTGATGGTGGTGGTGCTGTTGGTATTGGTATTGTGGTGGTGGCGGTATTCAGGGCTTTAAGTGTGATGAAAAAACTGTAGGGTCTCTCAAGGGGTAGTGGCAGATGTCATTAATGGTGAGGCTTAAAAACCCATAAGCTAAAAATCTGTGCTTAGCATAGTGTGCCAATGACTGCTATTGTGCAGCTTCTGTCATTCCAACTAAATATATAATACAGCAAGTAACATTACACATACAACAAGCCAGGACTATTGGCTTTGTCAATGGTTGTTGACTTCATTTGATAAATATGCACCAACTACGGCTTCGTTTAATGTAACATTTAAAATGCTTCAGTTCAGGCATGATGAGACTGTGAAAGAACCATACCAAGACTGTGAAAGGACTATAATGAGTCTCATTTAAGTTACATCAAAGGCAGGGAAGGGTGGCACTGCTGCAGAGTTAAGATTTATTTTTCACCCTGAGGGTGAGGGCAAAAATGGAGAGCCCAATAGGGACCTGTCTCGGCACCTGCTTTTAAGAACTGTTGATGCTGAGCCCCGGCAGGACCCGGCCCACTTAAAGCCCTGGTGGTATTGTAATATTGCAATAGGTGGAGGTATAGTGTTGATGGTAGTATTTGTGGCATTAGTGGTGATGGTGTCTGTGTGATGGAAGTGATTGGTTGTGCTGGTGTGTGTGGTGGCACTTGTATTGGTGGGAGTTGTGGTGTTGGAGTACTGGTTGTGGTGGTAGCTTGATTTTGCGGTATTGGTGGTCTTGTTGTATTGGTGTTTATGGTTTTGGTGGGGTGTGGTAATGGTGGTATGGAATTGATGGGAGTTGTGGTGGTAGCTTGATTTTGCGATATTAGTGGTCTTATCAATCAAAACATTTATCAATCAAAATATTTATAGAGCGCGCTACTCACCCGTGAGGGTCTCAAGGCACTGAAAGGGGGCAAGGGGGGTGCTACTAGTGCTCGAACAGCCAGGTCTTGAGGTGTTTCCTGAAGGAGAGATGGTCATGGGTCATTCGTAGGTGTGCGGGAGGGAGTTCCATGTTATGGCCGCCAGGTAGGAGAACGATCTTCCTGATGTATTGGTGTTTATGGTTTTGCTGGGGTGTGGTAATGGTGGTATGGAATTGGTGGTACATGTGGAGGTGCAGTATTGGTCTTAGCACTGACTGGTGCTGGCGATATTGGTTGTAGTACTTTGGTGTTATGGTAGTAGGATGGTGATATTGTTGATAGTGGTAGTGTTGGTAGTGGTACTGGTGGATATAGTATCAATGGCAAGTATGTTGGTGGTGGTATTAAAAGTAGTATTGGTGGAGATTATGTGATATTGGTAGCATAAATGTGCTATTGGTAATGGTGATGTGGCACTGGCAGCGGTATTATTGGTGGAGTTTGTGGCATTGGTGATGGTGGTATTGGTTGTATTTGTTAATTGTGGTGTTGTGGTATTGGTATTGTTGGGGTGATATTGATGGCATTTGGATATTGGTACGGGTAGTATTGCTGATGGTTGTAGTACTTGTGGTAGTGGAAGTGGTGGCGTGATATTGGTTATGCTGGTAATGGTGATGATAATGGTTTAAGTTGTGGTTGAGATGGTACTGCTGTTGGTAGTTGTGGTGGTGGTGGCATTATGGAAGGGAAATATTGGTGGTGCAATATTGGTGTGTTGGCGTTTGTAGTATTGGCGGTGTGCTAAATTGGTAGTTGTGTGATAACTTGTGGTGCAATACATGAGGTGGTGGTATTGATGGTATTGTTAGTATTGTGCTGGTGGCAGTATTGGTGCTGGTGGTGATATTGATGGCACTGGTGGTAGTATTGGCGGTGGTATTAGTGGTGATTAGTATTGGTGGTATGGTGATGGTACTGGTCACTGTGGTAGTACTGGTTGTATTATTAGTGGTGCTGTTGCTAATGATAGTAAAGGGATGGTGGTATTAGTGGTGGTGAGGTATTGGTGATGGTATTAGGGTTGTTAGATGGGTTGGTGGGATTGGTGATGGTAGTATTGATAGTGGATGTTGGTATTGATGATGGTAGTGGCACTGCATGTATAAGATAAAGAAATTAATTTGACAAAGTGTGATGGTTGAATGTTTAAAAAAAAATGTAAATTAGGGTTACATGAATAGTAATGTAAGGACATGGAATGAGATACGAAACAGCCAATTTCATGTGGTGACAGAGAAATACTCCTCTGGGTGGAGCCAAAGTCCCCTCGAAGTATACTCTTAGAGGTACATGACAGCTGCTACATGAATTTCTAATAAAACTCCCCAGGTGGACGCAAGAGGCTGTGCTCCGAACGCATCTCTTTTTAAACGCGCGAGTCCATTATGCTTTGCCTACGATGTGTGTCCCACACCGTGTTGGCTGTCTCGGAAGAGACAGCTCACCGGGCAGGAAGGAGCACGCACACACCGACTCCTCGCCGTCACCACGTGAGTTGCGGGTGGCTCCATCTTGTGCACGTCACGCTTGCAGTGATTAGTTTTCTTATGTTTTGTATAGTATAGCAAGTTGTGTGGGAGCCTAAAGGAGAGATTGCACCTTCAGAAATGTTCGGGTCTAATTGTTAGGACAGCTTTAAGACACTGTTTTAGTTTGATATGCAAGTAAGTTGAGGTTTCAAAACAAACAAACTCACCTGTCAGCATGTGCATGCAGTTTTAGTTATAAAAAACGCTGCCAAATCGTGTCCTCTACCCATTTTCTTCTTCACATGATTGTTTTTGGCGACCAAGTCGCAACAACCTCGGGTGTGGGGAGGGGGCTGGGTTTACCAACCAGCAAGAGTTGGCACTTATTTGACGGGGAAAAAACACTGCCACTTACGTACGCAGAATAGACACATTGTGCAACAAAAACCAGGAACCAACAACAAAAGGTATGCACACATTATATCTTTCCTACAGACTGTCACTTTGTACGAGTTGTGCTGCGAATAACAAACAATAATAACAGCAAAGCACAACAATATCCCGTTTCGATATAGCGCGGAGTACTGCATTTTAAATTGTTTCTAACTAAATTGCGTTACGGTTTCCATGTTAAGGTCACTCAGTTTCCAGATCTTGCAATGGCTGAGTTGAACACCTGGTCCGCAGCAAACACTTAACCCCCTGAGCTACCAGACCGTCAAAATGGAAGTGGCCATCGGTGAAGGAAGTCACAGTAAGATGTGCTTTCCAACTAGACGTCAGCAAACAGACATTGGAGAACCCTTATTGTTGGCCATTGCTGATGAAGTAAAATTGGGTAAAAGGACAGTTTTTTGAGTTTTCACTGAATGCCGCTTTAAACACGTTCACGCATATTCACAAGTGAGGGAGCAAGTATAAGAAACACCGAATCCTTCGCACCCCCAGGGTCGCTGAAGCGTTATAGAATAATAATAACAATTCTATAATGTAATAGCTATATAAAAATAAAACCAGAAGCTATAACAATTATAACCATAACAAAAAGAATAGCAACTAATAAGAATAACTACAAATCAAACAACAGCAAACACAAAACAATTCATATACACTATTATCAGTATTATAAGTATTATTGTTACTATGATACCTTTTGTTGCCCTTGTTGGCTTCATTGCATTTATTATGTATCTTGTTCTCTTGTTGCTATTATCATAGTGAACAATACTAAAAAAATAACAACAGTATTATTAAAAATATTCTTAGTAGTATTACTATTAGTAATAACAACAGATAGCAGTCAATATTTTGATTAATATTACTGATAATAAACCTTTATTTTTATATGATTTTCGTTGATAATAATAGTCATTATTATTGTTTGTGTTATTATCATTATTGTTATTATTGTTGTTGTTATCATTACGATTATTATTTCAGCAGCGTTATGATGAATACTCTTGAACCTAGGTGTGTAAGTGTGTCTCTTCTTTTGCTGTCCGGGTGAAGCAGTAGGAGCCCAGAGTCCTGTGTGGGTCCGGGATACGGAGGAGTGGGGGGTCCGTGACGCCCCAGCTGCCACTGCTTGGTGACTGCGCACTCTCTGCCCGCGCGCAGCTGACGGTTGTGAAGCGCGCGCACAGACGCAGCTGCGGCGGCTCTACACACACGGTCCTAGTAACAAGACTGTTAACTTAAAAACATAACTGAACTCAAACAACAGCCGCGCGACGACGGCCTGTCCCGAGAGCCTTGGGGACCTGGAGCACCGACGGATGTGTACATCTGGCTGTGTTTTACACTATTGTGTTGTACGTTTAAGGGCTGTAAGTATTATAAGGTCTCGAATTGCTAAAACAATGCAGTAAAGAGTGACTGATAATAGTGTTTATTTTTGTTTTTAGGAATCGAGAAACACCCCCTTCTCTGTTATTCTTCACTCCTTCCCCTCCCTCTCTTCCTTCCCTCTCTCCCTTGATCCATCCTTTACTCCCTCCGTCTCTTTATGCTTCCTTCCTTTCATGTGTCTCCCTTATCACTGCCTTCCTACCTCCCCCTCCTTCACTTCCTCCTTCCCTCTCCCCATCTTCCTTCTTCGCTTTCCGCCTTCATGTTCTTCCTTCCTTCCTTCTTTTCTCCCCTCCCTTTATAATCATATGTTCCTTTCTTTCCTCTCACTTCCTTCCTTTCCTTCCGTCCACCTTCTTTGCTTCAATAAAGCGGGGAAAAGTGTTCATAGGGCGTCATGGCGCTGTACAACAGTATGCCAAGACGCACAACAACTGAGAGCACCAACAACCTACAGACCCGCACAGCATTTAAAACGATCACAAATAAGGCTTAACACTAGCACATTAAATAAAAACAGGATGCGAAATCATTATACGGAATGTAAAGGTTGCCTGCACATTTCGGCATATTTCGGATGCTAACCTTTCAGGCCTGCAGCTCCTTTGACGCCGGTACCACCGCCCTTATGATGCCACCGCCCTTGCAGTTTTATAGTTTGTTTGTGTGCTGCTGTTAAACGATCGACACTGCAAGTTAGGGATAATGTTAATATTCCGCAAAAGCGCGAGCAAATGTGCAGTAAATGGGGCGGGTGAAAATGTTCAGTTTTCTGACTTCAAGTACAATGTGGAACATCGGTTCAAGTTGTAGGATATTTATAACGGATATTGGATAAAACCGAATTCCTAGTATAATTTCAGCAGCAGCGCCAAGGCCTTCAGTTCACCATTAGAACAGCAGGTAAAGAGCCCCAGATTTGGCATGGGTCCCTTAAAAGGCGCCCAGTATCGCCTCCTACTGTATTTTCCTCGGCACTTGAAAATTTAAGAATACAAAAAAAAGAAAAGACGAACAATGTAAAAAAAAGTTGTAAAATTGCCCAGAATGTCTCATTTTACAAACTCTAATCCTAGTGTGGCATGTTTAACTTTTTATTTTTTTCATTACCTATTAACCGATACTTTTTTCCCCACCAAACTAGCCCGCCTTGCCTTGGTTCTGTATATGTTTTCGCCGTAGGATTTAATACATTCACAGGTAAAACGATGCAAGTGATGAAGGTTTGTTGCTGACATTTACAGAGATATGACAGTCACAAGTTCGTAATCCTTGCTAAGCACCCTCGGCCTTCCATCCTTCCGAGGTAGGTAAATAGAGCAATCGTAACACCTGTTATTTGCAGCCTTTGGAACTGTATACGCGCATGGTGTAAAGCGTTATAGGAAAATATTTGTATTATTTTTGTTTGAGGGGTGGCAGCAAAAGGACGGCGGTGGGGAATGGGTGTTGGAGGGTGGGGGGGATAGCAGCACATGGTTTGATACAGTCTTCGCTTGATCAAGTGACCAGAAAGAAGAGCGCCAATCAGTGTGCCAGTGCCTGCGAAGCCAGGGTACAGAGCTGCAGGCGCTTTTTGCCTGAATTTGGGATTCACAAGGCGCTTTCTAAAGGTCTATCTGTTCTGTTTGAGCTATGAATTCACCGACTGTACAATGCAATTGGTAAATAGATTGATGCGGTAAATTAAATTTCAAAATTGAACGTCGGAAGGTGATTATTCAAGGCGAGCATGAATAATTAATTAACAGTATTACTAATAATTCTGGCTGTATATGCACCAGTGAATATTATATTCATCATACACATGATGCATACTATCAAGTATCCGACAGATAATCGCTTCAGCTCCTTTCAATAAAAGTGGAATTTCACTTTGTTGTGGCTCTTACAAAAAGTCCTGCCTACCCATTTTCTTTTCGCCTGTTTAATACTACGCCAATACGAGTATTAGCCAACTTTTTCTTTGGTTTGTGTTAACGTTATTACAATCAAATGTACTTTCACGGTGTTATTTTTATAACTCTCACCATAATAAAACACTTTGATGTTTCTGTTAGAAAATAATTTACAATAAAAAAATATTGACTTTCTATATTTTACACTATTGTTACAATTAAAGCAATAGTTTACTTAGTACTGGGGATGTGATAAACATATTTCGACAAGGTGTTATTACAGTGATTTTTAAACTATTTTAAATAAAGTAATTAACAAAACGTGTTTTTACACTTTTTGCATTCCTTTTGAAATTGATATTATAATAAAAGTATTATAACACGTTAATAGTTCATAATTATCATAGCAATTGCCATGTTTTTACGTGTATATATTGTTTTTTATCACCCCACAGACACCTTTACACTTTTGCTCCATCACAGTATACGGGGAAATAATACATTAGGTAATTTTTTGTGCTTAGTGTTACGTAGATCCTTGAAAACGCCATACCACGTACTTTACTTTAATCATAGCACAAACCATCTCCACTTAATGCAAAAATTACAATTACCCTCTTGGCCCAAGTTTGGATAAGCAGCTACCTGTTAAAACCATTTGGGAATTAGTAGTATGTTATTAACTTTACTGACAGCGCCACGAAACCAGAAAACACCAGTAGCAAGCACCATATATAAAACAAGCCCCTTGCGCCGCCGGAGCGTCACTTTTAATATGGGGAAAAGTGACGCACCGGCAGAGCAAGGGGCAAATAAGCCCCATCATTTTTACTGGTATAGTAAACTTGTGTAATATCCAAGCGAGAGTTTTTTTTGCGCTATAAAATCATGCATTTTATTGATCGCCTGACCTGCATTTAACAAAGGTAAATTTTAGATATGAACAGTTTGTGAACCGCCTCTGCAACAGGGCGAGTCTAGCTGAATGCACACGGGAGGGGCCGGATCAGATAGTATCACATTCTAACTGACACCAAAAAGGGTGCCTGTTTTTAACACAGCTCCAAAATGGAATTTCCTTTCACCGAAAACGGTTAATTAGGAGCCGAGCCACCAAGTTAATGTCTGCGCGGCCCCTGACTGCTGCTCTCTGCCCACTGACCCTGTCCCGAGTGCTCGCAGCGTGGGCGCGGAAAGTTACAGGCCTTCATCCACAGCCCATGACATAATCTCTTTAATTGGTGTCAGGGGGCCGCCTGCTGAAAGGAGCACGGGAAACACCTATGGGCTGTAATTTCACTCAGCCCCATTCAGGGCCGAAATGGGACAAAACGCGAACAAAGGCCCCCCAAACTCATTACAAGACCCGGCTTGTCAACACAAAGGCCTCACGTTTCAGCCGGGGCACAGCGACGGATCTACTCCTGCCTGGGACCATTAACCCTCTCCACAGACCTGCAGAACACTGCGTGCCCCACAGAAAGTTAAGAAGTTGACATTCGCGTGAGCATGAATCAACATTTTCACATCTTTAAAACGAGTTCCATTTCACAATTTCCCAGCGGGGGGGGGGGGCATTTTGTATCTGGAGCGGACTTTTGTACGAATTTTAATTAATATATACAGTTCAGTCTCTGTCCATTAAATTGCTTTTCTAAGCAGGTTCATTTATAGCATTCTTCTAGTTTAGCTACAGATGCACACAGACTCCGCACTTGTATGCTCTTCATGGATTCTCTTTCCTTGACATCTTTGACATCTGTTGCATGGAACACAGTAAACCTTTAATTACTTTAACTGTATGTACTATAATGCTATTGGATTAGCAAAAAAACACCCCCTACTAGGGTCAGACTTGGACAAAAAAGAGGCCCAGACACCAAAATAAAAATGGCCCCATTAGCGAAACAGGTGGCTAAAAATATGACCCATGTTTACTAACCAGGCCAGTTTTGAACTTGTAAAGACACGCTCAAGGCCAGCCTTTAGCATGGGCGAGGTGGGACCAGGTCCAGGGCACCAATATTCTGAGGGGCGCCCGGAGCTGTGTGCATTAAGATAATGCCAATAGCAGCGCCTTTCGCATCTAGCTCCAGCCTTGTCCGTGTCCCTACGGGCTCCTTTCTGTCTGATTTGGTAGTTTAAAGTGGTTTTAATCAATCAACATCATGCAGTGGGCAATGTTTTTAGCACCCCTTCCCCGCTTCATTGTCTTCCCTTCACGTCTGCTGACACACACCAACAAAACCACCATCAGTGTGAGGCAGCTAACCTATCAGCGATTTAGGTGCGCTGGGGGAGGCCTGTGGATGTTTGTATTCAGGGGCCTGTAACTGCTCAGCCAGGGACTGACCAGTGAACTCAAAATATATCCCCTGCTGCCTCATTAATGTGCTAGCATCAGCAAGGGCGCCAAATTTCTCTCCACCCAGGGCGCTATCTTAACAAAGGCCAACTCTGGACATGCTGCATGGTAATTTTGCAAGGGATGGCAAACAGCATGCATATGTTTACTACAGGCAACTATGTGTCAATAATAGAAAAATCAACAAAAAAATATCCGCTTGTCATAAAACAGGCCCACAAACTGCTAAAAACAGGCCACATACTGATCTGTCAGACCAGCCTATCAGGCATTGAATGAGTTCCCTATAGGTCAGTCCGACCCTGACCTCTATTTAATTGAATTGAGAAAGCGTATGGTTACCAAAGGTGTCATTTCACTAGATTCTAATCAGCAGTAGGAGCAGGAAATTAAGTAGACCACTGGTTCCCAAACTTTTGACGCCTGAGGACCCCCACTGAATCACTACTGGAAGCCGGGGACCCCGAAGCAATTTGTACAATTTAAAATTCTTTTTAAAAACGCCTTTTGAAGCAGAGGCAATTTCAAGAGGGAGACAGCCTGAATTGGGTCTATTGACATGGACATGCATGCATACAGCAGTGTATTATTTAGGGATGTATGAAGTTACAATGCACACTTTTACAACGCATACCTTTACAATGCATTTTTTACAACGCAACATCCATTACAACGCATTCCATTGCAACGCATGCCATTACAACGAAATTTTAAAAACTACATTTACAACGCATTCCATTACAACGCATAATAACTTTACAACGCATACCATTACAACGCATAGCACTACATCGCATGTTTGGTAAGTATTGGATAGTGTAAGGGTAACAATTACTATTCTAACTCCAGGGGGTGCAACAGTAGGGTAAGTGTTGGATAGTGTAGGGGTACAAATTACTATTCTAACTCCAGGGGGTGCAACAGTGGGGTAAGTGTTGGATGGTAATGTTATGCGTTGTAATGGTATGTGTTGTAATGGTCTGCGTTGTAATGACATGTGTTGTAGTGGTATGCGTTGTAGTGTCATGCGTTGTAATGGTTGCATTGTAATGGCATGCGTTGTAATGGATGTTGTGTTGTAAAAGTTTCGTTGTAATGGTAGTGCGTTGTAAAAGTTGCGTTGTAAAGGTTGTTTCCCATTATTTAGTGGTAGAAGTCTCCTGCTCTCAGCCATAGCAGCAACTCTACATTCTCATTCCAGAGCCTTGGAGTGGAGACCCTTCCTTACAGCAACAGGGTGAATGATTGTGAATTATTAGCATTGCTACCTATTCACAGTTTAAGAAGGTCTAAAATATTATACAATTATGAAGCATTTTACAATAAAGACATGCCCCAAGGAGCAACGAATATTGTGAAAATTCTAACAAGATAGTGCACAAAGCGATGAGTCCAGTGTACAGAGCAAATTCAAGGTCTATATTAGGAGTTCATCATGGAAGTGCAAGAGATGGCAGGAAGGTATCTGCACCGGAGGCATATTGTTTCAGCGAGATCATGGAACAATGCTATGCAAATTACCATAAACCCCTGTTAGACAAAATCTTTAGTCACAGACAGCAGAACAACATTTTACCACCAAGGGGTGAGCAGTGCAGATAATGCATATTTCAGAGAGGCCTCGCGTGGCACCTGACATGACCCTCTCCTGTTAGGATGCCCACTGCCCCGTCCCTTGCCATCAACAAACTGCAAATAGCTACAAGAAATTGGAGTTGGGGGGGGGGGGGGAACATGGCGGCCGTCACAAGTTGCTGTGTGGTCGGGGGCTTCTCGCTCTCCAGCCGGCAGGAGCAGAATGAAGACGAGCGTCTAAATTAAAAAAATATTCATGACCGACATGCGGTCAGCAGAGCGCAGGGGCTAATTTCTTCATCCCCCTCCACCTACACTTTTCCCAGCTCCCGGAATCCTCTCTGGCCCTTCGGGCTTTTCCAGGCTCTTACCTCCTGGTCTGCTCGCTCCGGTCCCGGTCTCTGGGGCTTGCGGCTCTCTCTGGGGGGGTCCCAGTTCCGGCCCCTTCGTGTTTGCGGCTCTCTCCGAGGGGGTCTTTGGTTTATGAGCGGCTTTTTGTTTGGCCCGGGGTGCTTTTCGGAGCGGGCGGTCTCCCATCTCCCGCTCCGGTCGGGTCTGTCTCCCTGGTGCTTGGGCATTTTTGCCGGTCTTCTCGGTCTCGCAGCGGTGACTCCTGGGATTGTTGAGCCACCGCTGCAAAGCGGGATTTGGAAGCAGGCAGCATTGGGGATTGCGAGAGGACGTCAGGCGGCGGCCAGGATCGGCTTCCCAAATTCAGGAAGCCCTCTAACGCTGGGGGGCCCTGCAGGGAAAGCGAGAGGTGGGATCAACCAAAACTACAGTGCTCTAAGAGATGAAATCCTCCCCCAGATGCAACCGATAAGGAGAAGGAAGAAGGGGACTCAAGCAGTGAGAGAGAGCTGTAGCTCTACTACGAGAGATATCAAGGTGGGTGATTGTAACCCTGAAGCTCCTATTCTATTACAGGCAAAAGCAAAGAGTCCCACAGAAGTTCTAGAATCTGTAGAGTTAAACGGTGGGGGGAGAAAGGCTTGTCAAAAATGTGCACTGTCAATAGATACACCCTTAGAAGTAAAGGCATTTGGGGACAAGTTCTGTCTCCAATAGAGAGCACTCAAGGAGTAAATATTCCTGGAGCCATACAAGCACAAAAAAGGACCCCCACAGTGGTGTACAAATCTGTTAGAGTAAGTAACAAAAAACAGATTAAACGAGCCAGCACTGTAAGTACTCGTGTTACTCCTTCCCTGCGTACTTAGTTCAAGGTGCAGCCTCAAACTCAAAAGACTCAAAATATACAGGGAAACCTAGACGCCACAAGCCTGAATGTAAAATCCCCTGAAAAAATAAGCACAAGTAGAGATTTGGAGGCTGCATAGCAAGCTGAAAACACAATATCTTTGGAAAACAGCTTTTCCGTCCTAGTAGGGCTAGAAAATGACGAGGTTTTGCTACAGAGTAATCAAAACCTGGGGGCAGTGCAGAAGTCCACCAGCAATAAAATTGTTACCATCTCTCTCCCTCCTGATACTTATTAGATGTCAGCGCCTAGTTAAACAGCCCACAACCTAGGTCTCCAGTCCAGGCCTCACAAAGCAAGTGGCAGAAAATATGGGGGAGATTAAGAGATTAAAATCGAAAGACAAACTCTTTGCTGACAAACTGGAGAGTCTCGAAAATAATGCCAGGAGGAATAACATTAGGATTTTAAATATCCCGGAAGATCTCGAAAATGGAGACATAAGGTCTTTCATAATAGATCTCCTAACCGATATACATCCTGAAATTGAGAAAGCGACTCTACAAGATGATATACAGCGAGTTCACCGAAACCCGTTTAACAGACGACCAGGAAAGAAAATGTCAAGAAAAATACTAGTACATTTTAATACATACTCTATAAAAGAATGCATTCTCTCACAGGGGTTAAAAAAGGGGGAATATGCCAAATCGAACTGGTCTTTTCGAATTAGATCGAAATTTCATGGACCACTCAGGATAGGCAGTGGGAATGGGTCATGCAGATTCAGGAGCTGAAGAGCCTAGGTGCGACTGCCAAACTCCAGTTCCCTGCCTCCCTGAAGGTTATGGGGAAGATCAAAATGTTCCACTTCAAGGACCCGGAAGAAGTTAGTTCCTGGATTTCACAGATCAAAGGCTTGTCAGTTTAAGACATAAGATTTTCTAAGTTTATCCTGTTCGGCTTGAGGAGAGGAGAGCCCAAAGGAGAGAGGAGTCTAGTATGCCTCTAGAGAAGAGGGAGGGTTCCCCAGGGAGGGAAGGGGGGGGGAGGTTTTAGGGTTTGCACCAAAACATAAATAACATAAATAAAAATATATTCACAGGGTGGGGGTGCATTTTGGGGGAAAAAAATTCCTCAGTTTTAAAATGTGTGCTCAGGAAACATGAGATATTTGGGCCTAAGAGCCCGTACATGAATTTGGTTTTTGTAATACATGGCTAAATCTCAAGGGTTAAGGATTCTATCCTGGAATGTAAATGGGCTCAGGTTTCCAGCTAGAAGAAGGAAAGTTTTAGAATATTTGCACCTCACTAGCCACGACATAATCTTAATCCAAGAATCGCACCTCCTAAAAGAGGAGTGGGCGGGAATACTTAAAAAACATAAATGGATTGAGCATTGTTTTTTCTCATCACAAACAACCCCTATAAAAGGTGTAGCTATTTTTTTTTTGGAAGAGCAACTGGGTTACCATTGGAAAAGTAGTGGCAGATTCCCATGGTAGATGGGTAGTGGTTAGGGCTAAGATTAGAGCTACTTGGATAACTTTTGCCAGTTATTATGGACCAAACATGGACAGCCCGTCCCATCTCCAATCCTTATTTCTTCAACTGACTGATGTAAATGACCAAATCATAATAGGAGGAGACTTTAATTTGGTACTAAATCCCACAAATGACACCACATCTACTAGAGTTGCAGGGGCTACCCCAAAAACTCGCAAATCACTTAAACACCTAATGACAGAGGGGGGTCTTATAGACATCTGGAGAGAAAAAGGACACGATTCAGAGCTGGTAGGGGGTAAATACACCTTTCATAACAAAAAACACGGCCACCAATCAAGAATTGACTTCTTTCTGGTGGATCGTATTACCTGTAGGGTTACAAATAAAATCATCCACCTCCCTGAACTTCTTTCCGACCACTCGGCCATTTCATTAGAAATCACGATACCACAGCATGTTACCCCACGGAGATGGACTCTGAATCGGGTCATACTTCTCGATCCCTTACCTATTGATACAATAAGACGTGCCACAGCAGAGTTTCTGGTTTTTAATAATAATTCAGCAGCTCTTAATACTATTTGGGAGTCTTATAAGGCCTTTCTTAGAGGATTACTAATTTCCCAATCTGCTTTACATAATAAAAAAACAAGATAAGAAGTTGGGAAATTAGAAGCTAAAATTGCCCAAAATATTTGAAAGTAGAACAAGTACCAACTGATCGGTCATTCGGCAACAGATTTCCCTGGCCAAAAATGAGCTAACAGACTTTTTAGAAGCAATAAATAAGAAAAAATGGGAGGCAAGCAGACTTGCCCATCATGATTATGGAGAGGGATGTGGAAAATTTCTGTCATGGAAATCAAAATCAGACCTGTTCAGAACCACAGTGACAAACCTGAAATGCCCCATTACTAAGGGAGTTTTAGATAAGGAGGCGGACATTGAGGAAGCATTTGTAATTTTTTTTTCAGATTTATATTCTGAGGATTTAATTACCTCGCCGGATATGTTGGAGACCTTCTTTCAGGATATCCGACTTCCTATTTTATCCACAGCAGATAAGGAAAAATTGAGTAACCAGATTACGAGAGAGGAAGTTATACAAATAATTAAAACTTTAAAAAAGAGGAAAGCAGCAGGTCCGGACGCCATCCCAAATGAAATTTATATTGCTCTAAAAGACGATCTAGCACCGTTTTTATGCCAACTTTTTAATTCACTGTTTCAGGATGCGCAGGAAATACCATCATCATGGAATGAGGCATCTATCACATTAATTTTGAAGCCAAATAAAAACCCGGAAAATTGTGAATCCCATCGGCTTATTTCATTGTTAAATAGTGATCATAAAATGTACACCCAAATTATTACAAAAAGATTGGATAAAGTGGCAGGCCTAATGATTCATCCCGATCAGAAGGGTTTTGTAAAAGGAAGGCAATTAAAAGAACTAATACAAGATCTAATAGGCGCAATAGATCTGGCAACCACCTATCAGGAGCCATTGGCAGTATTAACATTCAACGCTGCCAATGCCTTTGATAGGGTCAGTTGGCCTTTCTTAATAGAAGTACTTAACCGCTTCAATTTGGGAGACCGCTTTTTGGAGGCAGTTAAAGCTCTCTATAAGGCACCCTCGGCAAGGATACTGGTTAATGGGAGTTTAACAAAGCAATTTAGGATCTTCCGGGGAACTAGGCAGGGCTGCCCCCTCTCGCCTCTCCTTTTTAATCTCTACATAGAACCCCTGGCCTGTAAATTAAGATCTTGTCAAGCAATTCCACCTTTCACTTGCATGGGCTGGGAAAAAAGATAGGGCTCTATGCAGATGATTTAATAATTCTGACAGGAGATGTGGAAAAAGCCCTCCCAGATATCTGGGCACAGTTAACTAACTTTGGAAAGGTATCCGGGTACTCCATTAATCAGCAGAAAACAGAGCTGATGTTGTAGAATTCCCCTTATAAGAGCTCACTTGTAAAATCACAAATAAGATATCTTGGGTTCCAAATAACAAAAGAAATAGATACAATTTCTCAATTAAATTTTGAAAAAACCCTGTCCAGTGTAAAACAGCAACTGCAGGCATGGGAAAAATTTTCGTTATCAATTATAGGTAGGTCTAACCTACTAAAAATGTCGATCCTACCTAGGTTCACTTTTCTCTTTGACACATCCCCTTAGAATTCCACAAAGTATGGTTTAAGAAAGCACAAGGGCTCTTCTCCTCCTTCATTTGGGGAAGGAAGACCTCTCGAATTTCACAAAAGAAACTTAGGCGGAAAAAACCTAAGGGTGGTATAGCCACACCGGATCTTTATCTCTACTATTGCGCCTTCCACCTTAAAAACTTTCGCCAACTCCTTAATAATTCCCAGGCATACTCTCCTCTTTTTACAGCTTTAATTACCTTTTATATCCCCCAAGCCGACTCATTCCTGTTAAAATTGTGCCACCCAAAATTCTACAAAAAAGTTAGGCTGAAGATTCTCACTGCTGCCCTAAAAGTTTGGTTTCAAGTACAGACTTTGCTGGACATAAAGTACTATAACCAAGAAGCACCAATCTGGGACTCCCCGGGCACCCCGGCATGTTTGCAGGATATTTTGTCTCTACCGTTACGTAGAGTCGGAATAGTTAAATAGGGAGAACTAATAGTGGAAAAAGATCTAGTCCCTTGGCAGTGTTTTTCTGCTCTAACAAATAACACCGTTTCAAGATTTAAATACGTGCAAATTCTTGGCTGATCAAGATCAAGCAGACAGGAGCTAGAAGGAAACGGGGACCTAATAAAACAAATTGCCACTAGATCAACCAAAAAGGAGGTGGCTGCCTGGTACTGGCTCTTGGTAGAAACCGGAGGTAACAAAGTGATCCTGTTTACAGAAAGCTGGAAGAAGGACATGCCGGGCGAAGACCTTGACACTCTTGGGCAAGTATCAATGTCTATGCTTTGGTCGTGTGTGAAAGCTGCCCCACTGAAACAAAGAGCGGTAATTGCAAACACCACTGGAAGCAAGCTAGCCGGGCTGATGAGAGGTGTTACCTCGAAACCGGGTCGGTCCTCGGATGCTTGTTTCCGTTCTGGGAAGGACATGGCTTTTGTAGTTCGGACTGGACTGTTCCCATGGGGCACAGGGTCAGCGCTGATTTGCATATCGCCATTGTCTAACCCAGGGTGGTGTGGAGTGGAAAAACGATGGATTTGGGCCCAGATCTTTTGACTGGGGTGAATGTGTGACATTGATCCACATTCTGTCCATCATTGTTGTTTTCGCAGTAACCACTGAAACAAAGGCATCTCTTTACTGTCCACAAGGCTTACTGAACACCTTAGAAACTTTCTAAAATGGGGGACGGAGCGGCAAGGAAGTGCCCGAAGTGTGGTGACATCAACGCAAATGAGGTACATGTGTTTTGGCAATGTCCTTCAATCAGGCCTTTCCGGGATCATGTAAGTAACATTATTTCTGAAATTATGGGCGAAATAGTGGGGATAGCTACATCAACAGTGATTTTTGGGGTTTGTGTAAAAGAAACGGTAGATCAAGTTCTTTCCAGGGATCAGAGGGCACTACTTTTTGTATTAATTCTCCTGGTACAACAGGATTAATGTATTAAATGGGTTACACGGATCCCACCCACTAAGTCAGAATGGATTAGCTCAGTCCAACATATTTCAACTCTTGATCGAGCAAGTAAAAGAAGTAAAAAAACAAGTTTTTGGGATATTTGGGATCAGTGGTTTATTTCTTTTGCCTCTTTTTAAGCTTGTTTTTTCCATTTAGCCCTACACTGTTTGGGCTGACTATGTTTCCTTCTTTTTATTGTGAATGTTTAAGAATAGGAGGCCCTTTCTTTTTTCCCTATGGTCCAATGATTACAAATTGGCTCAGGTTGGCTGAAAGGATATAAAACTAGCCAAGGCTAGACGGGAATTGCCTACATATAGGAGGAGAGAACAAAAGAAGTGGGAAAACCCAATCTACCCTTGCGGGCTTGGGCTAATGTATTCAATATGTGATCAAGGGTGACAGCAAGGGACTTTGTTTCAAAAAATTACTTTCCAGTTCAGGGTTCTATGTTATAGTAATCCTAGAATCCTATCTGTATATTCAGAGACTGCAGTGCTTTGTCTTTACATTCAATATAGAGAGCAAAGCATTCAGACAACTTGAAAATGTAATCAATTACAAATAGAGATGAAAAAAGACACGGAAATGATTGATTTTATGATACAAAATTGCTTACGTTTATATAGTACTTTAGTATTCTAGGATTACTATAACATAGAACCCTAAACTGGAAAGTAATTTTTTGAAACAAAGTCCCTTGCTGGCACCCTTGATCGCATATTGTTTACATATAGGAGGAGCCTGGCCTTTTTCTATTAAAAACTGCTATCGTAGAGAAATACCCGGGGGTTAGACTAACCAACTCTTCCCTGAGAAGTGACTGGGTATTTTTTTTCTTCGTTTCCACCTTGGATAGTAGTTTGCAGTTTTTTGATTAAGCCGGCTATATCCTCCAAACCAATGAACTTTCTTTGTTAAATGAGGACTAAAAAAAAAACGAACCCACCCCCCAAGAAACTGCAAATGCTACACAGAATAAGAGCTTGATATGTCTGAATATGAAAGCTTGACAGCACACACATAATTCACCCAAGGGCTTGTAGAAAGTGAGCAATCAGACAGCAGCACGAAAATCCTACTGCTGATCCTGGCTGCATCTATTTTTACCTGCCTGCCAAGTAACGGTAACCTATACACATGTGCCTTTCAACGCTTTATTGCTTTGATTGTATTGCCTGTATTTTCATTATTGTGTCTGTGACTGCTGTTGTCTGTTTTCTCCCGCTGCCTGGACGTGGTCCGTGCCCCTTTTTCTTCCCTCTGTTCCCCTCGCTGTCCCCGTGCTCTCTCTGCCCAGTCTTTCCTTCTGTACCCCTTGCTGCCCCGTGTCTCTGCCCGGTTTTCACTTCTGTTCCCCTCGCTGCCCCCATGCCTCTCTGGCCGTTCTGCCTTCTGTTCTTAGCTGCCCCTTTATTTCTCATTTTTTGTGCCCGTCTGCCCTCTGTGCCACTCGTATTTCCCTCGTTTTTGTGCCCCTTTTGCCTTCTGTTCCACTCGTTGTCCCCTCGTTTTTTGTGCCTTTCTGCTCTCTGTTCCCCTCGTTTTTTGTGCCTTTCTGCCCTCTGTTCCACTAGTTTTTCCCTCAAATTTTGCGCCTTTCTGCCCTCTGTTCCACTCATTTTTTTGTGCCCTTCTGCTTTCTGTGCCACTTGGTTTTTCCTTGTCTTTGTGCCCCTTTTGCCCTCTGTTCCAATCGTTTCCCCAGCCGCTATTCCCCCTGCGGCCCTGCCCCCCCTGACTGCCCACTGCCCATTCGCTGCCCCGCATCCCGATTGTATTGTTGTGGTCTCGCCGCCCCTGCGCCAACATTCACAGTTCTTGTGTGCTGTGAGGACGCATGGGCGATTCATTTTTCACTACGACGACAGGTACTCAAGTCCTGCGGACCACCTGGGAATGTCTCATGGACCCCTGGGGGTCCGCGGACCACAGTTTGGGAAACGCTGAAGTAGACTATAGAGACGAGTCTTCAAAAGTTTTGTAAAGGAGAGGTGATCAGCAAAAAGACATAGGAAAGCATTAACCTGGTGTTGGATTGCGATAAGAGAAAGAACGATCACCAGTGCACATGACTTTAAGTGGGTCGGATCCATCACCCACTAGTAATTAAAAGCAGACACTGAAATGGCTCCCTATCTGGCCCTAAATAGATGTCCTTAAATTTATCACTGATCGATTTCTGAACAATGAACCTATAAAGCATTATGGTAATCCAGTTTGGCAGTTAAGTTTGTGTTTATATTTCAAATATTTGACGTAATCTTGCATTCCCTTAAATTGTTTGCTATTTCCCAGCTGTATTTTTTTCCTTGTTGCAAATTTCTGTTGTATAGTGCACGATTTGAACTAAGTCAGCATTTGTTTTGTAAACAAACGTTATTGGGGTTTACAGACTTTTCCAGAGACCATCAAGGCATCACATTTATCATGTATTCGGATATGAAGTTACTGGACTCCGATATGTACAGCTCCGTAGTGCAACAACATGGAGGAGACTCCGGTCCTTGCTGTACTCACGAGACCTCCCTCCTCCAGCAGCTATACAATGGGTAGGGTTCCTTTGGGGTCAGTCTTTGGATCATTCTATACATCGACATATCCAACTTCAAACTCCCCCTGTCAACTACCCCCCTCCTGTTCCTCCCCCCAGGCATGTCACTTATATACATATTGCTCTTTTGTGATAAGCTTCTGGTACATCCTGTGCTTTGCGATTGTCAGAGGTACCACTTTAGGGACCCTTGACCTATAAGGACGGCGGTGCACTGCGGTTGCTAATCAACGCTCGGGGGCTATTTGGTGGACTTGAGTGTAGGTAGCCTAATTTACCCCTACCGGAGGCTCTTCAATCGATTATTCGTCTTCAGCATCATCTGGGACTTGGAGTAAGACTACTAAGGATTCCCATGCTCTCGCTGCTTCCAGCGCCTTCTAGCTTTTTGTTCATTTTGCTATTTGCATCCTAATTATCCCTTCACACTCTGCCTACTGTGCACTCCTGAGGGGAAAAGCCGGGAGTTAGGAATCTTGCACTCCGTTAATTTTAAAGATTGTAACTCTTGATTTTTGGCACCTTGTTTTACTTTTAACCTACCTATCTTAACTCGACAGCAGGAATCCATTGGGCTCCGCCGACTATGCGCGGAGACTTAACCGCTGCTGACACACTCCACGCCCACCTCGCAGGCGGGGCGTTGGGGGTGCGGTCTAGTCAGCTGACGCGCTCTGCGTCACCATAAAGGAATACGGTTATGTCTCCGCGCAGCGGACGCGGGCAGCGGGCGCACCTTGGACGCGCCGAAGGTGCGCCAAAGGTAAGCCCGTCTCCGCCCGTCCGCGGTGGGCCGGGGCTAGGGGCTTCGACCCCTACTTCAGTCCAGGCAGAACCTACTCCTTTAAGTGGACTAATCTACTCTTCAGCTGAACTCCATGCTATTTGGAGGACAACCCCTGATATACACGGGGTCATGTTAAACTGCCTTAATAAGCTACCTGAGCAGTTAGAAGGCCTGGTAGCATGTAGAAGTTGTACTTTTCAGGGCGATCAACTTATTAGCCATGTTTCATTAACACATCCATGCAAGAACGCTCCCTCGGAGGGTCTAACCTATATTCTTTGCAATGTTCGGTCCTTAGCCAGACATCCGTTTGAAATTTGGGACATGTTAAATTCACACTCCCCTGAAATTTGTTTTTTACTGAAACTTCGCTGACCCCCACCAACCACCCGATTATTAATATTGCTATTCCAGATAATTATAAATTTATTCATCTGGATAGGGTGGAAAAAACGGGTGGAGGAATAGCCATTGCCTTTAAGATGCATATCAACATCTCTTGGTTAAACGCCCTACTAGATGAGGAGTTGGAACTTGGCATCTTCATAGTAACTTTTTCAGCTTCTGAGAGCTGGACGGGAGCCTTAGTATATCGGCCCCCGGGCCCGAAAACTATGTTTACTGATAGATTAGTAGATTTGATAGCCACTCATGCCATTGCAGCCAGCAAGTTCCTGGTGTTAGGCGATTTTAACTTTCACGGGGAATTGCATTTACTACCAGAGGTGAATAAGCTCCTTATGGATATGGAGCAGCTAGGGCTCCGCCAAAGAATACAAGGACCCACTCATAATGGTGGCCATACACTTGACCTAGTATTTACAAATATTGACTCATTTAAGTATGATCCCCCTCGACCACTCGTTGATTAAGTTCTGGTCCCCACGGGTACCTAACGGTCAGTCGGCCGGTAGAGGCCTAACTGTGCAACGGCCTTGGAACAGGCTCATCCTGGAGGATTTCGAGGAAGTTTTTCGGTCAACCTCATTGACAGAGGTTCAGGGTGTAGATAACTCACTGACAGGGTCTAATGAAGGGCTGGTGAAGGTTCTGGACGTGATCATTCCAACGGAAAAAAAATCCAGACCTACTCCAAACCGACGTTCAGCTCAATGGTTTACCTTGGAACTTAGCCAGGAAAAATCCTCCTGTAAAAAACTGGAGAGACAGTGGTGACGAAATAAAATTGTTCAGTCGAAACAGCTCTTTAAATCGGCTCTTACAGCTTATCATTGCATTTTAAAGGCAGCTAGATGTCTGTTTATTGCAAATCAAATTGAGAACTCTAACAACTCATCCAAAGCATTATTTGACATCGTAAAAGACTTTGTGGATCCTGTGGTATGCAAGCAATCCACGACCGAGTCCAAAGAACTCTGCAACTCACTGGCAAGGTTTTTTCAGGAGAAAATTGGAAAAATCTATGCTAACTTTTCACCATCCAACCAGGCAGGCCTACCTATTTCCTTTAACCCCAGTGATGTTTTTATACGGACCGACTGTTCTCTTGAATGTTTTAAGCCGATCACCTTAGCTGAGACAAAGAAGGCTTTAGAGACTACCAAATCCGGCTCCCCGGCTGACCTCTGTTCTCTCAATCCTGGAAGGGGTAATTCCTGCCCCCTGGAAAGAAGCATTCGTTCGTCCCATTTTGAAAAAGACTATGGCAAACCCTTTAGATCTGGGCAACTATCGCCCTATTTCTCTGCTTCCTCTCCTGGGCAAAATACTTGAAGGTATGATTAATAAGCAACTAAATAGTTATTTGGAATCAAACGGTATTCTGGACCCATCGCAGTCTGGCTTCTGTCGGGGTTTTAGCACAGAAATGGCCCTTTTAGCAGTGACGGACTCCCTGAGAACTACGGTGGATGCGGGTGGATCAGTGATTCTGATTCTTCTTGACCTCTCCGCGGCCTTTGATACTATTTCCCATACTAGGCTCGCGGAGAGCTTAAGCTCTTTTGGCGTTCAGGGTCTGGCTCTGAAGTGGCTGCAGAATTTCTTGGCTGACCGATCTCAAACGGTCATCATGGGCCCCTACCAGTCCGAGAAAACTTCACTAGACAAAGGCGTCCCCCAGGGCTCCTGCCTTAGCCCCACTCTTTTTAACATTTATATGGCCCCTTTGGCTAAGGTGGTTGAAGCCCTGGGGTTCGAAATTATATCGTACGCTGACGATACCCAGCTGCTATTTCACATCGGCCCTAACCTCGAATCAGATAGACTCCGTTTTGCTACAGGAATTTCTGAAATCTCTAACTGGATGACTAATAACTGTCTTCAGTTAAATCCAGGCAAGACGGAAGTTATGCTTCTAGGGAAAGCCGCAGCAGCTTGGTCTAAGGACTGGTGCCCGTTACAGCTGGGCCCCCCTCCTGTGCCTAAGCAGTGTATTAATAATCTTGGCATTAAGCTAAACAATTCCCACTCAATGCAAGATCATGTAACTGCAGTCTCGGGGGCCTGCTACTACAGACTCAGACTACTACGAAAGATTTTCCCTTTCATCCCCATGGAGCACCGTAGAACGCTGACCCAAGCTATGGTTATTAGCCGCCTGGATTACGGTAATGCCCTATTAGCAGAAGTTGGAATAACATCTTTAAATAAACTGCAAGTAATCCAAAATACGGCGGCCAGGCTGGTCCTGAACATGCCGGCGGGCTCCCCATCACTGCCATTGTTGAGAAACTTACACTGGCTGCCGATAAAACAAAGAGCCTTTTTCAAAATCTCTTGTCTTACGTTCTGCGCTGTTCAGGGTCAGGGCCCTTTGTACCTTCAAAATAAATTAAAAAAACATGTGCCGAGCCACCCTCTGAGGTCCAGCTTGCAGCAGTTACTTCAGATACCTCGTATCAGACTCCATAGGGCTGGAGGCATGGCCTTTTCCTATCTCGCCCCCAAATATTGGAACAGCCTTCCAATACCTTTGCGAGAAATCTCCTCATATTGCGCTTTCAGGAAACATCTAAAGGCATTTTTGTTTTAGGCTTTCCCTCCTTCTTGCTTTACTCTTATGGGGCTATTCTGAGTAAGCGCCGAGATGCCCCACGGTGATTCGAGCGCTATACAAAAGAGCATAACATAACATAGCATAACAATAAGTTAGTTCTTTCTACCATCGGGTTATATTTGGACCTTGTATTGCTTTCCAGTGCATGGTTATATACCTTTTGGCTACTACTAAGCCCATATCTATGAATTTGCTCGGTATTTTGTTTTTCGTTGTGTGTGGGAACCTGTGTAACAGGCAATATCCCTGTGATGCCTCGACTTCCCTGTCAGTGATATCTGCCAGAAGCATAGTTTTTTTTTTTTTAGAAATTTTTTATTGTGGCGAAGATAAGAAGAAGGCACAAAATGTACAATCATCAACCCAGTCCGCATGTAAACAGCAGGAACAAGAAGTCCCAGAACCAATACACAGCCGTTCATGGCCCACATCCCGGAGGCAGGGCGGCGCAGGAGTAAACATACATTCGAATAGGGAAGAGTGCAATTGTGCTCCAAGTAACAATAAAACAATATCAATGTCTACGCCAGTTTTCTTATGTTGCATTCCTACACTACATAACAGCTTGAACTATTACGAACTACCCCATGAATGACATTCTAGTGCAGGTCCGAATATAGGAGGAGAAACATGCAAGGGCCAGTTAGGGCACAGTCACTACAATGTTGTGTGGCCTATAGGGAATCCCAGCTAATCCAAACATGGCTGTCAAGGAACAGTGGCGTGACTACCAGGGGCCGCAGCACCAGCTCAAACACCCCTCTCCAGACCCCTCTCCTCCCCCTCACCAGATTCCGAGGACGCAGAGGAAAACAACTCAGCGCTGGTGGCGTCTAAGTCATCCTCCCTCATCCCTTCCATACACATAGTTCTCCAGGCGAGTAAGTCATCCTGGAGCTTCTCGTCTCTGCGAGAGCGCTGCATGTGTGTCTCCTCCGCCAAGGTCCATTCTTTGATATCTCGCAACCAATGAGAGAATTCAGGCGCCCTCTGACCCATCCAGGTAATGGCCACCCGTCTCCTTGCCAGCACCAACAGAAGTTGCAGCAATTTATAAGACAGACCTTTCTTCTTTGGCTTAGGCACTAACGCTAGCAGGCAGGGAAGTGGGTCTAGCGGCACCCCAAGATGGGTGGTACGGGTAATGGATACCACCACCCTGCGCCAAAAATCCTGGACCAATGGGCATTCCCACGCCAGGTGTAGGAACCCCGCCCTTGCTATCCCACACCTAGGGCAATTGTGTCGTCTATCTGACGATATACGGTGGAGGGAGACAGGTGTCATGTAAGTACGGTGCACAAAATTAAAGTGTATAAGCTTAAAGCGGGCATTGCAGGACACTTTACGAGTCAACAGTCCAATCCGCTTCCTCTGGGCCGGGTCCAATTTCATCCCCAGATCCGCCTCCCATGCCACCCAGGCTGGCGCTAACGGGGGAGTCGAGTCTCGGCGCATGGCGGAGTAAAGGAGGGAGATCAGGCGCCTACCTCTCCCACAGGACAAGATAACGTCCAGAGTATGAGTGAGCTGGGGTGCCTCTGGGAATGGGGGCCACGTCGTCCTGGCCACCTCCCTAAGCCTTCCATAGTGTAGGTATTGGCCCTCTTCGAGGTTAAAAGAGTCCATGGCCTTCTCAAAGGACACAAAGGAGTCATTCGGGTAGAGATCCGCCAGGGTCTCGCAGCCGCCCAAGCGCCACTCCCTAAAGGACATATTCTCCTCCAGTGTGAGTATCGGGGCCAATATCCAAAGTGGGAGCTCCCTATGGAACGGCGCGCATCGTAGAACCTTCTCTACAAAGCACTGCCAAATGTTGGCCGTATGTCTCACCACATAGGGCAGAGTATCGTCAGCGCCCCGACCCTGCATCAAGGCCTCCTGTAGGTCCTTAACAGTAGTCACGCCTGCAAACAGTGCCAGCTCCCAGTTCTCGTGTTCAGCAAACCACCTGGCGGCCGGGAGAAGCTGTGCCGCATAGTAGTACAAGTCAAACCTCGGGGCCTCGAGGCCGCCTTCGTCCCAGCACCTCGTCACCGTGCGCAGCGCGACCCTGCTGCGTCCACCTGCCCAGAGTAGGGAGGTGAGAAGCGAGTTCAGGGTACGGAACACTCGGGGCGGCAGCGGACACAGGGTATTCTGCAACACATAAAGGACTCTGGGGAGCATCACCATCTTGGCGACTGCCAGCCGCCCCATGAGGGAGAGGGGAAGCGTATTCCAGAAGGCAATAGATTTACCGAGGGCTGTGAGGATTTTGTCTATATTGTGCGTCAAGAGGGCGTCGTCAGAAGTCGCCATTTGAATACCCAAGTACCGAAACGCCACCCGTTCACACCTGAGGCCGAAATATTGGTGATCCGCTTCTGGGACCGGGACAGCGTCCTTCAGAGGAAACACCAGGGACTTGTTGACATTCATTCGCAGTCCGGAGGCCGCACCAAAATGGTCCAATAGCCGCATCAAGATGGGGAGGGCCTCCACCGGAGAAGTCAAGTAGAAAAGCGCATCATCCGCGTAGAGCGAGATAACATTGGTAGTATCCCCCACCACCATGCCCCAGTCGTGTAGTTCCCTACGGGCGGAAACTGCGAGGGGCTCAATGGCAAGAGCAAATAAGAGGGGGGAGAGAGGGCAGCCCTGTCGGGTGCCTCTCCCTAATGACCATTCGTCGGAGTGGGCCGATCCCAGCCGCACCGTGGCTCGGGGCGCCTTGTAGAGTACCCGGATCCAATTGCAGAATCCAGGGCCGAACCCCATTTTCAGGAGTACTGCCAGAAGCATAGTTAACTCTTTCCAGAAGCTACCCAGCTGTGGGTAATCCCAGAGCATATATCTAAATCCAGCTCCCTCCCTATTACATCACAGACTAGCCGCCTCTTGATAATTAAAATACTGATTGATCTTTTCCGGGGTAAGGTATGCCCTGTGTAGGAAATAAAAATGCATCAATTGGAATCTGGCATTTCTGGTGTTCTTCCAAGCCCTCTCTACTATCTCCTCCCATGATTTGCCTGGGATAGCCTCACTGATGTCCGCTTCCCATTTTAATCGCAGCTCTGTTGAGGGCAGCAATGTTTCCCGCGTTATTCGCCTGTAGATGCACATGAACGCATTAATCGTCGCCATTACTAGATACTAACACCCTAATGAGGTAGGTGGTTCAGAGAGTCCCTCCCCTCAATGCCTTCGACCAGTCGCAGTGATGGCAGAGTGCAATAGGAAGTCCCCCCTGGGTAAGTAATACAGATCTTGCAGATTGTTGAACAGGATCATGGTGCCCTCCTCATACAAGTTACCTAGTGTATCCAGTCCCTGTTCCGACTAAGCCACCAGTCTCTGCCAGCTACCTCCGTGTGGCAGGGCCTCACAAATAAGTAGCAGAATTTCCAGAGCATAAGGCATCTTATTTTGACATGTATCAGGTACCTATGCCAACATTGGCGGGCCGTGCACAGCTCCAGGGGGAGGGTTGAAGGTCGAACAGGTAACCTCAGTGCGATTTGGGCCATCACTCTCAGGGACACGGAGTCCTCTCTTGGTTCCCCCAGCCCTCGAATGTGGCTTGCGGTCCAGTTCGTGACCCACTGAAGTTGTGGTGAGAGATAATAGGCCTCAAAGTCAGGCACCACCTGCCCTCCCTCTGCTCTCGGTCGCATGAGGATGCTAAATGCCACTCTTCGCTTACCAATCCCCCACAGAAACCCCGAAACCTTCGACTTGAGTTGGGTGAAGTACTTCGTTGGTATCCAGACCGGCAGGCCTCCGAAGTAATATAGTAATCTTGGCAAAATTACCATCTTAAGTAGAGCCACCCAGCCAGCCACCAACAATTGCAGAGAGCCCCAGAACTCAAAGTTAATTTTTGTACCCCTGATAGCTCTCCCTATGTTACCCTCCAGGATGTCCCCCTGAGTATGGTATATTTGAGTACCTATTTATTTATTTTATTTTACAGAGTTTTATATAGCAAGAACTTGACCCGAATCGGGTATCAGAGCGCTTTACATAGCACCAGTTGCCTTACATGAGGACACATTCATTTTTGTTAGGCATGGGGAGATTAAGTGATTTACCCAGATTCACAGGATGTTCAGCGTCATTGCCGGGACTCGAACCCAGTTCCTCAGATTTATGGTAAACCACCCTAGCTGTTAGGCCAACTCCTCTCCCCTATGTATGTCAGGCTCATATTCTCCAATCTCACTTCCTCAGGTTCTTGTGGGCCTATCCTACCCTCCATCGCTGTGAACAAACAGGACTTTGCCCAGTTCACCTTCAGCCTCGCTACATCACCTAGGGCCTGTAGCAAGTCCTTTGAACCCCGGAGCGTCTCCCTTTGAGTCTGCCAGGAACAGCAGCAGATTATCTGTGTACAGCGCAATATGGTGAGTCTGGCCAAGAAAACTTAGGCCATGATAGTGTTGCCCTGTTCTAGCCCGGGCTGCTAACGATTCCATTGCCAGGGCAAAGAGTAGGGGGGAGAGTGGCACCCCTGTCGAGTTCCCCTTCCCACATTACAGGTGTCTGATATTAGACCCCCATTTTGACCCTAGCAGTAGAGTCAGCATATAAGAGAGCCACCCAGCCCACAAACCTCTCACCCAGCCCAACCTTCCGCATTACATGAAATAAATATGGTAATTCCAGGCTATCAAATGCCTTCCCTATGTCCACTGAGAAGACCGCCGCCTCATCTTTCCTATAAGTATCTGCCTGTAGTATCTGAATGAGGCGTTGGACATTAAGGTCTGTGTTTCTGGTGGGTATAAACCCGGATTGATCCCTGTGGATGAGGGCTGTCATGTGTGGAAGCAGGCGAGTGGCCAGTATACGACTCAGGATTTTGTAGTTCAGGTTGAGCATGGAGAGTAGGCGGTATGCTGCTCTATCCCAAGATGGTTTCCCTGGTTTAAGCAGGGGTATAATAATCACCTCCCTGGTCGAGGCAGGTAGGTGTCCCTCTTGCCTCGCATCATTGTACAGCTGTACCAGTCTAGGGGCTAGCAAGTCAATGCATGCCAGATAGAATTCAAAGGGTAGGCCATCTGTTCCCAGTGTTTTGTTGCGTGCCATGTGCTTAATAGCTTCCCATTGCTTCTCCCATTTCCACATCTCGACCCAGAATAGTCGCAAGATCTTCATCCAAGACGGGTAGTTCCACGTCCCCTATGAACGCGCCTATGTTCTCTGCTGTTGGTGCCATTCTACTATTGTATAATTCGGTGTAGTAATCTAGGAACAGGTCGTTGATACCCTTCTGGTCATACCTCTCTACCCCATTCTGGTCTCTGATCTCCAATATGACTGAACCCCTCCTGGCAGGATTGGCCAGCCAAGCCAACAGAGCTCCAGACTTATCCCTCTCCATGTGGGCTCGGGTGATATATATGTTTTATAATTGAAGCAACAGAGGCACTCCACTTCCACCGCAACAGCTTCTCTAGCTTCTAAGAGTTTCCCCTGCTTATCAAAATTCTCAGGTCTTTCCTGCTCTAGCTCTCTTAGGCGCTGGTCCGCCCTCTATATGTCTTACAATACGATCTTCCGTGTTCCCAGCATCCCCGATATACAGCGCCCTCCAATGACCGACTTAAACCCGCCCCACTCCACCAGGGAACTCGATGCTGTATTAGCATTGTCTTGAAAGTATTGTTCAACGGCGATGCAATCTCTGCATGAAATACCTGGTCCTCTAGGGCCTCGGGTCTCAAATGCCATGTGGGTATGTTGGGCTTTGGCCGAGACCACTGCAAGCTTAACAACTTTGGGTTGTGGTCAGGAATCGTCCGGGTGAGGTATTCGCTACTGCGCATCCCTTCATGTACGTCAGAGGAGCACAATATGTCATCTACTTGGAGTTTGTGTAACACTGCGAAGAAGGAGTATTCCCAGATATCCAGGTGCTGAACTCTCCATGAGTCCACCGATCCCCGCCTCTGTTGCCAGTTCCGCCTTGACTCTGCTATTTTATACATGGGGGCATTAGGGAGTGGCAGATGAGAGCGATCTAGTGCAACATCAGTAATGGAATTAAAGTCTCCGGCTAACAGAACCAAATATGTAAGAATAGAGGCTAATTTCCCAGAGAGATGTGAAAAGAAGGTTGGTTGATCTGAGTTAGGAGCATAAATACTTCCCAGACTTATGTCCCTGCATCCAGTTTCCCGGAAACCACCACAAATCTGCCCTCTGGGTCTGTACATTGTTTGTTGCATTAAAAGGGTACCCCCGCCCTCACCCAGATCAGTAACCCCGTGCAAATGCTGAGTCATTGGTATAGAATGCTAGGCCACTCCATCTACGCTGCAGTGCTGCCCCTTCAGCTGCCATAATGTGGGTATCCTGGAGCAGCGCTATCTGGTCCCCCCTACGGATTACTGAAGCATGAATTGTATGACGCCGTACCATTGAGTGCACCCCTGTACATTCCATGTAATACATTTTAGATCTAGTGAGGGTCCCATTGCATGTGGTACACCTATCCTCCACTATATTCTATCATTGTGACATGCCTGTTCCCAACTAACATCCCAGTAACCAAATAAAACCCCCAACTCCCCCTCCCCAGGACAGTCACCGGTTAACTTGTTCCTGTGAGAAGTTGGCCTGGTATATGATGCTCACTAGTTCTAGTGATCACCTTGTACCATGCCAAGCAACCCTTATGATGATTGGTTGTAAGTCAACCTTATAGACCAGCTATCCTAGTAGCGTGGACAAAGCAGTCTTAGGCTAAACTCTGTAAAGGTATGTGAAGCAAGCTGTTTTACTATACACAATCCCCTTGAATACCAAATGAAAGGACATCACACAGATATATATTGAAAATAAATATATATTTATTTACTACAAATATCCCCTATACTCTTTATGAGCACAGAAGTAAATGCGTTAAAACAAAACACAGTTTAAATACACAAAAGTTGCACAATATGGATGAGCCCTAGGGGCCACTTAAACCATATACTAAAATAGTGGTATAAGAACCACCAATGGGAAAGGAAATAGGCCTAGGGCCTGGGGAATCGCTGGAGCTGTTCGGGACTAACAGTGAAGAAGTCGCGAAAGGCCCGCGGGACTCGGGTGCAGTGCTTAAAGTGCACGCATGCACCAATGCAAAGTCAATTGTGCGTAAACGTTACAAAGTTACTGCAAAAGGAGTCTTCCAACTGGACTAGGACTACCAAACTTTAGAGTTAGGCACTAGAGGTGTGTACCAGTGTAAGAACACCGGCGTTAGTAAGTTACCTCACCCACAGGAAGCGGGTGCACAGGTGCCAAAGTGTGTCGGGTTTCGTCACGCAGTCTGATGGTGCCTGAGGATGAAGATGCTGCAGGCGTCCAGGCGAGAAGTGTCCGGTGTGATCCAAGGGTGGATCGAAGCTGTGAAGACCTGAAAGCAGAGGGGACAATGTTCAGAAGTCACTAGCCAGTGACTGGCGAGGAACCAGGATGGAACCAGGCAATGTCGGGTGCAACCAGGTGATGAGGTGCAGCTTGTCTCCGCAGCCACGTGGACACGAAGAGGTCTAGGACGTCGAGGAGTCAATCACGAGCTGTCCCATGTAGACTCTAGCTGATGGCGGTGTTGGCAACTTTATTGGATCAAACAGGCCTTGGCTAATGCAAGCCACGCAGGAAGTGAATAAAGCTTAATTCTCGGACCAGCAAGGTCAGAGGTGCTGCTCCTTTTTACAGGAGCGAGGGCCAGTCTGGAGCAACCAGACCAGTGGTTTAGATTGTAGAATTCGTTGCCAAGATGGCCACTAGCCGCGTGGCAAGTGACCGGGATGACGCATCAAGTGGCAAAGTGCAAAAGGGCCCCACGCAGATCGTGGAGATGCTGGAAGGCTGATCTTCGGTGCAGATGCTGCTCAGTGGTGGGGCTTCTCAAACCCCAAAGCACAGCATTGAGGGAGCCTCGGGTGCTGCGCAGTCAGCCTCTCGGGGGTCTTTCAGGATGGCCGGTCCCACGTCTCTCGATGCCTCCACGGGTCTCTTCTTTTGAGGGACTGTGGATCGGGCTGTGAGATGTCTGGGAATCCAGGTCTTGTCAGGCTCTGGGCTCGGGCTCCGGTGGGAGGCAGCGGCAAAGCAGACGTCGAGTTGCTGGTTGGTGCCTGTATTCACAGGGTGGTAACTCCTTGGCCACAAGGGAGATTCTCTTCAGTCTTCTGTGCAGCAGAATGTCGAAGTCCAGTTTTCTTCTTAGTTTCAAGTCGAGTTCAGGATGATCTGAAGTCTTGGGACACAGCTCCTACTCTTAATCCAAATCTAGGGGCCGGATTACCTGCTAGGTCCCTCCTCTGGGTGGGACCAGGAAGGGGGGTGGTTACACCCCATTTCCTTTGTCCAGCTTCGCGCCAAGACTGGGGCTGGAGAGCCCCAGCACCGGTTTGAACTGGCATATGCACAGGGACACCTTGTGTGCCCCAGGCATGTCTCATTCTATTCAGCCCTGTCCTACCCAATACACAAAATCCTGTCTGGGGTGGTGCTAGCACCTCCCAAGGCAAGAAACCCTTTGTCCAAGCCTCCCTCGCTGGAAGGACTCCCAGCAGCAGGAGGTCAGACTTGTGTCTGTGGCGGCAGCATCCATTTTGTGATGCTGAGGCTCTAGTTTAACTTTAACCGGGGTTCAGATTATGTCCATGTCGTGTCCCTCTAGAAGGGTGGAATGCTACCCCCGTCGCCAGAACTGGCGAGGGGGTAGTATTCCAATTCGTATGACACCTTACTCGACATATTTTGATAAAGCCAAACCAAAGTTAGCAAATAACCGCAAGGATTATAATGCACTTAAGAGTATATGGTATGGCAGTATCATGAAACAGCTAAAGGACATGGTTCCGAAAGCTGCAGACAGGCTCAGCTCATGCTAGAGCACCATCTCACATATTTCCAAGCACTCTGCCTCCAGGATTGATGAGGCCTTCCATAGGAGTGGCTGATAGGAACATATGTGTCCATTTTAGGTTAGGTATAGGCATACTACACCTAAGTAAGGGGTGATTGCACCAACTTACCCCAGCTGAGTGATCAGCCAGTTGTGTCAAATATGGAGGCCAGGCCAGGGTTGGCACAATACGTGCTGCAGCCCCTGGTAGGCCTTGGAAACACCTATGCCCTGGGTACCCTGGGTACACTGTTACAGGGGCCTATAAGGTGAACCAGTTCCAATTCGTAATGCACCTAGAGTGCATTGGCATTAATTTAGAGAGAGAACAGCAGGCTGTGGGTCTGAATAGCAGGCCTACAGCCACATTAAGTCATAAACCAGTGAAGCAAAAAGCAAAAATTTGGGGTGACCATAGGATAGCAGACCCTACTCTCCTACAGTTCCCATCCAAATTTACATAAACTCACAAAGTCCACTAGTGGTTGCGGGGGTGATCAGCTGACAGTTCTGGGTCCAGATCTCTGCCCGCCGCCCCACCCCCAGTACCTGCAACACTTACATCGCCCCGGAACAGACATCTGAGGTCCCTCACCAGTTCAAAATCAGCAGCACGGTCCTTTATTTGCCCTCTCAGGTCAAGTCTGGAGCATTCCTCCGACATCTACAGTGTAGTGGACCTGTTTTCCTCTCCATCCGACGATGTCATGCGCCATCTTAGGTGTGACCTGTGGCAGCTCTGCCTCTGAGGAACCATTTTCACTGGGAGCTGGTGATCCCACCGACCGTTCTGCTCCCATGTCGTTTTTACTTGAAGTGGGACTGGAGCCCTGTTGGCTATGCTTCGCTACTTCCTGCAGTACTCTGCGATGCTCCAAACTGAGTTCCCTCGGAGATGGCACTCTGGATTCTGTTTTGCTACTGCAAGGGCTCTGTTGCAAGGAGTTTGATGGGGAGCTGTGACATACTGGTGATCTCGGGGTGTCCAGCCATTCCCAGGCCACTTGAGGAGTGGTGAAAAATCGGGGGCCCGCAGTATCCGCCAATCGAAGCCTGGCAGGAAACAGCATTGCATACGGCAACTGTAACTGGCGAAGTTTCTTCTTAACAGCTAAAAAGAATGCTCTGTTTCACTGAACCTCCCTAGTGAAGTCCGGAAAAATAATTACTGCGTTGTCATTGTGCAATCTCTGTTTTTGGTGTACTTGCTGTAGTATATGGTCCCTGCCTCTAAAATGCAGGAGCCGTGCTACTATTGGGCGAGGAGGAGCACCGCCTTTAGGTGGCCTGCTGGTACTCTATGGGCTCTTTCCAGTGCATAGAAGGAAGACAGTTCTTCTGCGCCAACTATCATTCTGAGCCACTCTTTCAAGAAAAGCATCATGTTCATGCCCTCTGCTTTTTCCGGCACTCCGATGACGCTGATAATATTCCTGCGGGGTCGCCCTTCACTATCTTCGACCCGCTCTTCCTGCCCTTTATCTTTAGTTTCCAGGTCCATTAATGTCTTCTGCATTGCAGTTATCTTCTCTGGAAGGCCGCCTCGTTCCTTCTCCGTAGTGAGCACACGGTACTTGAGCTTCCGGTGGTCATCTTTTAACAGGCTTAAGTCCATGCCTATCACTCCTATTTTCTCCTCCAGGGCCTCTCTGGAGGCTGTGATTGCCTGCATAATACCTGTCAGTGTTGGTTTCCTGGGAGTTGCGCCGCTTCCCGTTTCCAGAACCTCTTTGTCTTGGTTCGTCTGGGCACCAGGGGCTTCCACATTGAGGACTGTGTATCCTCTCTTCTTTTGGGTTCTCCCCATCGCCTCTGGTAGGTTCTGGCATCTCCTCTCTATTTAGGACACTCTTCAAACAGCAGTGGACAATCACATAATAATGCAGTGGGTGCTTGTCTTTATCGCACCTCTAGCGGCCTCGTAGTTGCTCTTTTCGCTAATGCTGCATCAGTCCCTATGGAAGACTACCCCCTTCCTTGTTACTGATTGCGATTGTCCCTGGATGTGCTTAGACCACTCTCCTTTGTGCGCACATATGCTGGTCAGTGGTTAGGCGGCTTCGACCGCAGAGGGGTTCAACGTAGTCCCACAGCCCGTGGTCCTGGCTCTCCTGCCATTGAGCAATGGGTTTTCTGGCTGTCAGTAGGGCACTCTATCTCACAAGCCTCCCTGATTTGTCTGTGCCCCTATCTCTCAATGTCTCCACTGCCTTCTAGGTGCATATAGCCTCCTTCGTGGTGCGGCCGGTTCCATGTAGCCAGTTGAATTCTCTGTGCTCAGCTCGCCAGGCCTGGATCTCCCTGCTCGAAGCATGCAGCTCCTTTGGATCAGCCCAGAGGGTTTGTCCTGGCTGCTTCAAACTTGCGCTCTGCTGGAGGCCTCAGTAAGAAATGCTGATGGTTGCCCTCATTTGTCGCTGCCACCGGGGGTATCTATTGGAAAGTCCAACTCTTGTATGTGCCCGCACCAGCTGCGGGGGTTCCTCACTCCCTCACGAGGAGCAGCACTATCCCTAGCTCCTATTATGGACTGCGGGTGGTAAGTCTTCCCACGCTGGGCAGTTACCGGGCTTTCCTGCTCTCTACTACTGTTGCAACTCGGTTCATTATGACGGGGGCGCCATCTTTCCTTCTCCCCCTTCCGCACTTCTCCGTCCCAGCTTTACAGTGCCGGGTTCAGGACTGTCCGTGCGTGTTGTGGCTGCCGACTTCCCCCCGGTGGGGCCTCGCTGAAGGCAAATCTCTCCGCCCTGTCAGGAGACAGTCACTGTCCTGCCGGCCCTCTCTGTTCTCGCTGGGTGGTCTGCAGTGCGGCCGCCATTTTACTGCTAGACCCAAAGCGCCAGCATTAATCCAAACCGGGGCTCAGGGCCTGCTTTCTGAAGGGCCCAGGCTCACCTCGTCTTCCCCTGTGGTTTCCGGGAGCCTTCTGCCCTCAATTATAGGTCCACGTCCACCGGAGGGTGAAGAGCTCCTCCGCGCCGGAGCCCTCTTGGTGGGTTCAGTGTGCGATGGGCGTCATCTTGGTGTCGTAGCAGCCTCGCCAGGCTGCTCCAGATTCCGCTGGCCTGGTCTCCTCAGGGGGCACAATGAGGCACACCTCTGGTTGCCCCAATCTCTCAGGGCACTCCGGTTCGCAGATCTGTATTTGTGTCTGCAATCGGGGTTCAGGATTACTGATTACGGGGAAAAGCGGCAGACGGAGCTCCGCAGCCCACGTCCTTTCACATAAGCTTCAATCCACGCCCCCCTTGAACGAAGTCATCATCAAATGTTTTTAAGAAACCTTGATTGAGAGGTCTGGAGTTAAGGCAGAAGGCAGTACGAGGAGCCTATCAGTAGGTCAAAAAGGTGTTCAAAATAAAAGGGCATCATTTCATTGGCCTCTCTGCAGAGCACACAGAGCAATGGTGACCTATTCCACTTGGAATTATAATTCTCTGCATTTGTGTCTGAGGGAAGTACACATAGAAAAAAGTGTGAGGAAGAGTAAAGAGATGAGGTGTAAGATATGCAGATGGACGAGATGTGGAGAGAAAAAGGAAGTAAATGTTTAACAGAGTGAACATAAAGAGAGTGATTGAGACACTCTGAAGACCACAATCCCTTCCACAGGCCTCTGTACTGTACTGTCTAATTCATAGTCTCACAATTTTAGAAGAAAACATTTGCAATAATAATTATTTACAACAAACTGTTGTTACTCATTTATCTTAAACATCTAACAACCAATGACAAAGCTAGTAGTCCTGGCTAGTTTTAGGTGTATGTCAGTTGTTGTGTTATGTAGCTAGATGCAATAATAGAAAACTGAGAGAGGAAAGAAAATACCAGGTGGTGGTACACTATAGGTATCACAGAAATTTACTTTATGTGTTTAAGCCACACCCTTAATTACATACACCATGACCCTTTTAGAGACAACCTACTTTTTTTTATCCCACTTAAAGCCCTGCCAGTGCATGAATGATAAATCTGATACATCTTAAAGAAAGACAATGCAACAAATGCCAACAGAAATTAAGGCTTTAAAAATATATATTTATACAAATGTAAATAGGACCTTAAAAATGTATGTCTTAATCAGCCATGGAGAAGGGGTTGAAAGTGATGTGGTTTTCTATTGGGCTGAAGGCTAAAGATATTGAGAGAGTTATTGAAGAAGCCTGGCTCATCAATGTACTGACCAGTATAAAAGCTTGCAGGGCGGTGCAAAATTGTGCAGTGTAATGGAAGCACCTGCAAAACTGTTAGTTAATAACTCCCTAAATTTTCTCTTCCTCAGTCTGAAAGGGGGGGACCAAAAATTGGTGGAAGATTATTTAGATAGTCTGTAGTCAGACCAGTATCTGTATGTATTCGTGTTATATATTTTTTTAATTTGTTTTTTGGCATTTCAGCAACATACAATCATAAAGCACGTTATGAGCACATTCAGGGCATCAATATTTCGACGATCTAACAGTGTGGACGTTACAATTAAAAAGCAGCACATCTCCCACTCCACCCGCACAATACAACAAATACAGTCTGAGTACACTTCCAGGACTCCGTCGCCTCCAACTTATCTAAAATCCTAGTCAATGTGAGGTGACACCCCCTCCCGTGCACCCCCGTGTCCAGTGCAGAATGTGTCTCTCCTTGTTCGCCCTCACCCTGTATAGGTCTGTTTTCTAGATACAACGCCCAGTAGTTTTTAGGTCTGTTTCGTTGTGGTAGTAATTCACTATAGATTCCAGATTGTGTGCAACAATATAACATATCGTTAGACCAGCGAGCAAGTGTAGCAGTTGGTCATCGCATCCAAGTGAGTGCTATGCACCTTTTAGCCACTATGAAGGCCATATCCACAAGTCGGCGTGCAGCCGGTGGTACATCCTTTGAATACCCTAACAAGGCCCGTAACGGGGATGGGGACAACGACAAATCAGTAACCCTATTTACTTCATCATAGACCACACACCAAAAGTCCGCCACTCTCGGACACAGCCAAGCTAGAAGTAGGAAATCGGCCGTCGGAGCTCGGCATCTTTCACATCCTGGGCTGTCACGCAAGCCGTATCTGAATAAGTGCTCAGGGGTGTAATAAACCCTATTTAAAAATTTTAAATGTAACAATCTATGTCTGCCGTTAAGGGAAACCCTGCGGACACTAGCGCAGCAATATTTCCATGTAGCCTCAGGTAGCTCGATATCTAAATCCGTCTGCCAATCAAGTCGCGGCTTAGTGTAATCCGCCGTTCTTTCGGCAAGAGTGATACGGTAGAGGTTCGTAATCAATTTAGTTGAGGTTTTGGCACTGACTATATAGTCATACGCCAAGACTGTTTGGGGCTCCATCATGTCCTCACCAAGCAGTCCTCTCAGGGCATGACAAACTCTGTGGAATTGAAAGCGTGGAAGCAACAGAGTTCCAGCGCCTTCCTTTGGGTTAAGATCACCCCATGTGCAGGCCCTTTCAGACACAAAGAGCTCGTCCATGGTATCGACATTCAATGCAGATAAGGCCTCTAGCACTGCTCTATCTCTGCAGGGGGCAAGCCACGAGCACCACGCCAATTTCGCCTCTGGGTCATACAACAGTGAGCAAGCCTGGGCATCCATGAGGTGATACCATGCATGCCTTACCACATTAATTGAATCCAGAATGCCAGTGCGACGATCTCTAGGTCGGGATAATAAGGCCGGCAGCGGAGCCGAAGCAGCCACCAGTGTCTCAATTCTCAGATGCGGCACATCAGCAGGGCCATGTATCCAGCCATACGCATGCGCTCTTTGTGCGGCCCGGTAGTATAATTCAAAGTCCGGGGCATTAAGCCCCCCATCCTCATACGACCGAATAAGGATATTCCAGGCAACCCTGGGCTATTTCCCAGCCCATACCAAACGGAGCACTAAAGCATGAAGCTGATGAAAGAATGCGCCCGACCAAACAATAGGAATGTTACTAAAAAAGAATAAAAATCGAGGAAGCTCAATCATTTTTAGCAATGATATTCGTCCCATAAGAGACAAGGGCAGTGCAATCCATTTGTCTACATCGTCCTCGAGCCTAGAGACGGCTACTCCGTAGTTCTCCCTGAGGACTACATCCAAATTCTGGTGCAGCTTAATGCCCAGGTAACGTACCGAGTCAGTAGACCACTGTATGGGTAATCCGAATCTACCCTCGGTGTCGCAGGAGTGAGGGGAAACATTATGGTCTTGCCCCAATTTACATTTATCCCCGAAAGCGAGCTGAATAAAAGCACTTCCCTTAGCACCGTCGAGAGATTGTCTTCAGGGTGCCTCACATATAATAAAGTATCATCCGCATACGTGGACACGATAAATTTATACGTAGGAAAACCGAGACCGCGATGGCTATGGTACTCTCGTAACGCACACGCCAGAGGCTCCGCAACCAAGGCATACAAAAGAGGCGACAATGGGCAACCTTGTCGGGTACCCCGTTCCACTGAGAAAGGCTCAGTCGTAAGGGAGCCTATACGAACCCTAGCCACTGAGGAAGCATACAGTGTATCCAAAAGTTGTATAAAGAGGTCACCCACTCCCATAAGCCGCAACACAAGCCGGAGGAAAGGCCACTCTACAGAATCAAAAGCCTTTTCCATGTCTAGGAAGACGACTACAGCCGGGACATCCTGTCTCGTATGCTGAAAGGCCGCGAACACTGTCCGTATATTGTCAAATTACGATTGGGCACAAAGCCTGCCTGTTCGGAGGCTACTAGTTTTGGGATCAGCGGGCTTAGGCGATTGGCAATAATCTTAGCAAATATCTTTGCATCCACATTAAGCAGCGATAGCGGCCTATAGGAAGCGCAGTCATCGGGGGATTTTCCGGGCTTAAGGGTAGCCACAATAATGGCTTCCCTCAGAGTTGGTGGCATCACTGCCGCCTCCGCCATCTCCTCTACCAGCGTCAGCAATTTGGGAATTAGAAGCTCAGAAAACGTCTTATAAAAAGAAGCTGGGAATCCATCACTGCCAGGGGCACTTCCAGCTTTCATGGAAGAGAGCACCCAAACTACCTCTTCCCTCTCAAACGATCTAACCAGAAACTCCTGGTGCGTGTTCGTCAGTCCGGGCTGTTGTATATGCGTCAAGTAGTCCAAAATGCGTTCCTTCGAGTCCGGACCCTTCGATGCGTACAGCGCTGCATAAAAATCTCTAAATCGCGTCTCCACCTGATCTTCGGACAATACCTCCCCCGTGTGTTCATCTCTCATCGTGGGCACCATAACGTTCTGCCTGCGTTGTTTCGCCATTCGCGCCAGTACTGCACCTGGGCGGTCTCCCTCTCCATATGACCTAGCTATGCTATATTTCCGTAAGTGCTTTACTTCAGCATCGGCCTCCTCGTGATATTCACGGAGCGTCTGAGCCAATCCACTAGTCAGCTCCGCACCAGAGTCACGTAATCGTCGTGCTTCAATGTCTTTCAGTTTGGATTCGGGTAAGGAAAGACGAGCCCTTATCGACTTTAGAACTCCCGCATGCTTAGCTATAGCCAGCCCGCGCATATAAGCTTTAAAGGCCTCCCACACCGTGTGGAAGGAGTCCACCGAACCTACGTTGTTTTCAAAGAATTCCTCAGCAGCAGTCGCCAAATCTTCGCGAAAAGCTGCATCTTGAAGCGCATACGGAGGCAGACGCCAACTAAAAGGAAGGGGCGGTTTGTCAAAGCTCTGATTTTAACAAGTACAGGGGAGTGGTCAGAATACGTGCGAGGCAGTGTCAAGCACGACAGTACCACAGAGAGGAGAGAGGTGGGGAATAGCCAATAATCTATCCGAGTGTGGATATCATGCTGCGCAGAATAGTCCGTGTACCCTCTCTGTGTTGGGTACCTAGTCCTCCAAACGTCCTGCAAACCCAATATAATCATCTCTGCATCAAGTGCGCGGGCAGAACATGTCGGGCGTCGTACCGGGCCATCTGATCTATCCAGTTCAGGGTGTCACACCATATTAAAATCGCCTGCCCCGAGGACCTGATCCCCACAGTGTTCCCTTATTGTAGAGGCTAAATTCAGATAGAAAGAAGGGCAATCATAATTATGACCATACGAGTTGACCACATGGAAAGTCATGCCCTTACCTACACATTTTGAAATGACAAACCTCCCCTCCGGGTCTGAGACAACAGGAGTCAGCGTCATATTCGCGTTAGGATTAACCCATGTGAGAACTCCCCTAGCGTGTGATGTAAACCCTGCGGCGTGTACGTGTCTATGCAGTCCCCTATAGGACAATGTCGGGCTATCAGGGCGTAAATGAGTCTCTTGGAGGAGTGCAAGGTCAACAGAGTGCCTCGATAGATACTGCAAAACTCGCCTGACTTTTCTATGGTCATTTAGACCACGCAGGTTCCACGTCAGTAGCGTAATGGTGTCCTTATCTTGTGTCAACTGAGTCACTTCAGGTGGCATCGGACATGTGAAAAACAAATAGAACCGTCCACCTCATGAAGACCCTTGTCCAGCGCTCTGTGCTCATAACATTAAAACCCAAAACATATCCCTCAATAGTAACAAACCCCTCCCGTACCCCAATCAACCAATCTGCAACTACCACCAATCCCCAAAGGTAGCAAACCCAAGGTGTCCCACCCTCGCCCACCCACGCCTGCCCAGCCCCAACATGGCCGCGTCCCATCACCACCCACGAACTGCCCACCCCACCCCTTTCCTCATCACTCCACATCCAATCACTCAGCAGGAACCCAAAGCCCAAAAGACAAATGAGAAATCTCAAGTCAATAAAAAAAGCAAAAATTCACTGCCCCAAGCACCCCCCTAAACATTAAGTCCTCGAACAATCGTGGTAAACACGCAGGGGCGTAGGTAGCTCGCTTACAACAAATATAAAACTGTATCAATCAAAGTAGGGTGCTGCAGTACCCCCACCCCCCTGCCCCCAAACAACAACTAAGTTCGCAGCACAAGTCCCCAATCCAGAACCATTTGCTCCGTAAAATACAAATATATATACGTACATCCCCCCCATGTGTGTCCGGTTTCGTCAAAGACAAAACCCGAGTCCTGAAAGTCCAAGCACATCTAACAGTCAGCAAGCTCCAATAAATGGCACGGAGGTGTCAAACTCCCACAAAACATCAGTCATTGCATATGGCCCCAGGACAGTAGCATAGCATTATCAGTAGAATGAAGTGTCAACAGTTGAGACCCCCCCACCCCAGTCACGCACCCCACTCACAATTGGTGGCCCATTGTGTAAACCTCGTGCCAACTGCTGGGCGCAACTTCTTACAACAAGCTCTGTAATAGGAGCTCCCATACTAGGCCCTCAAAGGATCACATTTCACACATCCGGGGAATGTCCCTCCGTGGCATTGGACCATGAGATCATTCCTGATCAGCCTGTGAGCAGTCCTCAGGATCGTCAGCGCCGCCGCCTTCTGCCAGTCGTCGCATGCTCCTGTTCCAGTCCTTCATGGCTTTCTGAAGCGCCCGCGGGTCCGTGAAAATAGTAGACTTCCCCTGTCTGTTGACTCTGAGTTTTGCAGGGTACCGCATGGCATAGTCTATCCCCAGTTCCCGGAGTTGAAGCTTCATGGGCACGAACTGCTGCCTTGCTTCCTGCACCCGTGTGGATCCCTCATACTGCAGTGGTTGTTTTTCCCATGCAAGCCTCAGTGCCGTGTCCCGGTCTCTGTAATTCAGTAGTTAGGCGACAACTGGGCGAGGCGGAGCACCTGGTTTGGGTCTCGGCCCAAGAGTGCGATGTGCTCTCTCCACATAAACATATCAGAGAAAGCCCCTTCGCCCAGCAGCTTCTTCAGCAAGGCCTCCACAAAGTGTTCCATGTTGCCCGTGGAAGTACTTTCGGCAGTCCCGTGATTCGAATGTTACATCTGCGGGACCGCGCCTCCAAATCCTCCGTCTTGTTTTGCAAGATTTGAAAAACTCTGCCAAGCTGCTTGTGACCAGCATCCAGCGCAGTCTGCGCCTCTTCCACCTCACCAATGCGGCGTTACGACATGTCGATACGCTCAGCGTGCTTGTCGAGCCGCTCCACCATTCGGTTCATGCGGTATGTAAGGGCATCTATCTTGGTTCCCAAAGACGCAAGACCCCCCTGTAGGTTCTTCTCCATGGTCAACAAAATGGTGCGGAGATCCGGTTCAGGTGCAGGCTCCCCTCCCACAGCTCCTGTTCCACCGCAGTCCAAGGCCGTCAGGGCTCACTAGGCTTCGAGCCCCTGTTAGTAAAAGTCAATTTAGGCTGAGACTTATCTGTTCGGCCCATTGTGGCACAGAGGTCTGCAAGTGCACTCGCAATAGCAAGAGGAAACCACCAGGTACGTATCCACACCGCCTCCTCTGCAACCAGGCTCCAGGCTCCGACGACCAACCTCTCATCTCCAAGGGCTGGTGGTGGTACAAGTAGTGCCGCGCTCCACGCGCAGGCCTCAGCAACACTGCAGGCGCCAAACTCCCTCTAAGCGCCACGCGATACAAAGGCAATCCAGGCCATCAACTATGTCCTACCTCAAGAGATGGGCTGTTGCCACCACCAGTGTAATAAAAGTGTCCCCACAGACAGCCAGATCAGGAGTAGATTAGAAGTCTCACCTCAGGGCTCCTCACGCCTCCTCCATATGTATGCATGTCAAGGCACCACGAGCCTGTCTCAAATACACTCTGCTATTGTGCTGTCCACGAAGGTACAAATCCAAGAAATCAGCCCTAATCAGAGAGGAGGCAGGGGGGTAAGGCCAAGTCATCCACCGCCGCCGGTACCGTGCCCTATGTTCGCGCTCTCGCTCGGAGGCCGTCGTTGTAGGGAAGGGCGAGGTCCGGAGTCCAATGTACCATACGGGCACCGTCTAGCTCACTCCGCCAGTCCAAATAGGTTTGCCCCGTAGTCCAGTCCTCAAGGACTGTTCGTCCTCTAGTATCAAGCGACAAGCCACCCACTGGCACAGATGTGAGGGCGGCCGGCTCTCTGATGCAGCATTGGGCCTAGGTCCATGAGGGAAGCCAGGCGCTCAAGTACCTCCGCTCCCCCGTAGCAAAGGCGTCTGCCTCCACGCACCTCAAGGCACGACCACCGCCAGGTTTTTCCCAATCGATATTGCTAAGACGTCATCCTTAGCGCATATGAATAATTTATGAGTACACTCTCCAGGAGGTCCACTTCACCTCTATCATCCACGCACACTGTTTAATCCCCAACAACGTCCTCATACTGAACAATGGGAAACATACGCACATAGACTGTATAAATACAGTACCTCTTCCTATCAGTAGGCTGAGGGAACCGAGACTTCAAGGCCGGCACACTGACCAGAGATGCTGCGGCTCCGGCATGCCATCGCTCCAGCTGAATGTGGTCTGACGATGCCTTGTGGGGTGTCCAGCTCAAGTCCAGGATGAAGTCCCACACTCTCACTATTCAGGTATGGGGGTTCGACTAAATCCTAGTGGGATTCTTGGCTCTTAGACTTAGGTGATTAGATGTAGGCTCTTAGGCTTAGGCTCTTTCTCACCTATTCACATGCTAGGTACACTTAGGTACATCTAGACAGGCATCCTAGGGGTATGCTCTTTATTTTATAAATGCATTTCATATTCATGTATGTGTTCATGACTATTGCAAAATGGTAGAACAATACTATTCCTTTTTATTCACTGTACTGCTGGTTCTATATCTCTGCTACTGTGTTACAGTTGTAGCAGCTCACTTATTTTACATGAGAAGAACAACTGTACAATACATTCGTATTGTAAACACGCTCGACTGTTTACTCTGTGTATCTCTCTGAGAGCAAAACAAGCAAGCATGAGTGACTGAGTGAAAATAGTATATTGTTTCCACACGTCTGAGGTTCTTATGTTCTGGGGTTGCCAAAAACAAATCTCTCTGATAACAGGAGATTCTAGTGGCACTGCGAGCTCGCTAATGCAAAAACATAGGCTGAAATATTCGGTGGGGGTGTACAGAGTCAGTTTGCCACAAAGCCCACAGTACATGTTATCCATAAACAGTGTAGGTCCTGCATGAAAGGGTACTATCGGAACTACACTACATGGAGCCCAACGTGTCGAACATGGTTTACCCAACGTGGTATATCCATGGCGCACTTACTCAACAGTAGAATCTGAGTAACTCAGTTGTGCTTATTCTCAGAGACCCTACTTACAAAACCCAGAGACGTCTGGAGTAGGTGGGAAAAAACTCTGCCACAGCAGAGTAGGCGAGATATCCTATGTATTGGCTGTTGGTTAATCAAGCGTGAAAGGAAAATTCTCAAAATTGTGCATAAAACCTTTGCATAAAATCTTTTCATAATTTCCTTGGACAGTAATTCCGTGTCTTAAAAACACGATGTCTGACGAGGAGAGAGACTTACACCTAGGACTTAATCAGTCTGGTGAGAAAGATACAAATGTAATACATATTGCACCCAAAGTAAGACTAACATTGACAGTTAAACTTGTCAAACATGGGTTATCTCCCAGAGGAGGTGTGGTAATATTCGTGATAGAGGCACACAAAGATTTCAAAACAGAGGTATTCTACTCATGGGTGATATTCCCAGAAGCAATGCTGTAACAAAAACCTTTCATTATTACAAACATGAAGAAGTTTCAGTGGCTTACACTCCGTTTGAGGAGATTGAAATTCTGCTTACTTTCCAGGAACATATTTTATGGTTTAATGGTGCCCTACCCCACACAAGAACAAGAGCAAGGCTTGGTCCATTATGAAGACAAGGAGCAACATGGGCGATATTAGCAACCTGTGCACCACACCCAGACATTGACACAATGCCACGTGATGAACCACTTGTTCAAATCAAAGAGTTGATAAAACTCTACAGAAACATGACACACTTCATCTTAAGAAACAAAGTTGAGTATGCTACAGGAATGTAGGCATATCCCTGCGGTGGGCACACTGGATCAGGTTCGAGAGCACCAGGGGTGGTGCGACGAATTCCAATAAAGTTTGAATCAAAAAGTTATCTTTTGAAGTTTTCAATTTATTATCCATTTCATTCGTTTCTCATGGTAATTCATATTTTCATCATATGAAACATCACGGTAAGTAAATAATTTTTACATGACGCTGGATTTACTCCAATGCATTTCGGACTGGAGGTCCTTTGTCAAGGAGCACTACAACAGAAAGAATAAACGGAGTATCAATCAATGAGGGTCCTGGATAAAACAGGTTATGGCTGTTGAATAATCTCATGCATTCATGCATTCATGCACTTAGGAGACCCAAATGGTGAAAGAGGAGACTAGGTGAATATCGTGAGAAAGACGGGGTCCTAATGGTGGCGCGTTTCGTGAGTGGGCGGGTGAAGGGAACAAAGTGGATGTGTCCGGGTTTGGGAAACGAGTGAGAAAAACAGGGCTCGTGGCTTTAAACAAGGAACGGGTGAAACGCAGTAAATGCGGTGCGGTGTGGTGCGGTTCAATGAACGGGCTGCTCAGTGTTATCTGAGACTTATGTCCTTAGCAAGATGAAGAACGGCTGCGGTTTTAAAACACTTACTTAGGATGTCAGCGTCTCATGGCAGCATGAGGGTGTCAGGTTCAATAACTCCGCGGAGTTGAAGCGGAGTTGAAGTGGAGAAAAGGGTGATGGTAATCAAGGAAGGACTAGGAAGAAAGTGTGAAGATGGAAGAAGGACTATACCGGGAGTGTGGCAAGGATGGAAAAAACTTAGGCAGCCATATTGGAAAGGAGTAGAGACGGGAAAAGTAACATGCAAGGAGAGTAATATTGATGGCCAACAGGATTACAAAAATACAGTGCATCAAAGTAGTTCATTACAAATAGCAGCTTAATTCGGTACGATCATTGAGACCGGCCGGTCTCTGTGACTGGAGTCTATAGATCCAAGATGTTTCACGTTGAAGTAACATTTTGTTGTTATCTTTGCCTTCAACTTTCTGGACCAGTTCAAGTACTAAATATCTCAACTGTGCCACGCTATGGTTGGCCTCCATGAAGTGGAGGGCTACATTGGACTTGGAGTTTCTGGTCCGAATGTTCGATTTATGTTCATTGATACGGGTCTTAATCTTGCGGGTGGTTTTGCCCACATAGATTTTGCCACAAGGGCATTTCAGTAGGTAGACGAGGTTGGCAGAGTCGCAGGTTGCATCCACATTGAGTTTAATGTTGAACCCTCGCATGGGGTGATTGAGGGAATTGCCTTTTATGATGTTATTACAGTTGTTGCAATGGTAACAGGGGCGGGTTCCAGTATGTTGAGTGGATATGGTGGTGATGTTGGTCTTGGATAAAATTTCTTTCAAGTTCATGGGACGGGTGTATGCAAAGATGGGTGGCTCCTTGAAAAGATCCTTAAAATCAGGTTCTGACGATAGAATGCGCCAATGCTTTAGGATGATATTCTTATAGCTTTTGCTTGCGGTGGAATACCTGGATACTAAAACCATTCGTTTTTCGTCAGTCTTGATTTTGTGTTGGAGAGCTTCAGTCCTGGATATGGTTGAGGTTAGTTCAACTGCTTGGTTTAGGATTTCGTCAGGATACCCTCTATGTCTGAATCTAGTGGCCATAGATTCCAGTTGAGTTGATCTGGTGTCTGGGTTTGAAACAATTCGTACCACTCTCAGCATCTGACTGTAGGGTAAATGTCGTTTAAGGGAATTCTGGTGGAAGCTACTGTAAAGTAGAGAATTGTTGCGGTCGGTGGGTTTCCGAAAAAGGTCAGTCTCAATTCCATGTGGGGTTAGTTTGAGCAAGACATCCAGGAATGTGATTTCCTGGTTGCTGATATTCCAGGTGAATTCAATGCGGTCGTCTTTGGTGTTGAGGTCTACAAGTGCATGTTCTAGATTCTCTTTTGTATCTCTCCAAATGAAGAACAAATCGTCAATATAACGTGCGTAGAATTTGATATTTTTCATCCAGTTTGTGTTTTGATAGATGTGAATGTTCTCAAAGTTCCCCATGTACAAATTCGCGTACGTCGGTGCTGCACAATTGCCCATGGCCATGCCCGACATTTGAAGATACCAATCATCTTGGTGTTTGAAGTAACTGTGGTATAAGGTGTATACCATCAGTTCAAGAATAAAGGCTTTTAGGGAGTCATCCATCTGTGCAGATAATAGCGCTTGTTCTACGGCCTCAATTCCTCCTTGGTGGGGGATTGAGGTGTACAGACTTTTTACGTCAGCCGTGCATAGGTAGATAGCTTCATCTTCCAGAATTTGTATTTCAGATAGTTTGTTTAAAAAGTCGGTGGTGTCTTTTATATAGCTCTTTAGCTCAAGGACCATCGGTTGGAGGTATCGATCAATTAGTTTTCCTGTGGGTTCATGAATAGACCCTCTTGTGGAGACGATAGGGCGAAACGGGGGATCCGTTAGGTTTTTGTGGATCTTCGGTAACATCGTTATCGATGGACTTCTTGGGTGTTCCACAGTTAAGTACCTTTTCGTTCGGTCGTCGATGGTGCCATCAGATATGGCTTTTTCAATGATATCGGTTAATCCCAATTTGAATTCATTCGTTGGGTTGCCTTCCAAAGGTAAATACACTTCATGGTCGGTAACGTGTTCATGAACCTTTCGATTGTAAAATTCCGCGTTGAGAATTACAAGGGCTCCGCCCTTGTCTGCCTTTACGCATTTGATGAGGGGATTCTTAGCTAGATTTTTAAGTGTGTCCAGTTCTTTGTTGGTGATGTTTTTGTGAACTTTTTTCCGGAAATTGATCTTGGATATGTCCTGTTTCACTAAAGTTTCGAAAGTGTCTATGCTTTTGTGACTGATTGGTGCCATAAATGTGCTCCGTGGTCGTAAACCTTTGAGTTGGTCTGGTTTATTAGAGTTTGCTGAATCCGGTGTGTTCTCGAAAAAGTATCTGAGTCTCAATTTTCTGGTGAGTTTGAACGTACTTACATCCAGTTCAAGAAGGTTCGTCTCACTGGTGGGAATGAAAGACATGCCCTTTTGAAGGGTTTTTGTTTCAAAATCGGTAAGGGTGACCTCTGAGATGTTAATCACTAACGATTCTTCTTGTTTTTTTGTCTTGTCTTCGTGGTTGGTTGGTTGTCTTCGTGTTCTTTTGCCTGTCTTTTTGCCCCGTCGGGGTCTGTGGTTTTGTCTGGACCTACGCCTAAAAAAGGCTCAGTAGTGGTTAAGTCGATGTTGGATGTCGACGGTGTTTCATTGTTGGGACCTGTGGAGGTTGTTTGACCTGCAGGATATCTTTTCGGTGGACGGTTGGTGTTGTCGCTGCCTGAAGAAGATGTGTCGGTGTCGGGTTTGAACGGTTTGTTCCGACGTCGTTGAGCGTATACATCCGCCCAGGTGTATACCTCACCCAGCTTGTAGTCCAAGGTGTCCCGACGGAATTTACGGATTTTCCGTTCGTTTATTTCTCTTGTGTGGCGGTCTAACTGTGTTTTTATGTCCTCTAGGGTTGTGTTGAGTTCATCGGTTGTGATGAATTCTTTTAACTCGTTCTCAATGGTGTCAATTTCTTGCTGCAATTCAATCAGGATTCCAGATAGTTCTTCTACAATTAGAAGTATAAGGTCCAGACTGCATTTGTTGAGGATGGCGTTCCATCTCTCAACAAACTTTTTCGAGTTCTTACACAAAGACGGCTTCAAAGCGATCCGGAGGCCTCGGGGAATGCGCAGTACCTTGTGGTATTTGATAAGGGTAGATGCATGTAGTTGTTGATTGATGCGGCGTTTTGAGAGATATAACAGCTGTTTGATGCATTGTTCTTTGGATCTGTTGGCTGGAGTTTGGGTTAAATCTTCATTGATTAGTGCGTAAATTCTTTCGGTTGCATCCGTGTCAAAAGCTAAAGTGTCTGCCCTTGCTTCTGTAGATTTTGAGATTTCATCGTATTGCATGATGGAGGTTAGTTGGGTGCGTGCTGCCGGCCGTTTGAACAGTGGGCGTTGAATAAGTCTAACAATTATGGCTGGGCGCACAACAAACGTTAATGGTTCTGGCGGAGGGTTTGCAAAAGTTTCAAGGATTTTTGAGGTGCTCCTGCAGGTGTCGCAACTGTTCGAGTGCGACTGAAATTAGAAACAAAGTTGAGTATGCTACAGGAGCACCTCAAAAATCCTTGAAACTTTTGCAAACCCTCCGCCAGAACCATTAACGTTTGTTGTGCGCCCAGCCATAATTGTTAGACTTATTCAACGCCCACTGTTCAAACGGCCGGCAGCACGCACCCAACTAACCTCCATCATGCAATACGATGAAATCTCAAAATCTACAGAAGCAAGGGCAGACACTTTAGCTTTTGACACGGATGCAACCGAAAGAATTTACGCACTAATCAATGAAGATTTAACCCAAACTCCAGCCAACAGATCCAAAGAACAATGCATCAAACAGCTGTTATATCTCTCAAAACGCCGCATCAATCAACAACTACATGCATCTACCCTTATCAAATACCACAAGGTACTGCGCATTCCCCGAGGCCTCCGGATCGCTTTGAAGCCGTCTTTGTGTAAGAACTCGAAAAAGTTTGTTGAGAGATGGAACGCCATCCTCAACAAATGCAGTCTGGACCTTATACTTCTAATTGTAGAAGAACTATCTGGAATCCTGATTGAATTGCAGCAAGAAATTGACACCATTGAGAACGAGTTAAAAGAATTCATCACAACCGATGAACTCAACACAACCCTAGAGGACATAAAAACACAGTTAGACCGCCACACAAGAGAAATAAACGAACGGAAAATCCGTAAATTCCGTCGGGACACCTTGGACTACAAGCTGGGTGAGGTATACACCTGGGCGGATGTATACGCTCAACGACGTCGGAACAAACCGTTCAAACCCGACACCGACACATCTTCTTCAGGCAGCGACAACACCAACCGTCCACCGAAAAGATATCCTGCAGGTCAAACAACCTCCACAGGTCCCAACAATGAAACACCGTCGACATCCAACATCGACTTAACCACTACTGAGCCTTTTTTAGGCGTAGGTCCAGACAAAACCACAGACCCCGACGGGGCAAAAAGACAGGCAAAAGAACACGAAGACAACCAACCAACCACGAAGACAAGACAAAAAAACAAGAAGAATCGTTAGTGATTAACATCTCAGAGGTCACCCTTACCGATTTTGAAACAAAAACCCTTCAAAAGGGCATGTCTTTCATTCCCACCAGTGAGACGAACCTTCTTGAACTGGATGTAAGTACGTTCAAACTCACCAGAAAATTGAGACTCAGATACTTTTTCGAGAACACACCGGATTCAGCAAACTCTAATAAACCAGACCAACTCAAAGGTTTACGACCACGGAGCACATTTATGGCACCAATCAGTCACAAAAGCATAGACACTTTCGAAACTTTAGTGAAACAGGACATATCCAAGATCAATTTCCGGAAAAAAGTTCACAAAAACATCACCAACAAAGAACTGGACACACTTAAAAATCTAGCTAAGAATCCCCTCATCAAATGCGTAAAGGCAGACAAGGGCGGAGCCCTTGTAATTCTCAACGCGGAATTTTACAATCGAAAGGTTCATGAACACGTTACCGACCATGAAGTGTATTTACCTTTGGAAGGCAACCCAACGAATGAATTCAAATTGGGATTAACCGATATCATTGAAAAAGCCATATCTGATGGCACCATCGACGACCGAACGAAAAGGTACTTAACTGTGGAACACCCAAGAAGTCCATCGATAACGATGTTACCGAAGATCCACAAAAACCTAACGGATCCCCCGTTTCGCCCTATCGTCTCCACAAGAGGGTCTATTCATGAACCCACAGGAAAACTAATTGATCGATACCTCCAACCGATGGTCCTTGAGCTAAAGAGCTTTTTAAACCGACTTTTTAAACAAACTATCTGAAATACAAATTCTGGAAGATGAAGCTATCTGCCTATGCACGGCTGACGTAAAAAGTCTGTACACCTCAATCCTCCACCAAGGAGGAATTGAGGCCGTAGAACAAGCGCTATTATCTGCACAGATGGATGACTCCCTAAAAGCCTTTATTCTTGAACTGATGGTATACACCTTATACCACAGTTACTTCAAACACCAAGATGATTGGTATCTTCAAATGTCGGGCATGGCCATGGGCAATTGTGCAGCACCGACGTACGCGAATTTGTACATGGGGAACTTTGAGAACATTCACATCTATCAAAACACAAACTGGATGAAAAATATCAAATTCTACGCACGTTATATTGACGATTTGTTCTTCATTTGGAGAGATACAAAAGAGAATCTAGAACATGCACTTGTAGACCTCAACACCAAAGACGACCGCATTGAATTCACCTGGAATATCAGCAACCAGGAAATCACATTCCTGGATGTCTTGCTCAAACTAACCCCACATGGAATTGAGACTGACCTTTTTCGGAAACCCACCGACCGCAACAATTCTCTACTTTACAGTAGCTTCCACCAGAATTCCCTTAAACGACATTTACCCTACAGTCAGATGCTGAGAGTGGTACGAATTGTTTCAAACCCAGACACCAGATCAACTCAACTGGAATCTATGGCCACTAGATTCAGACATAGAGGGTATCCTGACGAAATCCTAAACCAAGCAGTTGAACTAACCTCAACCATATCCAGGACTGAAGCTCTCCAACACAAAATCAAGACTGACGAAAAACGAATGGTTTTAGTATCCAGGTATTCCACCGCAAGCAAAAGCTATAAGAATATCATCCTAAAGCATTGGCGCATTCTATCGTCAGAACCTGATTTTAAGGATCTTTTCAAGGAGCCACCCATCTTTGCATACACCCGTCCCATGAACTTGAAAGAAATTTTATCCAAGACCAACATCACCACCATATCCACTCAACATACTGGAACCCGCCCCTGTTACCATTGCAACAACTGTAATAACATCATAAAAGGCAATTCCCTCAATCACCCCATGCGAGGGTTCAACATTAAACTCAATGTGGATGCAACCTGTGACTCTGCCAACCTCGTCTACCTACTGAAATGCCCTTGTGGCAAAATCTATGTGGGCAAAACCACCCGCAAGATTAAGACCCGTATCAATGAACATAAATCGAACAGTCGGACCAGAAACTCCAAGTCCAATGTAGCCCTCCACTTCATGGAGGCCAACCATAGCGTGGCACAGTTGAGATATTTAGTACTTGAACTGGTCCAGAAAGTTGAAGGCAAAGATAACAACAAAATGTTACTTCAACGTGAAACATCTTGGATCTATAGACTCCAGTCACAGAGACCGGCCGGTCTCAATGATCGTACCGAATTAAGCTGCTATTTGTAATGAACTACTTTGATGCACTGTATTTTTGTAATCCTGTTGGCCATCAATATTACTCTCCTTGCATGTTACTTTTCCCGTCTCTACTCCTTTCCAATATGGCTGCCTAAGTTTTTTCCATCCTTGCCACACTCCCGGTATAGTCCTTCTTCCATCTTCACACTTTCTTCCTAGTCCTTCCTTGATTACCATCACCCTTTTCTCCACTTCAACTCCGCTTCAACTCCGCGGAGTTATTGAACCTGACACCCTCATGCTGCCATGAGACGCTGACATCCTAAGTAAGTGTTTTAAAACCGCAGCCGTTCTTCATCTTGCTAAGGACATAAGTCTCAGATAACACTGAGCAGCCCGTTCATTGAACCGCACCACACCGCACCGCATTTACTGCGTTTCACCCGTTCCTTGTTTAAAGCCACGAGCCCTGTTTTTCTCACTCGTTTCCCAAACCCGGACACATCCACTTTGTTCCCTTCACCCGCCCACTCACGAAACGCGCCACCATTAGGACCCCGTCTTTCTCACGATATTCACCTAGTCTCCTCTTTCACCATTTGGGTCTCCTAAGTGCATGAATGCATGAATGCATGAGATTATTCAACAGCCATAACCTGTTTTATCCAGGACCCTCATTGATTGATACTCCGTTTATTCTTTCTGTTGTAGTGCTCCTTGACAAAGGACCTCCAGTCCGAAATGCATTGGAGTAAATCCAGCGTCATGTAAAAATTATTTACTTACCGTGATGTTTCATATGATGAAAATATGAATTACCATGAGAAACGAATGAAATGGATAATAAATTGAAAACTTCAAAAGATAACTTTTTGATTCAAACTTTATTGGAATTCGTCGCACCACCCCTGGTGCTCTCGAACCTGATCCAGTGTGCCCACCGCAGGGATATGCCTACATTCCTGTAGCATACTCAACTTTGTTTCTAATTTCAGTCGCACTCGAACAGTTGCGACACCTGCAGGAGCACCTCAAAAATCCTTGAAACTTTTGCAAACCCTCCGCCAGAACCATTAACGTTTGTTGTGCGCCCAGCCATAATTGTTAGACACTTCATCTTAAGGACACTAGCGGTCCAACCTACAGTAATTACACCTACTGCATCTCTTACACAGAGCACTAGTACTAAAATTACTCCACAAACATTACACGCGGTAACGGGCAAAGTGCCCACAAAATGTGAACACATTCCTTTCCGGGTAGCTCAGAAAATAAGTTAAAAGCAGTATTTCCAAATACAACACCATTTGAAAAACACAGAATGTTAACAATCTGTTAGCCCAAGGGGATTACACCACAGTTAGAGGATTGCACACCTTGGGGTACAGTCGTTGCTGCCATATATACCAGAACTCATGGTATTCCTTCATTAACAGTAATCCCAGATGTATTAAGACATATACAAAATGACTATGGAGCAGAGCCTGCCCTAAACTTAGGGATGAAGTTGTTAAATAACTACAACCAGGTATCAGCCATAATACTAGCTAATATTAAAGGGGAAGCAGCATCAGTGGCAATCCGTCAACGCATAAGGGAGGTTGGCCAGTTAACTCAGGAGGCTGAACTACCCAAAACAATTGAAACTGCGTGTGCAGAATTCGGCAGAGATAGTTTGGGGGGAAGAGCTTTAAAACCTCAACTACAGGGCAGTCCTGAAAAGGACACTTCTAAGCAGACACCTATTTCTTCTAAAACAAAGTGGGATAATAAAAAAGAAAACTCTAAAGACAAGCGATCTCAATCCCGAGGTAGGTCTCCTCAACAGGAGCCCTCTGAAAAGTGGTATAACCTTAGGAATAGGGATAACATTAGAAACCTGACAGGTATCAGGATAGTGATACACGTTCCTCTCATTGCTTTCAGGGCTCGAAGAAAAGCTCCGAAAAGGAAGGACGGTCAGAAAATTGAGAGGAGCGCACACAGTCCAGAGACACGCAGCACGCTCAAAACTTTACTTCTAAAAAAGAAGATAAGCAAAATCCAAAACCTCAATTTAAGAAAAAAAAGTTGCTGGGCTGAAAATCAGACATTCCCAGAATTCTGAGGACACAACTTCTTAAAGGGGAATGGGCTCTGACGAAGCTAGACAGTGCGGCAGAAGTAACAATAGCTCGTCTGAACATGAAGGAATTTCTAGTGACAGCGGAGTTGAATGATTACATCACGGTGGAAACACCAGACAGCAGGGTGAGCGCCCCACATAAGTTATATGAAATAACGCTCCGGTTGGAGGGGGACAAGCCCAGGAAAGTAAAAGGTCTTTTTTGAAAGAACTTATCATCTGGTTATGACATCCTGTTAGCAGAACAAGATTGGCCGCCTGGATTCGTGATGGAGTGGCCCAGGGGAGAAAGTATAATTTTTCCTGCATTTTCCAACCACGTTCCTATTCACCTTAAACATACATATGCACAGGAGTGGGCAGTAGCCCAAGCTCCGGCATTATACAAAAATCATGCAGGGTGTGATGAGAACTCAACCTACCATGTGATTCCCATTAAAAGTTTCACCTAATTCTCAGAGGCAATCTCCAATAAAGCAAGAAGCTAAAAAACAGGTCAGGGAGATCTTAGATCAACTTGAATACCAGGGGGTAATTGAAAAACTTACCTCTCCAATGAACAATCCTTTGTTTCCTGTTGCTAAACCTGACAATTCATATCGTCTAGTTTTAGATTACAGACATTTAAACTCATGCACAAAGAAATTTGCTGTCCAAAATACACATAGTGCCGCATTAATGAATAACATTGTGGGCAAAAAATACAAAACCACACTTGATATCTCAAATGGATTTTTCTGCCAAAATATAGCTCCTGAAAGCAGGTATCTGACTGCATTCAGGGCCAGATGTAGGTCATCAAATACCGGTCGGTAATGGCCGATTTCGGCCGTTACCGACCGGTATTTGGAGATTGAGATGTAGGGGGCCTTAAATTTACAGATTCAGTATATTTACAGAATCGGTAAATTTACAGATTCTGTAAATTACCGAATCAGTAAATTTACCGAATCTCAAGTTTGTGATGTAGGTGGCACTGAAAACAGTGCCACCGGCCCTTAAGAATTTGTTATTTACCATGACATACTATGTCATGGTAAATAATGAATTCATGTGTACATGTACATCTGTGCATGTACACCTGTGCCATGTGGCACATATACACACATGTGGGGCATGTATGTGTGCCACATGGCACACAAGCCAAAATCAGGGGTGCAACAGGGTGTCAAAGTGACACCCTGTCCCCCTTGCAAATTCAGTAATTTTACTGAATCGGTATTTACCGATTCGGTAATTGACATTGATTCCTATGGGCCTCAAGGCCCATAGGAATCAATGGCAATTACAGAATCAGTAAATACCGATTCATTAATTACCGAATCATACTGATTCGGTAATTAATTCAGTAAAATTACCTACATCCCGATTGCCAGTTCTTAAATACCGAATCGGTATGATTCGGTATTTAAGAATCGGTAATCTGGGATTACCTACATCGGACCCTCAGTGCGTTAGGGTCTCAACGATAATTCTGTGTCTAGCACAAGGTTATAAAAACAGCCCAGGTGTATTTTCGGCAAGAGTAACAGAGTTACTTCAAAAATTTGATGAAGAAGCTTTGTCTTATGTGGATGATATTTATCTGACAGACGACGACTTAGAGAGGCACTTGACAAGGGTAAGCACCATTATTATGGGATTTGTCACAGAAGGCTACAAATTCAACTCTAAAAAATCGAAAATAGCCCACCTCAATATCCTATATTTGGGATATGAGCTGTCAAGTGAAGGCAAAAGTCTGGCAGCTAACTTTTTAGAAAAGTGTTCGCTGTTCCAGCCTCCAAAATCTTTAAAAAATGTACAATCAATACTAGGATTCCTAAAATTCGTCAGGACGTACATTTTAGATTACGTACAAAGGGTAAAACCTTTCTATGACTTAATAAAACCTGACTTTTCAGCCAGAGATTGGACACAAGAACATACTAATTATTTTTTTTTTATTCCAGGAAGACATGATTGCTTCCAAACACTTACAAAGACGTATGCCACTTAGTGATCCGAATAATCGTGGGTCATGCTGGTACACTTATTTAACCTTTAATGAAGGAGAAACTGTACCAATTGCTTACAAATCACACCTGTACACAAATGCAGAAATCCGTTTCACTTCAACAGAAAAAATCCTGACAGCAGTTCAGACTGCTGTAGAAAGAGAAAGAGCACTGGCTCAGGGGAAACGCATCATTGTCGTAACCCCGGTTCCGGCATTAGAAGCTGTTACAAAGGCCAGCATCCCAAATGCGAAAGCGTTACATCCAAGATAGATACAATGGGCTAATTTCCTTACTGCAACAGATGTTAAATACAGATTTGATCCAAGTTTAAAAACATAAGCATTCCTGCAATATGAACAAGAATATCCTCTACCAAATGAAATCTTGCCTCTGAATCAGTATGAATATATTATTTATACTGACGGATCTGCGCAACCGGCCATAGGAAGTAAGCAGCGATATTTTTCGGCGTGTGCTATCGTTAAAGGTCGCATGCGTGATGGCAAGTTCCATCCTAGTTGCACAAAAACGCAATCTCTGGGAGACTGCATGGCTCAGTTGGCAGAATTGAAAACACTTATACTGGCACTTGTAAATACAGATCGAGAATTCCCCACACTAATCGTGTGTGATTCTTTTTACTGTGTACAGTCGTACAATGAGTACTAACAGCATTGGGAGCAAAACGGGTTGAAAGACGCAAGAGGTGGCACAATTAAACACAACATGTTATGGGAACTGGTAGCGGAATTGAAATCCGAGCTACTGAGGACTCACGTGAACCATACACTGAGTAATCAACGCGATGGCATTCATGTTGAAGGGAATTCATTGGCTGATTAAGCAGCAAAGGGGGCTGTTCGCACGGGCTTCTGTAGCTGTGCTGACTCGTTCAAAAACGAGAATAGACGAAGATATAATGGTAGCTGTCATCGCATCATGCAAAGGCAGCACAGCAGTACCTAAAAATTTCCACTCAAATACTCCTACATGTTAGATGCACAAAACATTCCACATGCTCAGATTCCTGGAGTGGGGGATAGAGTAAATCCAAATATGGATCATAGGCAAGGTTTAATACTAGCTGCACATGAGGGTTTGGGCTCTGTGCACACAGGCGTTACAGCGACTATTTCTTTACTGACACAGCCCTATTGGTGGCCAGGGTTATCTAAGCAAACTGAAGACTATGGGGCCCATTAGGATGAGGGGCGGACAAAGTCCGCCCTCCCATCGTAGAAAGTGACCGCCCGCCATAAGGGCGGGGGTCCCGTGCCTGCAATTAGGATGCGCCCGCCATACTGGTGGGCGCATCCAGCATTCCTGACATTGTGGCGGGTGGTGCACTGAGCACCGCCCGCCACAATGCCAGGAAGGCATGCTGTGCACTTCCATGTACAACATGGCAGGCACAGCACGGTGCCTGCCATGTTGTGCATGGAACTGCTGGGGGTACCATAGGTCCCCCTATGTGCACCCCCACCCCCCGAAGTCCCTGGGGGCCCGCAACGGGCCCCCAAAGCAGACTCCGCATGCCTTTCCGTGGCAGCAATGCCGCCACGGAAAGGCATTGTAAAATGCCCATTCTAATATGGCTGGCGGTGTCTGATAGACACCACCACAATATAGAACTCTTTTCCGCCCGGTCGACATGTCGACCGGGCGGAAAAGCGGTGGACGGTCTTTCCGTCCGCCGCGGACCTCCCAGCCATGATAATATGGCGGGGGGTCATTCTGGCACGGATGGCGGGCGGATCGCCAGGCCGGCGGTGGGTACCGCCGACCTGGTGGGGACGATCTGCCCGCCATCCTAATGGGGCACAATGTCTTGAAATGCGACATCTGCCAGCAGATGAAAGGCTCCACTGTGGCGTATGTACCGGTAAAGACTTGCAAATCTTTTATAACAGTTCGAGCGTCAGCAGAAAGCTGAGGCCATACCCATAGGAATCTCGAGCATGAATCCACAGCTACCATGATGTACCTGTGTAAGGGGCCGCAGTGGTCCAAGTACACACATGCAAGAGGTTTTTCTGACTTCAGTAATGGCATCTATGCCAGGTGTGCAACGGTGGAGCCTTTCATCTGCTGGCAGATGTCGCATTTCAAATTGCGGACAAAAAGGAATTTGGACCTTCTTACAGAAAACCTGTACCAGTCCTTGCAGTACATAGAACTAGAACTAGGCTGCTCCCGCCTCTTGCCGGAAAAAAGGAGAAAAGATTAATCAAACCACACTATGGGGCCGATTATGATGGCGGACGGACCTGAGTCCGTCCGCCACCATAGAGAAGGAGGGACCGTCCGCAGGGGCATCGGCGGTCCCTCCGTGCAAATTAGGATGTGACCGCCACCCTGGCGGTCACATCCTGTATTTTTATCATTGCGGCGGGTGCTGCTTGAAGCAGCACCCGCCGCAATGATAAAAATGTAAGTTGTGCATTTGCATGCACAAAGCGGCAGGCACCTCGCGGTGCCTGCCGCTTTGTGCAGGCAAATGCAGGGGGGTACCATAGGTACCCCCCATGTGCACCCCCCATCCCCCCTTCACCCCTGGGGGCCCGCAACGGGCCCCCAAACACAAATCCGTATGCCTTTACACGGCGGAAATGCAGCCGTGTAAAGGCATCTTTCTGCAGACATCCTAATATGGCTGGCGGTGTCTGATAGACACCGCCAGCCATGTTAATGCTTTTCCGCCGCGGGCGGAATCCGCCCGCGGCGGAAAAGCGTAGGACAGATAGTAAGACCCACCAGCCATCCTAATATGGCGGTGGGTCTTTAAAGGCTCCACGGCGGATTTGCCGCATCCTTTGGGCCGGCGGTGGCTTCCGCCGGCCCGGTGGATGCGGGAAATCCGCAATCGTAATAGGCCCCTATGTGGCCGATACTAAACAGTAGGCCTAGTGGACTCTGCTGTAGCATACGCCCTCTTCTAGCTACAATCCAAGAAGTTCAAACAGAAAGACTCATCATGTTTGAGGAGCCACCTGTAAGGAATGAAGGACTAAGCAGTAATGCTATGGAACTTGTTCCACTTGAACCAGACATTCAAATTCAAAATGAAAATCAGAACAATTCACAAGTAGTGATTAGACCGAATACAGACTTTTACATCAACATGCCTGTTCGAGAGGAAAATGACATTTCAACTAATCCCGATGCAATTCCTACAATTGATCAAACTGGTTCTGGCTATTTCATTAACTTTGATACGTTTTCTCTCGATCCAAGCAAGCCAAAAACAATGCCAGCAAAACACCATTCAAGCAAGACTTAATGAACTTTCTTAGCTTTCTTCAAAAGACATACCTGGTATCACCTTGGATTGAACTCTGGGTAATTTCTGGGATATTGTTTTTTCTTTTCTGACTAGGCTTAGTATTGACTTTTAGTATGCTTATCAATGGACACTTTCTTCAACAAGGTTTCACAGCCCAAAAGGTCAACATTATACTGAAGCCACATCCATCATCACATCGTGAAAAAAGAGACTTGTCATCAACATTACAGCTGGTCATATACCGGATGGTATAGTATGGGACAGGGTTGATTCCAACACATATTCGGACCGACCGAACTTTTAAAAATGAATCATGTATTTAAAATCTCATTAAGTGATTTCATTACCTCCAGTACATTTTCTGATGATTGGGACACTGAAAGAGTAAATAACATGTTGCCTAATTTATAGAAAACTGCTGCATTTTCTAATAATGAAATGTTAGAAGTTTCATCAGACTATGACAAATTGTACTGTTATCAACATTTTGGTCATCATTTCCTGCACAAATACATTTCACCGTATTTGAGTACAATCAGTTGGAACATTGCCCAACACCACCAAAAAATACTTTACAAATGTTTGCATAGAAATTTGCATACTTTTCGGGGTTTAACACCACAGACCCAGCCTCATTTTATTATGAGGTTGCATCAAAATTAGCACTGAAAATTATGTTAACAAACACTAAACAGATTTACTCTGCTTCCTTTTCAACCTATGGAAAGATGAAATTGACTCAAAATCGATTTGGGGGTCAAAGAACTGGCAAGTCCAGGGTAGAGAGGCACTATTTAGAGCGTGCCTCATTCCACAGCAGATGATCTTTTTAAATGATACTGTGCAACAGACATCCTGTCTTTGATTAGCCAAAATAAAGGACCTGAGCACTCCAAAGTTTTCTACACCAACACAGGGGTGGCAGAATTCTTCTTCAAAGGAAGGGGCAACAATTGATGATGTACTGAAGTACAACAGGTCAGACCCAAATTGGAAGGAGTGGGTGGTTTGGCCCTTAGACACGAACACGTCATAAAAGGTTTCTACACATCACCAAGGGACCCAGTATGCATAGGCCAGACCCACATTATGTACAGAGAGAATATCCAGGGGTAGTGACATCCTATAGTGTTGGGAAGTTGTGCTGCGCCTAGAATGGCTAGAAACCTCAACACTTTCAGAAGTGAAACAACACTTATCTTTACTCCCACAAGACATGGATCTTATGGACTTTATGGACTTTTTACTAAGACCTAGGAAACAACATCAAAAACATTTCATATATGCAGGCAATTATGCTGCCTATAAGGAAAGCTGGAAGATTTCCCAACAAGAAGCCGCAGAGAGAATACGGGAAATAGACAGTATAAACTTGGAAAAAGCTTTAGCTGTGGTGGATAATGGGTTAACAACTTTGACCTCCAGAGTATACTCATTGGGCAACATGGAATATATTGCTATGGACATAGTGGAATAGGATTTGTCAATATTACAACACGGCCAATCACAGTTGCGTTCTATTTTGTTATTGAGCTGGACGCTGCAATCTTTGCGTGCAGGCTTTGTGCCTTGGCGTTTTATAAACAGTACGTCTCTGTTTTCAGAATGCCATCTAACTGATACACAAATAGAAATGGCACAAAGTGGATCAAAATATACAATGCTGCAAATTGAAAAACTGGACAGGCTTCCATTCACAGTGGCTGAATTACCATACACAGAGTGGCTAATCCACAGCCAAATCACTCTCCCAGTCACAACTTTTCAGTTTCACTATTGCCTAGAACAAAGGCAGGCAGGCAAATATGAAAAATTGGGTAAAGAATACATTAAGAAATCCTGGCATTTACCACATAGACCTCGATGCCAGAGTGGGGATCAAGAAGTGTTTCTTAGTGGTACTAACTGCAAAAGCACTTTAAGGGGTTCTCTCATGTGCTAAGATATTGTTTTGCACGGGGCCTGTAGTGGTTCAGTTTTTAATCTGTCTTGCCACATGAAAGGAACTCCAGCTGCCGTGATCACACCAGGGTTTGAGTTACTTTCGAATGGGAGTTACTTGTTGCTGAACAATCAAGGTTGTTGTGGGATGCTCCTGGGCATTGCATATCTAGTCACCATGAACACCAGGGTTACTTGCTGCGTGCAAGTATTGTTTCCTCCGACAAATACAGTCAGGGAGGTGCCAGTATGGCCTTCACCGAATGTTTCTTTTATACAATTTGATGCTTTGAGCAGAATGAAAGCCATGCTTTTTACAGTAAACCGTGCCATTGACCTCTGTACAAGAAACCTTTGAACTTCAAATTGCAAGGACCGCAACAGAGGTACAGGCGCTAACCCGTACAAACTGCCCCGACATTTTGCTGAAATAATGGGTGGTATAGTAAATATGTCAGATACGAGGGGTGTTGTGCACCTATATAAAACCATAGGGTCAGGATTCCTTAACACCTTCCAGAATATCCTCAGAGTTGTTCCTAACTTTATACACTCTGTATTTGGAAACATTTTCGGGGGTCTACCTCTGATCCTGTTTACTATTGCTGGAATCCTGATTGTCATTTACCTGCTTTACAATGGATGGACGATCCGCCAGCGAGATTGCAAAAGCTCACCTGGGAAGATATTATCGTGAGCATATGGTACAACATCTGAGTGTGCCTCGCCATCGGGAACTAAGTTCTTCCTGGTTCCTGTCATTCAGACCAGTCTACGAAGACTGCATCGTACCTGTTTCGGATGCCTGTTTTGCGGAGGAGAATGTTAGTTTGACATCTGTCTGACACCTCTAATGGAGAGGCCAGCGGACTTAGATTCCAGGATGGAACCACTGCGGTCCCATGCTCAACTCTGTCCTCAGGGTATTCCCATCTTAATGCATGCATTCCTCGAGGATCCGCAGGTGCCCTTGACCAAGTTGGATTTCAGCTCCACCCTTGCCACTGAGGTATCGAATACAGCACTGGCTGCCTCACCAACAACTGTTGGCAGCACTAACGAGTTTCATCTATGCACACTTGACGTGCTATGCGAGGTACTAAAATGTTTGTTCCCTACAACAGCAGGCAACAACAATGTTATGTCACCCAGCCAGGTGTGCTGGGAACAGATTCAGTTTTTTCTTTCCCCTTCTTTTTCTTAAAAGAGCTTTTTTCAAATTTACACTTTGTATACCAAAGCATGGCCTTTAAGTACGATTACAGTAGTTCAACTTGTGTGATCGAACTCATTTAGAACTGTGATTTGCAGAACTTTACTACATATGTCATACTTTACAAAGGACATTTTTTTCCTCGTTTTTAAAACTGTTTTTAAATTAAATTATTAAATTGGACGTTGACTACCCTAAAATAAATGGCCATGCAGTTCCAATCCTTTTATATGCGGACGACGCTGTCATTATGTCCAGGACACAGCTAGGCTTACAAAAAGCGCTGTCAGCCTTTTCCATATTCATGGGCTCGAGAGGCCTTAAGATCAACGTGAGTAAAACTTTTACCATGTGCTGCAGTAACAAAAAGAACATCTCTTGTAACACTTTCTTAAATTCAACAAAGATAACCCTAACGAAAACCTTTAGTTACCTGGGTGTACACTTTAACAATAACGGAACATGGAATGCAGCCATTCATACACGCAATTTGGCTTTTATCAGACAAATTGGAGCCCTAAAGAAGTTTGCAACAAAACTAGGTGGGAAACCGGTTGGGATCCTGCTGAACATCTATGCAGCCAAATGCGTCTCTACAGCAATATATGGTGCTGGTATCTGGGGCATGGCGGACTGCCGCGAGATACAAACCAGTGAGAACGCATTTTTTAGATATCTGTTGGCTGTTCCACGTTCCATCTCTACCACAGTCTGCCATAATGAGCTTGCTCAGGTCCATATTTCAGATATAATCAAGACCACTCCAATTCTGCTATGGCATAAAATATGGTCCTCGGAAAAAACAGCCCTCAACCGAGATGTGATTAAGGACTGTATGGCTCTAACAGACTCAAGGAAAATACCCTGGCTTCTTTATGTCAAGAAATTCTTAACTTCACTGGGACTAGCTGAACTGTATGACAATCCTCCCTCATGTTTATTAACCTCTAAAAAGGATCTTAAGGCTCGTTGTCTAGGCCTGCTTGACGATAGGCGCTCCTACCTTGAAGGAAATAAACCAACGATTGTTCATCACTACCTCTTGCTGCATGATGTAGGCATTCCCCTTTATCTCTCCCCAACCCTTCCGGTCTATACGAGATTGCTGCTAACTAGGATGAGGACGAATTGTTTATATCGATTGTTAACATTCCCCACTATAAATGACTGGTCTGCCGACCTGGCGGCTTGCCCTTGTGACAATGTTTCCAAACAATCCAACATTCACGTTGTCTTGTTTTGTAAATTCTATGACTGGGGAAGAAAGAAACATCTACTCCCACTCCTGAAGTTATGGGGTCTAAGGCAATGTAGGCCAGCTTTATTTAAACTATATATGCTTGAGGATGAACCTACGATTACTGCAGCTGCCAGGTTTCTGAAATATGCAGTAAGGTGTAGAGCGTCTATGAATTGATTTATTTATGATAGCCACTTCTCGATTATCTTACACACTTTTGTAAAACATTTTTTTTACTCTTTATATCTGTGTTCCTAATTAACTTTATATATTGTATTAAATTGTGCTTTTATGATTTTCTTGTGTCAAAAATCGAATAAAGCTATCTTTGAATTAAATTATAACGCTTTTAGAAACATTTTAAATGACTGCTTGATAATTTTATGCACTGACACTGTTATAAATGTTATAAATGTGTATCTCAGATGTGTATTATCATTGTTAAGTATAAGTTGGAGTGGGTGTTATATTTCATATCGGTACCCTGATATAGGTCCAGGGAACATTGTACACTTTCGTGATGTGATGGGAGCACGCAGTGGAACCAGCCATTATCTTAGCATGGGAGAAAGGGAGGAGTGGCACAGAGATGATGCCATGTCTACTGCTCTCGTGGAGGTTAGGTTTGCATGGTTTTAGTCTGTAGTCTGGCTGAGAGACTAAGGAAATATCAGGTTCCGGGCACTCATGCAGACTGGTTTCTGAGTGATTAGCCTGTTGTGATTATGATCTAAGAGCAGATCATGCACAAGAATGGTATGGTTTGGTGAGGAGTGGGCACTAGTTAAAAGAATCCTTGGAATCCATTGTACATGGGTTGAGTTAAGTAGTACTAGGGATGGCCGTGGTGTCCTTTGGCAGCCTTCCCATAGGAATAAGGTGTGCAATAGACATGGGATTCAGGATGAGCAGGACATTCTTGCAATAAGAGATCTGTTGGAACACCTGCGAATTGCCAGCTTAAGCCTATGTCCATGCAGCCGGCTGCCTTATGTCACTATGTAGCCGGCAGGAAGCAGCGGTCTATATGCCCAGTAAATATCATTAAAAGTGTACGCCCTTGAGGAGATCAGAAACTGAGGAAACTGGGGGCTCAGATGTTTCCATCATAAACAGAGAGCTTCTCTTGCCCTTATAGCACTGTGTAAGAACATCTTATTAAAAAGGAGAAAAAAACACTAAAGAAAGAAAAACAAACAAAATGAAAGCACAAAGCATGAGTAGGTAAATAAAATACAAAAATATAGTAGGCCTAACAACTTCAAAATAATATTTGTCATGTGAAAAGTGGGCGTGGCCTGGGGTGCAGGGCTTGAAGCCATGAACTACCTAAGAGGCATTTCTGTCCCAGTCCTTTCCCCCATTGACCTCCTGTCCTCTCAAAATTACAAACCAAAGGTTGTAGAGGTTGCTGTCAATGTCTTGGGGTGTTGTCATACCCTTTAATGGAAATTGATTGCTTACAGCCACCAGAGATGAGACGGCACCCACTGAGAGCAGGGGTTTTCAGCTCGCTGTGCCTTTCATCATATGAAGGGAGCCAATATTGTGTGACACATGGGGGCACCATGTGAGTTCAGTGGCATAGGTAGGTTGCCATGGGCCCTAGTGCAAGTAAAGTAACTGGGTCCCGTTACTAGGCTAACATCTCAGTTTGTAAGCTGTAACCAACTCTCCTCAACCTCCCACAACAGAGTCTGCATCTGACACATCAAAACTAACTATCATTATCATGCACACTCTCTCCCTGCATGTCCTCAAATACATCTATAACCCGAAAAAGCATTACCACAGCCAATAGGTTTGGCCCTTGTAAAGTGCATGCACAAAAAGACATAACATGTAGGGACACCACACTCACACTGCTGCCCTCACAAAGGTACAGTCCTCACGCTGCACTCATATCGTGGTAAAAAATATTGTTGTAAAAAATATTGTGTCAAACATTTCATTTACCATAATATCATGATTCTATACTTATAACGGTAGGTACAAAACTATTGGAAAAAAATATAGTTGAAAGTAATATTGTCAAAAAATAGACAAAAATATGATTTTTATATCGTTTGACGTAGTAAATGTTAAATATTTTAATATGTAATTTGAATATAATGTGAATTAAATATTTCTAATATTGAATATTATATATAAATATATACTTATATAAGCACACACATATGTATTTATATTTATATAAAAAATATGTATATATAGAGAGAGAGAAATGGATAGATATAGATTATATGTATATGTATATATATATATATATATATGATAGTGTCAAATAGTTTAAAAAGTAATTATATTATGTTTACATTTTTTAAAATGTATTAATATGACAGTACACACACACACATATATATATATACACACACACACATATATACATATATATATATGCTAATACATTTAAAATATTAGTAAAATGAATATCATGTAAAATAATCATTTTTCTTAATTATGTTAAAATATATATATGTATATATGGAGAGGTGTGGCTCACTGGTTAGAGGCGGCAGACCTGTAAGCAGAGAACGGCCTGGGACCAGGGTTCAACTCCCGACGCGGCAGGGTCTTGGACCAGGGTCAACGGACTCGATAATTCTCGCCTCAGTGCCTACTCTAACCAGGGAACACACTCGGTAACTCTGGGCATTAAGCTTGCCTTATCTCTACAACGGCCTCCCACAGACGCCGGGGATGCCTGGTTTCACCCTGGAGATACCCAGAAAGGGACCATCTCACAGGGAAAACCAGGACGGGTTCCCCAGCGGTCTACAGCGCCAGGACACTCGGGTAGAGTAACAGTGCGCTTTACAAGTATCCCACATTTACATTTACATATGCAGCGGTGGTCTCTTAATGAGGGGGGGCATGCCCCCCCACCTGCTGGGAATTTACCTAAAATGACAAATTATTTGATTGCTACTTTAATTTTCATGAAGGTACGCTACAGTCGCTAGCATGCCCCTCACCCGGGAGAAATGCAAGGCGTGTCCTTGGCTGCCTATTGGAAGCATAGAGGGCTGAAGCAGTGGCTGACTGGATGCTCCAAAGTGTGTATGTTAGTTTGGCCGGGTGGCTTATGATTGCCAGCCTGACATGTACACTTTGCAGCTCCCCAACCCAGTTGTCTTAGGGCCTTATTATGAGTCTGGCGGTCTACGGACCGCAGACTCACAGCAGCGATCTCCCGACCGCCCTATTACAACTAGGGCATTCGGGCCGCCCTGGGACTACTGCCAAAACTAGTTCCCTGGCAGTTGAGTGGCGGTTCCGAGGCCGCAATATGCTTGCAGGGGCTTACAAGTTTCCTCACTGTCACACTTTTCATGGTGGTATGACCGCCGTGAAAAGTGTGGCGGTGAAGAAACAAAGGGGGTCCTGCAGTGCCCCCCTGTGTGCATGCACACCAGTACCTGTAAGGCAGGGACTGCAGCAGTCCATGCCATGCATGTACTGATTTTGCCGTTCCCATTGCAGTGCCTATTTCATAGACACTTCCGAGGGGACACCAAAAAACAGTCCGCTAGACAGGAGGGAAATTCAGACATGGGTTTGGCGGTGCGGCAGCAGGGCGGTCCCACTCCCGCACCGCCAAACTCATAATAAGGCCCTCTGATAGATTAGTGCAGAACAAGCACAGGCCTCCAGGGCCTGAAGGAGCATCCAGCCAACCAGCTAAATCCAATTCTGGCACTTCTCTCATGCTGGTTAACAGCATGAGAGCAGCATCTGGATTGTCTAGGGAAGCTCTTTGTACACCAGTCTGCACAAAAACACAGAGGATGATGCTCAGCTTGTGGTAAGCACCATTTTATTTTATTTATTAGAAATGTGCAATGCATGTCTGTGTAGTGGTTATGTTGTATTTTGTACTTAGTGGTTATGTTTTTATTAGGGCCTTTAGAGGGAGGGGGTGTTTTATTTTGGACTTTTAGAGGGAGTGGGTGTTTTACTTTGTTTTTTGGGAAGCAATGGGGCACTTCACACTCTACCAGCTGCCCCTGTATATACAACCCTGCTGATTCAAATTGTAATTTGGCCAATTCTTACGTAACAACAAATCAGAAAGGGACAATGTCTATAGGGGCTAGTAATACATGCGTGAAACTAGCATTCTGAAATGTTGAGGGTCTTGGGTCAAAGCTGGGTAATGCAGAGTGGAAGATCATTGTGCAGAACCACCACATATTATGTTTCCAGGAGGCCTGGACAGTTGACCCAATTTTATTGGATGGGTATCGATCATTCCAAACTGAAACAGTCCTTTCTCCATCAGGTAGAGTGAGAGGAGGCAGGAGGCTTAGTGAGCCTAATATCAAATATGTTGTCCATCAAGATAAAAAAGTTTGAGAGCCCCTGTCCCCATTTCCATATTTTGTTATGTGAAGGTCAAGAGATTGGCTATTGGTACATTTCTATAATTATTATTTTTGTGGGAATATGGCCTCTGTGGTGGATTCACAGGAAAAGGAGATTGATAGAATGTGTGGAGTACCGTTCAAAAAATGAATCAAATTGTGGGTAGGAGATTTTAATGTCCACTCTTGCAAGTACTCAATGGATACTGTCTGGGGCCTAGTTAATGTCCAGGACGATGCAATCCCCCATTTTCTACATCATGACTATGGTAATTACTCAAATAGGATGTTATTCATTAAAAATGTGGAAATAATTAATAAGACAGATACAAAAGGCTTTGCAAAGACATTTGCACGCAACGAGTATGAGTCCACTATAGACTTTGTACTAGCCTCTGAATCCCTCTGTGGGAAAATTACCCAAGCTGACTCCAAATTCTTCGTATACAGTGATCAAGCAATCTTACTTCTATCTATGATTTGGGAGGGTGGTAATACACCGGTATCAGCAAAGGTCCCAAAGCCAATTCTTGCTGGAAAGAATGGTTTTCGATTAAAATGAGACCAAATTAATAAGGAGAAGGTGGTTTCACGGATTGTATCCAATAAATTACAGGAGGTATAGAGGTGTTTGGACTCCGATTTACATCCTGAATGTTTATCATCATTTTTTTTTTAGATACTCGGCGAAAGTAAATCTAATCTGACTCTGTCTAAATCTGCCAAAGAGGCCCCTCCAATCCGCTGGTTTGACATTACTTGCTCAAAGTCCTTAAGAAACATGTATAGAGCATCAGAGCATCACCTAGAGATCATAGCCAGATTAAGGAACTGCACAAATTGTATAGGACAGCTCAAAAAGCCAGGGTAAAAGGACTGAGGGAGGATGCGTGGGACAACTTGACTCAATCCACAGTTACCAAAAATAGCAGGGACTTGCCGTACTTTGGAATCCGGCTGCATACAGATTCGGAGGTAGTTCTTAGAGAGAACTACGGGGTAGCCGTCTCTAAGTTGGAAGACGATGTTGCTAAATGGATTGGCCTACCCTTGTCCTTGATGGGCCGCATCTCACTACTGAAAATGATAGTTCTCTCTCGTTTCTTGTTTCTGTTCAGTAATATACCCATGTAATGTCGAGCACGTCTTTCCAGCAACTTCACTCACTCATTCTCCGACTGGTGTGGGCTGGGAAATAGCCAAGGGTCGCGTGGGAAATCCTGGTTCGCCCTTACGAGGAGGGCGGTCTGAATGCTCCGGACCTGGAGCTTTACTATTGTGCTGCGCAAAGTGCACATGCGTATTATTGGATACACGACCCGGCGGATTTTCCGCACATTTGCATTGAATCGATTGTTGCAGCCCCGGTTCCTCTTCCTGTGTTGATGTCCCGCCCCAGGGATCGCCGGACGGGGTTACTTGACTCCCTGAAAGTGGTTATTCACGCCTGGCACCACTTGATGGACGCGCAGGCCTGCTCGCTTCTGTATGCTCTGAAGGCCCCTCTTGCTTGGTGTTCGTGGCTTGCCCGTGCAGGGATAAGGGAGTGCTATCAGGGCTGGCCACTATCGATATAACACATATGGGAGACTTATTCTTGGATGGCAGGGCTCGCACTTGGGAGGAGCTGGAATCGGAGGACACTACCATCTCCCTCCTTCCCCGCTTTCAATTTTACAGAGTCCGGCATGCATTGAAGGATCTGTTGGGGGAGGACATGATAGAACCCCCAGTGATTACGGCATACGAGTTTCTCATTAACGCCAAGACCTCGGCCAAGTTGATAACGAATCTGTATCGAACCACGCTCTCTGAATGTATGACAGATTACACTAAGCCTCGCCTGGTGTGGCAGACAGACTTGGCCGTGGACCTACCTGATGAAACGGGGCGATATTGCTGCGCCAATATAAAAAGGGTTTAGCTTAAAGGCCGCCATCGGCTGCTGCATTTTACATTTTTAAACAGAGTTTATTACACCACAGAGCGGCTTTTTCGATACGGACTGCGGGAGAGCCCTCGTTGTGAGAGAAGCAGAGTGCAGGTAGCTGACTTTCCACATTTGTCTTGGTCCTGCCCGAGAATCTTCGCCTTTTGATGCGCGGTTTATGGAGAAGTCAATAGGGTTACGGAACTCTCACTAGCTCCTGCTCCCCTGCTAGCCATTTTAGGGTACTCTAGGGACATTGCGACAGAATATAGGAGACTTGTTAACATGGCCTTTCTTGTAGCCAAACAGTGTGTTGCTCTCTCCTGGATGCGAGGACTGGTCCCGACCCTCACTCAGTGGTCTAAAGAAATGCTCTACTGCTGCAAACACACTGAGTTATATAGCGAATTATTGCCCCCCGCAATAGACCCAGGAACTTCTGGGTGCTGTACCTGGAGAAGAGATCTGATCAGGAAGTCCCTACTACACATGAGGCGGACACGACTTTGATGGAGGAGGGATCACAGGCGGGTCCCCCCCCGCGCTGGCGAGGGTGTGCTTGCTGGCCGGGGAGACCCTTAACTGGTTTCAGGACGCCACTTGATGGGCCCTTTACGAGCTACGTCTGAGTGACTAGGGTGTAACTATGCCTTTATTGCCTGTCAGTCTTGATTATTGTTTTGGTGGTGCTGTAATTTCATTTGTTCGATATGTGAATATTGAAGTGTCACTGATTCATACTCTTAATTTCAGTGCAAGTCCCATGTTTCTCTTTGTTTTGTTTTTGTTTTGAAATGCCAATAAATACATTAAAAAAAATAGCAGGGACTTTTGGAACGTGATAAATGCTCCCTTCCTCAAAGACGTTTGTGAGCCAATGCTGGATACTCACGTTAGTGAGGATGCTTGAATGGCCAATTTTGGACAGACTTTTGGGACAGTCGATGAAGCTTTGGACATTGCAGACATAAAAGGGGTAACATCTACGGAGCACCTGGCATTTAAACTGACCAAAGTAAGATGTGTGCAGGCCAAATGTAGCACTGTTAAGGCCCCAGGCGCAAATGGGGTCCCTATAGATTTCTTCCTAGAGAATCAAGGTCTTTGGACCCCACTGCTGACTAACATCTTTAACACTCTATGCAAGGTGGGGCCCCTAGCTTACTGGAAAAGCACTATAATAGTCCCAATTGATAAAGTCAGGGATAAAGCTCTACTGCAGAATTATAGACCCATCTCTCTCTTGGACAGCACCTCACAGCTCATGGGGCATTTACTGTTGAACAGGTTGGAGGATTGGGTCAGTGAGAAGAATATTCTGATACCAGCATAGTATCGCTTTTCAAGGGGTAGGAGGATGATAGATCAGTGTTTGAACTGAGTTTGACAATCGCAAAATATACGACAGCCAAGAGAGGGCAGATTTTTATAGCCTTTATGGACTTATCGGCCAAGTTTGAATGTGCGAACCACCATAAATTATGGCTAATAATGGAAGAGATGGGTATAAATGTAGTGATAATTAATTTTATTCGCCATATGTACTCACAAGCCACCACATTTGTGCATTATGGCAAACATATGGAATGCACGAGACCTTTCCAGATCTTGAGGGGCGTTATACAAGGCAGCACCCTTGCCCTTTTTTTATTCTCGATCCATACTAATGGGGTAGATGCCACAGTCCTATGATCTACTCCAGACGTCCCCTCTTTTAATGCAGTCCCACTTCCAATACTGGCATACGCAGAGGATGCTGCTTTAATAGCAAGAACAGGGGTGGCTTTACAAAGACTTATAGCGGCCTATGTGGATTTTATGAAAAGTCTGGATCTGAGAGTGAATGAATCAAAATCTTTTGTACTGGTGACTGGGGCATCCTCTTTCAAGAAACTCCCAGCCTTTTATATAGGGAATCGAAGGCTGGAAGTGGTGGACACTTTCTGCTATTTAGGGGGTTTGTTTGACAAAAAAGCACTCTTGGCCAAATATGGTGGCCTACAGGTCCCTTGTGATGGAGAAAAGTGTGATAGCATCTCTAATTATTTCAAAAATTAGGTGTCAAAATCCATTAAGACAATAAAAAAGGTATATAGTGTGAAGACTATTCCTGCTGTTACATATGGGGTAGGGGTCTGGGGTATGGTGGCAGCAGACTCCCTGCAAAGATTAGAGGATGGATTTCTCAAGATGGTATTGGCCCTTCCTTGCCTGTGCTCAAATTACAACTGCCATATGTTAATGTTATGGTGTGTTTTGTATAGCGCTCGGCTACTCCGAGGAGTGTCCCGGCGTTTTTAACCCAAAACGAGCATGGGACAGAGACAAGAGGGGGGAAAAAAAAAACTACTGAGCGAACAACCATGATTTCATATCGAACTTGGTTCACCATATGTTTCGGATACTATAAGGCTTGCCCCCATCCTGTTATGGCTCTCGCTATGGAGGAGGGATATTATAAATCTAACTCAAACTATAAATAGTGATTGTTTATTGTTGAATAACACACATAAGATTGCATGGTTGAAGTATGTTAAATCCACATTGAGTTGTGTACAACCCTTGTAGCTGTCCGAAATTCCCTAAAATGAGATTAAAGGAAATTTTTGTTTCAAAGGCAGCATACGAAAGAAAAAACTATTCTAATTCCTCTGTAAGGTTTTACCAAATGACCCCACCCATTATGGAGGGGGACTGCTTGTATTTAGGCAGGATGGGGAATTTACAACATAGATTTATCTTAGTGAAATTCTGACTTAATCTAATTCCCCTGATGATGGGTTTCCCACCGAAAAGGTATTCTCTAAGTGATTTAACAGCATGTCCATGTCCGATCTTCATTTAATCTTCTTTTGTGGATTTAATAAAGACCAATGGGGGGGGCCCTCGTAGTCGGTTTTGAACTTTGCTGCTTGTGCTGGCCGTGCTTTTGTAAAGGAGGAGAAGACTGCATTGGACCCTTGGCCATCGATGGGAGACCGGGACTGCGAGGCCCATCAGGCTGTGCGTTTCAACAGCCCGCACACCTGCCGCCGCCTCTTCCCGTGTCTCCTCCCCTGTGCTGTACCTGCTCACCGGCCCTTTAAAACGCGACTCGCGGCCCCCGCTCCGCGGGAGCCGCTCGTAGTCGGTTATGAACTTTGCTGCTTGTGCTGTCCGTGCTTTTGTAAAGGAGGAGAAGACTGCATTGGACCCTTGGCCATCGCCGGGCGACCAGGACTGCGAGGCCCATCAGGCTGTGCGTTTCAACAGCCCGCACACCTGCCGCCTCTTCCCGTGTCTCCTCCCCTGTGCTGTACCTGCTCACCGGCCCTTTAAAACGCGACTCGCGGCTCCCGCTCTGCGGGAGCCGCTCGTAGTCGGTTATGAACTTTGCTGCTTGTGCTGTCCGTGCTTTTGTAAAGGAGGAGAAGACTGCATTGGACCCTTGTCCATCGCCGGGAGACCAGGACTGCGAGGCCCATCAGGCTGTGCGTTTCAACAGCCCGCACACCTGCTGCCTCTTCCCGTGTCTCCTCCCCTGTGCTGTACCTGCTCACCGGCCCTTTAAAACGCGACTCGCGGCCCCCGCTCCGCGGGAGCCGCTCGTAGTTGGTTATGAACTTTGCTGCTTGTGCTGTCCGTGCTTTTGTAAAGGAGGAGAAGACTGCATTGGACCCTTGGCCATCGCCGGGAGACCAGGACTGCGAGGCCCATCAGGCTGTGCGTTTCAACAGCCCGCACACCTGCCCCCTCTTCCCGTGTCTCCTCCCCTGTGTTGTAACTGCTCACCGGCCCTTTAAAACGCGACTCGCGGCTCCCGCTCCGCGGGAGCCGCTCGTAGTCGGTTATGAACTTTGCTGCTTGTGCTGTCCGTGCTTTTGTAAAGGAGGAGAAGACTGCATTGGACCCTTGTCCATCGCCGGGAGACCAGGACTGCGAGGCCCATCAGGCTGTGCGTTTCAACAGCCCGCACACCTGCCGCCTCTTCCCGTGTCTCCTCCCCTGTGCTGTACCTGCTCACCGGCCCTTTAAAACGCGACTCGCGGCCCGCGCTCCGCGGGGGCCGCTCGTAGTCGGTTTTGAACGTTGCTGCTTGTGCTGTCCGTGCTTTTGTAAAGGAGGAGAAGACTGCATTGGACCCTTGGCCATCGCCGGGAGACCGGGACTGCGAGGCCCATCAGGCTGTGCGTTTCAACAGCCCGCACACCTGCCGCCTCTTCCCGTGTCTCCTCCCCTGTGCTGTACCTGCTCACCGGCCCTTTAAAACGCGACTCGCGGCCCCCGCTCCGCGGGAGCCGCTCGTAGTCGGTTTTGAACTTTGCTGCTTGTGCTGTCCGTGCTTTTGTAAAGGAGGAGAAGACTGCATGGGACCCTTGGCCATCACCGGGAGACCGGGACTGCGAGGCCCATCAGGCTGTGCGTTTCAACAGCCCGCACACCTGCCGCCTCTTCCTGTGTCTCCTCCCCTGTGCTGTACCTGCTCACCGGCCCTTTAAAACGCGACTCGCGGCCCCCGCTCCGCGGGAGCCACTCGTAGTCGGTTTTGAACTTTGCTGCTTGTGCTGTCCTTGCTTTTGTAAAGGAGGAGAAGACTGCATTGGACCCTTGGCCATCGACGGGAGACCGGGACTGCGAGGCCCATCAGGCTGTGCGTTTCAACAGCCCGCACACCTGCCGCCTCTTCCCGTGTCTCCTCCCCTTCAACCTGCTCTCTGTATAATAGGTGGCCTAATCACGCGTGAGCGGGACGCGTGTGCGGGACGAAGCCCGGACAAAGGGCGGACAGTCTTAGACAGTCCGAGACTGGCCGCAACTGGACTGAGCCGAACACCCTGCCCCCTTCAAGATCGAGGCCTCTACTCGTAGTAAGACTAAACTGCCCTAAAAATACTACATGTGATATAGGATCATCACTGTACCTCTTAGTTCGAGTATTGTATATTTTGTTGTATATATACCCATTCCACCTTGCGCGTAATCCACCACTTGCTTAGTATGCCGAAGAAATTAGTGCCCATCACGTCCAATACGATGGATAATTATATGGTTCAGGTGGTATCGAAAATAAATAGTGAGAGGAGGCAGTCATTGGAACTGAGTCAATCTCCACTTCTCCCCCTCCAGAGCCCATCTCCTTCATCATCCTTACTGATAGACATATCACTGCAGGATACCACCAGTGGTGAAGCTCTAGAATCCAATCTGCAAAATGGTGACAAGTACGATCAAAGCGCACCCTTAGTGGTCGATTTAGAAGGTGATCCTGAAATTGACACAGAAAAAGATGATGACTCTGACCCTGAATTACACATTCATGCTAAAGAGGGGGATCTTCTATCCCCAGAGCACGTAATTAGGACTGGCAGAACATGTACAAAAACCCAGCCCAAGCGCGGCAGGTTACGGTCAGGGACGAGGAGGAAAAGGGTTTCACCACCACGGAAAGTCCAGGATAAGAGTTTGAATGTTGGAGAGGATAATGCAAAGCATACTAAGAATATTGTGGATGATGAGCTATTCCTTAGGATAGCTGAGATGGTTGAGTGTAAAATTAAAGCCATTATTAAACCAATGGTGGCTAAAATTGATAAACTCACTGCGGAGGTGAAAAAATTGGGTGGAATTCAGAACAGGGTTGAGGGGGAGGTTGGTAATATAGTGGCATTAGTCTCCAACTTAGCTGAGATAATGGGGGAGAATGGTTTGAGTGTGGCAGAAGCAGGGAGGAATATGACAGCAACTATCCCCCCAGGTCAGGCATTGGCAAATGCTGATAACCATCCTGTAGTGAGAGTGGATGCTCAGCTACCAATAACTGTACCATCTGTACAATGTCAGGAGATAGATCCTCCCCAATTTATAGTGGAAGCTTCACCTCTGGTGTTGGTATTGGCAAATGTACCACCCTTGGTAGCTGAACAGCTAGAACCTCCAACATCTCTCTCTAGCAAGGCATTACACTGGCTGTCAGGTAACATGCAGATGTTGGGCACCTCCGCGATTATTATCATTATGAGTCCATCTAAGCATCATGAGGGGCTTTACTCTTTTATCGCTAAGAAATGCGTGTTTGACACAAGATTGATTAATGGTTAGATCGCGCTTGTTGACACAGCACTTTGAATAGATAACATCTAAATTCACTGTGCCCTCGATTACTGACCGTCTATGCTTTTAGACCCTTGGTGCTCTCGGCAAGATCGTTAACAATTGATAGATTAACAATATTGGGCAGCATTGATCGGCACCACGAGGCGCCCGTATACACGCTAAAGGCTGTGACTTGCATCCTGATGAGGCTGTTACTCGGCATTTGACAGAGAGTGACGCTTGAGGCTTGGAATAATACACTCTAAATTATGTCAAACAACATGCCATCTTTATGAACAATGATAAGCAAATTGACCCCTATTTGGTGCTGTACGGCATCTTTTAGGGTTGACTCTGTACCTGCCTGACACTGTCATTTTACACTGACTTTTGTATATATATTTTTTCCGCACTACAGAGCGGTGCTTCATTTTCCTGAGCTGTTTGCCAGGTGAGGTGAGGTAATCCCCCTTACAAATTAAGGTGAGACTTTGATCACGCTGATTTAGTTATACACACTAGGGTCATTTGACCCAGATGTAGTATCTGAATATTTTGTTTTATAATGTGTGCATAGCATGAACTAACATAAGTGCTGTGAATGTTTGTGTTTTCATTACATGTGGATTCGCTGGCTGTGGCATAAAACGGACACTCACAGGAGGATAATGGAAGTGTACAGGTGACACTTTTCTCATTCACTAATGTCCTGTTTTTTCACACTCACTTCGTTTAGCAGTAGCAATTAAGTTTATGGGTCCTGAGGAAGCGGATGGTCTAATGACTGACCAGTCACCGCAGAAACATGTCGACCAGATAGCCCAGTCAGAAGGTATTTGCTTGAACCACCTGACTTTTTTGCACTATTGTTTTTAAATTTGGAGGTGCTTGACTCCAGAATAAAGTAATAATTGCATGCACCATCCAATTTTACACTTACATATTCTTTTCACACTCATTTTTTGTGCACTGCTCAGAGTTACGATTAAATCTCATTTTCCAGACATCCACCCATCACTCTGTATCCCCAATATACATCTATGGAGATAGAGTGGTGGTGATACTACTGTGGAGTAGACCAAATGATGTACTGGGTGCCTAGAATCGCGTAACTGATGGACATTTTTCACAGTGGTTAACTGTCCAGTCTGTCTTCTATCGTTCTTGTAGTAGCAGACACATAGCCAGCACTATTTAGCATGTCTCGAGCTCACTTTTTAGACCCACAGTTATTTGTTGTTCTTTAACATGCAGATGGCTCCAGGAGGGAAACAGCAATTAGCAGGGGAGATTTTGTCAGCCAGAAGGGTACCCTGGATAGGGAATAGACCGAAAAAGTTCAAAGGAGACTGTGTTGTGGTGAACTTTTCTAATTCGGCTGTGCTCCCTAATGTTCTGTCTAATATACTCCCCCCCAACGTAGGAGTGACACTGTTATTCCACTCACCCTAAAATTCTTCTATGGCGAACAGCACAATGTTACTTATCCCATGACTCCAGGGCCAAGGTGGGATACCGCGTCGACTAGATGGGGTGGGGGTGGGAGTGTTTTAGCCAATGAATGGGGGATTAGTCTAGGAAATAGATTTGGGGTCTTGTCGGGCTTAAACGATTGCGACTGACTTGAGAGGGATTGTAATATGGCACGTACTGGATTATCTAAGGAGCGTGGATTAGGTCATACTGTAGCTCTGAGGAATACCCTTATACGTGATATTTCGACCGTTTCAGACCATCAAAACGAGTGAATGTAACACCTTAGTGGATTTGGAAGGGTCAGAGGGCCTAAATCAATCACCCGATTCTATTACTGATGAAACAGTAAAAAACAACACTGATTTGAACTTGAAGGTAGTAGATGCTAGCTTACACGGGGGTGCACTACTTACAGAGGGCAGGGCTAGTGCTGATCCTCGCATTGCATTAAACAGTACCAATTTTCCCGCTCAATCCACCTTGGTCTCATGGAATGTGGCAGGGCTGAGAAATAAGGTAACATCTCTGGATTGGTTGGCTTTTTTGGACAATAAAGATATAATCCTTCTCCAGGAAGCCTGGCAGGTAACCCCGGAACTTAAGCAGGGATATTTAAATTTTTATAATTCAGCTATCCCTAGCTTACGGGGGAGACCGAAGGGAGGATTGTTGACATGGGTTAAGCAGGATAATAGATATTCTGTTACTCAGCTGACCACAAATAGCCCAGACATTCTGCTAATTAAACTTAAAAGTCCTGACCATAAAGACCTTTTTGTTTATAATATATATTCTAGGGGGCTTCCAGGTGGTAAATCCACCGAAGCAGTTGAGCAATTAGATATTCTCCTCGAGCGATACAGCTCAAAAGGGAACACTATTGTAGCCGGAGATTTTAACTGTTGCTTTGAACCCTTAGATAGTAATGATATGGACCTTACAGTGGAAGAGGACCATATCTGGTAGATCCCACAGTTGACATTAACACCTATTAAAAAATGGTCTGAGGCAGCATTACAACTCAAAGTCTTATGTGTGGAGCACGGGTTACGTGCCACAAATGGTAGGATGGGTTCTGATAAACAGGGCGCCTTTACCTTTAATAATGGTATTTCCTATAGCCGCATAGACTATATTCTTACAAACAAGGAGAATTGGTCCACTATAGTTGATATGCGGATAGAGGAGCGTGCAGAGAGTGACCACGACCCACTAATACTCTCATTTAGACTTTTTGAGTTATCTAAATGCGAAGGCTTGAGTGACTGCGTTGAGATAGCCCTCTCAAATGACCATAGACGAATAAGATGGGCCAACTGTGTTACGAATGAGGAAGGTGTTGTGGCTATGAGGGACTTGACTGTCCAGGCTATCATGGACCTAAGGAATAATTCCACTGTGGAGGCAACGGTTTTAAATGTAAGTCGGATCCATGACAGTTTTTTTAATCAGTTAAGACCTTTCTTTATTAAAAAGGTGATTAAAAAACAGAGTAGGCCAGTGAGGAAGGAAGACCAATGGTATGGTAAATCCTGTAGTGTCGCATATAGGGCTCTATCAGACGCAGTAAGAACTAAAGACATAGTAAAGATCAAATCTGCCCGAGTCATCTATAAAAAAAAAAACAATTTAAGGCAAAAAGTGACTGGGATAATGAATACTGGAGGGAACTCCTGAGCGCTAGTAAAGAAAGGTCTATGTGCTCTTTTTGGGACATGGTCAAATGGGGAAGGGGGATTAAAAGAGGTGAACCCACTAACTATGTTTCACCAGATGCCTGGGTCTCCCATTATGCGTCCCAGTTTGCCGCTGTGGAAGTTGAGGGAGAAGAGCGTGAGGCCCTTCTGAAAGCAATTGAGGGCACAAATCACCTTTCCTTTACTAAAACAGATGGTATTAAAATCTTGAACACCATTCCAAATGCAAGAGCGCTAGGCCTGGACTTCGTTCCAGCAGATCTTTTTAAGCATGACAAGGATCTATGGGCATCTTACATCCACATGCTAGCTAATGGCATTGCGATGGGTTCACCAATACCAGAGACCTGGAAGGGTGCCGAGATCATCCCAATTTTTAAAAAAGGGGAGTGCTCGGACCCGGGGAATTATAGGCCCATCAGCCTTATAGCGTGTATACAAAAGGTGGTGGCAAAGCTTTTACTGCAGTGTATCCAGGGTTGGATAGAGGAAAAGGACATTCTGTCGCCTCTACAGGCAGGGTTCCGCAGCCACACCAGCACGATTGATCAGGTTTTCAGATTTGTTTTATTATATTGGTGTGTAGTGTTACTGGGAGGGGGTAAGCTCTTTGCAGCTTTCGTTGATCTTAAATCAGCGTTCGACTTGGTGCCCCGTACTAAGCTGTGGGTGGTCTTGCAAGAACAGGGTATCCCTATGGATTTATTGACACTCTTAGTTAGATTGCATGAGGACAATTTTGCTCGAGTTCGCTGGAACCAACAGGGAGGCGTAACTGACAAATTCCCCATTGCAAGGGGGGTACGTCAAGGGTGCGTCCTTGCCCCTACACTCTTCTCCTTATACATCAACAGGGTGAACAGCTATTTTGAATACCAGCCAACCGATGCCCCCAAGTTGGATGGCAGGCTGATCCCCCTGTTGATGTTTGCCGATGATACGCTCTTAATTTCGAAGACACAGCAGGGCCTTCAAAAGGCCGTTGGAGTTTTTGAAGCATTTTGTAACGACCATGGTCTTGTCATTAATACATCCAAGACCAAGTTCATGGTATTACATAAAAGCAAACAAGCTAGAGGGAAGGTGGTTATGGGTGGGGTTCAACTCGAGCAGACCAATGTATTTAACTATCTGGGCATAACCCTATCATCTAAATTAGACTGGAAACAGCATACCAACCAGCTGGTTACGAAGCACGCCCAATTGACTGGAGCACTCACAAAGGAATTTTATTTCTCTCATACTAGGCCAATTACCCCAGTTCTAAAGATCTATGATGCCAAAGTTGGAGCAGCAGTCCTTTATGGGGCGGAACTGTGGGGGCTCAGCAATTTAAAGAGGCTAACGAGTGCACAAAATAAATTTTTGCGCAATATCACAGGTCTACCGGCCTCCACTCCACTGATCCCTCTCCATTATGATTTAGGGTCACATGGCTTCGAGGATATGGCCAGATATAGATTGGTTGCCTACTGGAGGAGATTATGGGTTACCCCTGAACTCTCCCAGTATGCACGAGCCTTCCTCGATGTAAGAGATCTAGATAAGGCTCATAAAATACCTTGGATGAGGGAAGTAAAAACAATATATAAGGCCATGGGATTATCTCCACCGTGGGACGATCCTCTAGGAAATCTTTTTCCGCCTAGGAAAATATTTCGGGATCTGTACTGGAACATGCTTGAGGTGAATAAATATGGCCGATGTACCGAACCATCCCTCATGGCAGATTTTCTGCAACTCAAGCATTCTCCGGCCCTTGAGGCTTATTGGGACTGGATCACCATTCCAGGGGACAGGAAGAAATATCATCAGATCAGGGTGGGGACACTACCATTAAATGCTTTTACAGCAAAATGGCGCGGGGGACAAGGATCGGCCTGTCCCTTTGTCCCGATCAGCGGGAAGGCATTGGGCATATTCGCTTTGTCTGCCCAGAATACAAGGTGCCTAGGAGATCTTGGTTAAAGCCCATCTGTGTACAGTTAGGTCTCAAAACGGGTTGTGAAGCTGTCAGGATTCTACGAACTGACAACTCCCAGGCCGTAGTCATAGGTATGGCTAAATTTCTTCATTGGGTGTGGATAACCCGGGCCCGTAAAATGAGCCTACAGTAACTTTGACCCTGGTTATATGAGATTGTAAAATGTACTGAGTGAGTAATGTATCTAGTGATGAATTTTAAAATATTTTTCTTTTAATGAAAGTAATGTTTTCTCTCTTTCTGGCATAATAACATGTTAATGGAAGCTAATTTAAAAAACAAATTTTTTTAAAACTAATTGTTTAAGTTTTTTTAAAATACCTAAAGGTTGCAATTGTCTTTTATGATTGAAAAAAATCGAAATAAAGACTTTTTGATTTGATTTGACCAAAGGTCAAGGTATAGTGTGCCTCTTTTGCGTCAATATAATTTTAGGCAATGCCGCCCAGCTCTTTATTTCTTCAAAAACCATAATGATCTACTTGTATGCTTTGGGTTAGCTACATTTCTTTGGTCCTGTATGAAATGGAGGAAGGCTTGCTTAGCCTGAGAACCCTGAGTCTACTTAAGATGTGAATGTACTCATATTAGCTGTCGCTTAGTACTTTATAAAAATCCACTTTTCTGGGTTTTTAGAGGTGAAATATTACAAGATTAATTTGGAATTTGAAAAGAATTTGCAATTCTTTTTAACAAATTTTAAAGTGATTGTAATATTGTTTTACTGATGTAATCGATTTTAGATAGTTTTTATTGTGTTTTCTTTTATCCTAATCACTTTATATGTTGTGTAAAAACTGCGAAATAAAGATAGCTCACTGACTGATATATAAAACCTACACCATAAAACCATAGAAATTATAAAACATTTAATAAGAAAAAATAAATGAATTAATGAATACAATAAATAAAATACTAAAACTTGATACATTCAAACAACAGATTCACAAAAATACTGTAAACATTAAATGAATTTTAAAATAAAAATAAATAATGTTAAATATGAACAATATAAAACAACTAATGCTATAAACTCATTTTAGTCAACATTATATATGTAACAAAAAGTGTTTTTTACCAATTCACATAATTAATATTCATTATAATGATTTTCAATTAAGTATTATTAACTAATCAATACATTAACTTCCCAACCTATACCCTTACAAACCTAATAGCTCACAACTAAAATATAATTTAAGTCCTGTAGATAGGCTATCAGCTAAACGTTTCCTTTGGAGAAGCCATCTGAGGCTGCACCATTGGAAGTGAAGCAGTTTCTATATCTCCAAAACAAATGTTGGGAAGAGAAGGCTTGCACAGAATGTTAGCAACTATCCCACAACCACCCAGATAAAAATCAATTAATTCGATATTTTTGTGGGATTGGAAGGAGAAGCAAGATGGCAGTCGCCAACCTTGACCGCGCTGTGGCTCTCTGATCTGATGGCGAACCAAATTGACTGATTACCCTCCTGCAAAGTTGCTCTGTGTCAAGGAGAAGTTTTACTTGCCTGCGTTCGGTTGTAGACAGATGCAGTGGACCACTTCGGTTGTAGCCGGTGTGACATGCAGTGCCTGGCCCAAAGAATGGATCCTAAGGTCATCAGTAATGTGAAAAGAAAGGCCGTCATTGTTTCCACGTCATCAGTAGAGGCGCGGGCTTCAGTGGGCTCAGCAGGCTCGTACTCAGCAGTGGAGCCCGTACCTTCTGTAGCATTGGCATGGCAAAGCACTTAAAGAAACCCGCAGTTGGCCCGGACGGAGATTGCAGGTGAAAGAAAGGGGAAAGGCAGGGCTTTGCCCCAGAAGCATCCACCGCGGATGTGAACAGCGATCAAATGCCCAATCGGGATGGGGAGATGCCGGCATCAACAGCAGACGCATCAGCGCTTAAGGAAGAGGAGATAAAGCTCAGGATGCAGACGAGCGCTCCCCTGAGAGTACAACTCGTGACGGATAAGGTAAATGCTACTATCTGTTTATCTGTGTCTAACAAAGGAGGCAGCTTGAGAATTTGGCCCATTCCCAAATCACTGTGACCGTTTCAGATCTGGAGGTGGTTATGTTGGACAATACCGCACTAGGCCCTGATATGGTGGGTGAAGAGAGGGACAGATGTTTCCCTAGTACAGCTAAATTACAACAGAAGGGTAGAAAAGCTTGATCGTCATTTGGGACGAGGCCTGAGGCAGGTTTTCATGATCCTGAGGCTAATGACTGTTGTTTTTTACTGTCGGATGAGACTTGATCAGCAGATGGGTCAGACTCAGCTGTGGTCTCTAGCGACAACAATAGTAAGCCCTATATAAGTGGGGTTGATTGAGCTATAACTGCACGCAAAGTGACCAGGAAACCAGAAAGCCAAATGTAGCCACGGGAAAAGATCTAAAGTGGGATTACTCATCAACCAAACAGTTGATGGGTATTTCAACCACCACACCTCAAGACACGTCTAGTACAATACCCCCACTTTTGGACACAATGCTTCAAAGTATCTTGTCACTCCGCAATGAAACTCTACAAGATAGTCGCCGTTCACAAACAGCTAATCGTAAGGTGCAGGG